>NC_090722.1:2400000-4800000 GCF_040954835.1 Lepisosteus oculatus | reverse complement strand
TCCCTTTTTTACAAGTTTATTTCTTTAATTCCAAGATTCCAGGCAATGGGTGGGGTCCGCTGTATTGTTCCAAGGCTGCATGCTTGAGTTGTAAGAGTAACAAGGCTGGTCCTGTCAAGCAGGCAGTTGGCAATGAAGGGCACATTATTAAGCTCATTATAAAATTTGTGCAAATTATATGCGTGCTTGCGGTTGGGTTTGGTTCCTCTTAGACATTGTTTTTTCTGTTACGTGAACACATTCGCCAAAGCTGACTCAGTATTCCGTTAAAGGCAGCTCCTAGTAGCCGTGTTCCCGAACTGGGGAAGGAAGTGAAAACAGATTGGAGGGCTGAAGTCAATAAATGTGCCTGGTTTCAGGGGCTCAGCCAGAAAAGCCGCCCGCTTGGAGGTTTGTGGCCCAGCCATCGCGGGTTCGAGGCTGGTTCACACGATTGCATGCTACCATTGGCATTAGGCAGTGAGCGCGCTCTCTGAGCTCTCGCCAACACGGCGACTTCCCAGCTGCCTCCAGGATTGCGGTGATGTCACTGAGGGACGCACCTCTCCTCCAATCAGGGCGCACTCCCCTGTCAGGCAACACAGAGCTGCCAGCATGTCTCCAGGCCGAGGAGAGTCCGATTGGAGGAGCCGGTCTGCACATCCTCAACATCCCAGGCTCCCTGTCCCGTGCCGGAGTCTCACAGGAACTGGCAAGTCCAAACTGGGTGGACGTAAAATTAAAGCTGTTCAAATGAACTCCTACTGTGAATGTTGTGTCCTAGAAGTGTTATACTTGTGCACTGACCATGATTTTCTTGTGTTTCGGGTAAAATATGTCTTTTTTTTTATCCATGCAGTCGTTTACTGGGGTTAGGTATTGTAATTAATTAATAATAAAACGGGGATGGTAGCCGGTGGATTTTGCTACACCTGGTGATCTGCAGCTGTAGAAGCAGCACCAGGTTTTTGTTGACAGCTGTTACCCCTTTCTTTTGGGGGTGCACGACACCTTTGTGGAGCGCCAGGGCTGGTTGGGTCGCTGGAAACTCTGGGTTGTTTGGTGCCGGTTCTGTTGGGGCGGATCGGTCTCCTAACTGAACGGAGTGGCAGTGAAGGAACTGGCCCCACTGTAGGGCGCCAGCTGCCAGCCAGTTAACCCGATCGCTCAGTCAGGGCAGGGCAGCCCCCCTGGGGGACGAGCTGCTCCATCGGATGCTCAATGTGCACAGCTGGAGTCACCTGCCTGCTCCCCCACCTCCCAGAAAAAGCCCCCCCGGCAATTTCAATTGGGAGACGACAAATAAAAATCCACAGGGTGCCTTCAGGTTGCATTGGCACTAAGAGGTGGGCAGAGTTCTGTCACTGTGCCCATGCATGCCTGGGTATCGCCCCCTTCTGTTGAAACAATGTCATCTATGGGCAAATTTATGCTGTATGTGTAAATTAAACGTCTTGCGTTAACTCTGATCTTTTTCTGTTTTTTTTTCTCTTCTTTCGCAAGAAAAGAGGCAAGATAAAGATACCCCATGTGAACAGAAAATGAAAGAGGGGAGGGATGGGCAGTTAGTGAAGGAGTGGGACTCTGAGGGTGCTCACAGGTTTTCGAGGCGCACTTTATAGGGACAGTGAACCCCACTTGTCTCGCCCCTTCCCCAGCTTTGTAAAATGGAGTGTTTTGCTGCCTTTGTGAAGTGTGTGACCACTAAGATGCCCAAGTGCATTCAAGTTAAAAAAGTTCAGACAGTCCTTACACTCAACTCGAGCTTGTTTAATGAATAGGCACACTCACCGCACAATCCTGATTTGCGAGATTTTTTTGTTTTTGTTTTCTAAAAATAATTTGGAATAGATAAGATTGCAACACTGGGTTTAGATATCCTAGAGTCAAATGCCTGAACAAAAGGACTGGAGTCTGGGCTATGAAAGACAGATGAAGCAGTCGTCTCTCTGGATCAGGGCCAAGTGAATCTCAGTAATTTGATCATTGCTATCACTTGATCAGTCTGTCCAGGGCATCGAGCGCTAATGATCGATCACGTGGCTTTAGGCTTTGGGTTTCAAGAGCTGAGGAAATGGGTTGGACTCTGCGTAGTCATTGGATCCAGTCAAGGTTTTATGTTAAGCAAATTACACTAAGTGAAGGCAACAAAACCCTGATGTTAGATATTGTTAACTTTACTTACATCTCGTACTGTATACACATGACGGAAACGATTAATCGGCGATTAATCAAAGCCACAGTCTTGAAGGATGGGCAGTGGCACATGAGAATTATTTGTCTCGCCAGTAGAAGTCCTACACTCTCGGGCTATAAAGACCTCTTCAGCAGTTTTGCAACAAGGAAAGAGGCTTGGTTGGAATTTAAGAGGGTAACCCTTTAAGAGGGTACTTAAACACAGCGCTACGTCTTATTTTACGACTTCCTGGCAATCTGATATTGTCGTCCACTTCCGTAGTATATTGCCCAATCTTCTCGAATTGCACTTTTCTGTTCCTGGTAAGGAAAAGGAAGGATATAATGCAAAGAGAGTGAGGCACGTCAATCAGGCTGTTAAAGAGTTTCAAACCTTTACACGGTCCTGTGACCATAAATATGGAGCAAAAAACTGACACTTCAAATGCTCCCACAACATGGTAACTTTTGTTTTTAAATAAGTTTTTATATAAACGCCAGAAATACAAAAAAAGGAGACAGCATAATGAAATATATACAGAAATGGGCACTTGAAAAACTAAGAATGATACTTTTTACATATTTCCATCGTAGGTCTTGCCTTTTGATTCTTTAAATTTCGAATAGAATGTAAATAGAAAAGGAATTCAACTTTAAAAGCATGAATAGAGGGAACGGTGTTAGACCATTTACATTTGTGAATAATGTGGCCAAAATAATTCACAACATGGTAGCCGGGCTTGTCAAGCTCACGGGGGGTGACGTCATGGGCTACCAGCGGCCCGTTCCTGACCAGCAGCTGCCGCGGGGACGAATTTAAAACTGAGGTGAGTTTCATTTTGTTAAACATCGCGTCATTCTGGGTCTTGATTTCTTCCCCGTTTCGTTTGGGACAGCGTACAGATCGGCAAAAAGAAAGGGAAAGTAGGTAGAGATAGGGGAGTTTACTATTTCCTAGAGATAAGGGAGTATGCGTCAGTCTCACAGGACACGTCCAGTACAGCACAGCCCAACAGATAACAGCACGCAGTGTAGAGGGAACATTTTTCTGGTAGGAAAACAGGAAATAATATATAATGACAGTATGTACGGACAATAAACCGAGCAATAAATACAAACACAACGAGAATCAGTACGAAAAACCCGCAAATAATACTTGTGCATTTGCACGAGTGTTTATTACTCTTGATATAAAATGATTTGGTGACATTATATATATTATATTTATGAAATAGCCCATAGGAGTACAGCACCATCATCGATCTCCTTTAAATCTTAGCATCGTAAAAACTGGATGGCGTATCTCAGAGACTATTATGTTGACTTCTTTACTCACGTTTATGCACTGTAATACATAATCTAAAATACTAGTTACATAATTACTACAATGACGAGAAGCAAATCTTAAATAGAGCTATAAACATCTATTTATTTGAACTTTATTGCCCACTGAAAACCGAATTCCCTCCTTGCACGGCCAATTTAAACCGCAGCGTGTGGGCTCCTCTTAAGGCTGAGCTCTGCTGATCAGCAGCTCCGGTGCCGTATGAAACATCCCCACTAGGTGGCGCCTTCACCTCACTTCTCTCTTGGCGCCCTGCTTTTTTTTCTGTAGTCCGAGGTCACGCGAATGTAGTTCAGGGTTTTGCAGTGTTAAATGCAGCTTTTGGATAAAAATTGGAAATGGACTAAGACAACTGAAAAACTCTCCGACTAAGCGCCCCCTTCTTCTAAATTGCTTTGATGTCGTGAAGAACTTGGTTGGGTCGGACCAAAGATTTTTTCAGACTGTGCATGGTAGTGAGCCCTTGTCATAAGTCACCCTAAATCACCCATTTAAAGATTAGAAACATCTAAACCATTGATCACTTAAGCAAGCGTCCCACTGAAGAGAGCACTGCTAAGGATTTGTGTTCCTTGCTCTTTGTCGGGATCAATCTCTATCACTAACGTAAGTTTTAGTAATGTGAGATGTGTTGTGTTGTTGGCTTGCAAACGTCCGCAAGATGTTTTTTCACACGACTGAATGTGAGAGCAGGTAAAATTCGACAGCAGGACAGCAGGATTTCCGGGGATCTGGAGTTCTGAGAAATCTCGGCAACAACTCTGCTCGAACAGGGGTGAGTTGTTGAAACGTGTTGCCGTGGGTAATATTTCTCCAAGAACTATTTTAGCATACGTACGTATCTGTCAATGAAGAACTCTAGGATCAATAATAGGTTTTAACAAACAAGGAAAGATCAGCCCAGGAGATTTGATAATTATGCGCTAAACTGGAGAGTTGCAGTTTGACGCAATAGTAACCAGAAACCGATATTCGTTTGCAAGAACATCTGGAGTAGCCATGTGTTCGGGTGAGTGAGTGCTCTTTCGTCACGTTTACAGGCATCTCGACTCGAGAATTGTAGTTTAATAATTATTATTATAGTTTGCAGATGAGTTCATCATAACTCGGGCACGCGGCGCATGAGCGCATGAGACGGGAGGAAATTCACCATTCGCCAGCCTGAAGAGGCCCTCGGAGACGGGCTGGGGCATCACAAAAAGAGCCGAACCTGTCAGCGTGTAAGCCCGGTGTCGTATCCTAATCAGACTCACCTGCACGCCTGTACCCCCGCCCCCTCCGAAGTGGACACGTGAAAAGTCCCCCCTTCCTCTCTCTCTCGAGGGACGCACGATTTCTCTCACCGTCCGCATACTAAACGATTTATGGGATTGATGAAAACGCACAGGCCTGTTGTGGGCTTTCTCCCCCGTCTCGCGTATCGATAACGTAAGCTTTTATTGTTAATCGTACGGGGGGGGATTTTTAGATTACGCGAAGTCCTAGCAGACGCATTAAATACAGCGAGAGGCCGAAACAAACAACGAGATGCTTCTTGATAGCGGTGATTGACGACGGCAGAAACGCGCGCCGTCTCTATAGATATCATTAGTTATCCCGGAAAGTTTTGAGGAGGGCAGGTGGATTTCGGACGGGGGGTGGGGATACCATTTTCCAGGTTTATGCTGCATGGGTAGGTCGCCAGTAATCCCGCTATGAGGGTTTGTTCACATCGCATGTACAGGGGGGATCACGCCGGCGTGCGTCTTCTGCTGTTTTCACAGTGCATCATTAGCCGAGGCCCCGGTATCGTCACTGTCTGCTGTAACGGGAGTCGACACACGGCCTCACCCGCTGGACTGACGGGGACCAGATTGGCGGAATCGATAAGGGGTTAAAAATACCCAGCCAAGACAATTGATTTTCTGGTTCTCCCGTTCCGGGCGTAACGGGAGACGAGGGTTTTCGGTTTCCCGGACAAAAGCGAGGTCGCGGCTCTCTGTCCCCCCCCCCCCGAGGTCACTCCACCAGAGCTTCTCCCGGGCCCTGGTCGCCTTGGTAACGCGCCGCGGACCAGGTGACTGATTTTTTTCCGCGCCCCCCCCCCCCCCCCCAGGTGGGCACGTGGGCTGTCCCGCTACAGCAGTACAGACTGCAGGGAAAGAGGAGAGGTTACAGAAGCCGGACTGAATTATAACATCGATGAAATATAATAATAGGAGAGCTTTGCAGTCTTTCGCCACGGCGTGGACATCTATCCAGTAACCCTTTTTTTTCTTCTTAGAATCACGCCGCAGTGTCGGTTTACACGTATTAATTGAGTTACACAGTAGTTTTGTCTCGCTGGGTAGCCATCCTACATTAGAACACGGCATATGAAGTGCTTGTGTTACCGAGTGTGTTTGTGTTGTTGAGAGGAGTGGAACGGAGACGACTTTACGACTTTGTGAATAGAAGCCCAGTTCCTGCCCAGAATAAAAACCCTTTCGCTGGTCTGTGTGAATCCCCCCGACTTCATTAACACGCTTATGATTATACACATTACTTGACCGACGACTTACAAATGTTTTCAGTCTTTTACACAACGGTGTAAACAGACCTACTGGAAAGGGTCTGTCAGGGAATTACTCAGTATTTGTTATAGGAGACGCCTGGCTTATATCATATTTATATATATATATTCATATATATCATGCTATTAGGATGTTTATCCCGAGACTAAAACTCCTGATTCGCCGCTTTCCTCTTTTTTATGGAAATGAGTTCGATTGGATTTACTGATTATCTGCTGTTCTGACGTGTTTTTTTCTAACTGGAATACTTAAATATTTTTTTACCGTCTGAATTGAAACCGGAAGAACCGGTTCCCTCGGCAGGCACTGTGAAATCGTTTTACTGTGTCATCAAGTAACAGCTGCTGTACTGAATTGCCCATCCACGCACTTTCTAACCAATTCACGGCCGCGGGGGAGCCTATCCCAGCAAGCACCGGGCACAAGGCAGGGTGCAGCCTGGACGGGACGCCAGTCCATCACAGGACACACGCAGGCATACCCTCACACCAGGGCCAGTATTCCCAGAAGCCAATTAACCTCCCAGCATGTCTTTGGACTGTTGGAAGAAACCAGAGCACCTGGAGGAAACCCACGTGAACAGGGGGACAACATGTGGGGCCAGCAGCCATATCACCCTGCAACTCCCAGCTGGCAGCCCCACTGAAGCTCAGCAGGTGTGAGCCTGGTCAGTACCTGGAGGGGAGACCTCCTGGGAAAACTAAGGCTGCTGCTGGAAGAGGTGTTAGTGGGGCCAGCAGGGGGCGCTCACCCTGCAGTCTGTGTGGGTCCTGATGCCCCAGTATAGCGATGGGGACACTATACTGTAAACAGGCGCCGTCCTTCGGATGAGACGTAAAACCGAGGTCCTGACTCTCTGTGGTCATTAAAAATCCCAGGGCGTTTCTCAAAAAGAGTAGGGGTTGTAACCCCGGCGTCCTGGCCAAATTTCCCATCGGCCCTAATAATCATGGCCTCCTAATAATTCCCCTCTATGAATTGGCTTCATTACTCTCTCCTCTCCTCCCCACTGATAGCTGATGTGTGGTGAGCGTTCAGGCGCACTATGGCTGCCGTCGCATCATCCTGGATGCTGCACATTGGTGGGGGTGGAGGGGATCCCCATTACCTGTAAAGCACTTTGAGTGGAGTGTCCAGAAAAGCGCTATATAAGTGTAAGCAATTATTATAAATTATTATTAACATACAAACTCCACACAGACAGCACCTCCGGAATTGAACCCAGAGCCCCGTGCAGGAGTACTAACCACTGCAGCGCCGTGCCTCCTGCTACCCTGAGTTTAATCTTTATGACTGCCAACATTCAAGTGCAAGTTTTTTTTATTTGATTTTAATGGGGGGGACCTCCGGGACATTGAACATAAAACGATTTACAAGCAGACGTGGCAGAAACGGGAAGATGTAGTTAATATTCCAGGGATTCAAAAAGGAAGGATCCGTGTTTGTGTGAGAGATTTGTTTTTTTTTTAATGTTAATTCTTCGATCTGTATTTGCGTTCTGTGTTTGTCAAGAGTCGGGCCGGCTTCGCGTCGCTGTTGTTTAAAGAGGCATCTCAGCTTCGTGTATAAAGAAAGCCCTGTCTGCTCATCTCCCACTCTTTCCCCACTGCTCGCCCGACACCCACAACCATGCCCGTTTTCCAGCTTGTCTCGTCCTCTGGGCTGCGAGACGACCTTTCTGGGGGTGTGAACCACGCCAGATTTTTATTGAGGGCAGATCACGTCAAATACAAATTAGCTTCAATTTAAGCCATAAACCAGGCTTCTACTGTATAAACCTCGGGAGATATCACTAAATATTTGAGGGGACATCAAACCAGACTCCTTTTCCAGAGGCAAAAAAAAACTTTAACTCAGGCAAGTACAACAACTACTTTGTAAAGTATGTTAGGGTCAACCTAACGTGTAAAGTAATTCGTCGTGCATTCTTAATTTTACAGCGAAATGACAATCAATATATAATGGAAAAAGGAAAGGTTTATTCCAGGCTGAAAAGAGAAGGAAAGAAACACAACGTTTCGGCTGTGGAACCTCCTTGTTCCTTTGCAGCCTAAAGATGCTAACGCCAGCTACCTACTTGAACTACAAAACAACATAGGAACAAGTAATAGGTTTATTCCATGCTGAAAAAAAGAAGAAAGAGAACACAACGTTTCGGCCGTGGAGCCTTCTCCAGGTGTGAGAAGAAGGCTTCACCTGAAGAAGGCTCCACGGCCGAAACGTTGTGTTCTCTTTCTTCTTTTTTTCAGCACGGAATAAACCTATTACATGTTCCTTTGCAGCCTACGCATGCTGACGCAGCTGCCACACCTGAACTACAAAAAACATATAATGCTATCTCCCTTCTCTTTCATTCCATAGCTATGGACTAGCTGAGGTTTGAAGAACTGACCAACGTCAGCGAGTGCTGGTCAGGGGTGCGAGAGCGGGTTTTGAGACCCAGCCGGGTGTAGCCGCGGTTCAGCACCGCCGACTGCAAGACGAATTGTTTGCCTCGTGCAAATAATTGCTCGGCCGCTTGTCACGCGGAAGAGCTCCGCCGGGAGTCACGCGGCGATGGGCTCACGGTCTGCTCTTCTTCTCGGGCCCGAGCACAACACCGAGGCGCAGACGAGCAGGGGGAGAAAAATGAAATGGAGCCAGTCCAATAGGGAGACAGGTTGACTTTAGCTCGAGAACCGGGACCCTGGGATTAGCGCCTTCCAAATACAGCGTCGAGAGTGTTGGACCACCGCGACTGGTCGGAGAGGAGTCAACTGAAAACGCCTGAACTCTTCTTGAATGTTTTTTTTTCTGAATATATTTTTAAGTGCTGCTCTGAAGCGCTTCGTCAGTAGAAAAGTCGCGCTTTGCATGATGGGATGCGCACAGCGCGCTCTCATTGAATGTCTGTCAAAGTCCATCTTATACCGCGGGCGCCGACTATCAGCAATGATGACCGGCTTTGCCTTCTGAACACACACACACTGATCGCTGAACTCTTCCGCATAAATAAAGTAAAATAAATAATTAAGTAAAATAACCAGAGGCAGGGAAGGGAGGGAGAAGGAACACAGTTGAATTCAGTTCTCGTGAGAAGGCGTCCTGCGCTCAGCAGAGCTGATGGAAGCGGAGTACAGTTCACCTCCGCTGGCTCACTCAAAGAAAGTAGCCTCTGACACATGGCTCGACTCCTTACTGTCAATCAAAAACTCATTCGTGCCTCCAGAACCTGTTTTTATTTTATATGCAAATACCACACTTTTCCGTTTTAATCTTTGTTGTTTTCCTGCTGAGGGGACTCGGGATTCAGGTCTCGCCGGCGCTCTGCTTGTGCAACACGAATGCTCACCTCGTGTCACCTGAGACGGAGGGCAGCAGCTGCTGAGCCTGTTTGCATAGCTTTGCGTGTCCCGGGGGCGTCAGTGCGCCAGGCCTGCCACAGCGACGGTCGCGCGGACAGCCCCGGCACAACGGGCGTCGTGGATTCCCGTGAAATTGTCAGAACTATAGATTCATGGACACCTGTATGGGGCAACGTACCTGTGGGCAACTGCATGCATGAGAAACTTCTTTTAAAAAGTGGAACTATTAACAGATCATTAGGAACAAAACTCCTCCTCAATCATTCTTCTGTTTTCTAACCGCTTTATGCCGGTTCAGGGTTGTGGGGGGGCTGGAGTCTATCCTGGCAAGCAACAGGCAGGGTACCCCCTGGCCAGGACACCAGTGCATCGCAGGGCACACACACAGACAGCAGGGCCAATGTTACCAGAAGCCAATTAACCCACCAGCACAGTCTTTGGGCTGTGGGAGGAAACCGACGCCAACCCAAGGAGACCATGCAGACTCCACACAGACAGCAGCCCCAGCGCTGCCTGGCTGGGAGGCTGAGCCCAGCGCCACCGTGCTGCTGGAAGCCCTCAACGCGTCAGTGGCAATTTCCTTAGCTGAACAAGACACCGGCCTGGTCAGTCAGTTTCCAGGAGCGGACGGAAGGAAGGGCCTGGAATGGAGGAGGCGATCTTCGGGCTGCTGTCGCACTGTGTAGTACGATGGCGCACCAGGTGGGTGTCCTTTCCGGTTTATAGCTAAAGCGATTTGAATAACCCGGACATCGTTCCGCCGTCGAGACAGCGGGCCACGAGCCGGGGATGTGCCATTCCCCGCGCTCATCGACCCAAGAGAAACGCGGAAGTGGTCCAAGACAGATCACTGCGTGGGACGGCCTCGACTGCTATAGCAACGAAGACTGCAGCACGTGGGACACGTCCAAGTAGGAGCTCCTAGCAGCGCGCGAAACACTGATTAACCGATTAGATTGCTGTACCACGCCATACTGGTTTGAGAAACTGCGGCTTTTAATGCCTCGTGTTTTGCTATAGCCCCGAGTGACGTTTTCGGAACACCTGCAATTTCCCCCGAGGCTGGCCGAGGACTCATCTAAGCTGTAGAGAGCGCACCTCCCCAAGGAGGCGTGCGAGCGTGTGAGGGGAATAAGCGAATTGTGTTTACATCGCCCGCAGAATCCCCTCAGACCGACGGCTCCGACTCCAGCTGCGCTATTTATAGCCGGTGTCATCATTTCCCTGGAAGTCGTCCCCCCTCCCGGGGCGCGAGGAGGAAGGCGTCGCCGTAGCAACCGCCGGTGCTTAGCGTGTTGGAGTGTCGCCCCGGGAGTCCGCAGGATGCGCTCGGCGGTGTTCTGGCCCGCTGGCGGGCTTCGCCAAGGGATTAAAAACCGAGCAGGGAGGGGGGTCGCTCATTGGTAAGCCAAGCGCCGACGTGACGCGTCGATCCTCCTTATAACTCATTCCCACATGTATCATAAAAAAACGAGAGGAAGTAAATATTCTACCTCCCCTCTGAAATCAACGAGTTTTTTTTTCTGGCGTCCAGGCAGATGATGCAATACGGCATTTTAAATGACACGGCGTCACCTGAAGATATAATCACGATCCTAAACGACACTTTCGGCACGGGGGCAGTCGGCTGCGGGGTCCTGGAGAGCCAGCGCTCTGACCACAGCTCCTACACGGACCTTACACGTCAGCCTTAAATCACCAGTTTGCGCAAAGGCCTGTTACATGTGGCCCCATTTATTAAGGAACGGACAACCGTGGTCACTGAAATCTGGCTGTCCCTTCTCAAATGATCCTTAAACCAGACACATCACCCGCTCCACTCCGGCCATGAAATTAGTTTGTTTTATTTTTAAAAAACCTGACGATTTAAAGATCATCTTAATTATCTCCGGGTCCTATGACCCAGTGGCGTGATGCTGAAAGACTGAAACAGATCGTAATAAGGATCATCGAAAACTGTTTAAGAATTCAGTCCGGTTGCGTCCAAAAAACTTGAACGGTGACTTCGGTGGCGGTCCATTAAATAACTCGATAAAAAAACAGCGCCCTGTTTTGGAGAAGCCCCGGCTGACGGGGCTGAACTCAGACGATCAGACGAATAATTTCGTTGTTTTTGTTCCACGCACGGCCGCCGGTGAGGGAGGCGCTTCGCTCTGATTTCTCCGCGCTGATGGGCTCAGGTGCGCTGTTGCTATATAACGGGCTCACCAGACACCTGCGCCCAAAGGTTTCCTGACGTTTGCGAGTTCAGGGCTGCTGCGCTTGTGTAGGTAAGTACGTGTCGCACGACAGCGTAGTTCTCTCTCGTATTTATCAGGGAATGCGGGTTTGATTAAGCTGGTAGGACGTTATATCGGCGTTGCACACATGTTCATTTCTAGTTCCAATCGTTGAATAAGTGACCCATTGCATTAGTACGTCTTTTAACGAAATACTGCGTTGATCTGATTGATGGGTCTCATCTTTGCCTTTTAATTAACATCTTCGTATTGCTGCTCTTTTATTAATATCCTGCGACTTAAATGCAGGAAGAAATTAAAGATTGATGGCTTTATCAGCGCTGTAGTGGTCTGAAATTCTTGTACGGCCTCCAATGTTTTCTCCTGCGACACTAGATCCTTTTGCAACGCTAACAAAAGCGCGTTCCTTGCATTATTGATGCCGGCCCAGCGCTCTGCTGGACGAGAGAAGCGATGGACTGAAAGCCCGTCGGACAGGTGGTTTACCGAGCCGGTTTCGAGCCGAGTCGGACAGCTGCGGCGCTCGCTGTCGCTCGAGGGCGACGGATCCCCGCAAGGCGTCTTGTCACGCGCCATACAGCCGGACAACGCCTCGAGGGCTCGCGCCCCTGCGGAGGACGAGCAGCTACGCAGTTTCGCAAGTTGTTAAAACGGGGCCCTTCCGTCCCAGGGCTTGGTTTGCGCGGTTTAATTAGCGCCGGTCTTACTCTGGGGCTAAAAGGAAGTCCAACAGCTGCCGGTCTCGCAATAACGATAAACGTCTGTCGCCCGCAGGTATCGATAATCGTCACCAGTCCAGGATGGTTTCCCAGCTGGAGAGCGCGATGGAGAACCTCATCCGGGTCTTCCACAAGTACTCGGGCAAGGAGGGAGACAAGTACAAGCTCAGCAAGGCCGAGCTGAAGAGCCTGCTGCAGGGGGAGCTCAGCGACTTCCTGGCGGTGAGCGCGGGGAACGCGGCTTGTGCCTTTTTTTGTTTTGTTTAATGCGATAAACCTCCTCGGTTTCGTAGCACTCCCGCGCAGCGTGGACATAGCGAAGAGCCGCGTGTTGCTCGGGGTGTGAAAAGCCAGCGCGCGCGCACAGACGCACCCTGCGGGTGTCGCGCATTTCCTCGCGAAAGGTCTTGCTGAGCAGACTGGCGCGAGGACTACTGCCTTAATGCGCGGCGTGAGCTCCCCCTGCTGGTGGAGTGGGGGTAAGGTAGGTGTTGCGCCTGCAGGAAGGAGACCCGGTTTCCGCTGCGCTGCCTTATTGACCAGCCGGGCTGTGGTCTCCTTCGTCTGAGATCTTCATACGGCCTTTAATTAAGAGCTTGGTACCCCCCCCAGTAGCATAAACTCCTCCAGCGGCTCCAGGTCGCCTGACTCCTCTTCCTCCCCGCCTCAGGCCAGTAAGGACCCCATGGTGGTGGACAAGATCATGAAGGACCTGGACGAGAACCGGGATGGCGAGGTGGACTTCCAGGAGTTCGTGGTCCTGGTGGCCGCGCTGACCGTGGCCTGTAACGAGTTCTTCGAGGAGGGCCTGAGGAAGAAATGAGCCTCTCGGGCCCCCTGGCCTCCAGTCTGTGCCTTTCCTCTAATAAATGACATAACCTTCCAGCTCCAGGCGTCCTTCTCTCTGTGGGACAGGGGGGCTGGGTGTGCTCTATAGGTGGGGGGCGTGACTTGGTTTAAACTGGCCAGGATCTGTTGAGCTGTCTGGCTTTCTCCTAGCAGTTCAGTTGGTGGGTCTCCCAGGCTGTGGGGGCTCCTCTGTTAGACGGCCTCATGGGTTTGAACAGGGGCCCCTGCCTTGTGGCAGCTTGTATCCAGCAGCCAGAGCCAATGCGCAGCCCTGCTGCTGCTCTCCAGGCTGGGGGGTGCTTCTACTGAAGCAGCAAGCGATTTCACCTGAGACCAGGCTGGTGCCTCCACCTGCTGGTCAGAATGTGGTAGTGCAGGAAAACTAAGAAAAGGGATGGAGATCCGGTCCAATGTTTCACTATTGATGGGGGGGATCCCTGAACTGGTTCTCAAGACCCTTCAGTTAAAGATCTTTTAATAGGGGCTCATTTAGACTCTGAAGGCACTATAGCCCTACTACTCCTGGAGTGTCTGGGTTTATGCCCAGGGCCTACTGCCCCTTTATTTAGGCTTGTCAAATGCTGGAATATATCCAAGCAGTTGTAAGATACAAATACTTGTATGGAGTCTTCTCTTTACAGAACACTGAAGCAGGTTAAATGCCAAAGGTTTAGTGGGGTAGGCTCAGTCATTTCCAGCTGTTCTTTTGTGAGATGAGTGGCACAAGAGGGAGTGATGGTGTCTTCTTGCACTGGGACCCTGGGTTCAACTCCAAACCTGGGGCGTGTTTGCTAGGTCTCCTCCCACAGGCCAAAGGCCTATTTGTGGGTTAATTGGCTTCAATAAAATGGGTCCTGGTGTGAGTGGCGGGGTGCTCTCTGATGGACTGGTGTCCCATCCAGGATGTACCCTGAGATAGGCTCAGGCTCCCCTGTACCCCTCAACTGCCTGAGGTGGTTAGACGAAAGGGAAAATTCTGGGGGGTGGGGCTGCAGGAGAAGACTCCTGAGTCAGAACAGTCCAACACAAAAAGTACATCCTCGTATCAAGATGTTTATTTTGGTTTCACAGTTGTCATACATAACAGGTGGGGTGGATCTCCATGGTTACAATGCGCTCATAATCACAGTCACACACATTGCAAATGATGCTGTGCCAAGAGGGCTATTCTTTGTACATGAAGGGGAAAAGTCACATATGCCACGACCGTGCAGAGCTGCACTCTGTAACAGAATTGAAGGTACAGGTACACATCTACATCAGTCTAGAGAGAACGTTATGGGTTACCAAACACCTCGTCTCCTTCTCCTTCTCTGAGCTCACATGAAGGGTCCTTTTCCAGGACCATGTGAGAACATGGGTCATCCCCTGGTACGTTTTTCTTCAGGGTTTAGACCAGCTTGGTGAGTATCTGCATTTTTAATTCGGAATTACAGTTTTAACACCCCCTCCCCAGGAATCGCCAGCCATTTCTGCACCTACAACTGCTTGACCGAGTGTTGACAAAGAGGACTTGCAGGCCCCTGTGGCAGAGATACTGGTCTCCTCAGCGCCCTGCACGACTCCCTCTGCTGTCACTGCAAGTCCCCTGCTGTTGGGGAAGGCCCCAGTTCCCCTATGTGCCCAGGGGCACTGTCACCATCTGAGGATCCCCAGCCCCAGGCCCCCCAGGCTTCTCTCTTGAAGAGAGCCCTTGAGCATAGGTGGCAGACATCACCCAGCAGCGATCCTTCTCAGCGGGAAGCACATTGTCTCCCAGAGTCCGGTCAGCTTTTTCAAACCGTCCAAGTCCGCTCCAGTGTAGCGGGGGCGTGAGGGAGGTGGGAAAAGCCACGGATCCGAACGGCACGGGTGAGCGATCCAGCTACCGCCGGGTCTCCTGTGCTGCTCTTGCACGACAAGCGCGGGAGCACGGCCCGAGCCAGTCGTCTCCAGCTGCCGTCTGCGGGGATCCTTTCCGATTCCTTGTGCCCGGCGGAGAGAATTTACCAAGACGGAGGGCGAGTCATTTCCGGGCTCAGTCCCAAGGTAAGATTTTAAAGATCGTAGTGGAGGTTTGATGGAAAAATAGCTGCAGGAGTGCTGGTGAGTCCCCAGGGACTGCAGCGAAGAGATGTCAGATTAAGGGTTTTGTGTGGTCTGATTGCCTTGCCAGGCTAATCCCAGTTTTGTGTCAAATTCTGCAGAGAGATGCTTTAGTGAGGGAAGCGAAGACGCCCAGAGCTGTTTGCTGAATCGTCTCCTCTACTTCTGAAAGTATCCTTTCAGCTTTTCTTAAATAAGGAGGGCACTGATATCAATTCACAACACCCCTCCATCATTTCGACCTGAAGTCCGAGGCCGCTTCACGCCAGCCGAGGTTTTAAATCTGACTAGTGGAGACACGCAACGGCTCAGCCCTAAAGGAGTGTGATGTACAACTTCTTGTTTTTTGCCTTTTATTTCCTAGAAATTTCACACCCCCTACTACAATACCAAAGTACAAAAATAGGGAAACTAGGCCTGTACAGGATTATGTAAATAAGACCAGAGAGACCATGAACAACGTAGCTAGAGGCAAACAACCGCAAAAAAAAAAAAAAAAAAAGAGAATCCAATTTTTAAGTTAAATTCCCACAGTTACCCTGAGTCATAGTCCCCTCCCCCTGTAGTCCTGGTACTAGCCAAATTTTTTGGTGACTGGAGAGAAACTGAAGGCCATGGGTCCACCATTTTGGCTCTGGTAGGGGTTATTTGACTATTACAAAAGGCATGGGGAAGAACCAAAATGGCAGTCCAACATGCTGTCGTCACCTTGTTCGTCTCAAACACCTGGGTGTGGTCATGTTCGCCGGACATTCTCACCACTCCCAGCCTTCAGCCCCTGCGCTGTCGACTAGAAGCCATATTTGGCTTGTGTTTGCCGTCGGGTCAATTTGTTGTCAGCCCAGCTGTTCTTCAGCTCCAGCTCACGTTCCTTGGCCTGCAAACAGAGAGAAAAGAAGGGCGTTTTCAAACCAAACATGCCAGCCAATGGCCGGCAACCTCCTTGTGCTGAGCGACCAATGGCCAACAACTTCCTGCTAGTGCAAATCCCAAAATGTTAACTTTTATTTTACAGGTAGACTAGTGTAGACTTGGAATGCCTGCACATGTGACAAGACAGGTGCAGCTGCTTAAATATTTTACCTTCCTAGTTTTCCATTTTCATAATGTCCTGTCTGATTATCAGCGCACGCTTACCATTCCATAAATAGGCAGATGACAAGCCTAACCAATAGGACTCATTAGTGCTGACTCATTAAGAGTCACACAGTCTGCCACAAGGTCTAGTTTGCTGAGTGACTGTGTCCGCTTTAGTTCAGAGAGGTCCCAGAGCCTCCTCTTTCACAGTACGGCTTGATAAACTTGTTCAAGATTCCAGCATCAGTACAGAACTGCCTCATAACACATTTTCACTTATATCCTAGGGAGTTATGTGCTGAATGGGGAAACTACTGCTGTCAGTCTTCCATATTCCTTTTCTTAATTCTTAAAGCCTCAACCCTCAGGAAGCAACTGACACACGTCTCTGCAATCTGTCCTCGTAACCTTCCATCTCCAAAACGGGTCTTATTTGGAGTCCGACAAGGATGCCGCCCGGGAATGAACAGATCTAGCTGTCCTACTCTGTCATTCCACAAACCCCAGTACTGCAATCTGTCTGCGCCTGTGAGCTCACAGGGGGGCCCCTGTCCGACCAGGTGTAACGTGCGCTCCCCACCTCAGCGACACTCGTACCTGGTGGATGAGATATGTAATCTGGTGTTTGCGTCTCTGCTGTCCCGTGGGCTGGTCTCCTTTTTTCTGCGCGTCCGACCCAGAACAAAAAAAAGAACACAACATGAGTTTGCATGAAAGGTCCCCCGAGGAGTGGAAACGAGAAAGTGGCGTCTCTCGGGCTTTCCCCTGTGCGGGATCCTGACTAATACCACGGCGTCAGGGAGCGCGGAGGCGGCCGACCTTGCTGAAGGACTTGCGCTGGTCCTTCTCCTCCGTGATGGCCTTGGTCAGCCACTGCTGGCTGCCGCTCAGCTGGTCGTCCCCCTTGATCTCCAGGAACTTCACCTCCTCCTTGCCTTGGTTGCGTTTCCCTTGCAGACGCCGGAACTAGAGGGGGGGGGAGGGAGGGAGAGCAGAGTCCTTGAGCGGAGGGGGAGGGGGGGGGCGACAGCGCCTGCACGAACTTCCCGTTCACATCGCGGAATAGCCGAAACTTCCACGTTGTGCCACCCGGAACGAGGCGACCAAATCCAACAGAAATATGGCTCTCGGCTTCCGGGACGGTTTTTCCAGCAAATACTACGTACTTGTTAACTGTGCCTGCAGATCACAGTGGAACACGTCTGCGGTGCAATATCTGCTGCAGAGCCTGTACTTATTCGCTCGTACATCTCAGTGACTAGTGAGCAGGAAGGGCTGCATCAGGTATCGACTCTCGCTCCCCCCCGCCGTGGGGAAGACCAGGGGTCTGTGTCAACATGGCCACATACAGTACTGTCACAAAGTTCACGATGTTGCGCTTCATTCAACATTTGTCCCTCTTTTTCTTTACGGTCAAAGAATTGATTTTTGTTACTGAGGTTGAAGAACTGGTCTCAGGAATTTGGACGGCTGTTCCCCTTTAAACACAGCAGCAAGCAAGGAGGCGCAGGGATAACAGATCGGCTGCCGTGGCAACGTCGAGGCCTCGTTTGACTCTGCACGCGTGAAACGCTCAGCGGCGCACGCGAACACGCCTTTGAGAAAACCAGGTTGAAGAAAAGAGCACGTTCATCGCGGAAATCTTACCGCCTCGTCATCGATGAGGGAGGAGGAGGAGGAGGAGGAGCCAGGATCTTCCGTTCCAGCCAATCCGGGATCGGCTTCCTGGTAGTAACCGCCGCCGTAGTAATCCTGACCAATGAGAAAGCAGCTCATTAGAGTGTGACTCAGGGAGGTGTTGCCTCAAGGGGCTGGACATGTCATGTGCATACATTGAGCCCCATGTGCCAACAGAGGACTATATAAAATAACCAGTCAGGCTGATCATATCATTAGGTCTCAGTGCTGGGCTCGCTACAGGATGCTAAGTTTCCCATCTTGGAGGGGCTAAGATCACAAGGCAACGCAAAAGGCACGAGGCATCCCTGTCGTTACCTGATGTGCGAGCTAGATGACTAGGTTCATGCTAGTTTTCAACAGCTCATAGTTTGAAAACGTCTGTCAGTGCGGGAATCGAACCCGGGTCAACTGCTTGGAAGGCAGCTGTGCTCCCCCCTACACCACCAACGCGCACCTGGTAGTACGACTCCTGCGCCGGGCCCTGGATCCTGGAATCTGGATCCTGGTACTGAGGGTAGTACGTCTCCGCCTGCTCCTGGCCCTCCCAGGCCCCCAGTCCGGCGGGGCCCAGGGGGGCCGAACCGAAATCCAGCGGCGCGTCCGACTGGAAGGCGGCCTCCGTCCCCGGAGGGGGGGGCGGCGGCGGCACGGAGGCCAGCCCGGGCTGGGAGCTGTCGGGGAGGGAGAAGTAGTTTTCGGGCGCCAGCTCGCCGTCGCTGCCTTCCTCCTCGTCCTCCTCCTCCTGCGCCATCTGGCGGGCCAGCTGCAGGGTGGCCGACTTGGCGGCCGCTTTGATGGCCGAGGGCGAGGCGCTGACGCTGGCGGCCGGGGCCGCGGGGCCGGAGGCGGGTCGGGCGGGGGCCTTGGGCTCCGGCTGGCGCTTGGTGAGGGTGTGGGGCACCAACGCGCGGTTCATCTCTTTGGCCACCAGATTCCGGGGCTGGGGCAGGAGAGAGGACAGCCCCCCACCGGATCCCTGGAGAAGGGGGAGAGGCGGAAAAAAAAATCATGGAAATATTTTTTAAAAAGGCAAAATCGCCCTTGATCGTAAAAGAACCCCCCCCCTCTGACTTCCGCCATCCTGCCCTCCCAGCACGAACCGTTCCTACCTGAGGGCCGCTCTTTTTCCTGACTGGCTCGTCCTCGTCCGAATCCGACTGGCAACGACAGGAAGCAAAAATGAGACGCGTGCAGAAGACAGACCAACCGATCTCTCCCGGCCCCGGGGAGCAGAGAGACGGCAGAACTTGAGTGATGTCAAACCAAAACAATAAGAACGACAACAGACTGCTACCCAAGATCCAAGTGCACGTTTCGGGCTGCTGTCAATAAAAGGACATGCTTGTGTGGAAGACCGAGTCAAAAGGTCAGGACAGTGACTATATGCAGGAAAGGTTTTCTGTTCGCACCTAAGACCACTGACTTAGGTGCAAACTAAAGCCTGTGATTCCTCACACCCATTCAACC
This sequence comes from Lepisosteus oculatus, assembly GCF_040954835.1. Classification (NCBI taxonomy): domain Eukaryota; kingdom Metazoa; phylum Chordata; class Actinopteri; order Semionotiformes; family Lepisosteidae; genus Lepisosteus; species Lepisosteus oculatus. Next base: position 4,780,488 of record NC_090722.1, on the reverse strand, counting down.
AGAGAGAAATGAAACAGATTGCAGGATGCCAAATGGCATCTCCCTGTCCTGGTTGTTTGACTTCTGACACTGCCCCTTTCCCTGTATGTTCCTTTGATATGTTAAAGTCTTGCCTACTTTTAATGTATAAAAAGGAGAGTATAACATCAGTCCAGTGAGCATGTCTTGAGTGCGAGGGGAAACCCTATCTCTGTGATGTGCTCCCCTTCAGCTGATTGTATTAAAGATCTCTGTTGACAATCTCCCAACCTGAGTGAAGACTGAGTTTTCTTCGACACTTAGATGGTAAAGGCGCTTACTCGGAGCACAGGTGAGCTCCAGGGCCAGTTTAAAACAAAAAATCCTCAAAGCTGCATCTATTACCTGCCTCGGACATCTCGAGGTCTCTGAACTGCCAGCGGTTACAGAGCTCAAAGTCAAGAACACTGCTGCTACAAACCTCATAGCAGAGCACAGCACCGCTGTGAAACTCAACACATCATCCTCCTGATTCTCTCTCCCTGGGACGCCCCTCCTGGCCGCCTGTGTTCCAGTATAAAGGCTCAGCTCCTGCACTGAACTCTTTCGGCAATCAACAGTCCCTCGAATTCTACCTTTTTAAGGGAGCTGTTCATTGCGAGCGCTCCAAGCTCTTAATAGAGGCACGCTAATTGGCGGGGCTGGGGACTAAAGGCAATCATTCTTGTTTCGCAAATTCTTGGCAAATCTGGTTTGTGGGTTAATTCATTGGAACCCCTGATCCAGATTGCTGCAAGGCAGAATAATCAACTGACGAATCCGACCACGTAGCATTACAATCGATGAGGGGCATCCAAGAGAAACTTTTAGGATTGTGGTTAATGCTCAAAGACGCTGGGGTGGGGGGGACGAGCTGTTCTGGAGCAAGGGCACACGATACCGAGGTCGCAGGCTGTGGTTCGACCTACAGAGAGGGAGGGAAGGAAGTAAAGGTCGGGATACTCACCGCCCCTCTCTCGATTTCAGGAATGCGGATTTTGACGGGCTCCGTCCGTTTCTTGGGTTTGGGCAAGTTGAAAACCAGCCCCCCCGACGGCGAGGGTAAACTCAGCCCGGCCCTGGACGGCGGCTGGAAACTCGGGATCTCGGGGTCATTTTCCTGGGACCACTCCGGCCGGGGGGGGGGCTGATTTGGGGGCGCCGGTTCTGGCCCCTGGAGGACCCCGATTCTTCCCGCACTGTCCCTGGGAGGGGGGAAACTGGCCCCCCAGTTTGGACCGGATCTGGAGGGGCCAGAGCTGCCCGGGGTGGCGTTTTTAGGAGTGGGCAGACTGGAGAACAGACCCGTCGTCTTCGCTCCTCTTCCCGGACCCGCGCCAGACTCGGTCGGGTCTTCCGAATCGCTCTCGTCGCTGCTACCGTACGCGACCAACGACATGACTCGGACTGTCGCTATAGGACAACAAACTGGTGGTGTCGCGGGACAATAATTACAATGATACAAATGCAAAAAAAATATATTAAAAATAAACAATTGTGACACTAAATCTAAATCCCCACCCCTTAAAACGTAAATCGGTTAACTAATTTGCTCCACCGAAGTATTTGCCATTGCGAGAAATTACGATTCTTCTGTAACTGAACCCACTGTGTTAATGCTACGAATGGGTATTCCTGCCCATCCAAACGTGTGAACACCGAAATTCGGACCCTATGCGCACAGAATGGTTTTTAGGGGCTCTTTATCCAGTAATAGTCGCCTCGCACTGTTTATGAAATCTCTAACGACCATTATCGTCGGATGAGACATGACACACTTCCAGTCCAGCGCTACATGAAATGTAAGAGCACGTCCGTCTCTTTTCTGCCGAGAACGACCGCGAATGCTTTGGCCTCAGCTGCTCTCAGATCCGGTACAGGGCTCGAAATGGAGGTCGGTGGTTGAGAAGGACTTGAAGGCCGCGCCTGCTCATTTCTCGATCGTTCTCCTCCCGTGTCCTTGTTGCTACGCCAGTAGCGTGTGTAAACGCTCTTCTGCCCTTTCGGTTCTTTCTCCCCCTTACGGTTCCAGTCAGACCGACGTTTTCGTCGATTTCGCCGTTACGTTTGCAAGTTCGAGAGGCATCCCAAAGCCTTGCAAATCTGTTGCCCCCCTCAAGGAATGAACCACAACTCCCACAATGCCACACGAGAGAGAGGCGAAAACAAAGCTGCAGAGCAACCTGGGAGTTGTAGTTGACTTTTCAAAGGGGACCGTCTTGGCAAGCTCTGTGACTTTGGGTTCGTGTTCTGTATGTCACGGTCGGTTTTCTTTTCGAGCCATAAAGCTACTGTATGAACACCATTAGCTGCGTATTTTTACGAGTATAATTGCTTGTGCAAGCAAGGTTAAGCAGCCACAGTTAACTGAAGAATGAATTTCCCACAGCATTCCAAAACAACTTAATCTGAACCGATTTTTAAAATATATGACTTGAACATTGTATATATGACCCTTTAAGCTTTATTATGTTCATATATCTGCCATGTATGAGTTTTTTAGCCATTGTCTTTGCTTTCAAATGTGCTTTCAAGAGGCGCGTCTCCAGTTTAGTAAGTGAAAAATACGTTTTTTTTCAAACGCCTTTGAAATACATTTCCCATCACGCACCGGGCCCTCGCTGGGGCGTCTGGGAGGAAATTGTAGTTCCTCTCGCTTTCTGTAATTGGCTTCCATGCTCATAGTACTGTGCCCGTTCAAAAAATGGGAGGTGAAGCAGGAAACAAAGTCTCCATGAAGGGCAAAGACGTTGCCTGTCTGCAATAGGTAGCGGGGAGGATGGCTAGGCCAATTTAAAACGGATATGGAAACACCTGTATATGTGTGTCCGGCCCAAACTGACAAAGTGGACATTTTCTTACAAACGTTTGTTGAGAAATCCCGTGAGTTGAGGTATAAATTGAGGTAACGATATCAGATCGAAGGACTCCTTCATATATAGAAAAAACAAACAAACAAACAAACAAACATGAGCAGGTTAACTGATATGTGTTAACTTGTCTGTCTAGAACATATTTTAAAAAGCGACTGTTCTCACTTGGGAATTTACCCTTCAAATATATCCGATGAGACTCACAACGTGAAGTCATTACCATCCCTAGAGGAAATTTAATTCAAATCCAGTAGAAATCAGCAGCTCCTTTCTAATGAAAGTGGTATTTATTAGTATGCAAAGGAACAAGTAATAGGTTTATTCCGTGCTGAAAAGAGAAGAGAGAAAACTCTTTTTAGCATGGAATAACCTATTACTTGTTCCTTTCCAGACTACGCATGCTGACGTAGCTACCCACCTGAAACATTTATTAGTATGAACTAGTATATATTCAATAGTTAAAGTTTACTGGTGTTCTACTCGAGTGTAAACAGTCGTGTTGAAAGTGATGCGTAAAAAACTGATCTCAACTGGTTTTTGAAAACTTGATCTAAACAGGACACCAGTCGAGTCACTTTTTGTCGAAATGTCGACACGATGTAACTTGAAATTATTAGTATTTTGACTTCAATACCCTAAAACTGCAACTCTTACACGGAAGTGTAACTTAAGACGTTGTGTGTGTCACCTAAAAGGGTTTCGAAAACAGGGCTGCGGTGACCGCGCGGTTTGGAAAGTCCCGTGAACTGCTCCGCTCTCGGTGCGTTGAAATGCGACGTTGCCCTTTTAAGAGGTCCATCCACGGCTCTGAGTTTGACTAACCAGGCCTGAGGCGGTTACCGGCGGAACAGAACAACCTCCCCCAGGAAAGGCCGAAGTAGTCGAGAGCCGCTGCTGCCCGACGGTATAGGAGGGGGGTGTCGCGGTTCGGAGGAGGGAAGGAGTTCCAATTTCAAACAAAAACACGGAGATAGATAGGAGAGGGGGGTTAGGTCCCTGGAACCAGCAATTACACCGAAAGACAGAGGGGGCAAAGAAGCTGCAATTGGGACGAACACCTTGGCAACTTTGCAATTCTCTCCGGCTGGCATAGAAAATCTATACTGTATTTTTCTATTTTTTTTTAACGCGTGACTTAATTTTGGTGCAGAAAAAAAGCGGGGTTTGCATTTGTTTTCTGCGGGAGCTTTGTAAACTTTTTTAAGGGGTGGGGGGGAGAGAAGGAAGAAGGTTTATTTTTCGGATTGCTTTTTCTTTTTGGAACTTTTTTTTTGTGTATTATTCCTATCATCATTACTGCTACGGAACATGCCCAGGTCGAGCAGGCAAAGGGAATATAAGCCCGGCGATCTGGTGTTTGCCAAAATGAAAGGTTATCCCCACTGGCCTGCGAGGGTAAGCGACGCTCCAAAGTCTTAACTTTGTGCCTGCCTTCTTCCTTTTTTTTTTAAATCTGTCTACATGTTTGCTTTTATCCTGTGTTGCAAAATGGATCCCTGGTGGCGGCAGTGTGTGATATAAGCCTGGGGCCTACCGCTGGTGTCCGCGCAAAGTTTATCCAGACGCCGGTGGGGTGGGGGGGGGTGGGCAGGAATTGGTATTTGTTGGCCAAATTATTAGCGAAACGCAGCCCAGCCGTGCGGTCTGTCGGTCGCTCTGGTCCGGCGCCCTGCTCGCCGCCGCTCTCGGCGCGGCCTACAGCCCCCCGCCGCCTCTCCGCGCGTCGCAGCCGCACACGGAGCAGCGCGCCGGGGGCTCGCCTGGGCAGCTCGACCGGGCGGCAGGGGAGGAGGAGGGGGGAGGAGAGCGGAGGGCTGGGGGGAAAGTGGGGGCTCTTGCACTCCAGAAAGCCAAGAAACCCGACCGGCACTGGGAAGTTGAATTTGGCCGCATTTTGTTGTAGTTGTTTTTTAAAATAAAGTAACGCGATACTGTCAATGACCGGGTGGACGTTGCGCCTTGGTGGGGGGGGTGGGGGTGAGATTTTTTTTAAAAAGAAAAGTTCTTTTTCAGCAGCGGTTGGGAGAGAGGCCGTCTTCACCCTTTTTTTAAGTTACACTACACGGCTTGTCCCTCAGCCGCTGTTTGTGAAAGTTAAGATGCCGGCTCGGAGAGACCTTGACTTGGCCGTATTTTGTCTGTAACGTGTGTCCCTGCGCCCCCCTACGTGACATCGAAACCACCGGGGGTCGCCCCGGCGGTCTGACCGGCTCCTTCACCTGCCGTTCGGGAATGCACAGTCAAGCTTCATTTCTGACTTCCACGAAAGTTTTTTTTTAAAAAGGGAGAAAATAAACGTGTGCGTTTTTCGGCAATGATGGGCATTTATAGCGGGGGGGATCGAGAGAGGTGCCGCAAGTTTCTTGTCGTCGCTGGGCCAGGAGGTGTGACCGCGGGGAGCGTGTTTCTTGGGGGAGGAGGCTCACTTGAAGACAGGGCTGCGGGCGCCCAGCCTCATGTGAGCCTGAGAGGGGATACACGTGTTGATAAGGCCGCGCCGTTCACGCCGAGCGCTGGCTGGGATGTTATCCCGGGCGCTCCTGCCCCGTAGTGCCTGTAGCTGGGAGAGGCGCGCTGTGCCCAGTCCAGCGGAAACGTGCGCACACGCCTCCTGTACTTCCCAAGGACGACGACTCGCGTTAAACTGAGCGGTCCTCACTTCTCTGTGGGTTGGGGTTGGTGTTTGTGCGTGAGGTGGGAGGGGGTATTTTTTCACGTCACGGGCCACGATGTTTTGGCCGTGGCAAGAAAGCGCGCAAACGGGTAGGACCGGTTCTGCATCAGTGTACTGGCGCATCTGTCCCCGTCTGACAGTGCGCTTTTCACAGACACTGTCCTGTTTTGAGTGCATTCTTGGGGGTTAATGGTTTTTGGCCGAAGAATTGCATTTTTTTCCCTTTTGCCACCGCCGCAGCAGCAGCAGATTTTGAAAGTTGCACATTGTTTCTTCCCTCTCCGTCAGAGACGGTCCAGCGAGTGTAAAAACATCTCCCCAGTGTTGGTGTCTTTTAAGCTCTGTTGTGGACCCTTGGGTACCAGGTGCTGTACTTTAAACCCAGTCTACTTCAGACTGCTGGAAGCTGTATAAATGGCTCCTGCAGTGGTGCTGAACAGTTAATTTGCAGTGGATAATAAGAGATGAGATCACTTTATTAGCATATACAGTTTCTTGCATTAGGAATTCGTCTTTTTGCAGACCCCAGCTTGCTCTCTGAGAGAGGGAGAGAAGCTTGGGGTCAGAGCGCAGGGTCAGCCATTGTACAGCGCCCCTGAAGCAGTTGGGGTTAAGGGCCTTGCTCAGGGGCCCAACGGAGTAGGATTCCTCTGCTGGCCGTGGGATTTGAACCGGCAACCTTCCAGCCACAGGCGCAGGTCCTCCGCCCCAGTCAGGAAGTGCAGCAGTATGACTGCTGTCCTGTTCCCATCACCAAGGAGCGCAAGGTTTCTGCCTCCTCTTGTGCTCTGCGCAGTGAGTTGATGTGACCCCAGGGAGTGATCGAACCTGCGTTTCTCAGGAGAGCGCGCGCTGTTCCAGTCGGGTCTAAAACGCAGCAGTCGCAGAGGTTTTGATTTTGGGCCCTCCTGGCCTGTACCGGGGGGCCCGATTCAGAGAGGAGCCCTTCCCCCACCCCCATCGGCCAGCACAATATGTCCAAGCTCGCGTTTCCCGCCTCTAATCACGGCGATCGCCCAGGATATGAGCTCTGGGCTGGTTGGTTTTTGATTAGTCATCGAGTTTCCTCTGTGCTGTTAGGTGCTTTCCTTGCACACACACACACGCATGCACGCGCGTGTACATACAGAAACAGGCTGAGAGGCAGGAGATTAGCCTGCCAGCCTGTTGACGCTAGTTTGCAGCTGTATCTTATGTAGGGCTGCAGCTAGTGGCCTTGACAAGTTGCTTTGGGGGGGGGGCTGGTGTTGCTGGAATCCCAAGTTTAGAGTAAAACAAAAATGAGGCACCGTGACACCATCGAGCCCTCCGGGATGGCATGTAAACCGATAGGGAGACTGCCTGCAGCAGATTAAGCAAATGGGGATTTTGGTATTGATTTCTCGCCTCCCTGCTAACCTTTCGGTGTGATCTGAGTTGTCATGGTTTCTTAATCAAACTAGAGGGGGAGAACTTTTGTTGTGCTGTAGGGTCGGTCTACTTGAACGTGAGTTCTAGAGCCACATTTCTTGCCCCAGCACCAGTGCTGTCAGTGCGTGGACTGGGTTCCCTGGGCACGATCTAGACCGGAGGGGTGCCCTGCCCCCAGTCCTCCAGGGGGCGCTGTCCAGCAGGCTGCTCAGGTCTCTTTAAATGTCCCAGGCTCTCCAGGACATGGAGAGGCTTCAAATTTGTCTGATGAGCAAATAACAAGCCCAGTTGGAGAAATGAGGTCCCAGAAGGAAAGAGAGCCCTTGAGAGCCTGTGGGACTGGAGTTGTGCCCCCCCTGTTGTAGAGATGGAGAGCTCTCCAGGCCAGGCCTGGCCGGCGACCACTCGGTTGTTATTGAGGAAAGCGCTGAGCGCTGATGGGCTTGACGACCCCGTAGCTGTCGTGAGCTTTTCCTGTAGGCCTCATTTACAATGGAATCGCAATGAGCACTTGGGAAGTACATTCAAAACTGAGAACAGGAGGCTGTTCTGCACGCAAAGAGTGGTGGGCCTCCCATATACTCTATATACACGCAAAGTAATTGGTCATAAAGAAGTTCCTTGTAAAAATAATCTTGAATTTGTTGCCCTTTTAGGTTCTTATCAGACTTTGTATTGATAAGAGACTGCTGTTTCAAAGTCAGTTATGTGCAGACCCCCTGGTCGTGTTCCCTTATACAGAAAAATAGATGTTTAAGCTCTGTGAAGAGGCTGTTGGGTTTTCGATTTAAAAAGGCAGATTTATTTTTTTATGTTTTGCACTTCATTTATGGTATTGCTAATCGCAGAGCTCTGTGCTGATCACCCCCCCCCCATGAGTAATGATAAACAGTAGTTCAGGTAGGGCGCTGCATCAGCATGTGTAGGCTGCAGAGGAACAAGTAATAGGTTTATTCCTGTGCTGAAAAGAGAGGGAAGACAACACAACGTTTCAGTTTTAATCTGCTATGTCTCCGAGAGCCCAGCTGGAACAAAAACGAGCGTCGACTTAAACGAGAAACTACTGCAATACCATGTGTGGCTGCAACGGGTCCCGTTCCCATTCCGTCGAAGTCTGTTCCGTTTCGGGTCTTGGCAACAGCCGGCAAAGGTGTCCCTTTTCAAGTCAGTTTGCCTAGATGTGCCATCCATGTTAGTTAAAAATCAGGCCTCGTTGACCTTTTCTTTAAGTAGCATGCTTACGGCTCGGGGGAACAAGAAAACCCAGAACGGATCAGAATGCCCTGCAAGCTGGCAGCTGGTCTGCCTCGTTCGTCCCCTCGGTGGGCTGCTGGGCTGTGCGTTCTTGCTCTGCACACCAGCTCCCGGCCTCCGGCTCCACAGTCGGGGGCGGGGGGTGGGGTGGGGGTGTTTTTCAGTCAGGAAGCAGGGGAGGCAGGCAGGCCGTGGGGTTGGAGCTCGCTGTGAGTCAGGACCAACCGTCCAGCCTGATAGCTCTGTGGCTGGGCTTCCTGGCTCGGCTCGGTTACAGGAGTCGCAGACCGGGGGGGTGGAGTCGCACTCTTCCGAGGCGTGATGTCACGGTTTGTCATAACGGTAAGGAAATGTGTTGAATCATCCAAGCTCAGTTGATCTGCTTGGGACACGGGGGGGGGGCTCTGTTTTCATTGCTCCACTGAACGTCTTTGACATTTTGAACATAAATTAACCAGTTCTCTGTTTGCCTTCTTAGGGATTTGTAGCAAGGGGAACACACTGAGGTCATGTGGGGTTGAGAGAGCCGAGTCACTGGGAGAGACAGAGGGAGGCAGTGTGGGGTCAGTGGTGAGAGCCGAGGCACTGGGAGAGACAGAGGGAGGCAGTGTGGGGTCAGTGGTGAGAGCCGAGGCACTGGGAGAGACAGAGGGAGGCAGTGTGGGGTTAGTGGTGAGAGCCGAGGCACTGGGAGAGACAGAGGGAGGCAGTGTGGGGTCAGTGGTGAGAGCCGAGGCACTGGGAGAGACAGCGGGAGGCAGTGTGGGGTTAGTGGTGAGAGCCGAGGCACTGGGAGAGACGGAGGGAGGCAGTGTGGGGTAAGAGGTCAGATCCAAGGAAGCCGGAGAGCAAGTGAAAGGAGCAGGCAGGCTAAGGAGCTGGATTTGGCTGCTGGCAAATGCAAACCCTGAAAGCACAGGAAGAGCACTGAAACCCAGGGGTGTGACACAGTATTAATGACTTGCTCGAGAAAGCAGAGAAGCTGGAGTGCAACAGATTTAGCATCTTGTGCGGCTTTTTTTTATTGGCGTGGGCGTGTCGCATCAATTATTTTCTGTGCCTGTTGCATTTTTGCGCGTTGAGTCGGAGGGAGAATGCAGATGGAGTGTGTATGTGCGCCTGTGTGTGAGCAGAGGCAGCCCCGCCCCTACTCCGTTTTAAACGGCAGCAGCAACAGGAGAGCAGCCGGAAATCTTTATTTGGCAGCCAGGAATCCCGGGATGAGAGCCAGGAGAGGAGGGCGTGTGCTGCCGGACAAGAGTGGCTTTTGCTCTCCCCTGCCAGGGAAGGCTGTGAGGCCGGGTGGGGACAGCGGGGGGGGAGGCATGAAGGTTTAAAGAGAGACCTCTGCCTCAGAGCTCATCCCTTTTCAAATCCGAGGGCTCAGACGGCAAAATCAGAACAAGCAAGAGGGGCTGAAGGGCCTCCTCTAGTCTGGAGCCTTGTGAAATCGCACACATTAGGCAAGATCGGCAGGCAGAAGCCTCAACGGCTGTAGGGTGGTGTGCGAAGGAGTTCTGTTTTTTTTTTAATACAAGCTCATCCGGGTTAGGGAGAGCTCACTTCATCGGGTGGAGCTCTGGGAAGCCGAAGCTCGTCCCCCCAGCCCCCCCCCCCCCCCCCTCCCTCCGGCCCTCTATGACTGACCTGTCCAGGACAGAGAGCAGCTCGCACTCGGCAGGCCTGAATTGCACCGGCATGCCTGCTTACTGGGGGTGGTGAGGCCAAGCTGTGTTCTTTGGGGAATGACTTGGGTTCTGCTGATGCATTGCAGTTCGGCCCATTATTGGACCAAAACAATTTGGAGGCGAAGGTAGCCAGTGTCAGGTAGCATCTCGTTTAGGAGCATGTATAGCTGCAATAGATCTGCATCCCCATTCCAGAGCTGTAAATATACAGCGATCCGCTTTGTCTCCGAGAGCCCAGCTGGAACAAAAACGTGCGTCGGCTTTAACAAGGAACTCCTGCAGTACCACGTGTGGCTGCAACGGGTTCCATTCCCATTCCGTCGAAGTCTGTTCCGTTTTGGGTCTCGGCAACAGCCGGCAAGGGTCCCCTTTTCAAGTAAAGTTGCCTCGATGTGCCATCGAGTCTGACCTGCTGCTGGTTTGTGTACAAGGCGGTGCGTCGTGTGACATGGCTGAGGACGTGCCTCTGTTGTGGGTGGGGGTGGGGGGTGGGGGGTGACGAGACTGGGGTTAAAAGCTGGTGGGAGCGACATTTGTACAAGCAAAGTCTGGTGAGCCAACGCTGTCTCCTCTTTCCGCAGATCGACGAGCTGCCGGAGGGTGCGGTCAAGTCCCCCTCCAACAAGTACCAGGTGTTCTTCTTCGGGACCCACGAGACGTGAGTAGTGTCGCGCTCAGGGAGGGGTGAGAGGGCATGGCCAGCCCGGGACAAAACTCTTTCTGCCTCAGTGCTTTGTGACTTATAATAATAATTGCTTACACTTATAAAGCGCTTTTCTGGAAACTCCACTCAAGGCGCTTTACAGGTCATGGGGATCCCCTCCACCACCACCAGTGTGGAGCCCCACCTGGATGATGCGACGGCAGCCATAGTGCGCCAGAACGCTCCCCACACATCAGCTCTCAGTGGGGAGGAGAGGAGAGTAATGTAGCTAATTCATAGATAGGGATTATTAGGAGGCCATGATTGGCCAGGACACCGGGGTTACACCCCTAGTCTGTTTACAGTATAGTGTCCCCGTCACTATACTGGGGCATTAGGACCCACATGGACCGCAGGGTGTGCACCCCCTACTGGCCCCACTAACACCTCTTCCAGCAGCAACCTTAGTTTTTCCCAGGAGGTCTCCCATCCAGGTACTGACCAGGCTCACACCTGCTTAGCTTCAGTGGGCTGCCAGTTGTGAGTTTCGGGGTGATATGGCTGCTGGTGCACTTAGGTGCACAAACTAGAAAATGATGAGATTCAGTTTTCGAAGGCCTGTACCTGTTGGTGTAAAGAGATCTTTACCCAACATGTTGGACCATTACAACTCAAATGCCTCTAGTTTGGGGTCACCTGTAATTCTCATTCTAGCTGAGCTCTCCATGACTTCACTGGATCATGTGATCATCGTTAACTGTTTGTAGTGTCGTTATACAGTCTTCCTAGGATTTAGCCGGTAGCAGTGGGGCGGGGGTGGCAGTGCTCTTCTGCTCGGAAAGCGTGCTTCACCTCAGTCTCTCCTTCCCATCCTGCAGGGCGTTCCTGGGCCCCAAGGATCTGTTTCCGTACGAGGAGTGCAAGGACAAATTCGGAAAGCCCAACAAGAGGAAAGGCTTCAGCGAGGGCCTATGGGAGATTGAGAACAACCCCACCGTCAAGGCGTCGGGGTACGAGGTGAGGCCCTGTCTGTCGCCTGGGGTGTCCAGCCGCCACACCTCCCTGCCCTGTGGCTGGCTGGGCAGGCTGGGACCCATCGCCTCCCTCCCATGGTCCAGTTCTGCAGGGGACCCTGTGGTGGAGGGTGCGGAGGATAGCCTCAGCTGTCTCGATCTCTCCTGGGTGTTGGTCTCAGCTGGACTCTGTGGTTGGGGCCTTGCGAGTCCTCTCACTCGCTGACCGTAACCAGGCTCTGTCCAGTGGGAGTGCCTGGGCAAGGGAAGGTGCGCTGGGTCTGGGTCGGCCCGGGTGAGGACACTCAGCTCCGGGCCTGGCACCGGCATTGACGTCTGCCCGAGCCGCCCCACTCCTCCAGGTGGTAGCCGTTGAGCTCTCCCCGCTGTGCCTCTGCAGGCTGGGGGGGGGGGGCGTGGGTCGCGGGTCTCCCCGCCAGGGAACCGGGTCTGAAATCAAGCTGCGGTTCCAAATCGGGCCGATGTGTAATCGCCAACCAATGGGCAGTTCCTCGCTGAAAAGGGCCGGGCGGCAGACGGGGTGTGTCGCAGTGACGCAGGTCGTCGTGGGGTCGGGGTGTGACCTTTGCTCTCCTGCCCTCTACAGCCCACCAAGAAAGAGGACTCCGCCGACGAAGGGGCCGGGGACGCGGCGGCGGCGGCCCGCCCCGGGGCCCGGGAGGGCGGCGCGGAGGGCAGCAGCGACGAGGACGAGGGGACCCTGGTGATCGACGAGAAGAACGAGAAGGGCGGGGCCAAGCGGCCAGCTGAGGACTCGCTGGAGGTGCGCCTCGTCTTTTCTCGCCCCCCCCAGTGTGAGAAGGGTCGGTCTGCCCTTTGATCACTTCCTTTGTTTTAGGGTCACAGGCGCAGGGGAATGGAAGGAATGAGAGGACTCGGGCATGGCCAGAAAGATGACAAGCTTAAGTTAGTGTGTACAGTTCGTGGCGGCTCTGCTTTAGCTGGGAGCCTCGTGGAGCTGATGCCTCTCCGGGAACTGGGCAATGGCTGCCCGATCGCTGCAGTGTCCACTTTGTACGCGACGGGAGCAGCAGTAGGTTGCGGCTTTTCCCTTCAGCGGAGACACGGATCGTTTATATGGAGAGATCCAGTTGCAGACGTCCAGAAACGTGCGCAGCAGCAGAGCACGAAACGGGGTGCACGACGAAACCTGAAAACTCTCTGCCCTTGGTGGGGCCGCTGTCCAGAATCCCCGTTCTGTGCTCTACCCCTTCCCCCCCCCCTTCCTCACTCGGACTTGTTTCCTTCTCTCTTCCCTCTCCCAGAGCTCTCCGAAGCGACCCAAGGACTCGGAGAGCGAGGCGCAGGGCGAGACGAAGGCGGAGAACGAGAAGTCGGACGCGGAGGAGGCCGGGCGAGACCATGCAGAGCCCGAGGCCAAGACCAACAACGCGGGGGCGGAGCCTGTGGCTCCCGTAGCCACTCCCCCCTCTGCCACACCCCCCCGGGGTGGCGAATCAAAACTGGAGGGCCAGGACGCCGCCCCCGAGGGCCAGCTAACACCAGAGAAGGTGATGGGAGCTTCACCATTGCCGTCTATGAGTGCTAAGAGACTATAGAGTCAGGGCTTTAACAAACCTGTTTTCTTTAAAATAACTGCAGTGGACGTCAGCAGGGTCGCAGACCAAAGATGGGCTGTTTTGTTGCTGGTAACTAGACTTCAAACCCAATTAAAAAAAATGAATTAAAGAGCTGTTTTGGAGAGGGCTTCAGCTTCACCAGCTTTGAAGGGATATGTGCTTGTTTCAGACACTGGAAACCATATGCGTAACCCAAAATGCCTGCTGCTCTTGAATCAGTCCTGCTATTCTGTTCTGACTGTTGGGCGACTCATTGCAAAGTCATGTTTCATCGGAGTCCTTGCTTCCTTGGGCAGCCGCGAGTGGCCTGCATATCCCATCAGTGTTGGGCCCCATCAAAACTGGAGGTGGTTTCAGAGTAGCTCAAGGCCCTCTCTGGGTGCAGGCTGAGCCCTACAGAGGTCACTGACCACAACGGGCATCTGAGATCCCCCTAGCTGCGGGGGGGTGATTGACGGCCACTGTGTTGGGGTGGGTGTTAGTTCCCAGGGTCCTCTCCACATCTGGTGCAGGAACGAGAGCTGTGCTTTTTATACATAAGAGGTAAGAGGCCCACTTTATCCTGGTGAAGTCCAGCAATCATGTAGGGGCAAGCAGGACTGCCATTATGCTCCGTATCATTAGATCGTGTTGATTAAACCCTTGTTTTGGTAAGGCCTTTAATATCTCCCTTTCTCACTCTGTCCACAGGCTGCAACAGACAGCGCCTAATGTGAGGACTCTCCAGCCGGCCAGCACTTCCAATGTATTTGGGAGTTATAAGCGTTAAAATTTGACAGAATTCCTGTTTGAACTCTTAGTTTCTGCAGTTTAAAGTAATGGTTTTAAAAAAAAAAAGTAAAATAATCTCATGCCAGTATTGGATAGAGTGGTCAGGGATGGCATCTCAGCTTTGAAGATGCACCGCCGAGACATAATTAAGAAGTGATTAATGTTTTAACCTTTTTAAAAAGGGGGTTTTGGAAAAGAAAACATTCAAAAGCAAAGTGCAATTACATTTTCTGGGCACCAGGCGGTGCCGACCCTTTTTCGAACAGTGAGGGACAGCTAGCATAACTCTCGCGTCTTTAAAACATTTCAGTAATCAAATTATTCCATTTGAAAAGAATCTTTTGCTAATCATGTTTAATATGATGTTTTTAATTCTGATGTTAGTATGAAGATGTTAAAATTTGCTATTAAACGCAGTGTTTGGCATACAGACAGTTGCTGTGCTTTATCAAATGAACAAATCTCAGTTTTAAGGTGCAAAAACGAGATGATTTTTTTTCACAAAATTTCCTTTTTTGATTGAAGATGTGTCCGCTGCGCTCTGGATCGTTAAAGATTATGCTTAATTAGCTGGATGAGGCTTGTGTGCTAGCGAAATGTTTGTCACATAACATCCAGACTTACAAGGAAATAAGTGGAAAGCAAATATTCTGAAGTCAGACGTGTTTCGTAGACGTTTAGGCCTGGAACAAACTTTAGACAGTAATAGTCTCAGTACCTGACTGCACATGTCTCCTGGATCTAAAATAAAATTTTGGGCAAAACGAAAAAGACAATAACCAGAAACTAGGTTTAGCAATTTAGCGACAGCCTGTTTGGTTAGAGTACTGGATTTAAGGAGGGGGAGGATGTTGGTTAAATTAAGTTGTAAGAGATTCTGAAATCTAAGAGCTGCTCTGCGCCCCATGTAGTTTGATCAAGTCACTGCATGAATATAAGGACAAAATGCCCTTTCTAAGAAAGTGCAAATGAGCATGGGGTTAAAGGAACAGAAGGTGGAGATTCAGGGTGGCACAGTGATTAGCGTTGCTGCCTTACAGCTCTGGGGCTCTGGGTTCAATTCCTGGGGTGCTGTCTGTGTGGAGTTTGCATGTTCTGCCTGCGTTTGTGTGGGTTTCCTCCGGGTGCCTCGGTTTCCTCTCTCAATCTAAAGGCATGCTGGTGGGTTAATTGGCTACTGGGAAGATTGCCCCTGGTGTGAGTGTCTGAGTGCCCTGCGATGGACTGGCGTCCTGTCCAGGGTGTACCCTGCCTTGCGCTCATTGCCTGCTGGGATAGGGTGCAGCTCCCCCATGACCCAGAACTGGAAAAAGTGTTTAAAAAATGGGTAATTGGAAGGGGGTGATTGAGTTCTCAAACCTAAAGGCAATGCGGCAAGGTGAGAATGATGCTGAAACATTCCTGAGGACAGGAGAAGCCAGGCTGTGAAGCGGCCAGGCTAGTATTATCTGGCTGTCAGGGAGAAAGAGCAGCAGTGCTCAGTAGGCAGATAATATCAGCTAAAATGCCAGTGAAAGCCAGTGGGGACAAAGTTGGTCTGATACAAAAGTCAATTTGACAAGGGGGCGTTGAATGTTAAGCCCATAAAATCTGCCAACCAGCTTTCTTTTGAAAGGATTTGTGAGGCCTACCTGTGATGAGTTTCCAGTCTTCTTGCTCTCTGTTGTTGACAGTCCAAGCCTCCTGCCAAACTATGATACCCCTTGCCTTGGGGTTTGAATGGAAGCACTAACTGAACAACATTAACGTCTCGCCTGATGAAAAGGCCCTCGGTCTACCCATTCAAAAGCCTATAGTGCTGGACTTTGTTCGAACCCGGGTCTATCACATGACAGGCACTCTTAGGCTCCACTGCTGCCGCAGCACAAGGGTCCAGTCCGATGACCTGTCCTCATAAACTGCAATCCCTCTGGCCAGCATTACTAGACGAAGCCTTTTTTTTTTTTAAGCATAATGATCCAGAGAGCGATTTGTATTTTTTTTTTCCTGCTGTGATTTGCATTACGTTTGTAATGGTTGAATGTTTAAGATGATGGTGGGGGTGGGGTGGGCGGGTGGAGCTCTGGAATAAGAGCCCACAAAACACAAACACCTTGCTAGCAGAGTTTATCTCCAATTCCAGGTGGAATTTGTCACAATGGGAATGGGATCTTTCCCCAGAATCACGGATGACGTTTAGGGAGACTTGCAGGGCAGTGTGACTTGAATGGTGCTCAGGCCTGCTCCTGGAGTGTCCCTCTTTCTTCTGGTTCTAATCTTTTTGGAAAGTTGATGAGATCCTAAGATCTTTTCTTTTTCCCCCCCCCCCATGGATTGGAATTATAATGAGCATCACCCCAGTGTTGATCCCTGAGTTTCAGGCTTCTCTGTTGTTTTGGGTGTCTGGAAATAAGGAAACTGCATCTCTGCAGACGAAGACTCCCTGCACCTGGTCATCATTCTTAATAGTCTACTGCCCCGAAACAGGGCAGAGTTCAGTTCAGCAGAGACTAGAGTGTGGAAATTGGTTAAAAACAGGACATCAGTCAGTTGCGTTGGGGGACTCAGACAGTCTTATTAAGAGATCAGTTGGAACCAGAAGAAATGGACGCTTGAGGAGAAGGGTTGACACCCTACAAGCGCATAGCTGACCGCAGAGCGCTTTTCAGCTCCCTACCCAGTTCTGCAGCTTCGAAGGGAGGTTTCTGGCAAGCTCCAGTCTGGCCCGGTCATAGATCACCGTTAAAAATCGCTCTCTAAAGGCGTGTGACACAAAAACTGTTATTAAGGAATCGGTTTTAAAGTAATAGATCATGTGGACCAGTTTTCTGAATACCCTCCAGCTGTTAAAGACCACAGCTGTCCTTACTGAACAATTGGCTGAATTAATTTGGGGTTCTCCAGGACCTATAAGGAGACCACAGCTCTGATGTGGTGCCACATAAGCGATCCCCTGATGTTTGGTGTGTTCGTGCCCCTGGGTGAAATGTATCCCATCTCATGTCTTGGTCAAACAAAGAAAACATTTTCTTTTCGGCTGGTCTGTATCTCACCTAGCAAAGAGACGTACAACTTTAAAGAACAGTATGTATATATTCTGGAATTTTAGTGCAAGACCTGAAAAAGTAGAAGTTTTTTTTTTCTTGCTGTATTATTTAAATTTCCTGATGCGTGTACCAAGGCTGAGGCTAAAGCAGTCTGGAGACCGGAATGCACCGCGTAATAGATTGTCACGGATTTTTAGGGAAAAGGTTTGGAAGGTGGGCAGATTTGTTTTTGACGCCCTGGAATTCTTCTGTGTGGATCTCTTTGCTGAGGCTGCAGAGTGTTTTGGGGGTGGTTCTGCAGATCCAGTGTCCTTTCTTGATCTGAATCTCGCCACACGCAGATCTGTTCTGTATGACCCTTTTGATGGAGGGTGGTGACTTTTTGTAGATTTTTTTTAAAGTCTTTTTTTTCCCTACTACTCAGTAGAGATGTATTTTGTATTGCCATTTCTGTCTCTCCCATCTTTTTCTCCCTTCCCCTGTTGACCTGCCAGCCACCGGGTGGTCTTTTCTGGATGACAAGTGAGGAATGAGGGTTGAGATGTGGAAAAGGTGGCTTCTTTGTCTCTGCGCAGAAAGACGCTCCACTTCGCTTTCAGATTAGTTCTCATGATGTAGCTTTCAATCCAGTTGGTTAGAACAATAAACCTGTTTATTAAAAAAAACTTTGTGTGCTTTTTTTGTGTTGACTGGCATTCTTGCACCCTGGCTTTTTTGTTTTGTGGCTGAAAGGTAAATAGTTTTTTCAAACTATTGGGCAGGAAGTGCAGAGGGGAACGTGAATTAGTGTCGCGCACCTAGACACTGGTGAAGGACATCATCTAGCTTGTCCCTCTAACATACTTTCTCTTGTTTGAGTTTTTGCCTGTTCAGATTTCAGTAGATTTTCTTATATTTAACCTGGAAAATTCAGTATTCAGAGCAAACTTGGTGCAGGACTGAGAGGTTATTAAAGTACACTTAGTCAAAAACCCAGTGTTAAGCAAGACCACTGATACTCACTCCTGACCCTGGAGGGGGTGCTGTGTCTCCTGGTGTTTATTTTGCGTAGGAAGCCCAGCAGATTGGGTGGAGGAGTGAGAAATTGCTGCACCAGTTGAAATATGGGAGTCAAGGCTGTACAATTTATGAACATTTATGAAGGACACTGGGGTTTAACATTCCTACTCAGGTTTCAACCTTGTGCACTTGTTGCTTGACTATAGTTTGAAGAACAGTGCTTGTCTATTACCACTGTTCATGTGCAGACACAAGCTGGGCTTCCTGTTACAGTTGCAAAGCTGTTTTTTTCAACTGGGACCAGTTGCTCGAATTGCAAACGCTTTGCTCAGTGAATCAGAGCAGCTGACTGTGTGGGAGTTGTGGTCACAGTTTAAACTGGTTACAAGAGCCAAATGGCTTCATCTTGCTTGTGACCTTTATTTTACTTGCCATGATTAGTAAAGTTAGTTTTTTTTCCAGCCAGCATTTTTGCTAAGAACATTTCAATTAAAGAATTGTTCATTTAGCCTAATCAACTTGTTTCAATGAAAGCTAAGAACAACAGGAGATTGTGTTTGATAGATTCAATCTATGCTATGACATCCTAAGCCAAGAAGTCAATGACTATTACTGCCTTTGAAAACTTAAAACAGAGAAAAAATATTCAGATTTAACTTGATTTAACCTGTCTTTTGTAGCAAATCGCAGCTGCTTGAAGGCAAAAATTCACAATAAAATTCCTATGACTGCTATTTGTGGAGAAAAACGCACTAGGGCTCGCATCTTTCTCCTCGTTTGCTATATAAAACGGGTGTAGGTTACATAAAATGGCCACATGAAGGCGGGTTGGCCTGTTGACTTTTGTAGTCTTTATGAGTCAACCACATCTTGTCTGGAGCTACACAGCTACGAAAAACTTCAAGTCCCAGAATGCACCGTACATCTAATGTCATTTCAAGGGCACCACTGTGCCGTGTGCTTTAGAAAAGCTATATCGCTTTAATTATTATTATTATTATTATTATTATTATTATTATTATTATTATTACTACTACTACTACTACTAATATTATCAGCATTTTTATTATTAGTAGTAGTAGTCGCTCTTTCAGAAGCTACGCGAATTTGAACAACATTTCCCAGGGTGCACCGTGAATCGGATCGAAAGCAAATTCGTTTTGAATGAGAAACTTTTTTAAAAACACTGACAGATATGTCTGGGTTGAAGAGGCATTCAGGATTATTTAACTGTCATTGTCTCTTGGCTTAAAATGAAATAACCTGTTTATCACGGTTGTCATCAAGGTTACGAAAGGTTAGAGGTGAAGGTTCATGCGGTGCTGCGTGCGCTGTGGAGCACCTTGAGGAAGAGGTAATTTCATTTAAAATGAGGATTTAATGTATGATCAAACTGTATGTTTGTTAATAACTGTTTTTTAATAATTGATTCAGTGACAATGTATGATTTATAAAATCTAAGTCGAAGTTGTTTCAGTGTCACATCGAAAATGGGCTTTGATGCTGTTTTTTGCCCCATTTTTAAATGTTTTTAGAAGTTTTAAATAGGGATAGAAAAGTCACATTTCACAGCTACGTTTTAAATGCTGTGATCTAAAAGAAGTGGCCAATTCACCCGATAACGTACAGCATAAAAAACAGACATAGTTAAACTGTTAGTTCAGTCTGTAAAAATCAAGCGGTGTTTAAACAATGGCTGCGTTTATAGACAACAAATTAAACACCTTAATTATCCATAACCTGATTGAGAAAAGCACAGAATCTATGTTTTCCCAATAAGTTGTGATTCTACTTAATAAGCCTGTCTAAATACTTAACTCCGTCTACGTAATGTGCTCATTTTCCAATGTATACAGCGATTGTTATGTTTCGTTTGCTTATCATCCAATAGTATGCGCAGACAAGATTAATCGCATTTTTGTGTGTGTGTGTCTCATGTAAAGTGTTGCACTATACCTGCAGTTCTTCACTCCTAGAGAGTAATTGCGTTGTAGCTCGATAATGGGGGATCTGCAGGCTCTCTGGGACGGTATGATCAAAATCCGACTCTGCCGGGCTCCCTGACCTGGTATTTGTCGTTCTTCAGTCCCGACACCATGCGACTGACCGCTTTGCTCGCCATGGCTGCCCGCGTCAAGGTGCCCCCGGGGTACCGCTTCGGCACCAACCGGCCCTGGACCATCAACGCCCAGAGGCAGAACCCGCCGGGCAAGAAGAGGAGGAGGGTAGCGGTGGAGCCCATCGCCCCCGAGGACTGGCACGTCTTCAAGGGAGACACGGTGGGCACGCCGGCTGGCATGGGAGCTGGGGAGGCTGGGAAACGGGGCTGTCGTTCAGCCCATCAAGTCTTATTCGGTCGTTAGTGTTAATAGATCACCAGGATCTCGTCCGGCCGTTTCTTGAAAGAAACCAGGGCATCGTCTGCAACCGCACGGCTGGGGAGACTGTTCCATGCCCCCACCACTCTTTGTGTAAACAAGGGGCCTCCTGTTCTCAGTTTTAAATGCACGTCCACACAGTTACTGCTTGTGTCCTCTGGTTTGTGTTGAACTGTTCTGCCTGAGGACATCCACTGGGTTGACTTTGTTAGTGACCATGGAGGATTTGGAAATCTTGTATCCCGTTTCCTCTTGCTCCTCTCTGCTCAAGACCAAAGAGGTTCAGATCCTTTAGCCCGTCGGTGGAGGACGTTCCTATAAGCCCTGAGTGACTGGTTCCAAACTCTCTTCGTTTCCTTAGCTTGTGATGTTGGGTGACACTTTGAGCAAGACATGCGACACCTCTACCAATAGAAAAAAAGGGGTTAAAGCTCTCTTAAGATTGTTCCTGTTAAAAAACTGAGTACACCTCCATTAACCACTGAAATCAAAACCTCATCCTCGTTTTCTATTTTAATAACGCACCTTCTTGTCTTCCCACCAAAGACAACAGCTTGCTTGAGTCCGTCTGCAGAGTATCATGGTTCTGATTAACTTTTTTTGGTTGTTGTCTTGCAAAAATGATCTGCTTGGCCCAGGGGTGTTTCTGTACGACTTCGTTTCTCCAGCTTCAGCTCTGTCACTGCTCTACTCTCGATCGTAGCTGGGGGGGCTGTGATGTGGCTTTTTCAGGGCCGGGTTTGCAAATCTTGGGTATGATTGTTCCTGTCCCAGCATAGCTGCTCTGCAATCAGTGCTACACAACGTCTTCTCCTGCAGGCCCTTGCAGACGAGGAGGTGGCAGAAGCGATATAATTCCACTGGCATTTCATTCAAAGGCCACTTTCATTTCTCTGTTTGCGTTGTGAGGGGTTTGTGCTCTGAGATTCGAATTCTGATCTGACCCTCTCCTCCTTCGGACAGGTGGAGATCCTGTCTGGGAAGGACAGCGGGAAGCAGGGAAAGGTCAGCCAGGTGATCCGGGCGCGGAACTGGGTCATCCTGGAGGGACTCAATGCGGTAAGGGCGCCGGCGGCCATGTGGGAGGACCGGGCTGAACCAGTCTCGTTCCTGATCCGCACGCGAACGTCCCGCACTGTATCCGATCTTCTGGTTCTGTTGCTCTCAGGAATGAGGACCAGTGGAGTGATTGATGGTAGGATCAGACTCCTGGGAGCGGATTGTTTCCCAGTTCTGGTCCTGGTGACCCAGGCATCTGCTGGTCTTCACTCCAGCCCAGCCTTCATTAGATCACTGAAGCCTTCATTGATCTAAGCTGCTTAAATGGAATATTTGCCTCTTGTTTCTAGTCACCACTTTGGGATTTTATTGATGCAAGAGTTAAAACTCCAACATGCTGGGAACAAACAGTTCATATGAATCTTATTCTTCTGAAGTCGATGAAGGGTCTGACTGTTTCACTGAGGGCTCGGCTGGAACAACCCCCAGCAGGTGTGTGGGGGTCACCAGGCCCAGGACTGGGAACCACAGTGCTAGTGGAACAGACGTGAAGAGTGCGTATTTGCCTTCCCCTGGCTTGGACCTTTATAGTATCCGTGTGCGTGTTGCCTCGGATTTGGGATCTGTTTGTTGAGCTGTCTGGGAGCTTGGGAACCTTTATTGTCCAGGATTTTCAGCAGGCGGAGTCTCAGCTAGCTCACACAGGCAAAGGATTGGACCCTTGGAAACTGGTTTGGTCCTGGGTTGTGGGTCGTTAGCTCTAGCAGGGTCACCCCGACATTCTGAAGAACCTGGTGAGTTTAAGGGTTCCTCGGAGGGTACGGTAATCTGGGCCCCCAGTGGGCAACCCAGGGCACCTCCGGAAACCAGGTGGACACAGGCGGCCCTGGTTGGTGACTGGCCCTGTCATCCTTTTGGCAGCACTTCCGCTACATCGGAAAGACGGAGGACTACCGGGGCATGTACATCGCCAGCGAGGCCCCCCTGCTGCTCAAGGACATCGCCCTTGTGGACCCATCTGACAGGTGAGCGGTGCTCAGGTCTGATAGTCTGACAGGAGAGCAATGCTCAGGTCTGATAGTCTGACAGGAGAGCGGTGCTCAGGTCTGATAGTCTGACAGGAGAGCAATGCTCAGGTCTGATAGTCTGACAGGAGAGCGGT
This sequence comes from Lepisosteus oculatus, assembly GCF_040954835.1. Taxonomy (NCBI): domain Eukaryota; kingdom Metazoa; phylum Chordata; class Actinopteri; order Semionotiformes; family Lepisosteidae; genus Lepisosteus; species Lepisosteus oculatus. Next base: position 4,758,000 of record NC_090722.1, on the reverse strand, counting down.
GCTCAGGTCTGATAGTCTGACAGGTGAGCGGTGCTCAGGTCTGATAGTCTGACAGGAGAGCAGTGCTCAGGTCTGATAGTCTGACAGGAGAGCAGTGCTCAGGTCTGATAGTCTGACAGGAGAGCAGTGCTCAGGTCTGATAGTCTGACAGGAGAGCAGTGCTCAGGTCTGATAGTCTGACAGGAGAGCAGTGCTCAGGTCTGATAGTCTGACAGGAGAGCGGTGCTCAGGTCTGATAGTCTGACAGGAGAGCGGTGCTCAGGTCTGATAGTCTGACAGGAGAGCGGTGCTCAGGTCTGATAGTCTGACAGGAGAGCGGTGCTCAGGTCTGATAGTCTGACAGGAGAGCGGTGCTCAGGTCTGATAGTCTGACAGGAGACTATCGCTCTCACACAGCGTAACGTTTCTCTTCTCTAACACTGTTGTATTGGCTTCTCTGTCCTGATGTCGGTTGTTGTATTGGACTGAGCTAGAATAAGGCTGGAACTGAATTGATCAGCATCTTGCTTGGCGCACCAGGAAGCCCACGGAGGTGGAATGGCGCTACACGGAGGAGGGCGAGAAGGTGCGCGTGTCCCTAAGAACAGGACGACTCATCCCCAAACCAGTGGTCCAGCGACGGGACGGGATCGTGCCCGAGCAGTGGAATGGTGAGAGGCCGTTGGGGTCGAGGAGCCGGCTGCCACAAGGAGGCTCTGGGCTGGGGATACCTTATTCTGAAATCACCTTTGGGCAGTACTCGGGTGGCCTCGGGACACCTGATCGTGGCTCCCAGTCCTCCCTGAAGCCTTTTATCAAGCCTGCTTTCTGAAGCCGCACTCAAATGGTGCAGTGTTTTCTCTCTGGCTTCTTGTCCTCACACGAGGGGCACAGAGCACATGTAGGATCAGTAATGTCTGAGCTCACACGAGGGGCACAGAGCACATGTAGGATCAGTAATGTCTGAGCTCACAGGAGGAGCACAGAGCACATGTAGGATCAGTAATGTCTGAGCTCACAGGAGGAGCACAGAGCACATGCAGGATCAGTAATGTCTGAGCTCACACGAGGGGCACAGAGCACATGCAGGATCAGTAATATCTGAGCTCACACGAGGGGCACAGAGCACATGCAGGATCAGTAATGTCTGAGCTCACACGAGGGGCACAGAGCACATGCAGGATCGGTAATGTCTGAGCTCACAGGAGGAGCACAGAGCACATGTAGGATCAGTAATGTCTGAGCTCACACGACGGGCACAGAGCACATGCAGGATCAGTAATGTCTGAGCTCACAGGAGGAGCACAGAGCACATGCAGGATGAGTAATGTCTGAGCTCACAGGAGAAGGTTTTAAGTTGCAGGCATCATAATAGACAATAGTGAAATGAACAGAAATGTTTTCATTGAAGGCTGAGCCCACTTTGCACAGAAAAAAATCTGAAAAGTGAGTTTGTTCCTGAAATGCGGGGAATTATTTTTTCCTGTCAGATGGTCCCAAGGACACGTCCCCGGAAGACGCGCTGGAGAAGACCTACACTACGTCGCTGAAGACCTTCGAGGAGGAAGTCATGGAGAAGATGGGCATCGTGGAGACCAGGCGCGCACGAAAGAGCTTCTGGTACTGAAGATCCGTCCAGGAGAGGAGCTGATGGGCCGTTTTTTGTTCCGAAAACAGCCTCGTAACTTCGCTCTGCTGATTTCCCCCGGGAGGAAGTTGTGTGAGCTTGATGACATGGCGTTGGGTGTGCTCAGAAAGTGCGACCTGCAGGCTTTAAATTCTCAAGGTTTTAATTTGGGGATGGGGCAGCTCCAGCCATGCAGGGCTGCAGAGCCCTGAGTTTTCATTCTGCTTCAGATCTCTCTTGACTTAGCTTAATGATCTGGATCACAAGCCAAAGCCACAGGTCGCCTGTTATACGAGGTCTTCCTCAGCTGCTAGTTGAACAGCACCATAAAAAGACCTACGGGCTCCCAGTCCACCAGCACTGGAGCTGAAGACCCCGTACAGCTACTGGGGGTTCTGCCAGCACTTGTGTAAGCATGGGCAGATTTTCTGGAGTCAAAGCAGGCAGCCCCAGCCCTTCAGTGCTTTACATCTCTTCTGGCTTCCCTGCCACACTCTCAGGCTCTCAGGCTAATTCACATCCAGCAGTATTGACTTGATGGGAGCGCAATCCGAGAATTCAAGAGTGTCTGTTAAGTGATATAGGTTTCTGTTGAGGTCTTGACCGCTTCCCATAGGCTGTTAGTAAATGTCTTGAATGCTCTTTGTCAGTTCATCACGAAACAGTGCTATTTAACATTTTTATATACATGCAACAATAAAGACCTTTCAAAAACATATTGGATTACTTTGCAGTTTTATTGAGGATTATACATTTCGTAAAACGGTACTTGACAGATTAGGGAGGCATTTCTCCAAATGATGTACTTAATATTTAAAAACGTCAGTGGGAGGGCGAGTTTCATGGAAAACGGAAGAGTCCTGGGGAACAGCTCCGAAACCCGAGGCCCTGACGTATTGCCGCCGACGTGCAGGTTGAAGGCCTGTGGGCGGGAGAGCTGAGCAATGGGATAGGGAATTCTCCCTATTCCAACAGTCGGCTCCCTTCCGGGGGCCGTGTCCCAAGAACGGCTCCCGGATGGCAGACAGCAGCTCCCCTGGGAACATCCCGGCCATCCCGCCGGGCTCTGTGACCCCCGCTCCCGGCCGGCTTGACCGCGAGCAGGACCAGGTTCCGGGGAGAGAAGTGAGGATCGAAGAGAGGGATCAGCTGGCTCTTCAGGCCTGGCAGACAGAGAGAGCGGATCGGAGAGGTGAGGGAAATCCTGGCGGATCTGATGTAAAAGCAAACTGCTGTTCTTGCAGATCCACAATTATTATTATTATTGTTATTATTCATTTGGCTGAGGCCTTTATATGTTCTGCTACAGCAAAAAAAAAAATCTTAATTTACTGAGGTGGAAATTTATAAACCAGGTTTTCCAAACTCAGGGAATGGGCATATTTTGACAACTTCCACTCTTTTAATAGGTTCTCTAGTATTATGAAGAAAGGAATACCTTATCTTACTCTGTGTGGTTGCTCTCCGTGTGGTGGTGTAGTGATTAAGAGGCGTTGAAGTATTCTATCTGATCTCCTGAGACACCGCTGGTTACAAAGGTGAGGATAAGGACACACTGTCTGCTGCAGGTGTAATTACTAGCATCCTGGATGTGAAACTAGGTTGTTCTCTAATTCATGGAAGAAATGACAAGTGCATGTCCTCATTCATTTTACAGGGTGTCAATACTTTTCTCTGCAGCTACATATATTTTCAGATGAAGACATGATCTGGGGGAATCAGATGGGGCAGATGTGCTCTCACCTCTCTCCTGTAGGTAGAGGATTCGGTCCAGCAGTACCAGCGTCTCCACCACGGGCGCCAGGAGCAGGGCCAGGCTGAAATACGCCACCACCTTCCCCTGCTGGGACAGCATGGCGTCCAGACTGGCGCTGTCCAGTGGGGGATCGGCTGGCAGCCCCACCCGCCGCAGGCCCAGGCGGGCGTACCTACAGGTCAGAAGGATCTGGTCGTGAATCGCGCCCGCCTCTCCGTCTTGGAAAACCGACCAGGACACGTGCTTTCCGCAAAATACAAGGAATAGTGCAATAACCAGGCTGCCGTCTTCCCCCGGCTCTACTCACTCTGCAAAAGGCAGCTCATGCGCCTTCTTTATCGTCTGGATGCCAGGCCTTCGCAGCCGCGGTTCGACCCGCCGGATCACAGTCTCCAGCACGGCACGGTAGCAGTGGGTCTTCAGCAGCCCACTCTCGCTGCGGAGTCGCTGGGCGTAGTCCTCCAGGGCGTGGCACGCCCCTTCCCGCGCCTTATAGGACAGCTGGTGTCCAGGCAGCGCTTTGACATAACAGCTCATTGGATACCCACAGCTGGGGCCCTCCCCCTTCAAGGTAGCCCCTCCTCCGAGGGTGGGGCTGGGCGGAGGTAGGACTCCGGGAGGGGTGGGGTTATCAGCCGTGCTGAGCTTCATGTAACAGCAGGCCACAGATGTGATGCCCACAACGTCGGGGCAGTTGGCAAAGTGGCGCAGGAGAGCAGAACTCAAGTCTCCACAGGCGTGGAGGCCGGTCAGGATGAAGCCCCCTGCTTCGGGCCCGTTTTCTGCCACTGGTGCCCCCGCGTGATCCAGACAGAGAGACTTGCTGCTGGCGCAGCAGGGAAAGCGGGCAGGGCAGGTCTGGTCTGGGCTCGCAGTCAACTGACTTGGGTTCTGATCAGGATTACAGTTTGTCCGTGAGGGTTTTGGACTTGGACAGAACTCTGCGTCTTCTCGAGCCTGGTTCTGAGAGCACTCAGGGTGCACTCCTGCCACGTCCCAAGTCTTACCTGGATCAATGTCCTCTGGAACAGGTTTAAAATTCAAGCCTTCACAGCAGTTCTGGGGTTCTGATCTCAGCGGTGTGCAGTTCCCTTTCCCCCAGGCACAGTCCTGGCAGCCGGGTGGTGTTTCTGGAGAGAGAGGCTGGCACACAGGCAGGGGCTCCTGGTCTGCGTGTGGCAGGCCGTCCTCCCGTCTCTTCCTGTTCCCGGGGGTGCCAGCCTGCACACCCTGGCCCTCAGCCCTCTGCAGCAGTTTTGTGAACTCCTTCCATGATGCCCTGGGGTTGACCCACCCTGTCACATGACTCGGCAAGGGGCCAGTGGGCAACAGAGAGACATGTGCCCCCCCATTCTAAAACAGGCAGCAGAAAGGACATGTTATTATGACTGGGAACCTAATCTAAAAATGGAAGGCTAATTGGGTACCACATAATCATGCCCGATACTAGAAGTATCCAGAAGGCCAGAAGTTATGGACTTTCTTCCATAAAAACAAGGCTTTCTTCCACATTGATGGTCTAAAAGATTATTAAAATGAGCCCTCTTCCCCCTAAACTTGCTGTGTTTGTGTCTCCTCCATTATGTGCTGTTTTAATAAATCCGAGTAGGCCTTTAACAAGACAAGACTCTATGATTGCCTCTGATTAGAACTATATTGTGGCACTGAGTATCTCAGGCAACTGAACCAGACTAGGAATAAAATGTATTAACTAATTCTTAAATGTAAACTCCTGTCCCCTTCCCGTTATTCCCAATCTGCTCTCCAGCCTAGTTTCAAACCTTTCGCTGGGTCTCCTTTTGCAGTGTGCACAGCAGCTGTCTGTCAAACTTGGCAGCCATGGAAACAAGGGCGGGGTCAGCCTCCATGCCAATCACAGACAGGCCAAGCCCAAAGGACAGGAAACGAGTCAGGTGACCCTGCAGGAGAGGGAAGAAGAGACACGCAGCCAATCAGAAGGTCAGGGGATTCACAGGTAGGGCCCACGATTACTTCCCTCTGACAAATTGGAAATGACATATACAATATGATTGAACAGTCTGGAACACATGGTTAATGTCAGATTTGTAGGATGCAGAAAATTGGTCTATATCTGAGAGATCTCATATATAGAAATATAGAATCCTGGATAGACTTGTGGAGGAATTATGATGTAGTGGCTGAAGGCTACAGGTTACAGGCTGGCTTTATAACATACATTAAGTTACAAGTTCAAAGACTTCCAGCCAAGGTAGTGCTGTCCATCCATCCAATTTCTAAATGCTTCATCCAGTTCAGGGTTGCAGGTGGACCCCGAGACTATCCTGGCAAGTAAGAGGCACAAGGCAGGACACATCCCCGACGGGACACCAGTCCGTCGCAGAGGAAGCACACAGACATAGGTAAACACACACATCAGGGAGAACCAGGGCCCCGGCGCCACCGAGCCGCTTGGCTGGTAATGTCATTTTGATAAACTTGATGACTAGGTATTGAAATTTCAGTAAACTACTCTGCAATGCAAAGGAAATGCTGCCTTTATGATTACCTGGCCAGACCCCACATCCACAACCTTGCGACAGTCAGTCAGGTCAGAGAGCCTTTTCACCAGCTGAGAGAGGGAGAAGAGGGGAGACAGATCAACCATCGCTATAGCAGTCCCAGAGACTTATAGCTGCTCTGCTGGATTGTATGTACATCTTTAAATACACCAGGGGCAGAACCATTATTTTAACATCAGAGCAGTTCTTGGCGGTGTGGTTTCACATGGCTCAGATAAGGTTAAGAAATGAATGCACCACGATTTTTTCCATTTAGACTCTGACAAGATGGAGGTTTGGGGAGAACACTGTGTGGCTCATATCGGTGGATATCCCTCTCAATCTACTGCAGAAAAACTGCTTTTGTCTTTTCCTGGCCCTAGTACTTTTATTACTGTACTGTATTTCAGCTGCATTCAAACAAGCTCTTAAGCTATCAGACCTTGTATAGACTTACACTTGTATTCTCTAGCTAATAATTTGGGTTAATATGCTACATCGGTCTGTGTTAACAATTCATTTTTTGCCTCCGTCTAGATTTTCTTTTGTAAAGCACCTTGAAAGGCGCTGTATACACTTGGTATTTGGGATCAGTTCCCATTCCCATTCCATCAAGTCAGGACAAGCAACATGCCGCCCGGAACTGGTCCCCGAACCCGGGAGCTCTCTGCACGTACTGCTCCCAGCCGCCGGATCTCGTGCTGCTTCTTGGGCTTGACGTGTTTGCGGAAGATGTGGGTCAGCAAGGAGCTCTGGCAGGGGTTCTGCTGGAACTCCGCCGGCCGCCCACATCCCGCCGCCTGGCGGCAGGGCATTCTGGGAAAGGCTAGGGCGTGTGCCGTCTCTCTGAAGGCCAGCAGCGAGAGTGGCCACACCGACGCATAGCTGGAACAGATGGGATAAGAACCATTCTTTTAACCCGGAGGGCAGGAAAACGGTCCTTCTGTCCCGACACATCCTCCTTTGGAGGTTTTCAGCATTTCAGGTTTTTACACACCCACATTAGGGGGGTGGTGATTAGTGCTTAGGACATATAACTGGAAGGTTGCAGGTTCAAATCCCAGGTGAGACACTGCTGTTGTACCTTTGCGCAAGGTGCCTCACACAGACTGTTTCAGTAAAATGCAAGTAGGACTCTTTGGATAAAAGAATCAGACAAATATAAACAACAACAATGTCAAACTAAGCATAATAACACTTATTATGGTTTGTCCATGTGTCGAATACATAATGGTTGCTATTGCACCAGTCACCTTTTTTTCTTTACTAAAGCTTGAGCATCAGTGATCTGCCAAATGATCTGTAATACCTGAGTTTTAGAGTCCACTACCAGGATCTCTCCGGTGAATATATCTCCTTCAAAAACAAGGATACATGACCAGCGTCTCTCAATCACAGAACTCTCAGAAATGTGAAAGCAACATGATGGCACAAAATCTGCTGTTATTCTTTGTTGTTTTAACCACAATCCCCATGTCTATAATGGTAATTATGAGTTGCTATTACCTCCGTCCACCTTTGGGGGTGCTGTCCAGCAGCAGGTCTGCTATCTGGGGGGCTGACAGGCTGCACAGGACCTCCTGCCAGGCAGGGGGCAGTGTGTCCCAAAGACCCTCACTGAAAAACTCCTGCAATGTGAAACAAACAACAGCTGTGGGGAACTGCAAGAAAGTGGCAGGAAGCTTCCAAGAGAATACTGATGCACGGAGATATCTTAGTAGTTTTATTATTTTAAAATCTAGAACAGGGATCTTAAACTCAGTTCCCAGAAGTCTGGGTATATTTTCTTTGTTTCCTCCAGTCTGATCAGTCACTTAAAAAATAACAATTATTTTCTTAAGGCATTTTATAGAGGACTTTTCTTAAACGTCTGTAGTTGAATACTCAAAACTGGGTTTACTCACATCTGACTCTTTTCCAAACTAGCGCAGTGGTTTGATACAACCAGCTCCTTAAATGCCATATCAATCCTGGTAAAGAACTGGGGAGAAGTTTGTAACAAAATACTGCAATGTGGAGAACTCAAAGGGCCACAGGTTGACTGTACTCAAAATAGTCAATTCATTTTAAGTATAATCACATGTGGACTCAAGTCAGTAATTACACCAACTATGACAGCTTGGATGGAACAAAAATCCAAACCAGACACCTGGCCTTCCAGGAATGGAGTATGAGATTTCCGATCTAGATGCCAGGTCCTCCAGGGTGATAATCCACATTCTGGATTTCGTAGGTCGTCTAAAATCATCAGCGGCACAAGGCCTCAGACTGGCTGAAGGAAACAGCAGACCTGGCTCATGGGTCATTTTGGACAAGCTTCGAGGTGGGTTCAGGCAGTGGTTGGTGGCTACAAACACCTTCAGGAACAGCAGCGGCTGATGCTGGCTGGCTGGTCGGTCCAGTACCTCCATGGAAATCTCTGTGTCCAGTGGACTCCCTGGTGCTAGCTCGGCATGGGTTGTGCATAACATTTTTGTTAATCTCAGAGCTAAACCAGCTCCTCCTGATTATCATCGTACATCTTACGAGACAGTGCCTTATTGAGCACCCCACACACGTGCACTCACGATGATATAAGAGTCGGTGATGTGCTTGTACCGCGACAGGAAGGAGGTGATGCTGGCAGCCAGGTGCTTCTGCTGTTCTGCAGAAAAAGTCTGGGAACTGATCGACACGCCCACGGCAGTCATCAATGAGCCTGATGTAAAAAAAGGAGAAAAAAAATCCAGAATGGTTATTTCAAACGATTCCACGTGTGGGGGAGTGAGGGGGTTGTATTTCCCATGATTCCGTGTGTGGGGAGTGAAGGGGTTGTACTTCCCATGATTCCTTGTGTGGGGAGAGAAGGGGTTGTATTTCCCATGATTCCTTGTGTGGGGAGAGACGGGGTTGTATTTCCCATGATTCCTTGTGTGGGGAGAGAAGGGGTTGTATTTCCCATAGTCCCATGGGCAGTGAGGGTAAGAGTTGTATTTCCCAGGATTCCATGTGAAACTGTTATTTTACAGCTGGGGCTGCCAATCTAGATTCCCAAGGTTTGTTTTTTTTCCAAATCAACAATTCACCAAGGGAGTCACCAATCCCTCACAGGACACTAATCACTTAAAGGCATCCCAAAAGAGGTTTCTGCATTTTGGCTCCCCACCACATCAGCTGAGAACATCACTGCACCGAAAATATTTACCGCTGTGAGATGATGGCAACACATTCTGTTACTCAGGAATACCACAATGTAGAAGATAAACGAGACTGACCTTTTTACGGGTGAATCCTTTTTAAACCGTTATTAGAACAACTGTTGGTGAAATCTGGGGGTTAATACTCAAACACATCCATCCAACTGGGAATAAAAGTGGTGGAATTTCTCTGCTCTGACAAAGCTATGCACGATAAAATCTATCAGACACAATTCTAATTATGACACAACCGTATGGACACGTGAAATGCCCTCTCAGTCTTAGATTAATTGTAAAAGATTTATTGAACATGTATGGAAATTCTAACTACAGAACGTAAAGAATCGATTTAGTTTCACCTGGATGAGATATACAATACATATACATATAAACCAGGATATTTTCAAAATATTAAAAATATTTAAAACCTCTCGCTAAGCAAATATTTACAGATGTTTTGAGTATAATTACTAAAGGCGAAAACGTCGGACTGTAGGAGCATTTATTCGTAGAAATATGTACTGTAACTTTTATGCCAGTTGACGGTAAAAAAAAGAACTCTTCAGGACAGTGGAAGTTGTTTATTTTACCTCGTATACACACGGTTGTAATGGAAATAAATTATCACAGAAAATCGCGGAAAGATGCTGCTCATCTGTTCAGGCTGCTACTTTCATTGAGTTTCTTCGGAGAACCAGGAACTACTTGTTACCATGACCTTTCACCCCGGAAATGGACCTGTTGTCAGGGGGTCATCGTAGCGCGTGTTTTAGACACGTTTCTTGTATATTTCTGTTTTGTTTTTATTTATTTTTTGTAAAATTGTTTAGAGGATAATATTTATGCACGTAATAATTTACGGCATTTCTTTGTATGGGACTTTCTCACATAGAACATGGTAAGAATTTTAATTTGAAGCATCTTTCCTGTGCTACCCTTCTGTCTTTTTACATCTTGTATTATTACCACAGCGACACTTCTTAAGAGAAAATAAGATGGGTTTTAAAAGGTGCTTTTATAATGTAATTCCCAAAGGTCTTGATTTGGATTTAAAGTTTTGCCGTGACGGTTTTGCTGATGGTTTGGTCTAAAGTGTAAAAGTGGATACATTATTGCACAAATCAAAGGGGGAAATCTAAATATAATGAAAATGTAGTAATAATATTAAGCAAAAATGGTCTAAAGTGCTTGTGGTGTAGTTTAGAATAGAATCAGCCAGCAAAATAATGTAAATCTTCATCTGTTTTGTGATATTCGTGAACGTCTGAGATGCAGAGCATCAGAATTGGAGACTCGGTTCCATTTTGCTCGATTACTATTCGTAAATTCTTGGATTCGGGAATCTGAAAGAACTAGTCTTGACCGCCCAACTCCGTTTCTCTTGCCGCTTTCCCAATGTAATGTACACGTTTCTGACTTGCCCACGATGTAATGCCTTAAGAAACACATTACACCCTGACTAAAAAAGTCATTATCGTGAAATTTGTAACGCATTCAAACATGTTACTATGTCATTATTATAAACAGTTTATGTAGCAAACATCTGTAGACTGTAGATCAATAACAATATTACTAGACAAACGTGTGGCCGAGACTGATCTTTTTTTTTTTACTACCCTAGGTTAAGGAAGCTTAAGCCTTTAAATATTCAAAACGACATATTGGGCTTGCGTTTACCCCTTTGTCTTTTTTACAGACTTTTTTTTTCTCGATCCACGATTTGTGAGATTTTCTGGAGCGCTCTGAACCCTGTCCGCTTCCTCAGACTCTCACCCGCAACGTCAGCAGGTTGTTGAAGGAATAAGTTCTGCATTTTGATCTTTGGCATTCTTGTTTTTTCTCCCTCCGTAGGTGCCACCTTAGGACTTTTGACAGGAGGAAAAAAAAAACGGTGGGCGTCTCGCATCTCGCTCCTCTCCCCTCCCTGTGTTGTACTGAAGGAGACCTGCGTTTTTATGGAGAGTCACAGAGTCCACATCGTTAAAAAACAAAACAAACAGGGAAGCCATCAGTTATGGACGTGTTTTAAGTGTTGTTAAAAAGAAATCCCTCCCTGCACCTTAATATTAAAATGTCACCCCCACGAAATCTGACATTTTCCATTTGTGCCTTGCCCCTCAGTGCCAGGACTGCATTCCCTGTGTGCAGGTTGGTGGTCAGTGGTCACTGAGCCTCCATTCTTCTTCACCCCTTTGATCTGCTGACCATGGTGAAGGGCTGGGGTGGAGCCGAGTCTTAGTTGCCCTGCTTCGGGGGCAGGTACGGGAATCAGCTTTTTGAAGCCCCCTGAAGAAGAGCAAGCCGGTTGCTATTTCTTCAAGCCCAGACGTCCCCTGACCCTCGTTAGCGCCCTGCCCTTTGACCTTCCGGCATGTCGGACATTCTGCTCAACCTGGACTTCAGCTGCGCGGGGGGCTTCGGCGGCGATAAGGGTGAGCCCCACGCGAGCAGCAAGCACGAGCGCTTCGTGAGGAGCCGTAGGTACCTGGAGAGGAAAGGCTGCCTGAACAAGAAGCAGATTCCCAAGCACAGGCAGAAACACACACAGGGACAGGGGCAAAGATTGGGACAGGCCCAGGGACAGAGACTGGGGCAGGGACAGGCCCAGGGACAGAGACTGGGACAGGGGCAGGCCCAGGGACAGAGACTAGGGCAGGGACAGGCCCAGGGACAGAGACTGGGACAGGGGCAGGCCCAGGGACAGAGACTAGGGCAGGGACAGGCCCAGGGACAGGGGCAAAGATTGGGGCAGGCCCAGGGACAGGGGCAAAGATTGGGGCAGGCCCAGGGACAGAGACTGGGGCAGGGGCAGGCCCAGGGACAGAGACTGGGGCAGGGGCAGGCCCAGGGACAGAGACTGGGGCAGGGACAGGGACAGGGGCAAAGATTGGGGCAGGCCCAGGGACAGGGACAGGGGCAGGGGCAGGGGCAGGGACAGGCCCAGGGACAGAGACAGGCCCAGTTACAGAGACTGGGGCAGGGACAGGCCCAGGGACAGAGACTGGGGCAGGGACAGGGGCAAAGATTGGGGCAGGGACAGGCCAAGGGACGGGGACAGGGGCAAAACCTGGGGCAGGGACAGGCCCAGTGGCAGGGACAAAGATTGGGGCAGGGACAGAGACAAGGGAAGGGGCAAGACCAGGGTCAGAAGCAGGGATGTGTTCAAGGACCGACACCAATGCCCCAGTACACCTCCAGTCACACCCCTGAATCCCCCCACCCACAGCAGAACGGTTCCCGTCGCACTCCTGCGCCCAGCCGGCCACAGCTCGCTACCTCCTCCACCAGCAGCCCGCACCCCAAACCCCCGCCCCTTTCCCAGAGCCCCCCGCCCGCCACCGCCGGCCCCGCCTTCCGGCCCCCCGGCGCGCAGCTGCTGAGCGAGTTCCAGAGCGGGCTGCCCCGGACGGGCCAGCCTTTCAAGTGCGTGGCGGTGGACTGCGAGATGGTGGGCACGGGCCCCATGGGCAAGCGCAGCGAGCTGGCGCGCTGCAGCATCGTGGGCCACGACGGCGACGTCATCTACGACCAGTACATCCTGCCCGTCAACCGCGTGACCGACTACCGCTCTCGCTGGAGCGGGATCCGGCCGCATCACCTGCGCCAGGCCACGCCCTTCCAGGTGGCCAAGAAGCAGGTGAGTGGGGTGGGGTGGGGTGGGGTGGGGGTGACCTTTTTCCTCCTGCCGTGCCCTCGATGGGGGGTTGCAGCTGGTCCAGGCCAGGGCTTTGCTCTTCCATCACACGCCCAACCAGTCTGGCTTCCCCAGTGGTGGTTCCAGTCTGCCACCTGCTTCTATGCCGCTCGAGAAACAGAAGGTCCTGCAGGTGAGCCATCAGGGTCGTCGGGCTCGACCGACGCAGAAGCCGGTCTGGCCAGTGTCCCTCCCATGCCGATGCCTTCGCCCAGCGTGACACGCGTGGCAGGAGCAGGCGGCGTGGAGTGGAACGAACCGAAGTCGGAGATTTTAGGGCCTAACGCAATCAGGAGTTAAACACCGGAGCCGGTGGGGGGGTTGATGTGGCAGTGAGGTCTGTATCGCCCTGCAGCTCCCAGCTGGAGCTCGGCAGGTGTGAGCCTGGCCAGTACCTGGATGGGAGACTCCTGGAAGAGGTGCTGCTGGAAGAGGTGTTAGTGGGGCCAGTAGTCTGTGTGAGTCCTAATGCCCCAGTATTGTCGGTCGGCGACACTATACTTTAAAAAGGTGTCTACTTTCAGATGAGATGAAAAACCCGAGTTCCTGACTCTCTGTGACTCCAAAAGAGTAGGGGTGTGACCCCAGTGTCCTGGCTAAATTCCTCCCTGGCCTTTACCAGTCATGGCCTTTACAGTCTCTGAACTGGCTTCATCACTCTGCTCTCCTCTCCCCTGAGCATCATCCAGGTGGGGCTGCACACTGGTGGTGGTGGAGGGGATCCCCATTACCTGTAAAGCGCTTTGAGGGGAGAGTGAACCTAATTAACAAAGTTTTTAATGAACAAAGTTGGTGTAAATCCTCATGTAAACAAAAATGTATACAGTAGAGCACATTGAATATAATTGAACTGTATGGCCTCTTGAACTCAAGACGGAGTGTCATGCAGGTCCGTGGTGTGTTTTGGTTAACCTTGGTCTCTTATGGTAAATGTGCGCCCTGTCCTTGTGCCGCTCGTTAGCGTTAGCGATCATAGAGAGTTGAGCCCTTCTCGGTGAGGAAAAGGCACTCCGCCGTACCGCTGGACTGGACAGACAGTCCGCTCGAGGGGGGTGGGTGGGGGGTCGGGTGATTGACGAGTCGGCTGGAATCCGCACCCCTGCGGTCGGTCAGCGCTGCCTCTCCCGTTGCCAGATCATGAAGCTCCTGCAGGGGAAGGTGGTGGTGGGTCACGCCATCCACAACGACTTCAAGGCCCTGGAGTACTTCCACCCGCCGGCGCTGACCCGCGACACCTCCCGCATCCCCCTGCTGAACGCCAGGGCCGGCCTCCCCGCCGCGGCCACCCCCTCGCTCAAGAACCTCACCAGGGCCATCCTGAGCCGGGACATCCAGGTGAGGTGGTGCAAGTGTGACGACCGGTCGATCGAACAGCAGGAAAGGCCGTGATGGCAAAAACCAATAGTCTTGAACATACCGTGCAGCTGGAAAGTGAAGCAAGTGTGCAGTTGGGACCAAAAGCATGGGGTCAGCGTGTCTTTACACAAAGAGTGGCGGGTGTCTTGGCCGATATGCCCAGCCATGTTGTTGTAGCTGACTTTCTGAGGGCAGGCTGCCGATTACCACCAGTAACCGAGCAAGATGGGGCGGACAACATCCTGTTGTTTCTAACCCTTCCTCGTATTCTCGTTAGGTGTTAGGTGAGAACTAACACCTAACGACACTGAGTGGCAAAATGTCACCTGCTCATCCTCTTTGTCTGCCCGCTTTTACTCTTAATTGGGTTAACGACATTTTTGCAAAGTCTGATCTGCTTCTCTGCCACAGTGTTTCACACAAAAAGCCCAGAATCTACATCATAAAGCGAGCCAGACCAGACTCTTCTCCGTTAAGAGCTTTGAAAAGATACCATTAGCGAAGCCTGGCTGGCTTCTCAAGTGTGAGTTCGTAGAAGGGAACTGTTTGCTCTAGGATAGACTGCAGCCAAGACCAAGAACCCTCGTGCTCACATGCACCACGGGGGCAGACCTGCGCAGTCCTGTCCTGAACGGTTTTGCCCCTGTCCTCCAGCTAGCAAGAAGCAGAGGGAAGAGAGACCCCCCAGGTTTCCGTACACAAACGGCCGCCTGCTCACATGGGCACATTTAAGAGCTGCACACGATCTGTACTTTCAGATCCTCTCCATCCGTCCATACAGACCAACATGATCTGCAGCTTCCCTGAGGAGTCAGAGGTTTTAAAGGCCCTGCTGTTGGGAATACAGTTGTGTATACAAGATCTGTGGCATGGCAGATGACTGTATTTTACCATTTGGTAGCAGAGTTCAGTGTGTAAAGGTATCCTTTATAAATCCGAACAGTTCAGTAATCACTGTTAGCGTGCAATAAGCTTGCTTATCTATGCGTATCTGGGGGAGAACGTAAGTAAAGCACGTTTGTGGATTGTCCATCAGGTAGGTCTTACACATACGCTTTCTAATGACGTATAGTTGGCTGCTTCCCTGAGTCTTTCCGGCCACCCGGATCAGGCCTGCTCCGCTGAAATTTCCAGCTGGGAAAGCCGATGCTGACAAACAAAAGCGTCTTCCAGCGATACGAGCCGCGCGGTCCCTTTCCTTTCTTACTTGTCCCTTGAGCGCACACCCACGCGCGCACACACACGCGCCGTATCTACAGGTGCCTCCCGTCGCCGGTGAATTGAACGCCCGCGCGGCGCCGGCAGGGTTACCTGTGTTGACGGCGGCCGCGGGGCGTCCTGTCTTTCTCTCACATCCTCAGGTGGGGAGAAAGGGGCACTCGTCCGTTGAAGACGCCAGGGCCACGATGGAGCTGTACAAAACGGTGGAGGTGCAGTGGGAGAGCGCCCTGGCCCGGAAATCGAGCGCCACGCAGGATGCTGGAGGAGTTTAACGGGAAAGGGCCTGCGCGGAGGTTTGGGTGCGTCTGTGTGCCTCAGGGAGGCCGCGCGGGGGTTGGTTTCTGAAGGGCGGCGCTCGCCAAGGATTCTGCCACCAGTGAAGACCTGCCCGGTCCCTCCGGGCTGACGTTGAACTGTGTGTCAGTGGACAGGCCAGCCCTCATCAGCGCTGAAGAACCAGGAGCTTGCTGGCCAGGAGCCCTGATCCCAGTGTCCCGCAATGAATGGAGAGAGAGTTGCTGCGCTGTCTCTTTCACACTGATCTGGTCTTGACAGGGCACAGTAGGGCGAGCTGGACATCAGTGAAGTGGGGCTGTGACTGTTTCCTCTCCACCACTTTGACACAAGGTGGCGCCAAATCTCTCCCCCCTCGGCACCCACCCTCAAGAGCAAATTCAGCTTGGCCTTTATGAGTTTTCCAGCTACTTTTGGGAGTGAAATTCTGGCAGTGGGTGGAAAACGGCACTGTTTTTACAAGTGCTTCAGCTGTTTTCTTTTCCTTTATCTTTTTTTTTTTTTTACATTTACGATGGAAATATTTAAGATGATTCCATTTTAAGAGTTTAATTTTTCATTTTAAGTTCCCGTTGGGTATTGCCGGTTAATTCTTCAGTTCCCAGACCACACCTGGAAGGGCAGAGGACTCCAGCATCTTCCAAGCTCGGTCCGGCTGGGGAATGTTCTCGAGGCTGGAAGGAGCTGTTCTGGCCAGTTGCTGGAGCCCATGCTCTGTGTATCTAAGCCAGTTGGGACTTTTCTCAGCCACGGAGCGCCACCACGGGCTGGATCACACTCTCCCTAGTCCCTCCCGCTGTGGCCGAGCGCTCATTCGAGCGCAGTCTGAAAGACCTCGTCGTGACGCTGTCTTAACAAGGCACGGGGCCGGAACGCGAGACGATGGATCGCACGCCCAGCTCCCCTTTTCTTCTTTTTGTCTTTGCAGTTTCAGGACCTTGATTTACAAAACGATTTTTTAACTTGCCTGGCATAAAAATACAGATGTTCTAAGTATGTTTATGGTTTGTGGCTCTTTTTCTTTTAATCGTGTTACATTATTTTTGCTTCGCCGGGCACAAATCGTATTCTTTTTTTATTAGTGCATCTAATAATAATCCTTACACCTACATAGTTCTTTCCTGGACACTCCACTCAAAGCGCTTTACGGGTAATGGGGACTCCCCTCCACCACCACCAGTGTGCAGCCCCACCTGGATGATGCGACGGCAGCCAAGGTGCGCCAGTACGCTCCCCACACATCTGTCACCTGTCATCGTATCACCACACCCATCTGTCTCCATATCTGCCTCTTAACCTTGGTGTTTCTCCACCTGCAGCTGACCAGTCTGCGTGGCTGTCTGCCCCCTCCAACGCTCTGTTGACAATCTGTCATCCACATGTCTTTGTGTGCTTCTGTTTTATGCAGCCCTATCACCTGCCTTTCGCTGGCAGATCTGTAGTTTCTGTGTGTCTTTCTGCGGCTCTCCCTATCAGAGGGTTTTGTCTGTCAGTAAGCCAGGACGAAGGTGTCCAGCCTTGTGGGCTGGAGTCCAGGTGGGCGATTTCCGTTGCCCAGTGTCGGTTTTGCCCCCTGCCACTCCTCCCCCAGTGGGAGACGCTCAGGGCCCTGCTGGGGTATTGCCGCTTGCCAAGCCTGCCGACCCCGTGACTGATGAACCCGAGAGGTGCTTTGCGCCCCAGCGCTGACTCTCCCCGAGCCCCGATCCTGGCTTCTCCGGGCGCCTCCCCTGCCCGTGTCGCCCCCTCAGCGCCGATGGCGGGCTCGAGGCCGGACACAGAGTGGGAGAGCTGCCCGGCACTCCCGCTTCCTGAAGAGGTAAGAACACCCGCACCTGGTATCTGTGCCGACGACACCCTGGGGGGGGGTTGTGATCTCCGGGCGCTTGTTAAACCTCGCCATCACCTCTCGGCAGAACGTCTCCAGAGCCCTTTCTTGCGGCTTTCTCTTTCTCCATTGGCGCCCACAATCCCCGCTGGTGTCCCCAGAGAAACCCGGAGGCCCGGAGATCTTCTCGAAAGGGCAGCTCGGGATTTCATCGCCGCCCTGCGAGTCGCCTGCGGAGAGAGTTTAGGGGAGACAGGAAGCGCCCCCTTTTTTTTTCTGCTGTGCTTTCTCGGGCCTGGACTCACGCGTACGGGGGGGGGTCTACCGTTGGCACCCCGTATTCTCCGAGAGCCCTGCCAGGCACGCACCATGGGAAGCTCCTTTCAGTCTGCCCCGGGGGCTGATGGGAACCGAATCGGCGCCGCGACGTTTCAGTTTTTTTTTTTCCCCGTTTGTTTTCTGCCGAAGATCCTCTCTCCTTCCCCCGCACACACTGTCTCCCTTTATTAGACCCGCTGGCACGGCGCTGGGCCTGGGAGAGAGCGCGTCAGCACTATTTCTCAGCCGTGAATTCGACACTGTCACATGAATTCAACATTTACTCCCCTGCCCTCCTCCCCCCCCCCCAGCTGCCACACACACACACACCTCACCCGGCTCCCATTCCAAGCCCTTCCTGGGCCTCCGGATGCTCCGGCGACAAGAAGAATGGGAATTCAGAAGAGGATCTCCCCCCCCCCTCCCTTCCTCCATCCCGTCTTTCCAATTCATCATCCTTTTCTTGGATCCCCTTCCGGCGGCTCTTCTTCCGAGTCTGTGCCAGGGGCTGCTTTCCCGGGCGACACCGCTCCCCACGGGCCCGGTGCTGAGCCCCTCTCCGCGCAGGTGCGCCCCGGTCCCGGCCTGCTGCTCCCGACTCCAGCTGAGCTCCGTTACCCGAGCGAAGGCTTGATTGATTGATTGATTGATTGACTGATTGATTGATTGATTGAGCCAGCCAGCTGCCGGATTGCAATTCCTGCAAGTTCCCCCCCCCCCCCCCCCCACCCCACTCAAAAGCTTGGGATTGTATTTAATTTATGAAAGGTGAGCTCCCACACGTTTTAAAGCTTGAAACAGGGAAAGGGTTCGAATTAGCAATGTTTTAGGCTACATTTTAGGCTTTGTTAAAGGGGCTGGGCTGGCAGCCCCTTGTGTGTGTGTGTGTGGAGGGGAGTGGGGGTGTGGGTGTGTGTGTGTGGAGGGGAGTGGGCCTCCAGGACCAGAACTGGGACCCCTGGTCTAATTAATAATAATAATAGCTTACACTTTTATAGCGCTTTTCTGGACACTCCAGTTAAAGTGCTTTACAGGTAATGGGGATCCCCTCCACCACCACCAGTGTGCAGCCCCACCTGGATGATGCAACGGCAGCCATAGTGCACCAGAACGCTCCCCACACATCAGCCATCAGTGGGGAGGAGAGCAGAGTAATGAAACAAATTCATAGATGGGGATTATTAGGAGGCCTTACTGGTAAGGGCCAATGGGACACCGGGGTTACACCCCTACTCTTTTCAAGAAACGCCCTGGGATTTTTAATGACCACAGAGAGTCAGGACCTCGGTTTTACGTCTCATCTGAAGGATGGCCCCTGTTTTACAGTATAGTGTCCCCGTCACTATACTGGGGCATCAGGACCCACACAGACCGCAGGGTGAGCGCCTCCTGCTGGCTCCACTAACACCTCTTCCAGCAGCAACCTTAGTTTTTCCCCAGGAGGTCTCCCATCCAGGTACTGACCAGGCTCACACCTGCTGAGCTTCAGTGGGCTGCCAGTTGTGAGTTGCAGGGTGATATGGCTGCTGGCCTAACTGGAAGTGTGATCCGAGCCTCTGCCCGTTGGCTCGTGACGAGTCTTATAGCGACACACGAACCGCGGAGCGTGGACTGCGCCGCATCGCAGAGCCTCCCCGCGCCCCGGAGGACCCAGGAAGCGGCTCTCCCCTGCGGTAACGCGCCTGGGCGTCTGTCGCGCCCGGTGATCGACCCGGCCCTGGGACCCAAGCCCTGGACAGAGGCTGTGGCGATGTGCTTTGGCGGGATGGGTGGTGGCAGCCGCGTCGTTCATATGGAACTCCTTAACGTCATCAGAGCCCGGTTTGGTCTCAGACAGCAGACGCTCCCAGCCGAAGACCTGAACCGCAGCAGAATGGGACCATTATCTGCGAGCTGCGTGTTTGGTTAGCCCCAGCTATTACCAGCCCTTCTGTCTCGTAACGGGATCCAGTGGAAATCTGCACAACTCATTACTTTGAGGTTTTTATGCAGGAGATGGTAGAATTGGGGGGGGGGTTTATGGAAAATAAGAGCAACAGCTGAGACTTGTAGAAAAAAGACTGAATCCCTCAACCCCCCCCTCCTCCTCTATTTAATAAGGTCGTTAGCGAAAGAGTCGTTTGATCACTGACGTCTTTTTTCCTGGGGATGCCAGAGAGCGCTATTAATGGACTCTGTGGCCTTTCTCTCTCTTGCCTTTTCCCATTCCCAGCGTGGATTTCTGGCAATCTGAAACTCATCCCATCTGAAATGTAAGGGATAATTTGGCCAGATTAACTTTTTTTTGAGCTTTCAGCCAAACCCTGACCAGGATCCGGGTGGCTGCTATTGTGCAGAATTTTAACCCCATTTTCCACCATCTGCAGTGGCTGGCTCAGCATATACGAGCCACATCCCGAAACAGGAGAACTGCAGGCAGCATATGTGAAGACAAAAAGCACTCCCATAGGTATTTTAAGTGCTTTACTCCCAAACGTCCTCACCTGCTGAGGCCCTTGCAGATCAGTACCAGGGAGCAGTGAGCTCCCACAGGCTTAAAAGCTTGATACAGAAAGACCGTTCAAATCAGCCCTGTTTTAGGCTACATTTCAGGCTTTGACTGTGTAAATAAGGGGCTGGCGGGTGGGTCTGGTCCAGTGTGATCTGGAGGTGCTTCAATCCAATCAGGCACATTTTAAGGGTCCTGCGGGGTTTCCCTATGGAATTTTTTTAAACGCTCATGCCTTTGTGTCCATGTTCCATCCCTGTGCTGGGAGCCCCCAGGTCACTGTGCGGCGGAGATCGGAAAGGACAGGGCTCGTGGATCGGGTTCGCTCCTCTCATCCTTGGAATCGCAGGTGGAGGAGAAGCCCGTGGGGAACGACATTCCTGAGGCCCGCCGGCTGCAGAGGGGAGGTAAATCAGTAATGAACGGGCTTCCTCACTCTGCTCTCCTCCCCACTGAGAGCTGGTGTGTGGGGAGAGGACTGGCGCGTCATCCAGGTGGGGCTGCACACTGGTGGTGGTGGAGGGGATCCCCATTATCTGTACAGTGCTGTGAGTGGAGGGTCCGGAGGGGCGCTATATAAGTCTCAGCTTAATTGAAAACCAAAACTGCCCCCCTGCCCTCACTTTTGTGAGATTCTGTTTTTTGCAGCACATTTTGGGTCCCATTTCTCCCCCACCACTCCCACTCCCACTCCCACTCCCACTCCCACTCCCTGGTGCCCGGCGGGCAGGGGAGAAGCGAGCTGGCAGGGCGCAGGCTCTGTTGGCATGCGGGGTGCTGGGATCTGTGGCAGTGGGGTGTGAGGTGCTGGGTTTTGCCCTAGTGCGCGATCAGTCCTGACGGGGTGGGGTGACAGCGCTACACCTGACGATGGGTCAGGCAGTAAACGGGCCGCCCCTGCACTCCCACCGGGCCAGCTGACTCGGGCACTACTGCAGACGACTATGTCCCTGAGGTGCTGATGCCAAGGGCTTGCAGGTTTAAGCCCAGTTACAAAAGGCTCTAGCGATTTGCAAACTGAATGGATGTGAAGCCGAAAATGTGCTGGAAGTGCAAACGTTTTTTAAAAAAATGTACATATAGATCTTACTGTGGAGTTTCTAATCCGCGCGTACCAGTCTACAGCAGATCCTAGGCACCTGGAGTCGGCTTCGGGGACCGGACGGGCCGACGGGTCGTTCAGATGAGGAAAGATTTCAAGACCGCTGCCCTGTGATCTCGGCTGGCGGGGTTTCAAAACGAGCGCGTCAACGAGTGCAAAAATGTACCCACCCTGCGGCGAGGGGAGCTCCAGTCCCCAGGGTGGTTTTGCACTCCTCTGCCGCGCCGCCCGGTACAGAGGCCGGATTCCCAGCAGCGCTGGCTGTTTGGTCTGCCCCCCCCGCTGGTGCGCCCGTGTTAAATTCCTCCCCAGCCTAACACTTGGCGATCGCTGCCGGCGGGGCTCAGCGGTACAATGCTGCATTCACGCTGCGGCCCGACTCCGACTCCTCCTCCTCTTCCTCAGCCCCGATCCGGGCGCAGCTGGGGTTTCTCGGGTGAGGGGTCCCGGCAGTGTCGGGCTGCACGGTGGACTGGGGGCTGCTGGGTAGGGCCGCCAGTGAGGACCTGGCTCAGCGTGCGTGTCACAATAATAATAATAATAATAATAATAATAATAATAATAATAATAATAATCAGCTTTATTTATATAGAGCCTTTAAAAGTGGCTTCGCAAAGCGCTTCACAGAACAAAGACAACGATAATACACAGAGAGAGGAGATTGTAGATGGAGGTCTCGAATACAGCAGAAAAAGCAAAGAGGCAGACAGAGGACCAGCTCAATAAAAGCCCTTCTACAAAAAAAAAAGAGAAGGTTTTGAGTCTGGATTTGAAAGTATGTGGCGCCGCTTGCTGCTTAAATTGCCTCCCCCCTGTTTAGGGGGATGAAGTACTTTGAATTGAAATAATTAAGCAGCTGGTTGATTAAAGCCCAGAGAGCAGCAGGAATGACGCTACGACGGCCTCTGGCCTGCTGGGTCCTGTACATCTATCAGCCGCGGTCAGATACCGTCGAAAGGGGGGGGGGAGGGGGTTACTGAGCACTGAAGCGCCCGTTTTCCAATGCTGACTTCTTGATATGAAAAAATATCACATTCGGTTCGGATGCCTTCCTTCCAGTCGGTCGGCCGAGGGTCGAGCCTAAGGCAGGTCGCGCGAGGAGGCGCGCGCGCGCCGGCAGGTGTAGCGCGGCGTGCGCGCGCCTCCGAGCCGGCGGTGCTCCGCGAGACTCCGGGCGGCTCGAGCATCGTCTGAAGCATCAGCAGCTCGCGGACGCGCGTTCCGCACAAACAGGCTCCAACTTTCCCCCGTCCAGCTCGCCCTCTTTTTTTTCACATTTCTTTCACACACTTTTCTTTTTCGGGATGTGTGTGTGTGTGTGAGGGGGATGTTACACATTCAAAAGGGCTTCCGAACTGTTGGCATCCGTTTCACCCCCCTCCTCCTCCCAGCTTTTTTTAAACTACTCTTGGACTGCCAGCGTGATGTTGAATTACGAATAGATTCATCAAGCGGCGTGATTACTCCTGGCAAAAAGCATCTTTTTATTTTCCTGCTCCCCCCCACCACCACCACCACACACACTCCCTCTCTTCTCTCCCCCCTGTTAGGAAAAGAAGAAAGGAGGTTTTGTAGGAGTAAAAAAAAAAAAAGTGGGCAGTTCAGTTTTTTTTGGGTCCTCTCTCCCGGTGTTTTCTCTGCCTCGCTCTTCCTCGCCTCCTCCTTTCTCATCCTCCCGACCAGCCCCGGGTCAGCCTCTCTCGTCTCGCGCTGCTGTCCTCGTGCCGGGAACCTTCCCCGCACCCGCCGCCGCCGCATTGACCGTCCGGCTCGCGCTGCACCACCGCGCGGAGGGGGCGCGAGGAGCCGCACCGGCCCAGGACACCTGCCTCCGGACAGACCGCTTCATTCACTCGCTCGGGCAGGTACCCCGGCCGCTCTCGCTCTCTCTCTCTCTCTGGTTTTTATCTACTTTCATCGCCGGGCGGCTCGTCTGGAAGTACCACTGCCGCGACACCTCAGCGGGGGCAGGTGAGACATTCACCTATTGCGTATCACGGAATTAGAGAGCAGTTCCTACACGACTTACGACGTGAGGAGACGTCCGTGGTGCGGTTTCTGGTCCGTTCCGACCCGCAGCTCGCTCGCCAGGGCCGGTTCCTTATCCCTCGAGTGACAGTCCCCCTCCGTGGCTTCCACTCGGGGTGTCAGAGCCCCGCGTCCCCAACACGCCCGTAAGCGCCGCCTGCTTGGCTTCGCGAACGTCGCGTTTGCGAGGCGCTTAGGCGTCCGGCTCCAGCTCCCTGAAAGTTTACCGTGTTTTCACCACGGTGCGGAGTGTGCGGGGGAGCGCAGCGAAGAGGCCGAGCCTGAGGTGATGCAATCGGCCGGAGACCCCGGCGAGGCGAGTGCGTGCTCTGTTAGCCGGGAAACTTGGAAGACGTTGATCACCCGACGTGCGATCGAGCGGCTTATTTAACTGGGAAGGTGTGTGTGTGCGTGTGATGGGGCGGCGGGGTTACGCAATAATTTATCAGCTCAGAAACAAAATCGCAGTTATATATATATATTATTTTTCACGGTTTCACACGCTAATTCGTCCGGGGCTGAATTGTGGGGCAGCGCCGGTGTGTTTCTGTAGCTGAGAGAGATACAACAGCCTCCCTCGCGGGCCGAGGTTCAGGAATGTCCTGGAAGGAGCTGTGTGACCCCCCCACGCCTGATTCTCACCTGAGCAAGCGGGGGGGGGGGGGGGGGGTCCCCTTTTCTGGACTGCCCGGCCCGCACCCCGGTATTGGCCGCTGTCTGCTGCGGCGGGAGGACAGGGGGTGTCTGGAACAGCGGGGACGGCTTTCTTGAGTGGAGTTCGTGGGGAGCGGGGGGGCTGTTCTGTCCTGCGTGTGGGTGACGCGGTGGACTGCCCGCTTCCTGCCGTGGGAGACAGGCGAGGACACCGCTGTCCCTCTGTTTGGCTGACGTCTTTGCCGCCTGTACCCCTCTGAGCAGCTGGGTGTCTTCCTGCGGTGGTCAGAGAGACGTGTCTGGCGCAGGGGCACGACAGTCACGCCCCTGCCCCGTATTCGAACCCACAGCCGCCAAGTAGGAGACCCAGTGAGCTGACCCACTCCTCCACACGCTCCCAGAGCTGTTTATTCTTAAGAGCTGATCCAACCTGCTTATCCATCCATCCGTTTTCCAAACCGCTTTATCCCATTCGGGGTCGCGGGGGCGAGCCGGTGTCTATCCCAGCAAGCAACGGCTGGAAGGCAGGGTACATCCTGGGCAGGATGCCAGTCCATCACACAGACACTCACACACTCACACCAGGGGCCAGTTTTCCCAGAAGCCAATGAACCTGGACTGTGGGAGGAAACTGGAGCACCCAGAGGAAACCTTCACATGGGGAGAACATGCAAACTCCACACAGCCAGCACCCCCAATTGAACCCAGGGCCCCAGCACTGCAAAACAGCAATGCTGACCAGGACCCCGAGACAAAAAGTGCCCTGACATAGGCTGCTGCACCTGTAGGGGAAAGACTGCCACCTACTGGTCTTCCTGTGTTACTGCATGCTGGGTTTTCCCGCGTATCTGCCAGCTCAGTGCTGACCAGCCCCAGCCTCTCTGCAGGTGAGGGAGTCAGACTTCAGCACGACGCGCTTGGCTGGAGCTGCTTGACAGGCATCAGGCTCCTGCGCCACACTAAATAGCTCCCCCCGCCCCAGCCTCCAGGGCCACCTGTTCGGCAGTCACAGCCCTGTGTGTTCAAGGAAAGATGTTCAGGGATGTTCAGAATCTGAGAGGCCGTGGCGTAAAGAGATTTAGTGAAAACTGAACGCATGCCGGATCTGAAAACTCTCTGTCCAGCTGCACAGACGACCTTGAGTATTCCGAACGCCCTGTGTATGCCGGTCCTTTTCCAGCGAGCGCAGTGCCGAGGGAGGGAGCAAGGGACTTGATGTTCAGTGCAGAGACTGAAACCCCAGTGCAAGCCTCCCACGCATGCCCACACACTTTATAAGAGCTGTGAATTGCACATGGAGGCCGGACCCCGCGGGGGTGTCTGTGGCTGGCGCAGACAGTCGATCAGGCTGGGCTCGGCTGGCAGGGTAGCAGTCTGTAGCGAAGGCCAGGGTCGTGCTGCTGACCTGCAGCGGGGTAGAAGACTCGCTTGTTCAATCGTTGACCCTGAGTGTTGCCGTACTGAAGACATGGCGGCAGGGGGCTGGTTGATTCGTGCTTATCCACTGTAACGAACAGGGATGGGGGGGGGGTCAGACTAAGAGAAAGGGGACCAGAAGGAGGAGCCTGCAGTGCTCATGGGAAATCTCGTCTTTTTTGCCCACAGATACCGCCTGTCTTTCCATCCACCCGCCCAGTGGCGAAAGGGAGCTCAGTCTTTTGACAGCCAGGCATAGCGCAGTCATCTGGAGCGCCAGCCAGCAAGCAGCAGGTCGACCAGCGAACCCAGGTTATTGCTCTGGTTACAACGCAGACGATTGTGCTAGAGGTGTAAGTACTGTGGTTCAGTATTTCGAGATTCCTCAGTGTCCCTACTCCAGACTGAAGACCCTCAGTACCTTTCACCGGTCTACATATGACATCCCTTTCATACTTAGATAATAAGATCACTTTATTGGCCATATACAATTTCTTGCATTAGGAATTTGTCTTTTCACAGACCCCAGCTTGCTCTCCATGAGACACACAGACAGGGAGAGAGGCTTGGGGTCAGAGCGCAGGGTCAGCCATTTATACAGCCCCCCTGGAGCAGCTGGGGTGAAGGGCCTTGCTCAGGGGCCCAACAGAGTAGGATTCCTCTGCCAGCCACTGGGATTTGAACCGGCAACCTTCCAGCCACAGGTGCAGATCCTGAGCCACAGATCCACTGCCCCGAATTCCTCTGGCCACTCTTCTTCAAACTCTTTCGACGAGCCCATCATCCTGGTGTGCTGACCCCCTGAATCACTGAATCACGTGCAGTGAAGGTGAAGACACACCTTCGTCTGTTTGGTTGACATGCTTTCAGGCAGTGAGGATTCCTGTTGAGGGAGCTGGTTAGTCTCCTGAGGTTCAGAAATCAGTGGTTTGAATCGGAGTTCCATCATCGTGAATCCCCCTAGGATGCAAATCCCCTAATCCTTGGCACAAGATACTGCAAAGTGACAGGGGGGCTCAGTCCTTCTGCCTAGGTGTGTTGGACTGCTGCGTATTAATAGAGAAACATGCTTCAAGAAGCCAGAGTGCTTTTGAATAACAGCTTAAGGCAAGCTGTGTGACTAAGCATTTATTTTTATTTTTTTCAACCAGTGTGATGAGACTTAAAATGTCACAGCTTTGCAGACGCACAGCTGATCAGTTAGTTCTGAGCTCCCAGGCTTGGAGCTGCTCCTGTTCATGAGTCATAGAAATTGGAAAGAGTAGGGGGGGGGGATTTCCCAAAAATAACCTCGCAAGAGGACAAAAATTTCTTCAGATACCTGTAACTTCACCACTAGCCCCTCAAAGTCAGTTCTGAAATGATATGACAACAGCTGCTTGTAAAACCCCTGTTCAGATGGCACCTTACCACCGTGTCCTAACCATAGTTCCCAGAATGCAAAGCTGCAGATTGTTGGCTGCTCCCAGAACTGTCTCTAAACAGTTTGAAACCATGAGCTTTCAACCAGGGATTCGGGGATCCCCTAGGATCCTTGGACACTGACCAGGGTGTTCCCAGGAACAGAGGGAAGAGGTCAGTGATCCAGTGTAGCACAACGGTGCTGTACCATGGACTCACAACCATGCAGGCGATCAGCCTGCTCATTGTTTTCTGGGACTGAACAGATACCAGATGCTGTATTGGCAAGGGAATATAATCCTCACGCAGTTTGCAGTGGTGCTCTAGTTCAGTCCAGACTTGAAAAGAAACGTTGTCTTCTGCGATGTATACTGTAGATGCAGACGAGCTGGATGTCGACATGCTCTTGTCAGCTGTGGGTGACAGGGCTCCTGTGAGCTCTAGCATGAACAGGTCACATGGCTGCAGGGTGAGAGGTGAAAAGTGGGGGTCCTAATTGAAACATCAAGTGTCAGCCTTAGGAGTTTCCAGGCAGGAAATAGAACATCCTTGATCCTTCAAGGGAAAGAAACGTTCTGCTTTATAAATACGTATATGCGGAAATAATAGGTTCCTTAAAAATCGTTAACCAAAATCAGGTTTCTTTGAAATGTGTTCTTGCAGAATACCCTTGTACACTTTGTACACAAACAGGCTTCACTTGTTTGTTTTAATTCTGTGCAGTGTACCAGTGAGTTTTGTAGACGTGCTCACAGTACAGACCGTAACGAACTGGCTGATGAGACTTGAGGCTAACTGACACCGTCGGAAGACAACATAATTGACACGGTTCCTTATATTGTGGCCATAAGACTTCTGATCTTATTATTCGGCCAGCAAAAAAGACTTTGAACTGTTGAGATCCGGGTCCCTGTTGCTTATGGAAAGGGGTCAGGAAACACAGAACCTCCAAAAGTGGGGGAAAAAAGATTTTCCATTCTCTTCATTTGCCTCACCCCTTCCCTGAGGTCCGATGTGCATTCTCAAAAAAAATAATAATCTTGTGACAGTGGTGAAGACTGCAGTTGACGTTGCTGCAGGGCCACAGCCCTCTTGTCATGTGGTCATTCTTGTTGGACAAGGTTACATGCACTTTGAGGCTTCTGTGTGTGAGCAGGCCATCGGGATGTGGGATGAATCAGAAATGAGGTATTCCTGCCAGTCAGCATTTCTAGGCTTTTTTCCCACTAATTGTTCCAGGGGTGGGGTGGGGGGGGAGTCCAGAGTGATGGGGCTGTGTCACTGGGGCTGAGGAGCATGGGGAGGGGGGAGATGATGTGGCTGGTTGGCATAAGATGAGAGAAATGAAGAGTGGTACTGTGGAACAGCAAGGGCAGGCTGGGGTGATGCTCACAACTGAGGCACTGGGAGAGACAGAGGGAGGCAGTGTGGGGTTAGTGGTGAGAGCTGAGGCACTGGGAGAGACAGGGAGGCAGTGTGGGGTTAGTGGTGAGAGCTGAGGCACTGGGAGAGACAGAGGGAGGCAGTGTGGGGTTAGTGGTGAGAGCCGAGGCACTGGGAGAGACAGAGGGAGGCAGTGTGGGGTTAGTGGTGAGAGCCGAAGCACTGGGAGAGACAGAGGGAGGCAGTGTGGGGTTAGTGGTGAGAGCTGAGGCACTGGGAGAGACAGGGAGGCAGTGTGGGGTTAGTGGTGAGAGCTGAGGCACTGGGAGAGACAGAGGGAGGCAGTGTGGGGTTAGTGGTGAGAGCTGAGGCACTGGGAGAGACAGAGGGAGGCAGTGTGGGGTTAGTGGTGAGAGCTGAGGCACTGGGAGAGACAGAGGGAGGCAGTGTGGGGTTAGTGGTGAGAGCTGAGTTACTGGGAGAGACAGGGAGGCAGTGTGGGGTCAGTGGTGAGAGGCGAGGCACTGGGAGAGACAGGGAGGCAGTGTGGGGTCAGTGGTGAGAGCCTAGGCACTGGAAGAGACAGAGGGAGGCAGTGTGGGGTTAGTGGTGAGAGCTGAGGCACTGGGAGAGACAGAGGGAGGCAGTGTGGGTTGGCAGAGACGCTTAGTACACTATCACAATACTTAGACATGTTTTTTATAAACACCACTGGTATAGAGCCACAATCCAGAAGGACACCTTAGTATCTTTAAATCAAGAGCTGAAGGAAAATTGCTTTCTGAATAGGACTCTATTGGAGTGGAGTAATCCTGCTGGTTTTCACAGACACCTAGAAAGCTAGATAGTGAACTGTTCAGTCTCCTGACAACATTTCCTCTGCCCAAGCCTGTTGGGTGTGCAATGTCTGTCTCCAGCTGGCTTGACTGGCCCAAGCTGCTGCCTGAATGCTGAGCCGTTCCCCCTCTGTTCTCGAAACTGCTGAAGAGCGCTCATCCGGAGAGCCAGAGGAGTGGAGGCCCACTGGCCCCAGTTAAGTCACTCAGTATTCCAGACAGCCTGTTCTTTGTAACGATGCCCTGTCTGAGTACTTCTGCGGTTCAGATCTCCTGTTCCCAGCTCTCCCACAGTCTGATTCCTTTCCCCCCCTGGCTGATGGAAATGTGGTCGGCGTGGACGTGGGCCACTCCGTGCAAGAGGAAGGGAGTGGGGAAGGATGAGTGGGTGGAGGGGGAAGGGGTAAAGCAGAGAACGTCCCGTCAAAGTCCACATGCAACTCGTGCACAGATCACACGTGGAGCAAAACTGAAGGAATCCATGCTGGCTTCCAAATCCAAGTGGAGCAATTTGCAATTAAGTACCACACCCTCCCCGTTCTTGCAGTTAGTGAAGCATTTTTGCATCATAAACGTTTTCCTCTCATTTCACTCTTGACTTGGGTATGGGTTACAGCAGGGCTGAGGCACAGCTGAAGGTGGTCCGGACACCCCCCTTCCCTGTGACTATACGCACAGCAGCCCAGCCGAGGGTCTTTCTGGCACCACAAGTAAAGTTAATCTGCACATCAACAGCTGTGGGGCTGTGATATCACTTCTTGTGCGATCAGTCCAAGAATAACTAACGAGACGTATTGAACTCAGAAGTAAGGAAGGGACAGTGTTCAATACCAGGTCGCGCTCTAGGCCGAACGTGGACAGTGCTGTCAGCCGAAGGCGCGATATCGACAGCCACCTTAAATATGTGTCGGGGTGAAGGGCTGAAGGGGATCTCACACTTGAGAGCGCTCGGAGCAGAAAGACGCCACCCGTGTGCAAACTAGTGGATCCTTGTGAACACAGCAGGCCTGGCTGTTCACAAAAGCCCTTAGCAACAGCAGCTAACGGAGCTCCCAGCCTGCCCCGCTCCCCGGTACTGCTCTGCGGCGACAGATGTCTTCCGAGTCGGGGCTCTGTGGGCGGCTGACAGGAGACGGACGGGCCTGCGCCGGGTGTCGGCGTCGGGCCGGTGTTGCTCACCAGGTGGGGGTGGTTTGGTGGAGGTGGTGGTGGATTGGAGATAATGTGCCGTCTGGGGCTCCCAGTGAGAGGAGAGAGAATACGAGCCCATCAGAATTCGTCTCACGCGGGCGGGAAGTTCCCTGTCTCCCTGCACACTAACTCAGTCAGTGGGCTTTTCTAAAGCGGTCCTGCCGACAGCTCGAGACGACGCACACACACACAGTCTCCCAGGAATAAATCTCCAGGCCAGCTACACTGTGTTCCTTTCTTTTCCTCGCCAACCCCTTTCCTTCCCGTTTTCTTTTCTTCTGCTCCTTCTTGCCGTTTTTTTTTTTTGGTCGTCTTTCATCCCTGGGCCGTGATTCCTCCTCTTTCAGTTCCTTTTCCCACCCTGTTCTCTCGGCGCGCTAGTTCTCCAGGCCTGAAGTGACCTTTCGGGTTGAATTTCAGGATGCGCTGCGGTGGGTCTGCGTGACCTGCACGCCGGGGGCTTGGAGACCGTTTGTCTCTGAAGCTCGTCGAGTGCCAGTCCAGCCCAGTCTGGGTGAAAGCACGACGCCAGGGTGTTTGTGCGTAAATCCCTGCCACATTAGAATGAGCGGCCTTCTCCAGTAGGGCAGTGGGACCGGGACAAAAGACAGAGCACAAAGCAGAGCTGGCACACACCCATCAGGATGGAGCGCCCAGCAAGGTCACCCTGGACAGGACGCCAATGCAATCGCAGATACTAACACAGACACACTCACACCAGGGCCCACTTTCCCAGAAACCAATTAACCTACCAGTATGTTTTGGACAATGGGAGGAAACCCAACCAAAAATGGGGAGAACATGCAAACTCCACTCAAATAGCACCTAAAGAATTGAACCCAGTGCCCCAGCGCTGTGACCACCGTGCCTTACACATGGTATTTATGGAATAGGCACGAAAGCAGTGTGAAAACAAAAAACAGATCCTCTCCCAGATTATTTTCTTGAACAGTGGGCCATGTGAGTTAACTCAGTGACGCAGATCCTTCCTGCGCTGTGGGATTTTTATTTACTTCCCTGGCCTGGCCTGGGCACTCAGAACTGGTTTCAATCTTTCCCCTCTCCCTCTGTGTTGTAATCACTTGGGCGTCATCCCATTTCCCTCCTCCCTGTCCTTGTCTCCGCAGGTCGGAAATGGCCCTCGCTCTTCTCCTGTGCGCCATCTGTCCCCTCGTCCTGGGCAACTCCTACAACTCCAACCCGGGAACAGGTACTGCATGACCCCGTCCCCCTGCCCACCTGTCCGTCTTTGCCAGTCCAGACTGCTGGCTGCGGGCCTGGCACCGGGCTGGGCTTGGCGTGACCTCTCGGGCTCGGCCTGATCTCCTGCCCAGCGAGCTCTAATACCAGCATCCCCCTTGACCCCCCCCTCCTGCTGCAGTGCAGGCTGGGAAGCGCCTGGAAACGGGCTGTCTTGCCCAGGCGTGTGTGGTTCCAGTGTCCAAGTGTTCCTACAATATCACTAGGGAGTGAGGCATCCACATGAACGGGAACTATGCAATTTGACTCATTGTAGATAACACTTCAGGGGAATCTGCTGCAATTCATTAGTGTCAGCCAATCATGAGGGATCCCCTATGAGCCCTGGACCCTCAGACAGAGGGAAGCAGTCAGCGCGGTGTGTTCATAGCAGTTTCATTTCAGGCTTTACGGGCTACATGCTCTCTTACCGTGTAAAATATGTACACCGAACATCATTCATCATGTATCGTTTTCACTCTGGGATATTTACCGCCTATCGATACGGCAGTGCAGTGGGAGACTGGTTCCATTCCCTCTTTCTGATGATAACCCAGCAGAAAGATGCCGACAAACCAGAGAGACAGTAGGGAAAAGATGCTGCCGCAGAGAATCAAGGCCTGAGCTTGATTTCCCATTGCATCCCCGGGAAGCTGAGGTCCTCTCTGTAGGAACAAGATAAATTGTGCCCTATTGCCAGGGTTTTGCACAGACTGGGCTGGTAAGACAGGCACTGGTAGGGATTGGCATTGCTCTCTGATGCCTGACCTGTTTAATACCTGCCCTGTGATTACAGACGATGTGAGGCTGCTGCAGGTCACCATCCCCTCCCACTCCATCATGGCTGGCACCCTGGGGGGCTCCCTGACCCTGCCCTGCCATGTCTCCCTGGCCCAGCCCACCCCCCCCACCTCCGGGCGCCGGGCGGTGCTGGCCACCCCCCGCGTCAAGTGGAGCGTCGTCTCCGGAGGCCAGGAGGTGGAGATCTTGGTGGCCAGGGGTCAGAGGGTAAAGGTCAGCGAGGCCTACAGGGACAGGGCCTCCCTCCCCCACTACCCCTCCTCCCCCGGCGACCTCACCCTGCGGCTGGAGACTCTGCGCTACAACGACTCGGGGATCTACCGCTGCGAGGTGCAGCAGGGCCTGGAGGATGACCACGACCTTGCCCGGGTCAAGGTCAAAGGTGAGGGGACACAGGGGTGCAAGCCGATCCCTTTTAATATGCAGAGGGGAGGAGCGCCTTGCATGCAAGTCATATTCACGACAAAGAAGTAAATACCCTTTAAGTAAAGGATGTTGAGCATCAGGTTCTTTTCTCACAGCCCTTTGCCTATCAGTTCAAGTTCATTGTCATATGTACCTGAGCGCAATGAAATGCTTACTTGCGTGTTTTCCACACATGACAAATGACGTAACAGATGGCATAACATTGACATAGAAAATGAAATAACAAATAACATCACAATTCTTGGAGACAGGAACTGGGCAGCAGCAATAATTTTAACCAGCAGTGGCAGTATTTTCACTTCAGTGTCTTGAGTTCAGTGCAAAACAGAGGGGGGAGGATTTAAGAGGTGGGAGTTCAGGAGTCTTATGGCGGTGGGGTAAAAGCTTTCCTTGAACCTAGAGGTCCACGCTAGTTTCAAAGAAAGCTTTTACCCCACCGCCATAAGACTCCTAAACTCCACCTCTTAAATCCTCCCCCCTCTGTTTTGCACTGAACTCAAAATTCTGCCTCCAATTGTCATCAGAAGAACATCAGAAGTTTTGTGTTGTGAGTTTTTGTTCCCCCTTTACTCCTTAATTGCACTGAAGCAAGGTTATTTTTAATAGACTGAATATTGTTTGCTAAAAACTGCATTTACTTGTGAGCGTGGCCTCTTGTACATTCGCGGAGCGCTCGCTTGTCCTCGCCCGCTGAGGAGGTCCCGTGAATTCGGTGCCCGAAGTGGGAGACCTGCTCCCCCCGAGCCCGTCTCCCCGGGGCAGTGCTGATCCGGCTGCTGGCTCTGCCCCGTGCAGGGGTGGTGTTCCACTACCGAGACGCCTCCAGCCGCTACGCCTTCTCCTTCGGGGACGCCCAGCAGGCCTGCGCAGACATAGGCGCCTCCATCGCCACGCCGGGGCAGCTCCTGGCAGCCTACCACAGCGGCTACGAGCAGTGCGACGCGGGCTGGCTCTCCGACCAGACCGTCAGGTGAGCAGGCACACCAGGGAGGACAGCTCATGGGGACGAGCGTTCAGGTTAAATGCTGAAATGGTCCAGTCTGACCCTCCTTACAGTTAATAATAATAATAATAATAATAATAATAATAATAATTCCTTACACTTATATAGCGCTTTTCTGGACACTCCACTCAAAGCGCTTTACAGGTAATGGGAATCCCCTCCACAACCACCAGTGTGCAGCCCCACCTGGATGATGCGCCAGTACTCTCCCCACACACCAGCTCTCAGTGGGGAGGAGAGCAGAGTGATGAGGCCAGTTCAGAGACGGGGGTTATTAGGTCATGACTGGTAAAGGCCAGGGGGGAATTTGGCCAGGGCACCAGGGTAACACCCCTACTACCCTGGGATACCCTGGGGATTTTAATGACCACAGAGAGTCAGGACCTCTGTTTTACAAATCATCTGAAGGACAGAGCCTGTTTACAGTATAGTGTCCCCATCACTATACTGGGGCATTAGGATCCACACAGACCATAGGGTGAGCACCCCCTACTGGCCCACTAACACCTCTTCCAGCAGACACTTTAGCCTTTCCCAGGAGGTCTCTCATCTAGCTCCTGGCCAGGCTCACACCTGCTGAGATTCAGTGGGGCTGCCAGCTGGGAGCTGCAGGGTGATGCTGGCTCAAAGGATCTGATCAGCTAAGACATACTGTAGCATGCCGCTTCCGAATGGCTCGGATGGGGGGCGTGTCATCAATGTGTGCACGTCCTCCTTCTCCCTGTGGGTTTGTGGCTGCAAAGCTGCGCCACACTATACATTTACCTATTCCAATATGGGTGGGTATAAAATAGAAAATAATTCTAGTTTCCAGTTCTTTTCTATTTCATATAGATATTTGTTCTAGTTAATAGGGTAATTCACGACTCAGCGATAAGGTGGATAGCAATGAGAGGCCACGTGCAAAGAGAGGGAGAATGAAACCACAGGGTGGTGACACCTGATGTTGTCGACACTGTGCACACTTCGCAGGTATCCCATCCAGCTCCCTCGGGAGGGCTGCTATGGCGACATGGATGGATTCCCTGGAGTGCGGAATTATGGAACCCAACCACCAGAGGAGCTGTACGATGTCTACTGCTATGTGGAGAACCTGCATGGTAACAGAAGTGTTTTATTCCTGTTTAAATGGTGCTATCACACTTGAAAGGGGTTGACACAAGAGGAAAGCTGTGCGGGTTGAGACAAACAGGTGTGAAAAAAGATTGGGATACTGGGGACCTCTGCATTCGTTTTCCATGAGGTCTCGCTAAATGTGACCCTCATTAAGGCCTCATGGAGGCTCCTGTACAGAGTGAAGACTGGGCGACACAGCTCAGGACTCACTGGTTCAAATCCTCATTCTGAAAAGGGGATCCCCCCCAGCACCCAATTCCATTGTATTACTGGATCGATCCTTAATTGCTTAATTAACCCAGGTGCTCATGATCCCTCCAACAATGAATCAATTAACAACTGCAGCAAAAAAATTGCAGTGAAACGGAAATGCAAAGTTCAATCATCTAAGCAAAACAGTTGTTTACTAAATATTTTACCAGTTGGCCTAGATCTTTCTGAGAATGAAAGCACCAGAAATTATTTTAAAAGTCAGCAACAGGGCTATTGCTGAAAGGCTAATAACCTCTGCACCATACACCCTTCAATTTCCTTGACAAGTTAATCATCTCGGCTATAAGGAGCTGATTACATAGTCACATGAAGACTGAAATGCAAAACAGTCAGTTTCTATGGAAATCTCTCTCATGGCTTGAGAAAGCATTGTGTGACTGGCCATGTGCTTCACTGATACTGAGAGAAGCAGAGAATTCCTTGTGGTCCACTTGTAAGTGGGGGTGCATAAGGGAAAAAAGCTAAGCTGAGCAGATCTGTGCCCTAAGTATCTGGACAAGGAGGCAGGCTAGGCTATATTATGTACAGTAAATGTGATCTTTCAAGGTTTCCATTATTGCCATGCATTAAAATTGGTTACAGAAAAGCCTTAAAAAAAACAGCCAATATTTTTACATAATCACGAGGCTGCACCACTGGTTTTGATTCCTGTCACCAGAGTGGTATTGATGCTGTTCCGTCAAAGGGGTTTATGGAATGGTGCGTGCTAATTGGTCGATTGGCATTCCCGGCCCCTCCTGATCACAAGCATTGTCTCTGGCAACAACACAAACAGTGCGGTCGCTCTGGGGTCCCGGGTTTAATTTTGGCCTCGGGAGTCTGTCTGTCTGTGTGGAGTTTGAAAAATGTTTGCT
This sequence comes from Lepisosteus oculatus, assembly GCF_040954835.1. Taxonomy (NCBI): domain Eukaryota; kingdom Metazoa; phylum Chordata; class Actinopteri; order Semionotiformes; family Lepisosteidae; genus Lepisosteus; species Lepisosteus oculatus. The sequence continues at coordinate 4,722,021 of NC_090722.1, read as the reverse complement.
TGGCTTTTAGCTCTGGCTCACTCCCAGAGACGTGCTGGCCTGGTTTCATTGGCTAAACTAAATTGCCCCCTTTCCCAGTGGCTCTGTGATGGTCAGCAGTTTGTGTGCTCAGTCCTGCCTTATACCCTGTCTTGCTGCGACGCTCGCTTAAGTCTTTCTCAAAGTAAACGATGGTTGGAAGAGGTGTTTCTGAGGATACATAATGTCCAGTGCCACCTGTGTCCTAAACAACAAGGCTCGCTCTTTATTTCTTTAAAATGATTCTGTAAAACAAAGCATAATAGAGTTTAATATACCATAGGCAATGTGGATTGGTAGTTAAAGTAGTATATATCATAGTCATGGTAGAGTGGCGTATACCATAGTCAAGTGCAGTGGTAATCATTGTACAGTGGTATAGTCATGGACCAGTGGTAGTCATGGTAAAATGGTATGTACCATAGTCATTGTGGAGTGGTGCTTATAATACTTATAATAAAGTAGAAAATATCATAGTCATGATAGAGGGGTATATACCATAGTCATGGTCCAGTGGTAGCCATGATAGAGGGATGTATATCATAGTCACAGTACAGTGGTAGCCATGATAGAGTGGTGTATATCATAGTCTCAGTACAGTGGTAGCCATGATAGAGTGGTGTATATCATAGTCTCAGTACAGTGGTAGCCATGATAGAGTGGTGTATATCATAGTCTCAGTACAGTGGTAGCCATGATAGAGTGGTGTATATCATAGTTTCAGTACAGTGGTAGCCATGATAGAGTGGTGTATGTCTTAGTCGTGGTACAAGCTCTTTTCTCCATGTGCTGCAGGTGAGGTGTTCCGCGGTTCCCTCCCTGGCAGGATGACCCTGGAGGAGGCCAAGGTCTTCTGTGCATCCCACGGGGCAGAGCTGGCCAGCACGGGGCAGCTGTACGCTGCCTGGAACGACGGGCTGGACCACTGCAGCCCTGGCTGGCTAGCTGATGGCAGCGTGCGCTACCCCATTGTCACCCCCAGGGAGCGCTGTGGAGGCTCGCAGCCCGGTGTCAAGACAGTCTACCAACACAGCAACCAGACAGGCTTCCCCGAACCCCACTCCCGGCACGATGCCTATTGCTTCCGAGGTCAGAGGGCAAGTTTAACTACCTTTACTCATGAGCTTGCATCCGATGAGCTCTTACCAGTCCCTGGTGCCACATTGTGGACCTTACAGCGCTGTAGGCACGAGAAGCATGAAGCTTGTGTATTATTCACCCCCTCTAATTTCTTCATTGGCTTTTTGAGCTAACGATTTGTTCATTATTTGTGAATTATTTCTCAATGAATCCTTTCCTGCAGCCAGGGAAGCCTCTCCTCGCCAGGTGGCAGGGGTGTGCCCTAAGGCAGCTGTTTCTTGAAAAAAGCCAGGGGGATCAGCTTCAACAACTTGGATAGAGAGCTTGTTCCAGACACCCGCAACTCTTTGATTAAAGAAGTGAGGTTCTCCCTTGTCTCCCACAGGCAGCGAAAACTCCCACACCGAGACCCCCGTGGATTACCACGCGACGGCGCCCGAGGACATGGGGGCCATCGTCACCCTGACAGACCGCCTGCTGGAGTTCAGGCTGGGGCAAGAGAGGGAGCAGGTGGAGGCCAGGGGCACCCTCGACTCCTTTCCCGTACTCGAGGACCCCATCGTGCCTGAGCAGGGCCAGGAGCAGCGCGGCGTCCCCATGCCCCAGGCGGAGCATCCCGTCCCAGCAGCCTCTGCGCCACACCCCCCGGAGCCCGCAGAGCCCACCTTTCCCAACAGCCCCCAATCCGGGGGTCCCACCCCCTCCTCTGGCTTATCCGGCGGCAATCCCAGACACTACCACGCCATGCCGGGCAGCAACCCGGAGTCCGCCATTCCTGCCCCTCCCCGGGAAGGATCCGTTGGCAGTCCTGCGCACGGATCCGGTCCGGAGTCCGGCCGGGCCACGCCCCACTACGACACCGCGGGGGGCAACCCCAAACATTCCACGGCCCTGCCGGGGTCACGCCCGGAGTCTCCCGCCCCCACCTCTCCGCCCGAGACTGCCGTTCCTGAAGGGAACCCCAAGCACTACCAGGACATGCCTGAAACCCAAGGCGGGTGGGGGACGCCCGCACCTCCGGATGGTCCATCCGGGGATAATCCCAGACGTCACGAGGACGGGCCGCCGCCTGCTTCTCCGACTCCTCAATCCGTGCCGACTTCGGAGGGGAGCATCCCGGCCGGATCTCCGCATGAGGAATCGGGAGCAGATCCAAGCTCCCCTCGGACCCCTCTCACCCCCCACGCGGAGAGCTCCACAGCAGCCGCCCCGCGTGGGGAATCTGGGGAGCCGACAGCGGGCGGTCCGGACGCTGGAGGGGTCCACCCAGAGGGAGGGGTGTCCTCCGTGACGGAATCCGGGGATCGGGACCAGCTGGTCAGCCCCTTCCCTGGAGACCCGGAGGCGTCCGGACCTGTGGAGCAAATCCTCCTCTCCCAGCCCGGTGAGTCCGCCCTCATCCTTCACGGCACATCGCTCCGCGGGTCCGCATTAACACGCCGGGAATCTCCCTGTGCTTGTACCGCTGCTAGAAATGAGAAATCAAGGAAAGTTGTGAATTAACGAGGAGGTCATTCAGCCCGTCTAGCTCTTTGCTTCCTAGCTGGCAATCGATCCAGGGATCTCTCAAGAAGTCCATCAGTATGCCAATGGGGCGTAGGGAGCTCTCTGCTCAAGACCGAAGAGGTTAAGTTCTTTGAACCCGTCAGTGGTGGAAATTGACCCTGAAGGCCTAGAAACTCACTGATACAGTTCAGGTTTTGCAGTGTCAGGCCCTGAAACATAGTCCCCAAGACCAGGTGGGGCATTTTTCACGCCTGTTACCCTATTTTAGGAGATTGAGGAGATCTCAGACAGCCTATACAAATACAGGGATTGACTTGTGGTTCAAGCGCCATTTTGTGAAGCGTAAATGTATGTTACGTGTTTGTGCAGCTCTGGGGGCAGTTGTTAGACTTGTGACCTTTCACCTGGAAAGTGGAGGGCTCAGTCCCAGGTAAGGCACTGCTGTCCGCTTGGATTAGACTTAGAGCTTCACTAAGCCCAGCTGTGTCAATGGGTGCAAACGCAAGAACTTTAATTTGCAGGTTCATCACAATCTCGTACTGAGTGGAGTATAAGGACAAAACCTGCATTAAATCAGATCTCCTCGATATACTTAGGTATAAGAAGAAACAAAACCACAAGTATTATTACCATTTGGTAGTTAGAAGTTAATTGAACTAAGGAGCTCATCCAGCTGTTTCTTGAAAGATGCCAGGGTATTGTTTTCAACCACATGGCTGGGTGGTATGTTTCATACCTCCACCAACCTTGGTGTAAAGAAGATCCCCCCTGTTCTCCATTATAAGTGCACTTCCACACATTTTCCACTTGTGTTCCCTTATTTGTGTTTTGCTGTTCATTCTGGAAACCGTCTGTCTTGACTATGTGCCCTTTTCGGGAACATGGCTGGATTTTATAAAATGATCATCCTGAATAAAAATTGTATTCTTGAAATCTCATCTTTTTCAAATGATTTAAGCTAAAACAAAGTTAATAACTGGAAAAAAAACTAGCAGGAAAGAAAATCTTCTGAGGATGCTTAGAGCTTGTGATTTTTACCAGCTCTTTCAAAAAAACTGCAGGTCTTGGGGACGCAGTTTTCACAGAACTACTCCCGAAGAAGACATGAGTTCTCTTTCTCTGCCCCTCTGCTCTCTCACCCCCAAACAGTGTCAGATAACTCTCTCATCTCCTGGAGCACTGTTGCACTGTATTTTGTGTTGGTGATGTTTGTTTTTGTGGTAGTGTTGTGTTGGACTCTGCAGCCAAACGAATATTCCACCAGGGGATAATGAAGCTCAAAATTAATTTGAGAAATTCAAGTATACGAGAGAGTGAACTGCAGTTTTGTTTCCACAGGCGCTGACCCCACGCTGCAGCTGCCGGGCTCGTCCTGGCCAGAGTCCTCTGCCCCAGAACAGGAGGCTGGGGGAAAGGCGGTCGAGATGCTGGTGGGGCCAGTCACAGAGGTGCCCGCCGGGTCAGCTGACATCACCGTCCCCGTGGAGCCTGAGCTACAGGCCAGCAGCGCGGGGCCAGCCGTGTCTGGTGTCCATGAGGGTGGCCAGCCCAGCGGCCTCCCAGTCAACCTTTTGACCTCCCCAGCCCCTCCCACTGAGCCCCTCCCAACATTGTCCCCCTTCTGGCCTGTGTTGGTGGAATCCAGCACCCCCGGTGACCTTGAGACCCATGGGCCAGAGATCCCATCTGGGGAGCCGCAGTCTGGCTCGGAGCACCAGGAAGGATCTGTGGAGCAGGTCGTCTTGGAACAAACACCCGATCGCCTGCTCCCAACAGCAGCTCCTCCTGCTGAAGTCGTGTCAACCCCAGAAGGCAGTCAGGAGTTGGAGCCCGACCTCTCCCTAGGAATTCCCTTGGAGCCAGAGCCTTCTGGAGACCTGGGGCAAGTCCAGGAATCCACTTCCTTCCAGGAGGCATCTGTTGAGACTCATATAGACTCTGGGGAGGGTTCAGCCATCAGCGAGGCTCCAGATCTTCTGGCTATGACCCTGGCACCACCGAATTCCACCGTGGGGCTCTATGAGACAGCCAGCACCACCAGCGGGGAGCTTCCGAGCACTCCAGCCACCTCACATGTGGAAAACAGTGGGTATGAAATAGTCAGATCCCCCTCAGAAATCCCGACTACAGAAATTGGGATCACCCTTCTGCCCAGAGAGCTGGGAAGCCCAACTGGGGACTCACGGTCACCCACTGTGCCCCAGGAATCCCTGATGCCGGATTTGGAATACAGCGGGGACCATTCCCCTGTGCCTGAGGGACACCACCCAGACGTTTCAGCCCACCCAGACCTTACCAAACCCACCGCCCTCTTCCCCACGACTGGACATCCCACTGCTGACACCACGACCACTCCAGCCCTCTTCCTGCTTGCAACCCAAAGCCCCTCCAGCACCCTGGGGCTGAATTTTACCACTGAATCCACTCCCACGGCCGCTTGGGAAATGGAAGGGTTTCACGAAACCGAGACCACCTCGGCCCTGCAGACGCCAGCCGGCACCACCCAGCCGGGGTCCGCAACCACGACAGAGGGTGCCCCTCCACCCTTGCCTGCCTTGCCTAGTGAAAGTGCAGTGTTAGGACGGGCCTCAAATGTCTCAGGTAACGTCTCCAGCACTCTACCGGTCTTAACCACCCTCGTGTTTCTTCTCGGCTTCGCAAGGCACTAAAACACCGACTCTGTCTCTACTCCCTCAACCCCCACCTCTCTCATTGTCCCACCACAGCCACGCTCCCTGTGTTCTCGACTGTCCACTATCCCTCTCCGTCTTACTGTCCACTCCCTGTCCGACCCACCGACCGGGCACTGAGAAAGGGACGGCTCCGCCTAGCGTTTGTCAGACAAATCTCTCTAGCTGTGCATGCTGCTGTGTTTCTCTCCAGGCTTGACTTCTGTGAAGTATGTCCACTTTTGACCGATGGTTTCTGTGAAAAAAAAAAGAAAGAAAATCTATATTAAAAGAAAGTGTTTTCTTTTTCTACCTTTTGAGAGACGTCCTCTCTTCCTCTGCCTGCCTGTGTTATCTGTCTTCATTTCCTGTGTCTGTGAGGGGTGGGGATAGAAAGTGCTCGAAATCGTATTCGGTTACGATGGGGGGGGGGGGATCTCTTTCTCAAGTAAGAGTTAAAAAGAACAGAAAAATTGAATTGAAGTTTCCCAAATCTGTACTGAGAACTCTGCTGTGTCAAGGTATCTGAATGATATGGTATCACTATCACTGTGACAAGGTATCACTATGGTATATAAAGAAGAAATCTTACAAAGACTTAAATGAGGAAACACTAGTGATCATAAGTCTTTCCAGTTTTTCTTTTTGCTGTGCAGAACACAAGGCAAGAAAGAGATTCAGCTGGACTAACATCCTCAGACAACCACATAATCACACAATGCATCTTCTACTGCCGTAACCAATATTTATTGAAAGATTTGGAAGTGGTGCATGAGCTTTAAATGAGAGTAATTTACTAAAAGCTTAGTCTGGATGTGGTAGCTTAATTACATTTTGATTAACAGTTCCCAGTCAAAGTTACCATGCTAGAGCAGTGCCAACACTGTAGGTGAATAGGCAGCTTGTTGTCAAGGCAAGTCTAGGCAAAGTCCTGCTTTCAGCAGGGACAAAGGAACACACACACACACACCCACCAGACATACACATACATACTTTTGTTCAAATATAAATGGGGATCCAAAATGGCAGTGGTGGGAATCCAGTGTTTTAAGACCTAACCTGAGACAGGACCATTGATCTTTTTCCTATTTTGGTAACTGGTGGGGTTCACAAAGCTTGAACTGTTGGCTATTCCTAGGATGAGAAAGTTGGGATTGCAGTGTTCTTGTAAAAAAGCAATCCTTTAAGATGTATTCAGTGAAAAATGCACACACATATATATACATGGTTTCCATTTTGTTAACCTTATTTAAGATAAACTGTGATATAGGCGAGTCCCATAGACTGTAGCATGTTTAACTCTGAAAACTAATAAAAATGCACCAAAGATCAGTTTTACTAATATAACTTCCATGCTCCTGGGATAGATCAGGTCACCCTGTTTAAAAAGAATTTTCAACACCTTTAATATTTACAGGAGAGGACACTGAGCTTTTAAAGACGTGTCCTTCCCAGTTTTACTCAAGGAACAGTCTAAAATTAAGTTCTGATTGAAATGGTGCGTTTATCATGAGCCTCTCGTGCGGTGAACTGTAGGCTCGAACTATGCAAACCAGGGTTCCTTTGTAAAAGAGACGTTCTGGAGTCAAAGATATTTTATCCTATATTATTATCATATTTTATATTTTATAGTTAAACAAGGGCTGATTAAAAAGCAGAGAAAATAATGTGCATGGAAGCATTATAATTATCTTGTCAAGACTTGGCAAGAATAATTTTCATATATATAATATACATAATATGTAGATACATGCTGTATTCTGTAATGACAATTAAATTCGATCGGCCTTAGCGCGGAATTGCAAAGCATTGCGGTTAGGAGCAGAATGCATTTTGCCAGGAGTAACTGCACGGTGCCTTTAGTGAAAATGAAGTACACACACGTCTGACATGAGCAACCGAATACTCCAGCATATCCCTTTGACAGAAATGTCGTCTGCTTCTGCACGTCCTTTCCATTGAGACGCTCGTCTGCGGTTTTGCGTCGGCAAGGGAAAGCAGGCGGTGGTCTCTGGCTCCACCTGCTGGTCAAAGCAAGACATTGCTTGAGTTCCTGAAGCATACAAGCTCACAGCCCGCTGTAAATGGCTATTTCAACTGGTTCTTCGTATTTCCCTCTGACGGCAGGCGGAGCGACGCGCCGGTTGGAGTATTCTCGGTCGCATTTAATGGCAACGTCAGCTCAAAGATTTGGTTCAAACCACCAAATGGAGACGGGCGGGCCGACAACCGGACCCTGCTGATGAGGGATTAGCGCTAGAATGAGAGAGAGAACTGGCTCTTCGTATTATGAAGTGGACAGCTTTGCACCGAACTCTGGGTTTCAGCGGGGCGTGTTGTTTTAGAGACCGAGATGACGGGATTTGAAACAGCTGGGTCAACGTAGGACTTGGAGGTCCCACTTGAATTCGTGGTATGCAGTGAGGGAGCGGTGGTGTTTGGGGGGTGAGGGGGTGGGGGCAGGGGAATAAACGCGACCCCCAGGTGTCTCTCCCCCCCCCAGTGCTCTAAGTCTTGTCTGTGGACACTCCCCCAGGCCCTCAGTGTGGGAAAGTGGGCAGTTCTGTGGAATCTGGCCCCAGGGCAGCCGAACCACAGAGATGCCTCAGAGAGGACGGGGAGGGGGAGGGGAAGGGGGGGCTGGGATCGGACTGGATCGCGGCGCGGGAAGGAGGAGGGAAGCAGTCCGGGGTGCAGCCGGGGCTCTGGGGAACCCGCAGGCCGCGCCCCGCCAGCATTGCCCTCCTCTCGCTGTGTTTCAGACGCCTGCCTGGACAGCCCCTGCGCCAACGGGGGTACCTGCGTCGAGGAGGGGGACTCTGCCAAGTGCCTGTGCCTGCCCACCTACGGAGGGGACTTCTGCGAGACTGGTAATGCTGGAGATCGCCTGCTGGTTTCGTCTTGATTCTTCTTCTTTTCTTGATTTTTGATCCTGTTTTCGAAGAGACACTGTGGGGGCCACTCTGACCCTCAGAGAGCCACAGTCGTGGTGCTTTTAATGGGGCACCCCTTAAGTCAGAGGACCCCAGTCCTGGTCCTGCAGACCCCCCCCCCCATCCACACACACACCTTCTGGTTTCTGTTCCTGCCCAGCTCTCCGTTACACATTCGAACCCTTGACTGATTTAGTAAAGGGATCCATCTGAAGTGTTCAAGTGTTTTCAGCTCTTACAACTTGTTGGGCTCTTGCGGGTCATAAATAAAATAATAAAGCTCAAGCTTTTCAGTAGAAACCCCCCCACACAAATATTCAAATATCCAACAACTTATTAGTTCAATTAAGACATCAATCAGGCCAGTCAAGCTCATGTTGAACTCCTGCAGGGGTCTGTGTGTGGGCCTCTGGGATTGGGCACCCCTGACTTGTAAGTGTACCTGGGCTGGGGTCACAAGGACCAGAATCGGGAACCCCAAAACTATAAGAGTACCTGGGCTGGGGTCCCCAGAACCAGGACTGGGGTCCCTTTCTTGGTTAACTTCTAAAAAGTCATGATGAAGACCGATGGCTTCAGCAGTTCTGGGGTTTTAATGAACCTTAAATCCTGGAAGACTGCGGCTTGGAGATGATTCATTCCAAACGTGGAAGAATACCTTCTGAAACCTGCTGGACAGCTGCCTTTCCAGAGTAGTGAAGACCCCCCTCTGCTCTGCTTTCCAGCTTTTCCCCAGAGAGGCTCCCTCTACACAGCTAAACAGCTGTTCACTCCAATTCACAGTTCACAAACCGCAGTTTGGCAATGCCCCTCTTTAAAGACAGACAGATCTGGAATTGATGACTGTTTTTTTACGGATCACCCTCTTTGGAATCGAGAATTATCTGTGAGATGGCCCCGCTCCTGCGACTCCCTGGCCAGCGAACACTGTGAGGGAGATGGCCTTCATCCCTCCATCCTTTCTCTTCTCTCCTCTCCGAGTCTATCCCAGCAAGCAACAGCCACAAGGCAGGTTACACCCTGGACAGGACGCCACAGGGCGGGCCCACAGACACAAACACACACTCACACCAGGGCCAGTTTTCCCAGAAGCCAATTAACCCACCAGCATGTCTTTGGACTCTGGGAGGAAACCGACTTGACTACGGGGAGAACATGCAAACTCCACACAGACAGCACCCCAGGAACTGAACCCAGGGCCCCAGAGCCGAGAGGCAGCAATGCTGACCCTCAAAACCTGCCTTTGAATCAGAACTAGTGCTGTCTTCACTGGATAATCCTTAGGATTTTCTGTGTCTATTTAAATGACCAACAGCTCAAACCTGTGCAGAAGGGGATAAGCTAGTCCAATTAAACTTCAATTGGATCAGTTTAAAACTTCCAGCTGATGAGGAGCTCTTATTAGCTTAAGGAGACATGGAAAAGACATTAGATTCCAGACTTTGAGGGCCTGAGCTGGTATTCCTTGCAAGAGGAAGTGGAAGAAAACCTGACCTGTAAAACTCAGGAAATACCAGGGGCATCTGGCCAATCAGGTGCCTTCTGTCAGAGCAAAATACTCTGCTAGTGGCACAGCCTGGATTCGAACTAGTGACATCTGGACTATAAGGCTCAAACGGTGCTCCATTCCTGGCTTAGCTCTGCATAAGGCCTTCTGTGCTAAGCATTGATATTAAAGATACAGGTTCAAAAACAATTCATTTGCACAGGACCTTATTCAGGGACCGTTTTCATCCTTGTATGTATCTCTCTCTTTCTTTATCTCTGTCTGCCACAGATCTGGAGCACTGCGAGTCCGGCTGGGAGAAGTTCCAGGGCTTCTGCTACAAGCACTTCAGCCACCGGCAGGGCTGGGAGGTGGCCGAGCAGCACTGCCGCATGCTTGGGGGTCACCTGGTGTCTGTCATGACCCCCGAGGAGCAGGACTTCATCAACAGTATGGTTCCTACCGGGACACCCGCATCTAGACACCTACACACTCTCCTGCACAGAAACCCCGAAGGAAGACCTTTCTGACCACAAGAGCATGAGCAATAATGACCAATGCAATATCCCAACTTTATGCAGTACTATAAGTGTTTGGTAAGCAATAGGTACTTTATGAAAAGAGTGGTGGGGGTCTAGAAACCAGTGGCATTTAGAACAGCTGCCTCTTGAAGGATCTCAGATAATCAGCTGGCTTGTTCCAGACCCCTGCCACTCTTTGCGTAAAGCGCCTCATACTTTCCAAACACGGCAGTGCTGTACAAAACTTGGGTGATTACAAGCTAAAATTTTATTGTCCGTTCATAATGTAACAATCCACATTGCTTTCCGATCATCGGAGCAATGTTAAAAGGTGTGGCAGTTAATTTTCAGTGGATGTAGAGCTTGTAATTGGTCTGAAAGAACTCCAAGGGTTAACAATAATGTGCTCTTGCTTCACGTCCCTTCCCGACAGCCTGAGTTACAGGGGAGAGTGGGAGTAGGTGGCTGGTGAAGTTTTTAAGTTGTGGTATTGTGATAGCTGTGACCCCAGCCCACCTCTGTTAGCTCCTGATCTTCCGTGTGACTCGCATTCCCGCCTGAACCGACCCCTCTTCCTTCCCAGATCAATATAAGGAATACCAGTGGACGGGTCTGAACGACAAGACCATCGAGGGAGATTTCCGCTGGTCTGATGGGAACCCCCTGGTGAGTCCCAGACACTCTTTGAACTGAGACCCAGAGATCCGCTAGGCCTTTCAGACATGAAGTGCCGACAGCATCTGAGGGCAAAAACATGGGGGCTGGTTTTAGAGGCCACATGGCAAACCTTCCATTGGAAAAAGAGAGATCATCATGATTTTCAGCCTTTTATCAATCCAGGGGCTGTATTAAGGCGTCTGCAAGACACATCTATACATGTTGAGACAGACAAGCAGACAGATAAACAGGCAGCTTGCTTATCTGCCTGCTTGCTCTACCGGTCTGCTACCTGTTTGCTTATCTGCCTGCCTTCCTTGCTTGTCTGCCTGCCTATAACTTTATGTTTATGCAGCACAATATTCAGGATTTTCTCCAGTTTATCTATTTCTATTATTCCACGGGTTTCTTAAATTGTCCCAGCTGCTTTCAGAAAACCACAGTACCAAAGCAAAAGATAAGATTGGACCCCTCCCACACATCCAGTCGTTTTACTTCCCATTACGCCAGAACCACAGCACATTGGGACTTGATTTCCCAGTATTTGCGTCCCCCCATCTCCCCCCTGTGATCTGTGCTCTGATCAGAGTGGATAAAATCAGGAATGGATTCAGCCACTGGAGCAGGTTCATAATGCCGGGAGCATGGAGGCAAAGCCAAAGGTTTCGCTGGAGCTCAGCAGTGCCCTGTCCAGACCGCACACAGAACACTGCCCTTCCTGTCTTCTCTTCCTGTGAGAGTATATGAGTAACTGTTTGTCTGGGAGCAACGTGCATGCCTTCTGAGCCTGAATGCTGTGTCCTCTCTCTGCACCCCACTCTGGCCAGCTGTATGAGAACTGGTACCGCGGGCAGCCCGACAGCTACTTCCTGTCCGGAGAGGACTGCGTGGTCATGGTGTGGCACGACGGCGGGCGCTGGAGTGACGTGCCCTGCAACTACCACCTGTCCTACACCTGCAAGAGGGGCACCTGTGAGTATACACCTGGCACCATGGAGCTCTTGCTCGGAGCTGGAGTCGGAAATTGAAAAGGTCCAGGGGTTAAGATGAGCATGTTTTGACAAGGAGGTTACCGGTTCAGAGCTTCAGAGGAGACAGCAGCAGCAGCAGTTACTCAAGTCTAGCCGCCAGCAGCTACATCAGTCCAGCTGGCAGCCCACTGAAGCTCAGCAGGTGTGAGCCTGTTCAGTACCTGGATGGGAGACCTCCTGGAAAGCTAAGGTTGCTGCTGGAAGAGGTGTTAGTGGGACCAGTAGGGGGTGGTCACCCTGTGGTCTGTGTGGGTCCTAATGCACCAGTACAGTGACGGGGACACTATACTGTAAAAAGGCATCTTCTTTCGGATGAGATGTAAAACCGAGGTCCTGACTCTCTGAGGTCATTAAATACCCCAGGGCGTTTCTCACAAGTTCCCTGGTGATCTGGCCTCTGGGCTTTACCAATCACGGCCTCCTAACAACCCCCGTCTCTGAACTGGCTTCATCACTCTGCTCTCCTCCCCACTGAGAGCTGGTGTGAGGGGAGAGGACTGGTGCATCATCCAGGTGGGGCTGCACACTGGTGATGGTGGAGGGGAGTCCCCATTACCTGTAAAACACTGAGTGGAGTGTCCAGAAAAACACTATATAAGTATAAGGAATTATTAATTATTAGTCTTGAATTCAAGCATCAGTCGTACAGCTTAGCTAATTCTCACACATCTGCTGTCCTCTTTCATTCACACACTGGCCAGCAGGTGGCGCTGCAGTCACTGTATCCTGGACTGTCGCACAAACAACTTTTTTCCTGTATTTTGGAGGTGAAATGTTTTTTGCATGGATGCTTATAAATGGAACTTGTGACTGTTGCCCTCTAGAGAGAGCGCGCAGGCTGGGTTGAAATCACTCTTCCTCCCCCACGGGGGTCCAAGTGACTGTGAGAGAGAAGCTGGGAAAATTTGAAATATTCACTCCTGGGGACCGATCCTATGGAGTGCTGAAGCAGGGATTCAGGATAAGGTTACAGAAGCTCACTTTCCATGGAAAGAGCAATCCCTTCAGTTAATAAATAACAGAACCAAGAGCTCATGAGATATTTTTAACGTGCAGATAGAATATATGAGTACGTGTACAATGTGGTTGGTATCTTCGTACTGTAGAAACTGTATGGAAGAACAAGAGTCACTTCTTTACGTAAAGGGTAGTGGGAGTGTGGAACAAGCTACCCAGTCATTTTGTTGAAGCTGATACCCTGGGCTTCTTTCAAGAAACATCCATCCATTTTCTAACTGCTTCATCCAATTTAGGGTGGCAGGGGGGTGCAGATCCTATCCCAACATGCAACGGGTGCCAGACAGGCTACACCCTGGATGGGACGCCAGTCCATCACAGGTCACACACACACACACACACATACACACACACACACACACCTGGGCCAGTTTTCCAAGAAGCCAGTTAACCCATCAGTGTCTCTTTGGAGTGTGGGAGTAAACCGAGAGCACCCAAAGGAAACCCACACAAACCTGGGGAGAACATGCAAACTCCACACAGAGAGCTCACTTTCCCTTGCTGCAGTGTCACCCCCTTTCCAGGAGCCCCTTGATCCTCTGATCAGTTAGCCGCTAACTACCAGATAGGCCAGACGAGCCCCATGGCCTCCTCACACTTGGGGTCTTTCTGGTGCTCGCTGCCCCTCCCCCCCCCCCCCATCACGCTCTCTCACGGCCTTCGCTTCTGTCTGTGGTTTCCGCGCAGCGTCCTGTGGGCAGCCCCCCGTCGTCGCCAACGCCATGATGTTCGGGAAGCCGCGCGCGCGGTACGAGACCCACTCCGTCGTGCGCTACCACTGCAAGGAGGGCTTCCTGCAGCGGCGCAGCCCCCTGGCCAGGTGCCTGCCCGGCGGGGTGTGGGAGAGGCCCCAGGTCGTCTGCGTCCCAGGTGAGCGCCGGCCGTGCCGCCCCGAGCAGCATGCAGGGGTTTTGGGGGGTTTGAGGCAGAGCCAGTTTTAGGGTTCGGGGTAAAAACTGTGACTAAGGATCTTCCAAGGGCCCGAGCGCTGCTGGGGTAGAGGTTGGATGAGTTGTTGTGAGAAAGCTGAGACTTAAAGGGGAGCTGCAAGGCTATTTTTTTAATTTCAGGGTTTGAAAGAATCAGATTTGAAGTGTATATATATATGAAAGGGAGCTGATTAGGAATGAGCTACTACCAATCTGGAGGGATCCCAAAAAAAGGTTATTGACTCCAGATTAACTAAATTGTCTGGTATGAACATTAGTGTGAGTTGAGAGAGGGGTATAACACAGTCTTCATTTTCTATGATCTGTTGAGGTTCTAGTTCAGTTCCCACGTGTTGTGTATTTATAAAGAATGAGAAGGTCATTGGGCAGGACAGTGGCACAGTGGTCAGCATTACTGCCTTGCAGCACTGGGGCTCTGGGTTCAATTCCTGGGGTGTCGTCTGTGTGGAGTTTGCATGCTCTCCCACGTTTTCTTTGGTTTCCTCTGGGTGCTCTGGTTTTCTCTTCCACAGTCCAAAGACATGCTGGTGGGTTAATTGGCTTCTGGGAGAGTTGTCCCTGGTGTGAGTGTGTGTGTCAGTGTGTGCCCTACGATGGCGTAACGACCCATGGTGTACCCTTCCTTGGCCCATTCTTGCCAGGATGTACTCCAGCTTCCACATGACCCTCAATTGCATGAAGCAGTTAGAAAACAGATGGGTGGATAAGATTATCTTACGATGATGTTGTTTTTAAAATATCTCATTTTACGTGGAAGCTTTTACAAATATGAATCTTAGTCAATGTAGTCGAGCTACAGTTGTGATCCCAGGTGCTAGTAGCTATGATGCGGGCTCTGCAGAGAGGAGAGAAGGAAAACTGAAACAGAATTGAAACGTGATATGTTCTGTTTACAAAGAGCACAAGAGCCGTTACTAGTGAAAGGAGGGTCTTATGCCCACCAAACCTGTTTGCTAGCTAATTAATCCAAGGATCTAATCTAGCCATTACTTGAAAGAAGCCAGGGTATCGGGTTCAACAACATGGCTGGGCACCTTGGTCCACACTCCCACCACCCTTTGCATAAAGTAAGGCCTTCTGTTCTCCAGTTGGTGAAGAGCAGGTCGTCCGGACGGAGGCTGACATTGACGACCGGGGGTTTGCTTTCGCTCCTTGCCTTGCAGCACCGGCTTCTTCTGCGCAGGACAAGCAGGTGGCGACACCTCCGCCGGAAGACGTAACTGCAGCCGCAGTCACAGGACAGTCGGGCGAGACCGGCGACTTCTGGGAAATCAAGTGGAATTAAAATCCCTTTCCCGGTTCCTGTGCACCCCACCCCCCACTCCCACTCCCACTCCCACTCCCTCCTATCAATTCACGTCACACAGACACCAACCTCCCTGTGACAGGAGAGCTGGCGTTCTTCCACATCGCGCCCTCCCACTCCCAGCACCCCTCGGTGCAAACCGACAACCCCCTCTCACAACTGACAGCGTCTGCATCTCCCTCTGTTTCCACACAACGTCTCTCCTTTGTGGAGTCTGACTGTTCTGTTTGCTCTGTCTGACTCTTCCACCCCGAAACGACTTGTCAGGAGCCAGCGGACAGGAAGTGGGCCGGGGGTAGCAAAAAGGAGTTACACCCATGCCTCGCAGATCCAAATGATGAGCGCTGTGCGTCAGTAAAATGCTTCCCCCGGCTCATTTCCTGCCGCTCACAGTTGAGAAGGTTTTTTCAGGAAAGGGTGAAAAAAGAGGACAATGCAGATGAAGTTTGTTCTTCAGGGCTGCGAGGGGGCCACATTCTGCAAATTCAAGAAACGATGAAAGAGTAGTTCAACCTTATCATCTCGGGTTCCAAAATTCCAACTATTCCATGTTCCAGCAGCTGGGCTCTTTTGAGTAGCGCACACCCTGGACCGTTGCAGCAATCTGTGCTTTACCTAGAATTTACCATGGCTGTGGGGGAGGGAGTGGGAGGACCATGCATGAACGATGCTACAGCTCACCTGCTGATGTGGAATTTGTCACTGAGCTCCAAAGCCAAGTCTTCCGACGTGTTGTTTCAGCTGTGCGTAAAAAAAACACCCAACTGGTTCCAAATCTTTCACCCGGCACGCCTGTCCAGCTCCTACTTTTTGTAGCACGAGCTTCAGCTGAAGGAGGCCGAGCCCCAGAGGCTGTCGGCTTTGCTCCCCCGCCAGTCTGTGTGCATTAAGGTTGCTCGATGCCGATAACCCTCCTGACGCCATTCTAATTAAAAGCTTTATGTTATAATAAAGTTTCTTAGAATAAAGTAGGTATTTGCATCCTCCTAACATGTTATGCTTAACCACCTAACATCGCTAAGCCAGCATCTTTCACAAAATATTTATGGGTGCATTTTCTATTTTCTCAGAAGTTACCCTTTTTAGCTGTTTTTTTTATAAAAAGAGAAAGGCTTTTTTTGAATATGGTTTCATATTTATATCATGGCCACTGGATAATAAAAATTGCCCTTCGTAGAACAGGATTTAGTGTATTTCTTACATTTTCTTCATTGCCAGCAGTTTTGAAGTATTTTCCTATGTTTTTACTGTTTTTACTGAATGCTACTATACTGGACTAGGATAACAGAGGTTAACAGGTAACAGTGACAGAAGTGGATATGCTCCATAGAGCATAGACTTATTTACATACAGTATGTAGGTAAAGTGTTGCATGATCACAGGTTATGTGTAGTAAGACAGTAAAACAAGGAAAAGTGTGCCATCAACCAGAGTAAAAGCACAAAACTGCCACACACACGTACCAGGCTGGACCTTCATAAGGGAATAACGAAGTTGTAAGGTTAAGACTAAAACCCAGCTCCACATCCTTCATGTTCATCTGAAAGCAATATGACTCAATGCCTATTTTCAGCCCAAGCCCAGGGAAGACCTGCTTTCACAGGCACCTGATCAGTAGGGGGCGCACTTGCAGAATGAGACAAATCAGCTTCGGACATTTTTTTTCAAATCCATTTATTTACCTCTGTTGTCTGTGGGTGGTGGGGGAGGGGGGACTCCACCTACGCTACCTGTGTGTACCCCCAGAAAATGGGATTTCTTAAGACTGGAACTCCTGAATTCAGAAGTTCACACTCCAACTGCTAAAGGTGCCTCAGTATCTACCATGCACTTTTATGTTTTTTTGTGTGAGTAATTTATTTTTAGGGCTTGTTTTTTTTTCCTGTTTTGACTTTTTTTACATAGCGTGCCAGTGCAGAGTGCTAGCAGGAGGCTAAATGTCCTGCAGCTGGCTACGAACTAGCACGACTGGCTGCAAAAACTGCAGTATGGAGTACAAGGAGCTGCAAGAGAATACGAATTCAGCAGCTGTCCCTACTGCAAAACTCTGTCGTTAGTTACACAGCTTCGATCTCAGCATATTAAGCATATGAGAAAATCTGTTGTTGCATGCTTTTTTCACTTTTCATAACTTGCATTGGCTCAGCTATCAAAATGATAATGGACATCTCTCGGGAACATGGCAGAAATCGTTTTCTCTCTGCATTAAGCCTCTCAAGCTCTCTGACTCCTCTCTGACGCAGGAGGGCCCGTTGCACCAGTAACCCTTACTTGTACTTCATGCTGGTAGCAGAAGATTGTGCCAGAAATATAAGACAGGAAAGACTCAAAGTGAAGAAGCTGTGAAAAGATTAAGGTGTTGACATGATCTTCTAGACAGAAAAAATCAAGTCCTGCATGCTTCAGGGTATCATCTGGTATCTGCAGTGTCCTTTTTAGTATCCCAACTGCTATCTCTCCTAAGCATTTTCGGAGCAATAAGTAAACCTTTTTTCTTATAAATGCAAAAAACTTCAATCCTTATTTTTACTGCCTCAGCTTGCTTCTCACCCATCATACCTAGTTTGATTTCTGTGAGCTTGACTTTGTTAACATTGTATTGGAATTTGGCACAATGAGTTTTAGAACGTGTACAGAACCAGCAGTGACCCAGAGGAGTTTTTTTTTTGTAATGCGATATTCAATAAAAAGTGTGGATACTGTTTTTTTTAATGCCAAACTCTCTCCTGGTTTGTGAGACCTAAAGGGGTGGGCTGGGAGGCTGTGTCTTGTGTTGTTCTGGCAATCCTGGATCAGAGCCATGGAGCAGAAAAGGGAGACTTTTTGAAGGTCTGGATTGTGTTTGACGACCTCAAACACAGCACAGAACCACAGGAAAAATAAAACCATGCAAAAGCAGCTCAGAACAAAGCTGGAGGAGGAACTATCCCTTTTCACTTTTAATGGGCTTCTATTTATTTAGCAGTCAGGCGGTGCAGAGCAATGAACAGTGATTGCACAATACATTTTCATTCAATTAAGGATTTTTGACCCTCTGCGTGGGATTGAACAGAGGGTGAAGGAGGATCATGTTTAGGTGAGCTGAGTGAGCACAAAACACGTGGTAAAAGCAGGAAGCAGGAAGGAAGAAGCCTTACAAACGGGCAACGCAAATCAGAGGCCTTGAACTTCTGGAGGGCACAGCAGCAGGGAAAGCAAGAATGTTTAACATGCTGTAAGGCTATCTGATTCCAGCCAACACACGGACACGTTCTGATCTTTTTCTGTTTCCTTGACATCAGTATCTCCTGCGCGATACGAACAGGACAAAAGCCTTTGCCTGCTGCCCAGTTTTCTCCCATTTCCCCCGTTGAGCTGTGGCGGTTCCGCCCGACCCGCTGCCTCCCCTCGGCTCCCCTCCAGGCCCACGCCGCTACCTGTAGCAGTACACCCCGTACTCCCGCAGAGTTTTGTTAGGGAAGCCAAAACTGCGGACGCCGGGCTCTGGGAGCCCCCCGCAGCGCTCCCGCGGGGCGGAGATGGGGAAGCGGACGCTGCCGTCCTCCAGCCAGCCCCCGTCGCAGCGGTCCAGCCCCGCGAAGCGCCAGGCCGCGTACAGGTGCCCGACTCGGGCGATCTCGGCCCCCCGCGCCCCGCAGGCCTCCGCGGCCTCCGCATAGGTCAGACGCCCCTCGATGTAGAACACCCGGCCTGGATCGGGAGAGAGAGAGGAGAGAAGAGAGGTCATGACCCTCACCCTAAGAGGTCATTTTTGCCCGGAGGAAAGCGTCGTGTCCAACTGTTCCCTTTACGTCACAGATGAGCCACTGTCCGACAGTTTGTCATCAAGGCCAGCTGCTTTTCCAAGTGCCACGGTGCCTCGAGGCTCTCACCCCCTCTAATTAGAAACCCCAAATCCGTGCCTTATCTCCTTCCATTCTTTTTTACACCTCCTGGCAGACGGGTGGGCTCCGAGCACGGGCTTGAGAGGACGCCCTGCACTCGCCCGGGATCGGATGCAGCGATCGGCTTCTCCACAGCCCCTGCGCTTGCCCCCCAGTGCCGCCCCTTTCCCTGGCCTCTGCCCGGGCACCGAAACTCTTCTTCCACACAGGCGCAAGGCCATCCGTGGGCAGCGGTATAAAATGAGGGGATGCCACTTTTTGTTTCCAGCAGGGCCAGGTCAGGACTGCAGGTGTTTACACCGGGGCTAGCTTGAACTTCCCCTGCCGTCTCTTCAGTGCAGGATGAGGGCCGGGATGGAACAGAGCAGCTGATTCTCTGAGTGGTCTGTGTCTGTTTGCACTGTGGGGGTGCGTCCTGGAGGCCGTCTAGAGAGATAGAAGCGCTGGCATTTGCATGCAGCAGCAGCAGCAATCAGATCTGCCCCAGCTGTTTTTAGATCATTCCTCGCTGTAAAGTCTCACAGGCTAATTGCAGAGTAAAATCGGCCGGTCGTGGAGTGAGACTAGGGTCAGAGTTATACTTCCCACGGGTCTGAGGAGTGAGCTCTTCTGTATTCTGTAGATTAGCTTTTCCTTCTGGTTAAGTGTTAGAAGGGAGAAGCTTCCAAACAGCCCTCCCTCATTGAGGTTACTGGTGCTGGGGGAATCCGGAGAGGCAAGAACAGGCCACACAGTCAGGATGGGGAAGGTTTGTACACCAGGGCTAGTCCTCGCCGTCCAGTTTTTAAAAAATTCCCTGCCATTTATTAAATACAGATGTATTCCTGCTCCAGCAGATAGACTGCAGGGACCCTCTCACAGGGGGTGGGTCTGCATACTGTAGGTCCTCCATTGCCAAGCTGCTGGTCTAGGGGGACCAGCCACAAGGGGGCGATGTGCCACAGGATGCCCGTGGCTCCCCCCCGGCTCTGGTTCTGACTCCCAGTGCCAGAACCTCCGGTCCCTCCATCTTTTGGATCGCGGGATGAAGCGACGGCTCTTTCGTTGGCCGGCCGGCAGCGAGCGTGGGGGCTGGGGATGAAAAGATCAGATTTTCCTGTCCCCGAGCCCCGCGGACTCCTCCGTCCGGATTCCTCTGCGATCTCCCTCTCTCTCGTGGGAAGAATATTCCACTGGAACATCCAGTGACATTTGGAGTCCCACGGCCTCGAACGGGTGAGGGGGGGGGGGGTGGGGAGGAGAAGGTATTACCGGACAGAGTGTGAGACCGAGGAGCGGGGGCTCCCCTCAGACGACCTTTTCCGGGAGACCGCAGACAAGAGCTGCATTGTCCCCGAGGCCGCTGGCAGGGCTCAGACCTGTGCAGGGAAAGGTCAGGCTGCAGCTACACCAGCCATCTACGTCCCACAGCCCAGCCCCAGAGACCTGGCACGTGGAACAAGAGCTGTGACAGAACCAGGCAAGGCCATGATGTCCAGAATAACCTTCCAGTTTTGCAGCCGTAGTTCTGCACCGCAGGGAGGGGTCAAGCTAGTGACCCAAGAGTAGGGCCTGCTCACACAGCAGCCCCAGTCTCAGCCCAGACAGTCGCTCTGCCACCTCTGGAATGTGACCCAGATTGCTCAGTTGCATAACTGTCTGAAAACCGTGGGCCAGAGTTTCCTCGACTTGTGTGGGACACCTGTGAGCTTACTTACTCTGCTTTATCGTTCCAGAGGGGAAGTTTGTTTTGCAAGCAGTACAGGGCACATCACAGCACACGATACCTTTAACACAACATGAACCCGTTTACAGATAAGAGACATACCTGTATGGTGAGAAAGAATACATATTAATAAAGTAAAACATTCAATCAATTGTCCAGACTGAGCAGTGGGACTAAAAGATGCCGTAGTACTCCTGCTCTTGAGTCTAGGTGTAAATCGACGCCCAGATGGAGGCAGCTCAGATTCTCTGTGCATGGGGGTGCTCATGACGGTCAGTGATTATTAGTGCTATCTGACTGGCGTAGATGTCTTCCAAAAGTAGCTGTTGCGCGCTGATGATTTTGCTGTCTGTCCTGCTCGGTCTGTTTTCACTGCCTGTATTAATGTGGCCAAACCAGGACCGATTCAACGAAAGCTCTATGGAATAAAGCCATCGAGCTGGCGCACGGGGCAGTAGGAGTGTGGGACACCCAGCGCCCACGATCCGACCGGGGGGGGCTTTGGGAAGCAGAGGTCGCCCTCCCTCCTCAGGCTGATCGAGGAGGTCAGACGGCCATTTTTCCACACTGGGGTCAAACAACATGTTAAAAAAAATGGACCCTTCGTAACTGGGACCGACCCGGAATTACCGACACAGGGCGCCCCCCCCCACGCCTCGAGTGCGGCGGGCGGCTGACCTGGGGCGGGAGAGGTGAAGCAGAAGGCGTCGAAGCGGTCCCGGGTGGGCTCCTTGGGGCCGTAACTGCGGATGCCCGGCAGCAGGGCCCGCCCCCCGCAGGGCTCCCGGGAGTGGATGATGGGATAGTGGACGGTCCCGTCGTCCAGCCAGCCCGCGTTGCACCAGTCCAGCCCCTCTGTCCAGGCTGCGGACGACACGACAGCATTGGTCTCCGTGCAGGTGGGCAAACAGGGGGGTGCATTGATCGGTCAAACCACATTTGTGAAGAATCAATCATAATTATAATAATAATAATAATAATAATAATAATAATAATAATAATAATAATAATAGGCATAGTGGAGCAGTGATTAGCATTGGTGCTTTGT
The DNA here is from genome assembly GCF_040954835.1 of Lepisosteus oculatus. Taxonomy (NCBI): domain Eukaryota; kingdom Metazoa; phylum Chordata; class Actinopteri; order Semionotiformes; family Lepisosteidae; genus Lepisosteus; species Lepisosteus oculatus. The sequence goes on along the minus strand of NC_090722.1, from coordinate 4,700,210 downwards.
AGCCTTGGAGCTCTGGGTTCAATTCCAGACCCGAGGCACTATCTGTGTGGAGTTTGCATGTTCTCCACCTGTTTGCGCGGGTTTCCTCTGGGTGCTCCAGTTTCCTCTCACAGTCCATAGACATGCTGGTGGGTAAACTGGGCTCTGGGAAGGCTGGCCCTGGTGTGTGTGTTTGTGTATCGGCCCTGTGATGGACTGGCGTCTCATCCAGGATGTGCCCTGCCTCGCACCCGTTACATGCTGGGATCTGCTCTGGCTCTCCCATGACGTTGAATTGGAAGAAGTGGTTAGAAAATAAATAGATAATACTAATGCTTTTTGCCTACAAGCTTAAAGCATGTGCAATTCTTAAATTGCAGGAGCTAGACTTGTTCAATAGTTTCCAAGTGGGGACAAACAACACTTAAGCAGGTCAGGCAATCGCCTACTGTAACATACCCCTCTGTACAAAATCCCACATCCCAGTCATCGTGCACAAGAAACTGTGTCTCTGTGCCAGTTGACTTGCCTTCACAGACAGGTGTGGGGGGTGGATTACTGTGACAGAAACAGAGTGTGAACCTGGGAACAGGTTCTGCTCCCTGCTGTTTATTTACACTGAGTTACAAAATCGCTAATCTCTGTATTGTGCTGTGAGAAGTTGCACGTTTCTCTCAAGTTGTGACTTGTGACGTAAAATCCTTCGCCTCATGCTCCTGGCTTATATTGGGCAACAATCTCATGAAGTAACACAGTAGTTTCTTGGGCAACACCTAATATACACACTACCTGTCTGGTTAAGATTCTGACAGACAGACAGAATAATAAATCTCACTGACAGCCGGGTGGGGTCAGTGAAGCAGCTGGTTCAATCCCCAACATCACCTCCTATCACAGCCTGAGCCGGAGGCCGTCCCGCTGAGGAAGTGGGGACAGGGGTTCGAACGGACAGCCCCTTTTTCTTTTCCGGCCCGAAACAAACCAACAGGGGCTCCCCCGATCTTTGAGAGACCCGGCTGCGGAAATAACTGGAGCATAGGAGATGCCGGAGCCCGGAATTAAGAGATGGTAGGTATTTGGTTGTTTTCCCACTCAAACGTGCATGCAGTTGTTTTTAGAAACTCAGACCATAGCACATCTGGAACTGGAAAACGCCCCCATCACCGCCCCCCCCGCCCGCCTGCTCGCCATCCCCGTTACCTCTGTAGAGCTGTGGGTAGGTGGCCAGTCTGGCGTCCTGTCGCTCACAGGCCTCTCTGGCCTCCCGGAGGACGAACCTGTAGCGGCCTTCCTGACTCTGGTAGGGAAACACCAGTCCTTGGGGGGGGGGAAGGGGGGAGAGAAAGAGGGGGCCCCACCCTCCGTTAGCAGCGATCGGAACAACAGAAGAGTGGGTACACACAGCTAGAGGAGCAGTCAAGGAATTAAAACATTTCTAAGAAGGAAAGCTAGAGATCATCATGGTACTGGGGGGTCTTGCTGGCCTGAAGCTCTTTGAAGGTCTCAGTTGAAGCTGTTGGTCCGAGATGATCGGTGAAGCTGTTCCACAAGCGAGGAGCGAAGACAGAAGGCCTGGTCACCCAGAGCTCGTCGTTTGAACGTAGCTCTGGGTCCCTGCAGCAGATTCAACTGACCTGATCTTAAAGAGCCGGGTGAAGTTTGAAAAGAGGAAGGTGGATGAGGTGGATGAGACCTTTGCCTTTTACAGCCCTGAAACCCAGGAGCAATACTGACCCATCTAGCCCATTTGGGAGTTAACAGCTAATTGATCTGATCAGCTGGTCTAACCTAATTAATCGAGCTAATCAAGGAATTTATTTTGCTCAGCACGTTTCTTGAGAGAAGCCAGGGTGTCAGCTTCAACAGCACGGCCGGGCAGGTTGTTCCACACTCCCACCACCCTTTGTGTAAAGACGTGCCTCCTACTCTTGTTTATAAATGCCCTTCTGGCTCCAGCTGTTCCCCATCGCGCTCCTGTTGTTCTCAGAAGGCTCTTCCTGGGCTGCAGGCTTGTTTTCCACCTGCAGTACAATGAGCCCTGAAGCCCAGTCACAGCAGCCTCATAAGACATGCCAGTGATATTTGGGATTCAGACCTGTGATGATGTGTATCACCCCGAGGTGAATTTTACTTTGGTAAATTAGTTTCGTGCGGTTCCGTCCTCGAGCTCTCCTGCCGCTGATTGCGGAAATGCAATCCTAATGCTGTGTTCGAAGTTAATCAGGCGTGTTTGCTAGAGGGCACCCTGATATTTCAAGTGTCCCGTGTAGTAAAGACGCCCTGCAGCACAGTAAAACCGCAGTGAAAAGGAAAACTCCACTGGGCGTTCACCGCGCAGTCTGTAGCCCTGAGCGACCCGGAGAGCACGTGGCTCAACGCCCCCGCCCCCCCCGGCGAAAGGACTGTCGGTCCAACACCCCCCACCACCACCAACATTAAATTAAACAGCTGGGCCAGCCGGAAGCAGCTTGACCAAACTCTTGCCCACTACGCTGCGGCGCCCGAGAACCCGCAGACGGTTCACCAGGGTAAGCTTTCATAAGGACAAACGTCACACAAGCTGTGAAAAATACAAGCTCCACTGCCAGCGGTATCGTATACTTTTTTTAAATAAAATAAGACACGATGACGTTCTTTCTTGAAATAACTCGAATGCGCGAAGTGAACTTTTTTTTTTGGAGAAAACCGGGACCGCTTCTTCGTGACGCGCTAGGAATCTGCTCTGCAGGTAAAATGGCGGGCCGGCAGGGTGTTGCTTCAACCTACAGCAGTTTGTGTTCGAGTTACTCAGACGCCGCGGGCTGCTGCTGCTCGCCCACCTTCTATCCTCAAGGTGAGGGTGACGCTCTCGTCCTCCAGTCCGTTGACCAGCTCGCAGCGGTACCTGCCGTCGTCCTCCAGGCCGAGGCGGGTGATGCGCAGGGAGGCGTCGAGCGTGTGGGCGCGGCGCAGGAAGGCCCGGGGCCCGAGGGAGCCGTACCCGCGCTGCTCGTGCCCGTTGGTGATGAGGATGATGTCCTCCACGCCCGGGCGGTGCGGCTGCAGTTTGGTCCACTTGACCTTGTAGTGGGCGGGCCGGGCGCGCAGCAGACACGGCAGGGTGGCGTTCGCCCCGCGCCGGGCGCTCACCTCCGCGTACACCGGCGGCTCCAGCAGGTAGCGCAGCTTCTTGGGGGCGGCTGGAAACGAGCAGAAAAAGGCACCCCGAGGCCGGATCTCAATCTTTCTGGCAAAATGCCTTTGACCGCCGCCCAGTGCTTGGCTTTTTCAGGGCTCTGCTTGTAAAAAAAACTTTGCAATAACATTAAAATATTAAATGAAAGACGCAAACTGGGACCTAAAATCAAAAGCTTAAAGGTTTAGACAGTAATAGGTTTTTAAATTCCCAACGCACCTAAATTCGGTTGCTCTCATAAGTTATTGTGTAAGACTGATGATGGCATAGTGTCTCTGCCTGTCTCCTGTCTGAAGAGTATGCATTGAAGCTACAGTAAGGCTATTTATATAGAGGCATATTTTCAGGAAACAATGACTCTTTGTGTTTTTTTTTATTGATGTTTGTTCAGGTGATTTGTTTTTTGTTCCTTTTTGTATCGGAATAACTATACGGAATAACAGATCGTCTTAAAGCAGTCCTGGTCCAACCCCCACAAAATAAGCCCCCAGGTGGTGCACAGTTTGCCTTTGCAGAACGAAGGTCAGAAGTTGTTTTTCTAAAACCTAGCAAGCCTAGCGAGTGGATATTGTGTCGTTGTGGTATTTCTTCGAAATCCGCAGTATGTCTGTGTTGTGGAGTATCTGGTGGGCACAGAGTGTTCTAAGGCGTCACACGAGTCTGACGGCAAACGTAAGATGCCCCCCAAATAGAACTCCTACTTGAAGTCAGTTATCAATTGGGAAGAAATTCTCTTTCACAACGACGACCTGGCCAAGAGCCGTTTCACGACAATTGCACAGGAGACAAAGCAGCGAAATAAAAGAACAACCGATGAACACGTGAAAGACGAGCGTGTATAAAGTAACGGGGTTGGTAATATCAGCGCTGTGTTGCGCAGAAGTGATTTAAGTCACGGGACAGGAAACGCCCTCAGATCGCGTGCTCTGCAGCTTATTCGTTGTCCGAACAGGTTAAATCCCCACAACGGTCGCTGGTCTTGGAAAGCTCAGCCTGACGAAAGGACTTGAGCAGGGGCGACGACCCACCTGGTCTGTGATAGTGATGCACCGCTGAAGTCCAAGCGAAACTTGCGACGACCCAGGTCAGCAGCACCCCCGGGTGCATTGTGGGACTCCGACGGCCACCTCTCTTCTCCCTGCAAAACGACAGACGGTTGTCACTGACCACCCCGTTCTCTAGCGCCTCCCTCTGGACGCATTAAGGAAAATACACCGGGCTGTGTCTGCTGCTCTGTTGATCACTTCGGGGCTAACAGGTGTAGGATGATCTCCTGATAAACCCAACTCCGAAACAGAGGCAAACATTGCACCTCGGTGCTAACTACGTTCGAGTGCCAGAAACATTCAGGGGACCTGGGCCTCCTGCTCACTCGCTCACTAGCAGCTCAGCGCTGCAGGGGCCAAGTCCGGCTGTTTCCCGAAGAGCCGCAGGGAATCGCTGCCCAGGGCACTCGGCATCCCTACATGCTGCTGCTGTTTCACGAGAGCAGCTCGCCTTCCTGTGCCGTCCTGAGAGGCTCTTCCTCGTTGCTCTCTCGTAATGAGCTTTCCTAGATCCACCCATCTGCCCGAAACGGAAGAGGGGGCTCCATGAGACCCCCACCCCCCCCACCCCCCAAACAAAGCTCCTGAGTGATTCTCTCCCTGTCCCTCAGTCTGTAGTCTCAGCCAATCCGTCGCCCACCAGCGGTCCGGTGGTTTTGAACAGTTCGTGCTCTGGCCTGCGGGAAACCAGGAACTGGAGCAGAGAGGTGTCACGGACGTCTGCTCTGTATTGTGCATCTCTTGGAACTGACCGGAAATAGCAAAAACCCAGCAAGGCAACTTAGCAACCAAAACATAAGTGCAATAGCATTGCAAACGCAAAAGAGCGCTGTGTTCTGACATAACACGGGCGTGCACTCCTCTGCAGTGTCCTTGCCCTTCGGGATTCAGCCTTCCTTCTTCTGTGACTAAACCAGGGGTCTTGGACTCCATTCTTGTGGGCCTTCTGGCTTCTGTCGCAACACCAGTAGTCAATTAAACTATTAACCTGATTCATTTCTTAGTTCGCTGAATATGGGATTTTTATGGTTGATTTCTTTAAGCCTTCCCTTCATGAACGTGCACCGTTGCTTATGAAACGGCTAGGAACCAGCTTACTATTGGAATCGGACAGTAAGTTCAATAAATCCAGCGGCACCTTAACCGAGAGCTCAGGTGGTCCCAGAATCGGAAGAAACCTGATCTTCTGGGACCGGGGTTGGAGTTGCACACTCCCAGCCTGAAATTCCAGTCTCCTCCCTCTTTCTGGCTGTTGGCAGTGCTGTCCAAGCTCTGCCCAGTTATGAATATTAGTTACACCTTGATGTGGCTGCAGGTGAGCTGAGCTCATCAATTGTTTCTCAGGATCTTGAAGATCCAGAAGCGTGTCGACAGTTTCCCATGACAGGCAGCAGCTGAGGAGACTTGTTTTTGTCCGGTCTGGTTTTCCTAGAGCTGTTCTCCCTTATGCCCTGCTGCAGTTGTCTTTGAAACGCTTCACTGATAGCTTTTGTTTTTGCATCCTCTTTCGCATGACACCTAGTCAGTGTGCTTTGTTGTTCTGCTGTTTTTTGTTGCAAAGTGATGGATATATATATATAGATATAAAATAAACAGATCAATTGACTGCTTGTAATTTACAACTCAAAAGCTCAAATGGCAGAAACTTCTTTTGCTCCTTTGCAAAATTTGCTTGACTTTTTTTTTTGCCTGGTTTTCATGAAAACACATACTGAACGCATTAACTTGCACATACTGAATGTTTGGATACACGTTGACAGATAAGTACATCACCTCATGACTTTTTGCCATTTACCTTGTTTGACTTATAGCCTTTAAACCTGTACAGTTCCGCTGGGAAACCTGCAGCAATGCATTTGCACAATAGCAAAAAGAAGCTCCCCTAGTCAACTGATTTATACTGTAAATCCTGCAAGAACAGTTTTTCACACAAGGCCTGACATTAGTGTTTTGTTCACCCTAGCACCTGGTTTGGAGTGGTTAAACAGACACATCTGCTTAAGGAAGTCAGGCTGTGGTTAGCAGAAACGATTCCTCATCACAAACACGGTGTGCACTGCACCTCAGGCTCACTTGGGGCTCAACGAAACACCCGACTTCAGAAACGCCTCTTTCTCATCCCCCCCCGACAATAGAGAAGTCGCTGCACCATTGATTAACGCCGATGATGGGTTCTTTTTTTCTGCATCGTGAGCGAGGGACACCTCTCTCTCTCTAAGCCCTCACTGCAGTATGTTCTGAAAGAGACAGTAACAGAGTCTGACCTGCTGAAGTAGACTTGGCTGCAGCACTTGTGGGTTTCTTTTGGTCACCCCGTTATTCCCCCCCGGCAGGCAGGTTGGCGTCCGAGTGATCAGGGCACTGCCAGTTGCAATGGGGCAGTGGCCTCTGTCTCTGTTCGACTGCTATCTCTCTCACTCTCTCACTCTCTGTGGGCTCTGCGGAGCCCTCCTGTGTTCTGGCCAGGGAAAGTGTCAACAGCCTTTTTCTGTGCTCCGTTCCAGATGTTAATGAGAAAATCACAAGCCCCTATTGTTTTGGCAGCCCGTTCCCTCTTCCGCAGTTCAATATGGGGACGTGGGGTAGAGGGAAAATGAATAGCGGTGGGGAGGGGGGGCGCTGGGCGCTGGGCGGCCACCTTTGAACTGGGATCTTCTCTGATCCGAATCTGTACCAGCACTGGGCCTGGTGTCTCTGGGTCTGCCATGTACTGCTGTTCTGCCAGGATACCTTTGCATTCCCTGTTTTGAGTTGGCATCCCCCCCCAGCTCAGTGGGTGGCGTTAATTCCCACGCCCTCACCTGATGTGCTGTGCACTGAGCTGCTGGCTCAGAATGGCTGCTGTGAGCCTCCCAGCCCAGGTGGGGCTGGACTTCAGTGGGGCTGATGTGGGTTCCCTCCTATATGTGTAGCGCTGTGGCATCCTTTGGGATGAGAAGTGCTTTATAGTTGCGTGGAAGAATTATTGCCCCTTTAAAAGCTCAGATCCCCCTGACTGTGCTGTGCAGGGTGGGCAGCGCTTGGGCCTGACGGTCCTAACAGTGAGACCTCCTCCGGGCCGCTGCAGGGGCTGAGCTCCAGCCGAGCCGGGCAGCGGGCCGGCACAGATCCAGAACGCACTAGCTGAGGCCCGGAGAGCAGAATCCGGGCGCAGGAGACGGAGGAAGTCTCTCCTCCGGACCCGCCAAGCACCTGGGTGACCAGGGAGAAGGGGGCGGCTCGTGCTCAGCCGCTGAGCTCGGAGGGGTTAAGTGGGACGAGAGCAGAGGTCTGTGTGTTCAGAGCCCTCCTGCGCATGAGACCCGCGGCACAATGACTTCATTGTGGGAGCTGCGGCCTTTTTTTTCCCTCCCCAAAGAAAACGGAAAAAAATGATATAAAATAATGGGATTCCACTGCCTTCCCTGTCTCCCTTCTCCATTGTGTCTCGGCATCAATGGGTTTCATTCTCGGCCACTCACGGAGGGCTATTAGTATTCATGAGGGCGCCTCTAGGTGACAGCTCACCCCCTGTCTGCCTCTCTCTCTTTCATACTTCCTGTCTCTCTTTCTCTTTCCCTCCCTCTTGGTCTGTTTCCCCTTCTCTCTCTCCTTTCCTGCACCCCTGTCGCTTGTTCTTCCCTGCTCTCTCTCTCTCTTCCCCCCCCCCTGCGGTTTTACAGGCAAGCTGGGGAACTCGTCCCCTCTCTGGGGTTCACAGGGGGCAGCTGGCTGCCTGGTCTCAGGAGGCTCAGACGTCTCGGAGGATATTGAGAAGGTGGGCTGAGTGTATCAGTCTGTAACTAGCAGCAGAGAGAGTTTAAAGGAAGATCTGTTGCATTGGTTTTTCAACACTCTTTGTTTCTGTTGCTTGTGCATAAACTGAAGGCATTGCATCTCATGAAGGCTGAGCCCCTCTCCCCCATCTGAAACAATTCTCAGGGTCAGATCATCAAAGCCCAAAACTCCAACCATTCCAACTAAAAGTCTTAAACATGAACATCAAGGATCTTTTTTTTAATTTAATGTTGTAATCGACTGCAGAAGACATCGCAGTCGTCAGGGGAGTGTTGCATGACCATCGAGTGTTGTACCATAATGCCTTAGAAAAAAAAATGCATTGCAAATAATGCATGGTAAAAAAAAACATTGGAAGAATATGCAATAAAAATAATGTACTGTAGAGCATGTATTTCAATGCGTTTCAGGTAATGCACTGTAAAGAATGCATTGGAATATAGTCTAGAAAATACATTTTAGGAAGTGCTTTGCATTTAAAATGTTTGACAATAGTTCGTGTTTTGTGGGATTTGCCAGGGTGCGAGGTTGCAGCTATGATTTCTGGGAGAGGAGGAGGCGACGGCGAGAACCAGTCACTCTTGGCGAGCTGAGACACGTTGGCAGAGCTGAACAGCGGCCAGATGCTTTGCTGCGATAGGAGTGGTGATTTTCAGGTCAGTGACCAGACCATAGAATTGAAGTTCATGCTTGGCTGTATCTGGAAAGCTGTTATTTACTCTTTTTTTCCCACAGACTGTTAGCCTTGGGCTAACGGCTGGTTTCTGCACGCATTTGCCTTTTGTACTGTACCCCTCTTCTGCCTGTCCTGTCCGAAACTGCCTGGCTGATCTGTGTTGAAAGTGCACACATGGCAGATCACCTTATTTTCAGTCTCTAGTCTCTCGTACTTCACGAGGAGCTAAGGCTCTTAAGGTGACACAATTTGAAAGTAATGGCAGTCACCCCTTGGTTTGGTTCTGACTTTCTATCTTCAGGTCCAGCTTTCAAATCACATGTACACCACTGCATGCTCGGTAGGCTTATCAATGCAGTCAGCTCCTGTTGACGTTCACTGGTTTAGGGTTTAAGGACCTTGTTACCACTAGGATCCCAATTCAGAGCCTGACCCTCTCCCTGATCCAATGGGTCAGACCCAGCAAGTTAATGCATATCCCTGTGTCCCGTCCTGGGATGTAAAACTCCTGGTCCTGCTGACTATGGAATGATCAGCAGACAGATTCCCAGCTGGAGCCGTGCAAGTTACCTTACTCCGATCTCTCCAGTCATTTCCTGCAGGAGTATTCTTATCAGTTTAAAGGACACCTTTCAAAGTAAAATCTGCAATTGCTTCAGAATCAACAGTAACATTATTAATATTTAAAGCAGATCTACAGGTCGGCAGACCTCAGTTGTTGGTCCTGTCAGTTCAGATCCACTGTGTGGGAGTGGTGATATTAGAGACTGAATAATACAGGCTATAAAATAAAGGGTGTGTGAAGTTTCTCTGTATTTCTGGGGACCGAGAGCAGCTGTGTGGAATGAGTGTTTGTTCCTGACTGTTTGAATTGAAAGTCAGTGTAGCCTCCTGGTGGTGGAGGTGTGTAAGTATTTCTTTACTCTGCCGTTTGATTTCTTGTTAACTTCTCAAAGTTTACCCAAAAAAGCCAACACTTTTACCCTAGCCAAGTTGTAGATGAGTGACAGAGTGACGGCACAAGTCTTTGTTGTCATTGACAAATGTCATTCACACCAAGTTCAAGTCAAACTGCCTGAGCTGATGACGGGCTGTTGCTGGGACAGATGACGGGCTGTGGTATTAATTCAGATTAAGTTAGCTGTGATTTTTCAGGTGGGGGTGTAAAACTGGCACATCACACATTGTGATTTCAAAGACCGATATTGACACACACAGGTTCAGGTGTGGTGAGTATACTGTCAGCCTAATTTTACCAGCTCCTGGCTCAATTTTCACTTTTTTCCACAGCCTAGTGAAGTAATAATGCCTATAGACTAAAATAATTGCCTGTTCCATGACAAAAAAAGGTTTAATAATTGTGTTAATTGTGTGCCGACCCATTATTAAACCTTTTTTTGTCATGGAACAGGCAATTATTTTAGTCTATAGCCATCCCATTTGTAAGTGGCAAATGTTCAAGACTTGACTTAAGCCTTGGATTTCTTTACTGCGCTGTGCCAATAAGGTCGTGAACCTCAGACACGCCCCTCTGCCCCTCTGTGATGTCATCCCCTGACCCGCTGCTCTGCGCAGCCTGTGCAGGAAGGTTAGGGCTGAATGGAGATGTCTTGGGGCATCAAGCAAATTGCATGAGTCACAGGTTTTCAGAGGAGTTCTGACTGATGTTTGTGCCTTAAAGCTCAGCCAATGCACTGAGCAAGAGCCTTTTCTGGTTGATCTTCTCGTGAAACCACAGCAAACCTGTTCCCCGGCTTTGAAACACATTTTTTTAAATATATCGGAGCCAGCATGACTATTTTACTTCAAACCTCACTGTGCTTCTTAATTTTAATTTACACACATACCCATTTCAGAAAGCATTCAGAAGTATCTGAAACCAAATTTAAGTTCAAAATCCAATTCTGAGACTTGTTTTTTTATCAATGTATTATCAGTATTGTCAATATATTGCCTTTGAATTTGAACCCACAGGGTGTTTGCTAAGCTCATAATAAAACAACATGTAAAGTAAATGTAATTTACTGCATAACAACTTCTGGGATGGGTAAATATAATTAGAGGATTTCCGCTATGTAAATTGGCTAATTATCATTCTGACTACGATTTAATTCAGTACTGATGCTAAACAGCAGTGTTCCATTAATTCTGTTGGAAAATCTAATTTGCATTCTTTATTAAAATAATGGATTTACATCCTATGGTGTAGTAAAAGTGACTTCGGGAATTTGTATGCAGTTTCAGAGCTCTTAATGTGTCCTGCTTCTGAGCAGGGTGTGAGTGTGTACAGGTCGTACATTACAGTGGAGAGAGGAAATAGTGTTATACCACGGATTCCCAGCTCGACACACTTCAGTTTCATTGAACATTTGTAAGAACAGGGGCATCTAGGGCTCAGAGACCAGGGACCAGGCACATGCTTATCCAGGTCCCACAAGAGCGCCGTCTGGTGGAGATGCTCAGCTAGTGTTGCTTCCAGCACTGGCCACACCCTCTACTGCCCTGTGACTTTCACTGTGGACCTCCTGCTGACCCTCTGTTATGCAGCCTACACCCGAGGGTGTGTGATCAGGGAGAAGGTGACCACTGGACCCAGGGACTGGAGGAACTGTGGCTCTCCAACCCGTGAGTTTTGAAAAGAGTCTCGGAGATTCACATCTGGCAGCCAATAAAAGTCCTTAGCTACCTGCCGGTCTGCAGGGGGAACCGAATGAGCTCCAGGAGAGAGGGGGTTTGGGTGTTGTTTCTTGCTCTGTAAAAGCACCTTTTTGTGTGGCAGCTGCTTTCTGTGGCTTTTATCCGGCTCGGTCCTGCTTCTGCTGGCCCGCTCCAGGGTGCGTCTCTCAGATTTCCACAAAAAGGGGAGAAGCCTTAGGAGATACGATGGCTCTCATTGCTCCAAAGCGCTCGCCCTGGGGGCAGCGTGATAGCTTGGTTAAGAGAGCTCAAGCAATTTGTTGGAGCTGTCTGGTGTTCGTCATAAACCACAAAACCGGTTCTTCTCCGTGTGGCAGGTCATGTAAAGATAAGTCACTTAAGTAAGAAATGCACCTGGATAGAGAAACAAAGCTCCTACCAGGTTAAGCTGCTCTTTTTTTTTTCTTCAGTAATCCCTTACTTCTGTTGTATGGGTGTCGGGTTTGAAGAAGGCACGTTTTTTTTTTACAAAATATAAATTATGGAATAAAGTTTACCCATCTTACAATGAGTACACACTCTGACATAGCGTAAAATCTCTACTAAAAGAATGATGGTCTGTTTTCAATCATTGCAGTGTGCAAGTGGTAGGTGTGGCTGGATTTGCACAGTACAGAAAGTCCCTCCAAGCCCTACAATGTGCTGTAGTCCATGTCTCTTTTCCATGTCCTGGCTCTGAAACTGTTGGTTCAATGCTACACAGGAGCTCAAAGGAACAGGTGTTCTCAGTCCCTGTACAAAGGCCCACAGTCCTTTCCTGTGCTCCTCTGCAGTGGAGAAACCCCACCTGGTAACACTGTGCTTTATCCTTCCTCTGAAGTTCACAAGGATCCTCTCCTCCAGCCCCCTCCCTCTCCACTCTGTGTTTTGCTGGATGAGGGTCTTCCACGGTCTGTGTTTTGTGAGGGACACGAGCAGCCACAGAAGCTCCCTGTGATCCTATAGGGGTCAGCAGGTGCATGGTTATGTCAGTCCCACACCCCTTTGTGGATCTTCCCCCTAGTGGGAGGTTGTAAGAGGTCCTGTATACCTTGTACCTGAAAGGCATTGCTTGTCACACATGGAAGACAATAGAGATGACATGGCCCTCCCTTCCCTCTCTGCCCAGCTCATGACACTGATGTGCTGTCCCATACTTGGGCAAATACCTGTCACTGATCCTTCCCAGCATTCACTGCTTTGCACCCCTCCACCACCATGATCGCCACCTTCCCAGCAGCCCCCATTTCGCTTTCCTGTAGTGGAGGGGGGGGTGGTGTTCTGTTCACCTCACTCTCATGGCCAGATGGTCACCCTTTCACTAAATAAGGGATGGCCTTCACCCCAAAGAATGCTGTGATCCCAGTGTAAGGAATAAGAGGTGTCTGGAAGTGGGCTTATTATTCACCCCTCCCTCACGGCTCTGCTGTTAGGCCCCCAGGCCTGCCTGCTGAGCACTGGAGGGCTGTGGCAGTGAGATGTGCAACAATGTTGTTCTTAGGGGGCAGAGGCTGGAGGCTACATAATGCAAAGCTCTAGATCAGTGGTTCCCAGACCCCATCCTACAAGAGCACTGTGTCTTCTGGGTTTTTCTCCAGCCCAGTTCTTAATTGCAGCCTAATTGATTTAAGTTTTTTTTCAGTACTATAGACATATAATTGTCTTTACAGTATATCTCCCTACAGCAGTTAGAATCCCCTTGTCAGTAGTTTTTTATTGTCTCGGGGGCATTTCACAGACTGCGTCTGTTGTGTTTTACATAGGCCTGTTATACTGTTTCCTGTTAACTCATTCCAGAGTACCCTGGCGTTCATTTGTTTTTTTTTTAATAATTTGTATAAATTCATATCCGCATCGGAATTGCCCCTTGATGATTCAGCTATGAATTGGCCTGCAGTTCTGCCTATTACAATGTGAAACTACAGGAATTTAAAAGAGGATCAGCTCCTGACTGACTGACAGTGCGAATTGGTTACACTTATATAGCACTTTTCTGGACACTCCACTCAAACTGCTTTACAGGTAAGGGGGACTCCCCTTCCCCCACACCAGCTCTCAATGGGGAGGAGAGCAGAGTGAAGCCAGTTCAGAGATGGGGATTATGAGTTGGCCCATTTTTGGTAAAAGCCAGGAGGAAATTTGGCCAGGACACCAGGGTAACACCCCTACTCTTTTCGAGAAATGCCCTGAGACTTTTTAATGACCACGGAGAGTCAGGACTTCAAATTTTATATCGCATCCTAAAGCCATCGCCTTTTTTACTGTATAATGTCCCCATCATTATGCTGGGGCATTAGAACCCACACAGACCACAAGGTGAGCGCCCCCTACTGGTCCACTAGTACCTCTTCCAGCAGCCTCAGCTTTCCCAGGAGTCTCCATCCAGGTAGTGACCAGGCTCACACCTGCTGAGCTTCGGTCAGGCTGCCAGCTGGGAGTTGCCGAGTGATATAGCTGCTGGTGACAAACGACTGTCACGCGTGCTTTGAACTGAGTTTTTTTGCACATTTAACTTCAGGAATGCAACTTTTTTTTTCTGCCTTTTGTTCTTCGTCTGTCTTCCAGTGCTTTCTTGTCTTCTCAAAACAACTCCTTGCCTGATAAATCTGAAGACATTCCTGAGCAAATGTCTGTGGGGTCAGGCGCCATCCCGGTGGCAGCTGACTGAAAGCCGGCGCTTGATTGGCTGATACAGAGAAAGAGGTCACGAGCAGGTCACAGGTACTGCAGTTGGCTCCGCCTTCTGCACTCACACTCACCCCCCGACTTCTGATTGGTGGATTGAGGGTTTCAGGACAAGTTATGATTTGTAAATTGTTACGCAACTAAGAAAATGGAGACTGCGGCGATAAGAGTGAAACTTTTAAACTTTCTGTGTGCTTATCGGTCCAAGAGTAACAAGCTCCCTATCTTGCATTCCCAATCCCTGTGTTTTCAAGCAACCAGAGACAACACGGTTACGAGCTTGCCTGACGTTAGGAGTCATTTGGTTTGACTTCTGCGGTTTCAGCAGGCTGTTCCACATTACTGACCCTTGACCCAACAAAGCTGCCCATTGAGCCTTTGAACTCCAGGGCATTCCAGTATTTGCTCCTGCTGAGCTACATCTCTTGACCTCACCTGAGCAAATGATTTTGCGGTTCACGCAGTATTTACAGCAAATATTGGAAATACTCCTTGGATGAAGATCTCGACCTGCTTCTGAATGTCTATGACCAAAGTTGACAAGGGATTTGTACCCTGCAATTCAGATTCAGAACCGACAACAGCTGGCAAAGGGTCTGGTTTCGGGGTGATTTCAGGGTCACTGGGTACACCAGGCCAGAGGGACCAGCAGGGACGCCTTGGTAAAAGCTGTCTGGAGAGAACTGTGCCCGTAAAATGATGACGCAGCTTTTCCTGTCTTTCTAACCCAGCCGTGAGAGGCCAGCAGGGTCCAGTGTGTTGCCGACTGTCTGTGGGCAGGATTGTGCTGTGAATGGGCGACCGGTTCTGCAGTCAGTTGGCCTACTCAGTGTCTTGATACACGTGAGACCATGAACACCTTGCTTTCGTGGTCAGCAATGGAATCCACTAGGAGGGGCTACACCAGGGAAGTGCATAACTGTCTTTATGGACACCAGCTGCAATCACTGTCAAAAGAGCGCCCTCTGTTGTTTGCTGTCTGCACATTTGCCATTTGTACCAAAGTCAGTGGCCCAGTTTTCACCTTACAGTTGTGTGAGTTGGCTACCTAACTCTAGAACATTTATGTAGATACATAGGATCAGTCTTGATTTGGTTCATGGTAGCACCCTAATCATTTGCCATATTAAGGCTCAGCAAATCAATACAGCTTCCTGAATGAAAGCTGTGCCTTGGACATCCCAGTAGCT
Organism: Lepisosteus oculatus; assembly: GCF_040954835.1. Lineage (NCBI taxonomy): Eukaryota > Metazoa > Chordata > Actinopteri > Semionotiformes > Lepisosteidae > Lepisosteus > Lepisosteus oculatus. The sequence goes on along the minus strand of NC_090722.1, from coordinate 4,685,006 downwards.
TTCAAAAGGAATACATTTTGATTAGGATGCTAGCAGTGAGTAGGATGTCTTGCAATCCAGTCTATGGCTTTCTTGATGTGATGTTTAACAGGAAGCAAAGCACATTTGTGGGGGAAACATAAGAACATACAAAAAGTTTCTACAAGAAAGGAGGGTGACCAGGGTATTGCTTCAACAACATGGCTGGGCAGCTTGTTCCACACTCCCACCACCCTTTGACAGAGGGGCTAGGGCTTGACCCAGTAGTCAGGGCAAGGCTCTGCAGCAGTCAGTGCTTCGGCTTCAATGCCTAACCCTTTCTAGGGCCTCTCGTGTCCCGTCCTTTTGACAGCTACTCAATCCTTTAAACCCCTTCACCTCCTCCGCCCTTGCCTCAGTCTTCTTGTAGCTGCCGTGTGAAAAGAGAACACAGGAAGTGAAACCGGTGTTTTGGCACAGAGCAGCACATGCTCTTCCCATGTGACAGTCATGGATCTGATAGGGATCTCCCCCGAAGGAATGTGACCTGATATCTCCGCCCACACTGGGTCACTGTTCATACCTGCCACCCTCCCAGCACCCCTAGCTTGTTGAGGGAGCTTGGTGAAGTCCCAGCTCAGTAACTGATCTAAGCCACTGAGGAGATACAGCCACTGTGAACGTTCGCACCTGTGCGTGCGCCACACCCTTTGTTCCACGGCGTATGGCGCCTTTCGGGATGGCTTGGGCCTGCTTTGCTTTCTGAGCACATGAGTGTCAGAAAGTCATGAGCGCTAATGAACGAATGCCTGTGGCAAGATCTGAATGATGCAATGCAGAACTCTCGTTTTTAATCCTTACACGCACATGCCACATGCTGGTCACATGCTGCATTGTTGATGGGGATGAGGGGGGCTTTCCCCTTTTCCATCAGCCCCAGCTCTCTCCCCGAAGGGGTGAATGAAGCTGCTGTTGGGGTCAAAGCGAGCTTGAAGCGGGTGGGATGCCTCGCAGCCCGATTTATCCCCTATTACATAACAAGACCAGCCCGGGCCTGTCCTTATCGGGGCCGCCATCGCTCTGTAAAAGCTCCTGCAGCCGTGGGGAGGTTCTGGGTGCCCTCCAGGCTGCCCTCAGCCAAGCCGCGATCCCGCATTTCACTGCGGTGCGGGTCGATGGGTAGATAACCGAGGCCCCGCGGCACGCAACGCCAGGGGGCCAGTCGCGTCCAGACCCTCCCCCCGGGCACACAGGTGTAGGCGGTCGAGCCTGCCAGGCCCCTGGCGGCTACGGAAGGGAGTTCCTGGTAAACCTGGTAAACAGAAAATAGGAGCAAATGTGAAATCAAGTCATTACCTTAATTTACCTGTCATTACCTGTGTAATCGTCAGGTGCATGGCCACAGTCGCACAGCGAGAGGTTGCTAGATGGCATTCGCTGTGGGCAAGCTCCATGCTCTCCAGGTAACAGGGCGAGATGCACCTGGATGAGCAGTTTACAGCTGTCAGTGGGGATCCTGTAGTGTCAGGCTCAGTCAACACGGACTGTAGCATGGAAATTGCAAATGCTTCATTATGGCCCAATCAGCCCGCCACAAGCACTTCCTTTTTTATACCCATGGCTGCTGCTCTTCAATGCAAAGCCTGATCCCCAATTTGGGGTGACCTTTTTCAAGATCGTTGCCGTGCACCTCAAGTGCTCCGTTTCTTGGGGAGCTCCATTTTCCGGAACGTGCATTTTCAAGAGGATCATTAAGCAGGCTCTTCGGTAAATTACAATTTTGGGAGCAGGAACCGCAGATGCAGGCGGGGACTCCAGGAACAGCTCTGGAGGAGCTGGACGTGCTTCTGCCCAGCACTTGAAAACCCTTTCTCTGTCTGTCCCACTCATTCTCTACTGCTCGTGCGAGGCTGATTCAGCAGTTTAAAGGTGAGCCTCGTGACTGACATGGCGAAAAGTCACCTGACACCCAGTCATACAAAGGTGCTGCATGCCCAAGCACATCGAAAAAATGACAGAAACTCCAGGCATCCTGACTCTGCATCCATCTCAGAGCAGTCAGGCATTTCTGACATGCGCTTGAAAAGATGCATTTGGGGTTTCTGTTTTTTTCTTCTCGGTTGTCCACAGCTGCTGCCTAAAATAAGACCCCTTTTTCTAAAAAAAACTCAGATAAAAGGGATTTTGTGTTTTGTGTTTTGTTGTAGCCTGGATACTGTGGCTTAATTAATCCTCCTCAGACCCAGGCAAGTCTCCTCTTTGAGAAGACACTCTCATCGCTGTTTGAATTGTGGTGCTGAAAGGCCGATTGCGTTTGTAGTGGAGCATTGTATGTGAAACTTTGTGACTTCAGTCTTTTAATCTTGAGTCTTGGGCTCAGGCTGCACAGTGGTGCAGTCTTGCCTCGCAGTGCCAAGGCGGCGAGTTCAATTCATGGGCTGCTTTCTGTGTGGAGTCTGCATGTTCTCCCTGAGTTTGCGTGGGTTTCCTCCCACAGTCCAAAGACATGGTGGTAGGTGGCTTCAGGGAAAATTGGCACTGGTGTGAGAGTGTGTTTGTGCCAGCGCTGCAACAGACTGGTGTCCCATCCAGGGTGTGTCCTGCTTTTTGCCCATTGCTTGTAGGGATAGGCTTCGGCTCTCCCCCCACCCTGAATTGGAATTGGAGATTAAAATGCTCAAGATTCTGAAAAGCGCTGACCGTGTCAACCCGGAGAACTCTTTCAAGATCAGCTCTGACGCAGGGACTGGGGAGAAAACAAGTGGAAGCGGGTTCTTGGCAAGTTCAGGACAGAAAATAGGAGATATCTTTGAACAGGGAGAAGGAAGACGGAAGAACTAGTTCATCACGATGCTTGATATTATCTTTTGGTTGCCGATCTAAAAGCAATCAAAGCACAAGACTGGGGAAACTGGCTCCTTTATGTTCCTAGATTCTTACAGCAAAGAGTTAACTGGTAGGTTGTGACAGGCAGAGATCTTCCACAGTGGCACCTACCCTGGGTGGCTTTGAGACGACACGCCTCTTGCTTTACAGATCCCTGGAGTAGATTGAGAAATTCTCAGAATTCATTTTTTTTTACTTTAATCTCTCCGTTTTAAAAAAACGACAACAGCGGAAACATCTCTGATCTGGGGCCCTCGCGGACCGGGAGATGTGTCTCGGCAAGAGTCGGGCACAGACACGTCTGTGCACATCTGCCGAAAAAGAGAGGGGGTCGCATCACTCACCAGGACTTATCCATCAGAAGTATGTGCTTTTTGATATGCTCGGGAAAAAAAAATGCTGTTTTGGTTTGGGGAATTTAAACTATTGCCATTTAAAATTGAAGATGCCAGATATAACCGTAGTTAGTACGGTCTGCTTCACAGCCGGCTGGTTCGGTGTCAGTGACGTGATCAGGACTCTTCCCTTCCTCGACCTGGCCACAGTCACAACCTGGACCTCCCACAGTGCCGTGGGGCATCCAGGAGAGCAGACGTCCAGAACGTCCACCAGTCTTCACCTCGTAGACAAACCTCGTTAAAGCAGGAGGCAGAAATTCTGAAAGCAGAAAGCGGAAATTCTGATGAGTTTCTCTCAATCTTTTGGGACTCCTGCCTAACCAATCCCTGCAGCATTTGGCCAGTTGTGTACCTGTGCTTGAGGAAATCCCAGTCTTAGTCATGATGCTGCAATAGAGACCTGAGCTGTTTGTGTGTGAGCCAAGGGCTCTGATTGAACCAGGAAGGACTGTTGGGAGAGTGCATCACTCCAGATGTCCTGAAACGGCCATAGTGTTTCATGTTCTACCAGTAGAATTAAGTCATCTCTTATTCCCACAGCTACTAACCTGCTCCGTTTGGCCGTTTTATTTGACTTTTATTTATAGATTTATTTTCTTTCTCAACGTCCATGTAACTCTCTTATTTGTTGATTTGTTCATGTTGTGCTAAAGGTATTGTGTAATGTGTTACGTCTTTACTCGCCTGCAAAGCAAATTTCCCCATCGGGGACCGTGAAGGAGTTAAGAAGTAGGGTGCTCCACCGGGCCCCTTCTGGTGTAGCACTGCCCCCCGGCGAGGGTGTTCTGTCCCCAAATGGAGGTCAGAATGGATTCATCTTGCCTGGTCAATCAGGTTTCCACCAGGGCCTGAGTTTGTCAGCTTCTAGGTGACTTCCAGCTTCCCAGAGAGCCCGAGATTTCACTCGTTTAAACTTCTTGCTCTTAGTATTATTTAATTTAACTTCATATGCAGTATAATGTCGAAGTTAGCACCCACAGACAACGTTTCCTTACTGGGGCTCGTAAACGGGGTATAACTGCTCATGTTGTACATATAAAATAGTTATGTAGATCTTTTTGTTTCTGGCAAGAAATACATTTAAGCTTTACGGGGTGTTATAACATATTAAAGGTAGCAGCGACAGAAAGCGATGATTCCCTTATTGCTGGCTCATCAGTAGTCCATAGCTACCTCTGTCCGGCCTTAGGAGCAGGGGTGAGACTATCCCAGGAAGCAATGGGCGCAAGGTAGGGTACACATTGGACATGATGCCAGTCCATCACCGGACACAGACGCCTTTACACCAGTGCCAACTTTCCCAGAAACCGCTTAACCTAATAGCATCTCATTGGATTGTGGGAGGTAAACACAGTCCATTGTTGATACCCATGCAAGTGGGAGGAGAACATGCAAACTCCATACAGACAGCACCCCAAGTCTGGAATTAAGCCTAGGGCACCAGTGCTGTGAGGCAGCAATGCTGACCACTGTGGCGGTGTGCTGCCCTATGATGTTTAGAAAAGATTAAAAATAAGCCATGTGCCTCTTCAGTGTGTGGTAGTTGTGGCCTGATTTCTGTCTTCTGTACCCTGAACTGGAATGCTCCAACATGATCCTCAGCCTGAGTGTTTCTTCTCTCATTTCGCCTTGGGGAGTCGTTGCTGCTCAATGCAATAAAATTTGTGCAGACCGATCCTGTCTTTCCCTGAGCTAGACGAGTCACCCCAGTTTGCGCTCAGCAATGATGTCATCCACGGCTCTCTGTGTACTGATTGGCTGTACCCCAGTGCTGCGCTCAGCACTGAAAGAGCCCTGTGGGACAGCTTAGCACAGTGACAGAAGCCATTGGGATGCAAGTATTTGGCATTTGGATAGTGGGAGGGATTAGGTGTACTGTTAGTGCTCAGGGCTCTGAACGCTGGAGCTGAAGGGCATGGGATCATATTCCAGGAGGAACACTGGTTTCACTTAAATTGCTGTAGTAAATTCCCTGAGTCTCCAGTTCACCAACGTACATTCAGGTTAGTTTTCAAGTGGGCTTTCCTGGAATAATAAAGGAAGAAACGTAAAAGGATCATCTCGATTTCAAGATCAGATTAGTTAGAGCACGGCCTATATCTATTGCACAGCGCTCAGTGCCCACAGTGATCGGGCACCAAAACAGAGCGCCGGGCTCCTGCAGAAAGCGGTTGGGCAGGTTTGGAAAGCAGGTGGACTTTCCTCCCTTTCTCCGAGAACACCTGAGGTGCCCTAGTTGCTCCGAAAAAAACCCGCAGTGCTGTCGTCCGTTTGAATCCGATCAGTGCGAGAGGGAACAGGCCGGTGCCTGAATGAGTTACAGGCACTGTACTCAAGCGCGAGATGGGGCGGCGATTACGGCCAGGCCGGCGAGCGGCCGTCACGCATCGCTGGCCCAGTAAAGATGCGCGCGGCCCGGCCCCTCACCATCGCCGACAGTAGTGCTTTGTGTTTTGCGATCGGGGTTTTGCACGGGAAAGGTCATCTTGTGTTTATGTGGTTTTGGGTCAGAACTACAATACGGAGAAGCGAGGGAGTGCGTCCGTAAACGCAAATAAGGGTGCTATTTTTAACCGTTTTGACATTAAACTTCATAGGAAAAACCTGTCTGACTTTTCATAGACTTGACACTAATATATTCATGTCATGCATATTCATATACGTAAAATAGTACTACAGTGCAACTTCTTCCAGTAGCACTGCTCATATGAAGTCTAACGCCTTTCACATTTTAAAAGTACTATTGATTTCTTGCAAATCGTAATTTAAAAGATTTTATCCATTTCTGTTGGTGGAAATGACAGTCCCGCCCCAGTGGCTGTTTCTGGGGTAATGAGCTGTCCAGCTCGTTGAAGATGGGCGGTGATGGACAGAGATTTTGATTTTTATGAACTTTTTTTTCTTTTCACAAATCAGTACCGAGGACAGACAGAGATGAGCTCGGCACTGGCCTGGTTCTCACGCACAAGTCTGGCTTCTCCCCTTGTTGTTTCGGCTGCCCTCCAGGAATCCATGCCAGGACCTGGGTGCAGGTCTTTTGCTGGTTTATTTTGAGCTTATTCTTTTTTTTGAGTCCTTGGTTTTGAAAATCATGTACTTTAACCGGAATATTTTAACAGCTGCAGCATTCAGAATATTATTCAGTCTCTCCTTGCTCATTAAGAATTTGCTCCCTTATTAGCTCTTAATAGAGAGTCCGATCTGTGAAGAGAATGACAATGTACCAAACACTCCAAGCATGAAGCTTTTTTTTTTCTACTTCACTCTGATGCATTTCAGCTAACTCAACTAAATGAGCAAAGTTGTGAAACCGAGGAACTGGCACAGGACCGAATGCAAAAACACTTATTTAGGGAAGTGCTCACGGCGAGGGGGCGGGGCCGCTTTGATACCTGCGCGCCTGATGTACTTCATTAACATATAGGGGGCGGGGTCGTTGCTTTTCCGCTGGTCTGATTGGTGCTAGGGCGTGGCCAAGGTGGGGCTGGGGGGGCGGGTCCTTCTTGTCTTTAAAATCTCCAAAACAATAAGGAAACAGCAGTGCCAGCTCCAGCTCCCCGGAGTTTGACAGCGGCAAACAGCCTCCTTCTCCTCTCCCCGGAGCGCACCGTGGATCCGTGCCCCCGCGCGTTGCTGGGTGAGCTGCCCGATTAATTGCGGAGCGCTCCGGCCGAAGAGCAGGAGATGTCCGGCTACAAGACCAACATGCGGCTGCGGCTGCCCGTCACGTGCATCATCCTGCAGGTCATACTCATCATCCTCTTCGCCGTGGTGGTCGAGTACGACTACGAGACGGACGCCAAGAAGTGGCACCAGTACCTCAGGAAGCACAACGAGTCCACGAACATCGAGAACGACTTTTACTACCGATACCCCAGTGAGTACTGAGGGGGGCTTGAACGCAGGGGGGCTGGGCTGACAGGACAGGGGTGGGGGCTCTGGCTCTGAGGGCTCCTGGAGGGGGGTGACTTTGTACCCTTCTTCACGGACTGTCCACATGCGGTGTGCTCCGTACGCTCTGCCCTGAGAGCGCGTTTGCAGTGAGACACTCGCACGCAGGCGGGGTTCGCCGGCTACAGTTCTGAGAGAGTTGGCGCTGGGCTCGGAACATACACGGTCTTCCCTATGATCTGTTTGAATTGATGCAAATGTAGGAAAAGCGCTTCTGGAGAGAGCGAGCGGTTCCGTACAGGAATGCCAGGCCCTGGGTTGTTTGTTTTTCCCGGGGGATGTGAAGAGTTTATTGCTGTACTTGCTGCACAGTAGGTTCCGTCAGTCAGCATCCCGCTTCACTATGTTTCTTCCCACGCCTTTACCACATTTACACTGCACCTTTACTGCACTTTCACTGCGCCTTACTGTACGTTACTGCGCCTTATTGCACTTCACTTTTTACTACACTTTACCATGCTTTTACCACACTTTCATGGGACCTTACTGCATCTTTAGCACACTTTCACTTCACCTTACTGCACCTTTACTACACTCTGTTGTGCCTTAGTGCACTTTACTTCGCCTTTACCACACTTTACTGTGCTTTGCTGCACTTTACTATGTTTACGACGCTTTCCTGTGCCTTACTGCAGCTTGCTGTAGTTTTACCACACTTAACTGCACACTCGGATTGTCAGCTTACTCTTTTTGTGGTGGTGTACCATAGTAAATCCTTACTGGTGTTGATCTTCTTTGCCCTGATTTCGAAAGACCAAACGAGCAGTCAAGGGCTCGTGTGCTTCTTGAAGACAGTATCCCGTATTCCTGCAGGATCTCGACTGGTCAGCAGGCTTGAATTTCAGTCATGAAAGGAAGTGCACCCCAACACTAAGGACAGCTTGAGGGGTGTCTTTCAATCATCAAATGTCTCATAACTCGCCGGTCTAGGGCTGTAGCAGCTGCGCTGTTGAGTTCCCACAATATTTTAAATGACTTCATTAAAAGTGTGTTATTTCAATGCCTCACACACACACACACACACGGGATAAGAGCCCATTCTCCTGGTTTTCTGTACATCGGATTACTGAGCTTCCCAAGTAAAATCATCTAAACCCGTCAGCACAGTATGGCGCCCCCAGGTGTGTCTGTCCCTCAGATGTCCTGACCGGCCCATCTAACATCAGGAAGGTCAGAACTGCAGATTAAATTTACTGTTTGTACTGTACTTTTTTCCTGACTTGTAACAGTCACAAGCAATAACACTGGATACAGTTCCTCAATGTTTTCTGAAAGGCAGCAGCTGCAGTTAACAGACATGTGAATTGCTATATTATCGGCTGTTTTAAGCAATGGTGTGTTCAATAACCTAGATTCGATGCAATCGATGTATTTGCTGTATAGCAATGGATAGAAATCTGAAAAATTTGAGCTATAGTTTTTTTTTTTCTGTGCTGCTTGTGTGGTATGCATTTGCCTGAGGTCTTCAGGCTTTTGTAGATCCTGGGACCCGCCATCCATTTTCTAACCACCAGAGCCTATCCCAGCAAGCACCGGGGCGCAAGGCAGGACACACCCTGGACGGGACGCCAGTCCATAGCAGGGCAGACAGACTCAGACACACACACACTCACACCAGCGCCCATTTTTTTTCCCAGAAACCAAATAATCTCCTAACACGTCTTGCTCCTGTTACCTCCCACAGTCTTCACTCTTTGGACTCAGGAGAAACTGGAGCGCCCGAAGGAAACCCACGTGAACACGGGGGGGGGGGAACATGCAAACTCCACACAGACAGCACCCCTGCTCCCGACTTGAACCATAGGGCCCCAGCAATGCTGACCACTGTGGCTCTGTACCGCCACATTGATGTCTCATCAGTAAAATAACCCGAGCAAGGGGTAGGAGACGTGTTGAGAAACGGTTTGACGCGCATGCTGACCTGAGGGTTGTAAACCTGGTTCTAACATCGCTGAAGGACGTTTTTGCAGACCGTGTTTTATGCAGGCTGACTTCGGATCCCTAGACAAAAGCCAATTAAGGATCTGGGAAATCCGAACGGAATGCGCTCGGATAAAGGCGGGGCTGTCGGTGGTTTTGGAGCCGAGAACCGAGATATTTAGTGTTTTAAGCGTTGAAAGAGCATTGAACGAGCTACGGTCCGAGAAGTCTTCATTTCGACGAGGGAAAACACCTCGCCAGTTTTAAAGGGTAGAAAACAGCGAACAGCAGAGCAGGCAAGGCGCGTCTCCGCTCCCCTCGCCTACCAGAGAGCTGGGAGGAGGGCTGCAGAGTTTTGCAAGCGTGAGAGTCCAGGGGAAAGCTTCGGGGCAGGGGAGGGCGATCGCACTAGAGAGGACAAGGCGGTAGAGTACGATCTTGAAAAAGGACGGAATCCGTCTGTCTGGCGGATAGCCGGTTAAAGGTCTTCTTGAAGTCATAAAGAGGGGTAATATTTAACCACACCGGTGCAACAGCACTTCCTTGCCGGGGTGCTGCCGCCTGTGAAGTAGTCAGGCAGAAAGAACGATAGACTTGGCAAACAAAAGCGCAGCCGCAGCAGGAATAATGCGGGCGCGTTAAATCGGTCAAAATTTAAATGCAGACGAAAATCGCGGCGTCTTTTATGTCTTTGCCGGGGATATTCAGTTACTTCGTCCCCTGGCTCAGAAACAGCTGGATTTTGTCCTCCACGGGTGAAAGGAAAAGATACAGTCCGGCCTGATAGTATTCTGGGAAATAAGTCATTTTTAAGATAGATACAAAAATAGTTATAAACCGCCTTCACGTCATCTCAATTCCTTGTTCTCGCTCGGTCTTTTTTATCGGGCGGGGCGCTGGCTCTGTGGCTCAGGCCCAGCGCCTGTGGCTGGCGGGTTACCGGTTCGAATCCCGCGGCCAGCAGAGGAGTCCTACGCCGTTGGGCCCCTGAGCAAGGTGCTGTGAGGAACAGGAGTTCCTCATCCAGACCCTTTACGAGCTCAAGAACGGCGGCCATCGAGTTCGATGGGTCATTAGTAGTTGATTGATCTGAAGATCTCATGCAGTACCTTGAAAGAAGCCAGAGTATCAACCACATGTCTGGGCAGCTTGTTCCACACCCCCACCACCCTTTGTGTAAAGAAGTGCGTCCTTTTTTTTTTGTTTTGGTCTTGCGTGCTCTTCCAAGGAAGGATAAAGCGGTTATTGAAAATGGGGGGTGTGTATGTATAAATACAGAGCTTGTAATGAACCATTTCCCTCAAACGTAACAATAATAGAGGTGTTATTGCACGCTTTCTTCTTTCGGAGCAGTCCATGCGGGTGAAGGTATGTTTTTTTTAAAAAGAAAATCGTGCTGTTTTCACATCTCCCTGTTGATAAGCAGTGCAAACCCCCATTTGCCATGGATGAGTTTGTGCAGGACGTGCTGTGTTTCTGTACAAACACAGCTTTAGGCCGCCCTGTGCTGGTTCAGTTCACCTGCTGTCTCAATCCCCCCCCCCCCGGCGCAGGAACAGGCGCGTCACCAGCTTCTCTGAGATCCGCGCTCCTGTCACCGGGCTGGTCCACGTAGGTGCGCGCTCGTTCCGCAGGCTGCGTGGGCCACTTCAATCAATAAATCAATCAAGGTTTATTTATCAAATGCACAACAATACAGCATACAGCGATGAAATGCTTTACCCGCAAGCTCGCAAGGACAGATAGGACAGAAGGTGATAGAATTAAGGATACAGAGTAGAATATTAAGTACAATAAATTATACAACTTACAAGATTTAAGATAAGATCACTTTATTGGCCCTATACAATTTATTGTATTAGGAATGTGTCTTTTCTCAGACCCCAGCTTGCTCTCCATGAGACACACAGACAGGGAGAGGAGCTTGGGGGTCAGAACGCAGGGTCAGCCATATGTACGCTGGGGTTAAGGGCTTTCCTCAGGGGCCCAACGGAGTAGGCTTCCTCTGTCAGCCGTGCGATACGAACCGGTAACCTTCCAGCCAGATGCGCGGATCCTGACCCACAGAGCCACGGCCCCGCGTTTACGTCTCCGTTCCGAGTCCGGGCTACGACCTTCCCTGACTTCGACTGATCGCATCTCAGCTGCGCGCACACGGCTGCGGGCTGCACGCCCTGGCCAGGTTCGCTGTGAGCTCGCGGACGGACCGCCCCGCCCCACGGTGCGCCTGTGCGCGCTTGCTCGGGAGTCTGTAGCTGTGAGCGGGAGAGAGGGTAGGCGCACGGCGCACGTTTTAACCTCTGCCTCATTCGGAAACCCCAGCTTTCAGAAGTCTTCTGCCCTAGCTATAGCCGTGACACACCCGCATATAACCTGTCTTCCACTAGCACGTCAGCACCTCTTGTAGAATACCACTTATAAACAAGCTCCAGAAAACATAAACATATGTTTAAACACAAACATCAAATCAACCAGAAACATTTCAAGTAGAAACACTCCGCTTTAAGCGCTTCTGGATGACTTGATGTTTTTTGTTTTAAAATGGGTGCCAGTACTGAAGAAAATGACAGGATTTATAGTTTTTGTTTTCACTTTTATAGACGTCTAGAACGCGCGGGGCTTTGAACGGGATTTTGGATAGCGATGACATTTAAATAAAGCGCAAGCTAAATCTCGCATCGTACGTTTATGATTGTCAACCTGAGACGCCGTTTTTCATCCGTGTGACGGAACAAGTACAGGTTGATTCCACGCCGAGAAGTAGAAAAGGGAAACGCAACGTTTCGGTTGCTGAGTCTTCTTCAGGTGTGTCTTCACTTGTCCCTTAGGACGTTTCTGCGCTGACGCAGCTCAACACTCGAACCTTGTGTCAGTCTGATGGCGGCTTGGCTCCGTTTGTGCTTAACTGGGGAAGGTCTTCCTTGTGCGCGAATCCAGGACAGCCTGCGCTCCCACTCCGGGATGAAACCTCGGCGCGTGGGTTCGTGGAGCCGTGTGTTTTTAATCTCGTGATGGAGCGAAACCGCCTGTAGCTCAGAGCTGTGTCGCCTGGCAGTTTCCAAACTCGCGTAGCCAGAGGCGATGGTCGGCGTGTGTGAAACTGCAAAGGAACAAGTAATAGGTTTATTCCATGCTGAAAAAAAGAAGAAAGAGAACACAACGTTTCGGCCGTGGAGCCTTCTTCAGGTGTGTCCTGGATTCGCGCACAAGGAAGACCTTCTTCAGGTGTGAAACTGGGCTGTGTGCCGAAAGGGTATCAATCAGATGCGAATGATCAGTCCGGCAGACTGTTACACGTGTAAAAACCTTAAGAACTGGGCAAAGTTGTTCGACTGGTGCACGGAAACCAACTGTAAATTGCATTAGGTAATTAAAATCTCCTGAGATAAGCACCTAAACAAAATGGCCGATACACCTCTGGCGAACTTTAGGAATCCGACTGAAAAATCTAGATGGATAAAATACGGGCCCTCGCCCTGAAGCATAATACCAAACAGCATTAAAACTACTCAAGGCATCTGCAATTTCCAAGCAGAAAGAGACTAAAAAGTGCTGTTTTCGCAAGCTGTGGCCGAGCAGCAGTTACAAGGAAACACCTGTGGGATTTAACGGGCCAGTGATCCGTGAACAGTAAACGGCGGTTTGAGAAAAACGCTGGCAAACGGCTCCGAGCACCAGCGAGGCGGAAACGCGCAGCCCAGCCGCCGCAGTACAGCTGGGAAACTCGTTTTCGTCGTTCCTGTCGCTACAAGCGCACAGTGCCGGCGCGATGAAAGCACCCCCGAGGGCAGTTTCGGGCATTACAGCCACAAGACACAAGTGCACCGTGTCACGGATGCATCCTGGATTTACGCCTTTAACGCGGGGGGTGTAGTGGACGGAGAGGACAGAGACTCTGCGCTAGGTGGGCTAGGCCCACCCAAACAGAGGTCCCCCACCACAAGGGCGGTGATCATTTCTGTAGCTACCCCGGTCAGGGGCGAAACCAGAAGGGTGTTTGACTCGCCACTCACCCTCTGATTAAGAGTCCAAAGCCCTGACCGCTACTACGGGCTGTCCAGGAGAGCAGGCCGGGGGTAAAAAGACTGACTGGAACTGCAGTTTGAAAACCAAGTGTTCGATGGCAGATTTCTCGCTTGGAGCAAAACACCGAGACTTGGGTTTGCCGAGTGCAGCTGTAATTCAGCTCTAACCCTCGGACAGCCTTAAAGATAGCCCCTTGTTCAGGAGAATGTCTTTCATGGCGATTTGAGGTATAACGGCACTGCTCGTTAGGGGCATTTGCGACTCAGAGTTTCGCCAGTGGGTAGAGCTGAAAGAGCAGTCATGTACAGTAGCAGCGCATGTGGTCTGCCGTCTAGACAGGTTTGGATGAACAAGAAAGGACTACAGGTTAGGAAGACGAAAACCTGGCGGAACCGGTTTGAGTTCGCTGGGCGCTTTGCCTAATGACTGCCCGCGGCAGAACTACTTGACTGCGGATGTAGACCTCCCAGGTCGCGCCTATTGGAGTGCGCGCATTGATACATGTAAAACGTTCCAGCACAGTTTGACGTCAGCTCGGACTGCGGGCGGTCAATCTTTTCTGCACAGTGGTTGTGTTCGAGGGTAAAACACATCAGTGGAGTTTTAAAAATCCGGTTAACAAAATAAAATAAATATTCGAATCCTCCACCTCGAGCACAGATCACATTTTGCCGCTGTGAGGGTCCGCATCATTGCTTTTTTTCATATTCTTCTGTCAGGCTTGTAGATCAGAATCAAAAAGAAACTGGACCCTAGATGTTTCTGCCAGTGTCAGTGCAGTTTTCTGAACTTTTATTGCAAGTGCTTTTGCACACATTGAAACCCGTCCTGTGTAAATGTAGAGAACTGTGAAGCAGACAGCGGGAAATTCAGTGATGTCACCCAAAAGTTGTATTTTATACGATGTGTTATAGGGTCTGCACAGACGTCACTCACAGATGGGATCCTTAAGCAAACCAGGAAACCAGACCTAAGTATATTTATAGATGGTTGTTGCTGGAAGAGGTCTTAGTGGAACCAGTAGGGGGCGCTCACCCTGCAGTCTATGTGGGTCCTAATGCCCCAGTATAGTGAGGGGGGACACTAGACTGTAAAAAGGAGCCGTCCTGCGGATGAGACGTAAAACTGAGGTCCTGACTCTCTGTGGTTATTAAAAATCCCAGAGTGTTTCACGAAAAGAATAGGGGTATTACCCTGGTGCTCTGGCCCAAATTTCCTCCTTGTCTTTACCAATCACGCCCTCCTAATAATCCCTGAACTGGCTTCATCACTCTGCTCTCCTCCCCACTGAGAGCTGGTGTGTGGGGAGCAGACTGGCACATCATCCAGGTGGGGCTGCGCACTGGTGGCGCTGGAGGGGATTCCCATTACCTGTATAGAGCTTTGAATGGAGTGTCCAGAAAAGCGCTATATAAGTGTAAGGAATTGTTATTACTGTTGTTGTTATTATAGGATAAAGTAGGTCCACTTTGTACAGGATGCAAAGTTCTATAGAAATGCAAAGAATTGATCACTTCATTCCCTCCTCTGGGCTCTGGGAATTGATCTGACGACAGGGGAACAAGCTCGGTTCTTGAATGTTCAGATCAGCGCAGTCATGCAGAGAAGGAGGGCAGCAGACAGTCGGGAAGGCTGGTGCCCTCGGCGGCCTCTTTCGAGTTGTGCCAGGGCAACAGCATGGCAGAGGCAGCTTGTTGGCCCGCTGCTGGGGCACACTGATGAAAGGATCAGATTGCAGCCCCAGTAAAGGCACACGGGGATGTGTCTGAGCTGATACAGAGCTGGGAGGCCGGTGCAAAGCAATTGATGCATTTTAGAAAGATTCACTTTCTGGAGCCAAAGAGTGTGTGTGTGTGTGTGTGTGTGTGTGTGTGTGTGTGTGTGTGTGTGTGTGTGTGTGTAGGAGGGGCAATCAGGAGTGAGGGTTGCTATAGATGCAGTTCACACTACCTGACCAAAAACACAGACATCAATTAACTGTCCCCAGTGTTTGGTTACGCTAATTGCATTATTTGCCGCTGCAGGTCTGTAAAGAATTTAACTGGGTGACTGACTGGCTGCTGTAGCACAAGAGAAGAGAATTGTTGACCGACCTGACTTGTGGAGGTGTTTGTAGATCAGCTGGCAGGCCAATGTGCACACCCCCCCGAGTGTGTGCTGGCATAATGTGAGTAACCGTGCAGACAACGATGGGAGAGCAGTGAACAAGGAAGCAGAGAGATTTTCTTCCCTTTTGTTTTTAAAATGGCAATTTCAGAATCTACGGAATGTGTTCTTTCAAAACGCTGCTCCGGAGTGGTAGGTTTTTATTACTTGCATTAGCTTTTGTCCTTGAACTGGCTGCTAAAAAACTTGGACGTGCATCGGAAGAAACATTGCTGCTGCGCAATGCTCTGAGGACCACTGTTGACTGGGTTGGATCCAGCAGGAAGCTGCTATAGTTCAGTTGCTCTGTGGTTTCCTCACATTTTATTTATGATGAACTTTTATTAATCTGTTTTGGTGGATTTGATGTTAGCGTGCTAAACATTCACAGCGATAACCAGCAATATCCACGTAGGAGCTGGAAATATATCCAGGGGGGAATTGCAAATCCTTACAGAGAATGAAAGCATAAACCCTGTGGTTAGCCTAAGAACAGCTTTGCAGCTTGTTGACACGACTTTACAGTTCTTTAAAACCCTGTAGCCATGTCTGCTTCCAATGGGCAATTGCTTTTGTACTGCTTGCGTACGAACACAATGTAAGAAGGTCACAACCAACAGGAGCCCGTTCAATCTAAATTGCTCATTTGGTTGTTTTTTTGATGAATCCAAGGATCTTGTCCAGTCTTGTCTTGAAGGATCCCTGTGGCACCAGCCTGGCTGGGCAGCTTGTTCCAGACACTCGCCACCCTTTGCGTAAACAGTACCTCCTGCTTTCAGGCCTAAATGCATTCCCTGTCACTTCAGATGATATACAGGTGCAGATAGAGCAACCAGGAAAGTCAATGTGGCCTCTCCTCCTTCTTTGAGAGTTCTGGTGCTCTTATTTCAGTCACAAGAGATCGAAGAGTTTGGATGCAGTGGTTCTTCTTGTTGGAAGTGAGTGGTGTTCAGGTGTCCTGGCCTGCTGGAGCTCGGTGACAAGTGTCCCAATCTCTTTGCGGTCAACAGGCTTCCAGGATGTCCACGTGATGATCTTCGTGGGCTTCGGCTTCCTCATGACCTTCCTGAAGCGCTACGGGTTCGGCAGCGTGGGCTTCAACTTCCTGATCGCCGCCTTCTCCCTGCAGTGGGCCACCCTGATGCAGGGCTTCCTGCACGGGCTGCACCATGGCAAGATCCACATCGGGGTGGAGAGGTGGGCACAGCGCTGGCACGCGCACAGTACCCACACAGTACACATACACACAGCACCCACACAGTACACATACACACACAGTACCCACACAGTATATATACACACAGTACCCACACAGTATATATACACACAGTACCCACACAGTATATACACACACAGTATATACACACACAGTATATACATACACACAGTACCCACACAGTATATAAACACACAGTACCCACACAGTATATAAACACACACAATATTTATATATACGCACAATACACACAGTATATATACACACATCGGGGTGGAGAGGTGTGCACAACACTGGCACGCACGTAATACACACTATATATATACTATATACGCTCACAGTATATATATATTCATACTATATACACTCAGTATATAAACATACTATATATATACACACACATCAGGACGGAGAGGTGGGCATCCACACACACTCAACATACACACACGGACAACAAGGACATGCATGTGTAAGAGGGCTCAGTGCACTGAGTATGTTCCAGAAGAGCTGCACTCAATCCATAACACACACCCAAACGCATGGCAAACACACAGGAGTGCACAGACCGAATACAAACACAGGACCATAATCACACTCAGAATGTACCACATGTACTGATCTAGTCTGTCCAGACCTCAAAGACAGACACTCCAAAGTGCGACTCATTTCTTCTGATCTTGGTGTGGAGAAGAAGTGGGGTCCTGTCTTTACTTTGGTGTGTCTCTTCCCTCCCTCCAGCATGATCAATGCCGATTTCTGCACGGGCTCTGTGCTGATCTCCTTCGGCGCCGTGCTGGGGAAGACCAGCCCTGTGCAGCTCCTTGTGATGGCTGTCTTTGAGGTGACCCTGTTCGCGGTCAACGAGTTCATTCTTCTCTCTCTGATGGGGGTGAGTGAGCCGCTGTCTCTCAGAAGCAGATCCGGCACCACTTCTGTCTTTCCCATGAAAGCAGAGCTGGTCCTTCAATACAGATACACATGACTTTATGAATGGGATGAGAATGGGAGAGAGCTGGGAGTGATTCCTGACTGATCAGCAGGAGAGTGAGAGAGCTGGGAGTGATTCCTGACTGATCAGCAGGACAGTGAGAGAGCTGGGAGTGATTCCTGACTGATCAGCAGGAGAAAGAGAAAAGGTAGTGATTCTTGACTGAATATGCTATATAAATTGCAAGGAGTTCATAATTATTCTAATAAATCTCTTGCAAAAAGATCAGCAAGATCAAGGAACAAAGCTGTTACCACAAGCAGTCAAGAAGATGCTTTCTTCACAGCACGTAGAAACGGATGTTATATTTGATACCCGACATCAGAAAGCATTTCATTTTAGAGACAAAGGTCTCCTTCGAGACTACTGCAGCGTGGGGGTTGTCTGTACATGAATGCTGTTGTTCCCAGGCGAGGGACGCTGGCGGATCCATGACGATCCACACTTTTGGGGCGTACTTCGGCCTGATGGTCACCCGCATCCTGTACCGGCCCCAGCTGGAGAAGAGCAAACACAAAAATGGCTCCGTCTACCACTCTGACCTCTTCGCTATGATTGGTGAGAAATTGAGCTCTGTGGTTCGTGAGAAATTGAGCTCTGTGGTTGGTGAGAAATTGAGCTCTATGATTGGAGGGAATTGCGGTTTGTATTTTGGGACCCATGATGAGCGCAATGAGAAGTTTTGACATCAAATCCTTTAGGCTTTCACCATACCGGTGTGACTATAGGCTTATTTTATTGATCTGACTCTATCAAGGCCATCGGCATCCAAGGATTTATCTTCTTTTTCAACCCTCCATTGCTAAAATCACCAGAAGAAAACAGCTGTCAACTAGATCCTCAGTCAGCAATGTCAGGGATAGCGTCACTAAGGGAGCTGGGAGCCATTCCTGATAGGCTGATCCTCAGGAAACACAAGAAGTTAATTGTGTTCTCAGCTTCTGGATTGAACTAATTACTTGACGGGACTCAAATTTTTGTTTGCCCAGGACTGGACAGGGTCAGGCCTTACTAATAATCTTAAGTGGACACAGCAATTGTCTCATGTGTCCACTGTCTTTCTGGTTGACAATTGCTTCTTTGTTCTGGTCTTCAGGTACCATTTACCTGTGGATGTTCTGGCCCAGTTTCAACTCTGCCATCACTGCCCATGGGGACGACCAGCACAGGACCGTCATGAACACTTACTACTCTCTCGCTTCCTGCACGCTGGCCACCTACGCCATGTCAGCGCTGGTCTGTGGGGAGGGCAAACTGGACATGGTGAGTTTTTCATTTCTCTGCTGCATTTCTCATACACCCTGAACACCCCATACATTCTATACATCCCATACACACCTGATACACCTCCCACACACTCACACACCTGATACACCTCCCCACACTCACACACCTGATACACCTCCCCCACACTCACACACCTGATACACCTCCCCCACACTCACACACCTGATACACCTCCCCCACACTCACACACCTGATACACCTCCCCCACACTCACACCTGATACACCTCCCCCACACTCACACCTGATACACCTCCCCACACTCACACACCTGATACACCTCCCCACACTCACACACCTGATACACCTCCCACACTCACACACCTGATACACCTCCCCACACTCACACACCTGATACACCTCCCACACACTCACACACCTGATACACCTCCCCACACTCACACACCTGATACACCTCCCCACACTCACACACCTGATACACCTCCCACACACTCACACACCTGATACACCTCCCCACACTCACACACCTGATACACCTCCCACACTCACACACCTGATACACCTCCCCCACACTCACACCTGATACACCTCCCCACACTCACAAACCTGATACACCTCCCCACACTCACACCTGATACACCTCCCCCACACTCACACACCTGATACACCTCCCCCACACTCACACACCTGATACACCTCTGCACACTCACACACCTGATACACCTCCCCACACTCACACACCTGATACACCTCCCCACACTCACACACCCTTACACCTCCCACACCTTAGTGGGGAGTTCAGGTGGATCTTGGGAGACCCCGGATGTCTGCGCTGTGCCGAACCCTGATAATAAGTAACCTTCCCCTCGCCGACAGGTCCACATTCAGAATGCCGCGCTGGCAGGGGGCGTGGCAGTGGGCACGGCGGGCGAAATGATGCTCACGCCCTTCGGCTCCATGGTCGTGGGCTTCCTGGCGGGCACCATCTCCACCCTGGGCTTCAAGTACCTCTCGGTAAGAGAAGCCCTTCCTCCCGTCAGTTCTGCACTTGTGAAAACACTTTCATTTCCAGTCCCAGAAATCAGTCAAGCCCGATCTCTTCAGTGGTGAATACCACCTCCAGAGCCTTTACAGAGTCAGGGGTGGCTGAACCTGTCATCTTTATTGGTTACAGCACTGGATATTTTTAATCCACTGTCCTGGGCAACGGTCATTGACTTGGGCTACAGACAGTAAGACTCTGGGTCAAAACTGGCACACCGGCACTTTCTCCTAATTGTATTACTAGTTCTGAATCAGCCGAAACTATTTCCCAATGATGGCGTATTGATGTGCCCTTCAGCGTATCGAGCACGAGATGTGCAAGACAGAGCCTCCTCCTGCTCTGAGTCTGCTGATTTTAAAGGGGAACTGTAGCATTATTTTTATATTTCTGGGTACAAAAGAATCGGCATTGATGAGGGCATTTCAAACCACAATGAAAGCAAAATGTTCACAGTAACACGTAAAACTAATTTGCACCACAAAATAATTGAATTTCCATTTATGTGCAGCATTGTATTCTGCCATTCAGAGACATCCAGTGAGGTGAAGCGGCCCTGTGACATTGTAAACAAGCAGGCTTGTGAATACATCACTTTTAATCCAGTAGAAATATGGCTCTTGACTTTGAGACGGTTTTGCAGACAAATACTTCTTACTCGTTAACTCTGCATGCAGATCACGTGGGAACATTTCTGAGACTAAATATCTGCCACACAGCCTGTAGTTATTCGCTCGTACATCACAGTGCATTAGTCATTACAGGGACTAGTGAGCAGGAAGGGCTGCATCACGTCACCACTCGTGCAAACTCTCGGCAGAGGGGCAACTATATAGTACTTTCACAATGTTCACATGTTGTGCTTAATTCGGAGAGTTGGCGACTTTTGCAAGACCGTCAATGACTTGATTTTGTGACCCGAGTTTTCTTGAGCGGTCTGAGAAAGTGGGAGTGCTGCTCTGACCCCCTGCGCTGCCTCCTCTGTGCCTCTCTCTACCCCCCTCAGCCTGTCCTCGAGGCGAAGCTCAAGGTCCAGGACACGTGTGGCGTCCACAACCTCCATGGCATGCCGGGGATCCTGGGAGCCATCGTAGGGGCGATCACTGCCTCTTTGGCTACACACGATGTCTATGGAGAAGGGTAAGGACCACCTCTCAGATCAGGCTTGTTTTCTGGGCTGAAGGTGGGGCGTACTTCTCTGACCACGCACACGGGGCACTGAGCAGCACACGGGACGTCCCGAGCTGAATCGTTCTGACGGGGGGGCATACCTGTGTGGGTTATATTTCACTCCCTAGTTATTGCTGGGAGTGGTCTCAGCCTTTAAGCCACTGGCGTCTTCCTAATTGAAGTTCAAGCAGGGAGCTGCATCAGCATGCGTAGGCTGCAAAGGAACAGGTAAAGGTTCATTCCATCACCAGTTCTTGACACACCTGAAGAAGGCTCCACAGCCGAAATGCTGCATCTCTTTTCCTTTCAGCGCGGAATAAACCTTTACCTGTTCCTTGGCTTCCTAATTGGGTGGGTGGGAAATGTAAAGAATCCTTTCCAATTCCACGCGTATGGAAAGAGAGCATCTGGGAACACAGGAAGGGATATAAATGAGTGGAGCCACGTGGTCTGTGTGGTGCAGTGGGACAGATGATTTGGAGACGCGCAGAAGGGCAGGTGGCTCGAACATCGTGTGGGCCTGCACAGCTGGGCTTGCAGTAGCCTCTGCGTGGTGGCCGTGGTCTCAGGCTTTGCTGTCTTGGCTCTGCAGGATGGAGGAGGTGTTCCCAGACATCTTCAGCGGGGAAGTGACGGCGTTGAAGCAGGGCTTGAACCAGGCTCTCTCCTTGCTCATCACGCTGGGCATCGCGCTGGGGGGCGGCATCATTGTGGGTGAGTGGCCGGGGAAGGGATCGTGAACTGGGCCACTCTGTTTAGGACGTTAGAGGTGAGGGGCAGTGGCAGACAGTTCACCTGCACTGGAAAAAACTGTGTACTGATGGTGGACCAAATTAATGGCCATCTCCTTTAATTGCACTAAATGATTCCGATCACCTCTCAATGTCTGTTTGTCAGGCAGTAAGTCCGATAGGAAAAGCGTTCTTTTGCATGGACCGTAAAAACTGCAGAGCGATTGTGTTCAGGTGCCTAGTAATGAGCTGCACTCTGACTGCTGCAGTTCATTCCTGATGCACCAAATCCCCCTTTTCTCTCCATCCTGACAGGATTCGTCCTGAAGCTCCCTGTCTTCGGATCCCCTCCTGACACCATGTGCTTTGAAGACGGGGTCTACTGGGAGGTACGATCTCCCGGTCCAGTCCGCTGGATTCGTCCCGTCGGAGTCCCAGTCTGTCCTATTGCACTCTGTTAAAAAGCCTACAGCATCCGTGCAGTGTCAGGTTAGATGTGCCTGAGCAGTGAGATAAGACTTATGTGATGTTATTAGTCTCAAAAAGAAGAGGTCGGTCATTGCTAATGGTGTCGTCACTTAATTTAGCGCGTGATCATTTGAGATCTTCCATCTCTCTGTTCTCTAACCAATTCTAGTCCAGGGTCGCGCTGGAGCCAGAGCCCAGCTGGACCAGCAACGGGCGCAGGGCAGGGTACCCCCTGGCCAGGACGCCAGTCCATCACAAGGCACACACAGACACACACACACTCACACCACGGACGCTTTTCCCAGAAGCCAATTAACCCACCAGCATGTCGGGACTGTGGGAGGAAACCAGAGCACCTGGAGGAAACCCATGCAAACTCGGGGAGAACATGCAGACTCCACACAGACAGCGCCCCAGGTCCAGAGTTGAACAACCACTGCACCGCAGAACCGTCCCATTCAAGATCATCTGAAACACAAATCAGAACGCAGTTCAGCCCTGCGGGATTTGACTTTCTTTTATTGAACAAACCATTCGCTTGATTGCTTAAATGTCCCCAGTCTCTCGAAACAGGCCAGACCAGTGCGATTTATTGAAGACTAACTGGAGTGGGGCTCTCCATGAAGTCGTTTCTGAAGTGAAGGAAAAAAGAACTCTTGGGAGGGCAATGCAGGGATGTGTCCACAAGGTGGCAGCGTTGCTCAGATAATTGCAATGAGTTTTTATTAAAGTGGGTTTCAAGTTGGTGTTGGCCGTTTGGTTCCAACACCGGCTCGGTTGAGAGCGTAGTGATGTAATGCGAATGAATCGATTTTCCACGCAAGACATTCAGTTTCATGGGTAAGTGATTGCTTTGCCCGTAGTATTCCAGTCTTTCCGTTCAAGTCCATCCTGCCTAGAACTGACGTAAGTTCGGAAAGATTCACGGTGGCATTCTGCTGTCCACAGCCAAAACTGTTATCGAATTCACAAGGGGAGATTTATTTCTTGGGTAAGTCTTCATATGAGAGGAGTCGGGGATTAGGAGTGGGTAAACGGCTCCATGAACCACATTGCTTGCCCGATAAGGCAGAGCTAAGGGTATTTCTGTCCCGCCTGCTCGACCCCCCCGCCTTTCAATCTGCCTCGTGTTTTCCAGGTGCCAGAGGAAGACGAGGCCCACGATGAGCTGACCGCGGTTCGACACGAAGCCCCCGACGAGACGGAAAAGCCGCTCAACGGTTAACGCTCAGGAGGAAGCGGCGCCGAAGCTGTCCCACACAGACACCCCCACACACCCGCCTGCACACCCACACTAAACCGAAGAACACGAGCTTTTTAAATTCGTTTTCTGGGTCCTTTCAGACTGAGCCACATCACCGAGCCGTGGAATCTCGTCTACCTGGGTACCTGACCGTCCTGGCCTTACCTTGGCGTGGTCTAAGACATTCAGTCAGATCAGCTGTGCTGTGTCCTCTGTGTCCTGAGCGGATGTGCTCGGAGCCACAGGCTCAAGGCTCAGAGGGCGCTGGCAGTCCTGCTCTCAAGGGGCTCTTTTTACAGCTTTCTAGCCCAGAGGCCACAGCGAGCGCGTCCGAAAAAACTAACCGCGCTGCAGCTGCGCTGCCTCTCGCCTGAACTGAAAAAGAAAATGTTAAAAATCTTATCTGCTGCGGTTACGCTTTTTAATAGAGTCCCTTGTTTGCCAAGCTGATACCTGAGGTTTCTAAATCTCTGAATTCCATGAGCACGGTGAGCCTTTTACAGCCAGTAAAATTCCGTTCCCAGCGTCTACACTCACACACACTGAATAGTATATATTAATTTTCAACTTAGTAGTGAAGTGGTGCTGTTTTTTCATTTACCACGCTCATTTCCCCCCAAAACACGTGAATAGACTCACGTGTTTGACGTCCGCTACGCTCAAGCAAACATGTTCTGTTAACATTTTCATGTTTTTATTTAAAATATGACCCGTGTGCTCCTTTGATTCAACCAGCGTCTCCTTTTCTCGTCGCCTCTCTGTCTCTTGGGGCGTCACTTGGCGTCCGCTGAGACAGAACGGAGTAAATTCATTTGACCGATTCCTTACCCGTTTCTCTCTTGTAACTCTTGAACGCTCCTCTACGCGTATCGTACGAGATCGCCGGCGGAGCCGGGACAGTGGCCGATACGATTCTGAAGTGCTTGTCAAGGACGTAGAGAGCCACCAGGGGTCACTGTTGAGCCTCTCTGGTACACTGCGTAGGAAAGATGCCAAACCTGTCTTAACTAGAATAGTTCAGTTCAGGGAGTTCAGAGAGTGTGATTTGAAAAGAGGAAGAGCTTTGTTACTCTACCCTACCCTAAAGTTTTTTAAATTAAATGTTTAAAATTCGGCTTTGCATTTTTAAAAGATGGGAACTATTTTTTCCTTCTTTGAACGAGAGTTGAGATCGTTTAAGATGCAGCAATTTTTCCCCCTTTTTCCCACACTGAGAGATATAATTCCCTCCTGAGAAAAGATAACTTTAATGCCTCAAAAGCAAAGCCCGTTCTTCCCAATACTCTTTTGAGAAACAGTGTAACATGAAAAACAATTGGTTGCGCATCATAAATATTTTTACATGTACAGATGACCGGTTTGAAATGTAGTTAAAAGTTCGGCTCATAACCTGCCCTGTCTGTTTAGTAGATTAGCAGATTTCTTCATTAAATTTTCGCTGTTATCTCAGAAACGACCTCTTCATGTTTCTCTATCAACTTCCGAAACTTTGTTACACAACACTGTTACATTTAGGGCAGAAAAAAAAACGTAAGCAGCTCTTTGACTAAACGAACAGCCTCAAACAACAGCAAACCTCGCCTAAAAAAAGATTCTTTCCCTTTTGCAAAAACTACAAATAAAAGCACTGTTGGCCAAGCCAATACGAGACGACTTTTTTTTAGCAGTAGGCTGCGTGTTTACGGCTTCTGTTTCAAGTGTTTAAACGATGTGTCTAAACTGTAGTACCGTGGCGAAAACTCACGGAGAAAAAAGCTTAAAATCATTGTATTCTCGATATTCAAAAGGTAAAAGTTGAAAATAAATAAAGAATTTATGGCTCCTTTTTCACAAACGGTATTGTATATTCTGTTTATTTCACGTGAGGCCCAGAATCCTCTGCGCTCTGTTGGCGTCTCACTTTTAGCGGACGAAGGGTTAGAGGTCTGGGAGTCTGGAATAAACTGACAACAAGACTTCTTTTCGCAGAGGGTGGTGGGAATATGGAACAAGTTACCCAGCCATGATGTTCAAGGCGACATGCGGGCGTCTTTCAAGAAACACCAAAAACGGTCTAGATCGGCCGATCGACCTCTCGTTTATCGCCTTTGATTTTTTAAATACTATTTTAAAAAAAAACTCCTGTTTCGTTGATGAGATGAGAGAATGACCACTAATGACCCTAATGACTAATGACTAATGACCCACTAATGACCCTAATCTTTCCTCGATTCGCTTTATTTGTTTAACCACGGCTTGCTTCTGAGAAGCAATTCTTTACACAGAGGGTGGCGGGTGTCCGGAACAAGATGTCCGGCTGTTCTGGCTGGGTGGAATTATCAGATGAGTTACAACTAATCCTCCCCTTTGGTATCCTTCTTTATACCATTAAATCTCCTTTTTCTCAGGAGACTGGTTTCTCAGCGGGGGCGGGGCAGCAGATACCCCAACAGCTATTGCCGGACTTCGAGTCTTCCAATGAACTAACTACTGAGTTCACCGCTTCTTCATGAGCCCACACCGCCTGAGGTTTCAAACGTGCACGCTCTGTGGACAGGGAGACCCCGTTTTGCCAGCGAGTCTGAGAGGCGCCAACTTGTACGGCAGAGCGCCCCCTGTCGCCAGTTGGCTCACCTCAGCGTCAACTCTAACTAGCGACTAGTTTCCTTGTTTTGAAAACGATGCTCTCCGCTCAGCAGATGACAATCGCGACGGCTATCGGCGACGCAGTGTATTTTAAAAATGACGAGCGCCTCGTTTGTGCTGGGGGGGGGACAATACATCATTTCTGCACTCGGGTCTTTGGACCGGCTGTTCGGAATGGCAGTTTCTGAAACTGGGTTGAAGGAGTAGAAATGTAGAGTTTGATCAGTTGCTATCCCAGGCAGAGACGCTAATTCGGTGTAACGTTTTGCCTGTAACGGGGCTGCAAGATTTAAAAAGCTAGGCTACGTCAACTGGACGGAATCTGTTGGTGTTCCGGTCGTTGGGGAGGGGTTCAAGAGATTATTTTTTGATGACCCTCCATCGGTGCATAACCGCCAGACAGACGTTTTTCTCATCCGCCAATTAAAAACCTATTTTACTTTGTGGAGTCAACAGCTGGGGGCGCTGATGAGGCGCTCTGAGCCACGTGCTCGTTCTCTCACAGGGGGGGTGGTCGGCTGCGCGCGGCGCTGCAGCCGTCCTGCTCGGGGTCTTTCCGATCTCTGGCAGCGCGGCGGCGCGACCGGCGGGTCCCGTGGGCGGAACTGAGCAGGTGGGCCTCCGAGCTAAAGCAAAGCCGCTAACGGCGCAGGGCACAACTCAGCCTTAGGCTCTACATCCCCTTAAAGAGACAATTCATTTCACACGCGTCCCCTGACAGTCTTAGCACAGTTTCACTATGTGATGGCACCCCAGCCATCCTATGTAACAAAGATCAAACTTATAAAATGTATGTTCTTCTACATATGAAACCCCAAAAAACACCTGTCCATTAGGCAACAGTTGTCTGGTATCTCCCTCCTGGAGGAAAATTTCTTTTTAGTGTTGATCTCTTCCCTTGTGCTCAGGAGCCTATTAACAAATATGTACTAATAGGTTAATAGGATTCTTGTGATACTGGCCCTGGTGTAGGTGTACATGTGATTGTGTTTGTGCATTGCCTGGGACACTGGCACCGGGAGAGACAGAGAGAGGCAGTGTGGGTTTAGTGGTGAGAGCCGAGGTACTGGGAGAGACAGAGGGAGGCAGTGTGGGGTTAGTGGTGAGACCCGAGGCACTGGGAGAGACTGAGGGAGGCAGTGTGGGGTTAGTGGTGAGAGCCGAGGCACTGGGAGAGACAGAGGGAGCCAGTGTGGGGTTAGTGGTGAGAGCCGAGGCACTGGGAGAGACAGAGGGAGCCAGTGTGGGGTTAGTGGTGAGAGCCGAGGCACTGGGAGAGACAGAGGGAGCCAGTGTGGGGTTAGTGGTGAGAGCCGAGGGGAAAAAAGTTCATAAATTGGACCAAATGAGCAGGGAGGGTGGTACTGAGAACTACGTTCAGGGATTTATAAAATTCCACCATTGCAGAACACACTGTCCAAAATAAATTCCAAAAACATAAGGGTGAAAGTTTCTCTGCACGCAGGGAGGGGGGGGGGGGGGTACCCCCTGTGAATGAGGGAGGGCTGGCAGGACTCGCCAGGATCAAGCAGAGGTCGTGACCTCCTCCTCAGCGTGACAGGGCAGCTCCCAGGCACACGCTCTCCGAAACGAGCGACTAGTCAGAGCGTGACCCCTGAGGTCAAGGAAAGGTCGGAGAGGTCGGTCTTTATTAACTCGGGATTGAGTGCTGGGAGGCTCACCGGCTTTGACAAAGGATAGGATTTACAAGGCCTGGGTGAAAGCAGAGGTGACTATGCTAATTGTCAGGCCCCGGCTCAGGAAATTCCTGCTTGCAGAGGAGGCCTGGCCTGGGGACAGTGGCCAGGGTTTGGCGAACGTGACCTCCCCGTGAAAGACGCTGGAAAAGTGAGGAGATTCTCCCCTGGGAGTGAGCCATCCCAGGCCCGGGGCTCGACCCTGGCGGTCTCAACCTCTCAATACCGGAAGCAGCCAGGTAGGCAGAGAGAATGACAGCACAGCTGGAGACTGAAAGGAAAAGAGGTAGAGCAGAACTGAGGGGGGTGGGGAGAAATGCAGGATTTAGGGAAGGAAGCCACGGGAATTGTCTCATGACACCCCGTCTCTGGGAGTGCTGTCATCGTCCTTTCCCCATAACCCGCCCCATCCCCCCATCTTGTTTTTTTGTTACAAAAGCACAAACAGCCCTCTCTCCAGCTCCAGCGCTCGTTGGCACCCTGCTCCTCCGCCCGGGTTTCAAACGCGCGCACACACAGGGTGAGTCCACTTCCTGTGGGGGCGCCGTTGCAACAAGGGGGCCACACAGTCCTTTCCTGTGTCCTCGCAGAAGCGGGGAAATAAAAGAAAGGAAGGAACACAGCCACCGCTGCATTTTAATCAGAGGCGGGGGGAGCCAAAGGCGAAATAATAAAAAGGCAGATTCAATACAAAGGAGGGATTGGGGGGGACTATTTTTCTCCCCTTCCTTTATCCATCACTACGGCGCCGGCATACATCAAGCCGAGGGGGTGTGAAGTGGCTCTGAAGGGCGGAGCGCATGCAGAGCTGAGCAGGAAATGTGTCCCGGTCGCTCTGGGAACACTGAAGTGCCAGCGTGCATGTGAGTTTTTATGGGGTTGATAGTGTGTTTTTGGAAAGATGTGCCGTAGCTTACATTAGTCAGGGGGGTGTGATATCAGGACAGAATTAGGAGCAGCTGATAAATTGACTAGGTTCTTTGAAAATAAACCTTCCCTTCCTTTCATTTTGCTCTCGATAATAATTCTTTTATCTTCTGCAGAAGAGACACTCTTCTTGTCCATCTAGCTCGTGCGTTGTTATTCGCTCATGGATCTCATACATCCGTTTGTTGGAAGAGGCCAGATTATCAGCTTCAACAGCATGGCTGGCCAACTTGTTCCATACTCCCACAACTCTCTGTGTAAAGAGGTGACTCCTTTGGCTGAAGGAGATCGTGGAATCGATTAGCTCAGGGATCTCCACTCCATTTCTCTCTAGTCTTGCGGATCAGTTGGTCAGCTAAGACCGTTAGGTAGTTAGTAGCTAATTGAAATAACAATCAAGTTCTTGGAAGAGGCCAGGGTATCGGCTTCAACAACATGACAGGGTGGCTTGTTCCACACTCCCACAACTCTCTGTGTAAAGAAGTACATCCTGTAATGCAAGCATGCAGGCAGAGGAGCGGAAGGGGTTTGGTTTTTGTGTAGAACTGGATGGAAAGATGCATAATCTTGGGCTCAGGACTGTCACGAGTGCAGTGAGCTCATGTTGTCCTGATGGCTGTCCTCTCACTGTCTCGGGATTTCCTAGGTTGACATTTCCAGAGTGGCAGTCGGGCAGGGATAGCCACGAGCCCCTTTTACATCGTTTTTATCTCCGCGGGCAGCAAAGCCTCTGCTCTCTGTAACTGTGCGAGAGCCGCAGCCTGACCGCGGCCTGTGTGTGCGTCTGGTCTCCTCCCCAGCCCCTCGACAGAGCGCCCATTCTTCAGCAGCCTAAATGGGGACCATTCACCAGAGCGCCGCTTTTATTTCTTAACTTCTGTTCGTGCTGAAGGGGATGTGGGACTGTCTGGCAAAAGAAAGAGAGAGAGAGAGCACAATCCATTAATCTCTGGAAGGGGGCTGCTCACTTCATTAGAAATAACATTTCCCCCCCGAAACAAAACAACCCCCCCCCCCAGCAGAGCTCCGAGTGCGAAGGAGCTGGTGCCCCGTTATTAAAGCCCAGGCGGTGCTCTAGTGAGAAGCCACGGTGCTGCTTTTCCTCAGCTGTAATTCAATCGCTTTGCAGCTGTGTGCTGTGTGAATCGAATAGAAAACATGTTCAGTTCATTCCCAGGAGTTCAGAGATCCCACGATTCTGAGATGTTTGCAGGACCCTTAGTGTCCCGCTGATGTACCCACCCCCACCCCCCACAGAGGATACTTCTTCTGATTCAGTTCTTCCTTTTTAAATCCAGCAGGCAAGTACTGTATATAGCTGCTGGCATGGCCTCATGGACTTCTCTGTGCACCACTGTATGTGGTTGCTCTTCTGTGCACTCATACCAGAGCAGCAATAAAGCTGTTACAACATCAAGTGTACACAATATTTTAAATATGGTCTTAGTAAGTCATTGTACAATTTTAACATAACCTGTTGTTTAAATGCTCTGCTGTTTACTCTGTACTATACTACTATACTGTTAGTTCAGGTGGGGAGCTGCATCAGCAGGGGTAGGCTGCAGAGGAACAAGTAAGGGGTTTATTCCAGGCTGAAAAGAGAAGAAAACACAATGTTTCGGCTGTGAAGCCTTCTGTAGGTGTGAGGGTATGAGCTCACACCCAGAGAAGGCTCCAGGTTTCTTCTACTCTTAAACCTTATGGGGCCCTGCTGTAGAAACAGAGGCTCTGTCACCTACCAGTTTTCACTCATTACGCTCCAGCTGTGCTTTCAGGAGAGACTCAGTGTTTCCCACTGATATTCAGGTCTGCTGGTCCTGAAGGGCAGTGCCGCCTTTGACTGTTCATCCAGCCCTGGACTCTCAATGACATGACGTCCATCAGCTGTGCAATCAATTGGCCCACATTGTTGTAATGTGGATAGGAGAGGACCCTCCAGGGTCTTTACTCACAGAGGCTTATGAACGACCTGTCGCACTGGGTGTAATACAGCCTCCAAGAGCAGGACTCAATTCAAGCCAGGGGTGTCCAACTGCAGTCTAACTACTTGTTCTGACTGCTGTATTTGATTCATTTATTCTCTTAAGTAGGCACCACTTTAGAGTATCGCAAGTCTTGCGTGTGGATGGTGTAAAAGGTGGTGTCCTGTCATGATAACACTAGCTCTTGAGCAGAATCGCACCCTGCCTCCGATTCTCTGCATCTAGTCGATGACGAGCTCCACGTGTTGTTATCTCTGTGATATCCAGGATAGGATCCCATTGTGAGCAACAAAAAAGGCGCAGTGGTCAGCGTTGCTGCCTTGCAGCGCTGGGGTCCTGGGTTCAATTCCTGGGGTGCTGTCTGTGTGGAGTTTGCATGTTCTGTCCAGGTTCAGGTGGGTTTCATTTCCTCCCACGGTCCACAGACATGCTGGTGGGTTAATCGGCTGCTGTGGAAATCGGTCCCGGTGTGTGTGTGTGTGTTAGTGTGGCGCCCTGTCCAGGGTGTAACCCTGTCTTGTGCATGCTGGGATAGGCTCCAGCTCCCCTACAACCCTGAACTGGAAGGAGTGGTTAGAGAAGGTATGGATGGATCCCAAGACACTAGGGGAAAGAGAGCGCACTCCCGGCACTAAAGGTTCGTGGGCTTCAGTCCCTGCTGTGGTTCTGTTTGGGCCTGCTGAGCGGTCACCCTAGATGCACGGCTGTATAACGGGGCACCTCTCATCGCCGTCAGTACGCTTCTCTTCTCGATAAAGCTCGAGAGCGAAATCCCTCCCGTCTCAAAGCGTCTGGAGAGTCCTTTAAAGCTACAATGCGTGTTTTAAATGTCCCGGCTCTTTTGCGGTTGGACAATTTCCAAATTGAACGATTCCGTCTGTCCCGCGGGTTTGTACTCGACGCCCTCCGTCGCGCCCGCGCCTCCTGAGCCGGCCTGCGCGGGGACGAGCCCTTTTCTGGGCTCGTAACCGCGGGGCAGAGGAGGAGGAGGAAGAGGCGGGGCCGGTGGGGGGGCTCGCTCGCCCCGTCGCTGCGGGGTCCTGCCTTCATCACAGCAGGTGGAGGGGGGGGAGAGACAAATCAGCGCCAGCGATCTAATGAGGCCTTCAGCCTCTCGAAGCCGAGTCGCAGGGAATGGCTCTCGTTTCACACCGCCAATTAACTCCGGGGGCGGCTGAGGGACAAATCTGTTATTATCATCTGGGACCGCGGTGCGGGCTCGGGTCGCGCTGCAGCACAACGGAGCTTGAAAGGGAGACTGAACATCTCTCAGAGGCGCAGCGCTGGCCGTGGGGGTACGGTCTGTTTGACGCTGTTTGGCGGGACCCCCTGTCTGTCACACGAGGCCACAGAAAAGGAAAGAGGCCTCTTCGCCAGCCGAAACCCTCCCCGGCCTGTCCGTCCGTTTTCCCTCCCCGCTTTGACACGAACGGTCGCCGCGAACCGGGTGGGTGTGGACCGCAGGACACGCACACGGGGACAATTCATTAACACCCTCAAACCCCCCCCAGCGTGTTTGTGGACGGGGGGAGGGAACCCCCTAAAACACAGACGGGTGCCCCAGAACTAAATTTTGCCAAGGTGATGGCAGGCGGCAGCGCTAACCAGCCACCAGTACACGGCCGTGGATGTGTAGGGTATTCGTATTTGCGTGTATTTCCATTTTTGGGATGTATCTCCGTTTGTATAGCAGTAGAAGAAGACGCTCGGTAGTTGTACCACAGCTCATGGGCTCCGAGTTCAAAGCCGGTCTGGGGGTGGAATCTGTCTGTGTGGAGTTTGCACGTTCTCCCTGAGGTGTCGTTTCCCCCCGGTTTTCCTCCCAGAGTTCATGGACGCGCGCTCGTGGCAAATGAGGTCCCCCACGCGCGTGAGCGTGGGTGTCCCCTGTCGTGGCCAGGCGGTCCCGTTCAAGGCGTTTCCTCAACTCGTTCAATGTTGTGTTTTAACTTTATTGGTTGGTTTTGCACTCGAGGCCCACCGTAGCACCGCGAATCCAGAACCGTCCACTAACGGCCAATTCAAGCCTCACTCGTCAACAGCCGTGTCCCAGAGCTCTCCGGGCATGCGCAGGACGAGTCGAGCGCGGACGGTCACCTGCAGGTGACGTAGACCGTGAATGACGAATTCATAGTTTTCGTGGTATAAAAGTCACAGTGCAAGTTAGATCATTTTAAACCGTGCTAGATATTTATGGCACCCGTGTTTCGGTTTTGTTGTGAAAATCTCCCAAGATTTCTGGAGGCCACAGGTTTCACCTGAGAAGAAAGGTAGGAATGCGTCGACGTTTACTATGAACACCAATAAAATGAGAATAATGCCCAGTTCAGCAAGACAATCCCTTTATCCTAACCGCGTATGTTACTGCTTGAGATAAAAACAAGCATTCGCCATTTCAAACCTTTTGAAAACTGTTCAAAAGCGCTTCGCTGTGCCGCCCAACGGGAGCACAGCGCGTGAGCTCGTTTGTGAAAGTACCTCTTTCTCAACGTTTACTTCTAAACGGGTTTGTTATACAGGCGTTTGGGTGAAATATTAAAGACGTACGCTGTGTAAAACGCCCTGGTAGATGTTACCAGCAATGTGAAGCGGTAAATCATGAGTAAATGAGCGAGCCCTGGTCACGTAGCTTGGAGACCCAACAAGAAACCAACCCGTAACACCTCGCAGTTGTGACATAATACATTATCCTATATTGCGATGTTTGTGATACACTCTCGAGGCCCTAAACAACAAAACAACGTCGTCTGCGTACAAATGAATCCAGTCAATATGAATTGAGAGGTAGTGGGTCGAGTGACTTGTGAGACGGGATGTAAACACGCGTGGGTAAGGGGCCTGTGTACGAAATGTTGAAGTTCATCAGAAGCATTAGGTTTGAAGAAGACAGAGGGAGATTCGCATAAGAATCCGTAAAACAGTGCCGTTGACTCTCGCAGTCAGGGTGCAATAGCTTACTAGTGAACAGTTTATTTTTTCTACATTAATTATTATATCAAAAACGTTGTCAGCCAGATACTTAAATCAGTACTGTTAAGACATCCAATCCGAGGCGAGAAGGTATGTATTGCCTTCTGGATCTATGAACAAAACTGAATTATCTGGTTGAAACGCGTTTTTTTTTTAACGCTTTGCTTTTTTTTTCTCACCTATTGATTATTTAAAAAAACCCGCCCTCATTCGGAGAGTTTCCTTATGCTCATTCCTTCATTGTTAACCCATTGGAATGGCGCATTGGCGTGGAACACGGACCCCAGGGAGAAGGCCAGGGTGCCTCCTATTAAAATCTCCTAATTCCCCTGGCGTTACTTGACATTTTAATAGAGCCCCTTCACTCTGAGGTGCTGCTGGTGGGGGGGGTTAAACCGGTAACAAATAATTTCGCCCTCCCTCTCCCTTCGTGTCCTGCCGCGCGCAGGTCTGTGTGCCTGACGGGACACGAGCACTTGACCTCGTGGTAATTGGGGCTCGAGACTCCGAGCCCAGGACAAATGGCCGCGAGAGGAACAGGGTGGGAACTCCTGCCCCGAGGCCGTCTCCTAGGCAACCCTCCTCCACGATCGGCCTTCGCCTTTTTATATTATTTAGAGACCAATGAGCGGCTCTCCCCCCCTCCCAAAAAAAAGTTTAAACGAGGGAACCAATTGTTTATTTTCATAAAAAATATATTTTTCCCATCTTCGGCGCTACTCCTATATTTATAATTAGGTCTCCAGCCTGCTTTGAAACTTCCCGAAGTTAACAACGACGTTTTCACACGCTGGTTAGAAACCCCTGCGACAATTAACAGCAGCCACGTTATTTAGCGAGATAAATAACTCGAGAATGATTTAGCCCAAGAGTATTTGAAATGAGAATAATGTCGTCCTAGCTGGTTTCGCTTTTTCAATTGAAGCGGGATGTTTCTGGTGTAGAACAGAAATCTGATTAGCTCTTTAACACTCTCTACATTTGTGGGAACGGTTATGTTGGCTATTTGTCTTAATCCAGTAGAATAGAGCACAATGCTTTCTAATGCCCGGCGAAAACCGACTTTACACAAGTTACCGCCAACGGTTTACTCTGTTCTTATTCTGGAGCAATTTATTTTTATTTCTAATGTAATTATTCACAACATGTGATAAGACTAAAACAAAACCCTTCCTATCGCTCCTTGGTGAAGTAAAACGGCGCAAAGGCTGTCTTGCCTAATGGCTACGTATAACGATGGTTTCCTGTGATGAATAAAATACAGTACTATCACTCAGCACGCGTTATACTTTGTTTATACTGAAGCATTTTGGGGTAAAATATGTGCATGCGTCTGTGTTAACATAAGATTTATAGGGGTGGTTTATTAAAACGTTCTGGGGGGGGGGATTTTTTTTTTACAGAAAAGAGGGTCACCTCTTTTATTGGACACACGAGGTTTCGTCTCTTGTCTCCCGCGGCCGGAGCTCTCCTCGTGAGAAAGCGGGGCGTGCGGGGGGAGGTGGCTGTTTGTTTACACTTTCCCACGGTGCTGTGCCAAGCGCCCACCGCGCTCCGGCCAGCCGCCTGCAAGAGCGCAAACCTCTCCGGAGCGGGCCCTCGCTTCTGCCGCCCCGACCGGCTCTCTCCCCCGGGCTCCGCTCCTGCCCCGCGGCTGCCCCCTGCCGGGGGGGAGAGAGAGAGAGAGCTGGTAGCCCAGCAGCCCGGCCGGCGGCGAGGGTTACAGCGCTTCACGCTGAAAGGCCCCGTTAGAACACGATGCTCAGCATAGCGCTGTTTGTTCTCGGAGGAGAACTACAGAAAAAACGTGCCTAAATCGTGAGCTGTTTGTTACACGTTTTTTTTTATCATGTTTTTGGTTTGCAAGGGGTTGTGCAAAAAAGTCGCATCAAGCCTCGGCTTTGTGATCGCAAGATCAAGACGCTCCGCAGTAAGACTGAAATGCCTCATGTCTTCCCATATCGTTTGTTTTCCCTGCAGGGTCGGAATAGGCGCGTGAAAGTGCCAGATTAGGGGGGGGGGGGGTAGGTACTGTATGGTATTTGAAGGAAATCGATCAAAAATCGACACAGTTGGTGTTATCCAGCGCGATCCAGCCATCTATTTAAAAATCGATCGACTTGTTTTTTAGAAGTTCGGCGCCTTGTTTATCGCCTGGAAGAACGTTTATTTTTTTGTTATTGTAATAACTTTAGGGAAAACAGAACGAAAAAGGTGGTAAAAAAACACCTTCTGCGCGGGGGGGAATTTTAAGGTTTAATTTAAGGACCGAAAAGCGGTGCTAGAAACTGGCAGAATTGTGCCTTTTGAAGTGCAATCGCAACTAATTGAATTCCGATTTCTTAGACAAGTAAATACAGATAATTGTACTAATTTTCAAGCGCAGAGCGATATCTTTCTAATAAGGCAAATACTTTCGATTTAATGCTAGGATAAGGATTCCTAAAAGATACACTTTCGATTAAAAATGAATAGCATTTGTTTTGCAGAGCTTGGTTTCATGGAGGGGAACGCGCCTGGGATGTTGTTCTGCATTTGCCACACCTTTGATAGCCCTTAAAAAACTGATTAGCCCCCTCTTTAATTGTTTTAACAACGATAACGTATTATTGCGTCTCCTATTTACATACTATAATGTGAGATATAAGAATTATGTCAATACAACAGTCTGCGTGTGTCCAAGGCGCCATAAAAGAAATTTTAAACATTTCGCAACCTTTTGTCTACTACATTAATATATAATGAACCATCGCGTGCAAGAATGATGGAAAATGATCTTAAAAAATTATCGCTAATCGAAATCCTTGTCTAGCCCACAAAACGTACGCTATCAGGCATCGTCTCCGGTATTTGTACAGGAATTGTTGAACGCGCAGTTCATTGCGGCGGGATGTTGGGGTATTCGGCCGCGCAGATTAATGCGCGTTTCCTGCCAGCAGAAACAAAACTGGGGTCAGATTGTTTCTGGAAGACGTCGAACGGAAGAAAAAATCTTCATGGAAAAAACATTTAAAAAATAGAAAACGTGGACGCTTTATTTGCTAGTGTGATGTAACTGTTGTGTACGTGATGTATTCTTTTTAAAACATATTTGTATTTTTATATATCTGCCTGAATAGAGAGAAGGTCGAAAAAATTGTATAGGGTTAAAAATGTAATATTATTGTTTCGGATAAGAGTCGAACACACAGCTTTTTTTCCGATCCGCCTTGAACCAACTGGTTTAAAAGTCCTTTTCACCCTGTACACCACATTAAAACTAAATTCTACTTTTTAATACTCACAAAATGTAATCTGTGCACTCTAGTTTTGTATAATAGAATGCCGTGATAATGCAAAGTTGTATATTAACAACAATGAAATTAAAATTGTTGTATTACCAAACATTTAATTAATACACCCCGTTAAGAAATTAAAAAGGACAATTTGTATTTTGTTCCAGATTTTATTAATAACAGTAATAATGCCTACAGTTCAATTAGACGTCTATTACGATGCTGAAATGTAGTTGTAATAGACGGGCAGGTTGGTCAATGTGACCCTCGGTGTCTGTGGGGAAGGTGCTCGCCGGACCAGGTGCACGAGCTGTTCTTAACAGGTAGTGCGTCACAGGGAAGGGCAGTATTATCCCTGTGTGGTCAAGGCTGGGTGTGCACGCTCCGCGCCGACACAGCCTGCGCGCGAATACGTGCACATACTGTAGAAGCGCACTTTGCCAAATGCCCTTTGAAAGCTTCCAGCCTTAAGTAAAGGCGGTTGATAACTTTGGGTTCTGGTGTCGCCTCTGCACTATTAAAAAAAAAAAAACCAACACGTTTTCAGTCCGCAAAAAAACAATTATGATATACTTGTAATTAATATTTTGGCTGGTGATTAAATTAAAAGCGCCTTAGTGTACCAGGAACAACACTGTACCTATTTATACAGCTGGTTTTTACCAGTGTAGTCTTGCTCTAGACGAGTATAACAGTACCAGGGACTCCATTGGCAACGCTCACAGTTAGACTGGCACTTGAAGCGGTGCTCCAGACTGATCAGGATCTCTGAATGAAATTCCCGTTCGAGCCGAATTAATGACAGATTTATAGAAGCAGGTCGGAATAAAAATATCAAGTTGGCTTTTAAACATTCCGTAGAAAACGACACACATCGGGCACGCCTGGAATAACCCGCCATCACGAATCTCCATTTTTGGAGATTATTGGGAAAAATTAACTCGTCATTTTGTCAAACTGAACTATACATTTTATTAACAAATGTGCGTTGGCAGACTCGTGATGGT
Organism: Lepisosteus oculatus; assembly: GCF_040954835.1. Lineage (NCBI taxonomy): Eukaryota > Metazoa > Chordata > Actinopteri > Semionotiformes > Lepisosteidae > Lepisosteus > Lepisosteus oculatus. The sequence goes on along the minus strand of NC_090722.1, from coordinate 4,647,135 downwards.
GCACTATATGAAGCGGTCTATACAGAATTTGCCCTATTAATGATCTACTGTAACTATTATTATAGTTATTCAGCATAAAATATAGTCTTAAAGCTCATATTTACCGAATTTAATGTTCGGGTAAAGATTACCCGATGTAAATATTACCGAAGATGTAGTTCCGGATCATTTGTCACGAGTTTGACAGTGCAACGTCCACATTTATTTTAAACGTCATATTCGCAATTATAAAAAAAAAAACAACAACTTTTTATTCTGCGCTCGCCTTAAAACCGTTGTATTCACTATCTAGAGGTTACTGTTGAGAGACGTGCAGGGCGGAATATTATGAACAGTAGAAATTGATTTGATTGATCAATCGATACAATCGACAACAAATATAGTACTGCTTAATCTTTCAGTGTTTCCTGGGGTATCAAGCGAGCTATACAAACCAGCTTCCAGTACAGTCATTATCAGTGTTTGCTCCTGATACAGTTCACTGATACGGACTGTACACCCTCAGTGGTGGTGTTTGTTGTTATTCAGTATATTGCTTGAAAGGGGACATCTTGGAAAGATTTATAGCAGAGCAGCTCTCGGAAACTTTAAATGAACATGGACGGGTTTTTTTTTCGGTTGCTTATTTTCAACCCGAAACCGCACAAAGAACTTGGAAATTAACGAATATCCAACGTTTCTCAAAACTTAAGAACGTCTTCATATTTACCAATAACGAACAATATTGATTTAAGGATGAATCCTGACTAGGACAAACCGAACACCACTATTTAGGGCTGAAATAAGAACAAACAATTCTCCCATCATGACATTTTTAACGGATTTCCATCTTCATCGTCGGGTATCTGAGGTTTATAGATCCGTCCACTAAATTGCCTTTTTTTGGCGAGCGCCATGATCCACGTCACACGTAGCGCCGCGCTGATCTAAGAAAATGGACATGACGTAACTGAAGGCGCCGGTCATTCTGCGCTGCACCGGTCATTTCGCTGTGTGACCGAGCCATTCGGTGGCCGCTATTAAGTGGGTATCCTGATTACGCTATAGCTTGGAGAATCAAACCTTCCTCGGCTCGTGGGCCAAAATGTACAGGACACGTACACTAGAGATCTCATTACGCACTACTGATAAAAAAAGATCAAGTCCCCTTCAGTGGATCTCGGCGCGTACAAAAACAGTCCTTTCCTCCCTTTGTGAGAATCCGGGGAGAGCAGAGGCAGGCTAATTGGCGTGAATAGCCGGCTCTGCGTTATTTACGGGTGCTGATTCCAGCCCGAATGCGTGTTTGATGAGGGAGACTCGACGCCTCACACCCCATGATCCGAACTGAGCGCTGGTTTCTGAATCGCGCCTTTTTTTTTTTGATACTGCCAATCATCCTCTATTGCCTGCCTGCCTGCAGGCCGAGCCTAATTACCGCCTCTAAAATGCTAACGACGCCGTTCCTTAGCGGGCTTGGCACACACAACACACAAATGGGCGCGCACACGGACACAATACACTGGTCTTTGACAACTCTCCCCCCCCCCCGTTTTAATTGGGTAGCATTTCGGGGTTAGTGACCGTAACCGCGCCGCGGACCTTCTGCGCGAATGCCTGTATATACAAAAACAAAGAAAGAAACTAAAACAAAGACCCTTTGGTCCGGACATTGTGCTGCGCCAACCCCGTTTCGTGTAATCAGGAGACCCTGTGTGTAAGAGACCGAGGAAGGAGGTCAGAGGGTATAGAGCGCATCTAGTGAGCCGGCGAGAAGGGCGCATTCCCAGGCCGCAGTCACATTAAAGCAGAAGACACCGGCTACGGCTTTTCTGTAGGCTCGCCGGGCTGCGGTTAGGGTTTCTCGGGTGAAAGGATGCAGGGCTCGGGCCTTTCAGAGATTCAGAAAGGCTGGGACCACTGCAAATGAAGACCCCCCCCCCCCCCCATCCCCAATCCAAATACATGCAAATTCTATTTTCAACGGCGTTCAGTTTTTTTTTTAAATTAAGATACAGAAGCAAGGGAGGTATTAACTATAGCACCGAGAGTATAAAAAAAGTCCAGCTTTAGCTTGTCAAAACTCAAAATGTAGTCTGCATAGCCAAGAGTTGCAGACTGCAATGCTTATAAGTCTTTGCTGGGAAAGTGTTTTTTTTATATATATATAAATGCTACCCTGGCCTTAGTGTGTGTGCTGACTGGTTTCGAATTAAAACTCCAGGTTTTGTGCTATGTCGGTGTTGGCCAGACTATTCTGGCTCATTGTAGAAGCGTGACGGTTCTTAATTTGCTTTAATTACTGCGCCACTGGCGCAGGCTGACTAACAACAATACAGAATGAAACGGCGATATTAGGAAAGAGCCCAAGCTCCAGGGTCTCTTGGACAGGTTCTTTTCGGCCTGCAATCTGATTTAAAGTTTGAGGAATATATCCGCTTCAGGAGCGCCGGCTCATCAGCTACTGTATGTCCGCGGAGGTTTCGCTGTCGTACTTCTCCTGAAACCTCATTGCTTAATTCTCCGAAATAGCCAAAGGCACCCCAAAGGGGCACGATTCTTTCGCAGTGACTCGAGTCGGCCTTTCAAGACCCGATCTGATGGAGACGGGTATGGCAAAGAATACACTGGCCCAATATTGGTGTCCAGCATCTGACTGAGTTGAGATGATAATTGCTTACATTTATATAGCGCTTTTCTGGACACTCCACTCAAAGCGCTTTACAGGTAATGGGGACTCCCCTCCACCACCACCAGTGTGCAGCTCCACCTGGATGATGCGACGGCAGCAATAGTTGCCAGAACGCTCCCCACACACTAGTTCGCAGTGGGGAGGAGAACAGAGTAATGAAACCAATTCATAGATTAATTGCTGCCATAGAGATGCTGCCACCGGCAGAATATTCAGATGAAATGCCAGTGTCTGGGGCTGCTGTTCTTGAATCAACACGAATCGTTCGTATCCCACTCGAATCAGCTGGATATCGTTAAGAAGGCATTCGGTTACTTCGCCTCTCCTGCGTCGGCCTGCGCGTCCGCGCTCGCGCCTGTTGTCCGGCCGCGAACTTCCGCCGCAGGTGGAATGACTTAGTTAGCGCATGCGTCGTGCCGTTCTCCCGGAAATTGGCAATTAATAGCACCTAACAAGAAATTGTTAGGCTTAAAAACTGTAGTGGGAGATCAGTTTGTTTTATTATATTATTTTTCAGTGTCTACAGACAACTCTTACTGCCGTGCGCGTCCACGAGGCGCTGCTCTCTTCTGGTTTGTCTGAAATGGCACAGCGGTTTCGTATGACTTCGGTATTTCCCACCCCATTCGTTTTTCCTTATAGGTGCGCGTGTGTGTCGGAATCACGCCCGTGGAAGGGTTTGCTGGAATACTGGGAAAGACGTGCTCGCGCCCCGGTCTCTCTATCCGCGCTCTGCGTTCTGTTCATCGAGGGCAAATCGATCAGTGTTCCCGAACAGTCTGCTTGTAGTTAATTCGGTTTATTACAAACCTTGGAGATCTTCCATACTGGATCTAAATACCAAGTGCCTTCGAATGACGTTGGGAGGGAAAATCATTTTTATCTCAATATCCTAAACGTATCCTGAGGGTTTTATACATTTTAAACAGATCTAACATTAAACAGAATTGTCCGTAAAGTGCATCGATTTGGGCTTAAAAATAAGCGACCGCAGAAAATGCAATGCTACTTATGGCTTACGATTGTGTTTTAATGTTTCAACGATCAGTCCCCAAAGCTTCATTAAGCTACAGAATGTCCCGAGAAACAAATCGGAAGAAATCTCTACTTTTCTGTTCATTAGAATGAGCAAAGAGGTCTTATCTTCTGCATACGGCTGAGGTACTTTGACCTGGGTTTTGTGGGGATCCCTTTTCAAGAGGTGACACTCTGTAAGCAGCCGACCGTAAATTCAGATGCAAATTTACAAAAATAGAAAGCTGTTGTTAATTGCATTATATTCGCTGGAAGAATGACCTTAACTGGTCGCGCTTAAGTATTGACAACACAGGTCGACAGTGAGTGCGTCTAGTTCACGGGAAATGTGTGGGTGAAACGTGTCCACTAGTTCAACCAATCAGCTGTAACGACAGCCGTTAAGTTTGATCTTCATCAAGGAATGACTTAATTAGATCTTGCGCTGTAATAAAGAAGTACAGTAGGGAACTAACACGGTTGATCTTTCTTACGACGGATTCATTTTAAAGACGAGTATAAAATCCGAAATCTGAGGCGGTTTCGTTTAGCTTGCTCTGGACTTTTTAAAGACGTCGTTTTGGCATTTACATGTAACTGCTAAAAAAAAAAAATACTATTATTGGAGTTTTAAAGTGTCCGTACAAGTGCCTCCCTCCCTCCTCCCGGGCTGACGCGCTTAAAACTCTGGGACCCCGAGTCGAGTCGGACGAAGCCCCTGCCGCCCCCCCCCCAGCCCTCGAACAATACAGTATTCACGCCATTCCTTCCCCTTCAGACAGAGTTCATTAATAAGGACCGGATTAACGGGATCACTTGAGTTCCACCAGGCTAAAGGCTCAGACACTGCCTGAGCTCATGACCGGCTGCGGGTTTCCACAGGGCAGGATAAATAGGCTTTTAAGTCTTATTATTTTTTTTACCCTCCTCGCCATCTTTTCCTCGAGCCCCAGCTTGGGACGCTTCCAAAAGTGGAAATTCGGTTTTACGAAGGATAACGTCCGTTTAGAGTCGTTACGGTAATCGTCGGTTCACGGTGCCTTCGTTATAAGAGAAGCGCCCTTTAAAACGTCAATTAATCTCACAGACGGATTCGAAAACGACTCTTAACGTAAGGTTGAGAAATAACCCCCGCTGTAGTTGTACAATGCCAACATTTTGAATGACAAAATCAACAAAAATCGCCTTTTCCCGGTTGTCTTACTGTTGACGTGGGTTGGCTTGTGACACTAAGGTTACTTACAGACTGTCAACACAGTGCTCTTGTATCATATCTATAGTTAACCGCTTAATTATGGTTAAACTCCTCGATCGCGTTATTAGATGACTAACTCGACATCGATCCCTTGATATCAAGATAAGCATTATGTTCGTTCATGTCGTGGATTAATGTATCATATTGTATAAACGCCGCCATTTCATTATTATCAAACGCGTGCAGGGGAAAAAAAAGTGACCTAAAACCTTTAATTCTAAAACAACAACGCATGAACCAAACACGAGTGGTTTATTTTTAATGTTCAAACAAGGGAATCATGACTTTTGCCCTTTTTTTTTGCTTGCTGTAAGACCGATACCGATAGGGGAAACGTTTCGAGGTTTGTCTTATCACTGTAGATGTGAGGCGCACCAAAAGGTGTTTTATTCCCTCCTCTTGTGCTTGGACACAGTTGGTAGCCGGCGTCTCGTTCCTTCATCTGATTATCGTGGGAAGAGATGGGTTTATGGGTCTGAACGTGGGAGAGACCTCGGCTAGTGGCGGAGTGGCCTGTCAGTCACGGGTGACAGGCGGAGTTGTAGCGCTCTCGGGTTCCCAGAGCGCTAGAGAGTTGTTTCTGAAGCTGTCCAGGAGAGGGCGCGCTTGTGCAAAACGGAATAAACGCTCTGGGGAAAAGAGCAAGGCGAGCGTGAGAACCGACCCACTACGACACCCCAGCTGTCAGGAACGGGGAGATCTCGAGCCTGTTCACAATTAATCCTACTCCTTTTGGTCTCACGTGGCCGTGGATTTCTCTCAGAAGTCTGTAATTAAGAACTTTTTATTTTGCGCCGGCCCAATCCCTTTGCTCTCTGACACGCTCCCTGCTTCCTCCGTGAACGGCGTAGCTATAATCATCATCATCATCATCGCTTTTAGCCCAACGAAAAAAAAACAACCAACCAAAAATCTCTCTGCAAGTTTAACCTCAACCAAAATCAATCGCCCCCAGAGCCCCTAACCCTCGGTCACGCGAATATCTGCGGCGCCGTCACCTATATATCCGGGACTGTAATATTACACTAAGGGGGCGTCTGCAAATTTCATGCACCTCGTAAACTGCGAGATGGCTAATTCGTTTCTTGCTGCATTGATAGTGAGGTCTCCTGTGCAACGCTTTGATGTAGGGCATAGAAAACACCGTATTTTTTTTTATTAATCGTAGGCTGTCCTTTTATAGGCTTTAAAATACGCCTTTTTGTTCGTGGGGACACAGGAGGGACAGATCCCAACATGCCGGGGGAGAAGGGTGTTAACAAAGCCTGTAAACAGTAAAAAAACGGGTCTATTTCAGCATCAACAGCCGCGCGTAAATATCCGCGTCTTTTCAGTAGGGACACGAGCTGTGGGATCCGTTTCAGAAACCTCTGGCTTGTACGACTGCAAACACGGGCGCATCAAAACAGACAAATGAATAAAAACATGATTGAAACGTGCTCTCCTCCGCTGTCGTTGGACCTCCCGACACGCAGAATTGAAATCTGAAAATAAAACGCGTTCCCACCAAGCAGAATGCATCATGACTATATAATATTGATTAATTGCATCACATAAGGGTATAATGAGGCAATTTAAATGAGATCAAAAAATGACTTCTACATTGTCGGTGTCGATGTCCTGGTGTTTTCAGTGAAGCGATCTAAAAAACGTGATCTACGTCACGACTACTGATTTATCTGAAACCACATATACTACACGAAATAAAATAATAAACGTTGCTTTGTCTCGTAGATCTGTTAATATAATATTTAAACATACCTGTTAATACCTATCAGATGCAAAGAACACATTACAGAGCAGTTTGTTCAAGGTGAAAACATGAGTAAAACAAAATATGAAAGGGCATTTTATTTCCTTTTTTAAATTTCATTAGATTCGATGCAAAATGTTAAAGACGTTTTGTTTTGTGTTTTGGACAAAAAAAATACACTCACGTCCATACATGTCATTTGATTATTACATCATTTATTATTTGAATACAGTTTCTTTATTAAAGCTGTTGCCAAGTTTCATCATGAATAAGGAAAGGAGAACATCTATTTTAACAAGAGCGCCACAAAAATATTAAGGCTCGCTCAAAATATTCGTTAATAAATAAGAGCACAAAATACGCCTGCCGATATTTGATAATGAAGGTTACTATTTTCGGTAAGAACATTAACAATAATAATATTGAAGCGTTTTTTTTCCATCCAAAAAAATCGTTTTTTCTTTTACATTATGAACACCTTAATTCGATACCACACGTTTCGTCTTAATTAAAAGGGGTTTAGAGAACAGTTTTATGAAGTCCTGTGTAATAAATACGTCAGGCATCTATACACATTTTAAAATGTTTTTTTTTACAAGACATTTGTATAGTTGAGGTGTTATAGTTCTGAATATCTAACACAATGCAGTTTGTCTTCATAAGACATAAACGCACTATTGGTTATTAACGCCAACCATATACCAGTGTTAACCCATACATTGACTTGTATAGTCTTTCGACGTATTCTTAGACTAACTTGTCGATTGCAGAATGTGTAAATTAGCGCAGATGTGTGGGTGTCAGGTCTGAAATAATCAAACCTTGCTTTAACCAGGTGCTTGAAAAGATAGTATATTTTGTACAGGCAGTACTGATTTAACCATCTCACGTGAAGGGTACTCGTCCCTAACTGTTAAGAAATATAGTTGCCTATTAAGGCAGCGAAGTGCACAATAACTATTATTTTTCTTATTATTTATTAATGCAAATTGCCACTGAACTTCTGTCAGACCCACTTCTAAATCTGATGAATGTCTGCGTTGTGACGTGAAAGTATGTAGAAAATATGAAATGACTCTGCCGTGTGCGGTTTTATTAGTAAATAATTTTATTATAACTTTATTCGTGTATTTATTAAGGCTGTGAAAGGATCAAATGCCACAGTCAGGAAACTATCGGTTTCGTGGCGATGTCTTTGCCTCTTTCTCTCTTAACAGTTGTTCAAATGTCTTCCGTAAAATTAACTTCTAAAGAGGCCGGACGACCCTTCCTCCGAATTCAGAAACCTCAATAACACAGTGATACAGGTATTTCCAAATGGTAACTGAGCTAAATTGAGCTAAATGTAAAATCCCATAAAGCTTTGCGTAGTAGACAGTGTTTTCTTAATTAATGGCTAAACATTCCCAAACCAGTCACGTAACGGCCGCACACCTTTAATAGCATTTTAATAGTAGTATAAAAAACAGTTTTATTTCTGTTAATGAGACAAGTGTAGATTCACGTTTCCTCTCACAGTATTTTTGTAACGCGAAAGCCGACTGCTATGTCTGGCTGTGTCTGTGTGTTTAACGTTTAAAGAATAACAGAAATCAATAGAGAGCTCACATCGGCATGAACACGGAGCTCAGGAACGCAGACGAAGTGTGCTGGTCTAGTCTGGCCTTTTCAGCGCGCACACACACACACAAAAAAAACTCCAATGGTTAAGAAAAAAGGGCCCGCTTTCACCCCCCGCCGTAAGCCCGTCTCTCATGTATAAAAAAGCAAAAAGCGGTGCCTTTTCCAGACGTGTCCCGTAGCTCGATCGCCATAGTTGGCGATTCAGTTCAATTTCACGGCCTGTCACGCCGCTCGTCTCTCTATCAGACCGGGGCCTGTCTCCTGTTCTGAAGCGGCGGGAGGACGAGTCTCGGACGGGCTGCGGCGAGGCGGGAAACCCCCCTAGTAGCGGGTGGGCTTTTGCAGCAGCCCGCCGGTTCCTCCGCCCCGCGGCCTCCTGTACCTCGACTTGCCAGAGACATCTTTTTGTCCGCCCGAATGTTTATTTTTTTTAATTAAAAATGTAGTGTAAGTACTACAATGGCCCGGACAATAAATCACTTTGTAAACCACATGGTTGAACCGTAGTTACAGAGCGTCGTTCAACAAATAAAGGCATTTTTTTAAAAAAATATATTGTTCCCAATTCCCCCTTGCGCCCACAGATTATTTTCCTTCGGGTGGTGAAGTATTTTTTATAAATCACGGTATACGAGAAAGTGATGATAGTAAAAGGGTGGAAGATACGTTCTTGTGGAAGGTCCCTTGCGTTTGGTCTAAAACTGAGCAAATCAGTCGGGGAGAGGTTAATTACATCACTCTAACATGGTATGGTAAGATCATATCGGTTTATGTTTGTAAAAAAAAAAAAGAGGATGCCTATTTGTGGTTGTTTTTTTTTCCCAATGCATTGTCTAAAAAAACGATAAGACTCCCGCTGCAGGTGTCCCAACTAGCAGGTGTGTGGGACACTAGGACCAGAATTTTGTTTGGCGTTTAGTTTTTAAGGATTGCATTTCATAGGCAAAAATAAAATCCCAATCTCCAGTTTCCCTATCCAGCCACTTGTTTAATCTATGAAGGCCGCGGTTAGATATTTAAGGTGGGCTGGAATGAAAGCCAGCAGGTGTTTAGATCATGCCCTGTCCTCCTCTACCCCTTTCTCAAACAGCCTGCTTTGCAGACTCTACCTGCTCTGATATGTTCTGTCTGGCATCTGCTACATTCTAAAGCTTTTTTTATTTTTAATTTAGCAGCAGCAACTTCTGCAAAGTAGGTGAAGGAGCTGAACTTGCACGGGACACAGTGTAATTAAACTGAAGACCGTTCTAGACAAAGACGATGGTCTTCAGGAAGTTAAGAGAGACCTACTGAAACCTTACAAGTGACGTTTTCAGACGTTGTACTGTTATCCTGCTGCAGTTAAAAATGCAAACTGCGCATTACTGTGTTAGTTTGCAAGAATCAGACTTTGCCCCCTAATGCAAGCATCAGTTCTGGCACTGGAAACCGAAACAGTCTCCCAGTTTCCCTGGTTGCCGATACATAAAGAGCATGTGGACACAGTTCACATTCCAGATGTGATCCTGAACAAATCATCCCCACTCATCTGTGGACATGGATGCTTTTATCTTTGGATAAACGCATCAGCCAAATTAATCAGATATCCCAGGTGGTAGTATTGTGCACCTCCTCTGAATTCTCTAGTAAGAGGGCGGCTGATTTGTGCCACCAGTGCCACTGGCCGCTGGGCAGAGTGGTGGCTCTGTGGCTAAGGATCTGCGCCTGTGAGTAGAAAGTTACTGCTTCGTATCCCGCAGCTAGCAGAGGAATCCTACTCCATTGGGTCCCTGAGCAAGGCCCTTCACCCCAGCTGCTCCAGGGGTGCCATGCGCTCTGACCCCAAGCTTCTCTCTCCGTCTGTGTCTCTCATGGAGAGGAAGCTGGGGTCTGTGAAAAGACAAATTCCTAATGCGAGAAATTGTATGTGGCTATAAAGTGACCTGGTCTTTATCTTATTTAAAGGAATTCCATGTCACTTTTTAAATGAGTTTGCTCTCCATGGACTGAGTGAAAATGTCTTCTCACTATCATGCGAGGCTTACAAATCTAAATGTTTTCCACAGAGAGCTGCTCACAGCTGCCCACCACACCCCACGTGATGAGCAGATGTCAGAAGGCTGGAGACCGGAGCGAGTGGAATCGTCTAATTTGGAGCTACAACCCACAACTGAGAAGGCCTCCCTTGACAGGTACAAGTCCAGCAGCTTCCGAATGTGGTAGTCTGCTGAGCAAACCAGTTCTGTAGTCTCTTCTGTAGTAAAGCTACACTAACTCAGTTTCTTAGTCCCTTCCACAGAAAGCGAACTGTTTTAATCCAGCGTAAAGAAACAGCATTATTGATACTGTTCTTCTTTTATGAGTAAAAGGTGTGGGACGATGTTGGTCCGTTTGCTGAGCCAGCAACCGGAACAGAGACTTTTCCTCTCGGTGTGTTGGTTTTAAAGAAAGTCAAATCTGACTTTTTGTACATCTTTTGTAAAAAAAAAAAAAAAGAACTTTTATAAAAAAACTTACAAAGTCTACTAAAAGAGAACAGTAGCATTCTCAGTGACAGCTTTTGGAGAACAAGCAATATTGTGCAGTACTGTATTTGCTTTGCCATTTACAGTGCTTTGCCACGTGTATAGTGTAGTGCTTTACTAATTTGCTCTGCTCTGTTTGAGTGTGTCATACTTTTCTGTGATTCACTAGTCTTTCACTGTACCACTGGGCTTTGTTGCTTTTACCCCAGTTCCAGTGCGATTTACTGCAGTATAATTACCCTGGGGTTTACTGCACTTGACTGCAGTGTACCTGGCCTTCACATTGGCTGCCCTGCAGTTGTCTCTCACAGGGGAAGTTCTGTACCCCTTGAAAAGGAATTCCAGAGCTGAAACCCAAGTGCCAGACCTCTGCATCTCATAAAGTGTCAAAGGATAGAAAGCTGCCCAGTCAGACATTCATGTCAAAACGCCTCTTGTTCCTTCAGTGGCACTTGTGGACTCCACTAGTCCTGAGACCAAAGAAAAGGCGCATTAATTCCTCTGCATGCAGACAGAGACACAAGGCTCCCAGACAACCTACAAGGTCCCAGTGACTTGCAGACAGACTCAGGCACCCCTTTACTCCCCGACAGAGCCCCTTTGTGCTTTGGGTATTGGGGAGTGATGTGATGGGGGAGGGGGGGGTGTTGTCACAGTACTACAGCCCTCCCTCTCTGTCACCCCTTAATCTTACAACGCTGTCGAGATGTCACTCACAATGGACTTTTGTTTTTGCAACTTGGGTTTGTCCTTGCTACAGTTTTCTTTTTCATTAGTTTTTTGTGTTTTGTTTTTAAAGTTGAATTTTAAAATTGATCTAAAATGATTGTTCCTAAAAACCCTGTAACACTGCTTAAGTGGGGATTTAGTTTCTATAAAAAAATTATTATGGGTTTGTCATCTCGATTTATCACCAAAATAGGTATTGTAAGAATATAAGATGTTACAGGAGTCCAGGGTGGCAGAAGCTGTCATAGTCTAAGCTTAGCATCAGTCTTTCGTACAGCAGATAATACAAGCGCCTCTTTCAAAGACAAGAAGATTCTGGAGAACCCAAGTCTAAGTCTAAGCTTGGCTTAGACAGTGTAACTTAGCTGTAACTAAGGTACAGCTTCTGCCACCCTGGACCCCTGTAACTTCAATCCTGAAACCACTGTCTAAACTCAGCTTAGAGCTTAGACAGTGGTTTCAGGATTGAACCCGCACAAGTCTGATCGCTGTGCTGCACTGCTACCCCACTAGGGGTATGAACGAGCTACTCAAGTGCGCCTCATTCTGTGTAGTGTGTGGGTTGTACTATTAAGCTGCCACAGAGTCAGAGCAACACTGAGAACTGCTTGATTCCTTAAACTGATGCTTTTAACCAGAGTGACTTACATTTGCATCCATTTGTACAGCTGGGAGATTTTACTAGAACAATTTGGGTGAAACACCTCACACAAGGGGAACTCCAGCAGTGTCTCACCTGGGATTTGAACCCACAACCTTCCAGTTATGAATCCAGCACCATGAGCCCTGCGCCACACTGCTGCCCAACTAGAGAAGGATTGTATCGCACTCCTCAGATCTTAATGAGTTGATTGTGTCAATTTATTAACGGGTCTGAATTTTGCCCGCTTTCTATCTTGTAGTCAGTGAGGACCAGGAGTTTGCTGTAAAGTTTGTGAGTCTGTGGTTCTCCAGGATCGTCTTCTCTTTGAAAGAGGCGCCTGTATTATCTGCTGTATGAAAGACTGATGCTTAAACATTTGCTCAAGCCATTGTGCCCAGGGTGTCCATAATTAATTATCTCAAAGTTCAGCTACAGTATACATTCTGTAGGAAGCGGCAAACTATTAAAACGCTGTTAAATGCTGCTTATTCTTCAAGCCCGGCTCCTGTCTGACGTGATTGAGTGGCTCAGCACAATGGAGTGGAAGGAAAAGGTCAAGGGTTTGGCCCCAGATAATCAATTAAACACTTCTTAAACTACAGTAGGTTACTTATACAGCAGGCTTGATGCTCACTTAACTCAGCAGTGGTTGCAAAAAGTCGAAAGGTGAGTCTTTACTGGGAGGACAGTGCAGTCATATGGAGGAGCTCATTGACTGAATAAGTGCACACTGGATCATTAAATCTGTTTCCTTCAGCTGGTCTTTCCTAGATCTAGTTCACTTTATGGTAATAGCAATAATGACAGTAACCGTGAAGATTAGGGAGCAGATTGTGCCAGAATCTATCAATAGGAATGAAGGACTATTCCTGAATTTGCCCTCTGCACTCATATGCAGTTTAATGCACTATGTTATTGGCTGTATGTGAGAGGAATTCCTCGTAGCGTCAGCTTGTAAGGCATCTAGCCTGTCATCTGATGGATCAGCCCCAGGGAGAGGCCCAATCCAGCAGGTCTTGTGAGTCACCATGAAATCACCATTATCTCAAAATGTGGAACAATTAAACCGGTGGTGAAATTAAGTCACTATAAGCTTATGTAGGACTGAAATCTAAGGACTTTACAGCCCTCAAGGATCAGAGTTTTCTTAAATGAACAGATGACGTGCTTGATTTATCAATTGCTTACAGGTTTGCTGCTCTTTAGAAACGGGTGACTATAAGACTCTGCAGGGGTTCTCTGCTTTCAGGGTTGAAGACCACCGGTGCAGGGTGACCCACAAGACTGACTGGACTGGACCGGCGTCGCTCCTGAAATGACCACTCAAGATGTTTCAGAACTTGGCATTTCAGAATAAAATACATATTCCTAGCATATGAATAGAATTTCATATTTGGCACCTGGAGCCCCTCGTGTACAGTATCACCCCAATGCACCACTAGAAATGGAGGATGAGGACAGGCAGAGAGTGAAATCTTCTTCAGACCCAGTTGGTAATGAGCAACTTATTGATCTGAGGATCTCATCCAGCTGTTTCAGGCAAGAAGCCTGGGTATCGCCAGCTGGTTTCACACTCCCACCACCCTTTGTGTAAAGAAGTGCCTCCTGTTCTTGGTACTAAATGCACCTGCACGTCTTTCCATTTCTGCATTGCGGGGGCTCATGACGAGGAAAAAACAGGAGGCTCCCCCAGTCCTGCGAGAGAAATCAAGGTTGTGGGGCGGCGCTGGTCGTCCCTGACCCTGTCTGGGGAGTAAGTGGGCGCTGGCTGGCAACGCCGGCACTGTGCGCCCCTCCACCGTCAGCGGGATTCCCAGCCTGCTGTTGTTCTGCGGAAGGGACCCGATCGGGGCGCATTAGCATGAGAAAGCCCCCGAGTCTCTGTGAACCTATTTGACCTCTGACCTCTGTCTTTATGCGGCTCAGACGGCACATAGCTTTAGTTGGGGATGGTGGTGGTGGGGGGGGTATAAAAAGTACCCCCCCCCCCCTCTTCACTCCACCCCACCCACACACTCGCCCTGCCTTCCCCATTCTCCTTTCTCCCCTAACTGTCTGGGTGAATAAAACCATGGAGGAGAGAGACGGGGGTGGGGGGCACTCAATTAGATTATTTAATCTTGAAGTCAAATCCCAGCCCCCTCCCCCCCCCACTCCACTCCACTCCAGACCTCCACAAACACGCAGGCAGACGCACTCCCACCCTCTGGCCCAGACAGCGGGCTACGGGACTTCATCTCGTTTGCTTTTATGCTTGTGTCTCCCCCCTTTTCATTTTAATTAAGAGCTTTAACCCCTCGACGTGTCCTGCGTTAGTGGGCTTCTGGGGGGGGCGGCGGCTGAAGCCGTGCGCCTGCGCAGATGGGCCCCGGCGTGCGAGCTCCGTCCTGTCTGTCCGCCGGTTCCGAGACCCGGCCGTGGTGTTGTAGCGGCAGCTGCCCGAATCTCAGACAAGTCTAATCACGGCGCTACCCGGTGTAGCGTCCACGTTTACTGAACAACTCTTTTCGTTCGGGAAGGTCATTGTCAAGACGCTCCGAACGTGAATTAAATAATTTCAGGTCCGGCCGGCCAAGACTTAAATCGGACAAGTACTGGTTTATTCTAGGCTGGAAAGAGAAGGAAAGACAATGTTCCGGCTGTGGGCGAAGAAGGCTCCACCAGCCGAAACGTTCCGTTTTTCTTCTCTTTTCAGCCTGGAATAAACCTTCACTTGTGCCTTGCCATTTTTAAATCGGCAACCGTGCCTCGGACGTTTCTGTTCTCGTCAGTCATACTTGAATTCTGTGCGACGCTAATTCGGTGGAAGCGTTCAAGAATGTTTGTGTATTTTCTTTGAAAGTCCCTACCAATCCATTGCAACACGCGTTAGTAAGGAACTATTCGGCCATGAGTACAAATCGCTGTAATTTACTTTTTTTCCTCGTTCTGTCGAACTTTTCTGTGAGGCATCGCTGTCTTTGTTTGCGTGGGAGTCCAAGCTGGTGAACTGTACATATGAACTAAAACGACACAAAACCACCAACTTCAAAGTAAAATAAATTAAAGCTGACCCCCCCAAACTGTAGAGCCTGCAGAAATCGCACAGGCTGCTGGGACGGAAGTTTGTCCTGTAGTAACGGGAAGGTATTAATAAGCGTGTCAGGATGGGCAGTTGCTGATCATTATCCTTTGAAGGGGCAAAAATCACTTTTAAGATCATCCACTGGCGGGATATCGGAGCGCCTAGGCTTTGAAAACGTCTTTCCCTCACTTGGAAGTACCGATGCTCTCCAAACAAATCGTTATTAACATTGTTATATATTCAATGTTTTATCAAAAATGTTTAAACAAACGAAACAAAGGCAATTTATATGGAAAACTATGTAAATGCAGAGCTCATGATCTTGTAATGACGAGGCTTTGAATTTTTAACATTGTTTTTCGAATCTTAGGAATTACTTGAGCAAACCCTGACCTTATGAACATATTTCATTCTTGGTTGTCAATATTCTTCTTACTCAATTTTTTCCCCCAATCTCTACTCGAGGAAAAGTCTTTCAAATGATAACAATACACAAGTGTAATATGTTGCGTATTTAACATTCCAGAAAATCACCATGAACCTTTATCACAGTTCCTAAGTTTTTCCAGACGCAATCGCCAAGGAAAGAGATGAATGACCGTTTCAGAATTTCTGGAGACGTTATTCCACGGAACGGAAAGAAATATCTTTATGAAATTGTGTCGAAATGTGCAGTGTAATTTTTGTCAACATTTTCTCACGAGATGCATGCGGTTTTGTTTCTCTCGTGGGCAAAGCGAGTTTGAAAGACTCTTCAGCTCTGAATACTACCTGCGTCTGTTCTTGCTGCTCTAAACTCGTGATTGCTATTGTTCGTTGCATCTGGGTCCTGAGAAAACAGACGAAGGACAGATCCGACCCAGCTTGCCAATTACCGCTGCGTGTCAATAAAAAGGTGGCGCCTTGCTCCGATTGGTCAGCCCGAGGAGGGTATTCGGAGTGATGAAGTTGCTGTGCATTTTTCTGCAGCTGAGGACGGCCACACAAAGGTTAAGCGACCGGCTCATCGCTGGAGCTGTGCTAATCTACAGGGCCTGACCTGCTAGCAGCCGAGGTCAAGAGGCACTTGTTGGGGTCGTGACCTGCTGTGTCAACCTGACGCTGTGAGCACACGGGCCCCGGGTGATGGAGTTGAAGGGAATTAGCAAGGAAGTCAGGCACTCTATCAGCTTGGACCACGCCTGCCAGCAGGCCACAATAACGCATTCAAAGGGGTCAGATTTGTTTTTATAAAGCTGCTTCTGTTCAGGCGCCTCCACCAACGTTCCTGAAGAGCATCAGTCCAGGAGGCTTTCTCTGAGCTTAGGACAATTCTGCAGGAAATACATTGGTTATTAGCTACCACAACCTGGGTGTCACCCACCCTGGTCATGGAGAGCCCCAATCCAGTTCCTCACCCTACATCACTTGTTCATTAATGAACACTATGCAACTGATCAACTATGCAAGTAATAGTTGCTTAAGGCTGAAGGATTTTCTGATTTTTGTTCCCAATGATCTCTAAATTACCTGTAGTGGTGAATGTACTGCTTGTTAAACTGATGCTGGATATTAATGATTGAAAAGCTATAATCCAATACGGGCATATAAAACCTGTAGGTCTGGTGTTCTGTGGGACTTGCTTTAATTGAACAAGTTACTCACTTGGTTGATCGGAAATTTTCAAGTGTTTCTAACCTTTTAAAATGAGCAATTTATGGTGCCTCAGGACACTTACTGGATTGGTATTGTCAAGGACTGGGCCTGTGTACTCGTGCTGCCCTTCCAGACTCGAACTGAATCTGAATCTTCATTTGCATTGTTCATCAAAACGTTTGGCTGAAGAACGTTGTACTGCTGCAGCCCTAAAGCCTGGCACTACTTCCCCAATGACATTCATTACGTCCTTCTGGAATAATTCTTGAAATCTGAATTGTACCTGTGCAAAGCTCTCTGAAAGGTTAGAATCTAATATTGAGTGATTGATCCCATGAGGTGGGTAACACTGGGGTCTTGCACCTCTTAGCCCCTGTGTAGCTGATTCTGGACTGGGGCACAGTCTGGGAGGAGTCTGCATGGTTCCTTGGCTCCATGATTTTTTTTAAAATTGCTCCAGCTTCCTCCCATCCTATCAATATATGCTGGCTAGCTTAATGAGTGTGCTTATGTTGTCCCCGTGTGCTTGTCTGTGCCTTGCTATGGACTGGTGTCCGAGCTATAGTCCTGCCTCATTTTCATCACCTGGGTAGGCTCTGGGTTGCTATGCATTTTCCCCCAAATACACAGCTTTCTGACAGTGGCTGGACAGGTGGGTGAAACTCAATAGCATCTTCCCTTCGTTGGCCCTGTTGTGGCCAGTGGCTGTTTCTACTAAACCGGTAGCGCATGAATCACTTGCTTGGAGTGGGTCGCATGTAGGCTGATCATGTGGAAGAATGCAGACTGCGAAGCACGTATTTCAAACGAGTGACGGTTCAAAAAGGGGGTGCAGCCAGCTCAGTTTTGCAGGGGAATGCTGTCGAGACGTCCATCACTCTTGAGTAGCATCTAAAGAAATGACAGCCCTCTAGGTGAGAAATATCAACTCGTTTCAATCAGAATTGTTTTATAGTTGCACTGTGCTGCTGTGATCCGAAGGTGGGTTTGCCATCTTCTTTTATACTTGACCCAGGAAGCACATGAAGGGGTGTAAGCAGTCCGAGGGTCACTACAGCTGAATGACCAGCCAAGAGCGTCGTTTTGGAAAGTGTATCACCACAGCTTCGATTGTGGCCGACGTGGGAATGTGCTGCCTGCTGCTCTGAAACTCTCGTTTGCTTTGCAGCGGTAACATTGCATGAGGAGAAAAGAATGGTAACAGGAGTTAAGGTAGTCGGCCATAAATAATTCATTGATCCTCACAGCCAGTCATGTGCACAATGGGAATTAACAAGGCTGATTACAGGGAGAGAGGTGGGCTTAGTGTCAGGAGGGATTGATCGGACTTTGGAGAGGGGGGAGAGAATTAGCCCCCCCCCCCCCATCTTGGGTCCTGTGGCTCAGGTAGCCCCGCAAACTGCCTGCATGGCTGGGGGATTAATCCCATCACGCGGGGGGGAACGGAGATGTGGGGAAAGAGAGGGGATTAGCCCAAATACCTGAGAGGATCAGCAATGTTGAAACACGCAGCCCTCGTGTGGGACACGCGCTGCCCCGCCGTGGTGCGGTGTGGTCCTGGAGACGCACTGAATGAACGCCGTGCAGAAAACTACGTGAATCCCACCGTTTGAACTTTTTCCTCACTGGCTGCCGTGCTCCGTGACCTCTCCTGCCTGTTGCTGGAGGCCGAGCTGCTGAACGTACCAATGTCATGATCCGTGTGCTGTCTGGCTCTTTTTTATTTCCGATATGTTCTCTGTCAGAGATGGCTGACTTGAATTTGGAGTGGTTTTCCAAGCATGTTCTGCCTTACTGGCAGTGTTGTTAAAGCAGCATTCAGATGGGGCCCCAATACGGTCTGGGGTTGTCTTGTCACATTGGTGGCTGTCTCTAATGTTCTGATGAGTACATCACACCAACTCTTTTAGTCCGCCTTAGGTCACTTTGTGATGGATATAAAAAAACCCATTGAATTTGTCACCACCTTTTTTTTTCTCAGGTTTACTTTTTGCGTGGTCTTGAAAAGTCATTTGAAAGTAAAAATGGGTCCAATTTCCTGGTGATATGTTGGTGTCTTCTCCACATTGGGCTCAGGGTTTAGTCACAAGCCAGTGTAACGTACATTTTTATGCCATTTGTGTGTAGGAATTCCATGCTAAATTGACCAATTTGAACAGTTGCACCATTGGGTGACTGCATCGTTGTCGTTTGTCTACTGGCCTAATGGTCCTAATTGCTTAATTAAGCTAAATATTTGGGTAAGAAATCAAGCCACCTGCATAGTGGGCCGAAATCAATTGCTAATCTGTTGAATCCAGCCTTTCAGAGCTCCAGTTCCTGATCCTGGATTTATTTTTTATAAATTTATTGAGCCAAGTTAAACAGTGGTCAGTAACATACTGCACTGTGGATAATGAATTATTTTGGTTGAACAACCTCCCCCTCCGCCTGCATCCACCACCAGTTTCTCAGCATGTTAAAAATCGAAATTCAGAATGTTTGATGCAACTCCTGCCGTTTTCAAAACTGTACTTCAGGTAACTGGATGTTGAAACCAGCATGTTCCACTGTCAGCAGTGAAGGTGTGTAGGAGATGGGACATATTAGTGAGACCCCTAAAAAGCTCAAAATTCCTTTTCTCTCTCGCTAGGTGCACCAGTTTCTTTCCTTCCTTTCCAAAGGCAAAAGGCTGTTTTGCTGAATCAGTACAGAGTCTGGCGGAGTTTCAGTGTCCGTTGCCTCAATGCAGGATCGGCTATCCCCTTTGTCCCTCATAAATACCAGCTGTGTGGCTGAATATGATTTTAGGATTTGTTTTAGTTTGCATTGGGTGACTTCTGTAGCTATCCCACCTGCCTTCCCTCTCCCCCCAGGCCTGTGCAAAGCTAGAGGAAGCCAGGCATCTTATTACCAATGCCTTTATGTGACTAATGTTACTCATTTATTAATTAGGAGTAATGTCTAGGAAGATGCATGTAGGCACCACTAGGGGGCCAGCGTCACTCCTGACAGCGACACACATCAAAGAGTCCAAGTATTCTATCCTCTTGACCTTCCTGTTGTACGCCAGGAGGTCAATGGTGAAAAGGTCAGAGGAAGCACAGTGTTGCCATGGTCCCCGGTGTCGTTTTGCCCTACCCAAAACTCCTGTCCACACCAAAACAAACGTGCATACCGCTGCAGGCCGGCATGCGTCTTTTAACGCGCTTATGATCTGAGCCGTTTCTTGAAAACGACATGCTCGACACCTTCCGGTGCATTCTGTACTCCTGTCCTCTTTCAGTAAGGATGTAAGACCACTGCACTTGGTTATCTCAGACACGCTCAGGTCTTCAGTTGCCCATTGGGAGGCCAGGAAAAGTGTCCTGTAGGAGAGTGAGGTGGACGGTTCACTGTGGGCTGAGAGCTCTTCTATTGAAACTTCTACAAGCGTTAAATATACCCTCAGGGAATACAAAACTAGCATCCTTACACTCTAAAATCTAATCCCTAACTTAAACCTCACGACTGTACGTGTACGTGGATCAGGCACTCTAATATTTGGAGAACCACTACAGTGGTGCATATTCGTTAATTAGCTCTGTGTAACGAGTTGTGAAAGGACTGACCCATCAGTACAGAGTGATGGAAAGAAGTCTTCCCTTAGGCGTGTTTCAAGTTTGATGGGTAGGTGTGCATCGCAAGCAAAGCAGCCTTTGATTAAAATGTTGTTTTTGGCTTAATTTGAATAACCATATTCCTATTACACCGCTGTGTAGAAATTTTTCTCCAGTAAATGATGCTACAAAAGTCAACCCAGACAGTGAAATAGTCAGCTGATCCAGCTCTGAGCTACAGTAAGGTGTAGGCAGTGCCTGTCCTGGTGTCTTCAAGCAGTGAACCAGAATATAACCAAGTAGTCTTGCCCGAAAGGTACAGCAGGTTCATTTTGGCTCAAATGCCATTGTTTTTCCCCACATTGCCCTCTCATCCAGTAGGGGGTGCTACAGTGTGGAGAGGGAAGCCCACTGCTGTCCTAACCCCCTCGCCCCACACATTTTCAAATTCCTTCCCAATAGGGATGTCCACCCTGAAATCAACACCGCTCTCTAAAAGCCTTTGCCTCATGCTAACAACAGTCCGAATACAAGCAGCCTGTGTTTGGGCTTCACAGTTGGGGTCTGAGCCAGAGCCACAGGCAGTGTTTGTTAAAAATCGACGGCCTCGGGCTTTGTTTTGAAGGCCGCTTCGTAAAACTGTGGAAAAAATAACCCTGGTTAGAGAAGACCAAGGCGAATCTCCTACCTGATCCCAGTCGATCTCATCGGCGTTCGTTTAGAAATCCTGGAATTTCTGCTGGACTGTAGTAAAGGCATCGCGCGTCTTGCACTGGGGCAACTTTCAAAGGCTTCAACCCCCCTGGCAGGAGGAGAGAAACTGTAGGTTTATGAGCCACCCCACAGCCCCCTTGCTATTGATCCAATAACAAGCACGGTCTGCCACCCCCGGTACACCCAAAACTCACATGGAAACTGCAGTTACCCCAATTTATTCTGTCCTGTCTGGCACACTGTAAGCGTTTGGCAGCTGAATGCAGAAAGAGCCATTGTTTTTTTGTTTCGGGGGGGGGCAGGGAGACAAAGGGAGTTTGTGTTTGGCTCCGTTTGAGTCTGGGAGGGGGGGGCTGAGCCGAGTTAAGATGCAGACAGTGACTGTCGACTTGAACTTGAACCCCCTTAAGTATTCCTTGACCCCAGTCTCCATTCCCTGACTCCCCTCCCCACCCTCCAACACCTCAACAGTGGAGTTAACCCTTTCCGTGCCTTGAAACCCCCCACCCATGCCGAGGTCGCACATACATTCCCCTGCTGGTACATCCTGCTTGACTCTTCCTCTGCCTGTGGGATTTTCCTGCTCTCCCTAGTTGGAAATGGCTTTGGAATACTAATGCAGGCTTAGTGATGGAGATTCCCAAGCGATATGGTACTTGTTCCTTTTCTCTGGTTTTCTTTCTCAAGCTCTGAAAACCAAAGTTTTTAGCTCCTGGGTCTGCTCATGCTGGGACTGTAAATTCCAAGTAGACTGGTTGGGAAAACTCAGTCTGATCCATTTTGTTTTTGGGATGAATGTACAAGCTCCTCTTTTCAGGTTAAGGTGATCGGCTCCAGCGGCTCACTTTTAACAATTATAATATTTGCATTTATATAGCACTTTTCTGGATTCTCACATCAAAGCGCTTTACAGGTCATGGGGATCCCCTCCACCACCACCAGTGTGTATCCCCCACCTGGATGACACACCAGTCTGCTCCCCACACACCAGCTCTCAGTGGGGAGGAGAGCAGAGTGATGAAGCCAGTTCAGGGACGGGGATTATTAGGAGGCCATGACTGGTGAAGGCCAGTGGGGAAATTTGGCCAGGACACTGGCCTAATGAGAAAAAAGGAATGGTTCTATTTGTTTTAATGGAATGCTGCTGGGCAGCAATTAAGCTCAAAGAGAAGAAAGACACAAGAAGTCTGCATTTTATCACCACAAATTGCACTTTTGCCATGCTCGCGGTCTTGTTTTTTTAGAATGGGAAAAAAAGATTATAAATGAGGGGAGATCATGTTGACCAGCTACTTTGTTTTACGTTTCATAAGCGCAGAGATCTGAGGATTTCGTCCCGTCATTTCTCCAGTCGAGTTGCCAGGGTATAAGTTTCAACATTGTGGCTAGGCAGCTTGTTCCAGACTCCCACCACACTTAGTGTAAAGACTTAGCCCCTTCTCATTTTCCAAAGCACGTCCGCTTAGTTTCCACTTGTGCCAATGACCTTTGAGGATTTAGATGTTGCTGAAAGGTGTTCAAATTAACAAAGTGACAGAGGGTATTTTTCTTCTGTCCAGGTAAGAAGAATGTCCGTTTTGAAACTGTTTGCAAGGACAAGGGTTCTGCTGAGAGGATACTTCTGGGGAATGAACAGAGAGTTCTCCTGCACCCGATAACTGCAAGGGGCTGATGAGCTATTCAGCTTTTGCTTCCTAAAGGAAGTTTTTCCAGCTATCATTTCTGTAGGAGTGCATCTCCCTTTTTATAAGAAATGAGTTCCCAATCAATTCCTTTCTAAAAGAGATTTGAATATCCTTCTTTGTACGTTGCACAAAATCCTGTTGCGGCAGGAGCTGACGGCATCATCTTCAACATCGACGGTCTGCTCCTGCATGGAAGACAAGATCACTGCTTATTTTAAGGCGATCTCGTTTTATTTTAAAGTTCGCTCTTTTCCCTGCTGTGGGAACACCGTCTCGGGGTTTTCTTCCGAGCTGCCAGTGGGGGTGGGGCCGGGGGGGAGGGAGTCTGTCTGAATGTTTTTCTCATGCCTCCTGTCTGGTGAAAGGCGTGCGTAATGGTCCTTCAAGTAATGGAATCAGCCCCTTCAGAAACAAACAAGGGCGCAGGGAGGAGGGGGGGGGGCATTGGGGTCTCACTGAAAGCATTTGGGTCTCATTTGCATATGAATGACATCACAAACGAGGCCAGGGCTGGCTGGCGAGCTGGGTGGGGAGGTAGTGGGTTGGGGCTGGGCTGTAATGCTGAGAAAGACATTACTTAACCCAGAACATGCACCACAGTATGACACTTTCACTCCCCAACCCTCTTGTCCTTGGCTATAGGCTTAATTTCTTTTTTTTTAAAAAAAGGGGGGAGCTTGAGATAGGAATCCATCAATCACTCATTCTTTTAGCCCTGTATTCTTTAAGACTAATTGCTAGGATTTTGGGTGCGCACATGGGTCGTGTATTAACGGCCACGCCTAGCTTCCTTCCTTCAGAAGTGGAAATTCGGTCACTAGTTTTCATTTGACCAAATCTGGGCTCCGTAAGGCAAAATCGTAAAACTCTAGAAAACCTGTTTTCGCCGATGCTCCGACTTTGTAAGGGCCTGATTACTAAAGCGAATTAAAACCATCCGAAGAAGGAAATGTCACTCTGGCATTTAAGGCCCTCTCCCCCCCAATTCTCACAAGGTTCAAGCCAAATGTTCACCCCCCCCAGGCTGTTCATTTCAGCGGGGGACCGGTGGCAGGTGGGTCAAAGTGTTGCTGACTCCATCTGGGGTTTAACACCAAGACTTAAGCAGAGGCAGCATTGCACAAACCCCCTGGATCTTTTTGGCAACCCCTTGTCCCATCTGTGGTCCGAGGTAAATGTTTTCCTGTGGTAGTGGGGTGTGGGGTGTTCTATCCCACATGCTACACTGCTTCCTGGCTGGGAGAGTTCTCCCAGCTGCCCTAAATTGTGCTCCTGAGAGTTCTAGCTGTCTTGTTTCTTATTCCGACCAAGAGCTGCAAGCCCTACATATAGCTTAAGCAGGACAGAGTTTGTTTCTTTTTGATCCAGTACTATTGGTATTATTCTTATCAACCTATTCCTAAAAGTTCCTTAATAGCACTGTGCTGCACGATGTCAAAGAAACTGCTGCTTTCTTTCAATAAAAGCCAGCGTGTTTGGCGTGCGAGCCTTCCGAAAGGAGTGTGGTTCCGGCACCGCAGTGGAGAAGAAGCATCTTGTGGAGCACTCTGTAAAAGCGAGCTGTAACTTCATTGACTTTGTAAAACATTTTACAGAGGTGCAGAAGTTCGTGATTAGCCGTAATAGAGGGAGGCGTGTGTTTGAACAGTGGCCTGGTGACATGAAGTGACTATTGTCTGCGCTTTATTGCTTGTTAAGGCACACTGCCTTGTAAAGTGGGGAAGAGGGTTGCAGGATTCAATACGGGCGAGACAATGGCCTCTGCAACTGGAGCTCCTGCTGTTAGTGGGAAACAAAGGTGCTGAGCGCTGGGGTCTGCTCACGCTGGGACTGTGTTCTAGCTGGACTCATTATGATTGTGTTTTAATGGAATGCTACTGGACTGCACCTTAGCACAGTGGTCAGCATTGCTGCCTCTGAGTGCTGGGACCTTGGGTTCAATTGCAGACCTGGGGTGCTGTCTGCGTGAAGCTTGCATGTTCTCTCTGGGGTTGCGTGGGTTTCCTGCTACAGTCCATAGACATGCTGGAGGGTTAATTGGCTCTGGTGTGAGTGGGCGTGTCATTCTGTGTGCCCTGTGATGGACTGGCATCCTGTCCTGGGTGTGTCTCATCTTGTGCCCATTGCTTGCTGGGATATGCTCTGGCTCTCCCACAACCCTGAAGTGGTGAGAAAATGGATGGGTTGAACTCGATGGGCTCCTGTAGGGTACCAGCTGCAATGAACTTGTCTGGTTAAATAAAGGATTGAATTTAAATGAAGCAGTTGCAGGCATTCGTAATGTACAGGCTCAGCGAAAAATGAAACTCTTCAGAAAGCCCTTTTAATCTTGATTTTTAAGGCATGACCCACAATGGCATGTTTTATTTGTGATGTCCAGACACGGGCACAAGTGAGTTCTGTGTAGTCATACAGTACAAGAGGCACTGTGGTACTCCATGGGACCTGCCACCTCAATACCAGACATTTATTCAGAACTGAATGATGACGATACTGATATGCAAAACTCCTGATGATTTCTCTGGCCTTTTTAAGAGCTGCAAAACGTTTAAAAAGGTTCAATCAAGCACATAGCCGGCTTACCTACCCACTCTCCCTGCTCAGGGTTGCAGCTATAGTTGACTTAACCCAGGTTATTAAAATCTGTGAATTACAGGTAGAGAATACTAGTTCCCCCCCCCCACACACACACACACACCTCCCTCAGATCTAGATTTGAAAACCACTACATCAAGAAAACGTCTTTTGTCCAGGGTGCTGCTATGAGCAAACTGGAGATTTCACCCACTGTCACCACAACCTGCCCAGATCGTTAGCCTTTCCCTGCCTGAAGAGCAAAGGGCGTCTAATCTCGTTGCTTTGTTTATTTGTTTATTAGGCTTTATACACCTGCTTCTGGCAGCTCGACAGGATGATTACAGCCGGAAGACGCACTGCCTGGATGAGAAATGCAAATGAGACTCTCTGAAAAGTTGTCTGGCACTCTGAGCTAACAGTGCTGGCACAGTGTAAATACGACCTGGTGCAGTGAGGGGGGGCATCACAACATTGGGCTGTGCTGTCTTCTAACACTTTTGCAAGTCACATTAGAAAGTCTGGATTTCATTAGAGCTGAGCTCATGCTGCTGCAACAGTAAAGCACAGGTGAGGTAGTTTTCTGCTTCAATGGCTTCTGGGGCCTTTCTACAAGATCATTGAGCAAGAATCCCTTCCTCCCAATTTCAGTATAAATCAAACCGAGATTCACAATAGCTAATGATAATATACCCATCCATCCACCCATTTTCTAAC
The DNA here is from genome assembly GCF_040954835.1 of Lepisosteus oculatus. NCBI lineage: Eukaryota > Metazoa > Chordata > Actinopteri > Semionotiformes > Lepisosteidae > Lepisosteus > Lepisosteus oculatus. The sequence continues at coordinate 4,620,976 of NC_090722.1, read as the reverse complement.
CACTTCTTTCAATTCAGGATCGCAGAGGAGCCAGAGCCTATTCCTGCAAGCAATGGGTACAAGGCAGGACACACCCTGGGTGGGACGCCAGTCCATTGCAGTGCATTGCACACACAGACACAAACGCACACCCTCACACTGGGGCCGTTTTTCCCAGAAGCCAATTAACCCACCAGTATGTCTATGGATTGTGGGAGGAAACCGGAGCACCTGGAGGAAACCCATGTGCACATGGAGAGATCATACAAACTCCACACAGACAGCACCAGAAAACCTTAGGAGCCTTGAGGATATAGGCTGCTCAGCCAGTACATGTGTAACATTGCTGGTAACCATATAGAGTTGGGATCACAATCTCCTTCGTGTTTTACTGACAGCATTACCAATATGGGACCAATATAGTCTTGTGAAATGCATATAGTGAACTTATGATCTGATGATCAAGATATACCTTAAATTACAAATCAATGTGATGTAGGAACTGATATTAACTCAACATTGGTATGTGCCTAGTAATGAAGAGTTTGTATCACTTTGTTAATATACGTTTAGAAATGCTCTTTTCAGGTAACTGAAAGGGCTTGTGTGTTTATCAATGTATTCAACTCAAGCTCTGTTATCACCTGGGGGAAATGTTTTTCATTTTGGAGGGTGTAATGGACAGTCTTGACAAAACCCCCATTAAGGCTGGCCAAAGATCTCCCTTTCAGCCCATCCACGTTATGAAATGTTACTCTGCTGTTGTTGCTTTTCTGCATTAGTGAGCATGCACATTTTTCTGCCTGTGTGCTTTGAGCCTTTCTGTGTCCACAGCCCCTGAAATGACAGGAGCATGTTTGTATTGAGAAATTGCTGGAAATTGTCACCCAGAGAGCAAGTGTCTGGAAAACATGGGCATCGCATTAAACCACTTGGGCATCATGACATGTGAGAAATGCTATTGAGTAAAAAATTGATAGGTTTGCGCAGACCCTTTAACTCTGCAATCCTGTTCCTGGACAGCCAGGATTATCTGTAGGTTTTCAATCCAACTCCGCTCTTAAAAGATCTGAGTCGGCTTGTTACTGGCTTAATTGGATCAACTGAACAGATCCAATTTCTTACAGTGATCCAGGTGCTGTTGCTTCAAGAGATCCAAAGCGGCACTCTGCTATCACAGGGCTTTAATCCTGGCCCTGGACGGCCAGTCCAGGTTTTCAATCCAGCTTGGGTTTTCATGACCCCAATCAGCTCATTGCTGGCTGAAAATATTGGTTCCCAGTCCTGGTACTGTGGACCCACACACACCTGATGGTTTTTGGTCCAGCAGGCGCCCTCAGTTACTCAATCAAACCTGTCATTAACTTTAATAAAGTTAATTTGAATTCTTGTTCCCAGCTCTTACACATGTAGGAGCTTTAACCATTGTATTTCCTAAGTGAAATAAAGTCCCAAGCTTGTGATTAGAAACAAAATGCAAATATTCCAGTGGCAGATGAGGGCAGTTGAGTGGTTTTAAGTGTAACTGGAAGATCAATGGTGATTCTAATTCAAGTGTTCAATCAGCCGACCAAGTTCTGTTGCAGTAACATTGCGTTCAGTTTGACTTGGCAGCAGAAATGCAGGGCTCTTTGGAATGTCCCCTCAGTAGCTCAAAAGCTGAGCGCTATCAAGCTCTTCTCGGTATTGACATTTCCAGGCAATCTGCATTGATAAGGGCCTCTGGTATTCATGTGCATCGGCTTGCAATTTATCCCTTTTCAATTAAAATATTATTGGGAATCCTACATCGCAAAAAGGCGAATTGCAGGTCAGTAGATTCAGCTTCTCACTTTTTGCAAATACCCAGTAGATCTGTTAGTGAAGCAAAGCTGAGATCCATGTAGAATTGGTGCTATTGTATACCAAAAGCATCTGGGAAAACCTTTCCTTTGCATGTCTGGGGAGCCCCCTAAACAGGCTATAAGGATCAGCCCACAGTTATCCCTTCTTGATATTTAACTTCCCACGAAGGTGTGTGTGTGTGTGTGTGTGTGTGTGTGTGTGTGTGTGTGTGTGTGTGTGTGTGTGTGTGTGTGTGTGTGTGTGTGTGTGTGTGTGTGTGTGTGTGTGTGTGTGTGTGTGTGTGTGTGACATAGATGGAAACGGCAAAACGCCAACGAGAAAGAGAAAAGAGAATACAACGTGCTCCTGGGGTTTTCATCGTCATAACCTTTTTATTATCAAGTGCATCAGTTCATCCAAGGGCAACGCGATGATGTGCAACATTAGCCGTAAAGTACAAAAACTGCGAAAAGACGTTCGGCGGACCCCAAATCCTTCATCAAATACAGTACATCAGCTGCTCCAGAGCCAATCTTCTTGCATAGTCTTGGCTACCTTGCGGTCCTTGGCGAAAGACTAACGAGGAATGCAATCCACTGAAACCTGTATAAATTTTTTTGCAAGGCTGTGACAAACTTCCAACAGAGGACAACCCACAAGTCCAACTTTTGGTAGCAAAATTCTGAATTATTTTTTTATGGGGGTGAGATTGTTCTCCCAAACCCTTCATCTCCATTTGCATTGTAAGCATGGGGAAAAAATAAATTGAAGTAAAAATCCAAATTCGATAACTGAAAGCAAGGCTTCGTTTCAGCGGTTTGCATATCCCCAAGTCATTGCATAGAGAATAAAGACAACAGCTAACTCTTTCATTCCTGCATTGCTCACCACAGCGGAACAACGCATTTAGCTGCTCAAACAGTGCAGTCTTCATTGCTTCTGCAGAGGGGTTTTCACATTCAGTCACATTTTCATCATGTTGAAGTGCAAAAAAGATTAACAATACCCTCGACTAGAACGACAAAGCAGTGCGTTCCAGTAACGTTTCAGGGTTCAATTGCCAAACCCCCCAGAAATCGCAAATGAATGTTTCCCAGGCTGTAAGAGACTAGTAACTCCTGGAAGAGAACAAATTAGAGAATTCTTAGAGTGAGAAGGCAGAGGGGTTCGTAGATGCAGGATGGCTGTTGGGATTTCTTGCTGTCTATAGACAATAATTCTTCAGTGCTTGCTCTGTGAAAGAACAGTCCTGATCTACGCTGCACCAGGGAGTTTTAAGCCCACTGATGGTGAGGGAGAGTGGCATTGATGGTGCTTAAGAACCATATTTGCCAAGCACATGTAACAGAAGACAGGGCACTGATGGCATGCTGGAGATGTACCCAGACCTGTCCAAATGCACACAGAACTAGGGCAGTGATGACATGCTGGAGATGTACCCAGACCTGTCCAAACGCACACAGTTCTAAGGTAGTATCAGCATGCAGGTAGATGCAAATACTTCTCCTCATCAATCTCTTTGATCTGAGTTCAACCTTCTTTATCAAGTTATCAATCAGTGATTTTTCACTTTTTATTGCTTTTCCTACTTTGTATTTCCTTTCCTGATATATATATATAGGAAAATACAGGCACATTAATTACAGTGTAATTATCTTGGAAGGGTGTGGAACTGACACTTTGAATTACACATATTTACATATAATTCATGACTGATATTGTAACTGCATTATGTAATTACTTTAGCCACAGGTAATGCTTTAAGATGTGTACCTGTGTAAACATTTTTAAATATTGCTTGTATTATAGTAGTTACTCTTTTCAATACATGTAGTTGATCACTTAAAAAGCCTCTTCTTGAGTCTATGAGGGTCAACACATTGTAGTTAATGTGCTTGTATTCTGGAGTGCGTCTGACTTTCCTTTACATGGGTTTCCTGTGGTGTGTCCAACACACCACCTTCAAATACATGAAGGTATTCTCTGCCTGTTTGACTGACTGCCATGTCCCACGTAGGCTTATATATAACAAACCGAGAACCTTCTGCACTGCAAATGCCTAAGGGTTTGTCCATTGCATTCAGTGCCCATTCACTGTCTCGTCAGCTTCGGCCATTGACTTCCTAAACTCTTGATTTAACAGGTGTGTATAGAAGAAGCTCCCGAACTGCCTTCCCAGTCCGAATCTTATTGCACAGTTCTCCGCATCCCAGGGGAAGCGTCTCTTGCCATGCCGGGCTTTACTGAACTTTTCCTAAACAAAAGGAAAGATCGCTTCCTGGCTTGATCTGTATTTGATTTTGAGTTGGGGAGGCGAAATCAAGAAGCCAGCTTGGCATAGCCAAGTACTAGGCTATAAAACTCTGTTTTATGATTGGTGCCTTCACAGATAGGCTGATTGTACTCACGCTTGCATAACTCTTAAGTAATGGGCATAAAATGAAAATGTTTCAAGGCCTGACCTGTTGGGATCAGTGACGAGGAGGCAGCATTTGCCTTAAAAATGGTCTGCATCATTGAAAGGCTTCTGGTTTAGGTTACCTCCTCATCTACCACTCCCTCCCTCAATCAATCCACGTTTCAAGGCTCTGATTTTTGTTTTGATTGAGTTTGATTGTCACAGCAGTGCACTTGTGGTGGGCACACACATTTTCAGGTACGGCTTCTGAAATCAAATTGCAGAATGCATCCCGCATTCTTCCAAAGTGGAAGCGTTAAAAAAAAAAAGGCTTCTCTTTTGTAACAGTGGAAATGTCAAAGGAAAGACCTGCCGTAGTGATCTTGAGAGAGCCACAAGTCTGAGAATGGCCCCAGTATCTCTTAAAGCATTTGGATTTAGACCCATGTGTCCTCTGCTGGTGTGGTCAGGCCGAGAGTGTCTTCCTCTCTGACATCACTCAGCAGAACCAAGAGCTGAGCTTCTGACTCCCTAGGAAACCAGCAGGTGAGCTTCAGGCCGGTCAGATGATGGAAGCAATCCGAGAGAGAGGCTGAAGTCCACTCCTCAGTGGTGATCCACTATAGTCTGCATTGTACCGTTATAGGTGCATCAAAGCTGGAATGCTTCAGACAGAGAAAGAGTGCTTCTTTAAAGCTCACCATTCAGAAGCAGCAGCCTCTCTCGATTGAGTGCCTCAGGAACTTTTTAATGCGAGTTTGCTCCGCTCATCCCACACTTCATAAGGTGTCCTTCTTAATCGGTGGATCCGTGCTGTGGGAAGAATGAGCCGAACCCCCAGACTGGCAGGACTGGGTCTCTTCAGGGAACGAGTTACCGGTGGGTGAGGGTGGGGAGAGGCCTCTCAAGTCCTTCAGTCTCCCGCCTTTAAGTAGGCAGTAAAAATGAACAATCGAGTAACTTAAATCGACTCCTGCAGGCAGAAACGCCTGGTCCTGTAATTGAGGCGTCTTCTTCCTGGGAGCTCTGGAGGTGATTGAGCGTCCAGGTGCTGTTGAGGCTGCTGCCCAAGCGGTCAGGGGTACCCCTGGGGGTTCATGGGCAGTCAGATAGCCAGGAGGCACGCCGTGTGTGGGCTGGCTCTGCAGAGGGCGCTGCCAGGGGGCAGAGGAGTCTCGCTGGTGCCGCTCAAGTGAGCCTGAAGCCCGGGAAATCGAGCCGTACGGCACCTAGAAGGCAAGAGAAATGGGGCTCTTAGTATGGCATTCCGCACACGCACCTCAGACATCGGCAAGTCTCTTGGATATTAGCAACTCCCAGAGCATGAGCTCCAGGAACAGCTCCTGTAATTAAAAGCCAACCCGAGTTTGTGCTGAATTATTCCCCGCACTCTTCTGTATAAATCATAATGAATGGTATAATCATTTTCATTATGAAATAAAAATATGACATTCAAAATAACTAAAAACTGGTTTAAAAAAAAGGTTTTGATGATGAAGGGCAGTTTTGTAACCGTGATTGAGTCACAGGTATCTCCAGCTCATTGCGTGAGATCATGCCTACAGGAGCACGAGTCTGAATTGAGAACGATCCGAGACTGCGTTGGCACAGTGGTCCCCACTCCTGGAGGGGCAGGAGCTGTGGAGGAAATGGAGCCAATAAAGGTTTTGAAATTTTTATTGGCTCAAGCCCAAGCTCCTGCTGAGAGCAATATCTGCGACCCTGCCTGCATCAGATCACCGTGGAGCTACTACGTCACGATCGTGACTGAGAAATGTCAATGCTCGCTTTGATAAAAAAACGAGATTGAGATCCCACTTCGACTGGCATCCCATCCAGGGTGTACCCTGCCTTGTGTCCGTTGCATGCCAGGGTAGGCTCCAGCTCCCCTATGACCCTGGACCAGATAAAGTGATTAGAAAATAGGGGGATGGATGAGTTCAGTTTTCCGCACATCTTAGCGGTCGAAGCAAGTTTCTAATTCATTCCTCATGAGAGCAATTCGACAATTAATACATTCACTTAAAAAGGAAGTGGACCAACTTTCACAAACCCCTAAATATCATTAATAACATGTTAAGGTACCCTTAAAAGATCTCACACCCTGTGACCCCACTCTAGAACATAAATGACAGATTATTTCAAAACCGAGAAAGACAGTAGCTTCAATGCCGAGTTACAGAAGGAGACAGAGGAACCATCAGTCACTATGCGTCAGCTCATTTTATGATCAGCAAAATCCCCTGGCCTCTGGCATCGCTTCTGCAAAGCGATGATTCACGTCTCCAAAAAAGCATTTGTCACAGAGCTTGTAGATTCCCTGCATTTTGCTGAAAAGTTACCCAATACCTATAGTATGTGACATAAGAGCTGGGGTGTTTGAGCCTGGGACTTGTGCCATAATCCCATTTCATGAGTCTCTGAAAAGCTCCTGAAATCTTCAAGTTTATAGGGCTCTTGAAAATGGGGATCAGTAGTGAAAAAGGTATGCAAGATCGCATTCGGTCTCCTGGATTTGCTGATTCAGTTTCATGTAGTATTTAATGTACTGTGGTAGTGTATTTAATAACAGCCAGAAACAATTCTGTGGGACTTCAAAGAGCGGTATCTCCTGTTTGGTTGCATTTAATTTTTTGCTGAACTTGGATCCAATCAAACCCTCACAGGGTTCATCAGAACCTGATCCATTCCATAGTGACAGGATTGTGCTACTCCATGCCACAAGGAAAGGGAAAAACTTTTTTTTTTGGAATTTGCCAATCTGGCTTTTCCTGGTATCTTTTTTTTTGCAGCAGGTAGACAAATTACTTCAGTAAACAGCAGAAATCTGAAGCCATTGTCTCTTTTTCCTTTGGCGACTGGTTTCGTGCACAGTGGGGTGCTCCTTAGTGCCCGTTAGAGAGGGTTGGTATTGAAGGCGATTTTTAAAGCTCCCCCTTCCCAAACCAGGGAGAGCCTGGTACCTCCAGGACCAGAGCAAAGTGCAAAGAAGAAGCATGTGATGGCCGCTTAGCTACAAGAACTTGTAGAGGCCGCGAACTCTAGGCATTGCAGGAGCTAAGACAAGCAACTTAAGTTATTAAGGTCATGAGTGGGGATGAGCGTGGAAAACATGATTTACTCTGCTGATTTCTGCACTAGCTCGTATTGTTTCATTCGTCAGACCCTGTGCTGCAAAGGAGATGTACAAACCCTAACCAGCCTACAGGCCATTTCTCATACCAGCTGTGCTAAATTAGTAATGGAGGCCAAGACACTAAAGACAACATGACTGTGATTCCCCCCATTAACATATTTATACTTATGGCATAGAAATCGTCCTTCTGCGTGAGCTTCTAAGTCAGGCCCTGCTTGTCGCGTGAGCCCCATTGTGCCTTCTCCTTTTTGTGCTCTGTGTTGTATCAAGTCCATACTTTCTTAAATATGGCTCGGTCCTGAGCTGTAGGTGAAATGAGTTTCTCTTTTTGCTGTGAAAACTGCCCAGCTCCGCGGTGAAGCATTCTGTTCTCAAACTGATACTATGATGCACGTCCCTCCTCCTTTTTGTGCTCTGTGTTGTATCAAGTCCATACTTTCTTAAATATGGCTCGGTCCTGAGCTGTAGGTGAAATGAGTTTCTCTTTTTGCTGTGAAAACTGCCCAGCTCCGCGGTGAAGCATTCTGTTATCAAACTGATACTATGATGCACGTCTCTCCCCAAAAAAAGCATTTGTCACAGAGCTTGTGCCGTCCCTGGATTTTGCCAAAAGGCTACCCAATATGTCTGTGAAATAAAGGCGAGAGCGGTTTTATTCTGACACAGTGAAAATCACCAGGTCTCCATGCAGCTATGCATATCTGAATAATTCATAAATACCTGCTTGATGAACAGAGAGGCTTATCTGATTTAAGAATTCCTTCCTTTTTTTTCCCCTTCACATGAAAGTCTAAAATCCAGAATCGGGATTTTCAGTTAAACAATGGATTCTCTCACATCACAAGTGAATGAAAAACAGTAATACATTAAGTAACCTGAATGTGATTTGGTTTTTAACTTGGGGGGGGGTTAGGGTTTGTGGCATACTTTGGACACATCTTTGAAACCTTTTTTGAAGCTTATTCTTCAGATGCTTTTCAAGGCAAATACCGTATACAGTATTATACTGTGTTTCTGAGATATTAAAATCTGCTCATTTTTGTACGGGGTTGTATAGGTGTATATTTGCTTTTTAACTCAAGGGTTCCTGAATACGTCTGCATAGAAGGGGGGGGCGGACTCTCTTCGTGTACCACTGGGGCTCCCACATGGGTGACACAGGGTAACCGTTCTGCAGCCAGAGCCGATGAGGAGCAGTAACAACAGGAAATGACTTCTCCAATGAGACCGAGTCAGGCCAGATTGTGCGCTTCAGAGCCGAAATTTAAGCAGGACAACGGGTTGATGACCTCTGCCCTGATGACTGGCGCCACGAGATCATGCAGCCATGACCTTGGTTTAACATCTCAGCCGGGCCACCTTGCTTCCTGAGGATGGAGATCAGGGAGCTTGGACTTCACATGGACAAATTCCGGGTCTGGTGCCGGTGGATTTCCCATTTTTCAAGTATTCTGAGGTCCTGACTATTTTGACACACAGCCTTATCACGTCTGCGGTAACAGCCGGTGGGTAAACCTTGCAGTAAAAAGAGATTTCCCTTGCTGTCCCGGTATTAACCAGAAGCGGTTTTGCTCAGTGAAAGCCTGGCTTTTACCAGCAAGGGATGAAGACTTGTACTTCACGGTCTCTCCACAGAACATAGTTCCCGGCACCTGGAGACTTCAGGAGGCTATGGCTATGGAAACTATTTGCTGTCAATTTTGAGCCCAGTCTATTACGAGGAACCATGGGCTTTCCTGTTGGCAGGATCTTTTGTTAACAGAATAACATGTCTCTGGTGTTAAACATAGGTAACAATAACATAGGTGGTTTATGACGATCGAGAGAGCCGTGTCCCCGATTCCCTCCCTCGACACATCTCGTGTTTCGGGTTCTGTGATTATTTCTAACCGGGTTTCGACATCGAGGCCTCGGGCTTCCCCTCTCTAGAGGGGGAAGAGTTTTTGGCGGAAGAGACTGTTCTAAGACAGCAGGGCCCCTTGTCTTCATCAAAACAACTGACAGAGGAAAAATTGGGAGGGTTTTGTTTTCTTGTGGCGACCCTGGGACAGGAGCTGTACAAGCGAGGGAAGCGTGTGTGTGTTGGGGAGGAGTGGGGGTGTCGTTCAGGCACCGAGACAGGGGCCAGATTTTGTCCTCCAAGCAGCCAGCGCTAAATAAACCCTGTTTGGGCTTTATTTATGGCCACAGCAAGCCGATACACAAAGGCAGGAAGGGGCACAGAAAAGAGAGGCTGTGTTTGAGGGTGGCTTGTATTGAATACAGATTTTTTTTGTGGGGGGGGGGGGATGTGCAGGATTGTTCCTACCAAATTGCGTGCGGTGCATTTGATTTTATATCTGAACTCCCCCCCCCCCCTCCTCTGTCTCACGAGCCCTCTCCCCAGTCTGCCGTGAATGAATAGCCCGGCCTGCTTCGGTCTGCCCTGTGCGTCTCTCGCCCTCGGCTTATTCCCCCCCTGAAAGGCATGAATAGGGACCCGAACTGAGCAAACAGCCAGCCTGTCAGCTCAATAGGAGGTCTGGCCGTGAACTTGAAGCTCTTCCCAGGCCCTGAGCCTCGGGGGTGGGGGAGTGGGGGCGGCGGCGTGCCCAGTGTGGGGATAAGCCCTCCAGGGGCAGAGCCAGGGGAGTTCCCAGGGCAGGTACCCGGGACGAGGGCAGGGCCCAGCTGGTCTCCTAGCAACGGGGAGCAGCGACACAGACATACAGACGGCGATACAGTGAGTGGGGGATCGATGGGGGTTCAGCTGAGTTCGACCACCACCCCCCTTCCAGACAGCTATTTTGCCCCCCCAATGAAATGCCATCACGAGTTCATTGGGCTGGTACCTTACATTTGCAATGTTACTATCATTGCTTTTTACTGGAGCATGTTTGGGGATGAAGTACCATGCTTAACTGAAGTCGTACGGGAGCTGTGCCCCACCTGGGGATTTGAACCCACAGCTCTCCAGCTAGGAGTCCAGACACGGGTGCCATGAGACTGTGGGACTGTGGAAGGTGGTGATGGAGCAGAGGTGCCCGTTTCAGACCTTATTTGCAGCACAACTAGGTCCAAAGCGGTTTTCCCTCTTCGGCAGTCATGTTTGCATGATGACATTCCTTTCCTACAGTGGAGGAGCCCAGTCCGGCCCCCAGTCAGCAGGGTCCAGGGCACGAGGCTCTTGAGAGCTGCATTCCTCACCCTGGCCTGGAGAATCCAGTACTGAAGGGTTTTCTGAAAGTGCGTGTATTTTTTTTTTTTAATTCTGTACAGGCATTTGTTGACGCACAACTTTCTTTTCAGCCTTTTTTAAGCTTTTTGAGGTTGGCCTTTAATATTTCTTTTCTTTCGAAGCACCAGTTTATCACGAGTATATTTCTATTCCTGTCATTGTTTATACATTTCTATAGAGTTTATATATGTATAACTGTTAACACCTGCAGTGATATCATCATCATCATCATCATCCAGGTGGGGCTGCACACTGGTGGTGGTGGAGGGGATCCCCATCACCTGTAAAGCGCTTTGAGTGGAGTGTCCAGAAAAGCGCTGTATAAGTGTAAGTTGTTATTATTATTATTATTATTATTATTATATTGACTGGGTAAGTGCGTTAACTGCAGACAAGCTCCTAGCACCACGGTTTCCCTCTCTTTAGAGAAAACTGATTCAATAACAAGATTAAACCGAACTTTTAGGAACGAAGCGATCTTGAAAGCGGCGGCCCCTGTTCTTTGTGTGAGAATACTCATAAACGGCGTTTTTTCTCTCTCTTGGATCTGCGATCGACATCCGACGGTATAGAATATGATTTAAAAAAAAAAGATTTACGTTTAACGCTCACGAAGACGCAATATGGACAGCCGGGCCGTTAACGCTGTCCAGCAGCGATGGACCGTCACTTCTTTGTCTTCTGAAGTATTAAAAAAAACGGGTCCAGTTCTACTCGAGCTGTGGTGACGAGGGTGGCGAGACCTGGGTGTTGTGATGAACGATATCCAGACCAGCTGCAGGCTGAAAGCACGGGGAAGCGAATTTCTCCATTCCTAATGGAACAATAACTCATGGGCCCGGCTGCCTGCACACAGCGCTCTACGGTATGCGCCAGACCGCGGGTATTATCTGTTGCTCCGGTAAACGGCCGTGACAAAAGAGCCTTTTCGCAGCGGCGGGACAATGGCTCGCATTGTTTACGGGCCCAGTTAATCTCCCACAGATGGCTCTAATTGCTGTTTTGCTTAAGCGGTTTTTAAACTTCTCACTCGCTGGCCTAAATAACCAGCGCTGACACCACAACACGCCCGCGGAGGGAACAATGCGCCGCTTGTCTTCAGCTGGGCCCCCAGAGCTTTACCCCCGACACACGAGGGATCCTCCCGCTCGCCCTGCCTGCTCTCTGCGGGCATCCAAGAGCGCGCTGCGCGCCCGGGCTGTGCAATGTGTCCTTGTTTTGCACCGCATTCCTTCTTCAGCGACCCTATGTGAAAGTAATGGGTGCATTTATTTATTTATTTTTACTGAATTGCATGTATACCTTTTAGGGTCAGAAGAACATGTTGAGAAAGTTTCTGTCTTTTGCAACTTCTCTTTTTTTTTTTGGTTAAGTTTACTAGTGTACTATAAACATATGGGATCCTTTTTTAAAAGTTCTAGATAACGGCATTATTTTTAACCTCATCTGCCTTTAACTGACTCTCTAAGGGGGTATCACATCAACATGAGGGCCTTTGGTTCTTTCAATTATACGGTAAAACACACTGTTTGCCAAATCAAAGTGCCTAAAGGTGTTGTTCGCTGACACCTTCCAAAGAATTTTTACATGATTATCTTAAAGATCTTTAGCTTTATACAGGAGTCCGGGGGAGCCCACTTATTGTACAGGTATTTCAATTGTTTTATCTTCAACTTTGTCCAATGCGGGAAAAAGAGACTTAGTTTTATCTATATTTTGTAATAATTTTGAAATCTACACAATAAGCAATAAACATAGCCTCATATCCAAAAGATGTTCTGCAGAGCGACCCACCTCATTGTTTGTAATTGTATTACTGGGGGGGGTGGGAGCCGGGTCATGGAGGACAGGACTGCTCTGGGGTCCTGGGTTTGATTTCAAACTCCCAGTAACATACCAACTAGGTTCATTGGAGATATCCAATTAACTCAGTGTATTGCCAGGGACTGTTGTCCCATCCACAGAGCAGTCCCGATTTGCACTCTGTGTTTTTGGGATAGGCTCCAAGTTGCCGGTATCCTTAGCAGGGTTAAATGGCTCTCTCAAACCAGATGAATGAAGGAACTAAGGCACTGGGAAGACAGATGATTCAGTGTTCAGAGCTGGTGTAATTGCTGGTAGTGGGTGGTTTAAATATGTGTGGACCTTCTCAGTTTGTTACATCTTAAGTAGCAGCACCCCAGTGTGGTCTAGATGGTAAAATCCATATTATAACAATGTGTCATGATCATTCTCTGGAAGCTCTGTTCATTGTTTCTGTGCTCTCCAGAGAGTCTTCTCCATCGCACATGATTTGGCCAACATCTCGAAAGCTGCTGGCTGATCTGTTTTAAGGTGTTCCTGCGAGGCACTCTGGTAAAAGCGTGGTAATGTGCACCAGAGCACAGAGGGATCATGGTGCACAACAGCACCGTTGGCCATTATTGGTACCAGCTATCAATGCCAAAACTGCAGAACTCTCATGTCCACTTGCCCACTGGGTGGTTTAATGGTTTAACCACAGGCCAGCACTCTGTACTCTGTGGTTAGAGGAGTCGGGTCTTCGGCAGTGAGCACCAGTGAGTCATGCATTGTGGCTGCAGCAGACTGGCCTACAGGAGCTTTTAATGTGGTATAGCTGGGGTTCCAAGCTCTGGTACTGCAGAAATACTGCGCTTTCATTCCTTCTCAGCTCTAAGAGCTCTCTGGCGCGAAAAAAAGGCTTAATTGATCTTTCATTTAGCTTCTTTCTTTGGTCTGTCCTAAGTGTCAGAAATACTCGACGCCAAGCGTTCTGTTTCCAAGAGCTTCATACAGCCTCTCCTCAACTTTCTGTCTGTTATTTCAGGCTAACCAGCTCTGACTGATTGATCCAGTGCTGATGAACAGACACTGGTGGGAAGGACAGTGCATCAGACACACCCGCAATGAGTGCCTTCTACTCCAGAGGTCCAGTTGAGTGCACTTCAGGCAACACGCCTGGAAGAGGGCAGTTCTAGAACTCTGAAGTGGGTACAGGGTAAATATCCATGACAGATCCCATCTGACCTTTTAGGAGCCGAAAGCAAATTTACAGATATGCCTCAAATCCCTGCTGGTCCCCTGCCAAGCAGGTTAATCCAGTGTTGGTATACTTAAAGACTCAATAAACACCCTCAAATGGATCTCATTCTTGGGTACCTCTATACCTCCAGAACGTAGCAATGTGATGGCAAGTTCTCAAATCTCTTTTGCTCACACGCTCCTATCACACTGCATGACATCTGGACCAGCGCAAACTGAGTTCAAGAGGACGTAGCCTGAAGCTCAGATGTTCCCTAAAAGCCGCTGAGCGCCAGGCAGGTGGAATCTGTGGCAGATGGTGGAGAATGTGGGCAAAGGAGATTGGGGGGGGGGGGGGGGGGGGGGGTGGAGGGTTGTGAAAAACCCAGAGCGACTGATTTACTGAACACGTCCGTGCGCACACTGAACATGCAGATAACGGACCACATCCCTCCCATCCTATGCAAATTAACAAACCCGGGTAATTAATAATAACAATTCATAATTGCTTACACTTATACAGCGCTTTCCTGGACACTCCACTCAAAGCGCTTTACAGGTGATGGGGATCTCCTCCACCACCAGTGTGCAGCCCCACCTGGATGATGCGCCAGTCCGCTTCCCACACACCAGCTCTGTGCGGAGGAGAGCAGAGTGATGGAGCCAGTTCAGAGACGGGGATTAGGAGGCCATGATTGGTACAGGCCAGGGAGAAACACCCTGGGATTTTTAATGACCATTAAGAAATTATGAAAACACGATCAATACACAGGCCACCAGCCAAGGGGCTTCTTTTTCCACGTTTAAGGGGGTAAACGGCAAAGGGACAACATTCTGGCTCGCTGCTGCGGGGGGGCGGGGTTTACCTGTGCCAGATCGCATCCATTTCATGCCAGCTGTCTAAGATGGTGGCGGGCAGGTCTGCGCCGGTCGCTCAGGAGGGAGGGGAGGTGAGCACAGCCGCCGTACGTGGAGGTGGTGACTCTGGGAGGGGGGGGGGCGGCGGCATGCCAGACGAGGCTCAGGAAAAAGGGGAGGGTGGACCCAGGCGCTGGCGTGCGGCCCCTTGCAGGGCTGCGCCTGACGAGACTGGCAGCCCGCCTGCGAAAGACACAAGCAGGGGAGGGGAGAGAAAAAACACAACGGTGAAAACGCAGTACCCAACCAGCACAAATCGCACATGCAGAGACATGCCACACACACACACACACACACACACACACACACACACACACGCCTTTTCATGTCATGTCTGTTCTCATGGTACAGTCTGCCCCCCGAGCATGCAAATGACTTTCATTATGCAAATGCATGCAAATCACACCCCAGCGTCTGAGAATGGCGGTTGGGGTGGGGGTGGCGGCCGGGGGGGTGTGTGTGTGTGGGGAGGGAACAGCGTGGAAATAAAGCATGAGAGACTTTCAGAAAAGAAAAGCCGTCTGGAGGCTGGCAGAGAGGGGCGAGGTGTGTGTGTGTGGAGGGGGGGAGGTTGTGTTTGGGGGTGGTTTGGCAGCCAGGGACTGTACAGTGTCACACTGCCCCAGCTCTCTCACAGCAGCCTGGAGCTGCAGGCAGAATATGGCGGTGCCCTTTCTCCCTGCCTCTCGGCTCTGTGGCTCTCTGCCTGCAGCGCCCGTGATGTTTCCCAGCGCTGTGCCACCCTCACAGAGGAGCCGAGAGCCGGCAGGAAGAGGATCGGGGCTTGGGGGGTGGAATTCTTTTCTATCGCTTGACACGTCAGACAGGACAGGTTGCGCGAGCTGCTGTCTCAGATCTGGCCCTCCCTCCCCGAGATGCAGTGTGCAAAAGAGGGATTTATTTTTTTTTAGTTTAGTTCTCCTAGCAGTTTCAATAAGCCGTAATGCAAAACGATGTGTGTGTATATGCATACGCACCCTAAAACGGTGTGTTTGTTTCGGCCTATTAACCCCCTATAGCTGCTGATAGCTAAGACATCCTGCGCGTGCATCATCTGTGCTGCCTCCCTCCCCTCCAGACACTGGGGAAGTACTGGTCTGCAGGGGAGGGATTGTGTTTCCTGTCTGTCGGATCTGCTGCAGGACGACACGGAGGTCCCTGAGCAAGTCCACCACCTTCTTGAAACTAAGCTAAAGACAACAGGGAGAGGCCTTACCCTCTCAGGTTGGAGAAGTGAGGGTTGTGGCACCCTTCATCATGACAATTCTCGGGCGTCTGTTTCGGAGATGAAGGTTATGTGTTTGGAAGCATGGTGACTGAGCAGTCTGGACTTAAACAAATCAGGCACACTACCAGCTTTTCGTTGCCAGTGGGGAATTGTGTCCCCAAGATGTCTGGCCTGGGAAGTTTGACTGTTTTCTTTAATTGGATACCAGCAGTGGGGCGCTTGCCCTTCTAATTCATGATTGTCAGTTTTGCGATCATCGTGGCTCACTTCTGGACATTTCCTACCGAATCCCACGCGCTTTCCTGCGATACCTGAGCTTATTAGGACGACTCGCCATTTTGGCCCCACAGAGCTCCTGCAGGAGAGGTGGCATTGATGACAGGAGTGGTGGTCAACCCTGGGCAAGCCCATAGGTCTCTTAAGAGGTAAAATGAATCGCTGATGCCAGGGCATATCGGGGATTCCTTAGGATAGTCCAGGAGAACATGAGATATTTTAGGAAACCCTGGGATAGGGTAGAATATCCTGGGATAAACTGTCCGATTTCACCCTTCCAGCTCAAGCAGTGCTTTCCTGCTTGGGAAATATCGATGAAGCTCGGACACTTGACTCTTAGGGATTTATTTGAAGGCTGATGTAACCACCCACATCAAAAAAACACATCTGTATTCCCGTCTTTGCAGCGATTGTGAAGTTTTTGAGCTGTACTAATTTTCTCAAAAGCACGGGTTCTCTTTCAGAGCCAGCTGCACCAGATGCACCAGAGGTTTGGTGGCGAAGTTTCAGATTTATCACACTGCTAATCTCAGTGGAAGATGCTCTAGACAAGCTAAGTGTGATTTAAACGTAACGCCAATAAACAGCTTCTAAATCAAATCTCCTCTGCTTTCATAGTCCTGTGGAGCTTCAGCTAAGGTGCCTGCACCACCTTATGACACAAAAGGGCATTCAGTTCAATCACATTACCAGTTTACAGTGTGCATGGCCGAATCTCCTTTCACACACAAAAAATTAAAAGATCTGTATTCTAAAACATTACTGTAAATATACAGTTCATGCTCCCTTCGGAAATTAATGGAAATGAAATGTGTAGCATTAAAATAATTAAATGTGATAACAGTGAGGAGGAACAGTAATAATTCTCTACTTTTCCCCTCCTACACCTTTGAAACAGTGGAAATGCAATTAATAAAATAACCCTAACGAAAATTGAATACTCCTCGTGTCTTATTGTCTCATAATCTCCAAAAAAGCCTATGCCTGAACAACTGTGCATTATTGTAATGAAACAGTTGATTACTGCAGGTCACATTTTTTGGGGTGAATTAATGTAAAATAAAAGTAAAGAGGGAAAATTATATTCTACGTATGAAAGAATAATACGTATATATTACCATTTGTATATATACAAAAAACAAGACAAGGCCCAAATCTCATTGACACAGAAAGGCCAAGTAGCTGTGTATGTACATGGAAAAATAGTGTTTGAGCTCCACGCGATGTTTAAATGATTTAGAAAATCATTTTTGTCCGATGATTGCTTTGGAAAAAAGTGCTCATTCAGCTGTGTTAAATGGAGAGACATTCAACGTTCAAATTTGAAAAAAGATGTTTGTGTGTACAGCACGTTTCCGGTTTCAGTCTTTATTTTTATTTTCTGAGATGTACTGTTCATTTATATACATTGTTATTATTATGATTTGTATACAATTATGCATACAATTTTAAACTGTAAAAAATGGTCTTTGATAGTTATAGGGCCCAGCTACCTTAAAAATAGTCACTGCATATTACTGTAATGTATGTAATTATAAATTTGTGATTATGTGCTTAATTCTCATTGCTTAATCATATATTATTACAAAGAACTCTACATATCCTATTACACATGTGCTGTAAAATTCTTAGATTCTGGTTCCCTGTACTGTTTAACTAGCTGCTTCCTGGCAAACCTGCTTCCAGGAAGTGCATGAGGGGAAGCATATTGCTGTCGCATAGAGCTCCACTGGTGAAGCCATGCACATTTAGGCAGGTGTAGCAGTGATGTATTTCCCCCCATTCACTTCCTGCAAAGCAACTCAGAGGTATCTCTACGGCAGCTGCACTATTGACTGGGAAGCCTAAATGAGCCAGGGAGAGGAGAGAGCGCTGTGTTGATGGCACCTCCCCCAGAACCGCGCTGATCCTCTTGGAAAAACAGGAAATGGCAGGAAAATACAGATATTCAATGGAGCACGACATATCACTCCAACTAAACGGACAGCGATGGAGGAGCTGTCCTGGGTGAGATCATTTTTGGGGCTGCTGTGATTATATTTTCTGGTCCTGGATACGACTGTGTGCCACTTGGTAAATAAAACCACAGGGGTCGTGGAGGAGGTGGTGTGTGTGCGTGTGTGCGTGTGTGCAGGGGGGTGGTTCAGGAGCACCTCTATAAGTGCTCCAAGCTCACACCTGTCAAAGACAAGCCCCCAGCCCTGAGTGCACTTGATTCGGTGCGGAAACTCACTATGCGCTGCTTGCGAGAGAGAGAGAAAGAGGTGGAAGGAGAGAGGGAGGCACCACTTTCGCTGGTGCCCTCTGCCCTCTGAGAACAGATCCTCAGCTAACAGGCAAGAGAAAGAATCTCTCTTTGTTTTGGGGGAGGGGGTGAGACCAGGCATGGAGTGGGTGAGAGAGGGTTGAAGGTGTGGAAGTGGGGTGGAGGGGGTGGGGTGGTATGGCGGTGGTGCATTGAATGGTGACAAACCTTCGCTAATTGGCACTTGACATATCCCCCCCCCCCACACACACACCACACACACACCCCCTCCGCGTTGCCTCTCAAGTGGACTTTTTTTTTTGTCGTCTCGAGGCCACTTAAAATCCGGGTTGGAAAAGTGCCTTATGCAAATTGGCCTCTTGTCGTGCCAGCGACATTAATGGCACAGGCCAATTTTTGTTGTTTTTTTTCAAAAAAGCTTACGCTAAGGGTTTGTGGATGACAGACTGAGAAAGAGAGGGCGAGAAGGAGGGGGAGGGGAGCCTAACCCTCTCCGATTTCCTTTCCACTCTGCGATTGGACTTTCTAGATTTTTTTACTGCCTTTTGTTTTTACTTATTTATCTGTAACCTGGTTCAGATATAAATTAAAGAGGAAGGAAGAAGCATGCACAGGACTTTACAGGTATTTTTTGGATGTGAGCTATCTCCCTGGTTTCTTAACCTCCAGGCTGTGCCTCTGTACGGGTGACAGATTCTATCCCCTGATTATTAAGCCCAGCAGCAGGTATTCCAGATCTCAAAAACCACATCAAAATCGGCTAATCCAAGCCCTTCGCTATAGATAAAGAGGGCAGAAGGATTTCTTTCCTACCGAAGAGGAGAAATCGAAAGATCACTTTAAGAAGATATTAGGCTGCAGACCTACATCCATTCATTCATTCATTTTCTAACCATTTTATCCAGTAGAGAGTCGCCTGGATGGGACGCCAGTCCATCACAGTGCAGACAGACAGACACACTCACGCCAGGGCCAGTTTTCCCAGAAGCCAGTTCACCTACTACTATGTCTTTGGATTGTGGGGAAAACCCTCATGAACATGGGGAGAACATACCCATGTGGAGTTCGCAGCATCCCAGGTCCTGAATTGATATGGGGTAGACCTGTGTTATTGCATCTTTAAACATAGCTGAACTGTCCTCACTATAGCCCTTTGCCCCATTGGTATTAATTACCAATACAATATGCTTCACATGCCGACACCTCCAGCCCCAGAACACTGTCTCACCAGACGGATCCAGACCGTAGTCATCCTGCATTCTAATCCCCTTTCCCTCACTGAAGCAGCTGAACCCCCGTCTCCCTGTTCTAAACATCTGGAACTTCATTTCCCCTGGAAACAACAAAATATTGTGGGACTGTCGCTTCTTGTGATGCGGTCAGGAAGGCGGCTTTGCATTTCTTTGTTGGGGGGCGGGATCAATGCTGGGCCCCCCTTGACTATAAGTGAGGTCGTCCAGTTCTTCCCTACACAATGCAAATCCCCTGCTTCTTTGCCCTGGTGCATTGTTCTCAGCACACCTGTTACTAAAAAGTGAAACCCGTGTCACCCCCCCCCCCACCTGTGCACCCGCTGCCTTGCAGTACTCTCCCCTCCCCCCCCCCTCTCTCCTTCCTGTAATATATTCATTCCTCTCGGAGCTGCGGGGAGGGGGATCGGGGCTCTCTCTCTCTCTCTCTCACGGGGGGAGGCCCACAGCGAGCCCATTCTTTCAGGCTCGGCGAGGAGGGCCAAGAAGCTGTGTGGGTTTTGGAAAAGGCGTCTGGCTGATCCGCCGCGGGCTTGGTGAAAGGTTGGCAGCGGCGCCCATTGTCTCCGCGTGACAAGTGCCCCGGCTCTATTGACTGTACAGTTGACTGGGAGAGAAGGGGATCTGGGAAGTGGAAGGGGGAGGGCGAGGGCTACAATAGCTGTTTTTCTAGTTGACAATCGGGGGGGGCTAAAGCTGCTTGCTTACTACAGAAAAGCCAAGCCAATTCCCCCCCCCTCCTTCCTTCTCTCTCGTTCCCTGTCCCTCCAGACAGACACTAAAGGAAAGACTCGGGCAGGGCTTTTGTATCTTAATCCCGACTCACGCCATTTCAAGGCAGGGAGTATAAGGGAGGCTTTTTTCTGCTTGCGTTTCCTCTTATGGAGAAGCAACACGCCGGCCAAGCACTGCCACCCCACACAAAGATGTGCTTCTGTACTGTGAACCGCCCTCCACTGTTGCTCAGTGTTTATTAGTTTTACTTATTTTTTTATGGTGGGGGGTGGGGACTTTCATCTTCTCAGTGCAGGACTCCACCATTGACATGAATTTCCTCCCACAGTCCAACAACATACTGGCAGGATGATTTGGCTTCTGGGAAAATCGGCCCTGTTTCTGTTTCTGTGTGTGCCCCGAGATGGACTGGTGTCCCGTCCAGGGTGTACCCTGCCTTGTGCCCAAAACTTGCCGGGGTAGACTCTGGCTCCCTCACAACCCTCAGTTAGATCAGGCCTTTAAAACAGACTGGACTGTAGAGCGCACCTTCATGTTGCTGCGATCTCATGTGGTGTCACTCTCAGGAACCCGTGCACAGCATTTTTAATATCCCAGGACGAGCTGTTTGTTCAGGCATGTTGATGCCAAACAAAAAGTGATCCGATTCTTTTTTTAATCAGGTGCCCCTAATTCTGTGGAGATCTTGTGGAATTCAGTACATACAGAGCCCGGTCACAGAAAAATCAATTGGCTCCTCCATCGGACCGGACACAACACCATGCACAAATACGGAGCAGCCACAAACACCTGGTATAACCTTGGCATAAAGAGCATGACATGGCATCTTCTTGTGCATGACAACAGCAATGACAGGGACCTGAATGTCAGCACGGTTAGCCTGACTTCTTCACCACGACTTACCTGTTGGGGCTCTAGGGGTCTGTCCTGGGCACTTTGCTCCAAGTGGGTGTGTTCTTCTTCCTTCTGCTGCCGATGTAGTTTCGTGCCTTCAAGGCCAGCCATTGTCAGCATCTTAATCTCTCAGGAGTGTAATGGGATTCTTGTTACTTTCGGTTATCTAGCTTTATGAAGAATGTACACCACTCATACAGCTAGATAACCAAAGATAACAACCAACCCCTTAGGCTACCCTCTTCTTTATACCACCTCAGCATCCACGGCTGACACTCTGAGGTCCAGAGCCTAGGGACAAGAAGCAAACATCATATTACACGACTGAAACATGAAACGGGGGGGAAACGGCTTCTTTTCTACACTCTGACCATAATTTCTATAGAGTTTTATTTTTGTGGAGTCTGGTCAATACAGCGCTCACATTAAAATACGTACCCCCCCCCCCAATGAATGGGACACAACACTGTGCACAAATATGGAGGAGGCCCAAACACCTGATAGAACCTGGGCTCTTGGGGGTGACACCTAGAGGGTGGCAAGCATGGGGAGACTGCTACCTGGGTTTGGAGATTCTAATTTAAATTCGAATTGCTGTTAGACTAGTGTACTATAAAGTATTAGAAATACGCGAAACACACATAAGTTCTGTGTATAGTATCAATATTTTTCGTCCTGCTTTTTACAAAATTCAGTGATTGCTGACTTAAAATGAACACATCCCTTTTCCTTAATTAGGGCGTTCGCTGCAGTATTAAACTAAACTTTTCTACTACTGCGAAACTTCTTTTTTATTTGAACTCCAGGGTGTCAATGTCAATGTGCTCGTCAGCACTGTGGATCCCTTCTACTCAAAATGTCACATCCTACTGATTTCTCTTTGTAAACCCGTGTTTTTAATTTTGGTTCAGTAACCTTCAAAACCGGGACATGCACCCCTATCACCAATTCCAAAATGCTGCAAAACATAAACTTCCAGATATTGTAATAGTGTTCGGTCTGGGGGAAAAAAAACATTCTCGCCTCTAGAAAGTAAATTTCCGCCTGGTACGATATCCTCTCAAACATTTTGTAATATATTTGTAAGCTTATACAGTAGAAGTCTGGTTTATCGCTTAAATTCAAGCTAATTTATATCCAGTTACAGGATGGTAACCTTTAACTTGAGACGTCTTTGGAACTTGTTTTATTTGATAATATTATAGGCGTCTTTAACACTGCCTGGCATTCTTTCCAACAGCAAACAGCGAATGGAAGCTACAAAATAAAATGGTCGCAACGCCCTCGCTTCTTTTAGTACAAGAAGCGCAACAGACGTGATATTGCCGAGATCGATCAGTCTGTTGAACCTCAAGCGATCGTCGCGAATTTCCAGTGATTTCCGAGCAATGTCAGGGACGAATTCAACTCCAGACAGGCGAGAGCCTAAGATGACCCCAAGTGCTTTCCTCGCAGATTCGAGTTCAGATTTCACGCTTCACTTTAAAAAAACTAAAATGCGGATCAAGTTAGCAGTCGGTGATTTGTATTCGCTAACTGGGGGGTCTCGATGATGATGATGATGATGATGATGATGATGATGATGATGAAAACCCTTTGCTTAAAGAACGCTAAGCACAGCTCCGTTCTGTTTAATCCGAGTGTTGAGCTGAGTTTCAGTGGTTTTACTTTCAGCCAGGGAAACAGGATCGCCCGAAGGCACATTTAAAAGGGGGTTTCGCGTGATAAAGCTTTTCACTTCACGTTCCCCAGGCAAGACCGTTAACAGAAGCAAACAGCTACAAAAGCCTTCTCTCTCCTTCGATTTCGTTCGTCTGACCAGCCTCGTTAAATCATTCGAACTAAAAACGCGCCTAAAAAGAACAGCCCTCAGCCCAAGTCTATGCCTTGGCAACAAAAGGTTTGTGTTTCCTGCTCACGTGTCAGTCAACAGGATGCGAAACCTGCTTTTTTAGAACCCAGAATTCGTTATTTTTTTAATAATTCCTTTTTATATGATATTAACCAGACTACAAAAGCACTGTGTAGATGCATTTTTGTGGTTGTGGCCTATTACGCGTTTATACAGGGCTATTTCCTACTCCTAAACTGAATTGCCGGCTTTTCACGTCTTGAAACCACAGCGCGAAAACCACTCTGACCTCCTGCGACCAAGACCACTTCACTAAATTCCTGAGCTTGGGTTTACTAATCTCTTCCTCTTATAAATTGTGTTCAATTAAAAAAAATCGCAAATACGTGCGCTAACTTTAAAGCGCTTCTGAAATAAAGCCTCGTTTTTGGCAGAATGTTTTGGACCTTGAGCTCGGGAGATTTCGGCCAGTTTCGGAAGGGACTCGGTTCTAGTGACGGGTTGATTCGACCTCTTCCCGTGGGACAGCGGTTTGGGAGGTGGTCGAGGTCTGTGGCGCGTTTCATACTCTCGCCACGGGTAACAGGTCTCCCGCGTTGAGCAGGTGACAGCAGTGACGTCACCTCCCCCTGAAATCCAGACTGCTTAATTCTTATTCCGGAAGAGGACCCGCCCTTTCGAGTAGGGGAAGTTGTCCACAGTGACACGTCTACTTGTGCTCTGAGTCCCAGAGACAGATGCGGGTCGAATCCCGGAAGGGACAGAAATGAAATGTGCATGCCCAAAATGGTCGGGGTGTGCTAAATGCTGCTGGTGGTTACAGCTGATGCATTTCCGCCTGGAGACGTGGGTGTCTGTAACACCTTCGACTAGTTGTGAGAGTTAATGGACAGAAACTGGCGAATGAGGGCCGGTGAAGGGGACATGTCAGAAAATTCTGTGATGGGGAAAAATCTCGTTTCTTTTGGAGGCTTCCGTTTCGACTATATTGGCGTTTTATTTTTAGACAATCCAAATCTTCTCTGGAAGATCACGCGCAAAAGCTACATCTAAACTCGGATTCAATAATCAGACGCATTTGACCGCCCAGGTAATCGCCGTTTGTAAGGCCGGTCTCTGACAAAGGTCTTGCTGCTGACTAGGAGAGAAACCAGCATCTCGCGGCGAGAAGTGAGTTTTGTGATTTGTAAGCGACAGGTGGGTTGAAATTTTGCTTTTAATCCGCACCCAGCCCTGCTGCCGCTGATAAGACTCTGCACTGCTGGATCAGTGCGGGTCTGGGAGAGTGGCCTGGAGATGCAGGCGGCTTAAGTTGGACCTTTCAGGGAAAGGAAAAAAAAAAAACCTCATTTCAAATTAACTGTAGTCCCCCCAACAGCAGAGAGCTCGGCTGTCTGGACGATCCGGTTTTTAACAAGCAACTGGGGGGTCGAAACGCCGAGAAGACGCGATGTCTCGGGATCATGTTAAATGTGAACAGGGGGCAAATGGGCCTCCTTCCGAAAAGAAAAAGAGGAACCGATTCTCAAATCGGTCCGTTTCTTCCCCCATCTGATTCGGCGGCGTGGAGTTAGACGTGATTTTTCGGTGTAAAATGTAAAATTGTCAGATGCGCGCTTTTCACTACCTTTTTATTAATTTCTGCCAGCCCTCGCGCCAGGACAAATCTCCTTTGCTCTGTATTCGATCATTTAAGCAGTGATATATATATATATCTGTACCAAGTGTTTCTAGCGATCTGTCTAGAGAAGGCCTTTTTACTGCGTCCTAGTTACATTTATAATTACGTAATAATCACATAACTTTATTACATGTATATAGCTGAGTACTATTTCATTATTATAGTTATATTACTTTTACTGTTTCTCCTCATTCTGTACTTTGAAGACTTGAAAAGTCATTTGATTCTGCTGCACGTTCAGTTGAGAATCAGTCATATTGCGCATCCTAGCTGTGGGAGCCCTTTTACCTAAATGCATATTTATGGATCCGTGTTCTGTGATCAGCCCCTGCTAACGGCGCTAAGGTATGTAGCAGTTGGGACTGATGAGATATCTGAAGGTAATATTAATCTGTGACAATCTAGCTTTCCAGAATCTCAGCTTTACTTCTTGTATGGCTTCATCGTATCTCCTAGAAAACAGAAGATCTGCCTCTATTACTGTTTCAGTGGCCTGTTTTATAGGTTTGTACTGAAATTGCATTTACCCTGCCAGCTCAATAATATCTTTAGATAAATGGCTGTGTTCTTTAGTAAATCTCAGTTCTGATTTAACAATAGTTAAACACCTCTGCATTTGTTAAAAATGCAAAGAAATGGTCTAGGAATGCCACTCATGTAGATATTGCATTTTAAGTCCTGCAAATTGATATTGTAGTCTCAAGCTTATATGCACTAATTTCTCCCTTAAAAACAATGTAGGAAGAAGCATAGCCAGATTTAATGTAAACTCTAACACAACAGGGAAACTGCATCCCTACATTATCCAGAAGTCACTCAACATTTGCAATAAACAATATTTTCTCAAGTGTGATGATAATAACTGAACTGTTGTGACCTCCCTTTAGAAAAGCCCTGTTCTGCCTGCTAGGTTGAATCAGCTCATAGTATTTCTCTGAAGCTAAATGACAGGGTAAGGAGTTTATTCAGGCTGCAACGAAATGACGAGGCAACGAAATGGCATTGAACTGGAGCCCAACGCGGAGCAACACGCCAAGCGATTCGTGCCATGGACGTTGTTTGTCATCCGCTTGGCTCCGCCCCTGCCCTGTCACCTTCGCAAGCACCACTGGATTACTGCGCAGCTACCGGGTCCTCTTTCCGAGAGGGGTGGGCACACGCTGTGCTTGGCACTGCAGCTGGTGCAATCAAAGCCTGTTTGTGCTTGAAAATGATGCTCTGCCCCTGGCTGTTGAATAACCACCACAAACTGTGCTTTAGGGGTTCGGGGGCTTTCTGTTTCCAGACGGTGGAAAAGCAAGTACTGCCAAGCCAAAGTGTAAGAACTTGCCAACCTCTCTCCCAGCCCGAACAAAAATGTTGTCCTCTACCCTGTAATCCTCAGATTTTTTGTCGTCATTCATTAATTCTGCCTGTGTTTTCTGCCCCTATTGTGCCACGCTGTAGCAGTACAAATGCATTAAGTGAACATTTTGGGGAGGTTAATTTCATTTTTCTCTTAGACCCTGAAAACTGGCACAGTACCACAACATTTACGTGCTAGCGAGATGCAAGATCAATCAGACTGTTTCCCTTGAAGGATCCCCCCAAGATCCTAATTTGAGTGTTGTTTTAGGATTTGGATTTACAAAAGTAGAAAGATTAAATAAATAAAAACAAAACAAAGGATTTGCTGTGAAAACAGCCTGGATCTGAGACACTTATTCACCTAAATCAGACGAACGGGTCTTTAATTAGTAGGTTCAGCTACCTTTGGATGCCAACATCCATCCATTTCCTAACCACCTAGCCAGAACAGGATCGCAGGGAAGCTGAAGCTTATCACTGGAAATACTGGGCAAAAGGCAGGGTACACCCTGGACAGGACACCAGTCCATCACAGGGCACACACAGACACAGGCGCACACTCACACCAGGGCCAGTTTCCCCAGAAGCCAATTAACCCACCAGCATGTCTTTGGACTGTTGGAGGAAACAGGAGCACCCGGAAGAGACCCAGAAAAACACCGGGAGAACATGCAGACTCCACACAGACAGCACCCCAGGTCCAGAATTGCACCCGGGGTCCCAGCTCTGCGAGACGACAGTGCTGAGAGCTATGCCACCATAGATGCAAATATTTCAAGTTTGAATAAATGGAATGATTTTTTCCCCCTTTGAAATATGATCTCCTTATGTAACTAATGATCATCAGTAATAGTGTTTGTATCCTTTTCAATATTCTATTCAGAAAGCTGAATTCCTATTTACACAAAAAATTGTAAAATAGAGAATGGAATGTATGCTTTATTTCTCTTTACTTAAAACAAAGCATATTTAAGGAAAATGTTATGTTCTTAAAGCTATGTTTTTAAATGAGAATATTAAATTTTGTTTTTAACTTAAAATAATTCCTGTGTATATTATATATGGTTATAATTTGAAATTAAAACAATAATAGAAATCAATTTAAAATGAGACTGCTTCCTAATTTTCCATTTAATGAAATACTCACGTTTCTAGTTCTTCAATTACTGCTTTTGTTTTCTGTTAGTTATTGCTTTAGTTTGTGTGAATTTCTTTTTTTATATATAGAATGATTAATCAATTTCACGGTTGCATCTTCTATTCACGTCAAGACCAGAGCCAGGCCAAGGACAGAAAGATACAATGTTGTCACTCGTGCCATTGACTTCAGAAATGCGTTCATGCCGCTTAAAAAGAAGCTGTAAAGATCGGGACGTGCACAGCGGTGATTTAACGTTTTTCCGTGTGAATTTCTTTGATAATGAATCTGTGCTAATATAACGATGGTCTATAGATTAAGATTGGGAAAATTCTACGAATTTCAAATACACATTTCTGACCTACTACTATTTAAAAAAACACGGAATTAAAAATTCAGTATAATTTTAGACATTTTTTAATTTTGCATTACAAACACATTTTTTTTCTGATACATTCTATTCACATGCAAAGCGACACAACGCCGTTTAAAGGAATCCCAGCCATAAGTACACAAACGCAAGCTGGCATTAGCCTTGTCTAATCTTGAAAAGTGTGGACTTTTGTTCCTTCCATCCGATTAATTCCAACAAATACAATTACAGCTTTTGATTCAGGGCAGCTCCTCTCTGTTTTTGCGTGGCCGCAAATCAGCTGCACATGAATCACTCTCTTTATTAAGCTGTATTTTAAGTTCCTTTTAGCCCATTGTGGATGCTGTAAAATTCGTTTTATTGTAACTGTACAAACTGAATCAGGGGATGGTGGATAATATTTATTACCTGATTATCAGCATTTATCTCCTGCTGCCTCCAAATCAGCTTTTAATATTTCCTACTCGACCCCGGGACGCTGTTGTGAATCTTTGATAATTGCACTGTTTTGCATTAATTGAGAAAAGCTGTAGCCTAAACTGATCTGTGCTTCTCTGAGCAACTTTGTTCTAGTACTGAACAATTTGACCTCCCCAAAAACGTCTGTACTGTTTAGTTCCTTATAATCTTATTTAGTCTTTCTAAAAATATCTCCTCGTTAAATCGGTATTTGTTTTTCAGTGAACATACTTCAACATTCAGCTAATGCAGAGGTATTTTTAATGCTAATGTAGATTTCAATACAAAACCATATTTACTTAGGATTTTTTGTAAAAGAGTAGAAGTACAACTAAACATAAATTTACAATATCCCTGTAGTAGTATTATAGGATTAAACAAAATTAATTGATAATAATTACCTACAGGACCTTTCTGTGTGTAAACTTACATACTGACAAGTGCGTTTCTATCCGTGTATTTCTTTTGATCTGAGGGTAATCAATTAATGATCGAGGGTTTTCTTGTCTTTATTGTCGAACCAACATTTCGAATGATGAAATGACTGTCCGAAGGATCACAGAAGCGTTTGCTTTACTGCCATTTCGCTTTGCTACTTATTCTAAAGCGATCTGTTTAAAATGTGGATTTATGCATTTATTTTCCTTTAGAAGGAAAAAAAAGTATTTGGATAATTGAAATATTGGAACACAACTGTATAAACGTGTATGTATTACGTAAATGTATTTCTTTTTTTATTTTATTTTTATAAATGTATAATTTATTTATAAAGTAAGCAGACATAAGACATAGAATTGCTTTTTTTTCTATTTTCTCGCAAAAGCATTACACTATCGTATTCTGTTTTTACACTTAGAAAAAAAAAGATATCTGCCGTGTCCCGCATCATGGAAGCAATTGCATCTCAGTTAAAAATATCACCAAAGAACAGGGTTAAACATTCGGTGCCGGAAGATTTAACATTTCAGCTTTCTGCGGTAAAAAATAAATAAATAAAAACATTACCACAGAGCAACAAACAGTCGTTTCCAAAGGCATTTTCACCAAGAAAAAAACGGGGCCTTACTTTCTGGGGGAGTATTTCATAATGATAATAATAAACTAATTAATTAATCATCCGGACTGCTGATCTCCTGTGTTGCGCCCTGTCGCCCTCCCCAGCTCCTGATCTCTGCGGCCCACGTGTGCTCAGGACTTGGCTTTAGTTAGAATTAACCCGGGACTCTCGTCATGATAGTGCATTTCAAGAAGGTGTAGTTCTGAGGGCCCGAAATGACACCTGCAGTTATCAGGAGCACTAAAAATGGCTCCCAAAAACGAGCAATACAAAATATTATAGAGATGTGCGATTGATACTTGGGGGAAAAAAAACCAACAACACATTAGTGCTTGAATAGTATACTCTCCCAATGAAACATTTTATCTTCCTATTTTACTACTAATAATGATGATGGTAAAGCATGCAACGTTGTAACCGTGTGTGGACGCGGTTTGAACGTAATGTGACAAATTACGTTTCTGTAATTCGACGTCGACTTTAAAGAACGATAAAAAGATCTGTGAAGGAACAGATTGGACTCGGTGCGTGGTGAGCGGTTATCTTCTGAACTGTCTCAAATGTGTGCATGCGTGAGTCCCGGCGGCTGAGTGTGTGTTGAAACCAGCTGCAGAGGGGATTGATAGAAGACGAGAGCAGGCAGCTCGCGGGTTTCAGCACCGCAGAGCCGCGGACAGCACCCCGGAGCGCGCGCACACACACACAGAGCGCGCGGGGTGGCAGAAGCGTGCTGCGCTCCAATCGCACCGTAATGACCAATTCATCTTCTGGAAAATAAACACAGGCGACCCTTTCGTTTCCCGCAGCACAGTTGCATACTCTTTGACGACCATCAGTTGGTTTAATGTTTCGCTGGTCACAGCAGCACCCGGGAGAAACGGAATCGTGGTTAACGATTATCTGAGCGCCGGCATTGGCTAACCCAGTCATCTCACTTTTGTAGGAAATATCATCCGCCGCGAATGCAAGCATTTAAAGAAATTACTGCAATTTTAATGTTGCACAGGTTCACTTTTAAATATATGCTGGTATGTCCTGGAGTTCTTCTACAATTCGGTCTTTCAGTCGATGTATTGATTATCGTTATCGCTATCATGCTTACCGTGGGCGCAGACCGCAGGCGGCAGGAAGGGCTCGCGGGACGCCTGGGGGTGTGACAGAAGCGGCACGCGGGTGCTGCACCGCTGGTCTCCGGGGAGCCACGGCGGGGGTCTCGGGCGCGCGGTGCGTCAGGGACGGGTCAAGCCGGGCTCGCGCTTGGCGGCGCTCTCCGCGGGCCGCCGGCTCGCGCACTGAGCCGCCGACTGAAGCTTCGTTTCATTCATCCTCCTCCTCCGCCTAATCCCCGCTCGCTATTGGCCAGCCGCTGGTGATGTGGTTTTCTTTTGGGGTGGGGGGTTGTGTTGGGGGGGCTGAGCTGACGTCTTTAACCCCGGCGCGCCTCTCAGTTTATCGATGGCGCTGTACGTCTGATTCAAGAAAGGCGGAGGGTTGCGGAGTCCAGTAAGAGAGCCGATTAAATCGCCCGTTCCCGAGAACACCCCTCTTTCTATGGGCATACCTGGGCTAAACCCCCCCCAAAACGAGGAGAAAACACGCGGGAAATAAGCACGGTAAAGACTAAACTCGTGGGTGAAGTATGTCATACATAGATTACAAATACCGAGAAATTTACGTTTTATCGTCTACACCTACTGCGATCAACGCGCATCCGATGCGAGTTCGACGTATATACAGTGTGTATTGAGGCTATGGGTCTAAGTGAAACTAATTCAAATTAACAATGACAAAATAAGCCCCTTGGCTTCGACTCGGACACGAACCAAGAGTTATTTCAATTTACCGTCATCACCATCATCCTCATTCTTTATCTACAGATTATTCGGCGGAAGAACGATTTTTAATTTTGAACAAAATCGAAGCTCAGGGTCGCCAAAAAGAAATGCCTCGGCTTTTCTTCATTCGACTTCGGAGAAACGATTAAGGTGTATTTGTATCGACAGGTCGCCACCTTTAGAACACAATCTTTTAGGTTTTATTTGCTCATCAAGTTTTATTTATTTTTATTTTTCCCCAAACAGCTGAAATGTAAATTATAGGTTGCTCATGGGAAGAGGGGGTTAAAATTACATTATTTTTCAGCACAGTAAGAATTGACAGTAGTGATACAGAATAATTAAAAAGACACTGTAAGATGGAATGCTTCAGAACAACTAAAAACAATTTAAATTTAGTGTAGATATATATATATGTGTAATATATAATCAGTTATAGGTATCTTTCTCAATATTCACCAATAGAATTTCGGGCTGCGCAATATTTCACACCAAGAGTACTTTGAAATAAATCCTAAATCGGAGTTTTGCTGGCGTGTAAAAAAATAAAATAGTATTATTGTCCACGTTTCAATTTACTTGATGGTGTATTTGGAGAGGATTTATGATTATTTATTATTTTATTATATGATTTATAAAATATTTCCTTTTATAAAATTACTCGTGGTTACCCA
Source organism: Lepisosteus oculatus (assembly GCF_040954835.1). Lineage (NCBI taxonomy): Eukaryota > Metazoa > Chordata > Actinopteri > Semionotiformes > Lepisosteidae > Lepisosteus > Lepisosteus oculatus. The sequence continues at coordinate 4,589,418 of NC_090722.1, read as the reverse complement.
GGTTTAAAAATTTCAGTGAGATGTTTTGGAAGACCTCCATATTGACGTGTAAAAACCCTTAAATCAGAAGAAAGAGTATGTGTAAAAATATTGTAAATACTTGAGGATCAACAAGTTAGGAACAGCAACTTCGATTTTATATATATATATCGTGAAATTATGTAGTGGTTGTAAAAATACAACATTTATAACAACAAAGGAAAATTCGAATTTCACAATTAAATACTTGTTAGGTATTTAAGTCTATTTTGGCATGACGTCTGCTCAGTCACTGTCACATATACTGTATATCCCCAAACGCAGCTGAAGACAAGTTGATCTGTCGCTTATTTCTCAGTATTATAAGTATTACAGGCTATTTTCCAAAACTAGGAAAGGTCTTTTAACTCAACAGTGAAAAAGTGAAGACGACTTTTTGTAACAACTTTAAAATTTCTATGGATTCGGAAAACAAAACGTATTATTTACGTTACACGCTGAATCTGATGGCGGAACGACTTCTGGAAAGGCCGTGCCCGGATTGGAGGCTTTTAATTGTTTTTTTTTTAGCCATGGCCATCTTTTAAAATTCATATTAATTTTCCCAAATCCCAAAAACTTCGAATCCACCGACAAACATGCCTTTTAAAAAGCTTTCGATATCAAGAGATTTCGTTGACGAAGCGACGCTTCTGACGCCTTTAGTGTAAAAAGTGATTTCTTTACAAACGGTTATGATGACATTTTCTTGAATATCGAGAAGACAACCGCAATCTCGAAACTCTGGGATCTGTCGCTTGCCGACCAACTCTGTGTTGCGAAATTATGAACAAGCGGCACAGAATGACCCACGGTTACGAATACACCTTTAATTGATTGCTGAAAACACCCCCCGAACAGCCTGATCTCTTTTTCAGACATTTTCCACATTTCCTCTCCATCTACTTTAAACACAATTGGTCATTTGATTGAGCAAACGGGTGGGGAAACGTCAGCAGACGTCCAACTCTTTGAAAAGTGATCTCCGAGTTTCCGACGTGCCGCACCTCGAGTTGGGCACCCAGAACTCAGCCGCCAGTTTCTGTCACAGTAGGTAGATTCCCCGATTCAAGTATATACACAACCCCTTGTCATTTCATTGGAAATGTCGTTATCCTCTTTCTCCACAGGCTATACACAGATTTCAGTTTTTTAAGGAAGCTTATCACACCACTGTGTCGGAAAAGGCCTACTGTCTTATATTTTCAGCGAAGGCTGGAAATGTCAAAACACCCTTTTACGTACCAGAAAGCATAACAGACTTATAGGATCTCATACTGTATACCTAAGTGCTGGGAAAGAGGTGTCCGTGGAAAAATATGGATTGTATGCAGATCTGCATTAGGCTTCTGTACGGGGGAACAAAATGGTATTCTGTGGTATTACAAGAAATACGTATATATGTAACTACGCCGCTGACATAAATATAAGGGCTTCTTGCAATGCTGTAATGAGGAGGGGTGGGTTGCGTTTGTACAGCAAGGATGCGGTAGCGATAGAAAAACATAACAGTGTCTCACAATAAAGACATGCGGTACGTGTGATTATAGAAAATTCAAAAATGAATATTGGCAAAAGGGAGAATTTAAAAAAAAAACATTACCTGAATCACGTGGTCTGGCGTGCATCGAGCCCAGGCAGCCAGGCTGGAAAAAAAAAAACAGCAAGAAATTACTGTCAGCGTGCCACCGCGCATGCGCTTCTCTGTGGCGTGCATTAGCCTGTTTCCAAGATGGAGAGAAGTCTGCTCGGATAAGGGAAATGGCCAAACCTGTAATATACAGCGTCACTCCAGACAGTACAACACCTGAAGTCCAGTTTGTGAGCCTTTGTGACCATTCACACCGGAGCCCGGCGGGCCGAGATCCATAAACCACGTGCTGGCATTGGTCATGACGCATCAACAGTGTCAAGACCACAGCGTCTCAAGGCGCTGGGCCTATCCAAAGCCTGTAATTGTATTGAGACCCACTGCATTCGTTTAAAAATCTTCTGACGGTTGTTGACGGTGTTCACGCTACCCGGATAGTGCAATGAAGCACTGAAAGGCCACGGAGCACCAAGAAAAAAAAAGGTTTAGGGCAGATCTGAAGAATGACAACCCACGGGATAGAGACACACGCCTTAGTGCACAGCAGGCAGTAACGCGTGCATTCACAGCTTCGTGCGGTTTTACTTTCGCAACATGGATCACGGTTGCTTTCTAGTTGCTACATGCATTATTTCGCTGTAATATAAACCACTTGCTCGAACCAGTCGATGTGATTTAAGGTTCCATTCTGTTCAGCACTTATTTTGCATGATATTCAAAATTCAAAAAGTCAATACGTCACCTACGAGACCCACGAATACTAGGCTCCGCTTCGACGTTATGATTATCGTCGTGACATTAGGTAGAGGATCGAACTGCGAATTGTAAGGACTTTACGCGATTCATCCAAAGTAAATTGTAACCTTCTTACCACCCATAAATAAAAACTCCATCCCATCCCGATGACACAGTAAAAACAAATAGGAACCCTGCTTTTCTAAAAAAAAGAGCGTCAAGATTGGCCGTGATAAAATCCCCCACCAGCCAGCGTGGGTTCTGCTGTCACTTCGGTGGATATTAACCGGGAATTAATCCATTTCGGGCCTCTTCCCGGAGCTGCACGATGTGATCGGCTGTTTCTGCCCGGCTACGTGAAACCTGGCCGTTAGCACAAGATCGGTTAGCCACCTTTTAAATAAACGGTCGGAGCAAATAGTGTTCACAGTAATTCGCTGTCTCACCTCTGGTTGATGTTTCTTCGTTGCATTTGCTTATATCTGATGCCTTAGTTATTACGCGCTTTAAAACACACACTTGGGCGCCCGCTTAACAGTTAAGAGAATAAATCACCGTAATTCAATTCCTTTGAATTGAGGCCCGCAATTCATAACGATTAACAAAACGCGCTGAAACACGAGCACAAATGTAATGCAAATCCTGGAGTCTTCCTTCTAAAACTGTTCTAAAAAAAAACACATAATGGGCCCGAATTTCAAAGGCTTGTGTAGTGCTGGTAAGTGTACACACAGTGTCGGTGAAAAGAGTTAATTCATTACAAGACGTGCTGTGCTGGTGTTGTGTACACCGGAGAGACGGGGGCTATTTTTTTTTTACGATATTCCTATTCTTTGACTGCGTGGCTTTGACTTAGACTGTGTCCCAATCGGGCCTGGATTTCGGCGATTCTTCTGATCATTAATTAAAAAAAAGAGGTTCCAACGTTTCGTTTCAGGGCAACCCGTCGCTGAAATGCTTCACGAATGAGCGAGGGCAGCGCTGGCAGTAAAAACCGAGCCCACGAGTTTCCTTAATCTGATTAGAAAGGTTTAATTCAAAATCAGGTAATACCCTTCCTAACACTTCCAGTAATTAAAGCGAACCACCCCGTGGCTGAGGGGATTAAAATCATTATTTATTTGTGCAAATAAATATTATTATTATTATTATTATTATTATTATTATTATTATTATTATTATTATTATTATTATTATTATTATTATTATTATTACACTGGAATCCGTAGAGCGTCCACCGAAAATTTAAACCGAAGATAGTATAACCAAAGAAGTAATATTTCACGCCATATATTAGACAATAAATTAAGGGGGAAATTTATCTTAGATGTTTTACCGCGTTCGATGCATTGCAATGGTTTTGAAATATTTAAATACAACACAGAAAGAGCAAGCTGAGGGTCCACGCGCAGACAGCCGTATTTCACATTTCTCCTCGCACAGAAAAAAAAACAAGCCTTTGTTGTTGAAAGCTCCGCAGTGTGGTGCCTTCCTTACAAAAGCCGAAAATATTTGGAAAAAAATGTCTTTAAATTCTCAAGGCAGATTACGCCCGTGTTATATAACCAGGTCAGCAAAAGTCATTTGCTTTTTTTTTTTTAATCCCACAATACTCCAAAACGCGTAGACTCGAGCTTAACTTCTCCGGCCTGGAAATCCAGAACGAAACGCAGGCTCGTTTTAAGGTCTTCAATGTCACTGGATTTTGCGTCAGGGCGTTCAAAGTTGTTTCGTTAAAAAAAAAAAAAGCACTTCCTACATCCGCACGTCGCTGTATCAGTTCGTACATCACCTCGTGTAAATTCTTCTACAGAACTTCGGTGCCTGCACACAAAAAGTCACCTTGCACGGTGGGTACACACATCACGTTAAAACCGTTTGCAGATTTCTGACATTATTCTACACTTTAAATTATCCCTTTTTTAATAAAGGAATGCAAGGCTTTTTGACTCTTGCATTTTCGGGATACTTCTGTTGGAATATGTGTAGGTGACATCACCTACAGTCTGCACTGATGGCACCGTTCAGACGGTGGCCGGTATCTGGCGCTATATTACTCCAGATAACCCTGTGCCACCTGAAATGGTGCAGGCAACCCGGGCTTAGCCTGGCCATCCTCCACGCCTTTGAATTGCCAGAAAGATCCGTTGGTTTTGCGCTGGGATCCCCGGCTGCTCTGGGCCCAGGCTCCTGGGCTCACACCCTGTACCAGAGACGCCTTGCGGGAAACCACCGTTCAGCTCAAAGTGGCTTCGCTTTCAAGGAGGCCGGCCAACGAGTCTCCATTGGACTAATTGTGCACCCTGAACGACGCGAATCTTTTGGGGGGGGGGGGAGAAAACCAAAACAGATTGAGAAATATCTTCCGAGATCAACTCGACAGGAGCAAGAAATGAGCCTGCTCAGCCGCACGCATACAGACGGATACAAATGAAGCGGCACAATTTCCACGGCTATTTCTTTTTTTTCCCACACGGTAGATGAGAAACCCAGTGCCTTGTGAGAGAGAGAAACCATAAACACAGCTTCGTGTTTTTTGTTTGTTTTGTCCGTTTGCAGTTGTTAAAAAGACGAGCGTGTCGTGGGTTCCGAGCGAGTGTGCCGCTGTGATCTGCCGGAGAAGAAGGCACTGGGACTGTCACTGGGGTTATGCGTGTGTGTACGTTTGAGTACGGGGGGGGGGGGGGGACTTTAATCCCCCGCTCGAGCATTTAAAAGCCTTCAAGCCCGCTCGACACTCCTTCTTGTAAGGAGAATGGAGGAAAAACAAAATCTCAAGAGCAGGAATCACGAGTGTATAGAAATCCGACCTGTCACCGAGGGATTCGGAGATACATGTGCAGCCATCCGAGCGACCCGGAGCTCTCTTTTTGTGAAAAATAACTGCACTCCGGCTTCCTCCTCGCCCCACACGGCGTTCAGGTGCGGGGAAGGCGAAGAGTGGGGGGAGAGGGGGGGGGGAACGGGAGTAAAAAAAACGCAGGCTGCAGCCCGGAGCGGCGAGCGGAGCGGAGCCGAGCCGGACCGCGACATTCCCGGCGCCGCCGCGACCCGGTTTCCCGGCCGAAAAGGGCGGACGGCGACGCTGCCGCTCTCCAGCTGAAAGGAGCCAAGCAGGAGGGGAGGAGGAGGAGGAGGCAGGAGGAAGGAGGAAAGAGGGGGGATTTTGCGTTTTTTGCTTTTCTCGCCTTCGTCGTGGTTGTCCTGGCGTCTTGTAGTACCACTTTTCCTAACGGCGCCGGTGATGTTTTTTTTTTTAAATCATTCATTTACAATATCCTCGGTATATCCACGCGTACGGACGTGCTAAAGAAATCATACATACATGTGTGTATATATATAGAGAGAGAGGTCTAATTTCGCGGTCCTGAAGCCGTACTTACCGTATCCCGCTCGCTCCGGGGGAGACAGGAACCGGCGCCGAGCCGCGCGGGCCGAGCGGTCCGTGAGCACTGCCAGCTCTCGTGCCGTCCCTCCGCCTGTCTTGCGCCGGCTGCCTGCGGCGGGCAGTGACGTCACAGCGGCCCTGTCCATTCAGCTTTTCCCGTCCGGGTAACCCCCCCTCCCTCCTGACATGATTATTAATTCCCATCCGACACCGTCCACTCCGCACCCCACCTACACAACCACAGCCTCTCCCGCCCTCTCCCGGAAAAAGCGAGCGAGAGAGCCGGTGTCACTCTCCCTCTCTCTCCTCCGCTGCTGCGCCGCCGCCGTCCTCCCCACTAGACGGCTGCGTGTGAACTCGCACCTATGTTAAACCGACAACATATAAGGCGCGCAAGGCCCGCCCTCTCCGCGACACGCTGCGGTGACGTTTCCCTCCCCCTGGAAGACAGCGAGCGTCTGCCAACCCCTCCAATACAGTGTCCCCCCTTCAATTTTGTCGTCCGTCGGTCTCTGTTCTCTGTTCTACTGGGAGCTGTCCGTCCGTCCGCCGCTACCACCACCACACCCTTCGACTTTAAACAAGCTGCCCATCTCCCGCGTCCATTTTGTGTCACTGCCTTGTTATTGACCGTTTCACTTGTGCCAGTTTTCCATGTCCCCCCAAAGTCTTCCCCTCTCTCTCTCCTCGCTTGTTAGCCGGAGGTGCTCAGAGACACCGAGGGCCGTGGCTGTAAGGCGGCCCGACCGGACACATCGGTCCCGTTCCGGCAGGAGGCGGCGGCGGCCTTCCCGCCACTCCGGGCCCCCGAGCTCCTCTGACGGGTGGCACGGCGCGCGCGGTCACAGAGAGCCCCCCCCCCCCGAGCCTCGCGGGGGCCCGGAGGAATGCGCGGGTCGGCGGGGTGAGAGCGTGCGCCTCCGCGGTCAACGCCGAGTTCAGACAGGCGGGGCGGAGGGGGGGGGGGTGGTCTGGCGCGGCTGATTATCATAATAATCGCATCTCGGCGACGAAAATCTCTTTTGAATACATTTACTTGTTCAATAGGAGGCGCGACGGCCAAAGAGAAAACTTTGCCAGACTCAGTCTTGGGTTCTCTCTGATCGTGGACGGTTTTTTTTTCCCCCATTTATTTATTTTTGTTGTTTTGTTTTGTTCCTATACATATACATACGGCTACTGTTTCGTGTTTCGTCTAAGCCGGGTGAAGTCCACCCCTGGCGGAGAGAGAGCGGGGCAGACTTGGTTACCAAGGGCGGTCCGGGTCGGTCTGTGGCAGGCGGCGAGGAGAGTCTAGAGTTGAGAATAATGCACAATGGCTTCGTTAACACACACACACACCCCCACCCAACCAATACAAAAAAAGACGCCTGGGAACTCGGACGCACCGAAGTTGACAGGAGACTTCTGAATTGCTGTGTGATGTCTCAAGTTCATTATCAACCCCCCCCCCCGAACCCAAATCCAGCCTCGTCCCCATCCCCCCCGCTCACAATCGCCCAGGAGCCGTGCGTTGCCAAGAAACCGAGACTGAAAAACAGAAACTTGTCTGAATATCGCGGATTTACCAGTCGCAAAAACCTTCGCCTGGCAATGCGAATCGCGTGCAATATCTTTATTCCAGCAACACCGCCAGACGACAATACCGTGCCTGTCGGCTTGTCAGCCAGGTCGGTTGGGTTTTTTTTTTCCTTAAAAAAAAAAAGGCGGATCAGCGATCAGTACAGACGCCTGCCGACACCGCGGCTCTCCCGAGTGGCTTTTGGCTGTGTTCCGGCGACGCCTGAAAGCGAACAGCGCTGAACACGTACCCGTCCCTCATTCCTCTGTATAACCAGGGTATGAAATAAGTGAAACAGGTGAGCACGGGAGTATTTCACCAGCTCGTTGTAGACTGTGAATTAATACGAACTCTGAAACAAATCACAGTCTGCAACTTGGCAAAAAATTCGGACAACATTTCCCGGCAGTCTGTAATTTAGAGAATAAAGACGCCTTGTGGATTATTCCAGTCGTTAAAGGTCGCCGATTTCTCCCAGGGGGGCGGCTCCGTGAAACGGCCCCGCTGGCTAACCATCAGCCCACGTGCTCCTGACCTGTCCAGAAACACGCAGAGGGCGAGCACGTGGAGCTGCGAGAAACGTCAACATTTCTGTACAGGGGCCGAGTCTGCGGACACCCCGGTGACACCAGACGCAGTATGGGAACCCAGTGTAATTCTACAGTAAATTGTATTTCTCCCAGCGGTGTAACAGAAACCAGATCGGATATTTTAATCTTAGCATTAACACAATATGCACCTCCCAGCCTAGTGCGCTGGGACAGTTGTTTTTACATAGCTAACCCAGCATGAACAAATACACATATTATATACAGACATATGTTGCATTTGATCATTTTCCCACATGGTCGCGATCGCATGATCGCAGAGACACTGTGATCCATAGACAGTAAACAAAGCTGGAGGCTGCTGAGATCGTCACGTGTGCTGTAGGTGTACACACCTGAAGAAGGCTCCACGACAGGAACGTTGTGTTTTCTTTCTTCTCTTTTCAGCACAGGAATAAAACTATTACTTGTTCCTTTGCAGTTAAACACTTGCCTACTTTAACAACAGACACCGATCGAGCTTCCCGTGCGGTGCCAACAGATAGGACTGCTCATTTGTATTGTTAATAAGTTATCTACACGTAGGTTGCGTACAGTGCAGTAGTAAATGATCTTCTCCAAGAGAAGACAATAATGAGTTGATTCTCAATCAGGTGTGTGTTTCCGTAGCCTCTATAACCCTAACCCATATCCTTGGCTTCAGTAACCTCTCCTCCTATATTCCCGATTCCTGGCAAAATAAAATCGCAAATGTGCCGAGTTAATCAGCGGGAGAAACGCGCATTTCTTTCTTGTTGTACACTAATGGAATAACAATTTCACTCTGCCGCTCGCTGTTAGAGTCTTATCTCCGCTATAGAGTCGATTCCGATCCGCATACTCTTGATATTATTGATAAGAGACCGCTCTTTGTGGTTTAAATAGACCCTTTAGCGCGGACGTATCCTTCGTGAGGTTCTGTACGTTCAAATCAATTCAAATACAAAATAAAGCGCAAAGACGCACATTGCAGAACATGAAAGATGGTTGTCTCGTTTTAAGTTTTCTCATTTCCCCCGCCTGTTATAATTTAAAGGCTTGCCGTAGATGAAATAATTCCAGCTACAGGAAACTACGGTTTTGTCATGCGAATATCAAGGCCTCGATCCCCTTAATGCGACGAGCGGTTTTCATTTGGCCTTAAGACACAATTCGCTCTCTTTCCGTGCGACTGCTTTGCAGTGCTGAAGGTTTTGTCGTTGTAAAGGTAATGCTGCAGCGGGGACATTTATCCTTAAAAAGGGAATATTTTCCAGCGAAAAAGGCAAAGAGCCGGGCGAAGATAGAGCGTCTCTAACTTATTGTGTTTCCATCTGACGATTTTGTTTTGGTGAGATTTTCAGAAAATGGCCATTTTCGATGCCAGCGTCGTTTACCAACACGTTTGTGACGGATTCCTTAGAATTCTTTCAAAAGTCTGTGTGGGTGTGAGTGGGCGGGGGAGGGTTACTACATTCACGGTTCTGCGTGGATTGTAGCCGGCACTTTCCTACATCAGTCCTGCGAAACAAACAAACAAAACAATAACCAGGGATTTAAAAGCAAAACGTTTGGTGCCCGTGCTTAAATTCATTCGGCAGCGTCAGCAGAATCAGGTGGATAAACGGAAATAACAACAAACACAAACTTAAAAAATTAGCATTGATACTGGCTGAGCCACAGGCGTAGCCGAAGAAATGTGCTCTGGTTTGTACACATTCAGTCATTCAGTCGACGCCAGATTTTTGCAGTACACTCGGGCGGGACGTGTTCCTGCTGCACGACGTGAAAGCAGACTTAAGTTTAGGAGTGTGGGTCAGAGAGTCGAACTATAGGACCCGACTATGTACACCATCACTGACGACACCGGAAATAACAGCTGGGCGGAACATCGGGATATTTCTTCGCTCTTTCGTCATTTTAAACCTTTTTAAAGTATTATTATTATTATTATTATTATTATTATTATTATTATTATTATTATTATTATTATTAAAACTGTACTTTTGCCTAAAGAACGCTATGCACATCTCCATTCTGTTTAATCCGATCATTTAGCTGAGTTTCAGTGATTTTTTTTTCAGACGAAGATAATAAGAATGTTGTGGCTTACGAAATACAGTAGCAACTGATGGAATTGTTAGATAGATAGGACTGGTATCCCCAAAACGAGTGTATTACTGATGAATTCACTATACGCTTCGATCAGAAAATACTCGCATATGTAGCTAGGTACTATATTGAAGTTTCCCATCTGGGCTTTGAGCTCGCAAGTAGTTCAGGTGGGCAGCTGCGTCAGCAGGCGTAGGCTACAAGTGAACAAGTAATAGGTTTATTCCATGCTGAAAAGAGAAGAGAGAAAACAAAACGTTTCGGCTGTGACACACCCGAAGAAGGCTCTACAGCCGAAACGTTGTGTTTCTTTTCTTCTCTTCTCAGCACAGGAATAAACCTTCGCTTGTTTCTTTAAGCTCGCAATCCGCGTCTGTACCAGCAGAGCTTTCGGCACCACGAAATAGTGTCCTCACACTCCCGACGGACAGCGCGGACGCCTTGGGGGTTGGAGACCCCGCAGGTTTTACAAGAACTCAATTCTCAAAGCTTTCAACCAGCAGGTAGGGAAGACCTAAAAAAGACCAAGGTGCCTGTCCGAGTGATGAGTTCGGTTAAGCACTCCAGATCGCCGCAATGAGAACTGTGCAAAGCCCTTTCCTCTACAAACCCCGTTACCCTGCTGTACTGGTCCGCCCTGATCCACGCACCTAACACCACGCCCGGTACATCTGCGGCCTGTCCCGCCGCGGCAAAGAGTTGGAGTCTTTAATGATACGGGTTCGCTGCAGGAAGCAAACCGCCCTTTCCGGCCCGGCCAGAGCGCCCAGCTTCAGCTTCTTCCAGCATCTCCACCAACGCGCTTGACCTGGATCACCACCTCACAATAAACTGGTGTGGCTGCACTTCGTTAAAAAAAAGGTGAACAAAGCTGACGATTGTATCGAGTTTTAAAAAGGAGAAAAAAGCGTCGCCAATAGATCTCCTGACAGAGGCTTTAAATCGGTGACCAGCCGCTTTAGAAAGGTATCAGGGGCCAAAGAGAGATTTTGCTCTCAGTGTCCGGTGTGTTATGACATGACTCTGTACTGTTCCGAAAGGATAATGCTGTTTAATGACATTTTAACAACCCGTTCTTTGGGCCCGGAATTTGAACTCTAAGTGACGTCATCTCACGCTGTCTGGGACGTCACGAGATCAGAGTAACGCACGGGTCAATTCCACAGCGAGATCAGAATCAGGACAATTCCACGCTGAAGCGCGGAACGATGAAACACAACGTTTCGGCTGCTGAGCCCTCCCGTAGGTCTTCTTCATTGCGGTTTTGGTGCCGCCGAATCGTGCTTTCTCATTTTCAGCGTGCGATTCTCCTGGAAGACTTTAATGGTAACATTATTCGTCAAACCTTTGAATCTAGAATTGTTGGTTTCGATACCCGGTGTGTTTTCTGAAGTAGCACTGCCATACAGTGACAACCACGTAGCGACCAGTCCCCGGAATCACGTGACGTCTTGAGCTTTTCTCGGCGGAACTCGCTACACCGGGGGGAGTTGAAGAGAAAGTTAATCTCTTGCAAAAGCGATTATCCCACTTTTCAGCCCCCCCACCCCCCGACAAGGGCATGCACAATACCGTGCTTATCCTGGGGTTCAGAAGTTGACAGCCCGGCACCGGAACCCGAGGAGCAGCACACACCGGGGCGCGACCCCTGTGACACACGGACCGTCATGCGGAGCTGCACTTGCGAACAACACAGAATCCAAACACACAGAACTCAGCAGAACATTAACAGGAGTGGTGTGAGTGCTTTTCACGGAATTAATGACTAATTGGACCATTATAATAATTATGCATCATTAATGAGTACTTAATGAAGCCATTATTGACGATTGTGGCTGAGGCCAGCGGTTAATTGGCTTCTGGGAAAGCTGCCCCTGGTGTGAGTGTGTGTCTGCCCCGTGATGGGCTGGTGTCCCTGTCTTGGCTGAGTCACGTCTTGCGCCCGTGGCTTGCCGGGATAGGCTCCAGCTTCCGCTCTAGCCTCCTTTCTAAGAGATAAGAAAACGGGTGTAGAGACGTTCCCTATAGGGTTAGGGGGTGTAAAATATGCTCAAATCAGAATGGACGTTCAAAAGTCAGATCGTATTTGCCCTGGAGGCTTGTCGTAATTCGAAATTCGTCAAATGAGGCAAAATCGTTTTAGCATTCGTAGGCATTGTGATGTGGCGCGAACGCTGTGGCATTTGTTCCGAACTTTTGTGAGACAGCGCGCACCCGAACAACTGCAAAGAGAAACTGGCAAGTATTTCTGGTCAACACTCGCGAGTCAGGCGCGAGGGTGGGGTGAGCTCAGCTGCGGCACGCGGAGTCCGTAGCACACCATCTGTGCACTCGATCGCACTACAGATCGGGGCCCCGGCACGACAACGACTGGATTCTGCAAGACAGACCTCGATTGTAGCCCCCTTTCCGCCTCACCCGTAGTTTTTTTTTAAAAAAACACGCAAGCTCGCTTGTCCAAACTTTCAGTTCCACTCTGTTCGCTAGTACTGTACAGCGTTTGTTTACCCGCGGACTAACGATTATCTCTGCGTGCTTGCGTCTGAAATAAAGATACTCACGTTTGGCCCGGTCCCCCCCCCTCGCGATCAACAATGCAATTCTTTCATGTGCTTTTTTTTCCCTTTCCTTTTCGAATTTTCTCACCACATCCAATAAATTGAACCCCTTGTCCGCCCAGCCTGGATCCCGAGACGTGTTCAGAACCCTAACCTAGTCCTCTTTTGTTCCGGCAAATCTGTCCATATTGTCAGGACTCGGCGGGAGCTGCTAACACGCCCTCTTCGACAGCAAAACCCCGTCTTACCCCGCCCCCTCCCTGATTACGGTAGCAACACAACCAATTTTTTTCCCCTCAATTGCTTATTAACTCCGAGTAAGCGCAGAAGTCATTATTCTAATTCAACGACCAATGCCTGGGTTTTTTTTTTCCTCCTGCCGTTTTTCCCCCACATTTTGTCTTTAACCGTAGATACCTCCGAAAGCGCGACCTTTCCCTTAAAATACCACAAAAAAACCCAACAACAAATATCTTGTTCTCTTCTTAATGAGAAAGCAGTGCAGCGCTGGTGCACACAGCAGAAATGTTTGGACCCAACACGAAATGACAACCGTATGACCGCATTAGAGGACAAACAACTTCTGATGACGTAACAGCAGACTGCCGTGGTATTCTCATAGCGTGGCTGCTGTTTGTTTGCGTTAGGAACCGACGCCAGAATTCGCCTTCCCGAATCGAGCGCTTCTCTCCCGCTTACCTGCTCTTGATGGCTTTTGAACGATCCTTTATGGTTCGATTTGTTTTCCTCGCGTCTTGTATCCCCCCCTCGGTGCGTGTGAGCCGCGCTTGTTATTGTAGAAAGACCGGATAAATAAGGATTTTTTTAATGGGGGGGTTGATTCGAGACGCGCTTGCTGTGGAGCCCAATACGAAATGTCACGGTGAGAGAAAGGAAGACGATTCTCCGGTTTTTTTTTAACCCCTGAGCTTCAATAACAGAGGAGCGCCGTGTAGTCGGAGAGCGTAGCCAACACGTAGAGGCTATGTGTAACGCAGAGTCGAAAGAATATGATGCAGATTTTTTGTGACAGGTCCGTTTTTATACAAATGAAGTCTGTGATCCCCAGTTGGGGGGTAATAGACCACTCTGTATATTATGAAAACGAGCGAAAATGGTGCACCGCAACACGAAGCATGGATGCCACCATCAGACATGCAATTAATGCGCATTAGCATATATGCAAATGTTCCAGAATGCATGCAGATTTAAAATGGGGTGGAGGGGGAAATCTGTGCTCCCCGCACAAAGACGGCTTTTTACTCAGTGTCACAATTATAATATGCACTAGTCATGCATAGATGAGAATTTGTGCTTAATGCATATTAATGATATTATATAACATGCTACATACCATGATATAGATTTTATGAACGTATACGCCTCTGTGTTCATAGCTGATTTGAAAAGCAGTTGTAGATGTTGTCTTCAGACAGAGATAAATACGTGCATTGGTATTTCTACGTAAACACTACTGACATCGAAATAACATTAATTGCTGGTTTGTGTCTTTCTCAAGTGATTGCTTGTATTGTATTACCACGCTGCAAAAAAATCATCCTAGAGAATAACACCCCACCTGACACACACACACACACACATTTTAACAGGAGCGTTAATTTGTTAATCAAAGCCTTTTCCAAGGTCTTGATGACCACGTTCATTTTAAAGCCGTTTTTAATTACGTTTCCTGCACACAGAAAATTCCTTGTCCTTTTTATAAGCATGTATTTATCTGTCGCATATCTTAAATGTCCTTTATTGTAAGTAAATATGTAAGGCTTTTACATCATTAATACTACGTTACGACATACGGTGAAAATATGTATAATTCTGAAGTTGTAATGGTTGTACTTCGGGATTAATTGGTATGTTCAAACCAGAGTCCTAAATATTTCATATTGAAATGACATTTGCCGATAGATCGATAGTTATAGAAGAAGACAGAAAAGACACGTCATGCTTTTGAAGCTTAATAAATGCGGTGGTATAGCCTAATATTGCAGCTAGATTGCTGAATGATCTCCGAAGGAGCATAAAAAGGGGAAATAATTTTCTTAATGTGTCAAGAGTGCGCGTGTGTACATCTGCAGACACGGATGTTTCCCTATAGCAACGTGCAAGAACGCTCGCGTGCGCGGGAATGGAGCACTGTACAGGTTCTAAAGAAATTTCCTATAGGCCGAAATGTCAAGTTCTTTAATTCCCACTTCCCTGGAAATCTTTTAAATAACCTAAATTGTGGGCATGAAATGGTAATTTTATTGATGGTTCCTTGAACGAATCATGCCAGACCTGTCCCGCTTATTTCTCTCCAGAACGGGATAAAATTCCAAGACATTTTATGTTGTTATAATAATATACTTTATAATAATATCGTGAATGCCGAGGAATGTTTTCTGTGTATGTACGCACTGATATCAGACTGTGTATGTATGTGCACACACACACGTGTATATGTAGAAAGAAATAGCATAAAGAATATGTAGAATTTGAATTAGAATATACTGAAAACGGGATAAGAAATCATTTTTTGTTATTTCTAGATGTTGTCTGGTCAGATGTCTGTTTATACAAATTAAGTAATTTCTCATTTGACCAAAACAGCCGCTTGAACGCAACAAACGATGAGATACGGGTGAAGACCGAAAATTATTTTTTACAACGCACTTGTTACGAAGTACCTCCTACAAATACTTCACATTCTGGTCTCTGAGAATGTGTTTTCCCAGGAAGTTTTTCTTTTCTGGGAAAGGTGTGCTCAAAGACAGTATTTAAAACCTTCGAAATCGCCCATGTCTGCGAAAATGCCAACTCCCACTGGCCTCATTATGTATGTTACATTATTATGTTACATCATACGTTTGCAGTTTCCCTGATTTATACGTGTGTATGAAATTAAGTCCATTGTAATGAAGAAATCAAAATGAGTCTCGTGTTTTCGGGAAGAGCGTTACACCAAAAGTCTCTGCACCCCTGCCTTTGCAAGAGTCATCTGTAATGAAATTAATTGCTTAATTAATGCATGTAGCATTCTTAAATATTAATGCAAATCACAAATACAAGAGGTGTTGTATATGCAGGGCATTGCAATCACATAAACATCTATCTATTCCAATTGAACGGAGAAGTGTCAGAAATGTTTGTACCCGTCTCTTAATGCACGTGAATCTATTACTATTACAACTACTCATTTTTTTAAAATTGTTGTATTAAGGTGATTCATTTCTCTCCGAGAGGAACAAAAAAGCTTATGCATGTCTATAGGAAACACATCGGCAAACGTGAAAATGAAACAGCAACCGTGTATATTTAATACATCTTGAAATGGCTGAACGCGATGGACAATAATAATACTTGTTGAAGGATACGTGTGCCAAGAAAGCAGTTAGCAGATCGTGATGACAATGCGGCGGGTCTGTTTCATGTTGGAAGATGAGAGATGATGTGTGTGTGTGTAGGTGTGATAAAACTACAGCGCTGTACGGAGAAAAACAAGGCGCCGTTTGTTTTGCGGTAGTGATGTGTGTGTGTGTGATCGAACAAAAGTGGAACGGCGCCAGGCGTGAGGAGCTGGCTCAGCCGACGAGCTGCGAAACCCGATTCAGCAAGACCGCGCCGAGCTCCTCGTGCTGGGCGAGTCAACGCCGGTTCGGCGTGGCCCGGCCCGGTTTGGCAGAAATAAGTGCAACACGAATGCAAATTCAAAAGCGTCGGGTGCCAAGTTAGAAAAATATTCTGTTTATGTTATCGGCTCTGTGGATGTAAAGTCGTCGCCCCTCGATTTGACGACTTTTCGGTATCTACTGAAGCCGAATTCGCAAGCTGTTTCATTAAAGTGTGCAATTTACGTGGATAACTGCGTGTTGTATGTACAGCAGAGAATTGGGATGTATTTTAACACAACGAAGCGTGATGTCGGTATTTCTAGACAGGTAACCCAAGTTACTCTGTTAATAATCAGTGCAGCAGAACCCGGATTTCATTTTAAAACTCATTAAAAAAAACGTTGATCGAGAGAGAAACTGCGAGCGGTTGTTCGGAATGCAGGGCTGTGTTGTGCGGGATAATATCGGCTCGGCGAGCGATACACCTGGTCTGTTCCACACCTGTTCGCCAGCTCCAGCAGCGCCGCACGGGTTACACGTGGCGAGAAGCGTCCGAGTGAAATCGTCACAAAAAAAAAAGACGCTTGTCAGGCGCTTATCTTGATATAGTCAGGCAAGAAGCGTAATTCTGAACCGTCTGTGCATGCATGTAAAATAAGAAGGGAGGGTTGTGTTGTCTGCACGTCGTGCATGATTTCAAATTTCTCTCATCATCGAAACCTCGAGCACAAGACCAAAAACATGCCTTCCCTTTCATCATCCCCTCGTGCACGCTCCTCGAGACTGTGTGTACTGCGTGTCGCGTGGGGGTTCGGAAGTATTTTCCAAGCTCTAACCCAGCTCTTTCCAAGCTGGCTTGGTTCGGGATGGAGATCGTGTCAGTTCTGCTGCCGGGCTCAAGACTTTGAAAAACACTCAGCGTCTTTGAACACCACCCCGTGCTGCGTCACATATAGTAGCAGCTTCGCAAACAGCCTTATTAAGAAAAAATAAGGAACTACCAGACACAGCCCCTTCCACCAACACCCCATCCTCACACACACGAAGTTATATGAGACGAATAAACTCGTTCTCCTCCATCGCCAGACCGACTGATACCCACAGCCCCGCGGTGCAAAGCGCGTTAACCGCAATCAAACACGGACAGTCCTATTCCCGTGCCCCTGTGCTACACGTGAGCTGGGCAGCTAAAAAGTTCCTTGAAATCTTTCTGATGAGGGTGTGAGATAAGGGCAGAAGAACAGCGCGGTGTGTCTCGCTGAAACACTGTAGGAAGTCGTGAGAATGGTTCCCTCAGTCTGTGAGGGAGTATTTCAGTGTATACCGGCACGGGGGTCACGGCCGAGGAAAATGCGAGGTCTCCGCGCAATTTAGAAAGCATCATACACACGCGGTATATTAGCGTTCGTCCCGACGCGATTAATTTTGGAGTATCTGAACAACGTTTAAACCTATTAAATATCCTCAATAGATACCTATACAATAAATTATTGAGAATTACAGGTGGGGTACAAATCGGGGTTTGGAGTGATGTTTTGAAGTTAATTGTTTCCAATCGAACGCTATTAGTATTTTTGGCATTTTTGTCTGAGAGGAAGGAGCTTTTATTGGGATATAAATTTCAAATGTCAAATTTTGAAATGATTGAATATTCCTCTATCAGACACAGACGCAATTCTTAACGTTTATTTTTATTTTGCATTTACTCCTGCATTTTGCATTTAGTCATTTGCCTTGATTGAATATGTGTCTCACAAGCAGGGTCGCTTTCTTAATCGTCGTTTAACAGGTCCCTAACTCCGACACAGACACAGCTGAAATTCATTCTCCCGCAGACCACAAACTGGACTAACCAGTGAGGGTTTAACGATGCTTGTAACTCATGCCCTGAATCGCCGGTACGAGGAGGGAAAATGGAAGCTATTTTAAAATAATGTATAATATGTTAAATAATAAGTCCAAACATAACACGACAAAGATTGTATCGTTGAATTGTGAAGCGATGGAATCTTTCGAATTATTTCAAATACTGATGAATACAATAATAATAATAATAATAATAATAATAATAATAATAATAATAATAATAAATCAATGCGTTTGGATGTTTATTTCGACACTTAATAGAAGACTATTCGTGTATTAATAATTATAGAATACGTAATTATTATTATAGAACTCGTTATTCCTAAAACAGTAAGGCCAAATTCTGTGTTGCACGCTTTAATATGTACCATGTGTTTCTACTGCCCGTCTCTTTCTCAGCTTCTGTTCTGACGGGTGAAACAGGCGGCGAGTCTGCCCGCGCGCTCGGGCGGCGGCGGGCTCGGCGGCGGGTGGGGGGTCTGAGCCTGTGGCGCGGGGCGCTCTTGCCCTCTTTCGGAGACAGGAAGAGACTTCCCCCCCCCCCAGATTTGTGCTCGAGATCAAAATTCCAGCGCTCTGCGCGCTTAAAAAGACAGGCCGCCTTCACCGCGAGGCGCCTACAGCCAAATAAAACACACGAATTGGCATTTCAGGAGCTCGCCAGTCACAGACCAGTCAAGTCCCAGTTTGGAAGATGGGCAACTGCACAATTCCACGTTTGGTAGTTCTGTATGAGAGATTATTCTGTACTGTATTGTACACCTCTGTTTTTGTGGCACGCTGTTTAATATGATGTTGTAAGACAACGTATCATGCACATAGTTGTAACACTACCCCGTTTCGCACAAACATGTCAATAAAACTCGTTTTGATGTTGTATGGGCCAGGAACACTCTCGCCACCATCATTTCAGTGTGCTCTATGCGGTTAATAACTCGGTTGAGACTTATTATTATTATTATTATTATTATTATTATTATTATTATTATTATTATTATTATTATTAATTATTTTGGGAAAAATGAATACTATTCAAGAACTATTTCAATAATCATAATAATATGAAGACCTGAAGAAGGCTCCACGGCCGAAACGTTGTGTTCTCTTTCTTCTTTTTTTCAGCATGGAATAAACCTATTACTTGTTCCTTTGCATCATAATAATATTATTGTTAATAGTAATACATATGGTACTAATAATAACAATAAGTATTTTTATACATGTACTTGCACTCGTGTGTATTTATTGATAAAAGTAGAAGCTTTTCAGTTCATTTCTAATTTCTCTCATTTCTCCTTTCCTCATGAAATCGACTTGGCTGAAAAATACTTAGTTTACTGACAAAACAACGTCGTGGGTGTAGCGTGCTTGGATACAGTTCTAGGAATGTCTGAGACATGAACAGGTGAACAGGTTTCCAGGTCCGGCCGTGTCCTTTTCCGGTCAGCTCGCAGTCCGAACCAGAAGAAAGGATCTGCGAATCACTACACGAGGAGAGGAGGTTTCCCTCTCGCCGGGCGTTCTCTGTGGAGCCCACGCGAGTCCGCTGTGGGACATACTGTAGCAAGGTGCACACAGACCACCTTTCATCGGTCCGTCTTGTTGCTGTTCGTGGCGCCGCGCAGTTGAACACCACGAGGATCGTTCGGGTGTTCGTGAATGTTAAGAATTTTTTTTAAAATGTTACAGGTTGCTCGGAATCTGAACCAACTGCGGGTGTTGGTATCTTCCACTCAAACGTGCGTTAGTCACTTAACTTGTCACCTCGCACACGTCCACACCATAAGCGCCTGATACAACCGAAGTGTGGCCAACGCGCTTAGAAAAGTGTGATTCGTAATAATACACGCGGGCGACATATTCCACGCACAGGCCTCAGTGAGCAGCTCAGCATTTGAAACATCTTCAATGAAACGTTTCAAAGGCCGCCGGCGCTCTTGAACAGTGGTGGGTAATACTTGATTTCTGCAACGCCTCGGTATCGAGCTTTTCTCCGGGGCTCAGATCGGATTACACAGGTCCGGCTGAGGGCGGTGCCCTTCCCTTGAAGCGATTCCTGCACACAGACAGGCCGAGGTGTTTAATTAGGAAGAGTTCCGGCCGGCCGGGAGCCCCCGGTGGTCGGGCGGGGGGTGAGCGCTCTGAACCCTGGCGATTGAATTATCAACCGGGGCGCCTGTGCTGTACAAAGCGGGGGTCAGGCCGCTAATGGAAAAGACGGCGATGTCACGCAGGGGTGTGGCGGGGAGCACGAGATAATGAACTGGGAGGAAGGGGAGGGGGGTCCCTCCGCCGCCGCCGCGTGAATTTAAACGGTTTTTCCCCCCACTTTGTGTTTTACCCGGCGGGGAAGCGGTCGGCTCAGTTTGGGACTTTGTCTGCCCTCCCCTCCTTGAACTCCCTCTCCGTCCCCTCGAGCCGCCGAGCTCGTGGGGGAGTTTTTATTCCTGGGCCGCTGTTTATTTTAGCGAGGCGGGGGCGGGGAGGGGGGAGGCAGATGTGCTTTGATGGGATTAGGAAATTAATCCTCGCCCGCCCGGCGGCGGGTTCGGGGCTGCGTCTCCACTCCGCTCCCGGATCCATCCGAGAACTCGGCAGGAACGTTGAGCAACGACTTTCAGGAAAAGAAAACGGAGGGGGGCGTGTAAATCGTCGTTACTGTAAGAAGAACCATTTGGTGCGTTTTCGTGCTAACAGGAAGCGTGTGAAACCGAAAGCATGCATCCACCCCTTTCAAGGGCAGCTTGTACCCCTTTTCAAACTCTGTCCTCCTACAACTGCCCGCGACGCGGTTTGTAAACAGGCCGCAGGTACGCGCAGCGCGCGAGTGCTCGTGACGCAGAGCCGCGCCTGGGCACGAGAACGGCCCTCGGTCACCGGAGAGGACACTGCCGGCGTGTGAAAACACCACGTCTGTGTAATCTGCACATTGGTGGTGGTGGAGGGGATCCCCATTACCTGTAAAGCGCTTTGAGTGGAGTGTCCAGAAAAGCGCTATATAAGTGTAAGCAATTATTATTATTATTATTATTATTATTATTATTATTATTATTATTATTATTATTATTATTAATCTCTTTGCTCGTGGATAACATTTCATTTGCTCTTTGCATTTGCGTCTGAGAAGTAAAACATAATCATTTTACTATGAAAGGCCACACTCCACTTTCAAATGTTCAGACAAAATCCCGAGTGAACAGTAAAGATGTTAGCGTTCACTGTTAGAATTTTATGAAACCAGGAAAACACGGACACGCCGTTGGCAACGCAACTAAGTTGAAGTCCTTACATCTTTTAATTAGAGCCCAGTAGTCCGTTGCTGAACGCAGCGTGCTTTGTCATGAAACAGAACCGGAACCTCCCGGCTGTGAGGAAAGATTGGTCACTCTTGGCGCTAAAAGCCGCAATTTCGAACCTCGTGCGTTCTTTATGGACGGAGCGTCGAGTTAATGAGTCATAGTTGATACGTCACAGCGCTTGCAGGACTGTGCGTCACAGTGGAACTGAAGCTTTTTGCTCCGACTGTCGGATTGTGCCTTCAGTCGGGCGTCTCTCGGGGCGGAGCTGTCCAGCCGGCGGTGCTGACGATTCCGGGAAAGACGCCCAGTGGAGGCGGGCGGAGGCGGGGCGGCCGTGCACGCCTGCGCGGGCAGCCCAGGTGAGACAAGGGCAGGTGGGCAGCAGGGAGCGCGAAGCGAAATGCAATTCGAATAACTGCTGCTGGTGCTGCTAAGGTCTGGACTTGGCTGTTTTGGAAGAGATCCCCCTTATCCAGATAAGACCCCCCCATCATCTGGACCTAACCAGCTCATTCCGGATGGTGGCTGAGATTCTGTCGTCAAGAGCGAGCCCAGCTGGGGCACGGGGACCGGCTCTGTGTGGAGGGACGCACGTGCTCAGTTTCCCGGCTTCTCTCCTGGCCCAGCGTTCCGACCCGCGTGCCGGCGAGGCACGGACCAGTCACGCTCCCCCGGCGTGCGCTCATCTGGGGGGAAAAACAACAACAACAACAACAACAACAACAACAACAACAACAACAAACTTGAAAGTTCTAAATTCTCAATATTTTCTTTCCTACCGAATCTGATCCTGCCCATCTCCCAGTGCTTTAGAAGGAGAACATTGCTGGTTTTTGGATGGTTTCAGTCAAAGTGCAGAGAAAACAGAAAAGCAACGTCAAAACGGCAATTTTAGTACAACTGTGCCAAAACGAAATTTGAATACCGATGGTTTCTGCCTGTTCCTGTTCACAGAACGCTTTCTGCCGCTGTGGCAGAACGAATCGGGTCACACAAGTTATCGATTCTTAATTTTTGTTTCTCTCGGGATGGGCGACTTTAAAGATGAGATGTTAAGAAGTTAAGAAGATGCTAGGAGGGGGCAGGACCGAAATTCACCCGAACCACTGGAACTGTGTCCTTGTACGTTTGAGGGATGGAAGGAGCGAGGGGTCCTCACGAGCAGTCCGAGACGGAATCGGGCGAAAGCGCTCGCTGGCGGGTGGACATGGGGGGTCTTGAGTCTGGACCCTAACTGCGCGGACAGGAGCGCCAGCAGACTGCAGGCGCGGTCTCAGTCGTGCTGTCCCGGGACCTGTCGAACCACTTTAACAAGCGACTCGTCTGGCTGCTGAAGACATAGACGTTAAGGCCCAATTCGATGTCAAAACCGAGCCACGATCGGATCAGCCGAGACGGGAAACGGGAAGGACAATTTCACCCCCGAGACCGGGATTTCGACGAGAAGACGTGGAAAACTCTTCCTTGAATCCGCAGGGATTTCCCGCTCATTTCTCCTTCTCCTGAGCATTGAAGCCACGCTGCACAGAAAAACCCGCGTGAAGCGAAAGAAAGCGCCGGAAGAGAAAAATATTCATATTATAGAGGTTCGCCGCGTATGAATCGTATGTTCCAGAGGCCTTATTCCAGATTCCACAACCTTTATTTTCGTTGAGGTGACCAACACACCGTTCGTTCTAGCAGAGGCAGATCGAATCTACTCAATGCAAGAAATTAATTCCTATCAGATAGCTCTTCCCCCGTCAGACCTAACGAAGAATTACTTCACAGCACCGAGTCTGTTCCTGATTTTTCGTTGTAAAATATTTCTGTAGGTAAGAAGGGCCTTGTCCCACGGAATAAAGGCGTGTTGCAATCGAGCGTGGATACTAAGGACATCGAATTCGTTGCCATTTTCTCAGGTTCCGAATTGCCACTGGTTTACAAAACGTATTTGTCCCGGAACAATCAAATTCGAAAGACAATGGCGCTTTGAATTTTCAGGATTTTTGTGTAGGCTGAATACCGCGAAAATGTTAATAATTTTTACGTTTTGCTACGCGGTCCAGCACTGTTCCTAAGGACACAATTCTGTTTCGCCTGTACGTTTTTTTTTTAAAATAATTAGCTAAGCTATAAAACCCGGAAATCAAAAGCCAGACTTTAATTTTTTCGCCTGGGTAAAAATCCAAACACGCAGAAAACTTTATTTAGAACTCTCCTGTTAAAAATGCGAGACCTATTCAATCGAAAATCGTATTAATGGCTCACTAAAAATGTCCCCTTCCCTATAATTTCAAAAGTGAAACACTGTGCAGTCACATGTTCGCAGTACATCTGGACTTATCCTTAATATATATCGTTACCGTATGTCCCCATTATCAATTTCATTAATATATATTAATATTATTCCAAACCACCCTAGGTCTGGTATTGAATCATTATTATTATTATTAAGAACCCGTGAATATCCCAATGATCTCTGTCTTACAAAGCGATGTAGAACAATAAAAGACAGACCTCCAAGTATTCCGCATGCAGACTATATAAAGAAGTGTTTTCTAGAGCCTAAATTTAACTTCTTGAGGTTAACCTGCACGGGGTGAACCTTAATCAAAAAGCTGACATTTGACTCAAGGAGTGAACAACATTATGAGCACCGCCTATTGAGGAGAGGGCAATAGACAATACATAATCTCTACCCCTATTCTGAGAAAACAGGGGATTGGGGCTTATTATTATTATTATTATTATTATTATTATTATTATTATTATTATTATTATTATTGCATTTTGTTGTTAATCAGACTTTGTAACAAATACTATTACATTTTAATACATGTTATTAATCATTTGTTTGGTTCTGTTTATTTTCATTTTAAATCAGTTCTTCTCTGTCTCCCGCATTGTTGCTGTGGTTTCTTCAGTTATAGTGGTCTTCACAGCAGCAGGCGAGGACGTGGCGGCGGGTGAAGCTGACTGAGTGATATTGTGTCCGAATGCCGCAGTTAGCAGCGCCCTGTTCCAGAGCCCAGCCCGACCTCAAGCTCCGCTGTGAAAGAGGGGTCGCTCTTCGGGAAGGGTTTGATTTTCAGCGAAGCCTCTGGGAGTGTCGAGAAATCCCAGTCATTATCCTTCCTTGCTTGCAACAGTGCTGTTGATGTCTCGGATTTTCCGTATTTACAACCAGGAAATGTGTGTTGCCTTTTTTAAATTTCAGTAGCGACTGATTCGTTCGCTCATTGATTAGTCTGGGGTTTGACGGGATCCGCACTTACCTGTTACAGCCGGGTAGGGTTCTCCAGGGAAAAAACAGGAGTCTGGAAGTGTTTTTTTTTCTTTTGATTTCTGGGGAGGTGTAACACTTTAACACCTGACTTGATTCGGTTTGCCTCCACCTCTTCCGCTATGGACTTGCAGAGGCGACTGGCCCTCACCGACCGGTTCGTGAAATCTGAAACGCTTCCGGATTCGGTACGATCTCGTCTGTCCGGTCACTCACGCCCAAAGCTACGATGGGGATGAAAACAGCCTCACAGCTCGAGAAAAAAAATCTAGCTTTTTATCCTCCATGTTAGTTTTTAAAATATAAGACAAGGACTGGTTTTCATCAACCCACGACGATATCGTCACAGGCACGTTATGACGTAGCTATGGCTGTGAATACGTCAGAGATAGAGACACCGCGTTCGTTGTGATGTCTGTGGTATATTCCCTAGCACCAGCCTTTTGGCTTATACACGTAACGGAAGACTTCAGACAGGTTGTCCTGCATTTAACTCGGAGAAATACAAGCGTGTACAACTCCAGCGGCCCTGGACGTTTTCAGTAGAAGTGTCTGCGGCGTGTTTGTCAGCTTTCTCCGAGAGCAGTTAAGGGCTGCTGGAGTTTGGAGCGCCGGTCCCGGTATCACTCGCCCAATTCGCTTTGAAACGAGTTACCCCACGACTCTCTGCCAGTCGTTCCTTTTCAAAATGGGTTCAGAGACGCACCGAGCCACTTGCCGGGCAAAACCACCGCTGACCAGAGAATGAAGCACAAGAGTTAGGAAGGAGTTCGCTTCAGTGCAGCACGACAGAGTGTCAGTCGGCGATCTGCGCTGAAGAAATCCGAACCTCTCCCTGTGTATCGCAGATGATAACCATCAGGAAAGTTTCGCCTTGTTTTTGCGCCGTCGGGGTCACAAAATATGACTAAATGCACCAAGACAATCTCTGCTTCGGGGAGCCTGCGGAGGGAGAGAAAAGAGGCGATGTTGCTGTTCTCCGTGTTCCCCAGCGGTCGTGGGCATGTGCCAGGGCGAAGCAGGCAGACAACACTCAGCGCACCAACAGCCAGACACGGGCAGCCTTTCAGCCAAACCCTAAATGTACCGCGACAGTTAGACGGGGAGTTCAGATCGCCCCGCAAATCGGCCCACAAATTTCATGGGCAAAACGGAGAGACGTGTGTTTGACCAGGTATCATCAGCAGCTAGACTGGAGTCTTAAAACTCAAGGAATGGCCTGTAGTCATAACGCACAATATATTTTTTTCTTAAACTTTCAACTTTAAAACCCTCAAGGATGACATCCACTCTACACGTTATCGTTAGGAGCGGAACCGTCCCCAGCAAATAACAATTATTGTATCAGAGAGAAATTGAATAAAACTGATATAGGCAGGAGAATCTCTCGTGGAGCTTTCTTGTCCAAATGGATATTCATCCTTTTTCAAAGCGCTTCCGATTCAGGGTCGCGGGGAAGTTGGAGTCCATCCCTGCTAGCAACGGGCGCAAGGCAGGGTACACCCTGGGTGGGACGGCAGTCTATCGCAGGGCAGACACAGACAGTCACTTTGCAATTTTCAATAGTCAGTTTTCCTGTCGACCGCTCCCGATGTAATCAGACCATTAAATGCGTCTGATCAGGTGGTGAAGTGATCGATTTGAACCGGCTGCGCCTCCCTGCCGGGTGAGCAGGTCGTCATCAGCCTTTCCACCGTCGTTGTTAATCGTTTTTTTTCCCCCAAAACCACTCTATAATTTAAACATGGTAAAGACGGCGAGGGTGGCACAGCACCTCCATTGAGAACACACTGCGGCTGATAGCGGCAATATTTCTCAGGAAATTAAGATTTCAATGCCCATATAATACACAGAAGCGCCAGAAATGAATAAAGACGCCTCCCCTGCGTCACCCGTTTCCGTTTCTCTACCCGGGGTGTTTGTAATTAGATCACCAAGTGTGTCAGCGCTCTGATCACTAACGGATCTCGTAGCTGTGGTCAACATCAGAAAGAAAAGGCTTAAACCGGCGCTACAGGGCTATTTTTATATCCCGGGGTTAGAAAGAATCGGCATTGATGAGGGCATTTCAAACCCCAGTGAAAGGAAAATGTACACAGTAACTTATTTTTCCAGGTCTGCGCAGCGCCATGTTCTGCAATTCAGACCAAAGCAATAAAAAAGTCAGGTGAGGTGAAGCGGCCCTATTACACTGTAAACAAGCAGGCTTGTGAAATCCAATAGAAATATTCATCTTGACTTCCATTTTTGTGGACGAATAATATGACACCCTTGCCTGCAGATCACATTGGAACATTTCTGCAGCCCAACCTGTACTCATTTGCTCGTACATCACAGTGCATTAGTCACAGTGCAAAGTGACTAGCGAGCAGGAAGGGCCACATCGCATCGCAATACTGCAGGAACTGCTCTGACCGGTGGCGAGACTGGGGGGTTGAGTCAACAGTAGCGACCATACTGTTCCGAAGCGTCTGTCAGGACCCTTTGCGGACGACACAATCCGGAAGGGAGTGAGCCCACACAGGGGGGAGACGAGGAACTGGGCTGGTAGAGGGACGAGGGGGGGGTCCAGGGCGAACAGTCCAAAGGGAATTCCGTGGTGAGGAAGATGTCCAGAGCCGGGTGGTCAACCCAAGACGAACAAGACAAAGTTAAAAGCCGGAGCGGGATGGGGGGTTGGGGGGAAAAAGGGGGAAAGGGACCAGGCGCTCCAGCTCAGGAAACCAGTGCAGAGCCCGGAACAGAGTGAGCGTCTGGGTTGTGTAGGGAGGCAGGAACAGGGAGCAGGTGCACAAAATCAACTAAAACGTGAACAAGCCGGAGCGCCCTTAAGGGGGAGGGACAACAATCCTGACACACACAGCCCTTTCACAAAGCTCACGACTGAACTGAAATATCACACTAACTCTGCTACCAGAATGTTCGCCTTTCATCTGGAAGAATTGTGACTTTACCATATTGTCTTAGGTGTTTGTGATGTTGCTTCAGTGCGCTTTCTGCACTCTTCCAGGAGCAGGAAGCCTTGTGCATCCGAGTTAACAGAAACACAACACCACAGAGCCAGCAGCTTTGCCGTCAGTATCTCAAAGAGCTTTGCAGTGCTGGGTTTTGCTGGGACCCATTACGAGGACATACACCTGAGGAGCAGACACCTATCCTGGATTACTAGGGTGTGATTTTCCTATCTGGGCCCAATATGCATCATCCAGGTGGGGCTGCACACTGGTGGTGGTGGAGGGGATCCCCATTACCTGTAAAGCACTTTGAATGGAGTGTCCAGGAAAGCGCTATATAAGTGTAAGGAATGATTATTAGTGATATTTGATGATCTTTCATTGAAGGAGATCAATCTTGAATGATCAGTTTCCATTTTGCATGCTTCGCGGCTGATCAAATCAATGGATCTTTCTGGGGGGGGGAACTGGGTCACCCTTTCAGCAGCTCTCAAAATGCCTGGGTGGTTTCAAGCAAGCAAGACGCTGCTCTCTTTTCCTCCTGCTGGAAGAACATGCTGATCTTCAGTTTGCCATGCATGTGGACAAACTCCAAAGCTGGAGGCACAGGCTGGGGCTCTTGGCTTTTGGGTGTATGTTAGGGCTATTGGATCAGTGTTTGGATGCACTTCACATAAACTCTTTTTGTGTGTTTTTTTTTCTATATCATCGTTGGCTCAGTTGTCACCCTATAGGTTTCATTGAATAACCCTGGGTGGCCAATTCACTGGGGGCTGAAGACATCCGGCGTGGCGTGGGGCTCTCAGAGGAAAGCCTGGGCAGATGGGCCCAGCTATACCTTGCTGGTCCCCACTCCCCCTATGGGCAAGTTATGGGCAAGCTGCCCACCCCGTCGAGGACATGATTTACATGGGCAGCTGGCCTCTTGAAAACACTGTGCCCACTGTCTTCCCACCATCTGCAATACAGCTTGTTTCTTCTTTCGGATGGGCTCCTATACACCACGTATGCTGTGTGATGGTGCTCAATTCTTACCATCCATGGAACTGGGTTCTTAATCAGGGTCAGGTAAACAAAGACAAAAAAAAGAGATGCATGGTCCTTAATTGCATCTCCTGTTTGTCTTTAGTCTTGAAACCCCTTTCCCAGTAGGCTCACTGCACTGTATTGTCAAGCGCTCTGAGTCTGATGAAAGCAATATAACAGCACATTATTGTGGAATCACGCAGGCTGGGGACTGACTGGCTATCTGTGGAGTGCGTGAACGAAACCTTTGGAAAACATGGTTTGACCGCAAGCGAATTTAACAAAAAGCCACCCTGACAATTTAGTCAGAATCTTCGACTGCAGTCAAAAAAAACAATGGAAGAAATCAATGTAGTGTCAGTGTCTTTGGACTGTGGGAGGGAACTGTAGACCCCAGAGGAACCCCAAGGGGAACATGTAAACTCCACACAGACAGCTCCCACAGAGGTCTGGGGAATTGAACCCAGAGCCCCAGTACTGTGAGGCAACAAAGCTAACACTCTACAGCCATATTATTATTATTATTATTATTATTATTATTATTATTATTATTATTATTATTATTAGGGAGAGGGCAGCTCCACTCATCACAGAATTAGCTGGAAAAGTAAGAATTTACTCCCTCAGCCGAATCAGGTCCAGACCCTGAGCACTCTTTCGCCTATAAACACTGCTACGGGCTGTTTCCTGTCCCTGAGATATTCTACCTCTCCTCTCGCCATATTGGTACCTTGGTGTGGAGCCTCTGGCCCAGACGGAAGAGCGCCACCTACAGGGATAAAAAACATATATTTACCCCCGTAGGCAGGTTGAAGCGAGTGCGTTTTGATACACGGCGACTTCTGGGCAGGTGAGGCAGACGTGTGAGTGTGTGTGTGTCGCGGGGGGACTCTTTTAAAAAACAGGCGATACTAGGAAGGCTGTAACTAACCGCAGGAGGAATCGGGCGTGAGCCCGGAGTTCAGAGCCACGCTGTTTCGAAACTCGTCTGGGAAGGATGACGGTTCAAACAAGCCTCTGGAGTCGCTGGCGTCTGAAAAAGCCCCTTTCCCCGGCGCTCTGTGCGCGGTGTGTTAATGGCGGATAGCCCTTTTTTGCCTTGCTTGTTGCGGGCCTGTATATTGGATCAAAAACATATTCAACCGGACCCAGAAACACACAGTGTTTATTTGCCTGCTTTATCCCACGGTGACAATTACAATGGGTGACAATTAATATGCGCATAAATTAAAAGCGGGGAGAATTCTGCATTCCGAACACACGCGGCCGGCCAATGGGAGCGAGCCGGCCGCCGCAGTCTCACACGGGCTGTTCACACGCTGGAAACAGGGGAGGACGTCACCGCCTCCCTCCCCAAAAGCAGTTAAATGACGGCATTTTAGGGTGTCTGCCTTTGTCAAAAGAAGGCCGATATCCGATAGTGGGTTCCGACTCTCAGAGAGACGGAAACACACTGCGCCGCTCAGCCCGTCAGTTCTGGTTTGATAGTAGGGAATCTGAGGGCGGTGGTAGTCACTGCAATTAGGGCCAAACGTGGTGACAAGGGGGGTGTAATCGCTTTTACAATTTACATTTTTAAGAAATGTTTCAGCGCCAGCGTATTTCGCTGTCCCTGCGACGTCAAGACTTGAATTTACTGGCATTCACTGAACAGTCCACCCGAGAGCGGGCCACTCCTAGATACAGTACGCCGGCATTGAAGTGATCTTTTAGTTTGTCGTTTTATCCCACAGTAGAGATGATGAATGTCACCAACCACGTTCTTCAAGTCGCACTGTAGGGGAAACGAAAACAAAAAAAAAACGAACAGAACAGAACAGGTCCGAAGTTCATCCAGCGGCGGTAACAGCAAGAGAGTCCAATAGGTCAGCTTTCAGAATCGAGCGAGAAACCTCTACAGATTCAGTCGGAACTCACGCACCTGACCCCGGCCTGCTCTCTGCTCTCTTCTCGCAGGCCAGTTATCGCACGCAGGAACAAAGCAAAGCTTATTTCCACGCTGACAAATGTACAGTACAGGACTCACACGCACGTTTCTGCACACATGAAAAGGGTTTAACAGCCGAGTCGTCGCGTTTCTCCCCCCTCGCCCACCAGAATAATATATATATATATGTGAAAGGATCACACGAGGCTTATAAAAAGGTGTTTTTTTAAATATCGAACAACATCTGTGCGTAATTGTCGATCTATTTTACTATCTAGACGATGACCGAACGGAAAACGCAGGATTCGGATTCAGTAAAGTACAGGCTTTCTAAATAATAGCAGCGTGTTCCTGCGATGAAGTCACGACTCGCAGCCACGCAGTGTTGCGAGAGTTTATCGATTCGCGCAATGCCGCTGTACGCCCACAGCATTTCTGTTGTTTTTACAGCCGTTTTGGTTGTGGCGCACCGTCCTGCTGAGCAGGCGTGGGTTTCAGGACGAGAGTCCGTGGAGCGAACGCGAGTTCGGCAGAGTGGGCAGTTTCTGTCGTGTTGTGCAGCGCGAGTCTGACCGCGATACCGGCTCCGGGACCCCAGAACACGCCTGATACCTCCACCGCTCGACACATTCCTCCTTAATTTCCCCCATGAACATCAGTTACATACACCCGGTTCTCCGATTCGATCAAACAGCATTCTTTGATCTTTGACCTCTACACAACTTGTTATAAAACAGTGGTTTTTCCCCGTGTTAACGGAGACCTTCAGTCGAAGATAACAGGTGACAGCGGTACTGAGATTCACAGAAATGATCCGAAAAACAAAACAAAACAGATTGTCTCCCTTTAATCACGAGGTGCATAGATGCATTTCTCTTCTCTCGTTTTCAGATGTCTTACGTGGCATTTTCCAGTCATGCTCATTCCGGTCTGGTGCTTGCTGTTAGCCTACGAAACTATGGCTAAGATTTTAAAAGGGGGAATAACGATTTTAAAAGAACGGATTATTATTCAATTCCGTTTTCAAACGGAAAGTGAAACATCCACAACATACTACGCTCCTGCCGTATGTCGGGATAAGACGATCATCATGGGGATAGATTTATAGCTAAACACTCAAAACAGTTTCCTTCGCCTTTTTTTCCCCACAATACAATGTCACCCCGAAATGTCATAGTTTACATAAACCAGGTTCTCTCCTGCCCGTCTTTCGGCTGTAATTCCTCGCTACGTGTTACCCGACTGAGAGGAACGAGAGGTCGCCATCGCTGTCATTTTTACAATGTGTCCAGAAGGGTTTTACGGATTTGTTCGGGCAGAAACCGCCGGAATAAGAGTACGAATCCATTTTATGCTATGAAACAAAACACTTTCTCCTGGCACTTTTCAAGAAGGTAAAAGGGATACACAAATGCGGCAGCGTTTGCGGAATTACATTTAAAAAATGCCACTTTTTGGGGGTGATATGCAACATGTAAAATGTACATTGAAGTTTGTATATGGCTTCGTTTATTTGCGTTGTAGTGGTGTTTTATACAGGTGTATATGACTATTACTTTGCAATTAAATTAAGAAAAAAACGTAAAAGAAAATATAAAAGTTATAAAATCTCAAGGTTCGGATTTCCCTGTGAATTCTGTCCTAAACTCCGGACTTGGCTGCGGGCAGGGCCAGCTGTAGTTCCCGGCCGTGTCGAAGTGGACACGGGGAGGCGAATCCGGTTGCGGAGACCGAGACCAGCTGTGTTCTGGTCAGTCGCGAAGTCCAGAGCTGTCTTGACATGAACGGGGAATGAATGGATTGAAAGGAACTTTCAACTGATTTTAAACGAGTGATCAATCCCGCTTTTCGCTTGATTCTGTCTAAAATTCCATTTCAGTCGCTAAAGATTGTGACTCATTCATTACATACGATAAAATCATTAGTATGATTAATAATAATAATAATAATAATAATAATGAATACGAACGTTTTTAATGATAATGATGATAACAGATACAGTCTCATGTAAATTTGATAGGGAAGAAGAAATAGTTTTGATTCCCGAAGGTTTGAGATTAGATGCCAAGTGTGACTTAAATAAAAAAAAACATACAGGAAACGGATGTTTTTTTTCACCTGAGTAAAATGTAGACTTGCCTTCATTGGTCCGGATTACACCTATCGAAATTAATGCAAAGAGGAAAATGTATCTGCTTGTTATTTAGGTACGTCTGGCTGTCGAGCAAGTCGTGCCGTCACAGTCATTATCAATAATAATAATAATAATAATAATAATAATAATAATAATAATAATAAACTTAATTATAATAATAAACTTAATTATAACAATACAGTTATTATTGTTAAATCATTCAACGCGGACAAAAGCTCATTGAGGAAGACGATGAAAAGTGTGTTCAATTGCTTTATCATTTGATTTTCGATTGCAAAACAATGGCACATCCAAATTTAACTCGGCTCTGTCACAGACGTCCGTTCTGTGCTCACTTACAACCACGACCTTCCTGTTTAAGACGCCAAATACAGCGGGCGAGAAATGGATCATTAAATGGGTCATGTTATGGTTGAGCGTACATTTATTGATCGTCTGATTAATACTTGCCGATATACAAACAGAAACCGAAACAGAGAAATCCGGCTGTTGTTTTAGTCACCTAACAAGCGCTGAACGGTATGATCGCCTTATTTCTGCGTGAACAACCGACCAACACAAATGTTTAGCGCCTGGTCTCTGACGGAAAAAAGCAAAACGAAACAATTCCCGTGTCCGAACTGAACACTTCCGTCTTGTCAGCTATATTCGACGTGTTATCTTGATAAGTTTCCCAT
The DNA here is from genome assembly GCF_040954835.1 of Lepisosteus oculatus. NCBI lineage: Eukaryota > Metazoa > Chordata > Actinopteri > Semionotiformes > Lepisosteidae > Lepisosteus > Lepisosteus oculatus. The sequence continues at coordinate 4,556,112 of NC_090722.1, read as the reverse complement.
TTTCGTTTGGAAATAAATAAGACGACACAATTATCTCATCTTCAATGTGTTTTTACGCTACAGCTCATCTGAACGAGCTCCCAGCGGATAACACTGGGTTAGAGATGGCGTTGGCAGCCTGATAACCCGCATGGAGGGTGTCTGTAAGGTGCAAAATTGGGTTCCTCTCCGTTTTATTTACAAGAGGGTGGATATTTCTTCACCCATAGATGAAATTCTGACTTTACCCTAAAATGTCTTCAATTGAAGATGCGCACTGCCGAAATTCCCACAAAAGCCAAAAGATGTTTTCGCATGGCAGGGAGCTGTGTGGCGTATTGAATCGGCACAGTTATTCTCTGTTTCGGTTTCATAACCTCCTGTTTTCTACGTTTGATCACCCTTGACTGTGTGCAGCGCACGACCCGTGTTGAGGAAGTCGAGGGGCAGAATGTCTGCGTGAATTGAGCCCATATGAACAAAACTGCTGGCTTCACCCAAGACACGCTTATGGAGAAGGTGGGTGATGCGGCCCGGCAATGTGCGACTGCAACTTGGAATTGGAATAAATCAGTAGCCGGACCGCCGGTCTTTTCGTTCTAAAGACTTCGATGCCTTTAAAAATTGACGAAGCAGCGCCCCCTGGCGACGCGCGGAAGAATAGCACCCATTCAGTGGGGAGGAATCGCACTTGCGCACAAAGCGACAGGAAACGACGGCCGGCGCGCAGCGTCAGGACGATCATTTCTTACCCTCTCCTGCCACCGTGTGGCCAGAAGGTGTAAAAACACCACATCCTCCCGCGGCCAAGTTCCCGTCCGGTAGAAATGATTCATTTTTAAATGCACATCCAAATTATACACGAGTACCGTTGTATTTTGTATTGCACAGTATCGTGTGTAGTCATCCCACCGACGCACCATATACTTGTGAAGACTCACTGAAAGTACTCCAAAGTCCAAATGCAGTGTTAAGCGCCGCAGGCATCAAAGAGATCCAGACTAACGCTGGATGAGTGTTAGGCTGTTAACACTCACGAACGCTAAAGAGGTATCTTACAGCCCGATACAAATGGCTTCCTCGTCTTGCTCTCTGATATAGTCGTCTCCGCTGATAACGATCTAAAACAATCACTCGCTTCTGGGGTCTTCCTGCAGCCACCCACCACTCTTTGTGTAAAGATGTCTCCCCCCCTCCATTTGTTCCCCAGAGTTTGCTAGTGCCCTAGGAACTGAACCCAGGGCCCCAGCATTGAGAGGCAACAGTGCTGACCACTGCTTCACCATGCAGCCTGTGTAACATCCTAAGAGACAAAAGCAATTAACTAGCTCTACATATGCAGGTTTTTACTGACATGGCATACTGAAATGAAATTGAGGGGATGTGGCGAGTGGGAGGCTGGGCCAGTGGTCAGCATTTCTGCCACACAGTGCTGGGGCCCTGGGTTCAATGCCAGACTTGCGGTGCTGTCTGTGTGGAGTTGGCATGTTCCTCTCTTGTCCATGTGTGTTTCCCCCCACAGTCCAAAGACATGCTGGTGGGTTAATTGGCTTCTGGGACAATTGGCCCTGGTGTGAGTGTGTGTCTGCCCTGTGATAGACTGGTGTCCCATCCAGGGTGTACCCTGCCTTGTTGCTTGCTGGGACAGGCTCCGACTCTCCTATGACCCTGGACCGGATGAACTGGAGTGTAAAGAAATGGGTGGATGAAATGTGGAAAAGACCCCACATTATCACTGGGATTCAGCACCTAAAATAGGAAGCCACAGTATAAAGCATCTCTTTATCTCCAGATGGAAAGGCAGCTTGAATTCATGAAGGAGAAGTATCAGCCATCAGAAGAGCCTCACTGGCTTTACCATTGGTCGTTATCGCCCCCTTGTGGTCACCTGATACAGCACAACGCACTTCAGTTGAACCCCAAGACTCCAGACTGGTGGTTATTTTTTCATTCTGCCTAAGTTCTTAATTACCAAAACGAAATATGACTTACATCATGTAAGCAAAATTAACTATTTTTCACAGCATTGAGGAAGTACATCAACCATTAGAGAGACTTTAAAAAAGATAATGATATCTCCATTATGTAGTAGGTTCTGTAGTTTTGCAGGTGTTAAGTGCATCCTATCTGGCAGTGTACACAGCAGTGTAGTGATTCACTCTTGCAGTGCTAGAGTGCAATGTGCTCAGTATGAGACTGTGGGACTGCAGTGTGTTCAGTAGCTCAGTGTCGAGAGTGCTGATCACCAGTGTGTTTAGGAACTCAGTGTTGAGAGTGCTGATCTCCAGTGCGTTCAGTAGCTCAGTTCTGAGAGTGCTGATCTTCAGTGTGTTCAGTAGCTCAGTATCAGAGTGCTGATCTCCAGTGTGTTCAGTAGCTCATTGTCTTAAGTCCCAGCGTACAGTGTGCTCATGACTTCAGTGTCAAGGTGCCTCACTGCACCATGTTCAGTGTCTCATTGTCACATCAGTATCTCAGTGTTTTAGTATAAACAGTGTTGAAGATGAGCATATTTTTCATCGTGAATGTTTTGCTGATAATGCTCATATCCTCCGGGCTGTTTACTGGGTCCCAGCCCTGTTCCTGTTTTCAGTGCTTTGATGTCCTAGCAGCTATTGAAGGTGCTGATCGTGGGGGCATTCGGGGTGGAGGGGGGAGATGGTGGGGGCGGTGGCTGGACTTGTTGTTCCTGTTGCCATAGCTACAGAGAGTTGCTAGGCAACCCCAAGGATGCTGTGAAGGCTAGGAGCAGTGGGTCACATTTGCAAGTGGGATCAACTCCTACGCAGTACTCTGCTGGCCTTCCGCCGAGAGCTGAGCGGGAGAGAAGCTGAGAGGAGCAGGCAGACAGAGGAGCGCGCGGAAGAGACTTCCCTGGGGCGCACAGGAGCTGAGAAAGACATGGTGTTAGAACACAGCAGACAGGAACTAAGGGAGAGCTCAGACCAGGCTTCAGTGCATTAAAGTGCTGAAGGAGTAACATGTTATGGTACATTGGAGGTCAGCGCTGTGTGCTCTATCTGTTTTGCAGTGTCTGGTCTGTGTGCTCAGAGAGCCCCAGTTTCTTCTCCGACACTTGAGAGTGAGGGGGGCAGGGATCTCGGCAGTGGGGAAGCTGTCCTCTGGGCTGCGGTCGTGGACCCTGCTCTTGCGCTTGTGGTCGGCGGGCTGCCCTGCCTGCAGGCCCCGGGGAGATGAGACTCAAGCCGTGCCGAGGAAGCAGAGGAGCGAGGGGCTGGCGATCGGCTCGAGGTGCTCCAGATCAATAATCATGCGCTGTCGAGCGGCTGCTCTAGACACTAGCAGTAGGGAAGTGATGGTGGCTCCACCTGCTCCCTCCGTCAGGGGGTTTGGCATTAGAACAGTTTACGGGGCGTCACGTCAATCGACGTCATGGAATTGGCGTTCACCCCTCTTTCTGCATGTTTCGGAGTGAAAGTGCCGAGGGCCTGCGGACACCAAAATCCGGCCCCGGGCGGCCTGTGGGACTGGTGCGCGGGAGGCCTTGGGCAGGGGTCCCTCCCCGACGACAGTGGCCCATCCCCTAGAACGAGACCGTTCAACCCAGTCTCTCCTCCTCCTCCCATTTGGACACCAAAATCCGGCCCTGGTTCTGGTTCTCGCTTCACTGTTCATTCTGGAGAGGCCCGCTGGGTTGACTCTTTGAGGATGGTAAATACTGCCCGCAGGTCTCCCTGCAGTCCTCCTGTTCTAGAGGTAACAGGTTCGGTCCCTCAGCCTGTCAGTGTGGGGCGATAACAGCACGCTCAGGCCAGTGAAGATAATCCTAACCTGAACCACAGCGACTCACTGGGCCAGAGCTCATCCTGGTTTCCGTAGTGTCAAGTGAACTAAAGGGCATGTGACCCCTCCTGGACAGGACACTGGCCATCACAGGGATGACCACCCCCCCCCACCAGTGCTGGTCGCCTGGAACCACCTGGGTGAAGCACATCCCTCAATAGCAGTGCCACAGCAGGGACTCGAACCCACAACCCCCAGTCATGAGTCGAATGACCTGATACACTACTCCACTCTCTGTCATGAAGACAGAGGGCTCCAGAACTTCATCTTAAGTGTCACTGCCACACTGCTTCAGTGTTAAATTAGTCAATGTCTGACTTTAGCGTGGTGCTGCGCTCAGATAGCGACTTGTTGTTGTGTAACTGTGATACAGAGGTTGTCAGGCTTATCGACATTCAAAGCCGTTTTGATCACCGGTTTATTTTTTTTTGTAACCAATTGACTTTTGCTTTAAAGATCTCCCCATCAGAAAATAGAGTTTCCAACTCCGCAAGACTCAAGGCGAAGAGTTCATCAATGCATCTGCTGAAACAAGGAGAAAAGGGGCTTGAAGTCTTTCTTCACATGAAATACTAACATTTTCTGTTTTTTTCCTGTTCCTCATGTCGACAAAACTTCACAAATAATCATCATTTTTTCATAAATATTGGATGAAGTGTGTAATTATTATTATTATTATTATTACACTTACATAGCGCTTTTCTGGACACTCCACTCAAAGCGCTTTACAGGTAATGGGGACTCCCCTCCACCACCACCAATGTGCAGCATCCACCTGGATGATGCGACGGCAGCCATAGTGCGCCAGAACGCTCCCCACACATCAGCTATCAGTGGGGATGAGAGCAGAGTAATGAAGCCAATTCATAGAGGGGGATTATTAGGAGGCCATGATGGGGTAAAGGCCAGGGGGGAAATTTGGCCAGGACACCGGGGTTACACCCCTACTCTTTTCGAGAAGCGCCCTGGGATTTTTAATGACCACAGAGAGTCAGGACCTCGGTTTTACGTCTCATCCGAAGGACGGGGCCTGTTTACAGTATAGTGTCCCCGTCACTATACTGGGGCATTAGGACCCACATGGACCGCAGGGTGAGCGCCCCCTGCTGGCCCCACTAACACCTCTTCCAGCAGCAACCTTAGTTTTTCCCAGGAGGTCTCCCATCCAGGTACTGACCAGGCTCACACCTGCTTAGCTTCAGTGGGTTGCCAGTTGTGAGTTGCAGGGTGATATGGCTGCTGACGTAATGCAAACTCTAACCAGATAGCAGTGCGATGACTCTTCTGAGGGTTTATAGTGTAGATTGCACGACAGCAGCACTTATTAATGAGTTCGATTAACACAATTGCTCCTGCATCCATGTGCACTAATTTAAGTCCAGTTTCGTTGCTCTCCAAAGACATGCATGGCTACAGCAGTCTAGCCATGTACCAGGAGTTATGGTGCTCAGTGTGTAATAGTGCAGGACTCTTCCTCCGAATTCTGGAGGAAGGGGTGGGCAGGAATCGAACAACCCCCCCCCCCCATCCTTGGGGAAGGCAGATGCCTTCTTTGCCCCCCCTCCTTCTTGTCTCAACATAGAAACACACGAGCGGGTCCAAACCCGAGGAGCTGTTCGGCCCCGTCCAGCCTGTGTGGTGGCCAGGGATCTCATCCAGGTGTCTCCCGAAAAGGATCCATCAACAGGTCGGGGCAGCTTGTTCCCCACCCCCACCCCTCTTGGCGTAGAGCCGCGCCTGCCCGCTCTCAGTTTCGAATGCTCTCCCACCCGGTGTCCACCCGCGTCCCCTGGCTCCTGCTTCGCTGACCCCTCTGAGGAAGTCCCCTGGCTGTGACGCTGTCTGTCCCCCTGAGGACTGTCCAATCTTCCCCAGGTTCTCTGTTCCAGACTCGGTTCCTTCAGCACGCCCCTCCCTCAAACCCTGGAATGTATCTGATGGCAAGGGTAGTGTCCACAGGCATCTTTCTGGACGTTGTCCTCTCTTTGAGCCCTGTCCACTACAGACCCAGGGAAGAGGCATCCCCCTCACTGGCCTGCCATCTGTTCTCATTGACATTTCCTCTACAGATTAAGTGTAAGCTCCTTATACACACAGATACAAAAACCCGCTGTAATCCACCGTCCTGCTGGGCCTACTACACACACGAGTTTATCCTTCGGTTCGTTTTTTCCTTCTCCGGAGTGTATTTTTAAAGACCGCCAGCGATGCTCGTTCTATTTTAAACCCACCGTTCACTGTCTAGCCCTGGCTAGGATTGGAAAGAAGAAAAAATAACAGCACCTAAAATAACTTGTTTTTTGTTGGGTTTTTTTTAATAGAGCTGGCTGGCTCCGTGCAGCGCGCGGCTTCCTTCATGCGCGGGCGCTCGTGCGAGGGCTGCCTCCGCTGTCCCTCCGCGAGGGTGGCCTGCGCGCGGGTGCCACAACCCCATGGGCGCTGGACTCGGGTTGTGACCAAGTATTCGTCCCCCTCACGGCCGTCTACACTGGCGCCTGCCACTCAAACAAGACTTTAGTTCATTCAAAGTAATCTACGTGCAAAAAACCAAACAGTCACATTCTCACGATCGCTGTAGGAAAACTCACAGCTCAATTAAATCTGCCTTTCAGGTCTGTGGTCGACTGACCCTTAGCACGCAGTGCTGGATTCACATTAGTAAGGTTTCGTGCTTCTTCAAAGTGCCTTTTTAGTTTTGACTATTGCGCTATCGTAGCTGCTTGCCGAATGAAGATGAGCGTCAACTTCCTGAAGAGTTCAATCTTAAATGATCACACCGGCTGCAGCTACAACGCCCTAAGGAGAACGCCTAAGTGAAAAACGAAATGGGACTTTTCTCTTAAAAGTATGTTCTTTTTCGCAACCAGCTTTTAAAACTCCCACTGCGATACAGTCTGCTGGGGCGTGTGCGGGTCGCCGAGAGCCGTTCAGTCGCTGGAGGTGTGAGGGTGTCAGACAGCAGGGGTTTTTACTGTATTCCTCACGCCCGTCCAGTTTGGAGTCGCGGACTGTGTTGCTTACAGTCAGGCTCACAGTGACACCACCTGGACCGGGACTGAATAAAGGCCCGGGATCGCCCCCCAGCTGTCCTCGCGAGTCAGCGCCCAGTCCAGTCGCCACCTGGAGGTTTGCGTGACAGGGTCTGCGGCGCCCCGCGGGGGAGTGAGCGCTGATTGGAGGATCTGCGCTGATGTCACAGCAAGCGCGAGAGCCCCTTATAAAGCCTCAGAGCCAGAAGACCCCTGGCTGACTATCTCCACAATGCTGAACAGTTTTTTTTCCCCTCAAAAGGCTTTGTTACTTCAGTGTTAGGAAAAGCATGACAATTATTTTTAAACTTAGATACACTTAATGATGGTCTTATTATTGTACCTGAGTCTTAGTCCTTATCTTTTTATACTAACTACCAATTAAGCACTTTGCAGTTTTCTATTAAGTACATAACTGCTTATTAAAACGTTGCTTAAGGCTGGGAGGCTACCTTACTGCCACTTACTGCAGGTGCAAACCCAGCTCCAGATCAACTGTACCCTTTAATTGTATAACAGTTCATAGAGAAAGAAAATGCATATCTTTTCTGACGTATTACTGCGATCTTCTTTAATGGCTGAGATTTCGTCTAAAATGTAAACAACAGCAAAGCGCGTGTGGTCCGGGTGACATTTAAATCGGTCCGGGTTGCTTTAACTTCCCCCACATGCTGACCGGTAGTTCTGGAGACTCTGACGCAGTTGTGACGTACGTGGAGGTGTAAGGAGAATTTGGAGCGAGGCGTTCTAGAATAAACGAGACATTCTGTCCTGCCGCCCTCACCCCGCGTGGCTAAAGAGCGCGTGTGGTCCTATTGGAGGGACGCTACTGGGGTCTGCAGCAATATTTCAAAGGTCTGGCCGCTCCTTCCCCCAAGACACCACCTGGTCGCTGTCCTACTTTGCTTCATTTTCTCCCTGCCCTGTAGCAGCCTCACTGCTGTTCTCACAGTAAACACTATATCCCTCCGCCGTCCACGTACGAAATAGTCCCTTTTACTTCTTCGACAGTAGTTTTGCTTATTTAAGCCTAATGTGAGGCCTTACTTATTTAAAAAAAAAATGGAAATCTCCATGTCTTACACACGGGGAGTGTGTGTGTATGTGTGTGTGGGGGGGTCTTTTCGGGCAAAACAATATCACGAGTTTAAGGATCGGTTTGAGGTGTCGGTGACACAGTTGCCTCTTTCGCTCTTTGGCAAGAGATGGAGGGGAAGAACACTTTTCGATTTTGACGAGCGGCTTGTTTATGACCCGAGGCGCTGTCGTTGCTTTCTTTCTTTTTCGAAAGCGCGAAGCCGGCAGCCGGGGAGCACCTTCGCTGCAGATAAACACAGGGCAGCGCAGAGCTGTTGGAAGTTTTGCCCTCATCGTCTGTAAAGGTCACCCGCACATTCCCGCTTCGGTACAAGCGCGCAGCCTGGACAGTCCGGCCCAGGAGCCAATGAGCACACCCACGTCCGGTATTCGAGGCATCCCGAGCAAATTCACACCATAAAACTATTTTGATAATAGTGATAATAATAATAATAATAATAATAATAATAATAATAATAATAAGGAACAAGTAATAGGTTTATTCCATGCTGAAAAAAAGAAGAAAGAGAACACAACGTTTCGGCTGTGGAGCCTTCTTCAGGTGTCCTGAAGAAGGCTCCACAGCCGAAACGTTGTGTTCTCTTTCTTCTTTTTTTCAGCATGGAATAAACCTATTACTTGTTCCTTTGCAGCCTACGCATGCTGACGCAGCTACCCACCTGACATAATAATAATAATAAAACTTTATTTGATATAGCGCCTTTCAATGTGGCGTCTCAAAGCGCTTTACAGAATGACAACAACGATCAATAAAAAATTCACCCTATAAAACATAATTACAACGCACAGAGGAGACCGTGGGCGGTGGTACTAAGTGTGGTAGGAGCAGAGGGGTAAAGAATGGAACCAGTTCAGCAAAGGTTAATATCTACATCAATTATCTAAGGTAAGTAAATATCCCATCAAGCCCCTGGGTGGCAAAGTTAACGATATAGTCGGAGGAACCTCCACCGGCCTGGTTCTTTCTGAGAGTAAAGGGCGTGAAAAGTCTGAAACTGCATTCTTTCTTTTTTTTTCCCGGATCTGCGGCACACACAAAAATAGCCCCTTCTCGCGCTGAAACACGCCGTTCCGTTAAATACAGGGCGATTTCGCCCCGGCTGGACTCTTACGTAGGTTAATCATCACCAACTAACAGCTCGCCCCGGGCCCTGCTGATGTATGGGCTCCGGTCAGCATGGCTGGGACCGGCAGCAGTCGAGTGAATTTAAGACACTTCAGCCACGTCGGCATGAACCTCGCTGGTTTAACAGGAGTTCAGTGCTGTCAGTGGAGGCTGGGGCGCGTGTTTTCACATTTTTGGTTTTGTTTTCGTCTTTTTTTTGCGCGTTACTCATTTTGCTGAAGCCTTATGATTAAAAAATATATATATTCCAATGGTTGTTTCACCTGCAAACAATCCGGTAGCTGAAGATTCAGGGTTTTTAATTGTATTTTGTAAACTCGGAGCGACGCGCGCCGGGCCTGAGCGTGTCCATCCTGTTATGTTCACCGTCTCTAATCAAGGCACCTCCCGAGCTGGAACGTTGTCTGTGTCGTAAGTCGTTTTATCGTTCACGCAACGACTCAAATCCACCCGTGAGCCCTTAAAAATGGTGTTTAAATCATGACGCCACAAGACTTTGCCTTGTGGAAAAACAAAATACAAGCCGTGCGCTGGCAGAGGTGAAACAGCGCAACGACCTCGCTCCTGAAAGAGAGGGGGTGCAGTTTCCGAACTGTAGTTTCTACTGCTTTCCAAGTCGATTCTATTCTTAAATTATAATATATATATAATAATAGACACATTTTCTTTTGAAAGTTACAAGACAGGTCTGTTGCTCTTCCAGGATGACAAGTGTCAGTTTTTTGGGGGGAAAAATTGATATGATTTTTGTTGAATTGCTATTTTAATAAGACTTGGATTTTATACACACTTGAAAGCAGAAATTTGCAGCTCACATTGTGGAGGCTGGATTTCAAAATGCAACCAGTGCTTAAAACAATGCAATAGTTTTTAAAAAAGTCGCTTTTGAAAATTCCTTTGTGCCATAGTAGCTTTTGAACTTTTAAAATCAATATATAGGCCAACTTTGGAGCAACAAGAGTAGAAGTTAGAAATTAAAGGAAAATAATAGTATTCTAACTTAATGCTTGTAGTGTTAGATTAACATTTTTTGTTAAATAAATTATTTTATATAATGAGGATGCTATATTAACAGCGCTGGGCCAGAGACATACGCTGTCTGCATATTTATGTCATGTTGCGAGATAATAAAAGGATCATTTGTGTTGTATTTGGCTGTTCAGTTTTTACTGTAGATTATTTTACAAACCAAAAAGTAAACCGGTTATGAAAAAAAAATTAAATTAACTGAAGTGAAGAGGATCAGTACCCATAAAGAGGAAGAATCGTACTGTTGGTGTTTAAAAATGTAAGGCGGAAAAAAAAAGGCCTGTACCTTTAATAGAGACATTTCCTTCCAAATAATCCAAGCAAATCTAATTGACAAGGCGGAGGGATACACACTCGTCAGTCAAACTTGAACAGCCCCCCTCTCCCTCCCCTTCTCCTCTCTCGCGTTTACACAAACAACCTATCCTTTCTGCCCGCGTCTCATTGGTCGCGCCGCGCCAGCCGCCGTCCGCGATTGGCTAAGGGACACGCCACTCAGGAGAAGAGGGCCATCCAGGTTAGATTGCACGATACTTTCTACATTGTATCATTTGACTGAACTAAATAGTTACCTTGTACAGCCAAGACGGGGGAAAAAAAGAGAGGGGGACGGAGTCTTTTTTTAAAAAAAACAGAACGACGTCCTTTATTGATACTTTTTTTATCGTAAAGGAAATAGCGCTACCCGTTGTGCCTCGCAGCTGTGGAAAAAAACATTCTCGGGTGAGTGAGACATTAGATTCCTTCCTCTGGCGTTTTTGACGTCCGCACAGTTGCTGCTGCTGCTGCTGTGGTTGTTTTTGTTTTGCCCCACGAATGTCGGTTCGCTTCTCGCTCCCTTTTTCACAAGTTTGTCGTGCTCAGCCGGTGCGATCTGGCCCCCGGAGCGGGTCCGGACACCGTCGGTTTTGCTGTTTACTCCGGCTTTCTCCGTGCCCGGTCTGTGGTCCTCTTGTCGTTGCTGTTGCTATAATGGCTGTCGGCGATCCCCTCCACCCCTCTCCAGTCTCCCAGGGAGGCTTTGGGAAACAAAGATGGGTTCGAGACCCATTTCTGCGTGTTCGCCTTGTCCTCCAACCCCGAGAACATTGCGTGGGGGTTGTTTTTCCCCCCCTCTGCTCTTCTGGGGGCGATCCGCGCTCCGTGTCGTCGTCAGGGCCAGCCGTCGTGACAGGAGCTGTCAAAACCCCCCGGCTGAAGCTGTCAGCGTGGATTTGGTCGCGCTGTGGAGACGAACTGTGTTCATTTCCGTGGCACGTTTTCGAGTGGATGTGTTGTTGTTGTTTTTTTTTCATGACAGGGTGGTATTTTCCTGAAATATGAGTTGAACGCCGCTCCAAAATAACATTCGCGCGTGTATGTGTATGTGTGGGGGGGGGTTATTCGGAAAATGGTTCGTGTGCTGTATTATTTACTTGCATAGAAAAAAATGAATGTTTTGAGATGTTTAAAATGAGGGATCGCTCCTCAGGAGGGTATGCCTTGAAAGTGGGTTGGCACTGATCAAACAGTTGGCAAAACGAGAACAAGCGTCTTTTTGGGGGGCCATTCGCGTAGGAAAGCTAACTCTCCCGCCGCCCGGGTTGTACCGTCACCATCAGACGACCCCTCGGCGGCGGACTGGAGTTGACGAACAAAAGCTCCGTTTTCGTCACGAAAGCGCCGGCCGGATCCGTTTTCGAGAAAGAAATGCGGGCGGCTCTCAGGCGAGTCCCGCACTGCGTGTGGAGCCAGTCTGTGGGGTGGCTGTTGGTGGGACGGGGACCCCCCGACTCGCCTGACCGTTATTTTTAGGGAGGTTTGGATCGACCGACCTACCGCCGAACCCAGCACACGCGCTGTACCGTGCCGCGAGCCGCTGCGTGTCTGCGTGCTGCTGCTGACGACGACGACGTCACTGCTTCGGAGGGTGCCCGAGCCCTCTTTTCCTGCGCGTGCGGCTGTACCCTACCCCAGACCGCCTTGTTGAGGGTGCGAGGGGGTCTGTGTGGAGGAGTTGGGGTACAGAATGGGGAGGGGGCGACCGCCTGCCCTTAACGCGGCGACTGTGGGAGCTCCGTCTGCGAGGGCCCCGTCCCGACGTGAAGGAAACAAGGCGTCACACGTTTTGTGTTGACACGGAGTCTCGTTGCCGCCCGCCCCCTCCGCCAAAAAAGTCTTTTCCCCCTTCCTCTCCTCAAGTAACGCCGTGTTTGGTAAAAAATAATAATAATCCCCATCAGTATTATCATTATTACTGTTAATAAATACTTAACCCCCACACTATTGACGTTAAAGTGGCTGTGACGCCAGGGATACTGTACTGTACAGTAGAGAGAAAATATCAAACCCGCTGGTCACCATAGAAACACAGAAGTGTGAACTCTTCTCGTCGACGCTGCCCCAGAAGGACCATCGCGGCAAAAGGGAAAATGAAGCTTTAAAAAACGTTCGCCGTGTTTAATTTGATGTCCCAGCTGAAAGAAACCCGTTAAACACGGGATCCGTTTTGAAACGTGTCCGTCCCGTTGCTATAGATTTCGGACTTCGCAAAAGCACAACAGATCGTCCGGCCCGCCCGCTTCATTTGGAAGGCAAAGCAGATTTTGAGTCCGAATCTCGAGTTGGAAGCTGGGTCATCGCTTTAGTGCAGCCTTGGTTCTGGTCCTGGGATTCGCTGCTACTGGGCCCTGTATTTAATCAAACTGCTGAAAGTGGCTGGAGATGTTTAATTAGGAAATGACGTACTGTAGTTAAGAGCTTTAAAACAGACAAATGAGAGGAGTCATTTGTAGCCATTAACAGTTATTTGATCCATGTATCTCAAGCCAAAGTATTGGCTTTAACCGCTTGGCTGGGCAGCGTGTTCCACACTCCCACAACTCTTTGTGTAAAAAAAAAAAGGTTCTTGGCTTTAACTTGTACAAAGTTTCCACTTGTGTCCTCTGGTTGAACAACTTCCCACACCTAAGGAGCTGAAAACAATCAGTTACAGTTCATCCTGTTTTTCTTTCAGTGAGGGGTCAGGGCAGGAGCCATGCTGGGCTCAAATCAGAGCTGTGCAGAACTGTGAAAGGAGTGTGATGGGCAAACCTGAGCTGTGTCCGACCTGACGCCCCACTGGGCTTCAGGCAGCATGCGGGGGGGTCACTGCCCGCGGCCCGCGGACAGGGGGAGAAGACGCGACGTTCCGGTTGTAGAGGGCGTTCACCTGCAGCCTGTGAGCTCGCACAGCCCCCCTCGTTTATCCCTGTCAGTCCTGCCCTGGGCTTGTGACCCAGTCCTGCCAGCGCAACACTGAATTTCCCTTCCGGTCCCGCAGGGCCACGCCGGCCTCCTGGTTTTTTCTCCATCCTGGACTCGGTTCGGACCGACGAGTTCCGACGGAGCGATGTTGTGAAATGGTGTTTTGTGTCCTGCGCTGTTGCCCTATCTGCTGTAGGTTGAGGGGCTCTTGTTGTGGAAGACAAATGAATACAGGCGAAATCAACTCTTCCCGACTCGGTTAATCAGCTGTTCCTTTCACCCGGCCAAGCACTCTGTGGCCAAGTGTTGTGAAGGGCACTGCCCCTGGTAAAACGATTGATTGATTGAATGGCTCTGTTAGCCAGTTAGCCAGTTCTTTACTTGCTGAGGCTGACGCGCTGGCTGTTAAACCTGGTGGACTGTGGCTCTCCAGGGCCAGAGGCGAGTGGAGTTGCTCTCTGAGCAGAGGCAGTGAAGTTCGTTATTTCCCACGGAGACCCTCGCTGCAGAAACTGTAAAAAGGCTTGGACACACGGCGTTTCCGCACCGCCAGAATCAATGCAGACCTCTCGAAACCGACACATAACTGCTTTTAGTGCACTGTTGTCTTAACCCTGCTTCTGGAGAGCCGCGCTCCCACAGGGTTCTTGGATAACCATTAAATTGTTCATTTCTCCACGTCTGGAACGATTTCATTCTGATCAGATAAGCAGGTGGTGTTAAACTGAGCGATTTAGCGGTCATCTGGAGAATAATTCACAATACCCTTCAACCCTCAAGGACCACAGTTGCCTTAATTGAGCACACCTGCTGTTTTGTTTGTTCCAATTGAGCGCTGTTACATGATTGAACCCAAAATTGACCTAATAGGATTAACTTGAACTCCTTGTTTTCAGTTCCTACACATCAGAGGCAGACCTGTTGTGTTTCACAAGTCATTTACAAAGCTCAGATTATTTTTTTTTGGGGGGGGGGAATGCTTTCTGATTCTGAAAGCAGTCAGAATCAAGGAGCTCATTCCATTAAGGAGTCAATTAAGTGAATCGGCTTAATTGATTGTTAGCTTTCGTGTGTTCCCAATATTCTGCAAACACGAATGGGGCTCTCCAGGGCTGGTGTTGGAGGCTATGTTCAGGGTCGATGATCTGTGCTCAAGGGAGCTTGTTAACATCTTCTGATTAAGCAGAACTGTGACTATAACAAAGTCCAGAAGATAACAGTGGCTTTTCTGGACCAGAGAAGCTCTCTTTACTAATCTTCTGATGTTAGATTAGAGCTTGCAGCTGGACCTGTGATCAACCTAGAGGAAGATTTTTTTGGGTAATTCTGACGCAGGGGTGTTCAGTCAATATCACCGTTAGCTCCTCAGCCAAGCACAGTGTCCAGTGTCCAGTGTCCAGTGTCCAGTGTCCAGTGTCCAGTGTCCAGTGTCCAGTGTCCAGTGATCCCTCTCCTCTCTTCTGCGCCTTTGTCTAGGTCAAGTTAATCTTAACACCTCTGAATGGCAGCACATAAGAGGAACTGTAATTGTTGATTATCGCTTGGCATTACTAAAATAAATATACCACAACGCACGATGCTGTTATTTTTGTATATTTTGTATTGGCACTATTTCTTAATTTTGTTGCTAGCCATATTGCAGATTTGGTGGTTGCCCTGTTCTAATTTTTCTTGATTTACTTGAGCTGTTTGCAAGACATCTGACCATCTGATCAGTGGAACCCTTGGTCGACAATGAGAAACTAAACCAGCTATGCAATTCTGCTTAGTCTGTACATTCATTTAATTAAGTTTAGAGGTAACATGCAGGGCCTGTTCTATGTCAAAGTGATTGATTGATCTGGTGTTGGCTGGCATCCCTAAGTGGGATTCTCAGGGCCAGGTTAGGGAACGCTGACCACATAATACTCTCCCTTCTGGTCCTCAGGGACTCCAGTGTCTTCTGGCGTTTTCCCTGCCGGTCTCTCAATCGCCAGTGTGAACTGGTGCGTCTGCCCCATGTCAGCTTGCTCGTCCTCTGCACTCGGGCCTGGGTTTTAGAAACACTCCAGCTAAAGTAGATTGTTTCCAATAATGAGTCCCCACAACTTTATATAACCTGCTATTAAAATGGCTTTGCTCTCTTACACCTGACCTACAAAGCTGGTCACCGAAACAGGGCGGCTGTTAACTGTGATGTACAGGCACAGGTGGGAATGACACACTATCAGACACTCCCACGCGGAGTGTTTTGCCTTCTGCTGAAGTCCAGTTGCTCCCATCTCAGCTGACAATGAACTCCCGAATTATTACAGGGCTGGTGCTGATTTCACTTCCTGCTCACCTTTTTTTAAGAGCTGAAACTAACTTTTGAAAAAAATAATAACCCTCAGAGAGAAATCAGTGAGCCTGCGATGAGGGGCTCTGCTGGTGCAAGATCCCGAAGACGCAGGGGTCCCCCCCCCCCGCCTTGTACTCGGGCTGCCTTCCTGTGACTCAGCTCTTCAGCCTAAATAAGGGAGCGGTCAGGAGCTGGCCTGCCTGTCCCCTAGCCTTGTGCAAACCTGGCACGAGCAGCGCTTTTCACAGCCCGAGGGGCTTGATTCTCAATCCGGTCTGACTCCCGTTGCGCAGCAGGCTGCTCCATTCCGGGTTTTCACCGGCTGCAGGCCCTTACACACGGCAGGCCGAGTCCAGGATCCCGATCCGTCACCCGTCTTACTCCATTTTTGTTACATGTCCGCTTCGGACAGTTTGAAGTTAAGATAATGATTCTATATGTGGTAGTCGTGGGTCATCGAAAGGTCAAGGTGTGTGTGTTCGACCTCAGGACCGGATCGGCCGGTTGTCGGCCTTTTCTTCTTAGTGAAGTACGTGTAATCAAGTAGGCTATGCTGCTGATGAGACTCTGTTGTTAACTGTTCGTTCAATTCCAGTAAAGAGAGTTTGTTTACTTGGTCGATTACATTTTGTGTCGAGTTTGGCCAGACCTGCAATGGATTTCAACGCTGTGCAGCAGGAGTCTTGTTGATCCCTGCCATCGATGCAAAAGCCTCCTGCTGTGCCGTTAGTGGGTGGCCGGGCGAGGTTGCACTTTCACACGTGACCGGTGTTTAATCCTGCGCGCCGAAGCGGCAGTCGGACCAGCGCCGTTAGCAGACGGCTCTCGGTACGCTGCCTCCTGGTTTCCAGGCCCGCCTGGGTCGTTTTCCTCTCCCAGATCAACTCGAGTGTCTGGTGGGAAGACGACATGGGGGACACCACACGGCCGGGTCTGGGCGGGGCCTCCCGGTCGCGCGGGTGGGTCAGCGCCGGGGGCCCCCCGCGGTTCTGGTTGTGACTCACCCCTCCCCGGGTCCTTCTCTTTATCGGGCGCGAGGCTGCTCCCTGGCCGGGTCGGCCGGCGCTGGCTCTGGCACTGGCAGCCAGAAACAGGGAAGTGCGCAAGGGGACGAGGAAGCTGGGGGGAGGGAAGAGAATGAACGATTATTCCTTGCGCTTGGACAGCTCTTTCCCTGGACACTCCCCTCAAAACGCTTTATCCCCTCCAGCCCCACCAGTGTGCAGCCCCACCTGGATGATGCTCCAGTCCGCCCCCCACACACCAGCTCTCAGTGGGGAGGAGAGCAGAGTGATGAAGCCAGTTCAGAGAGGGGGATTATTAGGAGGCCATGACTGGTAAAGGCCAGGGGGGAATTTGGCCAGGATACTGGGGTAACACCCCTACTCTTTTTGAGAAACCCTTTTATTTTCCTGGGATTTTCAGGAATGTCACTGGTTTCAGTTTCCCAGGTAAATCAGTCTGTTCTGCCCAAGTGCCCCTTTGTGTTTCCTGGTAAAACATGGTGAGCAGGCGGTCCCCTCTCCCTCACCGTGCTCTGCTCGGCTCTCCTGTTCCGCATGACCGCCATGTGGGGAACATGGCACATAGCGTCAGGAGCAGGAGGACTCCATGGGCCAGAGATCCGAGGAATGGCCGCCCCGGAGGCGGCGGTGTAGAGGAGCGGTCAGGGCTCTGGGGGCTCAGATTACCAGTGGGGCGCTGCTGTTGAGCCTCTGAGCAGGGATCTTCACCCCCACCACCCCCCGGCTGCAGTCAAATCCCCAGCTGTATAAACAGGTGCCAATGTAAGTCGCTTCGGATAAAAACTCCTGCCAAATAAAATACCGCAAATCAAAACCAAAGTCTGAATTCCTGGGCGAGTCGTGGCCCGGGCTGGGAGCTGGTCGTGATCCTGGCCCGTGTTCCGAGATCGCCGGCGATCCAACTCCCCCCCCCAGGATGGGTGAACATGATTAATCGCCAGGGTGATTGCCTGCCTCCCCTCCCCCCTCCCCCCTCCCTGAGTCCTGCGCGAGCTGCCGCCTGCTTGGTTTTGTTTTCCGAGTCCGTAATCTCGCCTCGGAGCGCACTCGCCCGGGTGACTCAGAGCCGATCGTGACCCGCGCTTTCCCGCTGAGACCAGCTCCCCCCCCCCACCAGCGAGTCCTGTCAACACAAAAACACAGAAACAGGGTTTTTTCTTTTAACTCTTCGTTCCCCGACAGCTGTCATCAGCCCCATCGGGGAAGGAACCGTGGGGTAGGTCGGTCTAGTCTGGCCCACGTATTTTACAGCAAAGTCCACACTCGAGCTTGGGGACCCCCTCAGGGCAGGGCTAGCCCCCAGTTTTCTCTGTATGCAGTGGCTGGAGAACCCTGCAGGTGTCGCTGTAGCTCAGAGAGGCCTCCCCACTGATCGAGGCCCGCAGACCTGGGGGCTTTTGCAAGTCCTTTGCAGTTAGTGGCTGGGTAAGACATGAAATCACTGCTGATCGACCTCTGCTCCACATGATGAGATCCGTTAAGCTGTTAACGCCAGAGGCTGAAAGAAAACGACAGGGTAGGCCGGGGTGACAGTTTAAGTCCTCTGGAACCTGGACAGGAGGCTGCTGATTTGTGAGGAATCGATGGATTTTTTTTTTTTTCCCCCTGCGGTTTAACCATCAGGTTGTTCCAGCTGTGAAAATTTTAATTCATGCTGCCCTGGCCCGGTGTGGCCGGAGCTGAAGCCTGAAAAGACACTTCGCTCATCTCCCGTCTCCCTCTGTATAGCCGCGAGAGTCCTGTTTCCCGAGACCCGTCTCTCCCCACAGTGAGGTTGCTGAGTATTTGATCCAGAGCCCAGCAGCTGTGTGTTGGGCGTTCGGTGTCCGTCGCCTGCAGGAGGGGTCTTCTGGACCTCTCCCTACAGGAAGTGCCGTCGGAATGGGTGTAGTGTCAGAAGAGCCTGACCTGCACGCCCCATACAATGGATAGGTGGAGCTCAGCAGGATGGAGTGGTATTGGCTGTAAGGGAGCTGTGCTGGTAGTTGGCTCTCATCTAGAGAGATGGAATTGTTTGTAACATTTGGGTCTAGCTCTCTACTAAGGAAAACCTTCTGTTGTGAGGTTACACAACACATCTCTGAATTGAATCGACATCTTAAGTCTTGAATTTGGAACCCGAGGACCGATTTAGGCTGATTGGAGGGAAGATAACTGATTCAAGGATCTCATCCATCTGGTTTTCCGAAGGAAATCAGCTTCAGCATCCTGGTTGGGTAGCCTGTTCCAGTCTCCTGCCACCCTTTGTGTAAAGAGGTGCCTCCTGGTCTGGATTTCTGAATGCCCCCTTAGTTTCCACTTGAGTCGTGGGTCTTGTGTTGTGGCAGGGGTGGGCTGCACGTAGCCCAGGCCACTTTTTTCCACAGGCACTTTTCTGGGAGTGAACGATTCGGAAAAGATTGTTTCTTTGGTTTGTTATCCCAATCTAAATGAAACTTTGAAACTGCTTTTTCATTCTCTTTCGTGAGTTTGGTTACCGATTTTAATCTGGTCAGTGGAAAATTAATAATAACAGTTTAAGAATTCCTTGTGTGCGAAGCGCCTCTTTTAACCCCAAAGTGCAGGAAGCATGCTTCATCGAACGGCCCTTCTCGCCGGAGTTTGCAGGCTCGCGTGACACAGGATGACGATGAGCGTGTCCAACGGGGGGGGCAGTGCGGAGCTCATGCTGGGGACCGCAGGGCCCTGTGCTGAAGACGTGGGGGCGGGCGCGGCTGCTGAGCGCTTGGGTGAGGGTCCTGTCCTTTAGGCGGCAGGCTGAGAACAATCGCCCGGACTCGACCTGGCGGAGCCCGCGCTGGGGTGAGCCCCGCCGGGAGATCGGGAGGGAGAGGCTCGTCACGCTGGCACAGGAAGGAGGTTTGGGTGGCCATCACAGGGCCTGTAGTTAAACCAGAACCTTGGACCTCCCGTCAGCCGGGAACCTGGTATGTAAACTGCTCTTTGCAGAGAAGGGTCTCTCTTCATGTGTCTTGTGAGCCCTCCTGTCCAAGCCCTAAAGATGCTTGGATAGGGATATATATGGATTTAGGTGTTGGCTGCAAAAAGGCTGAAAGTCAAGCTGTCTTTTCTTCCTTACATGAGATCTGTACCCGAAGAAAATAGACAAGGAGGAACGCGGGCCTGGAGGCAGTGAGGGGAGGACTGCTCCTGGCTGCAGGAGTCTCCCCCTCATCAGCCCCAGCTGATGCGCGTGTAGGCGGAGCCCTGTCCTGTCCTCTGGCAGCTCTGATCTGCGCCAGCGAGAACCAGTTTTGTTTAGGCTTTAATTGTGGGCAAGCTGTGGGCTCCCAGGCCCATCTACATTACTATGGGTCACAGGGCCTTCTCCTGCTGCACCCCAGAGCTCTGGAATTCTGTCCCTAAGGCTATCGGAGAGCCATCTTCCCAGAAAGCTTTCAGATCCAGGCTCAAAACCTTCTTCTTCAGAAGGGCTTTTACTTTTATTGAGCTGGTCCTGCGTCTGCTGTCCCTTTGCTTTCCTACTGTATGCTCAACCCTTGTTGTAACTGAGTAATTCTGCTGTCTCCTCGCATTGTTTTTTCCTTCTCTGTAAGGCATTTCGAGAAGCCACTTTTAAAGGTGCTGTATAAAAAAAATATAAAAAAGTGTATAAAAATATATAAAAGTGTATTATTATAATGTGATTGTCCAGAAGTTGGGAAATCCAAGTCAGCATGGAAAATATTGGCCAGGGGTCCTTCAGAGCCTGTTTGTAATGCTGGTCAAATGAAGCTTTTATAACCGTTTTTAAGGAATTAATTCATTTAAGATTAGGACTGTAAGAGCAGGTGAAAACTAGCCTATTCATGGATGGATGTAAGACTCCAGATGCACAGCAGTTTGAGCTGGGTTCCGGGTTTTCCCATTTGCCTCCTCTTAGAACACAAGAAATCGTCATCTCTCAGTTGCTATTAGCTTATTAATGTGATCTCATCCAGACGTTTCCATGTGATCATTCAAGAATCCCCTTCAACCGCGTGGCTGGGCAGCTTGTTCCCACCTCCCGCCACACTTGGTGCAAAGTGGAGCCTGCTGTCTTAAATGCATTTCCTGCTCGTTTCCGTTTGTGTCACCAAGGCCCAAGTCCTTTGTGCCTTGCAAATGAGCCACACACTTCAAGGATGTTAGTGCTTCTGGATAAGCAGAGGTGGGTTTAAGGTAACTGTTGGGTGGAGGTGAAGTACATATCTGCGTTTTCACTTTGTTGGTACTGATTGTCCTCAGAACATGTCAGTCCCAAAGCCATGAGCCTGGCAGCACTGTGGAGCTCAGAGTCTGTTTGCCTTCCTGACCTCCCTGCACCCACACAGCTGGGTACGCCTCATCAGATCTTGTACATCTTCAATCCTGAAGCGCGCAGTGGGTTTCAACAGTGCGTCTAGCCTGTATAGCAAAGCAGAACCCTCCCCCCCCACTACACACACACACACAATCCCCCCACCCCCCACCCAGCGCACGGATGGGAAGTTGGCCCGGCAGCACGATGCATTTCTGCGATAAGACCAGCCTGCCCGTGCAGTTCAGAGCCCTCCTGTCACAGTTTAATCTCTGATTGCTTCCTGCCTGCTCAGGTACAAACAAACCCTGCAAGGGGGGTGGGGGGTTAACTCAGTCACCTCACAGGCTCTCCTGAAAATCCCCCCCCCCCCCCACCCCCTTCTGCTGTCTGCCTGACTGCGTGCCTGTGCTCTGATGTACCTGTCCCCCCGCCAAGCACTGCTCCGAGACGCACATGGCCCGAGAGCTCAGCTGCTGGCAGATTGATGGCACAGCTTGCTGGGGGCGGGGGCCAATGACGGGCCAGCGCGGCTGGTGATCGGTCCGAACGGGCCGGAGCCGCGCGGATTCGCCGAGGGGGTTCAGTTGGACGAAGTCAAGTCCTTCGCTCGCGGAAAAGCGCCCGGCGCCTTGCGTGCTGCTGGAGTCGATATCTGAGCTCATGGGGAAAAGCTTGATTTGGATTGATTTTGCTTTCTCTTTTATGTTGAGTGTTTGATTTTGAATGGATGATTGTTTTTGTTGGATGTACTGTAACTAATTGGGAGTAGGCAATCAGGTAGCCCCATGCTGCAATATCAGCACTGATTGGAGGAGGGGAGCGTCCTCACTGGTGGCACCACCCCAGGCTAGATTATCAGTGCTGATTGGAGGAGGGGAGTGTCCCTCACAGGGCAGAACCGCCCCATACAGTTGAACGAGCGCTGATTGGAGGAGGGAAGGATCCTGTAATGGAACACTGGTCGCAGTCTACTAGTGACACAGTCACGGTAACATGATCCAGCCTCAACCTGCAGCCAGAGAGGTCTTTCAGCCAGATCGCCCGTGTTTGTGTCGTTGTTTGACCCAGTTCCACCTGTGTTATGGAGGATCTCAGAGAGCACGTTTGTAAACCCCCAACACTCTTAATGCACAGAACGGCTTCCATTTTTTTGCTTGCCTTCCTGCACAGATGTTTGAGGTGTCTGTTATAGAAGAAGAGGAGGTGTTGCGCAAGGGGGTGATCAGCGATTGCAGCAAGTTGCTGGCAGGCGCCGAGCACACCCCACTTTTATCTTCAATAACGGCGAGGCAAACTTGCCTGTGATCCAGACCGCTCCTTTAGGAAGTTATGCGTCAGTCTAAAAATACCCAGTTCACACGACTCAGTTTATCCAAACAGGCTCTGGTGACGCAGAAAGAGAGCCGAACAACCGTAAGATCGCTCTAAATAGCTTGCCGGTGAAGAGAATAATAACCGGACTCTTTTGCGGGTGGGCGGGTGGCTGTGCATTTACTGATTTAGTAAATGAAAGTCGTGAATGCCACATCCAGGCTATTTCTGTCCCGGATTACAGTTTGTCCAAGAGTGTGTAGAAAACTCTCCACCTCCAGTTTTATTTCTGTTCCTGGGATTTCCGCTGCTGGAAGGTTGGAGGCCGTGGTGCGCTTGGGGCTGATCCAGATTAAGCCTCTTGTCTTGATGTGGGGGAAAACGAGTATCTGTCAGTTGTACAGCCCCCGAGTGGCCATTGGCGCTGGTTCTCATGGGAGGGCAGTGACCTACATACAGGGAGCGCTGGCTGAGCCTTGGCCCTCAATTCACTACACAGGGGAGCCCAAGACCAGGGCTCCAGGTGGTTTTATTTTTTTTCTGCTGACCTTTCTGCCTTTGGATTTATCAACGCCGGCTCCACTTTTTTTTGTAATCTCTTAACCGGCAGCGCAGGAGCAACACGGGCACTCTCTCTCTCTCGCTCTCTTGCATTGAGGTCAGATCAGTCATCCGGCTTCGCTGCAAAACTGCTTACATGGACAAGGTGCTGCTCCTCTAAATTGTCGGAATGCGCCCGTTCGGTTCGGACCGCCCCCCCTGCTGGGCAGGAGGAGAAGCCGAGCCCAGTCGGGCTCCCGGGCCTCCTTTGCCATCGGAGCAGGCCGGTGCTTTCCGGGGCTGCCGGGGTTGTCGGTGTTGTCCTCGGGCTGCTCCCCTTGTTCTGAGGACACGTGCTCGGTGCCGGTTTGTGAGTGAGGATAATCCTCTTTGCACGAGCTGGCACTGTCTTGGTGAGAGCCTGCTCCACACTGGGAGCGAGCGCGTGTGTGCGTGTGTGTGCGCTGGGCTGTGCTGTGTTGCCATGTGTTATCGCACCCCAGCCCCCGGGGCGGCCGGGCATCCTTGCGCCGTGACTCGTCTCCATGGCAACGTCTCCCCTAATGCTGGAGAGGTGAGTGTGTGCTGGCGGGGGTGGAGGAGGGGGGCAGGGTGTGGTGGCCGGTCCTAGGTCAGGGTGGGTACAGGAGGCTAAACGCAGTGCTTGGTGCAGCTGTGTGGCAGAAAGCTCTCCTCGCTTTCCTGCCATCCTGTGAGACGCTGCTTGCTGGATTGCTGTGCGAGTGGATTTTGCCCTTTTATTCTATTTTGAGGTCTGGGTTGCTGATTTTTACCAAATCAGTGGAATAATTAAGAATAAATACAATTTAAGAATTGCATGTGTAGTGTGGAATAATTAAGAACAAGTACAGTTTAAGAATGCATTGCATTTGTGTAGCGGGTTTCATGCTGCAGGGTTTTATGCACTGAAAGGGGCTCACTTCCTCCATCACTGGAGTGCAGCGTGTAGCCACCATTCTGCCCCAGCAGTCCCAGCGCGCAGACATGAGAAGCTGTGGCATTAAGGGCAAACTGTAGGTGGGCAACAGTGAGCACCACACAGGTCATCGGTTTTAAAAGTCTGGTCCGGGGGGAAGAGGCGTCTACCGGCACTTTAACACCGAGGTTCCGACCGCAGGGGTCTCCCCTTGGTGGTCTCCCCTCGCAGTAAGACGACGGATGTCGCTGTGCTGCAGTGCATGGCGGTAGCTGATGCGGTGAGCGCCGACACTGCCAGGATCGCGCGCTGGTGTTGATTGCTGCCACCTCCTCCGTGTGTCCTTGGACCCGAGGCGCTAGTGTTTAACTTGCCATTGTGAGCACAGCTGAGCTCTTCCAGTGCATTTGATACCGCTCGGTAAAAGGACACCTGTTGTTTATCCTCTGTGGATCAAACACAAATCGTAAAAGGGAGGAAGCACAAACACTGCAGTGGCTCCCGACGCTGGCCTGCAGAGCCAGATACAGACTCTTCTTTAAGAAAACAGTTATCTCACCCATGTTGAGTGCCAATTGCACAGTTTACACCTTGGTATGTTTAGGATATTGTAATCTCTTAGGTCCTGTAGCAATCTGCGGTCCTCTCTTGTAGGAACGCCAACAAGGAAGCAGAAGAGCAGATCCACTGGCTTTAACCTTGCACAGCCTGAGGCATGCAGAAGCTGCAGTGACAAGAGTGTGTAGGTTGTAGGTCGTGGGGGCATAGGTGAGCATGTGCCCGTGCCCAAGGGGCAGCCAGAGGGGGGGGTGAGCGTGTTGGCATGACAGGGCCAGCCAGTCAGCAGTGCTAATGATGGTGGTGCAGTGCCATCGTCTTCCCATCAGCCCTGGCTTGGCCTTGGCCGCAGCACAGCTGAAACAGCAGACAAGAGAGCTGGGCTCTGTAACATTACACCCTCCGACCCCCCCCCCCCCCCCCCCCCCCGCTCAGTGCCGCTGTCTTATTCTGTCTGTCTCTCTTTTTCTTGTGCTGTGCCTCGCGCTCTTTCACCCTGTCACTCCTGGTCAGTCTCTTTCTCTCTGTCTTTTGGTGGTTTTCTGTTGCTCTCTGTCTCTATTTCAGCCTTTCTCTCCCTGTACCTCCCCCTCCCTGACTGACGGTTTCTCTCTCTCTTTGTCTTTGTCAAGCTGCCCCCCTCTCTGGAACCCCCTTTCTCTTCCTCCCTTTACCGATATTGCTACCCCAATAGCAGCCTTGGTCGGGCAGCCAGCAGTACAAGACCGTGCACAAAATGGAGCACGCACAAACACGCCAGATCTAGGCAGCTTTGAGCAACCTGAGGCTCTGGTCACACTTTGTGTCGTCTCCTTTTCAGATGGTGTGTTTGGGTTACTGCTGTACCTTCGGCTATGTGGGAATGATTCCAAAGTTCAAGAGAAAACAAAAGAGATAAAAACACACAGATTTTCTATTTCTGGTTGCCTCTCCCATCCCCACTCGCCTGTCATCTGCTTTGAGAATTCACGTTCACGTCCAATCTGAGCAGGAAAGAAAGCTCTGCTGTTTGACTCACAGTACAGTGTGGGGGCCAACAGGAAGTGGAGTGGCAGGCGGGAGCAGATGCTACTGGGCCCACAGTTTCTTTAACACCTAAATGTAAAGCCGCGTACACTGAGAACGCCAGATCCCAGCTGTTCACGGCTGAGTGAAGTGTTCTGTAACCCCGCCTAGCTGTCGCAGAAAAGGACATGCTCTCTGCTGTGGGACAGACACACAGACCACAGATATTGAGCCCTTGGCTTGTAAATTGATCCCTCACAGGGGATTGTATGTGTGGTGCTGCTCTAGGGCCAAATCGGAGCAAAAATCAATGAGGCTTATTTCGCTCTGGAGTGCTTGCTAGAGTGTCTATCCAAGGGTGGCAGTGGTGCAGGAATGAGCTACTGTACCCCTCTCCCAGTGCCTCGGCTCTCACCACTAACCCCACACTGCCTCCCTCTGTCTCTCCCAGTGCCTCGGCTCTCACCACTGACCCCACACTGCCTCCCTCTGTCTCTCCCAGTGCCTCGGCTCTCACCACTGACCCCACACTGCCTCCCTCTGTCTCTCCCAGTGCCTCGGCTCTCACCACTGACCCCACACTGCCTCCCTCTGTCTCTCCCAGTGCCTCGGCTCTCACCACTGACCCCACACTGCCTCCCTCTGTCTCTCCCAGCGCCTCGGCTCTCACCACTGACCCCACACTGCCTCCCTCTGTCTCTCCCAGTGCCTCGGCTCTCACCACTGACCCCACACTGCCTCCCTGTCACACATGTTTGCAAACCTAGGGTTGAAGTACCAGGCTCAGAGGAGGAGTGGAAAGACTTATTGTTTCACTCCTGGCTTCCCTGGAGGATTAGAGCTACTGTTTGTATTATTTAAATGGTTATTACATTAAAGCTGTGGCCCTCCAGGCTTGGTGCCTTTCATTGCTGTTGTCTGGGACAGGCTGTGTGCCAGGGGGAGACACAGTGGGCAGGACACGCATGTTCTCTCTTGCTGGCAGCTCACTGGGTGCCTGTAAACAGAGATGCCCAGCTCTGTTCCTCAAGGTCCTCTGTCCAGAAGGTTTTCTGAGCATCTTTGAGTCTCCAGCTTCGTAAGAGCATGGAAAGGCTTGAAGTTGTTCTTTTAAGTAAATAATGAAATGACACGAAACCCTCTGGCCCTCCGGAGGACTGGAGCTGTGCCCCCCTGTGTTAGATATTAAACTCGGGGGGCAAGTCCCCCACTGGGCAGTAGTTTGATCTGTTCCAAGTTTTTGGAGCTGCAAGCCATTGTCCAGATTTTGGTGATAAAGTGGAGAGGCTGCTTGAAATGAAGTTTTTGACCCCCTGTTGTGAAAATGTGCTCCAAGTAAACACCCTTGCTGGCTGTTTTTAAGGCCAGCGTGTGGTGTTACTATTTTTCCTCAGAACACGGCACCCAGCAAAATCATGACAATTTTTATATTTCATGTTCGCTTTCCCTCGATTGGAAGTCCACTGGGGAATGGACTTGAGCTCCGATCTCTCTCCTGACCTCCATTCCCAGCCCAACAAGCTGGAGCTGTCTTGCATTTTGGGAATGTTGCACTTAAATCTCTGTGTTCCTCCTGCTGCTGTCCCTGACTGGTCGAGGCTGACCTGTGCTGACCGCTTCT
This sequence comes from Lepisosteus oculatus, assembly GCF_040954835.1. NCBI lineage: Eukaryota > Metazoa > Chordata > Actinopteri > Semionotiformes > Lepisosteidae > Lepisosteus > Lepisosteus oculatus. Next base: position 4,529,223 of record NC_090722.1, on the reverse strand, counting down.
GTGTTGTAGGAAAATTAACTGTGATCCACTGGATCTGCTTCAGACTTGGACTTTGGGGCAATGGAAGATTAGCTCATTGAGTGTTGCTACACTTGTTGGCCACATATTGTCCCTTTATGACTGAAACAAGTGCTCGTGTGTGACTGATACCTGTGGAATACAGGCGCGTGGAACCATGGGGTATGCATTTGCTCTTTATTGGTGACAATGGATGATAAGTACTATATAAGTAATATAGAGTGTGGATTACAATAAATATTAATGAATAAAAATAAAGGGATGCCTACATCTTCAGTCGCAATTGATAACCATGCAACTTTCTCAAAGTTACAGCATAGTTAAAACTGTTAACTGCTTTGGTATTAATCCATCCGTTTTCTAAAGTCCAGAATTGAACCCGGGACCCCAGCGCTGTGAGGCAGCGGTGCTCACCACTGCTCCACTGTGCCTTCCTCTCCTATTAGTCATGTGTTTCATAACAATAATGCTCAGGAATGATGAGTAATCACGGGGCTGCATTTGAGATCAGGCTTTCAAGTCGGTATTTTATGTAATATTATGGAACGCTCTCCCTCTGTTACAGCTGTCTTATTAGAACTTGTTGCTTCAGCGTGAGCCAGTGTGTCCCCATGAAGGCTTTGTATTTGAATTGAAATGTCTCTCTCTGTGTATTCTGTAAGTTGGGTGTGCACCCCTCCGTCCCCAGTGGGACACTGGTCTCTGTCCTTGTTGGGACGGGTTCTTGCGGGACGCTGGCCTCTCTCCTTGCTGGGACGGGTTCTTGTGGGATCCTGGCCTCTGTTCTTGTGGGATGGATCCTGGCCTCTGTCCTTGCTGGGACGGGTTCTTGTGGGATCCTGGCCTCTGTTCTTGTGGGATGGATCCTGGCCTCTGTCCTTGCTGAGACGGGTTCTTGCGGGATGCTGGCCTCTGTCCTTGCTGGGACTGGTTCTTGTGGGACGGATCCTGGCCTCTGTCCTTGCTGGGACGGGTTCTTGCGGGACGCTGGCCTCTGTCCTTGCTGGGACGGGTTCTTGTGGGATGGATCCTGGCCTCTGTCCTTGCTGGGACGGGTTCTTGCGGGACGCTGGCCTCTGTCCTTGCTGGGACGGGTTCTTGCGGGACGCTGGCCTCTGTCCTTGCTGGGACAGGTTCTTGCGGGACGCTGGCCTCTGTCCTTGCTGGGACAGGTTCTTGCGGGACGCTGGCCTCTGTCCTTGCTGGGACAGGTTCTTGCGGGACGCTGACCTCTGTCCTTGCTGGGACGGGTTCTTGCGGGACGCTGGCCCTGCTCTCCGGCAGCCCCTCAGCCTCTCTCCCGCGCCCGCGGCCGTCCGCCCCAGCTGGCGTTTTCACTTCTGCTTTCTCCCCGGCCGCGGGGGGGAAGTGGCTCAGGAGTGTGAAACCATAGCCAACGGCCGGCCGGCCTCCGCCCCCTCGCCCCCTCGCCCGGCGAGGCTCTCGCTGGCTCTCCTGACCCCTGACCTTCTGCGGCGGTCCCCGGAGGGCCGCTGCGAGCATCTCTTCTTCCTGTCCCACGCCTCCTCTTCGCTGTGGTGGCGGCTGTGGGGGGCATGCTCTGCACTGCCCCAGTAAACCAAGAAGCAGAACTGTAACCAGCTGCATCAAGCAAGCTCAAATTCTCCTTCGCCTGCCCCCCTTCAGCATCCCTGCACTAGAGCCCTGGCTCAGGGCAAAGGCCTCCATGATAAATGAACGAGCCCATCCTTGCTGCACTGCGTGCGCAGGGCATTTTCAGGCTCCCTGTGCTCTTTGGCAAGGCTGCTGGAAAGATTCTCCAAAGAGAACCACTTCCAAACCCTGTTAATACTCGTCACCGTCTTCCCTCCCCCTCTTGTCCTGCCTCAGTTTGTTTAAGATTGTTTTCTGCAGCCCCAGAGTGTGCACCTTGTGGATGCAATTTGGCTGTAACGCTTTTTATTTCCTGATTAAGATTCATTTCAACAGCTTGTCACCCTGTCTTGACTCTGCAGCCACGCTGGGGGGTCAGAAGAGCAGCTGAAGGCTCGTCCCTTGTCAGCATGTTTGCTTTTCGCTTCAGCAAAACCCCAGAGTTTCCATATAAAGTTTTCCTTGAAAGTCTGTTCATTTCAATCAGTTCGCCGCGATTTCCAGCTGGATCTCCTGCGTTCTGAGCGCTCAAGACATCACTGCGATGCATTGATTAAACAAGTTCCATTAGGCTGTTCCCGAGAAAACTCGAGCCTTCAGTCTGCTGCTGTGGCAGACGAGACAGACTACCATTTTATCCTGAAGAGCTGCTATTGAAAATCAAAACAGCCACCCGTTTAAAGGGCATGGCCTTGAACAGGTGATTGTCCAAGTCCCTGGTTGGATAACACCGTAAACAAGCAGCAGGGTCACCTTCAGGGGAGCGGAGCAGGGAGACCTTTGAAAGGGTCTGGTGGTGGTGGCTGCACTGAGAATTTCGGGAAGAGAGCGAGCCTGGGAATTCTTGAGGAAGGGGCGTGGGATCAGGGCAAGTCGCTGCTACCAGGACCTTGCTGTTGCTGCCTTCGGCTTGCAGGAGGACTTTATGCTGTACTCAACCCCCAGCCCCTTCCAGAGCCTTAACCTGTTCTTGCGCAGATCTGACTAACAGGAACAGCTGAAAATTGGCTAAAGACTTTAAAGTCTGTCTCATTGGGCGCCTCGTAGCTTGTAAAATCCACAGATCTCGGCAAGGCTTGTTCTTAAAGGATCCCAGGGAATCTTACTTTAACAGCCCAGCTGGAGCAGCTGGTTCCAGGCCCCCACCACTCTTTGTGTAGTGTCAGCATTAGGTTTTGATCTTTGTTTTTTTTTTTAAATGTTTTAAATTTTGTTTTGACTGATTTTCTTAAGGCTTGTTTGTTTTACGCGTAGGGCCTTGTAAAGCTTTTAACCCCCGGAGTGGCCACGTTAAGAGTTTTCCCGGTAGAGTAATCCCTGCAAAACCTTCAGCAGCGAAACATAATGTGGTGAAGTGCAGAACGACAGGAAAGCAGCAGTTGAGCAGGGGCTCCAGCGAGTAACAGGTGTACTTGGAGGAGGTGGGTGGTGTGTGGTGTGTGTGTGGGTGGGTGTGGAGAGGAGAGGGGGGTAAACGACGTCCCCTCCCCCACCCCCATCCCCCTGCACCTGTAGCCTGTCAGCTGTTTGAAGCCCGTTAAAAGTGTCAGCTGTTTCTGAGCCACTGTCTGAGAGATAGATGGGGAGGGCTGTTGTATGTGCGTGCGTGTGTGTGTGGGGGCTGCTTGACTGAACATCAGACAGCCCCAGGGATCGCTGTACACAAACCCACAACGTTCAGTCTCCTCGGGCTTGGACCCGTGAAGCTCCCAGCTGGGGCTGTGTGTAATCAGCCAGTCATTCCAGTATTTGTTCTAAGGCTGCTGGGAAGGGTGTGGGGGGGGTGCAGATGGCACGAGACTGTGGCGCTGCTCTTCGAACAGCGCTGGTAGGGCAAGACCAAGGCCGTTCCTGCCTTGTTGACGTTTTAATAATTTAATTTATTGGATTATGTTGGAGTCACAATGTTATCTTATCTGTTGTTTCTTTATTAACCCAGTGTAAAGCCTGTATCCAAATTACAGTAAGATGCCCTGGATCATATAAACCGCGGGGCAGTCAGATGCCATTGGCTGCTGTAAGGGCTGGGGTCATGAGAGCACAAGAACTGAGAACGGCTACAGCTGCTGTAAGGGCTGGGGTCATGAGAGCACAAGAACTGAGAACGGCTACAGACGAGAGGAGCCCATTCAGCCTGTCCAGTCCGGTTGGTGGTTAGTCGTTGATTGATCCCAGTCTCATCCAGCCGTTTCTTGAAAGAAACCAGGGTATCGGTTTCAGCGACATGGCTGGGCAGCTTGTTCCACACTCCCACCACCCTTTGCGCAAAGAAGCGCCTCTCTTTCGAGGTTTTAAATGCCCTTCCTGGCGGTTTCTACTTGTGCTTCACTGTTCATCATGGGGTGCCAGCCCCTAATCACCTCCCTTTTGCCAGTTTCACCAGGGATCTGCGGCTCTGTCCACACAAAGCCAAGCCCGAACGCTCAATCTTTTGTTTTACTATGCTGTCCGCAGAAGAGTATCGTTGACCGGAGTTTTGTGCCTGGGTACAGGCATTCCCTGACCCACACCGCATGTCTGTGCCCGTCTGCTCTCTCCAGGTACGGGGAACAGGCCTGCTGTTCCCTCTTTCTCACAGACCCTGAAGTGACCAACAGCTCTCGCTCCTTCACCGGTATAAACACAAGGTTCATTTGGGGGCATTGCAGCGACGACCAGTTCTGCCCTTTCTGAGATAGAGCTTTTCCACGTTTTAATCCCTTCTTGGCTCTTAATCAGCTTTTGCATTTGCAGCATCGGGTCACAGGAAGAGACGGTCCCTGTGATAAAGCAGCATTGTCAGTGTCCGAGAGCTCGGGGAGCTGGAAGGGGGGCGGTAGGGGGGAAGGTTTTTTGTGCTGCGCAGGGTTTTGAAGCTTATTGTGCGAGTAAGGTGTCACTTTCTGCAAAGGTAATTGCACTGGAGGGCGCTGGAGGGCATCGCAGAGCAATCCGAGCAGCAGAGTGGGAGATGGTGTGAGCCTTCCCCTCTGCCCAGCGTGGCACAACATCGGTCTCTGAAAACAATGAGCCATATCCTGTTGCATCAGGCGTGGCAATCACTGCCACGCTGCCTGTGCGTTTCACAAGGGCCTGCTGGATGGGAACTCCTGGGCAGGGGTCAGGGGGCAGGGGGGAAGAACTTTGCTGCTGCACAGGGTTTTGAAGCCTGTGACGGAGCAAGTTGGGCGTCCTCCACAAGGTAAATGCAAAAGAGGGCAGTTCAGTCCTGGAAAATCTGGAAAGCGGGAAAAGCTCACCCGAAATCCCCTGTGTCCGATGGGGCTGGAGCGTTCGATCCAGTATCCTGGATTTCCCGTCGAGGAGTCTCCCTGCCGCCGCCACGCTCTGAATTGCGCAAGGAGGGGTTCAGTCCAGGCTTGGCTCTGCCCTTGCCGAGAAGCCAGTCTGGCAAGACTGAAAAGCGAATCTGAAAGAAGGGGCTTAGCCTGATCTTGGAAGAATACACTGTGCATGGTGAGGCGCTAAGAGTACATTTATTCTTTCTTTGACAGACGACAAGCAGGAGTCACGGGGTCCTGTATCTTCACATGAGAAAATGCTGCTCATCTGGGTTTGTCCCAGAGAACGCGTACCCCGTGTTCGCGGGAACAGAAACCATTGTACCCACCTGGGATTTGAACCCACAGCCCCGTAATCAGGAGCCCGACCCTGCAGCTGCTGACAGACACAAGGAGCTCTAAGATCTGCGCTACGAGTTTGCAAGTCTGCAGCCCCCAGAGGCCTGAGACAGATCAGACTGTTCTTCTTCGGCATTTGTGCTCTCGACTCCGTGTGTTCGGGTAGTGCAAGAGCTCAGGGTTTCCTCCCAGCCCGCCTCGAGCCCAGCAGTGTGGAGAGCTCAGCTGACTGCTCGCTCGCTCACCCCTGACCTTTACAGCAGGGAGGTTAGGGTTACTGGGTGTACATGGTACTTTAACCCCACCCCCCAACTGTTATGCAGGTTTTGCATGGTACGTTTCTTTGCTCTAGACTTTTCCAGTGGTTAAAGCGCAGTGCACGCTGTGAGAGTGAGCCTGAAGTGTTTGTAAGGTGGGACAGTATGGGGTAGAGGCCAATCTACCAGCAGTAAACATTCACTAGGACTTATTCTACTCTCTTGGCTTGCACCTGGGTCTTTCCTGTGTAGCTGCTGAAAAGCCCGATGCACTAATAGAGGACCGGGGCTGTTTTCAAGAGACCCTGGCGGTAGGTCTGACCCTGCGGCACTGGGAGATGTTGCACTTCAGCTGAGTTTAGTCAGAGCTCTTCATCTGCACCACCCTCTCCCCTGCCCATAAAAAGCCAGCCGCCTGCGTGCAGCGAATCTGAACGAAGGAGCGTTCAGAGAACATGGTGCAGGCTGCAGGGTGCTCAGCTGGGGCGGCAGAGACCAGCCATCGGCGGCCGTTTGGAACCGACTGCGGTGTCGATTTTCAAGGAAGAGAGAGTTACTGGTAGACACATCGTATCTCCCCGTGGTGTTTGACAATCTAGTCTGTTTAACCCCCACTTTATTATTTGGCTTTTCTAGGCAAACAAATAAGGATCTTATTCAATTGTTTTAGTTTGTACCAGGTAATGGCTCAGAGGGTTTGCACTGGAGCAGCTGAAGAGCTGCCATTTAGTTTCACCTGTCTCTCTGTGCAGAGTTATTTAGACTCGGGCTACATATCCAGGGCATGGCAATGGCTTTTTGCTCTCATTCCCAGCAGTGGAACCAGGCACTAATCTGTCCTCCTTGTCAAGGTGTGTCAGGGGGCACCAGAGACCAGTGTGGACAAGGGTATAGTGCATCTCTTCCCAAGCACAGTACGTCCCACCTCTTCAAGAGGGGTCTTTGTTTGGCGTTTGTGGGAAAGGAAGGAGACCCTCGTGGAGAAATCGGGCACTGACCTCAGCTAGAAGCCACTCCGCCGAAAGGGTGATCTCGCCCTCACCTGGACGGAGAACGGACATTTCTCCACAGCCGTAGCCGGTTTGCTCCAGGGTGGGAGTGCTGGCGACAGGGAAATTAGTCAGGCAGCCCTAGTTGCCCTCGTGCCCCGGTGTTTGTTTTGCGGGCGGCCTATCCACTGTACAGGGGACCCCGTTCTGTGGTGGCGGGCTCTCTGGTGGCAGTTCTCCCCCGTGAAAGTGAGATCGCTCTGCGATTTACAGCGTCTCGAGCAGTATGGTCCTGGAGGAACAAGGTCGTCTCTGGGTTTTGCTCCAGCTGAGTCCGCGATCGCAGGTTGATCGGTTTCACTTCCCTTTCTGGGACGGATTTGTGAATTTGCTTTCGGTTCCTGAGAGGCCAGGGCTTTGGAAGGGATGTCAACCTTGTACCCATGTCGGAGTTCCAGGGCCGCCCTCCCTCAGGTGTGTTGAGAAATGTAACCACACGGATCTCTGGAGTAGCGGAAGACTCGCATTGTGGGTGTGTCTGATACAGACTCGCTCCCACCAGTGTCTGTTCATCAGCAGTGGATCAATAAGTCAGAGCAGTTTAGCCAGAATTAACGGACAGCAGGTTGAGGAGAGGCTGTGTGACGTCCTGTGTGCTGCTGTTGTGGGAGTCGGGTATTTTTGACAGTCAGCGGGGGCTGTTAGTTTGTGACAAGAGCAGTGATCTGCTGTCTGCTTCAGGGCTGGCATGATGATAGGCCGGTGCTTCACTTCACAGGGTCCCATCTGAAATACCTTAAGCTTTAAGGGTGCATGAGTTGTGTTCCTTGCTACCATGTATCTGTAGTAGTGAATACCGTGTCTGTGCACGACTGTAGTATTGACTTCTGTGTAGCTGTATAATTCTGATAGGAACAGCATGTTCCTATACAGCAGCAGCGGTGCATGCGCTGTAGCTCTGCAGCTGTGAGGCTGTGTACCTGAAGGGTTCCTCTCGTGTCTGCAGGGCGAGAGAGGGGTTAGGCCCACTTGTGGAGCGTGGCTCCAAATGGGAGGATGAGGAGAGACTGGGTTGAACGGTCTCGTTCTAGGGGATGGGCCACTGTCGTCGGGGAGGGACCCCTGCCCAAGGCCTCCCGCGCACCAGTCCCACAGGCCGCCCGGGGCCGGATTTTGGTGTCCGCAGGACCTCGGCACTTTCACTCCGAAACGTGCAGAAAGAGGGTTGAACGCCAATTCCATGACGTCGATTGACGTGACGCCCTGTAAACTGTTCTAATGCCAAACCCCCTGACTGAGGGAGCGAGTGGAGCCACCATCACTTCCCTACTGCTAGTGTCTAGAGCAGCCGCTCGACAGCGCATGATTATTGATCTGGAGCACCTCGAGCCGATCGCCAGCGTGTTGTTCCAGTTCGTTTTCCGGTCGTCACCAGTGCCTCCCTGCTTCGTAGGCCCTAAAGATTTCGGAGGCCCCAGGCGCTGTGCCTGCATGGGAGATCCGGCACTGAGGCGGCCCAGTCCAGCAGCTGAGGAGCGGAGGGGTCAGAGGGAGACCAAAAGGTGTGTGGGACAGCTGCTGGGCTCGGGGAGCGAGTCTGGGGCGGGCGCTGCCGATCTGTCCCTGTTCTTCAGCCACCCCCCCCCGTCCCCGAGACCGACACTGACGGATTGGTGCCAGTTGTCCGCCTGTGGCCGGCGGGGGGGGCTGGGGGAGGCGGGCCGGGCCGAGGGGCGGGTCCTCCGGGGGTCAGCTCTGGGGAGGGATCCTGCTGCGCTCAGTGAAGGCCCTGAGCCACGTCCGCCGACAGGAGGGCTTGCTGGAGAGATCGTCCCGGGTCCGACAGCGCAGGGAATTCACTCTTCTGTCCTGGGATTTTTTTTTGTGGCTGGGGGGAAAAAAAATCCAAAGAGAGACCACATCGCAGGACCCCCGTTTTCTGGACTGGGGGTAAGCACAGCGTCCGCGTGTCTGAAACGGTAACACCGAAGCGGTAGCCCTCCTGTTGGCCTGCGGGCTGCGTTTGACGGGTAGGAGACGCAGGAGGTGGTGGACAGCGTCCGTGGCTGCTCCGGTCAGTGTGGCGTCGCGGCGCTAAGCGAACTCCCACCCCTTCGTCTGCGGGCCCTGCTCTGCTGGAGCTCGCCACAGCCCAGGAGCTCGCAGGGTTCTGCTCGCGACCAGCCCGCCTGCGGATCCTGGGGCTAGGAGCCGGAAAAAGATGTATCGATGATCTACGTTCTAATCTGCTTAGGTATCAATTAGTTTCATGTCAGTTGAAGATAGTAGGCAGCATGGTGGAGCGGGTGATCCGCATTGCTGCCTCGCAGTTCTGGGGTCCTGGGTTCGATTCCTGGGGTGCTGTCTGTGTGGAGTTTGCATGTGCTCCCTGTGTTTGTGTTGGTTTGCTCCGGGTGCTCTGGGTTCCTTTCGCAGTGTTAAGAGATGCTGGTGGGTTAATTGGCTGCTGGGAATTTTGACCCCCGGCGTGCGTCTGTGTCTGTGATGGACTGGGGTCCGCTCCAGGGTGTGCTGGGATAGGCTCAGGCTCCCTGGTCACCCTGAACTGGATGAAGGTGAATGATTTGAAAAAATAAAAGTGCAGTCGTATTTCATTACATTAAAGGTTGCATAATTGGCGACTGCGATTTGCACTTAACTGGATTGGAAACTTTGAGGGGATCACACCCCACCATTACACCATTCGTGCAGGGAACCAGTAGTTCTTCTTTCTGATCCCTGGGACGTCTGAGACTTCTGCCTGCCTGAACAGATCCCTTTCGTAAGGACTTGCCAGACAAGAGGGATCTCCTGTGCTGTGCCTCAATGCATGCCTGTAGAGCTAGGAGAGGCATGCTCATGTAGCTCCTGATTATTTAGCACAGGCTGTGAGGCAAGTTTTCAAGTTTGCTCTACTGGGAGGAGTTCTCAAGCTCGCGGGAGAGATTTTTTCAAAGCTTTTGTGCTACAGAACCCAGTCTTATCCCTGTTTTCCTGCATGCTAAAACAAAACGTGTAACAGGTTGCCAGTGAAGTTTAAGAGACATCACAGGGGTGGGAAAAACAACCAGAAGCCGGGAAGCTTTCTGTTTAAAAAGAGTGTGGAGATGTTTTTAACTGAAAACAGGGTGGGAAAAAAAATATTTTTTTATTATTGCACAGGAGCAAAGTCCTTTGAAGGCGTGGTCTGTAAATTGGATTATTTGAATATTGGGGTCACGGGAAAACGACTAACTAAGTTTGATTAGGCACGGCACATAAACCTGGGAGACAGCAGCTGGAGGGTGAAGACTCGCCCTCCTCTGCCTCACCGGCCGAATGGCCTTCTCCTTCGTGTCTGTCTGAGTGCTGATGACTCTGGACCTGCAGCTGTTCATCAGCGCCGAGCCCCAGCCACCCCCCGTCTCTGCTGTGCCAGGCAGTCATGCTTCACCTACCTGCTCGCGCAGTTTTTGCTGACTTTCTCTAAGGACATAAAAGTTTTTTTTTTCCCCCATTCTCCCCCCCACCCCCCCTCCTCAGATTTTCATAAACACTTTTAATGAGCGTTCTGTGCCCGGTGACAGAAGACCGTGCCAAACGGGTGACGCACAGCAGCCGTTTATGTCATAACAATTCTTCACATTGACTTGACCGTCGGAAGCCGTGTGGGTTTAAGGGGAAAATATTACAGGCGCTTCTCCAGCTTCCAGCTTTTTGGTAGGAGACAGTTTCTGTTTTGTTTTGGGTTTTTTTTGGGGGGGGCAGGGGGTACAGTATACTACCTGGGCGGGGGCAGGAGATGTGCTTGAACTGGGGGGGGTGGAGGTTAGCTCTCTAAATCACCGTCCGCAGGCTGTTGTGCTCAGAGCTCGGCGACATGCGAGTTCAGCTGTCCAGCCGGTCAAGACAAACAAACAGCATCTGCTGGTCTCGAGGTGTCTCACAGGACGCTTCTCGAGACCGGCTCCCTGTTCCCGGTCAATAAAATTTAAAATCACGCCAACCTGCAGCCCTCAATATAAATGATTGGTAGCCTACGCTGGGACCAGTGTAAGTACTGGCTCATACCAGTCTAAAAGTCTGTTCTCCTCCCCACTGAGAGCTGGCGTGTGGGGAGTGTATTGGTGCACTCTGGCTGCCGTCTCGTCATCCAGGTGGGGCTGCACACTGGTGGTGGAGGAGAGTCCCCATTACCTGTAAAGCACTTGGAGTGGAGGGTCCAGAAAAGTGCTATAAAAGTGTAAGGAATTCTTCTTCATATTATTATAATTATTGTTGTTATTAAACCTATAAGGTTTCTGGCTATGCTGTGGGGCTTGTGTGGGTCAGTAATTGTAACCTTTGAAGGGTGGGTTCTCCTCAGGAAAGCAGGGAGACTAGACAAGCTAAGCAAGGCTTGATAATCACTGTTGAAGGAGTTCATGTAGGCAGCTGTGGCAGCATGAATGAGCTGCAATGGAACAGGTAAAGGTTTATTCCGCGCGGAGAGGAAAAGAAAAGAGACCCAATGTTTCGGCTGTGGAGCCTTCTTCAGGTGTGTCTTTTCTTTTCCTTTCAGCAAAGGAGACCAGCTCTCTCACAACCAGGCGTCTCTGACTAAGGCTTGTGCAGTGCCTACTGTATATATATTTCCATGAGAGCTGGGGCATGATTAAGGTAACACTCTTAAAAGCTGTTAAGACACTGAGCTGTTGGTTATTGTGTAGCACAAATGAGTTACTCTGACACTTGGATAGTTGATTTATGCTCAGTCTTGCTTGGGGTCATTGAATAAGACCGGAGAATCAGCAGGGAGTGTTAGCGGACGGGGGCGTGGGCTCAGTTGTGACATTCATTTCGCAATCTTATTGACGAGCTCTGAATGGGAGCTGGCTCTGGCTGCCCTTCAGAGATACAGTTCCTGTGAAATGACCTGGGGCTGCAGAAGATCAGATCGATCATAAAAGTGGATTCATGAAACTCACACACACCTCCCATATGTGCGAGGTGTGAGGAAGCCTTAAATGGTCATAAAACTGAAATTTGTCAGCACAGTGGGGGGGGGGGGGGGAATGTTTTCTGATCTAATGCATATTTCCAATGTCTTTTTTCTGAGAAGCAGTCGAGCTCACTTTGACATTCAGGTGTGAAAAAATTTGATTTAAACAGATGTAAAAGCTCAGTTTTGGAGCTTCTCAGTAAAAAAAGATCAAAACCTAACCCCTAACCTTGCAAGAGGCTGTTTTACTTTCTGCAAAGGGTGGTGGGAGTCTGGAACAAGCCACCCAGCTGGGCTGCCAAGGCAAACACCCTGGGCTGCTTACAGAAAACAGCTGGATGAGATCCTTGGAGACAGTTAAACCCTAAGACTCAGGCAAGCTGGAGGGCTCCCCCCGTCTGCAGCCTCTCTTGTGATCGCATGTTTGTGAGGTTCGAGGCTTGTGCTGTGATGGGGGGCGGAGCTGGAGAGTCCCGTGGCTGTGCTTGTTAGATCACTGCTGAGGAGGCAGCAGCTGCTGAAATACTTTCAGCTGAAAAGGGAGCTTGCTTGGCGAACGAGGTCTTGAGTCTCCGCCATGAGGCCGCAGACAGAGGGTTGTGGGGTTAGTGGTGAGAGCTGAGGCACTGGGAGAGACAGAGGGAGGCAGTGTGGGGTTAGTGGTGAGAGCCGAGGCACTGGGAGAGACAGAGGGAGGCAGTGTGGGGTTAGTGGTGAGAGCCGAGGCACTGGGAGAGACAGAGGGAGGCAGTGTGGGGGGTTAGTGGTGAGAGCCGAGGCACTGGGAGAGACAGAGGGAGGCAGTGTGGGGTCAGTGGTGAGAGCCGAGGCACTGGGAGAGACAGAGGGAGGCAGTGTGGGGTTAGTGGTGAGAGCCGAGGGAGGCAGTATGAAGGTACAGAAATACACGCTGGCACGGAGGCAAAAACCATGTTTGAATTTTTCTTCTGGGGAAAGCACCTCAGTGGTAGTAAAGGGGAGGGGCATGTTTCTCCCTGGCCCGGCGCCTAGCGCCTTCAGGACAATAATGGCACCTTTGTCGCGCGTCCCGGAGGTGTCGCCCAACAGGCCCGACTGCATTGCCGAGGGCGGGCGTGGGCGAGTTCCTTGTTCTGGGTGCAGGCCGGTGCAGCGCTTTCCGCATCGCTGTCCCAGTAAGATTCTCTGTCCGTAAGGATTCCTTCCGCAGTTCCATGCTTTTTCCAGTCGCTCGTGTTCCCTAGAATCCGCCTTGCTGTCTCTTCCTTAATCGCAAGGCAGCCCTAGCTGTCATGGATCCTCTTCTCATCCCGGGGACAGATCAGGAAGAAGTGAGGAGTGTGTGTGGGGGGGGGGTATTTTGCTGGCACGTAGGCTTCAGAGAGTTGCGCACCACGCATTTCTTTCCCTAACCCAGCCACCCTCGTCAGCCATCCAGAGAAAATCTCATTTGCAGATCATTCCTCTTTTGCCCTGCATGGTCGAGAAAGAACGCACACAGTTTGTACTTAGAAGGCGCGTGCAAAAAGTAAGAAATGCTCAAAACAAGAGCCCGTCTCCTCATGGAGCCCGTCTTGGTTAGGAGTTGCTAATTGATCCTACAGTTTCTTCAAAGGTCTGATGGGAGCTGCTTCAGCGGCTTGTTCCAGACACCTGCCACTCTTTGTGTAAAGGCACACTTCTTGTTCTCTGTGCAGACTGCTTTCTCTCACTGGGGCAGTGTCCACGCTGGGGACACGAGCCAGGCATGTGCTTAGCAGAATACAAGACATTTAATTGTTACTGGCGTTGTAACAACCTGAAACCTCAGTAGGTGTCGTGTGTAGGTACTGTAGATATCTTCTGTGTCTCTAAGAGAAATTGAGCTTGGAGGTGTGATGTGTGTTTTTTGCCGGTAGTATTATACTTGGAGTCGGGCATTTCCATTTGAATTGAGCTTGTAATTCTCTCATGAACTGGTGATCATGTTATAGTTTCTGTAGAGATAAATCCCCAGTTCTAATATTTTCAAGATTTTGCAGATGTAGTGCTTCTGAGATCAGTGCAGTTTTGTGGCAGTTTTTGTGGCTGATATTCACCATCACCAATGTGCTCCAAAACAGAAAGCCAGAGACAGCAGTGCCTGACTACAGGCCCACATGTTCTTGAGCCCAGGGGGAGAGGTGGACAGCCAGGGCCAGCTTCGTCCAGCGCTTGGTCACACCGCATTACACCACGGCCTTTTCTTCAGACCGGTGACGCCTTTTCCTGTTGTCCCGATTCCCTTGTGCTCTCTCTGCTCAGACCATACTCCTGGCCTCAGCTGCACATAACACCCCAACGAGAACTAATCCTGCACCACATTGCCCGATTTCCATTCAGATGAGCAAGGCCTGTTGCCGTTTGGGGTCTGCCCAAATCACCCTTCCTGAGTGCTCGGCACAGACGAAACACCTTGGTCCTTACGTCTGGCCCAACTGCTTTGTTGTGATGCGCTTCAAGGGAAAATTAAAGAGAAACCACAGGAACCTGAGTAACTGGCCACAGGCTACAAAAAAACGTCAGCGTAACCCAAGACCCAGAAGGTGGGAAAGTAAACAGGGGGGAAGGAGTTCAGTGACGCACATGGTTCTGAAGCTCATCACTGCAGCCTTGCCTGCAGCGGCCCTCCTCCTATCCTCGCGTTTCCCCGCTGAGGAATGTGCTTGCAGAACGAGTTTGCGCTGAGCACGTCACTCAGGGGGCACAGGGCGATTTTTTTTTCAGTTGTCAGAGATGGGGGTGGGGGCTTGCACCCCAAAATGCGATGGAAGACACCTTCTAGCCGGTGGCGATGCTCCACGACACGAATGTGCACCCTGGGTGTCGCAGATACTGTCGGGCAGGACAGAATGTCAGAGAGCCCCCGTCCCACATCACTCAGGTGCAGGTTAAACTAGCCTGTCTGCCTGCACGTCTGGCCCAAAATATGCATCTGGTTGTGCATTCTGCTTTCTCAGCCCGACCCCGCGGGCAGGTTTCTTTAAAGCCCGATTTCGTTGAAGATGCACGCCCTCGACGTGCCCGAGGTGAGAGGCAGGGGGCCTTGTCCGTCTCTGAAAGCCACTGTGAGCCCACCCCCTCCTCCCCAGCCCCCCCCTGAGCGGAGCTGGTGGCGGGGCTCAGCCTGGAGCACTGAGGTTGGGGGGGGGGCCTGCCTCGAAAATGGGCACAGCGCTGCGGATGTGAACTGGCAGTCCCGCGTGGCACGAGGCTAGAGCGCTGCCCGCAAAACACCGCTCTGACGGCTTTGAATAGCCAATGAGCAATCGGCAATGAAGGGCAGGGAGAGGCCGGGGCTGAAGTCGAGCTGGGCGCCACACGTGCCCACTTGGTGCTGCATCGCCCTGCCAGACTAAGCCTCCGCCTCGAACGCCAGAACTCAGTGGCGATTTCTTTAACTCCTTTGTGACGCCGGGGCTACCCAAGAAACATTCATCCTTCTCCTGCTCCATTAAGAGACCCGATATTTGATTTCAGGAGCGGGAATGCCGTTGATAACGTACGAGCTGCAGGATCTTCTAGGGTCTGTAAGCCCGCGCCACGAGCGGGACACTCCATGTTTCACTTCAGGGTGGAATCGGGGCGGCGGGGCGGCGTTGAGCGCTGGGAGTCCGCCGGTCCGGTTTGTGCGTGAGCCTCTGGCCTGCAGTGAGAGCCGGGGAAGAACCGGCCGGCCCTCTAAAAGAGCCAGCTACCTTTCTGGAACGAGCGGCCGACCTGAGTCATTGCATTTGGCGTCTTTTTAGGAGTAATCAGATCTGCAGTACGTGGGAAAAATGTGTCTCTCGAGGGGAGCGGCGGGTGTTCGGCGTTATTTCTTGAATGCAGCAGATCAGCAGGACAGCTCCCCACCACCACCACCAGCCCGTTCCATGTAGACGCACAGATTCCTGTATTCCCCCGGTGAGGAACTGGAGCCCGAGTCGGGCAGGAGTGGGCTTCGGCGGTTTGCTCACACGTTCCTGGGCCTCGCCTGCTGTCCGGCTGATGGGGTTTTTTTTTTTTCCCGTTTTCCCCTGCGCTGTCGTGGCCGCTCTCCAGCGCCGTGGCTCTGCTCAGATCTGCAGCCCCAGGCGGCAGCGTGTTGATTTGAGCTCAGGGACACCGGCAGGGCTCTGAGGGACCTACAGTCATCCCCTCCCGCCCCCAGCCCGCCTGCGCTCGGCACCGGTCATCAGCAGGGGTCCGAGGAACTGGGTCACTGGGCTTCGCAGGCGGGATTTCCAGCTACCGCCACCCAGTGCGCGTAGCCCCGCCTGAATGGATCCAATCTCGGCCTCTTCCGCACAAGGAGAAAAACTCCCACCCGGAGATCACATGGAATAGCTGTAGCACGAGCGATAAGAGCATAGATTGTCACGGCACAGTACAGGACGTATCGGTACAGAATCCTACACCAGGGAGCAGAGACGCCGAGGGAGGCCGAGCAGTCTGTGCCAACGCCACAGAGCCTTCATCTTCTCTTTGGCGAGGGCGAGCGCTGCCAGACTCTGCGAGGTGCACCTGCTTCCGCGCGTCTGGCCGCCTGCGCAGCGCAGCGTGGGGGTGCCTGTAGACGAGGGGGGGTGGAGGTGCGAGTGGGTTTGACAGCAGTTGGCTGGCGGTAGCGTGCAATTCGACCGGATCTCAGGCCTGCTCCCCCCCCCACCTGGTCTCCTGTCCTCCCCACCTCCGTTTCAGAAATCTGTCGCTCATCCAGACCTCCCCTAACGCTTCTCTTGCCCAGCCTGCCTGCTGTGTTAGCAGCAGGTGGCACTGGGCGAAGGCAGCTCTCCCTTTGCTTTGCACAAAGATGGCTGACCTTGCAGGCCCAGGTGTTTCTGTGTCCCCTGGATGGCAGGGGATCGCAGTGCTCTGATGTTAAAATCAGCAAATTAAAGCAGAGTTTGAGGAGGCTCGGCGCCACAGCAGGGTTCACACAGGGGCAGGGCCTGATGTAGACAGCCACGCGGCAGGGGTGGGGTGCAGGACGAGGGCACCCCAAGAGACTCTGCTGGGTTCGGTGGCGCTCGTACTGCAATAGGGCTGCGCCGCGTCTGTGCTCTCTGTTTGCACTGTGGCGCAGATCTGTGGCGTTTTTGTGGACAGGGTAGGTCCAGCAGGGGAAAGTCTCCCGTTTCCATGAGCTCATCTGTGCGCAGCGGCTGTGCAGCCACAGGCATCCCCTCAGCCCCCTCAGAAACTAGGATGAACTCTGGCCTGGTGGGCCCACTCAGGCTCCGGTCTGGACTTCACCCTTACAATGCTTTTAATTCTATCTGGGTCTCACCCTTATTTAGCTGATTTGGTGGAGCAGTGGTTAGCAATGAGGCTGAGGCCCTGGGTTCAGTTCCAGACCTGTGCTGCTGTCCGTGTGGAGTTTGCATGTCCTGAGGGATGGATTGTGGGGCGGAAAGCTGGACGTGCAGATAAAGGACCGGTCTGGCCAATCCTGCCCCGGGGGGTTGTGGGAAGATCCGCACCTCTTCGGCGGGCGCGAGAACTTCGGGCGATTGCAAGCCGCGCCGCGCCGATAAAGATCTGCCCTAAACCCAAGGAAAGAAAAAAAGGCGTCTTTTTGAGATGCAGGCCAGCTGGGGAGCTGTGGTCAGGGCCGCTGGGTTCATCTGATAAACAGATCCTTTCATGTCGCAGGCCGCCCCCCCCACCCTGCTGGCCCAGCCCGCCGCAGGGCGAGCTGCCTTTGAACTGGGCCACGGCGGGCACCGAGCACAGAGGCTTCTGCCGCCCGGGCTGGCGAAAGGGGAAGGAGCTGACATCACTCGCAGTCGACAGAGGTGTCCTCACATGCACGCGCACACACACACACAGCCTCTGGCTGTCTTGAAAACACTCCTTTGTGAAATAAAAAAACCCCCAGCTTTGTTTGTTAGCTGTGTCTGAAACTCCCATGAAATATCCTGGCCACGGTCCATTCAAACCTCCCTCTTTTTTTTATGAAGAGTAATAGCTCACGGGTCACCCGGGCTGATAAGTATGCAAAAGCATGAGGAACTTGAGGAGTGCGCTAGTTTCCCGTATAGCCCCTGAGCTGCCAGTCACGTGGGGCGGAACTCTGCTTTGCCGTTTGGTCCGTTTCGGGTTTTGCCGGTCGCAGGGTCTCGCCCCCCCCAGCCCCCTTGCAGCCCTGCCCTGATCACCCCCCGCGGCGCTGCGGTCTGCCCGATACCGAGAGCCACTGAAGCGCTTCTGTGTTCTGTACTGCGGTGGGGGGAATCCGCCTGCCCTGTCGCTGTGCGATGTATACACGCGTGTATATATTTAGGATGCTATTTTTATGACCCAGGCCTACATTTTTATCCATGAATAGTAATTGCAGGGTTTAAAATATCCACTGGCTCTGTTGCCATTCCTGCGTAACTTCCATTCACACACACACACACACGCGCACACACGCGCACACAGAGGAGAGCAGACGGACAGCCTTGCGTGCACACTTGGCCACCCCACGGAGAGGAGACAGCGTCGCGTGCAAAAGACACCCCTCACCTGGGTAGCTGTAGTGCCCCCCCCTCACCTGGGTAGCTGTAGTGCCCCCCCCTCACCTGGGCAGCTGTAGTGCCCCCCCCTCACCTGGGCAGTCGTAGTCGTAGGTTTTCGTTCCAGCTTCAGGGCTGTTGTGTGGAAGCTGGATCCCACTGCTAGGGATTCCACTGTTACAAGCAAACTGAATAATCCTTGTCAGACCTTCGGCATAATATTATTAATTCTGTGTCTGCCAGAATACTTTTAACATTGTGAGTGCGTTCACATAACCAAGAGACTTCTTTGCTTCATCAGTGTAAGACCTTAAGCCTGTAGTCTTAGCCTTGATAACTTTAAGAGAGTTTACCAACCAGGAGAGGTCGTTCAGTCCATATTGATTGTTAAGATCCGAGCAGCTTATTGATCCTGGGATGTCGTGATCGAAGGGAATCGGGTCTGATGTCAGAGCTGGACAGCTTGTTCCACACACCCACCCACCAATCTTAATGTAAGATGCCTCCAGCTCTCTGCATTGAGTGCACTCCCTCCACTTATTTCCTATGGGCTTAGTTCACTGGTGATCCTGACCTCCGGAGTCCCCAGGGTTGAATTGGGCATGATATCACCTCATGGTCTGCCCCGTTCAGAGCTCAAGTCCTGTCTTGTCTCCATCCCCAATGATGTCCTGAACTCCTTTAGTCCCAGTCCGATGCTGAGCCTGAAGCCATGGCGATGAGACGATGGGTGTAGGAACGCCGGTGTCCTGCAGGGACAGAGGGTTCCGGTCCGAGGGGAGGGGGTGGGCAGGAGCGTCACCGTGGCGAAGGCGCAGCGCTCCGGCCGATGAGGCTCAGTCTCTCACACGTTCTCTTTCTCTGCCGCTCTTCCAGGAGTAACGCCAGCCCAGCGGAGACGGCTCGGGGGGGGAGAAGTCACTTTGGGAAGCGATCGGACGTCCGGCACAGGCCTACCATGAACTGAACGACCCCCGCGCAGCCGGCTTTTTTTTTACCCCCTTTGGTTTTTTTTTCTTCCCCAATTCCCCCCCCTTTCCCCCCATACCCCCGCCCCGGAGCGTTCTCGAAAACAGGGACGGTCCGAGAGGGAAGAGTCCAGCGCCACCGCCCCCCCCCCCTTCCCCCATACCCCCATCACTGAACGACGCCCCCCCTTTTCCGAGCGCAATCCCGGGACAATGGGGAGGAAAAAGATTCAGATCCAGCGGATCACGGATGAACGGAACAGACAGGTAAGACAATGGCAGCTTCCCAGTTTCTTGGCCAGGAATGCCTTGTGTGAGGGCTGTTTTGCACGCGACCAGACTCCAGGCTTTTTGTGTCCAATTGTGTCCTGTGAGCTATAAGAGCAGCAGAAACAAGCAGGCCATTAAGAACACTGAGACCTTTAATAATAATCATTCAGAATTCCTCACACTTCAATAGCGCTTTTCTGGACACTCCACTCAAAGCGATTTACAGATAATGGGGATCCCCTCCACCACCACCAGTGTGCAGCCCCACCTGGATGATGCTCCAGTCCGCCCCCCACACACCAGCTCTCAGTGGGGAGGAGAGCAGAGTGATGAATCCAGTTCAGAGATGGGGGTTATTAGGAGGGTGTGATTGGTAAAGGCCAGGGGGGTATTTGGCCAGGACACCAGGGTAACACCCCTACTCTTTTTGAGAAATTTTTAACGACCGCAGAGTCAGCACCTTTGTTCTACATTTCGTCTGAAGAACAGCACCTTTTTTACATGACAGTGCGGCCCTCTGGGGGGGCGCTGTTTCGCTATGAGCCGAGAGGACCCGGGCAGAACGAATCCCGCCTTGCCCTCGGGCGGGGCGCGCGTCTCGCCACCAGGGCTATCTCAGTTATCTGCCACGCTCGAACCCGTGACTGCCTCCAGGGAGCAGGAGGCAGTGTGTTTTTGCATTTGAGTTCCTGGCGGGGGGGGGAGTTTGCAGCTGGCAAGAGAGAGACCCTCACTACACGGGCAGGGGGGTCCTGGGGCAGCTGTCGGAAATCCAGCAGATTCCGCCCCGGATTTCACATCCCGCTGTGACGGGCCGGATTGTAGAAACTGCCCATTGCAGTTTAACCAAGCAGGCGGGTCTGCAGAAACCACAGCTCGAAAGTGGATCCGCTTCTGGCTCGTGCGATCTCACAGTGGAATCGCGTGGACCGTGAGCTGGGTGCAGAGGGAGCCGGATAGAATTGAGTGGGATATAGTGGAGGGCAGGGAAGAGGCACCGAGGGTCGACACCCCTGACCTGGGGTGCTGTCTGCGTGGAATTTGCATGTTCTCCCCTTGTATCGCGTGGGTTTTCTCCTAGGTGCTCCCGTTTCCTCCCACAGTCCAGAGACATGCTGATCGGTTTATGGGCTTCTGAGAAGGTTGGCTCGGGTGTGTGTGTGTGTGTGTGTGTGTGTGTGTGTGTTGCCCTGTGATGGACTGGTGTCCCGCCCAGGGTGTACCCCGCCTTGAGCCTGTTGCTTGCTGGGATAGGCTTCCCTCTCCCCCGTGACCCTGGATTGGAAGCAGCAGATAACAGATGGATGGATGGATAGCAGAGTGGAAAGCAGTGCATTGCTGAGTGGAGCAGACTGGATGTGCTGGTTTCTGACAGCAGCGTGAGCAGGCCAGGCTGCCAGTCGTCCTCTCCCTGCCGTTCTCTTTGCCTTTGTGTCCTCCTGTTGTGCCCCGAGGGTGCTGTCTCCCCGTCACGCGCTGCCTTCTGGGGAAAAAAAAGCCCCCTTTGATTTTTCACTCTGCATGCTAGTCTTACTTGCAGGCAGTGCAGTGTGAGCTGGGCTCTGCAGTCAGTGGATCAGCACGCCAGTTCTAGGACTCTGGGCCAAATAAAGAATTGAATGAAGATTTGTGGCCCCAGTGGAAAAAGAGCTGCAGAGATATTTTCACTCATTTGCAGCATTGAGCCTAAACCTGGAGTATAAAAAGGAGTGGTGCCCCCCTGTTTGTCTGTGTGCACCAGCACCTGCATCAGGCCCTGCATAAAGCTAAGCCGCACTGTCTGTTTTCTGTATTTTGCGTCTGCGGGATTTTTATATATTGGAATTCTGGGGCAGCAGAACTGGAGCAGGACAATGGGGCCGGACAATGGAATAGAATACAGGAAAACTGTAGGTGAGCTGAATGGCAGAGGAATGGGATGGAGCAGCACACTGGAAGAGCCAAGGTACTGTACCTCACCCTCTAAACCATGTGCGTTTCCCATTTCCCATCCCGACAGGGGAAACTCCCAGTCGAGTGTGGGTTCCCTGTGCCGGCTGGGCTCTGTTTCTGTACCCCTTACAGCTGGAGCTGACAGGGCAGGCCCTGCTTTCCAGAGCCCATGAAAAGCCCCCTTTCATGCCGTTTGCTTTTTCAGCCACGCGATGAGCTGATGTGGCGATCACACAGCACGCCTCCTGGGCAACTTGCTGTCCTTTGAAGCAATCTGGGGTCGTCTCGTCCTGGGCTGATTTGCTATTTTTGTGGGCTTTTTTTTTTTTCCCCAAACAGAGGGTTTCAGTCTGAGGAGTTTGAAGGAGAAGCTCTGTTGCTCAGCTGCACTGTTTTGCTTCGTTGTCTCTTCTGATTTTGAATTTTTTCCTTGGGAGTCGGGGGCCCGTGCCTGTAGCTTTGAAGCCAGGCTCACGTCAGAGCCATCTGACGGCTTGAGCATGTCAGGTAGCATCGACTGAAGATTGTAGCAGCCCTCACCAAGAGCCCTGCTGCTGGGGGGAAAACATGCAGCATGTTAGTTTGTACAGTGTCAAAAAAAAAAAAAAAGCTGTGGCAAAATAGTTCAGTTCGGCGTGACAGGAAATGCCTGGGGGACATATATCGTTGGTGCGCAACATTGCTTTATCAAGGGATGTGGTGCAACCCTGAATTGCTTCCCCAAAATGTTCCTTTTTTTGTGCTGAAATAGTCACTTGTCACGGAAACGGAGGAGGGGAAGGGGGAGCGGGGGAGGTAATAAGGGCGGAGTGCAGTTAAAGGGATCTGAAACCGGCGAGAAATGAAAACAACACCCGGCAGCGTCCGCCGCCGTCAACTTCCCCTTCCTGGTGCGGGCTTGTCGTTCAGATCCGGGGCCAGAGCAGCGTGGCACAGCCCCGGTGTTAATGCATGCATCGAGGGGGGAGGGGGGGAGAAAACAAAAACGAGGCCATCACCACATGACCTCCCCCCCCCCCAGCTCTTGAAGATAATCCCGTCATGTCCACACGGGGGGGTCGACATGTCGTTCCGCTCCAAAGCCCATTACATAACAAAGGCGCAGGTCTCGACCTGCGAGATCAGTTCTGTGTAATCCCCCCAAATACCCAGGCTGAGCACACAGGGGGATTAAATATCAAGGGCCCTGCCTCCGAGTCTGTGTAGAAAGTGTTTATGACTCCCACTTCCTGTTTTCCTTATGAATCTGCCTCCCGCGTCACATCTGCCTTGTTTTATACACGTACGAGGTTTTGCACTTCATAGAAAGCTTTGAAAGCTCACGGCCGCGAAGGAGGAGCCCCTGCCTGCCCTGGTCCTCCTCGGCTGTCCAGCGGGTTTTTCCAGGCTGTTGCGGCTGTGATACCCTTTGCCAGAGTGAAGACCTGGGCGGATGAATTTCCAGAGCCTCAGGGCACCCTGTTGGATGGCAAACCTGGCCGCCCAGGAGTGATATTGGGGGGGGCGGGTCGCCCAGCTCCTGTTCAACCCATCGTCTCGGTGTCTGATCCCCGACGCTGAGGCGCAGCAGGACGAGAGTCTCGGACGCCAGTTCGCGGGGACCAAGGGAAGCGTTCGAGGAGAAAACGGGACCAGCCGAAAGGTTATATGAACAGGGGGAGGCCGCCCGGCCTGTCTCGTCTCATTTGTTTTCTGGAGGAGTAGCCGGAATTCCAAACGCCAGCGGGAAAGAGAGCGTATGAGAGTTTCCCCCCTGTGGATTGTGCCTCCTGGCGTCCTGGGGACAAGATCCCCCCTCCCTCCCTATCGTTGTTCCAGCTCTCCCGGACTTGCCGATGATATTGATGAGTCTCAGCGGCGCCTCTCCAGCAGTGTGGCCAGAGGAAAGAGCCCGCGACCGAGACAAAAGTCTTCAAAGCTCCCCTCTCGCATTCCCTAAACAAACAAAAACACAATTCCACCTCCGTACCTCAACAGTTCCCACTGCAGTGCGCGGCTTTAAAAATGTTGATGGCCTTCCTCCCGAGCGTCTGCGTCAGGCCCCGCACAAGGCCGAGAAAAGCCAGCCCCTGGCGTGCAGGTACCGGCTGTGTTCTGTGTTGTGGTATGGCCGTTTCGGATCCTGCGATGAGCTTGCGTCAGAAACACGGTACAGCAGACCGGGGACACCGGTGCCTGCTTTCACATCCTGGAGAAGTGAAACAGCCATTCCTCGCAACTGCACTTGGCGCCCTTGCTGTTCTCGAGCCTCCAATACGTTTTGCGAAAAAAGAGGTTTGCCATCACACAGGTGAGCTGCTGACTGCTTTGTGATCAAATGCAGATTTGCATTGCTGAGAAGCCCAGGGAGACTGCAGGAACCAGAGCAGAACTCAAAAGACCTCGTTCTAAAGTTTGTTTTTTAGAAGAAAACCCGTGCAAAGCCATAACCCTGGAATGATGCTGTGTTTTCCTTCGCACCTGCGGCTTGTTGCAGGGATGTCTGCACACCGGAGCTCTCCCCCGGGGAATTCTGGGTAGCCCAAGATCCGCCAAGGCGTGCCCTTCCCCGCCACGCCTCCTTATTTCCCCTCTCGTGTCTGCGACCTTGTCCACTTTATTTTTTTTTTTAATAATCATTTATAATAATAATGGCTTACACTTCAGTAGCGCTTTTCTGGACACTCCACTCAAAGCACTTTACAGGTAATGGGGATCCCCTCCACCACCACCAGTGTGCAGCCTCCACCTTTTTACTCGATCATTATCTCTGTTGATATTAATAAAAACAGGTTGGTGGCCGATGGGGGAGGTCCAGGGCTGGGGGTGTCACTGGCTGACCCCCCCAGATAACGAGGCAGCACCCCTGCAGTACTGTGCTGTAGGGAGAGAGGGAGAGGGTACAGGTCTAGTCCACGAGCCTGCACCACAGGGTGGCCATTTCTTGCTGGATAATGTGTTTTTTGTATTAACAACCTTGATTTTGAATACATGTGCGTGGATTTTCTTTTTGAGCTTCAGCAATACCACTTCTTCAGCAGCTCTTCGTTGTAAAACTGGAAATGGATCAGACTGTTGTGGAGTGGGAATCTTGGTTCCTGCTTCTTTATGTGTTTGGTTCTACAGGAAACGACAGTTCAGGGGTGCATTTGTCGCTCTTTGTCACTGACCCCATTTTTTTTGGTCTCTCTCTCGCTCTCACCACCCCCCTGACCTTGTCCTCCCTCTTACTTCTCTCTCGCTCTCCCTTCCTCTCTCCTCTCTCCTCATCTCTGTCCCTCCCCCTCTCTCTTTCCCTCTTTCCTCTGTCTCCTCCTATCTCTTTCCCCGTCTTCTCCATCTCCTCCCCTCTGTCTCCTCCCGTCTCTCCCTCTCCCCAGGTGACGTTCACCAAGCGGAAGTTCGGGCTGATGAAGAAGGCCTACGAGCTGAGCGTGCTGTGCGACTGCGAGATCGCCCTCATCATCTTCAACCACTCCAACAAGCTCTTCCAGTACGCCAGCACAGACATGGACAAAGTCCTGCTCAAGTACACCGAGTACAACGAGCCCCACGAGAGTCGGACCAACGCAGACATTATCGAGGTACACAGCCCTGAGCCGGGGGGGGCATTGTTGGGGTTTCCTGAGTGAGGGGGGTCAGCCATTTCCCACTTCAAGTTTCCACTATTACTGTCTGACTCTCCCTAGATAAGTTGCCAGTGCTAAGTTTAGCCCATGCCAAAGAAGACAGATGTTTCATTTCGTGTTTTGCACGGGGTATTAAAACCAAAATGCTCATTTCACTGCTTACTTACATATGTTGTTTTTTGGGGGGGTGCGTTTCTGGCTTATTTTGTCGAAGCGTTTGCAGCCGTAGGGCCATGTTCGGGGCAGGCCCTGGCCAGGTCCGTTTGCAGGACGGCCCATGGGAGATATCCCATCAGCCCTGGCCCAGTGCGGGCGAGGTTAGACCGCTCCGCGGTGGGTGCCTGGGAAGGCAATGGGACGGGGCGAGGAAGAGCCGGATTCCTGTATCCCAGTGGAATCGGTGTATTTCTAAAACCTCATTTCCTCAGGCCAGCAAAAGGAAAAAAAACTGTATAACATTCAACAAATCAAATATCCGAAGCTGCTTAACTATCATGGAACATGCTTCCATAGTTCTGATTTGTGTGTTAGTGGGTCGTTTTCTGAAAACTGAAGAAGCTGAGTTTGGAGAACCCACTGAAGATCTACTGGCAAGTGTTTAAATACAAAATGCTTAGCCAGTTTAAACCAGCTTAATTACAGGTGATAGGTCTGTCACATGGCTCGGGGTGTGAAGGCGCTCTGGGGAGGCACAGGGATGAGCTCTCTAATCCGGACATCACCGACTCGAACCTGGGTCGTGTCTCTGGCTGACCTTGGCGGTGTTCACAGGATGGCAGGGGCACAGGGGTGAGGGATTAGCAATCCTTGGCGTTCTCTTGGTGCCCTGCGCAACAGCGACTCCTGCTGGCCACTGGCAGCAAGTGCCCAGTCGCTCTTCCAGTTGGCTCTCCTGTAAGGGGCAGCAGAGCACGTGGCACAGCCGCCCGCCGAAGACCCTCCCGGACGGGACTGTGGGAGCAAGGCCAGGTCTGAAGAGCATTGGCGATTTTGTTTTGTTTCCCAGTCGGATGGGCGTATGAAGCTGTAGCGTTAAGTGAGGGCGTTAACACACCTGGACTCCAGTGGCCTTTGGGGTTTCAACACTTGTTGAGATGCCAGTCTGAGACGGAGATTCGAACCCAGGGGGTCTAACCACATTCAATACAGTTCTGGATTTTTCTTTTTTACTGCTGAGTGGCCGTTTTGAAACATTAAGGTGACTGTGGTTTGCGGTTTTTTTTTCAAAATAGGCCTCTGGCTCTGGGCACATGGTGAAAAGTGTTGCATACTCGAGGGGTGTGGTAGGAATATGAGGTCATATTCCTCATATTGGGAGGAATTCTTATTCCTCATATAATTCAAATTCATCCGTATATAATGGAGAATTAGCTCCTGGGGTCTCGGGTTTTTCTGAGAATCTTCAGCACAGGAGATGGGGAGCTGGCCTGGGCAGACTGCTTTATCCAGGAGCCGGTGTGGGAATGGATGAAGGCAGCTGGTGGCTTTCCTATGAAATCCCCCCGCTGCTCAGAGTCTTTCTGACAGATGTGAGAGCCGGGGCTGGGCTCCCGGGGGCACAGGAGTTCAAGCTTGAGCGCCCCTTGTGCGGGTGTGAGTGTTTCTCTGGGCATCATGCAATATTCAGGGGCTCCCGGAATGTCAGTAGCAAGGGGGAGGGGTGACTCCCTCTTGCCCTTGCATCTGCACAGCAGGAACGCTTGTGACTTTGCTGCCCTAGTCCGTGCTGTACTTTTCCAGTGCTGTACCTGTAATGGAAAGGTCCCTGGACAGGTGGGTAATGATAGGATTGCGATTACCCTATGGACTTAGGGAACAGAGAAATCGAACGAGCTGGACTCGCACACTCAACCCAGACGGGCAGAGTGTACCTATCGGCCTCAGCCTGTCTCTCTGTGTGTGTGTCATCCGTTTATCCGTGTGTATTTGCTGTCTATCAGCAAAACTCATTTTGTTTGTCTTTGTCCATGAACGGGCTCTTACAGATCTCCACGCTGACTGGAGGCAGACAGATGCGCACACACACACACACACACAAGCCGCAATGCCACCGCGCGCGGACAGGGCCGCGCTGTCAGAGGCTGCTGGGACTGCACCCCTGTGCCCGAGTGCACACGTGCTTCAGAGCCGATGCGCGAAGACAGGCACACGCACTGAGGCGCCCACGCAAACACACATACACACACACACACACACTCTCCCCAGGGCACACACTGGGGCGCACGTGCTGGGAGCACAGGCAGCCCGCTCGCCCTGCCACTGCCGGTTAATCCGCTCGGCTGATCCAGATCACGGAGTCGGAGTCGGAGTCGGAGTCGGGGGGGGAGGGGGAATGCCCTTCCTTTAAGCAGCTCAGGAGGATATCTCCCCTCAGCACGTGGTGTTTATATTACCCTGCGTTGTCTTAATCCAAGTTAATTTAATTAAAATATATTCCTCTCTCTCTCTCTCGCATGGAATCACCGTGAGCTGGATCTCTCCATCCCTCCTCTTCCCTTCTGCGTCTCCTTCGTGCTCTGTCCCTCCGTCGTCCCTCGTCTCCTTCACTCACTCCGCCTCTTGCTCTCCATTCCTCCCATCACCCTCCTGTCTCGCCCCCTCTCTCCCTCCTCCCCTCCTCTCCCCTTGCTTTCCATTCGCTGTTCTTCCCCGCTCTACCTCTCTCACTCCATTAAACCTCCTGGCGCCCAAAGCGTTTGTCCTCCGTGTGCTCGGCTTTTCCAGTCCTCGGGAGAGCCACTTGAAGCTGAGGAATTATTCCCAGATTCCCCCCCCCTCCGGGATAGGGGAGTGGGGAGATCTCAGCTTTCCGAGAAATGGGGTTTTGCCATACGTGGCGTTCTGTAGCGAGCGAGTCGATCCGGTTCGGTTTGCCCCCCCGATCTGGGAGGAGGAGCCGGGGGTTGGACGACGCTCACTGGTCTCCCAGAATCCTGCAGATCCATGGCCTGTAGAATGCCCCTCCCACCCCCCACCCCCCCAACACCACCTGGTCAGCACGGAGCAGCACATGGGACGTGACGTTCGGTCAGTCACTCACGCCGCCTGGCCAGTCAGATCAGGCCGAGATAAGCGTCTGAGAACTTAGTCCCGGGTCTGCCAGCGATGATAGACATCGTTCGTGGCTCCAGTCGAGCGCTGCTCTGAGGACGAGGACGCTCTGTTGAGAAGTGCTGTTTTGGCTGGGCCCTGGGCAGTGAAAGGGAGAGGTGGGGCTTTTTCTTTCCATACTGTCATGCGACTTTTTTCCCCTAAAAGCTAGCCTCTTTGAAGAAAAGTACTCCGCTTCGAGCAAAAACTCTTTCTTTTCTGACCCAAGTAATAAATACAGTAGATCCTTTCAGGCTGCGTTTCAGAATCTAAAGATTCCTCCTCTGATCGCGAGAGTCAGCCTGGCAGAGCCCTGGTTTCTGGGCCCCTGGCTGCTGGAAACGGCTGTAGTTGGTTCCTCCAGTCCTGGGGTGTGTGGCGAAGTTGCAGCAGTGACCGACTGTGCCAGGGGTCGCCAACAAGGCAGGGTGCGGCCCGGTCTCTCCCACAGTCGCACGAGCGGGTCGGGCCTCTGAGCGCGGGTCCGGTAGTTCAGCGATGGCCGAAACCCCGGTAACGCGGGTTAGTGAGGCGACGCCAGGGCAGAGTCCCAGCTGATCCTGGCGCGGGTATAAAACTGTCCCTGGCTTGGCTTCCCGCAGACGTTACGAAAGAAAGGGTTCAATGGCTGCGACAGCCCCGAGCCCGACGGCGACGACTCCATCGACCAGAGCCCGCTGACCGACGACAAGTACCGCAAGACTAACGAAGACCTAGACATCCTCTTCAAGAGATACGTAAGTACTGCCTCCCCTGCGCCTCTCCTAACCTCCTGTCTCTTTCTTTTTCTTTTTCTCTCTCTCTCTCTTTCTGTCTGGCCTGCATCCGGTCCGGGCTGGTCTCTCCCCCTGGGGGGTCCTCCTTCAACCCCCTCTCGCCCCCCCCCCTGCCCCCGGCCATCCCCCCCCCCCATCACAAACGAAAAAAAGGCTCTGAGCAAGAAGGAGCATCGGGACTGCGAGAGCCCGGACCCCGAGGAGCCCTTCTCCCTCACCCCCCGCACAGAGGAGAAGTACAAAAAAATTGACGAGGAGTTTGATAAAATGATGCAGAGCTATAGACTGTCAGTGAGTACTCGCTAGGGGAATGAGAGCACCCCGAAATCCCTCCCCTGTCCCCCATTCCAAGCCCTGTGCAGAGGTGTGTTTGCCAGAGGGGGGCGAGGGGAGAGCAGCATGATGATGATGATGATGACGATGGCCTCTTCATTCGCCTGCTAGTTCGCTGTCCCTTCTGTGCCGTCAGCGACTCTGCCTTCAGTTCCTGCTGGGGAGTTATGTGGCTGGGAAGGATTAAGAATGAGAGGAGTACGTCATCCAAAATATTAGGGTTCCCCCCTCCTCCCCATGCCTAGCGTTAGACAGACTTCACCTTCACCAGACTCTCGCCATCCCTGGCAAAAACAGTCCTTCCGGCTGAAAACTGGATCAGTCACACACACACACCCCTCAGCACCCCCTAAACTCAAGGCAGTCCTGCACGTGGGGACGGCATCAGGCAGCACATCGTTCAGGCTCTTGTGGTCTGGAGTACATGCCCACCCCCCTGATCAGGGTGCCCTTGCTCTAATCAGAGGACAGTCACCTTATGCCATAGAGGGGGTGCTGTTGCCCATGTCTTGGCCTACTGTAGCACTCGAGAGTTCGGGAGCAGCTGCAGGAGCATCAGAGCTTCAGAAGCGAGGGGTGTGAAAGCAAAGAAAAACTCATGCAGTAAAACTAGCAGGGAATGCGATCAGCAAACTGACACCCGCATATCTGTTATCAGTAATTATGCATCACAGCCTTCGCAATGTTAGCATTTGCAGAAGACATGGAAAGGGTTTTGCATTTCCTTTCCTTTGCTAAAAACGTGTAAGTTTGGATCTGTCAGGTGGATTATAATTCTTTTATCTTTTCAGATGATCTCCTGCAGCTATCCATAGCTTTGATAAACGCAGACCAGGTTCTGCCTGAGGGCTGAGCACAAACTGCGACTGTAGTTCAATTACTGTGGAGTGTACAGTGCAATCCAGGCTTGCAGGGAACACAGGGTCCCAGCTGCTGATGGACAGATAGATGTTGAATAGCGTAAACAAAGAGGGCTCCTGAGGTTCTGCTGCTCCCCAGCTCTGCACAATCTTGGGCACGGTGTGCTGAGGTGTGCGTCAGTGATTACCTTCCCCCACCCCACACCCACTTCCTCTTAGTCAGAGATCATCCATAACTCTTCCCACGAGCTGCGACTGCTCGAACAGTCCGGTTGCCATGGCATTCATCACTCTCCGCAGGATCGGAGGCACAGAGAAATCGCTGGCGGCACACGCAGGTACTGGGAGTCAGCAGGCGCTCGGGACTGGGCTGCCCCTTCGAAGCCCAGCTCTGTGTGTCAAGACCGCGTGAGCCTTCTGGGAGTTCTGCTCTGGAGAGACGTCACCCTGGCCAACAGAGGGAGCTTGTCTGGGCAGGACGCGCGCGCTACTTGTTAATGAACTCGCAATATTGACTGCCACCACTATAATCATTACCGACAGTCTTGACAGTAGTTAGAATTCCTCAGTGACCGATCCATACTGATCTTCACAGGCAGTCTGCAGTTTTCTGTGCATCTTATTCGCGAAAGGCCTCTGTGGTCTCCTATGCTATGCTACTGCATTCTTTTTCCATTTTCCCAGAATCCAAGAGGGCCGAATGGCCTTCTCTCATTTAATGCCCTTGTTCTTTAAACTCCTTCAGGGTTCTTTTAAGTTTTATTTAACTAGATACTGTAGGTCAGCTGAGAACAGATTCCCAATTAAAGGGGCGACCTGGAGAATCTGTTCTGCAGCAGGGTATTTACTAGAGCAGTTCTGCTCGAGGGCACTAACCTCCAGCAGAATCCTCAATGAGATTTGAACCTGTGGTCTTCCATTTGGGACATCAGAGCCCTGAGCTCTACCCCCAAATGCTGCCTGGATTATTTGCTCTATTATCCATACAAACCCTCTGGACATCTGATTGGGAGTTTTAACTTTTTTTTCCCCACTCGCAGCTAATAATTTAGAGCAGCGGATTGTAATATGGGGTGTGAGGTGCCCTCTCTGGGGGGGTGTGAAACAGGCCAGATTATTTTTAGAAGGTGAACCATAATTCAACAATTTTTGATCAGGGGTGCAAGAACACCCAAAGAGGTGCACCTGTAGTAAAGGCTAAGAATCACTGATTTAGAGCAAAATCACACAGTACATTTTCTTTTTTGGCTTTCACGCTTAAATGTGTCTGGAACTCGCATGCAAATTTAGAGTCAAATTTAAAACAAATGAACGATGTCTTAAGTCATGAATCTTTCTCTGTGTTCATTACATTATGATGGTAATGTCAGTCAAATGCACAATTACTTGTCTTCCGACCTGGCCCTGCAAATTTTTAATGCGTCGTAAAAATGATGTGATGCAGCGCCTTTCGTGACGGCACATTGCAAGGCAGTTTGCACCTTTCACTGAGCAGATCCCTCCTGGCGGAGCTTGTCAGCTGTATCTAGAACTGGACGGTGGCAGCAGTAGCAGGCTAGGGTTAACAGGTGCAAGTCAACAGCCACAGACTGTGTTTCCTAGCCATTGCGGTCGTGTCCGAACTCCCTTGCCGCGGTGCTTTCCTCAAGTCCAGTCAAGCTCCCTGTCCACTCCAGGGCGGAATCGGAAACAGCTCACGCTGTCGTGCTCTGCAGCAGAGACCCCCCTCCCTTCTTTGGTGTACACACCTCGCACAGGCCACAGGAAGTGTCGCATACAGCACTATTCCCACAGGCACGGCCTGTAGCCTTGACGTGACAAGGTAGGGACTGATGGGATGCACATCCCTCCTTAAATCCCAGAACAGGGCTCCCCAAGTCTGCTTCCGAAGGATAACAGTCATTTCAGGTCCTGGAGGCCTCCTTAAACTTGGCCGTTTCGGGCCTATGCACAAAAGACTCAAGGGCCCATCGAGCAAGTGAACGAAAGACGTATGCTGCTGGGACCTACAGACCCTGCTGGGCTGCTCGCCCTGCCTTAGCATATCTTGCCACCCATGCCTTTCCTGGAACTCATGTTGTTGATCGCATTGTCGGACAAGCGGAGATGGCATGGAATCCTGGGAAATCGGGAAAACAAGACTGATGGTCCCTCCGGCTCTTGCTGTTCTGTCCACCTGCTTGATGAGAGTCCTGGTCATCCATGTGTGGCCATGGGGCCCACATTCATTCTGCCTGACCAGCAGGCTGCCAACCCTTTGCCCGCCTTGCTCCGTGGTTTCTAGTGCTCATCACC
This sequence comes from Lepisosteus oculatus, assembly GCF_040954835.1. Classification (NCBI taxonomy): domain Eukaryota; kingdom Metazoa; phylum Chordata; class Actinopteri; order Semionotiformes; family Lepisosteidae; genus Lepisosteus; species Lepisosteus oculatus. The sequence goes on along the minus strand of NC_090722.1, from coordinate 4,497,154 downwards.
AGCTCGGAGTGCTCCTTTGATATCGACTTCACCTGCAGAATACTGGAAAGTTTCTACAAAAACAGGAGCGCAGCCTGTGCTTTCTCCTCAAATACAGATGTCCTCCATTTCCCAGGTGGTTCTAAAGCCCTGGCTCTTCCTCCTGATCTAGATGGCTTAGGGTCCATCTGAGCTTTTAATTGACTTAATTGGCCTCATTCAGTTTCTCCTCTCCCTCTCCATGCATTAGAACAGTCATCGGTTATTATTTCCTGATCCGGTATTGTTCATGTATTTACACAGGACTGAATCCCTGGGCTCCTGTGTTTTATTTTAGCGCTCTTTATCTGATTGGCAGGTCTTCTGGCTGCTAAAATGGATCTCCCTTAGCTGTCATGCCCTGAGGGTCCGGGGTGAGATACTGTCTGATTAAATGACACCCTTCTTTTTAATTTCAATCTTTTAACAACCAAGAAGTCTTCATCTAGAGCGCTTGTGCACCAGGGAGGGCTTGGGTGCTATTTGCACTAACATGGGGAGAGAACACGACCTCAGAAATATATTCCAGCTTTTCCTCAGGATTGACTTGATTCAAGCTAGTAAGTTGAGTTATCCCCTAATTACTTAATTGGCCCTAAGGCTTAGGATCTTTTACCAACTAGGAATTAGCCAGAATAGAGAGTTACAATGGTACGCAAGAAGAGGGACACACCGAAGCTATCTACTGGGTCTGGGCCTGTATCGCACAACCAGCTGTGATCCGTGTTGGTCAGAGGGGGGGCGTCCAGCCTGAGACATCTGGTACGCTCCCATCTGGGTGATGGGGGCGAGGAGCAGAGGGTTTTCAGTCTCCCTGGCCAGAGCAGCAGGGCAGGGACTAGGAGAATGGGACAAGTTAGAATCGGGCAAATGAAGCTTAAAGAGAAGGGGAAAAAACATGCTTGTGCACTCGTTTTCCAGGAGAACACGGTAACTTTTGCAGACTTCTGGGGCACAGAGGAGAAAAGTAGGGCATAGAATAAATTTGCCTTGATAGCAGCACATCAGCGCAATTCACCAGAGTGGAGTGCAGATGAGAAAAATGGGTTAGTTGTGTAGCAGCCTGTACAACAAAGAAATGGGCTTGCAATGGAGGGTATAACACAGGAGATAGGGGGCCAAATTTGTGCTAACCACTAATATGTTCAGAATGTGCGAACAAATATAATCATGACATACAGTAATACCCATTTAATCTAATGGGGATGTATTCATTTGCATAATTAACCCCTTTTTCTATTAAAAAAGAGAGCACCTAATAAGCTAAGAGGTGTGATCTTCACCTTTTTAAAACTGAAGTTACAGTCCCAATTCATTAAGAATAAATATTGATATCCTGCAGGAAAACTCTCCATTTTCAGTAATCCACCTTTGGTGCAACTGCTAAAAAGCTGCATCTCACCCCTTGTGGTGAAACGGAGTCATTTGAGGAAGCTTTGATTTTTATCCTTAAACAGTTGACCCCCGCTGCAAGCCAGATGGTTAAATGAAATAAGTTATCAGAGAAGCTACCCTGCCTATTCGTCAGCAAGCATCAGAGCCAGCTTGAATAACGTGGTAATTGCAGTTGTGTTATAAAGCATGTGCTTTGTTACGGTAGTCAATGCATGGAAAACATTCATTGCAGAAGATAAAGCAGATGGAAGGATCCGAGATATTTAGAATATATTGTGGACTGTGAGGACCTGTAGCAGTAGTGGGCTCTTCCTGGTGTATTAGGCTCTGAGCATTTTCCACCGATGTCATGCTCATCTAATGCCCTTGACCACTGCTGACCAGTGGACAGCGGGGCAGCGAGGAAACACTCACCCGCCATGATGTTTAAAACCCCACACCCATGAGGAGGGCCTGTCTTCTGAAATCCAAGCCCCCCCCAAACTCAGGCCGGGCTCAGCAGGGTTATAAGGTGGACGCTGGCTCTCTGGACTAGCGGACCGACCGAACTGGCCAAGGATGGGGAACAAATTCTCGCACTGACCCACATCGGTCAGTCCGCAGCTCCCTGGACACTACAGCTGCTTGAACAGCAGGTCCTTACCAAACCAGGCGGCTGGCAGGCTCGTCAACTACACCTGGAATTTGCAGGATTTCAACAGCTGCTTCGACACTTCACCAGACTCTGACCATCAGTTTTGAAAAGCAAGTGGACAGTTCCGAGAAAATTGGTTCCCTCAAAGTTCCGGACGTCTCGGAATGAAACGAAAGGAAATGTCGCCGTTTTCACAGCCGTGAAGAAATGCTGTCGTTGTCTGTGTGGGGAAGCCCGTCGGCCTGTTGGGTCACGTTTGGCTCTTCTGATTGCAAGACCCTGAGCTTCGCACCACCTCAATTACTTAATTGAGTCTTAATGGCTTAATCGACTGTGGCAGCAGTTTGAAGGGGCCGGAAAACCCATAGCAACTGTAGCCTCCCTTTCAGTATCAAGTGCTGTATGCCTCACTTCCCACACAGCACCCACACCACCACTAACGCCTGGCTTTGACTGACACTGTGGAGTGCTGGAGCATGCCGCCAGCATGTTTGTGCGTGGCCGTCTCTGCCAATACTATGGACCCTGGCTTTCGGAGACGCTCCCTCCCCAACACACACGCCAACGCACCGTGTGCCGACCTGGCCTGCCTGGCCCAAGGTGTTGCCGTGTTGCGTTCCCAGGAACGGGGAAGGTCTTTCTTGAAGCCCGTGGCAGGGCACTCAACCCTGTGGGTCAGAAAAGTACGGGGCGGAGATCCTAACCCATACCAGAGTCGCCGGTTCCGACAGCCACACAGGTTCTGGGCAAAGTCTGCGGCCAGCTGCCCTGTTAAAGTGTGCAGCTGCGATGCGGAGCTGGAGTCCAAATACAGTGGACCAGTCCACCTTCCCATCACCCACACCTGTCCAGTATGCCAGGTTTTATCTCCCCCGCAGGTACAGCAGCATTACTAACCAGTGGGGGACAAGCTGTACTACCTGCGTCTACCTTTTGTGTTTTTCTAACGGTTTACTGTGGTATCTTGTGCGGCACAGTTGTGTGGTACCATTCCTGTGGTTTCACGCTATTGCTACACGTTGGTTTGCTTTGCCATTTCACACCGTACTAGTCTGCTTTTCCCGCGTTCTGACCTCCCTGTACCGCCACTTTACCACGTTACACCAGAGTAAGCTTTTCTAATGGTCTGCCTGGGTGCGCCTGACAATGGATTCTGAGTTTGTTTGTTTGTTTTTTTTCTTAACCTTGTGATTTCTGTGTCATTGCGTGTGTTCCTGTGCAGGTCTGCCTGCTTTGCCAAAGGCCTGAAGGACAGCCAATGACTGTCCAGCTGTTGAGTGGGGGCTAGCCAATCATGGTTTACCTAGTTAGCTAGTGATGTCATAGAAGTTGTATGACCTCATCCAAGACATATGGTGGAGGTCTGATATGGAGCTAGGGCACTGTACAGTTCTGCATCCTGGAAGTGTTTGGATTGTGCTGGGTTTTGTGTTGTTTGGCACAACCTGGGTTCAGGTCTGTAATCTCTAGATCACCCCACACTCACCACGCACCATCTAGTTTGAGGGGTGGGAGGTGTGAGGGGAACCATATCAATGCCGCGCCATGGTCCGTTGGCCGTCGGCGAAAATGAAAGCACTTAAAATTCTCTTGTAGTCTCCACAACCACTCCCCCCGCCCCCCCCCCCTCCAAAAAAAAAAAACCATAGACACAACAGCAGCGATTTTTCTAAGAGCTCGCGGGAAGGGAGGGCAAGAGCATGTGAGAACCGTGGTGCCGGGGGGGAAGCCAGATGACTTTCACCAGCTCTTCAAACTGGGTCCTGTTCACGACATCTGAGGACACTCTTGTCCCACATTCTAAATATAGCCTCCCCATTCACGGAGGAATAGGGGAAAATGGGTTGCTCTAATAAGGCTCCACCAGTACAAAAAGTTCCCGTTGTGATGGATGGCCGGCTGCCTGTAACTTGAACAGGGTGACTCATGATTCCGGGAAAAGAACGGCGCTCTTGCGAGTGCTGGTCGAAAGCAGCCCCCTTGGACAGCGATGGGGCTCTTTCCTGTTATTTCTCTTCTGACTGTCTATTCCTGGTGTGAGCCGCGGCTTTCCACTTCCACTTCGGTTTTACTTCCGTATTCCTTTCCTATATAATCTTCCACACACACAAAGAAAAGCTTTGGCAAAGTCTTTTAAAAGCCGATCACGAGCCAGGATGGGGAATCAAACTTAGGGTTGTTCAATACTATTAAAGGGGGGCATTAAAGAACTATAGTGTGCAACACTGAAAATCTTCCCTCTTCCTCGGATCTGGAAAATGTATCCTTTGAATGTCTTTGTTGTTTTATGACATATTTAATGTTATAAAAAAAAACATCAACCACCAATGGTTGGTTAGTATGGCCGTATGTTTCTTGTATATGCACTTGGCTTATACAGTGATTCTGATTCTGATTAATCACAAGCAGCTGCACAACTGTCTTTTCCGTGTGGGTGAGGATTTAGTGAATGACATCTTATGATCCCATTCTTTTCCTTCCATAAACAGTTCCTCTTAAATTGCGGAACAGCTGGATTAAACTTGTCCTTCATATCGGACAGGCAGAGAGAGTGAGCTAGGTTTAGGTTTAGGTGATGCTGCCCGAGTTTCTGAGTGCTTCCTGCATATCAGGTGATATATATATCCCAGGAAGTTGTGGTGGATGTTCTGACAAAAGACCTCTTTTTTTTTTTCCCTCTCCATCTCAGTCGGCAGTCCCACCTCCCACTTTCTCAATGCCTGTCACGGTCCCAGTGTCCAATCAGAACGCACTACAGTTCAGCAACCCCAGCGGTGCCCTGGTTACGACCTCCTTTGTGACATCATCGCTCTCGGACCCCCGCCTCCTGTCGCCTCAGCAGCCCGCGCTACAGAGAAACACAGTCTCCCCAGGGTTGCCACAGAGACCGGCCAGCGCAGGTAAGTCCCCTGATGCGACCCTCTTGTTGAAACATCAGCTGGGAAATCATTCCCAGACACGGTCCTGTCTTTATAATTAACATGTGCCTTGTTTTCTGCATATACTGTAGTAATTTTGCCCGTTTTGTCTTGCTGTCACATTGCTTTTCCTTGTTATGTTCTGTAGCTGTATAACTTAACTGTCCAAAAGGGTGGACATTTTTCACCGTTAAAAAAACAAACAACATTCAACATTAAATTAACGCATATTAATTAACAATCGTCCTAGCCATGCAACAATACATACACATCTCCCTCTGCTCGTATTGCTCGTTAGCTTAATACAGGAAAAAATTGCCTATAGTAGCTGCGTTTAATATACCGACTGCACAGAGAACAAAGGATTTCTTCTACAAATTTTTCTAGGCCTTTGGCATTCTGAAATGCTTCCCATGAGGTAGCAGTTTAAAATGGGAAAGCAGAGGGTGGGAGGTGAGATTTAGTGTACAAGTCTCTCTTTCACTCTCTAGGGTCTTTATCAGATCCTGCTGTGGTAGTAATAAGGTGGACTCTTATTATTATTATTATTATTATTATTATTATTATTGGTGAGCTTTTATAGGGGCAGTGTCCACTAGGAGCTGGATTCCCAAAGGAATTCTCATTGTGTACTTGAAGGCGCTGGTTGGACAACCTGAGAATCTGCGCTGGGTTACAGTACGACTTTCTGAAGAACAATTAGTTTGTTGCAGTCGGTTCAACAGCCGGTTACTTCATTGCCCTCAGTAATATAAATGTTCTCTGCCTGCTTTCAGGAGCTCTTCTGGGAGGCGATTTGAACAACTCCAATGGAGCTTGTCCAAGTCCAGTGGGTGAGTCAATCAATCAGCAGATTCAGCCAGTCATTCGTTTATTCACAAAAGCACCTTTTGCACCAGTGTGCTGCAGAGCGCCGAAGAGAATTATAGAGCAGCTGACGGAATGGTACAGCAGCAGTTGACCCTGGGGGCACAGGGGAGGGGGACATGACAGACTGCCCAGTGGGAGAAAATAAACCGGTCAAGCTTCTGGGAGTTGCAGACGCTGTGGTTGCCCCACCCCCTCCAGGCAACGAGGGAGTCACGCAGAATAACAGGAGAGTGTCTGTGAACAAATGCAAGCTTGAGTGCCCCGCGGATGCTCAACAGCTCATAAGACTCCCCTCCCTCCCGGGTCCTGTCGGTGCAGGCTGATCCGTGGCATCACAATCTTTCAGACAGCACTAATCGAAAGTGGCACAGCCGCGGTGCCTGCGGGCCGCGCGGCCGCGCGCCAGACCCCGCGGACGGGCTCCCTCCTGCCTTCCTCAGCTCGCAGGGCGCTTCAGTAATCGCTGGTGCAGGCGGCGCAGTTCCAGGTCCCCTATTTGAAAAGGGCAAAGGGTCTGGCGCTCCTGCCCCTGCGGAAGGTGCACATACTGTCCTCGGCGGCGGGGGGGCCCCCCCACTGTACCCCGCTCAGACACACACCTGTCCCGCCTGTCTGAGCCAGCCTGTTCTCGCTGCTCCAGCGACGAGGAACACGGGGGAGAGCCCCCTTAAAAACCCTTCAAACCCTCCACCGTGACCAAAGCTCAGAAACCGGGGAATATAACTGCTGTCAGGTCGATAACAAGCACTAAAGCGCTTTTTCTGAAGTACGTGGTCGCCATTTCTGTGCTTAGGCAGGGGAATCCAACACTCATCCATGTTGCCAGCTGTCCATCTGTTGCCGGCTTTCACCCGGTCGCCCTGTTGCTCGTGTGAACATTCAGGCTGTGGTTTCGTGCTCAGCTCAAGCACTTGCCAGTGGTGTCAGTGTTGTCAGCAAGGAGTCTCTCTCCGAGACCAGCTAGCGCCTGTTTACCAGCCCGGGGTCCAGCTCCACCAGGGCCACCGAGTGACCTTCAGCTGTCAGCAGGGAACAGGTGTGGGCAGTGTCCGGCGCGAGAGAGGCATGAATGGCCTGGATAGACAGCATCCCCCCCACGCCCCCCCCACCTCCCTCTCAGCTGTTCCCTCATATCCAGCTCGGCATATCCATCCCCATCTCTGGAAGTTTGGAATATCCTGGTGGGAGAGGGGGATGGGAGAGGAGCTGCTTGATCGCGATGACGTGCCAGGAAGCAGAAAGAAGCCCTTTCTATCTCCTGTTTGAGTTCTCTCTCTGTTTCTCTCTCTTCCTGTCTTTCTGTGCTCCTCTCTCCTCTTTTCTTCCTTGCACTTCAGCCCTCCTGCAGCTCCTGGGCCTTTTCCAAGTCCCGGCATGAGCCTGGGTTCAGCCTTCTTTCTCTTTCTGAAAGCGACGCGTAGCTAGGGCAGGCAGAACAGACGGATCGAGGGCCTTTTAAACTTTTTGTACCTCTAGATTCAGAAAATGGGGAGGGTGGAGGGGGGGGGGGATGAATTCCTATCCCGTCAGCTGTCCCCAGATTGTTTCAGGAGCGGGTCCAGTAAGTGGTATTAGCAGATCGCAGTCCGAGACGATAGTAGCGCTCACACGACCGGACAATAAGACCTAAGAAATCTAACCAGGGGAGGAGGAGATGCTGCATCAGACTCTTGCAGTGTAGCAAGGTGTTGTCAGTGTGACAACACAGTTATCCATTCCCCACCACACTCGCTCAGCTCAGCTGTTGTGCTGGTAGCCGGGGCTCTGGGAATGTCACTATTGACGTCATCCAGCATTCCACGCATGCCTCCACCCGGCCCAGAGGAACTGGAGCCATTTCTCAGGCAGAGAGGGAGACAGGCCCAGGCCTGGGGGGTCAGGCAGGGGGGCTTGGAGGGATGGCGTGGGGTATGAGGGGGGGTTGCTTTCAACAGCTGCCCACTGGGTGGTCATCTTTCCTCAGGCTGTGAGAAACTCCAGACCCAGGGGGCGTGGGGAGAGGAGGATAACGGCCCTCCTCCACCCTTTTTTTTCTCTCCTCAAGTCAAGTCCAGGTTTTTTTACGTTTTGTTTTTTGGGGTTCGACAGTATTAGTGTGCAGTTAATTATTTTCCCCACAGTCTAGTCACTCTCCGTCCCTGAACACCGCGAGTGTGCTGCAGTGCCAGGCCAGGTAGATTTTGGAACAAATGATCTGGTGATGGCTTGACCCAAGTTGGAGATTCGGGTTGCGAGTATGAGCCGTGCCGACTCTGGGGCTGGCCATTTCCACGCTGGTCCACGACTTCGGTCCGTCATGCAGTGCTGGAGGGGCGGCAGAGAAACTGGCTGCAGCAGGCAGGCAGGCAGAGTGGGAGGTTGTTCAGGCCAGCAGGTGGCGCTCTCTCCTCCTTTCCCCTCCGTCTTTCTGTCCCACTCTGTCGGGCTCTCCATCTACTTGTGCCACACTCTCTCTCTGCTCTTTCTCTGTCCCACTCTCGCTGGCCTGATCCGGCCCATCCCCCTTCCAATCTCTCCTCCTCTTCCTCTCCGTCCTCGTACCTTCTGCACAGGCAGGCCCGACTAGTGGCTGGTTCACTTAGATGTCAGCCCGTTGTGCTTGTCTGCTTGCTCGGTTATGGATCAGAGAAAGGCATCTCGCCTCCATGTTACTTGGAAAACAGACGGTAATGCTGACATCAGGCACAGTAAGACGATTCGGATATAGAAACATTGCACATAGTGCAACAATCTCAGAAAATGTGTGGTGTTTTCTGATTTGTCAAGTGCATTAGTGATGCAGATGGAATGTATGCATTGTGACTCTCGGAGCCACTGTAAATCCTCCAGTTGCTCCACCAATAAAAGAGCCAAGAGCACTGAGTACCACACCAACAGCTCCTATCTTAATGGATGGTGTTTGCTTATGGCACATGGGACGCATCGTTTGTTTAAATGACCCCAAGACATCTGGACCAGCATTATGACTAGGAGATTTACTCAAGACACAGACCACCCTTTGTGTCAAGGAACTGTCTCTGAATTTCAGGCCCTAGTTTTTCACTTGTGACTGGGCTCATTCAAGAGCAGATTTGCCCCCTCCCACCTTATGTGTAGCATTTTTTTATCCTTTCCCAGCAAACGGGTACATCAGTGCCAGGGCGTCGCCCGGTCTCCTCTCAGTATCCAATGGCAGCAGCTTGGGGAAAGTTGGCCCGTCGAAGTCTCCGCCTCCGCCCAGCGCCCAGATGGTGAACAGCCGCAAGCCGGACCTCAGGGTCATCACCTCACAGAGCGGGAAGGGACTCATGCAGCTGGTGAGTCCAGCCAGACGCCTTTGAACCAGCTGAGCCCAGTTCCGGTGTGCTTAGATCACAGCAGGGCACCCCGATATCTCCACTGTTAATTCTGTTGCCAGTGTGGAAGTTCATGTAAATATAAATGCACTTCAGACCACTTTTGTCCTGTGCTAATGGCCTTTCTTTTTCTGATCCATTGCTAGGAAGTACTGTATGTTCCGGGGAAGCATTTAAGTGTTGCACCACACTGCATGTTTGGAAAAGTGCGGCGCAACACAGAAATATTTCCCCCTGGTGTTTGGAACTGTAGGCTCCTGTTTTTGGGCCCAGGTGCGAGGCATTTAAGTAGAGAGATCTGGATTCATTCTACTGGACTTGTGTTCATAACACTTTTTGTGGCAAAACTGATGATGCCGCTGGGCATTTTGGTGTTCTATTCAACTCTTCGCCACAAGCAAAAACAGTAGTTCTACTGCATTGCCTGTATGCATTTGCATAGTCCTGTAAGTCCCAAGTTAAGTTAAAAATTGAGCTTGATACCCTACCAAAACAAACATCTGCTCGACGCACAGACAAGAATGGCAGGCCCCAGAGGGCATTGCAGTGTCTCGGGGTGAATTAACGTGCTTTCTGTCCTCTTCCCTTCATGCAGACAGATGAGGAGCTGGAGCTGGTGAGTGAGGTACATTGGTCTTGCGTCCGATTCCAGCCTAACACTGCTGTGATACCAGACCTCGGTCTAAATGTGTGGAAATATGCTTGGGGTCTCCTGTCTGGCTCCGCCAGTGAACACGCTCACCCAGTGCACAGGTTTAGCACTGTGATCCAGAAAGCTGAGATCTAAGCAGCTCCAAGCCATGGCTAAGCAACCTGGCTGGTTGCTGGGGTGCGGCAGCTGTCTGCCCCAGCAGCGACTCCTGCAGTTCGAGGGGGGGGGGGGCTGCTCTTCCAGCCATCGCTGGTGCTCCTGTGGTCAGGGGCTCCAGCTGACCGCAGGGAAATCAGATGCCCGTGCCTCTGATCCTACTTCTCTCCCACCTGCTGGGTGCAGGAGTCATTGCCCAAGAGCCGAGTCTGTAAAACAGTTACAGATTGGGCATGGATGCAATGAAACATAATTGGCGATTTGACGTAAAAAAAGAAACTCGTGATGGGCAGTGCCCAGTAGGAACAGGGTGGCACATACCCAGTTACTTTCCTTATAGCACTGTTTCAGATCATTCTGCCCTGATGGCATATTTCCCAGTTATTGCCTGGAATATAGCGTGCTCACACACCTGCTAAAACAACATCAACCTGATGTTTGAATTTGTTTTTTTCACTGACATGCATTTTTTTATTGCACTTTTGCTTTTGCATCATATGTCACTGGAATGAAACTTCCAACAGTATTGTACTTCACGTGTGCCATATCTTACCAACTGATTTGTCTCCAAAAGTCCCACAATGCCCGGACACCGTGTTCATCCAAACAGATGGTTCAGCCACACGGTGGGCTCTTTGTTCCATCGGGCGTTCTCTGTAGGTCAAGGATCGTGTAATTAATCCAGAAACTAGGTCAAATAAGTAACTGCGAGCTGGTCTGCAGTGTGGTGGAGGTGTTTCCAGCGTGGCAGAGCAGCTGTGTGGGCTGATCAATGAGATCTCCCTGGTGCATTGTCGTAGTGCTCTCCCTAAACACTCAATGAGAAACTCCTTTTCAGTGTTAATCCAATTCGGCACTGTTGGGACTTTGATGAGTAGTTTGTATCCACTGTTTAACCAGCCTCTGATTTCATTTCTTGTTGTTTTTTTCCTCTGAGCCTAGACTTCCAATTATCTTTCGCTTCAGTCTAGTATTCCCAGAGCCAGGCTCCTGGAATCCACAGTATCCATGGTTGCATGGGGGCAGCAGTATGGAGTGGCACTTTTTAGAGTGATCTGGGTTCATCATCCCTGGATCCTGCCCTTTGGGACCAGGACTGGACACCCCTGAGATACACTGTGGTGGTCATGTCCAGCACTCATCTTGAAGAGAGATCAGGAGGGTCAGGCTTGTTAGGTGCTTTCAGACAGCATTGAGCAGGAGCTGGGGCTCTGAATTCAGGATTGGAGAGGCGCATGTGTTTGAAATGGATCCCAGCATGACCGGGGAGGACAAGGTGGGAAACCTAGAGCTGGGGATAAATGGGTTCATAGAAGGGCTTTTGACCTTGACCTGACCTCATGCTCTATAAATCACTTCCTTCCATCCATCCATTTTCGAAGCATTTCAGCCAATCCTGGGTCGCGAGGCAGCCGCGGCCTATCCCAGCAAGCAATGCTGGCCGGGGTGTCAGTCCATTGCAGGACGAATCACTTTCATTTTAATGTTAATGATGAGATCGGCACCGTTATATGACAGTCACAATTCTGTAATGATAATGTCACTCCAGTCCCGTGTTCCTCTGGAGCACATTGCCTGTGGGGGAAACGACTGGCAGCTTCCACAGCAATCAGATTTCATACCTGATGTTTCAGGACATTTTTGTTTTGCGAAGAATCACTTTTTGTCCTGGTCATGTTATTTTCTTTGGGGGGGGGGGGGGAAGACGCATCTTCTACCAGCTCTTAAAGCAAACAAACTGTTGATGATGGTGCTCATACTTCCAAAAGAAGACCAAAATTAAGAGCTTTTTGAGTACCAGTCTAGTCTTGGAAAGTCAGCACAACTCTTTTGGTTTATTAATAGCCATTGTTTTAGTTTTGAAGTGGTCTGTAAGTAACTCAGTCCACTGTAGTTAAGCCAAGCCATGACTTTAGGCGAGGCACAAGCTGCTCCGGTTCTGAAGGTCCAGACTACTTCGTCATTTACATTATTTACCAAGCCAGTGAGGTAGAGGTAGAAGCCAAGCCTCAGAAGGAGCCTGTGGTTCTTGAGGACAGGTGTTATAGAAAAATCCCATCAGCTCTCTCTCCCCATGAGGACAGGAGCTGTGTCTCTGCTGTAGACAGTCCCATCAGCTCTCTCTCCCCATGAGAAAAGGAGCTGTGTCTCTGCTGTAGACAGTCCCATCAGCTCTTTCTCCCCATGAGGACAGGAGCTGTGTCTCTGCTGTACTGTAGACAGTCCCATCAGCTCTCTCTCCCCATGAGGATAGGAGCTGTGTCTCTGCTGTAGACAGTCCCATCAGCTCTCTCTCCCCATGAGGACAGGAGCTGTGTCTCTGCTGTACTGTAGACAGTCCCATCAGCTCTCTCTCCCCATGAGGACAGGAGCTGTGTCTCTGCTGTAGACAGTCCCATCAGCTCTCTCTCCCCATGAGGACAGGAGCTGTGTCTCTGCTGTAGACAGTCCCATCAGCTCTCTCTCCCCATGAGGACAGGAGCTGTGTCTCTGCTGTAGACAGTCCCATCAGCTCTCTCTCCCCAGGAGGACAGGAGCTGTGTCTCTGCTGTAGACAGTCCCATCAGCTCTCTCTCCCCAGGAGGACAGGAGCTGTGTCTCTGCTGTAGACAGTCCCATCAGCTTGGTGTTCCCAGAGATTGCAGTCAGCCTTCTTGGAAAGTATGTGCTATGCAGCACCTTGGGGGTGTCTGAGACTCACAGTGCAGCAAGGCCATTTCTGTCCGTGCGGTAGTGCTCGTATTAGCTGGTGAGGGCAGGGAGTGAAGGGACTCCTATCCTAAAGCCTGGCAGATTTATTATTCAGTGTATTTCCCCTATGCACCCGAATCACACACACCCTTGTCTTTTTTTCTCTGTAGACTCATCGCCTCTCCCTTCTTGTCTTCTTGTCCTTTGTTTTTTCCCCCAGAATGCTCCACGGTTGGGCGGTTCTCAGGTGACACAGCCCTTGACCACGCCAGTGGTCTCTGTGGCAACCCCCAGCCTCCTGGCACAGGGCCTGCCCTTCTCCGCCATGCCCACGGCCTACAACACAGGTGAGGGTCGGGTCCTGGCACCGTTGTGCCAGAGGGGGTGTCTCGTTGGTTAACCTCTTGGCTCGCTCTCTGTCCTCTCTCGGCCCCTTCCTATTTTGCACATTCTCTTTCAGTTGCAGAAATGCTCTTCTGGCCTGACTGCAGTCACAGATGCTGTCCAGCCCCCTGCTTGACATGGAAACACAGAAAATAAATTATGTATAACGTACAAATGCATAGTGTTGGACACAAGGGGCTTGTGAGTCTTTAATATTAACTGGCAAACATAGATTTGAGTTAACTGTCATGTCTCCCTCTCTCTTCCCTTTCCTCTTTCTTCCTGTCTCTCCTGCTCTGTCTCTCAGACTATCAGCTGACAAGTGCAGATCTAACGGCTCTCCAGGCTTTCAACTCACCGGGTGGCCTGTCGCTAGGCAGCGTCTCCACATGGCAACAGCAGCAGCAGCAGCAACAACAGCAGCAGCAGCAGCAGCCAGGGACCCAGCAACAGCAGCAGCAACAGCAACAGCAGCAGCAGCAACAGCAGCTCAGCCTGGCATCGCTTAGCAACCTGGTGTAAGTACCTCTCACTGGACAGCATGGCGCCCTCTTGCTGCACACTGCCAGTACTGCATGCCCCCCCCATGAAACAGCATGTGCTAGCGAGGCCTGACTGACTCTGCGCTGTACTGAAGGATCTGCAGCTCTGAAACCTGAGAGCCACCAGAGGGCTGCGGGTTCAAATTCCAGGAGGGACACCTTTGATCATTATGTCCTACAACACGTAATTGTGACCTCTGTCACTGTGAATACGAGTTTGAGCCGAGTGAGTTATTCAATAATAACGTATTCATCCCCTTATTTAGAAAGTCAACTTTAATTTGGTCTGCAGTTGCTAAGTTGGCTGTTAATTGCTGCTGTCAAAGAAATGCCGAAAGATTAGTTGAGGGCAAAGGCTTACGATGGAGTGGAAGGAAAGACCTTCAATGGCTTTAGCTTACTAGAAGCTTATTATTGTAAGACGCAGAATTATACTCAGCACAGCGTCTTTCATTTCCAGCAGCCATTGAAATGACTGCTGTGGGGTTTCCAGTGATAAAGGAGAAGCCTTCATGCATGTGTCTCTCCACCCTCCGCCCTTTGCTACTTCTATAAGTAGGAAAAGTTTTTCCAAAGCCGAGATTTGGATAATTTGTAGAGGTGAGGTGGGGGGACACAGCTGATTCACACCATGCAGCCAGTAAAGATCTGTAATCCCCCTTTTTAAAAAATCACTCAACAGCCGCAGCAAGAGGAGACTCGTGCTCTTCTGAGGGGTGACCTGTGTGGTCAGGTGGTCAGTTGAGGGTCACTATTTTTGGAAAGTGAAACCGTAAAGTTGTTGATATGACCTGGTTGTCCCTTCAAATCTAAATCGATCGGTTGATCCAGTAAAACTCCAGCCTTACAAATGCCTCTCACTGCCTGGGACATCCCAGCCAGGAAATCCAGGCTGATCAGGCAGTGTGGAAGTGAGTTTCAGAGCTGCAGAAGTTCAGCACTGCCAGTACTCGTGCTGACAAGTCTGATTCCATCCATCTGAAATTAGAGAGCTGATGTGCACTGTATCATAAAGCTATTCACATTGACCATATGCTTCCAGTCTAAGTGTGAATGCTTTGCTAAGTGTATGTTGTTCTTGGTCTGTTCTTATGGATGTGTGTAGCTGGAGAGGCAGGGAGTGTTGCCTGTCCTGGTGCATGCGTTGATCTCCGTTTGCATTTTGCGAATGGTAATGAAATCTGTCTTGCATACAATACAAAATTGCTTCTGTTAAGCATCTGAAACAAATTGCCTGGAAAAGTATGGGACTTGTATGGGAAGGGGGATGTAGATTAATGTTGCACAGGGCTACCAAAAACTGTCATTATCAGGCCTCTAGACCTCTCCTTTGTTAGAGAGCTTGTTGTTAAAATTATTTGTCCCTCTAACCCCTAATAATTCTTCATGCACTACTTGCACACTGTATTGTCTACATCAGCCTTTTGCATGAGCAATCCCCTTCAGCCCACGCATGATCCGCCAGACCTCAGCCCCCCGATACTGCTGTGTTTGTGTCTCCTTCCTTTTCTGCTAGGTGTTGTGTCAAGCAGCACCTCTGTGTCCAGGCTGGTCCTGTCAATACTCTGTTCTTCAAACCTGCAGATCGGTTTAGTCGTGGCTTCGCTTAGCGCTTGCTGCTGTTTCTGACCCGCCTCGGGACGAGAGAAAAGTGTTCTGCGTTGCTGGCGAGCCACTGGGCCTTTTCGTTGTGTGTCGGCTCCCGGTCGCCTCTTGCGCTCAAAACTGTCCGCTGTGTTTTGTCCAAAGCAGTGTTTTGTATTGTGGCTTGCCGCCCGTCTGTCAGGTGCACACGCACTCACACGCACTCACACGCACTCACACGCACTCACACGCACTCACACGCACTCACACGCACTCACACGCAACACATGTGCGCACAGCGGGAGCCCGTTCCAATGCAGCCCTTTGCCGTGTGGAGTCTGATAAGGCTGGAAAGTTGCGGCTCCCCTTTCCCCCATAATGCAGCTGGACTGCATCGTCCCAGATCAGCAGATCAGCCCAGCAGCCATCAGGACCAAAAAGTCTTTCTCTGTTAACGATGAAACTGGGTGTAATGGTTAGAAGCTGAAACGTGAACTGGGCATAAAAAAAAGACAATAGCAACAGGACCCCCTAACTGAGCTGTTCAAGGATCTCAAAGCACTATGCTAAGGAGTGAATTAGACTTTTATCTGCCTGATTTCTGTTGGAATTTCCATGAAACGTCCCACACAGTACTGCGAGCACAGGCAGAGAAATTTGTAACGCTGTTAATCGATCAACCTGATTGTACAGCAAGTATGGCGGAGCTCGTGACAGTAATAAAAGGCATGAGCTGTGTTGGGGGAAATTAAAATTTTCAGATCATGGAGCTACATCATCATCTGTCAAACTTTTTTTTTAATTCAGTGCTGTATCTTCTTTTGTAAATGGGGCAAAAACACAGGTCATAATTAATTGTTCTTGAATGCATGTGCCAGACTGAAACTGTCTGGAATATCATGTGAGCCTTGTGGTGTTTTCCAATATCAGTGGGCCTGTTCCTTTCTGACATGTGTACATGCATTTTTAATTTAGACTTTTGTCAAGAACCCACCCTTTTTTTGTAAACACAATTGAAATGACAGCGGTGTTCAGTTAAACATTTAGAAAAACATGACGTTAAATATTGAGATGGGGGAATAGTGGTTTCTATGACGCAGTCTATTCATTGATTATAAATAATTTCAGGAATGTAAACGCCAAAACTGACACAGAACACAATAGCGTGATTCCCCACTTCTGGACCCCAGCTCCCACATTATGAGGGGGTAGTCCTGCACGATTGCAGAGCGCGGGTTTACCGGTGCATTAAAGGGTCTGGTTGCAAAACTCTGTGCTGTCTATCAGTGTGTTCAGTGTTGCCAGATCGCTGCCCTCCTGGTCGTCCTGTCGTTTCGAATGGATCGCTCTGCTGCACGCTTCTTTATTTGGGTGGGGTGCTGCTGTAAGCAATGAACCTGAGGGGGGAGCGTCTGTGTCCCTCTCACTGTGCTATGCTGGCGTTCCTCTCCCGGACGGCGCCCCCTGTCGTCCGTGGTTACGCTGTTTCTCTGGCATGGCTATCTGCGCAGATGTGGTCCTGACTTAGAGACAAGGACTCACCAGTCATTATTTCAGTTGCAGTAGGACCTCAAGAGTTGTGACTGGGTTGCTTTGGGTCAGCTCAGCATGGAACATAAATGCCTGCAGCAACAATATGCTATTAATTCCCAGCGACATTGGGTTCAGAACCTAATGACGACACATGTGCATGGTGCTTCAGCAGTCCCCCAGCTGGTGGAAATGCTGAGGTAAATGCTGTGCTCTGAACCCCACTACTACAGTGCTGTGCACTGAAGCTTGAAAAGCTCTCCCATTCCAAAACTAGTGGTAGGTTTCAAAGTGTGTATAGATCATTCTGATTAGATATTTATAATTGGGATTTTTCTGTTTTTCTGAAAAATCTTCCTCAGTTTTGTAAGCCAAAATGAAGGCACAGATTAGGACAGTATTGGGACACTGTTCCTTTAGTCCTGTCATGTATGACCCATTTCAGAAAAGATGTCTTGACCACTTGTGTGCAAAATGAAAAGCCAGAGGAATTGCAGGAGGGCTTGATGTCTTTTAACATGCAGTGATATTTGTGTGCTTCTGAGGATGGTCGCCGTTTTCTTCTGCTAAAAGTTTATCCATCATGCCACCTGCCCCCTGCCCCCTGCCCCCCCCTCCCTCTCTCTGTCTCTCTGTCTCTCTGTCTCTGGTGTTAAAACTGCTCATTTTTCTCAACAGTATGACATCTCAATCAAATTTACTGTTGGGGAGGGAAGAGGGTGTCTTCTGGTACTGTACTCCTTTTCCATCTTTGCTAAGTTTGGAGGACTTTTTTAAAGGGGTAGTCCACACAGAGGGCTCACTCTGGATCCAGTTTGCACTAGAGAATTGAGGTCTCGCTATATCAGCGTACTCCCAGTCCTGGACTTAGAGAACCGTTGTTTTTTTTTTAAGCATTTAGTGATTACCCCGAATTGACTTATTGTTAAAGGTTTAGGGCAAGCGAGATGATTTCAATTTCAGCTTCAGTTCAGTTCAGTTCAAGCTTCTTTTCTCCCCTGGGGGAAATGTGTTTTACTGCAGAGTCCACAACGCACTACAACAAATACAGACAAACATCCCCAACAGAGAATTCAGTACGGCCCTGCAGAGGAGATGAAAGATTTCCTGGGTCTATTTCTGTTTCACCTAGAGGCGAATCCCTGAATGGAGTATTCCAAATTTCCATTATTGAACTACTGTAGTTTTTAGAAACTGATTTAAGAGTGACCAACTGAGGGAAAATCTTGCTGGACTGGTGCTCCTCAAGACGAAGGGGTAGCGTCGTCTTTATTCTCATCACAATAACAGTTAAGTGAGCAGCCATTCCATTATGGCAAAGGCGCAGTGTTACTGTTGTGTTACTGTTGGTGGCCTTGATGGAGGTAATTCTCTCACTGAGGATCAATCCAGTACTGTTTAGTCCAGATTACTTGTGACCCTGACTAGCACGGCTGTGTCCTTCCACCAGCTGTGTCTTTTGTGGGCTTCAAAAAGTAATACCCAGTCACGGGCAGGTCCGTAGAGAAACTCAACGTATAACAACAGCAGAAGTGGCCCGCCCTGAAGGAGCTACCCACTTCAGCTAGTCCCTCGGATCTTGCCTGTATCCTGCTGTGTTCTCGCATGGTATCATTTCCTGTCACTTGCTACAATCCAATTTGCCACGCCATCTCACTAGATAACCCTCCTGATGCCCCTGATATTCACAGGGCCAGCACTGGGGAAGCAAATTGGTGCCGTACAGCAGCCCGCCATTGTGCAACGCTGTAAGGTATCCCCAGCTGCATTTCTTCAGTCAACCAGAGGGGGGCGGGGGGTCAGTTTTCAGTTGTCAGTCAGCGCAGCGAATGCAGAAGCCACCACTAAGGCATTGCTCAGGGTGACCAGTTGCTATGGCGCTGCTCAGAAGGGGTCCGGGACAGTTCTGAGAGGAAGAGGAGGGCGATTACCCTCCTGAAGCTTCAATCTCTCAGCTGCCAAAACCATTTGACAATGCAAACTGACAGGAAGGTATACGCACAGAGAGACAGGAAGCTCTGCGATTTTAAAATCAGCAGGCGTAGCACAATTACCAACTGCCAAACACAATTTAATTTTGCGCAGACCACCTTGGTAATATCTGGTGGCCTGGCCTAGGGTCTGACAGCAGAATTCTGGTATCCATTGCCACAAGCACTGATTATCCTGACAATTCTACTGAATTTGGCAGAAGTTGTTATAAAATGCAGCCGAGCTTTTTGGAATGTGTACTCATTCATATAAATACATATATTTGTAAGATGTGTTCAAAGTTAAGGAGGAGCAGCTCACTGATGCATAATGGCTTCAGCCCACCGATCAGTAATATTCTGTGATGTATTCCCAGTTGTAGTGTCCCTTCGAAAATGAAAACTTCCCTGCTGCATGGAGAGAACCTGTCATGCAGGATGAGAAAAAGAAGGGAGATGGGCTGTGCTTTGCCTGAGTCAGTCTGTTCACTGACTACCCCTTTAAAGAGTCCCAATGTGCAGAATGAATGAAAACTTCCTAACGTGCTTTGAAGTGTCTCTTTTTGATGCAGTATGGAGGAAATTAACAAATGAAGTGTCTCTTTTTGATGCAGTATGGAGGAAATTAACAAATGAGTGTGTGTGCTTGCATGCAGAGACTCAGATACACAGATCTGGCCCCCCCGATCTCCAGCCTCGATTGTGCCTACTGGCTTTATTGTGCAGTGGTGTGTGTTGCTGTAATGTGCCAGCAGAGGTCACCGGGAGCCAGGAGGAAGTTTTTTTTTAAACATGTATTCTGCTGTTCTTCCGTTTTCGGGAAGATGTTTGCCCTGCAATATTAATTCTCCTCTGTTAGATCACTCTTAGGCCTGGCCTTACCATTCCAGCATTAAATACAAACACAAACAGATTCTCCAAATCAAATAAGTGATGCATGGGAAGGATATCACTGTTCACAAGCCCCACTTTATGATGAATATAAGCAACGTGACAAGCGAGAGGAGGCCATTAGGCATGTCTAGCCCACTTGGTAGTAAATAGTTAATTGGTCTCAGGATCTCATCTTGCAGTTTCTTGAAAGAAGCCAGAGAATCGGCTTCAACAACATGACTGGGCAGTTTGTTCCACACTCCCACCACCCCTTTGTGTAAAAAGGTGCCTCTTTTCTTAGTTTTAAAAGCACTTCCACACAGTATCCCACTTGTGCCATCTGGGTTTTCTTTGACTGCTCATTTTGAAGACGTCTGCTGGGTTGATTTTACCAGTGCCCTGGAGGATGCTGAATATTGGTATCTTGTCTCCTCGTAGTCTTCTCTGTTCAAGACTGACAGGGCTGAGTTCTTTCAGCCTGTCAAGAGTAGGACAGTCCCTACAGCATTCCTTTAGATTATTGGCGCAGACTACTTTTCAACAAAGTAAGGGACCCTCCAGGATGGTGAGGAGGTGGTCTCTCGAGAGAGACTTCTGCAGCTAGACCGTTATTCTGCAGGCTTTAGAGGATCTGAAGACTCCTGTGTTTGATCAAGTTCCTGACTGGGCCTTCTCATTTAGTTTCAGTGAAGTGGTTAAGTTGCTGGTACCTCTCATTTGAAATCATAACATTACCACTAGACTCGTGATTCTGAGCCACCGGCTCCTCTACTTTCCATTATGTCAGAGCTCTTCATGACTTAATTGAATCAATGATGGACTTGATTGCCCTTAATTGCGTGCATTTCCGAAACGAGTCATTATTTCCATTGCGTTCCGTACTCGGAAGCCCTGCAGGACTGTGGCTCTCCAGCAGCAAAAGAAAGGAGCTCTTCCCCGGACTAGTCAAGCTCTGTATAAATTTACTAGCCAGTACATTTGAGCTGTCAGGGGCTACTGGCATCTCTCATCACCTGATGAGAGCTGGAATTAGCTGTGAATGCAGAGGTACCGTTCTGCGCTAATTAAATCCCATATACAGTGGGCTGACAACAGTGCCGTATACATAGACCTCCTGCATAGTGTGTAGTGTAGTTTAATAATAATTGCTTACACTTTTATATAGCACTTTCCTGGACACTCCTCTCAAACCTCTTTACCCGAATTGGGGATCCCCTCCACCACCACCAGCGTGCAGCCCCACCTGGATGATGCAACAGCAGCCATAGTGCGCCCAGTACGCTCCCCACACACCAGCTCGCAGTTTGTGTGTCTCTGGTTAAAGGACATATCTGGACTAGGGTTTCACTTAGGACAGTAGATTGTAAGTCATAAGTCATACGCCACCTGTGGTTGGCACTGCCAGCAGATGTATTGTAGAATTGTGGTGTCGGTAATGTACAGTAGTGTAGAGTAGGAGAGTGTCTGGAATTGTGCAGTTGTGTGGTAAACTAAACGTTGGCCGATAGAGTTCCACCTTTATATTTTGTCAGTTCGTTGTGTGTCAGGGAGTTGTGTGCTCCCTCCTAAGGCCCTCGACACACGTGTGTTAGCTGGCTGTCAGACGGCTTTGGAAGCATGCGTTTGTGATCTGCGTGTGGAGTCCGACCCATTCTGGGCTCAGCAGGCCAGCCCTCCCAGATCACTGTTTGTGTATCCCACGGGGCCGTGCAGCGTGAGGAGGGCTCAGACGCTATCCCATGCTCCATTGCAGGCTAGCCTTGTGAGGCCCCGCTGGCGGGGGCTGAACTGAAAACACTGCCCCCTGCAGGAGACGGGGCCAAATGGCTACCTCCTAGTCCAAGCTAGCAGTGCTGTGCACCTCTGCTTTGTCTGCCTGTTAGACCTTAACTCCAGAAACGTCAGACGTTTAATGACCTTCCTGTGCTTGATTTTGGAGACAGTTTTTTATTTTCTGAACCTATTGTTGTTAATGCAGAGAATCCTGGGACTCGGACCCGGAGAATATTGTTTCAGACCCAGCTGTTTGTTTCATGCGCCATCCCTAACTTCAGCAGCAGTGGTCCTGGATATTTCCTTACAGATTCCATCCCAAACTGTTTTGTGACCCACGCCTCCTCTATTATGCGTTCTCTGCACTTTGTTATTCTCGGGAGAGCAGGAGTAATTGCTGGAAATGCGTGTCTGAACAGCATGAATGATGGAAAGCAAGTGACACAGTAGGACGCGTTGCAGATGATGGGGAGGAAGTGTTGTGGGGGAAGCATTTTCCTGTCGCACAGGGCTCTGAACCCCATCAGGACAGCACGAAGCCATGATACGTATCCCCCCCTCCCCCCTTTATTTATGTGTCATGCAGAAATGTAAAATGCCTGTTTGAGATTTTTGAAAGGAAACTCCTGTATAAGATATGAGAATGTGAGACGGACACAGAAAAACGAGACTGACAATAACGAAGGCGTGTTTCTTGTCTCTCTTTCTCTCTCCCCCCCCCCCACACCTCCAGGCCTGCCAGCCACATACCTCAGAGCGCCACGCTGACCGTCAACACCAACCCCAGCATCAGCATCAAGTCGGAGCCCGTCTCCCCGAACCGCGACCGCAGCACGCCCTGCTCCTCGGCGGGCGCCGTGCTGGCCGCCGCCCCCTACCCCGGCGCCCTGCGGCTGGAGCCCACGGGCCGCTCGCCCGTCGACAGCCTGAGCAGCAACGGCAGCTCCTACGAGGGCAGCGACCGCGACGACGCCCAGTCCCGCCAGCCGGACCCCGGCTTCGGCCCCGGCATGGCCCTGCTGCGGCCCGCCGGCGAGCCCGAGCAGGAGGGCGCCAGCGTCAAGCGCATGAGACTGGACGCCTGGGTCACATAACGTCCCCCCCGCTCCCCCTCGCTGACCTCCTCCCCTCCCCCCACCCCTCCCCCACTGCTGCCCCCCCCCCGCGCCACGGGCTGCCCCAACTCCACCCCCTCCGCCCAGGGGCAAGAGGGCAGGGCTTGAGGGTCCGAGTCCCCAAACCGCCCGAACCCGCTCATGCTCAGAACCAGCCCGGCCTGAGCCGTCGCGGTCCGGCCTCCGTGAGCGTGTTTGCTGTGCGCGCAAAGTCAGGGCTGTGGGTTGGCGCAAAACGCCCCCCGGAAAGGAAGAGAGAAGCACTGGTGTCTCCACCTAGTGGAAACACGGGTTCGGGAGATGAGCTCCGGGTGCGAGCGGCAGGCCGGTGTGTTTCCCGAGTTGGGTTGTTTTGGTGTTTTTCCGGCCCGGTGGAGACGGAAGGCCGCTCGGGGCGCCTCCCGGCCTGCGTTTAGAGAGGGGAGGGGGGGGGCGGTTTTGCTCCTCGAGAGGGTCCTCCGGGTCTGTTTCGGGTCTTCGCGAGAGGGCGGCCCGACCCGCGTGATTTTCCTGGGCGGAGACGGGATGGCGTGGCAGTGGGAGGGGTAGACACGCGTGTTTTTTTTTGTTTGTTTATTTTTATAGATGCGATGGCTCGCGCGTCTCACGAACCAGACCCCGAGCCCCCCCCGCCCCCTCGCGCCCACCGGAGGCGCTCGCAGCCCCGCACGAGAGGACCCGAGATCCCTTTTGCAGTCTCGCCTCTTGCACTTAACTCGCCGGTGTTTCGGCTCCAAAATAAATACAAAAAACCCAACAACTTGCGCGGTGGGTCGACAAGTCGAAAAGCTCTGCGGCGGCTTCTGCGCGCCTCGCCTGTCGCCTGTCGCCGCGGTCAAGCCGGGTGAGTTCAGGCAGTCCCGGACGCACCGGCAGCCGCCCCTCTGGAGAAACCCCGGCCGGCCAGTTTGCAAAGTGCCGGCCGTGGAGGTACAGAGAGGACTAAGCCCACTTCTAATCGCTCGAGTCGCGACGGATCCTATATTGTTTCCCCCTACATTTTCGGTAGAACATTTGATCCCTTCCAGTTTTGTTTTGTTTTTGGGGAGGGGCGCAGCGAAACCCGACAACCATGCTGAAAACGGGAAGCAAGCCGTGACATACAATATAAAGCGCACTAGGCGGGCGGCGCGATGCGCCAGCCTCGTCACGTTTTTTTTTGATGGGGTGGAGAAAAAAGAAAAATCGCCAGAACTGAAAGGAACAGCTGCTGCAATAGTTGTGCGAAATTCTTGGCTCTCGGTGCCGTAGCTGGAGCAGCTCTCCCCTCGCTCAGACGTTTATATTGTGTCACGTGGCTGCTGAAATCAGGTGAACTTGAGTCAGATGATCCAGTAACTTTTCTGTTCGTAATTGAAAAAGCTTGAATTGTGAGGTGGGGGGTGCGAGCGAGGAGCGGTGTACATACGCAGGTGTGTGTTCGTTGTTCCTGTACAGACAGCTTAGCGTTTCTGTCCGGGGGGGGGGGGTATTTTTAAGGTTCTAGAAGGCATTGAAACTACATAGGTTTTTAAAAGGAATAAAAATGTGTGAAATGTGGGCAGAAATAGACAATAGGGATTTGTATTTATATATTCTCATATATTTTGCAGGACATCCCTAGAAACGTCAATGGTGTTGATTCTCAGTGGATCTGTCTATATATTTATGTATATATATAAATATATGTGTAAGATGTTATGGGCAAAGATGCAAGCAGGGCTGTGGTGGCATCAGCTGGGGGGGGTAATGTATTGGTCACATGACCCTTGACCTTGTGATCACATGACAGGTAGGAAGCTGGAAAGCAACTTGCATCCATTTTCGAAAGCCGGAGGGGGGGGGGGTCTTTCAGCATCTTGGGGCTCCCTCCAAATCCGTCTCCATGCCTGTGCAGGAGGGCATTCGTCCACCCCCACCCCCTGTCTCTTGTGCGCCACCTCTTGGCCACTCCTTGAATTAGATTTTATTTTATAGGCCATATAGCCAGTTTTTCACCCCCATACTACCCTGTTTTGCATTATCTAATTATAATGTCGTAGTGGCTGACCCCTGCTGGCCAGACTGGGCGTGACATGTATGAGGTCTCTTCCTGACATTGGCTAATACTGAACTTCCTGTCCTGCAGGATGTGTAGAGTGCACCCAGCGTAGGCGACTGTTAGTTAGGGGCATAGCATCTCTCAGCGTAAGGAGAGGAAGTGTCAGGTGGGAAGATAAATGAGTTTGCACATGTTGGAGTGCACAGTGCTTCACAGAAGTAATGAATGTACCACAACGTTCTCCTCTCAGGCCTGCGTTTTAAAAATAGCATTGTTGGCAATTTCATGAGAAATAAGCCAGTACTGACATCTTAACACTACCCTTTAAGGTATTTTCAGTTTTTAAAAATCTGAAGATGCTAATGGTTGGTGGCCTGTCATTGGCTTATAAAATGTGCTGTATTAAAATAAAATACAGTAAGGCTCACTGTGTGAGTTGCCCCGAGAGGAGTGTTTCATGGTACCTTTGCCCACACTGCCAGTGCATTCTGTCTCTAGGCTTGTGCAACTCAAATTTCCTTCCTCTAGCACATTTCCTGCCAGCAGCAAGAACAGAGGATACAGAATATACACCAAACTGCAAATTATGGGTAAACTGTCATTGATGTTTATCTGGGGTTTTCCCCACATCCAGAGGTAGTTCCGAAAATTGTTTAGTGTCCCTTTCAAAGACCCAATTCCTTCTCCTGCTGAGATGACAAAAGCAGAAATGGCATCGGGCCAGCCGCCTCGTTCAGGCGTACGAGTAAACTTGAATTTCCCAGAATCTGGAGCCCACAAGGTGTTTCCGTCCCTCGGCAGATTTCAAGGGTAGGTTCTAGAAACTGTGGAGTCCGCTTTTCCCCAGTGGGCGGAGGTGGTTTCAGGTCAGCGCTGGATTTTCGAACAGAGAAAGAAAAAATCCCGGCCCTCTCTTAAAAAAAATCTGAGCCCCCCCCGCGTGGGGGTGGCGATTCCTCAGGCGTGGAAAGGCAGGGCACGACGTTCCTTCTCTTGCTCGCTGCCGGATCCGAACTCCCTGTTCCCCTGCTCCGCACCGCCTCTGTCCACACTGACGTCACGTCCCCGACTCCTGCCGCGCAGCAGTTAACCTGGTCGGTCGGGAATGAACCGTGCAGACGGTAGTTTGCTGCTAGAGAGACGACCACTTTGCTTTCGATGACCTTCTGGAGGCCCTCAAACGAGCCAAAGTGGTACCCTCTGCTCTTCTTGTCTGCTTGTTCCTTAACGTGCCTGAGCTTTCTGTAACCCGCGTTCTGTCCGATGTTCCGGAGTCGTTTCTCGGCGGCCTTGAGTGCTACGGCGTCCCAGAAGACTTCTCAGGAAGTGCCGAGGGGAGCCAATTCGGCGTGGCACACAGGTGACAGCTCGTGCAACGTCGATTGGCTACCCCCGATTCACTTCCTGCGCATCGTTAATAAGCTGTCCCGCAGGTTGAGCTGAAGCTTATTCAAGGCGCGGGGCGATTTCGTTAGAAACATCAGAGGAACGAGGCAAGGCAGATTACAGGAGGTCGCGAGGGTGGGCGAACTCGATGACAAACAGCAGTTTTTATTTTTTTTGGGGGGGGTTTGCCCCGATTTGAGGGGGGCTCTGTTCATTTTCTGTTTCTGACGGCGGCGGTGACGCAAATTACTCAATTGGAGAAGGGGGGCGCTATTGCAGAACTGGGGAATTGTGACCGGCAGAGTGAGCACACGACGCGAACACTTCCGCCTGAAATGCGCGCCAAACGGTGGCAGAAATGGCGGTAAAGTAAAGTAAGGAACGGTCATGCGCCAAGACCCCCTCGCAGGCATCCATAAGTTCAGTGCGGTTTTTCTCTGCCTTTTCCTTCGATCAGGACACAGAGCTGGTCGGTTCAACACTCGCTCACTCGTTGATAGAGCCGCGCTATCATTATGTGTCACTTTCAGCACCGGCGTTAGCGATTTTTCTTGTATAGAGCTCTGATATTGTTTCTTCTTCGAGTACAGAAGTATCTGGAAAATCGATGTAATCTATCTGAACGACAATCTTAAAAGTTAAACCTACGCCCCTGTTAACGGTGTAAAACGACGTTTTTAGAATATCACTCATTTTCTAGTGTTAATTTGTGCTGGTGACAGTTCTGTTGTTCATTTTTTTTATTATTATTACTGAAGAGAAGCGATTATTTTATTTTCTGCCGTTTCGTGTAGGGTAGCCGTCTTATTTGATTTTTTGATTTTATTTTATTATATATAAATATATATAAATATTATATTTTTTCTGTTTTCTTTTGTTTTTTTTTTCTTCAAAAGGGGTGTCGCTAAAATTGCACGGTTTATTATTAAAAAATAAAGCGATTATAATAATGTTAGTAAATATGACATAATGGAGGAAAACATTCAAGACATTATAAGAACTACCAGTTCAATGCTGCAATTTTTAGTGGAAATGTAAAATACGTAAATACGGAATAAAGTTGAAAAATGACTTAATTTATTTCTGACCAGAAAACACAACTATGACTTAAAAATGTAAATGCATGGGTTGAAAACAAGCAAACGGATAATCAACATTTAAAAAAAAATTAAACGTATTACAAAAAATATAAACCTCAAAAGTTTAAAAAATGTAGCTGAAAAAAAGTTTAAAAAGAAGAAAATTATAGCTAATATATTGTGTTCGGCTAGTCTGCTTCTGAGTTTTGTTGTATAAAAAAATTTAAAATGTTTTTTTTTCCTGTTGTTTTTGGAGAATGATATACAATTTGTGTATATTTTCATAAACAAAGTATGCACTGATATGTTATTAAAAATTCTATACTGCTTTTACAAAAAAAAAGTGTTTGTTATTGTACCAAAGTATCCATTTGTTCCTTGAACCTTTCCCTTTTTGCGTATGTTTTACCGTATTTTATATATTAAATAGACAAGTTGACTTAAAAAAGAAAAACAATTGTGGATCTTTTTTCTTTCGTCTGTTTCCCGCGCCTGGCGGGCAGGTTGGCGTGCGCTGGGAATCGTTGGGGCGACATTACTGTAACATGTTCCAGTTGGCCGCAAAGGAACAAGTTAAAGGTTTATTCCTGTGCTGAAAGGAGACGAAAGGAAACGCAACGTTTCGGCTGTGGGGCCTTCTTCGGAACACCTTTTCCCTTGACTCCGACACCACCCCGAGTAACACTCAAGAGACTTCCACGGCTCACGCCCGAAGAAGGCCCCACAGCAGAAACGCCGCGTTCCCTTTCTTCTCTTGTCGGCGGGGGATACACCTATGACGTGCTCCGTCGCTGTCACGTGTTTGGAGTCTGCCGCGCCTTTCTCGGCTCTCGCGTTAGCACGCAGTTCTCTGTTCTGGGCATCAGCGTGCACACGGGTCTCCCCGTCCAGCTTCTAAGAGGTGGGACGCTTACTATTGATGAACTGTTGGTAAATTACGGAAGCGTATGGCTGCCATCACGGAAAAGAAAAATCCGGATTTATGCTTAATAACGAGAAATCACATTGGCCCGTACTTCACGCCATCGCGCAACAGTCAGACAATCGCTACATGAGCATTAGCCAACTCCAGTTTGAAGCACCGGCATCCATTCCACAGCACGCTTTTTCTTAATAATAATTGCTTACACTTATATAGCGCTTTTCTGGACATCCACTCAAAGCGCTTTACAGGTAATGGGGACTCCCCTCCACCACCACCAATGTGCAGCCCCACCTGGTGGATAGATTACAAGTGCGACTTGTCCTCATGGCCTGAATGAGTGTGTTCACATTAGGTACAAACCAACATTTCATTAGGACGAACCCCCAGTGGAAAGCGAGTCCGTGAGCATTCTGCAGCGCAAAGCACAGCTCCAGCTTCTACCTGCTTCAGTCATTACACGATGTAGCACATAGCTCGTACACTCCATAGATCAATGCTATCTCGCAATTGAGGGATCATTTTATCGTTAGTTCGAGATAATTCAGGATTTTTTTTTTTGTTATCTTGCTAGCAGCAATGCGCGTCCGTTAAAATCGCCTGCTTATTTCAGCGGTTTGAACTCCGGGCTGTACGCCGCCTTGCGCCCACTGCTTGCCGGGATGGGCGCTCAGAAGACGGGCGGATAGTTCAGCTGTCAAACTGGGAACTGGCGATGTCATGGCCGTTTAAAAACCGGGTGCCCACTGGGGTTCGGCCGAAGACCTG
Organism: Lepisosteus oculatus; assembly: GCF_040954835.1. Classification (NCBI taxonomy): domain Eukaryota; kingdom Metazoa; phylum Chordata; class Actinopteri; order Semionotiformes; family Lepisosteidae; genus Lepisosteus; species Lepisosteus oculatus. Next base: position 4,468,539 of record NC_090722.1, on the reverse strand, counting down.
GACTGGAAATCTCCGGCTTTTTGAAGGCGAAACGAAATGTTGCAGAAGGTAGGTGGCGGACGTCATGGTTGCTCGGGCGCGGGAGAGTCCTGTCGACACCTGCAGCCTGGAGCCTCGCCGCGAACAGAGCGCTCGCCTAGCCTGCGTGAGGCAGAGGGGCCGAAACGCGTGTCCGCCATGTCCAGCCGCTGACCTCCGTGTGCTAGGGGCTCTCCCTGCTGAGGCACAGGGCCGGTCTGGACCAAGAGGACTGTGGACTGTCGCCCCCTGCCCGCCCCAAGATCAATGCGCACGCTGGCGGGTCGGGTAACGGACGGATCGGCGGAGCAGCAGGCCAGTCGTGCAGGAGCTGATCTGTATTGGGAGGCTGTGAGAAATGCTTTACTTGACGTAGCAACTGCACACACACACACTACATGATGACGTTTCAAAACCATATTGGCCTTAGCAGACTTATTAATTTCCCTACGTAATCTCTCTTGCAAGTAGTTTGCAACTGGAATGACCTTTTTGTTTAGAAAGAGCTTTCCCCAGCACAGCGGAGGAGCTTTTCTACACTTTTGTGTAAGAGAGGTGATTGATTACCTAAAGGAGTTTGTGACAAAAATTCCTAAGTCCAAATTAGATCGGGTTCAACATGAAAGAAATCAACGATTCAATGTGTTCTGAGCTCCATGTGTGTTAGAGTGTAGCTTCGCCCCATGTCCACAAGATGGCGATATGGCGCCACGTTAAAGACCGAACTCGGCGAAAGCAATCCTTCCTTCTACAACCTCCACCCCTTCTTTCACGATTCCTGAACTTGGAGGACAGATCTCACCCCCCCGGAGCCCATCCGTGTCACGTATTTCATCCCAGTTTTTAAACCGCCAAAAGACTGATTTTCGTTTGCATTGTCCTTCCCCCCAGAGCAAAGCGCACTTTTGATTTTCCGAAAGCTGCTGTCAGAACCTTCGTTTGTTTTAAACGAAGTACGAAGTCGGGTCTAGCGAGTGACGGCGTGGTTGTGGAGGAGACACAGACAGAACCGTTCATTTATTTCTTATGTATTCATCTAGTTTTTATGGGCATGGGTGTGAGCAGTACGGGTTTATGGTGGAACTGGTTTTCTGTGCGCCGGAGACCCCAGTTCTCCGAGCCAGCCGAGCCGAGCCGTGGCGAACTTCCAAGCTCCGCGACTCTGAGAGGAAGCGGGAGGTGGTGGGGGGGTGACTTCACCGTGATCTCATCCTGCGGGAATGAGTGAGAAACTGGTGTTTTGTGAGAAACTGGAAAGCGCTTGTCTGAGGCGTGCAGTGTCCCACCGAGGGGTGTGTGTGTGTGTGTGAGAGAGAGTTGTGTATCGACGCGTGTTGGTGATGTTGCGTGGGAATCAGGGTATATCTGTGTGTGTGTGGAGCTCTATTATCAGGCTAGAGCTCCCAGCCCCCGGCCCTCAGGAACACGCGCCGAGGACGGGGAAAGCCGATGGAAGGAGATCTGTGCGAGGCGAGCGCACAACCCGGCCTGTGCTGGAGGAAGGAGAGAGGAATGCCGTCTTTCAGGCCGAGGGCTGTTGAAAGAGGGGATTGACATGGAGAGGGAGGGGGGTGTCAGTCCGCTGTCTTCTCCCCCCCCCCCCCAAATTGGGAAGCAAGCAGGTGGCGCCCCTCTCTCCTCACTTTCTTCCGCGTCGCTCTTCTGCGGCTCTGCTCTCTTTCCGTCTCCCTTTGTCGGGTTGTCGGTGTCTCTCCTCCTCCTTCGGAGCTTCTCCTCCAGCCCAAATTCATCCCCCCTTCCGCCTTCTGCCCCCTCATCCTCCTCCTCTGCCCTCTTTCCTTCCTTCTTGTCTCCCGTCACTGACGCTGCGGGGTCTGGACCTGGAGGAGGGGGTTAGTTAAGCAAAAGCCAAAAGGCGAGACAATACGGTACGGCAGCCCAGGAAGGTTAGAATAAACCCCCCACGCACTACAGGGCACGAGTCCGGCAGCAGCAGCTCATGCGGGTTAATTCTGAAGTGTTGACCTCACCCCGGAGCTGACCGGGAGCACAGAGGCCTCGTGATTAGAAGTGGTTACGAGACAGATATTTAAGTGCCCTCTGCCTGCTGCCAGCCGGGGTTAATGGCTGTGTTTGACTTAATTGTACGCTTCGGCTGTGCTGTCAATGCAGGGCTTTGTGAGCGGACCTTAATATAGAAGGCCATGGTCACCGCACTGACTTCATCCCCGGGTAAGAAAGGGACTGACGACACTGTGTGTCTCCCTTTTTTTTAAAGAAGGGGGGGGGAGGGGCGGACACAACAGGGGCTTGCGGTCTTTCGGCGACAGCTGAGCGATCCCGGGAGATGAACTCGAACCCGGAGGTGCCTGCCCGAATTCCCCCAGCAGCTCCGGCAGCTCCAAATGTCCATGGCCAGCAGTCTGGGAAGGAGATCCCCGGGGACGCCGCCAGACAGCCAGAGGAGAAGGAGGCCATGTGCTCACCAGGCCCGTTCGGTCGTCAGAAGTGAATTGATCCCAGGATGTCCTCCTGCTGTGTATTAAAGAAGTCAGGGTATTGGCTTCAACAATTTAGCTGGTTAGTTTGTTCCACACTCCCACCACCCTTTGTGTAAAGAAGTGCCCCCCCCCCGCTTGTTCACAGTCCTGCAGTCTGTTTTATCTTCACTCTGTGCCAGGAGGGGCTCTCCATGTTGTAGTTCCCTGTATTTTCTGTCCTATGTTGGATGTTTGTTTTTTGAATGATCAAAAAGCAAGATCACCAGTAGGGGACATCCTGAGTAAAGAAACAGTCTGGGCGGCGCGGTGGCGCAGCTGTGGCACAGACTCACAGCTGTGGGGTCCTGAATTCAATTCTTGGGGTATGGCGCAGAGTTTGGGTGTTCCATCTGTGTGGAGTTTGCATGTTCTCGTGGGTCTCCTCCCACAGTCTAAAGACCATGCGGGTGGGTTAATTGGCCCTGGTGTGAGCGCGCGTGTGTGTCTCTCTGCCCGGTGATGGACTGGTGTCCTGGCAGGGATGTACACCCTAGCCGGCGTCCGTGCCTGCAGAATCCTGGCAAGCCTGAATTGAAAGAAGTGGGCAGATGGGCAGTAGAAACAATTTTGTTTCTTTACGTAGTGATATTAGGTGGTTAACATTTTCAACCACCCACCACAAGACGTCACTGGTGCCGATGAGTGCCAAAGTTTTGAGCTGACACGAGGGCTCGGGTTCAAGCTGGACAGCGACGGACTCGTCTTGACCCGAGAAGATCTTTCTTTCGATTTCTCTCTATATCTCCACCCTTTGTGCTTAATTGCATCTGTTCTGTTACTTCTGCAGCTCCTGTACGTCTATATATGTACATGCTGCATGTGTAGAGCCGTCTGCGGATGACAGATTGTTCTTGACAAGCTCTCTTCTTGATCCGTTCGAGGCTGGGGGACACAGGTGCTACTGTGGTGGGGTGCGGTCTGCTCGGGAATTTCAGCACCCGGGACAGGGCTGAGACGCAGCTGAGAGGCCAGTGCACACTCCTCTGTGGGTTCACCTCCCCTCTCCCCTCTGTCTCAGACATGAGCTCACTGGCTGGACATGACAAAAGGCAGCAGCTGACACTGCCAGCTGACACTGTGGGCAACCAACTGTCAGAGTCACATCCCCCCCCCCCCCCCAGCAGCCCAGACACAAACTGGCACAGGGGCAGTGTGGCAGGGGGCTTATCCAGCTCCTCTCCACTGCTCTCTATGGCTGTAGTGTTTCTGAATCTTTCAGTGAAGGGACCCTAATCCTGGTCCTGCTGGGTTTCTGTCTCTCTAAAGCAGAGAAGCTGTTAAAACTGGTCCAGCTAAGCCAGTGCTGAGCTGATCCAGTACAACAGGACAGAATTACTATAGATACACCAGCCCTCCAGGTCTCATGCCCCAGCAAGGAAGGGTGGTGGTGAAGAAATAGTGGGATCTGGGGGTGTTGGGAACATGTGGGGTTGCCAGGAACTAAGACCCCCCCTTTGTAAAGCTATGCTATCATCATGTTACCTGAAGCGCTGGACCTCCTAGCCAGATTGAAAATGCTCCCAAGCACTTCTCCTGCATATACAATCAGGCTGGTGTCTGAGTGAGGTTTAATGCGCGCACCTCCTCGACACAGCCTGACTGGAGAGCAGAAACTCCAGTGCGTCTGTAAGAATAACCTACCCAGCTGAAGAGGGAAAACAATCAGAACTGCTTGTAACTATTGCACTGTGTGTCTCTTTCTGCTGCTTGTGGATTGGTGGCTTTCAGGGCTCTCCAGCAGGGAAGGCTGATCCCCCTCACATCTGAGTGAAATCCAACCTGCATTCCATGTGCAAAGGAAGGATTTCTGTTCACGTTTTTTTTTTAATCCTGCCCTCCCCCAGGAGCGTAGGCTCCGAGATTTAAATATTGTTTGGACTGCTTGTAAAAATAGGTTCCCGACCGCAGCAGGCTGGCGATAGCGCCGTGTTGCAAGGGATTGCATCAGTGGAGTCTGTGCAGGGCTCTTATCACCTCCCACAATGGGCATGACTTGATTCCGGTTTGGCTAGGGAGAAGGATGGAGGGAGCAGGTGTAAGGATGGGTTGGAATGAGCAGCTGCTTTTCCATTCATGCCTCTTTTAAAAATACCGCGGCCTGCCGGAGCTCTCTTACACAGAGAGAGAGGCCACAGAGTCCAGGTTTGGGACGGCCAGCGGGTCTCTGGGTTTTCTAGGTCACTTCAGAGCAGCAGGTCTCGCAGAGGTGGGAGAGGCTGTTGCATGGCTCCCACTGGCCTTCAGAGCCGAGCTGGAATGAAAGCCTGCACTGGCTCTCCCAGGACCCGGATCGCACGTGAGGATGAGGATGAGAGTCGGCTAGAGCTGCCAGCTGCCTCCTGCAGCGATGACCTCAACAACCACAGGAGCCCATGATTTCCCTCCCACCTGTGACCTGTAATTCTTTAATTCAACCAATTGTTTGAATAAGACATTGACTTGTCCCCTATTTGTCCTGGCCAAATTTAACCCCTGGCCTTTACCATTTCTGGGAACAATTATTATTATTATTATTATTATTATTATTATTATTATTATTATTATTAATATTATTATGTCTTCCCCAGTTACTACTTAAAAAGCACCTTGAAAACCCACAGGGCTCCATTGCTTTCCATTCCTGGCCTGCTGTTAGGAAAAGACTGGAATTCTACACTGGGCACCAGATGCACCAGACAGGTCTGCAACTCCATTCCACAGTATCTGGAATCCAGCTGGGTTTTACGTGTCTCCTTAAGCTGAATCCAGTCCTTCTGCAGGGAGGTGTGTGAATCCATGTCAGGTTTTACTTGACCCATGTCTCCTTTCTCCACAGCCTCCAGCTACTGAAGACCATAAAACACCTGCTGGATTGTGGATGCTGAGGGCTGGACTGAAGACGTCCTGGAGAAGGTCTGCTGAAGTCCATGCAGTCACACCAGGGGTTTTCAATCCTGGGTCTGGAGTCTGGAGGCAGACAGACAGTTGTATTTTTGTTTTGTGTTTTTGGTTTCAAAAAGGCCCTTAAATTATCTCAGTATTCTGTTTGAGGCCATTTTTTTAATTGCTTCCAGTTCTTAGAAAGCCAAATGAGCTTGGTAATTGGTTTGAATGCTGCGCTGATTAGTGGGTTGTGAATTAGTGGGTTTATCAATTGATCACATATTAAGAGCTATACAAATTCTTAATTGGCTAATTGAAGAGAAACTGAATTAGCCAATAAATCCATTTTAACTAGGGACTGGACACTCCTCCAAACACACTGACCAGCCCTCTAGGACCAGGACTGGACACACTGACCAGCCCTCTAGGATCAGGACTGGACACTCCTGCAGACACACTGACTGGCCCTCCAGGACCAGGACTGGGAATCATCCATCCATTTTCCTGCAGACACAGGTCTTCCACTTGTGGGTCACAGGGGAACCAGAGTCTATCCCACCAAGCAATGGGCACAAGGCAGGCTACAGCCTGGACAGAACGCCAGGCCATCGCAGTGCAAGCAGACACACACACACTCACACCAGGGCCAATTTTCCCAAGAGACGATTAATCTCCAATTATCAAGGAGACCAGAGCCCCTGGAGAAAATCCACATGAAGAAGGGCAGAACATGCAAACTCCACACAGACAGCACCCCAGGAATCGGGCCCAGGACAGCAGAGGTGTGGGACAGCAATGCTGACCACAGCACCACTGCAGGACAATGGTAGTTTTAGAGACGGGTATGGTGTTTGTCTACCAGGCGGTCTTTAATTATGTTACTAGTTATTTCCTGCTCCTTGTTTCATGAGTCCGTGGTTCGTAACATTTTAAGACGTTGGCAGCTGTTTTTTCCTTCTTCATTCCATCTAATTAATGAATAATTGCTTACACTTCTATAGCACTTTCCAGGACACTCCACTCCAAGCGCTGCACAGGTCATGGGGATCCCCTCCACCACCAGCAGTGTGCAGCCCCACCTGGATGATGCTTCCTGGATGTAGCTTCCACAACGGGTTATACGACTTTTCGGCGTTGAAGAAAAGGCCCGTATGATTCAGCGACCAGAGGACGAGAAAAAGAGCAGCCTGACAGAAGCGTCTCTCTTCTCCCCGCCAGCCCAGCGAGCGACTCGCCACTTCCTGGCCGCGGCGGCCGGGCCGGGAGCCACGCGGGTGAGTGGCTGCTGACTCCGTTCTTAAAACGGTTTAAGGAGACGAGCGCACTCCCCGAATAACAGGCATTGTTCTGCAGACCTTACAGATGAATAACGAAAGGAAAGGAGGAGGGGGTGGCCGGGATGTGAAGTCACCCTTTGCCCCCCCCACCGCGTGTATTATTCCGCTCAAACCGGCCGTCTCTGTCCTTATATGGCCGGCCAGCTGCGGAGCGTCGGCTGGCTGGGCTCCGTGGTTCCTGTGTTTGCGCTCAGAAACGCTGGGCCTCCGGCCAGGCTCCGTGTGTGGGCCCCCCACGCAGAACTCGCTGGCTCGCTCACTCGCTGGGCCTTTAAGATAACCGGCGCTGAAAAGAAACCGTCACCAGTCAGGCCGCTGGAAAAGAAAGCGATTAATCCGGGTTAATCCGACAGTATCCTGGTGTAGGGCTGAGGGGAGGGGGGGATATTGTACCCCAGGGGACGGTTTTAGTTCATTCCGTTACGCGAGGAAGAGAGGTGTGAATCTAAATGAAATCAACCAGTGCTCTTAAAATAAAACTTTAATACTACCGCCACCTCACTCCTCCCCTGTCCACCACCCGGCTGTGAGAATCTTTCAGTCCCGCTGCCTGACACGGGACACGGGCGAAATGGACGGGGGGCTTTACAGATGCGTATTTATGTCGTTTCTTTGTAAGTGCGCGGCCGTCCACTTTTGAGAAGTGGAACTAAAACCGTCACCTTTCCTCAACAGCTCATCCCCATTCACAAAGCAGCCGCAGACCGCGTGAGCCGCCACAGCTGTAGACTGATTTATTTTATTATTTTTTTTTTACAAAAAGCGAGGCCATTCATTCCGAGCTGTGGCGCTGTGTCGTGGTTAGTGAAGGGGCTCCGATGGCCGCATCTGACCGTGCATGAGCGGGTGAGCGCGTCTGCCTCGGACTGCTCTTGCCCAGAGCTCTTGCAGGGGGGTTGGCGGAGCGCCAAGCGGTGCAATTGATGAACAGGACGGGATTGATACCGGAAGTACGTCACAGCCTCGCCGATCGTACACGCCGGGGAAAGTCACCCCGTGGTGCTGTAACGGTTTTGACCTCCCACGAAAAATAGCTTTTCTCCCAACTCCAGCCCATACCGGTTTATTTCCCGTTACCAAATGCCTGAAAACATGGGTGTCTGCAAATGATGCTTTTACCCGAGGGCTTTTATCCATGTGTTTTTAGTCCAGACACATTTTTATTTACAATGGTTTTTTAGAAAGGCATTGATTCATTTAGTATCCGTGTCTGCTCTATTTTCTTTTTCCTCGCTTCTGATCGTTTGTTTTTCGTACATGTCCTTATTTTGTATTCCGACCATTTTATGACTGTGTTTATTTCTACATCTACTGAAAAGCTCTTTGAGATGCTACCTTTAAAGGCGCTATGTAAAATATTTTAACAAATAATATTACATATTCTAGAAATATACAGTCTGGGGGCACAATCGGCTCTTGGTGCCCCTGGAGGGGTAATTAAACTAAAAGCTCAGACTCAAACTACAACCTCGCTAACAACCCCCCCGGGAGTAAAAGCAGTATCGGTGTGCGCTGGCGGCACTGTAGCTCTTACGCACTGTTAAGCGGTGGCTAAAAACCTTACAAATGACCCAGGCTAAATCTGATTTATTTCTTTCGATATTTGTATTTCACACAGCGACTCCCCGGTGCTGCAGACGTCTATTCGATGCGCTTTGCTCGTGGTCTCCCAAAACCTGTTTTTTTTTTCATTCTGCTGTTAATGACTTAATTGACTCATCTGTGGTCTTTAACAGGTCTGAGTTAATCCAGTTCTCGAGCAGTGTTTTTTTTTTTTCCTGGGGCGTCTGAGCTCCCTCTACAGCCGATAGCTTCGGGAGTTACCAGCCTTGACGAGTAAGAAACGGGAGAAGAAGAAAAAAACGGGACACAGACTCTGCAATTGGTTACCAGTTAGTTTATTTCAAACACTACAGGTTAGTGGAGCAGCGAAACTACTGCGGTCTACCGGCGATCGAAACCGAGGAGTACGTAACGCGCCCTCGGAAGCAGAGAGGTGATGTAGCTGCAAGAGCTGTTTTTTTTAACTAGTGCAAAGACAACCAACAGCGCTGCTGCCCGATCCCACGATTTGTCCGACGAGCACAAGCTATCAGCTGCGACTTTCCCACCTGTCGCAGGCTTTACAGCCGATGGGCCAGACTCCGGATCTGTTTGGAATCAGCCCATTGAACGCGCCTGATCAGGGAGTGGTTCGGTTTGAATGGAATGACAAATGGGAATTTGGATTTGGAATTGGAATGGGTAAGAAAGGAGGAGCAGTGTGCCACACCGTCTAGATCAAAGGAGATGCAGCCCTTCTGCTGCAGTAGATCTGTCAAGACGGCTCTGAGGAAGGGCAGTTTGCCGACTGCTTCAGCTGGCTGAGAAACAATGCGATCCCAGTGTTCAACCCCAAGGCTGTAGTGTCCTTTTGCTCTCTGCTGCTTAATTGTTCCACTGACCCGATAAGCTTGATAAATTGGACAGCAGAGCTTCTTTCAAACTCTGAAAGAGTTTGAGAGAGCTCAACAGAGTTCAGTCCATCAAAAATGCCTCCTGCACTATTGACTAAGCATTAAAAATCTCGAGTTTTAGCCACGAGAACCATCAGACACCCCAGCCCTTCAGGAATGGTACTGGACACCCCAGTTCGATGCAGCCATGTATCTGCTTTTTTATCAGATGTTTAATTATTCAAATGGTTCATTCGCAGGTCTCTGATCAAGAAACCCTGGCTATAAAACTTGCCAGACTTTGGATTTCTAGGTAAAAGAAGAGCAGTGCATAAGTTGCTCTCAGCCTGTTGCTCTCAGCCATATATTTCTGATTATTTTATCTTTAAGAATAACACACTGCAGTAAAAGATAATTAGATTGTGGAGGTAAAAAAAAAAACAGGTGATGCTTTTATATAGCAGAAGGGCCAAATTCATTCAGCTCAGTTAGAATACATGCTAAGTAACTGAACCATTCCTCCTTCAACAACAGCTGAGCCACTTTCAGAGTCCTTCTCCCAGAAACGGAAATATCCTGGTCATTAAATGGAACAAGGATCCATTGGTTGCTGGCAAAGTCTTGACAGCATCTGAAATGATTTTTGGTGACGTTTGGTCCATTCTTCGTGAGAAAGCGAGTAATAATTTAACGATCTCGACACGATTGCACGTATTTAACAGGGCTCACGCTGGGAGTGAGTTACAGAAGAGACGTCACCCCTCTCTGAAATCTGGACAGTGTGGAACTCTGCTGTACTGAGGTTGACCGCTGTCTGGGGAGCGGCGCTGAGCATGCTGGGAGCCCGCGAGCAAATCGTGGCAGGGAGAACTGGTCTCGTCACACACACACACACGAAACAATATCTCCAAGTGGAGGCTGATCTAAAGGTATAAAACTGGAATGAATAAAAAAATCCAAGACAATGTATGCTTTCTACGTAGTGATGCAAGCGCAACTATCCTGTCTTTCGGACATCTGTGATCGGACAGCCTTTCAATATGAGACACCTGAAGGATACTTCACTATGTTTCCAGATCACAGAGAAGGACACTCTAAATATTTGAGATCCTGTGCAAATTTTCTCCTTCTTTCTGCACCTATGTTAAATCTCTACAGAAGATCTGTCTCTCTTTTACCATCTCAGTTCGACTCTGCCTTTTGTACCCATTCAGACAAATTATAAGCAAATCTCCGAAAGCTGTCACAAAGTTTCTGTTCACAGGGAACCATTTTTCACCACAAATTGTTTGATAGCCTTGATTGTTAAAGACATGAATGATTTAATTAAATCCTAACCCGGTCATGCAAATTGGTACTGGTCTTCATTTTCCAAGTGAGCAAACTACTTCAGAAACAAATGCAGTAGAAGTGCAATTTGCTCATGGTCTGTCCATGGCAGGACACCAATCCATCAGCTCTGAATCTTATTTTCTTCTGGTGAAAAGGAAAAGTCAAGGAAACATGACTTGCATCTTATTTTTCAAGTATGACAGATGTGATCCAGTGTGACTACAATGAAGTAGGAAAGAACAGATGTCTACAGCTCCACGATGCCTTGATCATGTGACCATACTTTTCCAGAGATGTTTTCCCATTAGGTCTGAATGCAAAATGCTCAATGCTGGCCTGACCGTTTCTCACACATTGATTTGTGTATGTAGTGTTTGTCTGCAAATATAATGGGTGATGCAGACACATGGGATTCAAATGACTCACTTCGGCCCTTTCCCCCATAATGTAATCAGTATCTGATGTGTTTGGGTCTGCTCGGTTTCATGCTCAGTGTTGTGTAGCTGCAACATTTTCAAAGCTCCTCAGGGCTTGAGTTCTGTGCTATAAGCAATAGCTGTTTGGGAAGTAGTGTTCTTATTGACCTGTTTCTGAGAGCTAAACGTAAAGCTTTGGTCTTTGAAAAACAATCTTTGGCCCTGCTTTAATACGGCTACACTGTATTGAATCAAGCCTCTGTACTGCCAATGGCTACGAAGCTGAAGAATATATACTGTAGCTCATGCAGATCCCCAGATCCTCCCAATGTGATTCATCAAGAATACAGCTAGTGTTGCCACACAGACCTGCCCCTCACAACAGGCTTCGAATGGAACAGTGTTACTCAGGAACATGGTTCCCTTGATAGTATTCTGAATTACAGCACAAAAGATGCTGCTGCAATCGTCTTTTCTCGCGCATTTGAATCGATTGCAGAGTGTTATTTTATTTTTTTGGTTTGAGAACCCAGGACGTCTGTGTCTGAGCTGAGCCAGAATTTCTCTTTCTTGGGGTTTGGCACATTTGGACTCGTCTTTGGGAGGGTGGTGCTGTAAAGCATCTGATCTGGTCCGGACGCCCAGTTTGCGTGGAGCAGCCCGGCGCCGCCTTCCGAGATGAGATCTGTCGCGGACTTGAGAGAGAAGGAGCGTCAGTGGAACAAGAGCAACAGCACCTGAGGAGGTGGCTCTGGTCTGCTTGGTGCTTTGGCCCCTTAAAAAAGTGAAACGCAAGGAAGCTGTAGGAGTGTTTTATATCTAAATGTCCTAAACCTTCACTTCCGATGCTCTTTACTTATCAGTCAGCCACTGCTGGATGCAAACATTTGCAACCCAACACTGGACCAATGCTGCAGTTGTTATCCTCGTTATTTTCCTATTTTTTCATCCTTCCTCTTATCTCTAGGATACGTTGGGCGCCGACTCCTTCTGCCTTCCAGACGTCTGCTTCCAAAGTCCTGCCTACTCTTCTCCAGAGGACCAGGAGTCCCCTTCCTCCAGGGAATCCACTGAGCGTCTGTCCTCGGTCTCCGTGCTTCCGTAGAGGAGACCCTTGATGGCTGGCTGCCCTCCCAGCTGTGCGGAAATGGACTGGGTCCCTTGGGTGGCCCCATCCGCCTCCGTGCGCTCGTCTGCTCCCTTCTTGGCCGGGGGGGGCGATTTCGGCTCCCGCTGTTGATCCAGGTGAAGGTCCCCCTGGAAGAGCCGATGCTCGTCGTGGCCGAGAAGGCCCCCCCCCCCCGCGGCTTCGATCTCCTCGGCCGGGCTCCAGGGGTTGCCGTTCACGTGGGAGCGGAAAAGGTCGCCCGGTCCTCTGTGATCTCCGTTGGCTGTAGGCAATGTCACGGGCTCGTCGGCATCCACGTCCAACAGGTCATCCTCCTGGGCAGGGCAGCTCGGGAAGCCTCCGGAGGGCTGGGCCGTGCCCTTCACGTCCTGGGCTGCGACTTCCACGCTGGGAAAACCCTGGATGCTTTCACCGGCAGCTCTCGATCCCACGTGGAACTCTACAGCCCCCCATGGATTTGGATCTGGGTTTTCCAGGACCTCCCATTCTTCCTGTTCCGGCTTGTCGCTTTCCGCCCGCGCCTTCCCGCCGAAGTCATCGCCCCCCTGCCCTTCGCTGTTCAAGGGGAGGGCGCTGGAGGGCGCTGCCTCTGCGCAGATCTCCTCTGTGTCTTCGGTGGCTCCGGCGTCCGGTGGCCCACCGGTGAAAGAGCCTAAGGCGTCTCCCCCTTTGCCGAACGTCTGTGAAAACCGGCTGACGTTGGGCGACTCGTCGTCGGAGCTGCACGAGCCTTCCGACTCCGAGTGGGCCAGAGCGACAGTGTCCGGGGTGCTGCTGAGCTCGCTGGCCAAAGACAGCTGCTCGGTGGAGTCCACGTTGGTGAGCATGGACAGGTTTTGTCCTTCTTCCCGTTTCTCTTCCACGCTCTGGTCTGGATGGGGCTCGACAGCTTCCGTCTTTTCCAAAGCTCCTGAAACATCAACGTCAACATCCGACCTGGCTGAGGCTTGATGCAAAGGGGCTGGTTTCACATCTTCTGTGCGATTGTCTTCATCAGAGGACACATCCAAATGTTCTTCCGCTGTCAGATCTTCTGTTTTGGAGGGCAGCTGAGTTGTGACTACATTTTCTACGTGCACGTGTTTCATTTCTGCCTCCTCATCAGACTGGTCGTCATCGTCACTGTCTGGTTTGGCCCGTAAGTCTTCATCACACTGGTTGTCATCGTCACTGTCTGCTTTGGCCTGTGAGTCTTCATCACACTGGTTGTCATCGTCACTGTCTGCTTTGGCCTGTGAGTCTTCATCACACTGGTTGTCATCGTCACTGTCTGCTTTGGCCCGTGAACCTTCTTCCACATGCAACCCTTTCTCTGTGTCTTCTGTCACGTGGACATGGCCCGAATTCGTCTGTGCCACATCTGGCTCTTCACTGTGCATTTCAGCATGCTCCTGTGGATTCATCTCTGTCTGCGGCTCTGCCTCCTGCTCCGGATCGCTCTCGGCTGTCTCTGTCTTAGCTCCTTCTTTTTCTTCTGCCAGCTGCACCTCCGCCTCCTGCTCTGCTGTGACGGGCCTTTCCTCCTGCACATCTTTGTCTGCCTCGGAGTCTGTCACCGATTCTGGAGGATCTTCTGTGCGTCTCTCTTCCTGTCCCTCTCGATCCCTCTCCTCGTGTGGTTTGTTCCAGCCTGACCCCGTGATCTGAGCTCCTTCATCTTGTCCTGTCCCATTTTCATCTTCCTTGCTTTCCGCTTCATCCTCAAGGTTCCTGAGAAGATCCTGCTCCTCTCCATGGCTGATGTTTCCCCCGGCTGTTTCTAGAGTTTCGTATTCTCCAAACCCCCTCATGTTGTCGGCTTCTGTCTGCTTCTCACTCAAGATCTCCTCCTCCTCAGATGGCAGTGGACTCTCCTGGGCTGCTCCTCTAGGGTCATCCCTTCCCTCTTCCTCTTCTCCTTTTGAACTTGACTTTTCTTCATCAGCCTCTATATTGAGATTTCCCATCTTATCTGCTTCTCTGGATTGAAAGTCCTCTTCCCTTTCTTCTTTCCCAAATTCCGATCCAACTCGTCCTTCCTCGTCGCTCATCGGTCCCTCAGATTCCGCGTCCTCCTCGGGCGATCCCTGGGTGTTCAAATCCCAGACTGCTTCCTCGCTCTTGTACTGGATCAGAGAGCGGGTGTCAGCCAGGGTGTTCTCCAAAGCGTAGCCGTCGGCGCTCTCCAGCTCTTCGCCGTCTGTCCTCCAAGACTGGGACGCGTTGGGAGAATCCTCTTCCTCTGCGGATGAATCCACTGGCTCCATTTCTGGGGATGCGTTCAGATTATCGCTTGGTTTTCCCTCTGCTGGGAAATGGGAGCCGGAAGGTGGCTCAACAGCCAAAATGGCTTCCTCCTCCCTGCTCATCTGCTCCGTTTCATCTTCAGGAGTCTCCCTGCCAGCCGAGCCCTCCTCTCCCCAATATTCAGCAGCTGTTTCGCTGTCTCCAAAAGCTTTTTCCTTCTCTCCTGTCTCCTCTAGGTCTTCGGCCTTAGTTTCTCCTTTGCCTTCCCCCGTCACGTGATCCTTTCCGGCTTCGTGTTCCGAGAGGCGGTCTGATTCTCCTTCGCCCTCATCAGCAGCACTCCTGTCATCTCCGTCTGCCTCCTCATTGTCCCACTGTCCCACTTCATCACCTCCCTCTGCATTTCCTGATCCGTTCTTGGGCGGGGCTTGCTCTTCTGGTTTCAGAGGAGGCTCCCCAGCAGCTTCCAGTGGCTCCTCCCATGCACATTCCGAAGTGACTCTTTCCCCGTGGCTCTCCTGGACGAACTGCTGGAGAGCAGGGGTGACAAGGTCTTCAGGAAGTCCGCCTTCAAAGGCACTGTCTTTCCCAAGCGGCTCTGCTACCAGCGTGCGCTGGGGCTGGGGATCTTCTCGGCCTGCGGTGTCCCCTACTGTGGGCTCCTCAAACAATGGCTCCTCTTTGAGAGGTTTGGGGGGAAGGATGGGGGATTCTTCCCTCTTTTCTTCAGTTCTGCTGCCGATCATGCTTTCTGGGTGGTGGGTGTCAGCCATTAACTCGTCCATCAGCTCCGGTGCCCATGAGTCCTTTGCGCCTGCGCTTGCCTCTGTTGCTTTGGTAGGCGGCTCATCATCATCATCTGACACTTCGGTGTCCACCAAGGCGCCTTGAGGTGGCCTTTCTAGGAGGACACTGGAGTGCTGAAGGGCCGCTATGCACGGCTCCAGAGTCTCCTCTTGGTTCCCAGCCTCGAGCTCAGCAGTAGCGCCATCTTGCTCTTCGTACCTTTCCAACTCGGACTCCTGGGTCACCAGTCCTCCGTGACTAACAGGAAGGGTGGAGGCCTGCTGAGGTTCAAGGAGATAGCCCAGTTCAAGAGTCAGCCCCAGAGGTGCCCCCTCTCCTGCGTCGGGCTGCGTGTCGTCTTCTGTCTCTCCCACCTTCTGTGGTTGGTCGCTCATGGCTCGCTCCGCAACGGCCTGGGGACGGTCAACAGTCTCGAGTGCCTGTGGAGCCATTCCCAGAAGGGCTGGAGTCGACGTAGCGTAAGTGACGGCCTCGGTCCGGGAACAGAGCTCTGGCACGGGCTCGTCATCCTCGGGCTCCTGGCTGTCTGCAGCCCGAACGGTTTCCTGCTGTTCGTCTTTATCCCCTACCACCTCGCGATTGTCTTCCGATTGACCTGCGGGCAGCTGGAGCTGGACCTCGGACGGAAGGGCAGACCCCTGTGGTGGAGTCGTGGAAAGAAGTGAAGCCGGGCTGACCTTTGACCTTTGACCTTCCTCCCCTCTTCCGCCCTTCGAAGCTTCTTTGGAGCAAGCCGGTGGCCAGTCTACCTGCCTGGATGTTTCAACATCCCAGTTCCCCCTCTCCTGTTTCGTCTCCTTGATGGGCTCTTCTGCCCTTCGGGGTGCCACGACAGCGGGCGTGTCTTTCAGAGCTTTGCCCACAGGGGGCCGGGAGGGTGCTGCCATCGTGGGCAACTTGTTCCGCGTCCCTGTTGTGCCAGGCGGCGGCGTCTTGTCTGAGCCAAGCAGCTTCGCAGAGACCAGGCTGACTTGACGGCCTGGCCTGGCCAGCGTTGTTTGGATGGTCTCCCGCACTCCTTCAGTGCCAGACTCTCCATCTGGGAATGGAAAGACAAGACAGCCTGAGTTGGTACCCGAGGCCCCTCGGTTGTGTGAGTGTTCAACCCACAATGCAGCGCAATCGTCAACAGGAAGCATGGATTTCAAGTACAGAGCACAGAAAACAATCCCCTTGGAGATGGCGTCTAACATGCTCGAGTGAAATACAAGTACAGGGCCCTTAAACCCGGACAAGCCTGTAGCCTTGGCTATCCGCCTTTCTAATTTGACTCAGAATGAAGACTGTGCCCAAGGTTTTCTGCTCTTTACAAAAATCCCAGACCTTTGAAATCTTTGCATCTTCCAGGTTTCATGTCGCCCGGGGTCTCGATTCTTTCATCAAACTTGTAATTGAAGGAATGCTTAATTTGATCACTTTTCAGGGTTCTTTTCTTCCTGGGAGTGATCGAAATTTCCAGGTGAGTTTGGAACATTTTTGTAAGTGACTCTTAAGAGTCATCTGATGTGTTGGGTTGACGAGTAAAGTTCTAGTTAAGAATATTATTGGCTCAATTAAGGACAGATTATCAGTGCAATTAAAGTCTCACTAGCCTCAACAGTGGCTGGTGTCACACAACCCCGATCCATGTGGATAAAGACTGTGTAGACGAATCTCCTCATTTTTACCATCACACACAGGAATAAACAGAGTACCCCCCTTTCAAATTCCATCGGATGTCATCGTGTAACCTGAAGTTCTGTGGGTGTGGGGGTGGGGGGCGGAGTCTGGATTTGAGGGGCAGAGTTAGCCCTGTTTCACCTTGCTGTGGTGAGGAACTGAAGGATTTCCTCCCTCCGGCAATAGCACGTGGGCAGGGAATTAGGATCAGTTTCAATGGAAAAGGAACTGGGATTCGCCATTGGGGTTTCCCCAGGCTCCTGTCGTGACACATGTGCCTATTGTCAGCTCACACCACTAGATCAGAGCAGGAGGTGAGTATTTCCGTCCATCTGTTGTCAATTACAGGAAAGGAAGGCCATATGGCTCAGTGCCCTCTGGGGACCACCATAGCCAGATTAAATTACTCAGTACATTTAAGTAAGTGGGCTGCACCATCTCTTAAGTGCACGGGGCTCGTATCTATCTACAGGTCTTATGCCCTGTGACTCGTGAGTGAAAAAGGTTTTGTAACAAAATGATTTTAAACCCACCCCATTTCTTAATGGAGCAGCTGTCTGATCTTCAGTGACAGCGCTTGCGTTATTGTGTGATATGCTGATACTGCTTCTCAATAACCAGGCCCAGTCGCCTGCAAGGAAGTGGTGACATGTGACACAACAGGAAGTGTTGCGGGGGGAGGCATTTGATTGCTGCACCATCCGTCTTTTTGCAGATGGTAAGCAAGCATCAGTGCAGCACTAAGTTCCTCCCCTTCTCTCAACCCAGCCACACGCCCACCTTTTATTAGATCTTTTGGCTTTACTGGAGGAAACTGGGGAGAAACCGCCAATGATTTTTCATTGTCGGCTGAGCACCCCCTGTGCCCCATGTGAGGCATTGCTCTGCCCGACCCCACTTCAGAGAACGCGGTGCTGTGCCCACTTTTCCAGTGGTTACTTTACTTACGTCTGGGAACAAAATTCAGCTGGAGGCTCGCCGAAGGCACCTTAAATCTCAGGCTCTCTGTATCCAGGAGGGCCCTGGAAAAGAAAAACAGTCTGTAACTTTAGGTATTATTATTATTATTATTATTATTATTATTATTATTGATAATAATAATCAATCAGCTGTATTCTTATAAAGTATATTTCTCATTCTATTCTTATTCCTTATTGCTATTCTCAAGGTCTCAAATTGACCACAGAACAAAAGTGAGTATTGAAAATCTAAACGTAAAGTTTCGATTATAATTGTTTCATGTCCACTGAATTATTCATCCATTCCTGCCTTGTTTCATTGTAGGTACAAACAGTGTACCTGTCAGGAACTCAAGCTAGTTTTAATGCAGTTTTTTATGTTTCTGTGCGGTAAGAAAAAATTCTGCTTCCCTCTGTGACAGGCTTTGACATTGGTGGTATAGCTGTCAGTAGAATCAAAGATTTAATGATTGTGATACACCATGCCTTTTGAATACAACTGTTTTAGACAGTATCCCTTTCGGCAGAGCCGGTTTCAGGCTGACAGATTGCAATGACATCATCGTGTCTCGGGGGGTGAGGGGGTAGGGCAGCGGAGAGCTCCTGTCGCTGGGGGCCTAGTGGGGGTGGGAGGGGGGGCTGGCCCTGTTGTTATGGAAATAAAGTGGTGGCTTTCTCATTGTGAGACCATCTGGAGCGGAGAGCGGACTCCCCTCTTCCCCCTCTCTCACACTCAGGCACTCACAGACACATGCTGACACATGCAGGGCATGCCCGACACACAGCTACGATTCTCATTTGGCTCTTTTTTTCACGTCACGGTGGTATGCCATGGAAGGTTTTGATGCTTTAGCATGTCCCCCCGTTCATTCATTGACAAATGCAGAACCAGAGTGATTATTTGGGCACTTCATAAACCTCCACCAGCAATAAGACAGTCTAAAGTGAAAGCTCTGCTATAGGATACAGAGGCTTCAGGACTGCTATCTGTGTGGAGCGTGCTAGGGGCTGCTCCACCAGTTAAACTGCACAGCCTGGACCCAGCCTTGCCAACAAGCCACTTCAATTCAAAAAGATTGCTTACGGGCAGTTTTTATTTCCCAAGAGCTGCTTCAGAGGCTGGAGTTGAGAGGGGCAGCATGTAAGATTTTGGGAGGCCAGGATAGCTGTATACTAACCTCCCAAAATCTCTCACCCTAGCTGTAAGAATGCGCTGGATCAGGAAATGGTGGGAGCGTGACCATGCTTATGCATCTCCAAAGACTAACGCCAGTCGTGTTGCTCGCCTACAAAGTCAGCACCCTGCAGGAACTGAAGGATTGTGGCTGGAGGAGACCAGACCAAGGGAAATTAAAGACGGGCCAGGAGAAATTAATATTCATTTCTTCCCCTCCTCCTCCCTGCCCCCCCCCGCCAACACCCTCCCCTTACGCCCGACATGTCCAGTTCAATGGCCTGAAAGCTGCGCTGTTTTTTTTTTCTCTGGCTGGAGCTGGTGGGGCAACAGGTTCAATATGAAGGAGCAGCGGAGTGTGACCCTACACAGCCAGTCAGCGAAGGAAAGACCGGCTCTCGTTCTGCTGGACGAAGGTGCCGCTCAGTTCGGAGTGCTAATGCTTTCCTCACTCCACAGTCCGGGTTCCTGGGAGGAGCAGGCGTTGTGTGAATGACGTCTTCATCTTGGAATCCAGACAAAGAAGAGAGGACCTCTGGGAAAGAAGGGGGAGGGGGGTATCCCCTTATCTGGGCTCATCCCTGCAACCTCCCTAAAAGGACAACTACAGATGCCCAAGTGTGACCCCCCACGTGCACACAGGAGGAATTTACAGGGAAACGGCTTTAAAACCAAGAGCTGGAGGCGGCCCTTTACACAAAGGGTTGTGGGTGGGTGGAACGAGCCGCCCAGCCAGTACCATTGCTGTTTTCAAGAAATGTGCAAGACACAATGCCACCATGGGTCAGAGGTGAGAGGAGCAAAACTAAAGGACGAAATCTGAGATTAGTTTAGTAATATTTGTTTAAAAAGGTGGTTGGGGTGGAATGTGGAGCCTTAAATTCTAACATGCGTTTCCTTTCCTACGGCTAACTGATCTCTCCTTCTGAAACGGGTGGAGACAACACAGGCCTGGCGGAATAGGGTTACCTGTAGGTGGCCACCTCCAGCCCCAGGGACATCTTGAGCTGCTGCAGGTTCTGCCTGTCCGCCAGGAGGGCGGCGATCTGTTCGCGCAGGCTCTCCTTCTCCTGCTCCAGGGAATCTATGTGGGCCTGAAAGAGGAGAAGCAAACAACAGGTGAGGAGAAAGGATTAAGAAAGGAAAAAGGCGCAGGTTCCCTCTCTCCGAGCCTCGGCTCAGCTCTGTGGTTCAGTCGTCGTGGACTGGTGATGAGATCAAGTCATTCGCCAATCAGGTCCGCCCAGGAGGTGGCGCACCATCACCAGAGTGGTGCTTGGCTGGGATGGCTTTTCTGTAAAAAACAGCACCCCCCCCCCTCCACGATTGGCCAGGGACTTGCAATGATATCAGCGGGAAACAAGCTGCTCCGCCAATCAGTGCCAGTTCTCCTGTCAGGCTCCATGGGGCTCTCGGTGTATTGAAAGACAGGCGGGCATGTCTGAGCAGCGTGTCCCAATCTGAGCAAGTGCAGTAGCCTGGGCCAGAGAGATGAATCTTACAGCTACTGACAATTCACAATCAGCTGGTGGTGAATGAAAACAAGTTAGCGATTCCTTTATTTTGAAACAGATCTTCCCACTTATTCTTGTCTTGCAGGGTATTGACTTTTTAGACAGTACCAGTGTTGGTGTGAGGTGTGTTTGAGTGAGAGGCTAACAGATGGGTCATTCTTGTACACAAGTGGCCTGGTCTTATACTTCAGCATGGAGGAAGCCTCTTCTCACAATCACAGTGAGCACGTCTCAAAGCTCAGCTTTTGGCTTTGGACTGTTTACTTGTGCCACTACGTCCGACAGCATGAATCAACACAGAGTAAGGTCAGTGTTTGCCTTTTATAATAACAGGCATTCAAACTCATCCAGCCGTGAAGTCAACAGGTACAGAAATACATGCAATTAAACAAAGGCGTAGCAGTTCAGTTTCTCAAAAAAAGCATTTAAATCTCCCTTCTGATGAGCACATAGCTGGAATCATATCAGTCCGCATGGAGAGTAGACGACAGCCAGTCTCCCTGCTTACAGGGCTCAAAGGAATCCTGTGAATCAGGTTCCAGGTTCTCAGCATTGATGGTTTAATACAGGATAAAGGGAAAAACTGGTCTAGTTAAACATTAAATGGATCATCTTAACCCTTCTCCCCGGTGAAGAGCTCTTTATAACTTTCGGAGACATAGACAAGCCTCTGTATTCCCAGAATTGGGAGATGTTGGATTTAAAAGATTTAAAGACAGTGTGCAAAGTTCTCCAGCCAGGGGCCACTGCTCCTCGCTTTTCCCACTTCTCGGTGGTTTGTATCAAACTCTGTACAGCCCATGACACCCCAATATCCCGCATAGCCCCCATCCCGCCCATTTCCAAGCTGATCAGCCTAAATCCTTCCCCTTTCAATCTCACCCCACATTCCCCACCACTGAAAAAAAATGAAGGCAGCAGGACCGGATCATTAGCATTTAAAATGAGCCCCACGCTTGGGATTGTCCGGATCAATCCCGCCCAGCCCCCGGCTAAAGAAAGATGGGACAAAGGCTTTCCAATCTATTTAGTGGGCTATTCAAGCCCCCGGCTATGTGGAGGCATCTGGGAGAGACTCCCAGGGGCTCGGGGTCTGGGATCTGGAATCTGCTCTGAATTCAGCTCCCACCCTCACAAAGAGGCCGTTCCACACTCTACACCAGCCAAACACAACCAGCCGTTACTGCTCAGGAGCTTGCAAGCCGTCTAATCAGTCTTAATCAAGCTGCAGAACTTCTGAAATGGGGCCCTATTGTTAGGTGCAGGAGAATGCATACAAGCTGCCTGCTCCTTCTGTTTGCCCTGGGCACGAGGACACGACAGGATGGTTTATAGTGCTTAAAATAATTTACTGTGGGGAGCTGAGGTAAGAGCACAGTGCAGTGAAGCCCAGTGAGATCCGGGTAAAAGCACAGTACAGTGCAGTAAAGTCCTGTGAGATCAGGGTAAAAACACAGTAGATTAAAGCCCTGTGAAATCAGGGTAAAAGTACAGTACAATACAGTAAAGTCCAATGAGATTAGGGTAAAAGCACAGTACAGTGCAATACAGCCCGGTGAGATCAGGGTACAAGTACAGTACAGTAAAGCCCAGTGAGATCAGAGTAAAAGCACAGTAGATTAAAGCCCTGTGAAATCAGTGTAAAATTACAGTACAATACAGTAAAGTCCAATGAGATCAGGGTAAAAGTACAGTGCAAAGCAGTAAAGCCCATTGAGATCAGAGTAAAAGCACAGTGCAAAGCAGTAAAGCCCAGTGAGATCAGGGGGTAAAAACACAGTACACTAAAGCACGGATAAAGGCACAATAATATATGATCTGTAAGAAATCACTGCAAAACATGGCAGATTCCCGATTTAAGCACGGTACAGCCACAGCAGGTGAAGGAAAAATCTAGTTTCAAACTCAGTCCTGGAAGTGGTGATCTGAGTCACCACCCCTCCCCCCACCCCCTTCACAGAGATTGACTGGCCAATCTGCCTATTTTTATAAAAATAAAAACAAGTTCACGCCAGAGATACTTAGCCAGGGCTATAACTACTCCGAGCAAGAAAAAATACAAACAATAGTGAGTCACCCACAATAGGGCAGTAGAATAATCTTTATAGACTGCAGTAGCAGATGCCAAATCCCTCACTGACCGGCTCCTGCCAGCCATTGTCTCCTCTTTACAAGTCACCTCCTACAACAGCTTTGGCCAGAAATGCCAAACTCTCTGACTCAGTGGTCTACTAATCTAAGACAACAGATTACTGGGCTGTTGCAGAACAACCGCTGGCACCAGTGCACTTCACCCATCTGCAGAGCCCTGGTCGTGGTCAACGAGGGGAGCAGCAGCATGGCACACTGCTCAGTGCTTGGGACACCTAACTGGAAGGTTGTGGGTTCGAGTCCCAGCTGAGACACTGCTGTTGTGCCCTTGGGTAATGTACTTCAACCCAATTGCTCCAGTAAAAATATCCCCAGCTGTATACATGGATGCAAATGGGAACACCAGCCCAATAAATTAGTAGTAGCCAGCTCTAATAGCAATGAGCCAGGTATGTTGTTGCCCTTCTGTTACATGATAATATATTGTTGTGGGAGTGTGGAACAAGCTACCCATCCGTGTTATTGAAGCCGACACCCTGGCTTCTTTCAAGAAACGGATGGATAAGATCATCCAGTCCAGACAGGAGGCACTTCTTTACACCAAGGGCGGTGGGGGTGTGGAACGAGCCGCCCAGCCACTTTGTCATCAATGACTAATTGTCAGACTGGCTGGATGGGCTGGCTGAATGCCTCCTCTTGATCGCTAACAGTTCTCATCCGCGGTTCAAACGCTCGGGGAGCAGACCCGACGAGCTTTCTCCCACACGGGCGCGCCCATCTCTCGTTTTCAGAGCGCCCTGGTCGCGGCACATCCTGCCTTTCTTCAGCTGCTGTGTTCCTATTTCCAGCGGTGCTCCGCCGTGAATGAGCAGTCCCTCTCTGGTACTTCCACAAATTCAATTGTCAACAGCCTGCCCCTGACAGATGCAGCAGGAGCCCTGACACACAATGCATGGCCAAGGGCGAACGCTTTATTCTTTTTTTTTAACCTTTTCTCTGAAACATCTGAGTACTATTGTACAAGTATATCCCACTCCGGATCTCTTATCTGCAGCGTTGCAGCCCCAGCTGCTCAGACTGCATCACACCCTCAGAGACTGCTTTGATTGACCCCTTCACCCCTGTAAATTTTCCCGGGCCTTGTTGTAATTTTTGGGGAAAGCTCTTTGAGATCATGCCCCTTCCGAGCCGCTGCCCTGCGGTCTCCCCCTGGCTCCCCGCTCGGCCCCGCCACTCACCTGCAGCTTGCCCAGCTCCTCCCTCTGCCTGTCCCGCTGCCCGGCCGCGCTCCTCTCCAGCGCCCCCTTCCTGGCGCGGGCCGCCTCCAGCTCCCTGGCCAGGCCCTGCGCCGCGAGGCAGCTCTCCCTCTTCTCCTGGCTCAGCCGGGCCAAGCGGGCCTGGGCCTGGGCCAGGGAGTCTTCCAGCCGGCCCAGCTGGCTCTGGTAGGAGCTGGCCGCCTCCCTCCAGGCCTGGGCCGCCCTCTGGGAGTAATCCAAGCCCAGGTCCCGGAGCTGGAGGGCCGGATCGGGCTGGAGAGCCGGCGCCGGCTGCGGGGAGGGCCGGGCGTGGGCCAGGGCGGCCCGGAGGAGGGAGACGTCCTCCTGGTGGGTCTCCGTCGTGAGCTGCAGCTCCTTCTCCAGCTGGGCCGCCCTCTCCCGCAGCCAGATCTGGGCTCTCTTCTCCTCCTCCAGGGCCCTCCTGCCCTCCGCCAGCCCCCTGCGGGCCTCTTCCTGGGCGGCCAGCTCCTGCCTCCTCCTGCCCTCCACCTCTCCCAGCTCCTGGCTCAGGTGGTCCCTCTCCAGCTCGGCCCGGTCGCGGCTCCGCCCGGCCGCCTCCACAGCCTCGCGGGCCCGGGCCAGCTCGCGGTCCAGCTCCGCCCTCCAGGCCCCTTGCTCCGGCTGGTTCCGGTGCAGGGTGGCGATCTGGGCCCGCAGGAGCTCGTTCTCCTCCTCCAGGGCCTTCACGCGGGACAGGTAGCTCTCCAGGCGCTTGTTCAGGTCCCACATCTGCAGTTTCTCCTCCCCCGGCGGGGGGCGCGGGGCGCGGCCGGCCGCCAGCAGCTCCATGGTGGGGTGTCTCTCGGGCCTGCGGGGGACCTCTGCCTCTCTGCTCTCTCTCTCTCTCTCTGCGCGCCTGTCCGGGGGCCGAGGGTCCCTCTGAGTGTGCGGCTGTCCGTGAGAGCAGCGCCTTTCATAGTCTGATTCAGGCCGGCGTGGGAGGGGAGAGGAGAGGAGGGAGGGACGAGGGGGGGCCGGAGAAGTTTCGGGTTAACCCTCGCAGTGCTGGGGGCTAGTGCGCAGCAGCCCGGGCTCACAGGGAAGCAGTGTGCTGAGGAGGAGGAGGAGGAGGAAGATGATAGTGGTGATTAGCATTAATAGATATCATTCTATAAAGAGCTAAAAACATTTTTATTATTATTATTATTATTATTATAATTGATGATGGGGATGCTCAATTTGGATTGGATTTGGATGCAGTGGAGATCGGAAAGAATATATCAAAAAAAGAGGTAGTTGTAGTTACAGCCCCCATTAAATGAATAAATGAATCGGAGCCTCGGAAGAACATGTCCCCGAGAAGAAGGAAAAGAGGTCTCCCAACAAGCACAGGCGCTGGTCCCCTCGGTCCCCGTCCGGAGATCGAACAGTTTCCGGCAGGACTGTTTCACCCGCTGTTCCGCAGCGCCCCCTGGTGGCAGCGCGGCCGTACTGCCCGTTGAAAAGCGCCGGCGGTTGGAAGCGCTTGGCGCTGCGCTAGAGGCGGGGGCTCGTGTCGGCGAACACGGATAGCGCGTGAAAAGGGGGGGTTTGGGGGGGCCTGGCTGAGGCTTTACGCGATATTCGAGGGCTGTTCCTTTGAGATCCCCGATTTAAAGGAACAAACGGGGATTCTGTTTCGTTTTGGGGGAGTAAGAGCGCAGCCCGAGTCGGGTCACACAGCGGCCAGGGGCGATCGCAGCTGTCCGTGACAGGTCGGGGCTCTGCGGCCCCAGTGACGCCCCGGAGGGCTGACCCCTCAGACAGCTCCTGTGTGAAAGACGTAGCAAATCCATTGGACGGACTTTGGCACTGGATGCTTAACAAGTTTGAAAGAGTGCGCAATACCAGCTAGGTGAATTATGAACTACTAAATTATTATTATGGGGGAATAAAATGCATTTTACAGGCAGCCCGGTGGCGCGGTTGTTCGGGTTTACTCCCACAGTCCAGAGACATGCTGGGAGGTTCATTGGCCCCGCTGTGAGTGTGTGAGGGTGTGTCTGTGTGTTGCCTGCCCGGAGCTTGTCTGGATAGGTTCCGGCATCCCCGCGAACCTGAACTGGGGGGAAGTGGATAGAAAATGGATGACTGGACAGATTGTGCGAGAATACACGCATGTTTCTCATTCTCTACCGGAAGACTGCGATAATTTTAGAGAGAGACAAGCAGCAGGTAGATTAAGCTCGGCACACTATCAGTCCCTTCTGCGTAAGGTTCGAATTGATGAGCAAATAAGACAAAACTACGCCTGATGAGGAAAACAGGTGTTAGTCCGGCGGAGACCAGAGTTTCAACCTCGCTACGGCAGCGCCCTCTTGTGGTCACCTACCCACAAGGCGGTTTCCGACGGTCTCCAATCTCGCGAGTTTTGACCTGGACTGCGAAGACCCTCTGCTGTAAAAGCGGTAACTTCTCAGCCAGCAGGCAGATATCTCCCGTTAACAAGACGTTGGTTTTCCCAGTCCTTGTCCTGGTAGCCCCAGAGTTCTTGTGTTTTAGTTGGAGCTGAGCTCTTAATTACTTAATAGAGCTATTCACTGAATTAATTGCTGGAAATAAAACAGGCGTTTCAGGTTAACTCTGGGGATTCCGCTCGTTGACTTTCCTACTATTGTTTTGTACTCTTTACCTTAAAATCACGAGATAGTTATCTTAGGAATCCGGGAAGGCCTCGATATAAAAGGCGGTGTCTGTACTGTAATGCTCAAAGCTGTACAATTACGGATCGGAAGGGGAGAGGCACAGTTTGTGAAGCTGTTATTGTGTCATCATTTCCTCTGCGAAATCAGTGTGAAATACCGCCTGTTCCTATTCTTATCATGTCTGTGGGTTCATTCAAGGTGCACAAGTTCCATTTCTCGAAAAGCAAACGTATAAATGCAGTCAACCCATCAGTTAATGAATTAGACAATTGGATAAGAGTGCGCGGGAGTGTGAAGGAAGTCCGACGTCAACGTCGATTACAATCGGCCAGTATAATCATGACCAGCCCTGGCACAGCGAATCTGAGCGTCGATTTTAACTACTCAAGACTCAACTACAGTGGAACTCAGTTATATTTTATTCCCACGGGTAGTAACCTGCTTAATCTGCACAATTGAATGTTGAACTTTCATCAAACGTGTGTTTCTTATGAGTTTATGGGTTCACGTTGTGTTATGTCATATCGAGTAGTTCAGGTGGGGAACTGCGTCAGCACGCGTAGGCTGCAAAGGAACAAGTTAAAGGTTTACTCCTGTGCTGAAAAGAGAAGAAAGGAAACACGTTTCGGCTGTGGAGCACCCAAAGACCCTCACTCCCGAAGAAGGCTCCACAGCCGAAACGTTGTGTTTCCTTTCTTCTCTTTTCAGCACATGAATAAACCTATCACCTGTTCCTCATCATATCGAGTGTTGCGTTTTGTCTTTTACCTGCCTGCAAAGGAAATTTTCCATCCGGGACAACGAAGTAAATTAAGGTTTTAGTAAGGTAAATGAGAGAACCAGGTGCTCAGCTAGCGAGTTGGATTGGCCGCCCGTGTCAGCAGATACAGTATATCGGCACCTTTACCGTCATGAGTGAATAATACTTACAAAACACCACCTGTCTGCCAGCACCTCAGGTTACTGGAGGACAGATGCAGGCTACAGGTAGGACAGGGAAATAAAAATATCATGTAAATACTGTAGGCGGCTGTAAGATCATTCCGCTTTAGAGATACACAGTTTCTGAACAGCTGTGTTATTTCCTTATTGTGCTATTTGGAAAAGGGGGAGGGTTTTAATCTGATTCAGGAAAGAGACACATCACGCAGTTAATTTTTTGAGTCGACGGCTGTGTTGCCCAGAGATCAGAGAAACTGGGGGGGAAACAGGTACAGAGAGAGAACGGAAGAGGACACGTTCGTCTGCTGAAAGGTACCGGTTTAAAATAAGTGTTAAAAACTGTTCTTCTTCCCGTTTGATGTTTTCTGTGTTCAATACGAATCTCCGGGGTCTTTCAATTCACTGGGAATAATGACAACACCCAAGATGAAAGCGTCATGGAGCGAAACTGTAGTTTAACCCGCTTGGCTGAGGGCGTGCGTGTTAAGGAGGCCAGGACCCCCCATGCAGGGTGACCAAGGGGCAGCCGCAGAGGTGGAGGTGGGATGCAAGAGGCACGCAAGAGAGACACAGGGAGCTCGTAGGGATTTTATAGCGTTTGGGAGAGGAATGGATTGTCAGGGGCGATCGCTAATTACTGACAGCCGAGTCTGATTGAGGTTGTTGTCATTCCTTCCGAACTTTCGTTATGAACTCCATTAGTGGCTCAGGAGACCACGTTTGTCGTCGCTTTTATCTTATTTTTCCCCAGACATCAGAGCTCAGAACCCTCAAACGGCAGCTGTAGAACGGAGAACATACTTCGGAAAAATAACGCCTCTTGTCACATCTTTCCCAATTACCTGTCCGTTGCGGTAAACGTGACCGGTACAGACTGCCTGTGAGCCGACAGCTTCGGCTGGTTGAGTGAACGCGCACACGGTATTTATTATTGTCTGTATTAATTCCACACCCGACACCCTGCGTGGAATGGCGCGCGTGTATTGATTAACCAGCGGGACTCGCGGTAATTGTATAAACACGTCACGCCGGCCAAGTGCTATTATAATAAGTGAACGCGCTTATCAGGTTGTTTTATCGTGGGGACAGAGTAGCCGGGAAACTAATGCGATAACTAAGGTTATTACTGCACCTAAGCCTTAAATGCAACGGCAAGTTTAACCGAATTCGTATACTGTACCTGCGATTAAGAACATGAGAACAATTAAGACGAGGCCCATCCGAACTCGTTTTCCTGTAGCTGTTTGATTTGAGACTCTCATCATCCTGTTTCATGAAATAAACAACATGACAGGGGAACTTGTTCCCTACTCCCACAGCCCTTTGTGTAAAGGGTGACACCCCCCGTTTTTGGTTTTTAAATAGAAGTCTATGTAGTTTTCACCTACGTACTGAAGCAATAATTCCAAGTCTATGATGGCTATCTTAGAAGGTCCTGAAAAACCAACACAAAATCAACGGTACAATAAAAATCGATAACAGACGCGATCATCAGGGCGAAACGTTCGCTTAAAAACTTGGGGGGAAGAAAGTCGCTCTTTGAAAAGGGCTATTCTCTAAAACTGTAGAAGAAATCTTTACAATTTTCCAAAACGTGCCAAGATCGACCTGTATATCCTTTAAACAGAACCGGTTTTCCAGGTGACACTCAAGCGCAATGTTTGTGTATCGGTGCAGTTTATTCAACACCTCATTTCTGGGATAAATGAATGGAGAGATCGGTGAAGACGAATCAAACTGCTGATATAACGATACAATAGCATATACTGTGGTATAAGCCTTTTTTTTAAAAAAAATCCACAAATCCTGGGAAAACAGTGCATTGTGTCGATTTATTGCCATAAAATATTTATTTCCGTCCCTTTTAAAAGTAACTGAGGGTTTGGAAATAATCAAACTTGCCTTTTCCGGCAGTTCTGATTTTGCAATTGGGGTTTAGGAAATAAAGCTCCGTTCTCGGCAGTTCCGATTTTTTTTAACATTGCGTTATTAACCCTTTACAATTTCTTGAATTAGGAATTTGTCTTTTTGCATACCCCAACTTCCTCTCCATGAGACACACAGACAGACACAGTCAGAGCACAGGGTCAACCATTGTACAGCACCCCTGGAGCAGTTGGGGTGAAGGGCCTTGCTTAGGAGCCCAACGGAGTAGGATTCCTCTGCCAGCTGCGGGATTTGAACCGGCAACCTTCCAGCCACAGACGCAGATCCTGAACCACAGAGCCACAGCTCCGCTCCGTTTGACAGTAAAACCTAGATGCCTCGCTAGAACTGGCCGTACCCGTCCACTGGGATCATTTCATTTTTACTATCACCTAACACTTCAGTACATTGTGGAATTGGATAATTTACTTATCCATTATTTCCGTAACATGCAACTTAATATTAACTATGTTGAATCACATTTCAATTTAACAATGCTCAGCAGGAGTTTCAGATAAAGCAAAATGATATGTGACTATATATAAAAAACGAGAATTATACATCTACAAAATTCAACTACGCTTTGCCACCTAAACGTACAGTTTCTGTAAATAAGAAAGAAAATAAAAATAAATATAGGGTCTTTTACTGGGGATAACGGGGATGTTAGGTCAATTTAAACAACCACATAATTAATATGTTTTGTAAGAGTCTGGGGATTGCACGGATCAGGGACTGCAGGCCAAACGATGGTAGTGTTTTCGCCTTGGTATCAGCCAGTTAGGGATATTCATCGTAAGCGAAGATGTTCTGCACTGGAAAAGGTTTGAAAACGCGCTGTTAAGACTTGAATATCTTTATATTCGGGATCCTAAAGGCAATTTTTCTCTTTCTAACCGGCACCAAGAGTCGTAGCGCTCCTATGAGGGGTTCGTATATCTGACGCTGAAGAGCGAAATCCTATACAATACAAACTCCTAATTACCAGGTCTTATAGCCATCTTTAATCTTTGTGCACTCCTTCTACGTCAGTTAAAAGCTCATTTCGTTGAGTGAACACCTGATACTAAATGGCGGAATGCAGCTGACTGGAAAGAGTTGAGTTGGGTGCATTTTGTCGTTCCGTGAGCATCAGAACACAGAGTAAAAGATTTACCAGCTTTATCTAAATCCGTATGATCGTTCGCTTGTCGATGTTGTAATAATTAATAGGCCTTCAGGGAAATTCCGTGACACATACGGTAAATCCTTATGGGTACAAAGTTACACCGCGACTAAGGCGGACAGATTTCACAGGTTTAATACAGGTTTTCTCTGTATTGTGCACAACTCCTAAGTGACACAGAAAGGGAAAAACCCGCCAAGCCACCCAAGTGCCGTAAAGCGGTAACCCCCCCACAACCCAAAGTTCTTGTTCACTTAACACAATACCCATCCATTTTTCAACCGACTCATGCAGTTCAGGGTCGGTGGGGAGCCTATCCCAGGGTACACTTCACAGGGTACACCCTGGAGAGGAGGCCAGTCCATCACAGGGCACACGCGCTCACGCCAGACCGAGGGACCATTTGAGGACGATTATGCTGTGTTAAGTTAGATAGATAGATAATACTAATTATAGATAGATAATTAGTCCCGTAGGGAAATTGATGTGTTATAGCAGTCCAGCCCAAGACGAGCAAAAACAGACATCAGAATAGTTATAAAACAAAAGACAACAAAATAAATAAAAATAAATACATAGGTGTGTGCAAAATGTGATGATCATAGTCACTGTAAAAACAATAAAATATGTGCAAAATGTCCATAGGTTTATACAGACTGATTGTCCAAAAAGTACAATGGAGCAAACGTGCTGTCCATAGACGAGTCGGGATGGACTGAGTGTGTGTTTGTAGATAAACCAATACAGTACAGAGGGTCAATTTGTCCATTATTCAGGATCCCAGCCATTCCAGCCTCAAGCTGTTCTCCCAGCTGTGCTCTGGCAAGCAGTACTGGATTATCAAAGCACAGGCCACTAGGCTTAGGAACAGCTTCCACCCTACTGCAGCGTGAACCATAAACAGCTCATGCTTCAGTTCACCTCTGCACTCTGCACTGCTCTCATGTATCTATTGTCCTGTGTGCTTATTGTTCTGGGCTGTGTTGTCTGCTGTAGTGTGTATGTCCCGACAGAACAGCGCGAATAATCAATCAATCAATCAATCAATCAAAGTTAATTTATCAAATGCACAACAATACAGCGTGCAGCAGTAGTTGCTGGCAATGAAATGTCTTTTCTATGAGCTCACAGGGTGGGGGGGGGATGATAAAAGTTACAAAGTAAGGTTACATAATGATAGATAGTGCAAAAGAAATTGAATAAAATGAACTCAGACTAAACTCAATATGAATAGAGCTGCTATGTGTCAAGGGTGTATGCAGTATATTATGTCCAAGTAGTGCAGTGTGCCAATTACAATGAAAACTGTATGTCCATGTAGACATTAGGCTTTTCATTGTATCCCATTGTACACGGACATATGGCGAATAAACCCCCTCCTCTCCAGAAAGTCCTGCCACAGCCCAGAGCATGGCCACCTCCACCACCACCTCCAATGGAATGACAATCATCACCAAGGTCTACCCACATGGCTGCAGCTCTGTGTCCGCTGCTGTTGCCCACACAGCGGGGGCGCCATCCTCCATTGCCCACTGCGAGTTGCCCACAAAACTGCGGCGCTTCCTGGCCGGAGAGCCCAAAGCCCTGGGGGTAAGAACAAACAGTTTTTCCATCCATCCATTTTCTAACCAGCTCTTCATCCAGTTCAGGGTTGTAGGGGAGCTGGAGCCTATCCCAGCAAGCAACAGGCACAAGGCAGGGTACCCCCTGGACATTATGCCAGACCATTGCATGGCACAGTCACATTCACACCAGACCTTGGGCCAAATTTCCCAGAAGACAATTAACCTACCAGTATGTCTTTGGACTGTGGGAGGAAACGGGAGCACCTGGAGGAAACACACATGGAGAGAACCTGGAGAAAACATGCAAACTCCACACAGACAGCACCCCTGATCTGGACGTGAACTCAGGGCAATGCTGACCACTGCAGCACCATGCTGCCCACATCCAGTATAACTCACCTGAAAAAACGTAGGAAGTCAAGAGCCACCAGTATCCTGGCAGTTTAATGTTGTCTTATACGATTCTGAGGAAGAACTCGTTTAAGACTCATCTGCAGTACATCTGCCTGCAGATGCTTTGTGTGAGTCCATGTCATTCTCGCAGTCAGTTCGTTAGTGTTGCTGGAAAAGAAACAGTTTGTGTGAGGATCTTTGGAGGCATTTGGCTGTTTTAGAAAGCTTGATCACGTTCGCAGGTCTGGCTGAACCATAGTCACTCAGGGCTGTACAAGCAAGTTTTCCCATGTCCAACACTGCACGTGGAAAAAAAGCCTCACATCTGGACACACTCACATGGTCACCCACTCACACACACAGCCTCCTTCTTTCACATGCGCAGACACTCGCTGGCGGGGACGCAGTCCCGCACTGGCCCTCCCACTCCAGTGACACTTTCACCTCTTCCACAGGTTGTGGAGATCATGATTGGCGTGGTGCTGTTCCTGTTCGGGATCGTGGAGGCTGTAAACCCAGAAAGCATCGCTGTCTTCTCTGGAATTCCGTTCTGGGGGAGTATAATAGTACGTGGCAGCTGAAAGCATTACCCCTAGAGCAGCTCCCTGGCTCATTCCTGGCTCATGAGGGAGGGTGCAACACCCTCCTACTTACAGTCAGGCTGCCTGCCCCTCAGCCAGGCTATTAAAAAACACACCACAGCTTTTGGAAGGTGTTCTTTGTAAGGTGGACCAACAGGTAGCTTAAGAAGTACACTCATACCCTGGTATAAGAATGTTCAGTATACAAATTTTCGCTAATCCGAACATGAAGAATTGGATACCTTGTAATTCATTCTAAGAATGAAATTTCTCTTACCCGAACGTTGAAGTTCATGTTCAAAGTGGTTTTTTGTGTTTGTTTTGTAGTTGCTGTTCATTATGGGGTCTTAAGGAAGAGAAAAAGATTCTTTAGCCTAACAGTCAACAACAGTATGCGCATTGTGCTCGCCGATCGCTTGGATAGCAATCTTTTACGAAAGAATGAAAAATGTAAATATGATATCAATTATTTCACAGTGATAGCTGGCTGATTTGAGAAGGACTGCGTTGTCCACTAAGCTTGCTATAATGGCCTGTATGGTATTATATGATCAGGGTGGTTTTTGAGTGAATTTGTCATCGGTTCAGGATGGGGTGGAATTTTCCCCTTAACAAATAATGGGATTTTTATTTTCGATTTATAATTTCCCACCTTCCGAACAGATTCTCAGGAATGAATTAGGTTTGGATCCCGGGATAAGAGTGTACATCTTTTAGGGTCCTGGCATCTTTTTAACTGCATGTCTGAGGCTGGGCTAACTTGGACGTTAATTCACCAAAAGCAGAATTGTTTACAAGTAGGAACATACGAAAGTTTCTAAACGAGAGGAGCCATTTGGCCCATTGAGCCCCATTTGGTAGTGATAGTCGTTCATGGATCTCAGGATCCCATCCAGCTGTTTCTTGAAGGAAGTTGGGGTCTTTGTGACTTCCTCCTGTTCTCAGTTTTAGCCCTTCTAGAACTTTGGATTCATTTCACCTTGTGGGTTCGGCCAGTCTATGTCATTTTCTTGTTTCAGAAAAAAGAATTTGTAATTCCTGTGTCTTCCTTCCTGTTCTCCGCAGTACATAGTTTCTGGGATTCTCTCTATTTTGGCCAAGAAGAAAGTCACCCCTTGCCTGGTAAGTGAGAGAGGTACTCACCCCTGTTTATTACGAACCCCTCTTTCATTGACCATCCCTAATTAATTAGCAGTGAGAATCGGTCATTAATTCCTAACTTGGACTGGGGGATTCAAGAGCTGGAATGTTAAAACTTTGACCTGGCTCGAAAGAGAAGGTAAGTTTAACATCTCTCCACACTGGGCCAGTCATCCTGTGACAGCTTGGGCACTTTTCAAACTCTTGGAAGCGCATCTCCAGATGCACTCTGGTCATGATCTGTAGCATGAAGAGGCTTGAGTGGGGACCTGCCCAGGCTGTGAAGGAACAGGGGGAGGCTAAGTCTACTCCGGCCTGTGGAGGAATGTCAGAGCAGGACAAGGAGAAGGAAAGAGAAGGGCTCTGAGCAGAGTGGGAAGGGGGGGTAAAGAGCTGGAAATCCTGGGCATGGACCCCTGCAGAAATCTGCAAATCAATAGAAAGTCATCTGCTAATCATTGAGAGCTAGAGGTAGCTGGGAACCTTGTTTCAGAGTAGTCAAGAGAAGCCCAATCTATTGGAGTTAGGGGCCCTGTAGCCCTGTGACAGGATGCAGACTGAAAGCTCTCTAAGGTCAGAGATGGTTGGTGAAATGGGCAGCACATCTCCTTCCTATGCTTGATGTTGCTTGATGTGTAGTCACTTCCTCTGGGCTGTACATCCCGTTATCCCAATCGACCCATCCCTGGTGAGCCAGTAGCCCATTGGAGCTGTGAAGGATTCAGATCTCGGGCCTTCCACCTGAACCACTGCATTTCTTCCTACAGGTGAAGGCTTCGCTTGGGATGAACATCTTCAGCACCATCACAGCTGGCATCTGCATCATCATGTATTCCATGGATATGTTCATTTGGTCTTATTATGGCAACTGCTCATATTACGACCACTGCTACAATAACTATTTGTACCAGGCAAGTCTTCCTACTTTTCTGCTTTTGTGTCTTGCAAGGGAGCATGTGATCACAATAGCAGTGCTTTTACCTAAAGCTACAGATCAGGCAACATCATGGTGACCCCTCACCACAGGGCGATGGTAGCTGTGGGTTAGATCCCACCGATTGCAAACAGCTACGAACAGGAGGGTGAGCTAAAGGAGACAGCAGAGGTGTCACAGCTGGAGGTTAGGCCACATCAGGCCAGGAACAGTGACCCCAGCTGGTCTCCCTGCATGACAGCAGTGCAGACACTGGTAAGCTGGAGCCAGTTAAAAGCAGCTGAAATCTGTGATGTCCAGTCAGTCTCCCAGGAGAAATGAAGGATTCATGGAGTGAATCCCCTTCTCCTGAGATGCAAACTCCTGCTGGAATTCTGCAGGACGTTTCCTGAAAACCAGGCATTTCAAACACACCAGCAACCGTTTTGCTTTTCTTAACAGTCTGTTAAGATTATGATGCCTTTGGGCTCTCAATTACTCCACTTAACATTAACGTAGAGGAATTTGATTATTATGGCAAATGTTATGGGCATCACAGTGGCGCAGTGATTAGCATTGCTGCCTCACAGCACTGAGGCCCTGGATTCAATTTTGGACCCGGGGTGCTGTCTGTGTGGAGTTCGTATGGTGCCCCTGGGTTCATGTGGATTTGCTCCAGGTGCTCCAGTTTCTTCCCACAGTCCAAAAACACACTGGTGGGTTAATTGGCTTCTGGGAGGACTGGACCTGGTGTGTGTTTATGTGCACCCTGCTTTAGGTTCGAGCTCCCCTGCGACCTAGCCTGCCAATGTTATGATTTTGTTGTCGTTCCAGACGAGGACTCGGGGAATACGAGGAGTGCTCCTGGTTTTCTCGATCCTAGCATTCTGCATCTCGATCTCCATCTCTGCATTCGCCTGCAAAGCAGTCTGCCATGACAGCCCACAGGTATGAAACTGCATACGGCACCTCAGTGGGTCTGACACACATCCCACATGACTTCTGGTTGTTTTATGTGAAAATGTTGAACGTCGTTGACTGACAAATAGCCAACGTAGCATCCTACCACAAAGAGAGTGACAATATTGAACCAAGTAGTTATGGACCAATAATTCTTACTGATGTTACATTTAAGATTGCATAAAAACGCAATTAGCATGAAACTAGAGGTTCATCTATAACGCAAAAGGACACTAGGGAACAGTCAACATGGGTTTCAAAAAAGGTAGATCTTGCCTA
The DNA here is from genome assembly GCF_040954835.1 of Lepisosteus oculatus. Lineage (NCBI taxonomy): Eukaryota > Metazoa > Chordata > Actinopteri > Semionotiformes > Lepisosteidae > Lepisosteus > Lepisosteus oculatus. Next base: position 4,432,314 of record NC_090722.1, on the reverse strand, counting down.
ACTAACTCGTTAAAGTCCTCTCATACAAGAGTCATGCTTAAATTGCAGACTGGTGGCATTCAAGGTAATAAATGTTTCTGGTTTCTGGAGTACAGGTAAGGAGCAAATCCTTAAATTAAGGTCGGGTGATTAGTGGCATACCACAGGGCTCTGTACTAGGACCACTGCTCTCTCAAATTTGTATTAGTGATCTGTATCCAGGTGTAGGTAGTGAACTTAAACTAAGATTTGAAGACGATAACAAAATTGGAGAATTGGCAAAGTTGATTTATAAAACATTTGAGACTGGGTCAACACCTGGTAAAGGATTTTACATGTAGACCAGTGCAGGGTGTTGCATTAAGGTAGCACAAACGAATCACAAATATAACATTGGAAAAGCTGCAAAACCGTTTAAAAAAAAACTAAGCATAAATTAAAAGACACTTACATTTTCTTAAGATATGGGTGCATACTCCCAGCCCTTAAGGGTCCAAATTGAGCCAGTTTTCTAGGTCTCTATAATCATCAACAACTAGAGACTGGACTGGAAGGGTGGCAGGTTGAGTAAGCCAGGGAAACGGACACCAGTGCACGCTGTGTTCGTGCAGGAGATTTGAAAATGGTATCCAACCTGCCTTCTACTTAAAGTGCATTGTGGATGACTTTGTAAGCTGGTTCAGTATTCCTGTGCTCATACATGTCATGCCAAAGAATAACAGAACACAGAAGAATAAAAATAATGTCATAAAGCTCCCCACGTCCTGGTCCTGGTGACCCAGTGTCCAGGTTTTCACTCCAACCAGACTCTTGGTTGCATAATTTAACCCTTTATTGATCTCATACTGTAACTGATTAGATCTGTTTTAAAGCTTTCCGCACCTAAAAAGTCGCAGTATTCCAGCTGTGAATATTTATTTAGGATTTAAACAGTGTAAAAAAATCTGGAAAGGAAACCAGCTGATTCTGGGGTGATCTTGTATCTAAGAACCTGGACCTCGAATCTCGGGAAGGTGTGTTACAGTCGTTTGAGGTTTTTGGACGTGGTGTACACCCAACAGCCAGTATCAGATGGGAGGTGTCACGCCCTCTGCAGCCAGAGGGCGCTCCTTCTCTGTCCTGTCCCTAGTTTCCGGTCTGCTGTCTTTCCTGTCCCTCTCTTTCCCTTGGGCTTTATATTTCCGGGTCTTGCTCTCTGTCCTCGCTCAGCATTGACGTTCGGATGTCCTGAGACCCGCCTAGCACCAGGGCGCCCCACGTCCGCTCCCTGAGGGCATAGGTTTCTATACGGCATTCCTGAACTCTTTGCACTAATGAGCCCGGGCCTTTTTCCCGTCTCGCCTCTACGCATATGGGTCTTTTTCCGCTCTCCTGCTCCCCACGGTTAGTCCCTTTGGACGTCCGTGATAGGAGGGGCGCATCAGAGGTGCAGACTGGAGCTGAACTACAGTGTCACGGTTCCACTTGAAAACGAATCTCGGGCCATTTCCCTGTTACAGCCGGCTGGCTGTCAGAATGGGCGCAATGGTGTGGAAGACAGTCAGGGGGCCTGTTTTTGCAGTAGCCACCGATCAGACGTCTGCAGCTGATCTGCAGTAGTTTTTGCATCTCTTGTCCCCGGCCGGGGGGGGGGTGGAGGGGGGATTCCGGAATAAAGAAATAATTTCTTCCCTTTTCTCGTCTCTTCCAGTACGTGATGGAGATTCCGAACCCAATCCTACCTCAGCCTGGCGACGCTGAGGTCCCTGTGCTCATCCCAGCGATGTCCGGCCACGCTCTGAATGTGAACGGCTGCGTGCCTGGGACAGTGCCGCAGATCTACGGGAACATAACCCCTAACGCCCCCCCTCCTCAGTACACCCAGTAATCCGACAGCACCCCAGTTTCTAGGACAGGCCTTCAGATTTCCACTTGCTCCTTCTGCCTCTAAGAGAATCACTTCCACTCCCGTAGCCCTGCCAAGCTTCAGCTGCCCACAGCACACCTCGGGAACATCCCCGCGGATCCAGGATAGGTTTCTGCAGTAGGGTCTACAGGCTTCACACGCGATTCAGGCTGGCCGATGGGGGCCTTGTACGGAAGACGAGGAGAGTGGGGTGACACCGGGCTGCGGGTGGTTGAGCCCAGCTTTCGAAGCGGTGGCGCCACAGACTCGGATCCTGAGACCAATCTAGTGTGAGGGAGCCTCCCCCTGCCCCCTGCCCCCTGCCCCCTGCCCCCTGCCCCACATCCCCACCTCAGCCTGGCCTGGTGTCTGCACGTGTAAGAAACGCTCCAGGTTCTGTGTCAGCAGGGTGGGGAATGACTTCAAGCCAGTGCAGTAGTACTTTAATTACCATATAAGAGAGTGTTACTTATGTCTTTAACCATACAACACTATATACTGTAGTGTATTATGCACCACTATAGGGGTGGAGTTGGTTGTGTGTGAATGTCCAGACCCAACTGTATCCTTATGATGACATTTTACACTAAAAGGAGGATAGACTTAAAACAGGCCCGATCATTTTAGTTGCAACACCAGGGGTCTTCAATAATCTGTAGTATTGTTAAATGTTCGCAACAGCACCTCCTGCTGGCATGCTAGGGTATTGCTGCAGAAAGTGTGGTTCTGCAAGTTGGACAGGGTGCCCCCTGGTGGCCTGATAGGGCATCTTTCCCCCTCTATTGCTTAGCTTCTGTGATGTGAGGAGCTCGGACTTCGAAGGGGGTCCCTTACTGTTTACCGCTCACTCTGGCTACATCAAATCCCCCCAAATCTTAAAACGCATTCTTCAGAATCAGACATTCTTATTTCCCAAGCTGTACAAACCCTGTGCAGGTTCTGTGACCTGGCAGCTGTGGGAAAAGGGAGTGCAGGAAAACAAAACAAGCAAGCTGATCGGTTGCACACGTCGCTGAGCACCAGAGAACAACGTTCCCTGCTGACATGAACACCAGAAAACACGATCCCTCCAGATCGGATTTAAACAAACACACTTCCCTAATTTGCAAACCACAGTTAATGAGTTGCTTTCAAAGGCTCAGATCCAAGCTGCCTCACTGGGACAAAGGTTTCTCTCTTTTTTTTCCCTCATCGCTAGAGGCTCTCCGCTTGTAATTTTGCACCTGGCTGGTAAATAAAGTCTTGCCTTAATCTGGGGTCTAGCCTAGTCAGACATCTGTGTACTCCTTTCAGTGCTTAATCACACCTGCGTCCTTCTCCAGTCAGAGACCGGGAGGTGTTGGCGAGAGAGGAGTGGGTTCTGCTATACGATCGTAACACCAGCAGGCTCAGTTTCGTGTTTCTTCAGGAAAATCTGATCCTTCTGCACTGCTGTTTTGTAGCTGTACTTTTTTTTTGCATTCTTCTTATGCATTTTTCAAAGCAAGAAATGAAGAGAGCCTGGGTGAAACATTGTGTGCACTGCCCTGAAAGGAAGGATTGCAATCTCTTAATGTTACTTTCCACCTCCTCCACCCACCCCCACTCGTGTTGTGAGAGCGTTGAGAGAGATTTATTTAGGCATCAGTGACCCAGAGTATACTGCCTCTCCCTGCAGGTAAATTATCTGGAGTATGGTTACCTGCCATACAGAAGTGCTGCTGTTTTCACAAGCACACTTGCCCCGAGTGGCAAATTAGTGACAGACCACGTGGAATTAAAAATGTGCTGGGAAGTCATGGGCAATGGAATTAAGAAAAAACAAGTAGACGACTGCGGCATCGTGTTTGGAGAGAATTAAAAATGTCAGGAGTAAACTGAAAATGCCAGGACTACCCATCCATTCGTATTCCAGCTGCTTATCCAATTCAATTCTGCCGGGCAGCAGGAGCCCATCCTGGCAAGCGACTGGCACTGGCAGGGTACACCCTGGACAGGACACCAGTCCATCACAGGGCCACACACAAGATACAGGCACATTCCCTAGCCTGCTAGAATTGCTTTGGACTGTGGGAGGTAACCGGAGCACCTGGAGGAAACCCACGCAAACCCAGGGAGAACATGCAAACTCCACACAGACAGTACCCAGGTCTTTAACTGAACCCAGGGCCCCAACGCTGCAAGGCTAACCACCGAGCAAATGTACATTATAAGCTGACCCAAACCTTCATTCATGAGAGCTGTATTCTTAGCAGAGTTGGTCATTTCTCCTGCCCACTGAGAGCTGGTGTATGGAGAGCATACTGTGGCTGGCACACTAAGGCTGGCATCGCATCATCCAGGTGGGGCTGCACACTGGTGGTGGTGGAGGGGATCCCCATTACCTTTAAAGCACTTTGAGTGGAGTGTCTAGAAAAGCGCTATATTAAGGAATTAATTTTAAAAATGCGAGCTGTTGCAAGGCAGTTTTCCAGTAGATGGCGATGTTTCCTAATCCTGTCCGATTTCCACAGCTGAAAGAATGTTGTGATTTAACGTGGAAGAAATACTATACGTCGCACATCCAGCCAAAGCTTGGTTTTAACTTGGGACTTTTCCAAATCGTTGTGGACCTCGGCAGAAAGATGCAGGTCCTGTTGGCGTTTGGACCACCAGGACTGCAGTTGTACCCCCATGTGCCAGAAAGGGTTGTTAAATCTGCACTGCTTCAAATCTTCCATTAGGAGGCTGAGGGAAGACAGGCATTGAAACGTTCTCTTGCCCCCAGGTCTGGCAGCGTCTCTTGTTCTCCAGGGACGGGGTCTGCGGATTAATTTTGACACCATTCTTCTTCCTGTTGGTTTCTGCAGGTGTCGGAGTCATCTGTTCTGGTGTTGTGAGGCCTGCGTTGTCTCTATAGCAACGCGGCCTGTCGCTTAAGCGTAAAACGCCGCTTTCGTAGCAAAGAGGACTTCAGTTTCCCAGCACACATGTGAAGCCTCGGTTTTCTGTATAGCACTTCAGGGAGAAAAAAAATAACTATACCTTATGGTATAGTATACGGGTCCTTCAAACTGAAAATCCTCTCTTCGGGTTGGGGATTAACTAAGATTCCAACATGACAAATATTGCAGTCCCAGATCAACTTTAGACGATGCCTCGCTGTATCCCGACACACTGCGCCGAAATTCAACCTTTAGGATGTAATAATGGAGCACGACCACAAGAGGGAGCTCCACTCTCATTCCTCTCCCCACCTCCTTCCTTCGCGTGGGGCTGCTGTTGTCTGGCGACGGTGCGGGAGAGCTGTGGAAGCGGTGCGGTAAACCAGGTAGGTTTTTATGCAGTTATGGACTTTTCTAGCTTTCCAAAAACTTCCCTTCTAAAACGGCTACAATAAGTAATTGTACACTGGGAATGTATACTGTACCATGAACACTGAGCATCTGTTTAAATAACACTTATACACCACTGCATAGACACTTATTGAAGCCATTATATATACATTATATATACCTGGTATTCAGAAACTTGCTGTAGACACTGTATATAATCACCTGGTGTTCAGACACTACTGACACTGTATAGAAACAGCTGGTGTTCAGACACTTACTGCTGACATTGTATATAATCATCATCTTCACTGGGCACTGGGGGACTGGGGCTGTCCAGGACTGGTGTGGAGACCTCTGATTTAGGGTGACTTATAAGACTAGCTGGACTGGAGCTACCCAGGAGCAAGTCTGGAGAATCCCCAAGGTTTAGATCTATTGCACATACTGTACACCTACAAAACATTATATATATATACACACACACATGGTGTTGAGATGCTTATTAGACCCACTGCAATGATCTCATTGCAATGTCTTGGTCACAATGGTTTCGCATCTGTCTTGGAACCCAGCATCGCATCCTGACAGCGCATCTGAACTCAGATGACTGTTTCACTGCCAGCAAGAACTGCCAGCAAGAACTTGTCTCATAGGGCAACATATTTCCTCATAATAAGACCAAATGAACATATCCATGGAATACATGTCCTCAGTTTGTCAAAACCCTTTGGCAAGAGTACCGTTCTGGTACCGTTTCTGAAAAGTCTGCCGGGTTTGTTTTTTTTTTGGTGCAATCTTAAATGTCTTAGAAACCGGCTCTGGAATTCTCATTTGAGAAATAAAGTGAGGCAAGAAAGGTTAAAATCAATACTTATTAACTCACATTTATGGTACAATCAAGTTGTCATTTGATACAGCGCGAAAATTGTAAAGGATCACAGCAAATTGACGTAACTGTACAATTTCCTAATGAGCATTAGAAAAATAGCACTTCTTTTTTCTTTGCTTTAAGCTTCTAATACATATTTAACCACATAAACACCTTTACCTTTGTCAGCAGCACTTTACAAATTATTTCATCGACACAGCAGCAGTTATCTTGAAACAGATTGGACCTCTTCAACAGTTTTTGTTGTTGTTTCAAGACAGCAGACTTGGACAGACAAATTCCTCACACTCATAATATTTTTTTTTACAATCCCTCCTGTCAGGATTGGTGTTTGGTTGTACCTGAAACTGACATTGACTTCCACTCACCTTGGATCAAAACCACTGGGTTCATGTGATCTGTCCCTCCATCGCAACGATTTCTGTCCAGCCTGTGGTCATCTTTAAGAAATAGTCCTCTATTTTAAAATGATTTCATTTATCTCTCGTGTAAACGTTGGCACTTATGAAGATGCAAAGTCAGTATACATGCAAGAGGGGCTCCTAGTTCTCTTCCTGGTGCCCTCTCACCTGCTGGCTCTCATTCCAGCCTACAGTCATTAGATCACTGAAGCCTTCATTGGGATTTTATTTAATTTACAAAATACGACTGTTGAAGCTCCAACATAAGAGCTGGGGGGAAAAAACAGCTCAGATGAATCTCCTGAAGTCGATGAAGGGTCTGACTGTGTCACTGAGGGCTCGGCTGGAACAAACCCCAGCAGGTGTGTGGGGGTCACCAGGCCCAGGACTGGGAACCACTGACATACGGTATCTGACCATCGGGAGTTGTGTGCGAAATAGCAGAGCTATTGCTCCCTTATTTATTCGGATGTAATAAATATTCCACAGAGGACCTAGTTCCCTGAACACACATTTATTCGAACTTATTATTCCTAAGATGTGGTACAGCGAGGAAGTCCCACTCAGCTCCTGGAAGACCTGGTATCTTCTGGATTTTGTTCCAACCTGAGCAGTCAATTAAACTATTAACTTTTTTTTAGTCAGACGCTTAACGGGTGTTTGCTAAGGTCTATGACAGGTGATTACTGAAAAAAATGCACATCCGTAAAAGTTCAATCACCTATAAAACGCTTTTAAGCGTGGTTAGAAGTATTTACAATTACGCTGTTAATTAGATAATTAGACCAACTACATAAGACAGAGCTCAGGTAGAACCAAGATCCAAAAGCTACCAGGTCCTGCCAGGAATTGATTTTGAGGCCTCTGTGGGAGAGTGTGATTCAAGAGCACCAGACGTCTGGTCTGTTTTACAAGAATGGGGCTGCCGAACTCGCAGAACTCCCTCTCACAACTGCTACGTTACAGACTTTCACTCCAGCCTCCTGTGCTTCGCTGGTGTTTGGCTGGATCCGGAGTTCTGTAATGGAACGGACTGGAAGAGCCACAGCTTGATAGACCATTGACTAGACCAGTGGCAGTGGAGTACTGCTCTGGCAAGTATTGTCTGGAATCTCTTCTGCTGCCAAACAAATAGACATCATTTAGAATCAGGTGGAAAGGGGCAGGACAGATTTGGAATGTCTGGGATGTTGTCTGTTAGTGGAGTATTTGAGGAGGATTTTTTTACTCAATCTATAACAAAGAAGGCATCTTATGTGGGAGACAACTGGAAGGATAGTGGAGGGAGACTGAAGAGGGAGTCAAAAGACGTGCATGGGAGAGAAAGGGATCACATACAGTATTTATAGTGTTTAGGATAGGAAAAGACGTCAGGGGTGATTGCAAATTATTGACAGCTGAGTCTAATTGAACTTGGCTGTCATCCCTAAATCAAAACTCGGTCAAATCAAACTATATCATTGGTTCTGTTTCTCACAGGCAAACTCAGGCCACCTCTGTCCTGGTTAGTCCATGAAACACAAGATGGGTGGGGCTTGGGCTTCAGGTTGTCACTTCTGAAGAGGATTTTGGTGTCAGTGACTTTATCCACTCAAAAGGCCAACTGAACAACAGGAATTCTAATGGAAAGTGTAACTGGTAACACCTTATTTAGAGTATTGTTTTCACCACAGATCAAAATTGACATTGCGGCATTGGGATGAGATCAAAGATCAGCAACGGATCTAATTTTCGGTCACTAAGCATGTAGATTCCTAATAATTAAGACAGCTCCAACTCAGAAACCTACCTCAGAATAAACTGGGACCTCAGCTCACCGGTGGAACATACGAGTCTGGGCATTGAGGACTGAATTCAAGCATTGCTTTACACAAAGGGTGGTGGGTGTCTGGAACAAGGTGCCCAGCCATGCTGTTGGGGGTGATTCCCTGGGATTGTTCAAGTAATGGCTGGAACAAATCCTCAACACATCCAAAAGAGTTAGACAGGCCACTTGCGACCTTTCACCTGAAATGGCTCAAACGTAGGTTTTGATGACTTGAACAGTTAACTGACGTTAAACTATGTTAAAAAGTGAAATGCACTAAGATCCTCTAGGTGTAACACGTTTCACTTCAGGGGCCTTCCCTGTTTTGACCACTTCGGTAAATTGAAACAAATTAAAATAAAAAACGATTCCAATGTGCACTGATGTCATGTGGAAGATTTGATTCGGTACAGCAGTGAAGGATATTGCACTTATACATTGGATATAAAACACTTAATTACTCTTGTATTTGATACACTATATACAATTTACCCCACACATGCTGGTCTCGGTGTGCGAGGAAATGGACAAGCCAGTCGAACTGACTCACAGTCAGGGCTGGTCTTGTACAGTTGGACCCCCAGACTAGAAGGAAATGTTGGATTTTGGATTGCCCTTGGAATTGCCAGAGGGAGAGAGAGGGGCGGGAGATTCCCAAAGGAATTGCACTTTTACTTCACTGCTAATGGAAGAATCGTCCAGTCTGGGCCGGTCCCAGAGAGCGTCGGTGCAGGGGGACACACCAGCCACACTTGCGTCTGCAGTTCCTGAGGAGGGAGGTTTTTGGTCTCCAGGAAAGGATTGCAAGATTTCAGAGGGGGAGGGGCAGTGGAAATGTCCCTGGGGGGTTGGCGGGGGGGGCGATCTGAAATGATCTGAGCGTGCCGGGCCCACCCCAGCATCACCCTCGCATCCCTACTGCTCCCGAAGCTCGTCCCGAGCAGTGTCCTGGTGTGAATGCCGATTGCTGGGTGATCACCTCGGTCCGTGCACGGACCCTCGCACCTTGCTTGTTCCAGAAAAAATCTTATTCCCGATGGATGAGGCAAGAAGGAATTGGAAGGCTAAGTCCTCCAAAGGCCCGAAGCACCACCTGCAAACAAAATCCAGCGTAACAGCAGGAATAGTGAGCTGATCAATCAATACACGAATACATCAGCAAGTGAAAATCTGGGATCACACAGTTGCCTCAGCCTGTTAGCAGCCGACACTTGCTCTAGCTCAGCAGTTCCCAATCCTGCTCCTGGAGGCCCACGCGCCTCCAGGGTTTTCATTCCAGCCCAGCTTCAGTCCTGAACTAATAGGTTGTTTGATTGGAACATCTGCCAGTTTCATCTTGCTTAGGAAAAGCAATAAATACAGAGCACCCTTCAACATGTTTAAGAGCTGAAAATGGCCAAACCGTTCAAGTTCATCCAGTTATTAAATCAATTAAGGGTTTGATTGTGTGACTGAGGTGGGCTGGAGCAGATCCTGGCAGGAGTGTGGGTTCAGCAGGACAGGGACTGGGAACTCCTCAGCAGAGACCATGTCTTACTTCGAGCTCCCCTGAGGTCTTTGGTACAAGTTACAACTGTAAGCCCCCACCTCTCCATCTACGACACTCGTCTCTCCCAGTACATCTAGGGTTACGTTCTCTGCCATCCTGGGCATTCCCCATTGCTCTCGAGGTGCTTGTCTCCACCAATATTCATCCCAGCACCTCCTCACTGTGCCGTCGTGCAGCCCTACCCATTCCGAATCTCCTGCGCTCTGCACAGGCCAGATCCTTCACCCAGCGGGCTGCACAACTCCGTCACCTGCAGACGATCAGGCGAGGGTGAACTCTGGGATCGTTCTCAACATCCCGATCGGCAGAGCCTCAGAACAAAGGTGTGAGAGTAAGCTTTCCCTGACTTTGGAGGACTGTGGCCTTTGTTTTCCTCACCTTAAAAAACGCCCTCCCTCGCGGACACATGTCCCTTTCGCACGTGAGCCTGGCTGGCAGGGGCCGGGTTTGGCCCTTAGCTTCTTGATCATGGCCGAAATCTCAGTTTGGTGGGTTTTCCCATTTACTGTGGGAAAAGGGTTAAAAAAAATCTACTCTTACACACAAAAAACCTTTATCCCTCACCCTGGTTTGGCAAGACATTCAGTACAATTCTTGTAGCACTGCAGTGTGCTGTGGGATTTAAATATATTTGCATATAGCATAAAATTTATGTTCCACCTCCCCCCACTATTTAAAGTGCCAAAGACAAAATGCAAGGAACTGCTGATCGCGTCTGCTAGACTCTTCATATAACCTGATATCACCCTCCGTTCAGTTACTTCTGGAAATTAGCTTTTTCAGGACAGAAAAAAAAAGAAACTGGGAGCTAATTTGTTTTTCAGCTTGCGTCACAGATCACCTTTGCTCGGAGGCCAGATAGGAAAAAAATTGCTACCGGATGAACCGGATCGCCAAACCGAACAGCTCTGGAATTTTCATCCAGACAGCTCCCGGAATTTCAGGGGACTTTCGGGGAATTTCAGCTTCTGGGACAGCTCCTGCAATTTCAGGTTTCCTCCCAGAAAAAGCGAGCAGAGACGTTGATCCTAGTTCGGGTATCCCTCCGGGGGGTTTCGGTGTACAAGTGTTGGTCCTATTCCAGGGTCTGTGAAGAAAGGTTTCTGTGGAAAAGCGGGTCAGCAGGAATGTGGGTCCTAGAATCCGAAGGAGACCCGGCTGAGAGACGGGGGCCGTCTCCGCGGGGGGGCGCTCAGTCCCCCGTGAACTCGATCATCTTCTCGGCCAGAATCTCCTGGAAGTTGTAGAGCTGCTTCATCTGCTCCGTCTGCATGGAGTGCCTCCGTGTCAGCTTCTTCTTCAGCTTGGATTCGCCACGCTTGGGGGAGCTGGGCGCCACCGGCACCAGGATCTTGTGGCCTGAGTGCACGGGGGAGGGGGGTCTCCCGTTGGCCCGGATGTCGGGGATGGGCCTCTGGGGGTTCACGTTCAGCGGGGGCAGGAACCCGGGGCGGGTGTGGGAGATGTGGTCCAGCAGCAGCGTGCCGGACCCCCGGCGCTCCAGCAGCCCCGGGGGTCTCCTGCGCATGGTGAGGGGCGAGACGGAATTGGGGATGCTCTCCAGGGATTCCCGGGAGGAGCTGGTGAGCAAGGAGAGGGGGGAGGCGTTGTACTTGCGGCGTTCCACCGAAACCCGGCCGGAATCAGGGGATCCGGGGATGGACTCCGGGCAGAGGTGGGTGTCGGACTCGTAGTGGTCCATCCGGGTCAGTTTGGGGTGGGCCACGCCACCCCGGGCCCCAGCCAGCGCCGAGCCAGCTGCCTCCTGGGATTCGGGGGCGGTGTTCCTCCGGTAGAGCACCTGGTGCTGCTGGACCTTGTCGGCCCAAGAGGAGCCATAGAGGGCGGCGCAGTCTTCCGAGCAGGAGCGGTCCTTGAGCATGGGGGAGCAGGGGTCGTGCGTCTCGATGCTGTGCCTACGGGACAGGACGGGCCGGCTGGGGCCGGAGACGCTCAGGCCGTTCATCTCCGAGACGACCCTCTCGCCTTCCTCCGACTCCGCCACGGCCTCCCCCTCCCTCTCCGGCCTGTCGGGGGGGCCGCCGCTCAGCGCCGAGGGAGCCACCAGCCCCCAGGGCTCGGAGTTGAGCCTCTTCAGCAGCTTGTGCGGGGGGGGGGCTCTCCTGTCCCCCGGCGGCCGAGCGGAGGGCAGGGGGAGGGCGGAGGTGAGGGCGAAGCTGAAGATGCCCTCCTCCTCCTCCTTCTCGCTGCCCGGCGAGGCCGAGGTGCGGATCTCCACCTCGGAGGGCGACATGCAGCCCCCCGGCGAGAGCCTGTCGTCGACGCCCGGCGAAGGGGGGGAGTTGAGGTACTGCTTGGTCTTTTTGGTGCCCGAGGGGGAGGTGTCAGTGGTGATGATGATCACCTCCTTGCCCTTGGCTTTGCAGGCGTCCAGCAGGATCTGCAGCGTCTCCCGGTCGCCCTTGTTGATGGCGTGGACCAGCGCCGAGGAGCCCGAGTAGTCCTTCAGGCTGGGGTCCGCCCCGTGCTCCAGGAGCAGGGAGACCACCTCCTTGCCCGCCCGCTCGGCGCAGGCGTGCATCAGCGCCGTCCGGCCCGACTTGTCCGGGATGTTGGGGTCGGCCCCCTTCTCCAGCAGGTAGCGGACCATCTTGGTCCGGTTCTGGGGGTCCTCGTAGCTGGCCAGGCAGGCGGCGGCCACCGGCGTCTCCCCGCGCTCGTTGCCCTCGTTGATGTAGGCGCCCCCCTCCAGCAGCAGCCGGGCCAGGCGCAGCTTGCCCTGGAAGACGGCCTTCAGGAGGGCGTTGCCCTCCCTGTGGAGGGCCCCCCCGTCCCCCATGGCACCCGCCGGCCCGGGTCAGCGCAGCCGGGTCATCCTGGCCCAAGCAGGAGAAGCAGGGAACACCTGGAACAGAAGGAGGAGCAGAGCGAGGTCGGTGGGTGGGGGCAGGGGATGGCGTTGCCCGCGCCTTCTCTGGCAGCAGCTCACAAAGAGTGGCTAGAGAGTGAACAAGCCCAAGTGGAGCAGAGCGTTCGCGGTTTTTGGCATGCACTCCCAAATCGAAAATCCATTCATCCGTTTTTTCATTGCTTTGTCCAAGTCTGGGGGGCAAAAGGCCAGAGCCTCTCGCAGTGACTAACGGGCACAAAGCAGGGTACACCCTGGACAGGACACCAGTCCATCACAGGGCACACACACCCACACACACCCTGGACAGGACACCAGTCCATCACAGGGCACGCGCACACACACACACACCCTGGCCAGGACACCAGTCCATCACAGGGCACACACACCCACACACACCCTGGACAGGACACCAGTCCATCACAGGGCACACACACCCACACACACCCTGGACAGGACACCAGTCCATCACAGGGCACACACACCCACACACCCACACACACCCTGCACAGGACACCAGTCCATCACAGGGCACACACACCCACACACACCCTGGACAGAACACCAGTCCATCACAGGGCACGCGCACACACACTATAATAAAGGCATGAATCTCCTGAAGGCTATTTTAAAGCTCTCTGTTGAAGCTGATCAGTGAGACTGACAATTAAAAGCACGGACATTAGCAATTTTGGCATTATCGTCCTCTGAAAAAGCTAGCCGAGTGCATTTGGAAGTTCTCTTTTTGCACAGATGCTTGCTTGACAGCTGTCCCGTGTGAAAAGGTTTAAGACAATCTCCAGTTCACAGAACTGCCCGTACTGATATTGCCTGCAGAAATAAGGCAGAACGGCGACATCACACTCACTGGGAAACCTGCAGGAATGAGGAAGACAGCAGCTGGAGTTGTTGTGGGGCAGTAGTGTCACAGCAGCAGGTCTGGGGTGTCTCAGCCCCTGGTGCAGCCCAAGACAATCCTCTCTCTTCAACACCCAGCCCCCCGTCCCCCCAAATGCACACCCTTTAAATGTCGAACCAAACTTCATTACTCAGGAGAGAACCCTTAAGTGGTGGACTAATGAATCAATTTCCTCCGTGTTGGCAATTTTCAAGCAATGTAGAGGCAGTGTAACCGCCTGTGAAAAATCATAAATCCTTTCTCCCAAACCGGTTCTACTCATTCCTACTCCTGGGCCACCTGTTCTGGAAAATCGAGGGGGTCTCGGCGTTGCACCTCGGGGTGGCCCGAGCTTCGCGCCCGCGACCGCGCGGGATGGCAGTGTGTCGGGCGCCGAGCAGTGACAGATGGGGGGAGGCTGAGAAGCCAAGGCAACCGGCTTGGGAAAAACCAGGAGAGGGCGGATTATCCCGACCGCTCCTTTAACTCTGAGGAATGTCTCCACTTCTATAGCTGCAGCTTCCCCGTCCTCCTCCTCCGGGAGCACAGGAGTGGAGCTTGGCAGCACACCCTGCGAGGCAGTTCCTTCTTCCTTCCAAGCAGTGCCTGGTAAGTGAGAACTGAGACACCCTGAGTCATTCACAGCCACCGCTGCAACGAAGCCAAATTAACAGAGAGGCCTGTCACGGGGCTCGGCTGGGAGATTGGCTTTTAAATTGATTTTGCCTTCGGCATGTTGTGAACGACCATGGCCGCCTACTGAGGGCCATTTCCTGTCCGAGATAAAATAACCCCAATCCGACAGGGAGGAAAAAGGAAGATGGAGAGATAAGGAATGCAAACGCGTCTGAAACTTTTCCTGGGTTTTCTTTTTGTAAGTGCAATTCTGGACTGCTTTAAGCATAAGACATCAGGCCACTGCTCACAGTTACCATCGCTCATACAGACCCGATCAGCTGAATAAATTCTTTGCTTAACATCACGGGAATGCTTTGCCATTCATTAAATGTTTGGTCACTGGTGGTAAATTGATCCATCGACCCAATCCAGCTGTTATTTTTTACTTGGAATTGTCAATTGTTTTTCTTTTGTTAACCTTCTTGTTAACCAACAAGACCTGGCTCTCTGGCAACAATTCTTGGCAAAGACGCCCTGCTGCGTGGGAGACATGTAGACACGCTCCTCTAACACGCCCACCTGCAGAGCTCGGCGATGCCTGTCCACCAGCAAGCGCTCCGCCCAGCCCAGCGGGCAAGGGAGTACCGATTGGAAGGGAGTCAGGTCCCGCGCTGACATCACTGCTAGCTTTGCAAGCACCTGATTGGTTGCAGGAACTGCTGTCCTAACAACCAAGAGGACACTGGAAGACTCATCCCAGCCCTTTCCACTACAGCTCTGAACCAGCTGTAGGCAAACTCTCCCTGATGGAGGTTTGTAGCCACTGCATCTAATCGCCTTTTCTGGCTGTGTCGGCATGTGCAATTTCAAGGGTGGGCAAACAGAGAAGAATGACAATGTAGCACACATTCCTTCCTTACACCGCCGTATCAATGTAATTGCATTACGAGCAGATGCAGTATGACGGAAATGGACGCAGTCTAATTCCATCCCTGGTACTCTGGCATTTGTAAGGCTCAGCCCAGGCTTAGAGAAAGACAGGACTACAGCCGCCCTGGCAGTTCAGATGGGAAGATCAACAAAGAACCCAAATGAGCAGGAGCTGCTCATGGTGGTGAGTGCACACACAGTACCTACAGCAAAGGGTGTGGGGTCAGAAGCCTTTGTTAACGAGATGCATAATTAGTCTGCACATCTAACCAGAACAGTAGGAAATAGTTCCCTACTATCAAAGGGAAACTGCTACTGTCTTCTATTCCATTCACTCACAACTGTTCTTTATATTATATTATATTATATTATTATTTAGTATTTTGTAAAAGGACACATATTTACATCTGGCTAAATTCCTCTCCTGGTCTATACACTCCGACATTCCTACAGCTGTGCTTTAATTCCACCGGTGAAGTCATCCTGCCCTTCCCCACCTCCTCTGCTTGCTGTGTGACTCCGGTGGCGGCTGCGCTCGGCGGGTTGGTGTAAGATACCTTGGGACCCCTGGGGAGGACCAGCGCTGTACAAATTCAAGAATCTCCGGCGTGTTCAGCGATTGAAAAAGTGAGATCTGCTTCAATTCCCCCGCGAGCCCCAATCCTTCAGGTCTCATAGGTGCAGTAATACATCAGCCTCTGGCAGAATGCGCACAGCCTCATTGGTGTGCAAGAGTCCGAGTGCTTTTGACAAATGTACGTCTACATTGCCCATCCTGAGGTTTCTGCAGGGGAGCAGACTTAGAAGGTCTTTCTTCCTTTTACAATATTCTTATAGAACACTGCTTTTAAAACGTTTGGTCACTGTGTTCAAAAACGGGATATTGCTGACCTGGGAGGAGGGGAACAAGTCAATCGACCCCTGTCTTACAGGCTGAGAGCACTTAATGTCTTCCGTTTCGAACAGAGGAACTTCCAACGTATCAACATTCAGACGTGAGCAGGGAGCACAAAAAAAACTGCACGGAAGAGCATTTAAATCTGGGAACACTTCTTTACCCAAAGGGTGGTGGAAGCATGGAACAAGCTACCCTGTCATGCTGTTGAAAGTGAGAACTTGGTTCCTCTCAATAAACAGCTTGATGAGATCCTGGAGTCAGTTAACTACTTAATACCATACAGGCTAGACGGGCCACATGGCTCCTCTCCTGTGTAATGATTCTTATGTTCTTGTACTGAATATTCAAAATCTGATTCCGAGCCAAATACAACCAGTGAGTTACTTAAGGGTCCGCAATGAGAAAGGAAGCAGAGGGCAAAAATAAAAATGAAGAGAGTACATTTAAGACAGAAATTGTGTAAGGCATTTCATTACACAAAGAGTGGTGGTTGTCTGGCACAAGCTTCCCCAAGCCAATACAGTTCTGAATTATTGGTACAGAAATGAGCAACAGGAATAGTTACATTTTTACATTCTTGTGTATGTCATATGAAATAACACCATGCCTGGATTCAGAATGCAAGGATGTCGAATATGATTAGTTTGTCCATTCATCCATTTTTCTAACCACTTTTTTCTAACCATTTTCTATTCAGGGTCATGGGGGAGCTGGAGCCTATCCCGGCAATCAAGGGGCACAACACAGAGTACACCCTGGTCAAGATGCAGGTCCATCATGGGACACACAGGCACTCACACCAGGGCCAATGTTTCCAGAAGCCAATTAACCCACCAGCAGGCCTTTGGACCGATGGAGGAAACCGATGCAAACCCAGGGAGAACATGCAAACTCCACACAGACAGCACCCCAGGTCTGGAATTGAGCCCAGGGCCTCGGTGATGCGTGGCAGCAACACTGACCCCTGATCAATTCGTCCTGTGAATAATTAATAACCGTGGAACAGAACCGCAGCAGGCTCTCGGCTGCCCGGCTTGGAAAGCAAGTCGTTTGAATCCAAGACTCCCCTCCCCGTCTCTGAGAGTCGCCGGCCTGGCCTGACCTTCCTCCGCTCGCCGGATTGGATCAGATCCCCGGCCTAGCGGGCTGGCTGACACCCACACAGGATGAAACCGGCTCTTCTGCGCAAAGCCCCCCCCCCCCTCCCTCGTCCTTCCTGCCTTTCCAGTCGGATCCCCTGGGACGGGCCTTCCATTCTGCTGAGCGCTGCGGGGTCGGGATCGGTATTCCGCGCTCCGCTCGAGACGCAGGGCCGGAATCGGGGGGGGGGTGGGAGGTTGGAGCCGTCACCCCAGCGTGGTGCCGCTGTCCACCCTGCTCAGCGCCGTTCTGACCCCGCGCGAGGAGGAGAAGATTGCTTTCTGTGCCGGCGGGCGGAACAGAGACACGAACGAAAAGTCTCAATCTTCGCCATTCCCCCTCGCTCTCCCTCCCCCTCCCTCTCCCCCTCGCTCTCCCTCTCCCTCTCTCTCTCTCTCGCACATCTTGTCTCAGCAGGCTCTCGGTGCAGAGAAGAGGCTTCCAGACAGGGATCAAGGAGAGCTATTTGCAGCTCCTTCTCTCCTTCCTCCTCTGTGTTTCAGGTTCCCTCGCCTCAGTCTCTCCATTTCGTGAGCCCCTCGCACAGCTGACTCCGGACAGCCCCCCGAGTCCTTCTCCAGCTTTTCCTGTTTAGAGTAACACCCCCCCGCCCCACCACTCTCTCCCTCTCTCTACCCTCTTCCTCTCCCCCCAATTCCATTTCAGCTCTGCGGGCTCTGAAGACAGGAAGGAACTGTTCTGTCACCCCGGTCTGTACGCGGTGGGGGGGGGTGTCATCACAGCCTGCAGGGAGGGGGGGCAGTGTATTCCGCTGGGTTATTCCAAGCAGCAGTGCAATCCAGCAGCTTTTTGCCTGTCAGAGCCCTTATTAAATAATCACCATTCGGCCTGTGCTCTTGTGCTTGAAGGGACCCCCAGAGCCGGCACAGGCAGGCAGGCATCCCATGAGCTCCCAAGATCCCAATCGGGCCCGATTGTTCGGCTGATTGGCGATCTCCGTTTCCCCAGCTCCGGGAAAAGATCGCATCTGGCTTTTCTGCTCAGGAGTCATTTATCCTGGCACGTGAGAGCGCGTGTTGCATCACGCCTGGCTCCAGTGCCCCTGCCAGAGCCACGGGCCTGCTCCTGCGTTGATCACACCGACTGCTTGACGTGGGTTTCGTCCCGCAGCCCAGAGGCATGCTGGTAGGTCAACAGGCTTCTGGGAAAATTAGCCCTGGTGTGGGTGTACGTGTCTGTCTGCCCTGCGATGGAGTGGTGTCCAGTCCAGGGTGTGTCCTACCTCGTACCCGGTGCTTGCTCTGGGTTGCTCTTGGCCATCAGTGGTCACCCAGATACTGAAGTCAATGGTGGACTTGAATTCAAAGAAATCCGGCCCTATGGATGGCCCAGTAATGGGTGTTTGGAGAAATGGGAGTGCCCATCGGATACAGGGAAGAAAAACGGGCACGGAAACGCCACGAGCTGGGAAGGGGAAGGAGATCCGCGGCGCCCGTCGGGAGAGACGGATTAGCCAGGGACAGGGGGTCTGCCTGACAGAAGGAGGGAAGTCGAAAAGCAGAAGCTCTCTGGGAGCGGGAGGAGGAGAAGGCCGGGACCTGTGGAGCGAACCCGGATCAAACCAGGCTGTTGATGAGTAGCCCTCGGCTTCTCTTCCCTCTCCTAATCCCCCATTCAAACTGTCCTTCTTAATTGGGAAGATGCTGTGCCCTACCCGGCTCTCAGGCAGCCACTCAGCTACACAGTCACCCAGGAAGACGCAGGGCTGTCAGGTCCTCAGTCCTTGTGCTGCTCTCAATTCATTAGAGCTGATTGTTGGCTAATTGGCTAAAATGAGCCAATCTGTCACTGTGATTTGGTTGTACGCCAGCGCAGATGTAAAGAAGCCGGCAAAATTGGATGGAACAGTTCACTCTGGGACCTGAGCTGCCTCTGATGCTGTTGTAGATTTAAAGAGAGCGTCCTGAACAGAGGCGTCCAGGGCACCCTGACCGACAGAGGATGTCCTGTGGCGAACCCAGTGGACACCCCCCCCCACCACCACCACCACAGCAGGCCAGCGTGTGTGTGTGTCTATGCTATGAACAGGGGAATTGTTAGGACTGACGCATGAGGCGCAGACGAGCAGCCCCCCCCCCAGCCTGCGGGCCTCAGACGCCTCAAGCCCACTCAGACACGGGGGCATGGAGATCACAGCCTTATAATAATAATAATAATAATAATAATAATTGCTTACCCTTATATAGCGCTTTTTCTGGACACTCCACTCAAAGCGCTTTACAGGTAATGGGGATCCCCTCCACCACCACCAATGTGCAGCCCCACCTGGATGATGCGACGGCAGCCACAGTGCGCCAGAACGCTCACCACACACCAGCTCTCAGTGGGGAGGAGAGCAGAGTAATGAAGCCAATTGATAGATGGGGATTATTAGGAGGCCATGATTGGTAAGGGCCAATGGGAAATTTGGCCAGGACACCGGGGTTACACCCCTACTCTTTTCGAGAAACACCCTGGGATTTTTAATGACCACAGAGAGTCAGGACCTCGGTTTTACGTCTCATCTGAAGGACGGCGCCTGTTTACAGTATAGTGTCCCCGTCACTATACTGGGGCATTAGGACCCACATGAGCCGCAGGGTGAGCGCCCCCTGCTGGCCCCACTAACACCTCTTCCAGCAGCAACCTTAGTTTTTCCCAGGAAGTCTCCCATCTAGGTACTGACCAGGCTCACACCTGCTGAGCTTCAGTGGGTTGCCAGTTGTGAATTGCCTTGCACCCACGGGCCCCGAGAAGCTCGGAGCTTCAGCCAGAGACTCTGCAGCTGTGAGGTACTGAACAAAAACACAGTTCCACTGTGTTAAGGGACTAAAAGATTTTTCTTCACAAAAAAAAGGATTTATTGGTCGATGTTGTGGAATTCTGAGTATAAAAAATGAAGAAACGCAAGGAAGAACATAGGTTTCTCTCCTTCCTTCATATCCTATCTGTATTCTTAACAGCCTCCCCTAGTCGGTGTTCTAAAGCAAATCGCACAGGAAGTCGACACCCCAGTCGATTGGCAGATTTTGGAGAAATAAGGAGATACCGAGGGAGGTGTGAGCCGGAGGACGGTCTGTACGCGGAGTCTGTCCCTCGCTCGCTGTGACGTGTCTTCCGCCTCCCGAAGCGCGAACAGTGATAGGCGAGTTCCTGGCGCTGACGTCACAGAGCGTTCCAGGCGAAGGAACGCGTCTGCCTCTGCGCTTCAGTACACCTGCACCTATACCCTCACGGACCCCAGCGCAGCCTCCTTCCTCGACGGCGGGTTTTGCTTTTTTTGTGCCGTGTTGACAGGCTGGCGCGAGCCGGCCCGTGGAAAGAGCCACGAGCTGTCGCCCACCCTGCGTGGTGGAGCCGCGAGCCTGCCTTTCTAGGCTTTGAGAAACGCATTCAACCCCTCTCCAGTCAGGATGCGGCAGGCAGGATTTAGCCCGTGGAAAGAAACACCGAGATTTTCCAAATGTATAACGTGTGTCATATTAAAGATCTTTATTCTGCACGAAAAAGAAAACGACCATGATAATGATGATGATACCGTTCTTTGAGAAGGGAAAAAAAAAGGTTATGCTGACCAGGTTTGCAGAAAGTCATTTTTTTAATGTTTAAAATCAAAGCGCGCTCCCATTGGAGCGACTATTTTTAGAACCCGATTCCGTTTTAAATCCCCTCCTCTCCCCCCCAACCAACCATCCATCACCCCCGCCAGAAGAAGTCACCCCGGAGAGTGACAGATCCGTCTGCGGCGGAGGCGAGCTTCCTGGCGGGCGAGCAGCGTTTCCCCCAGCGCCAGGACGCCGAGCCCTCAAAGTTACAGCACAGCACCGCACTTCATGCCGAAGAACATCGTCGCTAGGCTGTTCGGGCTATTAAAATTGCCCCCGCACGCTGGCACGTTGAAAATTCGGGTGGCAGCGACACACGGCGTTATGACAGATCGATCTGTCGCCCTGTAGCAACGCAGGGACGGAGCTCTTCAGTGCGGCTGTTGCGATTGTTTTAAGACGGCAATAATCCTATCCAGTAGGGAAAGAAGACCAACTTTTTTTTTTTAATTCGGGCAACATTATCGGACGTGATCTGGAATAAACGCGGCGGCAGTAAGCAGGTCCTTAAGCGCAGGACAGAGGAAAGCCGAGCCGGTCGCAGAGGCGTTTTGAAGTTCCGAAATCAGAGCGCAATTCGGGACCGCTGCATTCCGAAAATCGCAATTCTCGAGTAAATCGACCCTGCTTGGACACTTTAATACTCTATATGGCCGGCACGCATGTATCACTCTAACCGAGCTCTATGTGATCCCGTATACAGACACAAACCCGTGACATAACCAGTAGTTATGCGGGGGAAGTCGACCAAACACCCATCAGAAAGCAAAAAGGTTATCGTTTTCATAACTTCCTCAGCACACCGTGATCATTTCAGCCCCGGTGGGGACCCTACCATTAAAAATCAAGACCGAGCGCAATTCTCTCTTACCTCGCTGGCGGGGGGATCTGCGGTACTCCCGGTCAAGCTCCGCGCTCCGACAGCTCCTTCTGCTCCGCTGTATGCCGGCTTCAGTTCCTATTTGACAGCGCGTTCTGCATTTAGCTCGACTGTCTCACTCCCCTCCCTCCTCCCTCGCTCGCTTTCCCCGCACCAAACACCCCCCCTCCATCACCACACACACACACCTCCTCCTCCCCTCCGCACCCCACCGCAAGCATGCCTCCGGCGACCGGCAGTTTAGGGCAAGATGTGGCGTCGCTGCGGGGGAGGGAAACGAGGAGGTGGGAGACAGTGCTCCTCTCATCCGCCGCTGAACCGGTGGACTCCGCCGGAGCGCCGGGATACTGACCGCGATGACAGTGGAAAGGCTGCGGTCTGATGGTGCACTGGCCCCTGGGAGGGACTGTCACCCCCCTCGCCGTGGTTTTGGGGAGACACACCGGTGCCCCCAACGCCCCCCCAGCTGCCCAGCTGGTTAAAACGGCGCCGTAGGTTAAAAGACGGGTAGATACAGTATTGAAGCCGTTAAAAGCCTGGACTAAAAAAAAGGTTTCTGGCACACAGAGAATGTGATTTATTTATTTGCAGGATGGTGGGGGTTTTTTATACTAAATACTCTGGGGCGAATATCCTACGTCTGGGTTTCCTCGCTGGAGCCGAGACTTCAGTGAAGCCTGACGTGGGCTACGTCCGGCGGGACAGCTGCAGGAGATTCTGTTCAAGACGCGCGGTGCCATTACAGAAAAGCACATACAGTGTTCAAGAGTTCCGTTCTCCTCTTTTCAAGCGTTTTCTTACGGGCTGAGTGTCACGTCTTTGAGCACACAGAGACAGAAGTGTGGGTTTTAAGCTCACAGCCGCAGTCGGGGTGAAGTTTGGCCAAGCCGAATGTTTCAGTTTAAAGGTGTCTTGTTTCGGTAACCTTCATTTCCTACAGGCTGGAGACTGGGATTGTTCTGGAAGCTGCGGGTTCGGCTTTGCCCTCGACCCGAGAGTCCCGATAAATAAATAAACGATTCGGCTCTCGCGGAGCGCGGCGGTCCCGTTACGAGTCGTCGGCAGATCTCCGGGATCGCTTCCTGTGTGATCGCCGAAGCGCGTGACGCGTTCGATCGAGTGGGCTCCGCGGTCGCGCGCAACGGAAACACCCGCACCCCCGCGGCTCTCCCAGCCCCCGCGTGCCCGTTCGGATTGAATCGAGGCGGCTACCTTACTAAACCGATCACCAATCACACGTGCTCCGAGTCTTTACAAACCTGATGATTCTAAGGCGCCGGAGTGGCTGGACTGAGGCTCTCCAGGACCAGTGCGGGTCACCCCTGGGTCACGCAGTACATGAAGGGTGGTGTTAATTCCTTTCTTATTTATGCATTACCTTCAATCGGGAATACAGTGCTGCATGAAATCGCTTTTCCTATCATTCCGAATTTGTTTGCAGTGTGGGTTGTAGTATTCCTTAACTCACGCACACGTGCTTGCTGCTGTGTGACTGTCAGCACGACGTTCTCAGAGATGTTTCTTCCCCAGTGTGACCCTCAGAAAAGATTACTGCTGGGCACCTCCAGGATTCCAGGTTTGCAAAATAACTCGGGGCTTTCTCTATGCTCTGCATTGCTTAGACTATACTTTCATACACTTTACTCTGTTTTTACCCTGATCTCACTGTGGTTTAGTGCACTGTGGTGAGCAGCTATATCACCCTGCACTTTACAGCTGGCAGCCCACTGGAGCTCAGCAGGTGGGAGCCTGCTCAGTAGCTGGGTGGGAGACTCCTGGGAAAGCTGAGGCAGCTGTTGGAAGAGGTGTTAGTGGGGCCAGTAGGGGGCGCTCACATTGCAGTGTGTGAGGGTCCTAATGCCCCAGTATAGTCACGGGCACATTCTACTGTAAAAGGGCACCATCTTTTGGATGACATGTAAAACTGAGGTCCGGACTCTCTGTGGTCATTAAAAATCCCAGGGTGTTTCTTGAAAAGAGTAGGGGTGTCATCCAGTTCAGGGCCACATGTGGGAGCCAGAGCCTATCCCAGCAAGCAACGGGCACAGGACCCTGGGTGCAGGAAACCCGTGTGCACGAGAGGAAAACATGCAAACTCCACACAGACAGCACCCCAGGCCTGGAACCGAACCCAGGGCCTGATGCTGACCACTGCACCACCCTGCTGCTCCTAACCCATCTCACTCATTCATACAATGCCTGGACGGAATTCCAGTTAGCACCAAAAGAGCAGGATAAGGCAACCATCCGTTTTAATTTGGCTCGGGCGACCGGAAGTGGCCCGACACAGCTGATTGGGGTACCAAGTGATCCCCGCCTACCATGGCACGTGGTTCTCCCAAAATCTTCCAAAACGGGAGAACTGGGCGCCTGGCCGCCTCAATGCAGTCTGTTTCGCTGATGTGTCTTTGCTGACTCACTTTGCAGGATTCAAGGCGCTGCTGTTGGACTAGTGTCTGGGCTGTCATGAGGAATTGGAATCCAATTATGATGATGTAACGCGATCACGGCTCGGACGCAGCCCCGACAGAAAGAGTTTTTACCGTGCGGCGACGAGACGTTTGGCACAAGTGTGCGTGGAATTTCTGGCTGCATTTGTTTGTTTGTTTGTTTGTTTTTACCATTCGTGAGGCACCTCGGTCAAAAAGCATCCCTCCACGCTGGCGCGGGCCTCTTTGGGGTCGTTGTCGCTGGTCGCGTTTGTTTTTTTAACACCCGGCAGCGCTCGAGGCGAGAAACACCCGAGGGCGTGGACCTGTCCGCGCGGGGGATGGCTAAGAGCAGACTTGGGGTCCCCTCGCCCTCCACCCCACCCCCAGTTTACCCCCACCCTGCCGGCGCTGCGGCAGGACTGAGGACGTCCAGCCGCTGTCTGTAAACTGCGCAGCCAGGAGTCCGACGGCCGACAAGCAGGTTCCCAAACTCCGGGAATCGGACTTTTCGGCTTTCAATATCTGGGGGCGACAGCGCCTTCAGACAGCGCAGGACACGACTGGGGGCGACAACACCGCCTGTCCGCTCAGCACGTACTGGACATGTGCCGAGGGGAGGTGATACCGGAAATCCTCCGAGACTAGCGAAACACGAAGCTAGTGGAAGTGCATTTAAAAGCCGAGGCTAGGAAACACGTCTATATACAAAAACCGGTCTGGGGGTTTTCTTTGGTCACTTTTGGTCGTCCCACACTCCCACCACCCTTTGTGTAAAGAGGTGCCCCCCCCCTCCGCCTTTTCTGCCTCTTCCCCGTGTAACGCAACGGGGGCTCAGGCGGGCGCCCTTGCCGCATTAGGTCGGCCCCCCACCATCGGGGGGACTCCCGCGTCACTCTGCAGGGACCCAGCCCGGTGAGCCAAAGAGAGATCTCCCCACAGCCCACTAGCTGTAGTCCTGCTATCACAGGGAAGGGCGGTGACGTCACCTGCTCTGGTACGCCGGCTCTTACACAGTGCCTGTCGGCCGTAAGCGTTACACCCGCAATTTCCCGTTCTGCCCATGTGTTCGTGTAGCACCGTTCACGGACCTGGCATTGACTTTGATCACCGCCTCACCCTGCGTGCGCCCCCTTCGCTTCAACCTGCAAGAACAGGAGGGGGCACCTGTTTACACAAAGGGGGGTGGGAGTGTGGAACAAGCTGGCCGGCCATACTGTTTTTTTTTTCCTAAGAAACAGCTCGATGAGACACTCGACTACAAACAAAGAAAAGGACTCAAAGGGGCCAGATAGCTTTCTCTCGTTTGTAGCCGTTCTAGTGTTGAATCCACACTATCAGACAGCTGTACAAGCCACGAGTGAACATTCCCACTGGCGAAGATCCTACAATGGCCTCCAGTAAAATATTACAGCCATCTGTGACGGGCACGCAATTGCCTATCGCTTTTATAGTGATCTCGTTGCCTTAAGGTGCCGTGCCTCACAAAAAAACAATAAAGAAGGCCTTTTGATATCATTAGCGCTTATTTTAATTTGCGTCTAATGGTTTTGGGAGCGGTAGAAAACGCTCGCCCGCGAATCATATCCGTTTACAGCACGGCAGGGATAGAGTCTGACTCTAAATCTGACTCCCGTCACAGGGAAGTATGGGGGGGGCAGAAAATAACAATTGTATTCTCAGATGGTATAAATACCAATTTAGAAACAGCGGCGCTTCTAGTGAACATTGGCTGTCAGTTTCTATGGCAACGGGCTTGCAGGATTCCAGCAGAAGCGTTCCCACGGTGACACGCGCATGCCGCCGCAAGCAAAGCTCCTTTTTTTTTACGTCCCGGGTTCTCGCCGGGAAGGAGAGGAGTTATTGGATTTTAATCAACAAGGCCGAGGCTTAACAGCGCTCCGTTGTCACTGGCGTGAGGGGGGAGGGCGTGCGGGTTATGCCCTCCACTCCACACGCGCGCACACGCACGGACACACACACACACACGCACACACAGAGAAAGAGAGACCTGTTGTCGTGTTCATCTGTCAGACCCTCGTGGGTTCGGCGCTGGAAATGTTTGTTTTCTTGTGACGTCTTAAAAGGTGTAGGGGGAAATCGTTACAGGGGCAAAGGACAGCGCTCGGCAGATGTACAGCGCACGCAGGGCTCGCCATGAGCTTGATTAACCCGGCTGGCCGGCTTCAAAACTGGCAGCACCTAATGAACAGCAGCAGGTTCAATCCACGCATGCCGTTTTATAACTTGACGCTGCTGCCTTCGAAGGCGGGGGGTGGGGGGGGACTTTTTCCGGTTAATTTTACGGATTTCCACCCTGTTTTGAGTTTGAAGCTGAAAGCGCTGCAATAAAGATGGTATAACGTTGTGGGATTTAACTGCTTACTGCTGGTGCTTGGAACACAAAAGCATAGGAAAAGCGACAAACGGGGAATCTGGACCCGCCTCATTCGATTGATAGCTGTAATCCCGGACCTGGAGTGCTGTCTGTGTGGAGTTTGCATGTTCTCCCTGTTTATTTTGTGAGTTTTTCCTCCGGGGGATCCGGTTTCCTCCCTCGGACATGCTGGTGGGTTAATTGGTTTCTGTAAGTGAGTGTTTGTATCTGTGCGTGTCCTGCGTGGACAGGGTGTATCCCGCCTTTTGCCCGTTGCTTGCTGGGATGGCAAGACTAACTCATAATTGCATCCGAAAAAATACACATTCGTAAGTGAGACGCACTTCGGTGGTGCTGCGTGGCACGACACCCCGATCTGAACCCTCACTATTGTGTGTTTCATTCGAAGTGAGATATCGGTGGAGGATTTTGAAGTGGCGTGGGTGTGCCCCCTCTGGGTCTCCCAGCCCACACCGAACCCCGAACCCCGAACCCGAACCCTGCCCTGGGCTTTGCCGGAGGAGGGGATGTTAGCGGCCCAATGCGCCGTGCTGCGGCACTGTACGTCCAGCCGTCACCGGCAGAGGGCAGGCTGTCGTAACGCTCTCAAACGCTCAGCGTCTCAAGTCAGTTCTTCACAAAAACCGAAGACAAAAAGTCCATCTCTTTCGTGTGTTCAGCCAAATTAATTAGCCATCATCAGAGAAGAAAATTAAAGCAGAGCAAGTGCGCGGAAAGCTCGTCATGTATTCGTCTGCGAGGTTAGCATGCGTCATGGACAACAATCATCAATAATTTTTGCACAAAAAAATTAATAAATGTTGGTCTGTTTTATTCTGTAAAAGGCACCAGTTCGAAATTACCTCAAAAAGGTCGATCGCGTTTAATGCACTTTAAGTAGTGTATGAGACACCAATACCTGTAACCCTGATATAGGAACCATAGTTGCCAGGAACCAGTTGTGATCAGGAGAATGTGTCGGTCGGGGCGCTATTCAGCAGCGGCACCAGAAGGCTTTGGTGTTATGTGATTCGTGGAGTAAGGTAAAAATTTATACCACACGTGCAGAATGCGCAAACTTTGGGTTTACAGTTTACAGAAATGAGGGCAAGGCAAAACTGTGTTTATCCCTTGTGGTTAGAAACTTGTGGAAGTTAAATAAGTACAAAGTACTGCTCATGTTTCTCACAACAGTTAAAATAATAAGTGGGCACCGATGAGTATATTTCAGGGCATTTTTATAATTGGTTACTAACATTCCCCGAGAGAATTTCGGTTATGTGCTTACACGTCTAAGGTGGTTATCAAAATAGTCTCGCAGAAAAATGCCTGTGTCAAAGGTCTTTAACAAGACTGTGGTTTGCGCCTAAATCCCATGTTCGACAGCCACGCGGTGTTTTGTTAGAAAGGATGGTTTGAATGTACCAAAATGCAAGGGAAACCCTCTAAAAATCCCAATAAAATCGAAAGAAGGATGAAGCTGGGTAATTAGGAGAGTGTGGAAACCACAGGTTTGTAGATCGAAACAGATTTGTGCGTTAGAAAGTTGATACCCGGTCTGCATCAGGCTACCTCAGCATGGGGAAACTCCAGCACGCTGTAGAGTCCGCTGTGACAACCAGCGTGCGTATCACCACGAACCTGCCCGTTAAACGTTTTTGTTTTTGTCCTGGTTGTACCCAGCTCGGAATTTTTGAATAAAAAGAAGGTAAAAAGTGCTTTATGAGTGCTTTAATTCACTGGTGTGCAGCAGAAACTGCACAACGTGCTGAAGCCACTGTACCGCCGAAGGTACTGAAGGATTAGCAACTTCCCTGAAGCGCAGTCTGGCAAAACTAAAACTCGCCCGGTTTGAGTCAGCTTTGTGCCGCTGAGTCTAACCTCTACAGCCCCTGCTACATTTCTGCATAGTCCCATTATATTGCTAACACAGTAAAGCTGTTTAATATGTTTTTTTTTTAAATTTGTGTCCTGGAATATACCCCATTCATCTTCTAACCTGTCAAATAGGGGCTGCAACAGGCACATGGCAGGGCACATCCTGGATGGGACACCAGTCCATCACCGGGCACACAGACACGCTCGCACCAGGGCCAGTTCGCCCAGAAAACAGTTAACCCACCAGCACGTTGGACTGTGGGAGGAAACCCATGCCAACATGGGAAGAACATGCAAACTCCACACACACACACACACACACACAGCACCCCACGTCCGGATTTGAACCCGGAGCCCCAGCTCGGTCAGGCGGGAATGTTCACCAGTGTGCCACTGGGGCCGCCTGTTGAAATAATCGTGTGCTTGTCAAATCCGCAAAAACCGGCACCTCTTCCGTCTTCCCTGGGGGGTGGGGGGGGGGTTTAAGGATCGCGGGAGCATGGTCACCCCCTCTTCCTGTGCCCCCTTGCAGGGCTGCCCGCTGCGTGTGTTGGCGATGGCGGGCAGGGGCAGAGGCAGAGGCCGGGGTCAGATGTCCTTCAACGTGGAGGCCATGGGGCTGGGAAAGGGGGAGCCCCTTCCCCCTTCGACGCTTCAGCCCACCCCCCTGTTCCCGGTGAGTATCGGCAATTATCGATCGTGAAGGGAAATTTCCCGTTGATCCACAATTTTTAGATTGATTCTCTGTATACAAAGTGTACACAAAAGTGTTTTATATTGTCTCATATGTCTGATACTTTTTAAAGCATTTTTAAAGCAAGGCAGCTTAAACTGTGTCACACGTAACTGTTTGAGTCACTTTCTAGAGGCGATTTTGATTTTTAAGAACTTATTTTCTTTTCACAATTAAATACAGGCAGACGCAGCTTCAATGATACCCCATTGTCAAAAACTCCCTTTATGGAGACTAACTCGCTCTCGTTTGCTTCTGCAAGTTCGCTATCCGCTTAGCAACTCAGGGGTATGAGTTCTAGTCCTTCCTGAGCTGCTCTTCAGTAGAGAACAGGACAGCCCTGGGCCCTGCTCTACATGTGTGTGTGAATAAGAGCTTGATCACTTTCTCACTCGAACCCTGATCTCCGGGGAATATGTTCCTAACAGCGGGCTGGCCCCATTACTGCCCAGTCGAACCCCAACCCCCCTTCTTATTCAAGCACTTGCTTCCTCCTGGGTGTTGCCTTAAACTACTCGGGTTCAAATGCTTCTGAACCAAGTGATCTTTTATCCCCACAGCTACTAACCTGCTAACTTTGGTCAATTGATTGTTTTTTAATGAATGATATTGTGAGATACAATTTTATCATTTATATTGAATAGTCGATTGTATATTTTACTTTGTTTATATTTATCCATTTGTTATTAAATTATATTGATGTATTTTTTTCTTCTTATCACACGTGTCTCTCTTACTGACTGGTTCATTGTGCGCTAGATGAATTGTGTAGTATGGTGTGTCTTTTACCTGCCTGCAAAGCAAATTTCCCAGCTGTGTGCCAATAAAAGGAAGAAAAAATGTAGGATTACAAGCGAGAGGTGGCTGTTTGGCCACAATTCCACTTTATGTTTGGAATCTCACTGTGTTGCTCAGTAGCTAATTAATGTAAAGAGCCTATACAGTTGTTTCTTGTGGGACGCCAGAGCATTTTCATGTTTAGGATAGTTTGCTCCAGGCACCCACCACCCTCTGTGTAAAGACGTGCCTCCTTTTTGCAGTCATAAATGCACAAGTGTCATATGAACACGGAAATGAAAATCAGCCTCCCTTTGCACAGTTTATTTTTAGTGCTGCTTGTGTAGGCCTTCGCCTCGGCTCAGTGTGTGTGTTATTGGGACAGTCTAACTCTTGTCAGTTTTGGTGAGTTGTCTCATACTTTAACAGAATCGCGGGCTGCTTGCCTTCCCTGCAAGCACCCAGGGGATGCCTTAGTGATATTTTGGGTTTGCGGCACCTCGTTATCGAAAGGCAGTAGATGATCTTTTTCTTAAAAGGTTTGGAATACATACGTGTGGCAGGTGACAGGAGACTAGCCTGTTTCTCTGTAAATTGGGCCAACAGGTGACTGCAGTCCCTGAGCACTGAACTGTTCCTGTTCCGTGTGCCCAGAGCCAGGCTGGTCCTTGTGCCCAGAGCCAGGCTGCGGCCCTGTTCCTTGTGCCCAGAGCCAGGCTGTTCCTTGTGCCCAGAGCCAGGCTGTTCCTTGTGCCCAGAGCCTGACTGTTCTTTGTGCCCAGAGCCAGGCTGTTCCTTGTGCCCAGAGCCAGGTTGGGCCCTGTTCCTTGTGCCCAGAGCCAGGCTGTTCCTTGTGCCCAGAGCCAGGCCGGGCCCTGTTCCTTGTGCCCAGAGCCAGGCTGTTCCTTGTGCCCAGAGCCAGGCTGTTCCTTGTGCCCAGAGCCAGGCTGTTCCTTGTGCCCAGAGCCAGACTGTTCCTTGTGCCCAGAGCCAGGTTGGGCCCTGTTCCTTGTGCCCAGAGCCAGGCTGTTCCTTGTGCCCAGAGCCAGGCTGTTCCTTGTGCCCGGAGCCAGACTGTTCCTTGTGCCCGGAGCCTGACTGTTCCTTGTGCCCAGAGCCAGGCTGTTACTTGTGCCCAGAGCCAGGCTGCGGCCCTGTTCCTTGTGCCCAGAGCTGGGCTATTCTTTGTACCCAGAGCCAGGCTGTTCCTTGTGCCCCACAGCCCATGGAGAACAAGCCGGTGCCCCTGCAGGCGGGTGAGGAGGCCGAGTACATGTTGGCGCTGAAGCAGGAGCTCCGCGGCGCCATGAAGAACCTGCCCTATTTCGTGAGGCCCGCCGTGCCAAAGAAAGGTCAGTACCGCAGGGGGGCGGGGGTCCCGAAGCCCAGGGGCTGAGGGGGCGTCTCTGACTTTCGAAAGCAGACTGTCAGGGCCTCCGCCGCGATCAGGATTTCCCAGCTGCAGGAGGGGCTAGTGAGAGTCCGGTGGTGTCTCCGTGAAAACGAGGGCTTCAGGGCATGAGCCCTTCCTCTGGTTCAGCCAGGGAGCTTCACACCGATGGGCTCGTACTGAGACGGTCCTGGACTGGCTGAGCCTGTCATCCTCTGCAGGGGTCGCTAAACTGATAAACCGTTGCGTTCGTCTGCCCCTGCTTACTGGCGCGTGCCTGTTGTGACTGTGCTTGTTTCGTAGATGTGGAGCGCTACTCCGACAAGTACCAGAGCTCGGAGCCGACAGACAACACCATCGAGTGGACACCTGGTGAGTTCTCTTCGGTGGGACAGCTGGGCGGTGTCTTGCAGCCTCATCTGAAGTACTGTTAGGCGCGTCCTGGCTCCCTTCAAGAAACAGCCGGATAAGATCTTCCAATCAGGACAGGAACCACTCCTTTACACAGAGAGTGGTAGCAGTCTGGAACAAGCTACCCATCCATTGGGTGGAAGCTGATACTTTGGCGCCTTCTAAGAAACAGCTGGTTCAGATCTTTGGGTCAGTTAACTATTAACTCAGTCGGGCTTGATGGGGCCAATGTCTCCTCTCGTAATAATAATAATAATTGCTTACACTTAATATAGCACTTTTCTGGACACTCCACTCAAAGCGCTTTTGTAACCCTATGATCTTCAACTTCCTGTGGTTAGCAAATTTGAAAACTGCCTTTTCTGGTGGTGAAATTTTAATTTGTCTCATTTCTGTACATACTTTTCCCAAGAAAGTGATGCACCGACATTATGAAGTGCATCTCACTGCTTGTAGTACATTTCAGTGCGTCATGGCTTGTGGGTGGCAGTCATTAAACTTTCCCCACGTGTGTACCACAGGGACTTCCATAACATGGTGTTAGAGTCTTTCTCTAATAGAAGGCTTACAAAGAAACAAAATGTGACACATTTTAGATCAGTAGTAATCCAAGTGTCTCAATGAATACTGATTTACCCATTTAATACAATAAATTAATAGCAATATTTCTTACACTTATATAGGACTCCCCTCCCCCACCACCACTATGTAGTCCCCAACTGGAGGATATGCTGGCAGCCAGAGTGCGCCAGTCCACTCACCACACACCAGCTCTCAGAGGGGAAGAGAACAGAGTGATGGGGAAAACTAGGGCAGGATACCGGGGTAACACCCCTACTCTTTTTGAGAAATGCCCTGGGATTTTAAATGACCACAGAGAGTCAGGACCTGGGTCTCATCCAAAGAACAGTACCATTTTTACAGTGTCCCCGTCACTATACTGGGGCATTAGGACTCACACAGACCGCAGGGTGAGCGCCCCTTACTGGTCCCACTAACCACCTCTTCCAACAGAACCCCTCAGCTTTCCCAGGAGTCTCCCATCCAGGCACTGACCAGGCTCACACCTGCTGAGCTCCAGTGGGGCTGCCAGCTGGGAGCTGCAGGGTGGTCCAGCCGCTGACTAGTCGGGTTTCGGCGGTGTGATCGGTATGATCTCCCGGTATCCCCAGCTCACCCGTGATGGACGGTGTGTGACGGATCACATGTTGGTTGGGGCCTGTGGTCTCCGCGCCGGGGAGCTGCCAGCTGCCTCTGGGAGGTTTTTCCCGCGGCTTGGCGGCAGCGGTTTGCTGGGTCTGGGAGGGGGCGGCGATTGTAACCCCCTTGTGCGCCCGTCTGTGTTTCAGACTGGAACCGGCTGCCCAGGGAGCTGCGGATCAGAGTGAGGAAGCCCCCGAAAGAGAGTGAGTACCCCAGGGGGGCGGGCGCAGTGCTGGCATGGCATGGCAGGCCAAGGCAGGGGGCAGCGCGAGACCCCGAGACTGAGAGACCAGGGCTTCCCAGTCAGTCCTGGCAACACCTGTGTCTCCCAGTTGTCATTACGTGGCCAGCTCTCAGCTGCTGAGCCTCGTTGACGGGTCTCATCCTGAGCTCGGACAGTCGGGGTGATCTTGTTTGTCCTGCGGGACTGACCCAGCGCTGCGTTACTGTGTGTATTGAGCTCAGTGTAGGCTGAAGCTGCTCAAGGCCCTCTCCTGCTCTCCTGCAGAAGAGTTTCAGCTGTCAAGCGAAAGGTGAAAGGTGAAAGGTCAGCTGTCCAACGAAAGGTGAAAGGTCAGCTGTCCAACGAAAGGTGAAAGGCCTCACTTGAGCGTTCTGGCAGCTCAGCCCTTGCTGCTACCTCATTTACCTCGGGTGGGCTCAGCGGCGAGCCCGGTATGTGATTTTCCTCAAGGATGGGACCAGCAGTGTCCACAGCTGGGTCTTGTACCTGCAACCACTTGCTTCGTCCAAAGTCTCACCCGCTAATCCATGCTATCCCTTATCACTGAAGAGTAGCTAGTAGCTAATACAACAGTATTTTTATATTTCGGGGTTAGAAAGCATCAATACTAATGAGTGCTTTTCAAACCACAATAAGGGTAGTTACACAGTAAGGTGTAAATTCTCCAGGTATACACAGCGCCATATTCTGTGACTCACTAAACATCTGGTTATGTGAAGTGGCCCTATTACGCTGTAAACAAGCAGGCTTGTGAAAACGTCTCTTTTAATCCGATAGAAATATGACATTTCCGCCAACAAATACTCCTTACTTGTTGACTCTGCCTGCAGGTCACGTCGCAACATTTCCGCGGTGAAGTGTCTGCAGCACAGCCTGCACTGATTTGCTCGTCTGGTTCAGTCCGTCGGTCATTACAGGGACTAGTGGGCGGGAAGGGGCGCGATCCTCACAAACTCTCGCTCTCGCCTGCGGAGAGACCAGGGCTTTGCGACAACATGGCGACCTACGGTCCTTTCACATGGTTCACGATTTTGTGCTTGGTCCGGAATCTGTGACATCTTTCCGTACAGGACGTGAATTTGTTCTGTTACCGAGATTTAATAACCGATCTGAGCAGCTGGGACTGAAGTTCCTCATGAAGGCAGTTATAAGCTAAGCCTCGGTGACGGATCACAACAGGGCTGCTGGCCTCGGTCTGGGGTTGGTCCACTCTGTGCTGGTGGACTCATTCTCCACCACCTGTTGTCTCCCTCAGAGCCGTTGCAGGTCCCCAAGCGCAGCCAGCAGAAGCGTGTGGACAAGGAGGAGATCATCCGCAAACTGGAGGTGAGAACAGGACTGGACACAGGATGGAGCTCCTGCTTTAATTAGTTGACTGGGACCAGTTTTCTAATTGATTCCCTGTTGTTTATTGACATGCTTGGTGATCAGATCAGTTTCGTGGTTCTTATGTGATTGATTTCATTGGCTCATTTTTAATTGATCCTTTACGACTTGACCGTTATTGGTAAATTGATCCCTGCTGAGGAAGAGTCAGTGTTTCTCAGCTCTAGTCCTGGGTCTGGATCCAGCGTCATCCACCTGGTTAGACCTATTGAAAGCCTCGCAGTGCGCTGATTTTGGTTCTTTTTTGTGGTGCAGACACTTGAAAAGAAGGAGCAGGAGGTCAGCTCGGAGGAAGAGGAAGAGGAGAAGAAACAGGAGGAGGAGGAGCAGGAGAACGAGGAAGAGTACGACGAGGAGGAATTTGAGGAGGTCAGGGAGCAGTGTCAAACATCAACTTGTGACTCTGACACTGGTCATCCAGAAGAGAGCACTGACCCTGTGTCCCTTCCCCCTGACCGGCACGCAGCATAGAGCTCTGACCCTGTGTCCCTTCCCCCTGACCGGCACGCAGCACAGAGCTCTGACCCTGTGTTTGTTTGTCCCCCTGCAGGAGACGGACTACGTCATGTCCTATTTCGACAACGGCGAGGAATTTGGGGCGGACAGCGACGACAACATGGATGAGGCCATTTACTGAAGCCAGCGGAAAGCCCGTATCTCCTCTTTGTTCTGAATTTTTTAGGAGTGTGCCCTTTTATTTATTTTTTTTCTATGTGGGCAGCATTGTTTCATTCCTGGGCTGCCAGACTGATGGTTTGTGGTCACAACAGATTTCCGGGGGCAGATACGTTCACCCTTGACCCTGAACTTCAGGCTGTTTCATTGGAACTTCAGGTGAAAGGTGAAAGGTCACAAAGGACAGAGGTCGACTTCCTTTCACCCTGATGGCCTGCTTGTTTGCATGTTTGGGGATCCTACAGTCTCGTTGTTCCAGTCTGTTCAGTCCCCCTGAGGGAATCCGCTGCTCAAAATGTCTTCAGCGGGCTTGATGTTCAGTTTTGTCCCTCCAGGGGAAAAGATTCCAGATGCCATTTTACACGTTTCTACAACAGATCCTTTTTATTCAAATGTTCTTTTATTTTCTTGTAAAACAAACGTTTTAAAGGAAGGGTGTTTTTAAGGGTTTGGGAAGGTTTTCCAGTTTTTACTTATTTTAAGTCACAAAATTTTAAGCGAGAGCGGAGGTCGAATTGTACCAGCAGCAAAGCAAAGCCAGGTTCGGGTGTCCTGCAGAGTTTAGACTTCCCACCAGGTGGAGCTATTGTCTTTTTGTAGGGTCTGGGTGACATCAGTGTAGCCTTCCTAGCAGCTGGTTAGTCTAGGTGTAATATCATCTGGATCTGTGTACTTCTCACTGAATGTCTTTTTAAAAATCTCAAGTGTTTTAAATATTTTAATGCAGTTGATTCAATTTGCAAAATGACGTCTCATGGTAGCCCTGGTTCTGTTCTGTTTCTGCAGTAGAATAACCCCAGTGTGTAGCTGTAGTTTTAAAGAACTGCCACCAGGTGGTGGTGTCTGAAATGAACTGCGGGCTCATTGCCTTCTGTTTTGGATATAGGCACAATTTAAAATATCCCGCTGCCTTCAGACACATGACTTTTTAAACCGTTTTCAGATGCATTGCAGTCTTGTGTTTCTGAAATCTTTTAGGGTCAGGTGAAAGTAACAATGCGTGTTCATTCTCGGGCGTGTTTCTGGCAGAATAGTTACCGCCACTTAAAACGATGAGGCGCGCCAGGGAATGAGGCCAGGCGTTTTCCGGAAAATGCCGAAGTTCGTGCGAATCGTTTCAATGCAACTTGGTGATTTGTAATTTCATTGAACTGATGTGCTGCCGCTGATAAACGACGTAGGTGCGTCGACATTAAATAAAAACGGTAACTTTTGACATTTCAGAGCTGAGTTTTCTTAAGAAGCGGATGATTCTAAATATTGAAGGGGACCAAGTGTTGGTGATGCAACGATTTTTCTAGTGCCTACGAATTGGAAAACGTTAAGATTTAGAAATGAAGGGTTTTGAAAAACACTGTTTTCGCTACCAGAAAGCACTGGCCCGGTGTATCATAGAGAGAACTATTCATGCCTCGTTTTGGTGGTTTCCTCAGATATGGGACACCACGGGTGTTAAACTTTCTGTGAGAACACTGCGATTCCATGTAACACATGTAAATAAAACACTGCCCGGCTAGTTCCTTCACCTCTTTGCCTCAAAGAGAAATTTTCGACATTTTTTGAAGCGTAATTTGGTTTGACACTTTGCATTTTAAAACTCGTAGATGTTTTTAAAGCCATTTTGTGTGGTTTTTAAATAAAACCTTTTATGAAAAAAAAAAACCGTTGTCTTCGCTGCTGTCTCCCTGTGACTGGATGCCGTGGTGTCGTTGCGACGGCTGTTTCTTGTAAAAAAAAAAGTCGATTTTCACGAGACAGAACTTTATTTGAGGGCTGCTTGAAATAACAAGGGGTGCAAATTTTTAACTACGAGTAAGAAGTGTAGCAGTTACGTGCCGACGTCACATGATGCGTACAGTAGCAATTAATGTTGCAAGTCATGATTTTGCTGTCCCCACGACAGAGCATCAGAAGGGTTACAGGTTAGGAGCCGAGTCCATGTTTGGTCTGATTGCACATTAGGCTCTTCGGATTTCATCTAGCTGTTTCTAGAACACTCAGCGGCACAATGCAGACACCGGCCACTCTTTGAGTAAAGAGGGTCATAGTCTAGTGCTAAGCGGATGATTCTAAGTGCTAAGTGCAAAAAAACACTTCCTTCCCATTTCCCCAAGCCCCTGTCTCCCTGCTGATCCTGAAGATCTGTCGGACCAGCTCCGCTGAGTCCTTTCGGGATATCGAACCCTGGCATCAAGTCACCTGGTGTGTGCCGGGTTTCTCCCTTCAGGACAGACAGGGATGTCTGGGACAGGGGGTCGCTGGCCCTTTGTCATGCCTGCACCCTCCCTTAAACAGATGGTACCACTAGTTAGGCCTCACTTAGATGACAGTGCTCAATTCTGGTCAGCATGTGACAGGAAATATTCTGGTGATCGTGAGTCGGTCCAGAGAAGAGGAACCAGGTGCCTTCCTGGGCTGGAAGGGAGGGTCTGACAAGGTAGGCTGGGGGAACTGGAGCTTTTAGTTTTGAACAGAGAAGGCTGGCAGCAGACCAGACGCTGGTATTTTTAATCCTCAAAGATACTGACCAAGAACAGCCAAGTGGACTTTTGTCTTTATCAGAAGTGAAATCAAAAGTCGAGGAGGTTTCCAAGAGGGAACTGCATGAAGTGCATATAAAACCAGGAGCAGGAGGCATGTCCTTACACAAAGGGTGGTGGGAGTGGGGAGCAGGCTAACCAGCCATGCTGTTGAAGCCGAAACAGCTGGATGAGATCCTGGGATCAATTAGCTTCTAACTAGCGGATTGTATTTACAGAATATAGAGGGATTCAGTCCTGATGCTCCCAACACCTCAACACGTCTCATGAACATTATAATTACAGAGGAACAAAATACCTAGCATTGGTCACTTTTTAACAAGTTGTTAAATGCACTGCATGCATTTCATAAATACATATATTTTAATTTAACATCTCTGTAAGCTCTTTGCAAAATCTGTGTAGTCTATCATACTGGGAGGTCATGTATCTCGGGGTGTGCTGCGCCTCTAATTGATTTCAATTAATTGATTAAGCAGAATGAAAACCGATCATGTTTCCACGCCTCTCTGAAGACATCATCACGTTTCTATCTTCCCACATTGTTCCTGCTTGGTGTTGAGTAATCCATCAGATGAGACAGATTGCTCTGTACTGCACAAGTGTGATTTGAACTGTGCTGAACTTGGTTTTTGTAATCAACGTATTTCAAAGTGTCTAAAAAAAAACAACACTGCAATTGGACGATCCCTGCAGCCTTGTCCAAGAAAGGTGGGAGGTGAGTTCAGACCCTGAGGTCCTGCTGTGGTCAGGACCCCGGGGAGACAGATTTCTGCTGCAGTTCTTCTTTCAGCAGAAGAGTTTTCTGCAAACACTGCAAAACACAACGAAAACAGTTCTGTCAGCTGTGGGTTTGTGGGTGGGTGGGGATTCTTAAAGATCCCGTTTTGCTGCGTCTACAAGACTTCTGTGCTGAACGGTTTTGGAGTTTTGCGTCTCAGTGACAAGCCGTGCAAGAAAAACGAACGCAACTTTACGCCTCTGTTGTGTTGCTGTTGGTGCTGGTTAATGTTAACTGTGTGGTACGAAATCTCAGGAGAATTATTCTGAATAACTGGTGTTAAGTCTCGTAGGAGAGACTGCCTTAACTGATCACCTGAAGACCTCAGACCTCCTAAGGAGCCATACCGACACGGTCAGGATGATGAATCTCAGTTGTAGCCCTGGTGCTCTGCTGAGCTCAGGAACATGACGTGACTGTACAGCACATGACTTGGAACACTGAAGGCGGTTCTGCTTTCTCACTTCCTCCTTTCTGCCTTTGGAAAACAAGAAGGTTTCCTTCCAAGTATAACTCGAGCAAAAGGGCAGCAGAAGTGGAATCGAGTTCTGAGCTCAGACCGTCCTGGGGAATCATGCAGGGCCTGACACAGATGCTCACGCAGCTGTCAGTAATTAGCGATCGCTCCTGACAATCCATTCCTCTCGCAAACGCTATAAATACCTGCGAGATCCCTGTGTCTCTCTCTTGCACGTCTCTTGCATCCCACCTCCACCCCATCTCCACCTCTGCAGCTGCCCCTCGGTCACCCTGCATGAGGGTCCTGGCCTTCTTGTCCCAAGGCTGGGAGGTCAGCCCTCAGCCAAGCGGGTTAAGCCTGGATTTTGCTCCATGACGCTTTCATCTTGGGCGTTGTCATTCCCAGTGAAACAGGTTTGTCATTTGCAGTGTGATAATTAGGATTGGGGTAGGGTTAATGAATTGGGTGTGTTGAGACCCCCTTCCAGGGAACTCTACCCCCCCCCCCTCCCCCTTCCACCAGCCCTGCTAGGAACCCCCTCTCAGGGTCCTGGGGTCTCTTCCGTTCTGCACGTGATAGAAAAGTGTGCCAGAGTATTTTCAGCCTGCTTTGCTAACTCTGAACCCTGCAGCCTGTGAAAGTAGCAGAAAGAGCTGCAGAACCCCTTTATTGTTTGCATTTATACAGCGTTTTTTCCATCGACATTCTTCTGGTTCCTACAAACCCTTTAAAAAACCAGCACTCATGTGCACCAAGGGAAACCCATGTGTTAATATCTGGACACTAATAAGTTTAGCCAAGACCGGTTAAGTCCTCTTTCCTCAGTGCATAAAGAGGGTGTAGTCACATGCTACCTTGGCACACTCTGAGGTCACCTTCACAAAAAGGGCGGTCTCTTTGTCTGAAGGCTTTATCTATCGCCTTATTCCTATCAAGAAAAACAGCGTATGCCCATATGAAACATGCGAGCAGGAGTTCAGGAATTTCAAACCGCTACCACAGAGATGAGAAATGAAGTCGGCGAGCGACTGACACACTGCTTTGGTCTTGACTCACGAGGGCCTGACTATACAGATGGGAGAGAAATCACAGCTTTGCACATCCAACAAACTGCTGCTCTCTCCCAGACTCGTGCTGTCTGTCTCTTTCAAGCAGGATCAGAGCTGTGATGAAAGGTCCGCAGCCGTTAACATATGAGAGCTTTCTGCACACCGTTTGATATAAGGACACAAGGGGAATCACTAACTAGCGGAGGTCATTCGACCTACTCCAGACACCCACAACTCTTTGTGTAAAGAAGTGTTGGCTATTCCCTGTCTGGAATGAATTCCCCTGTAGTAACCAGCTGTGGCCCTGTGTGCTTGATTTGCTGCTAGGTTTGAACTGACCCCCAAGGCTGACGATGGCTGTACCTCTGCGGAGATTAGTGAGGTGAGGGACACTGGGAAGAAAACTGCAAGGTGAGAGCAGGCTGTCCAGCACAGCAGAACTTGCCCTCCTCTTGCATTTAGTCACAGGCTTGCAGTACGGTTCACATTCAGCTGATTTGTTATGCAAAAAGTTTTTAAAAAGCATTTTCGGGCATCTGCTCGAGTTCAATTTGTATTAGATCTTAGCTATGGCTTTGAGTTCTGCTCAATCGTACATCTTCAAGATGGAGAACCTCCTTCGAGCCTCAGTGGTCCAGGAGAGCCTCAGGCCACTGGGAATCAGTGTAGAGAAGAGAAGGTGATATTCTCTTGACTGAGCTTCTGGTGGGTGTCCCACGGGGCACGGCGTTTCACAGGTGGGGTGTCCCGAATTCCTGGTGCAGGACAGGTGAGCGCTGGCCTGGGGCAGGGGGGGGTGTGCTGGGGCAGGGGTGGATTAAGGAACAGGCTAGCATAACCTGTAGCCTGTAACCTGTAGCCTAACCTGACTTGCTGGGTTTTTTTTTTTAAACGGACCTGTGGGTCCCCATTGGTCCATTAAAACGTTGAATAATTTGTGAACCAATGATTGGTCAAATGCAACAGGTTCGCATTTCAAATTTATTTTGGCGGCTTCACCGGGCGATCTCTGGTGCACGTTTACGGTGGCTAGCCTCAACAGGTGCGATAGCAAATATGATAGTGGGGCGCAAAAACGGCACCGTGAGCAGGATCTACTTCAAAAGAGCCCCAGATTGAGCCAGCTCCCGCAACGGGATCAAAGGAACACGAGTCGCGGGCAGAGCCATCTGAAACGCCACCACCATCCCCACAAGACCAACGAGCCGTGTCCGAGCCGCCGCCGTGACTGTTGCACCTGCTACCGTGGGGCCAACAGAGACCGCAACACCGGCTCCCGCTTCCTACAGCTCGGCCCCAGGATGCGGAGGTGAAATAGATGAGCAGAGGCGGCCATACTGAGCTAAACTGGGCCCGAAATCGTGTCAAAACCAAGACGCGGAGCTTGCAGCATCGGAAAGACAACATAGACACCAAAACAGGTATTTCTCTGAAACCCTCTTCAAAAGAGAACTCGGAAATGGCCAGTGTGTGGCAAGAGAATGGCTGCTGGTGTTTTGTTTCGCATGTAAATTATTTGGGGGCGGTGATAATCAGTCCGGACTGACCGCAGGCTGTAGTGATTGGGAAAACGCCGCAGCACGCCTGGCTGAACACGAAGTGTCGGAGAGCCGTAGAAAGGCTGGGGTTGCATAACGCTATGCGATGTGCTGATTGTGGTCGAATAGATTCAGAACGATAAAGACAGTTTGAAAGTGAATATGAGTATTGGACTAAAGTCTTGAAAATGGCGGTAGCAGTGGTGGTTTTTAGCTGAGCGAGGGCTGCCTTTTAGGGGGGCGCAGAGAAATGTTCGGGCGCCCCGACAACGGGAACTTCACGGGTGTCCTCGAAGTCTATCAGCGAGTTTGATCCCTTCTTGACAGCCCATCTAGAAACATATCTCCCCGTCGATGCCGTGTAATGACTGATTTGAGTCTATTGACTGCAGTGGACTCGCACGAGTGGGGAGTGTCCTGCTGCTCTTGAAAAAACGCGCTCAAACGGGGTGGTCGCTGGTCTCGGCTGTGCGTGCGCAGGATTTCTGTTGTCAGCTCGCAGGTTGGCTGTGAATCTGATTTATTGGTTGTATTGCTGTACTTGCATTACAGGCTGCTGTAGTGTGTGTGTATTTGGACTCCCCTGTGTAATGTATGTGTTCTTACATTCCGCTTGAATCGGTAGCAGGCTCGTACTCCGAACGCGTCACTGAATTATTACAGGATTTTCTCTCGCTTTTTTCTAGTAATTGGATGGGGGCCTCTGATCACCTTAAACCGCCACTGGCTGAGGGATTGGGGGTGTGTGTGTGTGCGTGCTCTGGGGGAGCTGGGAGGTGTGTGTGCACACGTGTGTGGCTGTCAGTCAGAGGCTGGTCAAGGCGCTGGGGAAGACTGAGGAGAGGCTGAGGAATGTGTACCCTCGCCTGCTGCCTCTGCAGAGCCGCACGTAGCCCAGTCCCTCCCCCTGCACAAGGGCTCCTACAGGATTGGTGGCTTGGACTGCACACAGGTGGGGGGACTGGTTCTGACCAGCTTGGAGGGGGAAAGATACACAAGTGCAGCTGAATCTTCTTACCCCTTAAAAAATACACCCCATTCCAATTTTCTAGGATTTCAGGAAATGTTTTGGAATTGGAGAATCCCACGATTTATGCCTAATCCAGTCTCTCCTCTGAGCTGGAAACAGTACAGACTGTCCATGTGCTGTAGAAGGCCAGGCTGCCAGTGCTGCCGTTTGTAACTGCTCCTGTTTGTGCTTGGTGTTGTACTGTGCTGTATTTGCATCACTGTACCAAGACTATTTATCTACTATAAGTTCACTGCAACTTAATAATAATACTGGCTACAGAATTGCTTATATTGTATGTCTCATTGCTACAGTATCTTTGCATTCTGTGTTTCTTTCATTACGGCGGATGTACTGTATAGTTGTATGTAGAAATGAACTCAGTCACGCAGAAGCGACAGCGGACGTGAATACCGCTGTTCTTTTGCGAAGGTAGCAGCTCCGCCCGGGTCCGTCACAAACGGCGCAGACGTGTCTCTTCGCCGGGACTACAAGTGCTCGCGGAGGAAGCAGCCGGGAACGCGCTGTTCTGTGTGCAAACCGCTGCCCACGCGCTGAACGCCCCCGACGCGAGACCGGAAGCTGTGAGAATGGCAGGACTAGCAGCCGCAAGAACGAACAGAAATCAAGACATATCTGTGTATGACTTCACCGTGTCGGTGTGTTACATTAGATTTGACCTGCAATTGGAGAGAACACGATTTGATTACATACTGCACCTATAATATGCCCATCTGCTTAATTCAAATGCCCTGTAAATGTTCTTTGAAAGCACGGTATAAACGTATTATTGCGTGATTTCGGTTGAAGTTGTAAAATTTACTACAGTTAAAATTGTTGCTGTCAAAGCGTCGTGGTATTGAATATACCCACAGCCCGAGCCTCCAGTGCAGATACAGTTTAAACTGTCTGCTGCAGGCCCTGCAGGATGCTCGAGGCTGTAAATGCTGCGGGGTTAGGGCCTGCTCTGTTTTATGCTCGGCATTGTGCCACTTTACCTGTCGGCTAAGTTTCGGGGCTATGCGTTTCAAAACACCCCGGGACGGGTAGGGGTACGCCGTGTTTATTTGCCCGTGCGCATTTCACACCCCCTGTTCGCGTGTGGAGGTCGAGACGTAAGAGATGGGAGGGGAGGATGCGCGCGCGCTGCGTGCCTGTTGGTATTGGGACTCGTGGCGTCTTGTTTTTTTCACGTCAGCCTGCGGTCCGCGAGAGAACAGGCTGTGCTCGGCACTTCCTCTTTCTACAGAACACGCGTTTCTGCCAAAACACGTTCAGGTCCTCTTAGACATTACTAAAACGCACAATTTGTACTACTGTACCTTACAGCAATGCATTGTTTCCTACAGGTTAATTACACCACAGAGTCTGGGTTACAGTTTGCAAGAGCTATAATTGCAATACACTTCGAAGACAACTGTTTTATGCCTGAACCTTTGCATAATTTCCATCCATCCATTCACTAACCTGTTTATCAAGTATAGGGTTGCAGGGCAGCCTGGG
This sequence comes from Lepisosteus oculatus, assembly GCF_040954835.1. NCBI lineage: Eukaryota > Metazoa > Chordata > Actinopteri > Semionotiformes > Lepisosteidae > Lepisosteus > Lepisosteus oculatus. The sequence continues at coordinate 4,388,290 of NC_090722.1, read as the reverse complement.
CCTATCCCAGCAAGCAACAGGCACAAGGCAGGGTTCACTGGGCAGGACATCAGTCCATCACAGGCAGCACACACACCAGGGCCAATTTCTCAGAAGCCAATTAACAGACCAGCATCTCTTTGGACTGTGGGATGAAACCCAGGTGAGCACAAGGAGAACATACAGACTCCACACAGACACCACCCCAGGTCTGGAATTGAACCCGAGGCACCAGTGCTGACCAGTGCACCACTGGGCCACCTCTGTTGCAGAATTGCCTTTGCAGTTGTAATTACACTTATTGACATATTGCTTAATTGCAGTTCAATCGAACTGTTGTCTATTTTTTGGTGTTAAATCCTTTACACATTGCTAATGGGATTTTCCCAGTTGTTCATCAATATCATTGTCGGGTTTGTATTGCTGTGGTGTCACTCAGTGTAACTGACACTGTAGTGGAAAATGACGCACTTCTGCTCCAGAGGTCATTTAGAAGTTTTAATTGTATTACACCTAACGTCTTTTATACCGTCCAACATCGGCAGTAGCAATACTCTGGTTTAATGGCTCTATGTGCGTTTTGAACTTCAAGAACGAGAGCGTGCAGTTCTGCTTCTCTCCACTTGGCGGCGGTGTGTGACGCTCTTTCGCCGAGCCATGGGTACAGACCGTCCCCTAGTTCAGGCTCTGGAGCTGCATCAACAGAAGAAAGCAGAAGTTGGGATAAACAACTGAGTTGCGCAATATTATCACTTTTGTTTTTCAAACTGGGATTGATATTTCTTAGGCGTGGTTCGCCTTCCAATGAATTTTCTCGTCTGTTGTTGCAAGAACACCTTGCCAAGTCACTTGTCTTTAAATGTGAAAGTAAACCTGCGTGATGTTCTAAACACGGGACCGAGATCAGCGTGAAAGTACAATGCATTTTGTGTGCATTTCCTGCATATACCAAACGTCATGTATCGTGCGTGCATTAATATTAGCCTTTGAATTCGGCCACAATCCAGTGCATTGCAGTGTAGGGTTTGTAATCTGTTGTCAAGTCTGTAAATGGATTTGTTGTGGAGGCAAATAAATGCCGTCGTGTTTTTGTACTTTTGCACTGCAACTTTTTTGTCTTTGCAACTTTGCTGGGTCGATCAAGAGAACAGTTAGCACAATGTATAGAAGAAAAAACCCTGCAGTCTTTCGAGATGAAATGGGCACCTATTTGATGTGTGTGCATGAGTTTCAAAGACTGTGCGGCGTATGTTATTGTGGAGACAGGGGTCTATAATATTTCCTAATCCACATGACGCGCTCTGTCTAACGCTGTTACAACCTGTCTGCTGTAAAATTGCTGTGTTGTTATGATGCACATACTGTACAGTAATCGCTCCCTGCTCAGTTTTGTCTTCATACACAGAACAGTCTCGGTCTACAATTGGGATGTTCTGCTGATCTGGTCCCGTCCCTCTGCGCCAAGACTGTTCTAGCTGCGACTTCAAATCTCTTGTGACCGTTTCAATAATCTTTCCTGCAGAGTTGATTTTACACCTCAGCTACCTATAACTACCAGGTGACACAAGATAGTTTCAGGACTTGGACACACGAGCCTGCTGTGTTCGTCCTCATTGATAAGCATACTGTAATTAGAGGAGACCCAAGCCCAAGCGATGTTTCAGTCCAAAACATCATTTTTCTGAACAATCGTTAGTGAGTAAATTTCCCAAGTCTTCTGTCCCAGTGTCCTTCACGCCCAAAATCCCCTTTAACCCGTGACCTCGTCGCTCCATCCGTTTATTTTCTCGTCAAAGTTCCAAGTGTGATTATTTTTTTATGGTCCTAACTATATACTCAAACGCCAACCACGGGTTTCATGGTTTAAACCTATAATCATCAATCAAGAATATCAAGGTCAAGAGCAATGAGAGGAAAGGTCGTTATCAGGAGTGTCAGTTTTGTGGTGAAATGTTTATTCCTGGGGGTATCTCCGAGGCTGGGTCTGGGTTACACACACACACACACCCTGCTGTGTGAGCTTCTGGAGGGGCAGTCGGTTACCGGAGGGTCGGGGCTCGCGCGCTCCTTGGGCAAGGGAGGGGAGCACCTGGTCTCGCGGCCCGGAGTCTGAAACGCGCAGTCAGGCTCCTCTCGGACACCGACTGACCGAGCGCCGCTGTCCGCCGCGGGAAATTTCCACCTCGGGCTGAGCAAACGTTCATTCGAGTGCTAGGCATGGCGCTTTTGAGGTTATAGGCGGCCGGTGTCAGTTTTCAGTCTGTTTTGCCTGAGTAAGCATGCCCGTGTTTCTGCGGTTTGACGCCGCCGGGGTCGGTTTTCACAAGGAATCTGATGACTTAATCGTAGCTGGCTGGCACAGCTAAGTGGGAGGTTAACATACTGAAGTCACCTTCAGAATTGTTTACAGCCTGACTGATCCGAGAAGAGCCAGAAAGACGGGCTCTTCCTGGTTAAGTTTCAGGGCGAATGTCCTGGTTCTAACGTTTTCTTCAAATACCTTGCTTTCTTCGGGTTATGTGTGTCCGAGTACTGAAAGGTACAAACATGTTTATAGAGCCTCCTTTGCATCTTTACTCTTTACTAGTGACCTTGGGTTCGATTCCAGACCCGTGGTGCTGTCTGTGTGGAGTTTGCATGGTCTCCCTCTGCTTGGTGCGCCATTCAAGCGCCTTCTCGCTCTTTGAAAGATTGTCGGAAACCGGGAAAGTGGATTGAAGTTGCAGTTTCCAATAACTCGATCGATTAACTAACTAATTAGCAAATACCTTAACGGGCCGAATGGCCTCCTCTCGTTTGCAGCTGTTCTTATGTTTTGCGTAAAACAAAATCCACCTGCGATGATCCTTCAACCCCCTTGTTTAATAACTTCCAGTCACTCCCATCAGAACGCAGATACCGACTCCCCGAAACCAACAGATTCCAGTTCTCATTCATACCTGTGGCCATATTGTTACTTAACAGTTGGCCTTCTATGTAAATATGTATAATGTTGTTCCTGTCGATTTTCTTTTCTTCTCTCCGTCTGTACACCAACACTGCTGCCGGTGTAAAATACCCCCCGGTGATAATAAAGACTCTCTTATGGTTTTATGTTCGTAAAAGGAGAAAATTGCCCGATCATGTTGCGATGTCCGGAAACTAAGAGCAGAAGTGTGTCCCATCGGTACTATCCCCCTCCCCGCTCGAGAATGAAACGGTTTACCCCGATGTGGTGGTTTGTGACCGGGGCTGCCCGGGCCCTCTGACCTGGGCCTGCAGTGAGTGACCGTGCCCGGAAGGACCGGCGGACCGCCGCTGGCCGGCGCGCCGCGTTAAACAGCACGGCGGGGGCGGGGCGGGGTGGAGAGACCCGCAGTCGGAGAATGGCGAGAGGAGAATATGTTCAAAGCCAGCGGCGCCACTCCAGTGCCTGTTAACAGGTAGGCAGGGCAGCGCTCTGAAGTGAGAGTGGCGGATCGGCTCCCCCGCTGCGCTGAGCTGATTAGACGCTGAGCCGCGGCCGGGAGCACAGCGCGCTGAAGAGGCACTCGAAGCGCCACTCTGCTCTCGGCAGATATCTCCTCTGCAAGCCGGGCCAGCTCTCTCTCCTCACTGCACTAGGAAGGCAGGAAGAGTTACGGGCGAGAAGGGCCTGTTCCTCCCCGCTTGCGCGGGTGGCTCCTCAGAGTCCGGTGCGTCATGCAGCGCGCTGGTTGTCGTTTCTCAATATCTGAAGTCTGGTGCAAGTGTCCAGAAACCTCAAAGGCGACTGGCACAGCCAAGCCAGGGCCCTTCTCCGAAACTGAGCACTGGAACGTGAGCGTAGAGGTGAAAAGGAGGTGCTTCTTTACCCAAAGGGTGGTGGGAGTGTGGAACGAGCAACCCAGCCATGGGCTGGAGCATGTGGCAGGTGCCGCTGCTGTTCGTGTCTTCCCTGCTGGAGGGATTGTTATCTGAGGAGCCATCGGACAAGCTTGACAATAGGTGGTTTAAACGGTTGCTGGCTTCTGTTACCCAGGAGTCCAAAGCCGAGCTGTGCCTTCAGGCTCAGTATTCGGGGCTTTGAGGTAAACAGGCCGGGCTGCAGGCTCGGTGTGGGATAGACAGCCGTCAGTCAGCCCTTGTGAAAGTGAGTCGCCCCCTTGGGAACTAATGCAACAGCAACACAACACCAAGCACAAAACGGAGCAAACCCAAACACCATAGTGTCCAAACGCTTAGTTTGGCGTTAATGTCAGAGGACAGACCCCCGACAGATAAATTGACCAGCTCGTAGACCACACTGTGGTTGAAAACTACAGTGACTTAGAATAAAATGTAGCCAAAATTATTATTACAGGCAGCAGAATTTTAGATTAGAGCCCTCTTCAAGATACGTAAAAAGTACATTGTAATTGCTTTGTTATCTGATATCGTATGCCCCTTCGAAAGGTATCTTCTCTGTTGTTTTATATATAAAAGTCACGACTTGGAGATGAAGAGTGTTTTTTTTTATTGCTGATCAGATAGGATCAATGTAGGAATAACTACATTCACTATTTGTCCTGGTATGAAGCACTACGCTGCTGTGTCTAGAAACAATAGCAGCACAAGGTGAGGGTTAAATTTAGGAGGCCAGGCGTTGAGGGGAGACATGATCAAAGCTGATGTCAGGCAGCCAGTCGATTACAGTTTACAGTCGGAGCTGGAAGCAGCGGGTTTTTGTCTCGGGCTGCCACCCACAGCTCCATGACGCCGGCTGAAGCGCTCGGCTGCAGCGGGGAGAGCATGCACAGGCCATGTGAGAAAGCCTCCCAGCCAATGGCAGGGCGAGTGTTCGCGGGGCTCGACCAATCGCGGGCCTCCTCGGGGAGTGGGCGTGGCGCTTCCGCTGCCTCAGGGACATCCCTGGGTAAACAGTGCCTCTGAGCCAGGCGGCTTGCCCACGGCGGAAGAGCCGAGGAAATGGAACAGCAAGTCTCTGTTGGGTCTGATTACCCTTCATCCCGTCTGTATAGACCGGTGTGCTCCTGCTTATATTTTTTCTGATTTTACTTTTTTTGGCACTTTATCTCAATCTTTATCGCTACATACAGTGTCCTTGTGTTTGGAAGAGCGCTTTATAAATAAAAGTCAGTATTATTATTGTTACGGTAAAGGAGGGCTGATCTAGTTAAAGGAGAGAGATTATTGGGGTGGTGGTGTTACCCCACGTTTCCGATTGATTCTGACCACCCCTACTCTGAGTCATTTATTTGGTCGGGGGGGCAGACAAGTTCTGCTCTAAAAACTAATTCTAAGTGCTAAACATTTGAACTTCCTAACACGTGGCAGAAGAAACCGTGGGTTTATCCAGAAACAGAAGCTGCTACAGAAGTAGAACCACCACATTTCAGCTCTTGAGCCTTCTTCAGGTGTTCCTGGAGTGTAGCGGTTCTTCTTTCTCCTCTCCTGGGTGGAAACGACCCCTCAGAAACTTCATTTCAACAACGTGCTCAATTCTTACAAAGAAGACAATTCCAATAAAAAGGTCTTAAGGGGTGGCTGTGCACTGGCTGTCCATGTGGCATGTGGTGGTTAAGGCTGGATTCGCACCACAGCGTCCCTCTGGGCCAACTGGGTGATCCCACTTGCTTCAGTCCAGGTCTGTGTCTTCGCAAACGCTGTCCTGGCGTCGGTGTGGTCTGTGTCACCACTGCTGCTCTGAGGCTGCCTGGGCCGCCCCTAAAGAGCCCCACTAGTCCCCGGGGGCTTCACAGAGCGACACCGGGGCGGGGGGAGGGGGGAAACGGCGCAAACATGGACAGTGGGGCTGACCGGCACGTCCAGCATGTCGCCTCCTGCAGGGCGGGGCTGAAGCAGCCGGCCCGGTGTTGCTAGGCGACGGCCAGGCAGGTTCCTGGAGACGGTCGCTGGGCTTCTCCTGTGACCGATTTACACCTGCGTCTGACAGCGATACCACTGTTACCTCACTCCCCCGGCACGCTGAGATAATGGAAACCCACACTGCAGAAACACCTAGAGACCGTGGCCGGCTTTTTCTGCCAGCGATGACCTTATTAACTCCGTTGGGAAGTACATATTAGCTTTATGATAACATGGAAAGAGTATGGAACAGCACGTTGTTAATCCCAGCGAGGAGTGACCACATGGCCAGTAATCTCCATGTACTTCACTACAGGAGAGAGTTCTAACATTCCTTTAAAAAAAGACATCGAGCGCCCCATCTCATGGACGACTAGTGCTAACTGTATTCCATATGGTTGTGACAAATCAATTTCATGGAAAAAAAACTTGTAGATCTTTTATTCATGCAATTTGTTGTGCTTCTGTTTTACCGTTGACGTTTGCTAAGTGTGGCCTTCATCTGTGCTGATTCTCCCAGGTCAGATCAATCCCACAATCCCTCCTGTGGGCTGTTCCCTTGCTCCGGAGGAGGGGGGGGGGGGGTTGGATCAGAGGGACGTTGGACAGCCCCCTTTACCCCAGTAGAGCACCACTGAAGCAGCAACATCCAATTAACAAAGGGATGTAACTAAATTATCAGGTCAATTTAGTTTGGTTTAAGTACTACACTGCCGCGGGGGCAGCGAGCATCGTATGCGAACTTGCTCGTTTATAGAGAATAACACCATGGTAAGAACACAGTACTGTATAGTACACCACGGGGAATCCCAGTGAAGCCCGGAGATCATTGGTACACTGTGATGAAACCTCTGGAAAACTGTGGAAAAGCTTACACAGCGTGAGGCTTGGAAAACGGTGAGAATGTTCATGCAAGGCGTGTGCTTGTGGGAGCTGCCCAGCAATGATTAAGTCTCTGTACACTTGACTAGGGGGTTGTGGGTTCGAATCCCTGCTGTGACACTACTGTTGTAGCCTTGTGCTTTACCCCAGTGGCTCCAGTCCACCCAGGTGTATAAGTGGGGACCAGCACTGCTGGGGGGGTCATTCTTCAAAGGACCAGTGTCCCCTTCATTGGGGGGTCACATGCTCTCTAGTCTGTGTAAACCTACTCCACTGACTAAAAGCACAGTATGGCATTGTAGACCTTTTGTGTATTGGCATCATCACTCTGCTCTCCTCCCCACTGAGAGCTGGTGTGTGGGGAGCGGACTGGAGCATCATCCAGGTGGGGCTGCACACTGGTGGTGGTGGAGGGGATCCCCATCACCTGTAAAGTGCTTAGAGTGGAGTGTCCAGAAAAGCCCTATAGAAATGTAAGCAATTATTATTAATTATTATTCTTATTACACAACACGGTTTCTTCCTAACCACGTATCACAAATAAAAAACAACTTGCACCCAGTGTGAAATCAGAATTTCAAAGGAAATACAAAGTTTGGGTGTCTTGGGAGTCTTCATCACCCTACAGGGTTCTGCAGCTGTCAATCACTGCTGATCACTGAGTGATTAGCTGTGCTCTGGCCAGGGAGATGTGTATATATAATTGGGAATTTGGGTTCCCCCTGGCCCCAGCAAGAAACAACACACACCGTAGGTTTACAGTGGACAGGGGGTCATCAAAGCCACATAGCTCGTTAGTTACTAGTAGCTAATTGATGCAAGGATCTTGTTTGGTTATTTGCAATGCATCTTTCCCCTTCCAAATCGTTCATGCAACATTAGTCTTTCCACATTAATTGCACAACTGCTTGCATTTCAACCCCATTTTGATTGCTTAATTCTTATATCAATCCGGTTAACAACTCATAGACTCCAAAGGCATAAACACATCCATAGTTTTATCTGCAGCTTTCATGTGCTGGAGTTGGGTGAGACTTCTTCTGGATATGGACAGAGCCTCTCACAGTTTCTAGGGCAAACTTTTGACCTCACCAGCTGCTGGCTCAGAGTTTCTCCCTTACAAGAGCCAGGCCGCTGTTTTGGAGCATAGCTGACGAAGGGTTCAGGCATCTCACTTTCTGTTTGGCAGCACAGGGGCCTGTGGAGGCGTGCCAAAAATAACAATGCAGCAGTTCAGTGATGGAGGGCGGAGGGGAGCATGCACTTTGGGCATGACTGCCCGTGTGAAAAAGCTTCTCAGCCAATCCGAGCACGCATGATCACAGAGCTCAGCCAATCACGGGAGACCAGACTCTCTTTGTCACCCAGGAAATGTGGAAATGAGTAGCTGTGAAATCTGTGGTGGCAACAAGAGTTATTTTGGTAACGATTCGGACTTTTTTGTCAAGGCAAAACAGAAGTGTTGCATAGATCAGCTGGGGAAATTTTAAATATTTCATCAAAATGGTGGGTGTGAGAGTAGGTCTATGTTGATAAAGAGATTTGAGTTGAAAAGACCTGTTTTTCCCTGTATTTGTGTCTGTCTATACTCTGTTATAGAGCCCTGACTTGCGAGATATTATCTCTGTCTAGCTCCTCTTTCACAATTAATGATTCCTGAGGGTAAGCATGAAGAATACAGGACAGAAAATGCTTGGAATAAAATGTGCTTGGAATGATGTGCTTGGGCGGTGAGGTGGCTCTGTGGCTGGAAGGTTGGCAGTTCGTATCCTGCGGCCGGCAGAGGAATCCTACTCTGTTGGGCCCCTGATCAAGGCCCTTCACCCTAGCTGCTCCAGGGGTGCTGTATAAATGGCTGACCCTGCACTCTGACCCCCAGCTTCTCTCCCTGTCTGTGTGTCTCATGGAAAGCAAGCTGGGGTCTGCAAAAAGACAAATTTCTAATGCAAGAAATTGTATAGGGCCCAATAAAGTGAGCTCTCTCTCTCTAACAGAGTTTTGATGGACGGGGGGCTCCAGATCATTGCGCAGTTCTAATTCTCAACTTCTGTTTAACACCCAAAGGAGGCTCCATAGCTGAAACATTGTGTTTCTTTTCTTCTCTTTCCAGCCTGGAATAAACCTTCACTTGTTGCTTTGCAGCCTACACATGCTGATGCAGCTGCCTACTTGAGGTGTGCATGAAGCCGTTTAGATCACTTAATCCATACTGCAGGTAGTAACACATCGTATGGCTCACATACTCTGACACCTTAGAAACAAATTGCAGCAGATGATGCCGTACTTTTCTAGATTAATAATAATAATTGCTTACATTTATATAGCTCTTTTCTGGACACTCCACTCAAAGCGATTTAAAGGTAATGGGGATCCCCTCCAGCACCACCAGTGTGCAACCCCACCTGGATGATGCGACGGCAGCCTTAGTTAATAGAGTTAATGAAGCCAATTAGATGGGGATTATTAGGAGGCCGTGATTGGTAAAGGCCAATGGGGAAATTTGGCCAGGATGCCAGGGTTACACCCCTACTCTTTTCGAGAAACGCCCTGAGATTTTTAATGACCACAGAGAGTCAGGACCTCAGTTTTACATCTCATCCGAAGGACAGCACCTGTTTACAGTATAGTGTCCCCGTCACTATACTGGGGCATTAGGACCCACAGGGTGAGCGCCCCCTGCTGGCCCCCCACTAACACCTCTTCCAGCAGCAACCTTAGTTTTTCCCAGGAGTCTCCCATTCAGGTACTGACCAGGCTCACACCTGCTTAGCTTCAGTGGGTTACCAGTTGTGAGTTGCAGGGTGATATGGCTGCTGGCTTAAAAGGACCATCATCACAGAGCTCATGCTAAAGGAATTGGGCCCAGAGCTGAAGTATTTATTCTTAGATGACAGGCTGCACCGATCAGACCCTGATATAGAAAGTCTCTCGCACAGACTCCAAACACAGCTCCTGCCCTGGATGCCAAACTCCTTCTGAGCATGAGAGCAACACGTACTGGAGACAAAGTGCCCTTTTATGGCGACTGCGAGGGGTCTGAAGACCTGGCCCCCTGGGAGATTAAATTTGTATGTTTCCTCTCCGAGTTTTTTTCTTACCCTGAGGGGAAAGCCTGGTTATAAAAACCCTTTGCCAGATTCTCAACAGTATGCAGCCTGCAGCCTTCCTGCCCCCTGCGTGTATGGCATTATTGCAGGGGAAAAGCCACCTGACTCCTGCTGCGTAGCGGTTTGGTCCAGTCCAGTCCTTGTTGCAGGCCAGCGCTTGCACAGATAGGAAATGAGAAACGCAGATCTACTTGACACGAATCCAAATTCGCAATTCATTTGATGCAGAGGCAACGGTTTGATTAAGCAAGACACTGGTTTTGGGCAGTTTAGTCAAAGATCTATTTATGATAAACCTTCCTCAACAGTAAAGAAACCCGGTGACTCATTTCGCTGTCTCCAGACAATTGCGCACAGTGAATCACAACACCCGATCAAACAGATTTCATGGTTTCATGTGACACAAACAAAAGCCCTCTGGCAAACTAGGAAAGTCTTCCTGTAGCTCCGATGTTCATGGAGACATCGCTTACGGAACTGTTTCACCACGTTAGAGGGAAGAATATTTACATCTGAGAGTAAGAGTCACTTCTTTACACAAAGGGTGGTGGGAGTAGGGAACCAGCTGCTAAGCCATGTTGTTGAAGTCCATACCCCCGTTACAGGATGTTACAGACAGGAGGAGGTTCAGCCCATTTGGCAGTTAGTAGTCCATGGATCCATGGATCTCATCCAGCTGTTTCTTGAGAGAAGTCAGGGCATCAGCCTCAACACTATATCTTGTTCCACACTCCCACAACCCTTTGTGTATAGAAACAGCTGGATTAGATCTTCAGATCAATTAGTTACTAGCAACCTAGTAGCCCAGACGAGCTAGGACTAACAAGAATTCATCTAGTTAGTTACCTTTCCTATTTTCTTCTATCCAGGACTTATTTTGTCATATATATATACTAGAGATAAGTGGCAATAAAATATAATATTAAGGTAGGTTTTTCCATAAACGGAGTTGACTTTTCAGGCTCCTATTCTGAAGATTCACTAATATAAACGTCCAATCGTCTCAAAAGCTGAATGAAGTCTGTAAAGTTAATGTCACTCCTAACCCTAACATTGTAGTCGATACAGTGTAATTTTAAAGGTTAAATTGTGTTTGTAACACAGGGAAGTGACTGCATTGAGATATTCTAGGAAGTACCTGGAAAAAAATATTATTAGCTGTTGCTTTCTCAGTTAAGAAAATTTCAAAACTCCTGACTAAAGAAAAAAGAACATTGTTACAAAAATACCTCAATTATAACTCTGTCATGACCGCAACTTCCTCTTCTATAACAGGCATGCTTCCACAGAGTGCATGAGCAAGCTAGTCCCTGATTGGCTGTCTCTCGTGATCACTCGCAATCCCATTGGCCGAGCCACGTTTTCACACTGGCAGTCACTCTCCGGAGGCATGCACAGTCCTCTGCCTGTGTGCTGTTGATGGTGAAGACTGAGGATGAGGCATCTCTTCTGTCAGCAGTTGTCAGGTGTGGTCTTGCACAACAGCCTCGTGCCTCAAGCTCTGAGAAAGGTTTGAGAGAATTTCACGAGGACTTGTGGGGATGCTGAAAGTACTTGTTCTTTAAAAAAACAAAAGAATTGAAGAGGTGTATCTGTAGATGTTTTTCATCCTACACACACGGACTGCACAACCTGCAGACTGCAGAAATATGTCAGACGCACAGAACCTTTTATTAGGTGGTTAGAATAGGTGACATTGTGAAGGATTTAATTTGCAGTGAATTTCCTTACTTCTTTAATAAAATCTGAAATGGGTATTGAAACCAAGGTTGGTTTCAATACAAGAAAACAAGAAGGCACAGGAAGTCTACAGCTGGGTTCAAAAGAATGTTTCAGAAATGACAGGGGATGTTTATAAAATCCTGAAGCAACGACTTCTCAAACATTTTAAACCAACTGCTTGCTACAATGATAATTTATGGACAGTTTTCCAAAAACTCAGAGCTCTGAATAAGTCAAAGAAACAAGAATGGCAATGAACAGTGAAATGTCTGAGAAAAGGAGGGGCTGCTTTACACAAGGGGTTGTGGGTGTTGTGAACAAACTCCCCATTCCCTGGGAAATGACTGTGCGACAGGTCACAGGCCAGTCAGCTGGGGATGTACAACGTACAGACCGGTGTACAGTAGATCGTCCTCTTCCTGTCTTCCCCTTGTCCAGCTTCTCACACCAGCCTGAGCAGAGAGAAGCCTGGGAAAAAGGTAGAGGGAACCACAGCCCAGAGCTTTCGGGGTCAGGTCGGTATGTTTTTTCACAGACCCCAGCTTGCTCTCCGTGAGACACACAGACGGGAAGAGAGAGAAGCTGGGGGTCAGAGCACAGGGTCAGACATTGTACAGCACCACTGGAGCAGGGCCTTGTACCAGCTCAGGGGCCCAACAGAGTAGGATTCCTCTGCCGGCCACAGGATTTGAACCAGCAGCCTTCCAGCCACAGGCGCAGATCATTAGCCACTGCTCTGCCCTAATCGTATCATGCCCACGTTTGAGGTCACCTGTCTTTATGGAGGATAGGAGTTTCTGAAAACGGCCTGGAAGGATGGCCTTCCCCAGCGTCAGTGACCCCCTGCCCATTTCCTGTCGTCCAGCAGCAGGAAATGGCGGTCACGGCTCTGGACCTCAGACTGAAGGGGCATTTGGATCTGATAGCCAGTTTCAATAGACAACTCTGCTGTACCCTTGACCACGGTGCCTCACACAAGCTGTCCCAGTGATTACCCTGCTGGGTCACTTTTTGTAAATGAGAGTGCCTTCTTACAGGATAAAACTGGTAAACTAGGGCATACAGTGTTTCAAGAAATGAGCACAGTGTTTACCAGGGGTTAAGGTCATCAGCTGAGAACAGCGTATTAGTCACCCCAGCGACAGCATTCCACCCACTTTTGTTTCTATGACTTAGTCTTCAGAACTTCTCCTCTCGTGTACACAGGAAGCAGCAGGCCTGCGGGGGCTGGAAAAGCCTGACACTGCAGCGCAGGAAAACAAGAGCATGCACCCTCGGAGTGAACACGGGCCTCCTCCAATCAGAGCGCGGATGATCTGGCCGGCCGGCCAATCGGGTCGTGAGAGCATCTCATGCACAGGAAGGGTGGTGTGAATGAGCCGGTGGCGAGGTGGCTGGGGGGGGGGGGGGGGGGATGGAGGGTGAGTCTCAGACTACAAGAGAATGCAGTCTCGCTCCAGCATGCCGAAGGTGATACAGCAAAGTACATTTCTCAGAACTGAGAAATAAGTGGCAGTGGGGGATATTTCTACAACTGTGAAAGCATTGAACTATCCAGGTCAATGTCAAAGAAAACAGCAGCCTCTTGGAGGCAAGCTCTCAGGTTTATGCTTTAAATCTCTCTCTTACACGAATCCAGACTTGCGTTCCAGACCTGAATATATATATATACACACACAGACCAGTTTTAACACCCTTAAAATATTTATTCCTACAAACACACACAGCTGGTGGGGAAGAGGAAGAATATTAGGCAGATCTGACCTTGAAGAGGTTGTGTTAGTCCTGGGAGCACAGATCCCGTACTAACCTGCGTCCCAACAGCTGGGAGAACAAAAACAGGTACGTGCCCTGGAGAAAAACCTCCACATCAGACACGTCCAGGTCGTGCCCAGTGAGCGAGTGTGTGTGTGTTTAGCAAGGAAGTTAAATTTATCTCTGTGTAATGGGAGCCTAACACTGCATACCACAGTGTCCTTGGCTGCACAGGTGATTGGCATTGCAAATCTTAAAGGCTACCCTAAGCCCCACATAGCTGCGCTGGGCATGCAGAGAGACACGTACAGTAGTGCGAAAATTTATTAGAGTGCCCTTTCGCCTTTCGTAGAGCGTCTGGGTTTGAGCTGGTGCTACAACAGCACTGCTCGTGAAATCCATGGAGGGCCTCATTTGATTCCGATAAAAACACTTGGAAATATCAGGGGGAAAGGGATCTCACAGTCCTGCCAGATACGATTGGGACTTTTCTGAACTCCCTTAAGCCAGACAATCTGAGCAGAGCAATAGGCCGAAACGTTTTGCCTGGCTTTCGTGTAGTTGCGTGCACGACGGGTTTGCAAAAGGTTCAGTGTCAAAAATAATTTCGGTGCATGTCTGATCTCCATGTTTTTCGTTCATTCCTGCCACTACTCAACAGGCAGTTTTAGTTCCAGCATTTAGTGATCACAGTTTCTGCAAGCAGGCAAATATGAAGAAAGCTGAGCCAGGGTGACACTGTGAGCAAGACTGCTTGTAACGTCCTGGACAGCTCTGGAGAGCCGATCCTGTTATTTTGATACTGTCCCTGTCAGCACCCAAAGTCCTACTTTCTGTAAACTGGCTGAAGACCGCCAGGCATTCAAACTCCTTTTGGCCGTGTCTCATGTTTGCACTCTGTGAGCTGTTTCTGCTTTAAATCACAGCTCAGACTCGGGTTTCAGGTCAGGAAAAGCTCAGGCTCGGGCTCAGAGGAAAAACAATGATGGAAGGGGAACAGGAGTCGTTGTCTCTGGAATGCCTGACTTGCGCGCTGTGGCTCAGAACTGATGAACATCTTTCTGCATGTTTGTGCACGAGTCCATCCTGTGCCATCTGATTTCTGTAAACCCTGATTACAGTCAAGAAGCAGCTGATCTTGCAGTGTGTAGGGGTTAGGGCAAATAATTCGAGGACTGAGGATCCACTGCCCCAAGATTTAGAGTTCTGTTCCATGCAAAGCAAGACCTGCTTCCCTGCTTGCTCCTGTTAGCCCCAGGGGTGCAAACAGGTGCCAGTCTGGTCTGGAAGGGCTCGCATAAGAACAGAAGAAAGATTCGGCCCCGTTTTGGGCCGATGCTCTGGACCAGGCAGAGATCTCCATCTGTGTGATAGAAAACACGAGACCCCATCAACCAGGCTTGTATAGGACCTCAACCCAGCCGTTAGGGAGGGGGATCGAGGGCGGTCTGGGCACTGCCCTCCTCTGCCTCAGCCTTACTTGGAGTTCACTTGGCCTGGCTATTCTGCCCACCTGGCAGGGAAAGTACATTTCTCTGTAAATTTCTCTGGCGGCTGTACAGAACTTGGATTCCTGGAAGGGGCACACTGCTGAAAAAAGGAAGTGTAGCACCCTGAGCCCCCCACTCCCTGTCCCCCTCTATCCCAGAGCTCTGGGAACAGGTGCAGGGCTGGAATGCGATAAACAAGGGCATCCAGTTTCTGATCATTATCCCCTCTGTGCACCCAGCAGGCTGGAAAAATCAGCTGCGTCCCAGATTTCCGCCAGCGTAACGCCCTCCGGTCTCCCCGCAGGTCCCTGGATCTCTAGCGCTTCCCAGAAGGACACACGGCGAGTCACAAACGAGGGGCGCCATTCAGCCTGTCCGACCCATTTGAAAGTGAGTAGCGCATTCACCCAAGGATCTCATCCAGCTGTTTCTTGAAGGACACCAGACTTCAACAACACAATTGAGTAGCTTGTTCCATGCTCTTACCACCCTTTGTGTAAAGAATTGCCTCCCTAAAGTCCCCCTTGTTCCAGGAGGTGAACCTGATCTGATGTGTAGTTGGACTGGAGTAGCATAGTATCAGTTGTGGCCGCACTTCAGAGCTTGGTGAAGTTCTCCTACATGCAATGCCTTTTTGAGATCCTTTGGGATTAAGTGCACTCCATAGATGCAAAGAATAATTAACTATCATAATTAAAAATCCATGTGTATCTAGGATAAATATATAATGTTGTCAGTTGTGTTTAAGTACTAAGTATTCGAAGTAAGAAGAATCTGCAGTCTATTTCAGGCCTGTATTAGGGTGTCCAGAACATTCCAAGCATTCACTTACATAATGTGTCTGTATTGATGGAAACCGGGGGACGTGACCCCTGTGGGAGGATTGTGGGTAAACAGGCTGGGGTCTGTGCTGTTGTTGTTCTGTTCCGAGCAGCAGAACAGCTGCTTGTCTGCAACACCTCTCTGCTGTGTACAGTACAGCATGTCCACAACCCCTCTGGGACAGTGAACCACGTTAAACCATGATTCACTTCTTCTAGTTTAATCTCTGTGTACGGTTTTGCCACATTTGCAAAGTCTCTGGCTGCCAGGCCTGTGAGATGCAGTCCACTTTTCCCATCATTGTTAAACGCATTCCTTCTAATTGCAGCCTTTAGATCCGAAAATAAGATGGTCTTCGTTAAGCTGTGCCGCAGGCCATGGGAAAAGAGCTACGGATACGTCAGAGGAGGGATGATCTCACCTTCTGGGAATAATCCTGGGACAAACATCCCTGCTGCTCAAGGCATGTGACACATTGTGAACATCGGCACACATCTGTACAGTTGCTGACACACTAAAGGCAGAGGACCTCACTGCTTTAAACCAGTTCTTATACACTGTGGTAATGGTTCAGGTACACGCAGAGCTTTGTGCTGTTCTGCCAGTGTGTCTACGCATTGTTTTTGCTTGACAACCCACTGAGCACAGAACCAAAGTGCTTTGTAAAGCGGAAGAATTTTAGGTGACTTGAAACACGCAGTGACCTGATCCCACCTCAAAATGTCTGGCTTCATTAAAGCCACACACACACACAGGAGGGCACAAGTGGAAACTCCATGGAAGTGGAAACCGCACCTGTTTACACAAAGAGTGGTGGGAGTGTTAAACAAGCTGCCCACGTTGCTGAAGCTGATCCCCAGGTTACTTTCAAGAAAAGGGAGGATGAGATAATTGGATCTATGAACAACTGACTATTAATTATCTGATGGGCCAAATGATGTCTCGTGCCCTGAATCAAGATGAACTTTTCTACAACTCTCCTTCATCAGCTTATTAGAGGCTGGGACTCTTTAGACCTGCACACACTAAAAGAAGAGCTTAACCTCCCTTTTTTTTAATATATCCCTCTACAAAAATCTACAAATAAGGAGTCATTATGAGGCAAAGTCATATTTTGGTGGGGTCTGGGAATTATGTGTGAGTGTGGTATTTTTCAGGCATGTGTCTTTTCTCTTGCGGTCTGCAAGTACAGGTCTCCTGTCACCTCAACCACCTCGTGTGGTCAGTACGAGCGCTGTGTGCAGGTTTTAGGACCTGCGGGTCTGACAGGTCCTGAATGGAATGTGTTTGTCAGGAAGTGGCAGGTGAGAGCAGTACATTTCCTGTATATGGAGGAGGACGCTGTGTGGCAACATATTCGTTTTGTCACCTGCGGCAATTGGCTGATGAAATAAGTTGTTATGATTTCAAAGCACTATGGGTCAGTCGCCCCTGGTGGCCTGTGACTCTGTCTCTCTTTTTCCGGATTTTTGAAGGGGTCAAGGATGGTCCTGCCTGTCTGATCTGCCGCCCCCCCCCGGCTGGTTTCTCTGATGGCCTTCCTCAGCCAGTCTCATGGTTTGGCTTTCGGGGGGGGGAGTGCAGTCGAAACTGGATGCGAAGGTGGCACCCAGACAACGGCGCTCCTCTTGCTCTGCCAAATTGACGCCCAGCCACCAGATCAATTATGCCCCCTAATTAGGCCAGTGCTTGTCAGAGCCCGGCAAACCTTTGCCCTAGTTGGAGTCGGCAACTCTGAACTCTGACGACTGCTGCTGCGGCTGGCAGCCAAACACAAAACATGTTTCTGCACAACAAATGTTTCCAAACAGGTGCCCTCAGTGCAGGAAGAACAGCTCACCAGGTTCTGTTTGTCCAAGATATTTCTCTTGTGAATTAAAGGGGAACTGCAAGCCTATTTTTAATATTTTGGGGTTAGAAAGAATCGGCATTGATGGGGGCATTTCAGACCACAATAAAAGTAAAATGCACACAGTGAAGTCGTCACAAAGTAGACTACATTTCCAGGTATGCGCAGGTCATGTTGCTGTCATTGTCTGTGATTCAGAATGAGGCAGCAAAACTTCAGGTGAGGTGAAACGGCCCTATTACACTGTAAACAAGCAGGCTTGTGAAAACATCTCTTTTAATCCAATAGAAATATTTATTTCGACTTCAAGACGGTTGTGCCGACAAATACTACTTGTTAACCTCTCTCATTGGAACATTTCTGTGGTGAAGTGTCTGCTGCACAGCCTGTACTGTATTTGCTTGTACTTCATAGTACGAGTCGTTACAGTGACTAGTAAGCAGGAAGGGCCGCTTCGTGTCACGATTATCACAAACTTGACAACATCCTGTCTGTGTGTGCGGGGCTTTCCTCTCCGTGCTCTGGTTCCAGTCCAGAAACACACTGGTGGGTTAGTTGGCTTCTGGGAAGACTGGCCCTGGTGTGAGTGTCTGTGTGTTGCCCTGTGTGTTCTCCACTTGCAGCCTGGTGCTTGCTGGGATAGACTCTGACTCCCCCGCGACCCGGAAGCAGTTAGAAAATGTGTGAATAGATAGATGTGGATGGATGGTGTTTTCCTCTGTATTCGTCATCATGTCCAGGCTTTAATTTTGTTCTAAATTAAGTAAGTCCTCAATCGCTATTACCCCTGTTTTCAAGTTTTTCATGGATTGTTCAGTGGCTTTCGTTAGGATTTTCAAAACAGGAAAACTGGAATAGGGAAGCAAGGGGCTGATGAAATATAGAAACGCTTTCAGAAAAAATAATACATGAATTTTATGCTGTGCACCTACTGAGAAAAAAAAAGTAAAAGCTGAAATCTCGTGACCTCATAATACAAATAAAGTGCTGAGAAATAGGTTTGTGTCGCCGGGCGCGTGACACTTAACAACAGA
Organism: Lepisosteus oculatus; assembly: GCF_040954835.1. NCBI lineage: Eukaryota > Metazoa > Chordata > Actinopteri > Semionotiformes > Lepisosteidae > Lepisosteus > Lepisosteus oculatus. Next base: position 4,369,824 of record NC_090722.1, on the reverse strand, counting down.
GCACATCAGTAAATAATAAAAATATTATTATCCCCAAAGTTAATGAGTTACTAGCACAATGGTGGCAATAACCATCAACCACTGTTAATGTACTCACACTCCTAACAGTGGTTCCAAGTATTTGAGGGGGAAAAAACAACTAAGTTTCCTGCCCCTGCTGGCTTTTGTCCTGCTGAAGTTTGTCACTTTCATTTTGCATCACCTTGGACCCAACAGCAACAGTGAATGTCCTTGATCGGGACGCAGGACACGTGAGTGACTCTACACAGGTCTGCCATTTCCCTGATGACCTAGTGTTGTGGAGGGGGAGGTTATAAGCTGGAGGGGAACACAGTTGTGACTCAGTGGAAGTCTTTATAACCCTGAAATGCTGGATATGCAGGGATGGGCGCTTAGCAACAGATAATGGGAGAAACTACTGCAGATTCCAGGCAGTCAGGCATCTCGTTTATGGAGCCTAGAAGTGTCATGAGACTCCGGTTATGAGGAAATTATGTTTTTGCATTCACGAGACGATTCTTTTGCCAAGTGCTAAACGATGGCTCGGTCTTGTCAGCCATCTTGGTCCAAGCAGGGTCTTGTGTAGCCGAGTCCAGAGTAGGTTTGAGGCTCAATCTGTGTGGTGCTGCAGAGACTGTTATCAAGCATAAGTAGTGCAAGTCAAACATTCCATTCTGATTTAACATTATAGAGAGGGGCGGAGCAGTGGTACTGTGGCTAAGGATCTGCACCTGTGGCTGGAAGGTTGCCAGTTCAAATCCTGCAGCCGGCAGAGGAATCCTACTCCATTGGGCCCCTGAGCAAGGCCCTGGACCCCAGCTGCTCCAGGGGCGCTGTACAATGGCTGACCCTGTGCTCTGACCCCAAGCTTCTCTCCCTGTCTGTGTGTCTCATGGAGAGCAAGCTGGGGTCTGTGAAAAGACAAATTTCTAATGCAAGAAATTGTATAGGGCTAATAAAGTGATCTATCTATCTATAATTCATGTAGATCAGTGATGAAGAATCTCACACAAATATATTTCTATTTTAAAATTGTGAGGCGGGGGGCGTAAAGGCACACATTCTGAAGTGCTGCTGTAGTTTTCTGTCTAAAGGACTGTGTTGTGCAAAGTCATTGTAGATCAGGTGTATAAGCAGGCACAGGGGCTCTTAATTTCCATCTGTGTTGGGTTGATGAATTGATTATGTGGAGGGAGAGTAGTGGGTGTTTGCTTGCTGATTTAGGGTTTTCTGTGACGTGCGGGGACAACAGAAAATAGGTGACAAGAGATCAGTGACAAGGAATCCTCAGAAATGAAGAATCCCAAACAAATATCTTGCTATTTTAAAATTGAGAATAACTCATGAGGGGCGTAAAGGCACACATTCTGAAGGCAGTGCTGGTGTCCTTATCTCTCTCTCGCCCCAGGCTGCATGGAACTCAGTTACTGGACCCAGCCCTTGATAGCAGACAGAACATACCTGCTCCTGAACACACAGGGCTTTCACTCAGGACCAGAGTCTGAATGGAAATCCCCACTCCCACACCCTCCCTGCTGGGGGAGGTATTATTGATCTGAGAAAGTCTTATCTAAGTTACACAGAAGAACCCTCCCTTTACTGGAACAGGTGTTGTTGATCACTAAAGCCAGCGGAAACACTTTAGGATGGGCCTCCTCACAACAGGACGTGTAACTGATACAGAGCAGCCCAGGAAAAGCGATTCAAGGATAACAGGTATTTATTGATCAGACGTTAGTGCCCGAGGTTGAGATTTCACTTTCGGTCTGAGTGGAAAACAACAACAAACACTTAACGGCAGAGATTTCTATTTTATCGCCCATAACAAACCTCAGACTTTGATTCCTGGTAATCGGCGGCGTCAGGAGATTTGTCCGAGGGCGTGGAGCTTGTGACAGCAGAGTTTTTATTTCTCTTTCTTTTGTTTTTTGTCTTTCCTGAGTTGGGGTTTAGCATCATATCCCCAGAATGGTTTCCCCACAGTCCGGTGTTTCCCGGTAGATCTCCCATTTTCTCACAGTTTGACTGGTTTTATCCGCGGACCAGGCACAGGGGTATTCCCAATTGAAAGGAAAAGAAAGGAAACAGAATTTCCTTTCGGTGTGGAATAAACCTGTTCCTTTGCTGTCTATGCACGCTGACACAGCTCCCTGCTCCTACTCGTTTTACCCACGTTGCCCCAGAATCTGGGAAGAACACAGGATGCCCTGCTGGAGGGGAGGTCTCTGGTCCTGGTTCAGTCAATGAGCAGGAACATGTTGAGCGCTGATGAGCTGAATCTCATCATCAACTTCTCTTCTGTTTTTTTTAAGAACATAAGGAAAGGGTGCACATGACACTCAGCAGCCATTCAGCAGAACGGACCAAACAGAACCACACACACAGAGACACAGTGGGGTCCTGTGTGAGTGACATTGTCCACTCCCATATTCCAAACTCACAATGCAGTACAGGCCTCGGTACGTCACAAAGACCATTTTAGCATTGTGATGCTGCTGAAGAACATGAGAAAGGTTACAAACAAGAGGAGACATTCAGCCCCTCAAACCCATTTGGTAGTCATAGCAGTTCGTAGATCGCAGGATCTCATCCAGGTGTTTCTTAAAGGAAACCAGGATAACGGCTTCGACAACATGTTGCAGCTTGTTCCACACTCCCACCAGCCTTTGTGTAAAGAAGAACCTCCTGTTCCCAGTTCTGAATGACAAGGAAGTCATCCATATCATCATCTGGTGCCTGTGCAGGGTGGAAAGAAGTACAGCTGTTTGTTTTTTCTAACATCAGTGGGAAGGTGAGGGGTGTTGTTGGCTTTTTAGAGCCAGGGTTGGATTCTCTCCTGGAGCACCAGCTGTGTGGAGTTTGCATGTTCTCCCTGCTGTTCCATCTGTGGGTGTGAGGGCCTTGTACTGGACTAGCATCCTGGCCAGGGTGTGTCCAGACCTGAGGCTGCTGTCTGCAAGGATTGGTTTTGACCCTGCATGACTCTGTGTTGGGCTAAAAGCTTGTTAGATAGTTCAGTCTGATTTAAAAAAAAACTATTGAGATCTACCTCAGAGATTCCCGAGTGCATAAAGAGTGCATCCTCTTTAGATGCACGTCCACAAAATTTCCATTTGCGGAATTATTCCAGCAGCTAATCCCTTAATCCAAACAAACGTGGTTTCTTGTCAGTAGACAATTATTATTTGCACGGTGCATCTTCATGAATATATTTCCTGCCCCTTCCAGTGGATTTTTTAGATCCTGTTTTTTTAAGTTTGGTGTCGGGAGAAGGAGTTTGGATCGCCGCTCGGAGTTGAGGAGGATCCGTGAAGTCTCCCTGCTGGTGCGGACGTGACAGAGCTCAGCTCTGAGCCTCTCGTCCCCCCCAGTGCCGAGGGAGATAAGGACGCTGGTGAGCTTTATCAGCCCTGCCACACCCCCCCTCCCCCTTCCTCACTCTCAAAGCACGGGAGGAGATCGCCCATTTCCCACGATCCCTGCACTATAACTTGCTTAACTCCCACGGGTAGCAGAGGTGGGGGGCAGGGGGGGCTCTTTATCAGAAACAAGAACAGACCCTTCTGAACCGGAAGCCCACTCAAACTAGAACTTTAAACAAAAAGGCCAAGAAACAGAGAAACTCTCACAGATGAGCGAGCTGAAGCTCAGAGCCGTTCAGAGGCTCCCATCATGCTCTTCCCTTGGCGCCACGAGCGGCCTCGCGATTTCCGCGCGCTCTTTCCAAGGAAGGGTGGAGCGGCTTCCCAGTCCCATGCTTGAAGCACAGCGCCAGTGAAATTCCATGAATCCCGTTTCCAGTAATTCCTTATTCCAGAGGTTCACAGCCTCTGCGCCTGGGCCAACACAATTCTCTGCTGCAGCCGGTCCTTAATCATTTAAACGCATCTGCAACAGTTAAGGATCCATCCGGCGCTCGGCTGATTGGATGTTCTGTGCCGACGTGCAATCGACATCTGACTGAACTCCAACATGGGGCGGCGATGAGCCCGAGTTTAATCTGGCATGCAGTGGGCACAAGGCAGGGCGTGCTTTAGTCCCCAACATCTGGACAAAACTCGACTGCCAAAACATTGGTTCTTGTTGGTCATCTTCCACCTTCTGGATGTGAATTTTACTCCAGGTCTCCTTATGGTTCCCGTTTTCACAAACCATTTTCCACTGGTGCTGGTGTGGGAAGTAATCCACTTTGGCTCACACACTGCTGGACATCAGAGATTAAGGAATTCTCGGGAAATGGCGGAATCTCGATATCCATGTCTGATGTCTCCCAACATTCTGGCACCGACGCCGACCCAAGAAGCACGTCCCAGTTACCTCTTCAGTAAGCGGACAGATCCATTTTCCATATCCAAGCCGTTAGCCCTCTTCCTGAGAAAAAGGCTTCTCAGTTTGCCAATATTGTAACAAAAATATGCAGGATGGGCTAAAATTTGAGAAGGTGCGACTTAGGACAAAGGGAAAAAGGCCATAATTAATTTAAAACTTTTATTTATTCTTTATATAGAAAAACAAACCCATAGGGTTCCATACAAAAAAAAATACTTTCTGCATTTCAAAAATATACAAAATACAAAAAAAAACAACAATCACAAATAGAATTTCTCTCTGATTCATTGATTGAACAGTCACTTAGCCTAAGAAAAGAAAAAATGTTCTGGTGGCACAATTTCCAAAACGAAATGTGGTTTCAGACCAGCCCTCAAACACCTGATGTCAATAATAAGGAAAATGGAAGGCACCACCAGACAGATCAGACTCAAGTGTCAGAGGGTCGAGCACAATGACCTCCCACTTTTTTGGCACCAGTAGTGCGAGAGAATTTGGCTTTTAACCAGATTTGACAATAGAATGCGTTGCCTTAATTATAGGTTTTGGTTAATCCAAGGAAACCAATGTGCTTTTAGATCTTCTGCTCCAGTCTGTGACACACGGCTCTAACGCAATACAAAAACAATTCAATTTTTTCTACAAAAGATCATAAACTAAGCCTGGAAGACTTCTAGAAAAAAAAGAAAGTTCACATAATTTCCTTTAGGCAGTTATAGAGCAACTTGCATTCGCAGAAAGTGCAACATTACAGTAGAAAAATAATTGCTGTGGAACAGTTCTTCCCAAAAGTTGTTCTAAGAAACTGTATATGGAACATGAAATACACATGCAAACAATCTCACATACAACCAAAAAGAAAACAAGTCATCTTGTGTGCCTTTATGGTAACAAATCAACCCAGACTGCTTTCCTAGGGAAATAAGTGGTTCCTTAGATAACCCCCCCTCCCCCCCCACTACAATGAAAATGGATTTATGGAATGACTCTACAAAATGCATATGGACAAATCCAGAAAGCAGCACACAGGTGTTGTGTGGGGAGGGTATGGGGTACAGCTCCAACTTTAGCCTGAGGCTTCAAACCACAGACTAGGCCCCACGAGAGTGGGCCGGGAGTGGTCAGTGTGGCCCGTTCCAATCCACATATTTGAAACTACCCTCAAAATGTCTTTTCGCGTGGAGAGAGATAGCTTATGAAATACTGAGCGAGGAGGGGTTTCTACATTTGTAGGAGTGTCACCCCAACAACAAGCAGCACCAGAGTGAGAAAAGGTCTCAGAAGGAGCTGGGAAGAACAAAAAGCACCAGGCCTGGAGACGCAGAGCGTTCAGCTCGGGCTTTTTGGATCGCGAGGCGGGAAGGTCACCCACAGTCCACAGCGCCCCCCTCCCCACCCCCACCCAGGAAAAAGGCACGACTTCAACCGGCGGCCGCCGTCTTCCGACTCCTTTCCTTCGGCAGGACACACCAGGCCGGCCCCAGTCTCGGAGACGCGATTAAAAACAACCAGTCTCTCTCCGCGGCGGTCCCCCTGATCTCTTCTCCAAAAAAAAACACACGCTCTGAAGAGACGCAGAAGCCCCAGACGCTGGGCTCGGAGTGCTCTGGACATCTCTTCAGCAGGCCTGCACAAGAGGATTCCCATTGTACTCCTGGTCAACCTACAGAACAAGAACGCAAGCCGGGTTAGTTTACTGGAAGGGATCAGAGCAATATTCCGCTTCTCTGTGCTAAATATCTGTGCCAACACTAACAGAAATTTTGCAATCAAGACTCCCCATTCCTGCTCGGCGGTTTGGGGTCCGTTCCCCAATTTCAAACTCGCTTCAACTCCAATTGAACCGAAAAAAAAACCCACAATGCTTTGCACAGCCAAGACGTCAAGCCGAAAACGGATCAGAGCCGCCAAGCCCCCGCCCATCCCCGAAATCTCTACCCCCCCCTCCTCGAGACCCTCTTTTACCTCGGAGTAGGCTGGCAGGGGAGGGAACTGGAACTCGGGGGCGTTCATGAAGAGGGGGCTGTCGCCCTCGTCGTAGTCGTCCAGCAGCGGGGTGAGAGGGGTGTCCAGCCTGCAGTCCCGGGTGATGTCGCAGTAGCTGGGCGGCGCGCTGGGCATGCGCAGGGACACCCAGCTGTTGGAGGAGGTGCTGCTGCCGCCCTGGCTGCACATGCTGTTGTTGCGGCTGCTGAGCCCGTTGTAGGGGACGGTGCCGATGACCAGGGGCAGCTCCAGCATCAGCTTGTCGCTGCCCGGGATGTGGACGTAGATCTGAGCGGAGAGAGGCAACCGGATTAGAGCCTGGAACCTGGCTGCACGGGAGAAGCACTGCACTCGTCTCCCAACTACAAAACAAATCTCGACCTGGTCTTTACCCCAAGAGTGGCGGGAGTGTGGAACAAGCTGCCCAGCCATGCTGTCGAGCCCCGATACCCTGGTTTTTGATGGGGGATCAATCAACTACTGTACAGGCTCCAATGGCCTCTGGTTCGTCAACTTCCTGTGTGCCTACTCTGCCTTGACGTGACCAGTCACCCTACTCGCCAGCCGGCCAGCAGACGGGAGCAGAGAGCGTGGTGCTCACCATCAGCGCGTACTCCACGCGGATGATGTTGCAGCCCAGGATGGACGGCTTGATCTTGGGCACGCGGATAGTCTTGCCCTGCCAGGCGTCGCACATGCCAGAGATGATGTGGTTCCCTCGCACCGACGACAGCTTCTGCCGGAAGACCTTGGTGCGGCCGTTGGCCTGGTAGGTGTGCTTGGCGATGATGGCGGCCTTGGGCACCACGATGCGGGAGCAGGTGTTCTCGAACTTGGCGCTGATGCAGATATCCTCGCCTGGGGGGGGGGAGCAGGGAAGAGGAGAGAGTTAAAACTCCAGAACTACACTGAGCTCAACGGGCTTTGGTCAAGACTGAACTCAAGGTTGGATACAGATCCAAGAGGAGGCCATTACAGCTCATCTATCCCCTTTGAGGGAGACTGAACTGAACCCAGGATCTCATCCAGCTATGTCTTTGAAAGCCGACACCCTGGCTCTTAACAGCATTGCTGGGTAGCTAGGTCCCTTCTCCCACCACCCTTTGTGTAAAGAAATGCCTGCTGTCCCCAACTGGAGGATCTAATCCATCTTTGCACTGACAGAATCCAGGTTACTGGCTTCAACCCATATGGCTGGGTGGCTTGTGCCACACTCCCACCACCCTCGGTGTAAAGGAAGCACCTCCCCTCGTTTGTCACTCACCTTCGCAGAAGCCCCTGCGGTCGATCCTGGCGTTCAGAGACACCTGTCCGTCAGGGATGAACATACAGGTGACCTTCTTCTCCTTGGCCCCGGCTGCTGGAGACTGGAGAGAGAGAAGAACAAGAGCCCAGGTCAAGTCCAGCCCCACCAGCGCCTCTCCCACTCAGACCAGTGACCAGCTCAACTCGGGCCCCGCTGGCGGCCCAGTAACACTCGCAAGGGGAACGTCAGCCTCTGTACCAGCAAGACTTCAGGCACAAATCCCAATCTGAAGGACTGAAGCCCTTTCAACTGCATCAGAGAAACCAGTCTGATGTCCCAGTGGAGGAAAGGAGGAGAGTCTCACTTACATCCAGGTCAGGGGTGTTGACGTCCAGGGGCTCCACCACGTCAAAGTTCTTGGTGGTCTCCAGGGTGGGGTGGGAGGGTCTCTCCAGCAGGGCCTTCACGTAGTATTGCACACTCCCGAACTTCCCCTTGTAGGAGGACACCAGCTGCCTGCAGGAACAGGGGGGCAGAGATCGCGCCGTAAGCCCACAGAACGGAGGCCTTTTTTGGGGAGGCTGAATAAAGAGACGAGCCATTTTTTTTAAGATTAAAAAAAAAAAAAGAGACACCTACCCTTGCTGAGGAAGCTCAAATCCAAACATGTACTCGTATTTGTTCCCCGGTCTCAGAGTCACAGAGCCATCCTTGTCTGAAATAGAAAGCAAAAACGGTTTAATTATTTGTTTTTGGAACGACTTCTCCCCCTCCCCCACCCACAAACCTCGCAGTTTCAGCATTTTTCGTTTTTTAATTGAACAAAGCCGTGATTTTCTCTGCCCTCGCTTCTCTCTAACCACCCCCTGTCGTTACAGACGGGGACTTCCTTCAAACAGCTCTGACGACCTCGCGTCCCGGGCCAGCCGAGCCTGAATGCCAGCCGGCCGGCGGCCCAGCCTGGGCGCTACCCAAGTACAGTAGGCATTCACCCTCCCGGGGCCCGGCACATTTCCACGCCAGGAGGGGGGAATCCCCGCATGGACTTTCCCCGACCGGACCATCTCCGTGCCAGCGCCCCCCTGCGGCGGAGACGAGCAAGAGGGCCCCGGTGCCGTTTCCCCCAGCTGGGGATGTTGTTTATCACCGACCCTGAAGGTCCAGGCAGCTCGGAAAAACAGTCGCTCGTTTCCACAGCTTAAACCCCTTCCTGCTCTCTCTCTCTTTTTTTTTTTTTAATTCGTCAGCACCGCCGCTTGGCTGAAACCGAAACTAAGCAAAACTTTCTTGCCCCGATGACAAACTGGGGGGGGAGAGAAACAACAACCACCAAACACTTCACGGAAAGTAGCCGTCATTCTGCTGCATTGGGAAACTTAATTGAGGGGGGGGAGCTTCCTTTACCCTAAAAACGCACCGCTTTGAAAAGGACGTTTTCAACTTTTGGTTTTGCTTTTCGAACCAGCCCCTGCACCGCTCATGCCCGTCTCTGACCCCTCCGCACCCCCCTCCCCGAGACACGCACTCGCTCGCTCGCCCTCACCTGTGGGCTGGTCGTCCAGGTGCAGCGTGTCCTCGTACTTCAGGTAGTCCATCTCCTCGCGGCACCGCTGCTTGCCCTTGGCGTACTCCACCTTGGCGCAGCCCACGCCGAGCACCCGCAGGGCCGACACCCGCGTCACCTCGGACACCTCCAGCGCCACCCGGCCGGCCACCTTGTCCCCGCTGGAGTAGGCCGTCTTGCTGGGGTCGCTGAAGATCACCTCGAAGGTCTTCACTTTCTTCATCATGCCCACCATTGTCCGCCGATCGAAGCTTGCTTTATCCAGAAAGTGCAATCAATCAGTCAGTCACACCTGAGCGAGATAAGGGATCGACTTTCGCAGAAGCTGCTTCCAAGCAAACTTGCAGTTCTGCCGAGCACGGTCGATATTTCTTATCTTTTGACGAGTTTTGCAAGTGAAGGCGAACTAGCCACGTCTAATTAGAAAGCACGAGTGCTCCTATTTCCTCTGTCTACTGCGCGTATGCTAGGCACCATCTGTACTCCGCGGTAACTTTAGAGGGTGTAAACAGAGAACGGGGAAGTCGGGTTTTATACTGCCAGTGAATCGGCTCGCTCCCCTCCACCCCGGCTGCTCATGCGGCGCTGGGATGCCCGGCTCGGCTGCCCGCGTGCACAGCGCGCCCATTGGCCGAGCCGGGCTGTTTGTGTCGCGCTCGGCCAATCAGCGGCCGGCGGCGGCGCGTGTTCAGCTCATGGAGGAAAACACGGCGGCGAGTGCTCAGCGAGTGACGGGGCGTGGCCAAGCGGGCCTGAGCCAATCTCCTGTCTCTCCTGCGTCTTTGTCTCTCAACCACCACACACACAAAAACAGTATTGCACACATTGTACCGTTTTTTTTTTCTGTTCGGGGAGTGGCCAGATGTACCAGACGGGATGTTTTTAAGAGGAACAGGCACGTTCCGTAGTAACCTCAGGGATTCCAAGGGAACTCTCAATTATAATCGCAACAGTTCGAAGGCGATACCCCGCTTGCACCCAAACAACGATTTTTACAGACACGCATTACACAAAAATAAAAAGATAAATACATTCTAAAAAATGCCAGCCGTACACATTATTGCTCGAAACGGGCCGCTGATGGGACAAACAACGAGATACAAATTTGTGTGAAAAGTACACCCACAAAAATGGCAAAAAAATGTGAAGTAAAAAATATAGTTTAGAAAAAGTATAGTTTGGATTCTTTCTCAGACGACTTTACCTTAACAGACTGCAATCAGACATACTGTTGATAAAACAGATATTGGGGATGAAATTGATATTCTTTATTTCAAAGAACAACAGCTACAGGAAAACAACGCTACAGTATGTTGATATAATGTGACGCTAAATCTAACGAACTATTCTGAGGGAAACGGACTTCTAAGAATATTTCAGACGATCGTTAGACTCATACCACTTAAAACGATATTTTATTTAACCTCAGAAAGGAAATAGCTGGAAAACAGTATATATAGAGAGATACACAGTATACAGTTTTATTTATCCGTTCACTGTAGCTTTTAATGTCTCAGTCTAGTTTTACTCGTTTTTTTGTAAGCAAATGTGATGATTTTTATTTCCTTTTTTGTCTTGTATTAGTGTGTTACTGTACAGCACCTCTAACGCGCAAGTAGGGCTTATCGTATTGCGACAATTACAATGTTGATCTGCACAGACATACCGTTCCTCGTTATCTACCATCAAGCGGGATAAAACACTGTCGTGTCACAGAAACGCGTTTTAATTCGATGTAAGTTCCATCAGGAGGCTACCCGAACAGACAGGCAGTGGGTGAAAACACACTTTGAAGACATTAAGTGCTCAGGGAGAATGTTCGATTTTTCCATCATCAAGATATATTAGCGTCTTGACCAAAATTGCTTAGGATTCATCCCTAGGATGGTCCAAACATTTCAGCTCAGCAACCAGTGCTGGACAAACCTTAAATCGCACGAAATTCCTAAATGGTTTTTCCTTACTTTCCTGTACCTATATGTCGACACATATATAGAGAGGAAAAAATACTTTAGCGGTTGACCATCGAGTTTCGAGTCTTGTTTTTTGGAAGGACTCTGAGTTTCTGTAATCACGGCATGATTTTACAGCCTGAAAAGCATTGCGTCACTCCTCTCCCGAGTGTTTTGGTCCCACAGATACGGTAATGGTGTTGCCCCCCCTAACCGACCACCCGTTGGCAGTGCTATCTGAAGAAGGTGAAGTTATGATTCACTCGCGACGGTTTATTGACGCTGAAACGGGATCGGTTGGGTCGGTTTGGGTCCGCAGTGAACTAATTTCGGTTCTCCTCCGTGGTTCTGCGCCCACGCCAGTGGGCTGCCATGTTCTGTAATTCCAGTTACATATTCGATACCCCCACACCAAGCAACTCAAAGTGAAGCGCTCGAACTCAGTTAATTGCCTTAACCCCCGCCATCCACACGTTTTAGATAAATCGAAGCCGAAGTTGTATCTTTTCAACCTCAATAAAAACGAATCGGTCGTTGTTAAAACGGTTTCTTGCTTGTATACGCCGTATCGGACCGGACTGGATCGATTTACATTAAAACCGGATTCTCCTCGCGAAGGAACCGGTCGGGTACAATAAGGAGGTTCGGCCGGATTCACGCAACCCACAAGGAGTCTCCTGCACATTTCCGATAGGAAACAAATGGAAAAATAAAAGGATTATGATTACAAATGGTGGGAAAGCGGCGCAAAGTCTAATTGTTAATTGCGCCTTAGAGAGACCGGTGTTTTATGACGCAGTCCCTGAACCGGGGACCTTTCGGGATTTTGTGGAACCCCAGGGGCGCGAGAGCGAGACTGAAACGGGAGAGGTTCATTTTAAGTCTCGACACCGCCGGATTTGTCTTTCCCGGCGCTGTCCAGGAACACGGGACTCCCCCGCACCCTGAAGGAGCCGTGATAAGACACGTGGGATCACAGACATATCGGGTGGACGGACCTCCTGTTCCCACCCGTTTAAACACGAAGCCGAGTGAGTTCCACTACACGCGTGAACGACATTTTCATTCTTTCATCCCAGCTAGTGACGGTCCGGCAATCACATCGCGCAGACAAGCTGAAGGGACAGGATGTAAATTCAGTTATCCCTACAGCTGCGGGACATTTCTGACGGTGAATAGGATCGAGTATTCCATCGATAAACTCTGCGCCTTCAGCCAGAAGATCACGGTTATGATTACAAACGGCAGGAGACCACCCCCCATCTAGCCGGTTCGATAGTGTCTAACTGGGTCTGTCAAAAGCACCCAGGGTGTCGACTTCAACATGATTGCCTGGGCAGCTTGGTCCACACCCCCACCACCCTTTGTGTAAGGCACTGTTATCGTTATCATTTTAAATGCACTTACCCGTAGGTCTGTGGCTCAGGATCTGCGCCTGTGGCTGGAAAGTTGCCGGTTCGTATCCCACGGCCGGCAGAGAAATCCTACCCCGTTGGGCCCCTGAGCAAGGCCCTTCACCCCCCCTGCTCCGGGGGCGCTGTACAATGGCTGACCCTGCGCTCTGACCCCCAGCTTCTCTCCCCGTCTGTGTGTCTCATGGAGAGCAAGCTGGGGTACGCGCGCGGTAAACGCGTGAATTGCACTACGTCACAGTTAAAAGAAAACATTGAAACGTTGTCCAATGTTATGTCACGGGATGGGGCCCTGTGGCTAAGCAGGACTTTCTGAGCAGGGTACTTCGCCTTATTCCAGTAACATTCCCATAGATAAATGGATGAAAATGAGCATAAAAGCATCCACCAAAAAATGAATATCTCGTGTATCTAGATTAGCTCGTCTTCAGACACAGCAGCCATTCCGGGATCCATACTGGACATAACCCGTCCTCGCAATACCGAGGGCATCTTCCAGCAGGATAACACCGTTTTCACCCACATTAGTGCAGTCGGGTTACCCGCCTGTTGGGTTAGAACTTGGTGAAGTTACCCCCCCTTCAAACAATAAAACAAGTTTTTATCTTTTTTTGCTTCCAGCTCAGCTCTTAATGACCTAATTTTGCCCATTATCAGCTTAATGGGACCAGTTTATCACCTTTTTCCACGGCAACTTCACGGAGCTTTGGGTTAATACCAGATAAGCACCGGTAATTGACAAAAAGAGGTATAATTTCGTCGGGTTGTGTGCGTAATGCATAGACTGTATTATTACTAAATTACTGTTTTCCCAATAAATAAAAAGGCTAAATTGAAACTGCGGTCGTCTCACAACTGTAGCATATATTTGGCGAGCTGGTGGCATAACCTTGGGGACTTGGCGCCCCCTAGTGGTTGTTTCTAGAGTCGGTACTGTTGCGCCACCTCGTACCCTGCATCTCTATAAACATCACCTGTAAGTCAAACTTTCCGACTGACAGTGATGAAGAGCGGGGGACGGGGAGTGTCGGGAATGAAGACTTGCGCACACGCTGTTGGTGATCCGGGACTGGGATGACGACACGACACGACACGCCGCTCGCGGCGTAACAGAGGAGCGCCAGGTTTGGGAATGTGTGCTGGCACGTGTTGCCTTGGCCGCCCGGCTGCGCGGGACTCAAGTCAAAACAACAACAACGCAGGGTTTTTCAGAGACAAGACTCCGAATTTATGTATGATTAATTCATAAGTGCCTCTAATTTCTCCTGTTTGTTGTCCAGATTGGAACCAACATTGATCCTAGAGACTGTTTCAATTGCATTGAAAGTACGTCTGCAATCACAGCTATAATCCCCAGTTAATTAATTATTCCCTTTTAGATACAGTAGGGGACCCACTCCATCAAATTAATAGATCTAATTAATTAATTAATCCAGTCAATTCGATTAGTTATCAGACTGCAACGCTAGGGTGATGTTCCGGGACTCTGCAGTTAACATCCCCGCTCTTGCAAAAAAATACCCACACACCTTTAATGATCAAAAAGCCAGGACATCGGATCAATGTTAAAATAACGTCCTTTAATCCGAAACGCAGGATCTCCGACAGCACAGTGTCTGCAGTCACCATACAGGGACACAGGCATGGAAAGTCTGGTGTTAAGGCAACAGCGCCACCTACTGGTCCGCCAGTGCCATCTACAGCAGCCACCTATGTATTTATAAATATATATATATTTATGGTCCACTGTAAGTTATACTAAAGTCGGGTACCCCTTCAAATGTACAGTCTGTCAAAATGACATCAGACATCCAGTCGAGCGAATCGGGATGCAGTCCGAATGAGGGTTTGATGGAGCAGGTGAGAGATCGGCTGTAACAGAAACAGTCGGCACTGCAGTCATGAGGCCCCCAGACTGCGCAGCCTGCTTTGGACTGGAGAAGCTGGAAATACGAATCTGTGCTTCGCTGCGAGCAGATCTGACAGGAAGTCCTTGGGTCTGAAGAGAGGCAGACTCATCCTTCTCCCTCACGTGACCTATCAGCTGGCGCTCGTGGTGTCTGACGCAGGGGCGGCAGCGTCCTGGCGAGCTAGAACACGCGTCTCCTTCTGCAGGTGTTTGCGTCCTGTACGAAATGCTTCCCAGCTTCCTGGCTCGAATAAGAGAGCCTGGTGGCCCCGCTAGCACCTCTTCCAGCAGCGGCCTCAGGTCACCCAGGAGTCTCCCCTCCAGGTGCTGGCCGGACTCCACAGTGGGGCTGCCAGCTGGGAGCTGCAGGGTGACGTGGCTGCTGGTGCTGAAATGAACAGAGGTCTAATGTGAAATGGAGCCACTGGAAGAGCACAGGGTCCCTTCACGCAGAGCGCCAGGGATTCCCGAGATCGAAGGTGGAAGATTCAAGCCAGCCCCTCCGGCCGGCGTGTGGGCTGGCCCAGACTCAGGGCAGATTGCTCGCAGTGAGCGGCTCTCCTGCAGCGGGGGAGCTGGGGGCAGGCTAACCTTCGGCAGGTCCGCGCCGGGAGCGCTGAACAGGAGGGGGGGAGGCTGTGGGCTCTCGTTGGCCTGTCCCAGCCTGCACCAGTCGAGGACACGGGGAGCCCCAAATCCGACGTCTGCATCACGATCTGATCACACCCACCACAGGACGGCAGCCAGCAGGAGGAGGGCCGGAATCCGGGGTCTTGCCGCGGCGCTGGGCTGGAGGTGCACTCTCTCGGGGTCTCCCACCATCGCCCGGGCGTCCTCCAGAGCCGCCACGGCCGCCGCCGCCGCCGCGGTGGCGTTGCCCGTGACCAGCAGGTCGAAGACACAGGCCTGGAAGTAGACGTCCTTGGCGGGAAGCTGGCGGGCACAGTGGACACGGGCGGCCAGGGCGGAGGGGGCCGGGGGGGCCAGCCGCTGGGAGGCGGGGCAGCCCCACACGCACA
The DNA here is from genome assembly GCF_040954835.1 of Lepisosteus oculatus. NCBI lineage: Eukaryota > Metazoa > Chordata > Actinopteri > Semionotiformes > Lepisosteidae > Lepisosteus > Lepisosteus oculatus. The sequence goes on along the minus strand of NC_090722.1, from coordinate 4,354,407 downwards.
GCTGCAGGTCCTGCTCGGGGGAGTAGGCCCCGGCCACCTCCCGGGGCGCCCTGACCGCCAGGGACAGGGAGCGCCCGTTCTGCCGCACCACCAGGGTGGTGCCGATGTGGGCGGCGCGGATCTCGGCGTGCCGCCCGGGCGCCAGGCTGCGGATGCCCAGGCTGGGCCCACCCCGCCTCTCCCCGGCCGCCGAGGAGCCGTCAACGAAGGCGGCGGGCACGTCGCCCAGCCGGGCCTGGTAGGTCTGCTGCTCGGTGCACTCCGGGGAGCTCCGGAAGATCACGGTGATCTGGGCAGGGGCACAGAGCGGGAGGGAGAGGTGGGTCGGGGGGCCTGCGGATCTGGATCCGGGACAGAGCTGTAGTTGGCCCCCAGAGGGCGCTATATCTCGGACACGAAGGCCGCTGGGAATCTACTTTCAACGGCACAATAGCAGCACTAATGCCTGAGATTCTCCTACGATGCTGTAGGGGGGGCCTGAGAGAGGTCGCACCCCAAAAGAGCAGGCGCTAGATCTCGGAAACGAAGGCCGCACAAACGCTGCCTTCCACGGCACAGAGCGGCAAGGCGGGCTTCATCGTTTGTGCTGTTCGTACGGGGGGGTCCAGACTGTTGTCCAGACTGCAACCAACATTGATCCTAGAGACTGTTTCAATTGCATTGAAAGTACGTCTGCAATCACAGCTATAATCCCCAGTTAATTAATTATTCCCTTTTAGGTACAGTAGGGGACCCACTCCATCAAATGAATAGATCTAATTAATTAATTAATCCAGTCAATTCGATTAGTTACAGACTGTGCAACGCTAGGGTGATGTTCCGGGACTCTGCAGTTAACATCCCCGCTCTTGCAAAAAAAAACCCACACACCTTTAATGATCAAAAAGCCAGGACATCGGATCAATGTTAAAATAACGTCCTTTAATCCGAAACGCAGGATCTCCGACAGCACAGTGTCTGCAGTCACCATACAGGGACACAGGCATGGAAAGTCTGGTGTAAAGGCAACAGCGCCACCTACTGGTCCGCCAGTGCCATCTACAGCAGCCACCTATGGGGGGGGGGGCAGCGTCAAGGAGCTAGCAGCAGCAGGGGGGATTCCGGGGGTCCGGGGACAGACAGACGGGGCCCCTACCTTGCTGAGGGCGGTGGCGGGCGAGCCCTGGCCCACAGGCGCGCTGGTGGCCTGCACGAACAGGAAGCGGTTGTCCAGGAGCGGCCAGGCGCCGGGCACCGCGCAGGTCTGGAAGTCGTCCCCGAACGTGCGCACGTGGGGGTCCCCGAAGACGGCGCAGTGCAGGTACTCGGGGGGGCGGCCCTCCCTCTGCTGGTAGCCCTTCTCGTAGCTGCAGGCGTCCCCCGGGGGCGGGGCCCGGGCCGGGGGCGGGGCGGTGGGGCCCGTCTTGGGGCAGCGGTTCTGGATCAGCAGGTCCTCGATGCCCTGCACGGCCGAGTGGTAGGCCAGGTTGCCACGGCAGCCGCGGGCCGTGCGGCGGGTGCAGAGGGCGTAGGAGCGCAGGGCGCTGCAGTACGGGGCGGTGCTGCGCCCGCCTGCGCCGCCAGGGCCCCCCCCGAGCTCCAGGGTGGCGGCCACGAACTCCGAGTTGCACCTGAGGATGTGGCACTGCGCCCACACTGCAGAGAGAGAGAGAGAGCAGCACCGGTCACATGGCCACCCCCAGCCAATCACAGCGCAGAATTCCCAGGCCCTTCCTGTGAGCACAGAGCTCTGCCCGGTTGACTACAGAGAACGAGGAGGACCACTACGATCATCCCCTTAAGGGCTGAAACACAGCTGTTAATGTTGCTGGAGGACTGGACTGAGAAACTGGAAGATTGGGCATACAGACGCTGATAAGCTAACATGATCTGTCCTTACACTTATACAGCACTTTTCTGGACACTCCACTCAGAATGAGGAATCCCCTCCACCACCACCAGTGTGCAGCCCCACCTGGACGATGCAGCAATAGATTCCCCACACACCAGCTCTCAGTGGGGAGGAGAGCAGAGTGATGAAGCCAGTTCAGAGAGGGGGATTATTAGGAGGCCATGACTGGTAAAGACCAGGGGGGAATTTGGCCAGAATACTGGGGTAACACCCCTACTCTTTTTGAGAAACTCCCTGGGATTTTTAATGACCACAGAGAGTAAGGACATCAGTTTTATGTCTCATCCAAAGGACAGCATCTTTTTTACAGTATAGTGTCCCCGTCACTATACTGGGGCATTAGGACCCTCACAGACCGCAGGGTGAGCGCCCCCTGCTGGTCCACTAACACTTCTTTCAGCAGCAGCCTCAGCTTTCCCAGAAGTCTCTCATCCAGGTACTGGCCAGGCTCACAGCTGTGTGCTGCAGGGTGATAAGGCTGCTGGTAACATGACAAATGTCGTATTGTGAGATAACATAACAAGCAATGAGACTTGCTCTGTGTTGCTGGTCCACAAACTTGCAGACTGGAGGTCAAAACTCACATTTTCAAAATTTGGCTCCAGCTAGGGAGATATTAGGTTGCTGCGCTGTTCAAATGAACATTTCTCATACCTTGTTTACAGCACAACTCCATGATCACCAGGCTGATGGCAACGGTTCTTTCCCACGGAGGGCGTGCGTGAGTGTTGGAGACAGAGAGTTTCCCCATTCCCGTCCAAATACAGGGCGCTGGAGTGGCCGTCGCTGCACTGCACGAAGTGTCCACCAGAGAGAGACAAAACACACAATAAGAGAAAAAAACACCAGGATGAGCTAGGGGAACTTTCTCCTGATCGGACTAGCACTCTTCCACTTTAAATCCAGTTATCCATAGATTCTACTGGCTTTCCACGTGTACCAATGTTTCCCAGTCCTGTCCTGTATAACTACTGCATTGCCTGCACTTAATCACAGCTCAAACTTGTTAGTTTGGCTGTCAAAGCCCTTGAATTCAACTGTCTGCTGGTAGTGTTAAAACCATTTCAGTTCCTAAATACCAGGATAAGGTTAGTAACTGGCATGAAATCTCCACTGGGTTCAGCCTTCCTCTCACTTTATTGTTTCAGTGACATACTTGAATTGAATGACTGGTCCCAGGCAGCCCTGAGAACATCATGGTTGTGTTTGAGAGTGTCATTCCCCCCGCCTCTGTGCCCCATTCCTCCAGAAAGAATAAGAGCCGTTCAGAGAGCTCTTAGGGGAGCAACAGTTTTACACCAAGCGGACACACAGTCCTGCTCTCTGCCTCACTCTCTTGAAAATGACACACATAACGGAGATCATTAGGGAGACCAATCGATCAGCTGGTTCAACGAAGACATCGACGAGCTTTAACTGAGCTTAACTCACCCAGAACAAGACAAAAAAGGAAGCAGGGAAACGGGTTTGGTTTCACGGACAGAGGCCAGGGAGAGCTGTACCTCGATTTGTGCTGAGGGGGTAGGACGCCTCCGCTGGCGTCCTACCTAGTGCTGGAGCAGCCGTGTGCCAGGGCAAACAGCTGGAGAATGGGTGAAGGTCCCCTCAGCAGCAGCCTGGCCTGTCACTCCATCTCTGCGCTCAGGGAACAGTGCCCCTCCTGGGCAGAGAAGCACAGCAGCTGAGCCTGCAAACAATACAGAACCAGGACATTGTCTTAATATACTGGCGGCACAGAGTTTTTGACTTGGTTGGATAGCTTGCTCCACACTCCCACCACCCTTTGTGTAAAAAAAAGGTCATTTTACTCTCAGTTTTAACAGCACTTCCAAGTAGTTTCCATTGTCCTCTAGTTCATGTTTCTGAATTTTCTTTTTCTTTACAGTCTATTGTGCAAATGGTTCCGATACGTTTCCTTTTTCGACTATTCTGTTCTCACACTTGATCTCTGTTGTGTTCTTTCTGACTCTGACCTGTCACCAATCCACCTCTAGTTTAAGATTTTTAAGGGCATCAAGCCAGCTTACAGACTTCATTTCCATTTATCACAGTAACCAGTGCAACATTGTACACGTGGCAGATCAGCAGTGTTTATGCCCTGGATGGGAATCATTCCGAAAAGTAACCCAAACTTATGCTTAAGATCCTTTTATTTTTTTTCCAGGCCAGACTTACCAGACAAACTCAGCTCCTGTCCTGTTCTTTCAGGTGTTTTGACGGGCAACAGGAGTGCGCCAGGAGTGGGATGATGGGAGAATCCAGCTCGTGAGCCGAGAGAGTTCGGCTCTCGGTTATTTCCACTGCCTCCTTGTCCAGCTAGGGAGACAGGAGAGGACACGTGTCCACCTGGTGGTCTTGTTTCGACGTTTAGCTGAGCTCAGGTCAATATGGCTTTAAAGGCAGGGCTGAAGCAGACTGCTGTCACCCTTTCTCCTCCTGAAATGGAGGCCGACAGGAAGCTTTGTAGTTTGGACTTTCTCTCTCTCTCTGTTTGTCAAAGAGGCACAAAGTCGAAGCTAAATCAAATATGAGTGAGCCCAGGGAAGCAAGACCCCTGTCCTTCCTGCTTGTCTGATTTGTGCTGATCTCCCTGCCCTTGCTTAAATAACATTGCTGGGGGCTGTTCATTTCCAACATCCACCACTCTCTGTGTAAAAACAAACGCATCCTGTTCCTCAATCCTGAAGGCGCCTCCACTTGGTTTCCTCTAGACCATGTTTCACTATTGATCCCAAATAGATCCATTTGGACTACCTTTATCAGTCATTTTTGAGGCTCTCGAACATTCCTGTCAAGGTGTCCTGAAATCTCCTCTGTTCAAGACCGAAGAGATTCAGCACCTTTAACTTGCCCGTGTGTCTTTTCCGTCTGGGAGTTCACACGATCACTCTCTGAACTGACTGTTTATTTATGTGCTCACTAAAACTGTACACTATACAATAACAATGCTGAAAATAAAAAAAACGTAGTAAATTTGACACATTTTGTTGCAATCTCTATCCTCTGCTTCTGTAATTTGTACAGCACATGGGTTAGAACAATGATATTTTTTTTTAATAAAAAGCCTGATTTATGTACTGCTTCAGAGAATTCCCCTTTTTCAGCTGTTGGCTTATGGGTGACCAGTGGGGCTGTGGTTCCTCTGACCCAGGGTTGACCTCTTCTGACCTGTGACATATGACCCATGACCAAACCTCTGCAGCAAACAGAAGCACTGACACCAAGGTGGCTGATACCTTGAAAACTGGCGCGATCTCTTCACACACAGGTGAGGGTGAAAAAAAAAATTTGCTTTTGGAGTAATCAGAGATGTCACCAGCACAGAACAGGAAAAGGGATGCAAGAAAATATTGTCTTTAAAGAGCTACACTAACCAGCGTACATCTTACTTTAGAAAACTCCAAATAAATTGACTTCTCAGCCTATTACCAGCTTCTGGGGGGGGGGGGGGTGTTCTGGATTCAAATGTTTCTGGGGGGACAGGAGAGGATCTGTCGAAGAAGAAATCAGCCCAGGCAATTCGACCCCGATCATTTTCTCCCTCTGACCTTTAATCCAGTTTAAGAGCTGCAAGCCCTGTGCTGTAGAGAAGGGGTGGGGTGAAGAATTACTCTCTAAATATACCCCCTTCACTCCCCAGCAAACCGTGGGGCACTGCTGCTGGCCGTCTGAAATAGCACCTGCTAAACTGAGCGCAGGCAGGCAGGCCGGCCACACAGAGAGCAGCCTGCAGCCCAGCCCCAGGACCCCAGCGCACAGCTGCAGCAGTCTTCGCACAAACAGCCCTTCCCAGAACGCCGTGCGGGGGGGGTTACACATGCCTTATAGTTTGCACAGTCGCTGTGTAGTCATTTCCCACAAGAGAATGGTAGAGCCACCTGGGATCCCCGAGAGGCGTTCTTTACACAAAGAGTGGCGGGTGTGTGGCACGGCCTAGCATTCCATCTGAGAGCTGATTGGCTACAATCGTATTCTCATCAGGCTCCTGCTACGCTCCTGTGGGGCAGGGCTGTGTCCTTCAACTATTCCTCATCGGCAGGAAACGCGAGAAGACAGAAACTGCGCCGCCTCTTCCAGTTTTGACTGGAAGGTGTTAACACGGCCTGAGCCCTGTGTGGGCCATCACCACTTACCGAGGATAAAAAGAGATGGGCTGGAAACATTTGTTGCGCTTGGTCCAGTTGCAATCCAACGCACGGGGCCCACGCAGTGAACGCACAGCGCGCGGGGTGAATAACACCGTGCGGTCTGGCCGTTGATGTGAAAATAATTTACCATAAAACAACGCCATGAGCTCGGATAAGGCCCTTCCGCTATAGAGGTTCGGCTCCGTGGAATTGCGGTGTAACGTGCCGTGGAGGAAATACAGTGCCGTGGGTTACTCCACCGGAAAATGCTCTGTACGAAAGGAAATAACTGCCTTGTCTAAACCGCGCACCGTGGATCTAACGCGGCTTCCCACGGACGCGGGCAGTGTGATGGCCAAAGACAGCAGGCACCGCAGCGCTACTGGGTTACCTGTCACTGCCACGGCTCACAGCTGCGTGAGGCAGCCAGACGTGTGAAATGTAGTCGTGGGAGCGTGTCCACGCGTCTGTATTTCCCCCCCGCTTTTGTCAGGGTAGCAAAGTACCGAAATGTAACACTCCGCGGTGCTGGCGTTATAAAATTCGTTGTAACCGGAAAAATACAAAATCCGCACGGTTGTTTGCGCAGGGTCCTTTACCATCTAATATACGATGGGTATTGCATTCTGCCTTACGGTAATGGCCGAAGAATTTCTTTTTTAACCCGCTTTATCCTGTCCAGGGTCTCGGGGGAGCCGGGGCCTATCCCGGCAAGCATGGGGCGCAAGGCAGGGTCCACCCTGCGCCGGGCGCCAGATCATCTCAGGGCAGACAGACACACACTCACCCCAGCGCCAGGTCCCTCAGAAGCCAATGAGCCCACCAGCATTGTGTCTGGATGAAGGGGGGAACCCGGAGCAGGCAGAGGAAACCCACAAGATCACGGGGAGAACATGCAAACTCCACACAGACAGCACCCCGGGACTGGAATTCAACCCAGAGCCAGGGCGCTGCGAGGTAGGGATGCCACCCGCCAGCCAAAACAAGGAACTACCGGTCTCCGACCGCTACGGCTCGTTCGGCTCACCAGCGCTCCGGTTTCCAAGCGGCTCCCATCAGGCTGTCGGGACAGCAGGTGCAGGACTTTGGAACCTATTAGGAGAAGATTATCGGCGTTCGTATGCGTCTGGGAAACCGTTCAATAATCACTTTGCATATTATTATTATTAGTAGTAGTATTAGCAATAGTAGTAGTAGTATTTTTATCACGCACAATCAAATTCACTTAAACAAATACGACTAAATTCACTCAACGAATGGAGAAAAAGAAGACCCAACCGAGAAAGAGCGGCGGCCGGCGGGAGCCGAGGGGTCTGTCTGCAGGCTGCACGCACGGAGAGGGATCTGCGAGTGTCAGATGGTCACATGGGATAGCAGAAATCCACTACCGCATGAGTGGGATTTTTTCACGGAGTTCCTTCCTGGGGGGGGGGGCTGAGGCGGCCATTAATCACCCGCAAGGACACCTGCTGCGGGCGCCAACAGCTGTCAGCGGACCCCCGGCGAGAGAGCCGGGAAGGGCGGACGTGGGCCTCGCCCCTCAGAACGTGCGGAGCTGAGAGAGAAGGGGAACCGAGCCTGGGCACCACACGACGGAGCGGGCCGGTCGGATGCGCCCGCGACAGCGAGCGGCGGCTGCGGGTCCCACACCCGGCGCGGGGCCAGGGGCTCCCGCCATGCTTGGCGGCGCGCCCCCGCTGTGCGCTCGCTTCAGCGCCCGTCTGCAAGACAGCTGCGCTTAAGAGCCGGGAACCAGCGTGTCGGGCTGTCGGAGAGCCCGAGAGCCTTCAGATCCCGACTCAAAACCTTCTTCTCCAGAAGGGCTTTCATCGCACTGGTCCTGCGTCTGCCGCCCCTGAGCTTTCCTACTGTATTCCAAACCCTGATTGTAGCCGTGTGATTCAGCTGTCTCCTCTCACTGTGTACTTCATCCTTACTGCAGAGCGCTTTCAGAAGCCACTTGAAGCGCGTTCAGTAATGAAGCCACTAACGGATATTGTGAATACAGACCTAAATCCTTATTATTTGTGACGCAGTGGCAGAAAAGTGATGTAATATAACATATATCTAACACATCAACCCACACCCTCCTCTAACCTTTACAGAAATGCTATACAGCAGTTTGCCAGATGAGTACTTGTGAGATAATGCGCCCATTATATTACACGTCATAGCGCATTACTAATTTGTTTACAGTATTTGTTTTAAAGGTGTTTTATACTTTTAACTGTTTTATTTGTGCAAATTTGTTCTATACTTATAAAGAAGAGTTATTTTTTTGAAGATGTTTATTTGTGGAGAACACTGCCTGTTTAACATTTTTCAGGATGTTCACAACGTTGAGGTGCAAGACATTTAAGGATGATGTTCAGTATTGTCGAAGAGAAAAAATAATTGCAGCCATGAAAATGTACCTTTTGCACCAAACAGTAAGCATGTCCATTTTCAACCAAGGGTGCTGAAGAGATGCAAGTCTTTTTGTTTTTACTGACTGTACTTGCAGTGCAGTTTTAAATGCACCTCTCCTGCCAAGGCACTTGCCCCTGGGGAGAGACAAAGTAGTGCTTCAGTTGCTCACGCTGGTCTTCGGCCTGCTGGGGAGGGTTGCTCGACGCTCCCGCAGGAACATTCAGAAGTGCCCCAGCTCCATCTCTCCTCCAGTTTCCTGGGATCACCTGATGTTCTGTGTCCTCCTGGTCTGCCAGGGCAGGTGGCATGTACGCCTCAGAACGGCACTGTCTGAGGTAGTTGTGTAGGCAGACAGAGGCCAAGGTGATCTTCGCCACCTTATCCGGTTCCAAGCAGATAGTTGTCCTGAACACACGCAGCCGGTTTGCTAAGATCCCAAAGGCGTTTTCAACCACACGCCGGGCCCTTGAGAGCCGATAATTGAAAACCCTCTGGTCGTGGTCCAGCTGTCTATGGGAGTATGGCTTCATTAGGTCGGGTCGGAGTGGAAAGGCATCATCCCCCAGAAACGCATACGGCAGCACAGTGTTTGTGTCTGGGATGGGCTCTGCTGGTGGTATACTGAGTCGTCCTTCATCCATGGCTCTGTGGAGGTCCGAGTGGGCAAAGATACCTGCATCTGGGATCCGACCCTGGCAGCCCACACTCACGTATGTGAAACTGTAGTTGGCGTCTGCTATGCCCATCAGGACAACGGAGAAGCGGCCTTTGTAATTGTAAGACGTGCTGCCCGAGTGTGCCGGTGGCTGTATATATATCTGTTTTCCATCCACGGCACCCAGGCAGTTTGGAAAATGCCACTTTTCATAAAAGTCCTTGGCTATCGCTCCCCACTGATCTTCTGATGTTGGTGTCTGAAAAAAAGGAAAGAAATACACGAGAGCCTGTCACTGTTGACTAGGAAACGTTCACACACGCAGGGACGTGATGCTGTTTTTGACAACTGGATGGTCAGTTTGGCTTTGTGCTGCATTACCTTCAGATAGTCCTCCTTCAGGACTTTATGCAGCGCTTCACACGTCGTTGTGACGATGTCGGATACCGTGGATCTCCCAATGTGGTATTTCAACCCCAACAACGTAAAGCTCTCTCCTGAAGAAAAGGCATCAAACAAGATGTTTCTACTCTTGAAATACAAGGGCCTTGAATACAAAAAGTCCCTGAAGCTAGGGCTACCAAACGTCCGGATTTTCCCGGACATGTCCTCTATTTTGATCCTTCTATCTCCGTCTGGGGGGAATTTTCAAAGATCCAAAAATGTTCGGGATTTCGACTCCCATTATTATCACCATGAAGAATAATTAACACAATTTTTAAGGATGAGGAGGTTAGAAAGAGAAAGAATTTCTTAACCTCTCTAGTTCGCTTCACGACCTACGTCAGCATTGAGTTTTCGTCCTGTACGTGGATGATGATGTCATGAGAGAGCGAAATCGGGCGTCAATACCAGTGTCTTTACCCAGTCTATGCAGTGCACAAGCGTTCCCCCGAAAAGCCTCCCTATTTTGTTTCTCTTTCCCTACCCTCAAACACCATGCTAATGCGAAAGTGTAAATTCACAGCAGAACTAAAAAATTTATCTCCGTGTTTTCGAAGTGGCAGAGAAGACTGGGAAGCTGGGTGTTTCGTGTGTAAGCCTTGTACTTTTGTCTCCGTGGCAGATAAAGGTGGACTTCACCTGCACGCTCCTGTTGACTCAGACAAACACAGACAGGCAAATCCAGGAGAGAGTTCGTCAACCAAATTAACAGATTATTTTGTCAAATCTGGCAGCAAAACAGAGGATACTGTTATTGCAGCAGAGGGTGCTTAGCATTTCACACAGTTCAACATCATCACAGTTACTTTACCAATGGCCATAAAACGTGGAATATTTTGAAAACCCTCTCCACCCCGATCCCTTCCCAGATCAGGCAATACGAAAGCTCCTCAGGGTGTCCTCTTTTTTCGATGTTCAAATATGGTGACCCTACTGAAGCTCCCCAGAGGTTAGCCTACTAACCTGTGGCCAAAAATCTCAGCGTGACGGACAGGCGCTCCCTAGCTGTGATAGCCTTCCGGAGTTTGGTGTCCTGCTTGGATATGAGCGGTGAGACTCTCTCCAGCAGAAAATCAAATTCCTCTGCGGTCATCCGAAGCAGCTCCCTGAATCCTGTCCTGTCATTCAGCTGTTCACGAAAAAGCAAACAACGGAAAACTAGAAAACAGATAAATAACAGTTCATAAACAGTCTCTACTAGTCAGCGATGGGATGCTCGTAGCTAACGTGCGTAATAAAATAATTCCTTCTCACCTCCAATTGTCGCTGAAGAACTGTCAAACCATATTGTCCACAACCAAACAAATGTGACCTACTCCGCGTTCTTCGGCGTAACCTCTTCTTCTTTTTCTCGCCACAAACGAGAGCACAGGCTACAGCAACGGCAGCAACTATCCGCTTGCTCTCCATGTTGTTTGTTTACTCTCCTGCGGTGCTCCTTTTCCTGTTCCGGTGCGCTCCACGGTGATTGGCTGCCCAAACGAGGCGAACTCGCGGTAGAACACGAGATTTGGAGCCGTGATGAGAAGTCGTGAGGGGATCGTGTCATTAGTCACCCCCTGCGAATCCTTGTCGTATAAGTTGACACCCTCTAGGACAGAAAAGGCCGCGAGATTCAGCAACTGCAACTGGTAAATTTGATATGCTCTCCGACTGGTAGTCGTGTCGAGTCATGTAGTGTGACGCCTTTATCATTTACTCTGAACTTAATTAACCAGGAGAAACCAGATTCCTTAGATCAGTGAGTCCCAGACCCAGCCACAACCCAGTAAACCTCAGTTCCTATCTTGCTTTGAAGCGTCCCGAGAACTGTAAATGTTGACACTATCCAGGTGTTAATTATTGTCTCTAGAGATATAAGATATTTCAATAATCACTTCCGATAACCGTAACATCATAATTTAAAATTAAATCCAATCAGTATTGTGGTTCCCAAGAAAAAGGCAGTTTTTAGTGTTTTAACTGAACAGCAGTCTTGCACCTATCTAGGTATATACATGTTTATGCGGTATAAATACAGTTGAGTCAGATGCTAAAGGTGTTCTGTAGAATAATCACCATGGTTGGAGTTCATTGTGTAAAAGATTTTTAGACAACAGGTTACATGATTTATAATACACATGCATGATGTGACAGGTAATCAACGTGTAGTTCGAGATCGATCCTATTTGGAAATGAATACGCTATCGTCGTGTATCGCCGCATGTGAGTGGCGTCTGTAGCCGACTCTTGCTCTCCACAACCGCTCTCCTTTGCTCGCCTGTGAACTACCCCGCAGTCGGATTTTAAAGTTTATCATCTCGATACATCAACGCAGTCTCCGTGAAACGACTTTTCTCATCCTAATCCGGATTATTTAGAGCCGATGTTTCAGGAAACCTGACTGATCGCCAAGGGGTCATGTCTAGAACTGAGCCTCAGACGAATGCAATTCACCCGACCAGCCAACAGGGGGCGCCGGAGCCGCAGCTATCATCCAGGGTGGCGCTCGTCTCGGACTGGTTGTGCGACGGGTCTTATTTTTTTCTTGGTGTCACAATCGCTGTTAACGGCGATGCAACAAGTGCGACATGCTGGACAGAAAAGAAAAATAAGGAAAGGACATAAATTGACGGTTCTTCCGGGCGATCACAAACTGTGTCCGGGGTTCACTCAAAAGAAGAATATTATAGAGGTCCGGGGGTCAAAATGTTTCCTGCACAGCGAGGTGAAAACGCCCGAATTGTTCATTCAAATGACAAATTTGATTGCCTTCCGTCTTCCACTCATCTCAGTGACCAGTAACGAGACCCAGACCCCTCGGTGGTCAAGTGTCGCCCAGGTGACGATGGAGTGGGGTTCCCCTGGCCTGTACCTGGTCTGGCGTGTCAGGCGTGGGTCTCAAAGGCGGAGGTGGTGTGTGTGCGGTGTGTGTGTGTGTTGGGGGGGGGGGGGTGTAGAGCTCTGGCTGGGGCTGGGGGGGTCGTGCAGGACGCTGAACGGACCCGCGAGGCCGGCGAGCGACTGGACAGACAGGTGAGCGCGCGTCCCTCCCGAAAGTCACGCGCGGGGCAGCGCTCGTTTCACACGCCTGGCGGCGGGAGGGGGTGAGGTTTTGTTACAGCCGATGCCAGGAGCGCCGGGCGCTCCAAAACTCTCGCGGGAGATGTCCCGGGAAACGTCGCCCTTTTAAGAGAGAGAGAGAGAGCGCGCAATCGCGCACGGTTCAGTGAGCACAGTACAGGCGCCTTTGTGCATTGTGGCTGCGGCCGGAGGCGTGGCCTGCCGCGGGCCGCGCTGGGGCTATTCAGCCCGGAGAGGCTATTGTGCGGCGATGTGGGAAAAGCGAGAGACCCCGTGTCCTGGGAGCTGCACACAGCACAGCCCCCCGACAAGTGTGAGGACCGCGCCAGGAGAGGACAGCCAGCCAGCGCTCGGATCCTGTTGAGCCCCAGCGAGCCCGGTCAGAGCAGGAAACTTCTGTGCGACAGAAACTGCCTTTTTGTTTTGGTGGTGGGGCATTGTTTTTTTTTTTTTTAAAAAAAGATATTTTCTTTTAACTAACGAAGGGGATGATGCCACTTCATTCGCTCAAAGAAAGACATGCCCTTGCGTCTTCGGACCGAAAGGCAAAGGTAAGGTGTCTTCTCGGAGGATGGAAACTTCTTGTGGAGTTTCTGCGCCTTGTGCGCGCGCGTCTGGGAAAATAGCCGCAGCTTTCATTGGTGGGGGGAGTTTTATTTTCAGAATAAAACAATAGGACTTATCCTCATCGTATAAATATCTAAACATGGTTTAATACATTTGTTTTTTTTTCCGCTGCAAGTGCCGTCCGCTCGCAGCCTACAGGAGGACAAACCCCCCCCCCGCTCGCCTCTTAACAGAATATGCCCGGTTGCCTGGAGACCGTCGCCGTGGAAACCATTTTAATGTCGCTGCGTTATTCATTAGCTAATGTTTGTTCTTTTCAGACTTGGGAACGCACAAACAAAAACGCGCTTGAACCAGACTTCCGTTACCACCAAAAAAAAAAAAAGTTTCGCGGGGACGCACAAAAGTTAGGTGAGAATGGCGTCATCCGATTCTCACGCTCCCCCCCCCCCCCACCCCCGCGAACGCGAGTGGGGTGTAGCGTCAGTCACTCCAGTTGCTTTTATTTCTGCGTGTGTGTGGTCATTTCCTAATTAAAAGTAAAAAAACAAAACAACAAACAACAAAAGCCTGTTTGGGAAGCAGCCCCCACCGAAAAGGAGAAAACGCTTCGTGGACACCCAGACAGAAAAGTGTCAGGTTGTCGAATACGTAACTTTCAGAGTTTGCGAGAGTTTGTTTTTGAACAGGTACAAACGCACAAGCGTCCAACGGGGTAAATTATAACGCCGGGCCACTTTTCGGACCCGGGAGTGGCGATTTCGCGTCTACACCGCCGGGCTGAGACGGTGCAAGTGCGCGCTGAGCTCTCATCGGAATAATCCCGGCTCACTCTGCGGGCGCTGGAACTCGGCTCCGCGCTCTGGTGCGATAGTCCTTTCGTCTTGTACCCGAAGTTTACACTACGCAGTTCAGCATTGCGCTGTTATAAATTGGGTTTTTTTTTCTTACAGCTGCTATTAAGATCATAGCCCGTGTTGGTGGCTCTTCGCGAGCTGCCGCAGACAATGGAATAAATCAAACCCACGCAGTGAAAGTGCGCCCCCCCCAGAGGCCGGGGCAGAAGCTTTCAGGTTTTCGTATTTCGCACAGAGCCGGTCCCAGCTGTGTCCGGGTGCGAGTTCCCTCTCAGCGTGCTCGGCGTGACGCTCGGCGGCGCATGGGCAAGAAAACAATCTGAACGTGCTTAAGTCCCGCTGCTCCCATCTACCCCACTGGTCAAAATATTAGGAACCCCACACCCACATACGTCGAGCAAATGTTTGATGAAAGACTCATCAATAGAGGCAGCTGTCTGGAGAAAGGCAACCTACTGCTGCCTGGAGGAACTTATCACAGACTCTAGCGGGCTCTGTGTACCCCCTGGCCGAAATATGAGGTACCCCAGTGTGACGAGGTGCCGATGCACCCCCTTGTCACACCACCCTGAGAGAGACCGGCCATGCGCTATTGGCTGCAGGTGGATGCTTGACACAGACCTATAATTCAGACAGAAATCACTGGTCTTGTCTACCCTAAGGCCACAATATTAGGAACTCTCTGCCCCCTCCATCTCTAGCATCACAAGCACACACACACGATGCAAAGCAATAGAGACAGGCAATATGCTGTTACCTCAAGGAGCTTCACTGCTCTTACATACCCAGTGGCCAAAATATTAGAACCCCCCCCCCCCCCCCACCACCACCAGAAACATCAGCAAAGGATGCTACTTTTTAGCATGGAATTAGAAATTCTCTACACACACACAGAATAAATATATGCATATCCTTCTGGATTCTAATATGTACCAGATGGCCAGATTAACAGATGCATGCGATAAAGACAATGGAAAGAAAATGAAGTCGAATCCCAATCCTGATTCCGAAGGTGATATACAAAGGGGTTATATTTTGAGACTTTTTTTTTAGTGCCTCGGGTGCATAGCTGTGACGTGGAAACGTACTCAACCGGTTTGTCTTTTGCAGAGCCTTGGAATAGCATCCGGAGATGTTCCCGGGCGGATCGCCCCTCGTGCGGTATTCCGAGCGTGGGGTGCTGCTGGGGCGATCCCGGCGCTGTCCCGCGCCCCCGGCTCCGACGGCCCGGCAGGTGTGGGATGCAGTGCACTGTTGTCCGATCTCCTCCCAATATTGCACTCGTCCCGGCCTCCCGGACCCTCGGGACACCACGCTCCGGGTCGGGGGAAGGGGGGAGGGGGGGGTCAGCCTGTGGCCTCGGGGACCCCTGTTCCTTCACTCGGAGGGCTGGCGCTTGACGTGACTGGCCGAGTGTGTGGCCAACAGGCCCTCCTCATCGGGGCGATGAAGAGGCCGGCTGGATCAAAGACCTGTACCAGAGTCACGCACGAACATGGCCACGGTGGGGCTGTGGCTCCATGGCTCAGGATCTGCACCTGGAGGTTGCCGGTTCAAATCCCACAGCCAACAGAGGAATCCTGTTGGGCCCCTGAGCAAGGCCCTTCACCCCAGCTGCTACAGGGGTGCTGTACAATGGCTGACCCTGCGCTCTGACCCCCAGCTTCTCTCCCTGTCTGTGTGTCTCATGGAGAGCAAGCTGGGGTCTGAGAAAAGACAAATTCCTAATGCAAGAAATTGTATAGGGCTAATAAAGTGATCTTACCGAGATCCTGTTGCACAGCAGTCGGATCCATTTTGGGATGGGTGGCCAATGGAAGTGGGTGTGTGGGGAGCCCTCCCACACGAACAGCCCCAATGGGACACAGCTTCTCATTGGCAAAGACAGGGGGCGCCGTCGAGGCCTGACCACCTTACTGGCCCTTCTTATCGGCCTTTCCCCTGTCTAAAGGAGCAAAACTAAAAATCACCCAAGACCGCTAGAATCAGCACAATGGGAACTCGCATGAGCCAGTACAGCGCCCCCTGCTGTTCACTGCCCTTCTCCATGCTGGTGTGTGGCCCCTGATCCCGCCGTGTGGCCCAAACTCCGCCAGCTGATGTTCTATGACAAATCCCCGCATTGTCTGTCTGCACGAAACGTTATGAAGTCCGACTCCAGATGACGGAACCCTTACACTTGCTGTGCGTGTCAGGATACCGCCCTGGATCGTAGGCTTTGTGGAGTAAAATATGTTTATTGTGTGGTTCAAATATGTGTCAGCCTGAACTTTTAAGCCAGAATCAACAGGTACCCTTTTTCCCTTTTCGCTTGATAGTGGGGCCCTGCTGGGCTGCTTTACTCTGCGTTGCACTTGTATTAGTTGTGGGTTAAATTGTCAAGCAATAAATTTGTCATGGAAAAAAATGGCTAGAGTGGATCTTCTGTGCCTCTTGGCTCCCTGCTCTGCCTGTCTGATGAAGGTGTGAAAACGAGGGTTCTCCGTCTCCCAGGATGGAATGGGGGCACATATGTGCTGTGCATGTCAAGCTAGAGCAGGATGGATGAAAGACAGGCTCCTGGACCACGTCAGCCATGGCAGTACAAACCAGAGGGCGCAGACCTCACTGCCGCCCAGCAGGGGGCGCATGCCGCCTTACTAAATTATTAAAGGCTGGTGCACACTGGTGAGGTCAGCCCCCCCCCCGCCTGGCATCTCAAGTTGCTTGGCCTGCGGTCGGGATGGGCTGGCCGGCAGCCACAGAGCCGTTAGGGAACTGATTGATTGAGGAACTCTGCCTGCATCCGCTGGCCGCCCTGTCCCTTTCCCTGTCCGGACCCCTGGCAGCTGGCTGGGCTCCATGGGAAGAAGGCAGGGGGTGGAGGGGTGGGGTGCAGGGCCAAAGTCCCTCATGGGAGAGTCTGCTGCTCCCCCTAGCAGGTGTGTTGAGCCCTTGACGCTGCTGTTTTGGAGCAGGGGTCATGCCACTGATTCTCAACTTCCAGGCTGTTCAATCCCGGGTTTGGAATCAGAGGGACTGGACCAGCTTTCAAATGCAATAATGGAGACAGAATAAGTCACAGGCTGGGGGCCCTGGGGTGCTGTCTGTGTGGAGTTTGCATGCTCTTCCCTAGTTTGAATGGGTTCCCTCCGGGTGCTCATGTTTCCTCCCACAGTCCAAAGACATGCTGGTGGGTTAACTGGCCTCTGGGAAAACTGGCCTTCGTGTGAGTGTGTGTTTGAGTTTGTGTGTCTGTCCTGTGATGGACTGGTGTCCTGTCCAGGGAGTACCCTGCCTTGTGCCAGTTAGAACATGGACAGATTCCAAATGGGGTGGGTATGTCATTCAAACACACCAGCCATTCCATATTGCATGAAAAAAGCGAAATATTGCAGAGACTTTTTTGGTAACCGCCGTGGGGAATGGAACAGCCTGATTTCTGGTACCCAAGTCTGGTTCTGACTGCCTGCTCTGGACAAGCAGTCCTTTCCAAGAAAACAGAGTAAGAGGACCCTTGTGTGGGTGCTGTCGAGCCATGAAATCGCACTTTTGATTTCCCGATCTACCCACGGTTATCATTTTTATTTCATTTAGTCAAACAGACACAGGTTTGCACTGTATACACACGAAATGCGTGTACATCCAAACGAAATTCATGCACACGCCTAGACACCCATGTAAAAAGACAGGGGTTAAGACAACCAGGTTGTATGGATTGTCCATATGCATCCAGCTGTATTTGCAAGTCTTTAATGCCTCACTTTTTTACTAAGCAGGTTTTCCTTTGTGCACTTGTGTGCCAGCATGACTTCTGAACTTTTCACCTGCTGTTTTTCTGTTTTTGACAATATGCAAATTATTATTAGAAACCACTGCTATATATATATAGGGTGGAAATAAACCAACAGACATCTCATTACAATGCACGCATTACCCATAACACACACACAGCATCACACTCCCTCAGCTACAGAAACCTACTGAAACAAGGACACTAGTGGAAACTGAAAGGGAATGCTCGTAGCATTGATGGGGGTATTTCTTTACACAAAGGGTGGTGGGTGTCTGGAACAAATTACCCAGCCACGTTGTTGAAACTGTTCCCCTGTGATCCCTCTGGACAAGATCCCCAGGAACAGCAGACTACTAGCAACCAAAACAGTGAAAGAGTAACAGCTACAGTAAATACTTTTATCTAGTTTATCTCTGGAGACCCAGCTACCTGTCTGTACTGGGAAGATACAGACTGGCCTGGATCGTTCACTCAGTTCTGGACCTCCTGAATAAATAAGGTGCCTGTCTGGAGCACAGATTGACCCATTAAATCCTGACATTCGACCCTGGTACTGGCATCAGGGTGCAGTGACTGGAATAGGGCTGGTAACCATCTGCCCAGGAACGGCCAGGACGTGGTGGACTTCAGGTGGTGGTGCTTACTATCACCCTGGTCTTGTATACCCACTGGCCAAAACATTAGGAACACACTGGCACCAAGAGTCCTCCTGGTGGTCCTTAACGTTTTAACCAGTTGGTGCACAAAACACTTAAAGTGTCAGAAAGCATTTGAACTAAATTGAGGATGTTAACTCCACAAGGAAGATGAAAGGGAGCTCACACTGACTTTTGACAGCAGGTGTTAGGGTTTTAGCCATGTTCTTGACTTTGAGATTAAAAAAATATAAGCTACAAACTTCCTGGACTGAAGTCACTCCATCCACCAGCTGCACACACGCATGTCTGCAGCACAAGCACAGCCTCAGGACACCTATCCCAGAGCTACAGGCCAGTCCAGGTTTTACACGGGTTCTGGTTTATACGGTAAGTCCTGTCCCAAGCTGGGTGTTCTCTGCTTGTTACCCTGTTGTGAGCACATCTACAAAGATGCACGCTGGGGTAGTTCAGTAAATGTCAAACAGCTAGGAGTTTGTTTCCCCTCCATCAGTATATTTTTGCCCAAGACCCTGCAGCTTATAAAATCGGAAACGAATGAAACCTCTTCAGCAGAAAGTGTCCGATTCCCGGCAAGATTCCTTCTACACACACACACACACACACCCACGCATGCACACAGAAATCAACAGGCTCTCGCTCTCTCAAACGCTCACAGCAGCTCTGCAGGAAGAACTGCACTGGGCAGGAGACTGTGGGGACCCGAAGCGTCTCGGCGTTCAGGCTGCATTCGTGTAGGGGCTGTTCCTCACGCCCCACAGCCCGCCACGCCCCCCTCGCCACGCCCCCCTCACAGCTTGAAGTTGTGCTGTAGCTGCTTTCGGAACGGTTCAAAGTCTTCAGGCACAGTGTCTGAAATCAGGAGAGCAGGGACATGGTTTCAGGCACAAGCCTGCACTGAGCAGACAGAGACTTTAGATCAATTAAATGCAGACACTTTCTTTCTGTGCTGCTACCTCACCCCCATCAGACACTGAAAACTGAAAGTTTTTTTAATGAAATCTGCAGCCTTTACACAAGCGCAGGTATGACACATGCTAACTTTTTTGTTTTTCTAAAAAACTCATTAGATTCAGTTTGTATAGGAGATCTGCAGCTCTGGGTCTACAGAGCCCCCTTCTAGTTTGTCCTACAAATCACCTGTTCTTTTAAATTGTAAGTTCTAAATCTACTAAGCAAGTAATTTGTTCAATTAAGGTAACATTGATTCTTGAGGGCAAGTGTCTTCATTTTAAATCATCACTAAATTACTTTTAAAAATAATGTTTAACTGTTTTAATGCAGATAATTGATTGAGGATTTAATGGCTGCCAAAAACATCTTGCTGGATATGGGCCGTCCAGCAGCAGGGTTGAAGGCTCCATGCTTTAGATGAACTAAATTCGTTTTTAAGTTACAAAACAACCTGTAAGAGGGCAGAAGGTTAAGAGGACATCTCGCTGGAACTACATTCCCCAGGATGCATTTGGGAATTAATGGCCATCCTTCGTCACCTGACCAACTGGTGGAACTCAATTGGTCAGCTGACAGTTAAAAGACCACAAAGCTGGATACAGATGGCACATCAGGAAATTACTGATGGAGTGTGGAAGAGCAGGAGTTTGGAAGAATCTAAGAGGGGGGCTTTTGTTTTAGGAGCCAGTTACCCAGCCGTTTTTGGAGAGGAATTTCAGAAATTGAGTTAGTAGCTTAAGGAAAACTAGGCTTTTGTTTTGCTTTTGTTTTGTTATAGAGGTGTAAAATGAGATCCAGACTTCACATCTGTGCTGTTGATGTATCCAGAGGTCCTTGAGCTGAGTTATCCCAGTTTGGGATCGCCAGTTGACCCCGACTGGCTTTCTCTGGTAACAAGTGGGAATCTGTTGTAGACATGCTCATGTGACCTGTGACCTTCTGCAGGAGTCATGTTTTGCAGGAGAGGTCATGGCAACTGGAGGAATGTGCAGAGGGTGGCAGAATTTCATTTTCTTACATTACACCAGCTCTTAGTGACCTCATCAAATCACTTCCCAACTTTGGCATTGATTAATACCAGTTTTCCATCTTTTCTGATTGAGGATGGGGCTATCTAGCACCAGGCTATTTTAACATACCCCACTTTGCTTGTTTGTGACCTCTGACCTCTGACAGACCAAGACAAACTGACTCTCTCCCCCCCCCCCAACTCCCCTGCTCCCATACCATTGCAGCGGTAGCGCAGATTGGACCAGATGACGTTCTCCTGGGAGAAACAGAACACGCCCAGCCGGCCCCCTCTCATTGAGGTATCGATGATCACCCCGGAGTCAGCGACCAATCCAGGCCCTTCATACAGCTTCACCCTGCCAAAACAACAAAAAAGAAACACTGCTGTAAAAGCAGAAGTGCAGCCAATGACACACAGGAGGTGGGGCCATCCAACTGGAGGTGTGCGGAGCTGGGCAGCCAATGGGCACGCAGGAGGAGAGGGGTGTGGCAGGAGAGGGGGAGGGGCAAGGGAGGTCAGTTTTATGAATGAAAACAATGCTGGAGTCCGTTTAAGCCTCCCAAGCTGGCCCGCTAACTACAATCGCACTAAAATCCTGACGAACACTTCTGTGCAGAAGGCAAAGCCGGTTCCACAGGTCTGGAGTGGAACTCCAGAACGCAGGGGAGTTGGAAATGGCCTGCTGGGAAGCAGGTCGCCCTCGGCCTGCAGCTGGGCAACAAGACGAGCCAGGGGACAGAGTTCCAGCTGTCGGCTTTTCGAGCGCCGCAGTGGGAGAAGGTTAAAGCCAGCAGGTGCATCGAGTGCTTCCGAGCAGACGGTCTATTTCCTAAAAAAAAAAGCAGAAAACGGAAAACACAGCCCACAGCGCCCTTTTCAAAACATCTCTGACAGCGAGGGCGGTGAGACTGTGGGTCTCAAGAGAACGCCCTTGCAGTCGGCCCCGGTCTCGGCCTCTTTCCTCTCCAGCACACCGGAGCAATCGGCTGTCCCCGTGTGAATTGTTCAGCACCGCACAGAGCAGGGTGTCATTCACAGCACGTCTGAATGAGCCCTGGGGGGAGAGAGGGAGAGTGAGAGAGCTCTCCAGCCCCCACAGGGACCCCCCACTCTTTCTTCAACGCAAGGCAGGGAAGCAGTGTTCTTAAGATGACAGTATACTGCGCTGGCCAGAGCAGTGGCACCAGCTGCAGCTCCCAGATCATCTCCACTGGGGAGGCAGGGGGGGGTTTGAAGATACTCTGGTGTGCCCGTGCCCTGCTGGCAGATTTCGGTTCAAAGCAAGTTAACGTGGGAGATGATCTGGCCTTATGTGAGCGCAGGCCCGGCAGCTGGGCAACTTTTCACTTTTCCCCATATTTTCGCGAGCCCTCTGCCTGTTCTCTCTCCTCAGCTCGTGTTCAGTCTCGCTGACCTCCCCATTCCTGTCCGTCTCAGCCTCCAGACCCTTCCCTGCCCTGTTCCACTCCTCTGTCTTTGACCACCTTTCTCGCTCCTCTCTCCTGCTCCCTCTGCCTCTTCCTCCCTCCCCCCCCCCCCCCTCATCTCCCGTTTTCCTCGCCCTCTCTCTCCTGGGTCCCCCACTCTGCATATGAAAAGACAGAGCTGCTGAGCTACCACATTCCTGCCAAGGATTGGGTTGGCATGGCGACGGGGAGACAATGGCCAGTTGGGGGGGGGGAGCTCTTTCTCTCCCTGAACTTTCCCTTGAGGTTTGGGAAGAAAAGGGAGAATCGACTGATCGCCCCCCCTTCTGTCCCCCCACCCCTCTTTAAAACACTGAAGGCTTCGCCCTCTAGTGTCCAGATGGCAGGGAGTTCGCTTAAAAGTGTTTATTTCTCCTTACATGGTTTTCTGCATCTCAGAGAGCTCATAATAGAGGTTATTCAGCCCATCAGGGTCATTTCACTGCTCGTATCTTACCGAGTCTCAAAGGGTCTTATTTGTTGACCAGTCTTTTCTTGAAAGGCTTTAACAGCATGTTTGCAACCTGTTCCAGACTCCCACCCCTCTTTGTGCAAAGAAGGGCCTCCAGAGTTTTCCCTCCCAAACTTTGCAGGAGAGCCCTGCATATTTGCTGGCACTAAGGACTCAGCTGGAATTTTAGGGAGAAATCTGGTGTCAAGGTGCAAATGCTCAACGTCATCGTGTAATGGAGAGCTGGAGAGACCGCTGTGCTCACGGAGGCGCAGGCTGCGTTAACTGGGGAGGGTCGGAGCACATCTGGAGCTGCTGCTGGGGTGAGATTTTGGGGGATGGGAAGGGAGCTTGGTGTGTCAGGCTTGTGGATCAGGAAGTTGTCATGCTCAGTCAGAGATGCCAGTGCAGCATTGCAGTCCAGATGCCACAGGTGCGAGCCTGCATAGTGTCATTGGCCAACTGTGGCCGGGATCCCAGAAGTTATGGTGGCAGTTGCTCCCCAGGGTATCCCTGGATCAGGTCTGCTGTGCCACAGTATGTAAGAATCCCACTGCACAGCAGTCTGATCCGCTCCAGGGTTCACAGTGACATCAGTAAGAATCCCACTGCACAGCAGTCTGATCCGCTCCAGGGTTCACAGTGACATCAGTAAGAATCCCACTGCACAGCAGTCTGATCCGCTCCAGGGTTCACAGTGACATCAGTAAGAATCCCACTGCACAGCAGTCTGATCCGCTCCAGGGTTCACAGTGACGTCAGTAAGAATCCCACTGCACAGCAGTCTGATCCGCTCCAGGGTTCACAGTGACGTCAGTAAGAATCCCACTGCACAGCAGTCTGATCCGCTCCAGGGTTCACAGTGACGTCAGTAAGAATCCCACTGCACAGCAGTCTGATCCGCTCCAGGGTTCACAGTGACATCAGTAAGAATCCCACTGCACAGCAGACTGATCCGCTCCAGGGTTTACATTGAGTCTTGTGACTCAGCAGATGACAGTGAGAGTGGCAGCGACAGGGATCAGAGGTGGTAGCAACTGTATATTGAACAGCAATATGAGAGAGTAACAGCAGGGTAGTGGTAGTTGGCGATAGTGTTTAGATTGATTTACTTAATTTGAAATCTCCAGCTGCCTAAAAGGCTTAGTTTTGTGACGATCACTGCTGGACCCCGGTCAGGAGAGAACCAGGCACGTGCAGACACGCCTCCATCGTCACGTGACCTGCTGGAGCTGCACAAGCACCGGAGGGGGGAGCTGGAAACCTGCAAGTCTCAGCAGGGGGCGCTGTTTGCTGGCCCCCGGGCAACGGATCCCCACCCTCGCTCCTGCAGCCCCGAGCCCCTGTGTGCTGCCTCTTTAGGGGTCCAGGGTCAACCCCTCCTACACGCACACAAGAAAATCAACTTCAGCAGGGACAGAGTGGGAGCTGGCAGATCTCCTCCTTCTGGGTTCGGTACCTGTCTGACTTATTACAGCCCTACTCCCCACTTCGCAACCTTCTGCTCTGCTGCTGTCCCCCAAGATCACATACACTCCATGCGTGACAGGGCCTTTTCCTGCGGCGCCCCAAAGCTCTGGAACTCTATCCCCAAGGATGCCAGAGTCATGTACCCTGGGTGCTTTCAAACCCAGACTCAAAACCTTCCTGTGCGGAAAGACGTTTACTTAAATGACGTCTGCTGCTCCTTGGCATATTCTACTGCTTCTAAACCCTAGTTTTAAAGAGTGCTAACTCTGTTATCCTCCTGTCTTTGTTTCTGGTTTCTTTGTTATAAATTATTTATTTTCCTTTTCCTGGCAAGTGCTTGAAGGAGATACTTTTAAAGGCACTAGATGATGAGGATGAAGATGATGATGTGTGGTGGCTCTGTGGCTAAGGCTCTGCGCTTATGGTTAGAAGGTTGCCGGTTCAAATCCCGTGGCTGGTAGAGGAATCCTACTCCGTTGGGCCCCTGAGCAAGGCCCTGAACCCCAGCTGCTCCAGGGGCGCTGTACAATGGCTGACCCTGCGCTCTGACCCCCAGCTTCTCTCCCTGTCTGTGTGTCTCATGGAGAGCAAGCTGGGGTCTGTGAAAAGATAAATTCCTAATGCAAGAAATTGTATATGGCCAATAAAGTGATCTTAAATCTTATCTTATCAATTGTCTCAGCTGCAGAGCACACACCTCAAGGCTCAGTCGAGGTGGAATAATGGCACAGCCCGGCCCAGAACAGCAGAATAGTGATGCTCCGGACCACAGAGAGGCCCAGCGTGGACTCCTGTGCCGGGATTGTGCGGGATCGTACCGGATGTATCCCACCTGCGGGCGGTGGGTGAGGTGCCAGCGGTAGGAGGTCTTGTCCCTCCAGCCCACGTTGCGGGGGTCCTTCCACAGCAGGGTGACCTCGCCCGGCGTGTCGCCCGTGTTCCACAGCGCGTTCCTCAGAAACTCGCCCGGCCCCGTCCGAGACTTCACCGCCTGGGGATTGAGAGGAAGAGTTGGCCCGCACAGGGAGAGTGAGCTAATTCCCACAGTCCCAGGCAGGACACTGGCATACTGAACCCAGAGAGGGATGAGGAATGAGGAGGAGGGATAGGGAATGAGGTAGAGGGATAGGGATAAGGAGAAGAGTAAGGAATAAGGCAGAGGGATAGGGAGCAGGATAAGGAATTAGAGGACAAAGGACAAGGAGAGGGATAAGGAATGAGGGGATGAGGGATAGGGAATGAAGAGGAGGGACAGGGAGGGGAATAGGGAATGAGAGGCAGAGGGATAAGGAGAGAGATCAGGAATGAGGATAGGGATAGGGACAGGGATCAGGAATGAGAGGATGAGGGATAGGGAATGAGAAGTGAAGGTGATGGAAGGATAGAGGAAATAAGAGGCAGGATGGTGGGACAAGGATTGAAACGGATCTGACTGGACTGGATAAATGCAGGCAGGAGGGCAGGAGGGCAGGAGGGCAGGAGGGCGGCGGTGCGTCTGAGCTCACAGGCTGAGCGACGTGCCCAGCTGGCAGTGCCCACCTTCAGCTGCAGCCCCGGCGCCGCCACGGCGCGGAAGGGCACAGACTGCCAGTACGCCTGCTCCGTCTGCTTCCACATCACCACGTAGAAGCTGGAGGAGTCCTGGTAGCCGAAGATGAAGCCGGCGTAGTCGTCGTCCGTCACCGTGTTGATGTGGAAGGTGCCCTCGAAGTCGACCCCGTTGAAGGCCGTGTAGCCTGCAGGGCACAGCACAGGCGCGGGTCAGAGCCCCGAGGGCGCGGGCGAGAGACCCCCTGGAGGAGGCTGGAGGACCCCCTTCAGTGGAGGACAGCATACTGTACCTACCTACAGCCAGCCCAGGATCACTGTTCATGGTCTGCACAATCTCCATGCCCTGGGAACACACACACAGAAAGTGTGTCACAACAGGTAACCCACCTCTCTTCGACTCTTTTAAAGACCTGCATTGATGAGGGACACTTTAATTGCCTTAAATTACTGTCTTAAAAGTCATCTAATTGTGTAATAGAGTTAAATCCTTAACTGCTTCTTAATTGACCAAATTGGGAATGGACTGGAACAGCCACTGGCAATAGAGTGGAAGAGTGGTCCAGCCCTTGACCACGGTTGCCATGGGAAACACCACTGGCAATGGAGTGGAAGAGTGGTCCAGCTCTTGACCATGGTTGCCATGGGAAACACCACTGGCAATGGAGTGGAAGAGTGGTCCAGCCCTTGACCACGGTTGCCATGGGAAACACCACTGGCAATGGAGTGGAAGAGTGGTCCAGCTCTTGATCATGATTGCCATGGGAAACACCACTGGCAATGGAGTGGAAGAGTGGTCCAGTTCTTGACCACGGTTGCCATGGGAAACACCACTGGCAACAGAGTGGAATGGAACAAAACGGTGGTCCAGCCCTTGACTCTGGTTGTCATGGAAACACTGACCTGGTTGAGCACCACCCAATTGGGGTCGATCTGGGCGTCGCCCTCGGGGTCCAGAATGACCGTCTGATAGGCCCGGAAGTCGGTGAGGGTGACCTCGGCGCTCTCCGGGCACACGTCGTTCAGATCCATCACCGTGTCGTTGTCGAAGTCGTTCTCACAGACATCGCCCACCCCGTTCCCTAGGGAGGGAGGCGGCCGGGGAGAGGAGCTTGTCAGTTATACTACATCGTACAGGAACAGGCCAAGCAGAGCCGAAGACCTGGACCACCCTCATGGCCCCAGACTGGCTGCCCGTACCATCGGAGTCTTTTTGGTTGGGATTGGGGATGAGCCGGCAATTATCCGGGCCTGGAGGTCCGGAGTCGGGAATGCCATCGTTGTCGTCATCTTCATCGCAGTCGTCTCCAATCCCATCATTGTCCGTGTCCAGCTGGGAGCTGTTGGGAATCTCCGGACAGTTGTCCCTGGTGTCCTGGTGACCATCCCCATCACTGGAGAAAGAGGAGGAGGGGAGTGAGAGACAGAGAGAGTGGGAGAAGAGGAGGGGGGAAGTCAGTCATTTCCCTGCTGGATATCTGGATTTCCCTGCTGGTATCTGGATTGTCCAGTACATGGCAGCAATGCTGTGTTGGGGTGTAAGGTGCTATACAGCATGAGCACTCACAGGTCCTGGTTGGTGTCACAAACATCTCCCACAAGGTCATTGTCAATATCCGTCTGTGGGGAGGAAGAAGAGGTGAAAGGTTAAAGGTCACTTCTCTCATTAAAGCTGTGAACATTTTTTATTTATTTATGCTTAACAGAATAATAAAAATTACAATACAAACAAGAGTACATATAACAGTTCAAGACAAAAAGATCTCCAGGGGTACATATTACAACATAAATTCAAGTTATGAAAAAAGATTAAACAAATTAAATAAAAATAATGTCCGTGCCGCTAAGCTGTGAACATTATTCATGTAGCTCACCTTCTTAAAACAGCTGTGAGCAGCACTAGACAACATTCAACGCGCAACACAACCACCGGCCAAAATATTAGCAACCTCTATTGGCTAACATGCTGGGCCACTGTGATGACGGACTGGCATGAATAGCTTAATAAGGACCCCAGGATGAATTGCACAATTAATCAGTTCCCACATGTGTACTGTGGGGGAACAAGGAGTCATCCTCACCTGGGTGGGGTTGCTGATCTCAGGACAGCTGTCACACGCGTCGCCCACCCCGTCTCCATCCCGGTCAGTCTGAAGGGGGTTCGGGACCTTGGGGCAGTTGTCTAGGACGTTCGGGATACCTGCCAGACACGAAGGCACAAAGGGTTCAAGTCAGACAAGGAAAGGTGCACCACAACAGCTTAGGGGGACAGAAGCTTCACTATCTTTAGCCTGTAACAGAGATTGCTGAGGGACTAGGGTCTCGAATTGCAAACCATAACAGATGCTGACCAAGTCAATCTTTGTTTGCACGTGTTTAAGATCAACAGTCCAAGGTACCGGGGGAACGAGGGCAGAGAACAGAAGAGATGGGAGAAGATTGAGGGAGTCTGGGACGTAGTGCCACCAAACAGGGTTCTTTCAGGGATTCAGGGATCATTTTCATTCAGGCACAAGCCAGGAAGCACACAGGATAGGTCAAATGACCTCCTCTTGGTTGACAAAGCGAGAGTCAGGGAGTCAGGGTTTTTATGTAGTTTACTGAGCTCAATCTAACACAGAGGGCTCCAGTTCAGAGTTCCCATCAGTCATCCTCACTTGCGGCCTTTCAGACTGATCTTCTCAGACATCAGGTTCAGCAGGCCTGGCCCCACAGTACTCATATGGGAGACCTCACAGGAAAACCAGGCTGCTGCAGGAGGAGGTTTTCTTGGAGCACTAGGTGGTGCTCTTTGCTCAAGAACAGAATTTCTAGTCCAGTGCCTAACGAGGGTGAACATGGGACACTGTAGGAGGTGCAGAACGATCTTCTCCCACTGGGCAGAACATGAAGATACAACCAACTGCTCCACAACTCTGTGAAGCCGAACCGGTGCGACGGGCACTGTAGCAGACTGATCGAGAGGAAGAGTGAGAAACCGAGGAGTTGGATTTTTAAAATGTTTTGAGACCGGGAACAAAAGTGCAGCGGGTTTTTGTCATGCGGACGGGGCTCGGCGCACAGATCCTGTTCCGGAAGGGAAGGCTGAGGCAGCCCAGAACTTCTCCCCCCGGCCCAGGATGGAATCCCGAATGATCGCACCCAGCGGAACTGCACGCGCCAGGTGAGAAAAAAAGCACTGAAGCAGGAAAAAAGGGAACCAGTGCTTTCCAGAGAGAACGGATCGCTGAGAGAGCCGCCGGACACAACCGCAAACTTCCTGAAAAACTGGTAAAAATAAACACGTTTTATTCCGTTTGAATCCTTTGCTGTTTCCCAACTAGAACGTCAAGGATTCTGCCTAAAGTCCAGGAGGCGGGTGTCTGTGGGCTGGGGAGGGGGGGGGGAACCATTGAGGTCGGAGGTTACCGTCTCCGTCGATGTCGTTATCGCAGGCGTCGCCCTCCCCGTTGCTGTCCGTGTCCTGCTGGTTGATGTTGGGCACGTTGGGGCAGTTGTCGCAGGCGTCCCCGAACGAGTCCGTGTCCGAGTTCTGCTGGTCCTTGTTGGGCACCAGGCGGCAGTTATCCTGCGGAGAGGAGGGATTGGGACACAACGGATCAGCGACACTTCTGGAGCGTCCGCAGGGCCCGACGCAGACGCCTGTTCCGAAGGCTCGTATTCGGGATTCAATCCAGGCAGGTGGGCTGGGTGGTACTGGAGGATCCGAGCTCATTAGGATCCACGCTGCTGCCGAGAACTTGAAATGATGCTGGATGACCACAAGAGGGCGCCAGCTTGCAACATCCTACTTCCCTGGTGATGCCTCGAACATTAACCTTGGCAGCACAGACTCGGATGTGTACCGGAATTGACAATGTTAATCACAGACACACAGTGAAAATAACAGAGCCCAGAGAGACAGGCAGGTGAATCAACACACAGTCACATAAGAATTCATTCTTGTAACCTGCAGAACTCATAGAGATCTGGCTTGATATTGGAGCTGCCCCAGAACTACAAGAAGAGAACTAAAAGTGTTAGACTTTTCCAAACTGGTGTTGCTGAACTCGTTATGGTGAACCCCGATCACGTGGGATCACGCGTCCTCATTATTTCTGAGACCGATCAGGGCGAGCGAACAGCTGATCGGTGTTATTGATCTGATCCGGTGGAGAGTCAGGGGCGACACGTGACAGGCGAAGAGAGGAGTGGCGGGGGGGGGGCTGACCTCCACATTCTTGATGCCGTCCCCGTCCGCGTCCTCGTCGCACTGGTCTCCGATCCCGTCGTTATCGGCGTCCTCCTGCCCGGAGTTGGGGGTGAAGACGCAGTTGTCCTGAGCAGAGGAGAGGGGTGGAGAAAACGAGTGGAGGAATCAATACGAGGAATGAGGACCTTCTGCAGTGAGACTTTAGCAGGATCTGATGCGCCATTCTGATATTTACATGCCCTGCCCCTCCAGACCCCTCAGAATAACCCACAGCGAAAACAGCACCCTCACCTTTCACCCCATAGCGGTGCCTACACTGTTTTACACAGGTGAACTGGCCCCTTTGCATTCTTCATATATGAGATCCTGAGGACCTCTTTCCAATCAACATCGATTGTACACACTAGGTGGCGCTATCGCTTCCCCAGGCCAGCATGGACACAGATGGGGAGCTGGTGTGGCGCCCCCTAGTGTTCCCACAGAGGGCCGATAGGGTCTATAAGCAAAGTGTGGGTGCTCCTTCACAAAAAGAGGTGTTCTATTGTGGTCAGGGGCAGATTTCTCCATAAACTGCACTAATGAAGCACCTTTTATCCTAGTAGGTCCAATGCTTCACGACACTCAGCCCTGGAACGGGAGTCAGACACCGACCTGCTTGCAGTGCTTGTCGTTGTCGATGCAGGGCAGCGATTGGTCGGGGTAGCCGTCAATATCGGTGTCGGGGCCACAGGTGTGGCCGTTTCCCGCCCAGCCCACGTTGCACTGCAGGAGGGAGGGGCAGGGACGACAGGGAAAGTCACAGGTGAGAGAGCCATCGGACTCATCCAGAATGAAGCCGAAATCGAAAAACTCCCCCCCCCCCCCCTCCCAGCTCTCCTGCAGACTCACCGCACAGGACACCTCCCCGTTCCTCTCCATGAGGCAGTGGGCGTTGACGTCGCAGGGGTTAAAGGTCAGCGTGCTGCAGGACTTGCGCGGGAAGCAGCCGGCTGTCTGGTTGCCCACAAAGCCCAGTTTGCACTGACCACACCTGAAGGAGCCCTGCCGGACCGGGAGAGAACGGGGGACAGAGCCTGAGAGAGGAGCAGAGGCTCCCCGTTCTCTACGGCATTGCCTTCAGAGAGCAGGGCAGGAGCAGGCGACAGGACGGCCCCACACACACCCTCTAGAACCGTCCCGGCAGAGCTCTGTCCTGTCTGCTGGGCTAGACTGGGGCTCTGACCCTCACTGTGCTGCGGGGGTCCGCCCCTCATCCCCCCCCACCCACCACCCTCGTGGCCCGAGCTCTCACCACTGTGTTGGCGCACACCGAGTTGGGCACGCAGGCGTTGCTGCCCTCCCCGCACTCGTCGATGTCCGCGCACTCCTGCGGAGAAAGAGGCAAGCGCTCTTTACCGCCAGGTCTTCCAGCAGGCGTCAGCCCGCACAGAGCTCCTCATGTTCAAGTACACGAACAACTCCAGTCACATGGACTGCATGTGGTCAGTCAAAGGACAAATAATATGAACCAGGAATTAAAGCTGGAGTTTCAGCTATGCCATAGCGTCATTTTATCGGCATCACCTCATTGTAATATCCCACTAACAGTGTCACTCTAATGGTGATGTCACTATCTAGTAAGATCACCTAACTGCAAGATCCGTATCTAACAACACCACTCAGTTAACTGTGACATCACTACCTGATAACATCATTCTAACAGTGATGTCACTATCTCATAGGATCACCTAACTGTAACATCACTACCTAACAACATCACTTTAACAGTGATGTGACTATCTAATAGGACTGTGAAATCTCTCTCTAACAACATCATTTTAACTATGATGTCACTAACAGGATCATCTGTGACATCACTATTTAACATCACAAAACAGTGACGTCACTATCTGATAGGATCACCTAACTGCACCAAAAAAATCGCTTTAATAGTACCAATTTCACCCTTTAACAATGTCATTCTAATCTTGATGTACGAACTCACAGAACTCACATTCACTGACAGCCCCTTGTGGGTATGTCTGGGGGTGTGTGCGTGGTCTCACCTGCTTGTGGCTCTTGGCAAACTCCACTCCCACCCCGCTGAGGGGGGGGCCGTAGTACCCCGGGGGGCAGGGGTCGCAGCGGAACCCCGAGGCTGTGTTCACACACCCCGATGGTGAGAAACAGGGCTGGGCCAGGGAGCACTGGGAGAGAGGGAGAGGGGGGATTGAGATCGGGGGTGGGAAGCAGTGGCAGAGGGAGGCAGAGAGACAGAGAGATTATTAGAAGATAAAAATGGCGAGGCCCACCAGCACATACTGGTCTGTGTAGGAATGCACCCAGGACATGGGGGCCAGTATTAGGCAGTGGAATGTTGCATATGGACACAATTCTCAGAAGGCAGGGCGCAGAATTCTGCAAGGGGGTGAGCATTTGGCAGCAGTGAATAGCAGGGACAACACTGAGCAGCAGGTTAGTGTTTTAATCATGATGACCAGCAGGTGTCAGCATTGCTCTTTTGTGCAGAGGTGGGGTGGAAACAAAGGCAGAACTGGGGCGCGGCGCCAGCCTGTGTGTTTGAAGAGGGGTACCTCGTCAATGTCCTGGCAGTGGGTGCCATTGCCAGCGGTGCCCTCGGGACAGGGCCCACAGCGGTAACCGGGGTACTCATATGTTTCCATACAGGACACCCCCTTAAAACAGGGATTGGGGGAGCAACGGGATCGCGGCTCGTGGAAACCTGGGACAAAGAGAGAGAGAAACGGAGAGGAAGAGTTTCTGAGAAACTTCACCAACACTTTGGGGTGTTACTGCATAATGGCTCCATAATCCCTTCAAAGCTGCAACACAAGACGTTCTAACCAGGGACACATGCAAATGACATAAGGTGTGCATCAGAGGTCATGGCATTTGTTGTAACATCTCACCGCACCAAGCAATAGAAATTATACTAAAATGACCTCTTACGCACACATGATGCAATTTGCACCTGTCTATAAATTGCAGGCCCTGACGAGCTCTGTTGGGAGAGCATGAGACTCGTGATCTCAGGGTAACGGGTTCGTGTCCCACGCCGGGCGCCAGGACCTCCATGTTGGAGGTTGGGCACAAGGCTAACAGCCCTGTCCCGTAAAAAACTAATGTTACGGTAACAGGAACAGGGTGTTGCTACCCCTGCATGCCAGAAGGCATAACAGGCAAACATCCATCCCTCTATAAATCGTGACGCACGTGATTTTAACGCCTTTTATTGCAGCTATGAAGGGGATATAGAGCCATCATGCAGCAACACTTAAATAAAGCCGTACCGAAATTTCTTTGTCATGTTAAAAAAACATCAGTTTTATTAAGAGATGGGGTGAATGATACGATCAATTAAAAATATGTGCCTGTTTAACTGTACCTAAGACCTGCTTTTTACCCAGTATGCTTCACAGCACAGGTCTAGCACACACCTGCCTTGGAATATTGAGCTGACATGACGTGTGATAGGTGGATGCATATGATCATATACCACACATATGGATATATCGGGATATACAGTATGAACATCAATGTCCTCTGATCATTTTACAATGCTACAAGAAAACTGTTGGAAGAGGCTTTTCTAGTTCTGCTTTAGGTATGCTCAGTCAGAATAGTCATAAATATTGCCCTTATGATCAGTGCAGTATAGCCAGGCAATCGACAGTGAAATGGGCTTTAATATGGATCCTCTATGGAAGATCATGCAGGATTATGGTGCTATGATGGTAGAGACTTTTCATTCTGCTTCTTATCATTCAGAGCAACTTCTGCCTGTTCTTCCAAAACATCAGAACCTTGGTCAACTTTTCTTAGAAGATCCAGACCGACTCTACATATATCTACACATGTTCTCCATGTCTGATCTGGGTCCTGGCTGGCTGATGTGTCTGCAGGTTTTCCAGGTCTCTTCCTGGCAGCCGCACTTGAAGAACTGGGAGAAACTGGGAATTTCTCTAGTGAAGCCAATACCGAACGAAGACTTGCAGACGTGCTGGCCATCCAGGACCAGAACCTGACAGCTCTGACGGGACATCTGTCTATTCACAGAATCATGGGCTGAGTACAGAGATATTGTCCAGTGAAGGAGTACAGTCTCACCACACACTTGGCACTCCAGGATAGTGTTTCTGATCAAGGCCATCTCCTTCACCTGCACAGGGAAGGCGACAGGGCACAGTGTCACACAGCCGGACACTATCACAAAAAACCAGGTCTGGCAGATCTAGCTAACCCACTAGGGATACCTGGGGGACCTAACACACATGAACCCCATTTAATACGGGGAAACACAGAACTGGGGACGAGTCCAGGCTGACTCGATATAATTCATCTCCCCAACTCTCAGCTGGTCCATGTCCTGCAAGCCTTTCCTTGACCCCTGTGGACAAAACCTGCAATTCTAACCTAACTGGCTGACCCTGTTTAGCCAGGATCCTTTATCTGGAGATATTAGTGTCCCTGACTTAGCATCAGTGGCTCTGGGTTAATATTCTAACCTCAATGTCTCACAGTCTACTGACGAGACTGTATCTTCTACCCTAGCACCAAGAGACTTTGCTGGTTTATCCCGGACTCAGAACAAACCTCCGTTGAGAGCTGAACTCTTTATAGAGCTATCAGCTTCCAGAAGCCGAATTCTCTAACAACCTCCTGTAAAATGCTGAACCTTATTTAGCTCCCTCTGTCTCTTGAGTGTCCCCAGACTGTCCTCTAGTGAATTAAAACAGTGTTAAAACTCCAAATCTGGTACACCATCCACAATAATATGCAGTTGCACATACAGTAAAGTCAAAGACAGCCTAATTCTGCCCAGCACAGTCAAGATACTTCTCCCCCCCATTTCTCCTCTAATCCCCTCCCTCTCACAGACCTGCTCTCGGATGTCCTCTCTCAGTTCTCCCAGGATCTGGTTGAAGAGGACGAGCTGACCAATCAGAGCCTTCGTGTGGTCACCTGACAGGAAGCAAAGCCCAGGCAACGCCAGGTTAATGTTCATCGTTCTCAAAAGATTTATATCCTTGGTGGACCCATTTCTAAACAAAACTCTTTCAGGGGCTCAAGACAAAAACAGGTTCACTGAGGACAGTATTTATTCAGTCGAATTTAAAGAGTTTCGCTGTCCACTCTGCAGTGGGTCCTGTGGCACTCATTGTGTTAAAGATGGCAGGTAGATAAAATAATTTGCAAAAAATAATTTCATCCCAGTTGCAATGATATTCCAGGGACTGGGATCATCCCGCTTCTTGTATAAGTGGGTTCTCTGAAAGGTCACTTTTTCTAATGGTCCAATGGATTGAGGTGCAAGGATAATTCCCAGCAGGTTCATGGTTCATATCCCAACTGTGTTTACATAAACTTGAAGACACGTGTGGAATAGCTTTTAAAATTGAGCCCATTTCTTTACACAAAGGGTTTTATGGAACAAGCTGCCCCACCATGTTGTTCAATCCAATACCCCATCTTCTTTCACAAACTAGCAGGATGAGTTCAATTAACTACCAAATAGGCTAGATGGGCTGAACGTCTCCTCTCATTTGTGACGATTCTGTGAATGAAGAGTGAGAACTCACCCAGGATCGTGTTCAGAGCCCCGTTCACTGCAGACAGAGAGAAAACAGCATCATGTCATCAACATCATCAAGCATCATTCTTAATTGCAAATCTCTAAGAAGCACAAGTTCATCACTGCCCATCCCAGCTATGGGCAGGGAAAAAGAGAACAAGGTGGGGAGCGGGAAAGAGAGACACTGCTGTACCTGTATTGTACAGTGAGGAATCTCCTTGGAACGGACAGTCAGTCAGGACCCCAACCTTGGCCACTGTGCCCCCCAAGGCCAACTTCAGAGACTCCACTGAACCCTGTGAACACACACCCATCTTGTCACCCACCCCAAAGAGTGGTACAGCTTGCTTCACAACCTGCAGAGACTCTAAGCCCGGTTTTGCTTTCTAACACACCTCTCAGAGAAAATAAGTCAAGCAAAGCCTGGCTACAGGCTTGATTTCTTTTCTCGTTCATAGCTTCCGAGATGTATACCTAGGAAGAACATACCGAACTGTCTCCAAAGCCTTTGAAAGCTGGCCTGACCAATCGGAGCTCGGCTAAGGCCCAGCTCTGATTGGCTGACAGGCCGTCCAATGACGATGAGCCTCCCCCACCTGCAGCCTGGCGTAGGCCTTGAACCCGGTGCGGATCTCCACCGAGTCCGCCTCGGCCGGCAGCTTGACCAGTCCGGGCAGGCCCTGGCTGGAGTCGGCCAGCCGGCAGTCCACGTACATCTCCAAGGCCAGGTTGTCGCGCCGCAGCCCCCCCACGCGCAGGATGAGCGAGTGGGTGCGCCCGTCGACCAGGTTGGCGTTCTGCAGGTTGACCGTGTGGAGCTTGCCGTCCTCCCGGATGTAGCGCACCAGAGCTGGAAGGAGACTGGAGTCAGTGCGCTGAGCGAGCCTTCTCGGATAACAAGAGGGGCGAGACATCCGTACCGGGCTGGCTGAAGTCCCACCCTCACGGGGTTCCTCCCTGTGAGCTGCCCCTCCTCGTGCTGATGCCTGACCCCATGAGAAGAGCAGGCACTCCAGTCACGGTCCTGCCCTGAGGCCGAACCCGCGGCTCCTGAAGTCAACGACGCAGCAGCCCCCCCGCGGCCCCTACGGGCCGTCCTTGCGCCTGGCGTCCAGCGGGGGTCCTCCCGCCGGCCCCTTACTGTTCGCCCACTAGTCCAGGCAGAAGCCACTGGCTCCTTCTGAGGCTCCGACTCCGGCTTCCGCGGCTGGCTCCAGCCTTCTCTCGGGTCCCTGCCCGGCGTTCCGAGCGCGTGCGGGTTCCCGGAGCCCAAAGGCTCCTCTGACAGCCAGCGGCCCCGCCTCGTGGTCTTTCCCTTTCGCCCGCGCTTCCCACGGAACGCCATGTCATTATTGCCACTCCTGATACCCAGACCAAACAGATGCGACCGCGGAGTGCCTCCCTTTCACTGACCCTGCTGCCCCAGGGGAGACTGGCAGACAGAAATGGAGAGCAACCTCCTCGTGGTGTGGGATAGGTGTTCGGCCAAAGATCACGGGCAGGCCGTGAACACTCTATCTAAAACACCTGGAGAGATGAGCGCACCTTTCCTTTCTCTGGAAGCTCATTCGACCCACGGGGATCAAGGGAAAAGACGTCCAAATCCGAAAGCCTAGTGTGCCAGTCCCAGCACCAAAACTAAGGAGAACAAAACCTCGCAGCAGGCCGGACCAGGAGAAGAAGAAGATCCTATGGGCATCTCGGCATTACCCACAATGCAAAGGGGACATGTTACCCGTTTACCCCAC
This sequence comes from Lepisosteus oculatus, assembly GCF_040954835.1. Taxonomy (NCBI): domain Eukaryota; kingdom Metazoa; phylum Chordata; class Actinopteri; order Semionotiformes; family Lepisosteidae; genus Lepisosteus; species Lepisosteus oculatus. Next base: position 4,317,550 of record NC_090722.1, on the reverse strand, counting down.
AACTGCAGGACCTAAGGGGAGAAATAATAAATAGAGACAGAGCTGGAAGGAGACAGCTGAGGAGAAGAAGGGGGGGAACCAGGCTGGATTTTTATCTGCGTTTATGTACAGGCTTGTAAAACATCTAGATGCTCTGCCTGCACACGCTGCTCCTTCTTTCATATGCTGTCATTCCGCCCACCAACCAGTAGGGGTCGCCCTTTGGGCTTCGCGGTTTACCTTTGTTGATCTTGCCCATGATGGCCAGCTCCAGGTACTTGGTGTTGTCCTGTTTGTTGTACAGCCCCAGCAGCACCCCTCCCAGCTTGGGTGGCAGGCGGAAGGCGGAGACGATGTAGATGTCGCTCACCGTCCCCATCGCCGCGGCGACCTTCTCCACGGCGGCCGCGCTCTGCCTGGCATCCTGCAGAGCCAGCAGGTCAATCACTGGAGGTGGAGACAAGGAGGGAGAGAGACGGCATTGAGAAACAAAATAACAACAGCTGCCAGATGGGCCCCAGGGAGAGAGGCAAAGATGTGTGTGAGGAATTGCCTCTTTTAGAAAACAAATAACTGCAATACTCCCTTGCTGTGTGGATAGGCATTCCCCCAATTCAGCCCATCGCTGGGATAGTTTTTTCAAAATCTTGTGTCTTCAACTGGCTCCGATTTCTTTTCTGGTAGCCTCCTGAGCCATAGTGTGAATGTAGGGAACGCATTCTCAAAACCTCATCTCATATTTGAGGGTGATAATTGCAGGGTGGTACGCCAGCAGCCATATCACCCTGCAACTCACAACTGGCAACCCACTGAAGCTAAGCAGGTGTGAGCCTGGTCAGTACCTGGATGGGAGACCTCCTGGGAAAAACTAAGGTTGCCGCTGGAAGAGGCGTTAGTGGGGCTCACCCTGCGGCCTGTGTGGGTCCTAATGCCCCAGTGTAGTGACGGGGACACTATACTGTAAACAGGTGCCGTCCTTCGGAAGAGATGTAATACCGAGGTCCTGACTCTCTGTGGTCATTAAAAATCCCAGGGTGTTTCTCGAGAAGAGTAGGGGTGTACCCCGGCGTCCTGGCCAAATTTCCCATTGGCTGCCGTCTCATCATCCAGGTGGGGCTGCACACTGGTGGTGGTGGAGCGGATCCCCATTACCTGTAAAGTGCTTTGAGTGGAGTGTCCAGAAAAGCGCTTTATAAGTGTAAGCAATTATTATTATTATTATATTTGGAGTGTTGCAAATATTTAAGTCTGTTGTGTGCTGAACACCGTGCTGGGGTATGTCATACTAGGGTTGCATACTAGGGTGTCGCATACAATAGCATAGGAGATTTAAAGCCCTTGATCACGAGACAGGAGACAGGCTGTCCGTGAATTCGACTCGATTTCACTCACTGCTGAAGGGTTAAACCTGGAAGGCCATGAACTGCAAAGACGCAGTTTTTAAACAAATTCTTCTGACTGATTTTTGACATAAATTTTTGGAAACAATATCCATTTTTCAAAGACGTGTTCCGAGTCTCCTCTCCTGGCTGGATGCTGGGGCCGATTGCTTTTGGTGAGACTGTTGCCCTCGGCTGCCCTCAACCCCGCGCCATTGGGGCTCAAAAATGGTTTATCGTCGGCTGCAGCAGCCTGCTGTTGTCATGTTCCACGTCCCTCCACTGGAGGGCGCTCCTGCCCTTTTCCGTTGGGATTGGGTTTTGTCATTTATAATAATAATAATAATAATAATAAACTTTATTTTATATAGCGCCTTTAAAGGTGACTTCTCAAAGCGCTTTACAGGATGACAATAACAATAATTAAGAAGACTACAACAATAAATAAGAAGATTTCACAAGATAGGACACAATTATAATTACAGCAATACAACAATAACAATAGAGGAGACCGTGGAAGGTGGTATTAAGAAGAGCAGAGGGGTGAAGAATGGAACCAGTTCAGTAAAGGCTTTTCTGAAGAAGAAGGTTTTGAGTCTGGATTTGAAGGAGTTTAGAGAAGATGACTCTCTGATATCCTTGGGCAAAGAGTTCCAGAGCTTGGGGGCATAGCAGGAGAAGGCCCTGTCGCCCATACAATGTAGACGGGCTTGGGGGACAGTAAGGAGGGCAGAATTTGAAGAGCAGAGGTTGCGAGGTGGGGAGTAGGGTGATAAAAGTTCAGACAGGTATTGAGGTGCCAAGCCATGTAAAGCCTTATAGGTGAGCATGAGGGTTTTAAAGTCTACGCGGAATTTGACCGGAAGCCAGTGCAAGGACTCCAGGATAGGAGTAATGTGAACATTTCCCAGTGTGTCTTGCTTGTGTTTTGTTGTAAAAGCCTAGCGTCTCCGCGGTTCCTGGCTCAGCACTGGGAGACGGATGGCTAGAAGCCCGCCTACCAGCGGGTCCAGGAGTGGCCCGATGGCGTCGGCTTCACCAGGGCGTCCTGACCTTCTGAGTCCGGGGCTCGGAGCGCCTGGTCCCGTTATGCTTTTAGTTCTCTGTGTTCCCGGTCTCGGTCCCCCTTCCCGGGGATTTTAAATGTCTTCATCTTGGATGGATCTTCTGGCCTTTGGATTATGGACAGCGCCCTGATAACCCCCTTTTTGGACCCGTTTGGACTTGGTTCCCCCCCCCTGCTGTATCTTCCCCTGATGTCCTTCTCCAGACTCTTCCGGATTATACCGTCATCGGTCTGTAACCGAAGGTTCTCAATGCCAGCTATAAGCATGATGCAACGGTGAGAGAGAACTGAATACCACGGTAAACTTTGAGAAGAAGTGCATCCGTGCAGCTGCAGCAGGACCGTCGCGCACAGGGTCTTTAAACAACGTACTTGACGGGACTCTGCCCCGGCAGGGACACCCGTAGGTGCCGGAGAGCAGTGGAAGGGCTCAGGGCCCCTGTGAGCAGATAGACAGGCTGAATCCCTTCCCCAGACAGGCAGTGTGCTCCCTGCAGGCCCACCCAGCTGGTGCAATCAGGGCTGACACAGTGTGATGAGCTGCACTACAACTGCCAGTTCCGAACCGCGGATCTGCTGCAAATCTCAGCCACTGCCGGTTTGAGAAAAGCCGACGTGTCGCAACCTCAGTGGGCACACATGGCAAAAAGGAGAAAGGTTTTAATCAAGTCCACAAGAGCCCGGAGAGCAGCAGCCCCTGGGAGCTCAGTACTTCAGGAGCACAAAGGCTGCCTTCTGTAGCTGCACCTATCTGCTTCTGCACCTCCGCTATCGCTGCCTCGCTTGCACGGCGCTGACGGCGGGGAGGAGATAGAGCCTCAGACAGAGCAGCCATTCAGGCAGAAGAGGAGAGAGAGAGAGAGGGCGGAGGCCGTCTGTGATGCCTGCAAGTCTGGGTGGAAATGGAGGTTCGAGAAAAAAGCTGTGCCAAAGAACTCGCAGGCCAGAGGAGTCTCCTGCCCCAGATCTCACAGACAGGGCTGCAGGCAGACACCCAGCCCATACAGCAGCCTGAACCCCAGCCCCCCTGGGGGGGGACACACACAATCTCGTACTGGATTGTAGCGATCGCCACTTCCTCACCTGACGTTCGGCAGGGGGGCACCCCAGATTTAGGGCCGCTATACCTTCAGGAGTGGGGGGAGTTGTGTGGTTGCCTAGGAAAGGAAGGGAGGCTGAAAGGGGGAAACGTGGAGAGGTGTGTGTGCAGTCGCACCAGAACTGACCAGCAGCGACAGGGACTGCCCTGCGCTCCTTTCATTTATGTTTGAGTTACCAGTTTCCGTTTGGGAACAGCCCTTTCGGCACATTAAAAGTGCTTTCCTTGCACTGGCGAAGTGGCGCTGGAGCTGTGGGGTGTGACGAGAAGGCTTTGGTTTAGCGCTCCAGGCCTGTGAAGAGACTGTTCCAAGCCAGTCGGGATCGGGGACGAGATGGAGAGTCCTGATCCCTCCTTCCGAAACGAAAGGGAGAGGGAAAAAGTCAGTCCAACAATGGGAGAGATCCCCCTGGTGCACCAGGAGAAGGGGAAACAGGGAAAGGAGAGGTAGCGAGAGAGGAGGCGGGGGGGAATCTTGATCTTGAACGTTTTGCCCCATCCAAACCCTTTCCAAAAAACTGTATCGGAAGTGTCAGCGCTGCTCCTGTTCTGAACATGAAAATACAGGACACGTAACGGATAAGAGGCTATCTTGCTTGTTTGGCTGTCACTAGTTAAGCAATTTCAGAATTCCCCCTGTCCCTTTAAAGGGTCACATGGAGTCGACGTCTGCCTCATGAATTGGGAGCTAGTGCCAGACTCCCACAACTCTCGGTGTAAATCTCCTAAACTATCCCGAGTGACCCTAAACTTTATTTTTCCCTTCAGTCCCTGAATGCTCGTGGTATTGCAATTACAGCCCCTCCCACTTTCTCTCTGTCACGTTTAAAACTAAGACTTTTCCTCCCTCCAGTCATGGTCAACCTGCTGCTTCTCTCCTCGATTTAATCCAGCCTAGTCACCAATGAATTACACGTGCAGTAGAACATGAGCCGCTCTCACCCGTCCGGCTGGAGCCGAGGACAGGATCGCTCGCTCTCACGTGCTCGCTGTGTCCAGGGCCCCGCAGCTCTTCCCAGACAGAGGGGTGACGCTGCGTAATTCACTCTGACACCTGGCTGGACATCAAAGCCCTGCTCTCCCTGTGAGAGAACAATGCCTCCAGCCCACCCCCCTCCCAGCCATTCTCCTGCCTGTTGTCTCCAAGCCCCTCCCCCTAGAAATCAGCAGAGAGCTCACTGGACCCTGACTTCCCTGCCTTCATCCCCTCTATTGTTCCCCCTCTGTTTTTGCCTCTGCCTGCCAGTTCTCCCCCCCACTAGTGAGTCAATTACATCTGAAAGGTGCCGGACGCTGGAGACTGGGCACACAGGCACAGTGCCAGCAATGGAGAAAGGGAGACCATCCGCAGAGGACGCTCAGGCCAAGAGAGAGAGAGAAGCCCAGTGTGTGATCTCCTGTCCCAGCCTGAGGAGCAGGGAGCCTGTCTCCCAGTAATGCTCCATCTGTCTACAGTATATATCAATATTTTATGATATGTCTTTGTTGTAAATGGCTGTAATATGTCTGTAGATTTGATTTTTTATTTTTTGTTTTGTTTCATGTTCATTTTATTTTTATTTGCTTTGGCAACACTGATTGTGCCCATCGGTCATGCTAATAGAGCACCTTGAATTGAATTGAATTGAATTGAGAACATGAAAACACCTACAGCGCGATAGGGTGTCAGCTGTTGCTCACCTGGGAGGTCACAGATGCTGCCCGTTAAGAGATCTTGGAGAGCAGTCTGCCCGAGCAGCAGACCAGCTCATATAACTACTGTCACTGCAGAGGCAGCATGGCTGGGAGGCAGAGATGCCGATGGTACAAAACGTTAGAGCTAGGAACTTGGGTAGACCACATTAAACACTGCACAGGGGGACTGGAAGAGCAGAGCGAGTTCACTAGTGCTCTGTCAGATTGGAGGGGGCTTGACTACTGCTGGTCGAGATCAAGTGAGGGAGAGGACTGAGTGCCAGATACGAGTGATTATGCAGCCAGGCCCTGAGCAAGTCACCTGGGGCAGGTCAGTGGATCACCCTGGCCTGGGAGCCCAGCTGTGATCTCCAGATCTTACATTGGGTGCCTGACTGAGATATCGACAAGGTCTCGCCCCAGAACTGTACTAAAGCACTGTGTGCTATGTGTACTATGGTAACCAGTTTTAAACCTCTTTGAATGGAGAGGACAGATCTACTCAGCTTTCTGGGCACTAAAGCATGCTAAAGACAGCCAGAATGCAAAGCTGGAGGGTTCTGTAACCGAACGTTATCAAATGCGAGCAATAAGCATGGTGCAACAGTGAGAGATAACCGAATACCACGGTAGACTTTGACAAGAGGTGCGACCGTGCAGCTGCAGCAGGACCACTCAACAAGTCCCTCTCCCAACCCACTGCAGTGAAGAACTTTGCAACTATCCGCTGCTTAATTAATTGATAACCAGAAGGATCAATTTAACAATCCAGGTGCCGGTTGCACTGAAGTGCTGTAATGCCACAGCAGACTAACCTACTATGGTGGTGCCAACTGACTGATCAGACCGAACAGCCCTGCCCTACAGCAATGCTGCCAGCTAGATGATAGCATTCTATTGCAATGAGAGTTTTCCAGCACAGGGGTTTTATTTGCACGACTAGCTCTCCTGGATTGTCCCGGGATTCCAGATTCTCTGTGGGACACTGGTGGGAACGATCTGGGAGTAAGGTCTCAATTCATTGGCATTTAACAATGAGTACCGTTGCCCCCAGTCCCACAACGAATGTTTTGGATTTTCACAGGAGGGTCGGGGTCTCCAGGCTTCTCCCTCCTGCACAAGAAGTGTGTTTTTCCCACTGGCACACATTCCTGGAACACATCCAGCCCCAGCAGCAAAGTTCAGGGGGCATCTCATTTTCCTGTGGCACCAGCCCCCGTGTGAGCCACTGGAAAACATCCCAGTTTAACCCTCTTCGAACCGAGAGGCCGGACTGCTGCTTCTCAGCTTTGTGTGCTTTTCGTCCGGCTCACTTCCTACACTGATGCTCAAGAAAGCCGACACTGCAGAAGTGGTGGAGCATGGAAACCCAGCTGGCCCACGGGCTTGTCCATGTCACTCTAGCACGCTGAGCTTACAGCCCAGGTCTGCACTGTCAACAACACAAGACTCACCTACAGCACTCCTGCTCAGGATCTTACCAAGCAGATAAGACACAGCAACGGACGATGGGGCTGTTGGTGGAGAGTACACGTGTCAGTTTTGCTTCTGTTTGTTATGAAGTATGTGCCTTGCCCTGTCCTCCACCTGTGGGGATTACATCATATGAGGAAGAGGAGGAGGAGGTGGGATTCGGGATACGGAGGAGTATGGATTTATTCCTCTGGTCTCCATGTCGTCACACTTGTGACTTGACCTAAGGCCACAGGTAGGTCCCTTTTCAGGCCATAAAGGCCCATGGGGGGGATGGGGGGAAGGGGCCCCAATTTTTCTTGCCCATCCGGCACTGGAGGTGGAGGTGATGTGGTCAGCATCACGCTCCGGCCAGCCTGTTACCCCCAGAAGGATTAACCCCCAGTACTCACTTGGAAAACAGGCCGAGTGGACCTGTGAGCCATCTGGAAGGAATTAGAGCAAGCTCTATCGCCTGCCCCTACCTGGGATTGAACCCGGGACCTTCTGGTCAGGAGCTTGATCCCCCAGCTAAGGCCACAGTGGCTTGGAAATAATCGGGCAGATGGATCAGACTGCCGTGACTGTCCTGGGCTGGAATTGTGACATTCTGCCGTGTAGGACAAATCCTGACCCTCCCAGAGCTGGTTTTCTGGATTCTCCTGACTAGTCTGCTGATGGAGGAGCACAGTACTGTATATCCTTCTCCAGGCAGCCGGCCTTCAATTATGCTGAAAGCAATTTTCACAGGAAAATAATGCTGGTTTTGAACAGTGATTTTTCCAGATTCTTACCTCGTTTTGGAAATGTTAACTCGGCTCAAGCAGTGAGCGCCTGTCGTTTTCTGGGACTTGAGCTCAGCCGTCACCCCAAAGCACACTAGTACTACAACAGGAAACCTAGCAATATCTGCCCACTCTTCACAACATACTGGCAAATCAGTACGGGGAGTATGGACCCAGTGAGCTATTCACGCAAAAAGGAGACTGCTGTGTTTTCATTGTGCAGCAACATATATAGCCTCCATTGTAGCCAGGCGATAAAGAATGTGACATGAAAATCAGAAACACAGTCAAATTCTTGTGACTCACTCATCTGAGTCACAAGACCTCAATCAAGCCTGTGGTTAATAAAATGTGGTCTGATGAAAATAATTAAGCCAAAAGCTATGGTCCCTTTATGAAGTACAGGAGATAGCACAGGGCAGGTGCTAACACAATTCCTGATAAGGTTTACCCTACCTACAATAGGCCTCTGTTCAGTCACAGACAGGACGTTCACACGCTGACCAGCTGATGTTGCCCACAGCACATCTAGATAATTGCTGGGGCTCTGGGCTGGTAACTGGAAGGTTGTGGGTTCATAAACTGGGTGGGACACAAAGCACTTAATACTGATGTGTCTCACTAAGGAATCCAGAGTTTGCAAAAGATAAAGGTGGAAATTTGGGGCGGCACAGTGTCGAGGCCCTGGGTTCAATTCTGGACCTGGGGTGCTGTCTGTGGGGAGTTTGCATGTTCTCCATGTGTTCACACAGGTTTCCTCCAGGTGCTCTGGTTTCCTCCCAAAGTCCAAAGACATGCCAGCAGGTTAATTGGTGTCTGGGAAAACTGGCCCTGGTGTGAGTGTGCGTGTCTGTGTGTGTCCTGTGATGGACTGGTGTCCCATCCAGGGTCTACCCCGGCCTTGTGCCTGTTGTTTGTTGGGATAGACTCCAGCAGTTTAAAAAATAAATGAAAGGATGGGGGCTGTTTGGCATGTTTAGAGCTAATTAATCTAATTAGCAGCCAGGCTGGGAGTTTGGACAAATTGTTAAATTGTTCCAGGCACCCACAACCCTTTGTGTAAAACAGCGACTCCTGTTCTGGGTTTGGGATGCGCTATTTTTCCATAAAGGCACCAGCTTTTGTTTCCCACAAAACGGGAATAAAGCCTGGAAAATAGAATTTTCGGAGAGCCTTATAGGCACACATCTCAGGCAGGGAAACCCTAAAGGTCTGCCGAACCGGCCCTCGACGAGGTGACCTGAGGGGATTCAGTTCGGCTGCGGCGCCTGACAGCTGCGGCAGCGCCGTGCGGCAGTGCAACATGCTGAAAATCCGTGATTCAGAGGCCGGCAGGCACACATGCCAAACAGCTGCAGTCTTCAGAGGAAACCAGATTATTTAGTCATTTCATTTCGGTGACATGTAACAGGCGGTGCTTCGAGTTTTAAACTCGTGCACTAGTTTGCCACGACGTTTATGTAGGATTTCGAGCCGGGGCTTGAAACTCTGCGTCCTTAAAGAGATTCCTGCGAAGTTAATTTTGTTTTCTTCCTTTACACGAGGCGGGGGCGGCGGAGGAAGAGATGCAAATCCTGCGGTAGTGAATTTTTTTAAGGAGCTCGGTGGCGGCGTTGCGGAGAGAGGTGAAACGGAAAAAAAAATGCAGATGTTTGACGTTAGGGAAAATGTTTCGCCGGATAACAAGTTAGACTCTAATGAGACGTAGCGAAACAAGTTCATTCATTGTTCTAGCGCTGACCAGGCTGTGTCTAAACGAGAGAAAGTAAGACGTGCTACCGATGCCTTTTGAGGACAACGGCATTGATTGTGCGTGGGAATTTTGGAAAAGGAGACTGCAGCTCAACTGCACAGACTGAAAAATATATGTCTCGGGTTAACTTATTAATTGTAGGCCACGAAAAAGTGCAAAATCCCAGCAAGCGTTTAAATAAGGGACAATACAAAACTTCCCTAAAGAAGAACAGAAAACGATGTAAAAGAAAATACTGCTATTAAAAAGAAATGTGTTTCAATAGCTGCATTAGGCGCCGGTATCAGCTATTCATGCAGTACTTTTGTGCGCGCGTGTAGATTATGGTGGGGGTTATTATTTAAAACATTCCCGAAACACGTCTTTCTCCCCTTCTTTGCTGTGGAAAAGAGCACGGGAGGCTATTTTACTGTTACGTTACCTTGCATTTCCTGCGTGTCCGAGTCACAGACGCCGGCAGTCACCAACACAGAGACTGAAAGCAGAGCGGGCAACCAGTGGCTCGCACCCATGTCTCCCGAAATCGTGCGTGGAACTCGGCCAGTCGAAAAGAAACTCCCGGTGAGCTCTTCGAGTTGGGAATCCCCCCCTTTTTGAAGGTGCTCGCCTGACCCGCAGTCTGGGTTCAGCAATTCGCCGTCCGGGCAAGCCGATATCCTCCGTGTGTTGGAAAGAGAGAGGAATCCAGTCTTCTAGTGTCTGATCATATCGCGCGTTATTGCTACACGCTCCAGTAACGGAAAAAAAAATATCTCTCTTTTTTTTTAAAGGCGGATAGTAAAACGCGTCAATCAACGACTCGCCGTCCCATCCAGGAATTCGTAACCCTTTGTCTGCGAACTGGTTTCCTTTCCCCTCCTCCTCGGGTTGAAAAGAGCGACACGGGCTTTTCTACCTCTAGTCCCGCGCAGTCTGACCAAATGGTCTTGGAATTCTAGACCAGCTGATATCAGCCTGGAGCGGGTCGAATTGCGAAGTCTGTTTTCACTCCGCTCCGCTGGAGCGGCTCGCAAACTGTCCTGGGGACTCAGCAGCGCATGTATTCGAGAGCATTTCGGGATTCTTTGCAGCCGAGCACTCAATTGCTCAAATGTTGTTAAAAACATATTATTTTGTAATGCATTTGATCATTCGATGGCTACAGTAACACAAACAGTTATAGTTGCAAATGAGTGAGGGCGATGTGGCTCATCACGCTGGGGTGTGACATAGTGATCCAAGTATCTCTTGCACGATTTCAGGCCATGTCCTTTGACACTGCAGCTGGCCAAGCTGTTCCAGACACCTACACCTCTTACCGTAAAGTGCCTTCTGTTCTCTGTCCTCAACCTGCACTCTCAGTTTCAATATGAAGTAGAATCCTTTCTAGTTGGGCATTTTCTTTGGTACATTGAAATCTCGCCCAGGCTTCTGAGATGATGCTTTCCAATAAAGTACTAGGACTTCCCTTGTAGCCCCACTAGAAATAACTTTAAGGGCACACAACACGCTCTCCGATCCAGGTGTCAAGATTCTGAGCCCTGGTTATGCGCAACTCACAGAGCGCCACCAGGGCTCACCTGGGATGAGCCAGGCAGGGCTCAATCGTCTCTTTTGGTGCAACGAGGAGTCGAGCAAAAATCGGCTTACTTGTGTTCTCCCAGAGAAGTGAGAAAAAATGCTCCAATCAGCATTGACTCTCCTGTCAGGCTCTACTGAGGTCACTGCATAACCAAAGCTGATTGGCTCCATGGATGGGAGTGTCCAAGGAACCTGTCTGGTCCTCCAATCGGCACTGACTCTCCTATCAGACTCACCACATAAGCAAAGCTGATTGGCTCAATGGGTGGTCTTCTGAATTCCAAACTGGGAGGGCAGAAAACAAAATACACTACAAGAACCAAGAGAATTACTAGCTCAGTCAAGGGGATCTGTTAAATCCATCAGATATTTTGAATGTAAACCAGGAGACACTATTGACTTGGGTCACAAGTCACAAGTTTTACTCCTTACAACACAAATTCCACAAATTCCTGTGGGACAAACTAAAATGGGGAAGCTTGCCAGCAGGAGTCCTGTGACCCCTGACCCCTCTGTGACCCTTCCACGAACTTGCAGTTGCATGCCTTGACTCCTGCATGGTTCTGCTGTGTGCAGTCTAGGTTTTGTCCATGTAACTTTACATGGAACGTGTATCAAAGGCTAGTAAAATCATTGATTAAAGATAATCTAAGAACATCATATGACTAAAATCTTACTTTAATTTGGTTAAGAACACATTTAGTCAAATTTACTTAAAATTTAAAGTCTTGGAGAAGACTTTAAATTTACACTCATGACAGAGCAGTTGTAAGGAAAACTGGAAAGTACGGCAGAGGGCCTGAAGGACCACAACTGAAAACATATTGTAGGTCACCTTGAACTAATCAAATATTTTTTTTATAATTGATGCCATTATCTAGAAGTAGAACACTTACACCCTTTTATGCAGCTAGGCAATGTACTGGAGAAAAACAGCTGTGTCTCACTTGGGATTTGAACTCGCAACATCCTAAACACATATCCAGGCCCCTAATCACTGAGCCACAATACTGCCCTGCCCTGGCCAGATGGGACTGTCAATCAAGGGACAATAAATACCTGGGAACATCTGTGAGATACTGATCAGTTAAGCCAGTCACTTAACCAATTAACAGTACCCTGCGAATGAGTTTGGCTCCAGCTCTGAATTCTGTAAGTTAACACCACCTGCTATGTTTTTGCCTCTTGAGAAACTGGTGTTGTAAAGGTGACTTATAAAAACTGTTGCACTGGTGCTCTCCGAGACGAGGACTGGAGACTGCTGGATTTGTGATCCTGTCGTCTGGTTTGGGCACGACAGCCAGACCGACCGTGCCCAGGCGCCTGTGACGCTGCGGTGCCTGCTGGGAGTGGTGCACAGACCTGGCCTGGCCGCTGTGGTGACGCCACAGCCCTGGTGCATGGAAGTTAGGAAAGCGTCCTCCACCGGACTGGCTGGGGCGTGCTGCACCAGCTCTGCTGAACGGACCACGGCAGCCAGAGAGCTCCAGTCCGCTCCCCACACACCAGAGCAGAGTGATGAAGCCAGTTCAGAGAGGGGGGTTATGAGGAGGCCATGATGGGTAAAGGCCAGGGGGGAAATCTGGACAGGACACCGGGGTAACACCCCTACTCTTGTCGAGAGACACCCTGGGATTTTTAATGACCAAAGAGAGTCTGGACCTCGGTTTTATGTCTCATCCGAAGGAAAGGGCCTCCCCCCCCCAATTTTAATAAGCGCAATAAAGGAGCAATGCTGAAATTGCAAATGGATTTTCGACTCGGTGTGAAAATCAAGCTCCGTCTCCAAGCATCTCGATGAGTCTGCAGGCACGTGGCCACCCCGCTGCGGATGATCCTCCGAAGCGCCCACTCTCCAGCTCCACCCCCCATTCTGAGAGGTGCAGGAATCCGGGACCTTTTTTTTTTTTTTTAAAAAAAAGCAGACAGCCGCAGTAGGACGCCCCTGTACTGTCCCGCCCCGGGCAGGTGCCGAAATCCTTCACTGCATTGAATTAGAAGTTAAAGCTATGTCATTCATGGGGGCGCCTGTGCCATATTAAAGCAGAAAAAAAAACAACAGAGAGCAGCCCGTGACATCTAGACGATACCAAGTATAGCCTAAACCCTGGCTGAGCCCCACTGCTGGCAGGGTCCCCAGGGCAGACACTGCAGAGGTGAGGGGCTCATCGATGGAAGGGCCAGTGAAAGCAGCTTCTTTTTTACAAATCCTTCTCTCTCTCAGACTCCCCCCACCCCGCCTCTCCGCCTCTGCCAGGTTAGGAAATGTTTAGCTTTGATTATGTTCAAGTCGCCCTGGCAACGGCACTTAACAAGGGCAGGTGAGAGGGGGGGATGGCCAGCGTGCGGCAAGAATCGCCCGTTGTTCAGCTCGTGCGCGCCGTCTGAAGCCGCCTCTGTTCGCGAAGGGCTTTCTGAACAGGGTTCCTGCGCACTGACACAGCGTCTGCGAGCGGGTGCCCAGGTCTGGCCCAAAATTCTGGCTCAATGTCGGAGGAAAAAGGAAAAAGTCTGAGCAAATGTCAACACAGGGCACGAGCATAAACGTTCCAAACAAGGACACCATTTGGCCCCTCTAACGTGTTTCAGTAGTTACGAGCTAATTGATCATTTATTCCAGGATCTGGCTCAACCATTTCCTGAGAAAGGCCAGGGTAGGGGCTTCAACCACATGGCTGGGCAGCTTGTTCCACACCTCCGCCACCCTTTGTGTAAAGCAATTCCTACTATACCAGGGTATTGGGGTGGGGGGGGGAGAGAGAGATTGTAGATTCCCTGCAAACACAAATATTCTTTGAATTATTTACTCTGCTTTAAAACAACTTCCCTATCTACAATGAGGATCTGATCGAGGAAACGCGAGAATGAAAAGTTCACCCCTTCTCTTCAAAACTGCCCCCCCTTTTGCTCTTTTACAACAAAACAATGACATAGTTTCTAAGATTCCCCCCCCCACCCCCCTAATGCTACACAGATTTTTCTGAGTCAGGATTTGAGAGCTGTGGAAAAATTACAACAATAATGACAACCAGGGATTTTTTTAATAGTGGAATTCTTGCCCAGATAATTCTTTGAGGTCATTAAACAGGTCCCAGGAGGCACAGTTGTTATGGAGGAGGGTTTCATTTTAACGTGAGCTGATTGCGCTGATCCAGTTCAATTTTTTTTTCCTCTCTGGTTGGATTTTTGGAGTTGTATAATCTGGACTGAACAGAGGCCAAAGTGAAATTCCTGACTTGTAGCGTAATGTAAGGCTGGAGAGCCTTGTGGCTTCAGATACTGAGTGGTAGGCCACTGTCCTGAGCGGAAAAGGGCATTCCTGCTTTCACTGTCACTGGCAGGAACACTGTCCCCTTCCTATTGATTTATTTATGAGCCCGACATTAAACCTATACCTCTCCCCAGCTTGGCCACACTGCCTCCCTCTGTCTCTCCCAGTGCCTCAGCTCTAACTACAAACTATATTGGGAAAACAACACAGGCTGAAAATAAATGGAAAGTGAGCCACAACACAAAAAGTGCAAAACACACACCGAGTATCCAAACACCTGGATTTAATCATCCTCTGCCCCAAGAAAAATAAACATTATCGTTTGGTTTTTCCAGCTCAGTTGATAAGAACAATAAAACACAGGCCGGCTTAATGCAGTGGCCACAGTTTAAGATAAATCACATTTTCCCCCAATTTAATCCCATATGTTACCTGAAGAAAACTGTCCCATTGCCCTCATCCGCATGAGCCAGACTGCTAGGACACAGCTCAAGCCAAGGAGGCAAGAGAACTTTCCACACTGAGGCCGATCCCAAAGAGCAGGCTGGAGAAGACCTGTTGACATGCTCTCCACGATACCACCCACCAGAGAGAGATTACAGACTGCGAACCACAGCCGGAGGGACACAAGTGAGAGACGAAGGCGCTCCTCATCAGTCTTGTTGTTACAGAACTGGTCGACTTGGAATCACCAATCGGTGTAGGATTATGGGACACAACTGCTCAGGAGAGAACGGTACACCCAGACCATCACCGTCACAGTCCGCTAGTGACGTGATCCAGGGTCGGACTTTGGGATGTCTGAACCAGTACAGCCCTGCCCTGCCCGGCCAGTCCTGACCGCTGGGGCGTTTTGGGATTTGGAGGTGGGGGTGTCTGGAGCCACATACTGACCCACTCCGATGAAGCCAATTCCCTGGAATTCTTTGAAAAACAAAGATGGATGAGAGGGAAAGATCAACAAAAACTCAGACAAACCCATCGCCTATCAAGTTGAGCTCGACTGCCCAAGCGGCCTTCTCCTTTCTCCTGATCAGTCATTAAGAAGGCCTGATGAGTGTCGGCAATCTCCCAAATTGTGGAATTGGAGACTCCCATTCCAGGGAGACTCTCCCCCTCAGCACTCTGTAGATGACAGCTTGGAGAACCCCTTCTTTAGGAATTGGCGGTTCCTAAAACCGACAAGCCTCGAACCCAATAGCTTGGTGTGACCCCCCCCCCTCAGGATCTCACTTGGGACACTGCAAGTGGAACGATGGGCATGGCCACCGGGGGGCGCTGTCGCAGGAACGCAAATGATCCCCTTGTGAGCTGGAGCCCATTAGCACCAGTGCTGTCGAGAAGCCCTGTCGGAATCAGCTACTCCGACAGCCCAGATGCTCCCTTCCAAGCTGTTGCTAGAGGCTTTTTTTTTCTTGCCTGGAGCCAGCGCGGTTCCTGGGAAAACCAACTGTAATTTGCGGCTGGAGAAAATGCACATACTTCTCCGCGTTCGAGGTGCCCCAGACCAAGCGCAGAGGACGCGTCTGTCCGACACGCGAACACGAGGAGGATGCCGTAATCCTGTCCCGACCAAGGGGGTGTGAAATTTGCTCCTTCCATGACTGCGTGGTTGAAGCAGTACCACGAAGACTGAGCAATTCTGCATCTGGGAGCCTAACAGTAAACAGAAACGATCTTTCCTCCAATCCCAGCAAGCAACAGGCGCCAGGCATAAACACCCTGGATGGGGCTCCAGTGTACATTCCAATGTAAGAGGAAAAGGGGGAAAAAACTTGGCCATATAACAAACGCGTACAAACAGGGTGCTTGGAAAAGGCCTTGGTACTGCCAACCAAGTGTGATGACAACTGCGGAACACTGAAATTGCTATGGATAACAGTGGGGTTTAATCCTTGTTGGCAACAACAGGGTGCAAAGCACAGCGCACTATAGGGGCCGAGTATGGCCACAGTTCCTCTCCACGGCCTCTAGTGCCCACTGCCCTTGTCCATAGGAGCATGTTCCACATGGTCCTGCTTTGCAAGTGGACTCGGCTTCGCTGCAGGACCACTACAGAAAGATACAGGCTGTGCCTCTTTACCCAAGCCCCCCCTCCCCTCCCACAAAACCCGCACTCACTCGCTGTCAGACCCGGGAATTCAAAAGCGCTCCGGGATAAATCTCCCTTGGGAAAACAAACCCCAGGCCCCGCCCTGCCTGGCTCTCCGGGGGGGCACAGCCGCACAGGGTTCCCGGGGTGCTCCCTGCTGGACACTTGCTTTTCCCAAGGATCTTCAGCACAAATCCGGGCCAAGAAAGCGTATCCTCTCCCATCGCGGATGTCAGCTCGTCCAGTTCAATACCGCTCCTTCTTATCCTTCGCCAGTTCGTTTGCAAATGCAAAGCCCTCCTGCCAGCTCCTAGGCCGAACAAGCCCTGAAGAGCAGAAGCACCGACACCGAATACACAAACTGCACTTCCTGTTCAGGGCCCCAGCACTCATGTCTGCAACTGCAGATCACTTCTGCGTCAGCTGTATTACTTCCTATGCAAGGATCTCCGTTTTTGTGCTCCCGGTTTGATTCATATCGCACCCCCTTCTTTCAATTGGGGGGGGGCTCAGGAGGGTCCCGGACAGCAGAGACGCTCTGAGGGGGCACGCTGGCCCGGCGGGGGCAGGCCCGGTGTCCGCGGCTTATCTGACTCCCCCGATTGAAACAAACAAACAATCGTACGCCTGGGCTTCCAGAGATCTGTGGCAGGGAAAAAAAAATATCGGCACCCCCCTTTCTCCCGAAAAGCCACGTCCAATACCGAACCGGTGTTCAGGAAACACTCCTGGAGTCATTAGCTTCTACATACCCATGACGTTCGCAGGAGGTATTGCTCCCCAACCCTGAGGTTGTTCTTTGAGGACGTGACAGAAATAAAACAAGGGCTCGGAAAGCACTCATTTCCCTTTTCTGCGCTGTGCGACAGAGCAGGTTTCCGTGTAAACTGAACGAAGAGGGAACAGGGGTGATCCGCCAGTGCGGGGAAGGAGAGCCAGGGGGGACCATGAAGACGGGATCAAATTCAAGTTCCTCACCCATCTGGGCACAAGCACCCCCATTCTCCATGCGGAGTATTACATACCTTCACCAGATCACACAGATCCAGGGACAGTAGCCTGACTTCCCAAGCCAATTTCCCGACATTAGGGTCTCGTCGGGCACATCTGGGCACGAGAGCAATCGGATTCTCTTCCGCAACTATGTTTTGCAATTCTATCAGCAGGCTGGATAGGCTAGTAGACCAGATGATTTCATGTGCAGGGGAATCCCCATCATTTTATTACAGCGGGCACATTCGAACTAAGTATTAGGCTGCAGAGAATTTGCTATCATAAGCAGCTTGGGGCGATCGTGGCTGGATATGACATCGGCTCCAGTCCCCCTCCCCAATTTGGACCCGGGACGACTTCCATTCCGAAGTCCGACTTAGGTGTTGCTGATTTAAAAAAACAAGAAAAAACAGTCTGCTTGAAAGCAATGCATAACGGGAGACCAGAGGTATCCGACAGCATCCCGTTGGTCCCGCAGGACAGGAGAGGGACTGGTGCCCCGTGTTTGGGAGAAGAAAAAAAAATGAAATGCCGGAAACAAGGCAAGACTGGAATGGCGCTCTCTGATCCCGCTGCGCAGTTCCTGGGAAGTTGTGGGAGCCCTGCTGTCCTCAAGAACTTGTGGATTTCCAGCCCCTTTAACCCCCCTGCCAACCCCACCCCCCCCACCACTCCAGTGTCAGTGTGTGCATAAACCCTCCTCCCCCCCCCCACCGCCGTCTTCAGTCCTCCTCCTCCTCTCCCTCTTGCTCCTGCAGTCTGTGCCTCCTGGCGTCCAGCAGCGCCCCCTGTGGCGAGGCCCGGTGGACGGACAGCAGGCCCGTCAGCAGGGCGTAGCTCAGCATGGCGCCCAGCGCCACGAAGGCCGACAGCACCTGCTTGCGCCTCTTGTGCGGCTCGTGGTCGAAGTCGCCGCCGTCCGGGGTCTGCGGGGAGGAGGGCGCTCTGCGGGGCGGGCCGTCTACTGGGGGGGGGGGGGGGGGGGGGAGAGACAAATTGCACCTCGAGTTAAAACGCCATCGCCTCCGCCGAACATCACCTCTCATCTCACTGGCCAGGAAGCCACAGCAGGACAGTGCAAAGCATCGCTCAAAACTAAGTAAGACAAGGGACAGGAGACAGCACTGCTCTTCGTGCTTGTGCAGCGTGATCCCCCTGATTCATTGATCACACATGAGAGAAATGATTGATCATCCCATCCTTCACGCGAGCATGCAGGGTAGAAACAGAGGTGGTCACAGCGGGAGTCTAAAATAACAGTGCAGAGTGCTGAACGCAGGTGACGAGCGGGAAAGCTCCAGCTCGGAAAAGGAGGAAAAGGATTGGGAAGGGAGGGCCGGCCGGCTCACCGCTGCCCTCGCTGGGGAAGTACAACTGCAGGATGCTGGTGCAGAACTGGCAGAGGTTGTCCAGGGACTGCAGGTGCTGCTGCAGCTTGCTGTTGGGCAGCTTGGCCTTCAGCAGGGGGGCCAGGTGTCCGAACACGTAGGCGTCCAGCGAGGAAGGCCTGGGAGCGAGACATGCGGAGCCAGAGTTAACGGGGCGCGGGGGTCACGGGGAACCAGCACATCACCCAGTTCCCGCGTGGCATGGACAGACAGGGCAGGGGCCAAGGGGTTCTGTTAATTAATTACTGATTTATACTTCTGCCTATTAAATTAACTGGATGCTGTTGAAGGTCTTAATCAGTTGCTTGTAAAACCTGCTGGAGCTGCCCATCCCTGCTATTCTGTACAATGTTGGAAAAAGACACACTGATACAGAGGCTGATTTGGTATGTACCATATACTTATATGCAGGCCTCACCACAAATTAGCACTGCCTGATGTCGCTCAGTAGGGGGCAGTACTGGCAAAGCATCACTATCGTCACACTGCACCCTAATACATGAGTAACGGCATGGAGCTCACCGTGGTCACAGATGCATAAGGTGGAGTGGAATCCAAAGACTGACATTCCCACAGCCCCTCCCAGACACCCCATTTCTTAATGTTTATTCGTTAATCATTAAATGTTTTCTCTAAATCTAGAATGTGTCATCTGTGCCGTCCCCTGCTTTGGAGTCACGCGTGACCCAAACAACAGCCGGCCCCGAGCCAGCCCCAGGCTGCCCGTGAACGCCTTCAATTCTTCCAGCTCAGCACACGACTGGATCCATTAAGGAAACGAGACTGGAGAGTGAAATAACCGCGGGGGGGGCTCCCGAGGCTGGGCGGCCCGGCGGCTCCTCGGGGGGGGAGGGGTTTCGGAGCGGAACGGCGGCCTTGACTTACGAGTCCCCGAAGAAGAACTTGTGCTGCCCGAGGCGCTGAGAGAGGAGGGTCATGCACTCCAGGGCGTCGCGATACAGCTGGGCGGGCAGACAGACAGGACAGATGCACGGAGTGCGTTAGTGGACGCACAGAGGGGGTTGTTTTCAGGATGTATTTCCTGCATTTTATTTGGAGCGGGAATACTGGAATGCTACTGTTCTCATTCCAGAACGCTGACTTTTCGCCTCCTAAACATGTGCGCTGGTGAGGACACATTCGGAATTTAATGTTCTTTCAGATAAATAAGCGAATAAGAGGCCATCTGGTCTCGTGATGTCCCTGCGGAAAAGGCCCAGCCCGTGCCACATGTCACAGTGGCCAGCATTGCCGCCTCGCAGCCCTGGGACCCAGGGTTCAATTCTGGACCTGGGGTGCTATGTTTGTGGAGTCTGCATGTTCTCCATGTGTTCACATGGGTTTCCTCCAGGTGCTCTGGTTTCCTCCCACAGTCCAAAGACATGCTGGTGGGTTAATTGGCTTCTGGGAAAAGTGGCCCTGGTGTGAGTGTGCGTGTCTGGTTGTCTGCCCTGTGATGGACTGGCATCCAGTCCAGGTTGTACCCTGCCGTGTGCCCGTTGAAAATGGATCTTGCATGATCCAAGAAGAAGAAGTCGTTTTAACATCAATATGCTTCAAGTTTACACATTCGCAGGCAGGAAGGGGACACGAAGGGGAAGTGTATAAAAAACTGAGGACATGATACACAAAGAGTGGTGGGGGTCAGGAACAAGCTACCCCTCCATGTTGTTGAAGCTGAAACCCTGATTTTCAGGAAACATCTGGAAGGGATCCTGGAACCCACTAGCAACTAGTGACCCAACGATCTAGATAGGCTTCTGATTTGTAACCTCTCTCGCATTCTCATCCCACGGCGTTAGACTGGAGAACACGCTAAGAGCGGTGACAAACGAGAGGAGGCCACTCCAGTCTGCTTGCTAGTAGCCAGTAGATCCGAGGATGTCTTTTCCTGACGGATACCAGCAGAGGCCTGCTCCCTACAAACCCAATTTTTGTCACATCCCAATCCAAACTCTTTCTTGCAGTTGGACGGCGCGCGACTCTGGCTGTGAGGAGAGAGTTTGACTGCACGTGGCACTGAACTGCACCTTGCCATGGCCCTCCACAGGACTGAGATCCAGGGGAGGCGAAGAGACCTTTGGCTCTGGCACATCACCGAGAGACTCTACTGCTGTCGGTGGGAAAATACTTGCTTACACTTATACGGCGCTTTTCTGGACACTCCACTCACAGTGCTGTACAGGGAATGGGGATCCCCTCCAGCACCACCAGTGTGCAGCCCCACCTGGATGATGCGCCAGTCCGCTCCCCATACACCAGCTCTCAGTGGGGAGGAGAGCAGAGGGATGAAGCCAGTTCAGAGAGGGGGGTTATTAGGAGGCCATGATAAGTAAGGGCCAGGAGGGAGTTTGGCCAGGATGCCAGGGTTACACACAGCGAGCGGATCGCCCCAGTGCTTAAAAATAAACAGAGTTTAACGACAGGAAATTGATTCCAGTTGTCAGATCACGTATACGCATACCTTAGCTGTGTGCAACAACCTGAAACTCTCAGGTACCACCAATGATGGTGCCCCCAAGATGGAACCAGCCCACGCTGTGCGGGTGCCCGAGATCCCCAGCACCCAGGCTCTCACCTCCTTCTCGATCTCCTCGCCGGGCTCCAGCCCGCTGTCCCCCGTCACCAGCCTGAGGCGCTCCAGCTGCCGGGCGTGCATGCGGCTGGGCAGGTAGAAGTTGAGCGGGAAGGGGATGTTCTCGGCGTACCAGCGGCGCGTCACGTCCACGTAGTTCTTCGAGTCCACCCACTGGGCGTAGATCTGGCGACGGGCCGGACACAGGACAGAGGTCAAGGCCACCGGCAGGGCCAGGGCACAGCGCAGGCGCGCTGGAGCTGCCGGATCGGACCGGATCGGGACCAGGGCTCCAGCCATGTCGGATGCGACTTAGACTTGTAGCCCCAGTGAAGTCCCTCATGTAAAAACACAAGAGGAGTGTCCAACATGGGATTTGAACCCAAAAATGACCAGCCTAGAGCTGTCATTCCTTCTCCACACTGTTGCCTCCAGGACATCAGCACTGCCACACTGGAGCTCCAGTACTGCAGGAGTAATGAACTACAGTTATAGGACACCAGCGCTGTTACACTAGAGCTACCAGACTGTAGATGAATGAGCTACAGGTACAGGATACCAGCACTGCTACACTAGAGCTACCGGACTGTAGATGAATGAGCTACAGCTACAGGACACCAGCGCTGCTACACTAGAGCTACCGGACTGTAGATGAATGAGCTACAGCTACAGGACACCAGCAGAAATGCAAGTACACAAAGTTTTTGGATAGCTCTACAACCCTCCACGTGTGTGCCTTTGTAAGCCCACTTAAAATACTGTATGAAAACTCAAAAGCGTTGTGCAACAGGGAGTAATATTTGCATTCCTGCCTGCTCCCTGCTGTTAAATTAGAGATACAGAGCAGGGCAGACACAAGCAGCGCTGAACTCAAATTACAGGGTGGGCCACTACAGCCCATAACCGCAAGCGCTTAATTTATAACGTGACTGTCGTTCGGCGCACTAGGCCAGAACGCCGTCAGTGCCCTTTCTCCGGGGAATGGGAAAAAGCAATCCCTATGCAGTCAGGGATCGATGGGTTCCGAAAAGGCAGGATTTCTCCTGTTTGGCAAAAAAAAAAACCATCGGGAAAGGTGGAGGAAAGGGCCTTGAGTCAGGCAGGGCACCACGAGGGCAGAAAACCCCTCCTCCCACAAACACACTCTCCTTGCTTGGTTACGTGGCTTGGAAAGAGTGCGCTGGACCGCAGGGCTCCCCCTCCTACTCAGCCCTGCCGACATGTAAACCACACGGACCTTCGGGATCTTAAAGGAAGCCCTAGACACTGGGATCGTTAACCAGGGCGCTGCCTGCGGCGGGTCCCCAGGGCCCAGGGTTTGGGATGAGAGGAGAGGGAGGCAGCAGGAGAGAGGGAGGGAAGTAAGGAAGGAGGAGGTCGAGTCGGGAAGCAGGACATGGAGCCTCCCCCCACCACCTCACCAGCGCAGGCAGCAGCTTCTGCTCCAGCAACGAGACGAAGGCCAGGGTGTCAGCTCCCTCCTTGGCAGACAGGTCATAGTCCGCGTTGTATTTCTGAAAGGACAGAACAGCCGTTCACAATTTGAGGGGAGGCTACTGGGCCAATCCAGTCCTTTGGGTAGTTAATTAGTAGCTGATTGGTCCAAAATACACCTGGATGCCATCCTGCTGTTTTTGGAAAGAAGACAGGGTATGGGCTTCAATGACCTGGATAGGCAGCTTGATCCACACACCCACCACCCTTTGTGTAAAGTAGTGCCTCCTGTCCCCAACAGGCCGATCTCATCCAGCTGTTTTTTTTGAAAGAATGCAGGGGACTGGCTTCACAACATGACTAGCGGGCTGTTCCACACTCCCACCACCCTTTTGCGTAAAGAACTGTTCTTGGTTTTAAACACTTTCTCATGATTTCCATTTGTACACTGCTCACTGCAACCCGAACCAGGGCCCACAAGCGATAACCATGTGGAAGTGCAGAAGAAGATGCCCCCTCTCACCTCTCTGCAGGCCTGGCTCCTGTTCCAGGTGCAGACAAAGAGCTGCCCAGCCATGCTGTCAAAGCCAATTCCCAGGCTTCTTAGCTCTTACCCTCATGCTCTGCCCCAGACGTGCAGGAAAAAGGGCAATGCACCACAGTATCAACACACCAACAACCCAAAATAAAAAAAAAAAAACAAGCTGGAGGTTAAGCGAATAACATCAGGTTACATACAAGAGGAATCCACTGGGCCGATAATGAATAATGGATCCTAGGATCTCAGCTCGTTTCTGGAAAGAAGCCGGGGTCTCGGCTTCAATGACATGGCTAGCTGGCTTTGTTACACACTCCCACCACCCTTTGTGTACAGACGTATCCCTTCTTCACGGTCTTAGATGCACCAGATTTAAAGCAGACAGCAAGGAGAGTTCGCCCAATAGTATGACCATCCGGTTCTGACACCACGTCGTACTTTGGGAATCCTGGCCCGTTACCGATCCCTGGACTTTACAGGCCCAGCTGGACCTCCAACAAAGTGACCTTAGGGTCAAGCAGAGACTTGCCTCCACCATCACACCTGCAGGAACAGCCCAACGGTGTGCAGACCGGGGCACCCAAGGGTTACCGCAATCAAGCCGAGGACGGGCCGTCCTTGCAAAATGGACAGAACCAGAGCAAAATAAAAATAGTGACACCACAGTTTTTCCCAAAACAAAGGGTTAATGTTCCATCCCCCAAGTTAATGTTAGCAGGAACCACTATCACAGCCCAAGACGCTTGGCTCAGCCGGAGGAAACCTGCTGTTAACAGCAGAACACAACCACTCCAAGGCCAGCGTGACTCTGCCAGCCTCTTCGGTTTCCGTGTTGATTATTTCCTGCACAGCAGCTCTCGGTGCGTGCCTGTCTCCCACTGTCCTGGCTCGGAGAGGCCGTACCGCAGCTATCCGCAGGGATGGGTTCCCTCTGGGCACCAGCCCAGCACTCTGCACTTCTGACAGGAGGAGAGGATCGCAAAAAACACATCCTGGCACCAGAGTAACGGGATGTGTTTCTCATCTTATCTTAACAGCTGAGAACACCAGGTCTTTGAGTCTAGGATGAACCTCTGAAGCTTCATAGCCAGGGAGTGCAGAATGAGCTCCTACACCCCAGAGATCACAGGCAGGCTCCCAGTCCAGAAGGAGATCCTACACCCCAGAGATCACAGAGGCTCCCAGTCCAGAAGGAGCTCCTACATCCCAGAGATCACAGGCAGGGTCCCAGTCTAGAAGGAGCTCCTACATCCCAGAGATCACAGGCAGGGTCCCAGTCCAGAAGGAGCTCCTACACCCCAGAGATCAAAGCCAGGCTCCCAGTCCAGAAGGAGCTCCTACACCCCAGAGATCACAGGCAGGCTCCCAGTCCAGGATGAGCTCCTACACCCCAGAGATCACAGCCAGGCTCCCAGTCCAGGATGAGCTCCTACACCCCAGAGATCACAGCCAGGGTCTCAGTCCAGGATGAGCCCCTACAGCCCAGAGATCACAGCCAGGCTCCCAGTCCAGGATGAGCCCAGAAAGCACATCAGGAGTCTCAATCCAAGCTCTGGCCATGAATCCCACAAAATAATGCAGAACTCACCATGCAAGGTGGGATAGGACCAACTAGTAAGATGCTCATATTCTGCACAATACAATATCGTCATGCAGTGACCTGACAGCTGCAGGCTGGTGCGTATTTCTCTGAAGGAATTAAGGTTATCGACGGCACATACATATACAGAGGGAAAGGGAGGGAGGGTGTGCTGCTGTTCAGGCTGGAGGTTGGGAACATTCCTGTGTTGATGCAGGGGCCAGCCTGACCAGTTTATGACGTGCCTGTAGTTTAAAAAGTCTCAGTTCATATAATGACTGTCTTCCTGTATTTCTCCCTGGTGTGTTTCCTGTTACAAGTAGGCTGCAGAAATTGCCCTCGCCTTGGACCGAACAAGGAACTCTCCCCCGATGGAAAAGAAAATCTTGCAGAAAGATCGAGATCAGAAACTGCCTGGAGAGAGGCAATGTGGGGGTCACACAGTGCTATCAAGGCCTGCAGAGGCAGGAGCAAAATGAACAGGCATCTCTGCGTTTTCTTTTTTACGTCCCTCTGTTCTAGGCAAGACGAGTCGAGACCCAGCTAGGCGCCACCATGCGTGTCAGCACTGGAACTCCATTGGAAACACCCCATTCTCCTGGCCGAGCAAATATCACCTGCCACTGCACGAGGACAGATTGAGCCAGCAAGGACACGCCTGCCTTCAAGAATACTAATCTGGAAAGTCCCCCTCCAGCAAGACTCGGGTGCAGCTCCACTCAAGAATGTAAATCACTGGACTTCACAAACAAGTCCCTCAACACACCCTACACAAACAACTTCCTGGCCTACACCCTCCGGTAAAAGAGTGGTGCACTCTAAACCGCTGTAGGGGTGTAACCCCAGTGTCCTGGCCAAATTTCCCATTGGCCCTTACCAATCATGGCCTCCTAATAATCCCCCTCTATGAATTGGCTTCATCACTCTGCTCTCCTCCCCACTGAGAGCTGGTGTGTGGGGAGCGGACTTGAGCATCATCCAGGTGGGGCTGCACATTGGTGGTGGTGGAGGGGAGTCCCCATCACCCGTAAAGCGCTTTGAGTGGAGTGTTCAGAAAAGCGCTATATAAGTGTAAGCAATTATTATTATTATTATTATTATTATTATTATTATAGGACTGGTCAGGATCCACGTCACGCCAGCCTGTCTAGATGGGAGATCCGTGCTGATCACTGATCACTCTTTGTTCCTGTGGGATGTAGCACATCCTAGAGCATTGCCCACACTACGGACTCGGTTGACGACCACACACCCTCAACACAGCTCGACCAGAAGCTATCATTCTGGCACTTTGCATTCGCTAAATAAAATAATAAGGCAAGGTCCCGACTGGTTAATCAGAGCAGAATCACTGCCAGGCAGATGGCTAATTGCTATTGGGATAACCGGATGACCGTTTCAAAGTGCCCAGTAGGAAGGACACTGTCCCCACTGCTTATCTGTCCAAGCTTTCCCAAGGATGCTCTATGAGGAAGACAGTCCAGCAGGTTCAGGGGGTCTCTTCAGTCAGAAGCAACAATGTTCGGCCAGTCTCCCCAGAATTCAGCTTCTCCCCACAAGCGTGTGCTGTTGAGATCTTCAGAGCCTGATGGACTGTCCCCCCTCCGCTGGTAGCACCGGTGTCCAACAGGATCGAGATCTATCCAAGACCAGAAGAAGGGCTGCTCTCACCTGTTTCCTGAGGTGGATGATGATCTGCTGTGGTTGAGACAGACACCCTTCCTCTTTGGTCTTCAGGGCTGGTAGAGACCCTACCGGAGGGGAACCAGAGAGGTCACAGCCATCAGAAAACACGCCGCGGACTGAAGGAAACCCCTGCCAGCAGCCTCTCTGCTGAACCATCCATCAAGTGGCACATTTTGTTAAGAGGTTAAAGACTAACACTTCTATCAGATACTACCCACTGGCGTCCCTGAGACTAGTCTATTTGTGCCGGTTTCTAAAAACTGCCCCCTTCAAAGACTAGCCAGATCACAAACAGGCCAGAGCAATTAGCAGAGCAGGGATTTGCAGCTTCTACCTTGATGGAGTATTGGAAACCAAGACCCCCTCTCCCCCCTGTCCATCATTCAATCATCCTTTCTCTCTCCCCTCAGCTGCAGCTCATCCAGAAGCTACAAAATGTCTGTATTCCAACAAGCAGCCTACCCCCACTCAAACAAACCCAGCACATGCTCTCTCTCTCATGGCTGCAGTAACAGGGAGCAACGGCCTTCCAAAACACAGAGAAAGTAAAACATGTAGGGGCATGGGGT
Organism: Lepisosteus oculatus; assembly: GCF_040954835.1. NCBI lineage: Eukaryota > Metazoa > Chordata > Actinopteri > Semionotiformes > Lepisosteidae > Lepisosteus > Lepisosteus oculatus. The sequence goes on along the minus strand of NC_090722.1, from coordinate 4,290,678 downwards.
CCCCGATTTCACCTGTGGGGCTCTTCCAGGGGTTGGCAATCTTGTGGACTTTGAGGGGAGCCCCTGCGAACTTGGCATAGGTCTGCAGGAGAAAAAAAAAAAGACAAGAGCCAGTTATCACTTTTTTCTGGACAGGATTGAGATCTTGAAGTGCGAGATGAGTCCGGTGACCTTGGGGTGACCTGGGATTGCAGAATGGCTACAAGTGACAGGATGGAATCCAGTGCTATTGTCTCCTGGTCCTGCAGATCCACAGGATTATGTTTTGAGCTCAGTCCTTTTCAATATTTATTTATTTTCGCTGTGCACAAAAACGCAGTAACACAACCCCTGCCTTTTAAATGTAGGGGTTCCTGTTAACTTGCTTAGTGTCACCTGTTTAACTAGCCAAAGCAAGGGAGTACAGTTACATTACAGATCATTTGCACCTATTCAAACAGCCAACTTGCAGTCGCACTATAAAAGTTCACCACCTTCATGTCAGACAGAAAGCAATCTGCAAGTGACAGCTCAAGGAAAGGGTGACCTACTGCAGGGGTGCAGAGGGCTACAGTGCAGGCAGCACACCTGACTGAGGGCAGCTCAGAACCTCAGAAACGGGGACAGGGTTAACACGCGTGATAAATCCCATCAGACCTTATAAAAGCCGAAAGCAAACCGAAACCGAAATCGAGCACAAAACCCAAAGGAGACGGTGTTCCTGCAGGACCAGGGAGAAGTGCTGCCGCTGGAGATCTGGTTGGCAGAGAATGTCAGAAAGCTCACAAACCAGGGGAGCCGAGCTGAGGGCAAGCAGCCGCTGAGCAATGTCTCTCGGGAACACGTGCACAGCGCACGGAGAAATTAAAACCGTGGCACAATGACAGGCGGCGCAAATTACTGCTGTAACCGATGCTGTGAGACCACCAGGGCTGCACACCACTCTGCCACACACACAGAGCCCTGCGCAGAGAGAGCGTGTATTAAAGACAGGACCGTGGTCAGCTTCTGAACCGACGAGGAAAAGTGCTGGGTTCCGATATCTGCATGTTGGCGCGTCTGCAAACCACTGATGTGTCTGCAGATTTAGCACAGAGTCCGGGCCCGCAGATCTGTTGGGGAAAACGTCGACCCAGGAAGGAGAATGTCAGAGGGGCACCAGCACTGCTACTGGGGCAGAGGAAGCAGAGGTAGGAGGCGCGTGGTGTCCTGCTCCTGTCCTCGTGGGCAAAGACAGGGATCGACCTGTGGGAGGGACAATTCCAGTGCATCTTTGGAAAACCTGGGATAAACCTGGGGATGATCCAATCCTGGAGCAGCAAGGTAGCTGCTCTGACCTCCAGGCTGTCCCAGATCAGGGGGTATAAAAAGACAGGAGGGCAGCCATTCCACAGAATCACCCCAGCAGAGCAGGAGAGAAGAGCAGTCCGTTCCAAAGACAGACACAGCCTGTGAGCGACACAGATAACCAGTCACTGGCTCGGCTCTCACACTGGGACACAAAACAGAATGGGCCCATCCAGCTCGTTCGGTAGTTAACTGACTTGAGTTTCTCCTCCAGCTGTTTCTGGAAAGAAGCCAGGGTAATCCGCTTCAATAACATGGCTGGGCAGCTTGTTCCACTCCACCACTACCCTTTGTGTAAAAAAAGTGCTTCCTCTTCTTGGTTTTAAAAGCACCTCCACACAGTTTCCATTGGTGCCCCCTGGCTTGTGACTCACTGTTTCTTTGGAAGATATCTACTGGTTCGACTTTCTCGAGGACTTAGACGATTTTGAGCCCCTGTATGAGGTCCCCCTGTTCAAGACTAAAACAGTTCAGTCCCTTCAGCCTGCCAGTGAAATGCACCCCTTTAAGAGAGTTTCCACCCTTTTTCTTCTTACAAAAAGGAAAAAAAAACATCCCTTGAATCTTATTTTCCTGACTGGAGTGGGAAACAGGCCAGATCCATCATAAATGACTTAGGTATTGAATTTAGGTCAGTTTGCATGTTCTCCCTTTTGACGCGCAAGTTTCCTCCCACAGACCAAAGACCTGCTGGTGGGTTAATTCGTTTCTGGGAAGACTGCCCCTGGTATGAGTGTGTGCGTGTTTAGGTCTGCCTGCCATGCAAAGGACTGGCGTCTCACCCAGGGGGTAGCCTGCTTTCCGTGTGGTGCCTCCCCGCATAGGCTCCTGCTCCCCTGCAAGTCTGGACTGGACGAAGGGAACGGAAACCAGTTGGATTTTATAGGGCTCACGTCCAGCTGAAAGGCTCCTCTGTCACAGACTGGTAAACGAGGATGCCAATCTGGTCACGGCAGGAGCCAGCGAGAGGAAAAACAATATTCCAAAATATCGGAGGCAAAAAAAAACCAAAACAAAGAACAGGCAGGAAACACGAAGGCGAGAAGCCCCGTCTGAGATGTTGCGTCTGGCGCGGGGAGCACCGAGACAGGACGGGCAGCGGGCACATGGCTCGGGATCACGGCCAGGCTTGGCGACTGCTGCCACCAAAACAGATTTCCACCAGATTCGGCGGGAAGTGAAACACGACAGCGCTGGCATTGTAGCCAAGCACATTTTGGGCAGGACGTACTAATTTTGCGAGGTGCGCAGAGGGATTATAAACTTCTTTAGTGCTCCTGTTCCTAATCCATCCATCCATTTTCTAACCACTCCATCCAATTCAGGCTCGTGGGGGAGCTTGTGCCTATGCGAGCAAGCAACGGGTGCAAGACCTGGATGGGATGCCAGGGCACGCACAGACGCAAACACACACACTCACACCTGGGCCAGTTTCCTCCAAAAGCCAGTTAACCTACCAGAGCGCCTGGACTCAGCGGCCATGACGGGGTCGCGCTGTGGAAAGTGAATCAGGCTGGTCGTGTTGGAGATGTTTGCATTTGGAGAGTAAGGAATCATCTCGCAGGCTGCTCGCCCAGTGAAAGTTCTAGCCTCCAGGCTCGGGTTGAGCCCAGGTGCGTGGGTTTGGTGCTCAAACCTGTGGGCAGCTGCAGGCTTTGGGGTGACATCATCGAGAGACCCGCCCGGCTCGTCCAATCGGAGGCAACTCTCCTGTCAGGTGCAAGGGAGCTCAAAGCCACTTTCTCATTCACAAGGGCTGCCTTGGAAAGAGATGCCCCAGCAGGGCGATAACCGGAGCAATTTGAATGAAACAATTTGCTCGAGGGTACGACCGGAGTGTCTCACCTGGGGTGAGAATACAGGACCTTCCAGGGCTTCAGAGTCCTAACCACTACTCCAGAGGGAAAGGGCCCTATCCAGCAAGGATGCAGTACAAGGAGCACAGCAGAGAAACACGTCCGTCAGGTGTACTTCTGCACTACAGTGCACACGACACCCGCCGGAGGCCAAACGTTTAGCGATGCATGTCAAAAACGCTGAAGCGTGGAGGAAAGGGGATTTCAAAGTCAGCAAGTCCCAAAAGAAGCATTTAAGAAGGCAGGCTTAGCTGGAGGATTATCCTGGATTTACGTGGCCTGAGCCCAGAGTCTGCAGCACAGGAAACAGGAGTTCACCGGCAGGCTAGGGCCGACTGGAGTGAAGTTCCAGCCTTCTCACATTTTGGCATGAAGGGTAACGCATATATCTGGTCTGGCAGTTATACTTTATTTTTGGTGACAGCAAGGTTTTTTTTTTTAAAAAAAAAACAACAACAAAACATCGGTGCCAAGACAACTTTCGTTTCCAAAAGTCGGATCACTGATGAGGGTCCGTGATGAGATGGGTCATGTGCAAGAGTGTCCAGTTTTCTTAAATGTAAGAGGAGCAACTGAATACACAGGAAACACCGTACCCAAGATCAGGCATGAATACTGACCCCCTCCCCCAGCACAGCAGTTGAGGAGGTTCAGGAGTTCAGGGTTTAGAAGCAGCAGGGTCTGGTACAAGTTGCGCTAATAAACTGTAATAGTTCATCAGTAATACTGAATTTGCACAAAGTTACCAGACTTAAACCATCCAATTTTTATAGCAAATTACAAACCCTGGAAATGGCTCAAACTGCTGTGCAAGAGGAACCTTATTTCCACCCCTGTGCAATGAATTGTTCGTGCAAATGAAAAAGCTGTAGACTTTAGAACCCCAAAACCGCACTCACTGTACTGTGCCTGCTGCTCTTTCAAAACCTGCCTTCACTCAACGGTTAATCCTGGTGGCATTTGGAGAAGGCAAAATACTGGGAGTCGAAAGCTTGTGGGTTTCTCCCTGCAGCTAAACACTAAACTACCCACCAGTGGAAAACCACTCTTACAGCTTCAAAAGACTGACATCATGGCTACGATTTTTATTAGAAAATTCTTCCATAATTTTAAAAACGCAAGTCATAAAAAAGCCTCCACATACAATTGCCGCAGCCTGACTTTTTCCATTCAGCATTTACAGAGATCATTCCTATTAAAACAAGCAGGCACACCGACATGCATCTCAGTACAACACTAAGCACAAACTGGACGGGTCACAAACACCAGCAGCAAAAACAGGCTTGGCCTTGCCCGGCAGACAGATACATGACTCCAGATAGTTACACCCGCAAAAAGAAATGCCTGTAGCAGAAGTGTTAAAGAAATTTTGAAAAGTCTGGAATATTTCACATTTTCTTGGAACAGGCTGGGGGAAAGGTCTCTTAAAGTTACAGCACGACTGACTGGCTATTTTATTACAAGGGAATGCAGCTGGGTCCTGAAACCTCCTTCTCCGAGTGTGGTATCGCTTGCCAAAACAGGAGCACCAGCAAACCGTTCCCAGCACAGGGTTGCCTAAAGACCTGACCAAAGACTGAGTAAGATCCGACTGTGGGAGAAGGAAACTGAGCCTCATCAGAGACAGAATTCCTGCTTAAGCACCGATCCCCCGCCCCGATCCTGGAGGAACTCCTGTGTTGTTGCTGGTTTTGTGCCCACTGGGTTCGACATCTCCAGCCCTAATTGATCTGCTTGTTTAGGCTTTTAAAGAGGAACTGCAACGCTCTTTCGAAATCTTGGGGTTAGAACGAATCAGCCCTGAAGAGGGCATTTGAAGCCACAGTGAAAGTAAGATGTACACATTAACGTGTAAACCCTCCAATTTACATCACAACACAGACTAAATTTCCAGGTAGGAGCGGAGCCATGTTCTGTGATTCAGAATGAGGTAACAAAATTTCCAGGAAAGTGAAGCAGCTAAACAAGCAGGCTTGTGAATACATCTCTTCTCTGTTAATCCAATTGCTCTCCATTTCCACACAGTTTTGCTAATAACTCGGAACATTTCTGCGGTAAATGTCTGCTGTACAACCTGTGCTTAGTCACTCGTATGACTCACATTACACTAGTCAGTACAGTGACTAGTGAGCAGGAAGGGCCGCCTCACGTCACAGTCCATTGGAACTCTCACTCTCGCCCGTGGTGAGACCAGGGGTTTGTGACAACATGGTGACTTATAGTACTTTCAAAAAGTTCACGGTTTTGTGCTCAATTTGTACAATTTTTCTCTACCGTTAATGAATGTATTTCGTTATAGAGACTAAAAATAACCGGACTGAGAATTTAGGACTGCAGTCCCCAGCTAGTTTCTTTGCTCAGAAACCCCTTAATTGAAGGGTACTCCTCTACCAAACAACCTCAGCACACAGAACTTTACACAGCCTCTCAGCAAGATTTACTTTCTTGCCGATATTTCTGATGAAACAGTTCTTAATTACCTGATCAACCAATACCACTTATCAGACACAGCCAAAACAAGCGCTAAATCCTAGTGCACTGGACATACCGGTTACATTTCAGGCAACACACCTGAAGCAAGGAAGCTCTGAAACTCAAAGATGAGTACAGGGTTGATACCCACTAAAAATCCCAGGTGAACTTTTTAGAGCTGAAAGCAAATTTACAAATCTGCCCCAGATCAATCAACCTGCAATCAGGAACTCAAGAAGCTGGGACAAAATCCAGAAGAAGCGCCCCCCCAGGAGAAGACCCCCCGATCTAGAACCAGCAGGCACAGCGCCCCCCCAGGACCAGGCCCCCCGATCTAGAACCAGCAGGCACAGCGTCCCCCCAGGACCAGGCCCCCCGATCTAGAACCAGCAGACACAGCGTCCCCCCAGGACCAGACCCCCCGATCTAGAACCAGCAGACACAGCGCCCCCCCCCCCCCCAGGACCAGACCCCCCGATCTAGAACCAGCAGACACAGCGTCCCCCCAGGACCAGACCCACCGATCTAGAACCAGCAGGCACAGCGTCCCCCCAGGACCAGGCCCCCCGATCTAGAACCAGCAGACACAGCGTCCCTCCAGGACCAGACCCCCCGATCTAGAACCAGCAGACACAGTGCCCCCCCCAGGACGAGGCCCACCGATCTAGAACCAGCAGGCACAGCGCCCCCCCCAGGACCAGGCCCACCGATCTAGAACAGCAGACACAGCGTCCCTCCAGGACCCCGATCTAGAACTCTAACTGGAAGGAAATGAAAACAGACACAGTGTTCCTCCAGGACAGGGCTGGGACCCACTGGGCGAGTGCTGAAAAGGAGGACTGGCGGGGCACAAATCTGCGTTGACATGTGCTGAGTTTTGCTTTTGGAGACCAGCCAAGCCTCCACAAGACGCACACAAAGCCAGTGCCTACTACCCTCTAATATACAGTCTCTAAGTGTAACGTTGCTAATAATAAAAAATGCGCTGGGAGCAGTCGGGAGGGAAGCGCTCCTGAGCCCGGGCTGTGGAGGATGAGCTCACACAAGCCCAGGCAGCGGCTGCACACTGTCAGGGCGCCGAATGGAAAGAGTGACCGGCTCCGGCTCCCAGACGCGCGCACGCACACACACATACTCGTCTCTCACCGCGCGGGCTGGAAAATTCCTCGAGGAAATCCCGAACGCAGCCGCGCGTGCTGCGGAGCGTGTGCGTTTCAGCGCCGCCAGACGCCGGCTGATTACAGTGCGCTGCGCGGCTCAAACACCCCCTTTCATCCGCGCGCCGCCGGGCTTCGGGAGGCGCGAACTGTCTCGATGGGAGATGGTTTCTGTTAAAAGGCCTGGAATTCAAACCACCCCCCCCCCTCCCCCCAGTCCTTCCACAAACAAAGAATTAAGAGAGGTTTGCCCACAAGATTTTCCAGACATCTCTCAATTCCTTCAGAGCCAGAAAAGTAGGATTTTGAATCACTTCTGACATTTGTTTAAGCTTCTCGTCTGAAACCGTATCGGGGCCTGGGTGCCCTGCAGAAGAGAACTGGCTTTTTCAGGGTATCGGCTTCAACAACATGGCTGGGCAGCTTGTTCCACACTCCCACCACCCTTTGTGTAAAGAAGTGCTCTGGGTTTTAAAACCACTATCACAAAATCTCCACTTACGTCTTCCGATTCCTGGCTCACTGCTCACCAGGAATTCGTTCAACCGGCCTGGCTCCTGTTCTGGCCGAACACAAAGATCTGCCCAGCTGCTGTCAAAGCCCATTCCCAGACGTCTTGGCTCTCACCCTCATGCTCTGCCCCAGACGTGCAGGGAAACTGGCGACGAACCACAGTATCGACACGCCAACAACCCACAATTCCAAAAATCTAGTTGGAGGTAAAGAGCACAACACTGGTTACAAACTAAAGGACTTTGCTGGGCCGATCTAGTCCTGTCGGCAATTAGTAGACAAGGGATCCCAGGATCTCGACCAGCCGTTTCTGAGAAGAAGCCGGGGGATCTGCTTCCATGACGTGGCTGGGCAGCTTGTTCCACACACCCACCACGCTTTGTGTAGGGAAGCCTCCCCTGCCGGTGCGACTCAATCAACCCATTAAAACAATGGAGGGAGGGATCGGGCACGTCACGCGTGCATCGTGTTAAAAAGAGGAACACGTGACGAGGGACTCGTTCAGCACAAAACACGTACGCGTGGCAGGCGGAACAAACGGAGGCCCGCAGTAGCAGTTGGAGGGGCTTTCTCCGGGCCCCAGGGTCTGGCTAGGGTCGCCCTGGCGAGCTGAAGAGAAGCAGCGCAGTCTCCGGGACTGAACACACGCCTGTCGCCGCTGTCAACGGCCTCCTTAAACAGATTAATGACCACTAAGCCCTCCGACACGAAAACACTCTATACCTATAAAATATATATGTCCCAGTGTCTCTATGAATGCTCGCTTTTCGTTACATTGGATTGCATTTTCCGTTGTTACTGAGAAATATCGCCTTCCATGACCAGCGGTTATTAATTCAGGTGTGGCAGCTGCGTCAGCATGCGTAGGCTACAAAGGAACAAGTAATAGGTTTATCCCATGCTGAAGAAAGAAGAAAGAAAACAACGTTTCGGCCGTGGAATAAACCTATTACCTGTTCCTTTGCAGCAGTTATTAATTCCCGCACAGCGCAGACAGAACAGCTTGAGGATTTCATTGGAAGGACAATTCACACCACACACTAGGACTCCAACTATCGGCAGATTAAGTGCCGACTTTTAAAAGACAACAACAACAACAACAAAAAATCACGTGGAATGGCAGTTTTAGTTGCTGAATCTACGTCGTTAGGAAGACTATTTACTCACCGTGGATCTTCAGCAAAAGTTAACAATCGTTTTGCTCGTTGGTTACTGAACGCCGAACAAATTCAAAACCCTGCCCTGCCTCAGGGTGTGCGTATCGCTCTTTCTACGGAGTCAATGCGCTAAAGCCCCGTAGGTCTGGGCTTCTTTTCACATTTCTCCGCGTAAATACGTTCATTTTTTCATAATTACGACGAAAATAAGAAGCCGCAACTGTCACAAAATAACCTTCCGTACAATTTTTGTGTGGGGTAAATATAAAACCGGTGTATTCTTTCCAGCAAAACACCGACTTGAGTCCGGTGACAGAGGAATTTAATGCCCCCCTACGCCAAATTGCTTGTACGATGCGCCTGAAAATCATGAAAGGATGCCAAAACAGAGAGACTGTACTGGCGACGAATGTGTTCATTAAAACAAATAATGTTCACAGCTCATCAGCACCGAAATCGAGGGGCAAATCGTTGATTCATTTAAAAGTGACGGGGTCAAATTTAACCAAACAACATCAAACAACAGAACGAATCTGCACCACTGCACTCGGGAACCGTCTCGATCAGCTTGTTCTGTGAATTTTTATTTCTTTTAAAGACCCGAAAAGCTGTGCCGGTGTCAGCCGAGCGATCTCTCATTGCACGCAGCGAGTTTACGGCTGTGTGCCGGGTTGCCGTGGCAACCGGGTGATCGAGCTCCGAGATTTCCTTCGCTCGAACAGTGAGGCCTGACGGGGCCCGGATCCGTGAGCAGAACCAAAACAGGATTCCTACCCTGTTCCGCTCGAAACAGAAGTAAAAAAAAAAGGGGGAGCTCCCGAGAGATTTAAGGCAGCCGTTTCCCGCGGCTAATCCCCGGCCTTCTTAAGTCCCTGAGCTCTTCGAGGCCGCATCCTGTTTGAACAGCTGTTCCCTCACTATCGCTCACCCCAAAAACAGCCCCGGTCCGACGGCCTCGGACTTCTCAGGACCGACATGTCAAACGCTATTTGTCGGCAAAGCTTACCGAGAAAAAAAGGTCTGGGAACTGGGGGAAGCTAAGGCCAAGGAACGCATTTAACTGAAGACTAGTTACATTCAACATCATTCCCCAACCTTTCCAAATTTCGCAGCGTAGAACTCGCACGTAGTTTTCCCTGAAAAAAAGATCCCCCCCCCCCCGCCAATGACCAACAAACGGATTCATAGAAAGTCATTTCGCGCTTTAACTTATATGAACCTCTCTTGGCCACCGACTCATTCAGAACTCAGACATGCAGAACTATTCCTACTAAATGTTAAAAGTTGGATTCAAAATGAGTTAAAAGAGGGGTAGACATGGAGCACAGGTACCTTGAGAAACAGCTCATACATGAGCAAACAGTGCCATTAGGTTTACATTAACATGCAGCCTCGTTCATGTGGATATTCTCTAACACTTGTCATTCCATCAGAAACATGCAAGTCAAGAGAAAGCGTGCCGGTCATTAGCAGCACTTACAACGCAAACCAGATGCCAAAGCATAGCTGTTTGATCCGCTCCAAGTTTAACAACCAGAAAGAAATTATTTCCACAACTGTACAATGCTGCACTGCTCACACATGAAAGTTAAAGACCATACTGTGCTCTTAAGAATATTCTGACCTCACATTTGCTTATGCAAATTCCAATCATTCATTTTCTATCTGCTTCATCCAAGTCAGGGTCACAGGGGAGCCGAAGCCTATCCCTGCAAGCACCGGGTGCAAGGCAGGATACCCCCTGGATGGGACACCAGTCCATCACAGGGCACACACAGACACACACACTCACACCAGGAGCAAACTTCCCAAAAGCCAATTTAACCCACCAGCATGCCTTTGGACTTTGGGAGGAAACCCATGCAAACACAGGGAGAGGATAGAAACTCACAAGTACTCCAGGGCCAGAACAGAACCCAGGGCACTAGCACTGTAAGACATCAATGCTTACCACTGTACCAACCTCTATGCAAATATGTTCAAGATGAATGAACAATGCCTCTGTTAAAGAGACAGAGGCAGAACAATAAGCAGAACTGTGTAGCTGTGCAGACAACAGTACTGTGCTGTTAACACAATTTCTAGAAACTTGTGAAAAGATTCCTCTCTTGAAGTGGAATCCGATATCGGATTTCACATATAAATTGAAACGGGTCGAGAACAAAATGAAGGACCTCTTGTAGGGCTGACTGATTTTTAAGTGGATTTCAGATAGAATTACCTGCAAAACATAATCAGACTCAAGAGTCACTAGAGACTGACATGGCAGAATCACATTGTTCTCTATATCAGAGGTTATATATCTTGGCCCTGAGTGACTCCTGTGTCGACTAAGTTCTTAATCATAGGCTGCCTCATTTCAGCTCTATGTGGGGCACAATTTTTAAATTGTGCTTTCAGCTCTTAAAAAGCTGAAAGAGGTTTGCAATTGGTAAGAACCACATACTCATCAGTGAGGTTTAGGCCAGCCCTCTCCCAGAAGGTACGAGGTGAAAACACTGACTCACTGTGTGAGCTGTCTGATACAGTACCATCCCCACCTGATTAAGATGATAAAAATTCAAATTCATTGTTAAGAAATGAAAAAACTAAGAATTTTGCTCCTTTACTGCTGCCTAAACAGCCGTGGTCCACATTGAGGAGAGAGTGCATCATGTTCTGTGTGATGGAAGTTGTTGGAAATAATGCACTTTAGTTTTAAAAACCAAGAATTAAACACAGAAAATAAACCTTAAGGATCAGTATTCAGCACTACTGTCTTGTATTTAATTATGTTTCAATTACTAGAGATTGTAGTATACAGAATACCTGCAAAGCAGTTAGCTCACTTGACCCAGTTAAAACAGTTCTAATAAAGAGAAATACGAACACACTGGTTTCTGCGTAGCCTTGTTTCAAGGTCGCCCGGTTAAGGGGTAAACTAAAATGTTTTGTAAAAAAAAAACAGTAAGATAATAGCTGAAAGGCCGAAAGAAAATAATCAACTTTTTATTTTTATCAACTGTACTGTACACGGCTCGCTGAGGTTTCTCCCGTAACAGGTTTGCTTAATTTCCAAACCAATTCTCACCCCTGGTGTCCTCTGAAGCACTTTACATGAAAACTGGGAGAATACAAGAAGGAAGCGGTCCTAGTTCTACAACGTCACTCTCCCGTAAACCCCAGATGTAAAGCGCACTTCAAGAGATAAATGATATGTTTTTATTATGAATCTGTTGATTATTTTGGCTTATTACCACAAAGGTAAATGGTCTAATACTGCTCTGTCTATTCATTCTTTTAAAGTTGAATTCCTTTTTTATTTAACTTCTATGAGAAATTCAAAGAATCAAAAGGAAAGACATACTGTACACTGGAAATACGTAAAAACTATCATTTTTAGTTTTTACAATTGTGAATTCCTCTGGCTGTGAAGTGTCTATTTCTGTATCCATTTTAATATTCTGTCTCCTTTTATTTCTGGTAAAAAAATAATAAAAAGCGCACTTCAAGAGGACACTTAAGAGACAATATACTAACATAAAAAAGTATACACACTAACTGAAGGAATACGGTAACTTCACGTATTCGTGGTAGTATAAGTTAAGGGGGTATTGGTTTAAAACAGATAAAATCAATGACTGACACTAAATTATCACAAGGTGCATTTAAAGGATTACACAGAGAACTGCTGTCTCATCTCGCACACCCATTTCAGTTTTCAAATAAACTGATTTAAGTAAGAAAAACTCTCCCAGGTCAATCAGGAAGCAAGAAACGGCCACTCGTCAGGTTCCCAGGGGATTTAAAGAAATACAGTTCACGGATCATTACATAAAATAGTGATTTTGCTTTTATAAGGTTAAACCTTTACCAGTACTGTCAAGCATTCCGTGTTCACAGAAGGTAATCCCCAATCGCCTTTCCAGCAGTACAACTCCATGGTGGCAGCCATCTTGTCTCTCCCGAGTAACCTTTCACCCGGAACTTCTCACCGGCAATATCGCTTCTTACAACCCCACGCGAGTTGTAGCTTTAAGTCCGAACACCCTTTCTGTTGACAGAAAGCCGTAATGCGTTTGGAAAATTGAAAGTATCCACATTAAACTTTTCAAGAGTATCACAGAAATGTTTTTTTAAACACTATCATGCTAGATTCGCGCTTTGAAAGAAATGAACAAAAACAGTAATAAAGATGTCAGTTGTCAATAAAGATCTTCGTGTAAAATTGAGAAATACATATTTTAAAACTGTTCTACGAAGTCTAACTGTCTAACTTCACTATTAGTTTCTTAAAAAGATAATATCTGTTAAGATTATATTTAAATACAATTTTTTTAAACTGATGATAAACGGGTTTATAGCTGTTGTTATATGGTGCATGTTTAAATCTTGTTATTATTGTTAATGACCGACTACTTCTTTGAACATTTATTGTGGGTTAAAATGGCTGTATTGATATGCTGGGTTTTTTTTTTGCAATTAGTAGTTGGCACAAAGAAAAAGAAAACTATCAAAAACTATCCAGCCAGACACTAGTTTTAACGATTCACAGGAATTGGAAGTGTCCGGATCAGTTTTAGTGTGAATTCCAGAGAGTATATACATAGGCTTACGAAATTTACCAAGAAATGGAATATTCCAGAAAGTGAGGCCTGGGCTGGGGGGACGAGGTGTTTATCCTTCAAAGGCATCCTGGCCAGTGACGCATACAATTTGAATTCTGTGTTGTACACTCTCACTCATATGTTCAGCAACCAGTACAAGCACATCATTTTACTGTTTCTGCCCGGGACAGGGGTAAATACAATTAAAAACACAGAAGACAGCTCAGGACAGGACACTTCTCATGTCCAAGAGAAGAAAAAAACATTCCTATTTAAAAAAACAAACATTTGACTTGTTTACTCCTTTAATTAAGCAATGAAAAAAATCAGCAATGAAAATTGCATCACCCTTTTCACCTTTTAAATGCAGGATTGACATTTTTCTCCACTCTCAGAGCTCAAGTCTCTGATGATTTACATTTGATTTTAATTTTAGTTTAGTAATTTTAATTTTTGCTTATGGGGTGTATTGCTCACTCACTTTTTTTTAGTTGTAAGATTTTTTTGTGCTGCAGCGGTTTAGCTATATTTCATCAGACTGGACACTTATAATTATATGAAGCTGCAGGTGGCCCGGTGGAGCAGGGGTCAGCATTGCTGTCTTGCAGTGCTGGGCCCCTGAATTTTCTCTGGATCTGGGATACTGTCTGTGTGGAGTTTGTATGTTCTCCCTGTATTCACATGGGTTTCCTCCCACAGTCCAAAGACATACTGGCAGGTTTAATTGGCTTCTGAGAAACTGGCCCTGGTGTGAGTGTGTGTTCCCTGTGATGGACTGGCGTCCCAATCAGGGTGTACCCTGCCTTGTGCCCAGTGCTCCCCCCATGACCTTGTATTGGATAAACTGGATTGAAAAGGGAAGCTATTATACTGCTCTGTCCTGTGAAACTACAGCGCAGTCCTACCACCGGAGAGCCAAAATCCTGAAGATTTGAGACAGAACCCACACTCTGCAATGACTTGGAAACAGTTGGACTTGAGAGCAAATACAGTATGTCACTAATTGATTCTGTTTAAGTTGACAAGCACTCTTGCAAAAGCAATAGCAGAAGAACCCTGTGGCTCTCCAGCTCCTGGAGTGAGGATTATGCTTTGCAGAGCTTTACACTTCGGCAGCAATAATGGATTTTCAATGTGGCTTGGGTATAAAAGATGTATTTAATTGAAAGCCTTACAAATGAATCCAATGCCCTAGGAGATAATTATTCTAGATATATTGATACTGTAAATTGCATGTTTTAAGTTATGAGGCTCATTTTTCCTCAGCCATAGTGATCCTCTCCCCTAAGGTGGCTGGGCCTGGCTGGGTTGTTGTTCCACATTCACCAATTAGCTAATGTCTTAATTCCAGGAGTAAGACCTGTACTGTCTTTCGGAGCGCTGCTGCACTTGTTGTCTGTGGTCTCTCTTTCTCCAGACGCCAGAGAAACAACTTCTTTCATTCCGAATGGTGAGGTCAAAGGGCGCTCTTAATGAACACGGCAGCGTTGCTGTTTACGTTGCCACAGGAGGACTGACCTGCTTGCAGCTGCTGGAAGACCCCTTCTGCTTGACACCAACATGATGACTGAAGTGAAACAGCAGGATCAGTGGCTTTCCTGACATCTCGGGCCCCCGGTTTGGTTCCAGAGAACCAAACAGGAGAGTGACGTCACTCTGAATCCCATCCCCCCCTGCAGGCAACATGGCCTCGCGCACATAAATCATCGCCTGACTTGATTTCAAAGTCTGGAAAGAAAAGCTTCCCTGCTCTCTCTCCCTCCTCCTGAAAGGGGAAGATTTACGACTCGACGCCGGAGGTCATGGAACATTTGTTTTTCGAGAGGATGAGGTCATAGCGAAGCTGCCAATATTTTAAGTGAGTGTGTGTGTGTTAGGTGTGTGTGTGTGAAGGGGGGGGTTTGCAGTGTTTGTTTCCTCATCCAACAGACCCAGATCCTTCTCCGGGCCATGTTTCTCCAACGCTCTCGAAAAGGGAAAGACCGAGGACCTTACGTTTGAGAGAAGGGGAAACATCTCGGCAGTTAAAACAGTTGTCCGTCCTTGTGGAAAATTAAGTAATCCCAGACATCAGTGTGATTTATTAACGTTTCCTCCTCTGTTTCAAACAGCAGCCATGATAGATGGGTTCCAGCTGTATTCCAACTACACTCATATACAATTATTATAGCACCTCTCCTCCATCAGTGGTCATTACTCTTCCTTTTTCTAAAAAATGGGAAAAGGGAAAACCATTTTATTTTTGTTCTGTTTTGAAAAACGAGCTAAACAATGATTAAAAAAAAGGATACTGCAACCGCTAAAGGATACTTCAGATCAACAAATTTTGTCAGTTTTCCAATTCAGAGTATTTTCTAGCACACGTCATTTCATTTTCAAACTTCAGTTGAGTGAAAACAAAAGGAGGGCTGTCTGGTATCTCGAGATAGGATCAGCGAACACGGCCGGCGCGTCCAAACTGAATGAACGAGTGCTTTCTTTGAATTTCTGCCTTCTTGCAAAGTCACCCCAACAGCTGGGAACATCTGGTCCCCACCGCGGCTGGAGGGGATGACATCACTCATCGCTGCTGCAGAGCCGCCTGGTTTCAACGTTGATAAGGAGTCCTTCCTGCAGTCCAGGCATGATGGGAACCAATCACACTGGAAACAGGCTCAGCCCCACCCGAAGGCTGGTTATTGTGATGGAGCTGTAATAAAACCTCCAGCAATGTTTCATTTCATAGTAGACAGCCAAAATAACTCATGTAACAGGGCATCTTTTCAGCAGTGATGCTCATATTGACCAAAACACAATCAACACCTCCCTGAATCACAGCACACAGTGTAACCTCACCAGAGACATTACAGTCTACCTAACTTTATACATATACCATACTTTTGGACACCAAGCATTAGGCTGTGGTTCTAGGGCAGCTGCAGCAGCTGTTTTGACATGAAACTGCTTTGAATGCGAGAGATTCCGTACAAATGCAAGCACTGGAGGGAAAAGGGAGTGATTATTGCACCGGTCTACATGTCAGACACAAACTGAGCAGTGGGAACATGATCACCACCAGGTGCATTGCTGTCCTGTAACAGTGCTGCCTAAATCAGTGCCAGTGTCCTGCTTAGGGTCTGGTATCTGGCAGATGTACTCCATCTCTTTAAGATGTACCTCTGCAGATCCTTTCTCCACGGCCTGAGACTGTGCACGATTTAAAAAGAGACAGGAAACGTACTGGTTGCCTTTCAACGAGGAGAAAAGTAAACAGCCCCTATAATAAGGCAAAGAGGCACCAGATCGGGCATTTATTCAAATACAAATTCCGCCTTCAGAAACTGTCGTCTCCTACGATCAGGAAACATGGAGCGCAGGCTTGGTATAAAAAAATGAGAACAGTGCCCCCTTCTGGCCTCAGCCCCGTAATTACAGCTCGCTGGTGATGGAGCACCGTGCCCTGTCATGTTCCAAAAAAACCTGCAGGACGTCGAGCGTGGCGTCCTGCAGGCTGAGTGCCTTCTTCACTTCCTCCGGCCGCGCGGCTCGAACTGCAGGCTGGCGTACTGCACCGCCTCCTCGACCTGTCAATCAAACACACGCAGGACCTTTGGTGGCACCGAGGAGAATACAAGGACAGACCTCAGCCCTCGAGTTTTTTCGTAAAAGAAAATCCCAGCAGCGATAAACGATCTAAAATGAGGCTGGTCAGATTTGCCTGTCTCTCACCTGTGACGCTCCGTGCTGGGCCGTGCTCCGGGCAGAGACCGCTCTCCTCTTGCCTGCGGACAGGAAACAGGCTGGTTAGCCGACCGGCGGCGGTTTATGCCCTCTGCCTCTCAGAAATAACATTCATTCTGTCGCTCATTTAGTCTGAGCGGAGTGGCCTAACCGGGCTTCCTGGTGCTGTAATCAAATGTCAGTGTTTGTCTTGTCGAACGAACTTCTTAAGTTCTTTCCATTCAAGGAAAAAAAAAAGCCCCAGACCCCAGTCATTTATCAAAGAGGGCACGGGACTAAGACGAGTCGGGGTTTTATTTTTTGAGGGTTTAATGACAACCGTACGACGGGCCGTCCAATATTAACACCGCTAGATCCGTGTAGCGGTATTCATATTGTAACGCTTACGGCCGACAGGTACTGTGTAAGAGCCGGCGTGGGCCGACCTAATGCGGCAAGGGCGCCCGCCTGAGCCCCCGTTGCGTTACGATATTAATATCCTTCGGAATGTATTCGCATTCGCGTTCTTTAAACGTCAGAGACCGATAAGGTCTAAAAAACACTCGAAATACTGTGCGCCAGAATCAGTAGGGAGCATACACCCCCCCAGTGTATTAGGTTTAAAGGAATACGACAAAACGTTCTGTTTTGGAGAAAGCCGCCTCCGCTGGGCGCAGCGCTGCGGTTATACAGTACCGGCAGCCTCGCTCACCTGACCCGAGTCTTCTGTGGACAGCGCACGCCGCGAGGACGGTCCAGGTCAGCGCGAGGAGGGCCGAGGCGCCCGCGAGAGCCGCGGTCAGGGCCGGGCAGTGTCCGGGTCCGCCTGCAGAGACGATGGACAGTCGGTCCTCCAGAATAGACACGCAAGCCCTTGAACTCTAAGCCTTTCTTCACGGCTCTGACTAGAATTAATGACCCTTTAGTAGCAATCTGGTGATGCTTAACTACATATTTAAGTGATGCCTCCGCCCTGTAGTTCGTAGTGCCGCCAAATTCGAATCGAAACTCTCTGTACTCTTCGCTGCCAGCTGTCTTTAATAAAAAGGAGGGCAACAAGCAGAACCTCTTCAGATTGGGGCGGTCAGCTGCTTCTCCGTCCAACCTGCGCGTCCCCCGGCGCCCTGCTCAGCTGCGGCCACAAGCCGTCGGTTTAGCAGGAAGGACGTCAGTCAATACAGAAGGCAGCGAGTGTATCGTTTCCACTGGCTGTAGCTGTTTAACTGTCCTGTAGCTGTTTGTATCTGTGAATCGCATTATAAAAATGAAAATGGCTGACACAGACGGCAGTCTGTCAAGCGAGTTCGCGTATCTGCAATGTGTTTCCATCAGACGGAATAATATTATTCACTTTTTAAGCCATGTGTGCCTTCTGGCGGTGTGAAGTCAGATCAAACAGAAGCACCGTGCAGACACGTGCGAGGCGCTCAGGTTCTCACCCGCGCGGACCGTTTTGCTCATGTTACTTCCGCTTCCTGTCTCCACCACGCAGGTGATCGGAACTCCGCTGCGCCAGGTCTGGGCCGGGACGGTGAGCAGGTTCTTGACGGATCCCGGAGCGCCGTCTTTCCCGCGGTCGGGAAATGCGGGGGGCTCCGTGAAGCCCGGCTCGATCCGCCCGGACACCCGCCAGTACAGCCGGACCCGCTCGGGGTCCGCGCCGAACACCAGACACAGCAGGAGCGCTGGGGCTGCAGGCGGCGGCTCGGGGCCGGGGGGCGCGAGCACAGCCATGGAGAGGGGAGCCGGGGGTCGCCCTGCAGAGATCAACACGAGGGCCGGTCAATTCTCACCCCGGGAGGAATGAGGCAGAGGAGCAGTCTTCTCCCCGTGAACATCATGACTAACCCGCCCATCGGATGAGACGTAAAACCGAGGTCCTGACTCACTATGGTCATTACAAATCCCAGGGCGTTTCTCGATAAGAGTAGGGGTGTTACCCCGGTATCCTGGCCAAATTTCCCCCCTGGCCTTTACCCATCATGACCTCCTAATAACCCCCCTCTCTGAACTGGCTTCATCACTCTGCTCTCCTCCCCACTGAGAGCTGGTGTGTGGGGGGCGGACTGGAGCATCATCCAGGTGGGGCTGCACACTGGTGGTGCTGGTGGAGGGGATCCCCATGACCTGTAAAGCGCTTTGAGGGGTGTGTCCAGAAAAGCGCTATATCATTGTTATTATTACTAATCCTTTTATGTTTTATTAGTCTTTTTATAAGGCATAAACATACACATGTTGCAAGCTGACAACACAGTGACAACGTCAAATGAACAGAGCAGAACAACACAGTCAGGCTGAAAAGTGTTGATGTTGGTGTGAGGGCGGCAGAGTGGCGTTACTTACCCGTTACGATCAACGACGACCCATTCCCGAAATAGACCAGTTCGCCGGAGCTGAAGGCGCAGTAGAAGATGCCGGAGTCGGGGGACGCGGCGCCGGTGATGTTGAGGAAGCAGACCGCGCCCCCGCGGCCGTCCCGGGAGCGCGCCTCGCCGTCTTTGTTGGGGTAAGGCCTGAGCGCGCCCCCGCTTCTCACTTGCAGCCACCAGACGGTGTAGCAGCCGCCGGACATGCCCGTCACGTCACAGGCCAGAGCGGCCACGCCCCCCTCCTCCACTCTGACCAGCCGAGGGTACTGGAATACCACCGGGCCTATTGCTGGGAGCGCACAGACAGAGGCGCCTTTAAAGACTGGCTGCCTAGCGCAGGCTTTTGTTAGGGCATGCAGACAAAGCAGATATTATATAACAAGAGCAGTGTGATGAAATAGGTATTTGTCAATAGATGGGGGGTGGTGCCTATTGGATCTGGATGATGACGATGATGAAGAGGACTTGATGAAGGTGACGCGGTTTCGAAAACATAAATTATGTTTGTTAGACCCTGAAACGGGCTCTTTGTCAGTCGTTCTGGACAAAATTAAAATTCAACCCGGTCAAACGAAACGCTGAAAAACCTCGCAGTAATAATTGAGTACTTTGTAGAGGCTTCTGTACTATAGCTCCTGTTCGGAAATTTAGCACTGAGCTGAAGACGGGGCTTCCGGTTATTTTATGAGTGCCATTTTAAAAAGCTTTCTTAACACGATCACAAGTAAAGGCATAAAATAGCCCTTCTCAGCGACATTTACGCATTTTTCCTGCGTATTGCCACGTTAGTATGATTTCCCATGTTGTCATTTTTACAGTCAAAACCGCATATTTGAAATCAAGCTACACGTAACGACCACAAACATGTAAGCCTATGTATATATATTTATAATACACAGTATCTTCGCCAAACAAGAGCATAATCAAAAAGAGACTATTTTCGAACAAAAAAAATGGGTGTTACCACAAGACAACCCAGGTCAAGACAACGTGTTAACATTTAGAATTAAGATGACAACAGGGTGTCGTTAAGAGGCAACATCACTGTTTGTCTGCACACAGTTGCACTCATTGATGGACTAAGGGAAAATTATTTTTTATGCTATCGTGCATATTAGTTCATTTGAATTAACCCGTATCTTCCACACCCATATAATCACGAAAACCAAAATCCCAAATCTGAAAACGACTTTGCCTTTCAGAAGTATTCGAAAAACCAAAGTCATGGAAGACGCATGTGAAAAATGAACCAAAAGTTTTTAAATGTTCATTAAATATCATTAGATCCTACTTATAGAGATGCGGCGGGTCATTTAATAAAACCTTTTAATTGATGTGCAAAGAATCAAATGGTCACTGCTGAACAAATATACGACTTATTCGGTATTGTAATCCGTCAAAATAAATCGGACGTTATTTTTATTTCAACATCCAACATAAATTGCTCACTGTATTTTACTACCGTATAAACATAAGTCTCTTTGGATAAAATCCTCCAGCAGTGAAATTAATGTTGATTGCCGACTAACAGAAAACAAATGACATATTCGGTTTTAGCCCAAAAACGCGCATTGTACGTACAGTATATACTTTATCACGTGGAAAATTGTACTGCATTATACAGGTTTTTGTTAAGGAATTCAAACCAAGCAGATATTTGATTAAAGATCAGGGTGATACGATGTCTATTTGTCAATAGACAAAGTGAACCGACATGGCTCTGTGAAAAAGGCGGTTACACATTTTAATTAATTACTCATGCGCCACATGTACGGACTAACGCATATTTCATGACGGCTGAGCTCTTTTCTTAATTGAACCCTTAACTGATGTACCACTCTCACAAGTTACTGGACTGTTAAACTCTGTAGGTGTTTCATTGCTCAAAGCCGAGCTATTGAGTTCCCAAACACTCTGTGCTTTCAGTTGTGTTACTGGGAGCCCAGGAGCAGGAAAGCCGCTTTGCGAGAGTTCAGCATAAGGGCCGAGGTCTCTCTCTCTCACTGGTCTACATCGCTTCTACAGTACCTGTTGTTATATTTATTTTCGGAAAACGTGCGAATGTGTATTGAACTCTTGGGAAGCGCAGCTTTCGAGTTGTACTTGTTTTTGTTTCCACATCAGCCTAAATAAGGCTTATTTATTAAGGATGAAAGTGATATCAGATCGTTATTAACAGGTGGTGGGGCTCGTAAGCGAAATGGCAAAGCCGTGTTATAAAAAGGCGCAAAATTAGGTCCCCTCACCCGGAGCAGCCCCGAGCGCCAGGATGCAGGCGAGGAGGAGTCCGCGCCGGGGCTCGCGCATGGCGGGGTCCTGCAGCAGGCGGGGAGCCGCGCGCTGAGGTCGCCCGAGCTGAGCGCGCTCCCCCCACCAGCGAGTCCAACAGGTCGGCCGGGCGCTCGCGTCTCTGCCCACAGCGCCCGTTGCCTGGAGACCAGAAGACGAAGGAAATCGCCTGTGTAAACCACAGAAAACAGTCAAAAAAACATTTCCACATTTTGGTACTACTGATAATAACAACAGACGATAATTAGGGCACACGTGTTGCGTAATGCTTAGGAGTCTTGATCGGAAGAGGTGGGTTCGAATCTTTCAGTAACATGCTTTTCTTTTTGTAAAAAGTGTAGAAAAAAATTATATTTGCAAATTTTTACAGGTCGTCTTTGGAAATGAGACTCATTTGGTTAAAAATGTTTTACGCAGTTTATTTGTATATTAAGAATTTAAAATGATTTAGATTGTTATTAACAATTGTGATCTTCAGAACATCTTTCACAGAAAAAAAAGATAATCGACTCATTTGGTTAAAAATGTTTTACGCAGTGTATTTGTATATTAATATTTTTAATAATCATTTCAAATTATTTAGATTGTTATTAACAATTGTGATCTCCAGAACATCTTTCACAGAAAAAAAAATATATTTGATCAACTGGAAGGGGTATATAAAGGCATTTTTGGTTCAACCGCATGATTTCAACACATCTTACTCGCGTAGAGTAAGAGTCCATTTCCACTGGACATGTTAACAAAAGGTGAATTTCGATCCCTCCTTTTTAATTACTTTTTAACGGTATATTTTTTTTTAATCTAAAATGACCAGAATGATTTCTTTGGGATCTGCGGGGATTAGAACTTGAAAAGAAGTTGGGAATTTGGAAAGATGCAGGAGTACAGACGTTCGAGCCCCAAACAGAAACAGCGCCGACTGCGATTTTACAGGCTTCCCGATGGATTTCGCTGAGGACCGGAATTAAAAGTTCTGGTTTGGGGACCAGTTGGTGGACTGATATTGACGCGATTTCGCTTAATCTTGAAAATAGTGCGCTCCAAAGCCGATTTCCATCTGTAGTCCCAAACGCAAAGGAGTTACATCCCACTGCTGATGAGCCATACGCTTGATTCGCCTCACGCGTTAGGGAAATAAACTGTACCTTTTTTATATACTTGTAGTCTATTTAAAATTCACGAAGGTCTGTGTCGGGTTTTCAGTGAGCAGCCTTTCACTGAGATCGACGCTCACAACGGAAGGATAACTTAGTGAGCTGAACTCCTTGTGCCCTGATAACTGTTGATACAATGTACCGGAAAGCAATTCCTACCGATTTTACTGCAGGCAAACGCTAGCCTTCGTATAGCGCAGATGAGTGGTGAGCGAGGTGACAACCACATCATAATTAAACAGAAGCGAGTACTGTAGGTGGGCGGACAAATGTTTAGGCAGGTGATTATTTTGGAAATGCTATGACCGTGTACTCAATAAAATAAAATTAAAAAGAAATAACAATAGGTCTAGCTATTAGGTGCAGAGGAGAAGACGATAAAAACTCTGCTCTAGAAAACGGATACAAGCCTAACTGCCTCTTCTCACCAGCTGTTGTTAAAGCTCTCTGATATATGGAACCGAGTCGGTTCCGCTGCTGTTGAAGTTCCGGTGATACAGCTAACCGGACTGGACCGCAGCTCTGACAGCTGAACTTTTACGGACGTTAGATAAGTACTGTATATTACAGTTTAAAAAGCGTCGGCTGTAGCATTATTGTTTTTAATTTAGATTGGATTACAATGACCAAATCTAAATAAATGCAACACTCTTTCACAATTTCTGCAATTTCCATTGCGCTACGTTTGAATGTCTCCTGTGTTCTTTTCGAAATTAATGACCTTAGTTGAACAAAACCGAGAAAATGCTTAAGAATTTAATCTTCAAATTGTTTATATATACATATTCCTATTTATTTATTATAGTGTATTCCTATAATAATAAAGCGAAGGGTTTTAAATTTGCGCCGTAAGATTGAGGTGTAATGAGGAACTGTTGTAACAGCGCCATACTCAATTAGACGTTCACGGCCACGGAAAAGCACGAAGACTTGAAATTGTGTAATAAATACTTACCACAGAGGTAAAGGCGGCGTTCTCTATCACAGAGCGACAAGTAGCTTTAAAACGATGCTCCGTTGTGGTCGTGCAGACGGACGCCGAGGCAAATGAGCACCTGTACACGAAAAACACGCCCCGTGGCCGCTTTCGGCTTTTGGTCACAGAGAACCGGCGAGGTAAAAAAGCAACAAGCGTGTGGGCGCAATCCAAAAAGAGACAGTTGTGCGGAGAAAGGGGAGATTGGATTTAGGTCACTGAGCGGTAAGAGGCAGCGTTGTGAAAACAAGCCTCTCTTGAGGCCAGCAGTGACGCCTCCGAGGAAGGCCGGGCCGCCAGACCCCGCTAAATAACAAAGCGCGGGCTGAATCTGGAAACCGCAGCCGCTTGCGACACGCTGCTGTCCCAGAATGAAGTTTCCGAGCTCTTTTTTTTTTTATTATTTCCTGACGTGATATGTGATTTCGGGCGAAATAAGACCGCGCGGGGCTCGATGACATTTGAGTAAACGGGTGAGCAGCCGGACACGCGGGGGACGCGTGATTTTCCGGAGAACTGGGCCGGAGAGTTTCCACGCGGCTCCGATCTGCGAGGGAAGCTCGTTCGCTATGAACACAGTGAAAGCGATAGCTGCCAAGTTCAGTGTTAACAGGACACACCAGTCCCCCGACTAGTAGCAGCCGTGTTATTACAGTCGATCAGAAAAGCCAGCCTTCTTCGAAGTTTTTATTTAAAGGCGTTTTTGTTCTGATACCCGTGACAGTAAATCTGCAGAAGACCGATTGATCCCCAAATCTCAACCTTATCCACCGTCTATTTTCTCATCGTTTCTTCCAACTCAGTGCCGGGCGCAAGGCGGTGCACACCCTGGACGGGACACCAGTCCATCACAGACCTATTGAACCGCCGAATGAATTTTGATTAAAATCATATTTGTCCTTTTCAGAATACCAAAAACCTTTATTACGATCGTTGTATCTTACAGCTCCACTGTGATTAAATGGAGAAAATCAAATAAACTATTTGATAGTGAACTATTATCGCCCTCCTCCCCACCTCACAACCTTCACTCTTCTATTTCTGCCCTCCTTACTGTCTCCCCAGCCTGTCTACATTGTACGGGTGACAGCCATTACTGAGTACCACCATCCACGGTCTCCTCTGTATATTGACATTGTGTTTTATCTGGTGTATTCTTTTTATTTATTGTTGTTGTCATTCTGTAAAGTGCTTTGAGACGCCACCTTTAAAGGCGCTATATAAAATAAAGCTTATTAGTATTGTTATTATTAGTATTATTATTTCCTGCCACAAAGACATTCTAAGGATTAGACAGAGCTCACTATAGGAGGGGTAGTGACGTTCTGATTTCTTCTAAAGATGAAGAAATGTTTCATCCGAGTTCCCAAGCGGATAACCAGCAGGATCCAGGCACGTGGTGAAAACGGAAATTTCATGAAGGGGTGCTGAATGTAGAGGAGGGAGAATCCCGAATCCCTTTTCTCCATCGAGAGACACAGGAGTCTGGAAGGAGCCGCCATGTCAAATTGTCCACAACTGTGACACTGGACAGATCCAGGACTGGATTACTAGTAACCAACTGGCAAGATGAACCGAAAATGGTCTCCGAGGAACTAGGAACCGTTACAAACGAGGAGATCCATGCGGTATTCCCATCCTGTTTGGTTGTTAATAGTTAATTGATCCCAGGATCCCTTACAGCTATTCTCTGAACGGGTTTGATTTCAACAACATGACTGGGTAACGTGTTCTATACTCCCACCACTCTTTCGGTAAAGAAATGCCTCCTGATCTGAGTGGGGTTTCTCATCCAGCTCACATTGCCATCAGTGGAGCAGTTTAGTGGCATTTTCCACCCTTTCCAGAAGAGCTGATTAAGCGCAGTGGTCAGCATTGCTGCCTCACAGTGCTGAGGCCCTGGGTTCAAATCAGTGCCTGGAGTGCTGTCTGTGTGGAGTTTGCATGCTCTCCCATTGTTTGTGTGTGTTTCTTCACATAAAGCCACCAGGTCAGCAGGTGTGAGCCTGGCCAGTACCTGGATGGGAGACTCCTGGGGAAAACTAAGGTTGCTGCTGGAAGAGGTGTTAGTGGGACCAGTAGGGGGCGCTCACTCTACTGTCTGTGTGGGTCCTAATGCCCCAGTATAGTGACGGGGACACTAAACTGTAAAAAAGGCGCCGTCCTTCAGATGAGACATCAAACTGAGTACCTGAAACCTTTCTCGAAAAGAGTAGGGGTGTTACCCTGGTGTCCTGGCCTTTACCAGTCATGGCCTCCTAATAATCCCCCTCTCTGAACTGGCTTCATCACTCTGCTCTCCTCCCCACTGAGAGCTGGTGTGTGGGGAGAGGACTGGCGCATCATCCAGGTGGGGCTGCACACTGGCTTTGAGTAGAGTGTCCAGAGAAGTCGAATGTAAGAGTAAGGATTCTTTTTACTATAAAACGCGCAGGAGCGCAGCGATATTGCGCTGGAGTCGGACATACAAACGCAGCATAAACAAGACTCACCGCAAGATGGCAGCCCAACCAAAAAAAAAAACAGCCGCAATCGAAATTCAAGCGCTGTGAGAGTCCGCTGTAGACGCGTGCTGCTAGAATCGTGCCATAACGCTTCAAACCATCTCCCTGCCCACACAACGCGAAAAAAACACAGAACACACACTAATCCACATTTGCCTGTGACGGTCGCCTGCGTACTTAGCTACAGAATTTGCCTATCGCGCTGTCAGAAATGCAAATTCGCCCCAGTCCTTAAAAAGCAACGGCGTCGCTTTTACCGTTGCATCGGAGTTTTAAAGTTTAAAGGTCGGGCAAATGACAGGGGGTTATTGTCCTTCAACGCATCGGTATAGGTCTTCACTGGGTTACAGCAAACTATATCCGCAGCCTGCGTGTAATTATACGGAAGCGCATTGCTGCCATCAAGAAAAAACTGTTCATGTGGTATCTCGTCATCGAGATATTATTATTACGACATAATGTCCTACTAATAATAATTGCTTACACTTATATAGCGCTTTTCTGGACACTCCACTCAAAGCGCTTTTACAGGTAATGGGGATCCCCTCCACCACCACCAGTGTGCAGCCCCACCTGGATGATGTGACAGCAGCCATAGTGCGCCAGAACGCTCACCACACATCAGCTCTCAGTGGGGAGGAGAGCAGAGTAATGTAGCCAATGCATAGAGGGGGATTATTAGGAGGCCATGATTGGTAAGGGCCAATAGGAAATTTGGCCAGGACACCGGGGTTACACCCCTACTCTTTCCGAGAAGCGCCCTGGGATTTTTAATGACCACAGAGAGTCAGGACCTCGGTTTGACGTCTCATCCAAAGGACGGCGCCTGTTTACAGTACAGTGTCCCTGTCAGGGTGAGCGCCTCCTGTAATTAGGAGACAGTAGATTATGTCATAATTACGATATACCAGGGATCATTTGGGCTACGCTCTGTGTTGTGGGGACACTCATTCATGTATTTCCTTTTTTTTTAATCGTATGATGCTAGCATGCCCAAAGGGGTTAGGCAGCCAGTTGACCTTGGACCCCTAGAGGTTTTTTTTTTCTCCTTACTAAGGAGTTTTTGGTTCCTCTCCTCCGTTGTCTTCTGGTCTTTTCTGTTCTGTATTGACAACATGTAGGGTCACTTGCATTGTTAAGCACCTTGGGACAACCTTGCTGTGAAAGGCACTATATAAAAACACACTGAATTGAATTGAATTGACACGGGAGGGGGTCAGGCAGTACAGCTCATACTGTTCCCCTCTGATCTGCTGCTCAGCCACCACATCCAGGTGGGGCTGCACACTGGTGGTGCTGGAGGGGATCCCCATGACCTGTAAAGCGCTTTGGGTAGAGGGTCCAGGAAAGCGCTATAGAAGTGTGAGGAATTATTATTATTATTATAGCAACTCACAAATCAGAGACCCATGTAACTACAGGCCAGGAATCATACATGGACAGTCATGTTCTTACAGGGACAGGGCTCTGGAGAGGAAGATCTTAGTGAAACAGCTGTATTCTTCTGTAGAAAACTCAACATGCAGAGTGTTTGACACAGTGTATCTAGGCTCCCAGTCAGTCTGTGACAGTACAGTACTGAAGTTTACAGCTGGTGGGAATCAAGATGTGTTATTTAATTAGTTAAAAAATTAAACTTACTTCTTCAAGAATTATTTACATTCGAAAGATCCACATCGACTAAGGAGATCCAGAGTTTGGACTGCCTAAAAGTTCCCCGTTCCTGTTTCCCCAACATTCTTATGAAGTCCCATGTTCCTGGAAGGAAAGGAATCTGTGGCCGTTGGGCGGTCAAGTTGTGAGGATTTAAAAACCCTGGTAGGTGTTAGAAAACAACAACATCAATAGGGTTGCCATGGCAGCAGTGTGCCCACAAGTGATTAACAAATGGGAAAGAAATGTCCCTACAACACACCCCTATGCACCTCCCTACTCTTTGTGAAGAAGCTGGGTGGAGGAATGAGAAGGGACAGCTCTCACGACACAGAGTTATGACACTGCAAGACCGATTGCACCACTGACACGGAAACAGGAGTGACAGCTCACTATTTACACAGGGAGTGAGCTGTGACAGTGCATCACCACTAACTCTCCACTCATTCACCCTGTGACCTTTAACCTAGTAGCTGGGCATGGAGGACCCCTATTATAGGCCGATGAGCCCCATCTCCTGTGCTCGTTCCCCTGAACCGTCGCTCTGGGCTCCTTGTGAGGACGCCCCCACTGCCCCAGCCCCACACAGATGGCACCGACTCCCGATGGGGGGAAACCCAGAGCCCTTGATCAAGCAGATCCATTCCTGGCGGAATGGATTATTAAGGGCTTGGGTGCAAAGAATGCCAACAGACACTGGGCTTATTCAGGAATAGGACTGAGACCCCCGAACTAGCTCAACCCTACAGAGTTCGTATGTAAGGAGTGGTATCTGTACCTCTTAACCTCTCCCATTCCCTTCCTCGTACTTGGATTAGAAAGCATGTACTTACTGTATGTGCCAGTGGGACCTCATGCCCTTGCTGCTCCACCCCACTGATTCATCCCGCAACAGCTGGGGCGCGAACCCAGGTCTCCGGCGTAACGCCACGGGGAACCAGCCCCACGAGCTAAAGGAGACCTCCCCCAGCCCAGGCGGCTGAGGCCCCTGCTACGCGCAGGGAGGGCGATGATGTCACCGTGTCCAGACTAGCTCCACTACACCTGGACGTGGAGGAATGAGTATTTGAATGGGAACAAACTGAGGTTTGCAGAGGACCTGTCTGCCGCGGACAGGAGCACCAGGAACCAGCTGTGGCCCCAGGTTGAAGCTGCCAGAAGAGAGCGGAGGAGAGCCTACTTTGTGGGAGCGAGGGCCTTTGTGGACAGGAAGGAGATTTGCTCCCAGTGACTGCTCAGTTAATAATTATGTGTGGTTTTATTTGTTATACCAGTATATACTAGTGTTTATTTAGTGTTAGTTTGGAATGATGTAGTTAAGTGTTAAGGACTGTTATAGTTCTGGTTCTTCAAAAAACCCAATAGTTTAGACAGTCTTAGAGTGAGTTATTTGCTTTTGTGTATGTCTTTTTTATGAATGCCAGAGGTACTCAAAATGTTGTTAAAAGAAAAACGTTTTTTTTTGTTTTGTAAAAAACTGTGTGCTGAGTTTTATTTTTTACAGGAAACGCATGCATGTTGAAACTAAAGTTTATATATAATTGAGAAATATTAAAGCAAGGAAAATAGGATACGTGTAAAATATATAATTTGATCACATAATTACTTAATTACCTCTGGTAGTTAAATGCTTTTTTCTGCTGCGTTTTTTTTTTCTCTTGTACATGACTCTGATCCTCTTGCTGTATTTGTATTTGTAAATTCTATATGTTTAATAAAAATTAAAAAAAAAAAGTTTGGATGAAAAAAAAACACCTGGACGCGGCTCTCATTTAAACATGGCGTACTGGAGCAAATCGGAACAAATAAGAAAATAAGAAAGGCTACCGGAAACATGAAGTCACTGGATTTATCCAAGTGTTTTGTATTTATAACAGATAACAGCATAATACAAAAAAAAAAAACCCTGACAAACTCTCACCAGTTTCTTCAAAAAGATGAAGGTCGTACCTATATGTAGAACGAGCTAGGTGCTCATCGATGTTTCTGCTCTCTGCTCCGGACGAAGGCGAATAAAACCTTTTCCGGGGCGCCTGCTGCTTGTGGTTCCAGGCCTCGTGTCAGGGCCCTGTGATGGAAATGTCCCCCAAAAGGAAAATAAAAATCAGTCGTTGTCAGCACATTCACGAGAAAATCCTTTCGACATCAAACAGAATTAATCAAACCGTAATCTCTTTTTTTAACACCGGCCGGCACAAAGGCGCTACCTACCCGTTCAAGCAGAGACTAACGCGGCACTGCACAACGGATATTCATTTTATTAGAAACCTCGCTAAGCGTGTTCCGAAAACAAAAACCTATCGACCTGTGGCCTATAAACAGAGTCTCTTCTGCCCAGAACTGTTCTAAGCGTTTCAGAATAAAAGTAAAAAAAAAAAGACGAGACGACGATTCCGCTGAAAATGAATAGTTATAGAAATAGTTACTACAATAAACTCGTCAATTTGTACGGACCTGAGTTATAAATAGGATTATTATTTTAACTATTATTAAATATGTCCTTGCTCTATATGTTACTTTTATTATTATAATAACAACACAGTAATTACAATCTACAGTATAATTAGATCTGGTATAAAAGTATTATTTTTGAAGGTTACATGTTAAAACGTTGGACACTGACTATGAGCGTGTAATGAAGCCTGTGGAGCTTAACATTGCACTGTGTATGAAGCCATAAACCATATAATGACTTAAGAGAATTTGGATAACTGGCGCTGGTAAAAGGCCTTAGCATTGATACCTTCAGTGTAAGATATGATTCTTTAGCTTCTCAGCTTGGGCTTTATTTTAATTTTAAAAAAGACAATCAAAACATAATTAAACATTTTTAGAACTTAAAAAAAGATCCATAAATATCTGGCTGTTAACCGAAGGGTGGGTGGCTCATGCCCACCCAGCGATACTGAGAGTCTGCGTTGGTGGTGTAGTGGTACACATAACTGTCTTCCATGTAGATGATGCGGGTTCGTTTCCCAGTGAACACACTGACAAGCATCTTATGGCAGCAGCCCTATCACCCTGCAGCTCCCAGCTGGCAGCCCCACTGGAACTCAGCAGGTGGGAGCCTGGCCAGTACCTGGAGGGGAGACTCCTGGGAAAAACTAACGTTGCTGCTGGAAGAGGTGCTTGTGTGACCAGTAGGGGGCGCTCACCCGTATTCTGTGTGGATCCTAATGCCCCAGTATAGTGACGGGGACGCTATACTGTAAAAAGGCGCCATCCTACACATGAGATGTAAAACTGAGGTCCTGACTCTCTGTGACCATTAAAAATCCCAGGACGTTTCTCAAAAAGAGTAGGGGTGTAACCCCAATGTCCTGGCCAAATTTCCCCCTGGCCTTTACCCATCATGGCCTCTTAATAGTCCCCCTCTCTGAACTGGCTTCATCACTCTGCTCTCCTCCCCACTGAGAGCTGGTGTGTGGGGAGAGTACTGGCACATCATCCAGGTGGGGCTGCACACTGGTGGTGGTGGAGGGGATCCCCATTACCTGTATAGAGCTTTGAGTGGAGTGTCCAATAAAGTGCTATATAAGTGTAAGGAATTATTACTACCGCGTTTATTAATATTTACATTAAATAACTGATCGTAAATTGGATTTACACATAGTATTCACCTCACCTGCTATTTTATGCAATGTGGTGCACACATTGTGTCATTTCATATACACACTGAAAATAACCAGACAATCGCATGAACCAGGAGCACAGACCGAAGGAACAGAACGCTACACCTACGCACTTACACAGGACAGAGTGGTCCTCAATTTGCACAGCTCACCTCACTGTGCTCAGCGCATCTAACCTCAGAATTAAACCGACACCCCGTCGCCGGCTGGCTCCGACTCGCGCTCTGGATACCACGCACGCAAACAAAAATAAATCAGAGCGAGCGATTCTTATACTCAAATCGCGGGTCTAAAATTAGCACCTCGCTGAGAAACGAGACCCCGCCTCCTGCGCGGTGCACCTGCCCACAGGTGAGGAAGGTGTCAGCCCGTTAAAAGCAACGGCTCTGCCTCTGAGATTGAAACTTCAGCCTCTGCTCGGGGATTACAGAGCGCGCATTGGTCTCTGCCTCACTACAAGTGCTGGTATATACTATATATATATATTTTGTAAGGAATTTTCCCATAAATTATTTATTGTCCGAAAAGGATTTTTGTCTTCTCTAAGACTGCTTCTTCGAAATGGGTCGACAAAGTGGACACGTCTCCTGGACCGCGTTTCTGATGCTGATTTTAGCTTTTCTGGGTAAGAGACGTGGGTTCTGTTTTTTTTTTTGTAGAAGATGGTCTTTTGAGCTTGCTTCGGGTCTTAAAATGTGAAGTTTTTTTTTCAATGTTCTCGTGTTAACATTTTATTCACAGCTTCATTAAAACTTCTGCTAACGGGATTGTCAAATAAAAGATTCAAGATTAAACTTGTCTCTTGGAAGCGACACGTCTCTTCTCTAATGGGTCAGAGATGCTTCGGAGATCGTTCAAAATTTCAGGGAATAAGTGATGTTTTGTCTTCGCGATATTTTACTATAATCCAGGCTGCGGCTTTCCTTTGCTGGCAGATGAAAAGATCACTGGCCCTTCTAGTTTGAGACAGTTGTATTTATCCTGGCCGGCGCTCATCTGCACGGCAGGTTTTCAAGAAACCGCAGAGCACTTTGGCGGTGCAGGACAGCGGGGCTGTAGGGCGGCCCTCTAGCTGAAAGGGCTTAATCTGAGCGCCTGACCGACTAGTCATAAATTCAGTAATGATGTGCTTACACACGCTGTAGCAATGTATTCTGCATTACACATCTGCGAGCTGTAAATCAGGGTTGTGGAAAGGTAGGTTTAAGTCCGCATGGATCAGAGCTGAAACACGAAAAATCCACAAATACAAAATTATTTCCTTTTCAATTTGAGGGCGTTTGAATAAACCCGACTACATTACAGATGGACGCATTGCAGATCACGTGACCCCGCTCTCACGAGCAGGGTGTTCACACCCGTGTCCGGGTGAGAATCCACTCTGGGCCGGACAGTCCAGGCTAAGTCAGTCACTAAGGCGGGGGTGTCACGTCAGTCAAAAGCTTTGGGATCATTTAGGAGGAAACTCCCCATATACAAATGTAAAAAAAAAGCTTTAAATATTTTAACTTCACATTATAGTTTCTAAGTAACATAAACCTGTCTTTTAAATGTCTTTAACTCTTTTCTCATAAACACCACTAACTGTTGTCTATTTTATTTTCCTTTTTGAGAGAATAATTATGTCAGCTTCCGCTTTGTCTTAATTTTATGTTCTGCGTTGCAAAACACGCGCGAGAGTAGGAAGCCGGACGCTGCTTTTATTACTTCAGCATAGATCTCGGTAATCAATCAATGAACCAATCAATAAAAGGTGTTTTCATTTCCACCGGTATGTACTTTCTGCGCTCAAAGTTAAGCGTAATTATTTCTATAGTCTGAATTATGCATTGCTGATCAAAATAAACGGGATTATGAACTACTCTCATTCTTGACCGAAGAGAAGTGAATGGAATTTCTAGATCGGGGGGGATTTTAGAGCTTTTCAAAATTCGAGATCGTTCTCCGCCGCGCAGCCGAGCCAATGTGGATATCGACAGATTTGTTTCTGAAAACGGCTTTAGCTAACTCTCCTGTGACTGAACAGATCGATCACCCCACCAATTCCGACCCCTTCAAAGGGCACAAACCTCGTCCAGATCAAGCCTCCCCCCCGTCCTGTTGGAGAGAGGAACAACAATATGTCCACGATGAGAGGATGTCATACTGTATATAAACCTGTGGCCTGTACTAAAAATAGCTTTCACTCTGCTGGCTGAAATAAATTCCTCCATCAATCAGTTACTAAAATTGGTGGTTAAAATGTAACTATTACAAAGAGGCGGGTGGAAGCAAAAAAAAAAGAGCTGTTTAATTAAAGCCTGTTGATTTGATTGTGTAAAACAGTCAGCTTTTTCTTTCTCTTGGCTGACAGTCCGTTGCATATGTTATTGCTCTCTTTGTCCCACTTGTGTGAGGCTTGGCCTCAGCAGCAGAGCAGGTCTGGATAGCCTGTTGCACTAAGCTTTACACACTTTAGCGCAGAGAAGCCTTTCTAGGAAGACTAGAACTACTGGAGGAGTTTTTCCACATTCTGTATTTTTTACTTTAAGGAACAGAAGAACGTGGGATTGTTTACAATTGATAGCCATTCGGCCTG
This sequence comes from Lepisosteus oculatus, assembly GCF_040954835.1. NCBI lineage: Eukaryota > Metazoa > Chordata > Actinopteri > Semionotiformes > Lepisosteidae > Lepisosteus > Lepisosteus oculatus. Next base: position 4,256,754 of record NC_090722.1, on the reverse strand, counting down.
TCTAGATCGTTTCGTTGCGATTAGCTTATTCGTCTGAGGATCTCATCCAGCCATTGAGAGAAACCAGAGTATCAACTTCAACCACATGGCTGGGGAGCTTGTTCCACACCCCCGCCATTCTTTGTGTAAAGGAACGCCTCCACTTTTTGAGTTGAAATCCCATGGTTCCCTTTTCTGACCTTTTTCTTTTGCCTGTCATTTAATACCAATGAACTTTCAAAACATATATTTTTTTCTTAACTTTGCCAGAATTTAAGGCAAGCGTAAGGCAAGTCTTATTGTGGTGTGAAACAACATTGTTTTGACGTTTAGGTCCAATTAAATCACAAGGGTAGCAGATTAACCTCAGATGCCACTTGGCCCGAGATTATATCAAGAAATGTTGTTTCTCACCTAATGCCTATTCCAAACTAGAATAACTGAAAACACAGAGAAGTATACATGGACATAAGTGGAGCGTATAATGAGAGTGTGAAATAAGTTTTGATTGTGCATTACTATTGAGCAGACAGCAAGAAATGTTAGGTAAGGAGAAAGCTACATTCAAAGGGGATTTAGGAAACCAGTACATTGATTCATTCTAATCTGGGCTCTGTGAAATTCACGCATTTCACTTCAAGGCTGAACAATATAATTTAAGGACTGTTAGCCCTTCATCTGCTCACCTATGGACAGCATGTTGCACTACTGTACGTTTTGGACACTCAATCTGTATATACCTATGTGCATTTTGCACATATTATATTGTTTTACAGTGACTATGAGCATATTTTGCACTCAACTAACTCTACATATTTATTTTGTATTGCTGTACTTATTTTAATTTTTAGTCTATTCCGCTGTCTGTTTTTGCATGTCTTGGGCTGGGCTGCTGTAACACCTCAAATTTCCCTTCGGGATCAATTAAGTCTGATCTATCTATAATTCTTGAAGGTGGCCATTTATAAAGGTGGAAAAAGAACTTTAATCTATTATAAATGTAAAAATAAGAAAAACAAAACTCTTACAGAAGCCCTGGGTAAAGACCCACTCCTCTTAGACAGAGGAAAATCAACTCTCACTTGATTCCCGCATCTCAGATCCTGTTTCTGCCATAACACCAAGTCTGCAGGGAATTATTCTGCCTTCAGAACAGAACTAACTGATACAGAGTGGAGGCTGTTCTTCCCTGTGTCACAGTGCCATAAGAGATATTAGAGAAACCACAATTTCCTGCACAATGCCAAACATTCCTGCATTTTGATGAATTCAGTATGGGATTCCTTGGGAGGAAAAGCACGACATGAATGCGTGAATAATAATTTTTATTAAAACATACAAATAACACCAGGGTTTAGGGGCTTCATCAGTAAATTACAAATATTTAAACTATGCTTGAAATACAGGAATAACTGTCCATATGATATATTTGTACTTGAATTGGAAAAATCGAAAGTAAAACAACTAAATATAGTGTTTTATGGGTATATAGCAATACTATGTTTTATTTATCTTAATTTGCATTATTATTTTACATGTTCAAACTGTCAACAGACAACAGCACAGCAGCAACCACAGAAAATGGTTCAGCTACGACTACCACCAGCCCACACACGGAAAACAGCACAACTATGACTACAGACGGCCCGCACACAGAAAACAGCACAGCTACGACTACAGGCAGCCCACACACAGAAAACAGCACAGCTAAGACTACAGGCAGCCCACACACAGAAAACAGCACAGCTACGACTACCACCAGCCCACACACAGAAAACAGCACAGCTACGACTACAGGCAGCCCACACACAGAAAACAGCACAGCTACGACTACAGGCAGCCCACACACAGAAAACAGCACAGCTACGACTACAGGCAGCCCACACACAGAAAACAGCACAGCTACGACTACAGGCAGCCCACACACAGAAAACAGCACAGCTACAACTACAGACAACCCACACACAGAAAACAGCACAGCTACGACTACAGGCAGCCCACACACAGAAAACAGCACAGCTACAACTACAGGTAGCCCACACACAGAAAACAGCACAGCTACGACTACCACCAGCCCACACACAGAAAACAGCACAGCTACGACTACAGGCAGCCCACACACAGAAAACAGCACAGCTACGACTACAGGCAGCCCACACACAGAAAACAGCACAGCTACGACTACAGGCAGCCCACACACAGAAAACAGCACAGCTACAACTACAGACAACCCACACACAGAAAACAGCACAGCTACGACTACCACCAGCCCACACACAGAAAACAGCACAGCTACGACTACAGGCAGCCCGCACACAGAAAACAGCACAGCTACGACTACAGGCAGCCCGCACACAGAAAACAGCACAGCTACGACTACAGGCAGCCCACACACAGAAAACAGCACAGCTACGACTACAGAAGGCCCGCACACAGAAAACAGCACAGCTACGACTACAGGCAGCCCACACACAGAAAACAGCACAGCTACGACTACAGACAACCAACACACAGAAAACAGCACAGCTACAACTACAGGCAGCCCACACACAGAAAACAGCACAGCTACGACTACCACCAGCCCGCACACAGAAAACAGCACAGCTACGACTACCACCAGCCCACACACAGAAAACAGCACAGCTACGACTACAGGCAGCCCACACACAGAAAACAGCACAACTATGACTACAGACAACCCACACACAGAAAACAGCACAGCTACGACTACAGACAACCCACACACAGAAAACAGCACAGCTACGACTACAGGCAGCCCACACACAGAAAACAGCACAGCTACGACTACAGACAACCCACACACAGAAAACAGCACAGCTACAACTACAGGCAGCCCGCACACAGAAAACAGCACAGCTACAACTACAGGTAGCCCACACACAGAAAACAGCACAGCTACGACTACAGGTAGCCCACACACAGAAAACAGCACAGCTACGACTACAGGCAGCCCACACACGGAAAACAGCACAGCAACGATTACCACCAGCCCACACACAGAAAACAGCACAGCTACGACTACAGGCAGCCCACACACAGAAAACAGCACAGCTACGACTACAGACAACCCACACACAGAAAACAGCACAGCTACGACTACAGGCAGCCCACACACAGAAAACAGCACAGCTACGACTACAGGCAGCCCACACACAGAAAACAGCACAGCTACGACTACAGGCAGCCCTCACACAGAAAACAGCACAGCTACGACTACCACCAGCCCACACACAGAAAACAGCACAGCTACGACTACAGGCAGCCCACACACAGAAAACAGCACAGCAACGACTACAGGCAGCCCACACACAGAAAACAGCACAACTACAACTACAGGGAGCCCACACACAGAAAACAGCACAGCTACGACTACAGACAACCAACACACAGAAAACAGCACAGCTACGATTACCACCAGCCCACACACAGAAAACAGCACAGCTACGACTACAGACAACCAACACACAGAAAACAGCACAGCTACGATTACCACCAGCCCACACACAGAAAACAGCACAACTACAACTACAGGCAGCCCGCACACAGAAAACAGCACAACTACAACTACAGGCAGCCCGCACACAGAAAACAGCACAACTACAACTACAGGCAGCCCGCACACAGAAAACAGCACAGCTACGACTACAGACAACCAACACACAGAAAACAGCACAGCTACGATTACCACCAGCCCACACACAGAAAACAGCACAGCTACGACTACAGGCAGCCCGCACACAGAAAACAGCACAGCTACGACTACAGGCAGCCCGCACACAGAAAACAGCACAGCAACGACTACAGGCAGCCCACACACAGAAAACAGCACAGCTACGACTACAGGCAGCCCGCACACAGAAAACAGCACAGCTACAACTACAGGCAGCCCTCACACAGAAAACAGCACAGCTACGACTACAGACAACCAACACACAGAAAACAGCACAGCTACGATTACCACCAGCCCACACACAGAAAACAGCACAGCTACGACTACAGGCAGCCCACACACAGAAAACAGCACAACTACAACTACAGGCAGCCCGCACACAGAAAACAGCACAACTACAACTACAGGCAGCCCGCACACAGAAAACAGCACAACTACAACTACAGGCAGCCCGCACACAGAAAACAGCACAACTACAACTACAGGCAGCCCGCACACAGAAAACAGCACAACTACAACTACAGGCAGCCCGCACACAGAAAACAGCACAGCTACGACTACCACCAGCCCGCACACAGAAAACAGCACAACTACAACTACAGGCAGCCCACACACAGAAAACAGCACAACTACAACTACAGGCAGCCCGCACACAGAAAACAGCACAACTACAACTACAGGCAGCCCGCACACAGAAAACAGCACAACTACAACTACAGGCAGCCCGCACACAGAAAACAGCACAGCTACGACTACCACCAGCCCACACACGGAAAACAGCACAACTACGACTACCACCAGCCCACACACAGAAAACAGCACAACTACGACTACAGGCAGCCCACACACAGAAAACAGCACAACTACGACTACCACCAGCCCACACACAGAAAACAGCACAACTACGACTACCACCAGCCCACACACAGAAAACAGCACAACTACAACTACAGCCAGCCCTCACACAGAAAACAGCACAACTACGACTACCACCATCCCACACACAGAAAACAGCACAACTACAACTACCGCCGGCCCACACACAGAAAACAGCACAACTACGACAACCACCAGCCCACACACAGAAAACAGCACAACTACGACTACAGCCAGCCCTCACACAGAAAACAGCACAACTACGACTACCACCAGCCCACACACAGAAAACAGCACAACTAAGACTACCACCAGCCCACACACAGAAAACAGCACAACTACGACTACCACCATCCCACACACGGAAAAAGTCACGACTACCACCAGCCCACACACAAATGAGAACACTGCTACTACTATCGCCAAAACCGATTCCACCCACACTACAGGGTTCAAGAGCACCACCACAATACCTACAGTCAAGTCAACCTCACCTACAGCTACCACTACAATCCAGCCTCCGCAAGCTTCCTTTAATCTCACTTTTAAAGTCATCAACCAGAACTTCACCCATAACCTCACTGTCCCTGGATCACCACAGTATGAGAGCTTGAGGACCACGGTTGTGAAGGGGGTAAGATTTCCATTTTTTTTCAAGGTTATTTTAAGTCAGACACTGTGAAGACCAAAGTCTTCCCTTTGAAAGCTTGTTTTCTACAACATATAATTAGCATTTATGTGCCACTGGCCACATACATTCTGTTCCTTAATGCTGGGTGTGTTGTGTTGTGAGCCTTTTAAAGATACAGAAAGGGCAAAGCTATACAGCAATTGAAGAGACCTCTGCAATAAACTGTACAGTTTCCTTATGTAAAACCTGTGTCCTCAGAACAGTAAGACTTAATTTGAACAACTGATTGTATCTTATGAATCTATGTCACACACTGGTGACACTATTTGTTTTTTTTTTGTAAAATGTGAAGAATACTTGAGCTGCTAACTTGTTTTTCTCATCTTAAGGATGTCTTAGCTGTTAATGTGTTCAAGGTTGTGTTAGATGTATTATGTACTGTGTTGTGTATTTTAATAAGATTTCCCATCAGGGACAATAAATGCAACCTTGACTTCGACAAGCAGCATATGTATGTATGTGAGGATGATGTGAACTCCAGATGACAAGTGTACATCCTTGTGGTTTGTTTTTACAGCTCAATGACATCTACAACTCTCAAGACGGATACGCCGGCGTCGGATCAGTGACCTTCAGGTAGTACCCTAGTTCTCTGAATGGGATGTGCAGCAGATTTCTAGCACAAAGGCATGTAATTGAACACCAGGCTGTGTCCTTGTCTTTAAAAAGATGGAAGCTCTTTTAGCAAATTAGACCAGAGTTCACACACTGAAGTTTGAATTCTGCAACCCACTACAAGTCAGTATGTACCAGGTGGTACATACTAGTGGAAGGGGAAGGGTGGAAATATAGGACTAAGGTGAAGATGCTGTTGAGCAGGTCTTCATTCTCTTCGGCCTGTGTCATCCAAGACACTTGACTATAGTTGTGGGGAAGGAAGGTTCTTCATTGTTTTGCTGTCAACCGGCAGTGGGTTATTGCAACACCATGCATGAAAATTATTATTGATTAATTAATTATTCATTTCCATCTTTCTTGTGGGATAACTAGTCATACTGCACCATTTTGTGTGAGAGTCAGTGGTTAGGTGTAGCACAGAGTGGACTATTTGGACATGAAGAAAACTGACTAGATGGAATTATTTTTGGTCTGTTGAAAGGCTCTGTGTCACTTGTACTGTTGTTCTATGTTGCAGCAAAGGATCAGTGAATGTAGCAGCAACAGTAAATTTTCATAGCAAAGACGTTTCTTCAGAAGAAGTTAGACATCTGTTTGTTAGCAAGACTGGCGGAAAAAACCTGACAGATCTAGAGCTGAAACCAGACTCTATTAATGGTAAGTTATTTTTCTGGATTTATGAATGTGGTCCCCATATATATTAATCAAAACTCTTAATCTTTTTATATAACTACATTTACATACATACATGTAATGTGCTGCTAACGGCTGCCCATTCATCAGAGGTTTTAAGAGTGACCGATAACAGCGCTTCTGAATTTTTGTAGTGGAACAACTCAGCATTCACCCCACTGCCAGCCCCTCGACCGACACCGTACCAGGATGGGGCATCGCCCTGCTGGTCTTGGTCTGCCTCCTCCTGCTCATCTTCCTCATCCTGCTCATCATTGTGGTAAGTCCGATTAAATCAAGTCTAATCTAGGGCTAAGGTCTACTGGGAAAGGATGACCGGTGCATCTGGACAAAACTCCTGTTCTGCCTTTGGAAATATAGATCTCATCGGGTGGATGTAAAAGCACTGATTAGGATTCGCTATCTTTGGACTGACCCACCCCACGGTTTTGTCGGTGTGGGAGGCCTCTGAGCCACAGATATGGTAATAAGCCAGGCTGGCTGAGGGAATGGTGTACAGGAACCTTGTCCATCACAGCCAGGTGGGCAGACACTGGGGACAGGGGTGGTGGTGAGGATCAGGGAGGCTTGAGAAATCCCAAACTCTGGCAAACTGGTGTTTGTTCATTTGCATTTATGGTACACTGGAGCTGGTCCTTTCTCTGAAGCTTAAGATCAGATCGCAGACACTTTCTGCAGCACAGGGGCGTCCATTCTTGGTCCTGGAGGACTGGTGTCATTCCAGCTCTGCTCTTCAAGACCTAAATCAGTTCTTCATTGACTTCATAGGATCAATAAAACAGCTTCTTCTAGCTCCAGAGGTGCTGCTCTTTGGAAGAGAGTTAGAAATCCTGCAGAAACACTGGCCCTCCCGGACCACCTGCAGCAGGACCACCTGCAGTAGCACTAATTGGAAAGAGAGCACATCCTCGCCCCCTAGTGGGAACGTGAGTCCATTGCAGAGATTACCCCCAGCAATGCTGATAGATATCTATAGAGCTGGTGTAGCGGAGCTAGTTCGGGCACGGTGACGTCATCGCCCTCCCTGCGCGTAGCAGGGACCTCAGCCTCCTGGGCTGGGGGAGGTCTCCTTTAGCTCACTCGGCTGGTTCCCCGTTGCGTTACGCCGGAGACCCGGGTTCGCGCCCCAGGTGCTGCAGGACGAATCAGTGGGGTGGAGCAGCAAGGGCACGAGCCCATGCTGAACCGCAACGGTCCCACTGGGAGGACTGGAGCATCTGTGGTAATGTACCCTTTCTGAAGGGCTCTGTTGCAGAGTCTGACACCACCTACACAGGTTCATGTGTCATCACTACTCAGTGCTGCCTGTTTTCATGCTACAGGAGACCTGTAATCTTTTGATCTTTAGGGATCAGGGGTGTGCAGTCCGGGTCCTGGAGATCTACCGGTTTTCTAGGTCTGTTTGAGACAGCAGCATCTGTAGAGCTGGGGGAAGCTGCTAAATTAGTCCAATTAAGCCAGTAACCAACTGGTTTAGATCATTAAAAGCTGAGCTAGAATGAAAACCCGCCGCTCCAGGATCCGGTCTGGACAACCCCGGTCCGGGCTGCTCTCCTCAAAGCTCAGGACAGAGAGTCCGAGTCTGGATTCTCACTCCGTCCTGTGGAAATGCCTGGCTGGCCTTGCTCCCCGTGGCTGACGGGCTCTGGTCTCTCCCCAGCTGGTGTGTCTGTGCCGGAGAAGGAGCACAGGATTCCTGAACTTGGACAGAGGGGGGAGCTCCATTCTCTATGCCAACGACATCCCCATGTACTCCACCCACAGCCACTATGAGGTGCCCAACGGCATGGGCCAAAACCCCTACAGCAACGTAAGAACCCCTCACCCTATTTCCTCTCTCTGCCAAGGGAATCTCGCTGGGTGGGATGGGGGTCTGGGCTCCGATCTGGGCCAGCAGCAAGCACATGAGATCCTGCACAGACAGGTGCAAAGTATTACATGCAGGTAGCCAGAACAAACAACTGAAATATCCAGATAGGAGGCACTGGACTAAAAGAAGCCACATATGAGTGAGATTTAGGAGTCTGGGTTGACTCGTCACTTTCCTGATTTGCGGAGGGCGGGAGAGAATTGAAACAACAAGCTAAGAGCATGCTGGGATATATAGGGGAAGCAAGGCGGAAATTTTACGATGCCCTAATTAGGCTTTGAAAGGTGACTTGCCCTCAGTTTGGGTTGCCATTCGTCAGGAGGAATTGTTGCTGCTCTAGATTCAGTGCAAACGGGGAATGATCCCATTTTTCTAGAGTTGAAAATCATGGTCAAGAGCAACGCAAAGACCCAGGGACACAAGCAGAGATCACTAATCAGAAACACAAGACAGGTGTCAAGTGAAAGGAGGGCACTGAACACATCTAGCCCTCCAGTAGTAGTTAGTAGCTCATTAAGCTGGCTACCTAACCTGGCCCCAGAAATGGCTCTGAAAACATGGTTGGGCAGCTTGTTTCATACCCTCACAACTCTCTATGTAAAGCAGGGCCCCCTGTTCTTGGTTTTAAATGCACTTCCACGTAGTTTCCACTGGTGCCCTGTGTTTTGCTTCACAATGGATGCTGTAGACCTCTGGGTGGACTTTGTCAGTGACTAGGAATCCCAGGAAAACCTGGATTTTGAAATCCTGAATAAGTGGCACGAAACAGGACACACGTGTTCAGGTAGAAGACTGCCGAGTGTAATCTGGAACAAACTTTGTGCAGTGCATCTCTGCTCTTAAAAAAAAAAAAAACAGGAAAGAGCCAGCAAGACCGAAGTAGCCTCTTACTCTCTGGGTACCAGATACCCTCAGGCGGGGTGCAGTAAGTTTCTTTTGCACCAGCTTGGGCTGACAAACCCGGGAGGCGTTGAGCTCAACACTTCAGTCCTGATGACCAATGTCCAGGCAAGAAACACCTGTATCGTGGAATTCCAGGACCAAACAAAAGGAAATTCTTGGAGTGTACATCAAAAGTTCCCTCCGCCCTGGAATGTATTTTGAAGATTTTATGAAATCCCTTTTCCCCTCTGACCTTAATATAATTCTGCACTCTGCCCCCCCTGAGTGAATTTTTTAGCCCTCGGGGCCTTTTTTCAAATCACTCGAGATAAGAAAAACCTGGTGGCGATACACGCGAGATATCCGCGTTTTCAAATATTTGAAGACAAACAACATTCTTTGAGAGTGCATAAACGGAACAGAGTGTGCGCACACAGGGAAACTACATACCTCAAATTAAAAACAAATACAGTGAAGAACTTCTCACTATTATCAGTTATCAACCTTAATATATCAAATCCAGTTGAATCTGTAATTAGTGGCATTATTGCTGCTAATTTTAAAAGGGGGAAAGCAGGCCTGAAAAAGTTAATATCCTCTCCAGGTCCTGCCAGACCTGCTGCTGCACCGGAGTGCTGATTCGACCTCATTTTGGAGCTAGTAGCTCTTTGATCTGAGGGTTTCATCCAGCTGTTTCTTGCAAGACAAGAATGTTTTCAACAGGCATGCCTGTGTAGCAAGTTCCAGACTCCCACAACTCTTTGCGTAAAACAAGTGTGCTCTCGCTTGGCTTCCATTTGTGTCCTCTGGTTTGTTTCACTGTTGTTCCCGGAAAACAAAGTTACTGCGGGCGATTTTGAGGATTCTGAATACTTGACTCAGATCCCCTTTGGTTTTTGGGAACCCTGACCTGGGCAGTATCCCTAGATCCCTAAACATGTCCTGCGCTACATCGTTCACCAGTGGTCAGGAATTCATAAGAAGGGAAGTTACAAAAAAGAAGAAGCCCATCTAGCCCCAGTAGCATATAAAGAAAACCCCTACATCAGTGCTGCACTCTTTATCACCCAAACAAACCAGTTTCCACTAATCTGAATCTCTTTGTATGCAGTGCGTAACTTTTCCCTGCAGTATTTTTGCATACATATATCCATGCATTTAAGAAAGAGTGCTTTTCATCTCTATAATGAGCTGTGCTCTGCCCTTCCTGAGACGCTGGGTTTCAGAGCCTCACACCTCCACATGGGAACATTCTGAAAAGGCCAGGCCTCCAACTGCAGGAGACATCAGCTATGTGACCCCATCGTCTGCAACAGGCTCAGTGTCCTACGAGCCCCGATACATCTGTACTCAGGTTTGTGCTGAACCAGTTTCAATGCAGAAGCTGCTCAATTCACATTCAGTCTACAAATGGTTCGAGGCCAAGTCTTGCAGGGAAAAGTAATACAATCATCCCAGGTGTTATCAGCCTGAAACCAGTGGATTATTTGACTAAGTTGGTGGAGCTGCACCTTATTCGCATTTAATCAGGCTCCACCCAGAGCGAAGGGCTTGTTCATCATTCTGTGGGGCCATGGCAACACTCTCGAAAGGAGTACTGAGGCGTTGCTCTATGGGAATCAATCACCAGTGTCACAGATGTCACAGACCTGAGGCACATGTCAGACTTTGTAGTCTGTGTGCCTTTGTTAGGAGAATTTGATCAATGTGGGGCTGGCCCATCAACAGGGCTACAGGGGGGATCCGCCTCTGGAAATTTCAGTCACGAACGGCGAACTGAGAAGCCCGAACAAAGGGCTTCAGTCGCCAGCCGAGAAAAAAAAGGGGGCGAGAAAAGCACATCAGCACAGCTTTCCTTTTGAAACTTTTAAAAACCTCTTGCTGATGACAAAGCAAACGTCTGAGCCAGCGAGCAGAGCAGACAGGCACAGGGATAGATCCGGGACCACTAAGATCGACAATAATATTAATGATAGCAACAACAACTCCAAGGAAGGGTAGCTGTTTTTTTCTGCCCGTGACGGCTTTATAATCATTTATGACATGCGCTCCGTTTGGCACGTGACTGAGAAGTTCAAAGTCTGATCGGAGGGAGGGCTGCACTACAGTTCCAGGTCGAGGGGAACACTCAGAGGTGGAAAGACTGACTCCACACAGCTGGACTGCAAGAGGGACAGATACACATACAGACACATCGGCTGGCTGGATTCTGGTGATATGCAAGTTTCAAAGACCGAGAAGTGGGCCCAACATCTGGGTACTTCTTAAACCTTTCCCATTTCCGTGCTTAGAACAGATGCATTCGTGATATGAATTCCACTTTTCTGTAGTGAATTCCATCCAGGATAAAACTGGTACTGTGATCAGTCCTTACCAGAGACGTTCCTAGCCCCTTATGCACGTCATCAAAGCAAAGTCTAGCACCCTCTATATTAAAACCATCCCACAAGTGTTAAATGGATTTTTTCGTAAAAAGGCGACCCAGATTGCAGCACTGATAACAGAATCTCCCCCACAATTTACACAGCAGGCCAGAGTGGTCTGAGTCAGGTGCTATGCTCAGTACTTTAGCACCTAATCTCATGGGATTTGGACCTACAACCATCCATCAGTTTTTTGTAAGATTTATACATTTATATTGCAACGTTTACAGTTCTCCAGAGGCTTAATTGCCGGTAACACTAGGCCCCAGGTCAGTAAACTAAAGCAAACTTCGCTTTGCTGCAGTGTGACAGACAAATACACGGACACTTTATTGTGCACAACTGTGGGAATATTTCTTTAGCTTCTCCTGTAAAACATACAACAAATCAGACCCACACAAAGCAAAGCATAAAAGTCACATAAAATCACACACAGGTGCATAAAATCATTACAACCGTGCATGACAGATAATAAATCAACAAATAAATTAGAACTGAGGGGAAGACATTAAAAATCCTCATTAAGCTGTTTTGCACAGGGAACAAAGCAGTTCCTATTAATTTCTTATTAATGTTTTTGCTTGACTTTGGTACCCTAAGCTGTCTTCCCAATGGGGACGTTCCACACTGAGGTCAGAGCAGGAGGTGGGATTGGCTGTGATGCTCCTCTCCATTCTGAGAGCTGAACTGGGATAGAAATCACCAGGCCAGGGGTGCTGTTTCCCAGTTATATCTCCTGCCATTCTCACAATCCTACACTGTTTGATTTGAGCTTTGAACCATGATGACCACTCCACACTATCATATTCCAACTGACTGTGACGTACAATGGGTTTTAAGACCTAGAGAACACCAAACTGCTACAAGTAGGCATCATATAAACCCTATTGGCAGTATTCCCAATCTCTGTGGGGACCATGTTAAAATAGGGGTGTACATTATGTACCATGTGGCCACCCTAAAACTCCTCCTTAATTCAACTGACAAAGGACTGTCTGACTACTCTGCTTGACCTGTGTCGTGGGGCTGCTGGTGCAGCAGCAGCAGCACTGGACTTCATTAGTGGATTAATTGACTCCCCTCTGATATGCAAAGAGCTTTGAAACCCTTAGGGATGGTGAACACTTTATAAACGCAAGAAACGATGAATGCTTATTATAATGAAGCAGCAAGCCGTTTTTTTATAGAAGTGCATACTGAGATGTGGAAACTGACCTATAACAGCCATAAGGGGAAATCAAGTGAGTAGCAAAACACCGCAGAGTGGGGAAAACACGCTGTACACTTCTCTAGGACAAGGGCTTGTGTGAGCTGTAATGTTCCAGGATGTGAACAGCAGGTTCATGAGCTCACAGGACTCCGGTGTGTGACTTCAGTGTTCTAGAGGCTCTGAACTTAAGGGACTTAAAAAAACTGAGAGGAAAGGAAAGGGGTTTGGAAAGAAAGGGGTTCCTGGTTCAAATCCCCCCGCTGAGCCACTGAGAAAGTTTCAGGAAGAGTAGAGTAGTTTGGAAAACCCGAATCCCATAGGAAGAGGCTCAGCAGTGGAAGCCGTTAACTCCCCCTGTCTGTCTCAGCTGCCTTGGAGAGCGAGTTTGCCCGTTACAATGGTAAGCAGTACATTCTATTGGAGAAAAGAAAAGAAAGCAAAACTAAAAGAAAATGACAGTGGGGCTGTGTGTGCTGGGCTCTGCCTAGGAATCCATCTCCTGTTACCAAAGCTCTCCTCTTCACAGACCTGTCTTTGTGCCCTCCCTGCCTCCGCACAGAAATGCGAGGCAGGAGAAACACAACCCCTTCGTGGCAGTTCCCCTGAAAGCCTCTTAAAGCAGAACACACGCGGATTATCAAGAACCCAAGAAAGGTTCCCAACAAGAGGGGAGCCATTTGGCCTGTTAGGCAGTCAGCGGTTAATTGATCTGAGGAGCTCCTCCGGCTCTTTCCTGAAAGAAGCCAGGGTAGCAACTTCCATAATGTGGCTGCATTGCTTGTTCCACACCCCCAAGCAACAGGTAGTGTAAAGAGGTGCCTCCTGTTCATGGTGTTAAATGCACTTCCATGTAGATTGCATGTAGAGTGCTCCCTACTTTGTGTTCCACTGTTCAGAAGTCCATCTTTGGAACGAGAGATAAGTAGAGAGACAACCTCATTCTCTCAGAGATAAACACTTAAAGCCTAGGCCATTTCTATGTGCCTTTATAGCTCAGACACAGCATGGACAGCCTCCTGTGTTACCAGAAGTGTTGTGTAGGAAAAGACCCATTCGGAAGGGCTATCTCTCCTCTGCAAGCACCAGAAGGGCTCAGCTGTCAGTCATTCTTGACCCTAAATACAGACCTGGCACTGCCAGAGTCACAAACAGCCTGCTTGCTCTCTTAGATCCTGAAAAGCCAAGTCTCACCGGTTACTGCATGTCTTCCTGGTGAGCTAACTCCACCCCCCACTTTCTGTTAGAGAAAAAAATCAGAACAGAAGCAACAGGCTTTCAAAAAGCACGAAACGAGACGCTCCACAGCTCCAGCTCGAGCAGCGATCTCTCCGAACCTGTCAGGAGTTCCTCCGCCACAATACCCCGCCTTGTGCTTGCCTTCTCTTATTCTGGGTGCGTCTGCACTCGTGAAACAAGATGACCTGCACTCACTGAGGGAAACGGAGAGGCAGGGCGAGTGGTTCATACAGCGCCTTACAGCAGAAATCACATCTCCGCCACTAGCTGGACAAACAGGCTCGAACCGATTGTGCTGAGAACATCAGTGTGTGTTACACAGACAGGTCCGAAGTACACAGCTTTCAGCTTTCTGTTGGTTACTATGTTCTGTATCTTATTTTGTATTACAGTCTGGTCCTTCTCTGAATCCCACGAAAGGCTATCCTGTCTCATCAGACAGCTCTGAGCGAAGGGGCTCCCTGCTGGCCCTGGGGTACCCCACACCTGCTGGGTTTTGTTCCACTTGAACACTCAAGTTCATTAAACGAACCCCCGACAGATCACATTTTCAGTTCCTCAACCTGCAGATAGTCGGCCTTTTAACTGCTGCATTTCTGAAGTAACTGAAAGTCTGCAACCTTAAGGATAAAAAAAACACCTGCCAAGGTTCCAATCAGGCTATTTACTGATTCAGCTACAGGGTGAATAGAGTATAGAGATCAGCTGCACTGAAACCCAGGGGGACCCCAGGACCAGTAGGGCACCCCTACACTAAGGGCTGTTTGACGGGACAGAAAAGCCTCTCGTGTGGCTCAGAAGGACCAGACTGCGATATAAAATGTCAGTCTGCAGACAGGTTTGATTTTACTGGGATGTGGACACTTTACTGCACAAGGTGGCACTGAATGTGGGCCGCTCTTGGGGCGCAGTCTCGGAATCGCCTCTGTAACAACCAGGATCGATCTGTTCGCAGAGCTTATTTGCACCAGCTGTTGGCTGGTCCCCTGCAGCAGACGAGGGAGCCGTTGAAAAAGAGTTGAAGGTTTTGCTCGGCCGGAATAAGCCACAGGACAGACTGTGCTCCGGCTATGACTGAGGCCCAGAAATGGCATTCTCGAGTTGATCAAGGACCCACCCTCTCTTCGAAAAATCCCTTTGACCAAATCGTCTGTTATCAAAGCAATTGAAGCTTATTGAAAAGGCAATGCCAAAGTGGCACTTGTCAGCAAGTGGGAAGTTCAGACATCAGGTGAAGCCCCAAACACTGGAACATTGTTTCTGCACAAACAGCAGCAGAGGTTCCCACGGTCTGGGGTGGCTGTCCGATTTCTGTGCAATGCAATCAGTCCAAGAGGAAAACGGCCCCCTGTGGCATTGTGTATATTATTCACCTTGCATGGGGTGCAGCTCTTTTTTGCTCAGCGAGTCCCTCTCATTGGTTTGGGAATTTGGGTACTATCCCGAGGGGGGTAGGAAAGATATCAGTAAAGAGAAAATGCACTCCAATTTAAAAAAAAAAGAGCACAGAACGAGTGACGTCCATTCTAAAAAAGCTCAGATTTCATTTCAGAGTGGCATCGCGTTTCTTCAGTGAAAAAAAAAAATTGTTCTCTCCCCACATCAAAACTGAATTGTCGAGAACAGAATCAGCATTCAGGCCATGAAATACCCCTTTCTGTTTCGTGCATCAGGAATTCTTCTGGTTAGCAGATAGACCATTTGCTGTCGGGTAAGATCTCAGATGTGGCAGAGAAAACAGTTTCTCGCTCAGGAGACAAAGGCACTAAATTCAAACCAACCTATTTCTTCAGAATGACCAGTGAAACAAACCAAGGGGCATGAGCGGAAAATATGCGAAAAGGCAAAAAGGAACAAGAGGCGCTTGTTTACACAAAGGGTGGTGGGAGCATGGAACAGACTACCCAACCACGTTCTTGAAGCTGATACCCCGGCTTCTTTAAAGAAACAGCTAGAGGAGAATCTTTGATCACTTTTTCTATCACTGTTTTCTATTTAATAACCAAATACTAAATCTACACACTCCCCTTTCCCTGAATACTGTGCATACCGCCAGCAATTTGAAAATTATTCTTTAAATGGGGAACGTTAACTTTAAAAATCTAAAAATAATCTACCTATAAAATCTAAAAATGTATCATATGTGCTACGTGTATCCATTCCTGTTGTTGCTTGCTCAAAGGGTTTTCATAACCCTTTCTATTTACTAGGAAACTACCATATACTGCAGGTGAGCGTCTAGTTTAGTTCGTATGATCATTTCCAGTACCTTACATGTAATACAGACCTACTGGTCTATAATTGCTTGGTTCAGTTTTCACACCTTTTGGGTACAGGGCGCAGACTCCCGATCCTGGGCCTGGAGACGCCCACACGCCTGCTGGGTTCTGTTCTGTTTGAGCACCCAGCTAAATAACTGAACCCTTCACAGACCCAACAACAGATGTCATCTGAACGCTGCGTGTTCTCAGCTCATCTCCAGCCTTTTCCGTAAAAAAAATGTCTAAAAGTTCTAGTCAAGCAACTGGCGGGTCCAATCAAGTCTCTCTGCAGTCCAGAGCTCAGATACAAGGGAAACCAGCTGGTGTGGGGGATGCCAGACCATAGTGTGAATTTGATTTTATTTTAAGGCTGTTATACCATGCTTACAAGACATACAGTATGTCATACCTGTATGTGTGGCATATATGAACGTGCATTAATATCTAGACGCCCAGACAAGGAATGCCTTAAACTGGACCGTACTGGACTGCACATCTCAAGCATAGTATCCTGCATGCTGCCACTTTTAAAATGCTAACTGTAATGAATTATGGCTTGTTCAATAAAGTGTCAGGGTAAAGTCCACCGAAATGGCACACTATTGTTTGCGTGCTTCACTCAGAGAACCAGGAAAGTTACCATAGCCACTTAGAAACAAGGTTTCTGCATTACTCCCCAGTCACTATCTCCCTGTGACACGACAGGCAGGACTGGGCTGTAAATCACTGAATAAACATGACTAAACCAAACAGGGCTCTTCAGACCACCATGTATTCTGTAGCTATATACAACCAAGGTGATTATTATGCGTGCCTGATAAACCAATGAGAACCTTGCTTCTGTGCGAGAGATCTCTGCGTATATGCAACCTGCATCAGGTCATGATATTTTGATGTGCAAGAAGAAATCACAAGCCATTCACTTCAGCTTTTAGAGTCCGTGATTAAGGACATAAGAAGCCTACAAGTAAGAGGTCATTCAGACCCTTCCACCTGTAAGATCCTAGGATCTCATCCAGCTGTTTCTTGAATGAAACCAGCTTGTTCCAAACTCCCACAACCCTTTGGGTAAAGCCTGGCTTCCTGCTCTCAGTTTTAAATGCCATCACACAGTGCGTTTTGCCGCAGTGCGATGCAGTGTGCGCACAGTACTTCTTGAACTGTTTTTGGGCTGCGTGACAGTATTGAAAAACGGCCTTATATTTCGGAGTAGTTGAAGTACACTGTGTTATAATGACAGGAAAAGCATTTTAGACGATATATCTGAGATCTGCTACAACTGAGGTTTAAGACTAACACAGTATCTCAACCGAATCATAAATCAGTTAAGGATTCTGCCAGATACTTCTACACAAGGAGGACCAACCTCATCTGCCTAAGACTTCTGATTCTTAAGGTGTCTACAGCTTTTATCTGTATTGGATCTTATCACCACCAAATGTTAAGGCAAGAAACTCTCCCTGAGCCAGCTGCCTCCAATTGATTTATAGGCCGGGAAGGAACTGTTCAGTCAGTGTTTACCTGAGGCCTACACGTACTATACACTCAGAGCAGGCCTGCTGCCCTACTAGTTACCTAGCAACCACATGGACCGGGCCACAGAAATCACTCTTCTCCCCTCTCTGGCATGCAAAAGGCACAATCAGGTGGCAGACATGTGATCTGAGAAAACGCACAGGTGACAAGCATGGGGAGGGAAGTTTTAAAGGCCCGGGTTAGTGTTCATTTAATGTGGACAATGAAATACGCAGAGACAGGCCAGAGACAGCAGCTCCAGACACTCACTTCATTGCACTGTACTAATATTTGCCCTCCGTCCAAGTAACTTTGAAACAGCACCAGTGCCTCCAGGGCGACATTTACATCAGGCTACGTGAGGAAGAATCGCCTCAATAATAATAATGTTTTCTACCCGCCATGATCGAATCAAAAAGACTGGACTGGTCCTAGCTCTCAGGAAGCTGAGTTTTAGTCTTCTACGCTTTTAAGGTGGAAAAGTGGGCTGAGATCAGTGTTCCTCAGGCTTCAAAGAGTAACAACACCATGCACCATTTATAGGGATCCCTTTCAGTGGGTAATTAGATCAATAATAATAATTTAAAAATTCTTTACAATTATAATTAATTGAATATGATTAAATGAATTAAATAATTAATTGAACTGCATCACCAGCAACTGCAACAGGACGAAAAATGGGGGGTCCCAAGGCTCTGGGGATAACTGATAAGGATTCCAGATGCAGCTAGGGAACCCCCAGGGAAGGTAATCTAACTGACCATTTGACCATTTGGCCAGAATCCGTAAACTGTCCAAACACCGTGATCCCTCCCCTTTACCATAATAAGGAGTGAGGTCAGAAGCGGCAGGAAAACCCTATAGAAACTGAAAGTTTGTACCGGCACTTGGAACAATACTTCGGTTTTGCTGTTGCTTGCGGGAAACAAGACTTCGGCTTTATCGTTCCTTGCATGCAATAAACTCATCGGTTTAACTTCATCTCGGGATCCAAAACCTTATTCTTTCTGTAACAACAAGCCCTAGTGACAGATGACTGCAGCCTTGTGCTGCGAGGACTGGCAGAAATTAATTTCCAGTATGTTGTAGCTCATTCACTATTTCTCTACGGCAGGTGTCAAACCGCAGAGGGACATATAATTTACAAAACTGAGGACGAGCCCTTATCAACTCCGTGAGTCAGACGTGTACGTACTGTTTACTTTAAGCCCTGTTTAATAATAATAATAATAATAATAATAATAATAATAATAATAATAATAATAATAATAATAATAATTACTTACACTTGGACACTCCACTCAAAGCGCTTTACAGGTAATGGGGATTCCCTCCACCACCACCAGTGTGCAGCCCCACCTGGATGATGCGCCAGTCCGCTCCCCACACACCAGCTCTCAGTGGGGAGGAGAGCAGAGTGATGAAGCCAGTTCAGAGATGGGGGTTATTGGGAGGCCATGATTGGTAAAGGCCAAGGGGAAATTCGGCCAGGACACTAGGGTAACACCTCTACTCTTTTCAAGAAACATCCTGGGATTTTTAATGCCCACAGAGAGTCAGGACCTCAGTTTTACATCTCATCCATAGGACGGCTCCTTTTTACAGTATAGTGTCCCCGTCACTATACTGGGGCATTAGGACCCACATGGACACCCACATTAATGGTTTAGGAATTGGGTAATAAATCTCAAGTATAAGCACAAGTATACTCACCTTTCAGGTGTTGGTCAGAAATGATTCCTGAGCACTTAAGAACCATGTCAAATGAAAGGTCATTCGGTTCTTTTAGTGGTTTGTTAATAAGTGACTAACTGATCTGAAGATCTTACCCACTTCTTGAAAGAAGCCAGGAAAGGAGCTTCAGTAACAGGGCATTTTAAAGGGGGCTGTGTAACTTAACAATAAATAATTGAAACCATATAATACGTTAGTTTATTGGCGCTTTTATCTAAAGCAACTTACAGTTGCTCACATTTACAGTATACAGCAGTAATCAGGATAAAGTACCACAGTCGCACATGGGATTTGAACCCACAACCTTCCAGCTACAAATCCACACCAGTGATGCCAATACATCACTGTATTCTCCATTTTGTCCATTTGAAAGGAACACGTAACAATTACTACCATAAGCTACTAATTGCCTGCAAATTCGTTTTCAAGAGGTAACAAAAATACTTTGCACAGATCACTAAGGTTACACACATACCTATTTCAACTGAACTAAATCTTAGGACATGTACTGTGGACTGTTATATACTTTGCAGATGCTGTTACCCGAGCAACATACAGGTGTATCCATTTATAGAGCAGTGAAGCACTGTGATGCTATAAGGTACAACAGCAGCTCCCCATTCAGGGGTTGAATCTACAGCCTTCCTGTTACAAATCAATAATCCAAACCACCATTCCACATGGCTGCACAGCGTAGCTCTTAGGATCTGCTGTGACATCAAGCCGAAGGTCTGGTGGCAGTGGGGGGGCACTTATCCCACGTCACAGCTCCGAAGTAAGACATTATCCACGCCTGGTTAGCCTCCGTCAAAAGGAAAGGTTTCACCTAGAACAGATTGTCTTTTTCTCAGCGGAGGCACAGATTGCTCAACGCCACTCTGTGCTGAGGAAGAGATGTCTTTTGTATCCCAGCGATCCCACTCTCAGTTCTGTAAAACCACGTACAGTCCTACACGAAAAACAGGTTCAGCCCCTTGCTCTGCCAAGTCTGAGCTCTATTCCTCCCCATCCAAGGTGCTGCTTAACATGAAACCAAATAAAAAAGAAAAAAAATCCTTTTGCTAGGCAATAGTTACAAGGCCACCTGTTCAGGATTGGAAAATAATGAAAGAGTTTGATTTATTAAGGGAACAATCGTTCAATTTTCAGTGGTTCAGTTAGTGCCTAATGAATGTGATAGAAGAAATGGTAGAAGTACTGGGCATGACACCCCCCTCATTATTGAGAGGAATGAGCTAGGGAGCTGCTGCATGGGTGTAGATGGGGGGCAGGAGGGATGTGAGAGAGGTAAGAGAAGGGAAGTCCCAGGCGTGACACTTAATATAAATTGGCAAGCGGACAGGTGTGAGATTAGGATTTAACCTTCTGCCCGAACCTGTCTTGTAAACACCATGAGCGCTGGGCCAGGACTGCAAACTCATCAAACAGCTAGCTGGGCAGAGCTGGGCTGGGTGGCGCCAGTCCGCTGGCACTGACGTCAACAAGGAACGCTTGGTCAGGCACTTTATATAGCACTTTTAAAAGCTCCTTCTCAAAGTGCTTTGCATTTACAGTAGGGAAAAAAGCACGCAATGACAGGAGCTAGCAGAATTCCACAGTTACAATGAGGGCTTGGAATACAGTAGGAAACCAAAGCAATTATATAAAAGCTCTTCTAAAGAAGAAGGTTTTGAGTCTAGATTTGAAGAATCTCAGGAAAGGTGACTCTTTGATATCCTTAGGGTTAGAATTCCAGAGCTCTGGGGTACAGCAGGAGAAGGCCCTGTCACCCACAGAATGTAGACGGGCTTAGGAGACAGACAGGAGACCAGAGTTAGATGATCAAAGGTTGCGAGGTGGGGGATAGGACAATAGTAGCTCCGACAGGCACTAAGGTGCTGAGCCATGCAGAGACTTGTAGGTGAGCATGAGGATTTTGAAGTCGACATGAAACCTGACTGGAAGCCAGTGCAAGGACTCCAGGACAGGAGTAATGTGATCACATGCACTAGACCTGGTCAGGATTCTAGCTGCCTAATTCTGGACAGAATGATTATAAGGGTTAGAAAGAAAGAATGCAGGCCCCTGATTTTGAATCCATGTGTTCGTTCCACCGTTCTCACTCCCCGGTCCAGGCCTCTGCGGCCTGTACCTGTGCTTGTGTGCATGAAGAGGTGCCGACTGCCCCGATGACACAACACTGTCACCTTTGTTTTGGCTATGCAGAACCCATGGGACAAGCCTGCAGGATACGCCAACACAGCCAGCCGCCTGTGAAGAGGAAGGAGACCCCCAGACGCTGCCTCCTCACCCCCACAGAGACATTTCCTCTGGGCCCTGAGATCCGGGATCAACCCCTGACTTTCTGAAAAGCCACGATACTTGTGTGTCCTCAAGATGGCCCAGTAATGCGAACGTTTTAAGTCTACTTCAGTTTAGGGACTGCAAAAGTCCTGCTAGAAGCTGCTCTGCTTCCTATTAGCATGCTGGCCAATAAGGTTCCTTGCTGTATGTGTGCACACTGTACAACAGCATCCATTTAATTAGGGCATCACTGATGCTTTCTAAGGCACTGCATTCAGTTACAACCACCAATCTGAAGAGTTTATAAAGCTCAATGTATCTTTTTTGATATGGGTCAGACACAAAATGCTACAACTACTTATTAGATGTATTTATTTCTGTTCTTCAAGCATAAACTGCTACTACCATATATAAATATATGTATATACGCTGTGCATATGTACATACACACAAGCAATGAAAGATGGAAACTCCATAAGCCGTCTAGTTTTACGATGTGCAGCACATTTTCTTCTCGACAGGCTTTCAGGTCTATAAAAATGAAATGCAGGAGGAGAGGGAGCTTGACTGCAGACTAATGCTCTGAAGGCCGGCGAAGAATTCCCAGATTTTGAATGTGATGGCTGTCCTGTGATGAGCTCTGTGTTGTACGGACATCTGCGTGATTTTTCTCTCGGCTGTATACACTGATTGTATTTATTATGTCTTCTTATGTACGGACCGCAATGAATGAGGGTGAATGACCACGTTTTTTTTTTAAAAATGCATTCCTAGACACCACTGCCAGCAGGTGTAAAGAGTACAGGGTGAGAGGTCAAGACAGTGCTAGAATTCCTGTGGCCTTATCACACCCATATCCCCCTCCCTTAGATGCCTGATCCAAATACCTTCACAAAACAATACAGGAACTGGACCGAGATAAATGAGGATCTCCAGGTCCCTGTTCCAGGTAACAGGGACTAGACCCCTTGGAGGACTATAGCCTCAGATCCTCGGCCCAGATCGGAATCTCGAGGATCAGAGTAACATGCTCCTCACGTTGTAGACTCACCAGGCAATTCGTTATGGTTTGGAAATATTTATCATGCTACATTAAATTTTTATAATTTGTTTTTTATAAAAAGTTGCATCTCAATAAAATTTACCAGAAAACCAGTTTTCTATTCCGCTTCTGTTTTGAACAGGTGATGTTAAAATGTTGTGCCCATGCAATGTTGTGCTGTTTATTCATTTACACTTCACATGTTCTGGGGCACAGAGCCCATGGGAGTTTGGGTAGATGAGATAACATATAACTTTATTGTCCACCCAAAAGGGGGGAAATTTGTGTTTGGCATCACCCTACAACACAACAAAAAAACAAACAGCACAACATACACTAAATTCACATTAAAAATACACAACAGTCTTAGAAATGCAACAATACTCATACACACATCTTACTGTGCCCATATTACACTGTCTTTACACTAATCCAATTACTTCTTACAGGAAATGGTCACTAAGCTGCATTTAATATACCAACTGCACAAGGAACAAAGGATTTCTTGTAGACATTTTTCTTGGCTACGGGCTTTCTAACCCCCCCTCCACCCGTAGGCACCAGCTGGAAATGGAAATAAGAGTTTGGGAGGGGTTACGAATAAGCTGATCTTTCTATTGAAGTGCAGTATAATACAGCTCTTGAAGCCATTCCTGAGGTCAGCCAATTATTTTATTAGCAGTATTAACAAATCTGGCCTTTAGTTGTAATACTGCAGCTACCACACCACAAACAGAGAACAAGAAAGCTTGAAGAGACTAACAGACGTTCCCTGCATACCACAACATGATACCAAAAGTAATTAAGCTTTCTGCTAAACCCTCTTTCAGCTTCCCGATCAAAAATAAAAGCTGAAAAGTCTTCTTAAAAGCTGGTATTCTCTGCACAGGTTGCATGTTTATCTATTAGTGTTCCTGGGTACTGTGTGTGAAACACTGAACAACATGCTGAGTAATAAGGGAGAGGTTCAAAATCTAATGTTTTCCTGGTGCCAGGTTTTGTCAACACTAATGTGAAGCCTGCTTGGCTGTCACCACCCTTCTAGTTTACTCATCTGGCCAAAGTAATTCTCCACCTCTTCTCAATAATTCCCAGTAAACACTCCCACTACGGCCATATCACCTGCGTGCTTTACCAGATTAACAGACGTTCCCTGCGTTTTCATTAGCCAAGCAGTAAAGTTGACAAAACCCAGCACTGGGGACCACCAGTATTCAAAACCATTTCGTTGTTCGCTACATTTTTAAAACGCAGGCCTCTGTGGGCTCTGTTGCTGTTACCTGAGGACAGAGGGCAGACTCACTGACATGTAGCAGCATCGGTAGCAGAAGGAGCCAGGAGAGACGCCAAGCGAAGCCCTGGCTCTTTTAATAGTCATCCTTCCCAGCTGTATTCCTCCGACTGAGCAGGTCTCAACGGGTCTGTCTTCTGAGGAATGGCCGAGGCGACGATTTCCATATGGCATGCTCCTTCAGTTCTGCCACAGGAGGGCGCAGGAACATTGACACTAGTGTTGAGTGGGGTTGAGCTGATCATCTCAGGGGGCTATCACAAGGAGTCTTCGGGTTCCAGGAGACTGCAGACTGCCCAGCAGGACTCAGCGGGAATCTTAACAGAATAGCAGCTTGGGAAAAGGCAGCGGCTCTTCAATCATATTCAATTAATTATAATTGTAAGAAAACAAACACCAGCAACAACAGACCCCCCACCTGGTAGGAACACAAGCTGGATCTTGCTGTTTGCCGTTGACACCAAGCTCATTACAAGCCTGAGCCGAGGAGCCGGAGCAGATTAAAAGCCTCTTTCGCTGCACTGGTTCAACTGAACAGGAGAAGGTTATTTCAGCCCGGAAAGGGCAGGAAAAAGAAACACAAGGTTTCAGCCCTTTTCGGGTGTGAGGGAGAGAGGGGAAAGCAGCAGATGCGTCAATCAGGAGCACAAAAAGAGGAGAAGGGGGGAGCAGTGGGGAAATGAGCTCCGTTGAGCAGCTGGGATGATTTTGCATTTTCTTGTTCTGAGAGGGATTTTTTTTTGTCCCAATAGGAAGAGGATGTTGATGCGCATCGTGTTTTAAATGCAGTCTGTGACCTGGGAGCACCGCTGTCTTAATCCAAGACTACACACATGCCAACCCCCGGCACTTGCAGCCTGAAGTCCCCACTGTTTTCTACATGGGGGAGCCCCTTGGCACCCCAAACCTGAGTGTAGGGAACAGAGGGCTGACTACTGCAACCACCCCACCCCAGTGACGCTGCAATCTCACAGGCATCCAGAGACACCGATCACTCCCGGGGTGGGACAGCTGGACAACCTAGTCAACTACAAACTCCTGCATCCTCCGGTCCGCCTCTTGGGGGCGCAATCAGCTCAGACCAGAGCCTGCAAGGCGAGTCTCTAAACTGTGCTCCGAACTGATGCCTTTCCGGAAACTACAGATCTTCCTGGGGATTCTGAGCAGCGGAAGAGCTTGGTGGTTTTTTTGGAAAGCATGCAGTCACAGAGGAAAATAATAATAATAATAATTGCTTACACTTATATAGCGCTTTTCTGGGCACTCCACTCAAAGCGCTTTAGAGGTAATGGGGATCCCCTCCACCACCACCAATGTGCAGCCCCACCTGAACAGGTCAAAAAAATGCCTCCCAGGAGGAAAGCAATTTGCTGCCTCACAGCAAAGAAATAGACCGTGTGCCGAGAGTGATGGGAGCGATGGCCTTTCCCCCCAATGCAGTCCCAAAGCTTTTCAGTATGTTTAACCCTTTGCTCGCATGTCTGCCTACCACCGAATGGATTTCCCCCAACATCGCCGAATGCCTGCTGGTGGGATTTCTTCTCAAAGAAGCAAAGAGGTGTAGAATTCCTAACGAGGCTCTTGACAAGGCGAGGCGAGGCGGGGAGGGGAGGGTTGGTTTGTTCGTGATGTTTTTCTGGGTGACAGATACTTACTGGGAACACGGGCTAGCTGCGTAATGCCCAAGCATTGCAAAACAACATTCCTCCGACTGTCCCCACCACACAAACACCATTGCTTAATGCAACTGCCTTCCCATTTAGGAGAATGTTCCATACCTCTCCACCACACCCGAAATAAATGGAATTTAAGAGAAAACAAACCCACAGCCACCAGTATCGCCCCATGGGAACCAGTGTGCTGTGTGTGGACCTGTGGTGGTGCAAGGAGGGTGGGGGAACTCTGATAAGCTCAATGAGTCATCGCAAAATAATCCGCTTTATTTTCCCTGTGGAGAAGAATGCGAGGAGATGTTTGAACACAAAACGTAAAGTGTATCAGTGGGCAGAGTTACCGCAGATGGCAGGATCGAAGACAACGTGGTGCGTCGGCTGTCCTTAAACTGATGCTCCGTGCAGACCTGCAGCACAAGCCAAAACATACTGGTCCTAAAAAAATAAAACTGCGCATTTTTCTTTTATGCCGTGTGAGTCCAGTGGGAGTGGAAGAAGAATTTGGAAATGAAGGCTTGTCATCCAGAAGTGATTCAACACAAAGGCTGAATAATAATAAATAATAATAATAACAACTTAGTTTTATACAGCCCCTTTAAAGGTGGCTTCTCAAAGCACTTAAATAAGCTGCATCAACACCCTGGAAACCCTGAGGTAGAACATTGAGGTGCTCAAGACTCTCTAAGGCACTGAGCAATTCAACCCAAGCGCATCTTCATGACCAACAGCAACCCAACGATCTTGGGGGCACAGGAGAATTTAAATTTAGGACCATACCAGAGGAAAAGCTGGAACCATGTCTTAACACCGAGAGTTGTGGGAGCATGAAATCATCGCCTTTTGGGTACAATCTTTCTCATATGCCACCAGCTACATCGCCCTGTGACTCACATCTGGCTGCCCACTGAAGCTCAACAGGTGTGAGGCTGGTCAGTACCTGGATGGGAGACTCTAGGAGGTGCTCACCTTGCAGTCTGTGTGGGTCCCAACGCCCCTGTATAAAGACGGGGACACTACACTCTACAAAAAAGGTGCTGCCCTTCAGATGAGACTAAAAACCCAGACTCTAACCTAACTCTCGATGGTCATTAAAAATCTCAAGAGTGTTTCTCAAAAAGAGTGTGGGTGTTATCCCGGTGTCCTGGCCAAATCTCCCCCTGATGAAAGGCTCCCAGCTATCAGCAGGACAGGGGAATACTAGAATGCAGGATAAACAGGTTCCAGGGAATGATCTGGAGGGAAAAGAAATTAATTTCAACGTTGCTACCATACTTCTAGAAATAGCAATGGTGATAGAGTGATACAGACAAGACACTTCAAACCAGTGACCTACACCTGAGATACGTTCTGGTGTTTGAGCTTGACACTTTGAACTATATGATTGGATCTCCTTGGAGAACAATAAACCAGAGGTGTAAATAAAGAATAATGTCAGGTGAACTCAACACGGTGAACTCAACACGTAACCTCTGTTTATAAAAGGAGTAACCAAACAATGGCCAGGCATGCTGGGTTTCATTTATTGAGAGATTAAACTTGCCTTGCTGAGAAAGCCGAAGGAAGATTAGAGTGACGTCATACGTTCAATAAAGGGATTAACCACACAGGTGTGAAAGAAATGTGTGAGTCTGGTTCAGAAAACCAGAAGAGAATTTAAGAGCTTGAGAAAAGTCCCAGGCACGTATCCACTCAGCCCATGTGTCTCATTCAGCAGCATGGTGGTGCAGTAGTTAGTGGACCAGGGACAGATTCCCATATCAGCGGAGCAGGGCAAAACTGCTTTCGATAAAAGTCTAATAAAACATGAACGATGACAAATTATAAACCCTAAAATGCATGAGATTCCTGAAGAAAAATAGACACTATTTCACTTTTTGAAAATAGAATCAATGAGTGCCTCAAAATGTAACTTGCAGTCCAGAACAGTCCTTAAATACTTTGATTTACCACCCATCTCCACTGATTCACTGCTGAGGCAGCTCTGAGTGGGAGCCATTTGTACATTGAACAAAGAGTAAGGGAGACAATACAGGGAACCAGTGATATAATACAGCCTACAGTCAGACGAAGCATTACTGACTCTTACTGTTCGAGTTCTGCCTGTCAGGAAATTAGTAACCCAGCTGACCAGATCAAAAATCAGATAATGGCTTGGTTGCCGGGAAATAGGCTTGAGTACAATACGAGCATATTTGTCAGATATCAGATCAATATCAGATATCAGCATCTGATCTTTGTGTGTGGTTATCCCCTAATCCATATAGCCTATTAACAAAGGCCTGGTGGTGGCGGCTCTATGGCTAAGGATCTGCGCCTGTGACTGGAAGGCTGTGGGTTCAGATCCTGCAGCTGGCAGAGAAATCCTACTCCCTTGGGCCCCTGAGCAAGGCCCTTAACCCTAACTGAACTGCTCCAGGGGTGCTGTACAATGGCTGACCCTGCGCTCTGACCCCAAGCTTCTCTCCCTGTCTGTATCTCCATGGAGAAAAGCTGGGGTCTGAGAAAAGATGAATTCCTAATGCAAGAAATTGTATAGGGCTAATAAAGAAATATTATTATTATTAATGCAGTTTCAAAACCCAGGGGACCTGGCTGCTTTGTGCTTCGTGCTGTAATGTAACACTGTTTATCGATGGCGAAGTGGGGGCGATCAGTGCCTGCGGTATCAGGTCACCTCTGTCAACACAGACGGGTGCAGCAGGTGCCCCTGATCACTAGGGGGGGCTGGTGATATAAAACACAGCCCCGCACACCTGGCCAGGAGCACACCTCCCTTCCTAGGGACAGGGCACGGACTCAGTCAAAATCACCCCAGAAAACAAGGAGGGGGGCTGAAGTAGCTTTCCAAGATTCTGCCTGGGGGCTAATGGATCCCAAACCCAGACCTGCCCAGCAAGCTGAGAAAGAAAGAGGCACGCTGGTTGTAAGACTTACCTCCCATTTCCAGCATTTCATTCTAGAGAAGCCAGACAGCTACCAAACGTGTAAGAAAGAAAATAATACCAGTGGAGGCCACACAACCCAGTTAGCTGTTTTGGTTACTAGTTGTAGCAGCTGGTGTTGACTTCAACATGGCTGAGCGACTTGGTCTGGGCCCCCACCACTCTTTGTGTAAAGTTGTGCGCCCCCCCCCCCCCCCCCCGATACTGCTGTATCATAACTGCAGTGTCACAGGCAAACTGTCTTCAGAGTCTACCCTCCGCTTTGTTGTAGAAACAGGCAGTCCGAGGCGGAAAGAGATCATCTCTAAATGACTCTATAAAAAAGCCTTTGAACAATGTTTGGGCCAATTAAATTGCTCATTCATCATCAGCTGCTACTTTTCTCACAGTGAAGCTTGGCAGAGCTTGTGCTGCACTAAGACCATCCAGGTAAAGCAGAACCAAGACTGGAGAAATATTAGTAACAATATTATTAAACTAATGTGATCACAAACCGTTTCAGAACTCAATGAAGTGGTATCAGCTCCGTCACATTAAAGCAAGTCAAAAAGGACAATGTGTCCAACTGTGGCTTGGCTACCGGACCTACTGTGCACGTTGCTTAGGCTGTGCATTATTTTATCAAGACCAATGAAAACATCCACCTTTCCTGTAGAATTGATGTATTGGGCTCCATCCTGAAAACCTTCCAGGGACAACTTCTTTCGGAAAGCCATTCCCCTACTTAGCTTGTCAGAGAACTGTCATCTAGCAAGAAGTCTGACACAAAGAACATTTAAAAAGGCATCACAAAATTAAAGTTTGAATACCTGAATAAGACTAAGTAAATGTGGACCAGTAAAACCAGGGGACAACTACGATGGTGGTGGACGGAGCCAACCAGTGCCACAGTACGATGACAGAGGACACTGTGGTTTAAGAGGTGTCCATCAAAGGTGGTGTTCAACCAATGGCCCGCTGACTTGGTCATTAAAAACACCACGGTGTTCCATTCCACCCCAGGTTTGCACAGTCAGGAGAAAAGGATGGGCTTGAACACCTGAACACCGCTACACAAAGGGCGGTGGGTGTCTGAAACAAGCTGCCCCTCCCAGGTGCGTTTCTGAAGCAAACTCAAATAAAAATACCATCAGCCTCATGAGCAAAAGGGACCGATTGCCTGTAGCCATTGTGTGCTTTTGTTACCCTGATAAACAAAACGAGAAACACACCGCTGTGTTGTTCGCCCAATAGGCCCTTATCTGTAGGAAAATTGCTGTGCAAAGCTGAGCTGCAAAACAGATCAGTGTTTGGCCTGCAACCCATCGCATTAACAGACTGCCATTGTTTGATCAAGTGGCCATACGCCCATATAGCGCGCGTAGCGCACACCTGGGCAATAGGGAGCTAAGGGCAGAATCACGTGGGGCCCTAAAAATCTCCATGCACACCTGCGAGCAGCTCTGTGGGCCTGCCTGGCACACCCCGCGTTTTGCATTATCATCTGATTCTCACGCTAATCTAAAGCACACAGGTCCGTGACTGACAAAGACACCCCTCACTGAGTGGAACGCAAGAGCTGTGGGAAAAGTACATTGCCTGCAACAGGAGCCCACTTGCTGAGACCCGGCAAATTGTAAAAACTCTAGAATAAACACTTCATATCAGAAAAAAAAAACCTAATCTACTCCAATGTGATTATTCCTGCTTGATATGAGTGCTTGAGGTCCCACAAGGTCCTGGCTCTGAGCATCCTGGAGTCATTGTGTTATTCCAACCGATCAATTACCGGCTGGTTACTGAACCGATATATTGATTGACTCAAACCTCTGCAAGTTTTTTTTTCCCTATTCCAAGGTTGGAGGTCGTTAGTTAATTAAGAAATGCTCTAGTTAAGTAGCAATCACCAACACGTTAAACGGAATACAACTGGTTAAGACAATTAAGGGATGGATTGTGTAACGGAGAGCTCAGCAGGAATGAAGGCCAGCAGAAAAACCAGCCGTGTTACCGGTGGACCAGTAGGTGGCGATCTTGTCTCCACCTTTCTACAAATGACATCTTAAATCAAGGTCTTAATTACTCGGCCGTTAAAGATTCCATGGCTCTGTGCATGAAAGACAGGGTGCCCACACCTGCGTCCTGGCCTGAAGTTTCCCCCCTAATTCAGCTGGGGAAGCAGGTTTGTCCTCCCGATCAGTAGGGAGCAGTGGGGCTGCTGAGTGTCACCCAGCCATGGCCTCTACAGCCCCAGGATCCTCTGGGATAAAAATCACTACTAAATCACCACTTAAAGGCGCTGACTCATGGGCAGTGTGGTGGTTCTGTGGCTCAGGATCTGCACCTGGGGCTGGAAGGCTGCTGGAAGGTTCGTCGCCCGCAGCCGGCAGAGGAATCCTACTCCGGTGGGCCCCTGAGCAAGGCCAACTGGTCCAGAGGCGCCGTATAAATGTCTGACCCTGCGCTCTGACCCCCAGCTTCTCTCTCCTCCTCTGTGTGTCTCATGGAGAGCAAGCTGGGGTCTGTGAAGACAAATTCCAAATACAAGAAATTGTATATGGCCAATAAAGCGATCTTAAATCTTATAACCCTCAATCCCTCGAAGGCATGAGCGATAACATTTACAGAGCTATGGTACAGTGCAGTGGTGTCGTACACTGGGCTGCAGTGCCCCCTATTGGATCTCACAGAGTACTGCAGCCTGATCAAACAACCAAGCCCAAGTGGAGCCGGCAGAAATTTTAACCAGAAAGAGATGAAACGATGTAACATTTGATAACGTTGAGGGCAGGTTTATGTGGCTACGGAATACACGCTCAGATAGCCTACAACCAGATCAATAGCAGGAGCCATCCTTTCGTTACCAGTTTCATTTCATTTTTAATGGTTTCTTAATTCCCCCCAGTCGGATCGTTTTTTAAATGCACACACAACAGTCTCTTGAACATCTAAATACAAACTTGCAGCCATCTTCCTCTGAGGTTTCATGAAACAAAAAAAGAAAATTCCAGATGGTTTCTCACAGAAAAAAAAAAAGTTCTTTTTTTTCCCAGGAACCATAAATGTTGGTGGGTAAGAATTCACATGAGCTTGCCCTGAACGCCGAGGTCAGGGTGTGCCGCCGGAATCTCACAGGCCTGTCCCGTCACGAGAGAGACTGCTCACGTGACCCACAGGTGCTCCAAACTGGTTTTTCAGCACCACCGAGCCCCTCGGATGTTGGGGAGCCCTGGTCAGCTGGCTGGGGGCTCGTCTCCCCCCAGGGTGTCGAGCCACAGCTCCAGAGCGAACTTAGTGCCGGTGCTGACCCGCTCCAGGTCCCCGCCCTGCGCGGGCGCCCGGCTCAGCAGCACCGCTGTGGACAGAGTGGACCTGAAGAGCTCCCCCGCGCTGGACACCTCCCAGACCCTGGAACACAGAGCACACACACGGAAACCACAGTGACGCCCCGAAACTTCACCCTCTCCCACTGGGAGCAGGACGGAGAAGAGCGACCCGCCTCATCCCCAAGAACTGAATCTCTTTAGTCCTGAACTGGGAGGAGTAGGAGGAGGTTCCGAGGGCACTGGAAATCCGGGATGCAGTCACACGTGGGGTGTCAGGTAGGATGTCTGGGTTTCGGAATACAAAACACTCCCTTTTGTCAGTGGTGCTTCAGTGCACTTCTCTCCAAGTCCTGCCTCGCCTTTGGCTGCTGTCTGTCTATGGTTCAACAGCCCTGCACTGCCCCTCACTATATATAGCCAGCAGCTACATCACCCTGCAGCTCCCAGCTGGCAGCCCACTGGAGCAGGTGTTAGTGAGGCACTCACCCTGCCGTCTGTGTGGGTACTAATGCCCCAGTATAGTGACGGGGACACACTGTATATACTGCATATACTGTAGAAAAGGTGCTGTCCTTCCGATGAGATGTAAAACTGAGGTCCTGACTCTCTGTGGTCATTACAAATCTCAGGGTGTTTCTTGAAAAGAGTAGGGGTGTTACCCCGGTGTCTTGACCCAATTTCCCCCAGGTCTTTACCAATTATGGCCTCCTAATAACCCCCCTCTCTGAACTGGCTTCATCACTCTGCTCTCCTCCCCACTGAGAGCTGGTGTGTGGGGGGCGGGCTGGCGCATCATCCAGGTGGGGCTGCACACTGGTGGTGCTGGAGGGGATCCCCATGACCTGTAAAGCGCTTTGAGGGGAGTGTCCAGAAAAGCGCTATAGAAGTGTGAGGAATTATTGTTATTATTTACTGCACTGGAGTCATCATGGCAGACAAGGAAACAGGCCTGGTTCTGCCTCCCTGGGAGAACCCATGAAGAACACGCAGACACAAACACACAAGCTTTGCAGACGCACACTCCAGCAGGGGCTTCATACCCGACTGTCGGGGGCAGGTGGGCCGGCAGCTGCCCCAGGCCGTCTGCCCCGTCCACAGAGGCCACGATGGCCCTGGCCAGCACAGCGTCCAGCCACACACAGCCGCTGACCTCCTGGGGTTCGGGCCTCAGTCTCGCCTGAGGGAGACAGACAGAGCGGTTCAGGGTTCGGGGACAGAGCAAGCTCGCACCCATCGAGCTGTGATGGGCCAGGAGGAAACACCTGGCCGAGACTCACCTGGAGCTGCAGGTGCGTGCGACAGCTGCGCAGGAGCAGGTAGGTGACGATGTGGTGTCGCTGTGGCAACCCCCTGGTCAGCATGGGTGGGTACACGGACTGGAGTGATTTGGGGGAGGGGGGGGGGGTTTGAGACAAACAGCACAAGATAACACAGAGAATCAGCACTGCTGAGTTATCACCTGCACGCCTGTTTTCTGATCACCTCGGAGCGGATCCCAGTCGTGATTCCTGCTCTCTCCACCCCTCAATGCTCCCTCCTACCTCTAGTCCCTCGTCTCTCCCGACTCCCGCTTGCTGCTCGGCGACTGTTCCCCCTGGCTCCTGCCTCTCTATCTGGTCCTAGTCCTCAAGCACACAGCCTCCTGCAGACATCAGCACCTGAACACTCCCGCCTCGGCCCCACTGCCTCTCTGCTCCTCTTCAGTGCCCATCTTATCTCACCGCACCAGTGACCCCTGATCACTGTGGGCCCCAGCACCCTGTGGGCTCTGGTACTCTGTGGGCCCCAGCACCCTGTGGGCTCTGGTACTCTGTGGGCCCCAGCGCCCTGTGGGCTCTGGTACCCTGTGGGCCCCTGTACCCTGTGGGTTCTGGTACTCTGTGGGCCCCTGTACCCTGTGGGCTCTGGTACTCTGTGGGCCCCTGTACCCTGTGGGCTCTGGTACTCTGTCGGCTCCAGCACCCTGTGGGCTCTGGTACTCTGTGGGCCCCAGCACCCTGTGGGCTCTGGTACCCTGTGGGCCCCTGTACCCTGTGGGCTCTGGTACTCTGTGGGCCCCAGCACCCTGTGGGCTCTGGTACCCTGTCAGACCTGGTACCCTGCACTGCTTGGCACCTCCTTCATGTTATTACACTGAAGCCAGGATTACCACCGCTATAATTTCTCACGCTACCCCGTCATCCAGCTGTTTGATTATTCTCTGCACATTCTACATATATTATTCAAGATCATTTATTCTACACCTGTACTGTATGTCTAATTTGCTAGGGCATGTTCCAAGACAAGCTTTAATTAAACCACACTGCTTACTGCAGTGTGAGCCGACAATGAAACTGCTGTGCCTCACTGGTTCATTGGTTCTGTCCTGGAATCATTTAAAAGCTTTCGCTAATTGGCCTTAGAGAAATCCATTACATTCATTCAGAGCACCGGTCGCAGTGACAAAGCTGCAGGATCTGCATGGAGGTCGAGCCCCTTTCAGCTCACGAGAGATGCAGAACTCCTCATCTTCATCAGTTGCCGACGCCACCCTCTGCTTCCCTCCTCTCCCTTCCGGTGCGCCCACCTACCTCCCACAGTCCCAGCAGCCTGCAGGAGAACTCGTCCGGGCCCAGCCACAGTCCCGTCTCCTCTCCCAGCTCCCTCAGCCCCGCGTCCAGCAGCTGCAAGAGGTGCACACAGCCCCTGCCGTCAGCTGCTTTCTCTTCGGGTTTTCTGTCTGTCTTCCGAGACCGGTTCTTAAAGCTCGGGTCACAAACGTCATTGACGACAGAGAAAAATTGGACAAATTCCGAACTGAGCACAAAGTCGTGAACGTTGTGAAAGCACTGTAAGTCACCATGTCCTTGCAAAGCCCTGGTTCACAAGAACTGTGACGTGAAGCAGCCCTTCCTGCTCACTAGTCACTCTAATGACTAGCGTACTGTGATGTCCGAGCGAGTAAGTACAGGCTGTGCAGCACATATTTCACCGCAGAAATGTTCCAGCATGACCTGCAGGCAGAGTTAACAAAGAATTTCCATTTATCAGCAAAACCGTCTCAAAGTCAAGAGCAATATTCCTCTTGGATTAATGGAGATGTTTTCACAAGCCTGCTTGTTTACAGTGTAACAGGGCTGCTTCGCCTCAGCGGAGGTTTTATTGCCTCATTCTGAATCACAGAACATGACAGCAATATGGCTCGGCGCATACCTGGACATTAAATCTATTTTGTGATGTAAGAGGCTAGGAGGTTTTACAAGTTACTAGGAACACTTTATGTTTTATTGTGGTTTGAAATGCTGTCAACAATGTTGATTCTTTCAAACCCTGAAACATAAAAATAGATCATAAACCACAAATCATCAATCTTCTAACCACTTCTTTCAAGTCAGGATCAAAGTGGAGCCGGAGTCTATCCCAGCAAGCAACGGGACGCCAGTCCGACGCAGGGCAGACAGAGACAGACATGGACATGGACACGATCACAGCAGGGCCAATGTGATCAAAAACCATTTCACCTACGAGCATCTCTTTGGACTGTGGGAGGAACTGGAGGAAACCCCCTGGAACCAGTGAAGAACATGCAAACTCCACACAGACAGCACCTCAGGCCCAGAACTGAATTCCTGGCTTCAGCGCTGTGAGACAGCAATGCCGGCCACTGCCCCACCCAGCCGCCCCAGATGGAAACTCCCGATTAAAAAAATTGGGGAGCAGGAGAGAGAATATCTGCATTAATCTTATCAAGCGAAAGGGGGGCGGCTGGGCTGTATCGATGCTGCCAACAGCACGGCTATGATCACACACAAAAGCCTTTACCTTCTCACCCAGCTCCACATGGCCGCCTGAAAGACAGAGAGAACAGCGCTCAGTCCAGCTGGGCACAGGGGCACCCCTCCTCCTGGGTTTTCTTCTGATTGTTACAGTGTGTGGATTTTGTTTTTGATATTAGGTGTAGCGAACAGTATACGACCACGAGCTGGAAGGATCGCACAGTCTCCACGCAAGATACAAACTCACAACCTCCCTGCCCAGAAGGGGATGCTCCCACTGCAGATGAGAAGCTCTTATATATATGCCATTCCTGCTTGCAGCCAGCAGGGGGCAGATGCTGAAACAGTAGCGGGCAGTCAGTCTGTGCCAGCTGTGCCAAGCTGTTCCCTACCTGGGGGCACCCAGATGTTGGGGAAGATGGTAAGAGGGGCTGCCCGCCGGGTCAGCAGGGTCTTCCGATCGGCAGTCTGCAGCAGGACGGCCACGCCCACGTCCACCCCCCGGGCCTGGACATCCGACGGGAGGGATGCGGCCTCGGTGGCGGAGAGGCACTTGAAGGGGCAGAACGGAGCTCTCTGGAGAGAAAGAGGGCATCTGTTGCATGCTCCCACAACCCTTTGTGTAAAGAAGTGCCACCTGGTCTCAGTTTTAAGTGGAAGTACATTTAAAACCAAGAGCAGGAGGCACCACTTTACGCAAAGGGTGGGGGGAGTGTAGAACAAGCAGGCCAGCCATGTTGAAGAAGCTGATATCCTGGCTTACCCCAGGAAACATCTGGATGAGATCCTGGGATCAATTAACTGCTAACTACTAGATGGGCCAGATCTCATTTGTAAACTTATGTTCATATTTGGATATTCAGATCTGGGGTTC
The DNA here is from genome assembly GCF_040954835.1 of Lepisosteus oculatus. Taxonomy (NCBI): domain Eukaryota; kingdom Metazoa; phylum Chordata; class Actinopteri; order Semionotiformes; family Lepisosteidae; genus Lepisosteus; species Lepisosteus oculatus. The sequence goes on along the minus strand of NC_090722.1, from coordinate 4,219,910 downwards.
CGAACAACAAGGTAAACAGATGTCTTTGCCTTTTCTTAAAAACCTGTTGAATCAGACCCCTGATTGCTTTCTTCTGCACAAGTGTGTGCGTGAGACCTCCCACCCTTTCTACGTGCCGCCCAGTGTAGCTGTCGTCTTTTGGAAAATACAGAAGTGTGCTCACAATGATCAATCAATGAGCTTTATTCCTTGATTTTCTTTTGTATTTGCTGTCCAGCTTTCCCAATCAAGCCATCCACGTCAAACTGCTATTCTTAAGGATGGATAGCGTTGGATTGGGCCAAGATAATGACACAGAGCACAGCTGGGAAGAGCTCCTTGTCCACACTGGGCTGGTGAATCTGTTTCGCTCACAACTTTATACAGCACAATGCTCATCGATCAAGGGCCTGACAGCTGCTCTTTCTGCCAGAAGACGACCCAGATCTGGAAATCTACAGTTTGACCCAAACACTGCTTACTACCCGGGCGACTCCTTTCCTCATTCGGCATCCCAGCCCTTGAACTGGGCTTTGCTCTCCGAGTGTCATTAAGAGGGAAAAGGACGGTCTGTTAGCACGATTTCCTTCTCTGTCCCCGACCCAAAGGCGGGAGAGCCACTGACCCGGAGAAGGACCCGGCTGGCCCCCTCTCTCTCCCCCGCCGACAGCACGAAGTGCTGGCCCTCCAGAGAGCAGCTCACCTCCACCTGGTCGGCATGGCAACCCGAGAGCGCGCCCGTGATGCTCTGGGAGACACGAGGAGGAGAGAAAGGGAACATTACAGAAGGGGGGGGGGGGGGATTGGAGAAATAGGGAGCATTTGCAAGCGGTACCATATTTTTGTCCTAAAAATTTACCCTAAATTAATTGGCTCCAACCATCTTTTTACAAATCTTCCTGAATCCTCACGTTTAATTACTACAGTTGAGCCCAGCCTTCTAATCGTCTATGCCGAGATGTGCACCGCAGCAGTTTTGCAGGAATGACCCGAGGCGCCCGGGGTTACACACCTGAACGAACCGGGCGCACTGGGGCAGGCGGTTCCCTTCCGCCAGGTAGACCAGGACTCTCTTCGCGCTCGCCATCGCCCCCTGCTGGCAGCACAACACGTGTTTTTTTCCCGGCCCAGGAGATCACAACAGATTCGGTCCCGGCTGCCGAACAGAACCCCACCGCTGCACTGCAAATTCCTGCTTCTGGGACCCAGCAGAGTGAGTCCGGAACCTACCGGTGGGTCCAATACAAGTGTGAACGCAAACCGCCACACGGAGGCTCCAGTGAAGACTGCCCCGGTGCTATCCCGCAGCGCCCCCAAACCCCAAATGCACCGATATTTTTGTCAAACGCCTGTGATGTATCGTCGCAATTCCCAGAATAACTCTCTGATATTTTAAATAACACCAGCCCTTACTTCAGAAGAGGGCTGAGTGCAACGAATGTGCTCATTGCAGACCTTATACGATCACGTCGGCTAGCAAGGCGCTATTTTAAATGCCGTGCAAAAAAAAAAATATTCTGCAGCACACATTTGGACAGACCACATTTCTAGACGCTCAAATTCGGGATGGGAGGTCACGTTTTCCCGAATAATCCATTGACACCCCCCTCTTCTGCTGCGTTAATTCCTCAGGAGTTACAGAAGGAATTTGCACTCGAGATCAACGCACAGGAACCAAGTCGGCGTGGCTTCCTGGTTCCTGTCGGCGATAAGGGATTCGTGTAGGAAATAGCGACCTCTGCCGTCCGCCTGGGGAATAGACGAGTTAAATGAACAGCAGCTCATACTTGACATTCCCGGCCGGCGCCCATTGACTGTCCAGCTGAGTCTCACAGCGACCCGGAGCCGTGCTGGACTCAGCGTCTACTCGCACGCTCATGTTAATGCAGAGATGATCTCTGGGCTTCTTCGGAATGAGAGGAAAATACATTTAAAAAGGAGGACAGCAGGCACTTTAATCTTTTTACAGGCGGGGCTGCGGAGTCTACAACAACCTCCCAGCTGTATTCAGAGCTGATACCCTCTGGCAGGAGTGTCTGGGTACTGGTCCTGAAGAGCCCCAGTTAAATTAAGTCATTTATAGGTCATTTAAAATGAAAAACTTCATAATCCTCAGGCCTCAAGGACCCGAGTTCTCTCAAATGAACAGACAGCTTGCTTGATTCATCAGTAGCTCACAGGGGTTGCTAGATTTAAGAAACAGGTGACCTCTCAGACTGACTGGACCAGGGCTCCCCAAGACCTGGGCTGAGTACCCCCGTAAGTACGTGGCTGCGTCAGCATGCGTAGGCTGCAAAGGAACAAGTAAAGGTTTAGTCCATGCTAGAAAGAAAACAGACACAACGTTTCAGCTGTGGAGCCTTCTTTGTGTCCACAAGATGCTCTGCAGCCAAAACGTTGTGTCTGTTTTCTTTCCCGCATGGAATAAACCTTCACTTGTTCCTATTGGAACATGTGAAACTACACTTTAATAGTAAAAGGGAATTTTGTCTAAGGGAGCAAATTCTTATGAGGATTAATATGAGGGCTCAAAGTAGTGACAAGTGACAAATGACAAATGCCTAGACTGTGATTGACAGTATATTGGGTAGCCAATCATTGACTGATTGAAATTGACTGAAAAGCACTTCTTGGTCAGCCAATCACACCAGGGTATTGAAGACACATCTCCCCTGTCCAGCCAATCACACCAGGGTATTGAAGACACATCTCCCGGGCAAGCCAATCACACCAGGGCATTGAAGACACACACACACACACACACACACACACACACACACACACACACACACACACACACTGGCCAGCTAATCACACCAGGGCATTGAAGACACACACCCCCTGGCCAGCTAATCACACCAGGGCATTGAAGACACACACCCCCTGGCCACAGTGAACCCATGACAGGGGCAGCTGGGATATGTTGCTGATAGGAAATGAGATGTAACTATCCAGTGCAATCACAATCAGAATGCATTTTCTTTCATTTGTAGCAAATACATTATCAGTTGGAGGTGACCTCTGTTACCAGAATTATGAAGTCAAGGGCATGAAGCACAGCACTCTTGCATCATAATCCACCCTTTTATAACTTCAAATTGGTGATTGATCTTTGATGTCTCCATCAAACAACCAGTTGGGTGTGTTTTACAAGACAAGCAAGCAGGTGGCAGCAGAGCACAACGGCAGACATCAGTAGTAATGTAGTGCTTTACTCAAACAGCTCTTTTCTGGACACTCCACTCAAAGCACATTACTTTACTTTAGGGCCAGCGCTTACAGTATGTATATAGACAGGCATCTTTTCATCTGAATCAGAGAGGATTGATGTATTATGTTCTTATGGAGATTACCAGTCGAGCCATAGGCAGACCTGGAGTGCTGTCTGTGTGGAGTTTGCATGTAATGGGGATCCCCTCCACCAGCACCAGTGTAGAGCCCCACCTGGATGATGCGCCAGTCCGCTCCCCACACCAGCTCTCGGCTCTCAGGGAGGAGAGCAGAGTGATGAAGCCAGTTCAGAGAGGGGGGTTATTAGGAGGCTGTGATTGGTAAGGGCCAGGGGGGGAATTTGGTCACGATGCTGGGGTAACACGCCTGAAGCCAACATATGAGAATGCACTTGATCCAAAGCAATTTTAAATTATTTTATGGAAAGGGATAAACGTGCAAAAAACGTAAAAGTTTGGAGCAGTGTAAGATTATGTGAAAAACAAAGTGCAATCACCCCCAATCAGAGTGAGACATTTAATCTGAAGAACAAACATTTCAGCACTTTTTGTGGTTATGTCACAGTGTAAGGAGAAACCAGAGACATCAGTGAACAGGCTTCAGTTTGATATGGAGAAAAACATGGTAACAGTGATCAGTCAGGACTGCTTCATATACAGGGATCTGGGTGCCTTCATATGCTGCTGTCTTAGACCACAGTGTCCATCAATCACAGTACCCTCTCCATGCACGTCTGCTGTCTTCCACAGTCCTTATTGGTCAAGGGGAAGTGTGGGCTCTGACTTGGAGGAGTGCATTGTGGGAGTGGGGATGGTGTCAGTCTCTCAGCACACAGCCTCTCTCTGCATGCCATGGATGCACAGAAGCATGGAGTAGACCTCCTCGTCCATCATTCCCTGCAGAAGAAGAAAGGCTATTACTGTTGCCCACCACCGGGTGGCGCTGTGGGACCTGTCTGTTCCGTTAAGTGCCAGAGTGGCAGCAGGATTCACAGATCACGCACTGAAATGTTGAAACGTTCTAAAGATGTGGAACAAATAGTTTGAATCTGTAAAATTAAGATGCTTAATTGAGGGATGATTTGGAAAAAAAACGTTTTTTCCTTACCCGAAGGTTTCCAGCTTGCCCATAACAAATTACTGACTCATCGCATGGATTATTTGCTATATATAGATAAAACAATTACATGATCTCCAGGTCTTTGTAAGGTGGCCAATTAAAATGCTCTGGAGTGTGGCTCTGCAGAACCAGGAATTGTCCTGGGGAATCAACGATTGTCCAGGTTTGGGTTATTATTTTGTGACCAGAAACTGGGGGTGACCAATGCATTACGTCTACAGCAGGCTTAGTCACTAAATGCATTTGTGTGTCTGCCTGTGAGAGAACATGTATCTTTATGGACATTACCTGTGCTGCGCTCAGCAGGTGAGTCCTGTACACTGAAACTATGTCCCGATGTTGTTTCCTGACGTCCTTGCAAAGAGAGGGAAATTCCAGCTGGGATTAAGTGAAGAAAAAAAAGCATTTTGCCATTCTGAGGCTTTCCCAGTTACCGCTTAAAGGACGCTTGCTATTGGTACTAAACACAGGAGGCACATCTTTACGCCAGGAGGTATGGATGTCTGCGACAAATCACCCAACGTATTGCTGAAGCAATCTCCCAGGAGTTCATCAATAAATAAGCTGCTTAAAGGTAAATATGCAGGCTCCCCAAACAGCTTATTCTTGCAATGTAACCCCAATCTCAAAAAAGCACAGAGAGATATCCGGAGAGCCAAAATATGCATCCATTTCTAAATGCTTTACCCAGTACAGGGCAGGAGCCTGAGCCAGAGCCTATCCCAGCAAGCAGCAAGTGCAAGGCAGGATACACCCTGGGCGGGACGTCAGTCTACTGCAGAACAGACACAGGCAGGCACACACTCACACCAGGGCCAATTTCCCCAGAAGCCAATTAACCTACCAGCATGGACTTCAGTAGGAAACTGGAACACTCAAAGGAAACCCATGCAAACACGGTGAGAACATGCAAACTCCACACAGACAGCACCATCCCAGGTCCGGAATTGAACCCGGGGCCCCATTGCCACAAGACAGCAACGCACTGTGCGACTGTACCACTGTGCAGCCAAAATGGCAGGCTCTAATTCCCAAAGAGGAGTGGTGAAAGAGAGAAGGCAAGGGAGGAGAGGGGAGGGAAAGGAAGAGAGAAGGAGAGGGAGGAAGAGGAAAAGAAGAAGAGAGTGCCTGGGTGGGTGTGGGCTACCAGCGAATTCCCGGCACAGTGAACGCTAAACTGGACTCATCTGGGATTTTCTAAGGAATACTGTGATGAGCTCCTGGGATCAATCAGTAACCAGGATTAAGAGCGAGTCTCACGGGCAGGATGCCCTTTTCCCCTTCGTTATCTTTATTATCTCCGTTGTGCAGTGCCAGGGCATCTCCTTCACACTGCCAAGACTTGCTGCAGCTCAGCCCAGCTCAGCCCACAAACAGCGGTGAGGGACACAGCAGCCGAGCTGCAGTGCTGATCTCTCTCACATGCGCCAGTTTCAGACTGCTCCTCAGCCACTTGAAACCCAAAGGGTCTGGTCTCTGCAAGGGAGCTGTATTGTTTTACAGGAGAAACCCCTGTCCATAGACTCCCCCTTCTCCCCTCCCCTGAACATTGATACAGGGTACAGAGGCAGATCCTGGTCATAAAGACCTCCCCACCCACAACAGACAGCAGACAGAACTGGCACAGGTGGTGTGTCTTTCCTTAATAAAACTTTACAGGGGTGTATTATTCTAAAGACAACTCTTGCTTTATTCAATTCTATTGCAAGCCTTAGTCTCAAATCTTTAAATAATGTAGTGGTCTTTACCATCTGGGGTAATTAGGCAATTAAGGCTCAGTTCAGTAATTAATGGATTGACAGGATGCAGCTCTCGTGTGGCCATTGCTTGCTGAGATAGCCTCCAGCTCCCCACAACCCTAAATTGGATGAAGTGGTCAGAAAATGGGTGGATGGTCGAGGAAGTCGAGGGCAATATTTCTATTGGATTAAAGGAGATGTATTCACAAACCTGCTTGTTTACAGTGTAATATGGCTGCTTCACATCACTGGAAGTTTTGTTGCCTCATTCTGACTCGCAGAACATGATGCTGTGCATCCCTGAAAATTTTGTCTATTTTGTGATGTAAATTGGAAGTTTTACATGATGCTGTGTACATTTACTTTCATTGTGGTTTGTAATGCACTCATCAATGCTGATTCCTTCTAACCCCCGAACCATAAAAATAACATTGCAGTTCTCCTTTAAACTTCACCAGCACCAACTGTGCTCCATCTCCATAGATTCTGTTTCAGAATGTATCCATTCAATGTGCTTCTGAAAGTGGCAATGTGAACTTGACTTAGAGATAATGCAACAACAACACAATGCCAAGCACAAAAGAGAGGAGGCACAAACACACTCATGTCTATTCCTCCACCACCACCTCTCTCCATCCCTATTATCTGTCTGGTTTCACGCCCCTCCACACACGCACATGCCCCCCCCCCATCTGACCTCACCTGGATCTGCTCCCTCAGCAAGCGCGTCTCTTCTCTGAGGGAGGCTGTCTGGGTCGACAGGGTCTCCAGCTCTGACTGCAGCACACTGATCTGGGAGCAGGAAAGGGAGATGTCTGGGTTTCAGGCTGGCCGAACAGTGGTGTGAACCGGGCGACTTTTGAAAACCCGTGAGCCGATTTCCTCTTCTTGTCTGGGGAGGTGGGGAGGAGCTGCTGGGGTGTCAGGGATTGAGGTGCTTGTCTATACTAGGATGTTACTCACCACCATCTGGACAACACAGATCACGAGCACATATTCCCCTGCCGAGACTTCACAGGTCTGGGGCTCATTTTCCTGCACTTTTTTCTCTAATTTGCCCAAATAATTTCCTAGATCTCGAGAAAGGCTGCATGATGACAGCACTCAGACTAAGCCGCTTTGTAGCCTGTCTTACGTTCTCATACCTGTGAAGTCCAGTGCTCCTAGCTTGCAGTCTGATCAGGAGCTAAGGAAAACGTGAGCCTGACCTGGGATGAGAAACTACTGAGGAAAGCTCAATTATTACGGGAAGTGGTGCTGGTGGACCAGTAGGTGGCGCTTGCACGCTTTGTCCCCCCCCCCCCTTGATTCAATTGGCGCTGCAGTTTCTCACCCCTCCCCCTGATCTGCTGGGCAGCAGGGCTGCTGGGCCCCCCAAGAGGAGCAGCACTTCAGCGGGGAATGAAATGGGCCCTTATATTTAAACCAGTTCAGGTGGGCAGCTGCATCGGCATGCGTATTCTGCAAGTAATAGGTTTATTCACAGCCGAAATGTTGTGTTTAATCTCTTCTCTTTTCAGCATGGAATAAACCTACTACTAGTTCCTTATACTTAAAGCTGGGTGTCTGGGATCCTCAGGGATCTGAGATCCCTGGGTGTCTGGGATCCTCAGGGATCTGAGATCCCTGGGTGTCTGGGATCCTCAGGGATCTGAGATCCCTGGGTGTCTGGGATCCTCAGGGATCTGAGATCCCTGGGTGTCTGGGATCCTCGGGGATTAAAGCTGCAGAATGAGGTTCATTGTTACTGCCTGTCCTACCCAGCGATGGGTGATCTGAGAGACGGGCGACGGCTGATCGGTCGAGCCTACCGTGTGGGTCTTGTCCTGGCAGGCCCTGCTGAGCTTCTCTTCCCTGGAGCGGAGCAGCAGCACGTTCTCCATCAGCCCGCGCGCCTCCCGCTCCCTCTCCCCCAGCCGCGCCTCCAGGGCCGCCACGCGGCCGCCCAGCTCCGCGCCCCGCCGCCTCTCCTCGGCCGCCTCCCGCCGCGCGGCCTCGCACTGGGCGGACAGGCGCCTCAGCTCCCCCTGCCGGGCGGCCGCCTGCCCCTCGGCCTCCGCCAGCTGGCTCCGCCCCCGCGCCTCCAGGCCGCGCACCTCGGCCTGCAGGCGGCCCACCTCGGCCTTCCTCCGGCCCAGGTCCCCCGTCAAGCCCTCCACCTCGGCGCGCAGGCCGCCCAGCTCCCTCTCCAGGCCGGCCACGGCCCGCTGGTGCTCCGCCCTGCTGATCGTCTCCCCCCCGCCGGCCTGCTCCGGGGCGGGGGGCCGGCGCCGGGCCTCGGCCAGCTCCGCCAGCTGGGCCGCCTGGGCCCGCAGCACCGCCTGGGCCTCCTGGTGCCTCTGAACCAGGCCGCGGACCTTGACGAACAGCGCCTCCACCGCCCGCGACTGGAACCCCGTCCCCGAGCCGTCCCCCCCCCCTTCCTCCTGTGCCTCCTGGGGGTCGGGGGGGAAGCAGTCCCCCAGGGCTCGGATCTCGGCGTCCTGCCGCTCCAGCCTGGCCCGCAGCTTCCCGGAGACCTGCGGACACAGGTCAAGCCTCGCTACACCGGAGGGCACGTGCTAGCACAGGGGGCACGTGCTGCCGAAAGCCCCCGGCTCAGGTCACAGGTCCCAGGCTCCAGTGCAGGCGTCTCTGCCGTCGCGAGGTTAAACCTCGCGTTGTGCAAAATCGCCCAATAAAAATAACAGGGCTTATGGGAAAAACAGGGCTGGGGCAGACCACTCAGAACCTAACCAAATGCCTAACCAAAGCTCTGCCAAATTTAATAAAGATCCGAATGCAAACGTTAGCGCAGTTTAAATACACATCAAGTTCACCCCCTGAAATTGTATCGCCAGCACACGTTTAAGACAACATTCTTGCCACCTTGTCTGCTCATATTTACGGCAATGCAGGAGATTCCGTGAAAACAGCAGGAAAACTGAGGAGCGCCTCCCAATTAGCACTTCCAAAACAAAGCAGTGAGCATCATATGTATTCCTTCGTGGACCCCCGCCTTCAGTTGTGTCACCCCGTGATGCGAAACGTAAACATGTCGGGGATGAACCCATGTGAGTTTCTCGTTATACAGACATCTTTTCCCTATTTACCAATTGCGTAAGGAGCCAACTCGTGTTTTGGAAACTCGCGTAATAGCAGAGATCACTGTATTTCCTAGGACTTATTCGGCACGACGTTCAGCTAATTGGATCAGCTTTCCAGGAGTGAGTTACTGGTGGAGTCTAGACTGCGCTCTCTCGCGGGCTGTAACTGTTATTTTTAAAGCGCCTTTCCAAGCTCTAGGACGCTGTACGTGACGATAAAGAAAAAGACAAAAGAAGCACAATGAAAAGCACAAGAAAGAAAAAAGATGAGAACGGGTTCATAAGGATCGAATTCAGGGCAATCAGACGTAGGCCCTGGTGGAAAGGCGGGTTTTGAGTTTGGATTTGAAGAGAGTCGAGGAATATGTTTCCTATAGAGTCTGAGGTAAGGGCATTCCATAACAATGGAGCAGCAAGAGGAAAGGCAGAAGGCTCTCAGAGTCCGAGATTTAGTCCCTAGTACAGTGAACAAGGGATCAGCCTCAACTGAGCGGAGCCTACAGGTTGGAGTGTATACATGGAGGAGTTCAGAGAGGTATGAAGGAGACAGATCTTTTAAAGCCTTAAAAGTCAGTAACAGTATCAGCCTGCAACTCACAGTCTGCAGGCCACTGAAGCTCAGCAGGTGTGAGCCTGGTCAGTACCTGGATGGGAGACCTCCTGGGAAAAGCAGGCTGCTGCTGGAAGAGGTGTTAGTGGGGCCAGTAGGGGGCGCTCACCCTGCAGTGTGGGTCCTAATGCCCCAGTATAGTGACGGGGACACTGTACTGTAAAAAGGCGCTGTCCTTCGGATGAGACATAAAACCGAGGTCCTGACTCTCTGTGGGCATTAAAAACCCCAGGGTGTTTCTCGAAAAGAGTAGGTGTGTTACCACAGTGTCCAGCCAAATTTCCTCCCTGGCCTTTACCAATCATGGCCTCCTAATAACCCCCCTCTCTGAACTGGCTTCATCACTCTGCTCTCCTCCCTGAGAGCCGAGAGCTGGTGTGTGGGGAGCGGACTGGCGCATCATCCAGGTGGGGCTGCACACTGGTGGTGTTGGAGAGGATCCCCATTACACGCAAACTCCACACAGACAGCACCCCAGGTCTGCCTATGGCTCGACTGGTAATCTCTATAAGAACATAATACATCAATCCTCTCTGATTCAGATGAAAAGATCCCTGTCTATAAACATACTGTAAGCGCTGGCCCTAAAGTAATGTAGGAGTGAATTGTAGTGTAGGAGTGATCTACTGAGAAGAGGAGCCCATAGACTAAAGATTTACTCCTTTGGAGGAGTAGTCCCTGTGTGCTGGACCCGGGTTCGATATACTTACCTCCTTCTCTCCGGCCAGGTCCTCCTCCAGCTGCGACACCGCTCGTCTCCGCTGCTCCTCCGCGAGCTCTCCCTCGGCGCCGCCGGTGGGGGACCGGCGCTGGCCCTCGTCCCGGCAGTAGTCCTGGCTGCCTGCGGGGGCCGGCGTGGACTCGGGGGCGCCCCCCGGGCTTTCCGGAGAGAGGGGCTGGAAAATCCGGCCCATCCGCTTCCGCCAGAGCCCGGATTCTCCTCCGGGGGCGGGGAAGGGAGCTCCAGTCGGGGGTCCCAGACTGGCTCTGAGGTCGCTGGCTCGGGGGGAGAACTGGGGGTACACCGCCAGGCCGTGCAGAATGAATTTCTCCCCGTTCCCCGGCCCCGTTCCATTCGGCCCCTCCCACAGCCCCTTCTCCGACTTCCAGGGCCGCATCTGGCCCGGGACAGCCTGGGCGTTGCCGAAGTCGCCCACGGAGACGGGGCGCGAGGATCGGTCCTGCCGGCGCCGGGGGTGGGCCGGCTCCGGCCCGTCGGTTTTGGGGCTCCGGCGCCCCAGCTCGCCGCGCAGGCGCTGGTTCTGCGCCGTGAGCTTCAGCGTCAGCCGCTCCAGCTCCTGCACGGTGGTCTCCCACGATGCCTTGCACCGCTGGTGGTCCTCCAGTGAGACGTAGTCGGACCCCAGTTTTCCCTTGCAGGGCGGAGAAACAGGGGAGACTAAAATCAGCTCAAATCTTTGGCCCCAGGGTCACTTAGTGCACCACCTTTCCAGTCACATTTAGCTCCCAACTGTCACGACCGCCAGTCATCAGAGATCTACCCACAAATCAGTTCCAGCAGCAGACTAATCACAACAAGAGTCCCAGCGCGTGTTAAACCATCACCACCCGCTGTACCGTTCTGCACTCAGCTCTATTTACACCCTCAACTCTCTACTCTCCGCTAGGTACTCTCCTACCTCGCCCTTTTGAAAAAACCCTTTCGGCTTTTTGGACTTAGTCTTTCTCTTGACCACGGACACGTCTGACGATTTGGATTGGACACCTGTGTTCTTGCTGCCTCTATTCTCTCTCTCTCGTCTGCAGAGGATCCTCCTACTTCCACACTTGGATTCCTTACACCAGCCAGCTTTCCTAAGATTTCACCACAGTTTTAACTTGTTAACTCTGCCTGCAGGTCACGGTGGAACATTTCTGCGGTGAAGAGTCTGCTGCACAGCCTGCACTCATTCACTCGTACATCACAGTGCATCAGTCAGTACAGTGACTAGTGAGCAGGAAGGGCAGCGTTCATGGGAACTCAAATGCACGTTTGCGACAACATGGAGACTTACAGCTCTTTCACAAAATTTGCAATTTTGTGCTCAATTCGAAATTTGTCAAATTCTTCTATACTGTCGATTAACATAACATAACATCACTTTATTGGCCCTATACAATTTCTTGCATTAAGAATTCATCTTTTCTCAGACCCCGGCTTGCTCTCCATGAGACACACAGACAGGGAGAGAAGCTGGGGGTCAGGGCGCAGGGTCAGCCATTGTACAGCGCCCCTGGAGCAGCTGGGGTGAAGGGCCTTGCTCAGGGGCCCAACGGCGTAGGATTCCTCTGCCGGCTGCGGGATTTGAACCGGCAACCTTCCAGCCACAGACGCAGATCCTGAGCCACAGAGCCACCTCTCCACCCGTAATGAATTATGTCAACGAGATTTAATAACCCGTCTGAGGAATGGGAACTGCGGTTCCCCTTTAAGGCGTTCTCGATTTTTCACGGACCCTGGGTGCCCCCTGCTCACCTTGAGCCTGTCCAGCTCCCCCTGCAGTGCCTCGCTGAGCCTCCGCCTCGACACGCGCTCGCCGACGGCCTCGCGGTAGCTCTGCCTCACCTCCCTCAGCAGCGCCCTCAGCTCCGCGATGGTGCCCCCCAGCACCTGCCTGCCTCTCTCCAGCTGCCCCCCGGGCACGCTGCCCTGAGCCCGCTGCCTCTCTTCCTGCAGGGTCCGCTCCAGCTCCTGCAGCCTCGACTCCAGCGCCTCCTTCTCCACCGCCGACTCGGAGATCTACAGTACAAGACACAGAGCTTTAGGGCCACCGCTGTACGTATATATAGACCGGGAACTTTTCATCTGAATCAGAGTGGATTGGTGCTCTTATAGAGACTACCAGTCGAGCCATAGACAGGAGTGCCTGTCTGTGTGGAGTTTGCATGTTCTTGACTTTTTCTAGATGCACATCCAAAAGAGGAGCTGAGGTTGGGGACCCCTTCCCCCAGGTGCTCCAGTTTCCTCCCACAGTCCAAAGACATGCTGGTGGGTTAACTGGCTTCTGGGAAAACTGGCCCTGGTGTGAGTATGTCTGTGTGTGAGTCTGGTCTGTGTGTGCCCTGTGATGGCCTGGCGCCCTGTCCAGGGTGTACCCTGCATTGCGCCCATTGCTCGCCACGTCAGCCTCCAGCTCCTCTACGGTTCTAAAAAGGAAGAAGATTACCAAGATTGCCAGGATTGATCTAACTGCATGCATTCTCATGGATGAAGACAAACAGCGAGCCTTTAAGACTTAGTGCCAGCATGCCAGCATACTGCTGGACTCTCAGCTGTCTATATAATCTAATAAGGAACGGTAGGAATTTTAGCAGATCAGTACAGCTATTTCCTAAAACAAAGCACACGGACACCACACCACCCCTCCGCCCCCGCAGACCCGGACCTGCCCCTCCAGGTCGGCGATGACGGTGCTCTGCATCCTCTTGCGCGTCTCGTACTGCCCCAGCACGGCCCGCATGTTCTCCAGGTGGCCCTCGATCTCGGCCAGCCGCCTCTCCGCGCTACTCTTGCCCTCCAGGGCCTCCTCCAGCCTCTGCGCCGCCTCCAGGCGCTCCTCCTCCACGCTCTGCTCCAGGAGCACAATCACACAGGGGCTCAGTCAGCTCCCCCAGGCCAAGAGCACAATCACACAGGGGCTCAGTCAGCTCCCCCAGGCCAAGAGCACAATCACACAGGGGCTCAGTCAGCTCCTCCAGGCCAAGAGCACAATCACACAGGGGCTCAGTCAGCTCCTCCAGGCCAAGAGCACAATCACACAGGGGCTCAGTCAGATCCCCCTGGTCAAGAGCACAATCACACAGGGGCTCAGTCAGCTCCCCCAGGCCAAGAGCACAATCACACAGGGGCTCAGTCAGCTCCCCCAGGCCAAGAGCACAATCACACTGTTGGATTGGGCAATGCTCACTGTGTCTGAGGAGGGCTAAGCCAAGAAATGTTGTGTAATGTAATGTTGTGTAATGTGGTCAGGGTTGCCAAAAGAAAATATCTGGGTTTCCTAGGCCTGTATAAAACTGGGTTTCCTAAGACTATAAAATCTAGGTTTCCTAAGACAGTAAACATCTGAGTTTGCTGAGCCTGTAAATACTTGTGATTCCCAAAACACATGATTCAATACCCTCATTGAAGTTCGTACTTGTACACCTGGAAACAAGCCAGGGCCTGAGTGAAGCTCAGGGATTCTGGAACCGGAATTCTGTCGCTATGTGTCCCAGGCCCTGGCAGGTCAAAAAACCTAAACACATCTTGGATACATTGAAACAGCAGGCTAAAAATGGTGCAAAACGCCTAGAAACCCCGTCTCTGAATCAGTTGTTTGGCAGAGTGGGGCAGCTCTTCTACTGTGCTCTGGAGTTTTGTCTGATCTAAGCTGTTGCCAATCAGTGAGCTAATAGGCAATGTTAGCTTTGGTATTCAGATTTTTAGGGTAAATTTCCATCCTAGATCCCTCTAAATCCTGCTGGGCACCGGTTCTCCAGGAAAAGGGGTGCCCCCCCCTTTGACGGAGCCATTCACAGCAAGACTGTGAATAGTGAGACAGTTCAGTCTCTCTCCCAAAGGAAGTACCTCTCTTTTCTTCCTCCTCTTCACTTCCACTTCCCTCCTCACGTCCTCCGGCCTCCTCGGACTCCCCTTGCTCCCTCTCCTCTCCCGCAGGAGTGCGGCCAGCCTCTCCAGGAGCTCCTCCGCCTCTCCCTCTCCACCTCCCTCCCCCTCCTGCTCCAGCACGGCCTGCAGAGCCCCGGCCTGCTGCCTCAGCCTGCCTCGCAGGGCATCGACCTCCCTGGCCAGGGTCTCGCACCGCCTCCCTCTCAGACTCAGCTCCCGTCTCAGCTGGGCGGCCTCCCTGCTCTCCTCCTGCCTGGGCCTCAAGTGCCGGTCTGTGGCCTCCTCCTCTGCGACCTCCCCAGGCATCGGCTCAACTGCGACACTGGGGATTCCCTTTGAAGAGGCCCGAGAATGAATATCTATTCTTAACATAATCATTTGACATTTCATTTCATTTGCATCACCCTTTCCTATACTATTCAAACACTGACATGTTGTTGTGCATCACTTTGTAAAGTGTGATTTATACAAGTTTAAGAATATGCACCATGATTATCAAGAGTCAAGACACTAAAATGGAAATGGACTGGACACACAGAAAAGAAAGTTTGTTAAACCAAGGAAATAACATACTGAATCAAGGGAGCAAGACCAATTAAAATGAAGACATTCTAAAGGAAGGCAAGAGGACATCACTGAGTCTGCAGAAGCCAATTGGACAAGAAAGGCCAGATCAGTCAGAAGAGTATTAGGGAGTCCTGTCTGCACTTGTTTATTCCTATTATGCTGAAGATGATGAACTGCTCTATGACATTGCTCAAGGAGTCACCTCTTCATCATCACTGCCTTACCCTTGTGTTCTCTGCATTGTATAATGTCACCTCTTCTGGTCCTGGAAGGACAAAGGACAGCGTATTGGAGCAGACAACACAATAGCGAACAGGAAAAGGTTACAAATACAAACATTTGGTACATCTAGCTCATTTGGCAGGACTGGCCAGTTTGCTCCAGACCCCCACCACCCTTTGTGTAAAGACACACCTCCTGTTTCCAGGTTTAAACCCACTGTTTCCCTGTTGGCCCTGAAGTCATCCTCAGGGCTGCGGTACAGTATGTGTCAATACCTTTCATTTTTTAGTGCTATTTAATATAAAAAGATCAACTGAGTTCGTTCCAGTAGAGACCAGTGGATCAATAGGAAGTGATAAGCAGAGAGGTGGGTAACTTGCGCTCAGTAATTTGTTACCTGCAGGCACCTGGTGCGGAGCACTCAGCAGACCAGAGATCTCGTGCTTCTCAGCCTCCCTGGCATAGTGGACAGCATCTCTACCCAGCTGGTCTAGGGGTGTGGGGTCGGCACCCAACTTCAGCAGCCCGGCCACTGTGTCCAAACACCCTGCACCTGCTGCCAGCATCAGTGGGGTCCTGTAAAGAGGACCATTGTGTGACTGGGACACACAAGCGTGCCCACGTACACCCCCCCTTGGACAGCTCCTGCGTAGACACAACCCTACACAAGACTGACACAGTAGGGTTTGGTGGTACATGTGCCTCACTGCCCTCCATAGCATTTCTACCATGGCAATCTGCATCAGACACGCACTCTGACATTGACACACACCCACAGCTAGACATCAGACAAGCGCTCGCTGAAACTTGCGTGACACACTCACCCACAACTATCGTCTTTGAGGTCAGTTCTCATTACTATCTTCCCGACAAGATCTAAAGATCCAACATCTAAGATCTAACAAGACCTTAAAAGAGACATAGGCAACAGTTTTGTCTGCTTCTATACTTATTTTGCAGATTTAAGCCTTACAACGCTAAGATATTTGCTGTACATCCTAAACACACAATCTGTACATTGAGAAGGCGGGAATATTCCTTAAAGTGTGGGTTCCACTGGACAGACGTCTGCTTCACTACTACTAATGACAAACTGATGCACTGCTGCCTCGCAGCTCCAGGGTCCTGGGTTTGATTCTGGCCTGGGAACGCCTGTCTGTGTGGAGCTTGCATGTTCTCGACTCAAGTGCACAAGCTTACTCTAGATGCACATCCAAAAGAGCAGCTGAGGTTGGGGACCCTTTCCTCCAGGTGCTCCGGTTTCCTCCCAGAGTCCAAAGACATGCTGATGGATTAATTGACTTCTGGGAAAACTGGTCCTGGTGTGTCTTTGTTTGTGTCTGGGCTGTGTGTGCCCTGTGATAGCCTGGCGCCCTGTCCAGGGTGTACCCTGCATTGCACCCAATGCCTGCCAACTCCAACTCCCCTATGACTCTCAATAGGAAGAAGATTATCAAGATTGCCAGGATTGATCTAATTGCACGGTCCAATGACAAGCTGGTAGGTTAATTGGCTTCTGGGAAAAATGGCCCTGGTGTGAGTGTGTGTCTGTGTACCCTGTGATGGACTAGCGTCCTGTCCAGGGTGTACCCTGCCTTGAGCCCGTTGCTTGCCCTGATAGTCTCCAGCCCTTCCCCCACCCACCCCCGCCCAGATTTAGATAAAGGGGTTAGAAAATGGGTGGAGGGATGTGCCATCCAGGGTGGCATTTCTGGCCAGCAGGAGTCACTGCTTCCCCACAGGTGTGGCCCTACCTGCCCCGCCCGTCGGCAGCATTCAAGCGCGCCCCTCTGCGTGCCAGCTCCTCGCACACTGCCCGCCGCCTGTGCGCGGCCGCCAGCATCAGCGCGGTGCTCCCCTCCTGCAACAGACACAGAGAGGGAGTAATTAACGCCACCCCTCATCTCACCAGCAAGGCAAGGCCCAGTGGCGGCCTGCGTTGGCGCCTGAGCTCATTCAGGGTTTTCCAGTGTGCCAAAATAATAATAACAATAATAATAATTGCTTACACTTATATAGCGCTTTTCTGGACACTCCACTCAAAGCACTTTACCAGTGCTCCCCTCCACCACCACCAGGGTGCAGCCCCACCTGGATGATGCAACGGCAGCCATAGTGCGCCAGAACGCTCCCCACACACCAGCTCTCAGTGGAGAGGAGAGCACAGTAATGATGCCGATTCATAGAGGGGGATTATTAGGAGGCCATGATTGGTAAGGGCCAATGGGAAATTTGGCCAGGACGTCTGGGCCATGAGGACCAGACATCCGCAACAGATTCCAGGTCCGCCCGTGGCATTCCCAAGCTTTCCCAGGGCAGCCGGGAGCTCGCGTCCTGCTGGTGCATCCTGGGATGGCCCGGTGGGGCTCCAGCAGAAGCCTCCAGGGAGGGGATTTCCTTATGCCAGGTGCCCGAGCCTCCTCTCCTGGCTCCCCCAGATCCACAGGTGTGGGACTGTACCTCCAGGCCCCCCTGGGATAGAAACCCCCCCAGCCCCGGTGGGTTGAGCGGTGACCTCATTTCCACTGCTAGTACCCCTAAGTTTTAAAAAAGACACTCACACCATCAAACTGACAGAGGCTGAAAAGGGGTGCAGCCGTAATCCTTTTCGGGGTACATCATCAGGTCATAGGAAGGCGACCTTCATGTGTGACCTTCTGACAGGAAGACAGCGTTTCGGACCCCATCGTACTCTCTGACGGCTTCGGGAGAACGTCCTCTTGCGCAACACCGAGAACGTTTTGGACCAAAGCGCCAGTGAGCACGTGCAGCATTAGAGAATACTAAATCCCACGTTCACAATCAGGTCGGCCCACGCGCGAGATGAGATGACTGCAGCTTTTAATCCTGGATGGCCTTGTTCCAGATTTTTCAGACTGTTCCATTTTATTTCACCCACTGCCCGTCGTCCTCAATCTAAAAGATTTATTGTCCTATAATCCAGCGGCAACATGGTGGAAATAACACCGATTTCTGCAAACACACCCCTGTTTTGCTGGAGCCTGACAGCTCCTGCTTATAGCACCTGCAGACACATACAGTATGAGGTCAGGCTTAACAAATCCCTAATGCAATAACAGTCCCAGGAGCCTGGGTGCACTGACAGAGCAGAGGAGGGATCAGCCACTACCTATAACGCAGAGAGAGAAGGCAATGTCCAGAAATATCCTCCATTATAAAGAAAGCCGATACGGCGATAAGACCTGACAGGTTCGGGCTTGCAGCACGCACAGCTGTTCCCAGAACTCCCCAAGTTTCATGCCCCGAATTCTTTAATTTTTATATTTCAGAACAGAAACATTAACAGGAAAGTTCCTCTTCGCCCCCGCTGTGTCTATCTGGTGTGAGAAGATTCAGAGCGTCTCCCAGTTTTACAAGACAAGGGAACTAGCGCACAAATCTGGAATCTGTCACCGCCTGTCAAGAGTGTACCTTTGTGTCCCACAATTCATGCCCGGGACGTCTGCCATTTCTGCCCTGTTCTGTCTCCTGTGTAACATTACAGCTTGATTTTCTGTGCTCTTCTTTAACTGAGGAATTTGAACGAATTCTAAGTGAGGCTTAAGAATGCCGACTGCTGGAGCTTGCTGGACACACATCGAATTGCAGAGTCATTCGGAGATTGCGGGACCTTTTGGGGACAACACAGGTCCCTCTTAAAAGAGCTTGTTCAGGGTCATTCTTTATGTGCGTTCAGGATCTCGGCGTTGAGTGCAATATTCTGATGTTTGTTGAAACAGCACGGCAACAATTTGCGTGCCCACCAGGAAAAACTACACGCTAAAGAGGACTGATGGGAAAATATGTCTGCTGATCTAATTTCTCTTGGTTGTCTTTTGCCTTCACTAGGAGTGTGCTTTCACAGGCTGAGGAGAAGGGTGAAAGAATAGCAATCAGGGGGATTCTCTCTTCCCATAGTAACTAGCATGTTAAATTTGTCCCACCCCCTTTACACCCACCCCAAGACGTGGCTCGACTTTTGGGGCATTATTTCCATTAAACTCCAAAGTCCCATCAGACATCAAGAGACTACAACATCCCCCCACACCTCCATATAGGGTGACAGGTATAGAGCTCTGACATCTGATCTGTAAGGCATCATCGTCTCTCAGCAGCCTTCTGCTCCATGCCTGCAGGCTGTGAGGAGATGAGGTCACCCTCACCTGGTCGCTGGCCTCAAGGGGGACTCCATGTTCACAAAGCAGACTGACCGAGGAGACACACCCCGAAATTGCTGGGAAAAACAACACGCCAGTCAGAGCAGAGAAACTGTGGCAAGCCTGCACACACACACACACATACACAATTGCAACGCAGTTACCAGCTGCTCCTGCATGAACCTGCCTATTTCCTCTTTTGGGGTTTTACATTTTCCAATATGTGTTTTACTTTTCAGGCTCCTAAAACCTGGGAGTAGTCAGTGATGGGTGATATTGTTGACCTACATGAGTGTTTATTCCTGCTCATGTGAGACTTGTGTCTGTACACTCAATCGCATTATAAATGCTAAGAATTTATGACTGCCTGTAATAGACACACTGTAAAAGACATTGGTAGTAATAAATTCTTCACATTCCAAATCACACTGTGAAAACACATTATAGCTGAATTGACTGTATAAGAAACAACATAGGAACACACTGACCACACAGAGACACAAGCAAGACATACACCAAACGCACAGACACACACACATGTGCACAGAATGCACACTGAACACAGAGACACGAGCACAGACACACACTGAACACACAGAGACACGAGCGCAGACACACACTGAACGCACAGAGACACGAGCGCAGACACAAACCGAACACACAGAGACATGAGCACAGATACACACTGAACACACGGAGACACAAGCACAGACACAAACCGAACACACAGAGACATGAGCACAGATACACACTGAACACACGGAGACACGAGCACAGACACACACTGAACACAGGGAGACATGAGAGTGTGTGAACTGAGACTCCAGACTCTTTAGGAACAGAAAGCGAGTAATATTGATGATTCTAAATGTCTTTCCTTCCCTTTTAGCAAAAGCAAAAGAAGAAGGAAAAGGAGAGATGACAGAAGAAGAGGAGCTCACCAGCATGGTGCAGGGCAGTGCGCCCCCTGTTGTCAGTGAGGTCCACAGGCACATTGTGCTGAAAGACACAGAGATACACCTCACACACCCGCAGTATCCTTCAGTTCCTCAATTGCCATTCATTAAGAACTCACTCTAACACATCAGGTGTTCCAGAGTCTGTATAAATAGTACAGGGACCGCACAATTGTATTAATGGAATAGAGACCTAGCTTTTAAAATAGTATATGGAGTCTTAAATAATAGAACAAGACACCCAGAGACTCTATTAGGAGTACAGAGGTCCCAGGGTCTCTGGTAAAAATACAGGAGTCCCGCTGTGGTACAGGGGTCTGGTTTTCCAGCTACATTAGTGCAGTTTCTGATTTGAAATAATGGTATTACTCCATGGGACAAATAAACCTCATTTTCCTGTTTCTAACCCGTGAGCTCCAGGGCCTCAGTAATGATTATCTCCTCACAGGACTGATCTATGCTGCTCATTCTGTAAACCAGAGCAGTGCTCACCTGTAGCAGAGTTTTCACGCTTTCAGGCTGGCCGTACCTCGCTGCCAAGTGTAGAGCACTGCATCCTGGGAAGAGAGAGAGCAACACAGCAACCTGATGGACAAAGCCACACACAGCTGTCTCTGTCCAGTGGCAAACTGAATGAGAGCTGGCACAGGCAACACTCCTGTGATTGGCCAGGTGCAGTGACATCAGCAAGGCATGCTCTTCCTATCAGAGCTAACTCACCTGTAAGGCTCTGTGGAGCTCCCAGCCAATCACAAGATGAACAGCTCGGAGAGGGGGCGTGTCAGGGGTGACTGTCTACCAGTCCCCCACTTTGCCTGGGCAGTTCAGGATGGTGTTGCAGAGCCCATGTCATATTGGATAGCAATGCACTAAGAATATAAAAAACACAAAGCTTTTACCCTCTGTGTCTCTGGCCTGGGTGTCCACTCCTTGTCCCAGCATCAGGTCCAGACACTCCACAATCCCCCGGGATGCCGCCAGGTGGAACCTGAGAGAGACGGGGGAGAGAGAGTGGGACGCAGGGGGAGAGGATGAGTAAGTCAGAGGGAAAGCAGGTTTGAACGAATAAAGGAGGGAGAGGGAATGAGAGAGGGAGAGAGAGAGAGAGATTGGAAGAGCAAGAGGTTGATCGAGAGGTAAATGAAGTGAGCAGTGCAATTACTGACTAATGCAATTATGAACCAATGAGTTACTGTATTAATTCGCTTACTTACACAATAAACACTTGACATGGAATTTTAACATCCTCCTCGAGTAGGAGGCAGAATACAAACAAGGGAGAGTTCTCCGTATTGGCGAAGATAGATTGGGTATACCCTATAACAGCATGGAAACAACAGCTTAATAAAGGCTGCACAGACAAGCAGATCTGCTTCCACACACACATCTCCTCATGTAAACACACTCCATGCTCCTGCTGTCAGGGAAACAGCTCAGACCCCCATTGCACAGCGGTTGGATCCATTTTGGGTTTTTACCAGCTGCAGGTTGGTAGCTAAACTGAGTGGAGTGTCCAGAAAAGCGCTATATAAGTGTAAGCAATTATTATTATTATAAATGAATGCCCTACCAAAACAATTTCTTGGAAAACCATTAAGAAAAGAAAAGCAATGAGGGCCTTATTTCCTGGTGCTCCAGACTCAGGGATCAGGCTAGATGCATATCTCTGGACGTCCTTCAGATAACCCCTCTTCCTTTTCACATCGAGCCCCCGAAACAGACTCACGAGGATCGACCCTGCTCGTCCAGCTTGGTGGGGCGTACGGACCGGCGGGACAGGACGGCCGAGATCTTCCCCACATCACCCTGGTCCACGGCCTTGAGAAGCTTCTGGTCATCCTTGCCCCACCGCTCTGTCTGGGGAACCCCCAAAAAAACACAACTCAACAGGTGACCGGGCCGTCTCGGGGGGCGGGCTCTCTGACCGGGCCCCAGTCCCAGCCTCCTCCTGCCCCGGTTGTCTGGGAGAGTTTGAGGTGGCCAGGGCACAGTCAGGTCTGGCGCCCCCCTGTGGCCGCCTGTGCTCCCCTCTGCTGCAGACACATTTTCCAGGTGCGCTGTTGAGGGTGTGCTCGCGTGGGGGATCACAGTGTGGTTTGGCAGTAGCTCGTCTGACCGGAAGGCGTTACAGGGGGTGATCAGGTCAGCCCAGTCCATCACTGGGGTACAGCTCCCCTCTGTTGTGGACATTTTCACAACTCACTGTCTCAGGAAGGCTGGAAGTATCGCTAAGGACACCAGTCACCCTGGTTTCTCATTTTTCTCCCCCCATCCCTCTGGTAAGCGTTACAGGAGCATATAAGTACGAACGTCCAGACTCAGAGCCAGTTTCTTCCCACAAGCTGTCAGATTACTGAGCCCAACCCCCACCACTGGCTCACAGTGATGTTTGTTGTTATTTACTTGCATGTATGTTATTTAACGTGTTGTTGCTGCTGCTGTTCTGTGTTTATGTTTTGGGGCTGTTTCCTTAATGTCTTTGTATTGGAGCACACATGCAAATAAGCATTTCATTGCACTCGTACCTATGACAATAATCTGAGCTGAACTGGAGCGCTAGGGTGGGCTGATTCAGTGACATTCGATACAGCACAGCTCTTGCATTCCTCAGATGCATGCTGGGCCATGAGGGAGATTGGCAGGATTAAAGCAGTGGTCAGGCCTGGGGTTAGGAGAAGCGTTTGGAGTCACAGTTCGAGGCAGGGCTGGCTTTGCGCTTTTAGATTGCTCCAGCATTAAGATCGGACAAACAGGCAGGGTCATTCCTGAGCGATGAAGCAGTGAACTGTGGGACCAGGGATTACCGGAGGGGATTATGCTCAACAGGCTGCTATCTGACTCCAGCCATGACGCCCTGCTGCTCTGTAATTACTCGCCGAAGTGCTCACGCCTCCGGCCAATTAGAAGCAATTTATCTAGTCTTTTAACGACCCCGGGTGTCTGTGTGGGCTGGTGTTTACGTCCGGCGGATTTCATGGAGAATCCAAGACCAGCAGCCTCCTTGATTCTTTGGATTCTAATTTCCCTGAAAAAAAAATATTAGAATTGTTCCTTTATTTATTAACATTTTAAGGCTATTAGATTGTAATTCATCTAGCCAGTGCAATACTATGTATTTCTATGGATTCTTAACAAGGAGGTTAAGTTATAAAATGGATTAGCTATTACAGTAAAGGCCTTTACAGCAATGAAATATAATAATGACCGGAGTCGAGGTACAATTTGACTATAATTTGCAGCAGTATTCTTAGATTTTGTTGAGCTGTCATGCGCAGAAGGGAGAAAGGTTGGGTCATCTGAGCCCAGCACAAACCACACACTCAAGGATGTCCCATTGCTGGATCTCATCTGTCAGTTCTTGAAAGATTCAAGGGAACCTTCTTCAGTAGTGGGTGGACAGCTTGTTCTGGACACCCACTCCTCTTTGTGTAAAGAAGTGCATCTTGTTCTCAGTTCTAAATGCACTTTGCCTTTAGTCAGTCATTAGGAAGAACAGTGAGCATTCATAAGAAGAACAGAATAGTTTGGGAATAAACTGTTAAAGTACAAGAATTAACCAAAACTAATGGAGTCAAAACTGCAGTTAAATTTTCATTGGGATTGCTACGGTACTCAAGCAAACTGCCTTTCTGTTACATCCTACACAACACACCACTCACCACCACTGCCTGGACCAAGACCCAAGCACTGTCTGTAAGGCACTGTAGAGCTGGGAAATCAAGAGCACAAATGTTGAGGACTGAGGCCTGACAAAACATCTTTGCACCAAGAGTGGGGGAAGCTTGTAACAAGCTCTCTGTACCTTGGATTGAAGCAGATTCTCTGGATCCTTCAATAAGCTATTAGCAACCTGATTAGTGTGATGAGCTTCAATCCTGATTTGTAACCCTTCCTCGATGCTAACAGCACTTGGACGATGCTGAATGCTTGACCACAGTTGTAGTGAGTATGGCACTGCCTAGAGAAAGCAAGTGAGCATCCTTAAATCTGACTGGCAGAGAGCCATCGTCAGAGAACCGCGGGCTGCCTCTCTTCCGGGCTGGACTCTCTATCTGAAGCTAAGTTTGGGATCCTGACAACATCTGGCAAAAATAAACCCTCATTGTTGCTGGTTACTCAGTCGTCATTGGCTTCGCAGAACACCCAGCGTCTGATCTGCTCTCGGTGAATACCACAGAGTTGGAAATACCTGCCTCGCAGACACGGACAACATGTGCCACAGCAGCCGTTCCAGGGAATCTTACGAAAACACTTTACTCACTGTCTCTCTCTCCCACACACCCGAACCCACAGCTAATAAAACACACACAGACACCGAGCCAGTTTTCTGTGTGCCTATGACTCTTCTGAGCTTAGCCCGTGGCCTCACAGGTGTGAGCAGACAACAGCAGCATTAGAAACCGGAGTGGAGGGGGAGGCTCAGGAGTGTAAAACTGAGATTCATGCAGAAACAATATGAATAAGTTATTTTATCCTGAAGAAACTACGTGTGTACTTCACCATAAAAACCCAACTAATCTAAATACCTGCAGCATGTGGCTTTGACAGTAGAACCTTCTCACAGTAGTTGACTCCCACCCCCAGTCCATGTGCCCTCTGAGCAGATTACTGCTGACCCATTAGGCAAGGGAGGCAGGGGAGTCCAGGAAGACTCACAAAGAAACATAGATCACTCCCTGCGCTCTGACCCCAAGCTTCTCTCCCTGTCTGTGTGTCTCATGGAGAGCAAGCTGGGGTATGCGAAAAGACAAATTACTAATGCAAGAAATTGTATATGGCCAATAAAGTGATCTTATCTTATCTTATCCATTTTCAAGCTGCTTCTTCTTATTCAGGGTCGTGGGGGAGCACCAGCCTATCCCAGCAAGCAATGGGCCCAAGGCAAGGATGCAGAGACCACTGGGAACACCAGTCAACACCT
The DNA here is from genome assembly GCF_040954835.1 of Lepisosteus oculatus. Classification (NCBI taxonomy): domain Eukaryota; kingdom Metazoa; phylum Chordata; class Actinopteri; order Semionotiformes; family Lepisosteidae; genus Lepisosteus; species Lepisosteus oculatus. The sequence goes on along the minus strand of NC_090722.1, from coordinate 4,194,714 downwards.
TCAGCTCTCTGCCACCAGTGTTCCCTTCATTGAAGCATTACTTGCATAATTGATCAGCTGCTTACACAAGGGTTTCTGATCTGTAAATAAGAGGTGATTGGGGGCGACCCTTAAGAATAACTGGATTGGGGGCTCCTCAGGAATCCACTGCCTTATGCCCTCACAACTCCCAGTAACCCAAAGGACATCTTGAGCCTCTTGTCTTTAAACACGTCACAGGATACTCTGTGTCAAATATCTGCTGGAGAGGAGCGTCCGACCTCGACAGTACTGCTGGACTGCAAGCACCCCGAAGGTCACAGGGTGGCGCTGTGTCACCAAGAGAGCCCTGGCCGACTAACCCCCTTCTCCCCCATCCCCCATCCCCTGGAGTGCTTGGAGAACCATAGTAACAGTGCTCTAGTTCCATGACTCGAACCCGGGACATCTAGATCATTGAATGCCTTTATGGGAGATCCCAGGAGATCTAGAACGGTTTGTAAATTTCTAACAGTTCGTAAAGTACTTCACAGGTAAGTAGGGTTCACAACGTCCCCCGAATGTGTGGAGCTCCCCCTGGTGGTGGTGGCTCAGGAGGCCAATCTGAACTGAGCAGACACACTGGGGAAGAGTGGAATCACTTAGCCAACTCAACCAGAGCAGGAAGACGAGGATTGTTAAGAATTTCATTTGGAATTTAACCAGCACACTAATTTAATTGGTACCTTAATGACTGAATAATCATAATATATAACGTGGTGATGAACAATCATGAGAGCACACCTCCTACAGCAAATCTTCCTCAATCACCATAGTGTAGCACTGTTTTCGAATTTGGGCTGGAGGAAAGAGTGCCTCCTACTGGTACACCAACGCCACTGCAAGCAGCAGCCAAATCGGCCTTAAAGGCCATCCACTCCATTGCTACAGACGTTTCCCGGAAAAGGACATGAAGGATGTTAAAGCTGGAGGTTTCCCAGTGGTTGTGAGTGGTCTGGTGTGTTTCCCAGGCCAGGTACGCAGGAATCAAAACATCCAACGTGCAAGTACCAACTTGGCAAAAGAATGCGTGGATGACTTGTCTTCAGGAGGAACCAGTCTTGTCAGATACTGCCATTCCAGGGACACAATTAATGTCACCATGGAAAAGCCCTGGGCGTGTTTCAGACTTGCCATTTCCCTGAAACCTGCACCTGCACAGCGAGAGCGCCTGGCCAGGCTAGCTAAGAGCTACAGACTCCCCGACCGCTGGGTGCCGGGAGACAGACTTGACCGCTCTGGATGCATGGATACATAGGCAGCAAGCCGGGAACAATTGCTTCCGCTGAGTCTGAACCTGGATGCACGGCCGGAGAGGCAGAGGACAACTCGTGCCTCTCGTCTCCACCGATACCGACCCGACAGAACCTGGCGACAGCGCCGCCCAGGCCTCAGTCACACCAGCACACCACTCATCATGAGAAATGGATCGGAACCGGGGGGGGGGGGGGAGATGAGGACCATACTCACAGCCGAAGGCGCCGCCGAGCACGAGAACAGCCTCTTCATGAGAGCCCGTGCGTGGTTTTCCCTGTCTCCGCCGGCGAGGATCCGACCGGCCCGGGAACAGGGTCCGACAAGGTTTAGCTCACGTTTCGGCTGCCCCGCATGGCTGGGAGGCAGAGACCCAGGCGACGGTGATGACGGCGACAAAGACACACCTCCTGGACCGGCCCTTCTCCGCCTCCGCTTTGGGATTGAGCCTGGGAAGCGGGACAGGGGATCGGGCTCATCCTTTTGGGAGGAAAAGCGAGAGGAATGGTGGGTCTGGGAAGCCTTGTGTCCCCCTGTCCCTCGCCCTCTCCTCCTGCCTGCCTCTTTCTCTCCCTCTCACAGGCACTGTTCCTCAGGAGCCTGCCTGCAGGAGTTTTGTGTCTGTAGTAGAAAATATGGGCGTGATTCTCCTTTCTTTTTCTGCTGGGGGAGGGTTGGAGGTGGAGAGATGGTAGAAGCTGTGCTCCGTCTCCCTCAGGGCTCTTTTTTGTGGCCTAACTCTGCTGCCTCTCTCTCTCTTCCCCTTTCCGAAAACACATACCACTCACTCACACACACACACACCTGGCTCTGCCTCACACTGCAGGTCCTGACACGTCCCGGATGCTTGGCAGTGGGAGACGACAGTGAAGAAAAACAAAAAGACGGGAAAAGAAGAAAAATCGCCTTTTGTGCCGCGTTGTGCGGAAGCTACACAAACCCCAACTCCTGGCCAGATGAACGCAGAACCGTAAGAGAACCGTCCAGGAAATCAAGTCCAGGCGGAGTATTATCAGTGATAATGCTCAGTAATTCCTTACTAAAAACAGCACAGGTCTGGAATGGAATGGGCCATCACTGCACCGCCTAAACAGGAACAATTTTCTTTTTATTTTATTAGGGGAAAAAGTGTCTGAGAGCCAAGAACATCTCCACACTCTGGCCGGTGCACAAGAAAAGCCTTTACACCAGATGAAATACTGGCTGAAAACGCGAGACCGTTCCGACTGCCTGCGGTTCGTTCACGTCGCGTCGTCTTTTATGGGGTGCTGGGAGATTTCTACAGACGTCTGGGGATGCAGGAATCCAGCCGGGAAGAAGGCTGTGGTTTTCGTCTTTGCGTTCTGGAGTCAAAATGGGAAAAGTCCGAATCGCTTCCCAAAGAGCTCTTTCCGACTTCAGCTCAGGTGTCGGGACTTCTGTGGCTGGTGTGTGGAAGACCCACACAAATCTAACTCCTTCCATGCCTGTGGAGTACACTGTCGAACCGCTTATTCCAATACAGGGTCATGGGGGAGCGGGAGCCTACCCCAGCAAGCAACGTGTGTGTGTGTGTGTGTGTGTGTGTGTGTGTGTGTGTGTGTGTGTGTGTGTGTGTGTGTGTGTGTGTGTGTGTGTGTGTGTGTGTGTGTGTGTGTGTGATGTCCTGCGATGGACAAGCGTCCCCATCCGGGATGAACCCTGCCTTGTGCCTGTTGCTTGCTGGGATAGGCTCGTGCTTCCCCACAACCCTGAACTGGAGGAAGTGATCTAAATGTTGATGGATGGAAGATGAAAGAAGGAGAAATATTTGCTAACTAAGTGTGTGTAGGCACATTTCTCTCTTCACAAACAAACCCCCCAAACCAGGCCACAGAAACACAAGTAAAAAATTGAAGCTGCCTTTTGCAGGGGAGCTCAGCTGCAGATAGCAGCCCTATTATTAAGCAAACAGAGTGAGAGGTGGCCCTCTAATTATACTGCACATACAGTGGGACCTACACAACCTATAATTCTAGCACATACGTCAGTGTAGAAATACAACACACACTAACAGAAACGTAGACTACTATTTGAGAGAAACAAAAGTGTAATATTAAGGCCATTTGATAAAGAGGTGGCCAAAAAGTATGAAAGGCTGGATCCACCACTCAGCAAGTTTTTCAATCGACTGGATCCACGCGCACTTAACTACATACTGGAAATCCTCTCCAGTCTGAGAGCTGTTCAAACAGGAAGTCACTCGTATCCCACAATGCTTCCCATGTTCTCCTTGGTCCCGGAAGGCCATGGCAGCGTTTATAGAAGAACATCCATCCGATTCAGGGTAGCGTGGGGAGCTGGAGCCTATCCTGGCAAGCAACAGGCGCAAAGCCGAATACACACCTGGACTGGACACCAGTCCATTGTGAGGCTAACACACCAGAGCCAATTTTCCCAGAAGTCAATAAACCCACCAGCATGTCTTCAGACTGTGGGAGGAGACCCACATGAACATGGGGAGAACATATAAACTCCACACAGACAGCACCCCAGGTCCAGAGGTGAATCAAAGATGCAGCACTGAAAGGCAGTAACGCTAACCACTGCCCCACCATGCTGACCATCTAAGAACATAAAGCCTACAAAGTATAAGACGACATTCGCCTCATCTACTGTGACTCACTAGTATGTATTGGAGCTAACTGCCCTGAGGACCTCATCCAGCTGGTTCTCTTTGAGACGCCAGGGGTTATTATATTCGACATCATGTCTTGTTACATACCCCCACCACTCTCTGTGTTCAGAAGCACTTCCTGTTCTCAGTTTTAAATAAACACCCCCAATAGTTTCCGCTTGCGTCCTATGGTTGGCATTCCACTGGGCTGACTATGTCATCACCTTGGAGGACAGACACGTCCCGCTAGTAGGAATCTCTGCAGCCTTGGGCAGAGAAGACGTTCTTTTTCATGCATCATCATAAGACCTTCTAGGAAGAGGGAACAGGAGATGCTACCATTTTCCAGGAATAGGGATAACCCTAACAGGCAGGATGGCCTCCAGCTGAGGCTGTGATAAGGGATAATGGGATAAACAGGAATATGCATGTTCTATCTTTCCCACTGGTTTTCACAAGGCAGAGGATCTCTGGGATTGCCTTGAGATGGGACATAAGTCGTATTGTTGCTCTCCTCCCATTGCCTGACACTGGCAGACCCTGTCGATTCGACAGTGGACAGGTCACAACGCCAACAACATTAGACGGAACATTTCAAGGACTTTGACACCCACTCTCAGGTTGAATACAGTAACCTGCATCTCCACCAGAGCTCCTGCTATCTGTCTAGTTCCAACAAGGACCCCTGCCTCCTGTCCCCACCCACCCCCGAATCCTTCCTTCCAGCTCCCATCAGATCCGGCTGGAGTCGGTGTTGTAACGCGATCGAATTGCAGCCCCGGGCTGATTGAAGACATTCCCAATGACGCCGTTTACAACTTACAACCATGCGGTGCATACAAGGTGCTGAAAGACTCAGCTGGCTCTCCAGAAAGAGCACACACACACACACAACTCCTGAGCTGCAGAGGCAGGCAACTGGGCACTGGAATGAACGGGAGGGGGGGACAGGCATGAGTGGGGGGACCGCCATTGGGTTCAATCCCAGACCTGGAGTGCTGTCTGTGTGGAGTTTGCGTGTTTTCTGGGGTTTGCGTGCTTTTCCTCTCACAGTCCAAAGACATGCTGGTGGGTTAATTGGCTTCTGGGAATATTAGACCTGATGTGAGTGTGTATGCGTCTGTGTATGTGCCTTGCAATGGACGGGCATCCTCTCCAGGGTGTACTCTGCCTTGGGTTCAATTCCTGACCTGGATTGCTGTCTGTGTGACGTTTGCGTGTTCTCCTCATGTTTGTGTGGGTTTCCCCTCACAGGCTCAAGACATGCTGGTGGGCTAAATGGCTCCAGGGAAAAGTGGCCCAGCTGTGAGTGTGAGTGTTTGGCCCTACAATGGACTGGCATCCTGTCCTGAGCGCACCCTGCCTTGTCCCCATTGATTGTGGGGGCAACCTGAATAAATGAGGGGGGGGCAGGCAAAAGCAGGGGTACCGCTGTCTCATGGGTAAGGAAAGTGGGTGTGGAATCTACATACTGGAGTATGCAAAGTCCTTCCAGACAGACACGTTATTGTGGGCACACACAGGGCCCACTCTGTGCCCAAGAAGAGCCCCCTGAGTTGCATCTTCACTGTCTGTGCAAACATGCAAGCCATGGGTACACTTGCATGTGCATCAACTTTCACTGCTGCACAGTGCACAGCTTTCATGGAAGTAAGCTCTATGGGCACCCTGTGCTTGAGCATATGGACCATGCCAATGTCGTCCAGTTCCATTAGCCCGTCCGTGCAGGGGCTCGTGCTGACTTCTGAATGGATGGGTCACTGCATCAAGCTTAGGTGCGTGGTTAGCAGTGTGCCATGCTGGTCACACAGTCCAGATGATGTGCATTCCTTGGATGACTGCCGGTAACCCCACCCCCAGCCCGCTCCCATCCTTGGGCTTTGCCTGAGAGCAAGGCTTTGCAAGAAAAACAACCCCCCCCACCCCCTCACCCGCCAGAGAAGGAATGATGAACGACTTGAAGGGCTCGGCCTTTCCAGGTCAGTCAAGGTCTGATGAAAAGCCGTGCTGGAGTTTCATCTGAGAAGGAAACACACGGCTGGCTGGGACAAGCTCTTGGATTTTGGCAGGAGTACCACCTCTCCCCCTTTCTCTCCTTCACTCCTGCTAGGGAGGGCTGTGGGCCGGGCAGTTCCTGAAAGATGAGCCACCGCACAGGCAGTCTCGGAGAAAAGGCTTTGCTTGGCTCGGGACGAGTCCCAGTCCGATTCCTCGATGAGGCCCTTTAAGGAGGCGGACGGTTCATTTGTCAGCCTCAGAGCTCAAGAGTGCATGCTTCAAAATAAAAATTATAATTATACTTTCAGGTGCCGCAGGACGAGACAAATCTTTTTGCTCAGAAGTTTAAATGAAAGGTCCCTACAGATATTAAAATGGAAAGGTGTCCTGTGTTTTTCATCTCAAGTGCGCAGTGGGACAGAAATGAGTCCTTAATCCTCGTTTTTTCTGAAGCGAACAAAGAATATCCCAGCAGACCACATGTTGCACAGAACGCCCTTTGGCATTGTGGGATTGTGGACACGGGGTCAGTGAGAGGAGAGTGTGAATGGGGAGGGGATCATCCCAGCAGGGAGACCAGCAAAAATGCAGTTTTTCTGGGCAGCTTAGTTTTCAGCCCCCATGTCCTCACAGATGTTATAACAGCTAGCTCCCCAGACGCAACCCCTCCCATTTCAGTTTTATCACAAACCCTTGACTAGTGGCCACAGGTCCGAGGACAACAACACTGACCACCACACAGACATCGACAGGCTCAGGGTGGGCTCAATGCTGTTCATGTAGGACTTGAGCCCCGCGGGTGAGGGCTTGGGACTCCGAGCCGGAAGGTTGTGGGTTCAAATCACAGGTAGGGGGCAGAAGTGTTGTAATTGTGTTGTAGGGGTGTAACCCCGGCATCCTGGCCAAATTTCCAATTGGCCCTTACCAATCATGGCCTCCTAATAATCCCCCTCTATGAATTGGCTACATTACTCTGCTATCCTCCCCACTGAGAGCTGATGTGCACTTTAGATAAAAAGATTAATCGATTAAAAATACTGGTCAGGGAGAAGAGGCATCTTATCACTAAATAAACTGGATTATTTAAATGAGATCAAACCACCCCTGACCACCAGGGGGCGCCACACATTTGGTGGAACCAGCCTTGGTTCTTACAGAAGCACAGGTGGGAGGACTCTCCAGTGTCACATGTCTCACTCTGTCCCGAGCAGGGATAGAGAATAGCAGTCAAGAAGCCCAACTACTAGCAAGTGGCGAATACTGACTGGGCGCAGACTAAGTGACCAAGCGATTCCAAGTTTGGGGAGAGGAAGAACTGCAGCCCAGTTGGTGACCACCTCCACACCGCCCGCCTCCTGTTGTGACTCACCTCAGGTTCAATCCTCGCAACGCTGGCTGTCTCAGTCCTGGGAAGGTGATCGGCCAGCTCTTCGAACAGGGGAAAAGGTCTTGTGGACCTTCATCAGGACAAAACGGGGCTCGGAAATGCCTTTGTTATTGTTCAGCCAATAAAATAATCATTTTACAGAGAAAATGGAACTTAAAAACAAACCTGTCCAACCTGTTCAGGCTCAGTGGGTGAAGAATCCAAACCAGAGATGAGCTCCTCTCATCCAGATGTGTCCCTGACCGGCTGTCGGGGAGCACGGACACTGAGACACGGAAGCAGGAGCTCTGCGCTGTCCGATGCCTCTTCCCGGTGAATTCCGGAGCACCTTCTTCCGAAAGCCTTTCAAACGGCCAGCTTGCAGGACATAAAAAGGCGCAGGGCAAAGTCGGATTTAATTAGGGCCGGGCCTAATCGAATTGAAGAGACCTTGCTCTTCTTCTGATCTCTCCGTCATTACAAATGGCTTTTGGAAAGCTGTTTTATATGGCCAGTTTACGATCTAGTCACGCAGGTGCCAAAAATTCAGCAGCGTCATCATTACCGAGTCTGGCCTGGGCCTGCACCGAATTTTCTTCCATTCCATTCCATTAGATTCTTCCATTCATCCACCCATCATCAGAAAGAACCACGTTCCTGGGTAGAGCCCACGGCATCCCAGAGCTCCGCGATCAGGTCTCCTCCAGACTCCTTGGTTAGCAAAGGCAAATCTGACAGCTTGCATCTGGGAGGGTGGTAGCCCCTTCATAAGGAGCTGGTTTCACAGAGATCAGAAAAGCAAACAGAGCTCAGAATACCTGAGGTGTTTGCTGAGGATCTTCTCTGTAGCTGCCGGTATCATTATCACATTACAGCAGTGGCCTCCCAGCAACCATGTTATTTCCTGGATAGACGACGGGCTTGAAGCAGGGGTGAGTTCAAAATGACTGTACAGGTCTCATTTAGGAATGAGACACCTGGGCAGAAACTTTAGACAGAAAATTCACAGCACATAGATAATAATAATAATAATAATAATAATAATAATAATAATAATAATAATTGCTTACAATTATATAGCGCTTTTCTGGACACTCCACTCAAAGCGCTTTACAGGTAATGGGGATCCCCTCCACCACCAGTGTGCAGCCCCACCTGGATGATGCGACGGCAGCCATAGTGCGCCAGAACGCTCCCCACACACCAGCTCTCAGTGGGCAGGAGAGCAGAGTAATGAAGCCAATTTTTTATAGATGGGGATTATTAGGAGGCCATGATTGGTGAGGGCCAATGGGAAATTTGGCCAGGACGCCGGGGTTACACCCCTACTCTTTTTGAGAAACGCCCTGGGCTTTTTAATGACCACAGAGAGTCAGGACCTCAGTTTTACGTCTCATCCGAAGGACGGCACCTGTTTTCAGTATAGTGTCCCCATCACTATACTGGGGGATTAGGACCCACATGGACCGCAGGGTGAGCGCCCCCTGCTGACCCCACTAACACCACTTCCAGCAGCAACCTTAGTTTTTCCCAGGAGGTCTACCATCCAGGTACTGACCAGGCTCACACCTGCTGAGCTTCAGTAGGCTGCCAGTTGTGAGTTGCAGGGCGATATGGCTGCAATATATGGTACAGGAATATTTTAACACTAACACAGAATGTCGTTTCCACTTTCTCACCTGTCCAGAAATGTCCCATATTCTTTCCGCAAACATTCCCCACGACAGGAGTCTCTCTCCTCTTCTCAGCATGCACAGAGTTAAACCATTTCACCATTAGACCAAACCCTACAATTCCTTCCACCCAATATTGGGAATCTCCCCCTGCCAACCCCACCTTCAGCCCTTCCCCCATTACAGGTGCAAAACTGGATCCGAGCTGTGAGCTGTTTTGAAAGAGCCATGTCTTGTAAGAGAATTGCATTCTGGGACAGGCAGGTATCTGTAGTGGTGACAGGGCTCCAGTAGCTCCAGAGGATAGGTGGCTCTGTGTGTGACCCTGTCTGTTATCTCTCAACTGGCTCAGTGTACAGGCTCTGCTCCTGACTCGCTATGCCAGTGTCTGCAAGAGTTCCCATCTTCCTGAGCACATGGATTTCCGGGATAGGAAACTGATGCTAAACATTATATAACCCCACCCACCCCACTGGATGGAACTGTTGCTTTGGTTATAGATCTGTGCAAATGCTTGGCAAACCATATCAGTTTAAGCAGGAACTGATGGGCGCTGAAGAATTAAGGAGGCAGCCTCCTCTTATGAAGTTTTATTGCACTCTTCCATGGTAAGCCTAGCAAAGCACTAGGAAACCAAGATAAAAGCACAGAAGAGTTAAGTAAAGCCCAGAGACTTCATGGTAAAAAGCACACTAAAGCCCAGAGAAAATGTGGTAAAAGAAGAGTAATGTGCAGTAAAGCATAAGTCAAAACACAGTGCAAACACAGTAAAACAACGGCAAAAGCAGCGCAATAAAGCCTAGTGCAGTAACGCCCAAGGGAAGCCACGGGAAAGTGGAATTAATTTGGGCAAAAACAACCAGCAGCTCATTTTTAGAAAGATTATTGATTTTATTCGGTGATTATTAATGTACACAATCCGTTTTCCTAGATTGGGACAATTCCTATTTACCCTCACTTTCAGAAAATACGGTGCAGGTTCTGCCCCTGGGGAGGGAGTTAAAATGCTGCCCGTGAGGCTCTGTCGGGGCGAGACTGGTCTTTGACGTCCTCCCTTATCTGCACGCCAACGTTCCCCCTCACGTCATCGATGTGGCCCGCGGCCGCCGCGTGACGGGACCCTGAACCTTACTCTCTCCGCGCGTGACAACCCGCCTTGCACGCGGACGCTAGTCAATCCCGTTGCCTGTGGTACTGGATAATTTCGGCCTTTGCGCTTTTAAAGGACAAGTCTGGGCAGGCCGAGACGAAGATCCGTGCAAACCTACATCCTCCTGGCTGTAGAGGACCTGCTGCTGTATGTTACAATGTTGCGTTTGCGCATTGACTGTACGCCCGGGACAGTGCTTAAACACCCGCGAAGGTTTCTGCGTATTTATCGGAAATACGTGATATATCCAATAAAGTACCCTTACACTTAAGCCTCTTTTTCTGGACACTCCACTCCAAGCGCTTTACAGGTCATGGGGATCCCCTCCAGCACCACCAGTGTGCAGCCCCACCTGGATGATGCGCCAGTCCACTCCCCATACACCAGCTCTCAGTGGGGAGGAGAGCAGAGAGATGAAGCCAGTTCAGGGATGGGGATTATTAGGAGGCCATGATGGGTAAAGACCAGGGGGGAATTTGGAAATTTGCCGAGGATACTGGAGTAACACGTAAATGGCCACGGACTGATAAACAGCTGAGCGTTGGAGTTAAATCATAATATTGTAGTGTTGTTGTATTGTATGATGCCGTATATGTCATATGTTTACGAGCTCTTGGTGTACAAGACAAATTCCCTTGTAGGGGCACGATAAATGTTCGTTTAATGCAAACAATTTATCTCTGCAACCCGACGCGTCGTACCTTTGTCCACACAACGGGGCCGGCGTGCGTCTGCGGGCGTTCATTCCAACTGAGCTCTCCGCCAGCTGAAACAGCAGGTCCCTCGGCTTTCCGGATCCAGTCAACAGATTCTCGGGGCTGCTCAAGGTGCTGCACCTGAAAAGAGGCTTTAAAAAACGCGCGCACCGACCCTTCCACACCAGAACTGGACAACCCAGCCTTTGTAGAATTCAGCCAGGACTCGTCTCCTCATGTTTAAAGCAGGGAGCAGAGCTACAGTATTGTTGGACTTTGGTAGGGACACATTTAGCTGTCTGAAGAGTGGTATTCGCCAACAGCTGAACATCAGAATACGCATTCTGTCTTGGCGTTTAAGCAGAAGTATTAATCAACTCGTATTTTGCGAGTATTTGCGATATTGACCAACGTCCTCCAGCTCTTCACTGCTGCAACTTTAAAGGAGGAAGCGTCTAAAAAACCACAGACACCTCAGTTGTACATAACCCGAGCTCAATCGCCGATGGTTCAAAACGAGACTACAACAGAGTTACAACAGAAATACGTCATAAAAATGGGCTATATAAGTGTAAGAAATTAGTAGTAGCAGTAGTAGTAGTATTTAGCACCAGATATAATATTATTAATGTTAAATGAGACCAGGCCTCACTTTTTGTATCACACAAGACGGTAGTGTAAAAGCGCCCATCTAGCTAGTTTTCCAGCAGAATCACGCACAGGTAATTATAATAAACTTTGATGATATTTATATGCTTTACAGCGTGTTTAGTATCATAATAATCCAATCGGAAAGGATTCTCCACACAACAGGGCCTGGAGCACGGAATCCCCTCGGATTCACTGAACACGGAAAATGAAGCGCGAACTCACGGACGCGCTCACGACAAGAGTCCATCACTCTCACCGCTTCGGGAACCACTCAGAGCCGGGGGCGGGTGGGCACACCGCTGCCTCTCTGTAGGGCTCCCACAGCCCGACAGCGCAGTGCCGACCACCTCTCCCCGGCTTCTCCGTCCCACTCGGGGCCCGGCGGTCGCGGGGGATAATTAGTGTGGGCTCGGAATCGAACCGGAGCCACACGAGGTCATTATCGCGAAGTCGCCCCCACGGGGGAGCGCACAGCGGGACAGAGCGTGAACGCGAGGGGCGACGCCGACAGAGGAACGAGACCATCAGCTATCTGGAGCTTTAAAAGATGCAACGCGAGTCTATAAACATTTTATCCAATAAAGGAGCACTGTAGTGCTGAAAGCACGCTGCCAGATCGTCTGACACAATCTTTGCCGGATCTCGCCTGAAGCTGTGGCACCTGGCGCAAACATCCAACGAGCAAGACCGTTCCGTGCACAGGGGAGAAAATAAAATACCAGAACGATTACAGCTCCACTGACAGCGTTTTTATTTACAGATGACCTGTGCACGTGTCTTACAGCGGCCGTGCGGACAGCCCGTGACACAACCGAACACACAAAAACAAGGAACACTTAACACGCTTAGTACAGTTGGAACAGCGGCCGCGGCGTTACCAGGCCTCCAGTTTTAAGGTGAAAGCAGGACCACACTGTAAATAGACAGGATCGTAACAACATTCAGTCTTAAATACACAGAACCGTAAAGACAATGAGGGAACGCACGATGACTGTGTGTCACTTCTTATACTTGTACAGCCATGCATTAAAGCTGGAATCCGGTCAAGATGCAACGTTTACAGAGAGCATTCACGAGTACAGTAGCCAACAGCTACAGTATATCACCTTGCAACTCACAACTAGCAATACACTGAGCCTGGTCAGTAGCGGGATGGGAGACTCCTGGGAAAGCTAAGGTTGCTGCTGGAAGAGGTTAATTGAGCCACTAGGGGGCGCTACCCCCGTAGGTCCTACTGTCCCAGTACAGTGACGGGACACTACACTGTAAAAGGGCATCTTCCTTCTGATGAGATATAAAACTGAAGTCCTGACTCTCCAGTAGGGGGAGTTCACCCTGTGGTCTGTGAGGGTCCTAATGCCCCAGTATAGTGACAGGGACACTATACTGTAAAAAAAAGGTGCCGTCCTTCGGATGAGATGTAAAACCGAGGTCCCTACTCTCTGTGGGCATTAAAAATCCCAGGGTGTTACTTGAGAAGAGTAGGGGTGTTACCCTGGTGTCCTGGCCAAATTTCCCCCTGGCCTTTACCAGTCATGGCCTCCTAATAATCATCCTCTCTGAACTGGCTTCATCACTCTGCTCTCCTCCCCACTGAGAGCTGGTGTGTGGGGAGCAAACTGGCGCATCATCCAGGTGGAGCTGCACACTGGTGGTGGTGGAGGGGATCCCCATTGCCTGTAAAGTGCCTTGAGTGGTCCAGAAAAATACTATATAAGTGTAAAGATTATTTGTAATTTGATTTTTTTAAAGACTTGCACATGTTAACTCACACTTGTAAGGCAACTAATTAGTATTGAAGCACTTCAGTATGATTTGGAGCTCAGCTGTACTGAAATCCAGGAGTCTCCTTCCTGATTCATATTCTGGTAGTGAGTATTTGCCTGGTGAGGCAGTGTTGTGATGTTATCTGGTGTTGTTAGCTGACCATTCTTGCACAACATGCACTTTGAATGGGCTTCTCATCTCTAAGGAAGTGACTGGGGGAAGCATTTCAGTGTTGCACCACAATAGCGCAACATTCAAATGACCAAAGAGACCATCCCTCTGTATACTTGCCAACAAATCCAATTCCCCTTTGCTCTCCATGTGAACATCACAGATAGCCGCAGAGAAAACAAAGGAGTGTTTCAGAAACCAGGAAATGATCTTTCTGCAAAACGTCCTTAATCTTCTCACATGGTTCAATCTTCTCAATCCTTATTCAAAGAGTGAACATTTACTTTCTCCTGTTTCGTGTTTTTAAATACAAGGGGTAGTAGCCTCACTATTACACCCTTAAATGTCCTGTTCTTTTATCATTTTTTGTTTTTTTTTATTTTAGCAAGCAAGAGTCTCGCTGAGTACAATCACACAGGACTAAGCGTCTTTCTCCTGCCCTCTCCCCCCCACACACACCTGCCCCTGACTTAAACCAGGACTTCAATACACCCCCCACACCTTTCGCAAATTCTGTGCACGTTCTCAGATGGCGGCTCTGTGCATCTTCTCCACAGGGAAGACAGACATTTTGATTTCATCTGGTTTCAAACCAATTGGCCGGCAAGCTGATCTATCCATTACTATGTGTCACTACATAGGTTACATGATCTAAGCACTGCATAGAGGCTTAGGCTGCTATAATCTGAACACGGATAACAAGGGGATTCTCATTGCATTGCAGATTAAACAGTTACAGTTGTCACAAGCATCACAATCTTGTATATGAGACAATTCCAGGTGCTGAATAAGACACATGCGTTATTTTGCATGCAGAAGCATTCTGGCTGCGATACAAATATGATGCCAACTGTAAGTACTTGGAAGCTACAGGGTTTTCACTTGCTGCATGAGGGACTGTAGTGAGTAAAACCCGACCTGGATTAAACTGCTAAGCAATGGGAGTCTTGTTTCCCTCCTTTTTTTAAGTTCTCCACTTCTTCAGTTTTTTCCATTATACACAAAGTTACTGGGTTGTCCCGCAGTTCCAGTGCTGGGGTTGTTCTCAAGGGGTTCCGTTAATCAGGGGACTGGAGTGTCTCTGGTTGCTGGTGGCGGTCAGTGAGGGGACGTTGGACCTCTTGGTGTAGGAGAGCAAGGCTGGCACGCTCTGGCTGTCCACGTTGTTGAGTGGAATGGTCACTTGCCCGTCCGAGTGTTCCAGGCCCACGGTGGACAGGCAGGACTTGAACACGGAGGCGGTGGACAACCTCCACAGCAGGTTCTTCAGCGCCTTCCTGAACTCCTGCCGCATCAGGCAGTAGATGACGGGGTTGAGGCAGCTGTTGGCGTGAGCCAGGCAGAGGGAGACGGGGAAGCAAAAGGTGTGGGCGAAGTAGAAGGCGCCGTCAAACTGCAGCACGTCCAGCTTGACCAGGACGCCCCAGAAGGTCATGACCTGGTTGGGCAGCCAGCTGAAGAAGAAGGCGAGGACCACCACCGCCACCGACTTGGTGACCCGCGTCTGCCTCTGGGGGTTCAGAGAGCTGCTGTGGTTGGCCAGGAACCTGAGCAGCAAGAGGTAGGAGACGAGGATGATGCCGTAAGGGAGGAGGAAGCCCAGGGCGATCCGCAGGAGGTGGTAGGCGGCCAACCAGGACGCGCCTCCTGGGAATCGGAGGAGGCAGGCCGGCTCTCCTCCGACCGTGGCCAGGGAGGAGAAGACGAAGACGGGCAACGCGGCCAGCCAGGAGGCCCCCCAGATCAGGCCGGTCACCAGCTTGGCGGCGCACGCCGTCTGCACCCGAGGGCGGAGTGGCTGCAGGGCGGTGGCCACCGTGCAGTAGCGGGTCACGCTCATGGCGGTCAGGAAGAAGACGCTGGCGTAGACGTTGACCATGTTCACCAGCGACACCAGCTTGCACATGAAGTGCCCGAAGGGCCAGCTGAAGTCCAGGGCCACCTCCGCCGCCCAGAACGGGAGAATGAGCGAGAACTGCAGGTCGGCGAAGGCCAGGTTGAAGACGAAGACGTTGATGGTGGACTTCTCCGTGCTCTTGCTGGAGCGCAGCAGGTACAGCACCAGCAGGTTGCCCATCAGCCCCACGGCGCTCACCAGACAGTAGACCAGGGAAATTGCGGTAAGCAGCGCTGGGGATCCATCCCCCGGCACCCCGATGACATCCAGGCTGTCGTAATTGTGGTACTGTAACTCGGAGATGTTGCAAGCCGCAGTTCTCTGGCACAGCGTCAGAGACTCATTCAGCTGGTGGAGCGAATCAAGGTCGGTGGGCCTGGCCATCCTCTCCGCTACGGAGCCCATAATTTGTCCAATCTCCCCTTCCGGAAACACTGCTCGGGGGCCGACAGCCACAAGGAATCCCGTGCTGGTACAGTCTGCTCCTGTGCTCTCACAGCCCGGGGAATGGGAGCTGGGAAGGATCTCCGGCTGGTGTGGACGAGGTTTCCTTGGAGCTGGAATTTGGGGTGAAGCTCTCAGGTCATCTCACGGACAGGCATGGGATAGTGGGCTGGTCACTACCATAGCAGGCACTCCTGGAAAAGAAAGAAGCCTATTCAAGTAATAATAATAATAATAATAATAATAATTCCTTACACTTATACCATAGCACATTTCTGGACACTCCACTCAAAGCTCTGTACAGGTAATGGGGATCCCCTCCACCACCACCAGTGTGCAGCCCCACCTGGATGATGCGCCAGTACTCTCCCCACACACAAGCTCTCAGTGGGGAGGAGAGCAGAGTGATGAAGCCAGTTCAGAGAGGGGGATTATTAGGAGGCCATGACTGGTAAAGACCAGGGGGGAATTTGGCCAGGACGCTAGGGTTACACCCCTACCGTTATATAGAAACACCCTGGGATATTTAATGACCACAGAGAGTCAGGACCTCAGTTTTATGCCTCATCCGAAGGGCGGTGCCTTTTTACAGTATAGTGTCCCCGTCACTATACTGGGGCATTAGGACCCACACAGACCTCAAGGTGAGCGCCCCCTACTGACCCCACTAACACCTCTTCCAGCAGCAGCCTCAGCTCACCCAGGAGTCTCCCATCCAGATACTGGCCAGGCTCACAGCTGCTGAGCTCCAGTGGCTTTCCCACTGTGTACTGAACTTGTGATGATGGTTGCTGCTGGGCTTAGTAGATTGCAAACATTTATTGACAGGCCCCGGTAAACTCTCACATGGAAAAACCCATAAGCTTCCCACTGTACACACTTTATCTCATCGGATCTCATAATGCCTTAATCATCAGATGATGGCATTACCCTTGGTCTTTATCCCTTCTAGAAAAATTTCCTGTTCTGTTAATGCAACACAAAGACATTTTTATTCATTTTGTAAACACAGTGCTCACGACCATTATAATCTAAAGCTTAATGTGCATTAATTACCGATTTCCATCCTTTTTTGCAGGATATTGCCAGCAGCCATTGCACTGAATTGCAATACGTTTGTTCCCCCATTGAATTAAACAGGGGGCTTTTAAAATGCAGGCAGCTGTGTGGCGTGGCAGGTCAGGTATGACCCACCCCAGCTGTAGGACCATCGGATCGGAGATGGGGGTTCAAGACAGTAGGCTCCGATTTCAATTAAAACGGCTGGGGTTTAGTGATGCCGTGTGGAAGACGTTTACGCTGTCAGTTCCAATCATGCGTGAGATTCGGCAACAGCACGGTAAACACCGCCGCGGACAAACATATTAACTGCAAATGAAAAAGTGGGGAAACTATACATAGTAATACCTTGCTGTGCGCGAATTCACCTTACGTGGTTTTGAGGATCCGCGTGAAATTTTCTATATACCATATTTCCTCGTGCGACCCCCCAGATTCTGAGTGTCTGCGGGGGGTGGAAGAGCGAGCGAGCAGCCGGGAGATCCGCTCTCGCTCTTTCTCAGTCCGCCTCCTGCCCGAGAGGGACTCGCCCGACATTTCTCTCGCATTCTTGAAGTGCTCTGCGCATATCAGTGCACTGTACTGCACTGGGCTTTGATGGTTACTGACATTTGCAAATGCAGATTGCGGCAGTGACTTATTTCTGAAATAAAAAGTGATATTCCATCGCTAAATAGTAATACATTAATATCTTAAAAGGGCTCTGTGAGAGGGAGTATGAGAAATGAGAAAAGGTGAAGAGTACTGTGTTTGCAAGCGATTTAGATCCGTGATGAACGTAGAAGGAAAATTTGTTTTAGTTGACTCTGATGTTATTGTTTTACTTTAAAAAAGTGTTAAAAAAAACGTTTGAGGGATTTAAATAGCCGAATCGTGACTTCAAATCCCCTAACCCTATTCTTTTCCACAACGGAACCTTCGTGGCTGGCAGGACGGTGCTGTTTGTTAAGTCCGGGCCATATTACCAAACACCCAGAGAAACCGAATCAAATAATTATCAGTCTCTTTGGAAAATACTCCCCACGCAAAACACAATGGGAGCTATTTCGAGGATTTCCTGTTAAATAAGAGGGCATGCCGAGCGACAGCTTTCCTTTGTAGATGAAACCCGAACCACGTGGGACCTGGAGCAGTGATCGCATAAGAATTAGACCCACAACAGCGGGGTCGGTGTCATCTGAGCTTTTTCTGGAGCACCTGGAGAAAGCTTTCCTTTCTTGTGACCCTCAGTGTGCAGATCCAGACGCATGCGACGGGCTGAGCTGGGAGTTTCACAGGAAGAAACACACCACGGTAGGCTCCCGGGCATTTTACTTGAGCAAGCCAGGCGATGGAGCTGTGTCAACACCAGGGATTTGAACCCGCAACCCTTTCGTAAAAAAAGCACTGACCCCTCCCTGCTGCTCCAGTTTAGCAATGCCTTAGCTAGACATCAACCTCAGGTCAGCTAATAGATAGCATCCAGTATACCACCAAATGACACTGCAGTTTTAACCCCAGTGTCCAGGATATAAGATCAGATCACTTTATTGTCCCTATACAATTTCTTGCATTACGAATTTGTCTTTTTCGCATACCCCAGCTTGCTCTCCATGAGACACACATACAGAGAAGCTGGGGGTCAGAGCGCAGGGTCAGCCATTGTACAGCGCCCCTGGAGCAGCTGGGGTGAAGGGCCTTGCTCAGAGGCCCAATGGAGTAGGATTCCTCTGCCGGTCACAGGATTTGAACCAGCAACCTTCCTGCCACAGATCCTTAGCCACAGTCCCACCACTCTGCCCAGTGGATATATTCCACTGTGTACTGGCTCGTGCTCTCCTTATTGAGATCCCTCTTAATCCACCTGCTGCAGCAGTGTCTCTCTCCTGCCCCGACCCTTCTCCTCTGTGGGGGATGAGGTGGGTGCCCTGACACATGTACAGCCCCTGGAGACCCTTTGGGATATAGGACACTGTCCTGATGAGAGGAACTCTGACGCTGTGCTCTCAAACTGCTTAGTGACACATCGTTGAAAACGACGACCCATACAGGATGGAAATGTCTGCAGAGTCAGAACAAGACCGAGGACGATATCCAGACCCAGGGACCCCTGATGACATAGCAAGATTCATTAACCTCTGACCTAAGGCACCCCAATCTGGGGTCTGAAGGGGAGGTTACTACTGTCCCTCGAACCCCAGCACACTGATGTAGTGTACTGTAGCTGCAATACCTGTTATACATATTGCAGGAATAATACTTTTTTTTCTGAAGGCTAGTGTAACATATAGTATGTCATAGGAATAAAAAAAAATTCACACAGCAATGTTATTAAAATTTACATCATTCCGTTTTCTAAAGACTTTCTATACCGGGTCGCGGGGGAATCGGTGTCTATCCCGGAAAGCTTAACATTAATATGGTTTTTATTGAATATAGTCCTTACAAATTACAGCAAAAATGAATCTGCTACTACTCCGCGGAATACCAGTCGCCGAGTATTGCTACCTCGCGTTAACTCGAAGAGTTCACCGACTTTGCAAGGTTACAAAATGCAGAATTGACTTGTCCTTGATAAATACGTTTTCACGATTTACGATTTCGGCGTAAATATAACCGAGAAAAGTTGTTCCAGTGAACTGTATACATTTATATTCCGCCCCAGTCACATACTGTGGTTTCAATGTAAATCAGAGATAAAGCGACTACGGCAAACTTTTTCATAACAGCTGATAAAAATTGTTGAATAAATGCCGGCCGTTGCAACTTTACAGAAGCGGTCAGGACCTAATACCACGTCACAGGTTTTGAAATATTCATATTTGGGAAAAATAATAGCTGGATTTGATCATTTCAAACCCGCAGCGTGTTTTCAGGACTGACTGACCGGCGACCCAGTCCACCCGGAGACCTAGGAGGCTTGCGAGATAAAACGCCGTTTTCAAACGGACCGGCTAACGCGCAGTATTATCACCGCGGCGGTCAGCGCCCGAACCGGGCTACAGTCGACAGCAACTCACACCTGGCAAACCACGGCAAACGGACTCCAAACCTGCTCCTGTTTCGGGCGCTGGAGCTCAGGAAGAATAAATCCGTCGCCATCCCGTGTACAATCCCGAAGAGTTACCGTTGCGAAAAGTACAAAGAATTATGTTTATGCCGCTAAACCATCCGCCTTCAAAAGGAGAAAGGCAGTCTAACGGACTCCTCAGAAGCGGTTTTTTTCCCCCCGAAAGGCATTTACTTGTCTCTGTGTCTGCTCCATTGTCTAATTCTTTCGTATATGTCCTTCGCTTGTAATTTGCTATCCTTGTGACTGATTTTTCCCTACACCAACTGTAAAGCGCTGTGAGATATTACCTTTAAAGGCGCTATATAAAGTTGTATTATTATGATGATGATGATGATGATAGAACAAGGTTTATTCCAGGCTGAAAATTGAAGAAACGAAACAACGTTTCGGCTTTGGAGCCTTCTTCGGAGTCAGCCGAGCCACCCACTCCAACTACTTTCATGAATTATTATTTTTATGATGATGATGATGATGGTGATGATGCTGAAATCGGTGGGTCTCACCTGGTCTGCGCTGTCCTAGTGGCGAGAAGGCGACTCTCAGTCAGTCCTCCGCACTAAGACTCCAGCGCTCTCCGGTGGGGTCTAACCCGTGTGTGATGTACAGGAGAGAGGAGGGGATGCGATGGGCTCCGGCGGTGTCTGCGTCATTTATAGGAGTCGAACCGGCTCCGACCCCCCTCCTCCCGCGCGCCACAGGTCAGCGCGAGGGGATGGAGATAAATTCGTTAAGCTCTCGAGTTTTACGAGGCTGTAGCTCCTGTTTTCCCTGCGTCTGTAATGTTACCCCCCCGCCCCATCTCTCTTCCCAGTAAAGTTTAACCATCCAGGAGCCGATCTGAAGAGAGAGGGCTGGTTTGAGGACGGGCAGAAGAACGAAGACAAAAACAGAAGCCAGATTCGAGACGGTACTACCTGGCGCACCCGGGTCCGATAATCTACACTACTGTTATATAATTGTCTCGTTCTTTTTTGACGGAAAAAAAAACGAACAGAGACAGATAACACGCCGTTTTTGGTCGTTTTTATGGAATTATTGATATATATATATAGGTATATAATCATTGAATATTTATTTCTATTAGACAGGAAGCTTTATGTATTTTGAACTGATTGACTCCGTGCTTGAGCCAAGCGCACACGCCGCGACAGTCGTGCTCAGCGCGCTGCCATTACAGGTTTCTACCACTGGTGGCCGCTGCAGCATCACCCGCTCAGACCCGGCTTATCACCCGGGTGGACTGGTTCTGTCGGGGTCGAGTGGAGACGACACGGCCACGACCCCCCTGTTGTATAGAAATTAAATCCATGAAGTTATTAAAAATCACACCAGGGCCATAATATCCTCTACTGAGAGAAAGTGTGGAAGCTTAAGTGATAGAAACTCTTATCTACGGTTAGCGGGGTGGCCAGCTGTCCGCGTCGTGGTTAAGATTGCGATCTCACGGCTTGGGGACCCTGGGCCCAATTCCTGGGGTGCTGTCTGTGTGGAGTTTGTATGTCCTCCCCGTGTTTGTGTGGGTTTCCTCCCGGTTTCTTTCCACTGCCCAAAGACACGCGGGTGGGTGTTTGTGTGTGTGTGTAAGCGTGTGTTTGTCTCTATGTCTGCCCAGCAACGGACTGGTGTCCCGCACAGGGTGTACCCCGCCTTAAGCCAGTTGCTTGCCGGGATAGACTCCGGCTTCAGACAGACATTTCTCTTGAGTTTTCAAATGAAATAACTTTAGAATGGGCTTTAAGTAGCATTTGCACTGTCCCGTAATGAGGTTAAACGAAACCTCTAACCTGAAGCGTTAGAGGTGGTTCAAAATATAGACGGTGTTAAAGTTCTTACCTTCCGATATAAGAGCGTCGCCGGTCCAGAGGAAACTTGTGCCTGGTTGAGAAATGACATCACCAATGTGCAAGCTGTTGGTGTGAAACGAATTGAACTTTGATTTTTCTGCCCGCGGGATGTTAGTGGGTCCGCTGTGGGGTGCGGCGGCGGCCGGGAGGGCGGCTCTCCAGTGCGCGTCAGGGCTGCCGAGAGCGGGGCTGGACAGACCTTGACCTTGATAAGAGCGCCCCGTCGCCGCTACTGGAGAAGGTCAGGGACAGGCGCACGTCTGATCTGTTTCAGAAATGAATGACTAACCCTCGGGAGCCGCACGTTTGTAATTTTAGCAAACATATTGCCCCATGCGAATCTACTGGGAACGTATCCAGCAAAGGTTAAAATATAATGTTTTATTGCAGGAGTTACTTGCGCCCGCTCAACAACGGCTAAAGGAACCCGCTTCTCTGGGTGCGAGACTTTTTTCATAACGCTCAAGGCGTGTTTCAGTAATAATAATAGCTGAATTTCCAAAGGCAAGTTATTTTATAATAAAGGAACGTTTGGAGAGAGAGGTGTGAGGTTCTGTTTAATCTCCTCCGGTCTGCTTTATGAGATCTGTACAGTGTGTCGTCTACAACACACTGTATACTGCTGACTTGAGTTTAAATGTTTTGTTAGACACGTTTAAATACTGTAGTATGAGACGGAAACAAGACGTCGTCGCAATAGCGCAGTCACGGTGGGAGGTCATTTCTTATTGAGTTATGGGAGCCTTTTTTTTTCTTAAAAGAAAATCCAATTTGTTTGACGGAGGACCATTAAGTACAGAACGGCCGTCACGCTCCTGTACGCGACGGAGCAGAGCGATGTCTTCGTGCGAACCGATGAGTCTCCGTTAACGAGGCGAGCTGCAAAAACCGGGCCAGCAATCGGCCTCGATGTTTCGACAGATGCTGCCGCGCACAGCCGCGATAAATGAACGACGTTAATATGTTTGAAAAGTCAATATTTTTCCTGACAACGAGGGTGTGTGTGATCCGTATCCGAAAGTTCCCCGCGGTGAATTAAACAAGGATATATCCCTTTTACAGTTTCGCTCTGCTGTGGGAATCCCGCGATTCATTATAATATTGAACTGTAGTTATATAGCGCTTTTACAGCTGAAATTGAGCATCCACTTAAGTGACGCAAAGAAGCCATTCTGCACCATTAATCCCACTAAACATTAGCGCAGATGAAGTGGGAAATCACATCACTCTCAACAACCGCGAGCAACCGAGCGCCTTGAGGAAACCCATGCGAACACAAGGGGACCATGCAAACTCCACACAGACAGCACCCCAGGGCCCTAAATGAATTCCGAACCTCGGAGAGGCCCTATTATTCAAGTCTGGAAGGGAATTTATCCAGGACAACAGCTTTACATCCCCACTTTTAATGACCTTTAATTATCAGGAAATCAGAACGTTAACCGTGTTAACGTATCCTGCAGTGCTTAGTGTTTAGGGGGGGCCCACTCTGTCCCCCACTGAAGAGCAGCCCTATCTGGGTGATCCAAGACGGTCTTTGAGCACCAGGAGCCCCACTGCTCAGCCGGGCAGGAAGAGGAGAGAGAAACTGCTGCACCCGGTGAATTAAGGGGGAATTTAAGAAGAGGTTGTACATGTATGGAGTGGACTTCAGCCAGGAAATAGGGGTTAAAAACAACTCTCATGACCAGACCTTTAACTTCCCAAGTAGTGTCAGCACCTTGACTTAGAAGGACAGCAGAGTGTGCCCAGTCAGGAGCTGGGGCCGGGGTTAGGAACTGCAGTCCAGAAGGAAAGAGCGCCATCTACTGGTCCACCAGAGCCATGTGACGCACCAACCTGATCGCCCTTAGTCTCCCATCCCAATTCTGACCCGATCCAGCCCCGCGGAGAGTCCGAGATCCGAAAAGACCAACCCAGGAGGGACTAGTGCTGCCCGTTTCGGGGTTCACAATGACTGATCCAGACCTGGAGGTCTGAGCAGCACCGAAGGAGGCTGCCAAGAGTTTGAACAGCAAGGACAGCCTGCCTGACTCCGAGCAGTCATGAAATTAAGGACACGGTACAGACAAGGAGGAAGACAAAAAACACGAGTCATGGAATTCTTCATGTAGGGGCAATTGTAGGGCAGAATAACAGCTATCCTGTACAGAGTAGAGCAGGACAAAAGCTAACTGAAGGTTGTTGAGCACAACTTTCAAATTGGTGGTTCAACAGACGAGGACCGCCAGATGAATGTAGCTCATGAGGGAGCCTCTCACTAGCTGCCCCCTGCCCAAGTACCCACTACCCAGCTCCTGCATCTCAGCCTGGTCTGGTTTCTGTTATGGTACCGAACGCTCCAGGTTCTGTGTCAGCAGGGTGGGAGTGACTAGAGTCGACTCTAGGCCCACTGACAGTTACAGCCCACTTCCTTATAGTGGGGTGTGATGATCACAGACGCAGAGGAGGGACTCATGCCGTTTCATTTAACTGATTCCTATACGTTCGTGATTACAGTGGTTCTTTCTAGTTGATCAGGGCTATTTAACGTCAAGACAACACATTCGGACTTGCATAGTCCTAATAAGGGTGGGACGGACAGCGCAGTGGGGCAGCGGGGAGCCTTCCTGCCACACAGTGTAGGATCAGTGTCCATCCCGCACCGGGGGTGCTGTCTGTGGGGAGTTTGCATGTTCTCCCCAGGTCTGAGTGACGATCCCCCTCCCCTCACAGGCCAAAGACACACTGAGGGGTTAACTGGCTTGTGGGCAAACTGGCCTCTCGTGTGAGTGTGTCTGTGTGTGGCCTGTGATGGACTGGTTTGCTGGGATAGACTCCAGCATCCCCTACCCCCCTGTATTGGATTAAGGTTTGCAAAGGGATGGATGGACTATGGGAATTTTTCCTTAGAGTCTTTTCAAAACATACTGTACAGTGTACTACATTGCGTGACAGTATGGGGGTGGACTTGGTTACATGCAGATTTGCCTGACGGCAACAGTTCTCTGCACCAAACTCTTGCAAAAGTCGAAAACTAACCTTACAAGGCTGCTGCAGGGCGAAAGCGATTTCCCAGGGATCCCCGGGAGCCTGCCGTCTGGTAGAGAAAGAATCCAGGCCGTCTCCGCCTGGTACGTGTGCGTGCAGGCCTGCCTCCGTCAACCGTGAAGAATGTGAAACTATCGAGATTGAAAGGCGGCACCAATAAAAACCTGCAGGGAATTCTGCAGCAAGCGTTTCCTGGAGAGCGGAGCGGGCAGTCATAAAGGACTGAAACGTATATAGAGAGGCAATCAAGGCTTCTTCTTTTTAATTAGCTGACTTTGACTTTCAACAGTTGTAAAAGCAAACAAGCAGCGTCTCACTCGTGCCATAATTGGCAGGGCACGGTCTGTTTGGACTGCAAAGGTCACTGTCAATGGAGGAGCACGCCGATCAGATTAGAGGGAAATGAGACAGGAAGGATGAGGCTCCTGCAGATGGGAGAGAGGGATTAATTGGCCGGGCTTGCCTGCGCATGAGCGTTTTCCAGCATTAGTGGACCACGTGAGTGGCTCGGGCAAGGGGAGGGCATGTGGGGGGGGGGCGGGGGGGTCATCGCCACAAGCCCAGGACCTAGCACACGCAAACAGTCAAGGGTGTTACAAGCAAGGCCGCTCCTTGACGAAGACTAGTTTGTTTAAGTCTGTCGAACCCCCTCCCGGTTAGGGAAACTCTGCAGCCTCTGAATTGGTTGCAGAGCTAAACTCTTCTTGATCCAAGCTTCTGATGGGACCAGGTTTCGGAAGGAGTTCCCAGGAAATTAGCTTCCAGCAGTGCGCTCGTTCTTCGGTTTCAAACATATCCAGATCGGGTCTTCCTCTTCACCTGGCCTTCATGTCTACAGGCTCCAGCCTGGTCCTTCTGCTTTCTCATCGTCTCCTTCTCCTGCTTCTGGTCCCTCGTCCTTTCCTTCTGCATACTGGTTTCCCAGTAACACCTTTATGCAGAAGCTCCACCTGCTCTTAGTTGCCCAGTAGCATAATTCTTCTGGGGGTACTTTAAGTTACACCCATGCAGTTGTTTCCGAGAGTACAGAGACCACTATGGGATAAGAGACAGCAGGTGTTTCTTCTGTGGTAGCTTTCCAGAGCTGTGGTATAATTTATCTGTGCACACGATAACAGATTAACCTACTGGGCTGTACTGAACAAGCAGCGTGTTGCTGATGAAGGGGTGGCATTGAGCTTGTACAGTAAGTGGGGTTGATGGCCTGTTTTTGTGTTTCCTTCATTCCCTTTCCTGAGCCATGATGGACACACAGAAAAGGCAGAGCAAGGCAGGCAGGCGATAACGAGAGACTCAAAGATCAGCACAAACCTCAGCTATATGTTTGAAACCTTAAAGGCAAGAATCACTTTCAGAACTGTGACCCACCCTCTCCAATTCACGTATTTTCAGCTGCCCCGTGACAGTGACGGGTCTAAGGGGGCTGCTGGGGATGGGCGGCCCAAGCTTTCAAACCCCCCAAAATATCAGAACCCCGACATACAGCTCCCCCAAGATCCCAGACTAACAGCAGCAGCAGAGAAGCATGTTTGCTCCCATCCTTCAGTCCTTTTGTAGACCTGTGATGGAAAGCCCCCCCCCCATACCTCAAACACAAACATCCAGGTATTTCTGCAGCTACAGGCTGCCTCTCTGAATGTTATCTCCCCCTCCTGTTGCAGATTGCTGGCTGAGGGCCTATCCTCTTGCCTCTCCATTGCGCAAGACTCCAAATGAAGAGACTTGTCACTGAGAGCCCTGGGGGCCTCCAGCTCATTACTGTTATCTAATCTGCACAAACACCCAAAGCCCTTTTTACAGCAGCGGGCAGTATTATTAATGTGCCTCTGCTGTGTCCACAGTGGAGTGACAGGACTCCTTCTGTCATCTCTCCTGCAACCCAGGTCACCTCTGTGGCCGGTGCTTCTTGGAGTTAAGCCGGCATCGCAGGTCACGACTTCCAGTCAAATTTACCAGCTGCAGTTGCTGAATCTTGCGGCCTTCTTCTGTCCTAGAGGGTCTCAAACTATACGACGAGGAACAATGACACGATTCCCGCAGGACTTCTCATCGCGGTTCCAACTCTCGTGCTGGGCCGTGAAAGTACCGCAAGGGCGCCACGTTTTGGCAGCCTATCAATGTGGAGTGCCGCGCGAGAGTAGACAAACACCAGGGAGAACAAGCACATAGACATCTCGAGAAAACAGGCATTGTTTCCCACAATTAAACATCTTCAAAAATATGATTCTGCTATATACATATAGGACAAATGTACAAAAATTAAACACCTTTAAAACAAATATTGTAAACAAGTATTGCGCTATAATGTGTAATATAATGGGCACATTATCTCACAAGTACACGTCTGGCTCAGTGTCCACCCCTACCACTGGCGATTCGCTACGAGAAAATCGAACCAGTTTGCTCTTGACATAGGGAGTTGCAGAGAGTTGTGGGGGCTGTTGAGAGCGCTATGGCTGTCGCTGGGGCTGTCGCACTACACAACTGCAGTAACGGACGCGCGCTGCGAGTCCCTACAACTCAAGGAAAAGTCAGGTAGTGTGACCCCGGGCATCAGCCCAGGTGTTGCAAAGATCGAAGGCCGACAGACTGAGCTGGCCCCCTCGTGCCAGTAACAACCACGAGCGAGAACTTCCCCACACTGGAACCTTTGAAAGAAAGATTCCTTCTTAATGAGTCCCCGAGGATGCCCCCACGAAAAGACTCCGAAACTTCCAGCTGGGCTGCTCCTGCTCAGCTTGGAATCTGATGAGGTCAGACGGGGCTCACAGCAAAGGGGCATACGAGATTGCTGTTGCAGTGACGCGTGTGGACCAGTAGGTGGAGCTCTTGCATCAGGGCCACAAATCCCAAACCACTGCGACGGTATGATTTCAGAGCGTGCCGCACTGTATAACAGTTTTGTGGTTGGATGAGCTGTTAAACAGAGGAGCATGTTGCAATATTTGAAAGAGCAGCGCAGGTGCTCTTTCAAAATACCCAGTACATTCTCAATACTGCCTACTTGCATTACTTTTTGCCATTGCAGGTGGAGCTCTTGCCCGCTGGATAAGAAATTCTACAAGAATATGGCAATCACATCAGAAGTAGTCTTAGGAACTAATTTAATCTTCACTCTTAGATCATGGAAAATAATTATTTCCCGAAATATCATTTGTCCTGAACTGCTTACTGGTGATATTTGTGTTTGTCATATTGTTGCATTGGACTCGCAAAACAAAACACAACAAGAAAACTAAATTCCCCAGGTTGCCTATAGGGCTGTAGTTGAATAATAAGGGGCCCCAGGCTGTAGGAACAGCTGTCTTTTAGACAAGATGATAACCTGATGTCCACTCAATACTATGGATGCACAGGTTACATGGTCATCTATTGCAAGTGCTGAGATGTGGTAAATGGAAAGTAAGTAAATGCTAAGAACAAAATTAGCAGGTGTTCTGTAGCTCAACAGACAGCACTGGGGGCACAACTGTTACAATAGAGGCTGAAGTTGTAGCACTGGAGCTGTTATGTGGAGAGAATCCTGAACTCAGGAGCCAGAGTGAAGCTACTTTTCTAAACGGACATGGGGTGGAATATTCTGTAATGCAGACACTACTGATAATCAGTAATCAGGGCATCCTTCTCGAGTTGAATGATTGATTATCATACATATACAGTAGAGTCATTTCCTCAGGCAGCAATATCTGCTCTCTGTTTACTGGGCGCCATGGCAAGAGATGACAATATAAACGAAGTTATACAGCCCTTTGGAACTCCAACTGGACTTGGATCTCTTCAGCAAAATACCAGCTACACACAAAAATGGTCAATGACACCCTTTCAGGCTGTAGAACAGCAATCATTTGAAAAACATATCAAAAGGCCAATTAATAGGCAAAGCTATGCAGCAGGTCCATCAATTCATTTTATAACCACTTCATCAAATGCAGGGTTGCAGGGGAGCCAGAGCCTATCCCAGCAAGCAGCAGGTGCAAGGTGCAGCAATTAGTGACTAAATTTCCAAGTAATGGATGCCAGAGAGCTATGTCACTCAATTACTTTATCCCCCTCTTGTGGTCAAATATGGAATAGCAGTTTCACGGTCCTTTGTCTTAAGGCCGTATTTCCACCAGCCTCAATGACTTGTTAAAAAGAGTCCAGTGCCTGACTTGTTTCCTTTTCTTTAATTGACCCTTTGAGAAGGCAACAAAAAGTACAGTACAATGCCGAACATACAAACAGCTGTTCAGCTTTTCTAAGTATGAGCTGTAAAGGAGACTCCAAGCCATTTCAGATTTAATTTCAGCAAACTCCAACCAGGGCAGACCAAGGACAAGATGGGCGCAGAACTGAAATCTTTATTAGCTTATTTTGCACAATTTAGACAAGATGGAATCCAATTGCTGTGCAATGGGATTCTTTCAACTCCATCGCTATACAATCCTCTGTTAAGTAATAATAATAGTAGTAATAATAATAATAAATATAATAATAATTAATAATTGCTTACACTTCTATAGTGCTTTTCTGGACACTCCACTCAAAGCGCTTTACAGGTAATGGGGATCCCCTCCACCACCACCAATGTGTAGCCCCACCTGGATGATACGCCAGAACGCTAACCCCACATCAGCTATCAGTGGGGAGGAGAGCAGAGTGATGAAACCAGTTCAGAGAGGGGGGTTATTAGGAGGCCATGATGGGTAAGGGCCAATGGGAAACTTGGCCAGGATGCCTGGGTTACACCCCTACTCTTTTCGAGAAACACCCTGGGATTTTTAATGCCCACAGAGAGTCAGGACCTCGGTTTTACGTCTCATCCGAAGGACGGCACCTTTTTTTCTTTTTACAGTATAGTGTCCCCATCACTATACTGGGGCATTAGGACCCTCACAGACCGCAGGGTGAGCGCCCCCTACTGACCCCACTAACACCTCTTCCAGCAGCAACCTTAGTTTTTCCCAGGTGGTCTCCCATCCAGGTACTGACCATGTTCACTAAGTGCAGGGTATCTTCCATCTAATTTATGCCAAGTACTGGTCCTCAAATTAGTGTCTAATAAAGGCAGGTTAATATAAATGGGAGACAATTAGGTATTGCACCCTTTTAACACCTCATTGAAGCTCTGTGTTACACTAATATCATTCCCCGGAGCGCTTCCTCTTTCCACTTTCTCCAACCCAGAGTGGAAATACCAGGAGCCTTTGATCTCCGAATGTATCACACCCCTACTCCACCGGGTGCTGAAGTTTCTTACCTGAGTGCAGCCCTCTGTCCCATCAGCACTCCATTCCAAAACTCGGGAGCCACCATCCTGCGGGACTTCAAACCAGGTGCTGGGAAATGGCAGAATGAGGATGGAGAAACCGATACGCTGACCTTAATGCAGAGCAGCAATTTGAACTGAGTGTCCCCAGGTGCAAAGCGCCAAAGGAAGCTCACGATTGACCAAGCTCCACTGGAGACAGCCAGTCCTTTCTCAATCACAGTTCTCTTGGCCTCTGGTACAGCAGCGACCCCTGGGAGCCACTGGGCATGTGCTGGCGAGCGATGACATCAGCGAGAGACACAGCAACTCGCCTGTCAGGTGCTGTGGAGCTCACATTGTGCCAGAGCAGCATACTAGCTGGTTCGTGGGTTCAATCAGCCTGGGTGGGATATGGCTCCCGCCCACAGCACCAAATCCCAACCGGCCGATTCCAAAATGGGTGAGTAGTACAACAGGAGATAATTGTCAATTCCAAATTTGAGAAAAAAAAAACAATTGACCCTGGCTTAGTAGCAATTAGAGAGACAGTAATAAAGATCGTAACAAGAGATAACTATGATGACTGCAATAAATGTAGTGATACAAATAGCACAGACAGTGGTACTGACATTAACGGAGATAATGTCAGTAACAGTAATGACTGGGATCTTTAATTAAACTGTTCAAAATTGCACTGGCCATCCTAGGTAAATCATTAAACCAATCCTGTATCTCCAAGCAGCACTGCGCATCAAAAGATACTTATCGCTCTCTATATGCGTGTTTGCTGGAAAAATAAAGCATACAGATCCTGCATTTGATGAAAGGTGTTTGGAGTCACTTAGATCAACAGATTATTCCATTTTAATCATGATACACCTGAGTGACTCCGTTAATTGTGCAAGCAGTCCCCTTGTTACTGAGAAAGTTATTTGGCTGCAGGTGATGAGCTGATTTAACTTGCCGAACGTCAAGTCTGGAAAGATCCCTGGGTTTTTCTCGATAAGAGTAGGGAGTTATCCCGGTGTCCTGGCCAAATTCCCCCCCCTCTGCCTTCACCGTGGCCTCCAAATTGTCCCCATGTGTGACTGGCTTGCACTTGCCCTGCGATGGACTGGCGTCCTGTCCAGGGTGTACCCTGCCTTGCGCTCGCTGCCTGCTGGGTAGACTCCCGCGTCCCGCGACACCGTATTGTACAAAGCGGTTTGGCAAATGACAGGACAAGTCAAGTCTGGTGAAAACCAAGGCTAGCAGAGACAGGAAGCGATATGCTGTCCTTTCTGAGCGAGCGATGCCTTCGCAGCATCAGGAGTGCACTGTCCCTCTCCTGCTGCAGCGTTACGCCCAGAGTCCCTGTCGGTCAGCAGCAGGACACGATCTGGGGGACACTGCGGCATGGCAGCAACCCACATGTCTGCGGGCAGCGCTGGCCGGCCAGATGACCACACAGGGGACCAGCAGCGCACTAGTTTCCAGCGAGACAGTAACGCAGGGGGACAATTAAAAACAAATGAACGACATTATGGGGGGAGGGGAGAGGGGCAGAGGTCAACTGCCCAAACTTCCAAACAATCCGAGGCCTGGCCGATCCGCCTTCTCGTCAAAACATCCCGCCCCACCCAGCAGACAAAGACACACGGACACAGCGAGCTCAGCGAAGTGGTCAGTTGCTTTTTTTTTATTCCGAGAATATCAGTGCTATACTTCTGTTTTCAAAACTTTTACTTAGTAAATATAAGTCTGGTACATTTTAGTATAAAATAACACTTTCTAGAGGGATTAACACAGCCGGTGGGCAGTGGGGACATGGGACCTGCTACACGAACAAGGCACTTGCTAAAAACCCACTGCTTCGTACGTTACAACAAAAAAAAGCACAGAAACATTCGACATGAACAGCTGGAAAACTGGGAAAGTCATTAAAGGCACCGTTTATACAGTATGTTCAGCGGGTTAAAAGAGTTTAGAGTTTAGTCTTGTCTGAGAGGTTTTTCCAGTGGTTCTGTTTATCACAGACAAGACCTGAAACATTCATCTAAGGTTGAAAAACATCACAACAGCAGCCTAGAGACTATAGCCCTGCAGGTTATATAGGGAACGTAATGACCTGATTGACTAAAGACCTGGAAACAGTACTCATTTATCCCCATTTAATCAATACCTGATTCAATTAACTCATTAATTCCTTGCTGATGGATCAGGATGCACGGAAAACAAGAAGACCCAGCATCTCTCCCTGACAAGGAGAGAGTGGCTGGCACTGGCTGAAACCAGCAGAAGCAGACTTGTGTTAAGAGTTTCCCGACACAAGCGTGGCGCCAGTTGGGATAATCGTCCAATGATTATCAGGAAGTGCGGAGAAGTTCGGCACAATATCCTGGCCTGTTGATTTCCTTCATGTGGAGGGGCACCCGTGCACGCAGGCAGGCTGTGGAAAAAATAAAGCCTTCTGGGAGTTCAGATGTGCTGGACTGGTGCTTGACAGGACAAAATCAGCCTTCTTGGACACAAACTGGCACTGGACACCCAGGTCTGGCATTGATCAGGAATCACCTATCATTACAGACCAAGCAAAGAGTCCGAGATCTGGACTAGGGCTGACAACGGAAGACACATCTTTATACAAAGAGTGGCCGAGGTCAGGAACAAGCCATCTAGGTACATTTCCCAAACCCATTTCCTGGGACCCTTTAAGAAACTACAGGATAAGATCTTCAGCTCAATATGCTACAAGCACCTAAAATGAACAGACAAAATAACTTGTCTATTATGTTAATTTGGCTTTTAATTTGAGCAGAGGTAGGCAACCTCTTAATTCAATGAAGTATATCATTGAGGGCAAAGTGGTAGGGTGCAGAACTGGCTGGATCACAGTTCAGTGACAACAGACAGGAAGTGCTATTCTAGCCTGGTTGTGAGGCGTGTGTGTGATTTGCACAGCTATTCCACTCTCAAACCACCCATTTCTCTGGAATAAGGACCACAGGACCCCATGTCTTCCCTACTTTAATTCAAGCGGGCCACTCTGTTGGGTTTCCGACCTACAATCCATTCCGGCCAGCTTTTGTCAGTTATTAGAAATCTTAGGCCAAGTATAAGGTGTTAATTCAAGTTTAACAACAAAGTTTTAACAAAATGTAACTGCACCAATTTAACCCATCTAACCAACCTGATCAACGAACAGCTAACCTGTTATCCAAGTATCTGAAGCAGCCAGTGACTTCTAGCCTGCTGGATTGGGTCTCTCAATCAGGACTGGATGTCTTCAAGCAAAGAAGACAGAGCTTCTACAGGCAGACTATTCTTCTGTCCTGCTTTTTTTCTTTTTTGTACCCAGTTTAGAATAAGATTCATTAGCTCAAATGCGGATATTGCTATTAAAGATTCTCTTATCGTGCAACTGATACAGGATCTACAGTCTAGCACAACACCAGCACAATCTCCTGCACTGGCAAGTCAAAGGTGAAAGGTCAAGATTGAAACAGACGATCTAACAGGTCAACTCTTTAGAAACATTCCTGCCCGGACAGACTAAAGCCCTCTGATCGCCCCAGAAACTTTCCGTTTTAAATGCAAAGCTGTTTTTCTCCCCTTCTCCCTCGCTCTTCAGTCCCAGCTAGGCTCAGTATCGGCCTGCCCTACACAACACGCCTCTAAGCCCAACGCAGCTGGACTGCTACAAAGCTCTACGGACTAGAAAGCCTTCAATTAAAAATTGCACAACACAAGCCCCTCACAAACCACACAAACCACTTGCTGTTCCTTCATGACTGCCTGACCTGAACTACTGCTTCTGTCTCTACTGCTTTTTCCCCCATTTACAGTCATGTTTTTCTTCCTCTTACATCAAACTTAATGGAGAGCAGTTGTAACATTAACGTCTTTGATAAAATGCGACAATCTTAAGCATGTTTGTCTGGCACAACCTTCCCCAGATGGCAGCAGTTCCAATCTGATATGCAAATCAAATCCAAACTCCGGACAGACTGGGGCATTTTAATACACGCGCTTCCTAGAGCAACTCGTTTCAGATCTCTGCATGTACTAAAAGTGTTTTTGGCTTTCCTAGTGCAGCTCTACCAGTAAAAGCTACAGTTATTCACAAACCCCCTCTCCACATTACACACCAGCTGGGTCTGTTTCCATTTCACGGGACAGGCTTGGGTTCAACTTGAAAGCTTTAAGCCCCCGCTGAGCAGGGGAGTGGTAGGATAATCAAAAGGGATTTTTGTTAAGCAAAAAAAAAAAATCTATAAATAAAACTTCTGTGGATAAACTGCAACGTTTTTCCTCTTGCTTTTCAAAAAATCTAGATATGAAAAGGTCTTACAAACATATGTTAAGTGCTATGTTGAGGAATATAAGTGCCACTGAGTTTGTGTCCTTTCTTCACAAATTGTTAAAAACTCTTCTGAGCATTCACTGGTCAGAATCTGAAAGGCTGATGTAGCACCTGCTACAAAACAGGAGGAGCGCTCTCTCACCTCTGGGGGTGACAAACATCTCATTAGGTGCTCTGGGGGCAGGAGCTCCTTCGATCGGCCCATGAAGACGTAGGGGTCAGGGGTGAGGAGGGAAGAGCCCACCTTCCTCAAAAGGTCCTAGCAGGTGTCTCATAAGTCATCATCAAGACATTTGAAAAGTACAAACGAGTGAGAAAGAGCGTGATACTTCAAAACTAATTGGCGTCATACAGAAAACTCTGTAAATGGTTAAAGGCACAGCAAGCACTTTTATGAAAATTTAACACAGGCCAATTGTACAGGAACGGGGCACAGGAGAATAGGAGAATAGGTGAGTAGAAATGGAAAAGGAAAGAAAGAATGCTAAAGGAGATGGGCGTTTAATCCCAATGGGCATTTCTACCTCAGGTTCAAAGTGCTTTGAGCACAATTGCACTTTACAATGTTCCCACACCTTACAAAGATGGTGGAATGGCACAATCCATTGGACATCGTCAGGGGCCGTTTACACACCCACTGGATAACTGGCATCTTTTACACTCTGCCAAAAGTTTTAAGTGCACTTGGCGGGATATATTTCACCAAAGGTTGTGATAACAGTCACCTTCGACAAGGTTCCCACATCATTATCGATACCCTTGCTTCCTTGTTTGCATTTGCAAAATAGTTTCTAGGGAAGCACGTTTGGAATATACACACAAGAGGAGTGACAAGACAATCCTCCTGACCTTGCTTGCTTGCAATAGTTAGGCCTAGTATTTTGTTGCTGGGCCACCTTTTTAAAGGGAAGGCTACTACATTTCCAAATAAACACGATCATTACAAGATCAAGATACAGGATATGAGTGTTTGAACAGGCAACAGCTGCAGAGATGAGTGTCTGTGACGTTTATGGTTGTCAAGAGCCACATTCCATTTGAGCCTGACTCCACGGTCCACCGGGAGAGATGTCCGACTCGAACGCACCCCTCTCACACAAGCTAACACAGAACTGATTCAGTCTGTGTTTGCTTCCTTGTTGTCCTGGTCCTCTGAAACCATTCTCCAGTCTCACTCTGTCGGTCTGGCAAGAGATCATTCTTTACGATTTAGAATCACCAATTAATTTTGTTATACCAACCCAATGTTGTAATAACCAACTGTTGTTCTCAAAATAATCTCAACTATAAACCCTGTGACCGCACACGGGGGGAATGAGGAAGTGCAGGCAGACTCCTCTGCCCCGCCCACCTTCAATCCACAGCACTGACTGGAGGAGAGGCATGTGTGTCACAGGTAGCACCGCCCCTAATCAGAGGATCAGTGCTGATTGGAGGAGAGGTGTGGCCTTCACACTGCACTGCATGCCTGCAATAACCCAGGTGGCCTCAGGATGTCTCTGAGAGCCAACAGAGGCCTGACTGAGTAATCTCACCCTGTCCTTGGTGATCCTCAGCCAATTGTACACCAGACCTTTGGGAATCCCGATCACAGCTCCAGCCTGGAACCTATGGTCAGGAAGGTCCGCCTGTGCTCTACGATTACTTTAATGGAGGAACAGCTCAGTTCACAAAGCCATGAAAACAAGAAGAATAAGCAACAGGTCTCTGCCGGGACAGTAGGGGGCCACACAGAGTTCGGGTTTCTATTTCTCCTTCTGTTCCAGCCTTCGTGGGCTTGGGACATGGTTCGGGGGGCAGGGAGAGAGGGCACCGTTGGGCGCCCACAGCAAGGTGGCGCTGAAGAGGCCGATGATGGCCAGGTTGAGGAGGATGCCCACCCCGAGGGCGCCCACCGTACCGGGGAAGGAAGGCAGAGCGGAGTGGGCGGACAGCCAGCCCCGGCGAGAGCTCATGTCGGCCAGGACCGCCTCCATCTGGAAGTGTGTGCCCACAACCGCGCAGATGTGGAACAGCTGATGGCTGTGACCTGCAGGGTACAGGCCGAGAGAGGAATTCTGTAAACCGTCTATGTGCACTTGGGACTTTTTACAGCTTTAGAAACCAAGTGGACGTGTCGCTTTTTGCTGATAAACCAGATTATGGCCTTTTAACATATCTGGATGTTTGTAAGAATGTATTTGCACAAATGGGCACCAACATAATCTTGGTTTTAACCCAACTTTCTGCAGAGCAGATTACACGTGATCTTTATTCCACAGCTCAAATAGTACTTCACCATAATTGCTTTGGAGAATCTATTTTGGCTACCCTGGACACTCACTTTTCAGAGAACAGGCAGCAGTGTAGGACTCAAGCTGGGTATAATTGGTATTACATTAAAGATAGCTCAGGTGGGGAGCTGCGTCAGCAGGCATAGGCTGCAAAGGAACAAGTAATAGGTTTATTCCAGGCTGAAAAGAGAAGAAAGAAAACACAACGTTTCAGCCGTGGAGCCTTCTTCAGGTGTTCTTCACTTCTTCAGGTCTTCTTCACACCCGAAGAAGGCTCCACAGCCAAAACGTTGTGTTTTCTTTCTTCTCTTTTCAGCATGGAATAAACCTATTACTTTCTCCTTTGCATTAAAGATCACAGTCTCTACTTTCAAACTTAGGAGGTTTTAGGAGTCTAGCTTGAATTGGTTTGGGGACTTTTATGAAAATGTCCCCTACATTGGAAAAAATGGGATACACATTTTTAAGAGTGCAAGCAGCAATACAAGCTTAAAGCTGGGTACAACTAGCATTTAATTAAATATCTCAGACAGCTTTCAAATGGAGTTAGTTTCAAGAGTCTAGAATGAAGTGTTTTGGAGATATTTGTGAACATGTGTGATTGTGTCCAGGTGTCCTCAGTGATTTTTATATTCATGCCCAATAAAATAATTAATAAGAAACTGATGCTTGCTAGGGTTTACAAACTCAAAATATCAGTGTGACTGTGGAGATTCTACCTATCATTCTACACTTGTTAAATTTCTGATTTTATTTTAAAAGTAGGTTTTATGTGCACACACAGCATGCATGGAGCTCTCATGGTAAAGCACTGAGAAATAATTCCACACAAACTCTTAAGATACTCAAAATGGCCTAATTTATGCAAATCAGGAAAAAAATGTGCCAACTTCCATGACAAGCTGAGTATTTCTCAGATCGAGTTTCTTTCAATAGCTGCATTTTACTGCCATCTAGTGGCCTGGAATAAAACCACTTGAAGTGACCATCTAGAACAGATCAGACCTGTTCAATCCTGGTCCCTGTGTGTCTACAGCTTTCCTAGATCTCTTTCAAGCAGCAGCACCTGAAGAGCAGTGAGAAGCTGCTGAGCTGCTCCAGTTAAGCCAGGAACGAGATGATTAAGCTCATTAAGATCTGAGCTGGAATGAAACCATGCAGTTATATCAGCTCTCCAGGGGCAGGATTGGGCAGCTCTGATCTGGACAGCGGTAGTGAGGGTTTGCAATGGTGAGAGCTAGGAATGTTTTTCTGAGAAAGGCTCTAGGCCCGTCACACCAAAGCAAAGGCACAGCAGAGCCGGGCGTGCAGACGGGCGGGCAGACTGACCGATGTAGTCAAAGCGTCCAGGGGCCAGCCTCTCGGGCAGGTGCGAGGCGAAGAGGAAGCAGGTGAGGAAGGCGAAGAGCAGGTGGTGACAGTGACTGGACAGCGCCTCCGTGTGGCTGCAGCTGTCTCCCAGGCACAGCAGCAGCTGGACTCAGGGAGAGGGAGAGGAGAGACAAGGAGGAAGAGCTCGGGGGTCAAACAGAGTGAGAGGGAGAGAAGAGCCCCACCACCACCACCCCCACCCCACCTGAGTCAGCAGGCCCTGAAGCTCACTGCCCAGTCACACCCACACCAGCCAGCCTCAGGACAGCACAGGTCAGTCACCCCCTCACAACACACAGCACACAACACACACAGCCAAGTGAGAGATAGCAAGAAGAAACAGACCACAGCCTGGACATAGAAACCTGACATAAGCAGGACTGCTCTTGCTTGTCCAGAGAGGACAGGCTCAGTAACCACAATCTGGACACAGAGGCTGAACACAGGCAGATCTGGCTGTCCAGAGTGAACAGGCTGAGTGACCACAGCCTGGACATGGAAAATGAAGGACATTCAAGAACAATTCTGTCCCACACCGGGATGTGGGAAACTCACTCTGTAAAAGAGGGGGATGTTGTCGAAGAGGAAGGGATAAACAAAGGCACCCGTCCGAACAACCTTGCTCCAGTGAGGAAAGTCTAGCTCTGGAAACCTGCAGAGCGAGAAGGGAGACAGAAGTCAAGAACGAGGGGGGGAGTGTGACAACAGACGGTGCCGTCACCCCTCCAATCCCGAGTCCAACACCCAGGTATCATCTCTAACCCCTACCCCGAAGACCACCTCTAACTCTGACTCCTAACCTTTAGTCTACCCTCGAGCTTGACATCAATTCAATCCGGCTCTGAAATCCCTTACCCTGAACCTGAGCCTAAACTCCAGACTTTCTCCTGTCCCGGTTCTCCTAAACCCAGGACACTGTTTCAGCAAGAGTATCATCTTGACGAGATATCATTCCTACTGAATTCCTAAACCGAACTCATCCTCCCTTTGACTTCAGCTCTTGCTGGGATTTCCTTAGAGCTACTTATCTCTCTCTGACTGGCATCGTATCTCACCCCACTGACGCCCACATTCCGATTTTTCAAATCGAACTCTCATGAGCTGCTGGGCTTAAAGAAGACCAGGCAAAACAACAGCAGAGTCGAGGTAACCTGAGCCGAGCACCAGCTTCCGTTCCTGTGGCAGCATACCTGGAGTAGCAGGACAGGCCGGTGCAGATGAGGGTGTTCAGGACGGCGATGGGCACGAAGTTCTGGTGAAGCCAGCTGTTCACCCAGCAATCGGGCATCACATAGGCACCGTAGGTGATGGCACAGCCTGGGCGCGCACGCGAGATGGAGACAGGAGAGAGGCCACGCTGAGTCATGAAAGAGCTGCCACAACCCGCTCTGAAACAACACCGTCAACACTAGAATCCCCACCGCCAGCAGACCTGCCACTCAACCTGCTGCCACGGTGACCAGATCAGGAAGGAAATCGGGCCCACCAATACGCTCTTCACCGAGTACTTAAGCCCCGCCTCTATGACACAACCACGCCCAGTCTCAGTGATTTCGGCCCTGGTATCGGCCTCCGTGTGCAATTCCTTGCCTCAGGACTGAGCTTGGCTTGGTTTTGACTTCACTCTCGTGGATCTCCCCTTGATCTGTGTTTTGGGGTTTCCCTGGATACTTTGTCCTCCCCACCAGGTGTCTCTGGTTCTGAGCCCTGCTCGTTTTCTGACCATGACCTTGGATTACTTTTTGACTCGCCTGGCTTAGCTTACCTTATCCAGAAGCTCTATCGCCCTGCAACGCCCTGCCCACTGTGAGCCTGGCCAGTACCTGGAGGGGAGACTCCTGGGAAAGCTGAGCAGATGCTGGAAGAGGTGTTTGTGTGACCAGTAGGATCCATGTGGGTCCTAATGCCCCAGTATAGTGACGGGGACACTATACTGTAAAAAATGACTCTCCGTAGTCATTAAAAATCCCAGGGCATTTCTTGAAAAGACTAGGGATGTTACCCCAGTGCCCTAGCCCAATTTCCCCCCTGGCCTTTACCAGTCATGGCCTCCTAATAACCCCCCTCTCTGAACCGGCTTCATCACTCTGCTCTCCTCCCCACTGAGAGCTGGTGTGTGGGGAGCAGACTGGAGCATCATCCAGGTGGGGCTGCACATTGTTGGTAGTGGAGGGGATCCCCATTAACTGTTAACTGCTTTGAGGGGAGTATCCAGAAAAGTGCTATATAAGTGTAAGGAATTGTTGTTCTTACATTTTAATTGATTATTTTAACCTGCATCTGGCCTGCTACACGATCAAGCCAGATCACATGAGCTCAGTCTCCTACTGGCAAAGAACTTCCCTTAGACCGCGCCAGTAAAATACACTCGTCAGCATCATCACTTAAGATACAAGCCAGTTAAATAAACAATCACTGCAGGAGACACCATAAGCACCAGTGGCAGCAGTAGTGAGTGGCCGAGGACTCAGCAGCAGGCCCAGGACCTGCAGCCATGACAGAAGAAACAGCAGCTGCTGGGCACTGCCCACCCTACCCAAGCTGTAGAGGCTCAGCGCGCCGTAGTCCAGGAAGTAGCAGATGTGCCTGGCCTCAGCAGACATGGAGCTGAAGGTGTGGGCACAGCTGGAGGTGAAGGGGTACAGGCAGATCAGCACCATGTAGACCAGCAGGGGCCAGGTGTAGCTCTCGTTCAGGAAGTCCAGGGACGAGCACAGCATGGTGAACCGCCACAGGAAATACCTGAAGCACACAGAGCGCAGAATCAGCACGACGCACTCACAGAGCACTTAACACGCGCAATAAAATACCCAGGAGACACAGGGCCCCGGATCCGCACAGGGAATACCCCGGGGAGACAGAGACACAGGGCACCGAATCTGGGAGATCTGGGGGAATATGTGGGACAGACAGACCTGTATAGACTGGGCTCAGGTCACACACACACACACATCCAGAACCTGACCGGCCATTCACTTCTCTTCACCCCGCAAGGCCCAGAGTACCAGCAGCAGGACTGAGGCACTCAGGTCTTCCTGATGGAACTGCCAACTACCCGGCCACAGGGGGGCGCTGTTGCACAGCACGCTTGGGGAACTCCAGGCTTCTCAGCTGCTCCTGTAACCTGTGGCCGGTTCCACAGACCCTGGGCGGGGCAGACAGGGGGAGAGGGATGGCGGGGGAGCAGGGAGGGAGGGTGTTGCTGGCAAGGGCCTACCATGTGGGCAGGAAATGGGTCCAGATGTTGACGGTTTCATTGGTCATCTGAAAACTGCTCAGGATACAGTCCAGGGCCGAGCTCCGAGGGTGACGGTACCCGGAAATAATGCCATCCTCTCGGAAGACCTGCCGCGCAGACAGGGCATCAGCAGCACAGCCTTGAGCAATAACAGCGTTTCGACACCGTGCGCAGATCCGGTGGGGGGGGGGTCCTTACCCGGGGCACCTGGTGAATATCAAACAGCTGGGGGAGTTTGATGGTCAGCATGTCGGGGGGCAGACGCCAGCCGCCCCCGGCCCCGGCAGGCCTGTCCAAGTCGAGCCCCCGCCTGGCACGCCGAGCACCTCACCTGACGCTCACCGAGAGAGGGTCTGCAGGCAGGCCCCCCCTCCCATCGCACGCACGGCCCCCTGCGGCCCCCTTGCCTGAAGGCTGACCTCCTGCTACACAGGAAACACAGAGAGAGAGAAGCAGAAGGATGTGGAGTGAGAGATATGGAGAAGGGGAGAGAGAGATAGAAGGGTTACTTTTATGCCAACGTTTTTTTCCCACTAATAAAGAACGTACATACTGTCCCAGACCCATCTGCACTGAAGGAGCAGTCTGCCTTCCCAGAGACAGGGGGCTCTATCCATCCACAGAAGATCACGGAGAGGTAATAATGAATCAACAGGAA
The DNA here is from genome assembly GCF_040954835.1 of Lepisosteus oculatus. Taxonomy (NCBI): domain Eukaryota; kingdom Metazoa; phylum Chordata; class Actinopteri; order Semionotiformes; family Lepisosteidae; genus Lepisosteus; species Lepisosteus oculatus. Next base: position 4,152,898 of record NC_090722.1, on the reverse strand, counting down.
AATACGCATGGAGACTTCTGGTTTAAAAAAAACAAAACTATACCACACTGTAGATTTTTTCCCTATTACATCCTAATTGAATCGACAGTCCTTCTTTGTTTTAATCAACCCTGCAGATGCGGTCTCTCCTGGCGCTCAGCAGCCCTGCTCTCTCCACAGGGAGGATGTGACGGACACACTGGCCCCTCCACGACACACAGCGGCCAAGCAACCCCGCTCACAGGCACTGCAGAGCCCTCATCCGGAGTCGCCCCAAGACGCCTGCAGCTCAGACATCCTTTCAAAGAACAGCTCCATTATCTGCTGTGCTTAAATTGACCACAGCTCATCGCCAACCCCATCTCGGCTCGAACAGAGACGGAGAGGGGACTACAGACATAAGGATGGGGGTACAAACCCAGACAACCCCGTTTCCAGCGTGGCACACACTGACCGACACAGCAAAACAAAGGAGCAGTACGGTCCGAACGGAAAAGGATATACGTTTACCACCGAGGACAGGAAGATGCGGGAGTCTGGACAAGCTCCGGCTCTGACGTTAGAGCCGATCCCCCAGGATCCCTCGAGAAGCGGACAGGCGAGATTTAAGTCTGGGGCCAGAAGTCCCAAGCATTCCCTATCCAGAGACACACTGGGTGCAGAGAAAAACATCCCCAGCAAGGGCAACAGGACCCCAGCTGCTCTCTGTGACAGCTCGCAGGAAAGAGTCCGTACAGTGTTGGCAGAGAACATCAACAGGAAACAGCACAGCAGCCTGCACACACACAAGCCGGGGTCTTGTACATGTACGCACACACACTGACAGAGACACAAGCCGGGGTCTTGTGCGTGCTCCCACACACACGCTGACGGAGACAAACAAGCGTGCACGCACACACACAGACACATACACAACCAGAGGTCTTGTACATGTACGCACACACACTGACAGAGACACAAGCCAGGGTCTTGTGCGTGCACGCACACACACTGACAGAGACACAAGCCAGGGTCTTGTGCGTGCACGCACACACACAGGCTGACGGAGACAAACAAGCCGGGGTCTTGTGCGTGCACACACACACACTGACAGAGACAAACAAGCCGGGGTCTTGTGCGTGCACACACACACACTGACAGAGACAAACAAGCCGGGGTCTTGTGCGTGCACGCACACACTGACGGATACAAGCTGTGACTCTGGGAAACACAAACACACAAAGACTGAGACATGGGGACATCCTGTCTGGAGGGTGGCCCAGTTAAACAGGCACATTTCAGGACGAAAGTGTCTTTTCCCTAAACTCTCGCAGGGCCCCCTGAAAGACGCGTCAGTCAGTGGGCTGTGCTGAAACTGTCCCTTTCAGGCATACAGGACCGCATTCCCCAGACCCACCTCACAGGAACGAGGAGTATATTGTAAGGGTCACAGCAGTGCTAGAGCTAAGGGGATACTGTTACAAAGCATTACAGAGCCTGCCATAAGAGAATGAGCAAACTGGAGGGGGGGGGGGGGGGGGTTATGCATGTGATCAAATACTAAGCACAAAACGGAGCATGCACAAACACCAGGAGAACAATGGATCTTCAAGGGTGCATCCTGGATAAGGCCTGGGATTGTTCAACATGAACGACTGCTCCACCCTGTCCCAGACTCCAGACCCTGATTTACACAGTACCCTTCTGTCTTGCTGAGCCCCTACTGACTCCCTCTACTGATAAAATGAGCCCTCCCATTCATAGCTCCTACATTTCCACTGATCTCATTCTCCCTTCCTGCTTAACCCCATCTCTCAGGCCCTTTCTCCCTGCCCACTGTCACTCTCTCCCAACGTCCTCCTCTTTCCCCATTTCAATTTCCCTCCCCTCCCTTCTACCCCACATTCCCCCTCTCCACCCCTCTCTGGTTCTCCCGCGTGATCCCATCACATGATCCCCGTGAATAGACATCTTTATTCCTGCTTCCTGACAATAAGAGGCCTATTCCAGACAGCAGGGAGGGGACTCTGTGCGTGTGTGGGACCAAGAGCTACACACGGGGATGACTGGATCATTTCAATTGTGTTTACTGGAAGTCACAATGACCAGCTGGAAGGGGGAAAGTTTAAGTCATTCAAATTCCTGGTTTGACCTCATTTTATTGCCTCTTCAAACTGCCTGTGCAAACCAGCTGCACAGAGAATCAGGAGAACTGAAATTATGGGAAATACACGATCTCATCTGCTGTAAAAATCCACTATTCAGGGTGGATTGGGATGTTGACTTTAAGGAAAAGACAAACCCTAACTGATTTCATGCAGTTCACACTGGTGTAACTGGTGTTGCTGTTCGTACGGGAGCCCTGTGTTTATTGAAGGGGTGGCAGGTTTCTGTGTGCCAGTATCTTCTCAAGACCCTTCTTTGTGAAAAGGCTTTTGCAGTTTGTCAACAATTTCTTTCATTTATAAAGGTCTCTTTAAGTTCTTACTTTGCCTCTTAAGTTCTCCTGCTGACAGGAGAACCTTTGTAGTCTTAAAACACAGACAATAAGAAGAGGTCCTGATGGGTAGAAGTGAATCTAAAACCAAGAACAGGAGGCACCTCTTTACACAGAGGGTGGTGGGAGTGTGGAACAAGTTGCAGAGCCATGGTGTTGAAGCCGATACCCTGCCTTTGTTCCAGAAAAGGTTGGATGAGATCCTGGATCAATTAACTACTAATTACCAATCAGACTGCAGGGGCCAAACGGGTAACCTTTCTAGCATACACTGTTATACCTATGACCTATTAAACTGCTTGCAAGGGAAAGGTACAGACACCCATCTGGAAAGCTTGCTTTTTGTCTCCATGAATTCTGCTGCCAGATTCTTGAAAGTTGGTTACTTTCAGAAAGTGTGCACTAAATCAGTTCCTAGCAGGGACGTGATATTTGTTTAAATGTCAGCTATCCAAAAGAGAGTGTGTGTGTGACTTACTGTCATTACCAATAATGCAAAAGGACAGAACGCCTGCTCTGGAGGCTGCAGCAGAGTCTTTCTGGCCTCTCTGACCATGCCCACGATCTGATGGTTTGGAACCTGTCAGAAAAGCGGCCAGGGCATGGCCACACCAGGCCCCCGTCACCTCGTGTGGTCGAGCAGCACGTAGATAGTCAAAGAACTTGGACTACAGCAGATGAGTCATTGCAACCTGTAGGACAAATCATACTGATGATTTTGAGGATGTCTCCAAGCTGAAGCATGCTTTTAACACCCTGCCCAGGTTAGACATCACAAACACTGACCACTCTAATAATAATAATTCCTTACACTTCTATAGCTCTTTTCTGGACACTCCACTCAAAGCGCTTTACAGGTAATGGGGATCCCCTCCAGCACCACCAGTGTGCAGCCCCACCTGGATGACGCGCCAGCCCGCCCCCCACACACCAGCTCTCAGTGGGGAGGAGAGCAGAGTGATGAAGCCAGTTCAGAGATGGGGATTATCAGGAGGCCATGATGGGTAAAGGCCAGGGGGGAATTTGACCAGGACACTGAGGTAGCACCCCTTCTCTTTTCGAGAAACACCCTGGGATTTCGAGCAACACCCAGTTTTCTTTTGCACAAAATTCCTCCTTTAAGGGAGACGCGTTCGGCAAGCCCAAACGACTGCAATCAAGCGCCGGATTTGAACTCGAGAGCCAGTACAACTTGCGCCACGACTTTCCTCTTTCAGCACAGGAAGGGGAACAAGAGCCCCACCCGAGAGGGAAAGCCTGAAACGGACCCGACCGCTGTGCATCGGGAGCTAAACAGCCGACTCGGCGCACGGTTCTGTAAGGGGGTCCGAAAACGGGGTGGCGCATACCCCCATTTCTGCCCGGAAGAGGCACAGCTGGGAAGAGAAGACAAGTGATGGTCACTCCTGGGGAGCGGCAGTCCAGCACAACCTCTAGCCCCACCCATAAGCGAGGGCTGGCCAAGCCCTCCGTCCAATGCAGACACCACAGGGTGCAGAGTACACCTACAACACCCCAGACTCCTCCAACAGAGCTTTTCACATGTCCAGAGCCAGCTACTGACCTGCGGCTTTTTTGGGGGCAACTTAATTTTAACTGCGTTTTGCCAGTGTTCGATTGCAAAAGCAAAACCCTAAAAACAACAACTTCCAAAGGCTTCCTCGACATCCCCGTGCACGTATGCCAACAGACACCTCGCCACACATTCCTGTAGGTGTGTTTTTCACTATAGACAGGAAAATATCACCGATTGCCATTCATGCCAATTATATTACAATGAAAACAAAAGAGGGGAGAGGGCAAAAAAAAAGCTTTTTAAAAAAGTGCTGCACTTTGCAGAACAAGTTGCAGGTTTCTGTGTGCCAGTATCTTCTCAAGACTGTTCTTTGTGAAATCATTTATCTTCAAGCATACTTCCCCGGAACACAGTTATGAGAACTCCACTAAAACACATGTTTGGTACAAGCCAGAATCCTGCACTACAACTGGAGGCCAATAGCCAAGCACTGGAATGCGAGTAAGTAGGACAGGAATCTACTGGCTGCACCCCTGCTAAATCCCCACCTCTTTCCAGCAGAGCAGCCATTGGACTAGGGGCTGCTGAGCAGATGGGCTGAGTGTGGCTTGGACTTTGGGCATTTAAACCACCCCCTCCGGGAGGACGGAAGTGGGTCTTGGGACAATGGCACAGGGCAGCAGATTAAGAGATCAGTGGGAAAGGGGGCAGAATGCCAAAGGGAAGCCAGATCACAATCCGGATCGTGTCTGAAATCCCAGCTGATAGCTGCGCCTGGGGCCTGCAACTCCAAACGTCAGCGAGTGTAATTGAAAAATCCGAGGAAGTGCTTAAGTCGAAACGGGGGATCAGGAGTTGGAAACGTTTAGCCTGCATAGCAGCTCAGGCTGCTAATTTGAATTTTAGTGCCTGGGCCGAAATAATTGGTTCCTGCAGTTCCGAAATAAACCACAAAGACGGAAAACCTCTGGGGTAACAGTGGAGGCCGATTGCGGAATTCTCTGCAGTGACTTTAACGTGCACTGGGTGATCACTGCGTGACCATCACTGCCAAAATATTTATGAACAGGGTAGAGTTCTGGCGCAGTGGTTAGCACCGTTGCATGCAGTGTTGGCGCCCTGGGGGGTGTCTGTGTGGAGTTTGCATGTTCATCCGGGTTCCCCCCCCACAGTCCAATGACATCCTGGTGGGGTTAATTGACTTTTAGGAATATTGGTGCTGGTGTGAGTGTGTCTGTGTGTGCCCTGGGATGGACTGGCATCCCGTCCAGGGTGTCACCTGCCTTCTGCCCGTTGCTTGCTGGGATAGACTCCAGCTCCCCCCCCGTAACCCTGTACAGGAAACAGCATTAAGAAAAGGGGGAGATCACTGAAAAAATGCAAAACATACAAAGTCTCCTCATGAAGAAATATCACATCTCAAGAAGGTACTGTCACACAGGAAGAGTAGCATCTGCACCCCCTTCAATACAAACAGCAGCACCAGCTACGCCTGAACTTGAACTTTAGTGCCATACGTAACCGGCACATGTTCTGGCACAATGGAATTCTGACTTACAGAAAGTCTCTCGATTGTAAAAAAAAAAACACAAACTGCAGACAGAGCATTTAGACAATTCACAAGCAAACAGCAGATGATATCTGAACAGCAGAGCCCCAGTTACAGCAGCCCAAATAGCAGCTGTACCGCCTACAGTTAAGTAATTATGCTGTGATCAGGATCAGTTCAGCCACTCAGGAGACCCTAAGGCACTTTAATAAAGGACTATTTCTCCTAGTCACAGGGGAGCTTGTATTAATTGGCACAATTAATATTAAAAAACCAAGGCTTGCAGAAGCTATAAGTACCCCTGATCCGGAAGACTCAGACTCGCTACCTGCAGGGCCCGCGTCCTGTCCCGACTGCTGAATTAAACACCGGGCCTCACCAGTCTCGCAGCCAGCCAGCCGCATAGGAGATATTTATTAAGGTCTCCAACAGGTGATCACTCAAAACATTCGTTTCATTACAAGTACAGCTCCCCCGTAAAACACCTCCGCGCCAGACTGGAAGCATGTCCAAGACTGTGGTCATCCCCCTCCCCCAGCCCGGCGCCCCACGAGCTGTTCCAGTGGCCACATTCGAGGGGTCCCAGCTCCCACCCCCAGGGGCCCGTGGAGCCGACAGGTTCCACGCCTCTCTATTAAAGCAGCCACACCTGGTGAGCCGACAGCCAGTACCGAGCCGAGCACAGGTACACCGGCCACCCAGGAGCACAGTTAGACAGCCCTGCTCCAGGTCATGGGGAAGAGTGGTCAGCCTGCAGTCACATCTGGGCACTGAATCACCTGTGTGATTGCATTCCACTTAACCGATCGCACCTTTGATGGCATATACTTTCAATTCATGATAATGTAATAATAATAATAATAATAATAATAATAATAATAATAATAATAATAATAATAATAATAATGTTTCTTTATTAGCCCTATACAATTTCTTGCATTAGGAATGCGTCTTTTCGCATACCCCAGCTTTTCTCCAGGGAGACACAGACACACAGACAGGGAGAGAAGCTTGGGGTCAGAGCACAGGGTCAGCCATTGTACGGCGCCCCTGGAGCAGTTGAGGTTAAGGGCCTTGCTCAGGGGCCCAACGGAGTAGGATTCCTCTGCCGGCCGCGGGATTTGAACCGGCAACCTTCCGGTCACAGGCGCAGATCCTTAGCCACAGAGCCACCCCATGATTCGACAGGCATAGGCAATCTCCTGCTGAGGGTCCTGGCTTGGATGCCACTGAACGTGCTTTTGGTGCATGTGCAACGACAGCTCTAAGGCTCCCACTGCATAGCAGTCTGAGCCGTTCCACATTTTAGCAGCTGCTGGGCTGCGTCATACAAGTGAAGGGAGCCTACACCCTGTGCGGGAGGTGGTGTACCTATCACCTGAGCTTCGGTAAATTTGCATACTGGAACTCAAAAGTACAGAGAAACGCAGAGCTCTGGAACAGATCGCACTGCGGGGCAGCGGAGAGACAGTTCCGTTCTTGATGTTGTAACAAAAACTCCACTTCTTAAGCAACTGTTATATCACAATTCAGTGAAGGAATTGGCCAATGTCAGCAAGCCTGGTCTGTAACTGTTCTGTCCCAATAAAAGCTAAGGACTGAACAGATTTGGACATTTTAGATGTTATTCCAACAGCAGAATTATTCTACTGTACTCGACTGCATTTGTCATTTCAACTGACAGCTCTATGATCAGTGCCAATTGTTTTGGAATTTGTGTATTAGCTATGTTACTTGACCTGTAGCTCAAGCTAATCGATCTGCTGTCGTTGTCATTTTAACGTTAACAGCTTTAACGAAGTCTCCGGGCCACTGGCGGCTTCATCGAGTTAGAACAACAACTCTCGGTCCCACAAACCTCAACTCCATCACACTGCACACCGGCTCCACAAATAAACCAGATGTGCTTCTAACACCTACAAAAAATACATTGTAACATTTGCAATTGACGTTATCAGTATGATTTACTGTCTGTAAAACGACAAATGTGGTCGAGTACAATAACATCTAAAATGACCAAATCTGTTCAGTCCTTAGCTTTTATTGGGACAGAACAGTTACAGACCAGGCTTGCTGACATTGGCCAATTCGTTCACTGAATTGTGATATTACAGTTGCTTAAGAAGTGGCGTCTTTCTTACAACATCGGGAACAGAACTGTCTCTTTGCTGCCCCGCAGTACGATCTGTTCCAGAGCTCTGTGTTTCTCTGTACTTTGAGTTCCAGTATGCAAATTTACCGAAGCTTAGGTGATCGGTACACCACCTCCAGCACCTCACCCCCTCACCGGCCGAAACGTTGTGTTTTCTGTCTTCTCTTTTCAGCACAGGAATAAACCTATTACTTGTTCCTTTGCAGCCCACGCATACTGACGCAGCTCCCCACCTGTACGAATTACAATACAAGTCGGTTTATGGTGTTTTTATTAACGACGCGATATGTATTTTACCCAAAGCGTGGCGCTCTGCTCATGTGTTTTTTCACTGCAACCGTGGGGGTGTCGGCAAAAAAAACTTGAACTCTGCGCCTGTCACATGTCCACGAAACAAAAACCGTGTTGCAAAAATCAAACCGCATTAAGTTCTCGCAAAAATACTTAACATCACTAGTGCAAGTGTACCGTGTTGTTCTCAAACTTGCGAGTTAGAGAAACGCTACCTAGAGCGCGTCCTGCAGGCGCACAACTTTTGGAGTTCCGCTTACACTCCAGGATAACACAGGTTTCAGCAAACTGCGACAAAACATTCATAGCAAACATGACCAACGCCTAGTTGCACGGCGCCAAACATGAAAATAACGAAAAGCAAAGCCAGGATCGGGGAAAACGGGTTGTTTTTTTTTAATTCTTAGGGGGAACAAAGCGAGTGGGAGTGGTCGAGAGTTTCAGTGCTCCTGCAGGGCTGGAGTGTTGTGAAAAGCTCTTGCGATAAAACCGAGTCAAAAGCGGTCGAGTTTAGCGACGGCGGTGGAGAGGCAGCAGCAGCAGCGAGAGAGAGGAGGAAAAAACCGAGCAAACCTGACGGGAAAAAGCAAAACTTGAGACTCGAAACAGGACGCCCGATCACGCCACTATCCCCGGCAGCGCCCGCTGCTTCCCCAGCGGGAGACAGGAGAGGAGGAATCGAGCCCAACCTTGCGGACGAGGGGTGTCAAACGCACATCGCGGGTCCGGGTCTCGGGTGGGCTGTCGCTCGCTGTGTCAGGACACGCCGTGTGGCTCCGCTCCAGTTTCGAGCGTGTCTTCGCATTCCTCGCTCTGCGTTAAACCTCCCCTCCCCAAAAAAAAAATGTCAACGAGATCCCACCTCCGCCATACGGAACGGGATATCTCATTGGCTGCGGATAAGAAAGAGGCCCTTGTTTGTTTGGGCATCAGGAGACGGGTCTTGTTCCTCCCTTCCATTCGCTCCAGAAAGAAGAATAAAAAAGGGGGGGGAGGACACAAAGATGAGGTAAATGGGGGGTTCTGGAGGAGGCGAGGATGGGCACCAAGCCCAGGGACTTCTTTTTCATTCGAGCCCCGCGAAGAGACCCGCCCCCCCCTCCTCCAGATTCGCCCCAATTCGGCCTCCAAAGCTGTTCGCTGCGCGCCGGCCGCCCCGGAGAGGCAGAGGGCAGCGCTCCCCGCTCAGCGCGTTCGGGATGGGGCTTCTCGAGGGGTTATTTTCTACCTGGTGGGTCGGGAATTGCAATGTGGAGGCCGATTAAGAATCATTCCCGCTTCCGCACACTTTGGTAAACCCCTCGTTAATCGGCCGTGTGCCACTACAGACAGGAGCTCGCAGCCGGCACCTGTTCAGCTACAGTATCTGCTTATTAGTCAGCGTTGCATGCTCAGCCCGGCTACGCTTATTAAACACAAATCCGCGCAAACGACATTTAACGTTATAATGAATTATCGACTTTATCAGAGGGGAGCTATACATCACAAAACGGGCGAAGAGTCGAACGTGTAATAAACCTGAGCTCTGAGCTGCGTGCTGCGTGCTGTGAGCTCTGAGCTGTGGGCTGTGAGCTGCGTGATACAGGCTGTGTGCTGTGAGCTCTGAGCTCCGAGCTGCAGGCTGTGTGCTGTGAGCTCTGAGCTCTGAGCTGCAGGCTGTGTGCTGTGAGCTCTGAGCTCTGAGCTCCGAGCTGTGTGCTGTGTGCTGTGTGCTGTGGGCTGTGAGCTGCGGGCTGTGAGCTCTTATCTCCGAGCTGCAGGCTGTGTGCTGTGAGCTGCGTGATACAGGCTGTGTGCTGTGAGCTGTTAGCTGTGAGCTCTGAGCTCTGAGCTGCAGGCTGTGTGCTGTGAGCTACGTACTGTGAGCTGTGTGCTCTGTGCTGTGAGCTCTGAGCTGTGTGCTGCAGGCTGCTTGCTGTGAGCTGTGTGCTGTGAGCTGCGTGATGTGTGCTCTGAGCTCCGAGCTGCAGGCTGTGTGCTGTGTGCTGTGTGCCGTGTGCTCTGAGCTTTGAGCTGCAGGCTGTGAGCTGCGAGCCGTGTGCTGTGAGCTGTGTGCTGTGAGCTGTGTGCTGCGTGCTGTGAGCTGCGTGCTGTGAGCTGCGTGCTGTAGGCTCCGTGCTGTAGGCTCCGTGCTGTGAGCTGCGTGCTGTGTGCTGTGAGCTGTGAGCTGCGTGCTGTAGGCTCCGTGCTGTAGGCTCCGTGCTGTAGGCTCCGTGCTGTGAGCTGTGTGCTGTGTGCTGACTCTGCTAGCCGGGTTCACTGGGGCAGCAGCACAGGCAGGCTGAGTAAAGTAGGTCACGGCAGACAGTTTTTTCAGGAGAGATGGGCACAGGCAGCACTGCCAGGGGGGGCGGCTATTGTACGGCAGCGTGAGACCCGGGCGCTGGCCCAGCCGCGGCCGTGGTGCCGGACAAAAGGCTGGGTGGGGAGTGTCAGCCGCCCTGCAGGGGAGGAGCAGTGGGATGAAAGAACCGAAGAGCTTGATCTTCCGCGCATCCGCGTGGCAGAGATGTGAAATACCCTCTTCGGTTCTGGAATACTCTTGCCTGCGCAGCCGGAACAGGTTTTGACAAGCTTCCAGCTCTGACACCTTGAAGGACGGGGGTGTATTGCAGTAATCTGGGGGGAAAAAGGAACCAGCCTGGTTATGGATGACGAGAGGGATTGTCCAGCCATCCACTTTCTGACCGCTTCTTCCAGCTCAGGGTACCAGGGGAGCCAGAGCCTATCCCAGCAAGCAACAGGTGCAAGGTGAGGTGTACCCTGGACAGGATGCCAATCCATCACAGGGCAGACAGACCCTCTGGAGCCAATTATCCTAGAAGCCAATTAATCTACCAGCATGTCTATGGACTGTGGGAGGAAACCCCATGCAGACTCCACACAGACAGCAGCCCAGATGCAGAATTGACCCCAGGGCCCCAGTGCTGCGAGGTAGCACTGCTGACCCCTACGCCACCATTCCACCCACATTCGGACTAATATCCCCATTAGTCTCTATATTATTAATATGTACTACTAGTTCAGGGACACAGCCAGTAATAATCGGCCACAGCTCTTGTTAGAGAAAGACAGATGGGGTTCATGACCTAAATGATTAATAAATGAATTCATCCTCAGCAAGGCTCAGTCTGGTCAGGACTGGAATGGGAAACGCCCAAGGAAAACCAAGTTGCTGCCGTAAATGGTGTTGGTGGACCAGTAGGTGGAGCTCTTCCCTCTGGCCCAGAAAGGAAAGTGGGGATACCGCCCTGTAGGAGGAACTATCCAGCAGATGAGATGTTTAACCTAGGTTCTGATTACTCAGTCACTGAAACATCCCAGGGCCCTGGGCATAAGTGTAGGAATGTTACCACAGTGCCCAGGCTGAATTCCACTGTGGTCCTGGACCATCTGGCCTCTCTGAAGTCCTACATCTCTGCCCCATCTGTTGTGCAAATCAGGCTGGTGTAATATAATGGTCGATAAGCATCACCCAAGTGGATGCTGCACTATACTGGTAGACACAGTGGGTCATCTCCTATGTTGTAAAGCACTAGACAACAGTCAGCAGCTATTATAATCTTAATAATTGTCACCTAAAGACCCAGTGAGATGTTAGTGGACTACCATCTGAAACTGCAAGACCTAAAAAAAGGTCTCGTATCAGAATATTACTGGCTTTAGAAACATCTACAAATCCAGAACACACACACAGGGACTCCTCTTGGACTGCAACGGCTGAATGTGTGCCCATATTTAATAACACAGCAGAAAATAATCACAGCAAAGGGTCCCAAGATGACACCATTTTGCTCTGGGTCTCAGCCCTGGTCCATGTTTCCTATGGTTTTGCTTTCCAGCTGTTCTTCCACTTAGAGCTCACTTAAGTTACAGTTTAGCCTCATAACTGAACCTCTTGTTCAATTAGGCAACCAGCGTCCTAAACTGGTTCAGCACTCAGTCAGGGGCTTCAAGAATATCCCAGGTTCTGTCACCTGTACTCTACAGTAACCTGTACAGCAGGGTACACACAGATTCATCAAACAGAACTGTTCTTACCCAGGCTTGCTTAGGAAACTGCTCGTTTATTTCTGCCTAGGTAAAAAAACACAACAGCTGACCAATCACTGCCGTCCAGACACAGGGAGTAAAGACATGGTATCCCATGAGTCCCCTCAAGTGTCCATTGTGTGGTCATCATCATATCCCATGAATCCCCTTAAGTGTCCATTCTGTGGTCATCATCGTATCCCATGAATCCCCTTAAGTGTCCATTCTGTGGTCATCATCGTATCCCATGAATCCCCTCAAGTGTCCATTGTGTGGTCATCATAGTATCCCATGAATTCCCTTAAGTGTCCATTCTGTGGTCATCATCGTATCCCATGAATCCCCTTGCAAGTCTATCCTGTGGACAGGGACCTGGTTGCTGACACACCACACACCTTAAACCTAGAAACTGGTGCATAATTACCCATCCAACCTGTCAAGCGTCTTCATAGTCAATCTGGCACTGGAGTGATCAGGTGATCACTAAGGATAATGGATAAGTGTTTAGCTGGAATGTTAACCAACAGAAGCACTGCTTCAGTGTACCAAACCCAACAATAGTGCTGACAGAAAGACAGGTACAGCACAGCAAAAGGCAACAAGCAACACATTGCATATCAGATTTCACAGCCACCATTTTGCCCCTGGCCCGATATGAAAGCTGCTTTTATGGGCTCCAATACAGTAAAAATCTCAATCCGATCCCTCTGAACATTTACAATGTTTCTCTGTTCATGAACAGCAGGCTCAGTTTACCCCTTTCTGGCCTCCTGGGAGCTGAACGTCCCTCCGGTGCTAAAAGTCTCTGAGCTCTGAATCTGGGCTTCTGTCCTGGAGGGCCAGTAAAGACTGCAGAATGGAGATGGACTCTGGACTCTGGTCAGAGTGCATCTCCTGAAGAGCCTGATGTGAACTGTGAGCCGATAAAAAAACAAAAAACCCTAAATCTCGCCAACATCCAAGGTGTGCTCCCCTCTGTGCCAGTTTCCTTTGAGTCTCACCACACACATCGTTTAATTAATCCACTCTGAAGTCTGTAGCCAAATTGTTATTCCATGAATGGAGCTGGGTCATGACCCCTACCTGCCTCTAAATACTGCTATACAGCCATGAAAACTTTGGAGTTATTTCTCAAAGGAAGTGTTCCTACAGTATATGGGCCCTTTTTTTCTTTTCAACATAAAAGCAAAAATAAGGGCTGTGAAGGATTAAATTGAATACAGAATCCACTTGGTGGTCCTGAGCCTAATCGAATTAAATTTCCATCCATTATTCCCAGATCCTTTGTCCTTCAAAGAAGAAAAAGCAGCGAGAGCTCTTTAAATCAGGTCTGGCACCCTGGGATCTGAAGACGCCTCTAGTTTTCATTCTAATCAAGCTCTCCATCTATTCATTTTCTTATAACTTTATCATTTCAAGATCACAGTGATCGGGAGCCGATCCCAGCAAGCACTGGGAGAAAGCAGGATCCACCCCGTACAGGATGCCAGTCCATCACAAGGCACGCAGACTCAGACACACACTCACACTAGGCTCAATTTTCCCAGAAGCCAATTGACCCACCAGCACATCAGTGCACTGTTGGAGGAAACTAGAGCACCCAGAGGAAACCCTTATGAACCAGGGGAGAACATGCAAACTCCACACAGACATCACCCCAGGAATTAAGCTCAGGGCCCCAGGGCTGAGAAGCAGTGATGTTAACCACTGCATCTCTGTGCCATCCTCAAGCGCTCCAGTAATGACTTTATCCTTTACCATCTTATTTTAAACATGATCCTTAGACACCAATTGAAAACTGCAAATAATCCCAACTGATTTGATGGCCTCAGGACTAGGGCTGGAACCCCCAGTTTCACAGGGAACTTTAGTGGTTGTCCAACACACTACGTAAACATAGGTGCTTATTTCGTGGTTGTGAAAACAGTGAATTGCTGAATGCACTACAGTGCTTCTGCCTTCTCCCTTATTTCAGGAAGGGAATGCAGTCCAACAGAAGAAATTCTGGGAATGCAGGAGACACGCCATGGAATAATTAGATTCTGTCAGGACAGATCTGAGTCATACAGCTGAAAAAGACACAGCAAAATAGCTCAGATATTTTACAGCCAGGAGGCAGAATTTAAACTGGTCCAGGGCAGCTCAAAGGACAAATTGGTGAACAGATTCAAAGCTCTTCAACCAAACTCCCAGAGGATCACTGTGGGGCATTGGGTTGGAACTGACCACATTGTTCAACTAAATGGATGAATTTAACACAACCCCTCTGCCAGACAGCTAAAATCATTTACAGAACCTTGAGACAGGTTCATCTTGAAAGGTGCCCAATTCAGACACTAGGGGAAGCTGTCCTTAACTCATTGTAGAAAAACAGAAAAATCAAAGAGAACTAAAAGCGAGTGATTTTAGAAATTTGAACTGTCCTCCGTGGTTGGATTTTAGGACTCTTGAAACCCACGGTGTCCAGATAACAGCTGTCCTGCTACCTGTAAATAAACACGCCAGCACAAGAGGAGGACATTTCTAGTGAGCAGAAACAAGAACCATTAGGCTCGTTGATTGTGGTCTGTAGAAGGGTTGAAGTTTAGAGCTTGCCAATCATTCTCTTCCCACCTGGTTCAATTAAGAGACGGGCAGCAACATCATCACAGCTGAACAGAATTAAGAAGGAGATATTAACAATGACAGGTAAAAAAAAAACACAGCTAGTTCCTACTGCTCTCTGGCACAAGGGCAGGAATGACTGCCACCTAGTGGACAGTAGATGCCAGTTTGTTACAGACATTGCAGCACTGCTTAGTAATTGAAAGGTGGAGGAAAGTCTAGGAATTAAGGGTTTGTCAGACGGCAGGTGACAGAAAGGAAAGGAGTGTGACTGGAAAGGCTGAAGGGACAAAAACTTGGTCTTCAAATAAACTACATTCTTAGAAATTTAAACAAAAAGGTTTGTCGTCAAGGAATTTTAAGGCTGTTTTATTTTCAAGTGCCAAATAAGGAGGGCTCTAGGAATAGCAGTACAAGAGTACGGGACATTTATCTGGTTATATATTATTGGTGGGTTGGCAAGAGCTTTGGTGCCATTACTTCTACAGGAATAGTGCATAATGGAGGGACCTGAGCCATTTAAACTGGGACATCCTAGCTAAAGCTGGCCACAACCCAAAGGGTTACATCACGAGAGGATTTGCTCCTATAGTCTGTTTTACATCCATTTTGCACCTCTGGCATTATGCAGGACTTAACTCTCCTAATAGTGTCAGTTCATACAAGCAGCTACGAGCACAGTTCATTACCTCAGACTTGCACATCGCTCATACATTTCCCAAGATGTTTGTAATTTATTTTATGCATGTAAGTTCTTAAGTCAACCCTGTGACCAGATATAAAAAATAGGAATCCCCAGTAGTTGTTTATGGTCCATCTGCCCCTGAACTTAGAACCACCTATTCTTACACGACCCAGCTGTCTGTTTGGGACATCCTTCCCTGGGATGCCCAGCTGTTTACCTGCAGAAACAGCACAAGTGCGACAGGGCTTCAACAACTCTAGACAAGACAGTGAGCACCAACCAGGGGAGTGACACGTCTGTGCGTGACATCACCACCAGCCCACAGCTGACTGGGATGCCCCAGGAGACGGCCCTCTCGCCAAGAGGGCCTGGGTTGGACTCGGACCACTTTACGCTGGCAGGGGAGATCGCGGACAGCTGAAGACCTGACCCACGCTCGAACCATCAACTTCTGGGCATTGGAGCTCAGTCTGCAGCCCACGCAAGCCCCTACATACCAGTGGACAGAGTCATATTGGTACTTAGGAAGTTTAAGATTAAAACACTATAATAATTTATAATAAACTACTGGACCTCATTCCCTGGCTCACCTAGGATACTGCAGAATAAAAAAACACAGAAAAACTATATTAAAGACTAAGAGAAGGTAAACTTCTTCTTGCATCCCGATTTGGCAGTAAACTTGCACTTAGAAAACAGATTCCATGCTGAACAGTAAAAAAGGGACACAAAATGATCTGTCTCTCCAGGATATAGCCTCTTATTTGGCAGGTGTTTCTTTGTTCCCATTTCCTAAGTTTTCAAAATCGATCATGGCAGAAATAGAATGATCAACCAGGTGAGATCACTCCGGTTGACTCGGGAGAGAACGGGACCCAGGGGATGTGCTCCTCTTGACACGCCAGCCCGTGGATCCATTAAGTTAACTGACACAGCACCAGAGTGGAGATCTAGCGCCACCTGGAGCAGAAGGACGGCTCTGCCTGGCAGGTGGCGGGAGCCTCTTGTTTGCCAGAAAGCTGAGGGAGCACTGACCAGCTAGGCCCCACCCTCCCCCCGTGCAGCTCTGCCCATGCTGCGCCCACCCTGGGGCCCTGAACCAGCACTCAACCTTGCTGACATATTTTTGATGGACTGAGCGAGATAAAACATTTCACTCCATGGGTTGCTAAAGCCCCCAAAGCAGTTCTGCAAAATTAAATGCAGATCTAACCCAGAGGACTTGGAAAAACATCAGGAGACTTAAGGAAAGAATGTTTTGGGAATCACAGCTTGACTTTATTCAGAGACAGAAGAGTAAGGGTGAAGTCCATCACCCATCATGTTTACACCCGCCTTTCCCTCCAGCACCCTTTCTTCCACTAAAACACAGTTACAGGCATGCAAGGACTCCCTGGGATGACCAGGTGTCCGTTTCAGCATAACGTACTGCAATCCACTGGGGCAGCAAGGAGTTAACATTTTTGTGCGCAACACTCCAGCAGGAGGAGAAGCTGGCAACGCCAATGCTATCCCCCGTACACACACACACCTTTCAGAAAAAGAAAATCTTCTTAACATAAATGAAACACTCGACAGCAGGAGTTCCAATTGCCAAGGCGCCTGGTAAAACACCTTCCTTTTCACCACCTTGCATGCGCCGTATACTGGAAAGCACTTCTTTCCAAAGGTTTAATTAGTCTAATTCTAAGGCTGAAGTCCTGCAACAGGTGCTCTTGGCACCACTCCTGCAACTTAGAAATGGTTCAGGATCCCATCAGTCCCTGGACAGACAGTTTCGATCTCTGTAAAGTGAGGCTGCACAGTTTCCATCTCTTTGGACATTGTGGGGCCGTTATCTCAGCGGGAGTGTTGCCGATTGGCAGCATGCGCTCTGCTGTACTGCATTATAATGAACGACACAATGACCTGTCAGAATTTCCTCCCGATGTCCCACATTACACTCAGGTTTTTACACTGCAGCACAGCCAGAGGCATCGATCTGCCTTGGCTTCTCTCCCCCGAGACGACCCGAATTACATCTCTTGTGGGCAGGGTGTTCACACAGGCAATTCAGGAAGCACCCCAACCCTGTACGGCCCCCTCCTCCCGATCCCTGTTACATTACTTTGTCACGAAAGCGTACATCAATTTACAACAACAACAAAAAAAAAGCCACAGAATAGAAGACAGTCCCGTCTTGCATCCCACACCTAAACAACGCATATCATTGGTCTCAGACGAAATACACAGCAAAAAAAAAAAAACAACACAGAAAAGCAGAGTTATACTAAGCCATTTTAAAATAAAACAGATGCACACCGGGTGACCTGAGCCTGTCCGGTCTTCTCTTCCCCCCCTTGTGTTTCGGCTGCGAGGCGCCCCACCTCCCCCCCACCCCACCCACCCAACCGGGCGCTGCTGGGGCTCAGGCCTCTCTAGCGGGAGGGCTCGGGTTCCTCCCCTGCCGCCCCTCATCCGGGTGCCGCCCGACCGCGCGCTCCTCCTCCCGAGTTCCAGAATCCGACTTCTGCCTGTCCGCCCACTCCCCCCCCACCCTCCTCCTCCTCCTCCTCTTCTTCTTCTTCTTCTTCTTCCCCGAACCTCTCGTTTCCCCCTCTCCTTCTCTGGAAGAAGCGAAGCTGCTGGGACAAACCCGGGAGCAGCTCAGCCGAGAGACAGAGAGAGAGGACCGATCCGTCTCCAAGCGTATTGTTTTTTCGGCACATATAAGCGTATCTGCGCCTGTGTTTGTCTAAAGCGCACAGCACACGCGTGTTGGGGTTCTGAACGGGTACCGGGACAGTCTGCCCTTCCCCCCCTCCAGCGCATAAACCCTTTAGTTGCAGCGTTCGCCCGTGTGATCTTCCTTCGTCATGGCAGGTGGAGTGGGGTTGGAGGGGGACGGACTTGGCGTCCTTCTCCGTCTTTTCTTCGCGCCCCCTCCGTTGCTTTCCCCGGAGCGATGTGGAGCGATGGAGAGCGGGAGGGAGGGAGATGTGGGGGAGAGAGAGAGAGAAAGAGAGAAAGAGAGAGGGGGGATCGAGAGCGTGATGTGGTGACCATCGAGCCGCCCCTCCTCTCCGCCCCCTCAGCCCATCTCTTTCCACTGGCGGAAGAAGTCCAGGATGCTCTTCAGCTCGATCCCCGCGGCCAGCACCGCCTGGACAGCCGCCTGCGGGGACACGGAGAGCCGGAGATGGGTGAGAAACGGACAGGAAGAACGAGAGAGAGGTCAGCACCCTCCACTCCTGTCCCAGCAGTAAATCCCAGCACGGCTTGGGACAAAACTTCCTATAAAACACCCCAGCTCTGGCAAAAGCCACTATCCTACTACCTGCTATCCGAGTCCAGAATCACTGACAAGAGTAAGAAGAGCAGAGGTCCTAGTACAGATCCCTGTGGTACACCCCTAATTTTTGTATTATTTCCTGGGTTTAGTCCGTTCTCAATCCAAACACATGCTTTTACTGGGATGCAAGATGAGAATGAAACTTGTATAGAAGAGCACCGGTGGAAAAGTCTTTTCCTGGGACTAGCGGGAGCTGTGCGGTGGCGCGGCTCTCTGACCTGCATGTGCGGAGAGAGCGCGGACGGGTCCGGCAGGGGGTGGCCGGCGAGGATGGTCACCATGCCGGCGGTGTCGTCCTCTGCGCTGCTCTGGGAGAGCGTCAGCTGGCGGCAGCTGTCCAGGATCTTATACAGCTGCCTGACGGGGGAGAGACAGGGCAATGGGACTGAGACGGACAGGAGAAAACATCGATTCTCAAAATGTTAGGCGTTGACTCCACCCTCTTTTCTCTGTGAATAAGAACCCGATTTCCTGGAATCCAGATGATCCCTGTGCACATGGGCCTGTTCCAGTCACTACTCACCGACTCACCACAGGTGCAAAGGAAATAGGATTTTTGAAGGTCTGGTAAGATTTGGACCAAAGGGGCTGTTATCAGGAATAACTATGATCCAGCCTTTTACACAAACAGTAACGTTAGATGAAGCGACTGGGATCTCAGCGGATGAGCGTCTGGGTTTTTCAGGAAACCACCAGTTTTAAAAGGATTCAAAAAGGCGCTTTGAATAGCACTTCCTGCAGAAAAGTGTCATGGTAGTGTGGTCAAACAGGAAAACATGTCGAATGTCGCATAACGGTGTGCGCAAGTTTGCATGAAAGCATTGAAAGCTGTTATTTTATCACTGTCGTAATCACAGTGATGCAGTGGTTAGCACTGCTGCCTTGCAGCGAGTCCTGGGTTCAATTCCAGACCTCGGGTGCTGTCTGTGTGGAGTTTTGTATGCTCTCCATTTTCACAGTTTCCTCCCACAGTCCAAAGACATGCTGGTGGGTTAATTGGCTTCTGGGAAAACTGGCCCTGGCGTGAGTGTGTGTGTCTGTGTGCCTCTTGCCTGCCAGGACAGCATGCAGCTCCCCCAAACCCTGAATTGGAAGAAGTAGTCAGATGGTGGCTAGATGGATTTAAGCATGCTATCTTAATTACACATTATAATGATTGGTTGGAGGGTTGCTGCTGGAAGAGGTGTTAGTGGGGCCAGCAGGGGGCACTAACCCTGCGGTCCATGTGGGTCCTAATGCCCCAGTATAGTGACGGGGACACTATACTGTAAACAGGCACCGTCCTTCGGATGAGACGTAAAACCGAGGCCCTGACTCTCTGTGGTCATTAAAAATCCCAGGGTGTTTCTCGAAAAGAGTAGGGGTGTAACCCCGACATCCTGGCCCAATTTCCCATCGGCCCTTACCAGTCATGGCCTCCTAATAATCCCCATCTATAAATTGACTTCATTACTCTGCTCTCCTCCCCACTAATAGCTGATGTGTGGTGAGCGTTCTGGCGCACTATGGCTGCCGTCGCATCATCCAGGTGGGGCTGCACATTGGTGGTGGTGGAGGGGAGACCCCATTACCTGTAAAGTGCTTTGAGTGGAGTGTCCAGAAAAGCGCTATATAAGTGTAAGCAATTATTATTATTATTATTATTATTATTATTATTATTATTAACAGGCTGCTGCATTTAGTTAGCACAAGGCAGTTTCTCCCGGTACTTTAATTTTTCTGAGTATCTCTATTTGCAAATCCATGTGTGCAGCAGATGGGAAGCACTGTTGGAAGGAATTCGACATGCTGTATCCTAAAAACAATATCATAAGGTCTCCAGTCTTCCCAGCTGTTGTATGCCTGGCAGCCCTCTGCCACAAACCAGAAGTGAGCTCACCAGGCGTCAATGTCCTGTCTCTTCAGCTTGTCCCTCTCGAAGCTCTTCCCCGACTCTCTCTGGCATCGGATGTACCTGCAGGAGACAGGCGTCACTTTGGCATCGAACTCCGCCTGATCGCGGTTTTTAAGGGGGGGGGGGGCCAAAAGGACTCGACTCATGAGGAGGAACTGGAGAGGGAGCAGCTGTTTATTCAAACATGTGGGCGAGAGGATTTGCATGCAACACAACACCAAGGTACAGTTGAAGTGCCCTTTCAAAAACGGCAACGTTCACTCCCTGTTATTTCCTTCTGTGTAATTAAAAAAAAACTTGATGAAAGCATGATGAACAAAGAGATCAGGGAGTGGTGGCAAGATTACAGATAACATGTCTTCTTGATGATAACATGTCTAATGGAGTGACATGGGTTTTGCACATAAAATCTAACTACTTTTAGACAATTGATTGAAGATTGAAAAGACTGTTTGCAGGTAGGGATCTAGTTATTGTTGCTTTAGACACTTTACCAGCTAATTGTTTTTAATCTTATGGTACTGAACTGAGTTCTCATTGAGCAATATTTGTAAATGTTGCTTAGTGGTAAATGTTGTTACTGTTGTTCTTGTCATATATGTTATATGTTTATGAGCTCTTGATGTGCAAGACCAATTCCCACAGGGGCAATAAAGGTTATTTCTATTTAATCCACTTCCACAAAGTTACAAAAGTCAGCGAAGAAAAACATGATAGACAGCGCTTCACACTGTGAAATCTGTAGATTTAAAAGCACAAAAGCTTCACGGAGGGCTGGGCTGGGATCCTCACCTGTTTCCCTTCCGGAATTCTGACTCCAGGAAGCGAATCCCATCTCTCGCTCCGGCGTTTTCCTTCTTCAGCACGTCCAGCCCGTCAATAACTGAGGGGAAAGCGGACAGGAGAGCACGCTGACTCTTTCAGAGCACCCTCAGGAGCCTCGGCCCTATCCTCAACCCTCTTTCCCTTCCACTCCTGCCCCTGTCCGCTCCCTCTCCTTGAAATCTGCCCCTACTGGCTCCTTCCCTTTCTCCCAGCTGCTCCACGTCTCTGCCTTCTCTCATCAACGCCCCCCCCTTCCCACTCTGTGCTATCCCTCTTTTCCTGACCACCTCTCCCTCCACCTCCCTTTCACATTCTCCCCAGCAGCGCCCCTCACCACCACCCGCCAGCCCTCTCACCCGTGCGGGGGATGATGACGATGAAGCGCCCGCTGCCAGCCAGCTGGCGGATGATGCCCAGGTGTTGGCAGAGGGCGGCAGTGTCGGGCACCAGGTAGGGCGACATGGAGGACTCGGCCTTGGGCTGCTGCAGACTGCCCTCCAGCTGGGAAACCTCCAGCTGCAGAGACAGACACACACAGACACACACAGACACACACAGACACACACAGACACACACAGACACACACAGACACACACAGACACACACAGACACACACAGACACACACAGACACACACAGACACACACAGACACACACAGACACACACAGTCGAGCTGTGAGCTGGGGTCTCGGCAGCGCCATCATGGCCTGACAACCCCGCAGAGCCAGGGGACCCTCGTTATTCCATGTCCCGTTCCGCGGGTCCGTCCCTCCTTCACGAGGGGACAATTTCTTTGGAGCACAGTGGGGTTACTGATCCCCTTTCTTCTGCAGAAAGGCACGGGGCGGAGATCACCCCAGAAACCGCACCAGGCTGCATGAAACCCTGTTTCCACACTCTATTCCCTTGCTTCTCGCGCTGTAAAGATCCCCGATAGTCGTCGCGAAAGTGAGCGGGGACACAGACCCCTGTAATATGGGGTTTTTGTGACTGGTCAGCATTCGTCTGGAAAAACGTGCATCTCACTCTCTTGCTCACAGGGACCCCTAAAATGGCAAGTGTGCTCGGGGTTGGGGCTCCCCAGAGCCCTAACCAGTGACAGCTCTGGCACAGAGAGCAGCAGCAGCTTCGTGAAGAAGGGTTCGAGCCTAGGTCGTGTTACTAACTCACCGTGACCGAACGACCCAACTGAACACCCCCCAAACTGTGAAATGATACTCCCCAGCGATTTTAACTTTTTGTATCACAACAGGGGCTGCCCCTAGAGCAGCCATACCCAAAGCCTTCAAACTTCCACAAATACTATATGAATACTGTATATACAGTATGCGACACCATAAAAATTGAATTTAATTTTTTACTGCAAATATTGAAAGCTCAATATTTCATGTAATGGTACTGTACCTCCTTTTGCAGATTTGCAAAAATATAAGTTAACACTTAATTTCATGTCACATTTAATGTCAGAATGAATACAACATGGATTTAAGGACTGTAAGATGGCACTTGGAATAACATTAACTGGGTCTATAAACAGCATGGCCAATCTGTAATTGTGTATAGAGAGGAAAGCAGTTTGGAAGTAGACTGCAATTGAGAGCGATGTACCAATCTACCAATGACTTTGTGGTGAGGGATTCACAATGAAAACTGTTCATTCTAACAGCCGGCCTTCAGTCCTTTACAGCTTGGCAAAAAAAACCAAACCCTGTTCCGACCAACCAGTCTAAGCAAGGTCATTTCGAACCCCAGACGGTGGCAGAGCGTGGGAGTCTCACCTGCAGACGAAGCTGGGCCATGTCTCTCATGAGCCGGTTCCGGCGCGCTTCCTCCTCGGCCTGGGAAAACAGCACAGTGGGGTCACTCCAGCAGCGACCCCTAGTGGGGGGGTGGGGGAGTTACACAGCAGTGGATCCCTGTCCTGGTAATGGGCCAGCCCTGAGCCTACTGATCTGCCACATCACAGTTCAAAACAGAGTTCAGACTGAGGGAACTTCACCTCAATTCCAAGGTCTGAAAAGCCAATGATCTAAAGCTGGTAGATCATTCATTTATTTTCTGCTACCCACAAAATACTGCAATAATAAGCCTTTTAAAGCAGCTCTGTTCAAGCTGACATTTTTCCTTTCGTTGTCTGACCAAAGGTTGGAGAGCTTCTAAATCTAGAGCAATAAATGTCAATTGGGTATTTAGTATGCACGGGTACGTGGATTAAATCAAAACAGTAAAGCTGCTTTGAATGGTTTTAGCTTTTGAAGAAGATGGAGAGAGGGGCTGACTATCAAATACCTGCGCTTTCTGAGAAACATCTGCAAGCTTTAGTGCTTTAAAGCTGTGTTACTGCTTCCAAGAGGTGCTGAACATTTCAAAATGTTAAGCAAACTAACACAGCCCCTGTGCTGTGAAAATACTGATTTCTTGGATAAAACATACTGAAATATGATAGATGGATACTCAATTTCCTGTGCTTCTTTTACTCAGATAAAACTTGGGCCAACAAGGGGATTTTTACAGACCTGCACATATAAGGGTGGACAGCAAGATTATCTCACTTTGCACACTGTAGTGACTACACAGACAAAGGCACAGGCTGGTTGATCATTTTGATCTGACGCCTCCTGTGCTGTGGTTTTTGTGCTGCTAACCATGTGTATGTTTGTTGTAGAGAGAAGTCACATGTAACATTTGCAGTTTCAGGAAGATGCCTTGGGCGAAGACGTCAGCTGGAACAAACTAACGATGAATAACGAATTCAGCAGGGTGGGATACTGGCTGCTGCTGTTGTACTGAGAGATCACTGCGGGCCTGTGGGATAATTCTTGTTCTCTTACCATGCGGAACTGCGCCTTGGCCAGCTGCACCAGGTTCTCCTGCTCTGATTGGCTGATGCTAGTGAAGATGCCCGCCTCCGGATTGAAGTGCAGCACGTTGCCTTGGAGATTGGTGAGATAGTGACCGAAGCTCCGGATACAGCAGACTCGCACCACACACTGGGAGAGGAGAGGGACACAGAGGAAGAGGAGGAGCGGAAGAGGGAGAGGGGTGGAAGAGGGGGAAAAAAGAGGGAGAAAAAACAGGTAAAAGTGGAGAAGGAAGCAAAATACAATTTGGGGGAAAGAAAACAGAGGTGAAGGGGCGGAAAGAAGGATTAAAAAGGAGGAGGGAGAAGGTTCAACAGGAAAAGGGAGAAGAGAATGATGTTACTCCAAACTCCTGCTCCCAGATCAAGCACCATGTCTGCTCATGCAACCCCAGCAGAAGGGATTTTTACCCTGCTTGTGCAAGCTGATGTGTCTCCTAAAGACCATATGACTGGTGAAATGGAAATCTAATAAGTAAATTGATTCTTAAAATGTAAAGAGCTTTAGGAAAATATATAACAAGGATGTAACTGCTGTGCTACTTGCAGATTTTAGAAGACAGTTTGTAAGCACAGTACGTACTGTCTGGATGACTAAATTAGCCGAGGGTAACTGCTAAGCTTTGCAAAATATACATTGGCGCTTCTTCTTTCGTTTCTATGATGTAATCTGTTTTGTCCTTTGGAAAGGAGAAGTATTAGAATGGACAAAGTGCTGTACTTTCCCTTGCATTACAACATCTTTATAAAAAGCCTGTACTGCCTGTAACAAGTTGAGTCTCTGATGCACTCAGCAGAGTGACAGCAGGGCTCCCAATATTGCAATATTGAAATAAAGACCTTAGTCAGGTGAGAACTCTCTTGTGGCTTCCTTGACAAATAGATTTCCAAAACACTGGGCACAGGTTAAATGTCCAGAGAGGGATCTCTGTATCTCTGATGTGCAGACAGCTTTCCGGCACGCCTGCTTATCTTTAATGAGAGGCACAGCAAAGCTGACCGAGGGCACGATGTTAAAATGTTTTCTTCGTTCCTCTCTCCCCGGGGGGGGGGGCCCAGTTACCTCCTGCAGGGGCCCGAGGGAGGGCCGCTCGCGGGCGAAGTCCAGCCGGCGGTGGGCCAGGTGCAGGGCGGGCAGGTGGCGCAGGGCCAGGTCCTCGGGCAGCAGCAGCGTCTGCGCCAGGCTGGGCTGCTCGCACTCGCTCAGCAGCCGGGTCACCTCCTCGCTCAGGCCCAGCCCTGGAGTCGGCAGCACACGTTCACAAGGGGGGAAGCTTTTCAAAGCATCGCCATACTGCCATGTGAGGTTCTTCTTTACCAATGTTTGCAGTCTACATTCAATAAGAGCTAGGGGGAAGGTCTTGAATACTTGTATCTCCTGATGCCGGCGTTTAATATCCTCAAAGGCATCGACAAAGTCAACCCAGAGGATTTAATCAGAACGAACAGTGAAACATGAACCAGAGGGTACAAGTGGGGACTACGCATTTAAAACTAAGAACAGGACATACTTCTTTTACACAGAGAGCTGTGGGAGTGGGGAACAAGCTAGCCAGCCATGTCACTGAAGCCAATAGAAACAGCTGGATGAGATGCTGGGATCAATTAACTATTAACTAGCACACAGGCTAAATGGGCTGAATGGCCTCCCCTTGTTTGTAACCTCTTATGCTCTGTAGGCGAGGCTGCCCAAGCACTCGGGGGGCACAGTCCAGCAGGCTGTCCAGGTCTCAGACATTCCCCAGCTGCACACCTGTGTAGGAGGGCTAGAAGCGTCCAATTACACCTCACCTCCAACACCCAGCAGCTGCGCACCTGTGCTCAGGTCTGTTGGGGTTTTTTTTAAGGTAGCCGCCCGCACTGATGGGCTGTTTTTCTCAATTCAGTCTGCAAGCGTGGGTTGGGTTGGGGGTGGGGGTGGGGGGGGAGACCCCACGTCTACGGACTTACAGTCCCGGCTGCAGCTCCGTGCCCTTACCTGCCTCCAGCATCTTACTCCCATCGGGCAGCAGGTTGAGCAGGACCGACAGTCGGTTCCACAGGCTCTGAGAACTCTGCACAGGAAGAGAGGCAGGGGGGGTGGGTTCAGTCTGTTAACACTAGTGACGAGAAAATCCTATTGCTCGTGTCCTGGCACGTATGTTGGCAGACTGAAGATATTGTGAATCCTTTAGGTATTGGCGTTAACACCTGCAGCCCTCCTTAAAACTCTTAAGTAGTTAAAGCCACCTGCGCAGACGGATATTTCTGCTCTCCACACAAACACTACATTAAAAAAATATGCTGGTGCCCAACACAGAGTAAGAGAAAGCATTACTTATAAATAAAAATCACATTTCTTTTATTAGAGCACTAATGGAACTCCCATTTTCTTTAAACCTGTGGGATAGCAATGGTACTTGTCTTAATTTGTAATGTTAACACGTTCTGTGTTATTTGTAAGCCTATTTTAAATCAAACATAGCTATCGCTTCGATTTTACCATCTTATTAACTACTAAGTCTTTGATGTTTGACAGACTCCTTTAATCAGCAAAAACAAAACACCCACTGAGATCTTGTTTTGGCAGTTGATGCTCGACAGTTAAAGTAATTAATTATAAAGCACAAACTTCTAGGTCAGCTGTCATGCTGCCCAAAACCTTATTGCTGCAATATTTGTGTTTGATTTAAAATATGCAGTCCTATGTAAAGCAATTTATATATACTGTAAAATAGTTTTCATAGTCTCCCAATAATAAAAGTAAATTAGAAAAAGTAATAATGCTCGCCTCTAAATCTTACTTTACCTAAGCTTACTCAGGAAGTGTTGTTTCCAGATTCAAAGTTCAGGTGTACGTTTTGCAAAGGCACTGCCTGTACGTTTTAAAATCCAGAGTCAAGATTGAAAATGCACACACTGACAGAGCACTTTCAGAACTTTCCTTGCTTTCATACAACGCCGAAGCATGCAAACTCAGCACAGATTGAAACATTCCACAGACTGCAGGCAAAGATCCACAAGACATTATTTACACCGTAAGGCCTTCCATCCTTTACCTGCCCACACATGACGATGATGTCCGTGTTTGTCCTCAGCCAGTCCACGAAGATCTTGACCGCGGGGAGCAGGCCCTGATTGGTCAGGATCTCCAGCTTCTCAGGAAGAGTCTTCTCGTTCCGGCTCGAATGGTTACTGACCTCGCTGCCTTCGGAGTCCGAACCTCCCTCTTTGGGGGAGACAAAAAGGGCAAATGAGACTCCCTGTTGATTCCAAGCTCCACGTACCCATTGTGATGGCAAAGCAGCAAAGCAAACATACCAGCCATGAAGCCAAACTTGGAAGCTTCATCTCACAACCTTCTGTGAAATCCAGCATAGACTACACATACATTTATACCCCCTTGTGTTTCCTGTATACAGGTATTTTGTCTGTCTTCTTTGTATTGTGTCATGCAGTCTCTTGTCCTTTGTCCTATTTGTTACTGGCTGTCATACTGAGTTTACAGACCCTAACTCCTGCTGTTCTTGCCTTGTCCATTAGAGGGAGCCAGAGAGAGGGCTTATACAGTAATGTCACTTTTGAAACAACCAAACGGCAACTAGGCCTCTTAATGTTCTCAGAACAATTAGATATGTTTCAGGAGACTGCTGCTCTGGGATCAGCCTGAAGAACTGAGACAAGATGAACTAATCTTAAAGGAATGTCTTAGACTTAAAATGGGAAAGTCGAGACTTAGTTTATTACATGTAACATTTTAACTGTTTTTTTTTTAAACGACACTACGCAATTAAGAGGTTTTGGAAAACCAAGAAAGGCCAGCCACTAAAGACGCCTGCCCAGGCAAAGGCTGGGCTCCACGATCGCGGGTTCGAGCTTGGGCCATGTCATGAACGGTCTACAACCAGGATTCCCCAAGAGGCGGCGCACCTGTGTCTGAACTCCTCTGGGGGCAGGGTGAGATTAGCTGGCCAGGGGTTCCCTCGGCAACCCCTCTGGCCTCCTGGGCGCCTGCAGGTTTTGGGTACATAAGAAGCCATAAGGACGTGGTTCTCCACCAATCAGCACTGAACCTCCAGTGCGGGGGCGGAGCTGGCGGTGACGTGTAAAAAGACCATTGGCTCAAAAGCGGTCGGGTGGGAGGAGTCTGCCTCCTACACCTCCTCACTCTCTCCCATGGGAGGGCATGTGGTTCAGAGCCCGGGCTGGAGACATTACAAACTAGCAATGCCCAAATCAAGCGGGCATTGACAAAAAATTATAATTGGCGATTCCCAAATCAGAACAAAAATGAGACCCATTCTGCTCTGCCTTTATCACTCTCTGCCAGTCATGAGGCACAGAGAATAAGTCATCAAGTTGTGACTAACCTTTTAAAAGCGAATATAGGTTTGAATGTTTAACAAGCACCCAAGCACAAAAGCCGTTCCATCACGACATTCTACAAGACCGAGTAGGTTTTGCAGTTTCTTTTTATTTTGGGACATGGAAAAATCTTGGATTGCTTGGGAGTTTTTACGGGCGTCGGTCATAAATATGGCGCAATTCAGTTTTCAAACAGCACGGACTGAGCAGATTCAGAAAGGAAATCAGAAGGTGTCTCTTTACACAAAGGGCTGTGGGGGGAATCCGGAACAAGTGTTATGGTACCCCAAATTCCCGACTATCGTACCCCGTGAAAAGAGCCTTCCTAGTAAAGACCGCCAGTGAATTAAAGAGAGGACGTCCTGCGGTGGCCCACACTGCACCCCTGCTCACCATTGTCGTTGGTGCCGTTGGCGGTACCAGGGCCCGTCTGGGCCGGTAACTCTCCCGCTGGTGAAGGGGTGAACTGGCTGGGAGCTGGCGCAGGGGGTGCAGAGGGATTCTGGGGGCGCAGAAGCACGTTGCTGAAAGTGGGCGCAAGTCGGAAGCAGCGCTTGCTCTGGAAGAGCTGGGAGGACATGGCCTGCAGGTTGCTGGTTATGCTGGGGTCGCTGGCCAGGGAGGGGCCGTTGGAGGCCGGTGGGGCGGCGACTTCGTCGGGGGGGGACCTCCGGGGGTCCCCGGGGTCCGAGCCTCCCCCCTCTTCTCCGCCGTGGCTTTCCGCGTCTTCCATGTCCTCCAGGTCGGAGCGCGACTCCTGGCTGTTCATGTCCGAGTCAGTGTCCACGTCAAAAGCTGTGCCGCCTTCCTCTTCCTCCTCGGAGGCGCTCTCCCAGCCCCCTCCCTGGCCCTCCGGCGGCTGGGGCTTCCCCTCCCTCCCGGGCTGCGGGGCGCCGGCTGGGGGTCCCGAGCTCCCCGTCTCCCTGTCCCGCTCCTCTTCCTCCTCCTCCTCGTCCTCCTCCTCGCTCTCGAACCCCTCGCTCAGGTCGCTCTCGTCCTCCTTGCGGGCGTACCGGCGCCGACGCAGCATGGACAGCCGGGAGTATTTCTTCTGTTTCTTCTGCTGCTGCTGTTTCTTCTCCTCCTCTTCCTCCTCCTCTGTCATCCCTTCTTTCGCCCGGCCTCCTCTCCCTCGCCTCTTCCCGGCTTCTCCCCCCTCCTCTCGCTCTTCCTCCTCCCCCGCAGTGCCGTTCTGCAGAACCCCCTCCTCGGAGGTCAGCCCCCCCGCTGCCTCTTTCACTTCCGGGTCATCTGCAGGCAGCCAGGAAAACAAAGGGGACAGAAACTCAGGGAGGGTTTAAAGCAGTTCTGCCTGCCACCTACTCCTTTTAAATAACTGGCGACCATGAACTTTAACGTGTCATGAATTTCAGCCAGCACTGAACAGACAAAATATTAAGGCCACCAACAAATTGCATGTTAAGTCTCTTAAGTCTTAAGTCTGGGTGTATTATTGCAATGTGACAGATTACCTGAAGATTTTAGAGCCCCATCTCTACCACCTAGGTCCATTCTGTGGGACTTACCTGCACAGTCCACTGGTTTTCAAGAGGACTGAGATCTGGGGATTTCCCTGGCCAAGGAAGACACTATAAGCATGCACTGCCTGCACTCTATTAATTTGACTGGGTGGGGGTGTACTAATATGTTGACCACTGTTACTATGAAGGACAAGTATCGCAATCAGATGACTGGTATCTCAGGCGTCAGTTTAATTGCAATAGCTTGCTCTTGGTATTATGTTACCTCAGTCCTCTGCTGACAGTGGCACCCATCTATGACTGGCCTGGCACCACTGTCTCCCGCTGTCTTGCAACGATAGTGGCGCTAGTCCGCCCACCTGTCTCTGCCTCTGCCTCTCTCCCTCAGGCCCGCGCGGTCATACCTGTGTGGTCCGTGTGCAGCGGGGGCACCTGGCTGTCCCCCTCCTCCAGCTCGGCCTGCAGCCGGATGTTGACGTGGTTGACCAGGTGGGAGAACAGAGCCAGGGTGAAGGCGATGGCAGCGCTGTACTGCTTGGAGCCTGAGAGACACAGACGGATGGCACGTCGCCCGGGTCAACAAGGCGCCCTGGAAGGACCAAGGGCTGAGTCCTATCCCAGTACCACGAAGCCCCCCCACAAGAACGGGTAATGGAGAATTACGACTTGTGTCTGTGAGTACACAGACAACACATGACGACTTGGCCCAGGTCATGTCAGAAAAAAGTCTAACCACCCTCCAACACTGTCTGAGTGGTGTCTGCTGGCAGCAGCTCCGCAGAACCTCCAGGGCCGTGGTGCAATCGTCAGCGGACTACCACTGCCTCTGGTTTACCGTGGTAAATCCGCCCTGTATTTTGGCAACTGTAAAACTCACTTGGCTTCGACATGGGTTTGTACGATGCCTGGTTATACCTCTCTCTGAGCCATACTGCATGTATTTCATTTTCACTAAACCAGTTTTACACTGCACCCCCTCTGCTACACTTTACATCACCTAAACACAGTCAAGCCGGATTAGGATCTCCACCCCTCTGTCCCAGGACCCATCCTCCTGCTTCCCCTGCTGTCTCCTCTCTCCCCCTCACCTGTCTACTCCTCCTAACTTCTTAATCCCTCTCCGTCACGGCCCTTGTTCCACTCAGCCAGTCATTTCCTAAGTGTTTCATCCAATTCAGTGCTACAGAGGAGCCTATCCCAGCAAGCAACGGGCGCAAGGTGAGACGCACCCTGGCCGGGACACCAGTCCATTGCAGGGCGGATACACAGACACAAGCCCACTCTCTAGAGCCGATTCACCCACCAGTGTGTCTGTGGACTGCGGGAGGAGGCCAGAGCACCTGGGGGAAACCCACACAAACGCGGGGAGAACATGCAAACTCCACACAGACAGCACCCCAGCTCTGGAACTGAACCCAGGGTCCCAGCACCGCTAAACACTTTGCCACTGTGCCACCCAGCAGTCGTTGTCTTGACCCCCCTCGAATCAATGAATAATTCCCAAAGGAAGGAGCAGATCCCGGAGTCACCAGGGGTGATACTGGGAAGCTCAGTACTGCCGTCTCGGTCACTGACCCGCCCTCTTCAGGCTGTGCACCACCATGAGGCAGGTCACGCCCATCCTGAAGACCAGGGTGTCGGGCAGGAAGGAGCAGCGGGCATCGTGGTCCTCCTCTTCCTCGCCAGCGGCGGGGGAGCAGTGAGGAGCCCCCGGCTGGTAGAACAGCACCAGGTTGAAGTCCTCCAGCACGGACTGGCACAGCGAGGTCAGCTCAGACTCCAGCAGGCTACGGCAGCAGCACGGGGGAGAAAGGGTTAAGGGCTTCACCGGCTGGACCCGATCCCCAGATCTACCAGCTGGGACAAATCAGACCGATCAGGCGGGGATTGCAAAGAGGAAGGCACTCGAGCTGACTTTTCCCCCCAGTAACAAAAATCTCACCAGTTTGACACTGGCAGAAGTCTCTCTGGGACCACACGTGAGCCATAGCACAGTATAGGAAAAAAACTGGCGATATGGGCATTGTTTCCACCAGCAAAGTCAGGCATCTTCCAGACTTCCGACATTAGGTCACATTAAATTGAGCTCTAAAACTGGATTAGCAGACAAGCAGCACGAGACCTGGTGACAAATAAGGAAATCGAGTCACCTGTGTTTCATCCTTATAGCCTTAGGATTCAGTGCTCAGCAGACATAAGGGCTGCAGCTAAGACAGCTCAAAGTAACTCTGATCCTATGTACCTGTGTATCATCGGAAATTGACTCGCAACCTTGTAAGAGTCATCTGGAGGTTTATCCCAGATGCACAGGGTGCAAGGAGAGAGGGTGAGCAGCCGGTCAGAGCTCAAAACCGTGTTTCTCGGTCATGGGGGTGGGGGGACCTCAAAAAACACCCAGCGAAAATCCATGCCAGCGCGAGAAGAGCACGCAAACTCCACACACACAGGCACCAAAGCCCAGAAGCAAACCCAGGAGCTTGTTGGCATAAAGTATTAACTAGCTCCCCAAAGGGATTCCAATACATAAAGAAAAGGGATTCCAATACATGAAAACTGAACAGCCCTCGGAATTCCGGGAATGTCCACCCATAGTTCCTCACGGAAAGCCCAGCGACAGCGTCTCCATCTCCTACCTGTTCTTGGGCTGCAGCAGACTCTGCAGGTACATGAAGCTCACCAGCAGACGTTTGATATCTTTCGATCTGCAGGGATTAAGGATATAGACGCATGTTATAACCATTCGCAACGCTGCTCAGAAGCAGTATAGCCGAGAATCTTCCAGAAGTGTCACCTACAGTCTTTTAGACTTAAGTTAATGTATTCTATAGACTGCTGTCCCACTATCTGCCATGAAAATGCCCTTTTTTTACAAGAGTAGTTTAAATAAGTGTTATACACACTGCTACCGACCAATATTTAAAAGTTGGTCGGTACTGACAGACAGCTAATCCACAGCGCAGTTTAAAACAGAGAATAGTATGACTGAGTGGAGAGGCCCATATTTTTACACAATTACAGTTCTTATACGCACAGTCTAGGTAACCTGCAATCTAGACCACCTTATTTCTTACTCATTTTCTAAGCATTTGGTTAGTTGACTTCAACAGCATCCGATTTGGCCTACAAAATTAGCCCTACCCACAGCGAAGGGTCAGAAGGACCGTCACAGAGCCAGACCATCGCTTTGCTCTGTAAGCATTCGCCTCCAGTCAGCAACCAAGTAATTGTCCCCGCATCTGTGGTCTCTCAACAAATACCAACAAGTCTTAAAAACAGAGCGCCGTGCTGAATGGTTTCAACTTGCCGCCCAGGAAACAAGTTAAAAGGGATCAATTTCAGTCAGGGGAGACCATCAGTCACGCTGCTGAATGTTTCACAAGCCTCTTAAAAATTTAGCTTCTCAGGGAGAAGGAAAGCTTTCAACTTGTCTAATGAAGCAAAAAATGAGTTCAGTTCAGTAATCAGGGGTTTTGGCAGAAACAAAGACAAAAACCTTCTGGCCCTTCAGGACTGGAACTGTGCGCCCCAGGTTTAAGGTATTTAAACGCCGACAAGTCCTGCAGCAGTAAGACTTGCTTGGACGGGGCGGAGTGGTGGGACTGTGGCTCAGGAACTGCGCCTGTGGCTGGAAGGTTGCCGGTTCAAATCCCGCAGCCGGCAGAGGAATCCTACTCCGTTGGGCCCCTGAGCGAGGCCCTTAACCCCACCTGCTCCAGGGGCACCATACAAATGGCTGACCCTGCGCTCTGACCCCCAGCTTCTCTCCCTGTCTGTGTGTCTCATGGAGAGCAAGCTGGGGTCTGAGAAAAAGACAAATTCTAATGCAA
This sequence comes from Lepisosteus oculatus, assembly GCF_040954835.1. NCBI lineage: Eukaryota > Metazoa > Chordata > Actinopteri > Semionotiformes > Lepisosteidae > Lepisosteus > Lepisosteus oculatus. Next base: position 4,119,052 of record NC_090722.1, on the reverse strand, counting down.
GAAATTGTAAATGGCCAATAAAGTGATCTGATCTGACATCACTCCTCAGTCCAGGGTAGGATCGATAAGAACAGGGTTACTCAGAGAGAAACGGAGGTTTGTAAACGCACTCCTAATCCACACTCTGGGAGGCACTGATAGCCGGCACAACCGACAGCTTGGGGAATCAGCACAGGAAGGAAGGGCAGGCCAGAGGAGAGAGCCCCCCCCCAGGAAGAGTTGGAACAAAACTCCCGGCCACCCCTGTGGAAGGCTGGGAACGTCCTGACAGAAAAAAAAGACGGCAGGGCTGACATCCACAGCAGCAACATGGGCCCCTCGGCCTTGTCCTGCTGGGGGAAACCCCACGTGAGCTCAATAATAAAAACAAACAGGTTCTCCCACAGCACATCTCTTGGAGGGAGGTTAGAAAAAAAAAAGGAGAGCCGCCCCTACCTCTGCCGAGCAGGAGAGAGCTTCTTCATCTCCTGCCTCTTCACCTGATGGTACATCTTGGCCGCCTTCTCAAACAGGCGCTTCAGGTTGCCGTAGGCGCCGTCAAAGGGCATCTCGGACTGGATGCTGCGAGGCACACAGGGACGCGCCAAGTCAGGCAAGGGCTGCAGAACTGCTCCACAGGAGCTGCAGGCTCACAAAACCCCCTAAAGCAGACTTTCCCGACACGTCAAAAAAAGACCAAGAATGTCCGCTGTTCCCCCCCCCCTACAGGGAGTTGCACACAAAAACGGGGAATGGGCCCGTTTACTCGAGCTTCTTGTCCTCTGGGAAGCTGGGATGCTCAAAGAAAATAGACAAGAGGGAACACTGATAAAGCCATGTCTTAACTCCAATCCAACACCAAATATCCATTTCACACAAAGGGTAGCCGTGTGTGCATTAAAGACAAAAGAGCTGCACAACCAAAAACAAGGTCTCTGTGAAAGATGGTAAAATATCCCACTACAGGGACTAAATCTAAGAGTATTTCAAAAGAGATGTTCAGGCCTGTGGAGAAACACAAGCCATGGTGTTGGCAGACTGATCCCAGATCAAGGCACCGGCAAGCACAGCTGGGATTCTGGGAGTGGCGGGGCTCAGCTGGCAGAGCAGGGCTGCGGAGTGTGCCAGGGCACTCTCAGCTTTCAGTGGATCTGAAACCCCTGTGATTTGTCGAGCGCCTGCAGGGTTTATAGCGCCAACCCACCCATCAGGCTCTGCAGAGCTCGCGACGCGTCAAAAACACGGACACCCCCGACAAGCCAACATACCGGAGGTGGGGGGGGGGGGGGTGTACCCAACAGGCTTGAGGGGTCAATTTGGACAGATGTATAACATGACTGGGGGATGAGAGGTGGGGAATGGCTGGTTTTTGCACTGTACTCTGAAGGGGTGTGGGAAATGAAAAATAATCGGCGCCGACTGGAGATCACTCAAGATCCACGCCTCGCTCAGCTCAGTCTCGAGGGGACGGAGTCGCTCACCAGCGCAGGTAGTAGTAAGTGGCCTCCACGTTGTAGTACTTGCTCCCCGCCAGGGTGCCCAGCTGATTAAAAGGCATTCCTGGAACACAGCAGAACACACGCATTACCAGCACTGCGCTCAACCGCACCAGAGCCCTGGACTCCTCAGTCCCAGGGAGGGCAATAGAGAGACACTCTCGTGCTGCCTGAGCCAAAGCCATCAGTCTGCCACTGAGGCTCTGTCCCAGGGTTGTCCATCCCTCGGGGCTTTATAGTCCAGTCTTATAGGTCACCTGTTTTTAATGACTGGCAGCACCTGTGAGCTACGGATGAACCGATCAAGTCATCCGCTCAAGTGAGAGAACTCTGGCACTCGGGGGCTGAAGAGTACTTTGATTTCAGCCCTAATTGAGTTCTCAGTTCGTTTAACCACCTGCGTCATGGTCACAGCGGAGCTGCTCCATGTCTTGAGAAACTGGCGATTTAACAGAGACCTCCGCCACCTGCAGGCCTGGGGCTCTCCAGGACCAGGCTTGGGGATTCCCGGCCTGGCAGGTTTCACTCCTGATCCTGGTGGCCTGCCATGCCGATCGGCAGGTGTGTTTCCCCGTCGGGGACCGGACAGCCCGGAAGCGCTCCGGGGGCCGGGCCGGCACACTCACCCACGTTCGGCGTCACGGACAGCGCCTGCTGGTAGAACCGCTCGGCCAGCGTCTCGGCCTCCACGCCGGCCAGCTCATTCTGGTAGCGCGCTGCGGGGGGGAGAAGGCAGCACAGGGCTCAGCCGGCTACCGCAGACACACACAGCTGCTCAGGACACCGTACGGGTCCATCTGCTCTTAAAACACAGTCTAGAGAGCTAAAAACAAAACTCCATTCATCCAATACACTCCATCTGCTTCATCCAGTACAGGGTCACAGGGCCACCGGAGCCTATCCCTGGACAGGGCAAGCATCCCTGGACACGACACACCGGAGAAACCTGAACACCTGGAGAAAACACCCACGCTAACACGGGAGAACTAAAACAATGCAAGCTCCACGCAGACAGCACCCCCAGGTCCAGAATTAAACCCAACTTAATGAAAAAAAAAAACAACTTAATGAAATAAAACTCTGTGACGAGGAGCTTACCCAGGTCTCCCAGGTAGACCAGGCAGCGGTGACACGCGTTCTGCGCCCACTCCATCTCCTTGGGCGTCGCCGACACCGGCTTCTTTCGACCTGCAAGGCAAGCGACCGCGGACGCCGTTAGATTTCACCCACCCTGGTGCCCTGATCGGGTCTTGGGCCCACAAGGAGCCAGAAATCGGACTGGCAACGCCAAACACGTGCCTTGTGCCCGTTATTTGAACACCGCATAATTAACTCTCGAGATCCGCTCGCAAATGACTCAACAAGCGTGAAAGATGCAGTGCGTGGTGAAGGATTATGCAAATGCCTCTCACAGAAGGAAGCAATGTGAGAGTCTGTCTGCATCTCTGTGTTGGCCTGTCTCTGCACCTCCGGGCTGCCTGCGTGCCTGCGTCTGTGCAGCTCACCAATGAGGGGGTCGGTGACGTGTGTCCAGTCGATGCAGTCCTGCAGCTCTAGCTGGTAGTGGGACTGGATATAGAGTAGCAGGTGCTGGTAGAAGCCCACCCCGGCGATCAGGTGCGTCCTGTAGGCACACTCCAGAGTGCTGCGGCTGTGGATGTGCTGCAAAGAGGCAACGGTGGGAGAGAGATGCTGAGACAAAAGCCACTCCAGAAACACTGAGCTCTTCTGCTCCAGCAACAACGAAGGGCAGAAGCTGGAAAAAAGTCTGAGTTCAGGCTACTAAAAAAACCAAGTGAACAGCAGGAGCGCAGCTACGAAACTGCTGAAGAGAAAGAGTTAGGCAGCGATCAGATAATGGCACCCACACAAAACAAAACAGGTTGTTACGACTGTGAGAACTGCAGCTAAGACAACATTCTTTAGATCACCCACAAACCTGTTTTGAAAGCCCAAAACCCATCCTACAAAGCCTAATAAAATCCCACAATAATTTATCACAACAGGGAAGGCATTAATGATCAATTAGCAATTAGCCATTAATGATCAGAAAAGCAAGAACGTTAGGGGTTCGACACTGCAGCTTTCAAACCGTGAAATAATTAAAACTGCAATGTTTTTTGTGTGCAGGCATCGTGCGCCAAGATACTGTAACTGTGACTGTAGCCTCAGAGAAGAGGGGGGCAAGATGGAGGTACCTTCTTGTTGGTCTTGATGACCTGGATGACCTCATAGTAGACCTTCCTCCAGAGCAGCTCCTCCCCTTTCCTCCCGTAATCCACCGGGTGCAGGAACATCAGCTTGACGCACAGCTCCCGCAGCCTGGACCCGCGCGCACGGCCCGGCAGAGGAAGAGGAAGAGTCAGCTCATTGCAACAAGGAACTCAAATCCCCCTTCCAGTTCCCACTTGTGTCCCACGGTTCAAGAGAAAGAGAAGGGGAATTATAAAACGGGAAGTGGGAGTCGATCTCAATCCAGAGATGTAAGGGCATCGCAGAGGATGTTACCAGCAAAGGCATTTTCTCACTGCTTCAGTTCAGATTAATAATAATAATAATAATAATAATAATAATTCCTTACACTTATATAGCGCTTTTCTGGACACTCCACTCAAAGCGCTTTACAGGTAATGGGGATCCCCTCCACCACCACCACCAATGTGCAGCCCCACCTGGATGATGCGACAGCAGCCATAGTGCACCAGTACACTCCTCACCACACACCAGCTCTCAGTGGGGAGCAGAGTAATGAAGCCAATTCATAGATGGGGATAATTAGGAGGCCATGATTGGTAAGGGCCAATGGGAAATTTGGCCAGGACGCCGGGGTTACACCCCTACTCTTTTCGAGAAACGCCCTGGGATTTTTAATGACCACAGAGAGTCAGGACCTCGGTTTTACGTCTCATCCGAAGGACGGCGCCTGTTTACAGTATAGTGTCCCCATTGCTATACTGGGGCATTAGGACCCACATGGACCGCAGGGTGAGCGCCCCCTGCTGGCCCCACTAACACCTCTTCCAGCAGCAACCTTAGTTTTTCCCAGGAGGTCTCCCATCCAGGTACTGACCAGGCTCACACCTGCTTAGCTTCAGTAGGCTGCTAGCTGTGAGTTGCAGGGTGAAATGGCAGATCTACAGACAGGACACTTCCAGTTTGAGCCTGGGCCATGTCTGTAGGCAAATGCAACCCAACATGCCCATCTAGTGGTGCACAGCTTTCCTAGCTGCCTCTGGGATCTCGGGGTGAAGTCTGGGAGCTGGGATGAGAATCAGCAGGATTCTCATGGCATTCAGTGCAACTGCAACTCCCAATGTCCTAGCCAGAACCCATGGCTTAGAATAACCTCAGTGAGAGGGGAGCCACTCCAAACTGGCAAGCTTGAAAGGCATAACTGGCGGAGGCAGTAGAAGACAGTTCTTAACATACAGAATTTACAAATATTCAAAACCCTTAAAAGGCACAGACGGCAAAGCAAGTCGATTTCTTCAAAACGAACAGCTTAGCAGGAACCAGGAGGCACAACGTGGAAACTGCAAGAAAGTGCGCTTAAATCGGAGAACAGGAGGAACCTCCTTTACCTTAAGGGTGGCGGGAGTATGGAACAAGCTACCCAGCCACGCTGTGGAAGCTGAGACCCCGGGTTTCTTTCAGGAAACAGCAGGACGAGATCCTGGGATCAATTCACATCTCGCTGCCACACAGGGTCAATGGGCCAAATGGCCTCTTGCCTGTCACCAGTTTAATGTTTTTTTTATAGTCCCTTGCTGTTACCACTGGGTACAGACTGCAGCTCATCAAAAGACGCAATCGCATTAAGTGATGTAAAAAGCTATCAGGCCATAATCTATTTCAGAAAAGAATTTGCAAAGGCATTGCTGGAATTCCCTGAACCGACTAAATGTTTCCAGCTGCCCCACCTTGAACTGATGATCACTTAATGCTCGTCTTCCCTGGGAAGGACATTCCTCCCCGCTTCACCTTGTCACGCTAACAATTCCCACACTGGATGAGGGGGGATAACAAGTGGCGATTCCAAGATCTGGGAGCTATAAAACGGGAAACCGCCGCCATGTCGGAAAACGAAAACACGGGCCCCAGCGACCGCCTACTTGTTGCGCAGGCTGATGTTCTCGGGCTTGAAGACCTCTCGGTACGACGACTTGCTGTGGACGATGATGTCGAGCTTGTGAACGCACTCCACCACGGCCCTGGGGAAGACAAAGGCAAGACTGCGGTGAACTTCGGCCCCTGGCCGCCGTCAAGAAGGGCCCATACCGGCACGGGCCTGCAACAGCTGAAGGCTCCCCCATCAACAGAGACCAAAGATAAACTCAGACCACTAACTTTTTTTTGCACAAGAAAATCAACTACTAATGAAATTTTAAATGCATTCATTATCTGATTTTAAATGCATTTACGATCTTCCTCCCTTATTACTTGCTACACAAACAACATGGACACTAGTACTCTACTAGTAACACTCTATAGAGGCCATAGTCATGACTGATACCACAGAACCTGTACCACAACAACAAGAACAATTTCTTGATTTTCCAGCCATTTTCAAACCGTTCCTCACATTTCCATGTCACACAGAGCTGGAGACTATCCAAGCGAGTATTGGGCACCGAGCAGGGTATAACCCTGGACAAGACACCAGTCCATTGCAGGACAGACACTCACACCAGGGCCAGTTTTCCTAGTAGCTAATTAACCTACTAGTATGTCTTTGGACTGTGGTAGTATACCAGAGTACCTGGAGAAAAAACACGCAACCCTGGGGAGAACATACAAACTCCATGCAGACAGCACTCTGGGAATTGAACCCAGGACCCCAATACCGCGAGGCAGCAATAGCAACCACTGCGCCACCGTGACACCCCCTAACTTTCACAAGACAGGATAACCCAGTCGCTCTGTCCCTCAAGAAAACCAAAGTGCGACTGGTGCACGGGCTACTGCTTTTGAGCCGATACTCAATCACCTGGTGATAAAACTGAGAGGTTAACAGTAAGAAAATGTGTATTTCTACAATCGAAATACACCAGCGGGTCACTCTTGACGTTTCCTTCACCCCCTTGCTTCAACACCACAGAGCCACGCAGGCTGTAGAAATGAGCTGGGTGACGGGGACCTCCATCCTGAGAACTGCGGGAGCAGACCTGCGCGGTGTTCTGAAGCAGGCGGCGCTGCAAGAACGCAAATCTGCGCAGGACTGCAGACAGCTGCTCCGCAGGAACAAGGCTGTCAGACCCTGCCGACGCTGCCTCCCGTCGAGAAAGGCGGTGTGGCTCAGGATCTGCGCCTGTGGCTGGAAGGTTGCTGGTTCAAATCCCGCGGCCGGCAGAGGAATCCTACTCTGTTGGGCCGCTGAGCAAGACCCTTCACCCCAACTGCTCCAGGCGCGCTGTACAATGTCTGACCCTGCGCCCTGACCCCCAGCTTCTCTCCCTGTCAGTGTGTCTCATGGAGAGCAAGCTGGGGGATGTGAAAAGACGGATTCCTAATGCAAGAAATTGTATAGGGCTACAGAAATTGAAAAAGAAGTGAAGAAAGACTACTGTGCCTTCTGTAGAATGTGACAGATTTTCTCCAGCCAGTTCCTGCATGTTTCGAGTCGCCTGACATCTACCCCCATCTTGAGGATCCCAGAAGAGCACATTATGTAATTGGTGCGACAGAAATCTCACTTCAGGCAGCTGAGAGCTTAGCAGGAACAGAAGCTGGAGTGCATGCCGGCGCCACGGGCCACAGGGTGAGAGGTATTGCTTTTAGATTTCTTGTCCTTTTCCCACAATTCCCCATAAGAGGTGGTAATCTCAGCTGGAGGATAAAGCACTTACAGCAAGGTCCATATTTCAGTTTTCTGCTGCTACATTCCTGTGGCTACTGCAGAAGTTAAAACCTGACCTGTTTGTTTCTGTAGAAGCTGGTTGCACAGTGTGGATTCCTGTTAAGACCTGTTTCTCTCTACTCCACTTCTGCTGTCTGAATCTCATTTTCTGCACAGCCTGGTGTTTAGGGGTTTTTATGACAATCTAAACAGTCAATTAAAGCAATTAACTTAACTTTCTAAAATTATAGATTTTGAACTTTCTTGCGATCTTTTTCCCAGTAGATTCATTACATGCAAACCTACAAACCACCTCAGAGCCTGTTGGAACCCTTAGCTGCATCAGACTCAAGCAGTCAATTATTCAGATCAGTTTTATTTTTTGATAGCACCCTGTGCAATTGCCCGTAGCACTGTGCAACAAGCACAGATATTTAAACAGACCGCATCAACTATACGGACTTTACAAAGAGGGCTGCACAACACCGTTACTCGAAAGCACATTGGCGTAAGCGGATGTAGTTTGGGGTATCGGAGAATAACCGTTTTTCTTGCTGGGAGCCACAATTGTACCAACTTATGTGGATTAACAACAAAACTGAGAAGGCTGTGCAAAGTCACAGGGGAGCAGGAACTCAGGAAGCAACGGGTGCAAGGCAGGGTACACCCTGGACAGGACGCCAGTCCATCACAGGACACGCGCACACACCCCAGGCAGTTTTCTCAGAGGCCAATTAACCCACATTTTTGCACGTCTTTGCACTGCGAGAGGAAACCCACACGAACCCAGAGAGAAGGTGCAAACTCCACACCAGCCTACCCTTCATCCAACAGGATAACACAGTCTCTTCTAACAAATTCTCCATTTCCAACTATCAAAGGGTGAAATGTGTAAAAAAAAAACAACTGTTTCTCGTTCGCGTACTCTGTCAGGGAGACAAGCCGTCGACCGGGTCGGAGCACATGAACACTTCCTGAGGCAGGAGGCAGGCGGACAAGGGGGACTGGGGACTGTGTCCGGGCAGTGGTCATGCTGCTCACAACCGCCTTGGCACCAGTAAAGATGGCCAGTAACGGACGCGATAAGGCGGCTGTTTATTAGAGAAATTTAACTTCCGCACAAATTCACCTGAGCCTTTTCTATTATTTGTAGCCCTTCGATTAAGAGCAGAACTACTGTTTTGCGCAAAGGTGTTTGTGGCACCGATTTGCGACTGACGCCTCCGTGTCCGTTCGCTGGGTCATCAGGTCGACTTCGCCGCCTCCAGCCCCGGTGCCTGCGGCTTGCGCCCCGGGGCCGGACCGGTCGCCTGCCGGCGGGACTCGCCTCTCCTCTCAGCCCCCCGCCCGGCCCCAGCTCACCTGTACAGCCGCTTAGTGTGGAGTATTTTCGCCTCCGGCTCGCTCTCCTGCGGAGACCCACTCATGGCTCCGGCTGCCCCACTGTCTCGGCTGTGGGGGGACTCCGGCGTCCGGTCTGTCCGTCACCCCCAACCCTCGCTCCCGGGGTCTGTCTGCGGCGGACTGCGTTCCCCCTCCCGCCCTCTGCCGCCAGTGTCTAGGCACGACTCCACCACCACCGTCTCTGCGTATCGGCTTCTCGAGCTGTTGTCCTCTTCTCTCCTTCTCCCTCGGGTCTCTCTGCGGGACCCGGGACGGGGAGGGGGGTGCCGCCGCCCTTCCTTGCTCTTCCCCGCCGTCTTTTCCTCAGCTACCCCCCGGTCTGCTCTCAGTTCCCAGCGTCAAGCCCAGAGCGGCCATTACTACTCACGGGCGACCGCTCAAACATCGCGAGATCTCGGCTGTGTTTTCCGCTTTACTCGTGAAAGCGCTGCTTGTCACTGCCACCTACTGGAGTGGCGGGTACCGCCATCTGAAAGTGAACATCTCTAGCCTAATCCCTTGGCATAAGGTTATACGACACGGTATTGCGATGATGATAATAATAAAAAGAAACTTTGTTATATATTGCGCTTTTAAGAGTAGCTTTTCAAAGCGCTTTACGGTAAGAATAAAAACAATGATAGGAGATAAAAAAGTTAGTGCAATAATACTGGAACACAACGGGGACTCAGGCGCATTAAGTCGGCCCCCCACCATCGGGGGCTCGAACCCGGGACCCCCGCGTCTCTCTGCAGCGACCCAGCCCGGTGAGCCAAAGAGAGATCTCCTCACAGCCCAGTAGCTGTAGTCCTGCTATCACAGGGATGGGCGGTGACGTCACCTGCTCTGGTACGCCGGCTCTTACACAGTGCCTGTCGGCCGTAAGCGTTACAATACAAAGGGTTTAGAAGCTGTAGAAAATGCCATGGTGCAGCACACAGACATGAATTAGATAGATAGATAATACTTTATTAATCCCGTAGTGAAATTGATGTCTTACAGCAGTCCAGCCCAAGACAAGCAAAAAAGACATCAGAATAGTTATAAAACAAAAGACAACAAAATAAATAAATACAAAGGTGTGTGCAAAATGTGCTGATCATAGTCACTGTAAAAACAATAAAATATGTGCAAAATTTGCATAGGTTTATACAGACTGATTGTCCAAAAAGTACAATGGAGCAACATGCTGTCCATAGACGAGCAGATGAAGGGCTGACAGTCCCAGCCTAGGGCAGCGTTATACACCCTGACAGCCACCGGGAGGAAGGACCTGTGGAAACGTTCCCTTGAACACCGTAGCTGGAGTAGTCTGATACTAAAAGTGCTCCGCTGCCCAGTAACAGTCCCATGAAGCGGATGACAGGCGTTGTTCATGACGGCTGTGAGCTTGGTCAGCATTCTCCTCTCAGCCACCAGCTCCAGGGGGTCAAGGCTCGTTCCCAACCCAGTGCCAGCCTTCTTGATGAGTTTCTTGAGCCTATATGCATCTTTTGTCATGATGCTGCTGCCCCAGCACACAACAGCGTAGAAGATGGCCGCCGCCACCACTGATTCATAAAAAATGTGTAGCAGTGTTCCACACACACCAAAGGACCTGAGTCTCCTAAGAAAATAGAGTTAAAAGCCCTTCTGAAGAGGAAGGTTTTGAGTCTGGGTTTGAAAGCGCTCAGGGAAGGTGGCTCTCTAATACCCTTAGGGATAGCATTCCAGAGCTCTGGGGCACAGCAGGAGAAGGCCCTGTCACCCATAGTATGCTGAGAGGCTTGGGGGAAAGACAGGAGGCCAGAATTAGGAGAGTGAAGGTTGAGAGGTTGGGAGTAGGATGACAGAAGTTCAGACAATTACTGAGATGCCAAGCCTTGCAGACCCTTATAGGTGCGCAGGAGGATGCTGAAGTCATGAAACCTGACCGGCAGCCAGTGCAAGGACTCCAGGACAGGAGTAATATAAGGGCCGGAGCAACCCGAAACCTAATTAATACTAAATAAACCGTTTTGTTAACTGTGAATGTATACCCTATGAATGTGAAAGTCTGAAACAACAGACCGGCAGTTTAAGGCAGGAAAATGATTGAGGATAATCTTAAAATGATTGACTCGCACTCCTGTTCACCTGGGAGAGGCTATAAAGCCACCATTTCTGATAGAGAGCACCGTGAGCAGTGATGGGAATAAAGTACACCCTTTTAATATTCTGTGGTTCTACATATTTCATCAATTTCCCTTCTGGATCAATAAAGTCTTATCTATCTATATTAAAGAATATCTGACCTTCACCTACTCCTGGCCAAGTCCAAACAGTTATAATAATAATAAGTGCTTACACTTATATAGCGCTTTTCTGGACACTCCACTCAAAGCGCTTTTACAGGTAATGGGGATCCCCTCCACCACCACCAATGTGCAGCCCCACCTGGATGATGCGACGGCAGCCATAGTGCGCCAGAACGCTCCCCACACACCAGCTATCAGTGGGGAGCAGAGTAATGAAGCCAATTGATAGATGGGGATTATTGGTAAGATTGATTGGTAAGGGCCAATGGGAAATTTGGCCAGGACGCCGGGGTTACACCCCGACTCTTTTCAAGAGACACCCTGGGATTTTTAATGACCACAGAGAGTCAGGACCTCGGTTTTACATCTCATCCGAAGGACGGCACCTGTTTACAGTATAGTGTCCCCGTCACTACACTGGGACATTAGGACCCACATGGACTGCAGGGTGAGCGCCCCCTGCTGGCCCCACTAACACCTCTTCCAGCAGCAACCTTAGTTTTTCCCAGGAGTCTCCCATCCAGGTACTGACCAGGCTCACACCTGCTTAGCTTCAGTGGGTTGCCAGTTGTGAGTTGCAGGGTGATATGGCTCTAACCTCAAGTGACAAATAACTCTCACAATTTTTTCTTTGTCATTATTTATTACAGGCAACACAATTCTCCTGCAAAGCCACACGGAAACATTTAGCCATGACTGTCCCGACCAGCGCTTCCATGGTGTTTATGACATCAAGGCCAACTTCATGAAGTTGCCCTAAGGTTGAATTGCCAGGGTGCTGTCTGTGTGGAGTTTGCATGTTCTCCCTGTGTCCGCATGGTTTTCCTCCAGGTGCTCCGGTTTAGAACTTGAACTTGAACTTTATTGCCATATTTCCACCTGCAGTCCAGACCTGCTGGTGGGTTAACTGGCTTCTGGGAAAACTGGCCCTGTATTGGTGTCTGCCATTGCTTGCGGAGATAGGCTCCGGCTCCTGGATGATTCCGTTAGAGGATGGATGGGCGAGTTAGTGCACAACCGTGAAAACTTTCCAATTCAAAAACAATATGGAAGACCTTCTTGTGAACAAATACAAATATTTTCAGATACTACTGATCCGTAAATGTGATACGGTAACGTTTCCAGTACTGTTTTGGGTCAACATAACACATAGTGATCCTAACAAAACATGTTATCCTAGACCTAGTACAGTTTTATGAATTTGCTTTTCTAAACAGGGCTCGTAATTATATATAACCGGTCCATACTGTACGGGTAAACCTGCAGCAGTCTTTGTACAAAGCAGGTTCTTTATAATTCTTAATGACCCGGCATCCTCTTTAAAGGTCTGCTGCTTTCACGGGCCGGAAACGCCTCTTGACGATCGCTTTACCGAACGCCAATGACGCCAATGACACTCGCTGCCGAGCACCGAGGCTTCTCGTAAACAAAAACTGGGACGAAATCGAGTTTCGATTTCTAAGAACATTATTGTCTTTTCACTCATGAAGACAAAGAGTCGCAAAAAAGAAAACTTGATATTAAAAAAATATATATACACCCAAAACAGTATATGTTCAGATGTGGTAGCTGCGTCGGCATGCGTAGGCTGCAGAGGAACGAGTAATAGGTTTATTCCTGTGCTGAAGAGAGAAGAAAGAAAACAACGTTTCAGGAAAACAGTATATGTGCACACATCTCGTTAAGGTTAAGAAAAGCAGCAGTTACAGAACAATAATTAGATTTAGACACCTAAAGAAGGCTTCCACGAAATCACGAAGCACACTTGCAGTTTTCAGCCTTGATTAAGGACCCTTCGTGTCACGATGCGCTCGGCTACAGCTGAGTTGTTTTTTCCCGGAAAAGCCTCACCACGTGCTCACGCCGCCGACCCCCTTACCTGCGCTCGCTCAGGGGGCAGACCTCCTCCTCTCCCCGTCTATCCTAGCCGTGTCTCGGGCTGGCAGGTAGCCTCGGCAGGTCTGCCGAGAAAAAGGCTTCGCTTTCTTGTCGTGGCGCTACTCGCCTTCATCCACAGACAGTGCGTTTCTGCAGCTCTCTCTGGGGGCAGATTATCGCTGCCTCTTGAGAAACAGAAGCACAGACACTTCTGCGTGTTTCAGTAAGCTCCGCACTCAACCCATCACCGGGGGGATGTTTCTAGTGGTGTCAATCCATTGAAATAAATTGTTCAAAGCCCGTCCTGCCGTCGAGGTCGTCCAAAAGGTCTTCTCGTAGTCGACAGGATTCGAACCTGCGCGGGGAATCCCCAATGGATTTCAAGTCCATCGCCTTAACCACTCGGCCACGACTACCTGAGGACACGAGCGTGGCCTCGGGTCGTGGGGAGAATCGCTGTAACTCAGCCCGCGGACGTAGACTTTCTGGACCGCGCGTATTACCCCCGTCCGTCTTCGCTTTTACATCACTCGAGCTGAAAAGGGAAAAAACAGACACGACAGCCGCTCTTTCCAGCTCTTGGCTTAGGCGCCTTGCTCCGAAACACGGAGATGTTTTTAATTAAAAAAAGACAGAATTATAAAGTAAAAAAAGACTAAAATTACAAGGAAATAAAAGGTCTGAACCACAAAATAGAAAACAAATGAGAAACGAACTACCCACACAAACAAAAGAAAATCAAATAGACTAAACAAAAGCAACAAACGTGCCCAGAACACCCTGGACACAGCTGTAGATTCCCTCTTTCCAAACACCGGGGTAAAGTTAGCGTGAACTTCGAAAACGATTTCGGCACGCCTGTAGCGCTTTCACGAAACCTCCTAGGGTTACGAAAACACTCGCTTTGTGTATAAAGTACATTGTGACTGTTTTCTCAGCCTTCACTTTGTCGTTTTTAGGATTTTTTTTTACCACGCACGAATATTCTTTTGTCCATATCTTCGCAATGGACACCCTTAGCAAAAAAAGGACGCCTTCAAACCAAATGCATTTTAAAGACCACGACTTGTGGAAATTTCTACAGCTTCTACATCAAACTATACACACGTTCACTACGCGAGAAATAATGTTCAATACAGCTTCGTGCGAAAAACCCGTCCATAGGAAGCAGAACAGCGCTGTCTCCAATTACCCAGACTGTGAGCACGGGAATAAAGCTTTGTTTGATTTCTGAAACCCTTTCTTTATGTCCTGTTTTCATTCAGGTAAGGGTCAACTATATTCACAATACTGCTGACAGCAGGAAAATTCCATGCCATCAAACATCCTCTATGTTTTCTAATAACACTTACCCTAACCCTAGCTAAGGGTTTGGGTAGTTAGGGTTAGGGTTCAGATTTTCTTCAATGCAACCTAACACTCCTTTACTCAGAAAATATAACCCACGGCATCAAAATATTAGTCTGAAAAGACTTAGCAGCCTTGCCACACCAAACAAAATGTGAACACTGTGGTACAATTTCATTTCTTGACAAGCATTCTGCTATTGGAAATTTTGTGTGGAATGGTACTCTCCATGAGCATGGTATCAGCATTAAATAGGTTAAGAGTCTGGAAAACCCAATAAACTGTTAAAATGCCAATGCATTCAATGCCAAATGCAACAGATTAAGACATGTAAACACTTACTTTTAAAAAAATCAAACTCCTCCAAACAAGTTGATGAACTGTTTTTTATTATTAAACTGTTTGTAGTGCTGGCAAAATATCTTTCTCAAGACGCAAAATGCAATATTGCTGGGACTCAAATAATAAAGAAAAAAAATAAGAAAAAATTATACTCCGGGTTCAGGGCAGCGGTTTGTAGGAGGAGAGCGATTCCTATCCACAATCACAGCGACGCCCCAAACCGAGAGTCCTCAGGCCGGCTGAGACAGCGCCAGTAAGAGAGCAGTGACACACTCCGCTAGCTTTGGTTTTCTTGTAAACCGTGAAGTTAGTCTCTCGCTTCCCCGCCTCGCAAAACCTCTTGAATTCTTTCTGCCCACAGTCCGGAACCAGAGCAGAGTGCATTCTCTCTGTGTATGGAGTTTCAGCTCAGCCCACAACACCCTGTCCTCCACTCCGACAGTTTACAGCTTGTACAGGTGACCGACACCTTTCTCTGCCCGTCCACTCCAGAAACCGCGCTCTGCCACCGTGTCTCTGTAGTGTTGAGGTGAACAGAAGCGGAACTTTCTCGCTGAGAGAGCGAGCAGAGAAAAGCAGAGCAGGAAGTGCACAACACTTTCACAGTGAAACAAAGAAGAGACACGAACACCATTTCAAACCCAAATCTTTTCACGTCTTA
This sequence comes from Lepisosteus oculatus, assembly GCF_040954835.1. Taxonomy (NCBI): domain Eukaryota; kingdom Metazoa; phylum Chordata; class Actinopteri; order Semionotiformes; family Lepisosteidae; genus Lepisosteus; species Lepisosteus oculatus. The sequence goes on along the minus strand of NC_090722.1, from coordinate 4,103,854 downwards.
TTTTTACTCCTGCTACACCTAGAGCAGGTCTGTTAGTGTCACACCAGAAATAATTATATACTGACGCGCAGTAGCGCTCTGTTGATGTGGCACAAATGATTGGAAACTGATGGATGTAGCAACACACAGATACAGAGAGAGGAATTACACTCAGGACAGTAGGACTCACACAACACCCTCAGTGAAAACTCGAAAGCACTTGGGTTCAATTACAACAATATTTATTACGAATGTCAATTTTCGAAATGCACCAAAATATGGAAATGGATACGAAAACTACCCTTTTCACCGCCTCAGACAGGATCGAAGTACAGGACAATGATCCCAAATCCGTCAGGAAAAAAAGCCGAAAAATTCAATTTTTCCATCGAAAACTACGCAAAAGACTCATTGAGAAAGAAAAAACGACAACTAAAACGATTATAGTCCGACAAAACCAAGGACGTCCGGATGTAAAACATTCGAGGTTTGCTCTAGACCCCAAAGTACAAATTTCGAAATCGTTCTTCTCTACTTCATGCGAATCATGTCTTACAAACTCATGGTCAGTGCGGATTCATGTGAAAACACATTCCGATATACCCGCAGGTCCAAAGCGTCCGAACCGACCGCGACTCGGGTCTCGGCTCTGCGGGTTTCTGGGAGCCCGGAGGACGGGGAGCCGGTTTAGCGCAACTTTTGCTGCTAATTGAGTGCGCAACAAAATCTTCGATAAAGGAAAGAAACAAGTGCCTCAACCCATCGATAAACATACGGAGAAAAATACCAGTAATCCAAGAAGATAATCCGAGAAGCGAAAGGAATTTACTCAATTGAGGCACAATGATGCGAGTCGGGTCAGGTCTCTCGGGTACTTGTCTCTGCACCAATACAAATATTAACGTATAAAAAGGAAAATATATATTACATTCAATGGAAACAAAAGTATTAACAAAACAATGTACTATTCCTTAAATCAAGCGGCTTAAACATTCGACGACGAATTGATTGGCGCGGTTTTTCATCTTCGGAAAGCGAAATCCGGACTAATAACCGAAATTTCTTTTCGGCGGAACAGAGTCTTCGATAAAAAAAAAAACGAAAATAGTCCGAAAGTTATTCCGAATGTTTTAAGTACAGTATAAAGCCCCGAGCGCACAGCGCGACAGCAGCTCTCCGCTACCAGATAAATCACCATGATCAACCAGACTCCCTCTCCTGCGGGCCCCGAACCTCGGGCCGTGATGCACCTCGAAGGCCCCGTCCCTCGGACAGTGACGCACCTCGAAGGCCCCGCCCCTCGGGCAGTGACGCACTTCGAAGGCCCCGCCCACAGCAGCCCGCTGCAGCCCGAGAGCTCTGTGCCCACAGCTGCGCCCAGCGCTCAGGCTCATGGGAGCTCCTGCTTAGACAGGGCCTGTGATTTCCTCGACGGGACTAAACGCGTTTTGCTGTCTCTGGCCGGAGTGCTGGACGCTGCGGTTAGGCTCTGGAAAAACCTGGAACCGCTTCTGGTCATCATGAGGGTCCTGCTGCAGTCTCCTCCCCGCCTGCCGGTTTCAATCGGCCTCGTCCATCCAGGAGCCGAGATCCCGCAGGGAGAGACGACCTCAGTCTCCGAGACTTTGCGCAGTGGAGACTCAGTGGAACCAGCGCTCAAGACGTTCCGCGAATTGTCTCTCCGTGTCCAGACTGAACAACTGAAGCTGAAAGCAACTTCCTCAACAAGACTGTTTCTGACACGATATATGAAATATGAGACACGAACACCATTTCAAACCCAAATCTTTTCACGTCTTATTTTTACTCCTGCTAAACCTAGAGCAGGTCTGTTATTGTCACACCAGAAAGAATTATATACTGACGCGCAGTAGCGCTCTATTGATGTGGCACAAATGATTGGAAACTGATGGATGTAGCAACACACAGAAACAGAGAGAGGAATTACACTCAGGACAGTAGGACTCACACAACACCCTCAGTGAAAACTCGAAAGCACTTGGGTTCAATTACAACAATCTTTATTACGAATGTCAATTTTCGAAATGCACCAAAATATGGAAATGGATACGAAAACTATCTAATGTGTTCTGCTATTGGAAATTTAGTATGGAACTGTACTCTCCATGAGCATGGTATCAGCGTTAAATAGGTTAAGAGTCTGGAACACCCAATAAATTGTAGCTACAACTGTTAAAATGCCAGTGCATTCAATGCCAAATGCAACAGATTAAGTTGTTTAACCACTTTCTATCAAACTTTTGCTTTTTGGGGATTTAGACAACATCCCTATTTAGGGCAATGCAATATATAGAAACATATATGCAAGAAAAAAAATGTGCAGAGAACGTTAAGATGTCACTTTTCCTCAATTTCTCTTCTGTCCTAAAACACAGCCATGCCATCAAACATCCTCTATCTTTTCTAATAACACTTACCCTAACCCTAGCTAAGGGTTTGGGTAGTTAGGGTTAGGGTTCAGATTGTCTTCAATGCAACCTAACACTCATTTAATCAGAAAATATAACCCAGGGCATCAAAATATTAGTCTGAAAAGACTTAGCAGCCTTGCCACACCAAACAAAATGTAAACACTGTGGTACAATTTCATTTCTTGACAAGCATTCTGCTATTGGAAATGTTGTGTGGAATGGTACTCTCCATGAGCATGGTATCAGCATTAAATAGGTTAAGAGTCTGGAAAACCCAATAAACTGTTAAAATGCCAGTGCATTCAATGCCAAATGCAACAGATTAAGACATGTAAACACTTACTTTTAAAAAAATCAAACTCCTCCAAACAAGTTGATGAACTGTTTTTTATTATTAAACTGTTTGTAGTGCTGGCAAAATATCTTTCTCAAGACGCAAAATGCAATATTGCTGGGACTCAAATAATAAAGAAAAAAAATGAGAAAAAATTATACTCCGGGTTCAGGGCAGCGGTTTGTAGGAGGAGAGCGATTCCTATCCACAATCACAGCGACGCCCCAAACCGAGAGTCCTCAGGCCGGCTGAGTCATCGCCAGTAAGAGAGCAGTGACACACTCCGCTAGCTTTGGTTTTCTTGTAAACCGTGAAGTTAGTCTCTCGCTTCCCCGCCTCGCAAAACCTCTTGAATTCTTTCTGCCCACAGTCCGGCACCAGAGCAGAGTGCATTCTCTCTGTGTATGGAGTTTCAGCTCAGCCCACAACACCCTGTCCTCCACTCCGACAGTTTACAGCTTGTACAGGTGACCGACACCTTTCTCTGCCCGTCCACTCCAGAAACCGTGCTCTGCCACCGTGTCTCTGTAGTGTTGAGGTGAACAGAAGCGGAACTTTCTCGCTGAGAGAGCGAGCAGAGAAAAGCAGAGCAGGAAGTGCACAACACTTTCACGGTGAAACAAAGAAGAGACACGAACACCATTTCAAACCCAAATCTTTTCACGTCTTATTTTTACTCCTGCTACACCTAGAGCAGGTCTGTTAGTGTCACACCAGAAATAATTATATACTGACGCGCAGTAGCGCTCTATTGATGTGGCACAAATGATTGGAAACTGATGGATGTAGCAACACACAGATACAGAGAGAGGAATTACACTCAGGACAGTAGGACTCACACAACACCCTCAATGAAAACTCGAAAGCACTTGGGTTCAATTACAACAATCTTTATTACGAATGTCAATTTTCGAAATGCACCAAAATATGGAAATGGATACGAAAACTACCCTTTTCACGCCTCAGACAGGATCGTAGTACAGGACAATGATCATAATTTAATAATTAATTAATAATAATTGCTTATATTTATATAGCGCTTTTCTGGACACTCCACTCAAGGCGCTTTACAGGTAATGGGGATCCCCTCCACCACCACAAATGTGCAGCATCCACCTGCAGCCATAGTGTGCCAGAACGCTCCCCACACACCAGCTATCAGTGGGGAAGAGAGCAGAGTAATGCCCGCTTAGCTTCAGTGGGTTGCCAGTTGTGAGTTGCAGGGTGATATGGCTGCTATGATCCCATATCCTTCAGGAAAAAAAGCCGAAAAATTCATTCTTTCCATCAAAAACTGCGCAAAAGACTCATTGAGAAAGAAAAAACGACAATGAATCAGATTAAGAGTATTAAATGCGCTTAAACGGTATTTCATGTTTCACTACATGTGAAAGTAGATACCCAGGGCTTTCATTTTTATACCAATGAGCCCATTAATTCATTAGATTGGTTTTTAACCGGCAGGGGGGGGAGGAGACTGCAGTAGCACCCTCATGATTGCCAGAAAGGGTTCCAGGTTTTTCCAGAGCCTAACCGCAGCCTCCAGCACTCCGGACAGAGACAGCAAAACGCGTTTAGTCCCGTCGAGGAAATCACAGGCCCTGTCTAAGCAGGAGCTCCCGTGAGCCTGAGCGCTGGGCGCAGCTGTGGGCACAGAGCTGCCGGGCTGCAGCGGGCTGCTGTGGGCGGGGCCTTCGAGGTGCGTCACTGCCCGAGGTTCGGGGCCTTCGAGGTGCGTCACTGCCCGAGGTTCGGGGCCTTCGGGGGGCGTCATTGTTCGAGGGGCGGGGCCCGCAGGAGATGGAGTCTGGTTGATCATGGTGATTTATCTGGTAGCGGAGAGCTGCTGTCGCGCTGTGCGCTCGGGGCTTTATACTGTACTTAATATTCGGAATAACTTTCGGACTATTTTTTTTTTTTTTTATCGAAGACTCTGTTGCGCCGAAAAGAAATTTCGGTTATTAGTCCGGATTTCGCTTTCCGAAGATTAAAAACCGCGCCAATCAATTCGTCGTCGAATGTTTAAGACGCTTGATTTAAGGAATAGTACATTGTTTTGTTAATACTTTTGTTTCCATTGAATGTAATATATATTTTCCTTTTTATACGTTAATATTTGTATCGGTGCAGAGACAATTACCCGAGAGACCTTACCCGACTCGCATCATTGTGTTTCAATTCAATATTCCTTTCGCTTCTCGGATTATCTTCTTGGATTACTGGTATATTCCTCCGGATGTTTATTAATGCGGTGAGCGCTGGCTGTTTTTTGACGCGTTTTTCTTTCTCGAAGAACCTTTGGCGCATTTATGGTGAAAAAGAATTATTCTTCGGATTTTTATCGGGATCGTTTTCCTGTGCTATGGTCCTGTCTGAGGGGGTGAAGGAAAGGATTCTTCATGTTCATTTCCAGCGTTTGTTGCACTTCGAAAATTTAAATTCGACATTAATCTTGTAATTGAACCCAAGTTTTTCCGAGTTTTTATTAAAACCCTTCAGACCCGGCTGTACTTCCTCTCTCTAGATTTGTTGCTACATCCATCAGTTTCCAAATATTCTTTCTGGTGTGGCACTGACAGACCTGCTGCATTTATTAGCAGGAGTACAGATTAACACAAAAGTTAGGTTTGAAATGGTGTAAATGGCTCTTCTTTGTTGTCACTGTGAAAGAGTTATTTTTTTAAAGTTTATATTTTAACACGATAAATACAAAAAAAGGAGACAATATTAAAATGGAAACATTAATAGACATTTCACTGCTAGAGGAATTCACAAATATAAAAGCTGAAAATGATACTTTTTACATATTTCCATTGTTTGTTTTGTCTTTGGATTCTTTACATTTCTAGTAGAGTTTAATCAAAATGAATTCTACTTTAAAATGTGAATTGAATTCCACTCTCAGTTTGCTGTTCAGTCCAATGACATCGCCTTTATTTCAAACCCAAATCTTTTCACGTCTTATTTTTACTCCTGCTACACCTAGAGCAGGTCTGTTAGTGTCACACCAGAAATTATATACTGATGGATGTAGCAACACACAGATACAGAGAGAGGAATTACACTCAGGACAGTAGGACTCACACAACACCCTCAATGAAAACTCGAAAGCACTTGGGTTCCATTACAACAATCTTTATTCCGAATTTAAATTTTCGAAATGCAACAAAATATGGAAATGAATACGAAAACTACCTTTTCACCGCCTCAGACAGGATCATAGGACAGGACAATGATCCCAAATCCGTCAGGAAAAAGAGTCGAAAACTTCATTCTTTCCATCGAAAACTGCGCAAAAGACTCTTCGAGGAAGGAAAAAACGACAAGTAAAACGATTATAGTCCGACAAAAGCGAGGACGTCCGGATGTAAAACATTCGAGGTTTGCTCTAGACCCCAAAGTACAAATTTCGAAATCGTTCTTCTCTACTTCATGCGAATCATGTCTTACAAACTCATGGTCAGTGCGGATTCATGTGAAATCACATTCCGATATACCCGCAGGTCCAAAGCGTCCGAACCGACCGCGACTCGGGTCTCGGCTCTGCGGGTTTCTGGGAGCCCGGAGGACGGGGTTCCGCGGTTCCGCTGGCGGGCCGGTGTGCTGACCCCCGGGTCCGAGTCCAGCCCGTCTCCTCAGCCACACCGACAATACCGGATAAAAATGGATGAAAATCCAAAACGCAAAAAAAAAATCAAATGAACAAAACCAGCAGGGAGTCGGTTTACAGCAACCTTTGCTGCTAATTGAGAGGTTTGGGTTTACTTTCGGACACTTTCACCAAAAAGGCGCAACAGAATCTTCGATGAAGACAAAAACACGACCAGTGCCTCATCCCATCGATAAACATACGGTGGAAAATACCAGTAATCCAAGAAGATAATCCGAGAAAGACACGAGATGCGAAAGGAATTTACTCAACTGAGACAAAATGATGCGACTCCGGTCAGGTCTCTCGTGTACTTGTCTCTGCACCGATACAAATATTAACGTATTAAAAGGAAAATATATATTAAATTCAATGGAAACAAAAGTATTAACAAAACAATGTACTATTCGTTAAATCAAGCGGCCAGGAAGAGAGCAGTGACGCCCGTCCCCAGCGCCTGAGACACACTCCGCTAGCTTTCGTTTTCTTGTAAACCGTGAAGTTAGTCTCTCGCTTCCCCGCCTCGCAAAACCTCTTGAATTCTTTCTGCCCACAGTCCGGCACCAGAGCAGAGTGCATTCTCTCTGTGTATGGAGTTTCAGCTCAGCCCACAACACCCTGTCCTCCACTCCGACAGTTTACAGCTCGTACAGGTGACCGACACCTTTCTCTGCCCGTCCACTCCAGAAACCGCGCTCTGCCACCGTGTCTCTGTAGTGTTGAGGTGAACAGAAGCGGAACTTTCTCGCTGAGAGAGCGAGCAGAGAAAAGCAGAGCAGGAAGTGCACAACACTTTCACAGTGAAACAAAGAAGAGACACGAACACCATTTCAAACCCAAATCTTTTCACGTCTTATTTTTACTCCTGCTACACCTAGAGCAGGTCTGTTAGTGTCACACCAGAAATAATTATATACTGACGCGCAGTAGCGCTCTATTGATGTGGCACAAATGATTGGAAACTGATGGATGTAGCAACACACAGATACAGAGAGAGGAATTACACTCAGGACAGTAGGACTCACACAACACCCTCAATGAAAACTCGAAAGCACTTGGGTTCAATTACAACAATATTTATTACGAATGTCAATTTTCGAAATGCACCAAAATATGGAAATGGATACGAAAACTACCCTTTTCACCGCCTCAGACAGGATCGAAGTACAGGACAATGATCCCAAATCCGTCAGGAAAAAAAGCCGAAAAATTCATTCTTTCCATCGAAAACTGCGCAAAAGACTCATTGAGAAAGAAAAAACGACAACTAAAACGATTATAGTCCGACAAAACCAAGGACGTCCGGATGTAAAACATTCGAGGTTTGCTCTAGACCCCAAAGTACAAATTTCGAAATCGTTCTTCTCTACTTCATGCGAATCATGTCTTACAAACTCATGGTCAGTGCGGATTCATGTGAAAACACATTCCGATATACCCGCAGGTCCAAAGCGTCCGAACCGACCGCGACTCGGGTCTCGGCTCTGCGGGTTTCTGGGAGCCCGGAGGACGGGGTTCCGCGGTTCCGCTGGCGGGCCGGTGTGCTGATCCCCGGGTCCGAGTCCAGCCCGTCTCCTCACCCACACCGACAATATCGGATTAAAATGGATTAAAATCCAAAACGCAAAAAAAAAATCAAATGAACAAAACAATAGGGAGCCGGTTTAGCGCAACTTTTGCTGCTAATTGAGTGCGCAACAAAATCTTCGATAAAGGAAAGAAACAAGTGCCTCAACCCATCGATAAACATACGGAGAAAAATACCAGTAATCCAAGAAGATAATCCGAGAAGCGAAAGGAATTTACTCAATTGAGGCACAATGATGCGAGTCGGGTCAGGTCTCTCGGGTACTTGTCTCTGCACCAATACAAATATTAACGTATAAAAAGGAAAATATATATTACATTCAATGGAAACAAAAGTATTAACAAAACAATGTACTATTCCTTAAATCAAGCGGCTTAAACATTCGACGACGAATTGATTGGCGCGGTTTTTCATCTTCGGAAAGCGAAATCCGGACTAATAACCGAAATTTCTTTTCGGCGGAACAGAGTCTTCGATAAAAAAAAAAACAGCAATAGTCCGAAAGTTATTCCGAATGTTTTAAGTACAGTATAAAGCCCCGAGCACACAGCGCGACAGCAGCTCTCCGCTACCAGAGAAATCACCATGATCAACCAGACTCCCTCTCCTGCGGGCCCCGAACCTCGGGCCGTGATGCACCTCGAAGGCCCCGCCCCTCGGGCCGTGACGCCCCTCGAAGGCCCCGCCCACAGCAGCCCGCTGCAGCCCGAGAGCTCTGTGCCCACAGCTGCGCCCAGCGCTCAGGCTCATGGGAGCTCCTGCTTAGACAGGGCCTGTGATTTCCTCGACGGGACTAAACGCGTTTTGCTGTCTCTGGCCGGAGTGCTGGACGCTGCGGTTAGGCTCTGGAAAAACCTGGAACCGCTTCTGGTCATCATGAGGGTCCTGCTGCAGTCTCCTCCCCGCCTGCCGGTTTCAATCGGCCTCGTCCATCCAGGAGCCGAGATCCCGCAGGGAGAGACGACCTCAGTCTCCGAGACTTTGCGCAGTGGAGACTCAGTGGAACCAGCGCTCAAGACGTTCCGCGAATTGTCTCTCCGTGTCCAGACTGAACAACTGAAGCTGAAAGCAACTTCCTCAACAAGACTGTTTCTGACACGATATATGAAATATGAGACACGAACACCATTTCAAACCCAAATCTTTTCACGTCTTATTTTTACTCCTGCTAAACCTAGAGCAGGTCTGTTATTGTCACACCAGAAAGAATTATATACTGACGCGCAGTAGCGCTCTATTGATGTGGCACAAATGATTGGAAACTGATGGATGTAGCAACACACAGAAACAGAGAGGAATTACACTCAGGACAGTAGGACTCACACAACACCCTCAGTGAAAACTCGAAAGCACTTGGGTTCAATTACAACAATCTTTATTACGAATGTCAATTTTCGAAATGCACCAAAATATGGAAATGGATACGAAAACTATCTAATGTGTTCTGCTATTGGAAATTTAGTATGGAACTGTACTCTCCATGAGCATGGTATCAGCGTTAAATAGGTTAAGAGTCTGGAACACCCAATACATTGTAGCTACAACTGTTAAAATGCCAGTGCATTCAATGCCAAATGCAACAGATTAAGTTGTTTAACCACTTTCTATCAAACTTTTGCTTTTTGGGGATTTAGACAACATCCCTATTTAGGGCAATGCAATATATAGAAACATATATGCAAGAAAAAAAATGTGCAGAGAACGTTAAGATGTCACTTTTCCTCAATTTCTCTTCTGTCCTAAAACACAGCCATGCCATCAAACATCCTCTATGTTTTCTAATAACACTTACCCTAACCCTAGCTAAGGGTTTGGGTAGTTAGGGTTAGGGTTCAGATTGTTTTCAATGCAACCTAACACTCATTTAATCAGAAAATATAACCCAGGGCATCAAAATATTAGTCTGAAAAGACTTAGCAGCCTTGCCACACCAAACAAAATGTAAACACTGTGGTACAATTTCATTTCTTGACAAGCATTCTGCTATTGGAAATGTTGTGTGGAATGGTACTCTCCATGAGCATGGTATCAGCGTTAAATAGGTTAAGAGTCTGGAAAACCCAATAAACTGTTAAAATGCCAGTGCATTCAATGCCAAATGCAACAGATTAAGACATGTAAACACTTACTTTTAAAAAAATCAAACTCCTCCAAACAAGTTGATGAACTGTTTTTTTATTATTAAACTGTTTGTAGTGCTGGCACAATATCTTTCTCAAGACGCAAAAAGCAATATTGCTGGGACTCAAATAATAAAGAAAAAAAATAAGAAAAAAATATACTCCGGGTTCAGGGCAGCGGTTTGTAGGAGGAGAGCGATTCCTATCCACAATCACAGCGACGCCCCAAACCGAGAGTCCTCAGGCCGGCTGAGACAGCGCCAGTAAGAGAGCAGTGACGCCCGTCCCCAGCGCCTGAGACACACTCCGCTAGCTTTGGTTTTCTTGTAAACAGTGAAGTTAGTCTCTCGCTTCCCCGCCTCGCAAAACCTCTTGAATTCTTTCTGCCCACAGTCCGGAACCAGAGCAGAGTGCATTCTCTCTGTGTATGGAGTTTCAGCTCAGCCCACAACACCCTGTCCTCCACTCCGACAGTTTACAGCTTGTACAGGTGACCGACACCTTTCTCTGCCCGTCCACTCCAGAAACCGCGCTCTGCCACCGTGTCTCTGTAGTGTTGAGGTGAACAGAAGCGGAACTTTCTCGCTGAGAGAGCGAGCAGAGAAAAGCAGAGCAGGAAGTGCACAACACTTTCACGGTGAAACAAAGAAGAGACACGAACACCATTTCAAACCCAAATCTTTTCACGTCTTATTTTTACTCCTGCTACACCTAGAGCAGGTCTGTTAGTGTCACACCAGAAATAATTATATACTGACGCGCAGTAGCGCTCTGTTGATGTGGCACAAATGATTGGAAACTGATGGATGTAGCAACACACAGATACAGAGAGAGGAATTACACTCAGGACAGTAGGACTCACACAACACCCTCAATGAAAACTCGAAAGCACTTGGGTTCAATTACAACAATCTTTATTACGAATGTCAATTTTCGAAATGCACCAAAATATGGAAATGGATACGAAAACTACCCTTTTCACCGCCTCAGACAGGATCGAAGTACAGGACAATGATCCCAAATCCGTCAGGAAAAAAAGCCGAAAAATTCATTCTTTCCATCGAAAACTGCGCAAAAGACTCATTGAGAAAGAAAAAACGACAACTAAAACGATTATAGTCCGACAAAACCAAGGACGTCCGGATGTAAAACATTCGAGGTTTGCTCTAGACCCCAAAGTACAAATTTCGAAATCGTTCTTCTCTACTTCATGCGAATCATGTCTTACAAACTCATGGTCAGTGCGGATTCATGTGAAATCACATTCCGATATACCCGCAGGTCCAAAGCGTCCGAACCGACCGCGACTCGGGTCTCGGCTCTGCGGGTTTCTGGGAGCCCGGAGGACGGGGAGCCGGTTTAGCGCAACTTTTGCTGCTAATTGAGTGCGCAACAAAATCTTCGATAAAGGAAAGAAACAAGTGCCTCAACCCATCGATAAACATACGGAGAAAAATACCAGTAATCCAAGAAGATAATCCGAGAAGCGAAAGGAATTTACTCAATTGAGGCACAATGATGCGAGTCGGGTCAGGTCTCTCGGGTACTTGTCTCTGCACCAAGACAAATATTAACGTATACAAAGGAAAATATATATTACATTCAATGGAAACAAAAGTATTAACAAAACAATGTACTATTCCTTAAATCAAGCGGCTTAAACATTCGACGACGAATTGATTGGCGCGGTTTTTCATCTTCGGAAAGCGAAATCCGGACTAATAACCGAAATTTCTGTTCGGCGGAACAGAGTCTTCGATAAAAAAAAAACAGCAATAGTCCGAAAGTTATTCCGAATGTTTTAAGTACAGTATAAAGCCCCGAGCACACAGCGCGACAGCAGCTCTCCGCTACCAGAGAAATCACCATGATCAACCAGACTCCCTCTCCTGCGGGCCCCGCCCCTCGAACAGTGACGCACCTCGAAGGCCCCGCCCCTCGGGCAGTGACGCCCCTCGAAGGCCCCGCCCACAGCAGCCCGCTGCAGCCCGGCAGCTCTGTGCCCACAGCTGCGCCCAGCGCTCAGCCTCACGGGCGCTCCTGCTCAGACAGGGCCTGTGATTTCCTCGACGGGACTAAACGCGTTTTGCTGTCTCTGGCCGGAGTGCTGGACGCTGCGGTTAGGCTCTGGAAAAACCTGGAACCGCTTCTGGTCATCATGAGGGTCCTGCTGCAGTCTCCTCCCCGCCTGCTGGTTTCAATCGGCCTCGTCCATCCAGGAGCCGAGATCCCGCAGGGAGAGACGACCTCAGTCTCCGAGACTTTCCGCAGTGGAGACTCTCTCTGTCCGGGAACCAGCGCTCAAGACGTTCCGCGAATTGTCTCTCCGTGTCCAGACTGAACAACTGAAGCTGAAAGCAACTTCCTCAACAAGACTGTTTCTGACACGATATATGAAATGAATCCGAACTTGTGAAATGTCAATATTGAAATAAAGGCGATGTCATTGATCCGAATTGTCTGCGTCTTCCTTCTGTCCCTCAACACAGCGACACTGCTCGACACACTGACGCCTGACTCCGGGTTCAGGGCCGCGCCTTGTGAAAGGAGAGAGATTTCTCTCCGCCGTCACAGCGACGCCCCAAACTGAGAGTGGAATTCAGCTCACATTTTAAAGTAGAATTCATTTTGATTAAACTCTACTAGAAATGTAAAGAATCCAAAGGCAAGACAAACAACAGAAATATGTAAAAAGTATCATTTTCAGCTTTTATAATTGTGAATTCCTCTGGCAGTGAAATGTCTATTTCTGTATCTATTTTAATATTCTGTCTCCTTTTCTGTATTTCTCGTGTTTAAATATAAACTTTTAAAAACTAACTTTCACAGTGAAAACAAAGAAGAGCCATTTACACCATTTACAAATATTCTTTACTCAGCAGCTTATTAAAAACAGCTCCCATGATGTTCAAACCGATTGTTTACACAGAAGACTGACACAGCTTTGCGTTCTGAATCTCTTTTTCTCGTGCTTTTATCTAATGTGGCACTATGCACTGGGATAGGGGAATGCTGTTCACAAGCCAATAGCATTCAAACCACAGCACCCACAATGCTGCAAGTAAGTGTTTTACAAACTAAGCAGGTCCTCTGACCTTTCCCAGCTTTGTTTTGGGTTGTGAAACTTTTCTTTATTTTTTAATGATTTTTTGAAGATAACACTACAGGTAATACACTGGGATAGGGGGTCTTCATCATGACTCAATAGCTTTTTAAGCACAACAGCCACAGTGCTGCAACCAGGTGTTTTACACATCAGACAGCCCCCCTCACCTTACACAACCTTGCTTTGGGTTGTGGAACGTTTTCTTATTTTTTAATGATTTTTTGAAGATAACACTACAGGTGATATATTATGATAGGGGGTCTTCTTCACAGCTCAATAGCATTTCACTAACACTCTTTAAGCAGAAAATATAACTCAGAGCATCAAAATATTACTCTGAAAAGACTTAGCAGCCTGGCCACACCAATCAAAATGTACCAATTGTGGTACAATTTCATTTTTTGACAAGTATTCTGCTATTGGAAATTTAGTATGGAACTGTACTCTCCATGAGCATGGTATCAGCGTTAAATAGGTTAAGAGTCTGGAACACCCAATAAATTGTAGCTACAACTGTTAAAATACCAGTGCATTCAATGCCAAATGCAACAGATTAAGTTGTTTAACCACTTTCTATCAAACTTTTGCTTTTTGGGGATTTAGACAACATCCCTATTTAGGGCAATGCAATATATAGAGACATATATGCAAGAATAAAAAATGTGCAGAGAACGTTAAGATGTCACTTTTCCTCAATTTCTCTTCTGTCCTAAAACACAGCCATGCCATCAAACATCCTCTATGTTTTCTAATAACACTTACCCTAACCCTAGCTAAGGGTTTGGGTAGTTAGGGTTAGGGTTCAGATTTTCTTCAATGCAACCTAACACTCATTTAATCAGAAAATATAACCCAGGGCATCAAAATATTAGTCTGAAAAGACTTAGCAGCCTTGCCACACCAAACAAAATGTAAACACTGTGGTACAATTTCATTTCTTGACAAGCATTCTGCTATTGGAAATGTTGTGTGGAATGGTACTCTCCATGAGCATGGTATCAGCGTTAAATAGGTTAAGAGTCTGGAAAACCCAATAAACTGTTTAAATGCCAGTGCATTCAATGCCAAATGCAACAGATTAAGACATGTAAACACTTACTTTTAAAAAAATCAAACTCCTCCAAACAAGTTGATGAACTGTGTTTTTATTATTAAACTGTTTGTAGTGCTGGCACAATATCTTTCTCAAGACGCAAAAAGCAATATTGCTGGGACTCAAATAATAAAGAAAAAAAATAAGAAAAAAATATACTCCGGGTTCAGGGCAGCAGTTTGTAGGAGGAGAGCGATTCCTATCCACAATCACAGCGACGCCCCAAACCGAGAGTCCTCAGGCCGGCTGAGTCATCGCCAGTAAGAGAGCAGTGACACACTCCGCTAGCTTTGGTTTTCTTGTAAACCGTGAAGTTAGTCTCTCGCTTCCCCGCCTCGCAAAACCTCTTGAATTCTTTCTGCCCACAGTCCGGCACCAGAGCAGAGTGCATTCTCTCTGTGTATGGAGTTTCAGCTCAGCCCACAACACCCTGTCCTCCACTCCGACAGTTTACAGCTTGTACAGGTGACCGACACCTTTCTCTGCCCGTCCACTCCAGAAACCGTGCTCTGCCACCGTGTCTCTGTAGTGTTGAGGTGAACAGAAGCGGAACTTTCTCGCTGAGAGAGCGAGCAGAGAAAAGCAGAGCAGGAAGTGCACAACACTTTCACGGTGAAACAAAGAAGAGACACGAACACCATTTCAAACCCAAATCTTTTCACGTCTTATTTTTACTCCTGCTACACCTAGAGCAGGTCTGTTAGTGTCACACCAGAAATAATTATATACTGACGCGCAGTAGCGCTCTATTGATGTGGCACAAATGATTGGAAACTGATGGATGTAGCAACACACAGATACAGAGAGAGGAATTACACTCAGGACAGTAGGACTCACACAACACCCTCAATGAAAACTCGAAAGCACTTGGGTTCAATTACAACAATCTTTATTACGAATGTCAATTTTCGAAATGCACCAAAATATGGAAATGGATACGAAAACTACCCTTTTCACCGCCTCAGACAGGATCGTAGTACAGGACAATGATCATAATTTAATAATTAATTAATAATAATTGCTTATATTTATATAGCGCTTTTCTGGACACTCCACTCAAGGCGCTTTACAGGTAATGGGGATCCCCTCCACCACCACAAATGTGCAGCATCCACCTGCAGCCATAGTGTGCCAGAACGCTCCCCACACACCAGCTATCAGTGGGGAAGAGAGCAGAGTAATGCCCGCTTAGCTTCAGTGGGTTGCCAGTTGTGAGTTGCAGGGTGATATGGCTGCTATGATCCCATATCCTTCAGGAAAAAAAGCCGAAAAATTCATTCTTTCCATCAAAAACTGCGCAAAAGACTCATTGAGAAAGAAAAAACGACAATGAATCAGATTAAGAGTATTAAATGCGCTTAAACGGTATTTCATGTTTCACTACATGTGAAAGTAGATACCCAGGGCTTTCATTTTTATACCAATGAGCCCATTAATTCATTAGATTGGTTTTTAACCGGCAGGGGGGGGAGGAGACTGCAGTAGCACCCTCATGATTGCCAGAAAGGGTTCCAGGTTTTTCCAGAGCCTAACCGCAGCCTCCAGCACTCTGGACAGAGACAGCAAAACGCGTTTAGTCCCGTCGAGGAAATCACAGGCCCTGTCTAAGCAGGAGCTCCCGTGAGCCTGAGCGCTGGGCGCAGCTGTGGGCACAGAGCTGCCGGGCTGCAGCGGGCTGCTGTGGGCGGGGCCTTCGAAGTGCGTCACTGCCCGAGGTTCGGGGCCTTCGAGGTGCGTCACTGCCCGAGGTTCGGGGCCTTCGGGGGGCGTCATTGTTCGAGGGGCGGGGCCCGCAGGAGATGGAGTCTGGTTGATCATGGTGATTTATCTGGTAGCGGAGAGCTGCTGTCGCGCTGTGCGCTCGGGGCTTTATACTGTACTTAATATTCGGAATAACTTTCAGACTATTTTTTTTTTTTTATCGAAGACTCTGTTGCGCCGAAAAGAAATTTCGGTTATTAGTCCGGATTTCGCTTTCCGAAGATTAAAAACCGCGCCAATCAATTCGTCGTCGAATGTTTAAGACGCTTGATTTAAGGAATAGTACATTGTTTTGTTAATACTTTTGTTTCCATTGAATGTAATATATATTTTCCTTTTTATACGTTAATATTTGTATCGGTGCAGAGACAATTACCCGAGAGACCTTACCCGACTCGCATCATTGTGTTTCAATTCAATATTCCTTTCGCTTCTCGGATTATCTTCTTGGATTACTGGTATATTCCTCCGGATGTTTATTAATGCGGTGAGCGCTGGCTGTTTTTTGACGCGTTTTTCTTTCTCGAAGAACCTTTGGCGCATTTATGGTGAAAAAGAATTATTCTTCGGATTTTTATCGGGATCGTTTTCCTGTGCTATGGTCCTGTCTGAGGGGGTGAAGGAAAGGATTCTTCATGTTCATTTCCAGCGTTTGTTGCACTTCGAAAATTTAAATTCGACATTAATCTTGTAATTGAACCCAAGTTTTTCCGAGTTTTTATTAAAACCCTTCAGACCCGGCTGTACTTCCTCTCTCTAGATTTGTTGCTACATCCATCAGTTTCCAAATATTCTTTCTGGTGTGGCACTGACAGACCTGCTGCATTTATTAGCAGGAGTACAGATTAACACAAAAGTTAGGTTTGAAATGGTGTAAATGGCTCTTCTTTGTTGTCACTGTGAAAGAGTTATTTTTTTAAAGTTTATATTTTAACACGATAAATACAAAAAAAGGAGACAATATTAAAATGGAAACATTAATAGACATTTCACTGCTAGAGGAATTCACAAATATAAAAGCTGAAAATGATACTTTTTACATATTTCCATTGTTTGTTTTGTCTTTGGATTCTTTACATTTCCAGTAGAGTTTAATCAAAATGAATTCTACTTTAAAATGTGAATTGAATTCCACTCTCAGTTTGCTGTTCAGTCCAATGACATCGCCTTTATTTCAAACCCAAATCTTTTCACGTCTTATTTTTACTCCTGCTACACCTAGAGCAGGTCTGTTAGTGTCACACCAGAAATTATATACTGATGGATGTAGCAACACACAGATACAGAGAGAGGAATTACACTCAGGACAGTAGGACTCACACAACACCCTCAATGAAAACTCGAAAGCACTTGGGTTCAATTACAACAATCTTTATTCCGAATTTAAATTTTCGAAATGCAACAAAATATGGAAATGAATACGAAAACTACCTTTTCACCGCCTCAGACAGGATCATAGGACAGGACAATGATCCCAAATCCGTCAGGAAAAAGAGTCGAAAACTTCATTCTTTCCATCGAAAACTGCGCAAAAGACTCATCGAGAAAGGAAAAAACGACAAGTAAAACGATTATAGTCCGACAAAAGCGAGGACGTCCGGATGTAAAACATTCGAGGTTTGCTCTAGACCCCAAAGTACAAATTTCGAAATCGTTCTTCTCTACTTCATGCGAATCATGTCTTACAAACTCATGGTCAGTGCGGATTCATGTGAAATCACATTCCGATATACCCGCAGGTCCAAAGCGTCCGAACCGACCGCGACTCGGGTCTCGGCTCTGCGGGTTTCTGGGAGCCCGGAGGACGGGGTTCCGCGGTTCCGCTGGCGGGCCGGTGTGCTGACCCCCGGGTCCGAGTCCAGCCCGTCTCCTCAGCCACACCGACAATACCGGATTAAAATGGATGAAAATCCAAAACGCAAAAAAAAAATCAAATGAACAAAACCAGCAGGGAGTCGGTTTACAGCAACCTTTGCTGCTAATTGAGAGGTTTGGGTTTACTTTCGGACACTTTCACCAAAAAGGCGCAACAGAATCTTCGATGAAGACAAAAACACGACCAGTGCCTCATCCCATCGATAAACATACGGAGAAAAATACCAGTAATCCAAGAAGATAATCCGAGAAGCGAAAGGAATTTACTCAATTGAGGCACAATGATGCGAGTCGGGTCAGGTCTCTCGGGTACTTGTCTCTGCACCAATACAAATATTAACGTATAAAAAGGAAAATATATATTACATTCAATGGAAACAAAAGTATTAACAAAACAATGTACTATTCCTTAAATCAAGCGGCTTAAACATTCGACGACGAATTGATTGGCGCGGTTTTTCATCTTCGGAAAGCGAAATCCGGACTAATAACCGAAATTTCTTTTCGGCGGAACAGAGTCTTCGATAAAAAAAAAAACGAAAATAGTCCGAAAGTTATTCCGAATGTTTTAAGTACAGTATAAAGCCCCGAGCGCACAGCGCGACAGCAGCTCTCCGCTACCAGAGAAATCACCATGATCAACCAGACTCCCTCTCCTGCGGGCCCCGAACCTCGGGCCGTGATGCACCTCGAAGGCCCCGCCCCTCGGGCCGTGACGCCCCTCGAAGGCCCCGCCCACAGCAGCCCGCTGCAGCCCGAGAGCTCTGTGCCCACAGCTGCGCCCAGCGCTCAGGCTCATGGGAGCTCCTGCTTAGACAGGGCCTGTGATTTCCTCGACGGGACTAAACGCGTTTTGCTGTCTCTGGCCGGAGTGCTGGACGCTGCGGTTAGGCTCTGGAAAAACCTGGAACCGCTTCTGGTCATCATGAGGGTCCTGCTGCAGTCTCCTCCCCGCCTGCCGGTTTCAATCGGCCTCGTCCATCCAGGAGCCGAGATCCCGCAGGGAGAGACGACCTCAGTCTCCGAGACTTTGCGCAGTGGAGACTCAGTGGAACCAGCGCTCAAGACGTTCCGCGAATTGTCTCTCCGTGTCCAGACTGAACAACTGAAGCTGAAAGCAACTTCCTCAACAAGACTGTTTCTGACACGATATATGAAATATGAGACACGAACACCATTTCAAACCCAAATCTTTTCACGTCTTATTTTTACTCCTGCTAAACCTAGAGCAGGTCTGTTATTGTCACACCAGAAAGAATTATATACTGACGCGCAGTAGCGCTCTATTGATGTGGCACAAATGATTGGAAACTGATGGATGTAGCAACACACAGAAACAGAGAGAGGAATTACACTCAGGACAGTAGGACTCACACAACACCCTCAGTGAAAACTCGAAAGCACTTGGGTTCAATTACAACAATCTTTATTACGAATGTCAATTTTCGAAATGCACCAAAATATGGAAATGGATACGAAAACTATCTAATGTGTTCTGCTATTGGAAATTTAGTATGGAACTGTACTCTCCATGAGCATGGTATCAGCGTTAAATAGGTTAAGAGTCTGGAACACCCAATAAATTGTAGCTACAACTGTTAAAATGCCAGTGCATTCAATGCCAAATGCAACAGATTAAGTTGTTTAACCACTTTCTATCAAACTTTTGCTTTTTGGGGATTTAGACAACATCCCTATTTAGGGCAATGCAATATATAGAAACATATATGCAAGAAAAAAAATGTGCAGAGAACGTTAAGATGTCACTTTTCTTCAATTTCTCTTCTGTCCTAAAACACAGCCATGCCATCAAACATCCTCTATGTTTTCTAATAACACTTACCCTAACCCTAGCTAAGGGTTTGGGTAGTTAGGGTTAGGGTTCAGATTGTTTTCAATGCAACCTAACACTCATTTAATCAGAAAATATAACCCAGGGCATCACAATATTAGTCTGAAAAGACTTAGCAGCCTTGCCACACCAAACAAAATGTAAACACTGTGGTACAATTTCATTTCTTGACAAGCATTCTGCTATTGGAAATGTTGTGTGGAATGGTACTCTCCATGAGCATGGTATCAGCATTAAATAGGTTAAGAGTCTGGAAAACCCAATAAACTGTTAAAATGCCAGTGCATTCAATGCCAAATGCAACAGATTAAGACATGTAAACACTTACTTTTAAAAAAATCAAACTCCTCCAAACAAGTTGATGAACTGTTTTTTTATTATTAAACAGTTTGTAGTGCTGGCACAATATCTTTCTCAAGACGCAAAAAGCAATATTGCTGGGACTCAAATAATAAAGAAAAAAAATAAGAAAAAAATATACTCCGGGTTCAGGGCAGCGGTTTGTAGGAGGAGAGCGATTCCTATCCACAATCACAGCGACGCCCCAAACCGAGAGTCCTCAGGCCGGCTGAGACAGCGCCAGTAAGAGAGCAGTGACGCCCGTCCCCAGCGCCTGAGACACACTCCGCTAGCTTTGGTTTTCTTGTAAACCGTGAAGTTAGTCTCTCGCTTCCCCGCCTCGCAAAACCTCTTGAATTCTTTCTGCCCACAGTCCGGAACCAGAGCAGAGTGCATTCTCTCTGTGTATGGAGTTTCAGCTCAGCCCACAACACCCTGTCCTCCACTCCGACAGTTTACAGCTTGTACAGGTGACCGACACCTTTCTCTGCCCGTCCACTCCAGAAACCGCGCTCTGCCACCGTGTCTCTGTAGTGTTGAGGTGAACAGAAGCGGAACTTTCTCGCTGAGAGAGCGAGCAGAGAAAAGCAGAGCAGGAAGTGCACAACACTTTCACGGTGAAACAAAGAAGAGACACGAACACCATTTCAAACCCAAATCTTTTCACGTCTTATTTTTACTCCTGCTACACCTAGAGCAGGTCTGTTAGTGTCACACCAGAAATAATTATATACTGACGCGCAGTAGCGCTCTATTGATGTGGCACAAATGATTGGAAACTGATGGATGTAGCAACACACAGATACAGAGAGAGGAATTACACTCAGGACAGTAGGACTCACACAACACCCTCAATGAAAACTCGAAAGCACTTGGGTTCAATTACAACAATCTTTATTACGAATGTCAATTTTCGAAATGCACCAAAATATGGAAATGGATACGAAAACTACCCTTTTCACCGCCTCAGACAGGATCGTAGTACAGGACAATGATCATAATTTAATAATTAATTAATAATAATTGCTTATATTTATATAGCGCTTTTCTGGACACTCCACTCAAGGCGCTTTACAGGTAATGGGGATCCCCTCCACCACCACAAATGTGCAGCATCCACCTGCAGCCATAGTGTGCCAGAACGCTCCCCACACACCAGCTATCAGTGGGGAAGAGAGCAGAGTAATGCCCGCTTAGCTTCAGTGGGTTGCCAGTTGTGAGTTGCAGGGTGATATGGCTGCTATGATCCCATATCCTTCAGGAAAAAAAGCCGAAAAATTCATTCTTTCCATCAAAAACTGCGCAAAAGACTCATTGAGAAAGAAAAAACGACAATGAATCAGATTAAGAGTATTAAATGCGCTTAAACGGTATTTCATGTTTCACTACATGTGAAAGTAGATACCCAGGGCTTTCATTTTTATACCAATGAGCCCATTAATTCATTAGATTGGTTTTTAACCGGCAGGGGGGGGAGGAGACTGCAGTAGCACCCTCATGATTGCCAGAAAGGGTTCCAGGTTTTTCCAGAGCCTAACCGCAGCCTCCAGCACTCCGGACAGAGACAGCAAAACGCGTTTAGTCCCGTCGAGGAAATCACAGGCCCTGTCTAAGCAGGAGCTCCCGTGAGCCTGAGCGCTGGGCGCAGCTGTGGGCACAGAGCTGCCGGGCTGCAGCGGGCTGCTGTGGGCGGGGCCTTCGAAGTGCGTCACTGCCCGAGGTTCGGGGCCTTCGAGGTGCGTCACTGCCCGAGGTTCGGGGCCTTCGGGGGGCGTCATTGTTCGAGGGGCGGGGCCCGCAGGAGATGGAGTCTGGTTGATCATGGTGATTTATCTGGTAGCGGAGAGCTGCTGTCGCGCTGTGCGCTCGGGGCTTTATACTGTACTTAATATTCGGAATAACTTTCAGACTATTTTTTTTTTTTTATCGAAGACTCTGTTGCGCCGAAAAGAAATTTCGGTTATTAGTCCGGATTTCGCTTTCCGAAGATTAAAAACCGCGCCAATCAATTCGTCGTCGAATGTTTAAGACGCTTGATTTAAGGAATAGTACATTGTTTTGTTAATACTTTTGTTTCCATTGAATGTAATATATATTTTCCTTTTTATACGTTAATATTTGTATCGGTGCAGAGACAATTACCCGAGAGACCTTACCCGACTCGCATCATTGTGTTTCAATTCAATATTCCTTTCGCTTCTCGGATTATCTTCTTGGATTACTGGTATATTCCTCCGGATGTTTATTAATGCGGTGAGCGCTGGCTGTTTTTTGACGCGTTTTTCTTTCTCGAAGAACCTTTGGCGCATTTATGGTGAAAAAGAATTATTCTTCGGATTTTTATCGGGATCGTTTTCCTGTGCTATGGTCCTGTCTGAGGGGGTGAAGGAAAGGATTCTTCATGTTCATTTCCAGCGTTTGTTGCACTTCGAAAATTTAAATTCGACATTAATCTTGTAATTGAACCCAAGTTTTTCCGAGTTTTTATTAAAACCCTTCAGACCCGGCTGTACTTCCTCTCTCTAGATTTGTTGCTACATCCATCAGTTTCCAAATATTCTTTCTGGTGTGGCACTGACAGACCTGCTGCATTTATTAGCAGGAGTACAGATTAACACAAAAGTTAGGTTTGAAATGGTGTAAATGGCTCTTCTTTGTTGTCACTGTGAAAGAGTTATTTTTTTAAAGTTTATATTTTAACACGATAAATACAAAAAAAGGAGACAATATTAAAATGGAAACATTAATAGACATTTCACTGCTAGAGGAATTCACAAATATAAAAGCTGAAAATGATACTTTTTACATATTTCCATTGTTTGTTTTGTCTTTGGATTCTTTACATTTCCAGTAGAGTTTAATCAAAATGAATTCTACTTTAAAATGTGAATTGAATTCCACTCTCAGTTTGCTGTTCAGTCCAATGACATCGCCTTTATTTCAAACCCAAATCTTTTCACGTCTTATTTTTACTCCTGCTACACCTAGAGCAGGTCTGTTAGTGTCACACCAGAAATTATATACTGATGGATGTAGCAACACACAGATACAGAGAGAGGAATTACACTCAGGACAGTAGGACTCACACAACACCCTCAATGAAAACTCGAAAGCACTTGGGTTCAATTACAACAATCTTTATTCCGAATTTAAATTTTCGAAATGCAACAAAATATGGAAATGAATACGAAAACTACCTTTTCACCGCCTCAGACAGGATCATAGGACAGGACAATGATCCCAAATCCGTCAGGAAAAAGAGTCGAAAACTTCATTCTTTCCATCGAAAACTGCGCAAAAGACTCATCGAGAAAGGAAAAAACGACAAGTAAAACGATTATAGTCCGACAAAAGCGAGGACGTCCGGATGTAAAACATTCGAGGTTTGCTCTAGACCCCAAAGTACAAATTTCGAAATCGTTCTTCTCTACTTCATGCGAATCATGTCTTACAAACTCATGGTCAGTGCGGATTCATGTGAAATCACATTCCGATATACCCGCAGGTCCAAAGCGTCCGAACCGACCGCGACTCGGGTCTCGGCTCTGCGGGTTTCTGGGAGCCCGGAGGACGGGGTTCCGCGGTTCCGCTGGCGGGCCGGTGTGCTGACCCCCGGGTCCGAGTCCAGCCCGTCTCCTCAGCCACACCGACAATACCGGATTAAAATGGATGAAAATCCAAAACGCAAAAAAAAAATCAAATGAACAAAACCAGCAGGGAGTCGGTTTACAGCAACCTTTGCTGCTAATTGAGAGGTTTGGGTTTACTTTCGGACACTTTCACCAAAAAGGCGCAACAGAATCTTCGATGAAGACAAAAACACGACCAGTGCCTCATCCCATCGATAAACATACGGAGAAAAATACCAGTAATCCAAGAAGATAATCCGAGAAGCGAAAGGAATTTACTCAATTGAGGCACAATGATGCGAGTCGGGTCAGGTCTCTCGGGTACTTGTCTCTGCACCAATACAAATATTAACGTATAAAAAGGAAAATATATATTACATTCAATGGAAACAAAAGTATTAACAAAACAATGTACTATTCCTTAAATCAAGCGGCTTAAACATTCGACGACGAATTGATTGGCGCGGTTTTTCATCTTCGGAAAGCGAAATCCGGACTAATAACCGAAATTTCTTTTCGGCGGAACAGAGTCTTCGATAAAAAAAAAAACGAAAATAGTCCGAAAGTTATTCCGAATGTTTTAAGTACAGTATAAAGCCCCGAGCGCACAGCGCGACAGCAGCTCTCCGCTACCAGAGAAATCACCATGATCAACCAGACTCCCTCTCCTGCGGGCCCCGAACCTCGGGCCATGATGCACCTCGAAGGCCCCGCCCCTCGGGCAGTGACGCACCTCGAAGGCCCCGCCCACAGCAGCCCGCTGCAGCCCGGCAGCTCTGTGCCCACAGCTGCGCCCAGCGCTCAGGCTCATGGGAGCTCCTGCTTAGACAGGGCCTGTGATTTCCTCGACGGGACTAAACGCGTTTTGCTGTCTCTGGCCGGAGTGCTGGACGCTGCGGTTAGGCTCTGGAAAAACCTGGAACCGCTTCTGGTCATCATGAGGGTCCTGCTGCAGTCTCCTCCCCGCCTGCCGGTTTCAATCGGCCTCGTCCATCCAGGAGCCGAGATCCCGCAGGGAGAGACGACCTCAGTCTCCGAGACTTTGCGCAGTGGAGACTCAGTGGAACCAGCGCTCAAGACGTTCCGCGAATTGTCTCTCCGTGTCCAGACTGAACAACTGAAGCTGAAAGCAACTTCCTCAACAAGACTGTTTCTGACACGATATATGAAATATGAGACACGAACACCATTTCAAACCCAAATCTTTTCACGTCTTATTTTTACTCCTGCTAAACCTAGAGCAGGTCTGTTATTGTCACACCAGAAAGAATTATATACTGACGCGCAGTAGCGCTCTATTGATGTGGCACAAATGATTGGAAACTGATGGATGTAGCAACACACAGAAACAGAGAGAGGAATTACACTCAGGACAGTAGGACTCACACAACACCCTCAGTGAAAACTCGAAAGCACTTGGGTTCAATTACAACAATCTTTATTACGAATGTCAATTTTCGAAATGCACCAAAATATGGAAATGGATACGAAAACTATCTAATGTGTTCTGCTATTGGAAATTTAGTATGGAACTGTACTCTCCATGAGCATGGTATCAGCGTTAAATAGGTTAAGAGTCTGGAACACCCAATAAATTGTAGCTACAACTGTTAAAATGCCAGTGCATTCAATGCCAAATGCAACAGATTAAGTTGTTTAACCACTTTCTATCAAACTTTTGCTTTTTGGGGATTTAGACAACATCCCTATTTAGGGCAATGCAATATATAGAAACATATATGCAAGAAAAAAAATGTGCAGAGAACGTTAAGATGTCACTTTTCCTCAATTTCTCTTCTGTCCTAAAACACAGCCATGCCATCAAACATCCTCTATGTTTTCTAATAACACTTACCCTAACCCTAGCTAAGGGTTTGGGTAGTTAGGGTTAGGGTTCAGATTGTTTTCAATGCAACCTAACACTCATTTAATCAGAAAATATAACCCAGGGCATCACAATATTAGTCTGAAAAGACTTAGCAGCCTTGCCACACCAAACAAAATGTAAACACTGTGGTACAATTTCATTTCTTGACAAGCATTCTGCTATTGGAAATGTTGTGTGGAATGGTACTCTCCATGAGCATGGTATCAGCGTTAAATAGGTTAAGAGTCTGGAAAACCCAATAAACTGTTAAAATGCCAGTGCATTCAATGCCAAATGCAACAGATTAAGACATGTAAACACTTACTTTAAAAAAAATCAAACTCCTCCAAACAAGTTGATGAACTGTTTTTTTATTATTAAACTGTTTGTAGTGCTGGCACAATATCTTTCTCAAGACGCAAAAAGCAATATTGCTGGGACTCAAATAATAAAGAAAAAAAATAAGAAAAAAATATACTCCGGGTTCAGGGCAGCGGTTTGTAGGAGGAGAGCGATTCCTATCCACAATCACAGCGACGCCCCAAACCGAGAGTCCTCAGGCCGGCTGAGACAGCGCCAGTAAGAGAGCAGTGACGCCCGTCCCCAGCGCCTGAGACACACTCCGCTAGCTTTGGTTTTCTTGTAAACCGTGAAGTTAGTCTCTCGCTTCCCCGCCTCGCAAAACCTCTTGAATTCTTTCTGCCCACAGTCCGGAACCAGAGCAGAGTGCATTCTCTCTGTGTATGGAGTTTCATCTCAGCCCACAACACCCTGTCCTCCACTCCGACAGTTTACAGCTTGTACAGGTGACCGACACCTTTCTCTGCCCGTCCACTCCAGAAACCGCGCTCTGCCACCGTGTCTCTGTAGTGTTGAGGTGAACAGAAGCGGAACTTTCTCGCTGAGAGAGCGAGCAGAGAAAAGCAGAGCAGGAAGTGCACAACACTTTCACGGTGAAACAAAGAAGAGACACGAACACCATTTCAAACCCAAATCTTTTCACGTCTTATTTTTACTCCTGCTACACCTAGAGCAGGTCTGTTAGTGTCACACCAGAAATAATTATATACTGACGCGCAGTAGCGCTCTGTTGATGTGGCACAAATGATTGGAAACTGATGGATGTAGCAACACACAGATACAGAGAGAGGAATTACACCCAGGACAGTAGGACTCACACAACACCCTCAATGAAAACTCGAAAGCACTTGGGTTCAATTACAACAATCTTTATTACGAATGTCAATTTTCGAAATGCACCAAAATATGGAAATGGATACGAAAACTACCCTTTTCACCGCCTCAGACAGGATCGTAGTACAGGACAATGATCATAATTTAATAATTAATTAATAATAATTGCTTATATTTATATAGCGCTTTTCTGGACACTCCACTCAAGGCGCTTTACAGGTAATGGGGATCCCCTCCACCACCACAAATGTGCAGCATCCACCTGCAGCCATAGTGTGCCAGAACGCTCCCCACACACCAGCTATCAGTGGGGAAGAGAGCAGAGTAATGCCCGCTTAGCTTCAGTGGGTTGCCAGTTGTGAGTTGCAGGGTGATATGGCTGCTATGATCCCATATCCTTCAGGAAAAAAAGCCGAAAAATTCATTCTTTCCATCAAAAACTGCGCAAAAGACTCATTGAGAAAGAAAAAACGACAATGAATCAGATTAAGAGTATTAAATGCGCTTAAACGGTATTTCATGTTTCACTACATGTGAAAGTAGATACCCAGGGCTTTCATTTTTATACCAATGAGCCCATTAATTCATTAGATTGGTTTTTAACCGGCAGGGGGGGGAGGAGACTGCAGTAGCACCCTCATGATTGCCAGAAATGGTTCCAGGTTTTTCCAGAGCCTAACCGCAGCCTCCAGCACTCCGGACAGAGACAGCAAAACGCGTTTAGTCCCGTCGAGGAAATCACAGGCCCTGTCTAAGCAGGAGCTCCCGTGAGCCTGAGCGCTGGGCGCAGCTGTGGGCACAGAGCTGCCGGGCTGCAGCGGGCTGCTGTGGGCGGGGCCTTCGAAGTGCGTCACTGCCCGAGGTTCGGGGCCTTCGAGGTGCGTCACTGCCCGAGGTTCGGGGCCTTCGGGGGGCGTCATTGTTCGAGGGGCGGGGCCCGCAGGAGATGGAGTCTGGTTGATCATGGTGATTTATCTGGTAGCGGAGAGCTGCTGTCGCGCTGTGCGCTCGGGGCTTTATACTGTACTTAATATTCGGAATAACTTTCAGACTATTTTTTTTTTTTTATCGAAGACTCTGTTGCGCCGAAAAGAAATTTCGGTTATTAGTCCGGATTTCGCTTTCCGAAGATTAAAAACCGCGCCAATCAATTCGTCGTCGAATGTTTAAGACGCTTGATTTAAGGAATAGTACATTGTTTTGTTAATACTTTTGTTTCCATTGAATGTAATATATATTTTCCTTTTTATACGTTAATATTTGTATCGGTGCAGAGACAATTACCCGAGAGACCTTACCCGACTCGCATCATTGTGTTTCAATTCAATATTCCTTTCGCTTCTCGGATTATCTTCTTGGATTACTGGTATATTCCTCCGGATGTTTATTAATGCGGTGAGCGCTGGCTGTTTTTTGACGCGTTTTTCTTTCTCGAAGAACCTTTGGCGCATTTATGGTGAAAAAGAATTATTCTTCGGATTTTTATCGGGATCGTTTTCCTGTGCTATGGTCCTGTCTGAGGGGGTGAAGGAAAGGATTCTTCATGTTCATTTCCAGCGTTTGTTGCACTTCGAAAATTTAAATTCGACATTAATCTTGTAATTGAACCCAAGTTTTTCCGAGTTTTTATTAAAACCCTTCAGACCCGGCTGTACTTCCTCTCTCTAGATTTGTTGCTACATCCATCAGTTTCCAAATATTCTTTCTGGTGTGGCACTGACAGACCTGCTGCATTTATTAGCAGGAGTACAGATTAACACAAAAGTTAGGTTTGAAATGGTGTAAATGGCTCTTCTTTGTTGTCACTGTGAAAGAGTTATTTTTTTAAAGTTTATATTTTAACACGATAAATACAAAAAAAGGAGACAATATTAAAATGGAAACATTAATAGACATTTCACTGCTAGAGGAATTCACAAATATAAAAGCTGAAAATGATACTTTTTACATATTTCCATTGTTTGTTTTGTCTTTGGATTCTTTACATTTCCAGTAGAGTTTAATCAAAATGAATTCTACTTTAAAATGTGAATTGAATTCCACTCTCAGTTTGCTGTTCAGTCCAATGACATCGCCTTTATTTCAAACCCAAATCTTTTCACGTCTTATTTTTACTCCTGCTACACCTAGAGCAGGTCTGTTAGTGTCACACCAGAAATTATATACTGATGGATGTAGCAACACACAGATACAGAGAGAGGAATTACACTCAGGACAGTAGGACTCACACAACACCCTCAATGAAAACTCGAAAGCACTTGGGTTCAATTACAACAATCTTTATTCCGAATTTAAATTTTCGAAATGCAACAAAATATGGAAATGAATACGAAAACTACCTTTTCACCGCCTCAGACAGGATCATAGGACAGGACAATGATCCCAAATCCGTCAGGAAAAAGAGTCGAAAACTTCATTCTTTCCATCGAAAACTGCGCAAAAGACTCATCGAGAAAGGAAAAAACGACAAGTAAAACGATTATAGTCCGACAAAAGCGAGGACGTCCGGATGTAAAACATTCGAGGTTTGCTCTAGACCCCAAAGTACAAATTTCGAAATCGTTCTTCTCTACTTCATGCGAATCATGTCTTACAAACTCATGGTCAGTGCGGATTCATGTGAAATCACATTCCGATATACCCGCAGGTCCAAAGCGTCCGAACCGACCGCGACTCGGGTCTCGGCTCTGCGGGTTTCTGGGAGCCCGGAGGACGGGGTTCCGCGGTTCCGCTGGCGGGCCGGTGTGCTGACCCCCGGGTCCGAGTCCAGCCCGTCTCCTCAGCCACACCGACAATACCGGATTAAAATGGATGAAAATCCAAAACGCAAAAAAAAAATCAAATGAACAAAACCAGCAGGGAGTCGGTTTACAGCAACCTTTGCTGCTAATTGAGAGGTTTGGGTTTACTTTCGGACACTTTCACCAAAAAGGCGCAACAGAATCTTCGATGAAGACAAAAACACGACCAGTGCCTCATCCCATCGATAAACATACGGAGAAAAATACCAGTAATCCAAGAAGATAATCCGAGAAGCGAAAGGAATTTACTCAATTGAGGCACAATGATGCGAGTCGGGTCAGGTCTCTCGGGTACTTGTCTCTGCACCAATACAAATATTAACGTATAAAAAGGAAAATATATATTACATTCAATGGAAACAAAAGTATTAACAAAACAATGTACTATTCCTTAAATCAAGCGGCTTAAACATTCGACGACGAATTGATTGGCGCGGTTTTTCATCTTCGGAAAGCGAAATCCGGACTAATAACCGAAATTTCTTTTCGGCGGAACAGAGTCTTCGATAAAAAAAAAAACGAAAATAGTCCGAAAGTTATTCCGAATGTTTTAAGTACAGTATAAAGCCCCGAGCGCACAGCGCGACAGCAGCTCTCCGCTACCAGAGAAATCACCATGATCAACCAGACTCCCTCTCCTGCGGGCCCCGAACCTCGGGCCATGATGCACCTCGAAGGCCCCGCCCCTCGGGCAGTGACGCACCTCGAAGGCCCCGCCCACAGCAGCCCGCTGCAGCCCGGCAGCTCTGTGCCCACAGCTGCGCCCAGCGCTCAGGCTCATGGGAGCTCCTGCTTAGACAGGGCCTGTGATTTCCTCGACGGGACTAAACGCGTTTTGCTGTCTCTGGCCGGAGTGCTGGACGCTGCGGTTAGGCTCTGGAAAAACCTGGAACCGCTTCTGGTCATCATGAGGGTCCTGCTGCAGTCTCCTCCCCGCCTGCCGGTTTCAATCGGCCTCGTCCATCCAGGAGCCGAGATCCCGCAGGGAGAGACGACCTCAGTCTCCGAGACTTTGCGCAGTGGAGACTCAGTGGAACCAGCGCTCAAGACGTTCCGCGAATTGTCTCTCCGTGTCCAGACTGAACAACTGAAGCTGAAAGCAACTTCCTCAACAAGACTGTTTCTGACACGATATATGAAATATGAGACACGAACACCATTTCAAACCCAAATCTTTTCACGTCTTATTTTTACTCCTGCTAAACCTAGAGCAGGTCTGTTATTGTCACACCAGAAAGAATTATATACTGACGCGCAGTAGCGCTCTATTGATGTGGCACAAATGATTGGAAACTGATGGATGTAGCAACACACAGAAACAGAGAGAGGAATTACACTCAGGACAGTAGGACTCACACAACACCCTCAGTGAAAACTCGAAAGCACTTGGGTTCAATTACAACAATCTTTATTACGAATGTCAATTTTCGAAATGCACCAAAATATGGAAATGGATACGAAAACTATCTAATGTGTTCTGCTATTGGAAATTTAGTATGGAACTGTACTCTCCATGAGCATGGTATCAGCGTTAAATAGGTTAAGAGTCTGGAACACCCAATAAATTGTAGCTACAACTGTTAAAATGCCAGTGCATTCAATGCCAAATGCAACAGATTAAGTTGTTTAACCACTTTCTATCAAACTTTTGCTTTTTGGGGATTTAGACAACATCCCTATTTAGGGCAATGCAATATATAGAAACATATATGCAAGAAAAAAAATGTGCAGAGAACGTTAAGATGTCACTTTTCCTCAATTTCTCTTCTGTCCTAAAACACAGCCATGCCATCAAACATCCTCTATGTTTTCTAATAACACTTACCCTAACCCTAGCTAAGGGTTTGGGTAGTTAGGGTTAGGGTTCAGATTGTTTTCAATGCAACCTAACACTCATTTAATCAGAAAATATAACCCAGGGCATCACAATATTAGTCTGAAAAGACTTAGCAGCCTTGCCACACCAAACAAAATGTAAACACTGTGGTACAATTTCATTTCTTGACAAGCATTCTGCTATTGGAAATGTTGTGTGGAATGGTACTCTCCATGAGCATGGTATCAGCGTTAAATAGGTTAAGAGTCTGGAAAACCCAATAAACTGTTAAAATGCCAGTGCATTCAATGCCAAATGCAACAGATTAAGACATGTAAACACTTACTTTAAAAAAAATCAAACTCCTCCAAACAAGTTGATGAACTGTTTTTTTATTATTAAACTGTTTGTAGTGCTGGCACAATATCTTTCTCAAGACGCAAAAAGCAATATTGCTGGGACTCAAATAATAAAGAAAAAAAATAAGAAAAAAATATACTCCGGGTTCAGGGCAGCGGTTTGTAGGAGGAGAGCGATTCCTATCCACAATCACAGCGACGCCCCAAACCGAGAGTCCTCAGGCCGGCTGAGACAGCGCCAGTAAGAGAGCAGTGACGCCCGTCCCCAGCGCCTGAGACACACTCCGCTAGCTTTGGTTTTCTTGTAAACCGTGAAGTTAGTCTCTCGCTTCCCCGCCTCGCAAAACCTCTTGAATTCTTTCTGCCCACAGTCCGGAACCAGAGCAGAGTGCATTCTCTCTGTGTATGGAGTTTCATCTCAGCCCACAACACCCTGTCCTCCACTCCGACAGTTTACAGCTTGTACAGGTGACCGACACCTTTCTCTGCCCGTCCACTCCAGAAACCGCGCTCTGCCACCGTGTCTCTGTAGTGTTGAGGTGAACAGAAGCGGAACTTTCTCGCTGAGAGAGCGAGCAGAGAAAAGCAGAGCAGGAAGTGCACAACACTTTCACGGTGAAACAAAGAAGAGACACGAACACCATTTCAAACCCAAATCTTTTCACGTCTTATTTTTACTCCTGCTACACCTAGAGCAGGTCTGTTAGTGTCACACCAGAAATAATTATATACTGACGCGCAGTAGCGCTCTGTTGATGTGGCACAAATGATTGGAAACTGATGGATGTAGCAACACACAGATACAGAGAGAGGAATTACACCCAGGACAGTAGGACTCACACAACACCCTCAATGAAAACTCGAAAGCACTTGGGTTCAATTACAACAATCTTTATTACGAATGTCAATTTTCGAAATGCACCAAAATATGGAAATGGATACGAAAACTACCCTTTTCACCGCCTCAGACAGGATCGAAGTACAGGACAATGATCCCAAATCCGTCAGGAAAAAAAGCCGAAAAATTCATTCTTTCCATCGAAAACTGCGCAAAAGACTCATTGAGAAAGAAAAAACGACAACTAAAACGATTATAGTCCGACAAAACCAAGGACGTCCGGATGTAAAACATTCGAGGTTTGCTCTAGACCCCAAAGTACAAATTTCGAAATCGTTCTTCTCTACTTCATGCGAATCATGTCTTACAAACTCATGGTCAGTGCGGATTCATGTGAAAACACATTCCGATATACCCGCAGGTCCAAAGCGTCCGAACCGACCGCGACTTGGGTCTCGGCTCTGCGGGTTTCTGGGAGCCCGGAGGACGGGGTTCCGCGGTTCCGCTGGCGGGCCGGTGTGCTGATCCCCGGGTCCGAGTCCAGCCCGTCTCCTCACCCACACCGACAATATCGGATTAAAATGGATTAAAATCCAAAACGCAAAAAAAAAATCAAATGAACAAAACAATAGGGAGCCGGTTTAGCGCAACTTTTGCTGCTAATTGAGTGCGCAACAAAATCTTCGATAAAGGAAAGAAACAAGTGCCTCAACCCATCGATAAACATACGGAGAAAAATACCAGTAATCCAAGAAGATAATCCGAGAAGCGAAAGGAATTTACTCAATTGAGGCACAATGATGCGAGTCGGGTCAGGTCTCTCGGGTAATTGTCTCTGCACCAATACAAATATTAACGTATAAAAAGGAAAATATATATTACATTCAATGGAAACAAAAGTATTAACAAAACAATGTACTATTCCTTAAATCAAGCGTCTTAAACATTCGACGACGAATTGATTGGCGCGGTTTTTAATCTTCGGAAAGCGAAATCCGGACTAATAACCGAAATTTCTTTTCGGCGCAACAGAGTCTTCGATAAAAAAAAAATAGTCCGAAAGTTATTCCGAATATTAAGTACAGTATAAAGCCCCGAGCGCACAGCGCGACAGCAGCTCTCCGCTACCAGAGAAATCACCATGATCAACCAGACTCCCTCTCCTGCGGGCCCCGCCCCTCGGACAGTGACGCACCTCGAAGGCCCCGCCCCTCGGGCAGTGACGAACCTCGAACGCCCCGCCCACAGCAGCCCGCTGCAGCCCGGGAGCTCTGTGCCCACAGCTGCGCCCAGCGCTCAGCCTCACGGGCGCTCCTGCTCAGACAGGGCCTGTGATTTCCTCGACGGGACTAAACGCGTTTTGCTGTCTCTGGCCGGAGTGCTGGAGGCTGCGGTTAGGCTCTGGAAAAACCTGGAACCGCTTCTGGTCATCATGAGGGTCCTGCTGCAGTCTCCTCCCCGCCTGCTGGTTTCAATCGGCCTCGTCCATCCAGGAGCCGAGATCCCGCAGGGAGAGACGACCTCAGTCTCCGAGACTTTGCGCAGTGGAGACTCTCTCTATCCGGGAACCAGCGCTCAAGACGTTCCGCGAATTGTCTCTCCGTGTCCAGACTGAACAACTGAAGCTGAAAGCAACTTCCTCAACAAGACTGTTTCTGACACGATATATGAAATGAATCCGAACTTGTGAAATGTCAATATTGAAATAAAGGCGATGTCATTGATCCGAATTGTCTGCGTCTTCCTTCTGTCCCTCAACACAGCGACACTGCTCGACACACTGACGCCTGACTCCGGGTTCAGGGTCGCGCCTTGTGAAAGGAGAGAGATTTCTCTCCGCCGTCACAGCGACGCCCCAAACTGAGAGTGGAATTCAGCTCACATTTTAAAGTAGAATTCATTTTGATTAAACTCTACTAGAAATGTAAAGAATCCAAAGGCAAGACAAACAACAGAAATATGTAAAAAGTATCATTTTCAGCTTTTATAATTGTGAATTCCTCTGGCAGTGAAATGTCTATTTCTGTATCTATTTTAATATTCTGTCTCCTTTTCTGTATTTCTCGTGTTTAAATATAAACTTTTAAAAACTAACTTTCACAGTGAAAACAAAGAAGAGCCATTTACACCATTTACAAATATTCTTTACTCAGCAGCTTATTAAAAACAGCTCCCATGATGTTCAAACCGATTGTTTACACAGAAGACTGACACAGCTTTGCGTTCTGAATCTCTTTTTCTCGTGCTTTTATCTAATGTGGCACTATGCACTGGGATAGGGGAATGCTGTTCACAAGCCAATAGCATTCAAACCACAGCACCCACAATGCTGCAAGTAAGTGTTTTACAAACTAAGCAGGTCCTCTGACCTTTCCCAGCTTTGTTTTGGGTTGTGAAACTTTTCTTTATTTTTTAATGATTTTTTGAAGATAACACTACAGGTAATACACTGGGATAGGGGGTCTTCATCATGACTCAATAGCTTTTTAAGCACAACAGCCACAGTGCTGCAACCAGGTGTTTTACACATCAGACAGCCCCCCTCACCTTACACAACCTTGCTTTGGGTTGTGGAACGTTTTCTTATTTTTTAATGATTTTTTGAAGATAACACTACAGGCGATATATTATGATAGGGGGTCTTCTTCACAGCTCAATAGCATTTCACTAACACTCTTTAAGCAGAAAATATAACTCAGAGCATCAAAATATTAGTCTGAAAAGACTTAGCAGCCTGGCCACACCAATCAAAATGTACCAATTGTGGTACAATTTCATTTTTTGACAAGTATTCTGCTATTGGAAATTTAGTATGGAACTGTACTCTCCATGAGCATGGTATCAGCGTTAAATAGGTTAAGAGTCTGGAACACCCAATAAATTGTAGATACAACTGTTAAAATGCCAGTGCATTCAATGCCAAATGCAACAGATTAAGTTGTTTAACCACTTTCTATCAAACTTTTGCTTTTTGGGGATTTAGACAACATCCCTATTTAGGGCAATGCAATATATAGAGACATATATGCAAGAAAAAAAATGTGCAGAGAACGTTAAGATGTCACTTTTCCTCAATTTCTCTTCTGTCCTAAAACACAGCCATGCCATCAAACATCCTCTATGTTTTCTAATAACACTTACCCTAACCCTAGCTAAGGGTTTGGGTAGTTAGGGTTAGGGTTCAGATTGTCTTCAATGCAACCTTACACTCATTTAATCAGAAAATATAACCCAGGGCATCAAAATATTAGTCTGAAAAGATTTAGCAGCCTTGCCACACCAAACAAAATGTAAACACTGTGGTACAATTTCATTTCTTGACAAGCATTCTGCTATTGGAAATGTTGTGTGGAATGGTACTCTCCATGAGCATGGTATCAGTGTTAAATAGGTTAAGAGTCTGGAAAACCCAATAAACTGTTAAAATGCCAGTGCATTCAATGCCAAATGCAACAGATTAAGACATGTAAACACTTACTTTAAAAAAAATCAAACTCCTCCAAACAAGTTGATGAACTGTTTTTTATTATTAAACTGTTTGTAGTGCTGGCACAATATCTTTCTCAAGACGCAAAATGCAATATTGCTGGGACTCAAATAATAAAGAAAAAAAATAAGAAAAAATTATACTCCGGGTTCAGGGCAGCGGTTTGTAGGAGGAGAGCGATTCCTATCCACAATCACAGCGACGCCCCAAACCGAGAGTCCTCAGGCCGGCTGAGACAGCGCCAGGAAGAGAGCAGTGACACACTCCGCTAGCTTTCGTTTTCTTGTAAACCGTGAAGTTAGTCTCTCGCTTCCCCGCCTCGCAAAACCTCTTGAATTCTTTCTGCCCACAGTCCGGCACCAGAGCAGAGTGCATTCTCTCTGTGTATGGAGTTTCAGCTCAGCCCACAACACCCTGTCCTCCACTCCGACAGTTTACAGCTTGTACAGGTGACCGACACCTTTCTCTGCCCGTGCACTCCAGAAACCGCGCTCTGCCACCGTGTCTCTGTAGTGTTGAGGTGAACAGAAGCGGAAATTTCTCGCTGAGAGAGCGAGCAGAGAAAAGCAGAGCAGGAAGTGCACAACACTTTCACAGTGAAACAAAGAAGAGACACGAACACCATTTCAAACCCAAATCTCTTCACGTCTTATTTTTACTCCTGCTACACCTAGAGCAGGTCTGTTAGTGTCACACCAGAAATAATTATATACTGACGCGCAGTAGCGCTCTATTGATGTGGCACAAATGATTGGAAACTGATGGATGTAGCAACACACAGAAACAGAGAGAGGAATTACACTCAGGACAGTAGGACTCACACAACACCCTCAGTGAAAACTCGAAGGCACTTGGGTTCAATTACAACAATATTTATTACGAATGTCAATTTTCGAAATGCACCAAAATATAGAAATGGATACGAAAACTACCCTTTTCACCGCCTCAGACAGGATCGAAGTAAAGACAATGATTTCAAATCCGTCAGGAAAAAAACCCGAAAAATTCATTCTTTCCATCGAAAACTGCGCAAAAGACTCATTGAGAAAGAAAAAACGACAACTAAAACGATTATAGTCCGACAAAACCAAGGACGTCCGGATGTAAAACATTCGAGGTTTGCTCTAGACCCCAAAGTACAAATTTCGAAATCGTTCTTCTCTACTTCATGCGAATCATGTCTTACAAACTCATGGTCAGTGCGGATTCATGTGAAATCACATTCCGATATACCCGCAGGTCCAAAGCGTCCGAACCGACCGCGACTCGGGTCTCGGCTCTGCGGGTTTCTGGGAGCCCGGAGGACGGGGAGCCGGTTTAGCGCAACTTTTGCTGCTAATTGAGTGCGCAACAAAATCTTCGATAAAGGAAAGAAACAAGTGCCTCAACCCATCGATAAACATACGGAGAAAAATACCAGTAATCCAAGAAGATAATCCGAGAAGCGAAAGGAATTTACTCAATTGAGGCACAATGATGCGAGTCGGGTCAGGTCTCTCGGGTAATTGTCTCTGCACCAATACAAATATTAACGTATAAAAAGGAAAATATATATTACATTCAATGGAAACAAAAGTATTAACAAAACAATGTACTATTCCTTAAATCAAGCGTCTTAAACATTCGACGACGAATTGATTGGCGCGGTTTTTAATCTTCGGAAAGCGAAATCCGGACTAATAACCGAAATTTCTTTTCGGCGCAACAGAGTCTTCGATAAAAAAAAAATAGTCCGAAAGTTATTCCGAATATTAAGTACAGTATAAAGCCCCGAGCGCACAGCGCGACAGCAGCTCTCCGCTACCAGAGAAATCACCATGATCAACCAGACTCCATCTCCTGCGGGCCCCGAACCTCGGGCCGTGATGCACCTCGAAGGCCCCGCCCCTCGGGCCGTGACGCCCCTCGAAGGCCCCGCCCACAGCAGCCCGCTGCAGCCCGAGAGCTCTGTGCCCACAGCTGCGCCCAGCGCTCAGGCTCATGGGAGCTCCTGCTTAGACAGGGCCTGTGATTTCCTCGACGGGACTAAACGCGTTTTGCTGTCTCTGGCCGGAGTGCTGGACGCTGCGGTTAGGCTCTGGAAAAACCTGGAACCGCTTCTGGTCATCATGAGGGTCCTGCTGCAGTCTCCTCCCCGCCTGCCGGTTTCAATCGGCCTCGTCCATCCAGGAGCCGAGATCCCGCAGGGAGAGACGACCTCAGTCTCCGAGACTTTGCGCAGTGGAGACTCAGTGGAACCAGCGCTCAAGACGTTCCGCGAATTGTCTCTCCGTGTCCAGACTGAACAACTGAAGCTGAAAGCAACTTCCTCAACAAGACTGTTTCTGACACGATATATGAAATATGAGACACGAACACCATTTCAAACCCAAATCTTTTCACGTCTTATTTTTACTCCTGCTAAACCTAGAGCAGGTCTGTTATTGTCACACCAGAAAGAATTATATACTGACGCGCAGTAGCGCTCTATTGATGTGGCACAAATGATTGGAAACTGATGGATGTAGCAACACACAGAAACAGAGAGAGGAATTACACTCAGGACAGTAGGACTCACACAACACCCTCAGTGAAAACTCGAAAGCACTTGGGTTCAATTACAACAATCTTTATTACGAATGTCAATTTTCGAAATGCACCAAAATATGGAAATGGATACGAAAACTATCTAATGTGTTCTGCTATTGGAAATTTAGTATGGAACTGTACTCTCCATGAGCATGGTATCAGCGTTAAATAGGTTAAGAGTCTGGAACACCCAATAAATTGTAGCTACAACTGTTAAAATGCCAGTGCATTCAATGCCAAATGCAACAGATTAAGTTGTTTAACCACTTTCTATCAAACTTTTGCTTTTTGGGGATTTAGACAACATCCCTATTTAGGGCAATGCAATATATAGAAACATATATGCAAGAAAAAAAATGTGCAGAGAACGTTAAGATGTCACTTTTCCTCAATTTCTCTTCTGTCCTAAAACACAGCCATGCCATCAAACATCCTCTATGTTTTCTAATAACACTTACCCTAACCCTAGCTAAGGGTTTGGGTAGTTAGGGTTAGGGTTCAGATTGTCTTCAATGCAACCTAACACTCATTTAATCAGAAAATATAACCCAGGGCATCAAAATATTAGTCTGAAAAGACTTAGCAGCCTTGCCACACCAAACAAAATGTAAACACTGTGGTACAATTTTATTTCTTGACAAGCATTCTGCTATTGGAAATGTTGTGTGGAATGGTACTCTCCATGAGCATGGTATCAGCGTTAAATAGGTTAAGAGTCTGGAAAACCCAATAAACTGTTAAAATGCCAATGCATTCAATGCCAAATGCAACAGATTAAGACATGTAAACACTTACTTTAAAAAAAATCAAACTCCTCCAAACAAGTTGATGAACTGTTTTTTATTATTAAACTGTTTGTAGTGCTGGCACAATATCTTTCTCAAGACGCAAAATGCAATATTGCTGGGACTCAAATAATAAAGAAAAAAAATAAGAAAAAATTATACTCCGGGTTCAGGGCAGCGGTTTGTAGGAGGAGAGCGATTCCTATCCACAATCACAGCGACGCCCCAAACCGAGAGTCCTCAGGCCGGCTGAGACAGCGCCAGGAAGAGAGCAGTGACACACTCCGCTAGCTTTCGTTTTCTTGTAAACCGTGAAGTTAGTCTCTCGCTTCCCCGCCTCGCAAAACCTCTTGAATTCTTTCTGCCCACAGTCCGGCACCAGAGCAGAGTGCATTCTCTCTGTGTATGGAGTTTCAGCTCAGCCCACAACACCCTGTCCTCCACTCCGACAGTTTACAGCTTGTACAGGTGACCGACACCTTTCTCTGCCCGTGCACTCCAGAAACCGCGCTCTGCCACCGTGTCTCTGTAGTGTTGAGGTGAACAGAAGCGGAAATTTCTCGCTGAGAGAGCGAGCAGAGAAAAGCAGAGCAGGAAGTGCACAACACTTTCACAGTGAAACAAAGAAGAGACACGAACACCATTTCAAACCCAAATCTCTTCACGTCTTATTTTTACTCCTGCTACACCTAGAGCAGGTCTGTTAGTGTCACACCAGAAATAATTATATACTGACGCGCAGTAGCGCTCTATTGATGTGGCACAAATGATTGGAAACTGATGGATGTAGCAACACACAGAAACAGAGAGAGGAATTACACTCAGGACAGTAGGACTCACACAACACCCTCAGTGAAAACTCGAAGGCACTTGGGTTCAATTACAACAATATTTATTACGAATGTCAATTTTCGAAATGCACCAAAATATAGAAATGGATACGAAAACTACCCTTTTCACCGCCTCAGACAGGATCGAAGTAAAGACAATGATTTCAAATCCGTCAGGAAAAAAAACCGAAAAATTCATTCTTTCCATCGAAAACTGCGCAAAAGACTCATTGAGAAAGAAAAAACGACAACTAAAACGATTATAGTCCGACAAAACCAAGGACGTCCGGATGTAAAACATTCGAGGTTTGCTCTAGACCCCAAAGTACAAATTTCGAAATCGTTCTTCTCTACTTCATGCGAATCATGTCTTACAAACTCATGGTCAGTGCGGATTCATGTGAAATCACATTCCGATATACCCGCAGGTCCAAAGCGTCCGAACCGACCGCGACTCGGGTCTCGGCTCTGCGGGTTTCTGGGAGCCCGGAGGACGGGGAGCCGGTTTAGCGCAACTTTTGCTGCTA
The DNA here is from genome assembly GCF_040954835.1 of Lepisosteus oculatus. Lineage (NCBI taxonomy): Eukaryota > Metazoa > Chordata > Actinopteri > Semionotiformes > Lepisosteidae > Lepisosteus > Lepisosteus oculatus. Next base: position 4,063,025 of record NC_090722.1, on the reverse strand, counting down.
ATTGAGTGCGCAACAAAATCTTCGATAAAGGAAAGAAACAAGTGCCTCAACCCATCGATAAACATACGGAGAAAAATACCAGTAATCCAAGAAGATAATCCGAGAAGCGAAAGGAATTTACTCAATTGAGGCACAATGATGCGAGTCGGGTCAGGTCTCTCGGGTACTTGTCTCTGCACCAAGACAAATATTAACGTATACAAAGGAAAATATATATTACATTCAATGGAAACAAAAGTATTAACAAAACAATGTACTATTCCTTAAATCAAGCGGCTTAAACATTCGACGACGAATTGATTGGCGCGGTTTTTCATCTTCGGAAAGCGAAATCCGGACTAATAACCGAAATTTCTGTTCGGCGGAACAGAGTCTTCGATAAAAAAAAAACAGCAATAGTCCGAAAGTTATTCCGAATGTTTTAAGTACAGTATAAAGCCCCGAGCACACAGCGCGACAGCAGCTCTCCGCTACCAGAGAAATCACCATGATCAACCAGACTCCCTCTCCTGCGGGCCCCGCCCCTCGAACAGTGACGCACCTCGAAGGCCCCGCCCCTCGGGCAGTGACGCCCCTCGAAGGCCCCGCCCACAGCAGCCCGCTGCAGCCCGGCAGCTCTGTGCCCACAGCTGCGCCCAGCGCTCAGCCTCACGGGCGCTCCTGCTCAGACAGGGCCTGTGATTTCCTCGACGGGACTAAACGCGTTTTGCTGTCTCTGGCCGGAGTGCTGGACGCTGCGGTTAGGCTCTGGAAAAACCTGGAACCGCTTCTGGTCATCATGAGGGTCCTGCTGCAGTCTCCTCCCCGCCTGCTGGTTTCAATCGGCCTCGTCCATCCAGGAGCCGAGATCCCGCAGGGAGAGACGACCTCAGTCTCCGAGACTTTCCGCAGTGGAGACTCTCTCTGTCCGGGAACCAGCGCTCAAGACGTTCCGCGAATTGTCTCTCCGTGTCCAGACTGAACAACTGAAGCTGAAAGCAACTTCCTCAACAAGACTGTTTCTGACACGATATATGAAATGAATCCGAACTTGTGAAATGTCAATATTGAAATAAAGGCGATGTCATTGATCCGAATTGTCTGCGTCTTCCTTCTGTCCCTCAACACAGCGACACTGCTCGACACACTGACGCCTGACTCCGGGTTCAGGGCCGCGCCTTGTGAAAGGAGAGAGATTTCTCTCCGCCGTCACAGCGACGCCCCAAACTGAGAGTGGAATTCAGCTCACATTTTAAAGTAGAATTCATTTTGATTAAACTCTACTAGAAATGTAAAGAATCCAAAGGCAAGACAAACAACAGAAATATGTAAAAAGTATCATTTTCAGCTTTTATAATTGTGAATTCCTCTGGCAGTGAAATGTCTATTTCTGTATCTATTTTAATATTCTGTCTCCTTTTCTGTATTTCTCGTGTTTAAATATAAACTTTTAAAAACTAACTTTCACAGTGAAAACAAAGAAGAGCCATTTACACCATTTACAAATATTCTTTACTCAGCAGCTTATTAAAAACAGCTCCCATGATGTTCAAACCGATTGTTTACACAGAAGACTGACACAGCTTTGCGTTCTGAATCTCTTTTTCTCGTGCTTTTATCTAATGTGGCACTATGCACTGGGATAGGGGAATGCTGTTCACAAGCCAATAGCATTCAAACCACAGCACCCACAATGCTGCAAGTAAGTGTTTTACAAACTAAGCAGGTCCTCTGACCTTTCCCAGCTTTGTTTTGGGTTGTGAAACTTTTCTTTATTTTTTAATGATTTTTTGAAGATAACACTACAGGTAATACACTGGGATAGGGGGTCTTCATCATGACTCAATAGCTTTTTAAGCACAACAGCCACAGTGCTGCAACCAGGTGTTTTACACATCAGACAGCCCCCCTCACCTTACACAACCTTGCTTTGGGTTGTGGAACGTTTTCTTATTTTTTAATGATTTTTTGAAGATAACACTACAGGCGATATATTATGATAGGGGGTCTTCTTCACAGCTCAATAGCATTTCACTAACACTCTTTAAGCAGAAAATATAACTCAGAGCATCAAAATATTAGTCTGAAAAGACTTAGCAGCCTGGCCACACCAATCAAAATGTACCAATTGTGGTACAATTTCATTTTTTGACAAGTATTCTGCTATTGGAAATTTAGTATGGAACTGTACTCTCCATGAGCATGGTATCAGCGTTAAATAGGTTAAGAGTCTGGAACACCCAATAAATTGTAGCTACAACTGTTAAAATACCAGTGCATTCAATGCCAAATGCAACAGATTAAGTTGTTTAACCACTTTCTATCAAACTTTTGCTTTTTGGGGATTTAGACAACATCCCTATTTAGGGCAATGCAATATATAGAGACATATATGCAAGAAAAAAATGTGCAGAGAACGTTAAGATGTCACTTTTCCTCAATTTCTCTTCTGTCCTAAAACACAGCCATGCCATCAAACGTCCTCTATGTTTTCTAATAACACTTACCCTAACCCTAGCTAAGGGTTTGGGTAGTTAGGGTTAGGGTTCAGATTTTCTTCAATGCAACCTAACACTCATTTAATCAGAAAATATAACCCAGGGCATCAAAATATTAGTCTGAAAAGACTTAGCAGCCTTGCCACACCAAACAAAATGTAAACACTGTGGTACAATTTCATTTCTTGACAAGCATTCTGCTATTGGAAATGTTGTGTGGAATGGTACTCTCCATGAGCATGGTATCAGCGTTAAATAGGTTAAGAGTCTGGAAAACCCAATAAACTGTTAAAATGCCAGTGCATTCAATGCCAAATGCAACAGATTAAGACATGTAAACACTTACTTTTAAAAAAATCAAACTCCTCCAAACAAGTTGATGAACTGTGTTTTTATTATTAAACTGTTTGTAGTGCTGGCACAATATCTTTCTCAAGACGCAAAAAGCAATATTGCTGGGACTCAAATAATAAAGAAAAAAAATAAGAAAAAAATATACTCCGGGTTCAGGGCAGCAGTTTGTAGGAGGAGAGCGATTTCTATCCACAATCACAGCGACGCCCCAAACCGAGAGTCCTCAGGCCGGCTGAGTCATCGCCAGTAAGAGAGCAGTGACACACTCCGCTAGCTTTCGTTTTCTTGTAAACCGTGAAGTTAGTCTCTCGCTTCCCCGCCTCGCAAAACCTCTTGAATTCTTTCTGCCCACAGTCCGGCACCAGAGCAGAGTGCATTCTCTCTGTGTATGGAGTTTCAGGTCAGCCCACAACACCCTGTCCTCCACTCCGACAGTTTACAGCTTGTACAGGTGACCGACACCTTTCTCTGCCCGTCCACTCCAGAAACCGTGCTCTGCCACCGTGTCTCTGTAGTGTTGAGTTGAACAGAAGCGGAACTTTCTCGCTGAGAGAGCGAGCAGAGAAAAGCAGAGCAGGAAGTGCACAACACTTTCACGGTGAAACAAAGAAGAGACACGAACACCATTTCAAACCCAAATCTTTTCACGTCTTATTTTTACTCCTGCTACACCTAGAGCAGGTCTGTTAGTGTCACACCAGAAATAATTATATACTGACGCGCAGTAGCGCTCTATTGATGTGGCACAAATGATTGGAAACTGATGGATGTAGCAACACACAGAAACAGAGAGAGGAATTACACTCAGGACAGTAGGACTCACACAACACCCTCAATGAAAACTCGAAAGCACTTGGGTTCAATTACAACAATCTTTATTACGAATGTCAATTTTCGAAATGCACCAAAATATGGAAATGGATACGAAAACTACCCTTTTCACGCCTCAGACAGGATCGTAGTACAGGACAATGATCATAATTTAATAATTAATTAATAATAGCTTATATTTATATAGCGCTTTTCTGGACACTCCACTCAAGGCGCTTTACAGGTAATGGGGATCCCCTCCACCACCACAAATGTGCAGCATCCACCTGCAGCCATAGTGTGCCAGAACGCTCCCCACACACCAGCTATCAGTGGGGAAGAGAGCAGAGTAATGCCCGCTTAGCTTCAGTGGGTTGCCAGTTGTGAGTTGCAGGGTGATATGGCTGCTATGATCCCATATCCTTCAGGAAAAAAAGCCGAAAAATTCATTCTTTCCATCAAAAACTGCGCAAAAGACTCATTGAGAAAGAAAAAACGACAATGAATCAGATTAAGAGTATTAAATGCGCTTAAACGGTATTTTATGTTTCACTACATGTGAAAGTAGATACCCAGGGCTTTCATTTTTATACCAATGAGCCCATTAATTCATTAGATTGGTTTTTAACCGGCAGGGGGGGGAGGAGACTGCAGTAGCACCCTCATGATTGCCAGAAAGGGTTCCAGGTTTTTCCAGAGCCTAACCGCAGCCTCCAGCACTCCGGACAGAGACAGCAAAACGCGTTTAGTCCCGTCGAGGAAATCACAGGCCCTGTCTAAGCAGGAGCTCCCGTGAGCCTGAGCGCTGGGCGCAGCTGTGGGCACAGAGCTGCCGGGCTGCAGCGGGCTGCTGTGGGCGGGGCCTTCGAAGTGCGTCACTGCCCGAGGTTCGGGGCCTTCGAGGTGCGTCACTGCCCGAGGTTCGGGGCCTTCGGGGGGCGTCATTGTTCGAGGGGCGGGGCCCGCAGGAGATGGAGTCTGGTTGATCATGGTGATTTATCTGGTAGCGGAGAGCTGCTGTCGCGCTGTGCGCTCGGGGCTTTATACTGTACTTAATATTCGGAATAACTTTCGGACTATTTTTTTTTATCGAAGACTCTGTTGCGCCGAAAAGAAATTTCGGTTATTAGTCCGGATTTCGCTTTCCGAAGATTAAAAACCGCGCCAATCAATTCGTCGTCGAATGTTTAAGACGCTTGATTTAAGGAATAGTACATTGTTTTGTTAATACTTTTGTTTCCATTGAATGTAATATATATTTTCCTTTTTATACGTTAATATTTGTATCGGTGCAGAGACAATTACCCGAGAGACCTTACCCGACTCGCATCATTGTGTTTCAATTCAATATTCCTTTCGCTTCTCGGATTATCTTCTTGGATTACTGGTATATTCCTCCGGATGTTTATTAATGCGGTGAGCGCTGGCTGTTTTTTGACGCGTTTTTCTTTCTCGAAGAACCTTTGGCGCATTTATGGTGAAAAAGAATTATTCTTCGGATTTTTATCGGGATCGTTTTCCTGTGCTATGGTCCTGTCTGAGGGGGTGAAGGAAAGGATTCTTCATGTTCATTTCCAGCGTTTGTTGCACTTCGAAAATTTAAATTCGACATTAATCTTGTAATTGAACCCAAGTTTTTCCGAGTTTTTATTAAAACCCTTCAGACCCGGCTGTACTTCCTCTCTCTAGATTTGTTGCTACATCCATCAGTTTCCAAATATTCTTTCTGGTGTGGCACTGACAGACCTGCTGCATTTATTAGCAGGAGTACAGATTAACACAAAAGTTAGGTTTGAAATGGTGTAAATGGCTCTTCTTTGTTGTCACTGTGAAAGAGTTATTTTTTTAAAGTTTATATTTTAACACGATAAATACAAAAAAAGGAGACAATATTAAAATGGAAACATTAATAGACATTTCACTGCTAGAGGAATTCACAAATATAAAAGCTGAAAATGATACTTTTTACATATTTCCATTGTTTGTTTTGTCTTTGGATTCTTTACATTTCCAGTAGAGTTTAATCAAAATGAATTCTACTTTAAAATGTGAATTGAATTCCACTCTCAGTTTGCTGTTCAGTCCAATGACATCGCCTTTATTTCAAACCCAAATCTTTTCACGTCTTATTTTTACTCCTGCTACACCTAGAGCAGGTCTGTTAGTGTCACACCAGAAATTATATACTGATGGATGTAGCAACACACAGATACAGAGAGAGGAATTACACTCAGGACAGTAGGACTCACACAACACCCTCAATGAAAACTCGAAAGCACTTGGGTTCAATTACAACAATCTTTATTCCGAATTTAAATTTTCGAAATGCAACAAAATATGGAAATGAATACGAAAACTACCTTTTCACCGCCTCAGACAGGATCATAGGACAGGACAATGATCCCAAATCCGTCAGGAAAAAGAGTCGAAAACTTCATTCTTTCCATCGAAAACTGCGCAAAAGACTCATCGAGAAAGGAAAAAACGACAAGTAAAACGATTATAGTCCGACAAAAGCGAGGACGTCCGGATGTAAAACATTCGAGGTTTGCTCTAGACCCCAAAGTACAAATTTCGAAATCGTTCTTCTCTACTTCATGCGAATCATGTCTTACAAACTCATGGTCAGTGCGGATTCATGTGAAATCACATTCCGATATACCCGCAGGTCCAAAGCGTCCGAACCGACCGCGACTCGGGTCTCGGCTCTGCGGGTTTCTGGGAGCCCGGAGGACGGGGTTCCGCGGTTCCGCTGGCGGGCAGGTGTGCTGACCCCCGGGTCCGAGTCCAGCCCGTCTCCTCAGCCACACCGACAATACCGGATTAAAATGGATGAAAATCCAAAACGCAAAAAAAAAATCAAATGAACAAAACCAGCAGGGAGTCGGTTTACAGCAACCTTTGCTGCTAATTGAGAGGTTTGGGTTTACTTTCGGACACTTTCACCAAAAAGGCGCAACAGAATCTTCGATGAAGACAAAAACACGACCAGTGCCTCATCCCATCGATAAACATACGGTGGAAAATACCAGTAATCCAAGAAGATAATCCGAGAAAGACACGAGATGCGAAAGGAATTTACTCAACTGAGACAAAATGATGCGACTCCGGTCAGGTCTCTCGTGTACTTGTCTCTGCACCGATACAAATATTAACGTATTAAAAGGAAAATATATATTAAATTCAATGGAAACAAAAGTATTAACAAAACAATGTACTATTCGTTAAATCAAGCGGCCAGGAAGAGAGCAGTGACGCCCGTCCCCAGCGCCTGAGACACAATCCGCTAGCTTTCGTTTTCTTGTAAACCGTGAAGTTAGTCTCTCGCTTCCCCGCCTCGCAAAACCTCTTGAATTCTTTCTGCCCACAGTCCGGAACCAGAGCAGAGTGCATTCTCTCTGTGTATGGAGTTTCAGCTCAGCCCACAACACCCTGTCCTCCACTCCGACAGTTTACAGCTTGTACAGGTGACCGACACCTTTCTCTGCCCGTCCGCTCCAGAAACCGTGCTCTGCCACCGTGTCTCTGTAGTGTTGAGGTGAACAGAAGCGGAAATTTCTCGCTGAGAGAGCGAGCAGAGAAAAGCAGAGCAGGAAGTGCACAACACTTTCACGGTGAAACAAAGAAGAGACGAACACCATTTCAAACCCAAATCTTTTCACGTCTTATTTTTACTCCTGCTACACGTAGAGCAGGTCTGTTAGTGTCACACCAGAAATAATTATGTACTGACGCGCAGTAGCGCTCTATTGATGTGGCACAAATGATTGGAAACTGATGGATGTAGCAACACACAGAAACAGAGAGAGGAATTACACTCAGGACAGTAGGACTCACACAACACCCTCAATGAAAACTCGAAAGCACTTGGGTTCAATTACAACAATCTTTATTACGAATGTCAATTTTCGAAATGCACCAAAATATTGAAATGAATACGAAAACTACCCTTTTCACGCCTCAGACAGGATCGTAGTACAGGACAATGATCATAATTTAATAATTAATTAATAATAATTGCTTATATTTATATAGCGCTTTTCTGGACACTCCACTCAAGGCGCTTTACAGGTAATGGGGATCCCCTCCACCACCACAAATGTGCAGCATCCACCTGCAGCCATAGTGTGCCAGAACGCTCCCCACACACCAGCTATCAGTGGGGAAGAGAGCAGAGTAATGCCCGCTTAGCTTCAGTGGGTTGCCAGTTGTGAGTTGCAGGGTGATATGGCTGCTATGATCCCATATCCTTCAGGAAAAAAAGCCGAAAAATTCATTCTTTCCATCAAAAACTGCGCAAAAGACTCATTGAGAAAGAAAAAACGACAATGAATCAGATTAAGAATATTTCTTCATTTCTTCTTTATCATTTGAGTTCAAGCAATATTGCATTTTGCGTCTTGAAAAAGATATTTTGCCAGCACTACAGTTTAACAATAAAAACAGTTCCTCCACTTGGTTGGAGGAGTTTGATTTTTTTTAAATCAAAATCAAGTTTATTTCTCCAAACACATTTCAGAGAAGATTCACATTCTAAGAAATGCGCTTAAACGGTATTTCATGTTTCACTACATGTGAAAGTAGATACCCAGGGCTTTCATTTTTATACCAATGAGCCCATTAATTCATTAGATTGGTTTTTAACCGGCAGGGGGGGGAGGAGACTGCAGTAGCACCCTCATGATTGCCAGAAAGGGTTCCAGGTTTTTCCAGAGCCTAACCGCAGCCTCCAGCACTCCGGACAGAGACAGCAAAACGCGTTTAGTCCCGTCGAGGAAATCACAGGCCCTGTCTGAGCAGGAGCTCCCGTGAGGCTGAGCGCTGGGCGCAGCTGTGGGCACAGAGCTCCCGGGCTGCAGCGGGCTGCTGAAGGCGGGGCCTTCGAGGTGCGTCACTGCCCGAGGTTCGGGGCCTTCGAGGTGCGTCACTGTCCGAGGTTCGGGGCCTTCGGGGGGCGTCATTGTTCGAGGGGCGGGGCCCGCAGGAGAGGGAGTCTGGTTGATCATGGTGATTTATCTGGTAGCGGAGTGCTGCTGTCACGCTGTGCGCTCGGGGCTTTATACTGTACTTAATATTCGGAATAACTTTCGGACTATTGCTGTTTTTTTTTTTTTTTTATCGAAGACTCTGTTGCGCCGAAAAGAAATTTCGGTTATTAGTCCGGATTTCGTTTTCCGAAGATTAAAAACCGCGCCAATCGGCGCCACCGCCTCAGACAGGATCATAGGACAGGACAATGATCCCAAAACCTACAGGAAAAAGAGCCGAAAAAATCATTCTTTCCATCGAAAACTGCGCAAAAGACTCTTCGAGAAAGGAAAAAACGACAAGTAAAACGATTATAGTCCGACAAAAGCGAGGACGTCCGGATGTAAAACATTCCAGGTTTGCTCAAGACCCCAAATTACAAATCTCGAAATCGTTCTTCTCTACTTCCTGCGAATCATGTCTTACAAACTCATGGTCAGTGCGGATTCAGTTGTACATTCCGATATACCTGCAGGTCCAAAGCGTCCGAACCGACCGCGACTCGGGTCTCGGCTCTGCGAGACCCGGTTTTCTTGTAAACCGTGAAGTTAGTCTCTCGCTTCCCCGCCTCGCAAAACCCCTTGACTTCTTTCTGCCCACAGTCCGGCACCAGAGCAGAGTGCATTCTCTCTGTGTATGGAGTTTCAGCTCAGCCCACAACACCCTGTCCTCCACTCCGACAGTTTACAGCTTGTACAGGTGACCGACACCTTTCTCTGCCCGTCCACTCCAGAAACCGCGCTCTGCCACCGTGTCTCTGTAGTGTTGAGGTGAACAGAAGCGGAAATTTCTCGCTGAGAGAGCGAGCAGAGAAAAGCAGAGCAGGAAGTGCACAACACTTTCACGGTGAAACAAAGAAGAGACGAACACCATTTCAAACCCAAATCTTTTCACGTCTTATTTTTACTCCTGCTACACGTAGAGCAGGTCTGTTAGTGTCACACCAGAAAGAATTATGTACTGACGCGCAGTAGCGCTCTGTTGATGTGGCACAAATGATTGGAAACTGATGGATGTAGCAACACACAGATACAGAGAGAGGAATTACACTCAGGACAGTAGGACTCACACAACACCCTCAATGAAAACTCGAAAGCACTTGGGTTCAATTACAACAATCTTTATTACGAATGTCAATTTTCGAAATGCACCAAAATATGGAAATGGATACGAAAACTACCCTTTTCACGCCTCAGACAGGATCGTAGTACAGGACAATGATCATAATGTAATAATTAATTAATAATAATTGCTTATATTTATATAGCGCTTTTCTGGACACTCCACTCAAGGCGCTTTACAGGTAATGGGGATCCCCTCCACCACCACAAATGTGCAGCATCCACCTGCAGCCATAGTGTGCCAGAACGCTCCCCACACACCAGCTATCAGTGGGGAAGAGAGCAGAGTAATGCCCGCTTAGCTTCAGTGGGTTGCCAGTTGTGAGTTGCAGGGTGATATGGCTGCTATGATCCCATATCCTTCAGGAAAAAAAGCCGAAAAATTCATTCTTTCCATCAAAAACTGCGCAAAAGACTCATTGAGAAAGAAAAAACGACAATGAATCAGATTAAGAGTATTAAATGCGCTTAAACGGTATTTCATGTTTCACTACATGTGAAAGTAGATACCCAGGGCTTTCATTTTTATACCAATGAGCCCATTAATTCATTAGATTGGTTTTTAACCGGCAGGGGGGGGAGGAGACTGCAGTAGCACCCTCATGATTGCCAGAAAGGGTTCCAGGTTTTTCCAGAGCCTAACCGCAGCCTCCAGCACTCCGGACAGAGACAGCAAAACGCGTTTAGTCCCGTCGAGGAAATCACAGGCCCTGTCTAAGCAGGAGCTCCCGTGAGCCTGAGCGCTGGGCGCAGCTGTGGGCACAGAGCTGCCGGGCTGCAGCGGGCTGCTGTGGGCGGGGCCTTCGAAGTGCGTCACTGCCCGAGGTTCGGGGCCTTCGAGGTGCGTCACTGCCCGAGGTTCGGGGCCTTCGGGGGGCGTCATTGTTCGAGGTTCGGGGCCTTCGGGGGGCGTCATTGTTCGAGGGGCGGGGCCCGCAGGAGATGGAGTCTGGTTGATCATGGTGATTTATCTGGTAGCGGAGAGCTGCTGTCGCGCTGTGCGCTCGGGGCTTTATACTGTACTTAATATTCGGAATAACTTTCGGACTATTTTTTTTTTTTTTTTATCGAAGACTCTGTTGCGCCGAAAAGAAATTTCGGTTATTAGTCCGGATTTCGCTTTCCGAAGATTAAAAACCGCGCCAATCAATTCGTCGTCGAATGTTTAAGACGCTTGATTTAAGGAATAGTACATTGTTTTGTTAATACTTTTGTTTCCATTGAATGTAATATATATTTTCCTTTTTATACGTTAATATTTGTATCGGTGCAGAGACAATTACCCGAGAGACCTTACCCGACTCGCATCATTGTGTTTCAATTCAATATTCCTTTCGCTTCTCGGATTATCTTCTTGGATTACTGGTATATTCCTCCGGATGTTTATTAATGCGGTGAGCGCTGGCTGTTTTTTGACGCGTTTTTCTTTCTCGAAGAACCTTTGGCGCATTTATGGTGAAAAAGAATTATTCTTCGGATTTTTATCGGGATCGTTTTCCTGTGCTATGGTCCTGTCTGAGGGGGTGAAGGAAAGGATTCTTCATGTTCATTTCCAGCGTTTGTTGCACTTCGAAAATTTAAATTCGACATTAATCTTGTAATTGAACCCAAGTTTTTCCGAGTTTTTATTAAAACCCTTCAGACCCGGCTGTACTTCCTCTCTCTAGATTTGTTGCTACATCCATCAGTTTCCAAATATTCTTTCTGGTGTGGCACTGACAGACCTGCTGCATTTATTAGCAGGAGTACAGATTAACACAAAAGTTAGGTTTGAAATGGTGTAAATGGCTCTTCTTTGTTGTCACTGTGAAAGAGTTATTTTTTTAAAGTTTATATTTTAACACGATAAATACAAAAAAAGGAGACAATATTAAAATGGAAACATTAATAGACATTTCACTGCTAGAGGAATTCACAAATATAAAAGCTGAAAATGATACTTTTTACATATTTCCATTGTTTGTTTTGTCTTTGGATTCTTTACATTTCCAGTAGAGTTTAATCAAAATGAATTCTACTTTAAAATGTGAATTGAATTCCACTCTCAGTTTGCTGTTCAGTCCAATGACATCGCCTTTATTTCAAACCCAAATCTTTTCACGTCTTATTTTTACTCCTGCTACACCTAGAGCAGGTCTGTTAGTGTCACACCAGAAATTATATACTGATGGATGTAGCAACACACAGATACAGAGAGAGGAATTACACTCAGGACAGTAGGACTCACACAACACCCTCAATGAAAACTCGAAAGCACTTGGGTTCAATTACAACAATCTTTATTCCGAATTTAAATTTTCGAAATGCAACAAAATATGGAAATGAATACGAAAACTACCTTTTCACCGCCTCAGACAGGATCATAGGACAGGACAATGATCCCAAATCCGTCAGGAAAAAGAGTCGAAAACTTCATTCTTTCCATCGAAAACTGCGCAAAAGACTCATCGAGAAAGGAAAAAACGACAAGTAAAACGATTATAGTCCGACAAAAGCGAGGACGTCCGGATGTAAAACATTCGAGGTTTGCTCTAGACCCCAAAGTACAAATTTCGAAATCGTTCTTCTCTACTTCATGCGAATCATGTCTTACAAACTCATGGTCAGTGCGGATTCATGTGAAATCACATTCCGATATACCCGCAGGTCCAAAGCGTCCGAACCGACCGCGACTCGGGTCTCGGCTCTGCGGGTTTCTGGGAGCCCGGAGGACGGGGTTCCGCGGTTCCGCTGGCGGGCCGGTGTGCTGACCCCCGGGTCCGAGTCCAGCCCGTCTCCTCAGCCACACCGACAATACCGGATTAAAATGGATGAAAATCCAAAACGCAAAAAAAAAATCAAATGAACAAAACCAGCAGGGAGTCGGTTTACAGCAACCTTTGCTGCTAATTGAGAGGTTTGGGTTTACTTTCGGACACTTTCACCAAAAAGGCGCAACAGAATCTTCGATGAAGACAAAAACACGACCAGTGCCTCATCCCATCGATAAACATACGGTGGAAAATACCAGTAATCCAAGAAGATAATCCGAGAAAGACACGAGATGCGAAAGGAATTTACTCAACTGAGACAAAATGATGCGACTCCGGTCAGGTCTCTCGTGTACTTGTCTCTGCACCGATACAAATATTAACGTATTAAAAGGAAAATATATATTAAATTCAATGGAAACAAAAGTATTAACAAAACAATGTACTATTCGTTAAATCAAGCGGCCAGGAAGAGAGCAGTGACGCCCGTCCCCAGCGCCTGAGACACAATCCGCTAGCTTTCGTTTTCTTGTAAACCGTGAAGTTAGTCTCTCGCTTCCCCGCCTCGCAAAACCTCTTGAATTCTTTCTGCCCACAGTCCGGAACCAGAGCAGAGTGCATTCTCTCTGTGTATGGAGTTTCAGCTCAGCCCACAACACCCTGTCCTCCACTCCGACAGTTTACAGCTTGTACAGGTGACCGACACCTTTCTCTGCCCGTCCACTCCAGAAACCGCGCTCTGCCACCGTGTCTCTGTAGTGTTGAGGTGAACAGAAGCGGAAATTTCTCGCTGAGAGAGCGAGCAGAGAAAAGCAGAGCAGGAAGTGCACAACACTTTCACGGTGAAACAAAGAAGAGACGAACACCATTTCAAACCCAAATCTTTTCACGTCTTATTTTTACTCCTGCTACACGTAGAGCAGGTCTGTTAGTGTCACACCAGAAAGAATTATGTACTGACGCGCAGTAGCGCTCTGTTGATGTGGCACAAATGATTGGAAACTGATGGATGTAGCAACACACAGATACAGAGAGAGGAATTACACTCAGGACAGTAGGACTCACACAACACCCTCAATGAAAACTCGAAAGCACTTGGGTTCAATTACAACAATCTTTATTACGAATGTCAATTTTCGAAATGCACCAAAATATGGAAATGAATACGAAAACTACGACAGGATCGTAGTACAGGACAATGATCATAATTTAATAATTAATTAATAATAATTGCTTATATTTATATAGCGCTTTTCTGGACACTCCACTCAAGGCGCTTTACAGGTAATGGGGATCCCCTCCACCACCACAAATGTGCAGCATCCACCTGCAGCCATAGTGTGCCAGAACGCTCCCCACACACCAGCTATCAGTGGGGAAGAGAGCAGAGTAATGCCCGCTTAGCTTCAGTGGGTTGCCAGTTGTGAGTTGCAGGGTGATATGGCTGCTATGATCCCATATCCTTCAGGAAAAAAAGCCGAAAAATTCATTCTTTCCATCAAAAACTGCGCAAAAGACTCATTGAGAAAGAAAAAACGACAATGAATCAGATTAAGAATATTTCTTCATTTCTTCTTTATCATTTGAGTTCAAGCAATATTGCATTTTGCGTCTTGAAAAAGATATTTTGCCAGCACTACAGTTTAACAATAAAAACAGTTCCTCCACTTGGTTGGAGGAGTTTGATTTTTTTTAAATCAAAATCAAGTTTATTTCTCCAAACACATTTCAGAGAAGATTCACATTCTAAGAAATGCGCTTAAACGGTATTTCATGTTTCACTACATGTGAAAGTAGATACCCAGGGCTTTCATTTTTATACCAATGAGCCCATTAATTCATTAGATTGGTTTTTAACCGGCAGGGGGGGGAGGAGACTGCAGTAGCACCCTCATGATTGCCAGAAAGGGTTCCAGGTTTTTCCAGAGCCTAACCGCAGCCTCCAGCACTCCGGCCAGAGACAGCAAAACGCGTTTAGTCCCGTCGAGGAAATCACAGGCCCTGTCTAAGCAGGAGCTCCCGTGAGCCTGAGCGCTGGGCGCAGCTGTGGGCACAAAGCTGCCGGGCTGCAGCGGGCTGCTGTGGGCGGGGCGTTCGAAGTGCGTCACTGCCCGAGGTTCGGGGCCTTCGAGGTGCGTCACTGTCCGAGGTTCGGGGCCTTCGGGGGGCGTCATTGTTCGAGGGGCGGGGCCCGCAGGAGAGGGAGTCTGGTTGATCATGGTGATTTATCTGGTAGCGGAGTGCTGCTGTCACGCTGTGCGCTCGGGGCTTTATACTGTACTTAATATTCGGAATAACTTTCGGACTATTGCTTTTTTTTTTTTTTATCGAAGACTCTGTTGCGCCGAAAAGAAATTTCGGTTATTAGTCCGGATTTCGTTTTCCGAAGATTAAAAACCGCGCCAATCGGCGCCACCGCCTCAGACAGGATCATAGGACAGGACAATGATCCCAAAACCTACAGGAAAAAGAGCCGAAAAATTCATTCTTTCCATCGAAAACTGCGCAAAAGACTCTTCGAGAAAGGAAAAAACGACAAGTAAAACGATTATAGTCCGACAAAAGCGAGGACGTCCGGATGTAAAACATTCCAGGTTTGCTCAAGACCCCAAATTACAAATCTCGAAATCGTTCTTCTCTACTTCCTGCGAATCATGTCTTACAAACTCATGGTCAGTGCGGATTCAGTTGTACATTCCGATATACCTGCAGGTCCAAAGCGTCCGAACCGACCGCGACTCGGGTCTCGGCTCTGCGAGACCCGGTTTTCTTGTAAACCGTGAAGTTAGTCTCTCGCTTCCCCGCCTCGCAAAACCCCTTGACTTCTTTCTGCCCACAGTCCGGCACCAGAGCAGAGTGCATTCTCTCTGTGTATGGAGTTTCAGCTCAGCCCACAACACCCTGTCCTCCACTCCGACAGTTTACAGCTTGTACAGGTGACCGACACCTTTCTCTGCCCGTCCACTCCAGAAACCGCGCTCTGCCACCGTGTCTCTGTAGTGTTGAGGTGAACAGAAGCGGAAATTTCTCGCTGAGAGAGTGAGCAGAGAAAAGCAGAGCAGGAAGTGCACAACACTTTCACGGTGAAACAAAGAAGAGACACGAACACCATTTCAAACCCAAATCTTTTCACGTCTTATTTTTACTCCTGCTACACGTAGAGCAGGTCTGTTAGTGTCACACCAGAAAGAATTATGTACTGACGCGCAGTAGCGCTCTGTTGATGTGGCACAAATGATTGGAAACTGATGGATGTAGCAACACACAGATACAGAGAGAGGAATTACACTCAGGACAGTAGGACTCACACAACACCCTCAATGAAAACTCGAAAGCACTTGGGTTCAATTACAACAATCTTTATTACGAATGTCAATTTTCGAAATGCACCAAAATATGGAAATGGATACGAAAACTACCCTTTTCACGCCTCAGACAGGATCGTAGTACAGGACAATGATCATAATTTAATAATTAATTAATAATAATTGCTTATATTTATATAGCGATTTTCTGGACACTCCACTCAAGGCGCTTTACAGGTAATGGGGATCCCCTCCACCACCACAAATGTGCAGCATCCACCTGCAGCCATAGTGTGCCAGAACGCTCCCCACACACCAGCTATCAGTGGGGAAGAGAGCAGAGTAATGCCCGCTTAGCTTCAGTGGGTTGCCAGTTGTGAGTTGCAGGGTGATATGGCTGCTATGATCCCATATCCTTCAGGAAAAAAAGCCGAAAAATTCATTCTTTCCATCAAAAACTGCGCAAAAGACTCATTGAGAAAGAAAAAACGACAATGAATCAGATTAAGAATATTTCTTCATTTCTTCTTTATCATTTGAGTTCAAGCAATATTGCATTTTGCGTCTTGAAAAAGATATTTTGCCAGCACTACAGTTTAACAATACAAACAGTTCCTCCACTTGGTTGGAGGAGTTTGATTTTTTTTAAATCAAAATCAAGTTTATTTCTCCAAACACATTTCAGAGAAGATTCACATTCTAAGAAATGCGCTTAAACGGTATTTCATGTTTCGCTACATGTGAAAGTAGATACCCAGGGCTTTCATTTTTATACCAATGAGCCCATTAATTCATTAGATTGGTTTTTAACCGGCAGGGGGGGGAGGAGACTGCAGTAGCACCCTCATGATTGCCAGAAAGGGTTCCAGGTTTTTCCAGAGCCTAACCGCAGCCTCCAGCACTCCGGACAGAGACAGCAAAACGCGTTTAGTCCCGTCGAGGAAATCACAGGCCCTGTCTAAGCAGGAGCTCCCGTGAGCCTGAGCGCTGGGCGCAGCTGTGGGCACAGAGCTGCCGGGCTGCAGCGGGCTGCTGTGGGCGGGGCCTTCGAAGTGCGTCACTGCCCGAGGTTCGGGGCCTTCGAGGTGCGTCACTGCCCGAGGTTCGGGGCCTTCGGGGGGCGTCATTGTTCGAGGGGCGGGGCCCGCAGGAGATGGAGTCTGGTTGATCATGGTGATTTATCTGGTAGCGGAGAGCTGCTGTCGCGCTGTGCGCTCGGGGCTTTATACTGTACTTAATATTCGGAATAACTTTCGGACTATTGCTTTTTTTTTTTTTTTTTTATCGAAGACTCTGTTGCGCCGAAAAGAAATTTCGGTTATTAGTCCGGATTTCGTTTTCCGAAGATTAAAAACCGCGCCAATCGGCGCCACCGCCTCAGACAGGATCATAGGACAGGACAATGATCCCAAAACCTACAGGAAAAAGAGCCGAAAAATTCATTCTTTCCATCGAAAACTGCGCAAAAGACTCTTCGAGAAAGGAAAAAACGACAAGTAAAACGATTATAGTCCGACAAAAGCGAGGACGTCCGGATGTAAAACATTCGAGGTTTGCTCAAGACCCCAAATTACAAATCTCGAAATCGTTCTTCTCTACTTCCTGCGAATCATGTCTTACAAACTCATGGTCAGTGCGGATTCAGTTGTACATTCCGATATACCTGCAGGTCCAAAGCGTCCGAACCGACCGCGACTCGGGTCTCGGCTCTGCGAGACCCGGTTTTCTTGTAAACCGTGAAGTTAGTCTCTCGCTTCCCCGCCTCGCAAAACCCCTTGACTTCTTTCTGCCCACAGTCCGGCACCAGAGCAGAGTGCATTCTCTCTGTGTATGGAGTTTCAGCTCAGCCCACAACACCCTGTCCTCCACTCCGACAGTTTACAGCTTGTACAGGTGACCGACACCTTTCTCTGCCCGTCCACTCCAGAAACCGCGCTCTGCCACCGTGTCTCTGTAGTGTTGAGGTGAACAGAAGCGGAACTTTCTCGCTGAGAGAGCGAGCAGAGAAAAGCAGAGCAGGAAGTGCACAACACTTTCACGGTGAAACAAAGAAGAGACACGAACACCATTTCAAACCCAAATCTTTTCACGTCTTATTTTTACAACTGCAGTAGATCTATTGGTGTCACACCAGAAATAATTCCTGTACAACATACTGACGTGCAGTAGTGTTGTATTAATTTCACAAAAGTACTTGGAAACTGATGGATGTAGCAAACACACAAATATAAAGAGAGGAATTAAAACCGGGTCAGTAGCACAACACCTTCAATGAAAACTCGAAAACACTTGGGTGTTAAACACAATCGTTATTTAGAATTTAAACTTTCGAAATGTAACGCTGGAAATGAGCACGAAGAATCCTGTCCTTCACCACCTCAGACAGGATCATAGTAAAAGGGAATTATTCTTCGGATTTTTATTTCTCACCTAAAATGCACAAAGGGGTCTTCGATACAGAAAAACTCGTCAAGAACAGCCAGCGCCCACCCTATAATAAACATACGGAAGAATATACCAGTAATCCAAGAAGCAAATCCGAAATGCGAAAGGAATTTAATTTAAACTTTAATTTAAATAGCCAGGAGCCCGCAGCGCGACAGCTCTCCGCTTCCGGATAAATCACCATGATCAACCAGACTCCCTCTCCTGCGGGCCCCGCCCCTCGGACAGTGACGCACCTCGAAGGCCCCGCCCCTCGGGCAGTGACGCACCTCGAAGGCCCCGCCCACAGCAGCCCGCTGCAGCCCGGCAGCTCTGTGCCCACAGCTGCGCCCAGCGCTCAGGCTCATGGGAGCTCCTGCTTAGACAGGGCCTGTGATTTCCTCGACGGGACTAAACGCGTTTTGCTGTCTCTGGCCGGAGTGCTGGACGCTGCGGTTAGGCTCTGGAAAAACCTGGAACCGCTTCTGGTCATCATGAGGGTCCTGCTGCAGTCTCCTCCCCGCCTGCCGGTTTAAATCGGCCTCGTCCATCCAGGAACCGAGATCCCGCAGGGAGAGACGACCTCAGTCTCCGAGACTTTCCGCAGTGGAGACTCTCTCTGTCCAGGAACCAGCGCTCAAGACGTTCCGCGAATTGTCTCTCCGTGTCCAGACTGAACAACTGAAGCTGAAAGCAACTTCCTCAACAAGACTGTTTCTGACACGATATATGAAATGAATCCGAACTTGTGAAATGTCAATATTGAAATAAAGGCAGCCATATCACCATGCAACTCACAACTGGCAACCCACTGAAGCTAAGCAGGTGTGAGCCTGGTCAGTACCTGGATGGGAGACCTCCTGGGAAAAACTAAGGTTGCTGCTGGAAGAGGTGTTAGTGGGGCCAGCAGGGGGCGCTCACCCTGTGGTCCATGTGGGTCCTAATGCCCCAGTATAGTGATGGGGACACTATACTGTAAACAGGTGCCGTCCTTCGGATGAGACGTAAAACCGAGGTCCTGACTCTCTGTGGTCATTAAAAATCCCAGGGCTCTTCTCGAAAAGAGTAGGGGTGTAACCCCGGTGTCCTGGCCAAATTTCCAATTGGCCCTTACCCATCATGGCCTCCTAATAATCCCCCTCTATGAATTGGCTTCATCACTCTGCTCTCCTCCCCACTGATAGCTGATGTGTGGTGAGAGTTCTGGCGCACTATGGCTGCCGTCGCATCATCCAGGTGGATGCTGCACATTGGTGGTGGTGGAGGGGATCCCCATTACCTGTAAAGCGCTTTGAGTGGAGTGTCCAGAAAAGCGCTATATAAGTGTAAGCAATTATTATTATTATTATTATTATTATTAAAGGCGATGTCATTGATCCGAATTGTCTGCGTCTTCCTTCTGTCCCTCAACACAGCGACACTGCTCGAAAGTTTGAGAAGGGCGGGCACTCACTGATGACATTTTCGTCGTCAAAGAGCGGCTCTCTGCTCCGCGGTCCGATCTCAAGCCGGACGACTCTGTTCCTTTACTCTAATATGGTCAGTGGTTTCCATATATGAGTCTGAGCCCATTACCACTGTCATCCCAGTGAAGCCTATTGAAATTAGGAACTGGCGGGTCAATGAAGAGACAGAGGGGGGGAGTGTGAGTCTTTATTTCATTGTAATTTTAGTCTTTTTTACTTTCTAATTCTGTCTTTTTTTAATTAAAAACATCTCTGCGATTCGCCGGCTTCTCTCTAGGACAGCGCGCCGTGACTGGAAGCAAGGCGCCTGAGCCAAGAGCTGGAAAGAGCGGCTGTCGTGTCTGTTTTTTCCCTTTTCAGCTCGAGTGATGTAAAAGCGAAGACGGACGAGGGTAATGCGCGCGGTCCAGAAAGTCTACGTCCGCGGGCTGAGTTACAGCGATTCTCCCCACGACCCGAGCCCACGCTCGTGTCCTCAGGTAGTCGTGGCCGAGTGGTTAAGGCGATGGACTTGAAATCCATTGGGGATTCCCCGCGCAGGTTCGAATCCTGTCGACTACGAGCAAGACCTTTTGGACGACCTCGACGGCAGGACGGGCTTTGAACAACTTATTTCAATGGATTGACACCACTAGAAACATCCCCCCGGTGATGGGTTGAGTGCGGAGCTTACTGAAACACGCAGAAGTGTCTGTGCTTCTGTTTCTCAAGAGGCAGCGACAATCTGCCCCCAGAGAGAGCTGCAGAAACGCACTGTCTGTGGATGAAGGCGAGTAGCGCCACGACAAGAAAGCGAAGCCTTTTTCTCGGCAGACCTGCCGAGGCTACCTGCCAGCCCGAGACACGGCTAGGATAGACGGGGAGAGGAGGGGGTCTGCCCCCTGAGCGAGCGCAGGTAAGGGGGTCGGCGGCGTGAGCACGTGGTGAGGCTTTTCCAGGCTAGCTTAATTTTCACTGTGAAATTTATAGTAAATATATTAGTCATTCTGGGTAAATTTTACATTCATAAATCAAAATGGTCCAATAATACTCCCCTTTTTAGTACTTTTGAGGTGGATCTGATACACTATTTAAATTCTATACAAATTCTGATGATGATATATGTAAAAAATGCAATTTGATCACATCATTTACTTCATTACCTCTGGCGGTTAAATGTTTTTTTTTCTCTTGTACCTGTTTTGGATCCTCTGGTTGTAGTTGTATTTGTAAATTCTTTATTCGTTTAAATAAAAAATCACTGTGAAAGTGTTGTGGACTTCTGCTCTGCTTTTTTTTTTGCGTCATACTTCTCTGCTCGCTCTCTCAGCGTTACTGTTCACCGGACATCATCCCAACTAGTGAAGAGACACAGTGACAGAGCGCGTTTTGTGTAGCGGACGGGCAGAGATGCGATTTAAAACTCTCGGAGTGGAGGATGAGGTAGTGAGAGCTGTGCAGGAAACTTCCTTTTGTAGAATGATATTATGAGTTTTACAGATCTTTATATTGATATGCGGAGCTCTTACGAGAATTTTTTATTTAAACGTCTTTCGGAATCGTTTTCCTTTCTTCGTGTGCGTCTGGAATAGTTCGGATTTTTTCAAGTTCGGATTTTAAAGTCCAGAAAACTCGGAATTTGACTTTTCGGATTTTCTCGCGAGATGAACCCGAAGCCGACATTCCTGTGGTCCAGGAGGAGGTGGCGTCACGGGTCCGGTCCGGCCGAGCTCTGCTGTTCTGGAAAAGTCTCTCCTGAATCCGGGAATCGGAATGGCAGCAATTTTGGATGATCTTGTGTGTGATCACTGTTTTTCATAAGTTGTTTCTTTATCGAAGAATCTCTGTTTTTAATATAGAAACGAATTATATGTCGGATCTTTTTTTTTTCGGAAGGATGTGGGAGCGTTTTGGCTGATCCTGTCTAAGATGGTGCAGACGTTTTTCTATTCAGTGGATCAAAAGTGTGTCTATTTAAAACAAAACAAAGCTAATTGTTTTCTAAAAAAAAAAGGTTCGTGTGCTGCGACCAAGACAGTCGGACAATTATTCATTTCCCGTGTTTCGAATTTCTAAAACCCTGATCAGGGCGAGTACTGAAATGTGACGAGTTGTTCTCCTGACCCATAGAGGGCGTCTAGACTATACTGAACACATCTTTCCTTTCAATAGCCAGGATGAGCAGCCATATAGGTAAGGTCCACCGCTTAGTGGACCGGAAACAAGCATTTGAAGGTGTTGCGGTGTCTGCAACCTACAGCTTCTGTCTATTGCAGATTTTAGGACTGACTTGAACGCTTTTATATGACGGCCACCACATTTTCTGGAGCTGAAAAAAAAAAACATTCTAAAAATTATTATTTCGAAGGTAATGAACAGAACAAAACGACGTTACCCACTCCTATGCGATTTAGAAAATGCATGTTAGTTTGAGTATGTTTTTGTCTTGGAAACCTGCATTTTTGAATGTAACATAGTTCATCATGAACTACGCTAAATTGCCACATCACAACCAAGATTATTGAACTCGATTTTAGGTGCCTTCAGTAACAACCGATCGCATTATTTGACCCACAGCTTATTTCGTGCGCACGCGAAATAAGGCGATATTCAGTGGATCAAAAGTGTGTCTATTTAAAACAAAACAAAGCTAATTGTTTTCTAAAAAAAAAAAGGTTCGTGTGCTGCGACCAAGACAGTCGGACAATCTGTTCACACAGTCCGCTGCCCGTGAAGGAGGAGCTATTGAAACTAACCCTCCAACCCATCGGTTCAAAAAAATGGATACGCGTGAAGTTCATTCCTCCCTCCACAAGTTGTCCCCCGTCACCAAAACGAGACGGCAGAGCAGCGCTTTTCTCTACCGCTGCCATGTTACGTAGTTGTTGTGTACACAACTTTTGAGTTTTTTTTTTCCCTCACCCCTTTTCTCCACTCCTTAGCCCGGTTGAGCCCGGTCCGCCGCCGCCCACTGCCTTTTTCCGCGGACGGTGCTCGGAGCGCAGTCCAGCCCGGAGCCCGGATCAGCCCGAACGACACCGGGGACGGAGCCGGGATCTGCAGTGCCCTGCCCGGCTTAGACACCCCTGATTACAAGCGGAGACAGTGGGAGTCAGAGCAGGTGGGGACGTCATTACCTTGAAAGCGAGAGAAAAAAAATTGTAGTGGTGTTTTTTTTTTATTATTATTTATCTGAAATGATAGAGGGGCTCTCCGTGCGAGAGATGTACAGGACGCATACGCGGTGATGCGTCACCCGAAGGCTGATCACGTCTTCTAGGCAAAAACAAGGTACGAAACATGGAGAGCGGCGAGTATAAGCTCTCTGTGGCTCTGGGATAAAAATCAACTTTTCTTTGTCCCACTCTGGTTGTGTACAGTTAAAACGACTGCGGAATCCTGTGTCTACATTGTCAATGCCGCGTCATATAATTGTATTATTTCTACCGTGTGTGCGATCGCTGGTACAGCAACTTCGTGTTCTGTAACCTTAGAATAACTTTTTCCCCCCTCATCAGATGGACTGCTGTCTACATAGTCTGGGTGTGTTTTTTTTTAAATATTTGCTGCACCCAGAAGAAAATGCGTCGGTTTTAGGAGACGCAAGGTGGGGAAAAAACAGGGCAAAATATTTGCTAATCCAGAGAACTACATCAGCGGAAATAAAACTGAACTTTATAGACGACGGGTGAACTTACTTCCCCGATACACTGAAGTTGCATCTTCAGGGAAACGTACATGTATAAATAGAAAACTAATCGAGATCGCTTTTTAAAATGATTCGGGTTGGCTAAGTAGTATCTGAATGTTGAAATCAGCTGGTTTCGTAACTGAAGAACGAGAGAATCGAGTACTTTGCAAACAAAACAAAGATGAACGCGTCCTTTCAGTCTGAGCGTGATTATTTGAGAACCGGTGGAAAAACTGCAGTGTTAAATCCACAGTCGTGGGTGTCAACTGTCGGTTATACATTATTTTCCCTCTCATACAATATATTGTTAGTGCGCAGGAGGACGTGTGCAGAGAAAAAAAACATTTCCACGGAAATCACGCTGTATTAGTAACGTGACACCCACGGAGTCCTTGTACTGTATTTATGGACAAATACTCTCCACAGCCCGGCAGGGCGAGAGAACACACTGTTCCCGTTCTGTCTAGTCGTTAAAAAAAAACAAGGCTCGACTTTCACCTTTGCCTTTGAAATATTTTGTTGTATAAACGGGTCTCGCATTGCTGCTTCCTTGCTTAGATTGACATTTTTGTCTGTTTTTTTTCCAGAAAGAAAAGACAACGGCAATAAAGAATATCGATTTTGGCGACCCCATTACCCTCTGGGGGAATTTACGACTGTTAATACGAAGCAGTGGGAGAAAAAAAAATCAGGTTATATAGTTTGGTGTCGTCCAGCTCCAGCCCGCAAAAAACAAATTACACTGAGTTGCCCGTGAAGGGCAAAACTTCACACTACAAAACACGCCACGCCGTTGCGACACGACGCGGAAGCGAACGGCTTCACCTTTCGTGTCGTTTCTGCAAACTGCGAGGTTTTAAATAGCAGCCTCTCGCAGCGCGTACCTTTTTAATGGAAAAAATAGTTTTTTTTAAACTGTCGTCTTAAAACTTGACACACCCGACACGATAACAGTGAAATACACGGTCTCCGTTCAATAAGTTTGTCTATTTTTTATATTGTTTTTCAACAAATTAAAAATGTTTTATATGAGAACTGTATATTTATACGTGTAAATAGTTCCGCGTTCAAACTGTTAAATTATTATTATAAACAGTTTAATTCAGCAGTTGCTTTGTATTTTAAAGTGGCAAGTAATTGAAACAGTATATTGTAAATTGCTAGAAAACGAGAATAAAACCTGGAATTTAAGTAAATCGTCTTTGTAAGGAAACGTTCTGGGAGCTGGAAAAGCATAGCCCAAGATATTATACTAGTTTAAGATACTTATAGCCTTAAAAGTGAATAGAAAAAAATAATAATGCAGGTTACGTCTCGCTGCGTGTATACGTTTTATATTGCGTGTAAACTGGAATATCCATCGCAATAATGGAAAAAGTAATGCGACACTACGTCTCGAAAGTACCTTTACTCAGGGCTGTAAAAGCGACAGTTTTCAGTCTCGTTTGACGAAATTTGTTTGTTTGTTTTTTCCACCCCTCTCAGGACAGCCGTTAATGACCTAACCCGCGAAGGGAACCGAGAATTATAGCGGGCTTTTACCGATGTTAAAACGTCCTTTTGCGAGGGAAACGAAGATAGTTTAGGAGGGAAAAACGCTGCCGTTTTACGAGGGAGCTGGGAGGACAGGGCGGGAGAGGAAACGGGTAAGGTCGTCATTTTCGAGAGAAGGCGGCGGAGCTCGCCGGCCCCGCTGGGCGACACCGGTCATGGCGGATCACAGCGCGGAGACGCTCGGCCACCCGCAGCTCCAGGCCGCGAGTAAACAGGACCCGCCGGAGACGGGGCCCGGAGAGGCAACGAAACCGGGGCCAGCCGCCGAGCCGCCCTTTTCGGAGTGGGAGGCCAGCCGGCACCCCGGGAGCCCCAGTCTAAAGGCGGGCGGGGAAGCGGGGCGCCCGGCTCTGGGACAGGCGGGGCGCCCGGCTCTGGGACAGGCGGGAGCCGAGGAGCCCCGAGGCCCAGAGGCCGCGGACGGCGCGAGACAGGAAGGCCCGGCCGCGCGAGGCCCTGACGACCAGCCCGGAGCGGAAGAGGAGGGTCCCGGCGGCGACAGATCGGACGACAACAGCCCCTCGGAGGCCGAGTCCGGCTCGCTCTCCGCCCCCAGCCTGGGGCTGTCGGAAGGGGACGGCTGCTACCTGGACGAGCCCCTGTCTTCGTGCTCGGCCCCGGGGCCGGAGGAGGCCTCAGAGGCGGGGGCAGGCGTGGCCCACCCTGTAGCGGACGCCTCCGCCGCCGGCGCTGCTGCTGCTGCTGTTGCCCAGGAACCGGGAGCCGCGCCCGCCTACTACTTCGTGAAGTGGATCACATGGAAAGGGAAGAAGACCCCCATCGTCACCCAGAGCGAAAACGGCCCCTGCCCGCTGCTGGCCATCATGAACATCCTGTTCCTGCGCTGGAAGGTAAGAGAACAGCCCACGGGTTTTAAACACCTGCGAACGGTGAGTCTTAACGAGCCCCCAGTTACTTGATCTAACACTCACCTGTTTCACGGTTCACAATGGAGTTGTTCCGTCTCTTTCGAAACTGGTGATGTAATACTGACCTTCAAAGCCTGCTGGACCAGGTTTTCTCCAGGACCAGGGTCGGGGATCCCTCCTTTAGCTACT
Source organism: Lepisosteus oculatus (assembly GCF_040954835.1). Lineage (NCBI taxonomy): Eukaryota > Metazoa > Chordata > Actinopteri > Semionotiformes > Lepisosteidae > Lepisosteus > Lepisosteus oculatus. Next base: position 4,037,008 of record NC_090722.1, on the reverse strand, counting down.
AATTACCAAACGGTCCGAGTGGACTTAACGCCCCCCGGTTGTAATCATATTCTGGTGACAGGCCCTGATCCGTACACATGGGAACTCCACGCTGAAGCAGGACCGTGGCGACCCCCGAGGGCAGACAGACCCCGAGGGCCTGGAGTCGTGAACTTGTGACTGCCCTGTTTTAACCTCACCCCGTCTGACCTTTCTTCTCCTCCCCTCCCAGGCCAAGCTGCCCGCCCAGACGGAAGTCATCACCACCGAGGAGTTGATGGCGCATCTGGGTATGACGCCATCGGCCTGCGTGTCTGTTCAGATTTGGGGGAATGGGGCGGGGAACTTCCAGGGTTATGCTGTGCTTGAAATGGATGCCCGGTGCATTATGGGAACGAACATTAATGAGCTCCTGGCTTTTCAGAAGCAGCTTCACCATCCCGGCCTTAAGGGATCTAAAGGTTCCACCTTCTGTGTATATAAAGCCTTGTTTGGACTTATTGGCTCTGGGTCAGGGCAGCACATTGGTGCAGTGGTGAGCATTGCTGCCACACAACGCTGGGGCCCTGGGTTCAATTCTGGACCTGGAGTGCTGTCTGGGTGGAGCTTGCATGTTCTCCCCCATGTTTATGTGGGATTCCTAGGGGCTCTGGTTTCCCCCCACCGTCCACAGACATGCTGGGGGGTTACTTGGCTCTAATGTGTCTGTTTATGTCTGTCTGCCCCATGATGAGCAGTTCCAGCTCCCCTGCAATCCTAAACCCGGATGGATGGGTTCTGGCTCCGCTTTGGCTTGTGGGGTGGTTCTGTTTTCTAAGCCCTGTGACGCAGCCAGAGCCATCACTTTCCGGGACGTTTAATTCATAGCGACTGCGTACCATTGGAAAAACCGCCGCCAGCCTAGGAATGTCCTCCTTGTACGACAGATTGTTTTTTTTCCTATCAAAGTAACCTGAATTTCTCAAAACGCATTTCACAATAGGTACACAGTCAAACAAATTATTAAACTGACATCTGATAAAAAAGCTTTCCAAACGGCGGTGATTGCCCATGATCGATCAGTGCAAGTGGATGATGGGGCCGGTTTTGCGCAATGGAAGTGTCCCTCCGAGCCCCACCACTTGCTTTCGTCCATTTCCCTGTCCCGGCTCCGAAACCGCGGAGCAGGAGCTCAGGGAGTGGGGATTTCCGCTGTTGTCCCTGTACAGGGCCCACGGTCCCTTCCCGCGCTTCTGACTCTCTGTGGTCATTAAAAATCCCAGGGTGTTTCTCGAAAAGAGTAGGGGTGTAACCCCGGTGTCCTGGCCAAATTTCCCATTGGCCCTTACCAATCATGGCTTCCTAATAATCCCCATCTATCAATTGGCTTCATCACTCTGCTCTCCTCCCCACTGATAGCTGATGTGTGGTGAGCGTTCTGGTGCACTATGGCTGCCGTTGCATCATCCCGGTGGGGCTGCACACTGGTGGTGCTGGAGGGGATCCCCATTACCTGTAAAGCACTTTGAGTGGAGTGTCCAGAAAAGCGCTATATAAGTGTAAGCAATTATTATTATTATTATTATTATTATTATTATTATTATTATTATTATTATTATTATTATTAAAGAGTCCCTCCAGGCCCTGCCACTTGCTTTTGTCCATGAGTTGGTGCCAGCCCCTTGTACAACGTATAAAGACCTAGCTCTTCTCCTGCTGTCTGCGTGTGAGACAGCCTGCCCAAGCTCCAGCACCGTGGTGCAGCCCTGTCGTGTCTGGGGCGGAGGGTGGGGATCAGGCTTTTATCTCTGGACTCCAGGAGAACAGCTCTTGTCCTGTCAGCCGCTGTATGCAAAACACTGACTCAGGTTACCATGGTGCTGCCGAGGGAAGAATTACATTGGGAAACCGCATTCCCTACGATACAGCGTGCCAGACCACACTGGGGACGGCAGCTGGAGAAAGGGAGAGGGCGAACTGTAAAATGAATAATAGGAGGTAAAGACGGAGAGCTCGGGATCTTGGGACATAACAGCTAGGCGTGCCTGGTGGATGTTCCACAGTTATCCGGGGCGTGGATCCTGGGACATAGCTAGTAATCACACTCCCCGCTGAGTCTGGTTTATGTGTGTTTTGTGTTGGCCGTTCACTGTTGGAGCTAGAGTTACTCAGACTGTGGTCCCCATTACGTCTGAACCCAGGTGTCTGCAGCAGGAAATTCAACATCCGGTTTACCAAATTGGGTTTTTCTTTCTCGGTTTTGAAGAATTCACAAGGTTCAGACCCACGGGCCTGACCATATTTAAAAATTCTACTAAAATGCTGAACCGCAGGACAAGGACCATGATATTTAAATGTCCCATCGTCCCCAAAGATACACTGGAGGTAGATTCTATAACACTTGAGAAAAGGTGGACTGTGCCATTTCCCATGGGGGGGGTTGTAGCCACTTCTATTGGCCTATAGCTACTGTTCAATCTCAAGATACAAAAAAACCCTTTTCTTCTCCCACACCTGGCCTGAGCGCAAAACCTGTGCTCCTGAGCAGAGAGGAATGGCAGCTCTGGAGCTCTTTGACGCGATTTCAATTACTGCCTCTTAGATCTTCTTTGCTCAGAAATAGCTCATTAGCGGTATTTTTCCTCATCATCCTTATTTCCTGAAACACTAAATTAAATCTTCTCTTCCGTTGTAGGAGAGTGCATTCTATCGATTAAACCGAGGGAGAAAACGGAAGGGCTGGAACTGAATTTTCAGCAGGTACGGACGGCTTTCCTAACACAAGCGCTTCTCAATATTATTTTCTCAGGGCTTAAGCAGGGGGCTTGTTCGGTACTGAACTGGCCTTTTTCTTTTTCCACCTCCAGCCAAGGGCACTAAAAAGGCAGGGAATTGTTCTCCTTGCCGCCTGCTTCCCGGGTTGCTGTTTTGTCTCCTCCGCGGCCTTCTTCCACGCAACAGGGCTCCCCACTGTCTCCGGGAACCCCTTCCCCCTGCGTGGAGGCCTGTAGGGCAGAATCTGTATGGTACTCTGTACCCATATAGTGGTAGGAGTGGTGAACTCCTGCTGAATTCACATGCTAAACTCTAACCTTCACTCCTGCTTGAGCACAAATGCTTCTCCCTCCCTGTACTGAACTCCCATCTTCTGTACTAAACCCCCTGATAAGAAAGGAATGTTTGAGGTGCTTTCTGAGTCCTGGAGTTTCTTGAGAAGGCTACCTCAAAGGGCAAAGAGAAAAGTATATATAAGCTGTGTAGAGCCATATCCCCCTCTGAGCAACACAATAATAAGCCTCAATGTGTTGCTCCTTGTAAATAAAGCTTGGCTTGACGAACGGACACCTCAGGCTCGGATCTCTTGGTTTCTACACTGCTGGAGCCTGCGCTCTGCACAGCCAGCCTGCGTCAGAAACCCAGGCAAACCTCGCTTCCCCCTGTTCCCCCGAGGCATGTCTGAGCGCCCGCGCTAGGGGCGCCGCCTGCCGTTATCCACGGCCCGGAGCAGAACATGGCCGTTAGCAGCTTGATGACTGATGTCGTCATGGCCGGCTGTACAACAACAGCTGCGAGAGCCCAGGCTGTCACTCCTGTCGGATTCTGCAGCCACAGCACCGCTTAAACTAAAGAAGCTTAGGAGCAGGGGGAAGTGTCCTATTGCTCTGTGTTATACGCTGGAACAAAAATTGTCTGTTGGTTTTGGGGGGGGCGGGGGGTACAACTCCCGTCTGGAAAGGCTGTGACCCAGCCGAATCTTTTACCGGTCTCTTTAGAACTTCAGCATATAAAAAACTGGGGACATGTGTTCAGCTGCTCCAGTTAAGCCAATAATCAGGTAGTTAAAGGCTGAACTGGAATGGAGACCCGCAGGCTGGAATCAGATTAGCTCCCTCTCTCGGCTTACATCAGGGCTGCGTGCTGCTGGTCCCGGACGTTCACAGGCCTGCTGGCTTTCCCCGCAGCCCAAATCTCGGTCACACAAGTTAACCCTTCGTCCGTTTAAGGAAGATGCTTACTTCGAGCAGTTCGACAGTTTTTCAGCTCTTGAACGGATGGGATTGACCTGTGAAACCTCGCCGTTCCTTTCAAAGCTTGATGGGAACAACCTGTCGGCCGGATGAGGGCACGGAGCGGGGCTGCAGTGAGACCCAGCGGGAGTGTGGGCCTCCAGGAAGGGGCCTGTGAGGCCCTGCTCTCGCTCAAGAGCACCCGATCAACTGCTGTAGGGCAGGCTGCTGTAGGGCAGGTGTTATTTCAGCCTGACTCGTCCCATGCTTGCTAAGATGACACCAGTCCAGTTTTTCTCCCGGGAAGCGAATGCTTCATGATAGATGCCAAAATGGCATCAGCTCTCTGTTGGAGCAAAGGATTCTCCGCGCCTGGATAAGACTGGAACGTGTCTCCAGGCTGGCCAGAGCAGGAACCGGCGATCTGGCAGGAAATGTTCACAACTGAACTGGAGCCTCTTCATTTTAGACAGGTGTGAAGAACGGTGAACGTGATCAAGGACTCTTTCTGTGCCCAGCGAGTCAGATGGTTACATGACTGTCTTCTGGACTGGCTGGGAGGGTCGGAGATCAGGCGTGTTCACAAGAGACTCGCGTCACATAGCGGCCTGAGCTGCTTCTCATCTGGCCAGCCGCTGGCCTCTCGCACGTATAATCCAGCACGGGCCGACCCGAATCCTCGTCTCTTTCCCCTTCCAGAACATGAGCGACGCCATGGCCGTCCTGCCCAAGCTGTCCACAGGCCTGGACGTCAACGTGCGCTTCACGGGGGTGTCGGATTTCGAGTACACGCCGGAGTGCATCGTCTTCGACCTGCTGGACATCCCCCTGTACCACGGCTGGCTGGTGGACCCCCAGGTACCCTGCCCTGAGCACGAGAAGAGAGCTCTATCCGTCCTCTCCGTCGTCAAGGAAAGGGTTGCGTCTTTTTGGCTGCAGTCTTTGCTTTTTTTTTTTCTGATCAGTTTTGCCCATTCAAGCCGTAGACATTCGTCTTTTAGCAAACCATTCTAACAGGTTGTTTTCCCCCCCCCCCCGAAGAGCGTTTGTAACACTAAGGCGAACGGAAGCTGATGGGACAAGAGTGCCAGGCTGTCCTTTTACCTCTCGCGTACAAATGTCCCACAACGATTAAAAAAAATAAAAAGGCTAACAGTGCAGTAAGTTTAACAGAGGAGCAGTCGCTGTGTAGGCCATCTTCCTGAACCATCCACTGCTCTGCTCTTTGCTACAAAAAACCACACCCAGTTGTGCAAGTTTAAACCACATCATGTTTTTCTAGGTGATTGTTTCTCAATATTGTGAGCTTTACCCTTGCCCCAGGGGAGGATGTGGTTATCGCACTAGTTCATTTCACAAGCTAAAGACATTCAGTAGCGGCGGGGGTGGCAGACCCACCTCTTGCTCAACCCACCGGGCTCGGCTGATCTCCGTCTCCTCTCTCCCCTCCCCAGAGCGTCGAGATGGTGCAGGCCGTGGGCAAGCTGAGCTACAACCAGCTGGTGGAGAAGATCATCGACTACAAGCACTCCTCCGACAGCAGCAAAGTCAGCGAAGGTATGGCCACAGGGCAGGGGCTTCCCAACTCTCGAAACGGGGCTTTGTGGACAGTTGTAGCGTGCAGACTTCATTGTCCTTTAGGCAGTAAACAGCGTGGAATGCAGTAGGATCTCACTGAATCAGGCTTACGTTGAAGTGTGTGTCAGAGAAGCCGGGGTATTCCCTAGAGCAGTGGTGATGGTTACAGCTGGACACTGGGACCAGACCTGGTCATTGAGGTACCCAGGAAATTTTCTGTCAGGAAACTATCCTGCTGATCAGTCAGGAACCACTCCCAGCTCTCTCACACTCCTGCTCATCAGTCAGGAATCACTCCCAGCTCTCTCACTCTCCTGCTCATCAGTCAGGAACCACTCCCAGCTCTCCCACTCCTGCTCATCAGTCAGGAATCACTCCCAGCTCTCTCACTCTCCTGCTCATCAGTCAGGAATCACTCCCAGCTCTCTCACTCTCCTGCTGATCAGTCAGGAATCACTCCCAGCTCTCTCACTCTCCTGCTGATCAGTCAGGAATCACTCCCAGCTCTCTCACTCTCCTGCTGATCAGTCAGGAATCACTCCCAGCTCTCTCACTCTCCTGCTGATCAGTCAGGAATCACTCCCAGCTCATCAGTCAGGAACAATTAACGGGTCAGTTGGCTGTTTCTCCTTCTCATGCTCTGAAAAATGTGGATCTTAAACCCACGCGCAGCTCTTTGATCGCGTGTGAAGTGTTTGACCTCTCCCGCCCTGGCAGGCCTGGTAGCGGAGCAGTTCCTGGAGTCCACGGCGACCCAGCTGTCGTACCACGGCCTGTGTGAGCTCAGCACCACGGCCCGGGAGGGGGAGCTCTCCGTCTTCTTCAGGAACAACCACTTCAGCACCATGATCAAGCACAAGGTGCCTGGAGACTCTCAGACTCTGTGTTTGAAAGGAAGAGTGACAGGGCAGCTCAGCATCAGCCATTAGAAACACGTTAATTGGCAGCTGATCTCATAGGTCTACCCTCTAATAATAAGCACTACATAAGTTTAATGAAACAATTCTAATATACTTTTCTGGATTCTAAAGGACCAATACATTACTTCATACTGCACCAATATCAGTTAATTGTAGAAATGCCATAAATACTTTAAATATTTAAAGTATTTTAAATACTTTAAATCATGTTTGCCATAAGTTGTAGCAACATCCACACGTGGGACGTAAATTCATTACTGCAGTCGAAAAGTGCCAACTGGAGGGTGCAAATTGTGAACCAGTGGCAGTGTCGCCGCCCCTGTGGTCAGATCGCTCACGGGCGCATGGGCCCCTCCTCCTCCTCCTCTCCCAGGGCCACCTGTACCTGCTGGTGACGGACCAGGGCTTCCTGCAGGAGGAGGGGCTGGTGTGGGAGAGCCTGCACAACGTGGAGGGCGACGGCAACTTCTGCGACTCCGACTTCCTCCTGTGCCACCCGCCGCCGCGGGCGTCGCCCGCCCCGCCCCTCACCGCGGCGCAGGCTCAGGCGCAGCAGAGGCAGATCGACCAGGTGAGCGAGCGCGGCCCCCGCGTCCCCCCCCGGAGTCCGGACACGCCCCTCTGTCTCATCCCCACAGAATCACTGTGACTGGACTGGAATAAGAGCTGGCTCAGGGTTTTTCATGGGCTTCTGCTTCCTTGTAAAACTACTTTGTCTAATCACATTCATTCTGGGAGCTGGGATATGGTTAGGAAGCCTTTGCTGTGTAAGCTGACTGGCCAAAATATTAGGAACTCTTGCCAAGTAATATTACATCTAAACATACATCTTGAACTGGATGTGGGCTGTTGTGAGGATGGTAACTGTAGTGGGGTGAATGGTCCATTCTACCATTTCCTCTTCATTAGGACTGAGATCTAGGGATTGTTGTGGTCTCACGTTCCTCATCTCTAGTTACCACGAGAGTTGATACCACTAAAGGTACTCCCTAACCACTGTGATTATCTGTTTACATCACTGTGGGGGCGGGAGTGGGGAGCAGGAGCTCCTAATAATTTGGCCAGAGAAGCCTACAGGCAACCTGCATGCAGGGAAATGCCACCTGCTAGTCCAGAGTGCGCTGATCACATCAGATCCTTCTCCTAGTAAAACTGCTCTAGAGTTCTCCGAGATTGGAACAAGATAACAGCTAATAGGACGTCTGGCCTTTCTTTGACAGTGCGTCACTTGCCTGCATGCTTTTATCAGTGTATTAGTTTGGCAGTATCCCAGTGCCTCTGCTTCTGTGTGTTTTGGTAACCTCTTAGACAATTCTTTGGGTAAAAAAAAAACAGTTTTCTAGTGTTGGTGCAAAGATACCTTTTAACACGGTTTCAGTTCCCTGTCTGAAAGCCCTTGAGAGTGACCGGCGCTCTCCGCTTGTGCTCGTGCAGGATTACCTGGTGGCCATGTCCCTGCAGCAGCAGAGTCCGCCGCCCATCAGCGATCTGGAGCTGGCCAGGCAGCTGCAGCAGGAGGAGTACCAGCAGCAGCAGCAGGCACAGCCTGCTCAGCCACCACCTCAGGTACTGCGCCCGCCCACACTGGTGCTGCTGCAGGGGATCCCCATGACCTGGAAAGACCCCTGCGTGGGGTGTCTAGAAAATACATGTAGGAGGAATTCATAATATTAATGATCAATTCTTTTTATTTTTTGAATTATTGTTTCTCTTTTCCAGGTCAGAGGTCAGGCGTCCGGGAGGCAGGCAGCGGAGAGACGCCGGCCCGAAAAGAAGGAGGACTCGGACTGTGCCATATTGTAACCACCCCCCCCCTCCTCGCCTGAACCTGCACTCTCTTCCCCCGCCCCTGTCCAGAGCAGGTGACCTTCCTCAGCCCCGGGCCCCCAGGAGGAAGCGTGAAGACGATGGTAGGCTGGGAGAGGTGCGCTGCGCTGAGAGCCCACAGCTCCCAGACTCCTTCCACTGCCACGGTGATGGCGGGCCTGCTGGTTTCACCACTGTTTCACATCAGTGCTGTACCAGGAACGCACAAAATCTAGACCACAGCAGCCCACAGGGCACTGCGTTAGTCTTCATCCAGCAGGATCTCTTATTTCCAGCTTTTATATAACTGACCCTTACTAAGTTATTCGGCCGCCATCTGATTGAAAGTAACGTTTCCCGCGGAGCAGTGCACTTCCCTGACAGGACAGCTGAAGACCCCGTGGAAAAGGGAGGTCTTTGGGAAACTGTGTCCAAAGATGGACTAAGATCCCTGTGTAATGTCATTGTTATGGTTGCTGCGGAGCTCAGCAGGTTTCTGCCAGAAGGACTGGGCTGCCCCTGCTGTCTGATGCAAGGCCCAGGTTAGCAGTGAGTCATAGGCCTGGTGTCCGTCAGGTACTGGTCTTTCAACATGGTCAGCTTTTTCATACATGTTGTGTCTCACCCAAACGTTAAGTATTATTCCAAACGTTTGGGTTACCGCTTTAAAAATGGTTACTCTCCGTGCTCTCTGCACAGCAGTGAAGCATCCTGTGGTTAATAGCATTTAGAACGGTGATGCTGTAGCCTTCCACCCGGACACATGGACTGAATTTATGTCTGTTATGGTATCAGGTACCTGAGGGCGATCTGCATATGACCACATTTGTGGATTATCTTCATCCACATGAAGTGAAACTGCAAATGGAAGTACTCTTTACACCAAACTGCCCATAAAACATCACTTATTTTCCAGAATATTATATTTTTTCTTAAATGCAGGCTGTTAGGCAGATTGCTGTCAGGCCTCCAGAATGCCCCCCTAAAGAACTCTTAGAATAACTACCAGCCACTTGGCTTCCCAAACCATGTTTGCACTGTATCTGAAATCCTCAGCCTGCTCTTACAGCTAAAGTGGATTAAGACCTGAAAATAACCCAGACTTTTGTACAGTACTGTATATATGTGCGATAAGATCTCTGTCCATTGCCATCTCACCATGGGAGAGAACCACATAGTTACCCATCAGAAAAGAGGAATTTTACCTGCCAAAAATCTCCGTACCTTGGCCAGGCTTGGCCAGAGGTCTTCTCTGGTGTCTCTTCGCAGACAGTGTACCCACAGCGTTTAAATCGGTCACAGGAACAGTTGTAGCAGTGTTTTTTCACATCTCGGCTCACAGCTGCGAACCCTGTGCGTGCACACGGGAGAAGGAGGAAGAGCAGGCAGCCTCCTCCAGGCCACTCGTCATTTCACAGCGCCCTGTATTGGGAATCTGCACTGACTGAAGTAGGGTGGGGGGTGACCCTCGCCGACAGCAGGAGCAGAGAGCGCCCTGGCTAGAGAATCGCACCCATCTCTCTCAGCTGCGTTTCTCTAGTCTCGCGCTGCCTCTTGGGACATCAAGGTCCCAGTCAGCTAGTGACAGACCCCAGGATATACAGCTAAACCTGCACTTGGGCGAGCACCTTTACTGGTAAACTCATGTGCAGCTACAAGAATAGTCTCTTCAAACTTTACTTACTAGGCATCTGAACTAGAGGCATTGCAGCATTGAAGCGCAGTTTAACATGCAGTATTGATTCTGCTTAATTAATTAGATCTGCAGCTGTACTGGTTTCCCTTACCAGCAGCATTTCAAATGGAGAAAGATAGCCAGGATGTGGCTCCGTGGAAAACTGGTTTCTAGACCGCTGTTGGCAGTACAAGCCAGGCAACTGAATCCTCTTTCTGGCCCCAAGGGGTAAGTGCGATAGCTCATTGCACAACATGACAGGATCCATGCTTCTCGACAGTGATATAAGTGAAGCCGTGGTCTTGAGAACAGTGTAGGGACCTGCCGGAGGCTCGTAAGCACTGTAGCTAGAGAAACAGAGTGTCATTCCCTTGCTAGCAGGCTGGGTCTCTTCTGCTTTTGTAGCTAGAGGACCAGACGTTCTGTGGCCCTGCCTGGGACAGCCTGCCCCCTCAAGCACGATGGGAGCCCTCTGCCCCGAACCGCCTGGGGTATTTGGACTGTCTAGTCTTTCTTTAGTTACGGCTGGCACTGTGGACAGGCAAAGCAAAGGAAGTGACGTGGTTTAGGCATTCAGAAAGTCACACTCCGAAGTTCCCAAACTCTTCTGGCCTGGTAAAAACAAATCAGAGTGGTGTCAGGCAGATAGGTGAGACTTCGGTGAACCTGAAGATTGAAACTTTAGGAAAGAGCAACACATCAGAGAAGGGAACACGCAAGCATTTGGAAATCCTGTAAAAGCTTTCGGCCGTCTAGAAGTGCGAACATTTCTGTTAAAAAAAAAAAGCATTTAAAATACATCGGGGGCTGCATTTACTCAACACTAACTAGTCACAAAGATGTCCATGCTCCATCTTTTTACCAAGCTCAAGATTTCTTTGTATTTAATTTTGTCACCTCAATAAAAGAATGTAGAAGATTGCACGTTGGTTTTATTTTCACTTTATTATTCATTTAAACATCTTACATTTCATACAGCACGAGCTCCCGTTTGAGTGGGGCCCAGCAGATTGTAATGTTAATCATTAATAATCACCTTGAAAGATACTGTAAGGCAAGAAGAACAAAGTTCAGTGACTTTTCAGTGTTTAGTGACTTGCGAGAAGTTGAAACCAAATGAACAAGAGCTTCTGTCCTTACAAGGTCAGATAGCCACAGCTGCTAGGGATACAAACCGGTCAGACTCGCCCTGTTTGTACTGATATGACGCGTCATGGAAGATGCTATATGAAAAAAGATGGTCTTTGGATTAACCGGTCCGAAGGAGGGCATCATCCCCAGGCTGTCAGGAGTGCAGTCTCAACGGCGTTGACCACCAGTGGCTTTGCATCCCAGGAAACATGCGCAATATGTCCAAAGAACGGATAACTGTATCCCAAGTTACCTGGGGCCCACAGGGAGAAGCTGCTTTGCTGCTGGCTGAGCTACCCGACGTTAGGAGCTCCACAGGGCTCGAAGGGAGCTGGTGCCGATCCGAAGACTCGGCACGAGAGAGAGGTGCTCCCAGGTCTGCTCTACTCCCATGGGATCGTCCCGGGTACGAGACACTGCCTACGTGGAGACGACAGAGCTGAACGGGCAGCGCCGTTCCGATTTCCAGCTCCAGGTTCGGTTCTCATCCAGTACCGGGCAGAAAAGAAATCGAACATCACAGGGCGCACGGTGACGGATTCTCCAAAAGGGGGCGCACGGGTGAGCCCATGTCCGTGAGATTGGGGGTACCGTTTCTTAAGGCCGGGGATTTCCCAGGGCTGCCCTAGAGCTCGCAGGTCCGGCTCTGAGGCACGGGTACGAGTCATGAGGGTTGCAGAGCCGAGGCCAGCAGACTGAATACTGGCCACTTCAAAACAGGAGGGTGAACACACAAAACGAACCGGAAATTCCATGCGAAGAAAGGGAGAGCTAAAAATGTGGAAAAATTAATGTAATGGGACAAAAGCCAGAGCCTTCATCGGATATCTTGCAGGTGATTTTGTGAAGACGGAGTACTTCGAGTCTGTGCAGTGTTATTTTATTATTTCACATCCAGAAAGTACATGGGTGAGGTCGCCCGATTTCTTCGCCACAAGGACAGCATTAAAATTCATGTTTACAAGTAAAAAAAAAAGTATGGGTGGAAAAACACAACTGGTTAAGCTTTTATAAAAATTCAACAATACAACATAGGGAGAAAAATTTGTTCATGACAGTTTCACTGACCAGCCACACGGGGGCGCTGACAAACAAGTACAGCCCTGTTAAAAATCTGCTCCTCGGTGCTGGATCTCTTACTGCTGAACCTGAAGAAGCAGATCCATCCTCTCCTGCCATCCAATTCAGGCAACACTGAATCGCAAACTTAAAAACACTCCCTTTGTCTTGTGCATGACATACTCAGACATATTAAAAGCTCTGAAATCAAAACTGAAATACTGGAGCGAGACAACACCATTTAGACAAGCAGAACAGACGGATATATCTGACTCAAAACAATATTCTTTGCTTTTAAAACCTATAAATATTGAGTTTTAAATGTAATACCACAATTTAGCAATAACGATCTTAAAAAAAACAGAAAATCTCTCTAATTTGGCTACTGATCTTTTATTTTCCTAACCACACCAGCTATGGAGACTGCCATCTAAGATGCCCACCTCAAAACACTTGGCACTTTGGTCACTAAACGGGAAATAAGACAGGAAGCCAGTTATTAGAGAGAGATTTCTGTCCCTGACACATTGGCTCCACTGTTACCAGGCCTGCGAAGGAGTGAGTGCAATCCCTCCGAGAAGACGAGAGGAAGACGCATCTCGCTATTTTTCATCCTCTGCCCATCCAGGATGTGGCCCCTGTAGTGTCTCCACTCCACCACACGGGGGCGCCCTCTCTAGATCTTCTCCACGTAGTTGCCTGGAAACATGCCTTCCTTCCCCCTGAGTCTCCCGTACCACCAGCCTGAGGGATCTGGGGGTGAAGACAAGCAGGTTTCATCAGGAAGGGCATCAGAGTGGTCCTCTCCTTTCATTGAAGCAGTACAAGGTTTTAAGCTCAACCCTCGGCGCAGGTACAGAGATCACAACATTCACAGGAGCATGAAACTCTGAGAAGACCTGGAGAGGTAGGATGCTGGAAAGCTCAACCAATCGTAGAAGAGACGACAAAATCACAGGTGGCTGCACCTCCAAGGGTCAACGAAGATGCATTTCTTTTAGGGGTACCAGATAAAATAAATCGATGTTCATTTAAGCAAGCAGCTCCATCACCCTGCAGCTCCCAGCTGGCAGCCCCACTGGAGCTCAGCAGGTGTGAGCCTGCCGAGTACCTGGATGGGAGACTCCTGGGAAAGCTGAGGCTGCTGCTGGAAGAGGTGTTAGTGGGGCCAGTAGGGGGCGCTCACCCTGCTGTCTGTGTGGGTCCTAATGCCCCAGTATAGCGACGGAGACACTACTGTAAAAAAGGCACCATCCTTCAGATGAGATGTAAAACTGAGGTCCTGACTCTCTGCGGTCATTGACAATCCCAGTGCGTTTCTCAAAACGAGTAGGGGTGTTACCCCTGTGTCCTGGACAAATTTCCCCCTGGTCTTTACCCATCATGGCCTCCTAATAACCCCCCTCTCTGAACTGGCTTCATCACTCTGCTCTCCTCCCCACTGAGAGCTGGTGTGTGGGGAGCGGACTGGCACATCATCCAGGTGGGGCTGCACACTGGTGCTGGTGGAGGGGATCCCCATGACCTGTAAAGCGCTTTGAGTGGAGTGTCCAGGAAAGAGCGATTTAAAAATGATCTGTTACGCTGGAGGAGAGGCGTGCCTGTAAGGCTTTTTTTCATTTTTGCATTTCAAGTCCTCAGGCAACCTAATTACCTAATTAACCTAATTACTAACCTCCCCCACCTCTACAGCACTGCTGCTCTGAAGAAACCCAGGAACCCTGCACTGGCTGTCTGATACTGGAGTTAGATCACCCCAATCTAGAAACAGGTCTGGAGGGTTTCGATTCTGATTTTCCTCACTTCGCAACAGGGCTGATGAACGTGAAACTACTTCATCGCTCAATACCAGACGGCTCGTCGTTATCTTCTATCATGAAGCACTAATCAGTGGCATGGTTGCGAAATTTCACTTGGTTAGCTGCAACAGCTCCGTTTCAACCGAAATATCGACGCCCCCCTACAGATTTTTCCCCTGGCACCATCCCTGCCCATCTGTTAGTTTCCCTAAATATTGGTCCTAAAACAGCATGCCTACCAGTGGTGACACGTCAGCACATATACGTTCACTCGCTCAGTGGCATGAAGCTCATCAAGCAGGTCTGACAAACTCAGGCCTTCTGCTGTCTTGTGCGTGGCTTTAAATACTGAGAGTACCGTGGGCAAGATGACATTTCTACACAGCACAACAGCAGCGCCAGGTGTCTGTGGGGGCCCGCGGGTCGGAGATCCCTGGCACTGCTAGGACACGCCGCGCACCACTACCTTCGGTGAGGATATCGATGACATCGCTGGCGTTGAAGCTGAGCTCGTCCGTGTCCTGGGCATCGTAGGCGTACAGCGCCCGGCACTGAGGGCTCTTGGGTTTGGGCTTGGGGGCCGGTTTGGGGCGACCCACCCCCGGCACGGGCTTGGTCTCTTGGGAGCGCCTGCGATGCAACCTGATGGGGAGGAGGAGACACGTCAGAGACATGTGGCCGTCTGCAGAAGCTTGGCACCTCAACACTGAAGAAAGCAATGTCATGTCCCCTTTAGACATGAAAATGCTTGGAGGACAAGAAAATGGGTCATGTGTGTTCATTCTAATTTCCTGGTGCTGGCCAGAGGAGGAGCCTTGGGTCCTCTCAAGGTTTCTTCCTACTTTAATCTGAGGGAGTTTTCCCTTTCCACTGTCGCCTTAGGCGTGCTCACTTGGGGTCCAGGCCTTGCTTTGTGACCATGTCCGTTGTAAAAAGCCCTATACAGATAAAACTGAATTGAACTGAATTGAATTGAGAGTCCATAAAATCCATCTGGGTCCTCAAAACTCCAGAAGTGCTACATACCTTAACTGTATGTGCAGAAACTGCTGCTCTGCACTAAACCCTGAAACTCGAGGGTGAACTCTGGGGGAAAACTAAGTGGGGTCTTCATGCAGAGCAGGACACAGTGTGACCAAAGCCATCTGGAGACACCTCACTCAAGGTACAACAAGCACGACCACACCTGGGATGTGATCTCACAGTTCTCCAATAAGAAGAGCAAAAACTGCTTTCCTCACACTTCACTCAGTCCTAACAGGGCAACCAGCTTTGAAAAACTCAGCTGATGGGTTATACAAAAGCCGGTATCTCTATTGGCCGGAAACACAACAGACACTGATGCAGTAAGATGCAGTTTCCTGGGGTTTGCACTGGCCAGAGAAACAAGTGCACAGGAGATGATGCCTGATGTGCGCACTCGCTGTCGCCCCCTGGCTGCCTCTGGGCTGCACTGCGTCTCACAGCTCCGAAGCGGTACTGTGACGCGAAACACTCGCACGGGATTGCGAGAGGCTCTCAGTCTCTCTCACCCTGCCACTCCCTGTTCGGGCACGTTCATGAAGTCCATGTTGGGCTGGGGCCCCTGGTGCCGAGGCTGGGGCCCGCGGTGCCGGGGCAGGGTGGGCTGGTCCACGCTGCCCTGCCGGAGCAGGAGGGACTGGCGGGTGGAGGGCTGAGGGTTCCTGGAGCCGCGCTGCCTTGGTCCCGCGCCGTCGTTCCTGAGAGAGCCTGGCGGCCCGGGAGAGGAGAGACAGGGTGAGCAAGGCAGCGAAGTTAAACCAAACACTGGCGTGCAGGAAGGCCACTGCAGTGTTCCCCCCCTCCGGAAAGATGGAAATTGGTTGAGACTGTTCCACCCCTAGAAAACAAAATCGATTGGTGGGAAGAAGCTCCGCCCACAGGTGACCTCACCATCCTGATCTCAAGAGCTCCCCCTGCTGCTGACTCGCTTATAATCCTGGGGGGACACCCGTTCACCCCTCGAACGGCACTTACCTTGTGCGTACCGTCCCGCGCTGGGGTTCTGGCTCCCCAGATAGACGCTCTTCCTCTTGTCCTTTCGGGTCGGGCCTACGGCAAAAGGCAACAGGGCAGGGGCACAGAGTCAGAGACGCGGACAGAACCCGCCCCCCCCACCCTGCTCCAGAGCTCGGGCGCGAGATCAGACTCCCGCTGTACAGCAGTCCGAGCCGCCCCGGGGTTTGAGGTCCTGCAAACAGGCAGACAGGAGTACTGACCCCGCGTCACTAAATCACTCCTTTAACTGCCCTGTTTGTTCATGCTGCCATTTCCGACATTAAACATCATTTCATTTCTTCCAGATGTCGGCTTCTTTTCTATGAAGTTTAAAGAAATGAAGGCAATAATTAACGAATGTACCTTCTGCAACTCAACTCAACTTCTGCAATACATTTGATCTTGGGTTTTCACAAGGTAAAGGAAGGACTCTTTTTTTCCCCCCAGTCTAAAAGCAATCATTTCTCTACTGAAAGCCCCAGCTGTTCTGTGTTGCCAGTCAGTGTTAGCCCAACAGGGAGAAGGAGGGATCTGTGGACACATGTCCCACCCGCCTTCCTGTCTGTGAGCTCCCAGAGTCCAACGGGGGGGTCCAGGCCGACCGGAGGAGAGGCGCAGCTCTTGCTGCGATCCCTGCAGTGTCCCTCCAACAGCAGAGAGCACCCCGACAGGCAACACCCCAACACCGGCGGGACTCAGCCAGCTGGGCCCTGCTTCTTGGGGATTGACTGGGTTTGACTGGGGCTCCACTCCGCCGGGCTGGAAATACTCCTGCTCCAACGCCCAGAGGATCCCCAGAGATTACAAGAGGAAGATCAGCCCCCCACGTTGCTTGGATGATCGGTAGGGAATGAAAACGATGGGCATGATAAGTGCTTATAAACTGCCCCCGTATCTGCGATTAACTCTTAATCACTATTCCGTTTGAGAAAGACCTCGGAGTGACGTGGGAGGCGAGAGACTCACGGGCGTTTTTGGGCAGGCCGGGCCCGATGCTGACAGTCAGGACCTTCCCGCTGGGCTTCAGCACGGCCTCGTCCCCGGGCCCCGGCGTGAACTGGATCTGCCGGGACCCCGAGGCCCCGAACGGACCCCAGCCCCCCTTCTTCACCTTGAACTCCAGCCTGGGAGGAGAGGGAATGAGACGCAGGCAGGACGAGTGAGCGCAGTGCCAGGGGAACACAGGACAACAGACTGGCAGAGGGCAAAGCTGGGTCAGAGAGTGTGTCTGAGAATGAAAAACTCTCAGACAGGCAGACAGGCAGACAGGCAGACAGGCAGACAGGCAGACAGGCAGACAGGCAGACAGGCAGACAGGCAGACAGGCAGACAGGTCTGGGGCCTGCACACTCACAGGTTGTTGAACTTGAGGGGCAGTTTGCGCTGGCAGCTCTCCTCGTAGCGCTTGTACAGCAGGCTGAGGAACTCCGTCTTGAAGGTGCTCTGGAGGACACTGTCATAGCGCTCCTCGTGGATGATGAAGAAATCATCTTGTAGGGTGCTGGAGACGAGAGTGAGTCCATCTCAACTTCCTTAGGCTTTGCAAGGAGCGTAAAGGTGGGGTTGCCGGCTTCCATCGTATGAAAGTATTTAAAAGACTCTTGCGCTGATGCAACAAACATATCAACTGCAGGAAGAGCTCCGCAGGGACACGCCGTTACAGTGACTGACCGGTTCATTGGTCTAGCAGGTTCACTGCTCTCCAAGCTCTTTCGTTGACAGTGTTCTGTGACATTTTTTAACTCTGACAGTGGATGTCTCTCTCAGAACACTGCGCGAAACAAGTCTGAGAAACCTACTGACATTTGCACCATCCGAGTGCACAATACTTTTAAAAAGCAGCACGGAGGGGCACCAGGAGGCAGTGTATAAGGGGGTAGAGCACTGTTCAGGTTGGGGCAAGATTAGATGAAGAGGGGCTTCTCTCAGATTTTGACAAGACAGGGAATCCTATGCCTGGAGCCTCACATCAGTGAAAGAGTCGACTCTTCTGCAAGGCATCTTGGAGCACATAGTGTGTCAGAGGACAGCAGGTCACCTCAGAGCCCATAGGGGGTAAGAGCTGAATGGATCAGTAGGTGGGCATGTTAGAGGACAGCAGGTCACCTCAGAGCCCATGCGGTGTCAGAGCTGAATGGATCAGTAGGTGGGCATGTTAGAGGACAGGAGATCACCTCAGAGCCCATAGGGGGTCAGAGCTGAATGGATCAGTAGGTGGGCATGTTAGAGGACAGCAGGTCACCTCAGAGCCCATGGGGTGTCAGAGCTGAAATGCTTTGCAGGTGGACATCAGAGCTGAATTCAACTGGCAAATCCAAACCGCACGAATGCATAATATAAAGTAAGGATTGAAGATGAAAAAACTGAAGGAAAGAAAAATGTCTGGGTTGGTTTCAGCATGAGACGTCCACGATCTCCAAGCCCGATGTGGTTCAAGGACGCTCATGGCCGCTGTTAAAGAGTATTCATCGGTCACCCATACCTGAGGGAGACTGACTGCACCTTCTCCACCTCAATCTTCCGCTTCAGCACCTCCTGGATCTGGCCCTTTTCCGGGCCCTGTTTCACCTTCTCTCGCCCAATCAGGTAGAGGAACTTGGAGGTCAAGATGAGGTCACGCTTCACTGACTGAAGGGGGTGGGGGGAGGAGAAAGGTCAAGAGGTCACACAACAAACGTGTTAAGCAGCATCTCCCACCGAACCGCAGGTCTTTTCCCACCTTAATTCTTAATAATAATAATAATAATAATAATAATTGCTTATACTTATATAGCGCTTTTTCTGGACACTCCACTCAAAGCGCTTTACAGGTAATGGGGATCCCCTCCACCACCACCAGTGTGCAGCCCCACCTGGATGATGCAACGACAGCCATAGTGCACCAGAACGCTCCCCACACATCAGCTCTCAGTGGGGAGGAGAGCAGAGTAATGAAGCCAATTCATAGAGGGGGATTATTAGGAGGCCATGATTGATAAAGGCCGATGGAAAATTTGGCCAGGACACCAGGGTTACACCCCTACTCTTTTCGAGAAACGCCCTGGGATTTTTAATGACCACAGAGAGTCAGGGCCGGTTTTACGTCTCATCCGAAGGACAGCGCCTGTTTACAGTATAGTGTCCCCGTCACTACACTGGGGCATTAGGTCCCACATGAGCCGCAGGGTTAGCGTCCCCTGCTGGCCCCACTAACACCTCTTCTTTTAAGGCTTAGTCATAAAACAGTGGCTAGAGTGGCAAGCAGAAACTGAGAGGACAAGGAGTTAGGATTGAAATCAAGAAGTGTTTCTTTACAGAGACAGTTGTGGGGGGCCGGAAAGCTACCACTGCTATAGAAATGAAGTTGGTTGCCGTGGGATCCCTCAATAAGCTAATGGCAACGAGAGAGATGACCTCCTCTCATTTATAACTCTGTTTTAACAGTACTAACACGTACATTTTGGGAGTGTACAACTGAGGTTCATCTGCCAGTTTTCATTCCAGCCCTCATCCAAAATTCAATTAGACAATTCCTGGCTTGCACTAACATAGCCTTTTTCCTTCCCACTAGAACCTAACCCGAGTTTGCATACAGACAAATCTACTCTCCAGGATCAGAGACCACTGTTTAAATTATTTAGCAGTGTCTGTGCTGGAAGCTCTGGGGGTCTGTGTTCAATTAGTAGTGCCTGTGCTGGAAGCTCTGGGGGGGGTCTGAGCATCTGTGCTGTGTTCGATTAGCAATGCCTGCTGTCCCAGGAGTAGCGCTCTCACCTTGAAGCGCCGGTCGTACTTCACCACCACATCCGCAAAGTCGATCCTCTCCCTCCGGCCCACAAACTGCCGGATCTCGGGGTGGTTTTCGGTGCCGATGTAGTCGCCCATGAAGTTCCGGTTGATGCTGTTCTTGCGTCGCTCCTTCTTGTTCAGCAGGATGTCTGAGGCTGCGGGTGGATGGGACAGCAGAAAGAGACATGTGAAGTACAGTCTTCACCCAGGAACGCACCATCCTGACTGTGAAATCACACCGTCCCTGTACTGTACAGGACTATACAGGACTGTAGCTTTGGGTACTGGAAGAGCAGTGGAGATTTCACTGCTTTTACTCCAAACTCAACCCGACTCTGCAGCACAGCCAGATGAGCGGTGGCTCTGTGGCTCAGGATCTGCGCCTGGGGCTGGAAGGTTGCTGGTTCAAATCCTGCAGCCGGCAGAGGAATCCTACTCCATTGGGCCCCTGAGCAAGGCCCTGAACCCCAACTGCTCCAGGGGCGCCGTATAAATGGCCGACCCTGCGCTCTGACCCCCAGCTTCTCTCCCTGTCTGTGTGTCTCATGGAGAGCAAGCTGGGGTGTGCGAAAAGACAAATTCCTAATGCAAGAAATTATATAGGGCTAATAAAGTGATCTTATCTTATGAGTTCACAGCCAAGGCGAGACCCAGCAGGAGAACACCACTGACTGCCCACCACTGTGCCGCCAGGTAATGATACTATAAAGCACAACTGGTAGAAAAGTGACTGCGGAGGCATCTCCATTAATGCAAGTCACCTGCTTATGTTGAAATTATTCAGGGTAGTTTACCAACTGGAAAAACAAAACAGGGGGGCAGGGGAAAGATTTTCTCTGCTGTGTTTGTGTCTCATCATTTTTGTGGTTGGTGTTGTGCCAGAAGCTCACTGCATTACTCCTGCAGCTGGGAGCTGCAGGGTGACGGAGCTGCTGGCTCCTGTGCGTCTCCTTCAGTGTTCTCCCGAAGAGGCCGTTTTCGTCAAATCAAACTCATCTCAAACCTTCACTGGACGGCGCTGCGACTCCTCGCTTCCCTACAGTCTGCAGCCCAAGGCAGGGCTGAGGAAAGCCTGCTGTAGTGCTTCAGGGGACAGACAGGGGGCGCCGCCGCCGCAGGTCTCACCTTCCTCCCGCATGCGGACGTACTTGCGCACGGCGATGTGCTTGCGCCAGGCCTTCTGGATGACCCGGGCGTAGCCATTGTACTTCCTCTCCCTCATCTCCTCCAGCAGGAACAGCTGAGGAGAGACAGTGGCATCACTGCATGGCTGCCCATGGGCCTCCAGGGCAGAGATCTGAGGCTTATTTAATCTAAATAACAGTGTTCTCTTCCCGAGCTTTCAATGCTAGTGTAGCAGGAGATGTGTGCTTTAATTCTCCGGCCCCTCTCTTAATTGTGCCATTGCAGAAGAACACCATTGCTTTCTTAAGAAACTACAAAAGCAAAACTTTGAAGAGAAGCATTTCTTCCACTCGGAGAGAGTGCTTGATCTTCCCCTGTGCTTCAGTTAAGAGCTCGACAAAACTTAAGGACACAATGAACCCAGTGGATCTCACCCTGGGGGTGCAAGATGCCCTTTCTGGGGGGGGTGTGAGACGGGCCAAATCTTTTCAGAAAGGTCAGTCAATCACTTAAAAGACAAATTAAGCACAGGACCGCAAGTACAACTACTTTGTTCATCAAAACTCGGCATTTTAAGATGAGCTTAAAAAGTGTGCAATTTTTGATGAATTCTTCATCGAACTGCAAAAATAAAATTCACTGGATAATTCTCTCTCTTCCACCCTACAGTAATGCTACATCTCAGGGTTAAAGAACTGACCTACTTCGACCACTTGTGATCAGGGGTGTGAGAACCCGTTTTGAGAGCCAAAGGGGTTCAGGCCACAGTCCGGCTCGAGAAACTGCCGGATTAACTGTTTCTTCCCGGGTCTGTCCGATTTCCCTGCCCAGCGCCGTCACAGGGTGACGGGAGTGAACAGCGGAGTGTGGGTGGGTGTTCGTCGGGCTGAGAGCACTGCTGCCCTGGTCTCCTCTGGTCTCTCGCGCCCGAGACTTATTTTTAATGGGCTCCCACTGTTACGGCCCTGTGCGTCAAACATACAGGCGTTTCCCGTGTTCAATCTCCAGAACCTCCAGAACCGTGCTGGCGAGATTTAGCGCCCGGCGGACCCCCCGCTCACCGACTCGGGCGCCTTGATGAACACCTTGCTCTTGCCCAGCTGGTACTGGTCCTGGTCCATGTTGACGGAGCGCAGCAGGTGCAGGACCCCCTGGCGCTGCTCCCCGCGCCACTGCGGCCACGTCTCCCGCGTCAGGATGGCGTACCTGCGAGGGCGTCACTTAGTCGCGCGCCGAGACGAAGCGGCCGGTCGCATCGTGCGTTCGGCGCGACACTCCGTCATCCACCTATTTCTTATTATCCGTCTTATCCCATTGTCTTACTGCTATGCCGCTGGAGAGATTAAGTTAGGGCAGACAGCCCCCCCCCCCGACACGCCCACCTGTCAGAATTGTGCAGATGGGAAAGGGGGCGGGGCCAGTTGTGTAGGAGGGGGTAAGGGGCGGGGTCAGTTGTACAACCCAGGGGAAAGGGGAGGGGTCAGTTGTACAACCCGGGGGAAAGGGGAGGGGTCAGTTGTGTAGGGGGGAAAGGGGCGGGGTCAGTTGTACAACCTAGGGGAAAGGGGAGGGGTCAGTTGTGTAGGAGGGGAAAGGGGCGGGGTCAGTTGTACAACCTAGGGGAAAGGGGCGGGGTCAGTTGTACAACCTGGGGGAAAGGGGCGGGGTCAGTTGTACAACCTGGGGGAAAGGGGCGGGGTCAGTTGTGTAGGAGGGGTAAGGGGCAGGGTCAGTTGTGTAGGAGGGGTAAGGGGCGGGGTCAGTTGTGTAGGAGGGGTAAGGGGCGGGGTCAGTTGTACAAACTGGGGGAAAGGGGAGGGGTCAGTTGTGTAGGAGGGGTAAGGGGCGGGGTCGGTTGTGTAGGAGGGGTAAGGGGCGGGGTCAGTTGTGTAGGAGGGGTAAGGGGCGGGGTCAGTTGTACAAACTGGGGGAAAGGGTCATGGTGGGGTCACCTGTGCAGGGGAGAAAGCGGGTGGTGTCAGTCCTACCTGTGCAGGAACTTGCTGAAGACGCGGCGGAAGGCGTAACCGGCTCGGCGGACCCGGATGTTCTCCCGCAGGCCCAGGTACTCCACCTGGTGCTTGACGCGGCTCTCCTCCCAGTCCCGCGGGCGCTTGGTCTCGTTGGGCTTGATGCAGCGGATGTAGTGGGGGGTGCACTTCATCAGCGTCTGCACAAGGTTATTGGCCTGTTTCTGTTGGCAGGAGGGGAGGCTGTTCAGAGGAGATCAGGTGGGGGTTCCCCCCCCCTGCCTGCTGCAGAACTGCACCAAACTGCGGGCCTGGAAGGCAACCCTGAAAATGCAGCTAGATGGTCGCTACCTGTCCAGCCTCTGTAGCTTTAGCCCTACTCTCAGCAGGAGCATGCTGTGTATGCAGAGATGGGGCTTTAATCAAGCTTCATAGCTCAGACAGAGAACACCTGACCTGGGACAGAACACCAAGCACAGACAGGAGCACGCTCAAACATGCCATACTCTGCGAACATGCTAACACACGCAGGGGGTCGCACAGAGGGCTCGGATTTATTCCTTGGGCGCAGGACAGGCCAGACGGTTGGATCTGGGGATCTGGCGATCTTACCTTAATCTTGCTGCTGGCCGTGGTGGGGCGCCCCTTCTTTTCAGCGTCAAGGTTTTCGGGGAACAGGTCCTTAATGAATGGGCTGAGAGGAGAGCACACAGAACAGGGGTGATGTGCATCCCGGCGTTCTCCACACGTTTGAGAACTGGCCAGTCTGCTGCTGCTAATCGCAGGCACTGGCCTTGGAACATCAGCAGCCTTCGACCTCCGAGCAGGGAAGCCGACTAGCGCACTAGATGATCGCCACGAGTCTCTCTCCACACTTACAATTCGCTGCTCTGCATGAGCTCGATGAGGTCGCTGAACAGCACATCCCGGTTTCTCTCGCAGAATCCACTGACGTCGTACGACACCTGGAAATGATGAGGGGGAGGAGATACTACTCTTATTACTGTAACTCCAGTATAACTCAAAAGAATCAGTGTAACTCCCAGCCTGCTGGGGTGTCTAAATCCACATTGAAGAAACTACAGAAAGTCCATAATTCAGCTGCCAGACTCCTGACCAGGTTGAGTGAAAGTGATCACGTTACTCCTGTCCTGGAGTCCTTGCACCTCTCCTGCTGCTTCCCAAACCTCTGGAATTCTATCCCTAGGGATATCAGAGAGTCTTCTGCCCTGAGCTCCTTCCTCTTCAGAAGGGCCTTTATTGCACTGGTTCTGTCTGCTGCCCCTTTGCTTTCCTACTGCATCCCAAACCGTGAGTGTAGCTGTGTGATTCTGCTGTCTCCTCCCACTGTGTACTTTGTCTGTAAAGCGCTTTGAGAAGCCACTTTTAAAAGCGCTTTTTTATCCAATAAGGTTCGTTCTTATTAAGAGGACGACCTCGACAGGCTTCTGCCCCTGCAGGCGCGCCCCAGATTTCCTGCAGGCCACTGAAGGAAGATGCAAGGAAAGAAAGGCAAGGAGATGTCTCCAGAGGTGTGCCGAAAACCCAGACCTCGAACCTGATGTGGAAGGCAAACAGTGCTCAGATGCAGCTGACATCGAAGCAAAAAAAAACAACAACCAAACACCATCCATCTTTATGGGTGGGTCACACTGGGATCGCTGGGGGCCAGTTCAGCCAGTACTGATTCCCAGTGTTTCACCCTGGAGAGCAGGCAGAGGGCGGCAGTGTGTGCTCGGGGGGCGGTCCTCTTGCCTTGCCAGCGTAGTGGTGCACGATGAAGCCCTTGTTCCAGCTGTTGAAGTGCTCGTGGCTGCCGATCTGCATCTGCAGCTTCTGCAGCAGCGTCTGGTCCGCCCCCTCGCCCTTGGCGTGCATGGTGGCGCACACGTCGTCTAGGATGCTCATGACGCCCGGGGGATTCTGGGAAGAGAAGGGCGAGCGAATCAAGCGGGGATCCTGGAGCACCCCTTTGGATCCCAAAATGCACTCACGCACCCCCTGAGCACAAACCATTGAAGCAGCTCAGTGCTTTAAAGCTTAGATAGATTGTGATATATTTCATTTCACAGTAAAAGTAATAATAGATCCCCACTGAGACCTAATTTCAGTTTATGAGGGAATATACAGTAATAATTCTGTGTGGACTATTGTGTTGTTTGTTGTGTTTCTCATTAAACAATTGTATTTTCTTGTATAACCCCACCCCCCCCATACCTGCTGGCATAATGTAGTTTATTTTGTATGTATTTTACAGATTTTTTTGGGGGGTGGATGGGCTTTGCGATATGGGCTGAGGAATACAGACTCACCACTTTGCTCTCTATGAGGTCACACACCACCTTGTTGTTGAAATAGTCAATGGGCGTCCAATGGATTCCTTCCTGCACGTACTCCTCCTGCAAGGCAGCAGAGCACAGATCCATCAGCCTGATCGGGGCAGCAGAGCACAGATCCATCAGCCTGATCGGGGCTGAAAACACTACAGCTGTGGCAGCACTACAGGCTATGAGAGGGAGAAGCACGTGGATGCAAATAAACATTTTGCGTCTGTAGAATTGAGGGAATTCTGCTCAATACTGGACATTTATAAGGTCTGTCCTTTAACTAGAGGTGTCCAGCACAGTGGGTCTGCAGCACTCCCAGCTAGAATGGCAATCTGATGATTTTCTTAATTTTTTGAGTGTGCTTTACGGACATTTAAAAGTTAAAAGGATACTGTAGAGTTTAGATAAACGACGTATTAAGCCTGTCCTGGTAGTTAGGTACTTAAGCTAATTAATTATCGCCAAACTTGGCTGGAATGAAAGAAAAAACACAGCAGATCCTGCAGGATCCCAGGAGTGGAGTCTGATATTCCTGCTCGAACCGTGACCCGGACTGCTCACAGCTCCCAGACCCGGCAAACCACACGGCCCAGACTGGAACCAGCAACCAGCAACCCCCCTCCCCAACCAGGGGGTACATCCTGCCCCAGGAGAGACCAGGGGGCCACCCCCTCTGTCCCCAGCACCCAGAGACCGCCGAGAAGCAGCCCTCCCCCAGCTGACTGAGGCCCCACCTGCTCGGCCTTCAGCGTCAGCTCGATGAAGATCTGCTGGAGCTTCTCGTTCACGAAGTTGATGCAGAACTGCTCAAAGCCGTTTTTCTACGAAGAGAAATCCGGGTTAGTTTGCAGCAAAACAGGGCCGTTGGGATTTTGAACGGTTTGGTTTTATTCTCCTCCCACCAGGCGCTTAAAACATTAGCTGGTCTGTTCCACCACCTACACCAGGAGTGATGAAATGGTAACCGTCATGGTACACATGGACGATGACAGTGGCCAGCAGGAGGCGCTCAAAGATTCCTGAAAGCTATCCAAGGGCTCAAACAGAGGAAAGTGAGCCAGGCGTGGTCTTGGAAATCCCCAGTCCAGCAGGTCACCCTACAATCCACAATTTGTAAAGAGCTGGGGCTCGTGGGATTGGATCGGGGCTCATGGGATTAATCAATTCAGCAGTCCGGCGAAGTCAGAATCTGCTCTGCACGGTCACTGGCTCGAGCTTGTTTTACAAAGAGCCAGGTGTGAACAGTGCGCCACTAAAAAAAAAAAAAAAAAAAGCAGAGCATCAGCCAGAGCCGGAAAAGAGGGGTACCGACCTCGAAGATCTCAAAGCCATAGATGTCCAGCACTCCGATGTTAAACTCCTCATGGTCCTTCTGCATGGCTTTGTTAATGGCCTGGGAAGCAAGGGAGAACAGGAGAGGAGAGGTGGGACACTCCAGGACAGAGGCAGAGAGGGCAGAACGGCACTGCCAACAGCACTGAAGAGCACGAATTGTCAAGAGGGCTGCAGGAGGCGCTAAAGAGCAAGACCCATCACTGTTATTGGTACTGTACAGCAGCAATGGTCCGAACTTTGTATCCTGACAACCAACCACGATATGAAGAAATACACCCACTCAAACAGCTGCTGGAGTTCATTCCAGCTGAGCCTTATTACACAACTGGAGCCCTAACTGGGTTCATCTGACCCGTCTAACTCTAACTCTCCGACATGTGGCTGTTGTCTGCACTGTGCAAGTCCAGGCGTCGGAGCAGAAAAACAACTTGCAGACGTTCCGATCGAGCTGCTGAGGACGGTGAGCTGGGCTGGAGTGAAAGCCAGCAGGAGGGGGGACCGGTCACTCACGTCCACCAGGTAGTCGAAGAGCCGGGAGTAGAGGGCCTTGGACAGGGCGTCCCGGGTGAAGGCGGCCTGCTCGGTGTTCAGGGTGACGTCGATGGTCTCCGACTTGCCTCCCCACTTGCTGTCCATGGTGCGGCTGGTCAGCTTCTCCTTCAGCCGGCCCTGCTCGATTCCCAGGAGGTAGGCCGGGAAGGCCAGGACTGCGGGACGGAGCGGAGCAGCGCGCAGGGTCACCCAGCAGGAGTCAACGAACTCATTAAGTCATTAGCTCACTCGTTAACTGATTAAGGGTCAGTTCATTCAAGTCCTAATGAGAGTCAAGTCCAGCAACGGAGAGGATATGAAGACCCGGGCAGCCCCTGGAGCTGCTGTTTCTACAGCCGCAGGCAGAATTACAGTGGGCACAGAGACGGGTGGCTATGAGGGGCAGTGCTGGGTACTGCACTGGCACAGGTCGGCTGTCTCCGGCCCTGGAGCGGAGGGACAGCACAATTTTCCCATCTTTCACTCAATCATATTATATTCATAAGCATTCTAGAGGCAACGTCTTCCACTTCCAGGCTGGAGGACACGAAACTTTATTAACAAAGGCTTGAACGAAGAAGACTACGAGGGCACCTGTTACCAGTATTCAGATTCCCCAAAGGCCCTGACAGAGCCACCCTACGGGATCTCGCTAGACCAAAGGGGAAAACACAAACCAGGGACCACAAGTGGAACTACATGGGTGTGTGTTTAAGATGGGAGTACAGGAGGCTCTTCTTTACACAAAGAGGTGTGGGAGCGGGGGACAAGGTACCCTGACACTGCTGTTGGAAGTCAATACCCTGGTTTCGTTCAAGAAACCGCTGGATATGATGCTTGGATAACTAGCAAACAGACCAGATGGGCTAAACGGTCTTCTCTTGTTTCTAATGTTTATGTTTTTATGCAGGGACACATAACACAAAGAAGCCAGCAGCCATATCACCCTGCAGCTCTCAACTGGCAGCCCCACTGAAGCCCAGCAGCTGTGAGCCTGGCCAGTACCTGGATGGGAGACTCCTGGGAAGCTATGGTTGCTGCTGGAAGAGGTGTCAGTGGGGCCAGTAGGGGGCGCTCACCCTGCGATCTGTGTGGGTCCTAATGCCCCAGTATAGTGGTTGGGACACTATACTGTAGAAAGGTGCCATCCTTCGGATGAGACGTTAAAACGAGGTCCTGACTCTCAGTGGTCATTAAAGATCCCCGGGAATTTCTCATTAAGAGTAGGGAGTTATCACAGTGTCTGGAACAAATTTACCCCCTTTGGCCTTTACTGTCGCCTCCAAATTGACCCCGTGTACGACTGGCTTGCACGTGCCCTACGATGCACTGGCGTCCCATCCAGGGTGTACCCTGCCTTGCGCTCGCTGCCTGCTGGGAAGGTTCACGCATCCCGCGACACCGTACGGTACAAAGCAGTTTGGCAAATGACAGGAGATGGCACAGAGACAGGGGAATGGCGCAGACAGGGCTTCGTGACAGTACTGTGTGCGGTGCTGTGGGTCTGTCCCGTGTGGGTGTGGGTACGGCGCCCGGTGTCTTACAGTCCTCGCTCTCCACCACGGCGTAGTTGCCCTGCTCCTGGAAAGTGATGTTGCCCAGGTGCAGGATCCCGGCCACGAGCTGCAGGACGGTGGCCTGATCATCCGGGCTCAGCCCCACCACTGTCATGGCGTTCTGCAGGAAAACGGCACAGGAGGGTTCCTCGTTAACCCAGACACCTGCCTGACGCAAGGACTTTCCAAACCCGGCAGCGGAGAGACCTGTGTGTCCGCAGTTTTCCACTACAGCTCAGCTCTTTAGGACCTAAACCAACTTTGTTTGACTCATACGGACCTAATGCCACCTTTTCTCTGCACGACAGGTGCGGATGCTTTGAAGAGACCTAGAGAGCCTACAGACGTGCCAGCACGTCAAGACTGGACCGGTTCATTCACTACGCAGGTCAGACTGTGATGCCGCCTGCTAACCAGCAGGGGGAGGGAGAGAGGCACTCCTACCGCGGTCTCGCTGAACTCCTGCTTGTCGTTCACATCCTCCACAGTGTAGGTTCCTGACTGGTTGAGGTAGTAGTAATAATCGGGTGTGGTGATGCCCAGGTTCTCCCTCTGGTCTTTCGAGGCGCCGTTCAGGAGCTGTTGGGGGTCAAATTCAACCACGTTGACACATTTAACAACGGCCGTACGACCCTCATCCAGGCTTTTCACTAGAGCAAATTTCTTCCCCGATCACGGACTTATCTCCGCAGCCCTGGCCATCCGAACCGAGCCTGATCTGAAAACACTTCCCGTCGGCCTGTGTGATGACAGCAGCCAACTGGCGCATCACTCTCAACCGAACTGTCAGAACTTACACAAAACCTGACAGAACATGGTGGCCCAGAGATGAGCATTGCTGCCTTGCAGTGTTGGGGGCCCTACGTTCAATTCCTGGGGTGCTACCTTCTTGGAGCTTGTGGGTTTCATTCCCACAGACCAAAGACTTACTGTCAGGGTAACTGGCATGTGGGGAAAACCAGCCCTGGTGTGTGTGTGCGTGCGTGCGTGCGTGCGTGCGTGCCCTGTGATGGACTGGTGTCCCATCCAGGGTGTACCCTGCCTTGTACCCGTTGCATGCTGGGATAGACTCCACCTCCCCCGTGACCCTGTGACCCTGTACTGGATAACGTAGTTGGAAAATAGACGGATCCCACCCCTGGACTCAGCACATCACTGTACAGACCCCGGAGTGACCGAAAAGCATCACTCTTTACAGACTCCTTTTGCTTAACACACTGCCTGATATTGTCTGGAATTAGCGTTACTGCGCCCTTGATACACCTCCAGCGAGCGGACTGGCGGCTGGAAGACTCTCTCCCAGGGAAGCACCGGACCTGGTAGTAGATGTGGAAGTTCCTCTCTCCGCGGTTCTGGCTGACCACTCGCGACTTCTCCAGGAGGAAGTTGGAGATCTTGCCTCCATCGGGTTCCCCCCCGCGGCTGAACTGGATTTCAAAGTACTTCCCCTGCGGACAGATGCGGCGAGGGGCGGGTCAGAGACCTGTGGCCGGGCACTTGGCGATGCTGCTCAGCTGTAGGCGACCTACAGATCTCTCAAGAGCTCATACCGGGTCTTTACAACAGCAACACCCCCCCCAGAGTAACCAGTCCAGGGACCTCCAACGATCCCAAATTAAAAACATCAGACTGGACTTTGGGGGCATTTGGGAATGACCAGCAGTATTAAGAAAGGGCCACTGGGACGCAGGATGATTGAAGTTCACTTCTGAAGTTTTGATCGATTCTGGTGGTTTGATGGAGGCTGGCTGTCTTTTGAGTTGAGAATCGTCTCACTCATGCCCCCCTGATCTCTGGGGGTCTGCCTAAAGCCGCTGTTTTGAAATGGACTATTTCTCAGTGGCAATGCTCCAGTCGACTGAGCTATGGAAATGATCACACAGTGGGGCACTAGAGGAAGAAGAAACGTCTTCCTTATAATCTTCCCGCTTTGGGGCAACGGCTAGCCGGGTCTTTTCAACTGATTAGAAGCGCTCCGTTATTGGGGATCCCGAGGTGCCGGAAGAGCTCCTTGATCCAGGTGTTGGGAGCCTGGAGCCCGGTCTGTGTGCTGTCCCAGCACGTCTCTGGGCAGCTGTGACTGGGACGTCCCACACGGCAGTATAGGATGAGCCGACTGCCATTAGGATAGGCCCGGGATTAGTCAGCCAGGGGACCCCCAACCCAGGGGTGACGCCCGAGATCCACCAGCTACCTGCAGGCGCCCAGCGATGTCAAAGAGGACCGAGCAGCTCCTCCGCCACCCGCCACCGGGGGGGCGCTGTGGCCACTCGCAGCTCGCCCAGTGAGGAGCGGCCCAGCAGGTGGGCGTGTCAGAGGAGGGGGAGTGTTTGTGCGCCCTTCCAGTACAAGAGCACATGGCGGATCCCATATTGGGTGGTACCTTCTAAAACAGGAACCTGGTGTTCCTATTATTTTAACACTGTGTTAAACACGGATTCGGCTCCAACGTCCCGACCGACCAGAAGAGATCAGGCAGACTTACGAAACGGCTGGAGTTGTTGTTCCGGACGGTCTTGGCATTCCCGAACGCTTCCAGCAGGGGATTGGATTTCAGGATGATGTCCTTGACTTGCTGCGAGAGGGAAGAGGGGACCCAGCGAGACAGAGTTAAAAAGCAGCAGTACAGGGTTCCCTCCACATTTCACCCAGCTCCCCACCTGGTAGGCTGGGCGACCTGGTCAGCTGAACCGCTTCTGACCTGGTTTGTCTGACCCTGCGCCCACTGACCGAGTCTTACTTTAGCGGCTGTGATCACCGATAAGAAAGCTGCCACTTCGGTGTAACTTCTGATGGCATCAGACAGGACATACACCCATGCCCTCTCCCTGCACAGAACCAGCCGAGTCACCTTTACATTTCTTGACGCTGTCCAAACCCATTGGTCCCATTGAGCCAAGAGTGGTATTTGCTTCGTTAAGCGGTGCCAGGCTCATCAGGCCCAGTCTGGCTTGGTTGCAGCAGGTTCTGGAGTCCATGCACGAGTGGCCGCAAAGCCAGACCCCCTCCCACCCTCTGACCTTTGCTACCGCCCCGTTTGTCCCCTTACCTGTACTTTGGGGCCCCCGCCTGACACTTTGGAGATGTAGCTCATGATGTACTTGGCTGCCACGGTCTTCCCAGCACCACTTTCCCCACTGCAATCGGAGCACAGCAGACAGGTGAACAGGTGCTCAGCGCAGCCGAGGAAAGAGACTGGAGCACAGCACACGCCTGACAGGACAACACGGATCCCCCACCCCCGACCTCTCATCGCATCCAGGTGAGGAGGTGGCCGAACTGACAGCGTGTATGATATAACCCGCAGCACGTGGATCAAGGGAAATCAGGTCACAGGGAATTTCAGAAACCACACTGTTCATACATGCTTCAAACATGTTCATACGTGCTTATGAACGGAGAAGGGGGCCACGAGATCCCGATATGAAGCACACGTAGACAACAAAAGGATCTGGAGGGCTCGAGACCAAAACTGCTGTCCATCAGGAAACATCATCCAGGGCTTACTGAGCCCAGCGGTGATGCAGCTCTCTCTGTGAGCAGAAGGTTCTGCAGTGCCCACCCCCCCAGTGACCGCTGCCCTGGCTATCTGGCCTCCAGCAGGGAGTATCCAACAGTGCTCTGGGAGGGCGCCTCACCTGATGATGACACACTGGTTCTCGGCGTCGATCATCATGTTCCGGTACATGTTGTCCGCCAGGGCGTAGATGTGAGGGGGGTTCTCGTACTGGGCCTGAGGGACACGACACCACTGTAACACCCCCACAGCCCCGCAGTGCACCTCCGAACAGCGGCATCAACAAGAAACACTACTCCTTCGCTTCACACAGCTGACGCATTTTGGAAAATCTCCCTAGCACTGAGAAAGGCAGATTCATTCGGCTCTTCTTGAGGGACATGCTACAGTTGTAAAAACACAACATTCGTGAGCTCTTTTCCCCCACACAAGATGGCGCCAGACTTCTTTTTGGTCCCCTCCCCCTGTTGTTACAGGGGGCGACCGGGCCAGAGGAGGGGAGAGCGAGACCACACCCACACTGGTCACACGTGCCCAGGTCCTGCCAACATCCGACTCAAGCTGGGGAGTAACCGTGGCGACAGAATGGCATTCCCTAGTGCTGTGCATGTGCGTGCGTGAGATAAGGAGCTCCACATACTATCACTGGCAGTGAGCACAAATACACGGACACAAGCCAACACAGGGACTCCTGATGTATTCCCACGCACACGTTTAGATCTGCCTACCACATCAGTGAAAGCAGGGAATACCAGCTGTAAAACTGTCTTTCAGCAGTTGTCAGTCAGAGTTAACGAGCATTAAGCTTGAGGACCCTGGTTTCCGTCACGCGGGTCGCAAGCACAGGTAAGGAAGAAGGCCACGCGCCTTCAGACAGCTGTTCGCACAGACACGCGCTCCTGCAGGCGCTGGCCTGCCTTGATCCGCCCAGCCCAGGTACAAACTGCTCGTCTGCAGGGAGCTTAGTTGTTTTTAATCACTGAACCACTCCTGTCTCATAAACCATGCGTCTTTAAGGAATATGACGGCCCGTAGACAGAGCACTAGTGGAAGGCCGTCTTCCAGGAGTCACACATGAGGCCTCTTAATTCTTTTTATTCCCCAGAAAAACACCAGCCACCACCTGCTAGTGTCCTGGGGATCTACTGCCTGAAAAACGTCTGAGAATTAGAATGAGTGTCCTTGAATGACTGGATGCTGGAGGTCAGTGGTCACAAAGGCACAGACCCGGACTCATCCCTGCCAATCGAGCTACACGGATTTCTGCATCCAAATCCAGCACCGTTTAATTGGCAATCAGCATGATTAAGATAAGGAACTGGCTGGTCTAAGGAGTGATGGATTAGATGGGGGGTGATTTGTAGGCACAAGTGGAATGGCTAGAGACCCTGACTGAAGGGACACTATTCCCTTCGTCCACGAGCTCAAGGCAGCCTCCTGGCTGGATACTCACAGCGCCCTGGTACATCTCAATCTCCCTGTCCGTGAAGTAGGGCAGCTGCTTGAAGGGGTTGACAGAGATCAGCACGGGGCCGATGTAGGTCTGAGAGCACCCCTGTTAAGGACAGTGACCTCTCCACTTCAATTCCCTGCGATCTCCCCTCATCTCCGCCACGCCCCCTCTGACCCCCTCATCTCCGCCACGCCCCCTCTGACCCCCTCACCTCCGCCACGCCCCCTCTGACCCCCTCACCTCCGCCACGCCCCCTCTGACCCCATCACCTCCGCCACGCCCCCTCTGACCCCCTCATCTCCGCCACGCCCCCTCTGACCCCCTCACCTCCGCCACGCCACCTCAGAACCCCCCCTCCATCATGGCCCCCTCATCTCCACCAAGCCCCCTCTCACCCCCCTCATCTCTATCACGCCACCTCAGAACCCCCCCTCCGTTATGCCCCCCTCTGAAACCCCCCTCCCTCATGCCCTCCTCATCTCTGCCACGCCCCCTCATCTCCGTCACACCCCCCCCTCTGACCCCCCTTCACCTCCGCCACGCCCCCCTCTGTCCTCACCTTCACGACAACCAAACTTCCCAGGGGCTGTGGAACCACCACTCTCCGAGAGGAGAAATTAAACTGGAAGCGTGTCGCGTTCTTTCATATGACATCTTGACTCCAGAATCCTGGATGTTTTCTTCCCCATGATAACTGAACAGTGCAAGAGTAACACCGACATCTGCAAGTATTTTACAGAAACTTGGAAGGGACTGTTTTTTACGCCTACGTCAAGCAGGGCTCCACGTCTCAGGATAACCATTTTCAAACTTCACAAGCCCTCTTAATTGTTAAAATCACTCATGAGGGCCTGCTTAACCAGTCTACCTCAAGGAAGCCTTCCTTCCCAAGTCCCACACTCACGGGGGACAGCAGCCTGGAAGATTACACTTCACTTCCCGAGGGGGAAAGGAATCGGAAACCGGGGCAGCGGAAAGGATACGAAGATGAAGTCGTCCATGTAGCGCTTCTTCAGGTTGTCCACGATGGCGTCCTCAGTGATCTTGGACAGCAGGACCATGTCGTCCACCCCGCTCACCTTCACATTCTGGGTCTGCCAGTGGTACCGCTCCTTGCTGCCCTGAGGAGCAGAGACACCCGGAGGCAGGGTCAGGAAAGGGTCATGTCGGTGACCCCTGACCCTTGACCCCTAACTCCTGACCCCTGACCTTCCACCTCGGCACAGCTCCTTTGCAGAAGTAGCTGCGTCGCTGTTCTGGGCCAAGCCGTTTCCTACAATTTCCTACATTGTCATTTGGGATTTTATTTCACCCAGTCAAAGGCAAAGTCAAACATGTCTAAGGTCTGAAAACAGCCAGAACAGTTCAGATTAATCCTGTTATTAAGTCAATTAAGGGTTTGATTGTGTAACAGAGGGCTGGGCAGGAACAGAATCCGACAGGTGTGTGTAGGACCGGGGAAGTTCTGTCCTCAGCTGCCTGGGGAAACCAGAGGCCTCTGCAGTCACTGGAGAAGAGCAAGTTCGTGCTTGTACATGCTTCAAGCGCAGCACGCTGGATCGAGCACTTCTGAGCCTGGAGAAGGGCAGAGAGCAGTTGCAACAACTAGGCTAGTCTGCGCTTGCATCCCACATTAGATTTTGAATTCCTGTCCCGGAAAGATTTCAGGCCTGTACGTAGGGCAGGGATCTCCAGCCTAAAGCAGTTAATTCTTACAGGTTACGTTAATTCACCTGTTATTTAACAATTAAGTAAGGAACACTTCTTTAAGCCAGTGGTTAAATAAGCAAGTAATATTTTAGTGAAGGGAACAGGGGTCTTTGAGGGCTGAATCATGTTTTTCAACATGGCTTTGAGATTCCTTAAAAGAACACAGCATATTTAAGAAGGATCCATGTCTTTAGAAACCGATTTTAAGGCTAAATCCCGCCGAACTGGGGCACACCAGGACCAGGCTGGACATCCCTGACTTGGGTGAACAGGCCATGTTAGGAAAGGTCACAAAGGACAGGGGCCCGGGTGGGAGTTAGTAGCTCATTAATCCAAGAATCCTATCCAGAAGCTTCTTGAATGAACCCAAAGGTTTCAGTAAGGTGACTCTGTAGCTTATTTCATACTCTCACCACCCTTTGTGTAAAGTGCCCCTTGAAGTGAGTTCTCAGACTTGAATCCAGTTCAAACTATTTATCCATCCACTGTACCTATCCATTTTCTAACCCTGTTCCACTTCAGGGCCGCAGGGGAGCCAGAGCCTACCGTACTGGGATAGTGGGCACGAAAGTGGGGTACACCCCAGACAGGGCCCCAGTCCACCTCAGGGCCGAGATACACACACGCCCACCAGGGCCAATTGTCCCAGAAGCTGACTAACCCACCAGCATGTCTTTAGACTGTGGGAGGAAACCAGAGCAGCCGGAGGCCACACGTACGAGCACAGGAAGAACACGCAAACTCCACACACACAGCAGCCCAGGTCCGGAATTGAACCCGGGACCCCTGCGCTGCGAGGCAGCAATGTGAACCACGGCACCACCAAGCCACCCGCTTCCAGGAATAAGTTTTAACGTCAATTTCAATATACGTATCTGACACGCAGGAACTCAGACAATATCGGCATCCCTGGACAGGCGAGCAACTCTCTTCTCTTACAAAAGATGGCCGACACACTGCAGAGGGGGTGTGTGCACCTCCTGGGAAGTCAACTGCACACTAAACGTGCCGGCAGCTCTGATCACGATGTCCCGTTCTTTAAAGGGTTTTAACCTTTGAATTAATTACCCCACACGGGGCAGCAGTCGCGTCTCAGTGCGATCTTGCAGGGTCGACTGGGCAGAGGACGGAGCTCCTGGTTGAAGACGACCCAGATGTGCCAGATGTGTGCACGAGTGTCCGCACCCCCCTCCCCTCCGCACCACAGCGGCACAGCCGTCGTGAGGAAGTTCCGTCTTGATTGGTTAACACCCTCGCCCCCGTCTGCGATGCAGAAAAGGTTACTGGCGCCAGACCTTTCTCTACCACCTGTGCACGGGAGTTTTAAAACTTTCCATCACGTAGCTGCTGGAAGCATGTACCAGTACCTGGGGCATCAGTGGTGCAAACCCACAGGTCACCTCCTCACCGTGTGGCAGCTTAGTATGGGGACACCCTGTTCCCTAAGTCAGAGCCTAACCCTCGTTATCCCTGAGTTTGACATGCTGGCATGGGCGCATGTCCAGGGGCAGCACGGTGGCATAGTGGTCAGCACAGCTGCCTCGCAGAGCTGGGGCCCTGGGGTGCTGTCCGTGTGGAGTTTGCATGTTCTCCCTGCGATCGCGTGGGTTTTTTTTGTAGCACTGTACTGCCAGCACAGCTCTGGGAAGGCTGGGAGACCAGACTGTGACCTGTATAGTTAAAAACGGACCTCAGCACAGCCACCACAGGGACTAAATGACAGGTTTAAGGACCTATAAAAAAACCAACGTAGGCAGTAATTACAGCTCCCACAGGGGACGCAAGCTTCCGAAAGCCTCCGAGCCTCCCGTCCAGCCCCCAGGGGGGGGGGGGAAGAGGATGGGACTCAGATCCTGCTCAGCTAAACGAGCTACACGAGCTGCAGCAACTCAACACTTCATTCTGGAGGAGCCGAGGTGCCAGCAGAGGTCAGTGAATCTTGCTGCCTCTTCCAAAGTCAGGTCGTGGACATTGAAATGTTAAGACGCCAACGGACGGGCAGGTTAACTGTATTCCTGCACGAGACGGTAGGAAGTTCGAAACTGAAATCCAGCCAGGACTTGGAAACGAGATGGAATCTTCGATTAGAGGAAGAGATGGGATGCAAGAGGAGACAAAAGTTTGATCAGACACATTCCACCCACACCATTCCTAAACAATTTAATCAAGGGCTGCAGGCAAGCAGGAACCTATCCTGGCAAGAAAACCCACAAGAATACAGGGGGAACATTCAGACTCCACACAGACAGTGCCCCATGACTTCAACCCAGGGCCCCAGAGCTGTAAGGCAGCAGTGCTGACCACCGTACTGCCCCTGATCAGACTGACTGCTCGTTAAAGGAAGTCAAACTCATTAATAACAAGGATTACACTCTACTGGAAACGAAGGACAAATACCTTCCTTTACAAAGCTTGTAGCAGGAATAGCCTGATCTGTCGAATGCACCACCACTGTAACGCAGTAACAGACCGGGCTTTTTTCTCCATGTACTGAGGGAAACCAGCCTGATTTGACCTCACTAAAGACACATCGGTGCAGCAGCTTCCAGTGTGTCCGGTGAAGGCAACAGCAGACCTGGCCAATGTGTCAATTCAGACTGCCTCGAGGGGAACTGTTGTTCAGGTGTGTCAAACACGCCACAGCACTTTACACGTTACACAGATCTGCACCAACACCTGCGGCCTCCGTGTCCATATCTACGGAGGACCACGCAAACACTGAGCCACAGAGTGTCGCAGTTCAGGTCCCTCCTGGAGGTGGACCAGTCCACTATCAGAGTCAGATCACACAATGCTGGTGCAAAGGATTCCTGAGTGGACTCAGGTGGATGGAGATTCTTGGATTAAATATACACCAGGCATCTTCCCCATCTGTTATCTACCCTGCTCTCTTTTCTTAACACAAAGGCCACTTCACTATTTGCCTTGTGCTTTTCAACCATAATGAAGACAGAGTCAGCCTTTGAAAATGACAGTCATGACGGCTGTCAATATTTACTGCACACACAGGGTGACCATTATCCACAGTCCTTACTTCTGCATTTCTGTTTGAACATTTTCTAATCCTTTTACACAATTTGGGGTCAAGGGGGAGCCAGAGCTTATTCTAGAAAGGAACGAGCATAAGGCGGGGTACGCCCTGGACAGGACACTAGTCTGTTGCAGGGCAGACAAACGTGCACACCAGGGCCAGTTTTCCCAGAAGACAACTTATCTGTCACTATGCCTTTGGCCTGTGGGAGGAAATCAGAACTCCCAGAGGGAACCCCCTTGAACACAGCGAGAACATACACCTCAGATGAAGACTTTAGATAAGGATCACCCTGTCTAAATCAATTCAGCCCCTACACACACTTGAACACCTTAAACTACCATGAGACTCTGTGGCTCTGTCAACAACTACTGCTTAGAAAAAGCACGCAGGCAGACCTTCTCTTCCTGCTCTCCTTTCACTTTCTAAGTTAATTTCTTGCAACCAGGCTGCTTTTAATGTCGTTCCTCTTTTCTACAACAGTCCCATCCGGTCGGGAGGACTGTGAAAGGGGCCTGGCGAGGAGCTGTCCTGCCTCTCTGTCTGATTAGATCAGAAGAGGAGAGAACAGCAGGCTGGAAAGACTCTGCAGCAATTTCCCACCCTGTCACATGTGACTGTCGGGGTCGCTACCTATCTGACATCACTAGCATCGAACAGAGCCGAGGCACTGGGAGAGACAGAGGGAGGCAGTGTGGGGTTAGTGGTGAGAGCCGAGGCACTGGGAGAGACAGAGGGAGGCAGTGTGGGGTCAGTGGTGAGAGCCGAGGCGCTGGGAGAGACAGAGGGAGGCAGTGTGGGGTCAGTGGTGAGAGCCGAGGCACTGGGAGAGACAGCGGGAGGCAGTGTGGGGTCAGTGGTGAGAGCCGAGGCACTGGGAGAGACAGCGGGAGGCAGTGTGGGGTCAGTGGTGAGAACCGAGGCACTGGGAGAGACAGAGGGAGGCAGTGTGGGGTCAGTGGTGAGAGCCGAGGCGCTGGGAGAGACAGAGGGAGGCAGTGTGGGGTCAGTGGTGAGAGCTGAGGCGCTGGGAGAGACAGAGGGAGGCAGTGTGGGGTCAGTGGTGAGAGCCGAGGCGCTGGGAGAGACAGAGGGAGGCAGTGTGGGGTCAGTGGTGAGAGCCGAGGCGCTGGGAGAGACAGAGGGAGGCAGTGTGGGGTCAGTGGTGAGAGCCGAGGCACTGGGAGAGACAGGGAGGCAGTGTGGGGTCAGTGGTGAGAGCCGAGGCACTGGGAGAGACAGAGGGAGGCAGTGTGGGGTCAGTGGTGAGAGCCGAGGCACTGGGAGAGACAGAGGGAGGCAGTGTGGGGTCAGTGGTGAGAGCCGAGGCACTGGGAGAGACAGAGGGAGGCAGTGTGGGGTCAGTGGTGAGAGCCGAGGCACTGGGAGAGACAGAGGGAGGCAGTGTGGGGTCAGTGGTGAGAGCCGAGGCACTGGGAGAGACAGAGGGAGGCAGTGTGGGGTCAGTGGTGAGAGCCGAGGCACTGGGAGAGACAGAGGGAGGCAGTGTGGGGTTAGTGGTGAGAGCTGAGGCACTGGGTGAGACAGGGAGGCAGTGTGGGGTTAGTGGTGAGAGCCGAGGCGCTGGGAGAGACAGAGGGAGGCAGTGTGGGGTCAGTGGTGAGAGCCGAGGCACTGGGAGAGACAGAGGGAGGCAGTGTGGGGTCAGTGGTGAGAGCCGAGGCACTGGGAGAGACAGAGGGAGGCAGTGTGGGGTCAGTGGTGAGAGCCGAGGCACTGGGAGAGACAGAGGGAGGCAGTGTGGGGTCAGTGGTGAGAGCTGAGGCACTGGGAGAGACAGAGGGAGGCAGTGTGGGGTCAGTGGTGAGAGCCGAGGCACTGGGAGAGACAGAGGGAGGCAGTGTGGGGTTAGTGGTGAGAGCCGAGGCGCTGGGAGAGACAGAGGGAGGCAGTGTGGGGTTAGTGGTGAGAGCTGAGGCACTGGGAGAGACAGAGGGAGGCAGTGTGGGGTTAGTGGTGAGAGCCGAGGCGCTGGGAGAGACAGAGGGAGGCAGTGTGGGGTTAGTGGTGAGAGCCGAGGCACTGGGAGAGACAGAGGGAGGCAGTGTGGGGTTAGTGGTGAGAGCCGAGGCACTGGGAGAGACAGAGGGAGGCAGTGTGGGGTTAGTGGTGAGAGCCGAGGCACTGGGAGAGACAGAGGGAGGCAGTGTGGGGTTAGTGGTGAGAGCTGAGGCACCATCAGCACCCCTCTGCTCGGTGAATTCCTCCCGCGCCTCTGCCCCCTTCCTGCTGCTCTGCGGAGGAGCCTGGAATTCCACAGGCCGGCACGCCAGGCAGGTCGGCGCTTGTCAGCGCAGGCGGAGGAAGACAGAGCGGAGGGAGAACCTGTCCTGACCCTTCCAGCGCAGAAAGAGGAGGAGCCCGACAATGCAGGAGGTGGACTAATAAAACAACTAATTACACTTCTATAGTGCCTTCCTGGACACTCCACTCCAAGCGCTTTACAGGTCATGGGGATCCCCTCCTGCACCACCAGTGTGCAGCCCCACCTGGATGATGCTCCAGTCCGCTCCCCACACACCAGCTCTCAGCGTGGAGGAGAGCAGAGTGATGGAGCCAGTTCAGAGATGAGGAGGCCAGGACAGTGAAATTAACACTAACATTAACCAGGACACCGGCATAACACCCCTACTCTTCTCAAGAAACGCCCTGGGATTTTCAATGACCACAGAGAGTCAGGACCTACATCCCATCCAAAGGACAGTGCCTATTTTAACAGTGTAGTGTCCCCGTCACTATACGGGGGCATTAGGACCCACACAGACCGCAGGGTAGGCGCCCCCTGCTGGCCCCGCTAGCACCTCTTCCAGCAGCAGCCTCAGCTCACCCAGGAGTCTCCCACCCAGGTACTGGCCAGGCTCACACCTGCTGGGCTCCAGTGGGGTTGCGTTCCGAGACCGTGTCCAGAATCGTGCACAAGGCAGCGTTATCTCTGGCCAGATCTTTCGGGTTAAGATCAGAAAGACGCTGGTCCTGCAGGATTCGGTCTATCAGACAGCTGCAATGTGCCCCCAGCACTGGGCGCAGCATCGCGAGAGAATCAGAGACCACCTGGCCAAGTTCAATTCATTGCCTACATTCGATCGCCTGCGCACATGCTCCTGTGACCCCTCCTTCCTCATCTTCCTCACATCCGTTTCCCAAGCAGCTAAGAACGTCTACAGCCTGAATATGAGCACGCCCGGGCCCAGCAGAACTGAGCTTGCTTTACCGGCTTTTACAGAATTTCTGTAATAAAACCGTTCCATTTCCTCGTCACCAGTAGGAGCCCATGACATTATTCACATTTTATAATTATTCCTGAACACACTGAAGCCAACAGGTTTGCATGTTCTAATCGCTTCAGAGTTCAGGGGCGCCTTTCCCCAGCAAACAAAGGGCGCAAGGCAGGCTACACCACGGTCAGGGTGGTGCATCACATCAGTCCATCACAGGGCACGCAGACACAGACACACACTCACACCAGGGTCAATCTCCCCAGAGGCTCGTTCACCCACCAGCATGTCATTGGACTGTGGGAGGAAACTGGAGCACCTGGAGGAAACCCCACCCCCCCCCCGAGAACATGCAAACTCCACACAGACAGCACCCCAGGTCTGGAATTGCTCAGGCCCTGCGATGCAACAACGCTCAACCACTGCGCCACCATACCGCCTCAGTTCCAGCTCACATGCCACACTAACACCCATTTGTCTATGTCATCAGCACAACGCCACCTGACAAACTCAATGACACTCTTCCCTCTCTGTCCTTAAATTCACTTGCACACCAGGCCGTAAGGTGGCCATGGCACTAGAGGAAGGCGCTGGATAGATCACGTAACAAGAACATAGTTATTGATCCCATATTGGTGCTCCTTGCTGCCTCTGGATAGCTTCCCAGTCTTAGACGGCAGCTGTAAATCTGAACACGCAGCGCAGTTATTACAGTTTAAACAACACTTTGGGACGATTACCTGCTTCTGTTATCACCCTACACAAGATGCACCGTAGATATCGTCGGAAATGTAGTATATCCACCCGGCCTTCTCCTGTAGGATCACCGGGACACACCACCACCACCACCACCACCAACGTGGCTGGAACAGCTTGTTACCATCACCCACAACTCTCTGTGTAAAGACCACGCCTCCTGTCGTCAAGCCAGGAGTGCACAGTTTCTACTTGGGCCCTTCTCACTGGGGCCAACTGTGACACCCTGCACTCTGCAATACCTCTCACAATCCACTCAGGCAGCAGCCTGGCGGGACACATCGGCCTGTGGCTCATGATTAAATATTAACAACTGAGGGAAAAAACAACAAGGGAAAGAGGCACACGGTGAAAGACCTGCCAGCGCTGACGGCCAGGTCAAAACACGAGATCAGGAGCAAGACGACGAACGAGAGGAAGCCATCGGCCCATCTGGCCTGGGTGGGAGTCCGTAATTCATCGTTCCCAGAACCTCATCCCGCTGTTTCTGGAAAGAACTCCCCCGGAGCATCGCTTTTCAAGCACGTGGCTGGGGAGCTTGTTGCATACTCCCACCACCCTTTGTGCAAATAAAATGACGAGATGGCACGATCCATTGACAGGAGTCAGGAAACGTGCAGCTGGGGTTGACCTGGGGGCTCCACCCGAGGGGGCCGCAGTCGCCAGCGGGAAAGGTTCAGATTAAAAGAATCTCAAGGAAAGGTTCAAACAACAACAACAACAAAAACACAATTCACCGCCGATCCAAGACTTCCGCGACCTCTGCATGCTATCCGTGCATCAGTTTTCCCCCAGTTTTTCTTGAACGAAGGAAAGTCGCTCAAGACCCGGGGAATTTACTAACTTTTCACACTCCTGCTATAAAAGCAGGAGGCGAAACGCCGCCAGCAGCTTTCCGTGTGATCTAATTAACCGTGCGAAGCCCGTGGAACAAATTCGGAAGGAGGAATTCTTTCAAACAACTTCCGAGATTTCCCGAAAGAAACAGGACACGACGGACCCTAGGAAGG
Source organism: Lepisosteus oculatus (assembly GCF_040954835.1). NCBI lineage: Eukaryota > Metazoa > Chordata > Actinopteri > Semionotiformes > Lepisosteidae > Lepisosteus > Lepisosteus oculatus. The sequence continues at coordinate 3,993,731 of NC_090722.1, read as the reverse complement.
ATATCGGACGCGAGAAAAAGCGTCTATAATACGAATTAAACACTTGCTTGGCTGCCTAATGCTGAACACCTCGGAGAGGCAAATTAAATCCCTTTAACTTACCATTGTGGTTTTTTTCAAGTAACTTCCTGGAATCTAAAAATACACAGGGAAAATCCGCCTTCCTTCAGAATCAGTCTCCGAAACGCGTCCAGTTTCACCAAAACTCCGAGGGCTGGCAATCTGGAAACTGCGCTCATATAATATCCATAACACTCGCGAACAACCCACTTCACCACCCGAGATATAAGTGGGGTTTGTGCGTGATCCTCCGAGCCTCAGTCGGCCTTGCTCCTAGTCTCCTCGTCCCAATCCGAGTTTGTTTTTTAAGGAGGGGCTGGCGGGGGGTAACAGCGCCCAGCGGCTGAACAGGTTACAAGCCGCGACAGGTAAGCCCGCACCGGCGAAGGTGAATTGTGGGTACTGCGCTCTCGGCGCAGCGAGGAGGTGGCGGCGGCGGCGGCGGGCAGGGAGCGGAGCGCCCCCTTGCGGTACGTCCCCGGAACGCAGGTTCACCTGAAACCGGCCGCGGTGAGGACATAAAACTAAACACCCACCTTTCCTGCAAAGGAACAAGTAATCGGTTTATTCCTATACACCTGAAGAAGGCCGAAACGTTGTGTGTACTTGTTCCTTTGCAGCCTACGCATGCTGACGCAGCTACCCTGAACTATCCACCTTTCCTGCTGCTTTCTTGAAAGATAAACAGAGTTGTATGTGCAAATGCAAATATGAGTAATATATATTTATGAATATATAGTATGTAGGTATTTCTTAAAATTTGGTTTAGTTACTGAGACAGGGGCAATAACTGCAAAGATTACAATAAAACCCCCATTTACAACTCCAGAAATAGGATCATGCCATCTGTCTGGGGAGGAGTATAGTGTTGTGCTATATTTTATATAATGAATATATGATTAGCCATATTTTAATACATGGACACAACAACGTGTGTTCCTCCTCATTCAAGATATTAGTGCCCAGCGACAACCCAAACTTTAAGGTCATGGGGATCCCCTCCACCACCACCAGTGTGCAGCCCCACCTGGATGATGCTCCAGTCCGCTCCCCACACACCAGCTCTCAGTGGGGAGGAGAGCAGAGTGATGAAGCCAGTTCAGAGAGGGGGTTTATTAGGAGGCCATGACTGGTAGAGACCAGGGGGGAATTTGGCCAGGACACCGGGGTTACACCCCTACTCTTTCCGAGAAACACCCTGGGATTTTTAACGACCACGAAGAGTTAGGACCTCAGTTTTACGTCTCATCTGAAGGACAGCACCTGTTTACAGTACAGTGTCCCCATCACTATACTGGGGCATTAGGACCCACCCAGACTGCAGGGTGAGCGCCCCCTACTGGTCCCACTAACACCTCTTCCAGCAGCCTTAGCTTTCCCAGGAGTCTCCCATCCAGGTACTGGCCAGGCTCACACCTGCTGAGCTCCAGGGGGCTGCCAGCTGGGAGCTGCAGGGTGATAGGGATGCTGGATAAGCAGTGTCCTGCCGAAGAAGGGGGTCAAGACGCATCAGACCGTCTGTCTCAAGTCCTGCAGAACTCTTTCCATTTTGTCTGTTTTATTTTGGGGGGGGTAAAAACAAGTTTGACACTCAAAGGTCTTACTGCAGAACAGTACTTCCAAGGTTATCACATTGTGCAGGAGGGCACAGTGGTCAGCAGTGCTGGGGCCCTGGGTTCAATTCCATATTCCACTTATCAGTACCTGGGGTGCTGTCTGTGTGGAGTTTGCATGTTCTCCTCAAGTTTATGTGGGATTCCTAGGGGATCTGGTTTCCTCCCACAGTCCACAGACATGCTGGGGGGTTAATTGGCTTCTGGGAATATTGGCCCTGGCGTGAGTGTGTCTCTGTGCCCTGCGATGGACTGCTAACCCATCCAAGGTGTGTCCCAACTTGATCCCAGTGCTTCCTGGGATAGCGGTTAGCGAAAGTGAGGTGATGATGATGATGATGACGTTGTGCAGGAGCCTCCAAACCCCACAGGTTCCGTCAGTCACCCTTACATCACCAGTTCCTAAAGACGAACAACAATTTAGTTGTAATCCTTAGTGTTAAACTGGGTCGTTCCCAAGCCAGCAGGAATCAACAGGAATCTGGCCTCCAGGCCTCAAGAACGAGAACCACCTTAACTTCACAAATGACTTGCTTAACAAAATAACTGTCATTCATAACTGCTCCCGAGCTTTAGCAACTGGTAACTGAGAGTGACATTTAAACTTTCCTGGGGACCTCTACAAAACGATGGAGTGAAACATTTTATTGGAGAGTCATTTTCCCGTTTTTAATAGCATGACCACTAGCGCACCTTCTGAGTGCGTTCAGACCCAGGTTTGAACCAGATGCTGCACAACCCCACACTGACCAGCAAAGTGCAATAAGCACGATAGAGCAGAGTACGAACCAAAAAGTGGAGTCACACACTTCAGGCGTATACCACAGTCGCAGCTTGTTATAAGAGCTGGGAAATGACTGTTCGTGGATAACAGTGAAGGCAATAAAAAGCTGTGTAAACCAGTCAGCTTGTTATCAACAGGCTATTCCAGGGGTGTCCAATACTAGGTCTGGAGGGTGGGTGTCAGGTTTTCACTCCAACGTGGTTCTTAATGAATTAAATGAGCTGGGTAGCAGCACAGCTGTGCCACTTCAGCAGCAGGGGGCAGAGCAGTGGCTCTGTGGCTCAGGATCTGCGCCTGTGGCTGGAAGGTTGCTGGTTCAAATCCCACAGCCGGCAGAGGAATCCTACTCTGTTGGGCTCCTGATCAAGGCCCTTCACCCCAGCTGCCCCAGGGGCGCTGTACAATGGCTGACCCTGCGCTCTGACCCCCAGCTTCTCTCCCTGTCTGTGTGTCTCATGCAGAGCAAGCTGGGGTCTGAGAAAAGACAAATTCCTAATGCAAAAAGCTGTATGTGGCCAATAAAGTGATCTGATCTTATTCTCTGCTCTTTAGGTGCTGCTGCTTTAGAGACACATTAAAAACACGGAGTGGCCCTGGCTGCACCAGGATTGGACACCCCTTTAACCCTTCTTCTTCTTCACAAGCATCAAGCCCAATCCGACACTCAGGATCCCAACCACCCACTCCTGAAGCACAGACGGCACGGCTCAGAAACAGCGGGCCTAAATTAAAGCCAACTGTGCAACAATTCAGAAATCAATGTCCCTCTGCACTCTGCACTCCTGACTTGGACTGCCATGTTTTTTATCACTACCACCTATTTGTTGTTCTTACAGAACAACACATTTATCGTTCTGATTGTTTCTATTTAGAAGATCACTTTATTGGCCATATGCAATTTCTTGCTCTCCATGAGACACACAGACAGGGAGAGAAGCTGGGGGTCAGAGCACAGGGTCAGCCATTGTACAGCGCCCCTGGAGCAGGGGGGGTGAAGGGCCTTGCTCAGGGGCCCAACGGGGTAGGATTCCTCTGCCGGCCGCGGGATTTGAACCAGCAACCTTGCAGCCACAGGCGCAGATCCAGAGCCACAGAGCCACCACACCGCCCTAATACAAGAAATGGCCAATAAAGTGATCTTATCGTATTTATGATGAACCATCTTCTAATGTACTGGCACATTGTGTGGTGCTGTGCACGTCCCGAGAGATCGGCCTGTGTAAGAATGTCAATGTACATATGAAAATATACTCCTGGACTACTCCACGCGCCCAGCTGTCACGCTCTCCTGGGGTTCTTGCGGAGACACAAGTTTCGTTTTGTTTTAAATTTATTATACAAAGAAACATTCACAAGTTAAGGGGAGTCGGGGGGAGGGGGGGGGGGGGGCTCATTCACATGATCAAGAGAGCTGGTCCTTTACATAACGGTTAAAATGTACAGGAGGGAGCGGACAGGGGAAAACGAAACAAAACGGGGGACAAGAAGTAAAAAAAAAACTGCTACTGCACATCAGGAATTCCCCCCTCCCTCCCTGCCACCCCGTCCTCTCTCCGCTCCGAGGCAGAGTGGCGAGGGAGCCTGGGATGAAGGAGGGCCGATCGGAGGCTCTCCGCTGTGCAGCTCCAGAGAGATCCGGGGTGGGCAAACAGGCCGGAGGGGCACGGGGTCAGGGCATTGTTTTTCGTGTGCCCACTGGAGGGGTGGGGGGGGTGGAAGAGTCGTTTTATCCCCCGGAAATGAAGCAGAGCGGCGATCCTGCACGGTCCAGTTCCTCCGCCTGCCCCTCCTTCCCCAGGGGCAGGATGAGCCCCCCTAGCGAAAGATCATCCCGGAGAGAGGGGGGGAGAGAGAGAGGTGCTCCTGAAAAGTGCCGGGAGGTGTTTTTTTCCAGGATTTGCCCCGACTGGACTGACTCTCCCAGCGTGCAGCGGTATGTCATCCCAGTTCTTTCCCCCCCCCGTTTTCAAGTAGAGGAGGTGGGATCCAGAAAGAAAGAGCTCCCGGCTCCCGCGATTCCAGGCCTGTTTTCATCCTCAGCTCCTGTCGCTCTTCATCTACTTAGTGGCTTAAGCAAACGGGGTTTTTTTTTCTTGTAAAAAAATCCCATTCAAGTTCCTACAAAAAAAAAGGGCTTGAAAGTCCTTTGAGGTTAGTCAGAGTCCGCGCGCGCGTGTGTGTGTGTGTGTGTGTGTGTTGGGGGAGATTCTCCTCGATCACTGCCCAGGCTAACAGCACACAGAAATGCGCACAGACTCTCCGCCCCTCCTCACCAGCTGAGCGAGACCTCTGCCTGCTGTGGTTATGGCTTACAATGAAAACCCCAACGACAAGCCCAGACCATCACCCAACGCGTCGCACCTCAGTCGCCCTGCCCCAGCAGCAACGTCTGCTGAAGTAGGAATGCTCCCTCGATAGTCCGCCTGGCGGGGAACGGGGCAGGAGCCCCAGACCCCCGACGCTGCCCCTGACTCGCCCACTGCTGCTGCACTGACTAGAGTCCCCCCTCTCACCCCCTCGCCAAGCAGAAGCTCGAACCTGTCGCCGACGCCCAACGCAGGCAGGAGGCTGGACGTTCGGGGCACGAGCCGCGTTCCACTGCTCCGAACATCGGAGGAAAAAAAAACACAGGGCAGCCTTTCCTGCAGGAACTGCCTTCTCACCGCAGTGTCTGGAGTTCACAACCCTGGTCATGCAGGAACACCTGTGTCTGCTGGGTTCCATTTCTCTACACCCCCAGTGCGCACTGAGCACTGAACTGATCTGCCTGCCTCTTTCTTCAATCAGTCCTCAGTCCAAATTCCCCTACTTCAAGGGTACTGTTTCCAACAGAACTTCATGCAACCTCTTCTGCCATTGCTAGCTATAACTTCTGACTCAATTCATATTAGTTGATAGGACACAAGTGGGACTGAATCGGACACGCCCATAGTGAAACATGATCCGGAATCAGATACATCCACTGTGGGAGTGGCCCTGAATCAGACACGCCCATGGTGACGTGTGATCTGGAATCAGATACGTCCACTGTGGGAGTGGTCCTGAATCGGACACGCCCACAACAAGGTGTGGTCAGGAATCAGACACGCCCACTGCGGGAGTGGCCCTGAATCGGACAGTTGGTTATCCACAACAAAACAGAATAAGGGCAGTTTTGGAGCTCGGAGGGTTGATACCCATGACAGATCCCATTTGATCCTTTAAGAGGACAAAGCAAATTTACAAATCTGCCCCAAAAAAGAAAATGAAATCAATCAGCCTGCAAGCAAGAATTCAGATGATAAAAAAAAACTAATAAACACAGTGTTCTTCCAGGACCAGGGCTGAGAGACTAGATTAGAAATTGTGGAGTTTTAAAACAGAAGATTGACTGGAATATCCAGTAAGCTACCTAAATCAGTCAGTGCAAGCTAATGTAACTTACTAGGGTAAAAAAATAATCTGCAGTACAGATACCCCCCCAACAAATACTCCAATGATTCAGGGTAAAAACAAACAAACCTTAAAAACCAGGACTGCACAAAAACTCAAAATATCATGTTCCATGGTGACAGTCAAGACAGAAAGCAGCATAGCAAAAACCCTAAAGGTCTTTAGCAGCTGAGTTCACTGAAAAGGGTCCGGAGAACTAAGAACATTTTCACTTTAACAGCTTAAAAAGTTTGATTTTTAAAACTATTTATTTTTTCTATTTTAGTTTAGTTCTACCTCATTTGCAGTCATTGTTAAAGCTTTTTAGGGGACAAAAACAAAATCAAGGCAGTTCATTACGCCTTGGGCGTTCTGAATTCTGCGCTGCAGGCCTGGCTGCAGAGTTCTGACCTGGCTCCCGGCCCGACGGCCTGGGCCAGACCCCTGTGTACCCTTCGACACCCTACCAGACCCAGCTGGGTCGGAAAACTTTGTTCGACGCCGCCCGTTCCACAAACTGGACGGCCTGAGCTCCCACAGGGAGGAGGCCGAACGCTGGAATCCCCCCAGGAAGCCTTCAGCTCTCGATGGGGATATCCTGTCTGTCAACGTCAGACCTGCACCTGAGCTCCCTAAAGCATCGAGACCATAGATCAGCTGCCCAGACACGGTCAGCTTCGACCACTACCCAGCTTCCTAATGACAGAACTCAACCCGCTCAGGAATAAAGGGCTGAGAGGGGTCTGTCCCTCATCAAGCAGCTAACACAGTCCATAGCAGAATCACTGGCGCTGCTCTGCACAAGTCCGAGTCCTGCCACTGGACACGAGAGGGGCAGGGGGAGGGTGGGGGTCAGGGGGCGTGGAGATACAGGGAGAGGGCGATAAGTGGTGTTTATAGGAAATAAAAAGGGACACCTGAAAAAAAACAAGGCATGCTCAGCCTACAACCCAGTCGCCAAATGGCATCCTAAAATCCCAGATTGTGCAAGGCAGCTCTGAGAGAACCTCACTGAGACGTACCAAGGGGCCCCACACGTGTGCAGGGACCAGGAGAGAAGAAACAGGAAGCACTGAGCTAGGGGAAGAGCAGAGGTCGGGGCAGAGGTCAGAGGTCAGGTGTCAGAGGTCAGGGGGTCAAGGAGGCCGAGCTAGTGTTGGGCAACAGGACAGTGATGGCCGGAGGAGGCGTCAGTCTTTGTTTCGCCTGCCCAGCAGTCCGGGAGCCCCCGCTTTCACATGATGCCGTTGGTGAGGTACTGGAAGCCGTCGTACAGCTTGGTGGTGATGGAGCGCATGGAGCCATCCACCATCTGCTCCACCAGCAGCTGCAGCTGCTCCTCCGTCAGGTTCATGTGGAAGCGCTCCTTCAGGTTGCGGATGGTGCTGGAGCCATGGAAGCAGGGCAGCTGGGAGCCTGGGGAGGGAGACAGGGGCCGGGGAAGATTAAAGACGGCGATGGCGAGTGTGTGTCACACCCCCCGCGTTGGGAATTCACACTACCCCCACGTGAGAGAGTCCCTAGGTGTAACAGTACCAGCCTCGGGATGTCTTCCATCCCCTCTGCAATTTCACTCTCTAACAATGTGAAGTAACTATTTCCTCTCATGTCTCCTAAAGCACTATGTATCGGCTTCTCCGTCGGTAATGTTTCTCTTCCTTGTTGTGCTGGGCTGTGCCTAGAGCTGGGCAATAATTCGATAACGATAATTATCCCGATATAATTTTCCTCGATATAATTTTAACAAAAGTTCGATAAATGTCCGATATACAGGTTTATGCTTTGCGCATGATATGCGCCTGCGCACAAAATACTGCGCGAGTGCGCGAGTGTGTCGCAGACCGGGCAGCTAACAAATTTGTTTGATGTTTCTGCTGTTTGGCAAGTGTTTGTTGTGTTCTTAAAATAAAGATTTGTTTAATTTACCAATTAACTGTCTGGTTTCTTCAACTTTCACTCAGGAGAAAAAATCTGCCTTTAAACTTGAAAGAAATAATGATCTGACATTTATCGTGATAATTATCGATATCGACGGATATGAAACTTTTTATCGTGATAATGTTTTTGGCCATATCGCCCAGCCCTAGCTGTGCCATAAAACAAATCTACCCCCCAGGGGATAATAAAGCCTGAATTGAATTGACCGCCACTTGGGGGGCTCCTCTTGATCTGGGGGGCCCATCAGCTACTTTACTGCAAAGGCTGATCAGAAAGACAGCGGCTGACCCGCCCTCGTCCTTCTGTGCCAGATGAGAGGCATGAATGTCGAACCAGGTTCAACTGCGTTGACCCAGACATGCATGTCAGAAAGCAACTGATCACGACTTGTCTGACACGATCAGAGGCTTCCTGCAACGCAAAATGAAACGATAACCAGCAGCTTGTCATTTTAGAGCACCTGCTCCATGTTTCTGACCGCTGGCAAGACTGCATCTCCCACGTAAGGTTTCGCATCCGAGCTAGGCTTAATCAATCAAGCAAAGCCTCGTGCACCAGATAAGTGGATGCAAGACTCGATGAGTTGATTCTTGTCCCCTATGGTCTTGACTGCAATATTTTTGCTGCTCTGTGGTATCCAATCAAACACTTTTAGGATAACATGCGTCTGCTTTGCTTTCGATATGTGGGCTGCACTACATTTGAGGTCACAAGATCCAGAGTTAAGTAAATCCCTCAACTTAAAAACACTTCAAACACACACCGGTGCTGATTTATAAAGACTCCTGGAAGAGGGATCTGGAAGACCTCACACAGTGGGCTGTAGAGGTCAGTACCTTGCTGCATGATCTCCACAATCTGGATGACCTTCTCCATGTGTTTTCTCGCGGCAATCAGGCCCTGTAGCATCAGCATCTTGTAATAGTTGAACATGTCTCCATCGAGGCCACCCATCACCTGTGCAAAAGAGCAACAGGTCAGAGGTCAGAGGTCAAAGGGTACTTGCCAACCCTGAAAGATCAGAGGATTTTTAGAACTGCTTACACTACCCTTACCCAGGCCCAGACTATGAACCAAAACTCTTATCGTGAACCCTCAGCCTAATGATCTATGGCTTCCAGTGGCTGCTCATGTCCACTGCACTCAGTCTCTAAGGGGTCTCTCTCTGCTGCTCCTCCCGGGGCAAGAAGAGCCTCTGACTCACATCCACAAACTCGCTGGTCAGCTTGAAGGCGGACGTCTCGAAGCCCAAGTTGCGCGGGGAGCTGGACAGGATGAAGCCAAAGTCGATGTGAATGATGTGGCCTTCGGAGTCCAGCAGGATGTTGCCGTTGTGCCTGGAGGGGGAGACGACGGGGTGTGAGCGATACGGAGAGACAGGGCCTTCTGGGAGGCAGAGAAACTCAGAGAGGGTCAGATAGCAGGGTGGGGACGGACAGAGAAGCCATGAGCCGCGACCTGAGCCAATAGCAATTCGAAGCGGAGTGAGAACATGGCGGACGGTTCTCATCGGGGAGATCAGAGGAATTAATATAAATAATAATAAACTCATAAGCAATAATACTAGTTAACACCAGCTACCATGACTGGTAAAGGCCAGGGGGAAATTTGGCCAGGACGCCAGGGTAAAACACCTATTCTTTTTGAGAAACACCCTGGGTTTTTTAATGACCACAGAGAGTCAGAACCTCAGTTTTATGTCTCATCCACTATACTTTTACAGTATAGTGTCCCCCTCACTGTACTGGGGCATAAGGACTCACTCAGATTGCAGGGTGAGCGCCCCCTACTGGCCCCACTAACACCTCTTCCAGCAGCAGTCTTAAGTTTTTCCCAGGAGGTCTCCCATCCAGGTACTGACCAGGCTCACACCTGCTGGGCTCCAGTGGATTGCCAGTTGTGAGCTGCAAGGTAATATGGCTGCTGGCTTATGTACTAACACAGTCGTGGTATAGCAGACCAGGGCGAGAAGACCAACCGTGTCCCAGTCTCAGCTCTGTAAGCCTATGGAGGATCTGGTGTTTTGTGTTTGGGTGAACAGCTTATGTGTCCTTAGGTAGACAGTACAGGCTCTTGAGTAGTCAGGGCTCCTTAGTCATTTTTTAAAACATTTTCTATATCATTTGTGATGAAAGGAGCTCCTTCACCTATCCTAAAGACAAGAATGATTCTTTCAGTATGCAATTCCGTGTGCAAATGTCCCCAGGCTGTGTTCCAGAAGCAGGAGTCAACCACGGGAAGCCAAGCCGTGACACACTGTAGGAGCACCTGCGCTCACCTGTCCTTGACCTGCAGCAGGTAGCAGATGAGGCAGTAGCCCGCGCAGCTCTGCACGAAGTTCCTCTGCGCCGTCAGGAAGGCCTCGGTGGTGTAGTTGCCGTGCTCCTGCAGGAAGTAGTCGAGCAGGGACAGCTGGGACTGCTTCTTCACCTGGTGGATGGACACGGCGTTGACCACGGGCTCGATCATGCCGCTGTCCGACGAGATCACCAGGATCTTGTAGGGCTTGATCCACAGAGGCACCCGCTCCTGCTCCCAGATCGACTGGGGGGGGGGGGGGGGGAATCCAGACAGAGGGAGCACAGTCAGGAAACGGAGAGGATCAAGACAGGCAGGCAGAAAACAGGAAGCAACTTAACGCACAGGGGAGGCTTGACGTGACCCGAGGTACAGTTGTATGCAAAAGCCTAGTCAAATCGCACGTTTCACTGAAACTCTAAGTGAAAGGAAGTTCACGCAACCTCTGCAGTGTGCAGACTTCAACATGACATGTTTCTGCATATTTTAATGCACAATCACTATTCATCTGCTGAATTTAACAGATTGAAACAATAAAACTGTGAACAGAGTATGTGCAAAAGTTTGAACACACTCCTCTGGCAGAAATGACAGTTTTTGGAGCCCCGATAAGAATCTCTCTATTCCTGCTTCAGTATAGTTTTCCCCCACTCCTCCTCGCCAACCCAGACGTGCCCTTTCTCACCACTGCCTGAACACGCAGCGAGAATGACTGCTCGCGGCCTTCAGAAAACACATTTTTAATTCATAAGGAAAATGCTACAAAATCCTCGAATTTCAAATAAGCACCAATATACAGTAGGGAGTTTTTCCTCGCCGCTGTCACCTTAGGCCTGCTCACTGGGGCTTCAGGCCCGGGAATCTTTCAAGCTGTTTTGTGACCATGTCCATCGTAAAAAGCGCTATACAGATAAAACTGAATTGAACTGAATATACAGCATACACTCCAATGCGCCTAGTAAACATAACTTTGGGGAGCATTGAAGTGTATGCTGTATATTCAGTTCAATTCAGTTTGATCTGTATAGCCCTTTTTACAAGCGCTACACAAGAGAGAGAGAGCTGTGAGCGAGACGATAGAAGTGGTCACATGTGTGAAACATGCACGTTCCACAGAGGACCGGGGGGCGACGATCAGATCCATCAGTTTCCCAGGACAAAGCTGCTGGATGACTGGATGAAGGGGGTGAAAAGGGAAAAACAGCAGCAGCAGCAGCAGCAGAAGTAGCAGCAGCAGCAGCAGTGATGGGAGCACTTTCAGCTGCGCAGCTGTATGAGGGCGCGACTGCGCTGGCAGGTTAGCGAACCTTCGGCTACGGGGGGGGGGTCGGGGGTCGGGGGTTGCGTACCTGCAGCTGTTTCAGCACCTGGAAGGCCAGCAGCTCCTGCCGCAGGTCGTCCCCACACTTCACGATGACGGACAGCAGGCGCCAGTTGGGCAGGTGGCCATACGGGGAGGCTTCTCTGATCCGCCTGCAGCACAGAGAGGGGCAGAGCGCTAATGTCAGAATGGCCGCTAACAAGAAGACGGCCCATCCAGTTCATTTTTGAGTGGCCAACTGAGTGACGCTTTCAGTGCCAAGGATGCAAGAACCCAGCTTTGACAACATGGCTGGGCAGCCCGGGAAGAGAGAGAAATCTGACTGACCGGCAGTTAAATCTATTCACCAGCCTAGCCTATCAATATGTGCTCACCCCCATTACATCTCCCAAGTCTAACTTTTCTTTTAATAAAATGAAACAGAAAAAATGACAAATTTTGGAGAATGCACTGGTTATATTGCCGTATTTTAATATTGTTTGTGTTAAAGATAAAATGCCTATAGTATATTTTACTTTACAAAGTACAAAGCTGTGCGCAGAACAGCTTTGAACCCGAGCTCAGAAAGCCCTGAACGGGGATAGTGGCTTTTCTCCCAGAATGCTCAGCGCTGCACCGCCATGCCAGAGAAGGTCTCTCGCTCTCTCTCTCTCTGCCAGCCTGGAGATACTCACCTCACTTTCTCCTGCCAGGGCTCTTTGAGGGCCACAGCCGAGGGGTCCTCGGGGTCTCTCTTGAACGTGGTGGGAGTGTGCGCCAGCTGCTCGGAGAGGCGCCGCCTGGGACACACACACACACACAGAGACGGACAGCCCTGTCACACACACCGCCACCAACATCACACTCTCTGTGATCGAGAGAGCTTCCCTAGTGACCACTCAACCACAGCGCCACTCTGAAAAAGACAGGCTATCGTTCTTTACAGGTTTGCGTTCTGCAGGGCAAATGAGGTCGCTCTCCAGGTTTTTATCCCTCTTCCACGTTCTCTGACGCTGCGGGTGCTGGTCGGTGCAGAGCCAGTTTAAGATGGAGCAAGAGAAGTGCAGCTGGAGCTGACCAGGCACTGCTCACACCGTGCTGGAATCATTCTGCTTCTCACCCTGTAACAGTAAGGTAGGTGTCTCCAGCGTCCCTGATGGACCTTGTGTCTGACTGTAACACACTGTGCTACACTATAGCTCCAGTTCATCAGATAGTACTGGACGATTACACTGGATTGTAGATGACTACGGTACCAGACTGTGATTCCAGAGAGTACGTGACTGTACAGTCGGGCCCTGGGTACGGGACAGTACGTGACTGTACAGTTGGGCCCTGGGTACGGGACAGTACGGGACTGTACAGTCGGGCCCTGGGTACGGGACAGTACGGGACTGTACAGTCGGGCCCTGGGTACGGGACAGTACGGGACTGTACAGTCGGGCCCTGGGTACGGGACAAGACGTGACTCTGCAGTCGAGCCCATGGTACCCATGATTCTCTTCTGTACTGTAAGGCTGGCTCCAGAATTCCTGATGGTACAGGGTTGTGTCGCTCTGCATGCTGCCTCTTGGAGGTCTGTGGGGGGCTCACGCACCTGATGTCTCCAGCCGCAATGAAGACCGGCTCCTTGCTCTCCTGGCTGGTGATGCTGTCCACGGAGAACTGGGAGATGTTGTCACAGCTGTTGGTGTGAATCTCTGGGAGCTGCAATCAAGAGACAAGAGAGTAGAGCTGAGCCACACGACAGGAAGTTCACTGCTTAAGAAACTCTTAACAGGCTTCCATGACTTGCGTAAATAAGGAGCTGGAGTTGCCTATGAACCCTGCAGGGCTGTGGCTGCCCGGGGCCAGAAAAGAGAAACACTGAGCCAACACATGGTGTTCAGGGCGCCCCCCGGTGGTTCGAGCGTTGACCTCCTGACCTCGACCTGCAGCTCCCCGATGTCGTCCACGGACCAGGCCTCGTCGTCGTTGTCGTAGTTGGGCACGGTGCTGAAGCTGCTGGCGCGCTGCTCGTGCGTGATGCCGCAGTCGGGCAGGTTCTCCACCGAGCGCGTGCTGCGGATGCGGGTCTCTGGGATGCGGGCGGGAACGCCGGACGTCTCGAAGTTCTCGCACTCCAGCACCTCGGCGTAGATCAGGTACGGGGCCTGCGGGTGTGCACGCACACATTATAAACCTCGTTCCAAGAACCCAGGGGTATCGGCTCCCTGCGTTACTGCAGCGCTAGTTAGAGGTTCTCAACTCCCAGCTCTCAACTGCCTCTGTTGGTTTTCACGCCAAATGGGCCCTTAATCACTGGTGCCACTAGTGTCACTAACTTGTTTTTGTTTTTAATGTTCTCTCATTCCTTATTTCCCATGTCTTCACCACACAGACAGACGCAGAAGTCTCTGCTCAGCTGTGAATTTGCTTCCATACAATTGGGAGTGCCACGGTAGCACACCACACCCACAGTGGGAGTACCACAGTGTCAGGCCCCGCCCCCCATGGTGGGAGTGTCAGTATCAAACCCCGCCCACTGTGGGATTGCCACAATATCAGACCCCGCCCACGATGAGCCTGTTTTTCCTCCTGCTTCAGTACGGTGATATATATTTCAGCTCACACACCTCAATAAGGGCAGTCCTGAAACTTGCAGATTAGCACAGGGTTCATGCCAATAACAAATCTCACTCCACTTTTTGAGAGCTAAAAGTAAAAGTTAAAAAACATTCAACTGAAATCAACAGCCTCTGACTAAGAGCTAGGTTGGATCAGAAAGCAGAAGATACAGAGATCCAAACAGTGGGCCAAGCATTTGGTGTGCAACTGTGCACATGTAGGGGGGGTTATGCACACTCGAGATTTCTGAATTCATGCTATGAATGGCGAGCGAGAGGGCTCTCTTCTGGAATCAGAGCCCGAATGGCTCAAGACAGGGCTCTTTCCTCCTTCTCCGGAAACTGACCACCACCCCCGACTCCCTCACCCCCCCACCCCACCGCCCACCTTGTCTTTGGAGTTGAGCACCACGGCCTGCGTGTGGGGCACCCGGACCACGTGGTGGTCGAAGCCGGCGGTGGGCAGCCAGACGCGGGCGGGCAGCTTGTGGTTGAGCAGGGAGAGCTCGGAGATCAGCCGCTGGGTCTTCTGCTCCTTGGTGGGCAGCGTGGCCAGCCGCTTCCCGATGCCCATCAGGGACTTGATGAACTCCCGCTGCGGGGTCAGGCGCACGGGCTGGCAGGGAGACACGGAGGGGGTGGGGGGGAGACGTCAGCCCGGCAAGGGGACGTTGGACAGCAGGCGAGAGACAGAGAGAGAGGACGGGAAGACAGAGCTTATCGGAGCCCGTGGAGCCAACGAGAGCCGAGACAGTCATGAGCGAGGGGAAGAGGGAGAAAAGGAGCTTGATGCCTTAAAAAAAAAATCATTACGCCTTCGGTGTGGCTTGCTGTTAAAAAAAAAATACCCAGAGGCCGAAATTACCAGCCTCGGCCAACATCACCCTTTCCAACCTTTACAGATCACTCTCCCCCAGCACAGAGGCCCAGCCTCCCTGTAGCAGGTCAGGCTCGCAAAAGGAGCCACCCCCCCACCACTGCGCGCCCGGAAAGAGGAAGAGAAGGTTCAGTTTGCCCCGTCTGCTCGGCCCCCCCCTGCGAAAAGGCCTCCATCCATTTTCTAACTGATCGATCCAATTCAGGGTGGCAGGGGAGGCAGGAGTCAATCCCAGCAACCAATGGGCACAAAACCGTGCACGCCCTGCACGGGACACCAGTCCATCGCAGGACACATACACTCACCAGGGCCAGTTCTTATGTACCAAAGCCTCTCCTTGTCAGTACACAAGCAGGGGTCCCAGTCCCAGCCCCGTAAGCCTGTGACGGATCTGGATGTATGTTTTACATTGGGTTGCAGAGCTTAGTGATCTACTACCTGTAGGTAGACAGTACTGCTTCTTGAGCAGTCAGGGCTCCTACGTTGTTTCTGGACGGCTTCTGATGAAAGGAGCCTAATCAACAATTTTCTAACCACTTCCCATCAAAAGAATTCCGGTCACATGCACGCCGGAGACTATCGGAGCCAGAGCCAGGACACATCCTAGACAGGACCCCAGTCCATCACAGAAGAGACAGGCAATCACACACACACACAGACCAGGGCCAATTATCCCAGAAGCCAATTAACCACCAGCATGGCTTTGGAGTGTGGGACGAAACTGGAGAACCACGTGAACCCAGGGAAACATGCAAACTCCACCCAGACAGCACCCCAGGAATCGAACCCAGCTCTGCAAGGCAGTGATGCTCCCCGCTGCGCCACCCTGCCGCATCAACCATTCCAGCACTGTCCACACGCTGGCCCTACATCGCATTCCTCCTGCTACTGTCCCCTTGCGGGGCTGGGCTGGGTGCACCAACTTCCCAACAGGCCACTGCTCCCAATGCTCCAGTGGGAAAACCGAGACCGTGGACAGGTTTGGCTCCCTCACTGTGCCTCATGGCCTTTAAGCCGACGTCCTTAACGTGTGCCGCTGGAGCCAAGACAAGATTTTCCACATGTAGCAGGGGGCCCACGCCTGCTTGAAACCACCCCACCCCTCGAACAGCACACACAGGGACACGGACACAGAGAGACGCACAGAGAACCCGCATGGGGAGGGAGAGGAAGACTGCCAAACCACCCGACAGGATAGAAGGAAACGCACAGAGGCGTCTCCTTCAGGAGTTGAGTTCACCCGTTACAGAACATCACGTCCACGAGCGCAGGGGCTAGTATCGGGACAGCCCCGGAAAGACAGAGCTGTCATTTCGGTGGTGCCCACAGTACAGACAAGACATGCCTGACTCTGGCAGTCGTGAATGAGCAGGAACAGAAAAAAAATTCAATTCACAGGGAAGAGCTTCTCTCCTAAAAGCAGGCTCTTCAAGACTTGTCCTCACTGTGGACTGAAATCCTGAAGTGGGCTTTGGACATTTTCAACTGGATTGCTTTACAGCAATTTATTACTTTATTACATATGGATGTCTCTCTGCACCTCGCAGCTCATAGAACCTGCTGATCTTGCAGCTCTAAATGTCTTAATTGATTCAATTAATGCTTTGATTGCAGCTGTTAGTAAGACTTCTGAATGGAGTCTGCCCTGCCCAGGGCTGGTTCAGGAATGGGGGAAGAGCACATTGAGCAGATCAGGACAGTCCAATCGAGATGTTTGCAAGACATCTGGAGGAACGAAAAGAAAACACTTTCATAGCCTGATTTTGGGAGATTAGATCAGAAAAAAAGTCTTTCATCTTGAATCCTGCAGATCTATTGAATACTGCTGGAAAAAAACAACTACGACAGACAGGAATGGAGGTCACTACAGTTAAGCTGTTTTCTTCCTCTTAAAAGACCACAAAGAATGAGATCTGTTCAAAGATCCAGCCAGTGATCACCAGCACGGCAAAGCACAGTTCCCATATTGTACACCAAAAAAACAGATATCCTTAATGTTTATATCGGCCTTATTTATGAACTAGTTTCAAGAGCAGTGACGCACAGAAACTGTGCTTTCCCTCATGTGGTGCACTCAAGACTTGAGCTGGAGTGGAGAGAGAGCCAATGAGATATCCCACAGGTCAGGTCTTACTGTGTTCATAGGGATGGGGATGCAGTACCGCCAAAGGGACTCCAGGGGGAGCTGTTGAAATACCATTCAAAAAACAACATCAAGAGCCGAGTGACGTTTTCCATCCTGCTAAGAAAACACAAGGTTTCCACAGTCCTACAGACCCGTCTTTTGACGGATCAGCAGATTCTCTTTATCAATTATCAACAGAATCATGAGCCCTATGGTTGTCCGACTTGACAACAGAAACCACCAGTGATTCCATATCCCAAAAACCACCGTGTCCCAGGAAGGTTGAATAGAGGAAGCGATGGGGTCAGAGGAGGAAGACAAGAGCCCGCTAACTAGCCAAGCGCCTGCCGAGTCAGTGGGCGTTTTCTTTGGCTCTTGGAATCTTAGAATCTCCTGCAGATGCAGGACTTTTTCAGCTCCTCCCCCCTGAAGATCCTGGCATGCCAAGTTCGTTAACATGACTAATTAACAGTTACACGCCATCACCAAAGAGTTAGAGGTACCACACACCAGCAGGGGAAAACCAGTCTAGTCCTACAGCACTGGGCTGCAGTTTCATTGGAGAAGCATGCTAGGGGTTATTTTAAATTATCCAGCCCCCGTCTGAAAGAGAACAGCTGTGGATCAGAAGCCAGGGTCTGTGGTCAGCTCTCAATGCATCGCTTTAACTCCGGTCATTCATCCTGGCTGCTGCCTGGCTCAGCCCTAAAGACCTCCGCCCACACCCCCAGGCCGCCTGTACCTCCGTACTCATAGCGGGGTTTGCAGGGGGCACTGGCTTCTCCCTCCAAAGGCATGCAGGTTAGACTGGGATTGGCTGATACTCAGCCAGTAAAAGCACCTGCACCACAGGGGTACGGACCGCAGGCAGGGCTGATGCTTGAGATCCCAGAAACCCGTGCTCCTGGAGGTCAGCATGCTTCTGTCTCGGCTGTCCGCGTTCCCCTTTGAGTCTTTGCTTGCGAGGCTAAATTTGGCTTTCAGGACTTCATCAGCAAATCATCTCAACACCTTTTTGAATATCTGTCTAACTACCCTCAGCACCCTTCATCACTCTGGTCAAGCGGAAAAACTGCATTTCGGAATGCCACTAACCTGAAAAGCCAGTCTGTAAAGGTAAGAAGAACGAAGACTGCTAAGCAATCTCAACCAGCCTTGGTTAACTACACTTAAATGAACGTAATTAAAAAATGTTTCTCAAGCCTCATCGACCATTAGATTATGTTAAACTATTTCAATTTAACAGGCCAGCTTTGCAAGCTCTTTGGCAAAACACTATAAACCCTACCTTCGGTATAAGCGATTACAAGGAACAACAGCAGTGCAGAAATGTTACAGGAATCCACTCTGTTTCATATGTGGCTCCAACGTGTTAATAACCTTTGACCCCTCCGTGAACCCCTGAGAACTGAGGGGACAGAAGCACCCGCATGAGCGACTCGAGAGCTGGAAGGAGGGACAGAGGTCGGCCCAGCGGCAAAGGGAACTGTCCTGGAAGCATCTCGTCGCCGTCCGCCACCGGCCAAACCACTTCCAGGTATCATTTCATCTGCTGGTCCCGAGCGGAATGAGGTGCAGTCACAGGCCACACAGGGCAGGGCTGGGCTGCTGGGCGTAACGCAGCTGTCAGGGCTAGGTCTGGAACCGAGGACTAAACACACAACCCCCAGTTTCACAGCATCTTAAAACAGGCCTTTCCAGCCTGGCTGGTAGAAAGAGAAATGTACCTTTTCAGGTTACCCATTTCTCTGGATCTCATTTTCTCGTATCACGTATTCATTTCAATGCAGATTGTTATGTACTATCTCTTCTGATTGCCAATTTTGTTTTATTAATTATGTTCCTATACCATCAATTAACTCACTGATAATTTATCGGAATGAAATTGTCAAGCACCTTGTACTGCTAATTTGTCTCCATAAATAAAACCTGATTTGAGCTGAGACAGGGGGGTTTCCTGCTTCGGTCCCTGGAAGCTGGAACGTGGAAAGATTAAACTCCCCTTTGAACCAGGAGCAGTAATGTGTACAGAAGGGGGACAAACTGGGGCGATGAACGCTAAACTCATCCCTTTTTTACGAAGCAGATATTTAAACAGACCTAAAAAACTGGGTTATGGTCAAGATCGGGGCAGAAAGCAAGCGAGGACCCAATTTGAGCTAATAAAAACACAGAGCACATCTGGGCACTGCCAGCACTGAGCTGAATCAAGCTTTAGGAAGCAGGGAAAAGGAATCATACCCCTGCCACCTCATCAGCTGTGCGTTTACTTACGGAAAAACGAAGGAAAATAAAGGAGGGAAGGACAGGAGTCAACCAGCCACCCCCTGATCAGTCCAACAACAAGGCCAGGATAACAAAGGCTCTGAACTTACTGTACCAATCTCTGAGTCAATGCTCTCAGTGCTGGAGTCCACTCCCTGGGAAACGGAGAGGGTTAGGGGTTCAGGGGGAGGGGAGACAGAAAGACAGGGATGAATTCAAACTCCTGAAAGGCTACAGACAAAGTCAACCCAGCGGACATCTTCAGGATTGACTGTGAAACACAAACTAGAGCGGAAACATAGGGGGAACACATATTAGGACTTGGATGAACAGGCAGTTCTGTACACAAAGGGTAGCGGGAGTCTGGAACGAACACCGTTGAGGCCGATATCCAGGCTCCCAGCTCAACAACGGGCCAAGAGGCTGGGATTCATCTGCAGCTGTCAGCCAAGCAGGACAGAGGGACCCGATGGGACTCCTTCTGTTATGATCATTTTTACAGAAAGAGCTATGAAGACAAAAAAAACAAACCTGCTGCCTCCGTGAGACTCATGCCTCGGGCCTTTAAAAAAAAAAAAAAGCTGTCCGAATACAGACTATCCCTCGATCGGCTCAAGTAAACTATTCCTGCATAATCAGTTTAACCTGGGACAGAACGGTTTACGCCTTCTCCACCTTCAACAACCTTATGACCTCCTGCTTATCACCATGAACTGAAGTTAAAAATCGCTGCTCAGGCTGTTTTTTTTAATTCACCCAACTAAACCCAGCTCCAAGCGCTCATTCTGGGTGCCCAAAGCTGATCAGAAGGAGGGTGCGTGCCTAACGAAGCAATCCGAGCCGCCCTCCCCTGTACGCCATTCCCCCTAATCTGGCAGCTCATCTCCTGGCCCAGATCTCCTCGTTAATCCTCGTTAGTCCCGCCCGTGCCCCGACCTCAGAGCGGCTATTTCTGTTCCCGCTGCTCCGTCTGGGGGTTTCCCGTCACGCCTGGCTGGGGGCAGCGTTCGGGTTCGGCTGCTCCGCGGTCTGGGATTGTAAAAAGCAATTAAGCATATCATGGGAGCTCGTTAGCAGCCATGGCGACAGCAGAGAGTGTGGCCTGATCGCGGCGTGGAGGAAGAGTGGGCTCTCTCCCTGTGCCTGCGCTCCACGAACCGTATTTAAACACTCAGGCACAGCTCTCGCTCCTCACATCCATCTAGTAGGACGTACACCTACTGGCCAAAATATTAGGAACCCCCCACCCCACCACCCACTGCTTCTCTGGCACATGAATAAACACAGGAGCAGGCAAGGCCATTTCTGGAAAGGGAGCAACCACCCTGATCGTGGATCTGAGCGAACGCCGGAGACCCCCGCCTCTTGGTTGCCAGGGAACGAGACCGGGCTCGGTCAGGGGCGCATCCAAGGCCCGCACCGCACAGGAGACCCCGAAAATGATTACTTAACTAGACCAACTGCAAAATTCGCTTTCCTCGGGGAGGGGGGCAACTTTTGTCTTGATAAATAACAGAGCTTCATCTCACAAGAGAGGGGAATTCTTCACATCGGAGCCAGAATTCTCAGGTACCCCAGCTGCTCTAGTTGATAAGGGCTCAGGGGGAAAAGAGATCCCAGCTGGACAAGCTGGGGTTCGAAAGGTGTCCAGTATTCATCAAGCTAGGCTTGCCACCCCTGAATCAGCCAGGGGGTACCCCATTCCTGCAGCCTGGGGCAAGGAGGGGGGACCGGTTCCTGACCAGTCCAAAATCGGCAGCCTATGCTGGGATTCTGCAGGCCAGCACATCCCACTCCCACGGGGAAGCTGGGCAGCCTGGAATGGAAGAGCAGTGGAAGGACAACGATCGGACGGGCAAGAGCCCCACGTTCCCACGAGCGCCAGCCGAGGGACAAGGACACACGGCGCGGGCGAGCAAAGGACCGCTGAGCAAAAAAACGGCCGAACCGGGCGACCGGCAAGCTTTCGGCAGATCCAAACTCCGATCGGTGGAGCCGGGAGGTTTGTGACCCAGGGACAAGGCCCCCCAGTCACAGGAGAGTCCGCCGCCTGCCTGGGAACGGGACAGAACACAGCACCGCGGGGTGGTGGCTCTGTGGCTCAGGATCTGCACCTGTGGCAGGAAGGTTGCTGGTTCGTATCCCGCGGCCAGCAGAGGAATCCTACTCTGTTGAGCCCCTGAGCAAGGCCCTTCACCCCAGCTGCTCCAGGGGTGCTGTACAATGGCTGACCCTGCGCTCTGACCCCCAGCTTCTCTCCCTGTCTGTGTGTCTCATGGAGAGCAAGCTGGGGTAGGTGAAGATGACAAATTCCTGATGCAAGAAACTGTACAGGGCCAATAAAGTGATCTGATCTGGGCTCTCGTGACAGAGCACCCCCCACCAGCACCACCAGCGGGAAGGGCCGTCTCCCTGGAGGGACCTGGGACCCTGCTGACGCATCCGAGCCGCGCTGGCGTCACGAGGCAGGACTCCATCGCCCTCATGTGACTCTGGGAGGAAGGGGGGGGGAGGAAAGAGAAAAGGGAAAAGTGTGGGGGGGGTGGGGGGAGGAAGAGGCACCGTGACCGACCGCCGAACGAGACAGAGAAAAAAAAACACGGAGGAGAGGAGCATGTGAGAGAAACTGAGACAGACGGGGGGGGGGGTGGGGAGAAGATTCTACACCTTCCCGCTGGTGTAGAAAAAAAAGATCACCGCCCGTGGACTCCTGCTGTGCTCGCAGAGCCCCTGGCAGAGGGACCTGCTCCCCGTGTCAGACAGGAGACATCGGAACCACGTCCGCAGGTCTGCACACGAACCCCTGCTCACGCTTGTCGAATCAGTAAACGCACTGCGACACGTTGTGGAAGAAAACTCAGCCTTCACTCAGGCTGGGAGATTGTCAACAGAGATCTTTAATACAATCAGCTGAAGGGGAGCACATCACAGAGATAGGGCTTCCCCTCGCACTTAAGACATGCTCACTGGACTGAAGTTATACTCTCCTTTTTATACATTAAAAGTAGGCAAGACTTGAACATATCAAAGGAACATACAGGGAAAGGGGCAGTGTCAGAAGTCAAACAACCAGGACAGGGAGATGCCATTTGGCATCCTGCAATCTGTGTCATTTCTCTCTGGTTGAATGGGTGTGAGGAATCACAGGCTTTAGACGGTGGTCTTAAGTGTGAACAGAAACCCTTTCCCGCGTATAGTCACTGTCCTGACCTTTTGACTCGGTCTTCCACAACGTGGAGGAGGACCGCGTGTCCCAGCAGGAGATGCTCGGGGCCCCCCTCTCTGTAACTCCGGCCCCCCGCCTGCTGCACACACAGCCCCCCCCCGCCGCCCGCCGCGCTGACAAGCACCGGAGCCCGAGCGAAGCCAGGGACCCGGTTACCACGGCGACGGGCACAGCCGAAAAGGGTGATGTCATGGGGCTGGCTGACCCTCCCGCGATCCACGGCGGGGGGAGAGGTACAGGAGTGGGGAGGAAAGAGGGGAGGAGGGTAACCGGAGTGAGAGGGAAATAAGGGAAGAGAAAGCAGAGGGAGATAGAGGCACGGAGCAGAAAGAGGGAAGAGGAAACGAAACAAGAGGAGCACGGACGCATTCAAGCGAGGGAGGGGGCAGAGCACCCCCCCCCCAACCCCTTGAAAGAATCCCGGGAATCTCAAGCCGGCACAGCTTGCCTCCTGCAGGCCTGCTGGCCAGGGCGGGACAGGGCCGCCTCCATCGCCCCGCTGTCCCACCCCCGGGGGAGACTGGGTGCCAGAGGGACACAGGCAGGGGTGGGGGGAGGCAGGGCCCAGCCCCCCGGCCAGGGGAGTGTCCGGCCCCTGCACAGGTCAACCGGACCTCCAGCCAGGCCCGGCTCGTCCTGGCTGGACTCCTCCCGGCTGCCGGACACGCCCCACGGTCCCTTCCACCTCACAGCGAAGAGCAGCGCTCAGAACCTCATTTCGCGAGGCTGGTTTCAAAGACCGGCGCTTATAAGCCAGGCCCTGCGAGCGACTCTGCCGCAGTTCAACAGCCACCGCCTTCGACCGGAGTGCACAGCGCAGCCCCCACCGCCTCTGACCCCTGCCAAGTGGAACTTGGAGGCGTTTCTTTATACAAAGGGTGGCGGGTGCCTGGAACAAGCGGCGTCATAACGCTGTTTAGAAGGATTTCCCGTGATCCCGCGGTAACCTGCTAAGTCAGACCCTCCAGTTCACTCAAACATGACCTGTGGCTTATTAGCTGCCCTCTGTTCTTGTACTGCTCTGGCCAGAGCAGCACGGTATCACAGGAGTGCCTTAAAGGGTTACAGCTGAGCCTATATACAGTCATCTCACATAATGCATCAATTCACTCTGAATGGAATTAGTCTTATCCCCTTCTATTTACATTTCTGTTTGCGTAAAATACCACAGTAAAAAGTTCACATTTAAAAGAAAAATCGTTTTACGAAGTAATAGTCGTCTCAGGAAATCTGAGGTCGGTACCTTTACTGATCCTAAAATTAGCACTGCCTCAAACTACGTAGCACTTGGTCAAAATGGGAGAGATGTCCTTTCAGCCTTAAAAATCAAGAGGAGGTTTTTCATCAAACAAAAAAATCAAACAGGTTATAACGAACTACAACACCCTGCTCTCTTCTGCTGCCTGTCGCAACTTAGCTCCTAATTAAATTACTTACACCTTAACGGCAATGTACCAAACACACCCTTTCTTTCACCTGGATTCAAACGCGATGCTCTCCAAGAGCTTTCTAAACATCTGCAGTAAACCTCGAAGCTGTCCAGGATAGGGGGAACTACCCAGCCAAGCATTCTTGACGCCGACTCATCGGTTAAATTTCACGTGGGCCACTGAACCCCAGCTCCATCCCCCAATTTAAGAGATCAAGCTGAAAAACCGTGCAGGGGCTCCACAACCTTTAGACTCGGGAGGGATCCCAGGACTAGGACATCCAGCTTCAGACTGATAAGGCCGGGGTTTGGCTGCAGTATTTTGTCTGTGTCACAGATAAGCAAGGAGAGTCCTGGCGTGGCCATGGAGAATGGGAACCGTAGGTGAACGTGAGTGTGGTTGAGTCACTGCGGGTGGTCATGTGGACAGCGTGGGTTGGCGGAATTTTATCTGATCCACTGATCAGGCCTGCAGTTCTGCCTTGAAGGGGCAGGGGGAGGAGGCTGGCTGATTACCGGAGAACGATCTAAACCAGGTGTCAGCAGCCTGGCCACATGCTGTTCTGTCTCCGGCACCCCTGGGGCAGATCAGATTAGCACAGCTGGCCAGGTATCGATTCCAGATGACCGTGGCCTTCCAGATCCTCTACGCAGAACGAGACGGACAACCCTATCCCCACCCTGTTTTACCAATCTAAAACAGAGGTGCCCCGCCCACCCCAGACCGGAGACCGTGTGTTCAGCCGTGAGCTCTGAATCAACACCGAGGAATCCCGAGCTCGTTCGCCCCCAGGAGCACCTCCCACAGATTCCTCGGCCATCCCGAAGCTCAGTCTCCCCCCTCCCCTTCCCTCGGAGAAATGCTTGGAATTTGCCCAGAAAGCCAGCTGCTCCAGAAGCCACAGGGCCGGGCCCCATCCAGGCGACGCCCCCTCTCGCCCCCGACCTCCCTCCCAGAGAAGAGCCCGTCCCCAGCGTCGCACCAGGAACGCGGATCTCCCTTCCTCCCGAAGCCGAGACGGCTGGGGCAGCCCTTCAAAGAGCCATTTTTTTTTCCTGCCATTTTTCACTTGCACCTCAGTAGGAATGGGAGTGAAATCTAAACTCCTCACTCCTACACTCCTCTACTAAAGATCCTCAAAATCCGTCCGACGGCGGATCCCGTCAGCCCTGCGATGGGCGGGTCGAAAGGGGAAAGTCAAAGCATCGAGAAAAAGCTCGGAACGTTCCGAGGAACCTCGAATCAGGCACAGCCCCTTCGTCTCTTAGCGTTTTTTACAGAGCAAGCTCTTCGGCAGCTCACAGCTACAAAGCAAAACAATCAAGCAAGCAGCAGCAGTGACTGGACCTACACAACACCCCCAATCTGGCAATGAAGAGCGGGGGGCCCCTCGGGACCCCCCCAGTTTGGCATTTACCTCGTCCTGGTTGCTCTCCACTTTGGGGTTGCTGGCCGTCCGCTTGAGGTTGCTGCTGAGGCTGATGCCCACCATGGCGTCCGACTTGGAGCGCTGGTGGGTGCGCTTGGAGGGCGAGAGGCAGGGCTCCGCGTGGGGCCCCGCGGAGGAGGAGGAGGCGGAGGAGGAGGAGGAGGAGGAGGAGGCCGGGGCGGGGCAGCCGGGCGGCTCGCGGCGGCGCTGGGCGGGCTTCAGCTCGTCCGAGAGGATGACCTTGCGCAGCTTGGTGCCCCGCGAGTGGCGCTGCGTGGAGATGTGCATGTCCGAGGAGTAGGCGCCCAGCAGCCAGGCGCACTGCAGGGAGAAGTTGATGCTCTGGCGGCAGCGGTGGACCACGTAGGGCTTGATGGCGTCGCCCACGTCCTCGTCCATGTGGATGTACATGTTGAGCAGCTGGGGCAGGTAGAAGTCCACCTCCTCGTTGCGGAAGCTGAAGAGGCGGTTGCCGATGTAGGCCTGCACGCCGGGCTCCTTGGAGTTGTACAGGTAGGAGATGGCCATGGAGATGTCGAAGAGCTTGGACTCGAAGAGCCGCAGCAGCCAGGACTGCTTGGACGAGTTGTTCTTCTGCCTCCGCCGGGCGCTCTTCACCGTCCCCGGCTGGGGCTCCTCTCCCTCCTCCCGGATTTTGGCGGGCTCGCCGGCGGGGCCGCCGTTCACCAGGCCCGGCCCCCCCCCGCCGCCGCCATACCCCACCCCCCCCGCCTCCGCCTCGCCGCCGTGCATCAGCTTGACCTTCTGCAGGACCTCCTGGCACGCCTTCTTGGCCACCTCGGGGTCGATGAGCAGGCCCAGCTCGCCCAGCCCCTCCGAGATGACGTCCAGGGGCGGGCTGCCCCCCCGCGGGCTCTCGCTGCCGGCCTCGGAGGAGGAGGAAGAGGAGGAGGCGGGGCTCGGCTGCAGCTGGTCCCCCGGGGCCGGGGCTGGGGCTGGGGCCAGCTCCACGCCCACGTCCCCCATGATTGATCCAACGGAGGCCACTGAAACAGAGAGAGAGAGACGGAGCCAGTTAGGAAGGAGGTCGGGTTACAAGCAGAGGGATCGGATTCGGGGACACGGGGGCACGTGCTGCTGTCAGGCCATCGTGAACCCCAACAAGACCGGGGGCTCTGCGGGACCCCAAGGTACGAGCCGCCACCACCGGGAGGCCAATGTCAATGGCGACGGTCACCTCATTTAACACCGGGCTCACCAAAACACAGAAATGTCTGTCGGAAATTCCAATGTGCTGCCGAGCCCGAGCCCGAGCCCGAGCCCGGGCGTGCTCCCGACTCGGGATGGCAGCCCACAGACGGGCAGGCGCGCCCCCCCCCCCTCATCTCCCGTGTCCTTCTTTTCCGCTTCCGATTTCGGCCGACAGGAGCGGTCAAACCTGATTGGTTTTAAAAAAACCTGCCTCGAACCCGTTCGCTGAGCTCCCTCCCCTCACCCTGGTGCCGACTGCACGGCAAGAGCGCGCCCCCCCCCCCCACCATCGGTCAGCCCCCCGCAAACAGTTAACTGAAACACACGGCTTGAAACCTCAGGGGGCATCAAACTGTGCACTGCGCCCCTGTGCAATAACTCCCGATTGGGGTGGCTGGCCTTTGCCGAGCCGAGAGAACCCGAACGACGAGGCTGGCAGGATCTCAGGGGAATCTTCAGCTCCGCTGGCCATCGCGTGCTGCTGGTGGTCTCTGGCGACGCTGCCAGTCGAGACCCGGGGACGTCTCGGAAAGGGGCGCGGCCCCTTCCCACTGCCTGCACGTCCTCAAGTCCACGCACAGGGCTGGGACACTCTGTCCAGGACTCTCCTCGCATGTCCATCCCTGTTTCTTCCCATCAGCCCGCCACGATGTCCAAAACGGACAAAAATGTGCGCACAGTACGAACACGCATGTCTACACACACACACACAATAATCAACATCGCCCCTCGGAAAAAGCACAACCAGCAGCAGCTACCCGTCACTTAACCTGTCCTCAGGAAGCTCCGCCCCCGCGGTGCAGCGGGACGAGCATCACTGAGGCCGCGGTTCCAGGATCATGTGACCCAGGACGCGCCCCGAACACACCTGGACAGCACGTCGCTGCTGGGTGACCTCTCCTGACCCCGCCACCCTTCAGCAAATCGAAGAATCCGGAGGGGCCCCCGATACCGAGACGGGCCAGCTGGGGGATTGGGGGGACGATTGCAAGGCGCCCGCCTTCGTGTTCCTGTGGGTCGCCGCCACCCCGGGCCCCGAGCTCGATGACGCACGGCCGAACACGCTTGCGTTAAGAGTTACACGCACCCCGACTGCAATCGGACAACGAGCCCCCCGGTGTGATCTGCAGGACACAAAAGCATGACGCAAAACGAGAAAATATTTACCCGCTGCACAGTAATCAGGGTGCTCCGTGCTCTGTTCCTGCAAGGGAAGTAAACTGAGAGGCCCTACTTCTCATACTGTTGCGTACCCATGCAATCTGATCCCAGATCTATTCTTCTTGTAGCCCGGACTGTTGAATAGTTCCCCTCCACACACACACACACAAAACAAGATCTCTGTCTATCATGTAACCAGTTTCAGGTGCAATGATTCAGTATTCTGCAGCAAAAAGGACACTGTGTCTTCACACACACAAACGCACCAGGCCGGAGAGATCATAAGCGTGCATTGGGGGGGAAAAAAAACCAGGTTATTTTCTTCACCTCAACACTAATGCTGTAAAGCTCTGGAGTTGATTTTATGCAGGCCGGGAAGAACAAAACTGTTTCTGTTACACGAGACCGAGAAAACACTTCTCCAGTTATGGGGGCGTAAAAAAAACGAGAACCAAACCAGGAGTATGAAGTCTCCCAGAAAAGGAAAGGACACCGCACTCGCCGACTGCGAAGGCAAGGGCACTGTCCCACGTCTTCCACCACGCAGAGGTCACTAGGGTGCAGCTCCCCAGACCACACCTCTATATCAGGTGCGTCCAGGTAACTCACTGATAACACGTCGTCCAGCACACAGGTCAGGTCCTAAAGTCCGGAGGGTGCTGGTTCAATCCGGGGTCACGGCCCCTTTGCAGCCAGGAATGCCGAGGTGGGAGTGCTCAGCTGCCACAGCTGACCGCAGCAGGTGCAGAGTCAGACACTTCTCCGACACTGCCAACAGCCATTGCAGGCTGCGCGCCCCTGCAGCTTCTTCAGTGATAAACACACCCGCACAGCCCTCAGAGAAAACTGCACCCTCCCCATGTGGGATGGGGTTTCGGGTCACAGCAAGGACTCCTGTGACCCGCGCACAAAGGAAGTCCGGCCTGAGCCTTTATCTGTGGACACATGGGGCTCTGCAGCGCAGCGCCTCACTGGAGAGAGGGGCTCCAACTGGAGCAGAGGCCCACCTCTCTAAAACTAAAACCTTTCCTATAGCTTAACTCCCCCCCCTCAATTCATGTTCATTTCTTAATCCAGTCTGTTTAATTCAGTCCCACTGGAACACATGTCCTGGGAAAGCTGAGGCTGCTGCTGGAAGAGGTGTTAGTGTGACCAGTAGGGGGCGCTCACCCTGCGGTCTGTGTGGGTCCTGAGGCCCCAGTGTAGTGACGGGGACACTATACTGTAAAAAGGCACCGTCCTTCGGATGAGACGTAAAACTGAGGTCCTGTCTCTCTGTGGTCATTAAAAATCCCGGGGCGTTTCTTGAAAAGAGTAGGGGTGTTACCCCAGTGTCCTGGCCAAATTCCCCCCAGTCCTTTACCAGTCATGGCCTCCTAATAACCCCCCTCTCTGAACTGGCTTCATCCCTCTGCTCTCCTCCCCACTGAGAGCTGGTGTGTGGGGAGCGGACTGGCGCATCATCCAGGTGGGGGGATACACACTGGTGGTGGTGGAGGGGATCCCCATGACCTGTACAGCGCTTTGAGGGGAGTGTCCAGAGAAGCGCTACGTAAATAATAATTCCTTACATTATTATTATTCTCCCCCCGTTTCCTCCCCTGGGCGGCGTGGGACAGCTGCAGCCAGCGGAGCCCCAGCCAGCTGCGGCCATGTCTGAGGAGTGACGTGACCTTCCTCGCCATTGCGTAATCCCGAAAAACACCACACAGCGGCCCGCGTCTCGCCGGGACAGCCCGGCCTCCGGCATCCCCCGCCGCGTGAAACCGAAACCGGGGGGATTCCGAGAGGGGACTCTGGGAGCTCGGCAGGTCGGATGGCAGGCGACGGGGACAGGGACGCACGCCTGGAGCGAAAATCTAGGAAGCGGTCGGGATATGAAGATCGGGATCTGTGACCGGGGGGAGACCGGAATCCCAGCTGCCCACAAGGACCACTCCACGGTCCCGCGATCTCCCAGAGGAGCAGGAGGAGGAAGCAAACATGTCAGGAAGATTTTGTACGGCAGAAAGAAAGAAATAAGCCAGACGTTCAGATAAGAGGTAGCTGAGACCACAAAAAAAAAGACGGACAAAGTACAGAGATTGAGTGTGGGAGGGATGTTCTCTGGCAGTGACCTAAATAATCAATAACTCACGTGTTTCCGACACGAAGAAATATGACAGGAGCTGGGTCAGAGACCCCCTTTCTAATCCATCCTACAACAGGATTTAATTTGTAAGCACCAGTTCCGCCCAACCCTCACAGACACTAATCCCATAGCAATGCACGGAGAATACAGGCACAACTGTTCCAGACACCCGCCACTCTTTGTGTGTCCTCCAACCTTAAAGAACTGCCTTTGAGTTCCCAACACTGCCCCCCACCCCCATGTCTTTGTTGCACTATCAAATCTCAAGTGTAGAGGGGCTGACCGTATCGACACCCCCTTAGGATTTGAATTAAAAGGGCTAGGCACATCTCCTCTCACAGCCCGGATTCACAGCTGTACACACCCTGGACACCTATCGCCTCAAGTAGCAGTTTGCTTGTCGTGCGGATGTGCGGTTCTGCGGCCACAGTGAATTCCAGCAGAGCGCCGCGGCTCAAGCTGTCTGCCCTCGAAGATCCAGCCCGTGTGTGAAGAGCTCCTGCCTGCCTGAGAGAATGGACACCCCGGACTCAGCCGTATAGACTCCATCTTAAACAAGCAACGCTTGCTTACAGTGAGACACCGCCCTCCTGAACAATACAGTCAAGACAGACTTTACAATAAACCAAAAAAAACCTGAGTTTTGTGGCTTCTAGCACCTCTGGAGTTCTTCAAAGAGGCATCCTAGGACTACTGATATAATTTCGTACAATTTCTTTGCGTTCTCAGGAGAATATGCTAAGTGTACGCCCGTTGCACAAGAGGAAAGGACTTGCTGGTAGTAGAACACTGCGGGGTGACTTCGACACATGAAAGGAGAAAGGGGGGTGAGGAGAGAGGCCTGCGTATGATAACAAAACCCAAACTCCTTCTCCACTCAGATGAATATTTAATCCACTGTGAAGCCAGGACGCACGCTCAATAACTCAGCCGGTGGCCCTCTGCCTGATCAGGTTTCTTAAAACACGGGACTCCTAAAGCCCGGTTTAAAAGGCAGAAAAGGGGGAAAACACTTGAACCTCTCGTCCAAAACCTTTCCCATCAATACATTTTCCCCCCCATTAATGTTGATTTCCAGTCTGTGTAACGCAATCCCACTGGAACGCGTGTGAACTCCAGAAAGCCGTCATCCTGACACAGGCGAGTTCAGCTGTCGCTGGAATGGTAACTCGTCTCCATGGGGAAGCCGGACAGCGCAGGACAGCAGCTGCTGGTGAGGAACAATGGCCGGAGAAGAAGTGGCAGATCCCGCTCGGAACAAAATGTCAGCGGTTCCAACCGAGGTGTCCTCATGTTGGATTTCAACATGCCTGTAGCTCCCAGCTGGCAGCCCCACTGGAGCTCAGCAGGTGTGAGCCTGGCCAGTACCTGGAGGGGAGACTCCTGGGAAAGCTGAGGCTGCTGCTGGAAGAGGTGTGAGTGGGGCCAGCAGGGGGCGCTCACCCTGCGGTCTGTGTGGGACCCGAGGCCCCAGTATAGTGACAGGGACACTGTACTGTAAACAGGCACCATCCTTCGGATGAGACGTAAAACCGAGGTCCTGACTCTCTGTGGTCATAAAAAATCCCAGGGCGTTTCTCGAAAAGAGTAGGGGTGTAACCCCAGTGTCCTGGTCAAATTCCCCCGTCCTTTATCAATCATCCCCCTCTCTGAACTGGCTTCATCACTCTGCTCTCCTCCCCACTGAGAGCTGCTGTGTGGGGAGCGGACTGGCGCATCATCCAGGTGGGGGATACACACTGGTGGTGCTGGAGGGGATCCCCATGACCTGTACAGCACTTTGAGTGGAGTGTCCAGAGAAGCGCTATAGAAGTGTGAGGAGTTATTATTTCAATGCTCTTGACTGCATGCTAGTATCACAGATCAGCCCTGTCACTGGTTCCCGTCCTGCTCTCCCGTCTCCTGAGCACAGCCCCTCGCAGTGGCACAGCCCTCTCGGCCCCGGACAGGGTCAGGGTAAGCTCCCAGGCCCAAGGTTCGAGCCTCGGGGGCTCAGCTGCACCCGGCAGCCGTAAAACATGCCCGACAGACGGATCGCGACACCGGGCAGGGATACTCCCCCTCCGGAGCACGGGGCTCCCTCTCCCCCTCGCACATCCCCGCAGCCTGGCAGGAGCCCCAGCGCAAACCTCGACTGGCCGTTAATACGATCAGCAACAGCGCCCCGAAAACTACCGGGAAGAACTACCGGCCAGAAGAAACGAGAGAATTCCCCTCGCTCTGCCCGTCACACGAGCCCACACTCTCGAGGGGTCTCCCCGCAAATCAGCAACATGGAACACTGTCATTTTCCACACACAAAGCCCTGGGCACTCTTATCCTCTGGGGGAGAACATTCCGCTTGTTGCAAAACTTGTACTAAACAGAGGCATCCTGGGAAGAGTGAGGCGGTTTTGTACAGTTTCGCTTTACTCCGAGGAGAACGTCGGCCACGCCGACAGCTGTACGACAATGGGAAGGGAGTGACTTCTTGGCAGCGGAACGCTGTGGAGTGATTTGCGCAGGCCTCGCGATGAAGCCCAAAAATTCATCCAACATCCCACAGGTGGGCCAATCACAGCACTCTTTCCTCTTTTTCCCCCAGGAGCTTGCAAGACATTAGCGACTAAGGAGCGTCATTACGTCATCTCCAGGACCACCACCTGCTGGAACACACCAGCCGGCGGTGGGGGGGGTGGACCGCGCTGGTAACTGCAGAGCCCAGGTGAGGAATCTCACACCCAGAGGTGCCCAGAGCAGCTCAGAGAGACTGAGCCTGCACCCACAGGCTGGACTCCACTCCCGTGCTGGCACCAGAAAATCTGACCTGCAAGCCAGAAGACTCCCGACTCCCCCCCCCCCGGTAAAGTGTCAGATGGTACTACCCTTCTTGTCTCGTCTTCATCAGGGGAGGTATCAGCTGATCACCACCAACAATTCACCCTTCACGAATTCGGGGACAAGCCATTCTGTAAGCACACACTCACAAGTTTAAAGAAACGTGGCTAATTTTATTTCAGAGCAAGACGGGACACGTAACCTACTGTATGTGATGAGGCTAAATAAACAATACCTTCGTTGGCCTCTACATATCGAGATTACAGTAAAATAACTGAGGAGTACTTCTGTTTTGCGTTTTACACTGTTTTACAATACAGGTGGTACTGATAGTGCAAACAACATCTCCAGCTCCAGTATTTAGACCTTAAGTGTGAGTTTTATGGGGGGAGGGGGTGTTCAAGTCCTTCGGGAGGTCCTCACTGGGAGACACTTTAAAGCAGGGGTTCCCAATGCTGGTCCTGAGAACCCCAACAGCAGCTGACACGCATCTCAGCTGGGCTCTCGGCTTCAAGGAGTCCTGAACTGCACCACTGTTTCCACTCCAGGGCTTAAGATCTTAGGTCACCTTGGAAATGCAGCATTAAAAGACACGTCCTACACATGCAGGAACCAAAAACAACGAAAGAGTTCACATAAAACCTGTTTTTTGAAAACTGTTTCAAATCAGGGCTCAGTTAGTACCAAAGCCAGCAGGAGTTTCACGCCCTGGGAATGAGATTTTCGGGAACCGTACGAAAGCTGTCCCTCGAACCCTGAAACCCTCCTCACCCAGCCAGCAGCGTCACAGCAAACATCAGAGAGGAGCCCGAAAACGAACGTCGGGGTCCGGACTTCAAACAACCAAAATGGCGTCCTGTCATTCAGCGCCAGGGGAGCTGTGAGCCGGCAGCCCCGCGCCCTGCACTTCCTCCTGCTCCGGCTGGCGCTGCTGGGGCAACGAGAGAGGCACAACACCGCGGAACAATAAGGAGCAGGCACAAACACACAAGCGCCTGGTCCCGACAGCCTGATCATTTGATCCTGTGGATGGGACTTTTTTTTTTTGGGGGGGGGGTATTTTTCCCCACATGGCAACAAGAAACTTTCAATTATGCCACCCCCCCGGAGGGGAAGTGTACAGGAGGGAAGCAGATCTGCGACGCGCGCTTGTCGCCTCTGGCTATTGGCCGCTGGGGTGTGACATCGGGTGCCCCCGCACACGCGCTGCAACCCCCACGCAGCTTCCTCTCGGCAAGTTCCTCTTCTTGCAGATCGGCGCCAGCGCTGGGGTGTGCGGACACGAGAATGGGGAACCGCACAGCACAGGG
Organism: Lepisosteus oculatus; assembly: GCF_040954835.1. NCBI lineage: Eukaryota > Metazoa > Chordata > Actinopteri > Semionotiformes > Lepisosteidae > Lepisosteus > Lepisosteus oculatus. The sequence continues at coordinate 3,959,738 of NC_090722.1, read as the reverse complement.
CAGGGGGCCCCGCCCCCAGCTCCGCTGCCCTGGTTTAATCAAGTCTGTGCTGACCCTCACAGGTCCCAGTCAATGCAAGCAAACACAAGGATGGCAAGGCGCTACAGTGAACAACAGAAAGTGCCGATTATAGGGTTCATGAAGAGAAGGTAACACAACAGCACCTCACTTATGATATCAGCAATAATTCCTGTTACATTATCGCCAAAGAATATTGATCAACTGGATAGTTCTATAAAGAGGGACTAGAATCCTGGCCGGGGGGGGTTTGTTACACACAGAGGGGCGACAGGAACGTCATCTTTCGCTCGTCACTCGGAGTGAATCAGGAGGACACAAGCGATCAGGGTCATGAAAGTGACCGGGAGGGATGGTCTAACACACTCAGGAACAGGAGTCGGGGCACAAACGGAATTCAAGAGAAAGCGCGGGTTTTTTAGCTGAAAAACGGAAGCTTGTCTTTACATGAAGGGCGGTAGGTGTCGGCAACAAACTGCACAGCCATCAAATTGACAATAATTTCATCAGAACCTTTAAGAAACAAGTCGTTAACTGCAAGTGACTGAGCAAGCAAGACAGGCTGAGCACGCCCTTCTAATCTGGAGCTTTTCTTATTGTCTTTTTTTTTCTTGTTCCTTTAATCTCCCCTGTTGAAGTCTTCAACATTTCACACAGGCTGAACCCTGGACTTCAAGTACCACTTCAACAGGCAGCAGTACCCTCTTGCATTCCAAAGGACAGGCTCAGTTCCCCAAAGCTCCATGGCCACTTGGACCATCTCCTGTCCCAACCACAGTTTTAATGATCCCTGTGTTTCCTTTCAAAATGCCGAAGACATGCGGGACCTTTGGTTACAGATACTGTGAACGAGCCGCAGACTGAGCAGACACTGCAGTCCCCACATTCGGTCAGAATCTCTTACAGTGGAAAGACAACCATCAGTTACCAGCTCTTCTTTGTACTCAATTCCAGCACTGCAAGGTCCTACAGTTTCCTCTGTTTCTGTGTATAATTCAGCGTTGCTCTGGAGCTGTGTATTTACTTTTGAAGAGTTTCACTTTGTTAATTCTGTCCCCCCATGTGCCCACTGCCTTCCCCTAGCAAGCAGAATCGTCATCTCAGCTACTTCCTCCACTGCAAGCCAATTAAAACCCGTCGTTTTCACTTCTCTGCAAGCTTTAGTCTCTCCCCCCACCCCATCTCCTCACTCCCACCCCATCTGTTCAGACAGTACCTGGGATCTGTCAGCTGCCTCTTCCTGCGACTCCTTCCTGTTACTGCCCTAATGTCAGCCCTTCTCAAACCGGCGACATGGTGCTAATTGAGCTTGGAGAAATCAGACTCAGACACAGGGGGCTTTAAGCCTAGCTGACCTTTTCAAAAAGGCTTTTTTGAGAGTGTATGATCTCCGATTTATCGGATTAGTCATTTTAAAATTTGCTTTTCCTATTCTGCCCAGAACGCTGAGATGGCTTTCAAAGGGTCCTGCCAGCCGTTTTTTCTGACCGCATTCTTCCAAGTCAGGGTCTCAGGGGGGAGCCGAGCCTATCCCAGCAAGCAACAGGCACAAGACAGGATACGCCCTGGATGGGACACCGGTCCGTCACAGGGCACACAGAAACAGACTCGCAGACACTCACCCCAGGGCCAGTCTTCCCAGACACCAATTAACCCACCAGCGTGTCTTCGGACTGTGGGAGGAGACCCACATGAACCAGGGGGGAACATGCAAACTCCACACAGACAGCACCCCAGGTCTGGAACTGAACACAGGGCCTCAGGGCTGAAAGGCAGCAATGCAACCCACAGCCGCCCACTTTTAAAAGGCGCTGTATAAAAATCTTCACTGTAAACACAGAACAGCTGCCGACAGGGTCACACATGACTGCCCGGTTTGCAGCAAACCCTTTTATTGACTCTCTGTGTTACTTTTCCCTCTCCTTTGATGTCTCTGTGACGTCCTGTGGGCCACGCCCCATTTTCTCTCCGATTCAGAGCCTATCCCAGCAAGCAGTGGGTGCAAGGTGGGGTACGCCCTGGACGGGACGCCAGACCGTCGCCAGGCCGAGAGACACAAACACTCACACGCCTGGGGCAATTTTACAGAGGCCGGTTAATCTGCCAGCGTGTCTCTGGACCGCGGGAGGAAACCCACACAAACCTGGTGGGAACATGCAGACTCCACACAGACAGCACCCCCAGCTCCAGAATTAAACCCAGGGTCCCAGCGCCGCGAGGCAGCAATGATGACAACTCCGCCACCGTGCCGCCCTCTAAAACAATCAAAAATCCTGGACTGGCAACCGGCGCTCTGAGTAACGACCGGTCTCAACCAGCGACTGGAAAGGCAGGCCCTCAAACAGCGCCGTGCTCTGCCCACCCCCGACGCGAGGGCCAACAGCTGGCGCTCCGTGATTCCAGACTCCCGGCTGGGCGCCTGTAAAAACACCCCCCCCCGGAGTCGTGCCGGGGAGACACACCAGCCCCCCTCCTCCCCGCGCTCCGTGTCTCGGCTCTCCCACGGAACGACAGAGGCGGCTCCTGACAGATCACTCCCAGGCACGCGGTGCTGCGCTTCCCAACAACCGCCCGAGACGCCCCCCTGAGTCAGGGCCCCCCCCCAATACACACACACACACTCGCGACAGGGAGTCAGAACAGCTGAAGGGATTCCCTGCCAGCCTACCACGCTTCAAAACAGTAAGCGAACAAGGAAATCGTTGGATCCTGGCTTCCCCAAGATGTTACCCTGCGGTACAGCAAACCCCAGAGTCAGCTCCAGCAGTTCCATTTAGGCTCCGGCCCGAGCTGCAGGTCGTCAGAAACATTCGCCAAAGCCGCGACCCAGGCCAACAGACCGGTCGCAGAGGATGCCCACGGTGTGAGAGCACGTCCGGCCCGCCTGAACACACGGGACTCTCTCAGCACCACGGCCGCCCGCCAGACAGGCTTCCGAGGCAGGTCGATCGCCGGGGAGACGGCGAAGCCGGCAAAGCCGGCTTCAAACCAACGAATAGGCCCTCGGCTCGCAGCGCAGTCGAACCTCGCTAGAAATGCAAAACCGGAACGGGATTCGCCACTCTCTCCAGCCCCCCGCTGTCCAGTTCAGGGTTGTTGACGAGCCGGGGCCTATCCCAGCATGCAATGGGAGCAAGGCAGGGTCGGCCCTGGTCCACCGCAGGGCAGCCGGAGACACACTCTCACACCAGGCACATTTCCCCCCCCCGACGTGTCTTTGGACTGCGGGAGGGAGCCCACATGAGCACGGGGAGAACATACAAACTCCACACAGACAGCACCCCCAGGTTCGGAAACGAATCCAGCGTCCCAGCTGCTGTGAGGCAGCCATGTTGCCCCCTGCTCCCACTCCTCTTCCAGCAGAATCAGTCCCAGTACTACCGATGACTAGATCGCAGGGGATCTTTTCTGGCAGGGGGGCTCTTAACGAGGCTCTTGAGTCTGATTATAACAATTATTCATCTGTTCCTAGGCAGAATAAAACACTCAAAGAGAACTGCACATCAACACAGCGCGGAGGAGGAGCTTCGCCTAAGAGTGCCGATTTTACACGCTGCCTACCCCAGGGGTGAAACTAATCCCTATCGCTTCTGGGGACCCTCACAAAGGTTCCCACTGCTGTACCAGAACCACCGGACTGTCTTAAACTCAGTTTTGGCTACCTCTGCCATATCATCATGTTGGACAACACCACCACCCGCCATTAGATGAAGAAGGACACAGGACGGACGACCCGAAACGAGATGGAGCCTGTCACCCCCAGCAGGCTCGTCGGCTAGCTCCTAGTTAATAGACCCCCAGCCCTCCACCAGCTGTTTCTTGAAAGAAACCAGGGTACCGGCTTTCACAACGGAGCGCCTAGCTGGCTTGCTCCACACCTCCACCACCCTCCGCGTAAAGACGTGCCTCCTGTTCCCGCCCGTCAAAGCGTTGCCAGAAGTTTCCACTTGTGTCCACAGCACGGGTTTCACTGTCGATTCCCATTCCCGAGAGGAATAAGCACTGAGCTGCGGGGGGGAAGAGGGCTAATCACGGGTTATATTCACTGCAGTCGTGACCGTGTTGCTCAGGAGAAGTGAACTCCAGGAGAAAAAAAAAATGACAGCGCCTGAACGACGCAGACGCGACAAGAGAAGCTCACCGCAGGCCGGACGGATGGCACAGAAACTGTCTGGCGTCTGTCGCAGCCGGAATTATTCGGGAAATCCTTCGTTAGCTTTGGAGCTGCGGTTCAGACACCAACCGGTTCCCTAGCCGTTGTCCAAACCCCTCTGCTTCGGGCTCGGGTGTCTGGAGAGGCAACACGGCGCTCGCTGGGACAGGCTAGAGGATTTTAAAATGACGCACCGAAAAATAACCCGCTCGGTGGCAGGAGATGACCAGGACAGCAGAATAGACAGAACAAAACGAGCACCCATGATGTCTTACCTACAGAGGCGTCGCAGTTCACCATTTTCTTCCCCCCGAACCGAGATCTCTTCACCCCCTTCAGAAGCTCAGGAAACTGAGGAGTCGCTTTCCCATCCGGCCGGCAGACTCGCAACACACACACAAACAGCTCCGCTCGCACGGTCGCGCTTTTCCCGTGTCCCGTCCCCACGCAAGGAAGAGTGATGACACCACGTCACGACCACGACTGCCGTGCATCCTCCTCAACTTCAGCCAAGTCGCCCAGTTTATCAACCGCGTCCCCGGGAAACCCCCCTCTCCCCCCCCACCGCCGCCGCCCGCTTTCCGTCTCTTTTCACAACTAAGCCACGCAGAGACACGGGTGCCACAGCCGGGAGAAGTCACGGAGTCCACTCCCCGTCCCCGATACCATCGAGTGCCGTGATTTTAACACACACATCAACAATCGCACTACAGTTGGTCGGCGTCTCCGACTGATGGATCAAAGCGCAGCGACATAAAAAAAACAGTTTCACCGGCTAAATTATACACCAAGGGAAAAAAACGACTTACCTCTTCGGTAATCGGGGTGTTTAAAAAAATCTCTTTTATCTGCAGGTTTTCACCTCCATTTGTAAACGCTTGCCAAATCCCCCTTAATCGTCTCCCAGAGTTTCTCTCTCCAGCAACTCTTGCTGAATTGACAGGCCTGAGTCTGCCCGCCGCTAGCGCCTGTTGGTCCTAAAAAAGACTTGAGAGAAGTGATGCTTCCGAAAACTAGAGTCCTGCGAACGCCATGTTGGCTCTGCCGTGCTGTGCTGCGGGATCAGCAAAAATGTTGATTCCTTGAGCCAAAATGGCGCCCGTCTCACAATCCTTCCACTCGCTCGAGTGAGCAGTGGAATAGCACAATTCACTGAACTTTGATCTACAAACATAACATTTTCAATCGGGGAGATAGTATACAATTAAAAATAATGATACGTTTTCGTTCAGGGACATTTAACTTTTGTTGTTTTTTTAAGGACCCCAACTGGCTTCGTGGGACTTCATCGGAAGGCTGTCTAAAGATGTGCCTGAAAAGAGCAGTGGGATAGATTGGGTCCCCCCCCCAGAGAAGTGGCAGTGTTTGTTAACTTGGTGTGTGTTTGGCGATGGTGCTATTGCAGGGATGGGAAAGAAAATCACAGGAATTCAAACACGTCTCGTTGACGCGCCACAGACACGTAGCAACTGATGCGGCAATCTTCCGCTTCAACTACAGCAGCAAGTGTCTTGTGGCGCTGATACTGTATACCCAACTTATTAAATTGTGTTACAATTCTTAAAAATTAGACTGCCGTTTTTCAACCCCTGAGTCACAAAGGCATCTTAATATCGCGTCGTTGTATCCCTTTAAAACGCCATTCTTTGCGACCATCAGAGCAAAAAAAAAAGTCAAAACACTAATGTGGCTTCTTCAGAGATCCCAAGAGAGATAAGATTGGGATTTTTGTTTTACTGATTAAATCTTCAAAAACTGCGAATGCTAGTCAACGCGGATATTTGTCACTTAAACTCTTCGGAAGCCATTGTCGACTGATACAAAAATCAGTTTAAATCCCCGAGACCAAGACGATTGCCGATTCTGATCGGCAATTTGGCTGTTAAGAAGCACAACTAAACCGATTTCACTTATTTCCACATTTCTCGGGTGTAATCTCACCCTCGCCGGTTGAGCTCTTTAAAAGGGACTGTTCTCAAAGGGAATTTTAAAGGGAGGTAGATCAAAGATGAATGAACTCGGGCTGTAAAATACTATTTTTGTTCGAAACCCGACCTACTGTCCACATACTCATTAAATTCAGTACTGGTTCAGAAAGGGTTCGGTTTACACGCGTGAAGAAATCCGGTTAAAACATGCATTCGTATATAATTGCTCATACACGCTGACTAATTCCGACTTCTACCACAGGCCGGACCTACAACGCGACACGTCACAGTTATTATATATAGAAATACAATAGGAAAGCTTTTGGCATTACGGTATCCACAGCAATTAATGCTTGACACACCATGTAACTATAACTGTGTAAACTGTGTGGGGGCGTCTTTAATTGGCTACGGTAGTGATTAGTTGGATGCAAGGAAGCTTTTCAGTCAAAACAGATGGTAAGGAGGTGTGTCTCTAGAACTCGTAGACACAAAACAGTTTCACCACGCCGTGGGTACTAGCGTTTCGGCAGTGAATCACGATCCGGGAGACATGCGTGGACACTGGAAGCGTGTTTAAGACTCAGAACAGGAGGTGTTTTATATATAGGCAGGGAGGGTCTCGATCAAACACCCGAGACAAGAGTCCCAATCGTGCACCTTGATGTCTACACCCCTGCTGTCACTTCAGTTACTTAATTGAAGCCTTTTCTGAGCTAACGGGTTGCTCGACTGGAATATTTGCTATTTTTGTTTTACTCAGAAGCTTGGGATTTTATTTTATTTTCAAATGTACACGTTAAAAAGCGACCCCCTTACTCACTTTACTTTATGGTCCCAGGTGGGAAACTGGCTCAGCAGGCAGGTAAAAGACAACACAGCAGACTGTACATTTGGGCGGTGTGGTGGCTCTGTGGCTCAGGATCTGCGCCTGTGGCTGGAAGGTTGCTGGTTCAAATCCTGTGACCAGCAGAGGAATCCTACTCTGTTGGGCCCCTGAGCAAGGCCCTTGACCCCAGGGGTGCTGTATAAATGGCTGACCCTGCGCTCTGACCCCCAGCTTCTCTCTCTGTCTGTGTGTGTCATGGAGAGCAAGCTGGGGTATGCGAAAAGACGAATCTCTAAAACAAATTGTAGGCGGCCGATACAGTGATCTTATCTTTTCCCTATCACTCTGTATGTTAAAACACACCGGAGTTTCCACAAGTATTGTTTGCGAGATGGCCAGCATGGTGTAATAGACACTCTGCTACGACACGACTTCTTTCTAGCTGGGGGTATTATATATAAAATGGTAGAATAAAGGCGCACAAGAAAAAAAACTGATCCCCAGTGAGGCATCTTTGCCCAGATTAACGTTTCTGTGCTAATTCTACACTCGTTTCCAGGTCTATATCAGGACAGAGTGGTTATAACAAAATGTCCTGTATCCACATTTGATCTAGAGTATAAAGCTGTGGAACCTGGATTTTTTATAGTTCAGCAATCACTGTAAATGTAGGTTGCCTTGGATAAAGCCATGAGTTACATTATCTATTCCTATGATTCAGAGTTTTAAGTAAATCATATGTGTACAAAAACCAATGCATCTCGCAAGAGTTTAAATACATAACATTTATTTAGAATGGGTTACGAAAATATATTCACATTTCTTGGCATTATTTTTCAAAGAAACTGATATGAGAATATTAAATTGTGAATATAAGAACACCAGATTAAAGCAAAGTTTGTTTTAGAAAATGACCAACACATAAGGTGCTATAATGTTTCTTCAAAATAAGCTTTTTTTTTTACTTTATGTGCACACTGGTAAAAACACACAATTTTATCTTTTGATAAAAATAAAGTGCAAGACACACATTTGTTTTTTGCCCCAAATGGAAAACTACTTATACGTTCAACAGAAAAAAAACATTATTCATTGTTAGTTTTAGACACGGTACTTTGAAGTCAGAGCTGCCTTTTAAGGAACTGAACTGAAGTACCACGAAGAGTCACATCCTAGCATGTGCTAAACTCTGCTTTTAAGACGGTTCACATGGACCATGTCCAGCCCGTTCAGAATCTGTCGCCCCTTTAAGAAGTGTTTTTTTTTTATTTGCAACAAATTTAAGGAACATAATCAGTCAGAGTGATGCTGACCAAAAATAGTGCCCACAACGTAAGGTAGCCTATTAGAGGGATCAATTGTAAATTCTCAAAGGAAGACCTCACTCTCCTGCTGGAGAGATTAAGGACAGGTCGGGCCCGAGGTGAAGCAGGACTCCTGAGGCTGGTTCTGAGCACACTCGGCAAGAGCACACCTTCCCCTTCAGAGGAAACGTACAACAGCCCCTTGACCCACCTGCACGACATGCACAGAAGAGTCTGGTGCTCAGCTGAAGACTGCCCACCCTTTCCCCAAAGCAGACCAGAGATATGTACGCATGTGCCAACACCTATATGTACACATTTACACAAATCTATACACGTATAACTACACACATGCATGGTATCGTCAATACCCCCAAACAACATCACTGTTGGTTTTCTATGAGAAGGAAAGGAGTCTGTGGCCGGAAGATTTTGGAGAGTAAAGCTGGAGTTCACGGTGACATTTCAACACCCCCCAAGTTAATCTTAATGGACAAATGGGTGGAGCGGTGGCTCTGTGGCTCAGGATCTGTGCCCGTGGCTGGAAGGTTGCCGGTTCAAATCCCGCAGCTGGCAGAGGAATCCTACTCCGTTGGGCCCCTGAGCAAGGACCTTCACCCCAGCTGCTCCAGGGGTCCTGTATAAATGTCTGACCCTGCGCTCTGACCCCCAGCTTTTCTCCCTGTCTGTGTGTCTCATGGGGAGCAAGCTGGGGTGTGCGAAAAGACAAGTTCCTAATGCAAGAAATTGTATATGGCCAATAAAAGTCTTATCTTATAAATGCTACCATCTATCCATCTGAAACCCTTTCATGCAGGAAGACGGTGGAAGATGCCAGCTTCTGCTTCTTTTCCAAAACGGGGGGAAAAAACACTTCTGTCTTTTTCTGCTCCAGAAATGCTTCCAAATAAATTAACATTGATCTTTGATACAGATTTGAAAAACCCATTTTTCAGTGAAAACAAGTCTCCACTACTACTGCATGGAATAGGGCTTTATGAAGTGACCACAGACAGGTTATTATACTTCTGATTTTCAGACAGTGGGCACTGTGGGGATTTTTCTACAGGAACTGTCTACAGCTGGGGTGCCCAATCCTGGTCCTACCACAGTCACATGGTACTCTGGTACTTGTCAACCGTAATCCTTGAGGGCTACAGATTCTATGTGGTTTAGAGTGACCTCTGCTGTTGAGAATTGGAGGTACAGCTTGTTCGGTCACACGTGGGCATGACATTCCCCCTCAGATCTTTTTTTAAATGCAGCGTGCTTGTTCCATGAAGGACCTGAGGTAGGAGTGGACCGCTGTGCCAAGTCTGGGGCACTAGAGCACATCTGAATCAGCTGACAGCACCTCGACACCCACCGGCGATGGTATGGATTAATACAGCAACAAAGACTGCAACAGACTCACCATCACAAGCAGGGTATGGATCATCAGGGCAGTGAATCCTTGTGCTATTTTATATCGCACCAACAATAACTCCTGTCCTGTATGTGCTGAACATTTGTTGGGGTGCTGGATAGGAGCGCACCCCATTTTGTGTACAGGAGGAAAGACAAAATAAAGAATTCCGTACCCTCCCTCGTACTTCACTTCAGATCCCTTTGGCCAGAGAGGCGACTCCCACACGGCAGGAAGAGGAAGGGAAGAGCTCATCCCACTGCCCAGGATGCTTGAGGGAGAGAGGGGGGGCCCGCCTGAGACCCAACCTGTCCTGGACGTTAACCGGGGGGAGGACAGCTGCCCTGTTAGCCCTCTGAGGGTGCCTGGTTAGAGAGGAGAGACGGGGGTGTGGGCAGACGGGGCAGCTCCTGCTGGGTCGCGGAGGCGGGGACAGGAAAGGAGCAGCCGATGCCGGCGGCCGCCGTCTGTGCCGCCTCGGCCAGGCCGATCTCCTGCTTCTGCTTCTCCTCCAGCAGGGACGCCAGGACTTGCCCCTGGCCCCCGGGCCCGGCCCCCTCTTCCCTCGCCAGCGGGGCTCTCCGGATCACCTCCACTTTGGCCCGGCTGTCCTCCCAGCCCTGGCCGAGCTGGACTCCTCTCAGGGGCTCGCCGGCTCCGTGGAGCTCCAGGGGCGCCTGGGGGCCCTCCTGGAGAGGGTGGGCGCCGGCGCCGGGCGGGTAGACCTGGAGGAGGTGGCCGCCGGGCTCCTGGGCCGTCTCGGCGGCGAGCTCCACGCCGTGGTGGAGGGGCTGCCCCTGCACCTCCAGGCCGGGGGCCAGGGTGGTCAGCACGCCCCCCTCCTGGTCCTGTATCACGATCTCCAGGATGTCGGTGACCGGCGGGGGGGGCTGGGCAGCGGGCAGGGCCTTCTGGATGACCCCTCCGGTGGGGGGCTGGGCCGGGGGGGGCTGCCCAGCCTCCTCCGGCCGGGGCTTCCTCGGACGCCCCCTCTTCCTCCTGGGCAGAGCCGGGCCCGGCTCGCCCACAGCCGGCTCGGCGGCCCGCTTGGGCGCCGGAGGACGGGCCCTCTGGACCGCCCCCGGCGCCGGGGCGGCAGGGGCGCCCGCGGGCTTCTCTTTCTCCGGGTACGGGAGGCGGACGGCGGCCGGGGGCAGGAACATGTTGAAGACGGGCAGGGGGGCCGCCTGCTGCGGGGGCAGGGTGGCCATGGCGATGGGAAGGGTCAAATTCACGCCCCCCGGCTCCTTCGGCGCCAGGGCGGGGGGCGAGGAGCGGACCGTCAGGTGGGTCTTCTCCAGGGCAGGGGCGCGCGGCAGCAGCTGGGGGAACCTCTTCATCACCGCCTCCACCTGCGAGTCGCGCCCCGCCGCCTTGCTGCCCTCAGAGCCCTTCCCGGCCTTGTCGCCAGAGGGCTGCTTGCCTGGCACTGCCCGCTCTCCGCCATCCCTGTCCTGCAGAAACACAAGACGCGGGCATCCTGAGTGTTGCTCCCGAGCCACGACTTCTCTTCCGCTGCTCTCCGCTGTCGTAGCGACTGGTAACCAGTACAGGGCAGCACGGTGGCGCAGGGGTCAGCATTGCCCGGGGTACAATTCCTGACCTGGGGTGCTGTCTGTGTGGAGTCTGCATGGTCTCCCTGTGTTTGCGTGGGTTTCCTCCAGGTGCTCTGGATTCCTCCCACAGTTCAAAGACGTGCTGATGGGTTAACTGGCACCTGGGAAATTGGCCCTGGTGTGAGTGTGTGTGTATCAGTGTGCCCTGCACTGTCCTGCCTCGCGCCATGCCTCCCTGGAACCCCGTACCAGATGAGCGGATAAGAAGACAGAATGATGGATACTTGTGTGGTGAAGTCACCAGGAGGTGGCAGTAATGAGACGAGCGGCTTCAGGTCTCAAAACAAGAGAGCTAGGGCAAGTCCTAATCAGAGACTCCATATGAAATCGCAAAATTAAATTGTTAATTACTTTTAAAGTACAGGAACTCTTGCAATCAACCAGCAAGTCACAGGGGGCAGCTGTTTTTGCCTGACTTATGTACATACTTATGTACTTCACCCTGCCAGTTTCAGTGACCCCTGGATGAATAATTAGGGCACTGGGCTCAACCATCGGTTCTGAGTGCCTGCTTTTTCTCCACTCAGGAGTAACTGACTCCGGTGTGTTTGTATATGAGGTGCAGCAGGAAACAAGCCTCTTGTCCATTCCCTTGTTCTGAACTGGAATAGTCCCTCTTCACACCTGACACTTTAATTACGAATCTAATCTGGGCCTCTCTCAGCAGCAGAAAGGGGTCTGACTGGCGGGTCTGTCTAAAACCTCCTTGGTGCCACACTGGGAGCGCCCAGATCCCCACTCCAGCCATCACGGGATCCTGGCCTGTCCTGACAGCATTCAAACAGAGCTCTGGACAGGGGGACAGTGTCAGGGTGCTGCCTTCTAGCACAGGGGCTCGCTTGTAGCTGTGTGACAGGATCTGTGGACACTGAGGAAGAAATGTGGGAGGGGAGAACCATTTTGTGCTGGATGGGGGAAATATTGTTTTGTTGTTGGACTCATCTTGTAAAGCCCCCATAGAAAAAAGGACAGGTGCAACACCTTTGCCTCTGGGCCGCTCCCCTCTCCCTCTGTCCCACTGCTTCTGGAAGGCAGCTGACCCTTCATCGCCTTGAAAGGCTTCGCTGGACCTCCTGCAGAACACAAAGGGAGGCCGATTAGCTCAACTCTGAGCCACTGATACAGGAAAAAACAGTGGAAATGAAGTGCATTTAACACTGAGAATGAATGGCATGCCATTACACAAAGCATTGTGTATGTCTGGAATAAGAAACCCAAGTCGTGCTGTCAAAGCTGATTCGCTGGGCTCTTTTAAGAAAGGCTGGATAAGATCCTCAGATCAGTTAGCAACAGGTGCAGACGCTGTTATGCTCCTATGAAAGCCTGCAGGTGGGAGACAGGGCACTGACCGGCCAGTGCGGCGGAGGTGATGAGCTCGGCCTGGCTGCAGCGCGGGTTGACAATGTGCTCCTGTACCAGGAAGCGGGCAATCTCCACCACCGTGTCAAAGGACCGCTTCAGGATCTTCTCGGCCCAGTCGCAGATCAGCTCGCAGGCGGCCTCCGTCACCTCCTGGTTGTAGGTCTGCACCAGCTCTGTCAGCTCCGACTGCGCCGGAGGGAGAGGAAAGTGGAGAAAACACTGTCACCGCCAGATCTCGCTCTCCGTGTCTGTCACTGCGTCTCGGTGACATGCTCCTGATTGAGCATTTTTAAACTGCCCCCCTGGGGAAGAATAAAGAATTTGAAATGAATTGAGGTGCTTGAGATTCAACCAGTAAAGGCGTTTGCATAACGCAAAGCGGAGGCTGAGCCCTCTTGTCTACATCTCACCAAATCAAGTCTGGTCCATGTTATAAGGGGACTGGGATTTCACCAGGGGTTCAGTTTAACAGTGATCCCTGGGAGGAGCAAGGTGCTTGCGTGCTTCCTGTGACATCAGTGACAGACTCGCTGCTCCTCCAATCAGAGGTGACTCTCCTGCAAGGTGCTGCAGAGCTCACAGAGTGTCAAAAGACTAGTGGCTCTGACAAGCGGGCTTCCTTCTCCCTGTGTAATATATAAGTGTGCATATAATACAGGGGCAGCTTCATAAATGGTAATTACATCATGAAAACTACATTATTAAATTCAAGTGCTAAGCAAAAAGAGAGCGCAAGACCTCCTGTGGATGTGATAGTACTTCATCACAGGTCACCTCCTCAGTATCTGCCGATAGAGGTTCATGTAGGTAGGTGGATTAGCGCCACACATTTCCTTGGCTCTGTGAGCTTGTGTGCTTCTTGTCCACACACGACAGTTTCCTTTTGCTCTCCTATCGGACGGCACGGGGTCATCTTTCACCAGAACACTAAAGCCTGCATGTCCTCCTGCCCCAGAAAGGGCTGTGCAAGCCAACAGCAGCGCAGTGTGGCAGGAGAGGTGAAGGAAATCTTACCGGGTCGTTCTTCAGGTCCAGATTAGGTAGCAGGGGCATGTTCAGAACTGTCTTCCGGCGAATCCCGCTATAGCAATACGTGCCGGGAAGTGAGTCAAGGATCCCAAGTGCACCACATACACACATACATCACAGCTGTGTGTAGAACACGCTAACAGCAGCACACATTCCAAACCACTGCGGCCTTTTGTCCTCAACACGACAAGTGCCTGCTTATGCTGCTGTACCTTTTAACAAATGAAACAGAATCGTGCAATAATCTGATAATCTGTTAATACATTAACGAAAGGCACTGCATTGAAACATGGAAAACCAAGGGGTGCAGCAGGACCACGAGCTGAGGAGCCTGATTCTGTGCAGTTAAGGATTAGTGGACAAGAAAAAGGCAGTCCCTGGCTACTGTCAGTCAGCATGTGGACCAGAACCAAGGATTTGGACCTGCATGTCACCTGGGTGCCTGTAAATCTTGGCCGATCCAGCCCCTGCTGAAGCTTCAACAGTGCAACAGCTGAGGATGGACGGTCTGTGCTTTAAGGACCCATCGTGCAGAACACAAAACCTAACGTCAAATTCCAGTGTAAGCAGCACAGCACTCACTTAGCATCACCATCGTGGCTCTGGCCACAATATCTGAAATCTTATCAAATAAGATAAGCTTCAATGTGTTAGTGGAGCACTTCCATCTGTATTCGCTCATGTGTCCTAATCTCTGCGAAGCCTCTTCTTTCTTGGACAGATCACAGAGCCATCAGGCTATGTAATTCCAGAAGCATGTGGTGGCGACAGCCTTTTGGAGCGCTATGACTCTGCTTTCACCCTAACCCCGGCATCAGCTCAAAGGATATTTTGACTGCCCTCTTCCACCTAGCCTCCTGGCTTTAATGTTGGGGAAAATGTCCCGGATGATCTTCCCGAAGTTTGCGGCGCTCAGGGCTCGGTACTGGAGGTTTTCACAGTGTTTCCTAAGAGGAAGAAATGCATGGGGAAAAAAAAACAATTTAGGAGGCATGGAAGGAAGAAACACAGACAGCCTTATGGGGAGAGTGGAAGAGGTACTTCTGACATTTCAAGAGCTCTCTTTCTGTGAAATGGTCTTATAAAGTCACTAAAGCCGATCGTGGGAGACTGGCCTCAGTTCCTGCCACCACCTCAGGTCTGATCCTGGGTGTGATTTCAGAAAAAGCACCGTTCTGTCTGCATGTTCACACCACAGACTTTCTCCAGGTGCTGCACGGTCATGTTGTTAATCCAAATTCCCCGAGACTGTTCAAGGAAGAGCTGGATAAAATCCTTGGTTCATTCAGCTAGTAGCAGCTGGAATACACATTCCTCCTGTTTGGAAGCTCGTGATGGGGAACGGATGATCCCGTGTTTCGGCAGGCTCACCTGTAGGTCTCGTACACATCCTGCTTGGGCAGGCAGGTGTCGGCGTGCTCCTCCAGGTGACTCCGGATCCAGTTACAGGTGTGCAGCTGGTCCGCTGTGCTGAAGGAGCTGGAGTCACTGCTGCTGCTCAACACACACAAACACATACAACATCACTCACCACCCTCCAGGGAGGAAGGGCTGCAGGGACAAATGCGACCATACCGCTGTGTTTAAACGATGGGGAGCTTATTAAGCTTCATGAACTGGTGTCATTTAAACAGCTCCAACCTGAAAGTCAGACGCCGGGGACCAGTTAGAACCGATTCACCCCAGAGGGCAAGTTCCAATAGACCAAGGCAGCGTGTGATGGATGGCACTATCGTCTCAGTGTGATCAAAGTCTGCGTGCATGATGGTTTGTATCTGTCCACTCCCGGGCTGGGCTCGGGTTTGTGCCCAGGGCAGAGGCGTCACGAGTGCATCCACTCGCAGTCCTGGAGAGCCCGTGTGTTTGCAGAGTTTCAAAGTCTCTTCAAACGCAGCAGCAACAGAAGAGCTGGGAGAAGTTGGTAAATCCCTCCAATTAAGGCAATAACTAACTGAACGAATTATTAACAGGGCTGGGTTGGACTGAGAACCTGCAGACACACTGGCCCTCTGGGACCAAGAGTGGCCACCACCAGGTCCATGGGAACATGGCCTCATCTGTACGCGCACCACGATGCACTGCTCCAAAACACGGCTTTTTCAGCAGCTGTATCAGCTGGCCAACTATCTGTAAATGCTTTCTGTAGAACCCAAATAAAGCGTCTAATAATAATTTAGAAGTGTTTAACTCAGCCTGTGGTATCAAGGGAGGAATTAGGAAGATTATGCTGTACTTGGCAGAATATTCTGCAATTGCAGGATACCAGAAAGGTCACAAATAAGAAGAGAGGAAGCCGCAGCTCATTCTGCTCTAAGTGGTTCAGTAGCTAGTAATGGGATCACATCCAGCAAGTGAAAAAAAAAGACAGATGCAGACTCCACACAGCTATCCCAAGCTGGAAGGCAGAAATGCTGACCACAGCACCACCATGCCTTGTATCAGAGCTCTATCAGTTTAAAACCAGCAGCCCTGATGCACTGATCAAGCAAGAGTGGCACAAGACCGAGCTCGGATATGGAGCGGTCACAAACACAGAGATGTCGGAAGAGCTTGGTGCTGGGCTCCAGGCAGGGCCTGATGCAAACGAAGGAGAAGAAGGTTCACATACTCACACCACAGCTTGAGGAGAAGACCATGGGGACTGGCTTGCCCTTTTCTGGGGGGGGGGGCTATTTGGGTGGACATGATTTTGGAATGGAAGATTCCAAAATGGGGAGCCAAAGACCAGAAGATGGGGGCGCAGAGCATGCGAACGGCAGGGCATACAGTACCTCTTCTCTCCCGCGTTGGGGCCAGAGGGCAGCTGCAGGTACAGGTACAGCTTGTCGTTGTCGGAGAACCTCTGCACGTCTTGCTGTGGAGACAGAATCCAGACAGACACCGAGTGAGACGGCATGGAGTCGGGACCGACGGGCACAGAAACACATTCCTCGGCAGCCCAGTACCGTTAAACTTACCAGGATCGAATCCACTTTAGTCTGGATATTCTTGCTGTAACCGAAAAATAATGAAAAGGGTCATCATACATCAGTTCTGTCTCCACAATAAAGGAATACCATGCCTTTGCTATTACTGGCTTTGCTTTTTCAAGGTTTGATTCATTTCTTCTTACAATTTGACATGACATTTTCTTCCCTATGAAAGACTATATTACTTGCTCTGATGTTGGATAGGATCTTAATTCAGTTGCGTGCAAATGTTTAGGTCAAACTGTGTGTTTCAGTGAATCTCTATGCTGAGAGTGAAAAGAAGCTGACACAACATTTTGTGTGGTACAAACTAAAAGGGGGAACTGCAACGTTATTTTCATATTTCGGGGTTAGAAAGAATCGGCATTGATGAGAGCCAAAATAAAAGAAAAAAATTCCAGGTATGTGCAGCACTATATTCTGCGATTACAGAACGGGGCAGCAAAACATCCAGTGACGTGATGCGGCCCTTTTTAAACCGTAAACAAGCAGGCTTGTGAATACAGCTCTTTTAATCCGACAGAAATACTATCTAATGCCAACGCTCTCGACTTTGAGACTTTTTTGCAGATAACTGGAACTAACTTGTTAACTCTGCATGCAGATCACATTGGAACATTTCTGCAGTGAAATGTCTGCAGGCACAACCCGGACTCATTTGCTTGTTCATCACAGTGCACTAGTCATTACAGTGACTAGTGAGCAGGAAGGGCTGCTCGCGTGAACTCAAATGCGAGTTTGTGACACCATGCAGACTTACAGTACTTTCACCGAGGTCGTTTTTTTTGGGTGCTCGATTTCGAAATTTGCAGACTTTGGAACTTTTCTATGACATCCACGAACTGATTCTGTTAAGATTGCAGAAGCGGTCTGAAACCGCGGGCCTGCGGCTGCCCTTCAAGATCCCCAGCTGGCGCGGCCGAGCGGCTTACGAGATGCTGCTCTTCAGTTTCTGCAGCAGCATGTTGGGCTCGGTGTCGCCCTCCGGCGCCGGGAGCCCGCCCCTCTTGGAGCTCGCCGCCTGGGGGCCGTCGTCCGCCATGCTTCCGGCACGTCGCCACGGACACCAGCATCCAGGGGCCCCTGGGAACCTGGAACTGAAGCGGGTCACACACACACACAAAAAAAAAAAACAACACGTGGGTCACCATGCCACTTCGCCTGGCTCTCCTGCTCTTTGGTCCCGTCTTCCAGTTGCGGGTTCTGACTGATCCCCTCCCCGGTTTGTAAATAAGGCTTATTTAGACCAGTTTCATCCTCGCAATGCCACGTCACAGCAGGCTACCCCAGCTGCAGTACCCCATATGCCCAGGTCACAGGGTGGGCCAAGACGAGGCGCAGGATGACGACCTCAGACTTCACCAGTGCTCAACACCGGCTTACAGGACAGAGCCAATTCGCTCCTCAAACAGGATCATCCAGGATGATTTCTCCCTGCTTTATCCATTACTGTGATTCAAAGTCAACTATATTATTTTTGCCGTCTTATTATAAGACTACAGCCAACAGCACCGCCAATAACTCCTAATTCTGAGGTGACCGCTTCTGCTTCCGATCACACCGGCAAACTGGAGTTAAAACGATGTGTGAAGTACAAGGTCTCCTCTCAGCGGCGGCAGAAAACACTCCTGTAGTGCTCGGCTAAAGGTTCAAGCCGTTCAGAGAGGAGCGCTCTTCACGCACAGCAGTTGTTCAAGTCATTAAGCGGACTTGCGTGGTGTGTCAATGAAAAGGGAGGGCGGTAGCAGAGACGGACTGCCTGCGTGACCCTGTGGGGAAGATTTCGTAGTGTAAAAAAAAGGGACAAAGTTGAGCTCACTTTGCTCAAAAACCCCTTTTCAGCAGCACTGCTACGAGGGGTTTGTGGAATAATTCGGGTGTCCTTCCTCAGCTCCCTCTCTATAAACCTGAGGTTCGCCTGTTGCCGATTTTGTAAGATACTGCTGTCTGGATGCGGCATTAATACTTCATTCACTTCACAGAAATCAGTTCCACTCAGTTCCCTCTCTCCCCTCGGTCCGAGCTCACGTGTGGCCAAAGCTGTAATAACCGACGACGAGGCCGCGGGATTCTTTATTTAAAAAATAAAAAAAAACACGTTTTTATTTGAATTCTAAAGCAGTTTAAAATCCTCCCCACGAGACGCGTCTTACAGGTAGTTCCGCAGCGGGAAAAGGAAGCAGGTGCCGCGCGAGGTGCCCAGCGCGCGCGAGTTACCTCCGCGTTCGGGTCAGTAACGGATCTTTTTTAAAAAAGAAGAAAGAAGCCCGGGAACCGGGAGGTGAATTCCTCAAGCGGCGTCGGTATAGACGCCGGAGCTTTTCAAAAGACGACCTTGCGACCTAGCCGGGACTAGCCCGGCGTGAAGCGTTTCGGGTAACGAAACCCCCCGCCCCCTTGGCCGTGCCGGGGCAAGACCAGTCGGTGTACAAACGTCGCGACACTGCGCAGCCGACGCCGGCCGATTTCCCTCCAAAAGAAAGTCGCCGCCACTTTCTGAATGAGAGACGGGAGGGAGCTGCCATCGCCACACAGGCGGCGGCGGCGGCCACTCCCACCCGCAACCGTGCCACAACTCCGACAACACCCCGCCGCCGACGGCCGACAGAAAGCGGCATCTTCGTTCGAGTTTACACCGCTTCCCCTCCCACGAACACCCCCCAAAAGACACTCTTCACCCCCCACCGCTGAAGTGTTAAAGCTAACAGCGGCGTGTTTGGTCGTCCCGGTATTCGAGATGGGCTTTCGTGAGCCAGCAGCGGGATCTGATTTAACGTTTGTTTTTTGACGGGGAAGGGGGGACATGCCTTCACTTAAGAGGGGGGTTTCTTTTTTTAAAAAAAACACCTCCGCTGAAGGTTATAACACTCACCCCGGTTCACTGCCCAAGTTGCGAGTGCCGCCGACCCGCTACACAGTCAGCCAAGAAACTCTCATTGATTTCAATCGCTTTTTAACCTTTCGGCCCGACGTGTCGTTTTTACTGTGCCGTGTGAAATCAATTCAGCTACTCCGGCAAATT
Organism: Lepisosteus oculatus; assembly: GCF_040954835.1. Taxonomy (NCBI): domain Eukaryota; kingdom Metazoa; phylum Chordata; class Actinopteri; order Semionotiformes; family Lepisosteidae; genus Lepisosteus; species Lepisosteus oculatus. Next base: position 3,940,103 of record NC_090722.1, on the reverse strand, counting down.
CAGAACTTTTTTATGCCCTCCCGCCCCTCTCACGTTAGTGTGTGTGAGAAAACATTCACATGTGCGCTAACGCTGCTGAGGTCGTGCGTCCTGACACAAAATGCGACAGACGCGGCTCCTAATTTTGCTGCCATGCTCGCGTGTGAGCATTCGCACACACTTTAGCACTTGTGCGCTCGTTAAAAAAAAATGTCTTATTTGTTGCGATGACACGACATTATAGAGATCAAATCTTCATTGGAGCTACTGCTGTTTCGTCCGGCTAGCTACGGTTTTAGCGCAAACGCCACGAGGTTTAAATTTACAATAACTTTAATAACTATTCCTGCGAAATATGTTCACACAAAGCAGTTTTTATTTTTCCCCCCAAATATGTGTATTATGTTATTTGAAAAAAAGAAAATAAGAAAGTACCTGACTCAAAGCTAGCGAATACTGCAAAAATCCCCTTTCGCTTTTTTGTGATTGGACAGTTTCCGTCGTGTCTGCCTGACTACTGAATAAACGGTATTCTGATTGGCTTTGGGGACGTTGTCTACTCGGATACAGTACGCACCTTTAAATCGATTGGTTGCGCCTTTTTATTTTTTTCAAAATCTTTATTCCGATTGGGCAGCCGGCGCTGATCTGCCCAGTAACGGAGTCGCTCGAATCGCCAATGGTAATCTGCCTAGTAACAGGGATTTGATTGGGTTTTAGAAAGGATGGGTCGTAGAGTACCGCGCGGACAAGAAGGAAGCTGAGCGCAACTTTCACTGCGCAGAATTTCTTTAAAGGCAACGAAATAAATTTAATTTGCATTACAGGAAGTGCTGCAGCGCGTACAGGAAGCGTGTTTACACCACCCTCAATGTCTTTGATATCCAAAATTAATTGTATTTATACACACACACTTGGACATATTAACTGTCCATTATATATTAACTATTTTATTGCAAATATATGTATATGTAATATTTCTTTCATGCTGCATAGCAACAGCAGTGCGGTACGTGCATCTATCCATGCATGGTTTAGTAAACGTTTATACGTTGATATTTTTTAAGCTTCAAATACCCATTCTTTTTGTTTTTAAGAAGTCTTTCTGTTGTTCTGTCCACATAAATTATAGTCAAGTTGATGAGAATTTTTTTTTCCTGCAGTGGAAGCCTCTTCAGCAGAAGTTATAACAATATTACAATGATGCAGTTAAATAAACAATTGAATCATAATGATTGTAATATTTCCGTGCTACTTCCAAAGTCCTGATCCTCAGTAATTGTACAATAAAGCACTGAGCAAAGTGTATTTTTTTGGTTATCAAAAATACAATACAAAAGACATTATGAAATTTCTTATTCTGTATATTCCAAAATAGTGTTGTCTCCTTGGAAGTAGGTCTTATTGCCCAAGTGTATCCATTCAAACCAACCTGACCAGGGATTGGCTATTTGAGAGTAGGTGGGGCAAATGTCAGCCAATGATATGCAGCAGACGGAGGGGCGTGGTGAGAATGGGTGGGGATAACATGGTGGGCGGGGTCAAACAATGGGAGGGGTTTAAAGGGGTGTGTAGAGGCAAGGGAGGTGCCTGTGACATCATGAGTCCAAGGACATCATCCACCTTACATAAGCACCATTATTGAAGCATCCTGCCTGAAGACCTGTTGTGAAACACACACATAGAAAAAAAACTGCAAAAAATGTCATTATTTCAAACATTTAATATGCCAGCAGCTAGTTCACCCTGGAAGTCCCAGCCAGCAGCCCACTGGAGCTCAGCAGGTGTGAGCCTGGTCAGTACCTGGATGGGAGACTCCTGGGAAAGCTGAGGCTGCTGCTGGAAGAGGTGTTAGTGTGACCAGTAGGGGGCGCTCACCCTGCGGTCTGTGTGGGTTCTAATCCCCCAGTGTAGTGATGGGGACAAAGGTGGAAAAACTGGCACCGTCCTTTGGATGAGATGGAAAACCAAAGTTCTGACTCATTCTGGTCCTTAAAAATCCCAGGGCATTTCTTGAGAAGAGTAGGGGTGTTAGCCTGGTGTCCTGACCAAATTCCCCCCTGGCCTTTACCATCATGGCCTCCTAATAACCCCCCTCTCTGAACTGGCTTCATCACTCTGCTCTCCTCCCCACTGAGAGCTGGTGTGTGGGGGGCGGACTGGCGCATCATCCAGGTGGGGCTGCGGACTGGTGGTGGTGGAGGGGGATCCCCATGACCTGTACAGCGCTTTGAGTGCACTATACAGAAAGGCGCGTTAAAAGAGTAAGGAAATGATTATTATTAAATAAGAAATTATTTCGGATGCCGGAGCAGCTCTCAGATCAGAACAGCCGTGTGAGTGATCAGAGCCCAGTGGCCTGTAACCGTAAACCCTGTTTGTCTCTCATTTAAACACTCAAACTCCACTAATTCCTCCACTAGATCGCACTGTGAGCTCCTCATTCTTCCCACTGGCAGAGTGCACAGGTCAGACTGAGCACTAAAGTGTTGGCGACCAGCTCTGGGCTTTTCAGCACGGAGGTTTAACACACGTATTTACGAACATTTAAAACTACTATTTAATTTTCACCAGTTGTAGAATGAAGACGGCTGACGATATTTTTTTCAAACAGAACAGATGTATTGCACACACTACATTAACAAGTGCATTGCTGCAGAATTATAGGAAATAATCATAAAGATTCTACCAGGTACAGTTAATAGGGTCTGCTACAATGGAACTAAATGACAAGGAATAAAACTTCATTTTGAAAGGGAAGCATGTGGCTGGAAAAATGATCATGGAAAATGCAGAACACCAGGGATGTTGTGCACCTGCAGCAGAAATGGAAGGAAAATCTGATGTGTTCGGAGGTGGATTAAATACCTCCGCCTGTGATCCAGGAAAGAAAGGGTTGAACAGGACAAGGAAAGACGAGGATATAAAGAACAGACTGTTATAGAAATATGGCAATGGAATGTGATTTGTACTGGAATCTACAGACTAGGATCGTTCCAACAGGGATTTAACTCCAGCTGAGCTCCTGGGCATTTCATTGGGCCCCCTGACTAAGCCCACGTTTTAATTAATCATCTTAAATGCAATTATGTTTTAATTAGTTTAAAACGTAGCTGGAAATGGTACCTTTCATAACAAGTTTGGATTTACTAAAAGGTGTCTCAACAAACACTGGAATGTCATCCTGATCCCAGAAATACAGTATCATCCATTCGTTCCACCTCTTTCTGGGTGCAATATACACTGCTGGGCGGAAGTCCAAGCCAACATCAAGTGATTATAAGCATCAACCACTTACTAGCGCATTTCTAATTGATTATAACAATTCCTATTTATACACCTTTCTTGGCTCAGAAGGAACCAGGCTTGGCATTTAGCAATGTCTAATTCCCTGTGATCAGTCTTTAAAAACAGGATCAAAGACCTTTGATCAAAAACCCAATCATGGCCAACTGTATAAGAGCAGCCGAAGCGAAACATAGCAGGTAATCAATCAGATTCGTCCTCATCATCACTAACATTTGTCCAACTCGACTGGCCTATAAAGCTCAGAGGTTACTTTTGTACTACAGAGCTCAGATCTGCGAGGATTGACTATTAACTCAAACCTAAATGGCTTTATTTCCTGCAGATTGCTAAAGAATTGTGTTTGTGTATAAAGATGGAAATAACAAAGTGAAAAGAGCAGAATAATGCAGAACATCTGAGATTTGGCAGATCTGTGTATGGTGATCTACATGCATTAAAGGGTTTTACGGTGTGATTTGCTTTGCTCACAGAAGTGTTAAGCGTGTTATCGATGCGATGATGATGTGATTGAGAGCTCAGCTGGAAGGATAAAAACCCGGGGAGACGGAGAGGCTCCTGGGTGGAGAAGCCCTTGTGGAGATCCACATCTCCGGCTGACGTCAGCGAGGCACGGAGGAGGATGGGAATGCTGGCGTTCGGGGCAGCGAGCGGCGAGCAGCCTCACAGCCAGATGTCCGAGCTGCAGTCACCTCCCGGGTAGCGGACCTCGTGGGCCAGAACCGGGCCGTCCGGCTCCCGGCCAAAGTCGACCAGGAAGTTCTCGTTCAGCGTGAGGCCGCCCTTGACCGTGTCCACGTCCACCTGCAGCATGACCGACCCCTCCCTGGACAAGGAAGACCGGGATCTCGACTGAGCTACAGATTACTGACGGAAGGGCAAAGGCTACAGGTCAGTCACTGCCATAGAGGGGGAGTGAGCACCACTGTGGTGGCGATAGGCACGCCAGGTATCTCTCGGGTTTTGGCGACGCGCCGGCTCCTGTGGCCTGCCGTGAGCGAGAGAGGCACGCCACTCCTCCGATCAGCGCAGACGCTCTCGGAGCTGGCGGCGCTGAAGAGGAGCACGTCTGCGGGCGTGCCCGCGCGACGCACGCTGCTCTCCCAAGACCCAGTCGGGCTCCGAGCACGCACAGCGCCACGCTGCGGACAGCGGACAACATGATCCATCTGCATGGGCAGAGTCTCGCACTGGCTGGATCTCCGGGGGGGGGGGGGTTTGGGCGAATCTTCCGTAACTCGCTTAGCCTAGGAGCCCTGTGACACCGGTACAGGTGTCAGGCCTCAGACAGCGCTAGAGAAGAGAAGGGGGGCGTGGCCAGGCGACAGCGCCCTGCGGACAGGGGGGCCTTACTTGACCATGCTGGGGTAGAACTGCTTGTCCCAGCCGCTGTACAGCGAGGTGGTCACGTACAGCCTCCTCCCGTCCAGGCTCAGCTGGATCATCTGCGGCCCGCCCTGGACCTGCTTGCCCTGCGCCGGAGCAAACACACAAGACAGCCGCCGTGAGGCTTCGAGGGACAGCAAGAAACAAAAACAGCGAGAGGAGGCCTTTCGACCCACCCAGCCCGCTGGGCAGCCAGTAGTGTACATCTCATCCCGCTGGTGCTTGAAAGAAACCTGGGTATCGGCTTCAACTACACTGCTGGCCAGCTTGTTCCACTCTCCCACCAGCCTTTGCGTAAAGAAAAGCGCTTCTCGTTAGTACAGCGCTTCCAGTTCTGCTCCAGGCGGCCCTAGTATCCTCCGGTTTTCAGATGCTCAACTGGGAGTTCATTAAGCTAAGCATTCTGATGAGTTAAGTCTTTTGAATTTTTTCATCCTTTCAATTGGCTCGTGAGTTGGTATCGGATCTAAAAATCTCGTCCACCCTAGAAATGCAAACAAAAAAGCCTAATTCGTTGTTACACGCTCCTGTGGGTGCTGTAGGCAGCCTTGAATGGTCAACAAGCAAATTTCTGTTCTGCAGAATACCTGCTCCCTCTGATGAAGCAGCTGAGCCCAGGCTCAGCTGCAAAGCTTGGCTGAAATGAAAGCTATCAAGCTTTTCAAGCATTTCATGGTACAGCAATTCAAACCGCAGTTCCTACCTTGACCACACGAGGGGGCGGCTGTTTTTCCAGCTCTTTGTCCTCCAGTACTCTAACAGGTCCATCACCCACGATGCTGCCCCCCAAAAACACCTGCGACACACACAGACATGGCACACACAGAGCCGGGCCAGGCGCCCAGGACTGCGCGAGCACGTCCTGTTCCCAATGAACTCCACTGACAGGGGTTGACAGGGTGGAGCTCTGTGGTCCAGACACATCACCACCCTGCCAGGATCTCTCATGTAGCTGATGGAGCCCTACCAGGGCTGAGTGGCCCTTAGATGATCAGGGGCCCTTGAGCTCAGGGCTGTCCAGTCCTGGTCCTGGAGTGTCAGTCAGTATGTCTGCAGGAGTGTCCAGTCCTGGTACTGGAGGGTCGGTCAGTGTGTCTGCAGGAGTGTCCAGTCCTGTTCCTGGAGAGCTGGTCAGTGTGTCTGCAGGACTGTCCAGTCCTGGTCCTGGAGGGTCGGTCAGTATGTCTGCAGGAGTGTCCAGTCCTGGTACTGGAGGGATGGTCAGTGTGTCTGCAGGACTGTCCAGTCCTATTCCTGGAGGGCTAGTCAGTGTGTCTGCAGGGGTGTACAGTCCTGTTCCTGGAGAGCTGGTCAGTGTGTCTGCAGGACTGTCCAGTCCTGGTCCTGGAGAGCTGGTCAGTGTGTTTGCAGGACTGTCCAGTCCTGGTCCTGGATGGCTAGTCAGTATGTCCAGTCCTGGTCCTGAAGGGTCGGTCATGTCCAGTCCTGGTCCTGGAGAGCTGGTCAGTGTGTCTGCAGGATCACCTCCCATCATAGAATGTGAGCTCAGTGGGATCATCCCTTCAGCAGCTGAGCCACAATTACAGAAAGAGGATTTTCACTTTGCAAAGCCCGGTGTGAGACACACTGAAACGTGGCTCTTCTGTAAAGGCTAAAACATGTTTTGGAAATACAGATATCGCCACAATATTAGGACCCACAACCCACTTCACCCTAATTAGTAGATTCAGTGGCAGGCAATGCAGGGCCGTCTTGAGGAACACAATACATCACAGAAAAAGCCTGATTTTTTCACACACCATCATCTTCAACTGAAAAACATTCATGCAAGAATTGGGGTGTCCAGTAGAAAGTATTGGTCACCAGTTCCTAAAGATTGGGGACCCCCTTAATTATTTAATTGAACCTGTTCAGTTCATAGCACACTGTTTCTTTAAGGGATGAATGATCCTCAGATTTCAGTGCCAAATAGATCTCAACTTGCTTAACGAATTGGTTGCTTAATTGATCACAAAGACGGTGTGTGTTCCAAGTCTTTAGAAATCTGTGATTCACTGGTGACCTGCCAGTCTGAGGCTCTCACTGTGCTGAGAGAGTGGGATGAGAACAGGCTTCCAGTACCTGAAAACCCTGGGTGCCGCAGGTCCGAGCCTTGCTCAGGCTGCTGCCTGTTACATCAAGCAGTGAAACCCAACAGAAAAGGCGAGATCTCTGATTGAAAGCTAAAAGGCCTGCAGGGGAAATTCAGAGGCGTTACCTGGCCCACGAGCCTGGGCTCCCTGGGGTTGGTGATGTCGTACTGGCGGATGTCCCCATGCAGCCAGTTACTGAAGTACAGGAAGCGGTCATCCAGGGAGATCAGGATGTCGGTGATGAGTCCTGGGTGGGACAGACACAGCCAATGATGCTCAGCCCCCTCAATCCACACAGCCCCCCCCCATAGTCAGGCCTGCACCCAGAACTGTACTCCACCACCTCGGCTGCCACCTTCCTCCAGGCCACCATGGGGACCATTCTGGGCCATTCAGGGCCATCTGAGCCTGCAGATCCACATTCCCTAGGCTCTCCCGAGAAGCCCATTATTTCCACATTCCTATTTGCTGGGGATCCTTGCACCTGTCTTTTCCCAGACATCCCTATCATTCGGGCTCACCTGGCATCTCTGGTAGAATCCATCCTTCCACCTTCTTATTGGGGACTTTGATGACCTTCTCTGCTGCCCAGTCTCCCTTCTGCAGAAATGGGACAGCACAGTCAGATTCCAAGGGTCAGGGGTCAAGTGCTAAGGATCACGCACTGGGTAGTTGCAGGCTTGCTCTCTGGAAGGTTGCCCAATTTTGATCCTACTGGGCACCACAATTGCCAGATTCACCCTCTTGCTAAAGATCACTTGAATCCTTGAAAGAAAATGTACAACCCAACAGAATGGGAAATCCAGGCTGTGAGCATCTTTACACAACATCATTCTCCAGACGCGGACTCTTGTCTGATGTGAGACTGAAAATCTTCCCCACTGACTGTATGAGGCCGAGCCGCTCCCAGCTGCAGAAAGGCGTTGTGAGTCTGTGGAGCCCGCATTAATCTAGTCCTAGTCTTGGGCATCAGGATCTTAGTCAAGTCGACTGAAACATCTACGAAGCGCAGGGAGTCGTCGCCACAAGCAGCGACCTCGCCCCCGTGGAGGAGGAAGAGGAAGGGCGCTCTCATCAGGATCAAGGGAGCGGGCACGCGGGGCTCCATACGAGCAGCTCCTTTCTCAAACGCGTCCCGCTGAGCACCTTCCTACCTCGTCCTCAGCCTGTCTGGCCACGCCCCCCCCCCCCCAGGACCTCCAGCCGATCGCCGATCAAGCGGATTGCAGCCGTGCCGGCCAGAGGGGGCTCCCGGCCCACCGGTTCTGCCGCCGCCGACCCCACGGACCTGCGTCTTGTAGAAGCGGAAGACGGCGGCGTGGAGGGCGCAGCCCACGAAGCCCTGCGGCGCGGCCGGGTCGTGCAGGAAGCGGACCTCCAGCGGGATGGCGCCCTCCTCCCCCAGGTCCAGGGACTGCACCCTCCTGTGCGTCGTCCAGTCCCACACGTTGAGCCGCCGCCCATAAAGCCCTGCGGGCAGGCAGAGCGCCACCGCGCGGTTAGGCAAGGGAACTGCGGATCACCACACCTCCTTCTGAAGCGCAGATGAGAAGTTAATGGAGAAATACTGGGACCCCTGAGCTTCCTCACGGCTGCACCCAGGCTGACTGGCACTCAGCAGCCACAGCGCCCCCTGTCTGCTGTTCGTTTTGACTACACACTAAGTGCCCTGTAGAGGCACAGATCAGCACCGCACCTGCCTTTGTGATGTCCAGTTACCCCTCTTTCCGGACTTGTACTGTAAGAGCTCCGTGTCTATTTACAGTATTTTCTTTGTGGAATTGTCAGTTGTGTTTATTCCACTGAGTGTATAAGCAAATATTACTGTCATCATCATCCCTAATAAGAGCAATGTGGCAGAGCTGATGTCAAGCGCAAGCAGCGCCCCCTGTCATCCGCTCAGAGCAGAGCATCACTAGCCCCACAGGTCTGGCCTGGGTCCAACACAGGACCACAACCGCCCAGCAGAGGTCGCTGTTATATAGACGATAAACAGGTATTGAATGAAAACAGAGCTAAATCCCACTACAGGTCTGTCTGTTCTATCACTTTCTGCAATTCATTTCTTTTAATGCTTAAGATATGGAGCGAGTGAGTGACACCATGTTCTTATTGTTCTTCTCTTATAAATAAAAAAGTAGATCACCTTATGATCTTAAAATAATAATGAATGAATCTTTACACTTATATAGCGCTTTCCTGGACACTCCCCTCAAAGCGCTTTACAGGTCATGGGGATCCCCTCCAGCACCACCAGTGTGCAGCCCCACCTGGATGATGCTCCAGTCCGCCCCCCACACACCAGCTCTCAGTGGGGAGGAGAGCAGAGTGATGAAGCCAGTTCAGAGAGGGGGGTTATTAGGAGGCCATGACTGGTAAAGGCCAGGGGAAACTTTTGGCCAAGACATCGGGGTAACACCCCTACTCTTTTCAAGAAACGCCCCGGGATTGATAATGACCACAGAGAGTCAGGACCTCAGTTTTACATCTCATCTGAAGGACAGCGCCTTTTTACAGTACAGTGTCCCCATCACTATACTGGGGCATTAGGACCCACACAGACCACAGGGTGAGCGCCCCCTGCTGGTCACACTAACACCTCTTCCAGCAGCAACCTTAGTTTTTCCCAGGCGTCTCCCATCTAGATACTGGCCAGACTCACAGCCTGCCAGCCCCCACTGCTTGGCTCACAGCTGGATAATGTCACACAGTCTGGACTACAGCCCCACCCTGCTCTCTAAAGCAGGGCATTCCCTGTCTGAGCCCATGGGAGCCGCTATGTGACAATGCTTATTTACGTGCTTGGAAGCACCTTCTCTCTCAGTCCCCTCCATTCAAGACCGAAGAGACTCAGTCCCTTCTGAATGTGACCCTTTCAGACACGCTCAGTGTGTGGCTGCCAGTCAGCGATGTGGACCACCTTTGATCTGACTCCTGAGAAGCCCTGGACTTTTCCCCCTGTCCCTGAGGGATCTGCCACCGCCCCCCATCGAGATCCCATCCTACCCGCTTTGACGTCTTCGGGGTTGAAGCCATTGGCCAGGGCCTTGGGGGCGCCCCACTCCGTGCTGATCAAGACGTTGTGCCGCGGCTGGTACCAAAAATCGTAGCCGAAGGGGGCGGCGTCTCCCGGCTGCTCCCAGTTCCCAATCACCTCGAAGGTCTCCCCGTCCAGCAGCACGAACCCTCCTGCAGCACAGAGAGGACACACAGAGCAAGGCAGCTGGTTGCAATGAGACTGCGAGAGGGAGGATCACCTCTCCCGCCTGCCCTGAGCAGCTCTGTTCCTGTGTGAGCATCTGAGTAAGGCCCTGCTTGGCCCACAAGGGCATATGAGCATCTGAATAAGGCCCTGCTTGGCACACAAGGGCATATGAGCGTCTGAATAAGGCCCTGCTTGGCACACAAGGGCTTATAAGCGTCTGAGTAAGGCCCTGCCTGGTCCTCAAGGGCATATGAGCATCTGAGTAAGGCCCTCCTTGGCGCACAAGGGCATATGAGCATCTGAGTAAGGCCCTGCTTGGCCCACAAGGGCATATGAGCATCTGAGTAAGGCCCTGCTTGGCCCACAAGGGCATATGAGCATCTGAATAAGGCCCTGCTTGGCACACAAGGGCATATGAGCATCTGAATAAGGCCCTGCTTGCCCAAGGGCATATGAGCGTCTGCGTAAGGCCCTCCTTGGCCCACAAGGGCATATGAGCGTCTGAGTAAGGCCCTGCTTGGCCCACAAAGGTACAGGAGTGTCTGAGTAAGGCCCTGCCTGGCCCTCAAGGGCATATGAGCGTCTGAGTAAGGCCCTCCTTGGCCCACAAGGGCATATAAGCGTCTGAGTAAGGCCCTGCTTGGCCCACAAGGCCAGCAATGCAGTGCCGGTGTGAGTCCTGCAGGCTCAACCTGGAGTGAACTCGAATTTGAACACCGGCGCAGCAGCCGCCCCAGAGAGCTCTCACCCTTGCCATTGCCCGAGGGGTCTCCCATGCAGCTGATCATGACCTGGCCGCTGCCCAGGCAGTGCGAGGTGTGGGGGTTCGCCAGGCCGCACCTCCAGTACAGGTCAGTGGGCTCCACTATCTGCGAGGGAGAGAACAGGGGGAGGTCTGAGCCCGGCCTGGCCCAAAGCGACGTCCTTTAAGAAGATCCAGGAACACAGGTACCTTGTGCAGCCGGGGAGCGCGGGCGTCGGTGCCCACGTCCACGACGTAGACGCGGGAGGAGATGAGCGCGGGCAGGATGAGCCGGTCGCGCCGCTTGGTGGCGTCGCCGTGGCAACTGCTGCAGGCATTCCAGCCCGAGTGGTGGAGCTCGTCCCGCAGGTTGGGCATGGGCAGGCGGTGGATCACCTGGGCCGGCAGGGGAGAGGGGGGGGGGGCGTGGTCAGGGGTGTGGTCATGGAGCATAATCAGGGGGCGTGGTCAGTGGCTTGGTGAGGGGTGTGGCCAGGTGCACAGTCCAGGGTGCGGTCAGGGTCACGGCCAGGGGGCGTAGTCAAGTCAAGAGTGCCGTCAGGGTCACAGCCAGAGGGCATGGCCATGAGCCACAGTCAGAGGCGAAGGCGAGCGGTGGTCCAGGGGCGTTCTCAGACGTGGTGGGTGCTACCTGACAGTAGGTGGCAGAAGAGGGGTCCACGTCCACAGTGGCCAGGTAATCCGGTTTCTGGATGTCAGTGTTGCGGTAGATGCAGGGCACATAGACAATCTCCTCTCTGGGGCCTGAGACAGAGAGACACGCAGGTCAGGGCTACTGCCCCCTTGTGGACGGGATCAGCATTGCAACTGAATATGCTGAAGAGCTCTGCCAACACAAGGCTTCACTTCTGCCATATTTCACAAGCCTTTGCTTTGACTTTCAAGAGCTGCTTTTGGCCAACACTGGTGCCGCACCAGTAAGGCTGTCCCATCAGAGAATGGAGCCTCAGAGAAAGGAAAATATGGTATACAGGTGTTGGATCTGCCTCACGGCACAACACTGACCCCTACAGGGAAACATTCAGAACTGCTGCAGTGGAACTTGAGTCTTTCAAGAGGCCACAGGCCAACCAGATCCCCTGTTTCTGTTTATAATGGCCAGAAAATAGGAGAGTTGATGACTCTAAGAAAACATTTTTGGGACGACATCCTGCATAAACCGGGACCCAGAATTTCCTGCTTGTTTTGCACTCGAGCGCTTGCCCCGATGCCCTGAGATAAGCTGCCTTCTTTTCAACGTCATCTGCTGGACACACAGAAACTCCCGCACCTGACCCCAGGGGCTTAAAGCGCGGGTCTGTGCTCGAGCCAGTGTAGACTGACCCGACTCCTAACTGGCCATTCCTGATGAGAGTCCCCTGCGTGATGAGAATTTTACATTGTCTTCGACACCGAGGGAGTCGGGCTGCCCTGAAGCCCCTAGGAAAAGGAATGACAATCCCAGACGCCAGCTGGTGTGCTGCGCAAATGTTATTTGAGTTGGGTCTTCTCCTCTTCAAAGTAATATAACACCCATGAAACAGCACTGCTGTGCTGAGACCACATCACCCAGAGCACACCACGCCTATATTTTATATAGGAAAACCTTTAACATAGGTGTGCTGCATGGCTATGAATTCACTTAATTACTAAATATCACACTCACAATACACCACTGGCACTCTGGACTATGAGCTGAAATCTCTACCTGCCACGACCTCTAGTGGCCACCCATGTAACCACACCCAGTGCTGTGTCATGTCCAGAGCCAATTCATCTAGCCCCCCCACCAGGCTTCACTGCAGGCAGGGTGTGGTCCATCCCTCCTCTAACTGCTTCTTCCAGTTCAGGGGTAGCTGGAGCCCATCCCAGCAAGCAGGGACACCAGTCCCTCCCAGGGCACACACAGACACACTCACATCAGCACCAGTTTTCCCAGAAGCCCATTATATATATATAATAACATTACTTTATTAACCCTTTACAATTTCTTGCATTAGGAATTATTTTTTCGCATACCCCAGCTTGCTCTCCATGAGACACACAGACAGGGAGAGAAGCTGGGGGTCAGAGTGCAGGGTCAGCCATTGTACAGCGCCCCTGGAGCAGTTGGGGTGAAGGGCCTTGCTCAGGGGCCCAACGGAGTAGGATTCCTCTGCCGGCTGCGGGATTTGAACCAGCAACCTTCCAGCCCCAGGCGCAGATCCTGAGCCACAGAGCCACCGCTCCGCCCCAATTAACCTCCCAGCATGTCTTCGGTCTGTGGGAGGAAACCCCACACGAACAAGGGGAGAACATGCAAACTCCACACAGACAGCACCCCAGGTCTGGGATTTGAACCCAGGGCCCCGGCGCTGTGGGGACCACTGTACCACCGTGCCCCCCCGGGTGATGTCCAATTCCAGCAATTTTCCAAGCACACAAGATATAAACCTGTACCGACCCGCACACCCTGGGCCCTGCGGGGGTGGGAAAGACGCAGAGACCTGATGCCCTCCTCTGGGCTGTACAGTGGGGACAGGGAGGCGGAAAGCAGATCTGCTCACCTCTCATGGCGTCCAAAGGAGTTTTGTATCCGGGCCCACAGCTTCCACACTTCGCTGCGGAAAACAAGGAAATCGGGAAGAGTCATAACTGCCAAGGCTGCTTCCCATCGAACTTGCAGGAATTCCCACAGCAGGAAAACAGCGCTGTCCCTCAATCCCTCTGTCTTAATCCTTAAGCTTCCCGACTTCGTTGGAACCTTAACTGAGCCATCAGGCTGCCTGGTCAGAAGCTGTGCAAGTGTTTTTTATTTTTCTATTCCAGATCCTCGGTCGGCCTCTGAGACTAATTGTTAAAGGGGAGCTACGAGGCTCTTTTTATATTCTGGAGTTAGGAAGAATCGGCGTTGATGGGTACATTTCAAACCACAATAAAAGTCAGATGTACACGGTAACTTGTAAAACCTCCAACTTACATCCCAAAATAAGACTAAATTTCCAGCACAAGGCAACAAAACGCCCAGTGAAGTGAAACAGCCCTATTGCTTTGTAAACAAGCAGGCTTGTGAAAACATCACTTCTAATCCAATAGAAACATTGCTCCTGACTTTGAGACGGTTTTGCCGGTAAATTGAACTCACTTGTTAACTCTGCCTGCAGATCACGGTGGAACATTTCTGCGGTGAAGTGTCTGCTGCACAACCTGTACTCATTCACTCGTGCATCACAGTGCATCAGTCAGTACAGTGACTAGTGAGCAGGAAGGGCCGCCTCACGTCACAATTCGTGGGAACTCGAATGTGAGTTTGCGACAACAAGGCGACTCACAGTACTTCCACAAAGTTCACGATTTCGTGCTTAATTCGGAATTTGTCAAATTCTTCTATGATGTCAATGAATTGATTCTGTTACCGAGATGTAATAACCTGTCTGAGAAATGGGCTTTAACAGCTAACCTGTTCAGGAACTGAAAATAAACAGATCCACTTCAACACAGAGAGACCAATTAAAGGTTCAAGTAGATTCCCGAGGATTCGGTGGGAGGGGACTGTGCAGCAGCAGGGTGGGGACCCCCTCTTGTTGATGACCAGAGTGGACTGCAATGACCTGGCAGTTCACCTGGGTCCACTGGGTAATCCAGGGGTCTCCCACTCCAGTCCAGGAACACCCCGATACCCTTGGGGTCACCTGTTAGTCAGCAATACAGGGATCACTGATCACTCAATGACTTGATTCAACAATCCAACAGCCAGCCAGACTTTCCAGCCTGTGGCTCTCCAGGATCACAGTGGGAGACCCCTGTATTAATACAAGCTCCGTTATGTCTGTCCAGGACTTGTCTCAGGATCTCAGTGGGGAGGAGAGCAGAGTGATGAAGAAGCCAGTTCAGAGATGGGGATTATTAGGAGGCCATGATGGGTAAAGACCAGGGGGAAATTTGGCCAGGACACCAGGGTAACACCCCTACTCTTTTCAAGAAATTCCCTGGGATTTTTAATGACCACGGAGAGTCAGGACCTCGGTCTTACGTTTCATACGAAGGACGGCGCCTTTTTACAGTATAGCGTCCCCGTCACTATACTGGGCATGAGGACCCACACAGACCACAGGGTGAGCGCCCCCTGCTGGCCCCACTCACACCTCTTCCAGCAGCAGCCTCAGCTTTCCCAGGAGTCTCCCCTCCAGGTACTGGCCAGGTTCACACCTGCATGTAAAACGTTTGTTCTCTTTTCCTTCCAGGTCAATGTCCCGACGCAGAAACGGGAAAGAAAATACGATCGGAGTGATTTTAAGGGCGGTATTGAGTAATCCTTGCGCGTTTTGATCTTGTTGAGTTTGACGATTTTGCTTTCCGAGCGCGGTCTTCGGAGTTCGCCTTCAACAGCTGCCACTTAAAACAGGAACGCTACCCACCGCAGAGACCTGTCGACGATAATGCTGGAACGTACAATTTGCAAGCCAATGTGTTGTACGTATTTGTACTAGATGAGAAGCGCCACACCGACACTTCCCAACTGCTCTTGAATTGCACACCTGTTGACAGCGAGTCTTTAAGGAATGCATCTCTTGTCCGGATTTCATTTTTAAATCTAAAATGATCTGTTAGAAAGTCAGTCGTAGCTGTAGCTGTCAGGAAAAGCAGGCTGTCTTCACACTCTCCTGAGGACTGGCCATCGCAGACAGGCGTTCAGGGAGGCGCTGAACACAGCAGCGAGCAGCAGAACGCAAGTACTCTACAAGCGGTAGCGGCTGAGGCAGGACGAGTGTAACGAAAGAGGCAGCGGTATGCAAGTAAGCTTCGAATTAAACAGTGCAATTGAGTTTCACACCTCTAAAAATATGTTTTCAAATGCGTAACTTTCCTAACTCTGCCGAGCTCAAACTCAAAGTCCGGTAACACTCGGGTCGGGTAAGACCTACAGTGTAATTGGAACAATAAAGCCCGAAAAGTTGGTTTACAAGATTCTATAGCCGTGTTTTATCCGCGCGGAAGACCACCACCTCACCTAAAAAAAAAAACATTTGCTCTCGCAAGTCGGAATAGAAGCAGCCCGCCTGGACGTGAGCTCACCCATGTCTGCAGGAGGAGGTCTCCGAGGTTCTGCGGTTCGGTTCAGTTCGGTTCTGCAGGTGTCGCTCCGGTCCGCTCTCTGGCTGGCGAAGGCACGACTCCCCTGCTGCCGCTCGGGTTTGCTGACAGGGTCTGGCGTGGGCGTGGGGGTGGGAGAGGGGGAGTGTCCTGGTCTTTGGCAGACATTGCGGTCTCGCCGGACACAATCTCCCAAGGAGAAATGAACTTGAAGCGGTGAGCCGACGGTCTACCCCCCCCGACGCCCGCGGTGAATTCAGCTCTGTGCCTTGACGTGTAACAACCCACGACTCATCGGATTCACGTCTTCAGTCAGCGCGGTGGATCGGGGTCGTTCACCCCTCCAGAAAATCAGGAAAATCACCTTTACCCTGCGGATTTCATATTCTTGTGCAATACAAAAGCACTTCACGACGCGAACGACAACACTGAAGTGCTCGTGTTGTTTAAAAGCAGTGACGGGGAAAGTTCCTTTTAAAAACCACAATCCGTCACTCTTACAATTCACTGCTTTGTAGGACTGCTGTCTAAAATGAACGAGACGCCGAGGGAAATAATAAAGATAATCGATTACAATGATCTATGTAGTCTGTTCAGTTCAATATGTAGAGTTATACACCCCATCACCTTTTAAAAGCCAGCTTCTTACAAACTTATCCAAAATAATCCATCGCTTAAGTACCTTGTAACTGTAGCGAATACTTATTTTTAAAGTAACTTTTTTTTTTTTTAATTTGCCTGCTACTCTGCAGGCAAGTTCTATAGCGCAACTCTGGTCTGTTTATGAGATGACCAAGGGGCAAAAGGACGATCGTGTAAAATTCCGAGGTTTCAGTTTTATGGTTTAGTTTATGACCGAAGACGTCATGTGCATTTTATACCTCTAAAGAAGCGCAGCCATCACAACTTTTACTGTAGTGTAAATATTACCCGGCTCGCGTAGAAGTAAAACAATAAACGAACAGTGATAGTTTTCACAGGGTTATGGTGAAAACACGGATACAAGAGTGTATGTTTTTTTCCCCAGCTGAAATTAAAACCACTGACTGAGCCAGTGACTATATGGAGCTTTTTTTAATGGTTTTCAGCTCTGAAGCTGGTGGAGACGGTTTGAACTTCGCAAACACGTTTAGAAAGCGAGAACAGCTGAATGTCAGGGGATTGGAGTCCGGAATAAAGGAGACTTGCTGGCAGCCCCTAATCCTCACTGCTGGAGAAAACAACAGCCGGGAAGGCTTGGGATATTGACACTGTCTCTTTGGGAAGAGGCCAACTGCACTGACTTAGCGTTTTCTTCGGCCCAAACCGCCCTTATCACACACAGGAGGTCATCCAGGGGTGACTGTAGCACTGAAGGGTTATTGAAAAAAAACGTCTGGACCTCCGCCATGATTTCTCTTGAGGGATTGCGATATGGCGAGCTGATCAGACACACGGTGTTGTGCCACTGACAGTCAGACGCACCACATAAGGCAGGGGCTCCCACCACAAGATCTGGGGGACCCTAATATGTCTAGATTTTGTTCAGGCTGAATGCTCAGAATGTAAGAAATGTTGCAGGCCAGAGGGGAATGCTCTGTTTCTGTGTTTGACTCGCCTCCAGTTTTGCAGATCTATGTAATTACGTCACAATCTAGATCATTGATATAGATCAGAAAGCATAAGGGATTCTAAAATGGTTCCCTGAGGTACACCACTACTTACAGTCGCCCGATTAGAGGTTGGGCCCCTTATGATGATGTTAATTTTCCTACTTGTTTAGGAACAAGGGCTGGAGACCTTTCTTTTTTAAAATAAAACCTCTGATCCCAGCACAAACTCTCACCCCACGTCATTGGGATACATGCCATTATCTGCTTTTGGGTCCAGCTGAGATTTTGATCTCTTCATTGAACCCGAACAGCCATCTAACACAGCCAGTGGGCAGTTGGGTATGAGCTCCTTCCCCCTGAGGGTTTTTCACAACGCCCCCGGAGCATCCATCACGGGGCAGACTGCCAGACACACACACTCACACCAGGGCCACTTTTCCCAGAAGCCAATTAACCCACCAGCATGTCTTTGGACTGTGGGAGAAAGCCAGAGCACCTGGAGGAAACCCTAGTGAACACAGGGAGAACATGCAGACTCCACACAGACAGCACTGTGCCAGCCAGCGGCTGGAACATACTGGATGCAATAATGTAGTGAACTTAAGAGTTGCATGACTAATAAAATAATTAGGAACAAGTAATAGGTTTATTCCACACTGAAAAGAGAAGAAAGAAAACACAACGTTTTGGCCGTGGAGCCTTCTTCGGGTGTGTGCTTTTCAGCATGGAATAAACCTATTACCTGTTCCTTTGCAGCCCACGCATGCTGACGCAGCTCCCCACCTGAGCTAATAAAATAATTAGGTTGTCTAAGGGACAACTCAGGTTGGAAGAAAAACATGTTTTTCACCCTTGCTCTATACTCAAAGTGTGTAACACAAGTTTGGTTTTACAGATACTTTTGTTCTGAAAGGATTTCAATACAAATTAAAGTCAGAGAGTTCTGGTGCCTTGTTTCTTTTGTGTCTTGATGCTGTTTATGAATAAATCCCTGTTCATTAAGCAAATAGTTTATGGGGTTTCATTCAGATAAAAGACTGCTAACACCGAATTTGTGGGTATTTATAGGTAATTTATGGGTTTGGATACTAGCATACAGTCAATATGCTCCATATATTGATTAACAAAGAGGTTTGATACTTCAGACGTCTTACAGACAATTTTTGTTAGCTCTGACCACTTGAAAAGCGTTTGTTTCCCTTAAAAAACGTCCCCATCCTTGCTAACCCCCAACTTTAATGATTCATTTACTTTACTAAAGTTTTTAGTTTTATTTGAAGGATGATAAAAAAAAGTTATTTAAAAAGTAGTTGACAGGTGACATTTGTCGTGTATCGCATAAAACACCCTTATTTAAACTTCCTTTCAATTCCTCTCCTTGAAGGGAACATCATTAAGCCTAACGTTTAACACCTAGGGGTGTTGTACAAGATAAAACAACACTTTCCTGATAACCGGTACCCAATGTGAAGCTTGAGACGCGTCTTCGCCAGGAGTAAAGATGGCCACCACTTGTTCACAGAAACCCTCGGAAGTGCTTAAGACGCGGCTGTGACATCACTTCCTCCAGCTTTCAAAATGGACGCGAGTGGAATGAAGCTGAGTTTTTGGGATAATGGACCCAAACCCGGTCAATTTTATTCCTTTCCAGGGAAAAGCAGCGACATAGTTCCGGGATGCGGACCCGTCCGACACACACTGTGAGCTAGTCTTGAGTTTTTCGGGTGGGAAATTTGGGGTCAAAAAGGGCTTTTATAGTCGTTAAACATCCCTTTCGCTTTCACGAGGAGCCGGAGGCTGTGCTGTATCATCATGGTGGAAGTGACAACATCGGTTTCATCTGTAATATTACTGCGTGACTTTTTAACACGTTTTCTTATTTTAAGAACGTTAGTGCGTGTTCAGTTGAAGCTGATGAGGTGTTAGCTGGAGAGGTTAGCTTTCTAACATCTAGAACTCTTTAATTTGAGGCGACTTTCCGCTTCGAAACCGGCTTACACTCAGTTCAAGGCACGTTTTAAATCACTGTGTACGTTTAAAGTTGGATTTCTATTCAGACTGACTATACGGTAACTAGAAGAAATCCACGACGTTTGTCACCCTGTGTGATTTGGACTCTGTAAACTTTTAAATTCTTTTAATCCCGCGGATCGTCGGTAACGGGTAATAGTCGGTCAATAATCGGTAATGGCTGTGCTGATTGTCAAAAAAAAAAACCCGGACAAGATCAGGAAGACAAAGATCTACTTTGAGCAGATTCGGAGTATCCGTGTCTCGCTTCAAGCACAACCAAAATGCTGAGTCAGCGCCTGTGTGTTTTCTGTCCTAACTCGCAGTAAACGCGGAAACGCGGAATTCTTGCCAATCTGAGTCTGGGGTAACCAGCGCAGAGAAATGTTAACCCAGCTGACGTTAGGTATTGCTAGCCAGGAATACTACCCGTTTGTGCTCTTACCAGTCTCTTAAAATCACTTCCTTCCTCTGTGGTAACGGGTTAAGGGTTGAGTTTTATTTTCCCCCAGAGGGCTCAGGTGGGCTCAAGCAGTGGGGCTTCTGTGAATAACCTTTGGATCCGGACCGGGGGTCCCCCACTCCTGATCCTGGAGGGGAGGCTGGTCAGTGTGTCTGCAGGCTTAGTTAAAGCAGCAGCACCTGAAGAGCTGGGAGGAGGTGTTAAACTGGCCCAGTTAAGCCTGTAATGAGCCACTTTGGGACAGTACGAGCCCAACTGGACTGGAACCCTGCGGGCCCTCCAGGACCAGGACTGGGGAGGGGGGGGTTAGTGGCGTTGCCCATTAAGATGCTTTACACCTGCCCTGCCTGCAGCAGCTCGTAAAGCGCAGCCTGGCCTCTCCGCAGGAACCCCATGGTGACGGGCACGTCAGTGCTGGGAGTGAAGTTCAACGGGGGCGTCGTCATCGCGGCCGACATGCTGGGCTCCTACGGCTCGCTGGCCCGCTTCCGCAACATCTCGCGCATCATGAAGGTCAACGACAGCACCCTGCTGGGGGCCTCGGGGGACTACGCCGACTACCAGTACCTCAAGCAGGTCATCGAGCAGATGGTGTAAGTGTGGGGGGAGCAATTCGGCCCCAGCTGTGGGTACAGTGTGACCCAGACTGGACCGGCGATCTCTGGGCCGTAGGGGTAGGGTGTGACCCAGACTGGACCGGCGATCTCTGGGCCGTAGGGGTACAGTGTGACCCA
Source organism: Lepisosteus oculatus (assembly GCF_040954835.1). Taxonomy (NCBI): domain Eukaryota; kingdom Metazoa; phylum Chordata; class Actinopteri; order Semionotiformes; family Lepisosteidae; genus Lepisosteus; species Lepisosteus oculatus. The sequence continues at coordinate 3,919,520 of NC_090722.1, read as the reverse complement.
GACTGGACCGGAGGACTCTGGACTGTAGGGGTACGGTGTGACCCAGACTGGACCGGCGATCTCTGGGCTGTAGGGGTACGGTGTGACCCAGACTGGACCGGCGGACTCTGGACTGTAGGGGTACGGTGTGACCCAGACTGGACCGGCGATCTCTGGGCTGTAGGGGTACAGTGTGACCCAGACTGGACCGGCGATCTCTGGGCTGTAGGGGTACAGTGTGACCCAGACTGGACCGGTGATCTCTGACCTGTAGGGGTACACCGTGACCCAGACTGGACCGGCGATCTCTGGACTGTAGGGTTCAAGTGTGACCCACTCTGATCTCTTGATTTTGGGACTGTAGGGACTGTATCAACCTAATTTTCTTAGCTATACAGATTATTTTTCTTTTACTGTTTTTTTCCTAATGATTATTCAAAATATTGGCAAGCTGGATGCCTGTTCGACCCTGACAGCTTGATGAGGACTATTACAGTCATGCAGTTCAATAAGATACATAGACCAGGAGCAGCTCTGGAACTGTGAGCTTGGGACAAACTGGATTGCAGAGGTAGCCAAGGGTCTTGGCCAGTCAAGGCGCTTCACCGAATGCAGGTTCCAGATCCTGTGACCCAGATCTGCAGGTTTGATCCGGGTCTGGTTCCTGGCGGGGCCTTGACCGTGATCCCCACGGAGCTTCTGGAGGTGGGGCTGGAATCGGGGAATCCCCCCCTCGGCTTCCAGCCTCTTCCCAGGCGCCTGCAGTGAGGTCGGTGAGGGACGCCTCCCTCGCTGTGCGCCGCGGCCAGTGACCCGCCGGCTCTGGTGGACGAGACGGTCAGGGGAGCCCAGCCGACCGCGAGCCGCCGCACGGAGGCGAGCAGGGCGGTCTCAACTGGTGCAGCCGTGTAAAGAGACGCTCCCTGTTTAAAGGAAACAAAATAAACCTTCCTTGCACCTCTTGCTGCCCCAGGATTGACGAGGAGTTGCTGGGCGACGGCCACAGTTACAGCCCCAAGGCCATCCACTCCTGGCTGACCAGAGTCATGTACAACCGCCGCAGCAAGATGAACCCCCTGTGGAACACCGTGGTCATCGGGGGCTTCTACAACGGAGAGAGGTGGGGCTGTGGCACAGCCGGCCGTGAACCCGAGAACCTGAGCCCTGCTCTTGGAAACTAGACTAGTTACTGCAGACCAGTGTATCCCAATCCTTATTTTATGGGATTTCTGACTGAATTCCCTGTCCAGTGCTGAGAGTAGGTACTGCTAGATTGGTTTTAACTTTCTCCTCCTCCTTCATTTCTTCTTGATTCAGTGCACTCACATTGGTTTTATATCATATTGCAATATTGCACAAGCAGAACAGTTTTATTTCCTTCTGTGAAGAATCAGCCAGTCCAGGTTGAGTACAGAATGATTGAGAGGAGAACTTCAGCTGATTAAACTGGTGGTTTGAGTAATACCTAAAAGAGAGGCATTGTCTTGTAGTGGTGCGACTTCCCTCTGTCCTTGCTCCTTTCCAGTTTCCTGGGCTATGTGGACAAGCTGGGAGTGGCCTACGAGGCTCCCACTGTGGCTACAGGTTTTGGAGCTTACCTGGCACAGGTGAGTCGTACTTCCTACTCCTTTCTCCACTGGTGCCTCCGAGCCGCTCCTCCTGCGGCCCGGATGTTTATCCGCGGCCCCTCCTGAGGCGGGGGTGTGGAGAGACGCGGGAGAGGAAAGCGAACTTGCACGGTGGTCTTGTCCGTCCTCCCGATTCGAATGTCTCCCTTTCCTGCTTCGGGTTTCAGGTGGGGCCGCGCTGCGGTTGGTTCTGCACACACCTTTTCATTCCGTACTTGAGCTTCCAGCTCATCTCCGAGACTGGAATCTTCAGTTCTCGCGTTTATATAGCCCCTTTCGCCCCAGAGGTATCCAAGGGTCTTGGCCAGTAAAGGCGCCTAACCGAATGCAGGTTCCAGATGCCAGTGAGCTTCGCACGTAGCTGCAGGAGAACTGTATTCCACCGGCGCCTGGGGGAGGCCAGGTAGCTTAGCCACAGCAGTGGAGCCCCCAGAAACTCCAGCCGCAGGTAGCAGGTAGACGGGCCGGTTTCTGAGTCGTCCTCACCCTCGCTTGTGTCCCCGCGCAGCCCCTGATGCGGGAGGTGATGGAGAACAAGGCGGAGGTCAGCCAGGAGGAGGCACGGGCGCTGGTGGAGCGCTGCCTGAAGGTGCTGTACTACAGGGACGCCCGCTCCTACAACAGGGTGAGTAAGACCAGGGGAGGGGACTGTGGGGGCCACCTGCCCCCGTGGGGGCTGGGGTGGGCAGTGTGATGATGGAAAAGGTCGTGACCTCGGGCTACGGGGGTTTCTTGAGGGTGTCCAGTCACGAAGCAGATGGTGTGCCAGCACCCTTTCCTTTAAGGTCAGGTTTATTTCGCAATCTGGGGGCTCGGCCCTCAAGCCAGGCAGCAGCACTAATTCTTGCTGGGCTTCGTCCCTAAAAAACATGCTTTTTTTGGGGGGTTAAAAACAGTGCATCCAATCTGGAGTACGGTTTAGTTTTGCCAGTGCTTTCCTCTTAAAAAGAAGAATGTTCTGTCTGCTGCGTCTATATTCTTCTCTGCCAAGTCTTGCACAATTGAGAAGCTGGACGGCTTTGCTTCAGTACAAAACCATTCGCCTCGAAAAACGTTTCTTGGTGTAACCCACAGTTCACGGCCGCTTGACTGTCGAGTTATTTTTCCCGGTTTTAGGGTCACCTGAGTAATCTAAGACCTACGTTTAAGATGGGTGGGAGAAGTGGGATTTTTCACACAGCGGGTTTCACAGCATGGCTCCAGGCACAGTCTGTACTGAGTAATGTCAGGCAGTGCAGTCGATGCGTCCAAGCAGACCTCTCCAGCGCCGCGCTGGGATTCGGTGACCAGGAAGTGTGTTGCTCGCGCCTGGGCCGCTCCCGTTACTGACAAGCGGGCACGTTTAACCGCCGAAGGGCTGCAGCAGCCCGTGCCCGTGCGCGTCTCAGCAGCTGGGTCTCTCCTCTTGCAGCACGAGATCGCCACCGTGACGGAAGCCGGCGTGGTCATCGAGGGGCCCCTGTCTTCGGAAACAAACTGGGAGATCGCACACATGATCAGGTGGGCCCAGTTCTGAAAACCCTCTGGCGGTGGGGCCCTCCCTACCGCATGTGGCCCAGAGTGCAGCCCGGTTCTGGCCGGTGAAATGCTGCATGCCGTCTCCTCTGTTTTCTTAGTTGCAAGGGTCTCACTGCATTGACCAGGAACTTCTCAAGTGTCCGATAGCACCCTTATTGTATTCCAGTCACCAGATACTTCGCTGCACCTCTCCTACGCTCCTGTCCATCAAGTGGACATGACTTTGCAGGTAGATTCCTGACCTGAAGGGCAGCAGAGTGGCGCAGTGGTGAGCGTTGCTGCCTTGCAGGGCTGGGGTCCTGGGTTCAATCCCAGACCTGGGGTGCTGTCTGGGTGGAGTTTGCATGCTCTCCCGGGTTTGCGTGAGTTTCCTCCGACAGTTCGAAGACACGCTGGCAGGTTAATTGGTTAGGCTCCATTTCCCTCATGAGCCTGAACTGGAAGAAGTGGTTACAAAATGGGTGGGTGGATTCCTGACTGTAGGCAGTAGCATTGCAACACTCTGTTGTGGTGTTTCTATCGGTGCCCTAACCGTCTTGCTCTTTCAATTCCAGCGGGTTCGAGTGAAGCAGATGGCCTGGGTCCAGGCCCACCTCCCCCTCCGTCTTGCTCATCTAAGTCCAACTCTGTTCAGGCACCACTATCTGTAACTGATGACATTAGGTATTTTTTTTTTTAAAGGAAAAAATAAAAATAAAATCCACACACCCTTGCGTACTTCTGTTTCTTTCTGGGACCCTTGGCCAGGCGCGGATCCTACAGCACCGGCGGGAGCTCAGGCCTGCGTACTCGGCTGCCGGCACCAACTCCAGGGTTAGAGAGGTCAAATCGTCTTGTTTGAAGATTTAAGTGCTTCAGTTTTTAATCGATTGCTTAAAGCAGGGTTTCCATCTCGGCTCTTAATTACGTGCCTGAAGCCAACACTGACTTCAGAACAGGATTAATCGGTTTGACTGTTTCAGATCTTAAATATGTTGGATTTTGCCTTTGAACTAATGCTCTTCACAAGTCACGTCAAATTCCAAACCTTTTCTAGAAAGAAACAGCGGGACAGTTTGCCAGACGGGACAGTTTCTATTTCAATTAAGGCTTCGATGGGGACATGCAGCTCAGCCAGAATGAAAACCAGCAGGTGTGGGCCTGGAATCCTGGATTAAAAAGAGAAGACAAGGGGTTTTATTTGACTGTCTGAAAGGACTGTGCTGCATCCAGGTGAATTTCAGTGTCTCTTGCCTCCGTTTGTCAGCGTGGCATCCCGGCTGTTGCACCCCAGGGTTAAACGGTGCTTGGAGATTTTGTTCCCACTGCCGCTGCATTGTGCAGAGGGCCTTGCGGGGGTTGTACGATGAGAAGAGATGAAATGCAGGAGTAGTGGGTGTGCACAGGTCCCTCCTGAGTGCCTGGAGCATGAGTCATTCATGAGCACACATTACTGAGGCGTGTGCACCTGCCCAAATCCATTTCATTTTCAAAATGAGGCTTCAGGAGATTTGGTTGAGTGAAGCCAAACGCCAAGTAGAAACTAAGAGTAGTTTTTTCTCGAAGGAGTGAAGTACTCTTTGTCTGTTGGCAGTGTAGAATATCTTCAGTAGATCCCCCAAAAAGGGCAAGCGTAACCCATGTGAAATTGTTAAACCATCCACTGACTCCCAAGTCACTGGCTCATGAGTAAAGTTATCCAACAAAACTAATTCTTTAACTGAACAAGTAATAGGTTTATTCCATGCTGAAAAGAGGAGAGAAAACAACGTTTCGGCTGTGAAGCCTTCTTCATAATAAACCTATTGTTCCTTTGCAGACTACGCATGCAGATGCAGCTACTCACTAATAACTAATTAGTAATAACTAATCACTGAACTAATTCTATAAATTGTGTAGTATTGATAAGGCCCGGTACTACTCACAGTCCTTGGGTACTTCGGTTGATTCTGACCTGGAAATCATTCTATGTGGAGTCTGCGTGTTCTCTTTGCATCAACAAGCTGCTCCAGCTTCCTGGCGACTTCAAAGATCCTGCCGAGTGGGCTAGTTGCCATCTTCTCCTAGTTGTAAATGTGTGGCTGCTTTAAAAGAGACCTAGAAAGCAAAGAGACATACCAGCCCCCACCAGAACTGGATCCTGTTTTCAAACAGTCCTTCATTTTGTGAAGATTATTGGGTCCAGTGGATTTTTGAGGTGTCAATCATCCATCAGGGTTGAAACAATGTGATCAATTAAGCAGTTGATGTACTGTTTTAGAGATCAGTAACAATTTAACTTTGGGACCAGAGATCTCTCAAAACAAAATCAACCTGTATAATTTATCTGTAACGTGAAGGTGTCTTAAGAAACATTTGCTTTAGAGTGACCTAGTCATTATGGTTTTGGGTTCTCTAGGATCAGGGCTAAAGACCCCACTCATTTAGAGTCCAATCACTCTCTACTCCATCACAAACTTACGCTTAATTAAGTAAGCAAGTTGTGACAATCACCCCTCATCTTGTATACTTGTACACACAAGGAAGCCCACCCTTTCTAGTTTTTCCATTCTGAAACATGAATAACTGCAGCCTTCTGCTGTAGAGCTGTAAAGAGCTCTGTTTGTGACCCTCAGTCAATGTTTTACAGGTGTGTCAATATCAGAGACTGAAAATTGTGTATTATTAGATTGCTCCACAACTTAAGCTAACAATCAGTGCCGTTCATAACTGGAGAACTGATACCCGTATAGTGCCGTAGCTCTGAAGCAGAAATCAAGGACCTACATCTTCTGTCCTCCAAAATGGGTGCTGCAGTACATACAGAAGTATACTTGCGCCACATACACACAAAAATGGGTGCCTGTCTAATTAGGTATCTTGGAACAATGAAATAAGCACACACCAATATGTTTGCAGGTTTTTTTGAGCTGCTCTCTGCCCCTGCATGTTTGAAATTTAAGCCTCACAGAAAATTCCATATCTACCTTTGAAGAGTTAATTAAGTTGACTTTCTACACACAAGCTAATTGTTTTCTTGATCCAAAACAGGTCAACCAAAGGTAACAAAGTAAATAATCCCTTTGATTATTTTTGGCTGGCATATTATAAATGGTATTTTGTGCACAGCAACAATACAGTGAATGTAATCAAGTCTGCTCTATGGTTATCAGAACTCTTAAAACTATCATAAAAACAACTGGCACACAACACAGAATCAACGAGAAACACATTTTTAATCTTCTAAAAGGTCCCTCCGGGTTGACCTTCTCTGTGCACAGGTTCACAATGAAGAGGGTCCTGTCTACAGGAAAACTGCATTTTATTAGAAAAGGCGAAGACATTGCCAAAAGGCAATCCAGCTTCTCCAGCACCTTTGACCAGTAACTGATCAAATCCAGGAACATACAGTATTCAGCCCTTTCCTGAAAAGAAGAAACTAGATCTGCTTGTATAACGTATATTCCATATTCCCACAACCCTTTGTGTAAAGTGCCTGCTGTTCTTAGTGCACATACTATAATGTTGCTTCCTCTGGATCAGGTGCTACGACTAGGCTAACTTGGACGTATTACAGCTTTTGCTTTAGTTCAAGAAGACTTGGATACAGAGATTCTGTGCTTTTAGGCTGTGAACACAGCACATTCCTTTCAGCACAGGAGTGCACCATGGCAGTCATCTGGCCAGTATTCACAAGTGCAGTTACTGTAGCTCAATATAAGCAACACAAGCAAACTGTATGATTAAAGATTTAAGGAGGTCCAAGATCACCGGAATGCAAGTAAATAATTGCATCACTCTGAATGAGACAAGCAGGGTATTGTGAATTGTAAACATTTCTTTTAATGAGTGTTGGGCCTTGGAAACTAGCAAAATCAGGAGTTAAGACCGATACCCAGCACGACTGTAATTTAGATCTTCTCGATTAAAATGGGAAACGACAAACGCACCATCATTTTATTCCTCTTTTATTACAGAAAAATCCATTCAGGCACACTTCCTAGAAATCATTTAAAATAGGTCCAGAAATAACACAAACAAACAAAAGAAATACAGTACGAAACACCATTCTGATTCGCTTGAGGAAAAACAGATCGCTGTACTTCACAGCACGTGACAAATGCCTCGGGTTCGAGAAGGGATGGGCGTGGGGGCCCTGCAGCCCAATCGACTTGTGGACAGGGTGCAAAAAAAACAAAAAAACTGGGGATTATCACTGTGTTAGGCTCATTGATCATCTTGTAAAGGAAAGTACAGTCCATCTGAGCAGAAATTTCATCGGTTTAGTCCAAAAGCCGAGATCAGCACAACACAATACCCACTTCTCTCTCCGAATCGAGACAGCACTGCCTCCTCCAAACCCCCTACCCCCTGAAAGGAGAGGGACAGTGGGAAGCACCAATGTCCAAAGAAGCAGCAACATGGTTATTGAGAAACAGAGCCCATACCCAGAACTAAAAACAGACCCATGTTAAAAACAAGACCGCACTGATCAGTTTGGGGCCTAGCTGGAGGCCTGACTAGGGCCTGGTGTTTTTAAAGGCTGCATTGATGCTCAGAAAAGGTGAGGCTTTTATAAAAAAAAAAGTATTGGTGTGCCTGTTAAACCTCCTGCAAGTCTTCATCAAAAGGAGAAACATCTCATGGACTGGTGTAGTGCAATATTCCTCTCTATCTCTCCCTCCCTCTGCCAGAGTGTCCATCAGAGCTCAGTGCAACAGTGCTCGTTAACTTAAATGCTGAACTGGTGAAAATGGGTGTGGTAGGACAGGCTCCAGCTCCCCCGTGACCCTGTACTGGATAAAGTGGTTAGGAAATGGGTGGAGGCAGAGGAATGGAGTCCTGTGCCAAGTGAGAGCATTTACACTCCTGCCTTGCTCCCTACACTAAATGGCACAGGCAGGAGGGAGGAAAGAATTTTCAGTAATGGCACCTCTGGATCACATCTGTTCACAATCCGCTTGAAACCAGATCAAGGAGAATCGCGCCACGAGACCCGCAGCGGGTAAGAGACACAGCCGAATCCTGACTGTGCAGGGTGTTGGGAATAAGGTCACCTGCCTGGAGCAGACAGGTGTCACTTCAGAAAAGGAGATACAACACAGCTCCCTTTTAAAACACCGGTAATACCTGCAGTACATCCTTAAAAAATCTAGCACACATCTTTTTTACAGCTTTGCTTTTAGTATTTCACAGAAATCAAGAAGCCCGTTGTCTCAAGACAGTGCAGAGAGACATTATATTCGTGAATAAAACCCTTTGTCTGAATGCACCAGTGTGAAGAACAAGCGCAGAAAACGCAACCTTGCAGCTTCAACAGTGGTGAGCGTCGGGGATGAGGGATTCAAGGGAAAAAAAGCCATTTCAAACGCACTCATGATGGGTTTTGCAGGCAAGACTGCAAGTCTCTCAATGAGGTGGCCTGGTGAAGATTCCCAGTGCAGTAACCTTGTCTCAGCTTCCTCCCAATACTACAGGCTGCTCCCAGGAGGGAAAGCCATTCATTTCTCATGGGACTTGGGGAAAAAAAAAACAAATATATACATGCACTGAACTGATAGCCCCCAGAAACAAGACTTTAGGGATGATTCAGAACAAGCTTGCGCCAAGATTGTATAGGTTTGCAGTGAGGAATACCAGGTCCTTGGGTACACCAAAAATAAAATGCATAGTTATGTTGTTTGCAAACGGAAAAGTGAATCATAGGATCCTGAATTCGAAGTGACCCTTCCCTCATCACACACGCATCTTTAAAAAAAACTGCGAAACATTAAAAATCGGCATACCTGAGCTGTCAGCCTTTTACTGAAGCCAGCGGGTTGAACTCTTAACTGTGATCACTCACGCTGAACACCCCTGTCCGCTTTCTGAAAAAGCGAGATGCGTTCTTCTACATGAGAGTAAGAGAGAACTTGATAGAACTTTTCAGGAAACGTTGTCGGAAAAGCCATCAAAAACAGAATCCTGGTTTTCACACACTTTTCCTTCCCAGTCCTGGCTCCCTGCCTCCCCTGCAACCTCCCACTCATTTGACGTTTCCCCAAGAGGCACATCCCTCAAGGAACACCAGCTTACCGGCCAGCTTTAGGAAAAATAAAACACCGGTTTGATAGAGATAGTGGGGTTAATGCACTGGAAGAGGGGGGCGAGGACAAGACCGAACCCCACCGACTTGTTCAGGGAAGACACGATCGTAAACGTCTGGCGAGAAGGAAAGAAGGGACAGGGCACACAAGACAACTGGCCAAGTTGGACTCATTAAAGACCTTGCCTTCTTCACTTAAAGGCTTCCCTGACGCTCACTTCCCAGAGATCCAGGCCGCCTGCGAGGAGGAGGGCCGCCGCTCAAGGCTCCAGCTCGGCGTCGTCGAACCCGTGGAAGGACTCGGCATCGCTGTCTCTCTCGAAGATGTGGTGCAGAGCCCTGGGGTCCGGCAGAGCCCTGCCTTCATCCGGAGAGGCGCTCCCGTCCTCCTTTCCCAGATCTGGGCCCCCCCCGAGCCGCGGCTCCTGCTGGCCCTGCGCCTGGCCCGCCGTCGGCTCGGCCCCCATCAGCCTCCGCTCCAGCAGGCCGACCAGCTCGGCCTGGGTCTCGGCCACGCTCTCCACCCTCTCGGGCCCCGGCAGCACGCTGGCCACCAGGAAGGACTGCTGCAGCAGCTCGGGGTGGGCGGCGACGGCCCCCAGCGCCTCCGCCACCCAGCCGACGAGCAGCTGCAGGACCTGCTCGGCGCCGGGCCCCGGCTCTTGGGCCCGGCTGGCCCAGGAGCTCCACTTGGCCTGCAAGAAGCTCCGCAGGGCGGGCCCCACGCACACCTCCAGCGGCAGGACCCTGGAGGTGCAGCCCGCAGGGATGATGGCCGGCAGGGTGTTGGCCGCGCTCAAGGCCGCCAGAGAGTCTTCGGACATGTGGGAGCGGAAGGAGTCCACCACCAGCATGCCCTTGGCGCCACTCTGAGAATCCATGTGCTTCTGCCACACCCTGGAGATCCAGATCTCCACTTCCTCTTCTTCCGTGAAGCCCTCGGGCTTGGCCTCCAGCAGGACGGAGTCGGGAAGGGAGGCGAGGACCCGGCTCGGGGGCTGGCCCTTGAAGAAGATGAGGGTGGGCAGGATGCTGCCGTCGGCGAGGGTGGCCACGACGACGTCGAACAGCGACTCCCCCGTCCCCACCAGCTGGAAGGCCGCCTCCTTGCCGGTGGCGCCAGGGCCGGCCAGGGCCTCCAGGTCCACGAAGACGGAGAGCTCGTCCATGGTGCCGATGACGGCGAGCGGGATGTCCTGCACGCGGATCTGCCGCTGGACAAACTCCACGAAGGCCCGGACGCTCTCCTCCATGTCCGGGGGCAGCCGGCGCCCCACAGCCCCCCTGGCCTGCAGCCCCAGGTTGTGCCGCAGCATGAAGCCCACGGCCCACTCGTAGGAGATGCGGAAGGAGCTGTTCTGGTTGGCCGTGCTGTGGATCTCCGAGGCCTTCTGGAAGAGGCTCTTCTCGTTGACCGGCAGCTGCTGCTCCCTCTGCCCCAGGACCCACGCCACCAGCTTGTCCACGGCTGCCCTGGCCCCCCCGGCCTTGCCCTCCTGCTCCCTCTGCTTCTCCTTCTCCTCCAGGCTGCCCATCCAGGTCGTGATCAGCTGGGGGGGGCTGCCGAAGTGCTCCGCCGCCTGGGGCACGCCGCAGCACAGGGCGAACAGCACGATCCGGAGCTGCCTGACCGACAGGGTCCCCTCCCGCTCCTTCTCCCCGGCCTCCGCCTCCGGCCTGTCACCCCCCTGCTCCGGAGCCCGCTCCCCCTTCCCGGCCTCACCCCCCGCCACCCGGCCTGCGGCCCCCCCGCGCTCCCCGAGCGTGCTCGGGTCCACAACGGGGGCCGTCCCGCCGTTGGGCTCCTTCCCGTTGACGGCACTGGGCATCTTGACGTCGGCGGGCGCTTTTGGCAGAGGCTCATGGGTAACCTGGGGCTGGCTTCCGCTGCTGAGTTTTTTCGAAGCCCAGACAGCCTGTGGGAGGAGCCTGTAAGGAAAACAGCTGAAGTTAGAGATACAAGTCAGCAGGCAGGTCAATAATGTAGGTTAAAAAACTATATTACATTGCCTGTCCAAAATATTAGGAACTCTTCAACAGGATAATTTGTAGGGCCTCTACAAGCAGCAAAAACAACTTGAATTGGATGTGGCAAAAACGTATTCGGCAAATGTCCAGCAGGGGCACTTTCAGAGGCCGTGAGCAGTGCAGTGCCGTGCAATACCTGTTCTTCGTCATTCCTGCTGGGGTGGGGCCTGACCGTGCCACACCCACACTGTGCTCATCAGTTTATCACTTAAGAGCCGTTTAGATCAGAAATACGGAAGCCAATTCATAATTAGGAAATTAAGGAGAAACTGTCTGATGATCAGTGTGCTGAAGTTTGCTGGAAATAACATGCTCTTGACTGTGTTTGAAACCAAGGCCTGAGGGCAGAAAAAAGTCTAAGCCAGCAAGCTGACGTGTGACAGACACACAGAGGTCACTTAGCACTGGGAATTAAGGGCCCAACTGGAACACCAACCAGCAGACAAAGGGGTCCTCCAGACCAGGACTGAGAATCACTGGTGTGTGGGACTCAACTGTACAGCTTTTCCAGTAACACTGAGATCTCAGGTTTCCTCCGGCCAGGAAGAGGTGAACTTTCTCATGTTCCTGAAGTCCAGCCACACACCGTCCTACCACTGAGTGAGTCTGTGCCTTTAACTGGAGCCTCCCGACGTTTTGGCCAGCGTGTGCAAGACGGCACGCAATACTTTGGGTCTTTTTCTCATTACTTACATTTCATTGTAGACTTAAGGAAGGAAAAGAACCAGGGTTATAAACCCAGCCTGTCAGTTACTAGCCAGGAAAACGCTCCACATCACAGGAAGAATTATGTTTTTGTGTACAGACGAGCTAAACAAATTTACATCCTGACAGTCTGACCGGCCTCACATTTTACAGTGTTTACGATAAGACTGACAGGCCTTGTCAAACAGCTGCTTCTTGGAGCACAAATACAAACAGAATCCAGGGGAACTCGGTTATCTGGACGATGACCACCGTCATAGTCTCTGCAGTCCACCAGAGGATACGGTCAAACCGCCATGGGCACAAGGCAGATGAGCCAGTATAGCGCCCCCCAGAGCACTGCTGTGGTATGACATTGCATTGCCCCTTGGCCCAGTTTGCGTGCGAGACCACAGTCCGTTGCTGCATGGGGCGCACTCCCCATTGTCAGAATGGCCCTTCTAACTCCATCAGAACTCTGAAAACCTGGGGAAAAAAAAAAAAAGAGACGACGTACCTTGTAAAACCGTCCTTCTGCGATCCTGAAAAAGAAGAAAAAAAAACATTTAAAGAAATAAAAACCGCCAGGACGTCTTCCCGAGGGCGACACAAGCACAGACCCATGATGCTGACCACTGAGTGAGCTGCCATGCTGTTGTAAAACGGACGCACAGACCTGCGGCGCCCCCCTATCCGAGACCTGGGGGAGGGGGGGGTCGCACACTCCCGCACCCCCGAGACCAGGCAGCAGCAGCCCCCCCCGGCGGCACCAGAGGATCGCTCTGCTGTCCCTCTGCCTGCCCCCTGCCCCCCCCCCCCACGAAACAGCAACGTACTCGCAGAGCCTTACCTGTCCCCATGTCCTATCTCTGCCTTTTCTGATCTTTCCCTGTCAAGATAACATCACAACACTGTCACTCCTTCTGTCCGCCTACGCATGAACATTTCAATAAAACAGCAGACCTGGGGGCTTCTTCCCTCATCACACCATGGTAAATAACAGGTGGGATGTTTATTCCTACTACAAATACACTCGTACCCCGATATAAGAACTTTTGGTATACGACTTATCGCCAATCCGAACGTGATGAATTTGTACCCTGTAATTCGTCATACGAGCGCAATCTCGCTAATCTGTTCGAAAGTTCGAAAGCGACCGATTTTGGCCTAGAACTTTCTCCGAACAGTTGAATTCAGCGCCACCGAACAGCTGCTTGTTTCTGATGGGTGCAAGGCACTGTGGTTGAGCACGCCGTGAGACAGCGGTGCTTTGTCTACGCTCACTCTTTCAAACTGTGCTTCTTTTGTGTTTGTTTTGTAGTTGCTGTTCATTATGGGGTCTTAAGGAAGAGAAAAAGATTCTTTAGCGTAACAGTGAACAACAGTAGGCACATCGTTCTAGCCAATTGCTTGGATAGCAATCTATTACGAAAGAATGAAAAATGTAAATATATCATTAATTTTACAGCTTTAGTTGGCTTATTGAGTAGGACTGCATCGTTCACTAAGCTTGCTCTAATGGTCTGTGTGGTATTATATGATCAGGGTGGTTTTTGAGTGAATTTGTCTTTGGTTTGGGACGGGGTGGAATTTCCCCCCTAAGAAATAATGGAATTTTTATTTTCGATTTACGATCTCCGGCCTTCTGAACAGATTTTCAGGAATGTATTAGGTTCAGATACTGGGGTATGAGTGTAATTACAATAACACCATGTAAACATTCTCTCTTTGAAACTGGACAGAAAACTCGTTCCACCATACCTAACAGTCTTTCGGTTATACAGCTACAGAAACTCTGTTTTTGGTCAGAGCAAGTTCTGGGGGAACATTTGCTTTCCCCATTGATCCTGTCACGCATGTCATCCAGGACAGTGGAAAACGCCTTTCCTCCACTTTTCCCAAAAGTTTTCTGCCAAGTTATGTTTTCTTACGCCATTCTTAGAAATCACAATGAATTACTTTCTTTTTGCGCAGATTAATTTCCACTATTTCCATTATTTGATTTTCGACAACATCTTTCCCGTCGCTTAACGTCCGGGATTTAATGCACAGTAAAAACTAATGATAAGAAACTACACACACACACACCTGGACTATCTTTAGCACAGTGCTGCATTAAAAAAAAACGATAACATCTTTGGTGCAATCATTCCCTACATAAAAAACAAAAACGACTAGATAGCTAACCAATTAAGAACAATTACTCTAAAACTGCAATCCTGTGTTATGCACAAGCCGTATACCTGTATATCCTTTATGCACATCTGGAACCCTTAAGATTAAAGGTCAAGACTTTCTACAACAGTGTAACCTGCTTCCACAGACTTGTGCTGTGCTCCGATTTATAAGTGTAACCCCCAAAGCCCCCCCTGACCCAGCGAACGGAGAACACCGCACTCTGCGCACGTAACTGCGTGAAAATCTGAGAGGCAGGCACAGTCGAGGCCAATTCGTGTAGAATGCAGAGGCAGTACCCCAGGTGTAAAGTGTAACGCTATGGGGCAGATTTAACACGGTCTCTTCTTTTCGAAGGGGGGTCCCCCAAGCACCAGGCTGTGGGTGTGCTGCGGGTCGGGCGACGGGTCGCTGGGGTACAGCCCGTTTAGGGAGGTAGGGGTGGGGGGGTTATTTGCTCATGCAGGTCTCGCTACGCAATCCATGTGGCTGCGGAGCCCTGGGTGATGACCTGCGCCCGGCGCCCCCTCCTGGTGGTACTCCCTGAAGCAGGCCGAGCCCTTGCAGAGGTTGACGCGGCAGGCGGTGCAGCCGTACACCGTCTCGTGGCGCAGGCCCTTGAGGCTGCAGTTCCGGCACCTCTTGGTCTTGGAGGTGATCTTCGTCAGCTGGTGAGCCGGCGCCGGCCTGCCGTCCCCTCCCACGCCCACCTCCCCCCGTTGTCCTCCTCCTCCTCCTCCTCCTCCTCTTCGGCCGGCCGCGTGCCTCTGGCCGCACCTGGCGAGCAGCAGGCCGAGGCGCTGGCGGTAGTGGAACTGGGAGAAGCGCTTGCCCGAGACCCAGCTGGGCGGCTTGCCCTTCCGGCTCTCCCGGAGGATGATGAAGGAGTTGACCACGCAGAGGTTGAGGAAGAACCAGAAGAAGCAGCGCCACCAGCTGCCGCAGGGCCGGCCCAGCTGGTTGCAGTCCAGCAGCTGGTTGCAGATGTCCACCCCGCGCATGTTCTCCTGGTGCAGCTGGAAGGGCTTGGGCCGGCCGATGGGGGACAGGCCGCTGCCCTCGGCCCCGGACTTCCGCCACACCGTGTCGCTCAGGGCCGGCTCCGCGTTGGTGGACAGGCAGCACAGCTCCTTGCTGTCCCTCCAGCGGGTGGCCAGGAGGTTGCCCCGCTGCCACTGCCGGAAGTCGCCCGGGTTTCCCAGCATCCCCGGCTCCCAGAATTCCTTGGGCAGCCCGCGGAAGTCCTGCGCGATGGAGCCGCAGCTGTAGATGCCGTCGCCGAGCAGCTTCTGGAGGAGAGGCACCGAGATCAGGGAGCTGGCCAGGAAGACCTGGTGGTGCTTCCCTTGGAGCCCCTCCACCAGCGGCAGCACCACCGAAGATCCGCGCCCCTTCTCCTTCTCCGGCCTCTGCGGATGGATCAGCACGCGGTGGCAGTACCCCGACTTGGAGTCGCAGAGGAGCCACACGCGTGGCTGCCGCCCCGCCCCTCTGCCTCGGCCGTTCTTGCCCCCTTCGCCCTCCACGCTGGGGATCAGGGCCCGGTCGATGGTCAAGCACTTGTTAGGCAGGTAGGCCTCCCACATGGCGTGCTCCACGGCGTCCAGCAGGGGCCGGATCGTGCGCAGCCGGTCGGCGGGATCCGTCCGCTCCCAGAGCTCGCTCCGGCCGCCCACTCGCAGGTAGGCGGAGAGCTTCTCGAAGCGCGAGGCGGGCATGGTCTTCAGGAAGCCCCGACTGCCCTCGTAGTGCGGGCCGGACCAGTACAAGCGGGGCTCGGGGAGGCTGTGCAGGCCCATGAGGATGCTGAGCCCGACGAAGGCGCAGATCTCCCGGGCGTCGGTGGGGCGCCAGTCCGGGTCCCGCCGCAGCCTCTGCCGCTGGCAGAACCTGGCGTTGGCGTTGGTCTCCTCCGCAATGACCTCGAACAGAGAGTCGGGGAACAACAGGCGGAAGTAGTCGATCGCGTCCGCGTTCCAGCCCAGGTTGTGCCGCAGCCCGCAACCCGACGTGAACTCCCGAACCTCGACCGGCTGGTCGGGCGGCTCCCAGAAGTCCGAGGATGCCGAGTCTTCCCGTTTCCCCCCAGTTTCACTCCCTTCTTCCTCCCCTCCCGGCTCCTCTTCCTCAGAGTCGGAGAAATCAATATCCGACTCCGGGGGTTCTGTGGGGAGGGGGTCACAGGGAACATAAGTTAATCTTCTCTTCCGGGACAGGGAATTTCTTTTTTCCCCCCTCACAATCCCAACATCATGCTGCGCAAACAAATCCCTGCAATACCAAGGCCCACGGCCGATCGTGGGAGGGGGTGGGGGGGTAAAATAAAGTCAGTCTGGTCGGCAGCCGGCGTTTTCCTCGGCGAAAATCCCTCTTCTGTTCGGCTCTTTAAAACGCGGCCATCTCCGTGGTGGGGGGTTTAAGAATTTAGCGTTTTGGGTCGTCATGCTTTCCAGGCGGCTTTTTTTGCAGCCGCAGTCGGGGGCGTTTCGTCTCAATTGGCTCTTTCCTTTTTGGGGGGGGTTCCTGCAAAGCGTTAGCGGAGGGAAAGAAGAAGCCAGAGACCGTAAAACTTCCAGAAAATCGGCCTGCACGTCCCGAGGATTTCCCGGCCGGAGGAGCAGGCTTTATGGGACCGAGATGTGCAGTTCTAAAGAACCGGAACAGAGTGAAACATTATCTGGGAGGTCTCCCCCCCCCAGCCCTCTCGGCAACGAACTTTAGACCCCAAGTAACGACCACAACTTGGCAAACAAGCACGGTCTGCCTTCTTCCGTTGGCAAATGCCCAAACTTCACGGCTTGAGGGGCCATTTCCAGACTGATCTCAGCCTTCTTTGGGGGGGGAATACAGCACAATTTATGTGAAATGAAAAGTCCAAAACAGTCAGTCATCAAATTGTGTCCTTCCACAGAGTTCCTCAGAGGAAGGCCCGAGAATGTGTTATTCTAAAAGAAGAAGGACAGAGGTACGGAAGAACCCAGAATCTGAGGGGTTTCACGGTCTCTCACTGCAAACCTGCAATTGTCAGTTCAAAAAAGGGACTTTAAGTAGTGTGCTTGTAAAAAAAAAAAAGAAATTTGCCATTTGCAGAATAAAGTGATTCGCCTCCACTGTGACGAATGAAACGACGGTGCCAAGGGATGCCTCATCAGATAAGGAACCTTAAAGGTGGGGTCCGCTCAAGTCTCCCCGGAGACGCGGTGTCTTCCGCTCAGACTGAAAGCGCACGGCCACGTGCCCCCCCCCCCCAGGGAGGACGGGAACACCCACCTACCTTCCAGGGTGCAGAGGCTGAAGCTGTGGCTGGGGTGCTGGACCAGGTGCTTGGCCATCAGGTCCCCGACATTGGTCTGGTACGAGCAGGACGAACAGGCCATTTTCACCCAGCTGCAGCGAGAGGAAGGAGAGAGAGAGAGAGAGAAAGAGAGGAAAAAAAAAAAGAAGACATTGGGCAAAGAATTTCCCTTTTGTGCCGCGATGCTGAAGGGCAGAGCAGGGCTTCCTTTGCTAAACCCTTGATCTGAGGCCACAGCCCTGCAGGTTCTCCTTCAATCGTCAGCATCCGAGACCTCAGGCAAGGGTCCGGCTCAGCTGCACCTGCTCCACCCTCCTGCACACGTGCGTGAAGCAGCTGGTCATCTGGGGAAAACCTGCTGGACTGTTGCTCTTGGGCACCAGGGGTGGGGAAAACTGGATCTAGAGGCTGGCAATGACCTTTTAGAAAATGCTTCACAACGTAGCTACATCACCTGCACCTCCAGTGTCAGATGGGCAAGACAAATTGGGGCCCCTTGCCCCCCATTCCCCCATGGGCCTTTATGGCCTGAAAAGGGACCTCCCTTAAAAGCACTTTTATAGCAGAGCCATCTGACTTTCCTAATGAAAAGACCTAATCATAAAATTAAATGAAATAAATAATTAGTAGACTTAATTTTTTGCACTTCTCTAAGCTTGTGTTAAATGCACTTAATTGATCTTATACAGAAGATATCAACAGAATCTATAATCACGTCCTGAAGTTTTTCACCTCCACCTGACAAAGATTGAGAATCAAATATTTAAATGAAATATTATATTTCCATATTGCAAATGGAAATAGCCTGTAGGTTAATAGTTTGAATAAGACCTATATTTTGCAGTAATGTTGAAAAACAGAGCATTTGGAATATCAGTATATTTACCGTACGCTGTTAAATGACCCAAATTAAGAGTCAATAAACTC
Organism: Lepisosteus oculatus; assembly: GCF_040954835.1. Classification (NCBI taxonomy): domain Eukaryota; kingdom Metazoa; phylum Chordata; class Actinopteri; order Semionotiformes; family Lepisosteidae; genus Lepisosteus; species Lepisosteus oculatus. The sequence goes on along the minus strand of NC_090722.1, from coordinate 3,901,243 downwards.
ATATTTCTTGTCTCGTTGACTCTGTCTATAACCCCCAAAAAAGTTTTATTGTAGTACTAGAAAAAACCCAGACAGAAGGTCGATTTGTTTCTGAAATTTGTTTTTGGATATTGAGGTGACATTTCAATAAAGGTTTTTCTTTCAGCTGCTGGCCCCTCGGTTTACAGCTGCGATTCCCTGCGGAAGCCTGTGGGGGCGGGGGTCTCGGGGGTCTCCGTCTGCGCCCGGACTCATCCCACACCCCGCGGACTTCTTCTGAACGCCGCCGACACGCAAGCAGAGGTCTCAAGGGAAAACTATGCGGCCCTGCCATTTGAAACCGAAAACAGGAGGCACTACGAGCGGCGGGAGTGTGGAACAAGCAGCCCAGCCATGTTGATGAAACCGACGCACTGGCTTCTGGGCGAGATCCTTGTATCAATTACCCACTCTTGACCAAACCGCCAGACGTGCAGTACCAGCTGGGAAATCCAGAAGCTGTCAGAAAAATATTTTTCTGTTTTGCCAAATGCCCACAATTTGATTTTGAACCCCCAGAGGGTGAAGCCGTGCAGTAGCCTGTGAAAGAGGGGAAATGATCGGGGGAACCGAGCCCCCATGTTACCTCGGGGCGGGCTTCTTGTACAAGGCCAGGTACTTGGGACTCTTGCGGGGCACGTGGTTGCTGCAAAGACACAACGAGAGAAATGCTACAAGTTAACATCTCACACTCCTGTTTTCTCTCTTATTTTCAGGCTGGAGGATCCCCTGTGAGGATGAAAAGGATTAACTGCCATGAACAGACTCTAAGCGCTCGGAGAAGAGAAATCGCAGGACTTGCCAAGACGCACGAGGGAGCCGAGGCAATGAAAAGTCAGAACCAGCCCCTCAGTTTTAAGCAGGGGCACCGCTTCACTGATTAGAACAGATCAGAAACACGGCTATACCCCAAGGGCGAGAGCCCTCGCCCCCCTACCTCACCCCTCGCACGAGAGCCCTCACCCCGCTACCTCACCCCTCTCCCCTCTCCCCTCACCCCTCTCCCCTCTCCCCTCGGACGAGAGCCCTCACCCCCCAACCTCACCCCTCGCCCCTCGGAGGAGAGCCCTCACCCCCCTACCCTCGCCCCTCACCCCTCGGACGAGAGCCCTCACCCCCCAACCTCACCCCTCTCCCCTCGGACGAGAGCCCTCCCCCCCCTACCCTCGCCCCTCGGACGAGAGCCCTCCCCCCCCTACCCTCGCCCCTCGGACGAGAACACAAGGTAAGCCCACGCGCAGCGCCCCCTGCTGGCCCAGACTCACTTGATCATGTGGTTGGCGTAGGCCCGGGAGCAGCAGGTGCTGTAGCGGCACAGCGAGCAGTGCACGTAGGTGGGGAAGTGGTTGGGGAAATCGGGAATGTCGAAGCTGCACTCCAGGCACGTCTGCTTGCCCAGCGGAGGCCTGGAGAGGACAACAACAACAGGAAGGAAAAAAAAAACACACAACAGCCGTCAAAGAGTGCAGAACAGGTGCGTAATCTGAAAATAAACCTGTGTTCTCCACACTGTGGCTAAAATCCTGCACACTTCTTAAACCCGGCAAGAACCAGGCGAGGCCATGAATGATCAAACACAGCTCTTCCAAAATATATTCATCAGTGTGTTTCCAAGGATCTTTGGGGACCATGTGACTGTGTTTACGGGACAGTTCTGAGAGAGACCTGCCGGCAGCGAGGTCCAGCCCATAGAAAAGGGCGCCGTGTCCCCCCCTCCTCCTGGGCTGGACTGGTAGGCCGGAGGGATACGGTCTTCCGCACGTTTCCAAGGATCGACCTCTCACAGCTCAGGGACGGCGTGACTGTGTTCGCCGGGACAGTTTCGAGACAGTTTACAGGGTGGTGGTAAATCCTGACCCAAGATCAATGCCTCAGCCGAGCTGGAGACCACAGGAGTCGGCTGTGTACTGGGGGACGCTGCACTCCTGTCTTGTCCACAACATACCCCCCCCCCACCCCCACGCCTCCAAGATACCCCCCCGCACCTCTGCTCCTGGAACTTGGACAGCAGCTCCAGCATCTTACTGACGGTCTTCTTCTTGGCGGCGGGTTTCTGCGCGGGGCTCAGCCCCGAGGGGGGGTCGGCGGGCTTGGGGGGCAGGCTTTCCGCCTCCAGGGGCTGGGCCGGGGGCGGCAGCGCGGGGGCGTTCTTGGGCGCACCGGCCACCTTGGTCTGCACGGCGTACGCCCGGATGGTCACCTGGCGGAGGAGCACGGACAGGCTGGGCTGAGGAATATCTCAACTCAACGACAGCAGCAGCAGAAACAACAGGGGTGAATGTGGCTGATCAACAACACTCATCATAAGCTTTACCAATTCTGATTTCGTCTTACGGGAAAATTGAACACCATTTAGCAGTGGCGACTTCATGGGAGTGTGGAACAAGCTATACAGCTGATAGCTGATGTGTGGTGAGCGTTCTGGCGCACTATGGCTGCCGTCACATCATCCAGGTGGGGCTGCACATTGGTGGTGGTGGAGGGGAGTCCCCATTACTCGTAAAGCGCTTTGAGTGGATTGTCCAGAAAAAGCGCTATATAAGTGTAAGCAATTATTATTATTATTATTGTTGAAGCCATATTTCAAGAAACAGCTGGTTGGCGAGATTCTCAGATCAGCTGAGTGGCTGAACAGCCTCCTCAAGCTTGTGACCTTCCTTGCACTCTTAAGACAGAAGGTTTCACTTTGGCTGTCTGAGGAATCCCCATTCTTCAATCTAAGACTGTTGCAGGTGGAAAAAAATAAAAAGTGAAAAGGAGCTTTATTACAAGCTACTAGAAAACTCCTTTTCCATTAAAAAAAAAAATGGCAGCAAAACACACTTTAATGGCTGCAAGGCTTAGTTATTCAGAGCGAAAGGGAGACAGAAGAGATAAATAAAATCTGAATTTACTGGAAGAGCACGTGGATGCATATAGATTGGGAATTACTCAAGTCAGATCAAATATCAATGCATTTCCAGATTTAAGGAGAAGAGTACCCAGCCTAGCTCTACTGAAGAGAATGAAAAAATCTTCCTGTGCTGTTCTCAACATCGCTGCCTGAGGCCAGAGCTGGCCCACGTGTAACGAGCCCCGTATGGCCGAGGCCAGAAGCCCACGGGACACTCTCACAGACATGCGTCAGCCCGCGCGGCGCCGAGAGCCGCTGGGCCGGAGCTTACCTTGGTCCCGGGCTTCAGCCCCTCCAGCTGTTTGGGTTTCCGGAAGGTCTTGTGGTGATGGAGCTTGTGCTCAATTTTGTCCTTGGTGAAGAGGAACTGTAGTCGGCACTTGTTGCAGTGATAGACGCTCTTTTTCTACGGCACAAAGGCAAAAAGAAACTCTTACACAAATTGCAGGTTTCTTGTGCAGTCCTGGTTCTGGGGGACCAGTGTGTCTGCAGGACTTCTAGGTCTCTTCAGAGCTGCATTGAGCTGATTTGAGTTACTGGCACAGTGGGCCATCCTGGACCTGGACAGGACACCCCAGTCTACAACAAATCACTGGGAAAAACTTAGAAGGCTCCACAACTTTAGAAACGGGTGATGACGTGTGGCCTATGAATACCTGCTGTACTGGGAGCAGGGCTGGAGATGCATGCAATACTAACTGTACTGCATGCATCTGTCTCTCCAGGACTGTGTAGCACGTGACACTAGTGCCAGATTAGCCCTTCCCATAGTGCACTGCAGCCTGGCGGATCCCAGTGGTGGCTGCGAAGTGCCGTTCCCAGGCTGAAGCAGGAAGCTTTGAGAGCCGCAGTCTGGACGGAGACCGGAGGAGCTGGTCCTTCCTCCCTCTCCCCGAGCAGCACGGATAATCCAGGCTTCATGAACCCACGAGCCGGACAACAGACAAAGCCGAGCCGCGCGAGTACAAAATGAACACTACTGAAAGAATTTTCCCCCACAAGCAAGGTGAGCAGATCTGCCAAGCGCTGCATGTTTGTATCTTTTGGGGGCGGGTTGTCCTGCAGGGTGGTGTCCCCGATGCGCGCCCGTCCCGCGGGACGATGAGCTCGTGGTTACCTGGTGCCGGAAGAAGTGCTGCTGGAAGGCGCTGCCGTTCTTGAACACCTTCAGGCAGTACAGGCACAGCAGGTTCTTGGTGTCCTCGTGCTGGGCGCGGAAGTGGGCATCCACCTCCGAGTAGTAGGAGGAGCGGAAATCGCAGACCTGGGAGAGCAGGGGACACAGGGGGGTGACAAAACCGGCAAGGATCAGCGAGGCAGGTCAGAGGAACTGAATCTCTTCAGTTGCGAGATAATCCGGCGATTATGATTCATGGAACAGAACAGACAAGGACCTGACCCCAGGGTGCTACTTCAGGACCACCAGTCAAACAAGGACCTGGGAGCATGAGCAGAAACACCTGGCCATGACCTTTAGCCCCGAACAGGGAAGAGCGAGCGACCCGATACAGTTATTCAGGGTCAAGGGATCGACTAAATGAAGCCAGGGGATTTCTGAATGAACCTAAGCATCTTCTTCACTTCCAAGCTTCTTCACACCAAGCGTTTTGGAGGTCTGGAACAAGCTAGCCATGCAGTTCAAGCCAAGACCCTTGTGTCTTTCAGGAAGCATCAAGGACGAGAACCTGGAACCAATTAACCACGACCCACTTAACAGGAGAGATGGGCCACATGGTTTCCTCTGGTTTGTAACACTTCCTCCGTTGCGCCTACTGGGATTACGTTATTTTTACCTGCCTGTGTATAATGTACCTTTCAGATCCTGAGCTAATTTAGCGGCTCAAGTCAGGGCAGCGCAATCCTTTCTGGAACATCCCAAAACGCCCAGGTAAGACAGGTGTGTTCTTACCTGACAGACATAGGGCATCTCGCCCGGCTTATGCGTGTTCTTCATGTGCTGCAGGAACACGGGCTCCGACTCGAAGGCCCACTCGCAGATCTTACATTTTGCTGCAGGGGTACAAAAAAAACAAGACATCGATAACCATCATTTCGACCGTTTCGTTTGATGTGTGCTAGCTTAATTCCACTAGAGAACTATTCCAGGTGACGTTAACCAGCACTCCAACTCATCACACATATGAAGATATCTTAACATTTGCACCCAGTTGTTTTCCTTTGCCTGAGTTGCTCCTGCATACAACAGCAGTGCCCTCCCAATCTTCCAGTTTCGAGCCCGAACCCTAACTGCTCCTCCACCTGGCCGTCTAACCATTCCCTTTTCATTTCCTTTATTTTAGTATTTTTTTTAAACATACAGAGAATATCAGACATAAAGCTGCCAGACATCACAAAACATGAAGTATTACAAATATGAATCAGATTCAGAGTCTGCCAATTAATTCTTTTCCAGCTCAACCCATCCACTTCAGACATGGAACACTCTGCAGCTTTCTACAGCATAACATTTAGGTACAGAAAACACATTTTCTTTGTTGGGTCTAAAAAGAGAGGAATAAGAATCTGGCTCAGGTGAATGGCAGCAGGATACTAGCCGGGACAGGATTCCTGGCTTTTTCTTAAGGAAGCTACTGACTTCAACAGTAATCGTTGGGATTTTTATTCCAGACCTCTGCAGGTCACCTGCACCTCTGTGAGTAAACAAATACGTCTTGTTTTCTCTTGTGCAGGTTTCCCCACTTATCTAAAAGACAATTCTTTATACTGACTAAGTCAGTGCACTGGAGGACAAAGAGACCGATTCTTGAACCAGGAGGGCTTCGATGAAGAATAACCGGTTCAATAAATACAGGTTCTGACCTACATTAGAGAAATGACTTCCTTAGGGGAATCCTGCTTCTCAACCAAAGCAGGACAATTTATAAAAATGTATACCTGTAGATCTATGCAAACCAGACCTTTACTTTTAAGACTCAGGCTTAAGATTTAGTTCCGCTTTCGGTGCGATATGCTTCAACATATCATAGCCCATGCTCTTTACAGATTGCATGGCGCTCAACGTCATTCCTTGTGTTCACCTACTGACACGGAAGCTACTCCTATACTAATTGTTAAGGGCAGACGTCCTTCAAGGAGGGATTTTCTATAAGGCTTACGGGCACAGGGGCAAATGCAAGAGATGTTACAGATGGAGCCTTTCTGAATCTCTGAGCCGTCCCTCAATTCTGTGTCATCTAACAAGGCCAAGTAAGAACACATGGAGCATGCAGGAGCCCTTCACACGGGAGAGCAAAAACAAAGCTGAAGAACCACAGCTGGAGCTGCCTTGCCAGCGGGGTCCTGGGTCGGCGGCGGGCCTACGCACTCGTGGACTCGCAGTGGCTGTGCACGCTCTCGAGGTGGCACTGCAGCTGGAAGGGCGTGGGGAACTGGCGGTAGCAGTGCTGGCAGCTGGTGTGCGTGTCCACCTCGCCGGTCTGCTGGTCCAGCTCCACGTGGTGCTTCATGTGGTTCATGAACCTGGGGGGGGGGCGACAGCAGTTACACACGCAGGCAGGGACACGCCCCCCTGCTCGCTCCCCTGCACTAGCTGGGCAACTTCCTTTTTAGCGAAGTGCAGATTTCCTGCAGTTCTCATGTGCGTGGCAAATCCCGTGCTTTTACAACCTGCTCTGTTTCACCCAGCAGCACACAGTAACCATGCCTAGGTAAAGGACACTGGTTGCTGGATTTTGGTTAACAGTGTTGCCCAGTTTGCTTTGGATTAATCTAATCAATGCTTTTGAAAAGGTCCATCAATCCCGACGTTTTCAGCGAGAACTGAAATTATTCTCCATACATCTTTGGGACAATCAACAAAAGTGTCCCCAGACTGCCTCTTCTACACAGCTCCATTACAAAAGAATTCAATAAGAGATCATTCGGCCTCCTTGGACCTCTTCCCCAGTGACGCACAGGCTGTGGAACAGTGGGAAGAGGTGCCATCCTTTTGGATGAGGAGGTCCCGACTCTCTGTGGTCATTAACAATCCTGGGGCGTTTCTTGAAAAGAGTAGGGGTGTAACCCCGGTGTCCTGGCCAAAATTTCCCCTGGTCTTTACCCATCATGGCTTCCTAATAACCCCCCTCTCTGAACTGGCTTCATCTCTCTGCTCTCCTCCCCACTGAGAGCTGGTGTGTGGTGAGGGGACTGGCGCATCATCCAGGTGGGGGATACACACTGGTGGTGGTGGAGGGGATCCCCATTACCTGTGCAGCGCTTTGAGGGGAGTGTTCAGAGAAGAGCTATGGAAGTGTAAGGTATTTTTTTTATTTTCTAGCCTGGAGTCTTTCGGAGGCTCTTGTGCTCTTAATCAGTCAACACCCTGCTGTACCGCCCTGCTCAGCCGCGTGTCCCACAGTGCTCCACTGCCGCAGGCTCACCTGATGTTGTTCTTCAGCTTCTTGGAGCAGTTCAGGCACTTGAAGGGGACAGGCTCCTTGCCCTCCCGGGACACCTGGCGCACCCTGCCCTCGTCGCTGCCATAGTAGAAGTCGTCCACCAGCATGATGAGCTTGCCCTGGGCGTCCGCCGCGCCGCCCTGGCCGTCCGCGGCGGGGGGCGTGGCAGGGGCCGCGGAGGGGCTCGGGCCCGGCGCGGGCTTGGCCTGCGAGGCGGGGGGGGCCGACGGGGTGGAGGACGGGGCAGCGGAGGGGCGGGTGGCGGCGGCGCCGGTCACGTTATTGAAGACTCGCTGGGCGTCGTTGGCTTTCAGGCTCTTCATCAGCTCAGGACAGCAGAACTGGACAACATGACACCTCTGTATTACACACAGACCGCTCTGGGTACGGTTACTGCCTGAAGTTACCCCAGGGGGCAGTTTAAACTGAACTAAAGGCTACGTGAGGAAGACGCAAGATAAAAACAGCACGCCAGAAATCCAATTAGAACAAACATTTATAAACACAAAAATGAACACCTGTTTCACACTGCAAAAATCAAGTACATTTGAAAGGGATAAAGTACAAACACCTCAGGACAAGAGCAGCTGCCAACGCAGTTAGCAGCACCCCAATATCAATTAAGGACGTTTTGTTATCCTGTATTTGTCAATACCGGGTGGTTCTTAGCAAACAGTAGGCCTTGCTGAGGGGCCCAACAGAGTAGGATTCCTCTGCCGGTCGCGGGATTTGAACCGGCAACCTTCCAGTCACAGGCGCAGATCCTGAGCCACAGAGCCACCACACCACACCCTTCCCATTGGGGAAGCTGCTGACGGTGTTGAATCTTTTTGAAAGATTTTAAAAGTCCAGCCGTCCAGATATAAAGCCTCCCTATTAGTTTCCATGGTCTAGAAAGCCGCCCCATCTTACTTCTTTCTATCCCAAGAGAGCACTGGATCGTCTTCGGAGGAACACCTTCGCTTTGCTAGAACGACCCTATTTTGACCCGTGCAGCAGCTCACAAGAGAAAGGGTGCAAGACGCACGGGGCTGCTGTGAGGGGACACACAAACGGCGCGCCGTGGCGGCAGCGAAACGATCTTCCCCAGCTGTGAAAAACGGGGGAGAGAATGCTTGTTGGCAGCAGGAGCTCGCCAGCCAGGTGGTCACGACCCCGGCCCCCGCACCTCGGAGCCTGCCATTCTGGGGGGGGGGGCGGGCAGGCTCATCTCTGAAGGCAGGATGTGGAGATCTGCACCTGCAGATGCCTCTTCTCCCCCACCCCCACCGGCAGGAGGAAGGCCGAGTTTACTTACACACATGTGGCCCCTCAGGGCCTCCACCAAGCGGAACTGGGCCCCACAGCGCGGGCAGATCTTCGAGGCCGGCACCGCCGGGGCAGGGCCCGCTGTGAACGAGACCGGCAGATCGTTATCCCCCCGTGTGCCACAGCTAGCCCACCACCTCCACTCACGGCTCCCGCTATATGACAAGAGGCGCGGGCCCCAGCTCCGAACACACGAGTGCGGCGGTGTGGAGGCGTGTCAGGGCGTCGCCACGGTGACACAACAGCCCAGGAGGCAACACGTCCAATACCATCATGCTACACTCTACACATTATCTCAGAACACAATTCAAGCCTTACGTGACCACTCAAGAATCAACAAACGGAAATGCTGGAATCTAACAATAACGAGTTATGAAACTACGAATCGCTCTTTTTCTAGTTTCATTAATCAGTAACGGAAGAGTTCAGCAGAAATGCTTTTTTGGCGGTTTCACCCAAGACTTGAGCATCAAAATACTTGCTTCTTTTGAATTAAATTTTTATTCATTCAAGATAAGGTAGGAATCTGTCATTGTTTGGGGGGGTTATTTTGTAAAACATTTCTATCCATACCCCCATAAACTTCATCCTAGTCTAATTATTCGATTCACAATTTAAAAAATCCCAGTAGTGAACCCACATCCATTGCTCAGGGAGCGATACAGATTGGATCCAAAGTGTTCTGGAATTATGGAAATCTCACAAACATTTGGTTTTCAAGGCTGTGACAAGACAGGCCCTGTACGATTTTCAAAAGGCAGAAATAAGAACTAGCTCTCAATGTAGTTTCTAGGATTTGCCTTGAAACGCTAATGGTATTAATTTGAGCATTAACTGGGGCTCATTGGTTCCTTCCTGTGTTTTCACCAGGTCCGACATTCAACAGCCTCCCCAGTTCACTCTTCTACTAATGAAGTGATCTGATTGAAAATTCTCAGTCACGCATGAAAACATTTAATCAATACCCCAAAATCCATATACTTTAATTTTCCAATACACGTGCCACAAATCAGACCCTGCAGCACAAGATTATGCCCTTGGTGCTGTGTTTGGTGTTCAATGGCAGACGTACTTTTTCTCCCTGGAATATTTGGATTCCACAACTGTATAAGACTTGGCTTTATGGCTGCAGATCCTGTATCTACACACCCCCTGCTGGAACATTTGAGATGCCGAGAGCTCCACATGGCGTCTTTAATTTGGCACAGATATACACGTTAGTGCTGGGTTAAAAAAAAAAACTAGTATGACCCCAGGTAAGGGGGCCTGCTAGGCAAAGGAGCAAAAAAAATAAAATAATCATGAACAGAAAGAGATGCTTTAAACATCGAAGATGATCAAGAGCCAGCATGTCTGCAGGATTTCCCCTTTATGGCCTGGCCGGACCTGACTGTGCCACCAGTCTCTGAACTCCTGGCCTGCTGGGTCTGCGGGGCCTGGTCCAACGACAGCACACTGCAGAGGCCAGGTGGACAGGGGTCATCTCCCAAAGTCAGGTGGGAATGGTCTACCACTAGCAAGAACTGTAGAGCGTGCAACTCGAATGCGACCAAGATTTCCTTTGCACAAATATAAAACAGCTTTTCCCAAGTTTCACATTAATATTTATTTTTCTCACTGAACACATTCTTGAGCTCATACTGTTTAGTTATCAGCTTTGGAAAATGTGTACAACTGATATATACGCACGTAGGTTTTTTTATGCAAAGATAAAACAATCATTTAACAACCTAATAACATCAGAATATTTAACACGGGTGGTAAAACCTAATGAGACTTCAAAGTCCCACTGCCGACACTGAAAATATTTTTCAAAAGAAGCATTTCCTACAATATATGAGCACTTCTTACTTTTTTTATAAAAAAAAAACATTCAGGGCATAAAGGTTTAACAGCAGCAGCACCTGAAGATCTGGAAAAAGTTGGGAAATTGTTCCAGTTCAACTGTTAACAGTCATTAGGGAACAGAGCTGGAATGAAAAATTGCAGACATGCCGGGCCCTACAGGACTGGGATGGAAAACTATAGGTGGAGACAAATAAACCCAGGAATCTGGAAGGTATACGCTCACTGGCCAAAATATTAGGACCCCCCCCCAAAATGTGTTGGGTCCCTGTGAGCAGCGGGAAGAGATTGAGCTGAACGCTGCAGGTATCCACAAGGGTCTGAGGTCTCTGTATCCCAAATCCAGCAGGACAGCCTGCGGCCGAGGCACGGCGCTCAGTGAAACTGGGATGTAGAGGACAGCGCAGGTATTGCATGCATGAGGTCCTGGCTTCAAGCCCCGGCACAAACGCCGAGCTGGGAGAGTGGTAGGAGGGTGGAGCAAGCTGTCCAGCCGATACGTTGTCAAAGCCGATACCCCGGTTCTTTTCAAGAAACAGATGCAGGGGATCCTGGGCTCAACTAAACACCAGCTATCAAACAGGCCTGATTGACCCGGTGCCCTCTTCGCGTTTCTGACCACGGTTCCAGAATCTGGGGGTTCTGTTCAGTGTCCCGCTCTTCAAGCAATCCAAAGAGACAGTTTTTTTTTTTGGGGGGGGAGGGTTCCCAAAGTTTTTGGCCCGTGAGTAAACAGACAAATAAAACAGGACAGCTGAAGGGGCTTTTTTGACCTGCTGACCTTTGATGCCGTCGGAGGAGGCGACGGTAGCAACCAGGCCGTTGCCGGGGGCCTTGCTGGTCGCCATGGAGACCTGCAGGAGGGGGGGCTGCCCCAAGGGGGCCGGGCTGACCGTGTTGACCAGGTTGACCAGCTTCTGCACCTCCGCGTTGCGCTCCCCGCGCTGCACTGCCACCAGGTTGCACACGTTCACTGCGACAGGGCAGGGGGAGGGGAGAGAGGCGACAGGGAAGGTGAAGGGCAACTCTTGACCTCTTCCTGCCCAGCACTTGGGGGGGGTCGGGGGGCCACCACCGGGACCCCTGCTCACTTCTCCCACCTCACAGCATCTGGTCAAAAGGCCTCCGGAACGCTGGTGCGGATCTGGGGATCTTAACCCCTCGCTTCTGGGCTCCCACTCAGAAAACCTGCACAACGGGACGGCTGGCGGTTCCACAAAACCGAAGCTCAAAAACTTCACGTTACGGCGGAACACCGAAGACGCCGGGGTCCATGATTCCGAGACTCCGTTTAAGACGGGTTAAGGGCAGACCACCTCCGTGCCGATTCCGAGATTTCGATAAAATCGAAGGCTTTTGTGGATGATAGGCGACCCCTTCTCCCTCTGGCAGGGCTGGGAGAGGGGTCAGATCGGCCCCTCCGCTAACTCCAAAGACGACAGTGCCTCTCGCCACCGTTGATCCACGGGCCCGGGGAATAACGAGCGATAACACGTCTGTGTGCGCGCGCCGTGCGGTCATGCAAGGGAAAGATATCCGGGGGGGGATATCCGTTCTAAACGGTCGAATTTAAACCCGGCGTTTACACCGGGAACGAGCACCGAGAGCCGGGACCCCGCAGCCCAGGACAGCAGGACGTGCGCAGGAGACCGACCAGAGCTGCTGTGAGCTGGCAGCCTGTGGGGAACGGGGGCCGGGTGGGGAGTTCAGCCATGACCTTTTACCTCTTTCTCTGTCCGTCTCCATTACCTCCAGCACTGTGTCTCCCTGCATCAGGAATCGTCTGTGACTGATGGCTGCCCGTTCCTGCAAACCTGCTGCTGCAATTTAAAGATAAGGTCAGACAACACGCCGAGCCCCGGCTGCCCTGTCCGGCTTCACTCCGCCATCATGCTACCCCGGCTCACTGCGGCACGAAGGAAAACCGCCCGCCGCCGTCTTGGAGAAAAGGAGGGGGACAAAAACGACCTCTTTTCTATTAACTCTTTATGGCTGGGTTTTTGTTGGGCGTTTAAAAAAAAAAGTAAGAAGTGCTCGTATACTGTAGGCTGCCCTCGACACCTGGCTCTGAGGGAGACGAAGGCTGACCAGCGTCCTCCTCGATTCTCCTAGCAGTGCTGAAAATCATCTTCCCTTACTCCTCTTTGACGCCTGGATTCCAAGTTCATGGAGTTTATCTACTTTCAAGTCCCAGTGGGTCATAAACGGTTAATACAGAATTGAAAATGTTTTCCCCCTATCCTCATCAGACCTGGATCTACCAATAGCATATTTGTACACATTTCAGCCTGTGGCTACAAATCCCCATGATCCCACAGGGTAGAGTGAAGTCATCAGCCTCCTCCGAGCCACCTGTGCTTTAACATGTCACGGTCGACACAGCCCCATTCGGCAGGATCAGTGCCCACAACAGGAAAAGCACATCCCTCTCAGGGGTGCTCAACCAGTGGCATGCAAGTGCTTGGTGAATCGTGGTCACAGAGCTAGAGGCAGGCTCGAACCCGTGATCGGGTGTTTAGGTAGGCGCTTTCACTGGCTGTGCCACTGCTGGGAGACACGCTGACCAGCCCCTCCAAGCCCAAGCCCTGGACACACCTGGTGATGGCTCTAATACTGAAATCGGAGTCAGGGGAGTGAGAATGACCAGAGACCATCCAATGTACCCGCACGCTGAGTCAATCATCTGGCGCAGTGCAAGACCCACAGGCCCAGGCTGAAAACCGGACTCCAACAAAGAATTCTGGAAATGTCACGAACATTTCAAGGCTGTGACAAGACAGGTCCTGTACAATTTTCAAAAGGCAGAAATCTCAATGTTGTTCTAAGATCTGCTGTGAAAGTCTAATGGCATTCGTTTTAGCGTTAACTGGGGCTCATTAGGTCCATTCCATGTTTTCACAAGGTCCGACATTCAACAGCCTCATCAGGCCCACGGGAGCAGGAAAGTAGAAAGAACCATTGCCTGCCACAAAAAAAAAAATCCAATATATAATAATGCCACCTGCCAGCTTGGGGAATCCCAGGGAAAGCTGATTACAGCGACCAGACCCGGGTTCAAATCCTGGTAAATCGGGGTGGCAGAGCTCACTGCACATCTCCCAGTTCAAACGCGGTCCAAACCGTTTCACCTGCAGGACTGTCTTGCCGCCCTGGAGTCACGCCTGCACTTCGGGTGAAGCTCGATGTTGATTCGCCGACTGATCTTGAGAGATCAAGTCTGGCCCCCCGCTGCCCAGTGGAACGAGGGCACTGAACGCTGCGTCTCGAAAGAGGTTCATAATTTAATCACCATTTCATTTTTCTAATCTCGATTGTTGTAGTAGCTTTTAACGCCTAGCCCCAAGCTCAGTTTCACCCCGACCTGGTGTGGTTTCCATATTGCTGAGACTCCAACCTGACGGGGCTTCTCACGAGTCTATAAATCGAGAATTTTAATTGTCAAAACAGACCACTTTCACGATCCTTGACAGAATCGGATGTGGATTTACGGAAGGCCTTCAGGGACGGGCCTTGGGGGGGGGGGTACCCCAATTTATCAGAAAGTCATTGGTGGCGATCTCCCAGCCCTCTCCTCCGTCTATTGTACACGTGTCTTGCGTAAAGCAAAAATCCATCTGCAATGATTCTTCACCCCCCTTGTTTAATAACTTTCAGTCACTCCCATCAGATCGCAGATACTGACTCCCCAACTCAAAAAATTCCCCAGATTCCAGTTCTCACTCATACCTGTTGCCATATCCTTACTTACCACTTGGCTTTCTTTGCAAATATGTATGTATATTGTTGTGCCTGTCCGTCTGTAGACCAACACTGCTGCTGTAAAACAACTTGCCCCCACAGGGACAATACAGATACTCTCTCTCTACCCCAGTACTGCTGTGCGCTCGAGGGGTGAATGGAAGAAACAAGTCACAGAGGAGCCACACCGCGAGACGGCCCCCCCACTCTGACCCCGACATGCAACATCAGGTGTTTCAGCGTTCAGGCTGAGGCCTGGTTCGCTCAGACTCACCGATCTTGGAGGTGGGCACCGCGATGGTCTGAGTGGGGGAGGAGAGCGCGGAGGAGTGGACCAGCTGGGTGGCGCTGGCGGCGGTCACGGTGGTGATGGTCTTGGCGCCGGGCTGGCTGGCGGCGGCGGCCGTGGTGGTGCGGATGGCGAGGGTGGCCGGGATCATGGTGGTGTAGGTGCTGGTGGGCGGCCGTCCGGGCACCGCGGTGCCGGGCCGCACCTGGGTCACCTGGGACAGCACCTGGGGCACCCCCACTGCCGGCTTAAAGAACTGACCGCCAGGGGCTGGAATGCAAACGGGACAGGAAGCTGAGCAGGTTGGCTAGGAGCATCATCACCTGACTCTCTGTGGACCAAATTCTCATTTCAGGGAATTAGTGGTCAAAGACCAGCTCCTCGTCCTTCTGGAGGACGGCTGCTTGGTTGCTTTCCCCTTGTGCACTACCGGCTTCATGCGGTTTTATATCTTCCACTCCATCGTCTGCTGGAAAGCCTTGGTCGCTGTGGATTCTCCCGAATCCAGTCAAATTCCGTTTGCCAAGGACTCCGAAAGGTCGTGGGTCACCCCATTCTGCTTCTGGGCGCCTTCCCGTACAAGAATGCATTTCCCATCTCTTCCGCGACAGGGGTCTCAAACTCACGGGCTGGGCAGTGAGCACGCTGGGGTCTGCGCCTTCTGCCTTAGTCCAGCTAAACTCAGGCCCTGCAGTCTTCGCTTTCTCAGAGACCAGTGGTCAGGGCAGACCTCGTTATGCTGTTCCACACTTTGGCTTTTGCCACATCTATTAAATGAAAGCCATGCGTTACCTGTTGATGGGCATGTCAGCACCCACCAGTATGGGCGCATAGAAGTCCAAAATTCCCCAAATCCCAAAATTGACTTCCTGTCACAAATGACAGGAAGTCAAGCCACGTGTTCACACGTGGAAGCCCTTCACGTGAGTGTTTTCATCACTGTTAGTGCAATTTGGTACTTATTGTTTAGGCTGTGCAAAGACATAATCAACAGGGTTGCTCATCTGTAGAAACCGGTCCCATAATCCAGCTATTGAAAATCGATATGAGCCAAGTGCTTTAAACAACTGAAAATCTAATTTAATACTGAGATCATTACACTACTGATGTAGCAGGTGAGATTTTAGAGCACTGTGCATCACAAAAACAGTTGGGAGCATCATGCTGAACTTTCCTTTCAACTTAAGGGGGAACTGCAGTCCCAATTTCTCAGACCAGTTATTAAATCTCGGTAACAAAATAAATTCATTGAGAGCATAGAAAAAAAAGTCACAAATTCTGATTTAAGCACAAAATCTTGAATTTGGTGGAAATACTGCAAGTCACCACGTTGTCACAAACCCCTGGTCTCACCACGGGCGAGACAGAGTTCCCACGAACTGTGACGTGAAGCAGCCCTTCCTGCTCACTAGTCGCTGTAATGACTAGTGTAATGCAACATACAAGCAAATAAGTAGAGGTTGTGCAGCAGATGCGTTTAAATATGATCTGCGTGCAGTTAATGAGTAAATTCTATTTATCCTCAAAACCGCCTCGAAATCGAGAGCAACATTTCTATTGGATTAAAAGCAATGTATTCACAAGCCTGCTTGTTGACAGGGTAATAAGGCTCACCAGAAGTTTCGTTGCCTCGTTCTAAAACACAGAATATGCTGTGCATACCTGGAAATTTGATCTGTTTTGTTATACAACTTGGAGGTTTTACAAGTTACTTGTCACATTTTACTTCTATTGTGGTCTGAAATGCCCTCATCAATGCCAATTTCTTTCTAACCCCAAAATAAAAAGAGCGCTGCAGTTCCCCTTTAAATAATAATGAACTGATCTGGCATAATAATAGCACCTTTCTTCCCAAGGCTCAATAAGAATCTGAAGGTCGTGTGGTTCAGAACAGTCATCCTTCAGGACAACGTATGAATGCAAAACACACAACTGTTTGAAGGGGAATGGCTTGCAGGCAAACACATGGCAGTAAGGAGAGGGGTTTTTCAGAAACCAGGAAATAAAACTGGAATAACAGGCATGCTTAAAAAAAAACAACAAGCAGTACCTTGGACAATGGTGATGGGCCGAACCGTCTGTCCCTGCTGGACATTCAGGACGATCCCCAGCGGATTCACGGAGTTCTGCACCGGCCTGACGTTCCGCACAGGGAATCCCTAGAACAGAGCACAAGTTTAATGGCCCTGGTTCCGACTGCCACAGACCAGTCCCCTGTCTTGCTGTATGCGCTGCCACAGCCTCATTCCCCCCCCCGAGATGCAATTTCTTGGAAGCGTCTTTGGTCAGCAAAAACCTAGCGCCATCACATGCTTCCCAAAATGAGCATCTTTAAGGATGTTAAAAAAAACGATGGCTGTACAAAGGGCGATGAGGGTGGAAACTGGAAACTAACATTTGAGCAGAGAAACAGCTGGTCGTTTCGTGTTCCTCCTGAACAAGGGTGCAGAATTCTGATGTTCCTATAAGGAGACGTAGAGACTGTCAGCTAACAGCAGGCAACCACCTGCTACCTGGCTCATGGTGTTTAAGCATTACTGGATGTAAAGCACAGGTGTGGTCTTGTGCCACAACATGTTTTAATTCCCTGCAGAATGGGCAAGGCTGGACTAAGAGAATCACAGAACCGTGGGGAGCTTTGGCCCCGTGTCCCACGTTTCCTGCAGGACGGCCAGGGCTTTCTAACGAACCAGACCTCTGAAGACCTTCAAATCAGAGAAACACCGCAGTAGCCCCTGGTACCCACTCAGGTGCCCATTCTGATGAAGGTCGTGGAGCCCCCACTACTGGACACTACAGTGATGCGCGAGCATGAACTGCAAATTCCAGGTTTAAAAGGCACTCGTTATCCCACTATAATGACCACAGGGAATTTCCTTATTTCCAGAAACCTGGGTTGCACAAACACCGAGGGCTGGGTTTGACAAGTACTCTGCTGGGACGAAGACTGAAGAACAAAAGTGACCCATCGTCCAGATAACGAGCCATCAGTTAGCCAATTGCACCGAAATCACGAATGAGGAGCAGAGGACTGCCACGGAGGTGCCCCTGCCTGCCCTTTATCACTCCACCCCCCTCCTCATCTTCCTCGTTGGAACGAGGCCGCTATGAAGCAAGCGCGTGTCGGACGGACCACTCGTGCTCACGCGGCCAGCTTGGCACCGAGGTCTGGGGGCTCGCATGGCGTCGAGGCAGAGGTGCCAGCGGACTGCCCACGCCGCCCTGCACGTACCTGTGTGGCGATGAAGATGGGCTGGCTGGCAGTGGTGCTGGCGCCGGGCGTGGCGGTCGGTATCACCTGCACGGGCTGCAGCATCTGGGACATGGCCACCGCGCTGAGGTTGCCGGGGCCCTGCGTCAGGATGAGCGACTGCCCCGGCGAGGCCACAGCCTGCTGGACGGCAGGGGGCGCCAGCGAGGGCGGGGCGGCCGCGGTAGGCGGAGGGGGAGGGGGAGGAGGAGGAGGAGGAGCGGGGACGCCCGACGACACCGGAGCTGCAAGACAGGACACCAGACGCTGACGGAGCGCAGACACACACACACACACCACCCATTGGGCCCACAGCGGGCACAGACTGGCAAAGAAGTCCGACTGGCACACAGAGCCCTTCGTCTCCGTGCTCACCATTAAAAACCCCTCTCAATGCCGCGGTTACGAGTGGCGATTTCTCCTTCCGGGTAACGGACTGCAGAGGGACAACTACGACGATACTGCTGGACATTTCTCTTAAGTGACAGGTGCAAGAGAAATCGCTATTTTTCTGTTGCAAAACATGCCGTTTTAAATGGAAAAAAAATCTGCATTTACAGTGCCTTGCGAAAGTATTCGGCCCCCTTTAACTTTTCAACCTTTTGCCACATTTCAGGCTTCAAACATAAAGATATAAATTTTTTATTTTATGTGAAGAATCACCAACAAGTGGGACACAATTGTGAAGTGGAACGAAATCTATTGGATTTTTGAAACTTTTTTAACTAATAAAAAAATGAAAAGTGGGGCGTGCAAAATTATTCGGCCCCTTTACTTTCAGTGCAGCAAACTCACTCCAGAAGTTCAGCGAGGATCTCTGAATGATCCAATGTTGTCCTAAATGACTGATGGTGATAAATAGAATCCACCTGTGTGTAATCAAGTCTCTGTATAAATGCACCTGCTCTGTGATAGTCTCAAGGTTCTGTTGAAAGTGCAGAGAGCATCATGAAGACCAAGGAACACACCAGGCAGGTTTGTAATACTGTTGTGGAGAAGTTTAAAGCCGGTTTTGGATACAAAAAGATTTCCCAAGCTTCAAACATCCCAAGGAGCACTGTGCAAGCGATCATCTTGAAATGGAAGGAGTATCAGACCACTGCAAATCTACCAAGACCTGGCCGTCCCTCTAAACTTTCAGCTCAGACAAGGAGAAGACTGATCAGAGATGCAGCCAAGAGGCCCATGATCACTCTGGATGAACTGCAGAGAACTACAGCTGAGGTGGGAGAGTCTGTCCATAGGACAACAATCAGTCTTACACTGCACAAATCTGGCCTTTATGGAAGAGTGGCAAGAAGAAAGCCATTTCTCAAAGATATCCATAAAAAGTCTCGTCTAAAGTTTGCCACAAGCCACCTGGGAGACACCCCAAACATGTGGAAGAAGGTGCTCTGGTCAGATGAAACCAAAATCGAACTTTTTGGCCACAATGCAAAACGATATGTTTGGCGTAAAAGCAACACAGCTCATCACCCTCAACACACCATCCCCACTGTCAAACATGGTGGTGGCAGCATCATGGTTTGGGCCTGCTTTTCTTCAGCAGGGACAGGGAAGATGGTTAAAATTGAGGGGAAGATGGATGCAGCCAAATACAGGACCATTCTGGATGAAAACCTGTTGGAGTCTGCAAAAGACCTGAAACTGGGACGGAGATTTATCTTCCAACAAGACAATGATCCCAAACATACAGCAAAATCTACAAAGGAATGGTTCACAAATAAACGTATCCAGGTGTTTGAATGGCCAAGTCAAAGTCCAGACCTGAATCCAATCGAGAATCTGTGGAAAGAGCTGAAAACTGCTGTTCACAAACGCTCTCCATCCAACCTCACTGAGCTCGAGCTGTTTTGCAAGGAAGAATGGGCAAGAATTTCAGTCTCTCGATGTGCAAAACTGATAGAGACATACCCCAAGCGACTTGCAGCTGTAATCGCAGCAAAAGGTGGCTCTACAAAGTATTAACGCAAGGGGGCCGAATAATTTTGCACGCCCCACTTTTCATTTTTTTATTAGTTAAAAAAGTTTCAAAAATCCAATAGATTTCGTTCCACTTCACAATTGTGTCCCACTTGTTGGTGATTCTTCACATAAAATAAAAAATTTATATCTTTATGTTTGAAGCCTGAAATGTGGCAAAAGGTTGAAAAGTTCAAGGGGGCCGAATACTTTCGCAAGGCACTGTACCCCTTGGCGAAGTCATGTTCACCAGTTATTTTATACCGTACATAACTCTTCGTTTCAAGACCAACCTTCTCATACACGTATGCATGCATACTCATTCATGCTTTAAAAAAATAAGTTGTTTTTCTTTTACATGTATCAAAGATTTAAATCGGTTAATAGTGCAGTAATTTTGTATACGTTCACCTAGCTGGTCTGCATGATCCTGCGTCACCTAAGCGGAGGCATCAGCTCAAGGCAATAACCCTGACTTATTTAGCGGGATGACTCACAGCTGGTGTTGGCGAACAGCGTCACCAGGGTCTTCTTGGCCGCGTCGCTGGAATAAGCCGCGGGTGGAGCCGTGGAGATGACAGCGGGGGGGCCAGGGGCGGGGGCGGTGAGGGGCGAAGCCGCCGGAGCCCCAGCAGGGGGCCCCAAAGGGGCCTGTGACAGGGGGCCTGGAGCCGGGAGTCCCCTCGCAAGGTGCTGAACGCTGGGCGACACTGCAACGCGCACAAAGAAGGGGAGACGCAGCGTGAGACAAGTCCAGGGTCGGAGCCACCGCAATTCTGGAATGAAAATCCCCTTTTTTTCCAGACCGTGGACCATCTTGTTTTTGCACGCTGTATTTTTTTTTTTAAAACAGCTGCTTACACAATGCAAAATGGGTGAAAGGAAATTGAAATATAGCTGCACAAAAAAAAGTCAAGATTCTGCCAGACATTGCAGAACTAAACATGGACATTGTCTATTGTCTAATTTACCATGTATAAAATATTGCACGATAACCTACACGTTTTATATCTTCAACAAATATTATCAGAATGACTTGGATGCAGGATGTTGAGCACTGTAAATGCTGAAGAGGTTGCTCCCTAGTCCTTCACTGGAAATCACCCATCTTAACTACCACTCAATAAGAAATGGATGTTGCCCAAGCTTTGAGAAAGAGCCCTTGTGGAAATATTTGTCTCGTCTCATTTTCCAGCCACTTGCTCCTGCTGAGGGTTGTAGTCTTGACAGGCTGAGCAGATCAGACTCTATGACTCCCCACAAACAGGCTCCAGCTCTCCTGGGGGACTCCCAGACGCCCCCCCCCCCAGCCTGGACGAAAGCCGAAGGACACAAGAGGGAACCACAAGGGTGTGCGTTTTCACGCAAGCGGGAGGAGTTTTTCCAAGCTTGGTCATTATGTGGAGCCAACCCATGCAGTGAACACACGCTCTCTGGGATCTTCCCAGAATGGGCTGGATGAGCCATCCTTGAATCAGGAAAACCAAAGAGGAAGGGCGCCTGTGACCCCTGCTAACCTGAGCTGGCCCCTCTCTACCGTGACCCCCCGCTCACCTGAGCTGGCCCAGCTTCCCGTGACCCCCCGCTCACCTGTGACCCTAGTGCTCCCGTGACCCCCCGCTCACCTGTGACCCTAGTGCTCCCGTGACCCCCCGCTCACCTGAGCTGGCCCAGCTTCCCTTGACCCCCCGCTCACCTGTGACCCTAGTGCTCCCGTGACCCCCCGCTCACCTGTGATGGCCCCGCTCTCTATCACGCTCACATCTTCCACGGCCTCGTCCTCCACATCATCGTTCACCTGCTGCCAGGGCTCCAGCTCCTCCTCCTCGCACTCCATGAAGAGATCCGCGTCCGCCATGCTGGAGGGCACACGGCATGAAAGCACAGTTACATTGCTTTTCTGCAGGGCGGTTACCTTTGCACCCACTTACACAGCTGGCAGCGATACTGGACCAATTCAAGTGAAGTGCCTTGCTAAAGGGCACAACAGCTGTGTCTCACCCGGGATTTGAACCCACAACCCCTTCAGTTACGGGTCCAGAAGTGGGACCAGTGCCCTAGTAGTGTACTTAGTGTCGCTTCAATACAAAGTATTACAGAAAAAAAAATAAGGACAATGGGGGAAATTAATGATGGGGGGGTTAAGGGTTAATACAAGTGCAGATCCATTTTGTAGCCTTGTTGGTCAAAAAGAGATGCAGCAAATAAGCAAATTTGAAAATTTGAGAAGACAAATTTGCCACCGTGCCATTTTCGCCCTTCCACCCGGCGAGAAACCGCAAACCACATGCGGCAACGAAAAGAGATTTGCCCAAGCCATCCCTGGACGATCTCCAATACCCCGAAGTTTTATCTCGCCTGCTCTTACAGGTCTGAAGGGGCGAGGGCAGCTCTAAACACAACAGACTCTCAGGAAAACCAATTCGCTGCTGGAAGCAGGGGTGGGGCTCTCCCCCAGCAGGATAAACCAGAGGAAGATTGGCAACCTGTCCCCACGTCAGAGGCAGGACTTCTCCTCTGTTTCAAATAGGAAATGCAAGGGGGAAGCGAAATCATTATTCTTTTTTAACCAAACTGCCGGTGTTCTGAAATTCTGTGCCTCTGTGGTAGAAGAGTCTGAAAAACTGCCCCTCCCCTGCCCTCCGGGTGGGCTGCCCTACAAGCCGATTTTTGCAGGTGCAGAAAGAGAGACTAACGTGTTGCACTTCACACCCGCAGCAGAGTGAAAATGCAGAGTCAAAACCTCCGAACCCCCATCCCCTGGGGAACGTATTTTTGAAAAACCCGCCGCCGTTGCTCTAAGAAACCCCTGCCGTTGCTGCCCTGGCGACACCACAGCGCTTCCACCCTGGATCGCTGGGCATGGCCTGCCCTGCCCCCCGGCCCCTCAGGCGATCTCTCAGACGGGTTTCACCACCTCGTCCGTCTCCTGCGTCAAGAACGCCTGGCATCGAGCCGGTGCCAGGGGGGGCGCCCGGGGGCAGCTGTATAAAATGCGACACCCCCAAACAGTTCAAGACATACCAGACGATGCAATACCGATCAGCTCTGATCAATGAGCTACGAGCAGCAGGACAGCAAGGCTCTTCGGCCTGCCCAGCGAGTATTTATCCTGCCGATGTGGAACGGTGGCTGCTTCTGAAGAGTGGGGGGAAAAAAAAAACCCGGGCTGTGCTTACTCGTTCACAGATGGGGACAAAAACCAATGAACGCAGCAGTCATTGTCCATCCCTCAATATCCAGCTAAAATGTCTGACAAACCAAACGTGGAAGAGGTCACTAGCTTCGACAACACCAAACTGAAGAAGACAGAAACTCAAGATCCCTTTGCCATCAAAAGAAGGCATTCTTCACAATTTCATTCCCCGAAAATAATTTAACCCTGGATCAGCCACTTCCACGGCATAACTTTCCTACATTATTCCCCTTGGCTACGCACGCTTCGTTTGAATGAACAGGGGGCGCTTCGCTTTTAGTCTTCGGTCATCCTCCTCTTCCTGCTCCACCCCCCCATGTGTCACACAGGTGGGTGCGGGATTCAGGACGAGACCAAGCGCAGGGCTCAGAGGAGATCCCAGAGAGAGGAGCAGGAGCGCGTAAGGAAGGGGTGACGACTGAGAGCCGGCAAGGAGACCGACTGAAACAAGAAGCTGTGTCTTGTAGGAAATCTGGCTCGGGTATGGACCATGGGGGGGCTATCTCACCGATTTTAAACATTCAGAAGATGCTTGAGGGCAAAACATGACTAAATCTGTTTAAAACTACTGCACAGATGTTCTTATAGAAAAAGGCAGCAAAACCTAATCACACAAGTACACGTATCCAGACAAACTTCTCTGGGCAGCGTTCCAGAAATCCAGCGGTCCCTGTCCTCACACATTCCCTGATCCCAGCAGCTTCTGCACACATGGGGCAGCTAGTGACGGGTGTTACCCCAGTGTCCTGACCAAATCCCCCCCTGGCCTTTACCCATCATGGCCTCCTAATAATCCCCCTCTATGAACTGGCTTCCACTCTGCTCTCCTCCCCACTGAGAGCTGGTGTGTGGGGAGCAGACTGGAGCATCATCCAGGTGGGGGGATACACACTGGTGGTGCTGGAGGGGATCCCCATGACCTGTAAAGCGCTTTGAGTGGAGTGTCCAGAACAGTGCGAGGATTATTATTACAGCACAACCAGACCGCATGACCAAGCACCTTCAAGAACTGTACAACGCGCCACACCATTTAACCAGCAAATATTGTAACTCCCTTACATTGCAGTCGAGTTTCTCAAATGGCATGACCCACCACTGTGGTCATAAGCTTTGTTTTCTCTTCTTGCCCTGCGCGGTTACGTTTTTGTACGCGATCTGAGCCTCGAAGTCAACTTTCCAGGGATCCAAGATGTTGTCCGATGTCTCATCGGTTCCTCAGCCCATAACCTCACCCAGCGGGCCTGCACCGCTCTTCAACTGACCGCTGGGGGGAGCGTCCGGCCACCTGGGGAGCTCAGACCCTGGCAAGCGCCCTATAGAGTCTGGGGGGGGGGGGCTGGTGGACCACTGGGGCAGCGTGATGAAAATACAGTGTGACCATCGCGGTCCCGCGCGGGCTCGTGCCCTCCGCCACCCGTTCCGGCCCGCAGCACGAACCCGGGTCTCCGGCGTAACGCAACGGGGAACCAGCCGAGTGAGCTAAAGGAGACCTCCCCCAGCCCGGGCGGCTGAGGCCCCTGCTACGCGCAGGGAGGGCGGTGACGTCACCGTGCCCGAACTAACTCCGCCACACAACTGTTGTTGGGTCACCCAGCATCGTACCGCCGACTTCTGCGCCGCGGCTCACGAGTTCATGCACATGGACAGGCCAGAACAGACTCGAAGTGTAAAATTATGGAGCAGGAACGTGCGCTGACAACAGAAAAAAACAAACAAACAACGCCTCTCGCATGGGTGACCCTCAGGGAAAGCAGGCCAGCTGCCGCAGCGGTGCTGCTGGACCAGAAGGTGGCGCTCATGACCACAGACCGGCTCTTCCAATCAACATCCCACTTTGGCGACCAGGGACACCGCTCCATCGATGCAGGGGGCTGCACACAGGAGGAGGTGGGCTCCCGCAGTGTCCTGGCAAGACCACAGCTTGGGTTTACGCTCCCTGGCCTCCCCACAGCTGCCCCCCTCCCTTCGCTCTCCTCCCCCGATCTTCTGCACGGTGGGGCTGCCGGTGCAGAACGGCCCACCTGGAGAGAATCCCCACCCGTACGCGGATCTCGTAGGGATCCGACATAGAAGCAGCCGCCATTATCTCAGTGGGCTTCCAATAAGCGATCACGAGGCGCAGTGCCTTTGCAATTCCGCACGCGCTCTCTGTAAAAGATGAAGCGCGGTGCCTGGCAGTTTCAACCTCCCATCTGTCGAGCTACGAGGTTTGTTTTTTTAATTGAATACATAAAAAACTGAAGGGGGAGCTAAAGGGGTCTGATGTATGATGGGGACAATTGTCATCAATTATCTCAACCGCAGTCTCCTCCCTTATCTTCAAGGCTGCACTGCAGAAGCAAAATGCATTTAACAATACGAGCCGCGCACATAACCGTTTAAAATCACACCCACTCCATTGACTCATCACTGTGAAAACCTGTTTGGCAAAGAGATCCTTGCAGAGTGACTCTTTGTAGAAGGACTCGGATTATTCCACTTCTTCTATGGGGGGGGGGGGGGTTCTACGCCGGGAGATACCATTCAAGCAGAGTTCTAGAAACCTGCTCGAAAAGACCGGCTTGAGAGAACACACAAACGTACAAAATGTAACTCGCACCACAGTAATAATAATAATAATAATAATAATAATAATAATAATAACTTACACTTATATGGACACTCCACTCAAAGCGCTTTACAGGTAATGGGGACTCCCCTCCACCACCACCAATGTGCAGCCCCACCTGGATGATGTGACGGCAGCCATAGTGCGCCAGAACGCTCACCACACATCAGCTATCAGCTGTATAGCTTGTTCCACACTCCCATGAAGTCGCCACTGCTAAATGGTGTTCAGTTTTCCCGTAAGACGAAATCAGAATTGGTAAAGCTTATGATGAGTGTTGTTGATCAGCCACATTCACCCCTGTTGTTGCTGCTGCTGCTGTCGTTGAGTTGAGATATTCCTCAGCCCAGCCTGTCCGTGCTCCTCCGCCAGGTGACCATCCGGGCGTACGCCGTGCAGACCAAGGTGGCCGGTGCGCCCAAGAACGCCCCCGCGCTGCCGCCCCCGGCCCAGCCCCTGGAGGCGGAAAGCCTGCCCCCCAAGCCCGCCGACCCCCCCTCGGGGCTGAGCCCCGCGCAGAAACCCGCCGCCAAGAAGAAGACCGTCAGTAAGATGCTGGAGCTGCTGTCCAAGTTCCAGGAGCAGAGGTGCGGGGGGGTATCTTGGGGGTATGTTGTGGACAAGACAGGAGTGCAGCGTCCCCCAGTACACAGCCGACTCCTGTGGTCTCCAGCTCGGCTGAGGCATTGATCTTGGGTCAGGATTTACCACCACCACCCTGTAAACTGTCCTGGCGAACAGTCACGCCGTCCCTGAGCTGTGAGAGGTCGATCCTTGGAAACGTGCGGAAGACCGTATCCCTCCGGCCTACCAGTCCAGCCCAGGAGGAGGGGGGGACACGGCGCCCTTCTCTATGGGCTGGACCTCGCTGCCGGCGACGGCAGCCATAGTGCGCCAGAACGCTCACCACACATCAGCTATCAGTGGGGAGGAGAGCAGAGTAATGTAGCCAATTCATAGATGGGGATTATTAGGAGGCCATGATTGGTGAGGGCCAATGGGAAATTTGGCCAGGATGCCAGAGTTACACCCCTACTCTTTTCGAGAAACTCCCTGGCATTTTTAATGACCACAGAGAGTCAGGACCTCGGTTTTACGTCTCATCCGAAGGATGGCGCCTGTTTACAGTATAGTGTCCCCGTCACTATACTGGGGCATTAGGACCCACACAGACTGCAGGGTGAGCGCCCCCTGCTGGCCCCACTAAAAACTCTTCCAGCAGCAGCCTTAGTTTTTCCCAGGAGGTCTCCCATCTAGGTACTGACCAGGCTCACACCCGCTTAGCTTCAGTGGGTTACCAGTTGTGAGTTGCAGGGTGATATGGCTGCTGGCCTGTTTTATTTATAATATACCAACCAAATGAATTAATTGTCTTCGGACTTCTACAACCGAAGTGATGTAAAAGCAAATATTTCCCACCCTGGGGTGCACAATCCGGCAAAATGAAAAATCACATACATAACACTCCAGTTCTCCTCCCATCCTCGGGCTCGGAGCGAGTTTGGTTCTGAAATTGTGAGCCAAATAAAAAAAACCTGTACCGAACACCGTGCGTTATAAAAACGCCCGCCCGTTTCACTCTGTCACCGGTGACGTCAGAGTGACGTCGAGACCTCGCAGAAAGTTGACCTCACGACATGAAGGGCCGTTTACGTCATACGCGCAGCAGCCTATCAGAACGCAGCGTCCATCTTCACCCTGCACACTTGCACTGAGGGCTTTTTAAAAACAATAAACGAAACAATGACGTGATAAACCCGCAAGGCAAAAACTGTCCTGCACTCACAGCGCTGGTGCGAGTCACATTATACGCTACACATTGTAGTCCAATATCGCGCCGCATTTCCAGGCTTCTCCTGCACAGCGAGCAATTAAAGTAGCACCCAGCACGCAGGCGGCCAGCGGGGGCGGAGAGACCCAGCAGCTCCCTCCTCAGCCCGGACAGCCCGTCCAACATGGCCGACGCGTCGCCGCGCACACACGCCAGCCTGCCGTCTCCCCCGCGAAACCGGGGGCAGCCGCCTTTAAAGGAACCCCGGGTCCCCCCCCCCCTCTCCCAGACACGCACACGCCAGCGTGCCCGTGGGCTCCGGGGCTGGGGCGCTCGCCGGTCGGGATGGGGGGAGACGGGTCCCCCCGGCAGGACAATGAGCCGCGCGCTCCGACGCCACCAGAGGGAACAATACCCGCCACACAATCACAACAAACTCACCTCGCGTACGTCTGTCCTCCTTCCCCGGTGGGCGACGGAAAATTTAAAAAAAAAATGAAGGAAAAAAAAATTAAAATTCTGAGGAAGCTTCGGGGATTCGCCCACCCGGTGAAAACAAATAAGCCCGATCTGGGGGCAGGCAGGCAGGCGATTTTTTTTTTTCCTCACTCCTCTCTTTTTTTTTGTCGCTCGGCGCTGGTGAGGCCAACGTCACTTCCTCCCTGCCAGCCCGCGGCTCTTATTGGAGGAGAGCGCCGCGAAAGGGGCGGGGGCGGGGTGACGTCACCGAGGCCCTGCCGAATAAAATCCGCCCCGAGCAGAATCTCTCGAAGTAGTTCCTTTTATTGTGGCTCGCGCGGGTCTTTTTGTGTCCATTTTGGGGGAGGAATAAAATAATACATCACATAGTAAGGTGTAAACACTTCCCTCAATTGGACTGATATAAATTTTGAGAACCTACACTTTTAAAAGTCTCAATAAAAGCACCAATTTTGCTTTGGGGGGGCCCTATGCTTTCCACTAAGTGCGTCCATTTTGTGAGGTATTTTGAAAGAAATGATACATGATACACCATTTTAGTATGCGGCAAAACATGAGTCAAGAAAAAGAAACGCAATCAGATATTACATCTATCAAGATATCACATCTTGAATACTCAACGGGGAACACAGTGGAGGTCTTGATCCACCAAATAAAATTTCCCCCTTGGCCACACACATCACACTCCGCCCTATCCAGGCGATGAATATTTATTAAATAACCATACACGAATAATATAAAATCCACAGTATCACATATCATTTTTAATTGGGTGTAAAATACAGTAAATGTAGCCACAGAAAACAAGATGGCGGCCAAACTTGGCCAAGGTGATACTTCAGAAAGGTTTCCATTTAAGAAACGACGATTATTTCCCTTTACTAAAATCGCTCAACAATAAGTGGTAGGCCTTATGAAACAAGAAAGTCTATATAACAATAAAGTCTCACAAAATCCTGTTTCTAAGAAGAGAAATATTGAGTTATATTGCCAACGTAAACGACGGAGGAGCAACGATTTTGCACAGAACAATGGTTTGGCCGACAGGAACGGCTTCATCCACAAGCAAAATGCGCGAACTGCGTCAAACGGTGTCCTTTCTATTGCAGCAATACTTTCTAAACTGTAACGACAGTTTTGTTAATCAAATACGCCAGTGGTTCCTCCGAAATGTTAACATTTTTAGAGACAGGAGAGTACAAACAGATGTACCTTTGCAACAGCTGTGATCGTATGGGTCGAGTGTACGTTATTTCATCATTTATAGGACGTATTTTACTGCGTCGTCGGGGTGACAAAATAAACATTATGCTGCACACCTTCACGGGGAAATATTTAAACAGTGATTTTGAAAATCAATAAAACTGCTACGTAAAAACTGAAAGGAGAATAAGTCTACACACCAAAATGCGTTATCCAACGGCTCGCTGGCGCAGGACCACCCCAGTTGCCCCAAACCAACACGAGAGTATTTGGCATATTCTTGTCAGCGGGCATCCCAACGAAGGCCTTCAGGAAAAAAAAAACATTGTGGTAGTTATTTTGTTTTCATTTTAGATTCGATCTTTTTGTTTTTTTATTGAGTTGTGAAAGCTCAGCAGCTGTGGGAATTGAATTGTTTTAAAACAGGCGCGATTTTGTTTTAAAAAAATCATGTATGGAATGTAAACCCATGCTTTTATAGCACGTTAGCACAAACCGCCCATGTGAGTGTGCGGTCAGGCACTGTGTTAATGGGAGGATGGCGGTCTAAGCATCATTTCTGAGCCGCGAACAGCGGGACATCGCTCAGACGGGCTCGGCGGTTCTCATTCTTATCTGACCTACATACAACGCCGTAGTTCGCCCCGATACAACTCCTGCGATCGTGAAAAATGCGAGGTTTGCAGCGCTCAAATTAATTCTTCCAATTTTCCTTTCTGGGTTCAACACAGATTATTCCAGAATGTCTGGAGGATGTCCACGTGCGTCCAAGATCTGGGTTTAACGGTGAAAAAGATATGTCGCTGAACTAGAGAATAAATTACCTCTGTCATAACGTGTTAATTTTGGCATACCTGGCCGTGTTTTAAACCCTTTAAAATAAGAACTCTCGTTCTATTTTTTGAAATGGATTATTTGGGGCCTGCTTAGGTATTTATTTTTTGTGGCTGTTCTCTGCGCAAACACCCACATTCGAGACAAAACCCCCCTAAGAAGTGGCTCTGGCTGCCCCAGTCACCGCGCAGAGCAGAGCTGCACTGTTGGCAGTAATCGGTCTTAACAGAGGATTCAGAGAGCCGGGGCAAATAACGCAACGAGTGTTCCTGCGCTCGAATTAGTCATTAATCTACTATGGAAGCCTCTAATCAGGTCTGATTTAGCTCGCTTAGGACTATTCATAGCCGCGCTGCTCGGAGAGCTCAGAAACGGGTCGCGTTCTCAAGGCCGACGGAAACCCAGGGGGCAATTTCCTTCCACAGACCCCCTCTTTCTCCTTATCCCCCCTCACCCCAGCTGGTGCCAGGTACCCCGAGGGAGCGACGCCCCCTTCTTCTTGGGAGACATGTGGGACCAGGGGCAGTGGTTCAGTCTACTGACCAGGTGCGGGGCGGTGACCGTCGTGACTGCGATCAGTAAGTCCCCCGTCTGACCGGCTGCCGTTTACACGCAGGATGGCTCGTCTCGAACCTCGCGTCCCGGGGCGTAAATATCACAAGGATTTGGTTCTGGGGGGGATACGAAATCAACGTGATTTTCATTCGTTCTTTGATCAATAAATCATGAAGGAATACTGGTTTTACGCGCTAGAGGCAGCTGAAAAGGTCGGCTTTAGGGCACAGGCCTTTTAATTTGAAAAAAAAATCTTAGTGATGTACAGTAGCACACCATACTCTGGTAGTAACTTCTATTCTAAAATGGGTCATCCGAAAGTTTGTAGGCCGGCCCCGTTTTAAAGACTCGCTTGTGCGTGCCGTGTCCGTGCTCCTGTAGCGTTTCCAGTCGTCATCATCATATTTAGTCGTCATCTTCAAGTTTCACCTCCAGAAGAAAAGGCATCTGCAGGGCACAGTGCAAAGGTCACCTAATAGAGTTCAATAAATCCTGAACTAAGCCAACAGGTTGCCTGTTGAGAATCTTTGCCGCACTCTGTGGTACTGAAAGGATATTTCAAGATACTTGGAACACAGCCTAGATATATAGGAATTGAAAACAGTTAAAATGCAATTTAAGGGTACAAAATAATTCTGTTTTGGGGGTCTACTAAGGGTTAAATTATTTACATTACTCAAGCTAAATTATTTAACTTAAGGGGAACAGAAACCAGTAGGTTTGGGGGTCCCCTGGACCCCAGAACCGGTCCTGGAACACCTGATATAGGTGGATTCCCATTATACTTGGGAGTATGTGTGAATGCGTTGGGAGATACACACAAATATGTCCGTGAACTATTTTAAAAGGGTGTTTTATATAAAGGAGAAGCCCTGAGTCATTGTCTAAGGACCTGGCTCACCCGAGTGTTTCTATACCAGGTTTCTGAGGCATCAGTCTCTCCTAGACGGAATTCCAAAATAATAATTCCTAACGGACCAGTGCTTCTCAAGCAGGGTCTGGGAATTCCTGCCTTTTATTCCAGCAGGGTTCCTTCTTAATTACACGTGTTCGAGCCAGAATTGAACGCTTGGCTGTTCGGAGAAAAAACAGCTCCGGCCTCTGGACAGTAAGAGAGATTGAGACGTCATCTTCCACCCCTTGGCCAGGAGCTGGGATTCAGAATTCCTCTCGGCTGTGACAGTGGTTTCAAGGGGAAGTGTAATCAGTGGTGCTAGACAGTGTGAAATTCTATAATCCGAGTGCCTGTCACAGTGTCATTGCCGTCTGCGTGGATGTGTCGCTCACTGACGGACAATGAGGTGTTCAGAAATCTTATTGGATGTGACAGCGACTATTTTACACCCAGATGAAATAGAGATTGTGTTCGCAAAGCACCCTGGTAAAAATACACATAAAGGAGCTGGTTGTTGAGCAAGCAGGAGGAGTGGCAGAGAGTCTGGATTGCAAACTGATAGGTTTGGGACCAGTCCTTGGCAGATCTGTCTCTTTGAGAGAGGGACATCATTCAGATTGCTTCAGTAAAATGCCTGTGTAAATGGCTCCAACTGGAAGAAAAATACATTAACAGTGCTGATTACTTCCAAAGCTGAGACCTTAGTACAGTATGAAAACCAAACAGCCCGTGTGATTAAGGATTTCATAATCCCGGCCAATTAGCAGTAGATGTGGAACAAAATCCCAAAGACACAGAGATTGCAGCCAGGTCACTTGGTTAATACTCACACTCTTATGAACAGTTAATAATAATTAATAATTGCTTCCACTTACATAGCGCTTTTCTGGACACTCCACTCAAAGCGCTTTACAGGTCATGGGGATCCCCTCCACCACCACCAGTGTGCAGCCCCACCTGGATGATGCGCCAGTCCGCTCCCCACACACCAGCTCTCAGTGGGGAGGAGAGCAGAGTGATGAAGCCAGTTCAGAGACGCGGATTATTAGGAGGCCATGATTGGTAAGGGCCAATGGGAAATTTGGCCAGGACGCCGGGGATACACCCCTACTCTTTTCGAGAAACACCCTGGGATTTTTAATGACCGCAGAGGGTCAGTACCTCGGTTTTACGTCTCATCCGAAGGACGGTGCCTGTTTACAGTACAGTGTCCCCGTCACTATACTGGGGCATTAGGACCCACATGGACCGCAGGGTGAGCGCCCCCTGCTGGCCCCACTAAAAACTCTTCCAGCAGCAACCTTAGTTTTTCCCAGGAGTCTCCCATCCAGGTACTGACCAGGCTCACACCTGCTGAGCTTCAGTGGATTGCCAGTTGTGAGTTATTATTATTTAAACAATTTTATGTAGTTTAACATTGCCTTGTGTCTAAATCAACTGTAACATTAGCGTTTCTCTAAATTCTGAACACAACATTAAGGATAACAGGACCCTTAAGTGAACTCACGACCTGCTTATCTAGAGCTTTTCACCGGCTTTCATGCAGTGCTGAAGGAATTTATTTAGCTCGTTACCTTCACAAAGGTAACCGTTTCAGAGCAGAACATTTCATGAGGTGTAATTAACTCTTTTGGAAGTAAGTGGCAGTGTGTGCAAATTGAGAAGATCAAAGAGCATGAAACCAGAGCGAATCAGGGTGCCGAGAGCCTAGCATGGGAAGCTGTGTTTGTCCAATTAAGAGACTAAGAACTCTTTCAAGATACTGGGTCCCAAGCTGAATCCGCCAGCTCATACAAAAGAAAGTTGATGCCTTATGGAAAGTTCACAGAAGAGCCACTGGAATAATTTCTGGATTCTAAAGAGTGTTTCTTCTGTTTTCATGCTGTCCACCTCCCTCCTGGTCTCAAAGAGCTACACGGGGCCTGTTCTCTTCCTACCTGAGCTCTCGACGGCTCCGTTGAGGCCATTATTGACGTAATTGGTCTCTGAATGGCACCAGATTCCAAGTTTGCAGTCATCAGGGAATTCGAACCCCTGTAAAACCTGCGGCCCTCCAGTGGGGGAGTAGGGGGTTTTCTTGCCGTTTCGGCAGTTTGCGAGAAATGCTGTGATCAGTGAGTGGGTAACGTCGATGCAATGTTGGGAAATCCGTTGCACTGCTGAGGCAGCCTAAGTCAGTGATCAGTCCAATGACACCCCTCAGGCAGCCTTTTGTAAATCGGCGGCTGTGATGGATGCAGGATGTGGTTGACGCTGGTAAAGGCCCAGGAAAGTGAAGTACAGTCACAGTAAAGCAATCATGTAATAACATGGAAAAACACAGAGAGGGCTGGGGCAGCATGCTACAAGCTGCAGTACATTAAGCTATGTCCCAGAACTCTGGAATTCTGTCCCTAAGAATATTCAAGAGTCACCTTCCCTAAGCCCTTGCATCTTAATAATAATAATAATAATAATAATAATAGTAGTAGCGTTTAAGCAGGAGGGTGAAATCTGGTAACCTGCCCAATCACTATCCTGATGTATCCCAGATACTTTGAATCAAGGAGGTTCTGAGGACACTTGGCCCTACAGTCATATCCCCTGCATTCCAGGTCTGGTTCTCCTCCGGAAGTGGATCTCGGGTGGTGTGTGCCGGAGCCGGGCCCGCCTGGACGGGAAGACGGTGTTGATCACAGGGGCCAACACGGGCATCGGCAAAGAGACGGCGCGCGACCTGGCCCGCAGAGGTAAAGCGCCGCCGACCCCCGCCTGGCTCGGCCGGTATAGGAGCTCGTGGAAGGCCCAGGTCGAGCCCTGTGGTCCAGGCGCTTGCAGGTTCGAACCCGGGTCCCCACGGTCATGAGGCGATTCAGGATTCACCCCACAGCACTGCTGGGGTTGGGGCTTGTGGACAGGGTTCACTTGACCTTCAGTACAAACAGCAGCATCCAGGGACCTGCTGGGTACCTGCAGACTGGCGATGATGTCACTGAGAAACAGGCCTCTCCTCCAATCAGATTTAACTCACCTGCTGTATAAGGCACCATAGAGCTTGCAGCATGTCCAGAGGTGAACGGCCCTGACACTTGTGTTTGTCGGGAGGCAGTGGCTACATTCTCTCTTAATTCCCCTCTCTTCCTTCTCTGCATGTGGTACTGTAGCAATGGATACATTTTACTGTAGCCTTGTAGCTTACATGTATCTTTCACCGTTGCCAATATCAAGTTGGGCAATGCCTGAAACTATTTTTTTTTTACAAGAACAATGTCACCTAACGGTGCAAAGTGGAAGAGTTTCAGAAACTGAAAAGGGATGAGACCAGTGAGATACAATAGCACTGAGACAGTCAAGTGATGTGTCCCGAGGCAGCAGTGGGGAGTAGCGATTAGGACTCTGTATTCTGAAAGGCTGGGGGTTCGACTCGCAGGGCAACAAGCTGGTGTACTCTTGCACATTCTTAACTTCACTTAAATACCAAACTGAATGAACTACAGCCAATGTACATCGCTTTGAATTAAAGCATCAACCAGATAAAGAAAGAATAATCGTCCATCTTGTTCTTTTGCCAGACTTTGATGGGAATATCTCCTGGAAATAATTGTCTGCTAGACACCCTAAAACAGGAAGCTCAGGCCCTCTGGCTACCTCTCGGATTGTTAAATAAGTCAGGGTACTCCAGCAACTGGGGTAGAGAAGCTCATTCAGTCATGAGACCAGAGATCTACCTGCTATGCTGCACTGCCCCCTCATTTCTAAGGCAGTGTTTCACAGCTGGGACTTGAACCTGTAACCCCCCGCCCGTCATGAGTCCAGTGACTTGCCTACTATGCTACACAGTCCCCATCAAGCAACTAGAGCTCTTAAACTTGTCTTTTCCAAATGTGAAGTAGTTAGGAAGCCTGCCAGTTTGGAATTATTCCATGCTTTTTAAAACACAAGTTGTTCTTGACAGTTTTGCTTGATTCTGGAGCAATATCGCCCCCTGGCTACAGAGAGGCTGAAAACTTGAAAGACTTGCTCAAGCCAGACGGGACATGTTTTTTTGTATCTTGACTGTGAGAGAGGCAGGCTTCTCTCCTGTTTCCAGGAGGGGGCGCCCACGCGCACACTCCATGTATAGCGGCCACAGTTCTCCCCCGCAGAACCTCTCCCTTCCAGGTGCCCGTGTGGTCATCGCCTGCCGGGACCTGGCCAAGGCCGAAGCCGCGGCCGCCGAGATCCGCCGGACCACGGGCAACGGGAACGTGGCAGTGCGCCACCTGGACTTGGCGTCGCTCTGCTCCGTGCGCCAGTTCGCCCGGGACTACCTGGCCAGCGAGGAGCGGCTGGACGTGCTCATCAACAACGCCGGTAAGACCTGCTGAGCGCCGGCCCCGTGCCTCCTCGATGGCGGAGACCTCCGCCCCTCTGCATGTAAAGGCCAGAGGTGGAACACAGTGGATTGGAAACAATAATAATCCTCACTTCTATAGCGCTTTTCTGGACACTCCACTCAAAGCGCTTCACAGGTCATGGGGATCCCCTCCAGCACCACCAGTGTGTATCCCCCACCTGGATGATGCTCCAGTCTGCCCCCCACACACCAGCTCTCAGTGGGGAGGAGAGCAGAGTGATGAAGCCAGTTCAGAGATGGGGGTTCTTAGGAGGCCATGACTGGTAAAGGCCAGGGGGAAATTTGACCAGGACACTGGGGTAACACCCCTACTCTTTTCAAGAAACACCCTGAGATTTTTAATGACCACAGAGAGTCAGGACCTCAGTTTTACATCTCATTCAAAGGACGCCAGTACAGCTGCTGACAAAGGCTATGAACGGCCATGAGGGGCACTGTAGCAAAGCAGGTAAGTCTGTGGTCTTGTGACTGGTGGCCTGTGGGTTCAATCCCTGCTGTTGCATCCATAAGTGGGAACTCAGCCACTTTTTTCGTGGGGGGTGACCCCTGAAATGGGTTCCTTGTCCTCTCTCTGGTCCGCTGGTGGCTACAGGAAGCCAGGATGAGCTCTGTCCTAATGCACTTCTATGGCTCGGAGAGGATACTGACCTAGCAGGGGCACGGTGTGTGGGAGAACAGCCAGCAGTCCTTAACACTGCTAGTGGGACGGATTCAAAAGGTTCTGGGGATGAGTTAAAGAACATGCCCTAGCAGCACAGGGTGCTAGGAGGGACTGAGCTGGGGCAGGGGGCAGCAGTATGGAGGAGGAGGTTGCGGGTTCAAATCCCAGCTCTTGTACTCTTGAGCAAGTTGGTCCACTCAATTTGTCCCAGCACAATACCCAGCTATCACTGAGGAGCATGAAAGTGTTAAATATCTTGGCACTATTGTAGATGACAAGCTCACTTTGGAGGAAAACATGGATGCCATGTGTAAGAAGAGCCAACTGCAACTGTTCTCCCGGAGAAAACCCTGCTCTTTTAATGTGCGTGCTACAACGATGACTTTATTCTACAGCACTTTCAGTGAACCTGTCCTCACATTTACTGCAGTGACTGGGTTTGATGAACTGAAGACACACACTAAAAACAGACAGCAGGATTGTGAAGGTAGCCAGCAAGATTGGTGCACAACAACTCCAGCTGTCAGACATTATTGTTAAACAATTAGTGCAGTAGGCCAATATATTCACTGACTATCCTAACCACCCCTTGCACAATGAATCTGATTAATTCCATCTGGGCATTGATTTAGACTGCCTATATGCAAGAGCAATAGAACCAAGTTACTTTTTTTTTCCATGGCTATTAACCTGCTTAATTTGGCTGCAATCATTTAAATGAAGGATTGTAAATTTTGCTGTATGTGTAGTTTTGTTCTTCAAACATGCATGTCTCTTATTTGTCAATAGGTTCACGGGGTGTTAGATGAATTATGTTTTTTTACCTCCCTGTAAAGCTAATTTCCCCATCTGGGACAATAAAGGAAAGAAGGAAGCTGTGTAAATGAGTGCAAAATATCAGTCACTGACATGGGTCTCAGATGAATTAATTAGTCATCATTATAGAAGCGCAGGCCCTTGCCACAGTTCCTTTACAGAATACAGTATAAGTCTGTGTTGTGAAAGAGGGCAAGGTCAATCAAGGCCAAGATCTGACCCTCTTCAGGACCTCAAGCACAGTGAGAAAATCAAAAGCAACACGATGAGCAGATAACGACGGAGAAGGAGCAATCCCGTTAAAACTCCGGTTTGTTTAGAAGTTGTCCTGTGAAAGCTGTGGAGGGGAAGACCCAGCAGGACCCAATCTAAAAACGATGGCTGGCTCCAGTCAGCTGGAGCCTATTAACAGTGGCTTCCTCTTTCTTGGTACCTGTTTCGGCTCCTCGCAGGTGTCATGATGTGTCCCAAATGGACCACAGAAGACGGGTTCGAGATGCAGCTGGGCGTCAATCACCTGGGCCATTTCTTACTGACCAATCAGCTGTTGGGAAAGCTGAAGAGCTCCGCCCCCAGCCGGGTGGTCAATGTGTCCAGCATCGCTCACAAAGGCGGTAAGCCCATCCCTCTCCCCGCCCCTTTGCCCTTGTCTCCTAGCGCATTTACTTCCTGGTGTAATCCACAGGGTTGAGGCGCACAAATTCTGCAGTAGCAATAGACTAAAACACAGCCTCCACTGCTATACCTGTTAGAGAAACAACACATTCCCAGCATTCCTTGCTCAAGGACATTTGACTGCCTTATCCCCAAGGCCTTCCAGGCTAATATACCTTAAAAACCATGTGGACTAAAGCCAAAATGTTCTGAAATAAACAGTGATGTCCATTTATCAGCTTCAATGACATGGCTGGGTAGCTTGTTCCACACTTTATGTAAAGTAGTGCCTCCTTATATTAGAGGTGCCCCTCTAATTCCATTTCAGATCAACAGACTGGGGCAACCGGGCAGAGGAAGGGAAGTGAACGCAAGTAGCTTTTCCAGAAACAGAATAGAAGTCCCGCTCAGGTCAGGCGGAGAACGCACTGCCCAATCAATCCCCTTGTCAATACTCTGAAGCCGTTTCTCAGCAGTACTGGGATTGGAGATAAAAACCAGGGTGCTGGCACTAGTCCTGATCAAGCAGCAGGAGGACCAACATCTCTGAAGCAATGCTGCACCATGACATTACAAACCGTCTGTTCATGCTGCCGTCTCAGAGCAAGAGTTTGCTAGGTTGAGTCCTAAATGGCAAGTTAATGTGGAGACGAGGAACATCAAATCTGCAGCTTTCAAATCGAAATTAAAGACTTCCGTCTATCCATTTTATCCAATTCAGGGCTGTGGGGGAGCTGGGGCCTATCCCAGCAAGCAAAATGATACACCCAGGATGGGACGCTATCGCACTGAATGACACATATACTCATGGGTGTGTCTGTCTGTGTGGAGCATGCATGTTCTAATCACGTGCACATGGGGTTTTCTGCAGGTGCCAAAAGAGACGCTTGTTCACTTCTGCAACCTTCCAAAGGAAAGAAATGCCAAATCGGGTGGATAGATAATATATCATGCAATTCTGGCACCCAGGATTTTAGTTCCTGTACTGATTTTCATCTGTACTCTTATTTTTCCCTGTGGAAAGTGCTTTGTCCATGGAATGTGGTCTGCAATCAAAAATGTGTTCGTTCTAATGGATCTCAGTGCCGTGCCTGTAGTGAAAGATGGTAGAAGGTACTTCTTACTGAGACCCGAGGTGAACTTCTATTCTAGTCCCTGTAGGCAGCGGTTTTTATGTCTGTATTGTGAATGCAGGTGGCATCTCCACAGATTCAACTGGGCTACTCTTCTCGCCCCCCGCAGGCCAGATTCACTTCGACGACGTCTTCTTTGACAAGACGCCCTACAGCTCCTTGGTGAGCTACCGGCAGAGCAAACTGGCTGTGCTGCTCTTCTCCAGGGAGCTGGCTCGGAGGATGCAAGGTCAGTGTGGGCAGGAGGCCCTGCAGTGAACGGAGAGCAGGAGAGGGCCAGTGTGGGCGCGAGGCCCTGCAGAGTGCAGAATGGGGTCAGTGTGGGCACAAGGCACTGGAGAGAGAAGGATGGGATCATTATGGGCACGAGGCACTGCACAGAGAAGGATGGGGTCAGTGTGGGCACGAGGCCCTGCAGTGCCAGCAGAGAGCAGGACGGGGGGGTCAGTATTATTAAATTCTTATCAACAAAGGTACAGTTTTCTTTTCCTCCCTTGCTGGGGTTGTTTACCTCATATATCTTGACTAGCATCCATTTACGAAAGCTGAGCGAGGGAAGCTAGAAAGTTCAAACACACGTGACATTAAGAGACGTTAGTCCTGAAGCTCCCCCCTCTAGTGGAAACATGCTGGCCCTTGGACACGGATTAGAGGAGCTGGTGACAGCCACCTACTCTGCTCCATGAGAGACACGGGATCCTCTGGCTTCAGTGTCCCGTTGTGGGATTGAGGCAGTACTATCCTATCCTCATCCGATTGCAGCAGAGTCCCGTACCCACTGATCCGCGATTTCCTGGCACCACTCTGCACGTCTTCCATAAGATGGTGTGATCGCAGCGCTGTGCCATAACTTCCTCTCCCCCTGCCTGTGTTGCTCCGCAGGAAGTGGGGTGACCTCCTATTCCCTTCACCCCGGGGTGATCCGCACAGAGCTGGGCCGCCACGTGCTGACGGGGTACCCCCTGCTGAAGGCGATCGTCTCGGGCCCCTCTCTGCTCCTCATGAAGACCCCTGCGGAGGGAGCCCAGACCTCCATCTACTGCGCTGTGACTGAAGGGCTAGAGAAGTACTCGGGCTGCTACTTCAGGTAGAGGAGGGCGGGCTGTGGGAGACAGGGCACGGACCAGAGCCTCTTCCGGTTCCTCTGCTGTGCTTGGTTGCAAAATGTTGAAGCTTGTCTCCGCCCTTCAAATGTGGGGACGCTGGCCCCTTCCTTCCTCCAGAGCCAGCTCTGCACTCCCCGCGGTCATTGGGGAGGGGGGATGAAAAAAGCAAAGCTCCCCAGCCAGCAGAAGCACATGTACTGCATTTGCAGAAAGTGTTTTTTTGCCCTTTGGAGCAGTTTGGGAAAATGCCCTGGCATTCTGTCACAGTGAGCAAACGAGAACAACACGACTTCCAAAACACGACTTGGAAATAACACTTTTTGTTTTTCCTTGGCTGTGGCCTCTCTTGTTAGAGAGAACCCATTAGATCGGTAGGGGTTCCCCAATTCTGGTTGTGGGGACCTCCCCCCAACATCTACTGCGTTTCACTGCAGCTGAGCTCTGTAGATTAATGAATCCTAAACCGAGCCAGCAGGTTGCTTGGAGCCTCTGTATGTTTTTTTTTTCCCTCCTCTGCCTAAACAGAGACTAAATTACTTCAGCTCAAGATTTAGAAGGTTGACCTTCCCCAAGACTAGGATGGGGGACACTCCACCTTCATACACACCTGATGAAGGATGAAGGCACTGCAGCCAAAATGTTTTTCTCCCCTAATTCTTTCCGCTTCACAGGGCTAAATAAACCAGTTCTTGTCCCTGCGCTGACCCAGTTTGAAGCTTGAGGAGTTTTGCTTTTAGCATGATGAACGGTGGTGGTGGTGGTGGGAGCAAATCTTGTTTCAGGATTAAAAAAAACTGGGGCTCCGGCCGTGACACTGCGCCTCTTGTCTTTGCATCAGTGACTGCGCCCTCAAGCAGCCAGCTCCGGAAGGGAAGGACCACCAGGCTGCCAGACAGTTGTGGGAGCTCAGCGCCAAACTCGTGGGCCCGACGGACGACTGACCTTTGACCTCCTGCAACGCCCACCCAGGGCCTTGCAGGGGACCCCCCAGCCAGCTTACTGTTCTCGATAGCCCTGGGACACGGATGTGCTGGAACCCCAGAGTCCAACCCTCCATTTCTCCCATTCCTCCCTGGAGGAAGTCATAGTTTTGGCAAAGTTTCTAGAAGGAGCATGCATGACAATCCGGGCAGTTCCTTATCCGGAGAGCCGTGCATTGCCTGTGTCCTTCACAATGGGGCACTCTGCGATTGTTCTGAGAGAACTAGACCCCTGCCTTTTTTTGCAAAGCAACACATTAAAAATCTATTCTGCTCTTGCACTAAACACATTTCAGCTTCCCAGGAAGCTGTGGTCTATCCAGACCGATATCTGAACCTTGCAACTCCTGGGAAAACTTTCACGGCACATCCCTGTATTGTTCCAGCCTGGATTAACTGCAGCGCAGTTTCCAAACCCACCAGCCCAGACTGCAGCCATCCAATGCGCTCGGACTCAGACTGCAACCCCTGATTGGTCATAAAGCCCTGTTCAAGTTGAAGGACACAGGCTGCTCTTTAACTGGAGATGAGACAAAGAAAATAAAAGCAAGGCAAACCTTTTTAATCAGTGTAGAGATTTAAACAATTGTGCCACATCCTGTCTAGGAATACCTTTGCTGATAAGTTTAAATACACAGAACTGAGCAGCCCCTGACTGTTCATTGTACTAAATACCAGAGGAAGTGGAACATTAACAGTCAAGAGTGAAGGAAGTGTGTGATGAACTTATAGATGGGAAACAACCTTTATCAGTGTTTTTCCTATAAATCATCTGGTCTGTTATGCCAGAAATGTTTTCCCCAATTGGAAAATTGGAATGTTAAACCTGTAATTGCATTGTGCAGAATATGGAAGAGGTTGTCTAGAACCTATATGAGAAGAAAAAAAAAAGTCCATACTTCAAAGGGTTGGGCAGATCAGTGGAGAGCATTACTGCTTTCCAGAGCCGGGGTGCTGGGTTCAAGGCCAGACCTGGGGTGCTTGCCTTCTACATGCAGTTTGTATGTTCACCCCCCTGTTTGCATGGTTTTTTACTCCAGGTGCTCTGGTTCCCCCCCCCCCCACACCGCCCACCCAAAGGCTTCTGGGGAAAGTAGCCCTCCTGCAATGGACTGGAATCCTGTCCAGACTAGAGATGGCCTTGTGCCTGTTGCATGCTGGGATAGGCTCCAGCTCCCCCACCACAGCCCTGACCTGGATAAAGCACTCAGAATGGATAGATTGATATAAAAGGGTTCTTGATCTTGAACGCTCCAATTTAGTGATAAATCAGGTGAGACCTGTAGGACACACTTTGAAATTAAAGGGCTATACAATAAGTGCAAGGACTTATTGTTGGCAATATTGTCCCCTTAAGCACACCTATCTTCAGTTACATGATTACATGCCTCATAATACAATTCACAACTGAATGTATAGATGGAAATAGCATTACAGAGATGTGTAGAATTGCCTGTACAGATCACTGCAAGAAGGCTCCACAGTGTCTCTTTTCAGCATGAAAAGAACCTTTACTTGTTCCCTGTGTTTGATATGGATGTCCATTTAGAAATCTGTGCATATTAAGGCATCTCGAAAGCAGGTGTCTACAGCCTGTCCCGCAGAGCTCTTCTCACTGGAGCAGTCGAGATCACCCAACACCCGAGAGCAAAACCAGGCAAAAAAAAAAAGTCTCCTGTTCAATTCAACCGCCAGCCTCTGAAGGCTGAAAAGGACTTAGTTCAGCATTTAAGACCCCCTAATCCAATAGGAAACAATTCACCAAATTTTAAAGATGCTATCCCAGTCTTTTGGATCTCTATGCTTCTATGAGAATAACTATGTAAAATCATAAACCTGAAATCATTAATATACACTAAATTAAATGTGCACAAGTCTGTAACAGGGGGAAAAAAAATTACACAACTCAATTTTTGCACACACAGGCCATTAAAAATTAGAGGGAACATTAACCAGTAGGTGACACTTTCCTCTGAAGGAGGATTCACACATCAATGTCCCAGTATGGTGACCGGAGACACTGTCCTGTAGGTGGTGCACCAAGTTGCTGAGTGTTCATCTCCTGAGGCACCACCCGCAAGAGCTGGGGAATTACCCTGGTGTCCCAGCCCTTTCCCCCTCTGAACTTGGGCAAGTCTGCTCTCCCAGAAGTTCCCCCTCCATTCCATTAGTGAAGTAACAGGAGAGGCCTACCTCCATTCAAGCATCCTGAGCACATGAAGTCACAACAAACAGCAAGGCTTTGTATGAGAAGAAATGTTCATCTACCTAAACCAACATCACCTCCTCCCCTCCCAGCCCCCGAGAGTCCCTTTATATACCACACTAGTCTAAATTAACCCCATGTGAGCATGTGGCTCTCACTCTTTCACCCAATGATCTAATCAATTACTCAATCAAGGCTCCAATGCACCACATGTGTGAACCTGTGCACAGACAACAAAGGCCTTAATGACCTCCAGTGACAGGCCAGCTGAGACTACTGTCCACCCTACAGCTGGTCACCACTGGTCAGCGCTCACTTCTCTGCTGGATCTCCTCTGCAATGGGGGTGCACGTCCGTGGTGAGTGCAGTGGGTCCCCTCCTCTGTGTAAAGGGACTTTGGAGAGCTTTGGAATCAAAAGTGATATACAGACACCAGCAGCCATTAATTAATACCACCCACCCCTCTGTTTTCTAACCACTGTACCCAATTCAGGGTCAGGGGGTGGGGGAGAGCAAGAGCCTATGCCAACAAGCAGTGGGCACAGAGCAGGGTACACTTTGATCAGGACACCAGTCCATGGTAGGGCAGATACACACACACTCATGCCTGGGCAATTTTGCAACGAACACCCATGCAAACAAAGGGAGAACATACAGACTCCCCACAGACAGGACCCCAGAGCTGAGAGGCAGCACTGCTGACCACTGCACTTCCTTGCCTGCCAGTATTCTGTTCCTTGTGGATAATTGTGGATCCTCCTGTCATGGGTTGTAAGTACTTGTATGGGCTCACTGTCACGAATTGAAAAAGATGTCATATTCATGTATGCAATTGTTATAGAGGTACTTATGCACTCTGATGCATGGGTATATTTACCGGCTACAGCGTCTTAGTGTTTGTATGGTATCTGATATGAATAAAATTAGAGGAGACATGTATGATGTTCTCTAT
Organism: Lepisosteus oculatus; assembly: GCF_040954835.1. Taxonomy (NCBI): domain Eukaryota; kingdom Metazoa; phylum Chordata; class Actinopteri; order Semionotiformes; family Lepisosteidae; genus Lepisosteus; species Lepisosteus oculatus. Next base: position 3,857,115 of record NC_090722.1, on the reverse strand, counting down.
GAGATGGGGAGCTGTTGAATCTGTTCAGCAGGATTCCAGGTGGACTCTGGTGGGATTGCTGCTGAGCGTTTGTTTTGTTTAGCAGACAAATTGTATATGAGGCCATTGACATTTTTAAAATGTACAAACTGTAAAATAGGAATAAGATATGACACAATGTCACATTGTCTTCATAATAATAAACTTTATTTTACAAAGCGCCTTTAAAGGTGGTTTTTCAAAGCGCTTTACAGAATGACAACAACAATAAATAAGAAGAATACACAAGATAAAACACAATTACAATACACAGAGGAGACAGTAGATGGGGGTACCAAGTATACTAGGAGCAGAGGGGTGAAGAACAGAACCAGTTCAGAAAAGGCTCTTCTAAAGAAGAAGGTTGCGAGTCTGGATTTGAAGGAGTTTAGAGAAGGTGAGTCTGATATCCTTGGGGAGAGAGTTCCAGAGCTTGTGGGCATAACAGGAGAAGGCCCTGTCGCCCATACAATGTAGACGGACTTGGGGGACAGTAAGGAGGGCAGAATTAGAAGAGCGATGGTTGCGAGGTGGGGAGTAGGGTGATGATAGTTCAGACAGGTACTGAGGTGCCAAGCCATGCAGAGCCTTATAGGAGACATGAAGATTTTTAAGTCCACACTGAATTTGACAGGAAGCCAGTGCAAGGACTCCAGGATAGGAGTAATGTGAACACTCCTATCCTGGAGTCTTAGGGAAAATGGCTCATACAGTAACATATGCCCTCACCTTCCTTCCCCTGCATGTGAAATCTCTGTGCAAGAAGACGCCGTTCACACTGTGCAATTGACACACCGTCCTTTTCAGACCAGTAGTAGTGAGAAGTGAGGAGTTTTGTTTGTGAGGAACTGAGTGAGAAGGAAAACACTCACCAGTTAATCCACAGAGAGAGACGCCCGTTCACATAACATCACCACATCCACATCAATAACTGCTTATCCAGTTCAGGGTTGCAGGCAGTCAGAGCCTATCCTTGCAAGCAACAGGTGCAAGGCAGGGCAGGACAGAAGTCCATCACAGGGCACACACAGACACACAGAAACACACACTCACGCCAGTTTTCCCAGAAGCCAATTAACTTAACAGCAAGTCCTTAAACTGTGGGAAGAAACCCATTTGTACACAGGGAGAACATACATACTCGAAACTAACAATCAGACAGCATAGGAGGCAGCAATGTTAACACCCGAGCCGCCGTGCCACCCCAATTAATTTGTTAGAGTTATATGTCAAACGGGGCAGATTTGTATTCTCTTAGGTAACCTTTGGTATGTTTATTTTATCCCATTTTGATTCTCATTAATAATTGACATTACCAGTGAAAATATTCCCTTTACCGTCATTTTGAACCGAGAGACAAATCCAGGACAATACCATCCGATTAAAAAAGGGTGATTAAAAAATTACAATAAAAAATAAGCAACCTGCTTAAAACTGGAAATGTCTTTCAATGCTGCGGATCCAGTTAAAACGTTAGAATTCGGACTTCAGTGTATGATTTCATTAATAAATCTATCAATTCATTTATATACTTTATTTTATCTAGCTGGACAGAACGGTGTACCAACTCGGACTACAAAACCCAGCATTCCGCCAGGACACGGAAACCAGAAGACTATGCTCTTCCGGGGTCAAAGCCGCAATACAGCTGGTTTGTTTTGTATGACTGGTACGCCAAAGTGATGAGTCCTTCTTCGATTTGAAGTGATCTGCAGCCTCAAGTCCTTATGAGCCATCAGCGCATCTAACTAGGAGTTTATCGTCAAAGTCAAATCTCTTTCGATTTATTTATAATAAGAATAAAACTGCCTCAAAAATGAACGTGACACTGGCTGTGAAGCAGTACATCTCCAAGATGATCGAAAGCAGCGGCCCAGGCATGAAGGTGCTTCTGATGGACAAGGAGACGGTAGGTGTCCGTCCTCTTATTGGGAAACAGCAGTTCCCTGCTCGTTAGTCCCAGATCAAATTCCTGCTGGATCTCAGACAAGGGGAGTATCTTCAGAGAAAGAATAAAGCGCTGGGGTGCGTTAAGCACAGACTGGTCTGTGGCTTCTTAGAGTGTTTTTCTTTGAAGTCAAATTCAGGGGTTCTGGGGGAGAAGATCACTAATACCGAACCGCTACACGACCTGTCCACTCGAAACCATGCGCTAAACCTGGCGAGCTGTAGGGTTAAAAGCTGTAGCCTTATAGGTGTCTTTTTCGGTGGCTTTTGTACGTTTACTGTGACCAGTTAAGTCTGAAACTTGGGTGATAAGAGCTCTTCGATATTTCGTGTTTTCTGGTCATATTTGTTCATAACTTCTTTGTACCAGCTCATGTCTGCGCCATGGGGAGTAATTAACCTAATTAACCCTGCTGTGTCACAATATGCTGGTGTTACAGTCAGTAATCTTTATTTTAGGACCCGGAGCAGTTGAACGCGAGATGAGACAGGTCCTTTGGGATACCTAAGAACTGCATCCATCCGTAAACCGCCCGAGATTAAATTGTTAGTTTTGTTGTGCTGTTTTGTTAGATGTCAGATGGCCAGAACAGCCGTGTTACTGTCCTTGCAGTCTTGCGTGAGTTTAGGATGAAGCATCAAGGAGCAGGAGCCAGTTTGGATTGTGGGTGATGGATGAGAGCTGTTGATTGACGATAAAATAAAAACCAGGATTTGGAGACCTCTGCTATAAATGGAACAAATTAAACTTCATGATGAGAACCACTTGCTGAGAATGCATTCAATCCATTTTCTGACCACTAGCTCATAAAGGGTCACGCGATACCAACCAATACAGGGCACACACACCAGAAGTCAGTTCACCTCCCAGCAAGTCTTTGGATTGTGGAAGGAAACTGGAGGAAACCCATGCAAACAGAGACAACATGCAAACTCCACACAGACAGCACCCCAGGTCTGAAATTGAACCCAGGGGCCTCAAATCTGTGAGACAGCAGTGCAAACCACGGCGCCTCTGTGTTTTTTTTTTATTTCATCCACTTAAATCGCAGTGAATAAAAAAACCCAAACTGAACTCATCTCTAATGTGCTGCATGTGCTTAACATGTATCAGATTGTTTTGCATTCGTCTGTTTTATGGAGTTGCTCCTGCTTTGGATCCTGACTGGGAGTTTGTGAATTGGATCGTCGGATTTCCGCGAGCTGCGCTGCTGTGTGTGTTTCTGTAAGACCCCTGCCACAGCTCTCGGGTTCGGGTGGTGTCCTCACTGCCTCCCTCTCTGCAGACCAGCATCGTGAGCGTGGTGTACATGCAGTCGGAGATCCTGCAGAAGGAGGTCTACCTCTTCGAGCGGATCGACTCGCAGAACAGGGAGAACATGAAGCACCTGAAGGCGATCTGCTTCCTCCGGCCAACCAAGGTACTGTCCTGCGCTGGGAGAGTCCCACTGGGCATGGCGGTCCCTGTGGGGCAGCTACCCACCTGATTCGGAAATTCAGGCTGCCCTGGTCCGAAATGATCGATTGGGGGGGGGATTTGGTTTCGGCTGCCCCGGTGTGCTTGGAAGAGTTTTAAAGGTGGGACTGCTGCCGATTCTGCACAGTGCGATCTGCACGGCAAACCGGGTAGCCTCAGCTGTAGTGCACACATCCATCAAACTGCTCTCTCGTGGGCCGAGAGCTGTGTTTTGTTGCTTCTTGCCTTCATAGCACACACAGTAGCAGGACGCACAAGCCCAGCCTGCACCGATGATTGTGCTCTGGGTGCTTCTGCCTGACCGTGTGCACCTCGCAGACAGACGCTCTGATTTCAAACAGCTGTATTTGATAAGTGCCAGGGCAGAGGGTGCTAGAGTGACTCGTGCTTATCGGAGCAATGCCAAGAGAGGCACTGAGAGATGAATGATCTGCAGCTACACACCTGGGGAGCTTAGAACCGGACAGGTTTGTGAGAGGCAGTGGTGCTGTCCGGATGCTCTTCCAGAGTTGGAACTGCTGTTAGGGCAGGGCTGCAGGACCCCTCTGCTTCATCCCGCTGAGATCAGAGCTGGAATTTCAATGAGAGGTCAGATCTGCATTTTTTTTAGGTCCTGATCAGTTGCACACCTGGCAGGACTCTGCGTGTGTTTTCCAGGAGAACATCGAACACATGATCCAGGAGCTCCACCGGCCCAAGTACAGCGTCTACTTCATCTGTGAGTACCGATCGGAACCAGGACACAGGGCTCTCTGCTGACGTCCTGTAGAGCAGGAGCACTGGAGGCCTACCATGTAGTCACATGTTAAGTATTAAAGTCTGTTTGCCTGGATAATATGTCCCTGGCCCTCTTGCTTTACCGTAACTCGTTTTGAAGCCCCTCAGAAGGCTGAGAGGCTGCGAATCCGTAGCATCCTGAGGAAAAGGCCTGGTCTGCTACTACTTTACCAATGTCAGGAATCATCGCGCCCCACCTGCTGGGCCTCTCGTTCCCCACTGCTTTGTGCAGGATGGGTCGCTCCTGTGCTAAGTACCGTTTTCTAAAGTTGTGAGTGGGCCGCCCCCCCCCCCCCCCACCCGTTACCACGGAGCTGACCCCGCGCCGCTGTCTTGCAGTCTTCAGCAACGTGATCAGCAAGAGCGAGGTGAAGGCTCTGGCGGAGGCCGACGAGCAGGAGGTCGTGGCCGAGGTGCAGGTGAGCGGGCTTCCTGTTCCGTTTTGGCCGCTGTTTCTGAGTGGAGGCGGAAAAAAGCCAGGGAATCTGCACTCATCCCGGGCTAGAGCGCGTGGGCGTTGGGTCTGCAGGCCATTTTCAAGCCTTTTTCCCTTCCGAGTTCAATTACTATACATGGAGGAGACCGTGGATGGGGGTACAAAGTATAGTAGGAGCAGAGAGGTAAAGAACGGAACCAGTTCAGTAAAGGCTCTTCTAAAGAAGAAGGTTTGGAGTCTGGATTTGAAGGAGCTCAGGGAAGGTGGCTCTGTATCCTTGGGGAGAGAGTTCCAGTTCCAGACCCTGTCACCCAGTGTAGACGGGTTTGGGAGACAGTTAGGAGACCAGAATTGGAAGAGCAAAGGGTGAGAGCTGGGGAGTAGGATGATAGTAGCTCAGACAGGTACTGAGGTGCCAAGCCATGCAGAGCCTTATAGCCTTATATAATTGCAGGAGTTCTACGGAGACTTCATCGCTGTGAACCCTCATCTCTTCTCCCTCAATCTCCTGGGCTGTGCACGGGTAAGGCATGTTTTTTTAACCCCTGTGCATGTCGAGGTCTGCCTGAGGCAGGTTCACTGTAGCCAAGGCTGGTAAAGCTCTTTGTCTGTAGGCCTCTAGATACAGTTTCTGGAGTGTTGGGCTGCTAAGAGTTCCTCATCTTCTCATCTGTCCGCTTTCCTGAAGGAGCACGGGGAAGCCGCCTCAGCCGCATGGCTGTTCCAGACCCCCACAACCCTTTGTGTAAAGATGGGCCTACCAACCGGATCTGTAATTATTTATCCCGCAGGGCCGGAGCTGGGAGCCCGCCGTGCTGGCCCGCACCACGCAGGGCCTGACCTCCGTCCTCCTGGCCTTGAAGAAGTGCCCCATGATCCGCTACCAGCTGTCCTCCGACATGGCCAAGAGGCTGGCCGAGAGCGTCAAGGTAGGTGCCCGCCGCGCCCGTCCGCATCCCGGTCCGGCACCCGGAGCCGCAGTGCGGAGACTGGGCAATGGCTGCTTCTTCACAGGTGCCCACTAGGTGGCAGCAGAGCTTCATTGATAGCTTGGCCAGTTCATTTAATTCACATCACTTCTTGTACTGTCAACTGCGTCTTCAGCAGAAACAAGTGAGTTTTGTTAGCTGCATGTCCAAGTGAACAACTTTTTAGACTTTTTTTTAATTCCGTATGCAACATAAAATACCATTAACAGGGCAGCTGTGTGGCGCAATGATTAGCACTCTGGAATCATAACTGGAAAGTGAAACCTGCAACACAACTTCACCCAAATTCCTCAGTAAAACACCCAGCTAAGTAAGTGGGTTTAAAAGGAAGTCAGCCCTGGTACTGGGTGACCCCTGAATCTGCTGATTTTTGCGCCAATCATGTGGTTGATTTCATTTTTCTGTCTGAGGCTTTTTTTTAAATTAAAAAGCTCTTTAAATTCACATGCTTTGAAATCAGAATAGGATGTGTGATTGGTTTGAACCCTATGCTAATTAGCTAGTTTTAGGACTGCTCTCACTCAGGTGTGTGAACTGAAATATAATCAATTGAAGCTAAAGTAAAAGGTCACTTGCTGGGGGCCGTCCCCACTTATGGGCGGGGCCGCTCCTGGTGCCGTCCCCACTTATGGGCGGGGCCGGTCATGGTGCCGTCCCCACTGGGGGCGGGACCCTGTGCAGTGTCATCTCCACCTGCACCTGTCCATCATCAACTGACCTCTTTTGAGCCGTTGAGTCAAGTAAGGGAGCAAGTTGAGGTTGGAATGTATTAAGTTGTGTGCTGAAGTTTGTCTTAATGTACTTCAGTGTATTGTTTTAAAGTAAGGACTGAGTTCTGGGAAAAAAAGTCTTAACCTGCAAGGAAGTCAAGGCACCATTTAGCACTGGGGTTTAAGGGCTCAATTGATACCAAAACCAGCAGACACAAGGGCTCTCCAGGACAAGGACTGAGGAACACTTTGTTAGCTGTGTGTTAATTAGTTTGTAATGGAATCCTCACTTCTTAAGTCTAGAGATCTTCTGATCTAGAGATCACAGGTTCAGATCTGGGCAGTGTCATGAAGTCTTATTAATAGGTCGCAATCTGCACTCCAGTCTGAGTCTTTAAATTGAGCCACTCAATCCCACAGCACCCAAATATTGTACTTGAGCTGTAATTTTGTAAATTAGTCTGTTTCTGTTCACTGGAAGGGTCTTGGTCTGATCATACAGAGCCCTACAATCGGAGACCTGCCCTCCTACTAGAGTCAGAGTAGCATGGTTTTGTTAATGACACAGGCATTTTGTGAGCTAGTTCCTGGGTCCGGTTCCTAGCACCCGTCAGTGGGCATTCCTCATGGCATCTGGGTATGGGTGTGGAGAAGGCCAGGCTGTCTCCGATTTGTCAGCAGTTTCCCCACCTGCCTCTTTGTGCTAGCCTGTCCCTCCCCCCCTCCACAGCAAATCATCACCAAGGAGTACGAGCTGTTTGACTTCAGGAAGACGGAGGTGCCCCCACTTCTGCTCATCCTGGACCGCAGCGACGATGCAATCACGCCCCTTCTGAGCCAGGTGAGCACCTGTGCCAGTCCTCCTGCCTCACTGGACCAGTGCCACGCCCCTCCCTGCCCCCTCCCATTCCCCCCGCCTCACTGCCTTTAATATAATAATATTGCAAAAATATTAGCCATGTGGCACAGCTTGTGGGCACGGTAGTTAGCACTGCTACCTCGTAGCGCTGTGGTCCTGGGGCGCTGGCTGTGTGGACTTTGTATGTTTTGCCTTGTAAGTGTGGATTTCCTCTGGATGTTCCGGCTTCCTCCCACAGTCCAAAGACATGCTGGTGGGTTAAAGTGGCTTCTGGGAAAACTGGCCCTGGCGTGAGAGTGTGTGTCTGTGTGCCCTGTGTAGGTGTATCCTGCTTTGTGCTGTCACTTGAGGGGACAGGCTTAGGTTCCTCTGTGACCCTGATTTGCATAAAGCGGTCAGAAAATGGGTTGATAATTCAATATGGCCACTAGGTGGCAGCAAAGTTTTATCAATAGGTCGGGCAATTTGGCTTAATTAGCTGTATTAGGTTTTACACAGTCAACTGCATCTTCAGCAGAACCAAGCAAATTTTCTCAGCCCAGTGTCCGAGCGAGTAGTTCTCTGTGATCCGTATAGGCTTTCAGGCATGTTTAGCAATGATTGGGGCAGCAGTTTGGCGCAGTGGGTCAGGGTTCTGGACTGGCAGCCGGGAGGTTGTGGGTTCCAGTCCGAGGTGAGACACAGCTGTTGTGCCCTTGAGAAAGGCACCTCACCTGAATTGCTCCAGTGAAATACCCAGCTACAGAAATAGGTAAAGAAAGTATCAGCCAAATAAGTAATTTAACAATTAGTGATGGTCATGCATCCCTAATTACAGACGATCGTCAGGGACTTTGGGGGCAGATGAAGCTGCTGTGGGAGCGTCTGTGAGAGTTGGTGGGGGTTCTGGGTAATTGACGTGTTTTTTTTTTTCGTTCGGCCTCCTCAGTGGACGTACCAGGCCATGGTCCATGAGCTCCTGGGTCTCAACAACAACCGCATCGACCTGTCCCGCGTGCCGGGCATCAGCAAGGACCTGCGGGAGGTGGTGCTGTCTGCAGAGAGCGACGAGTTCTACGCCAACGTGCGTGCCCTGCCCTGCAGGCTGGGGGTCTTTACACAAAGGGGTGGTGGGAGCCTGGAACAGGGTATCCCAGCCCAGCCATGTTGCTGGACGCTGGTGCCCTGGCGTGTTTGTCGGTTAAAATCCTCGATACCGGCTAACAAGCTTATCAGATGCACCGACTGCCAGTGTTAGCAAGCTCGGCACACTATTGCATGTCTGCACCTGTGGTTAGTCTATACTGCCATCACACACCTTGACTCGAACCTATGCCAAAAGTGAGAAAATGTCACTCACTTGTGTGCATCATGTGTTTTGCATTAATGAGCTTCACCTGTGGCCACTAGATGACAGCACTTCATTAGCTGCTTGGGTGGTTGATTCAATTTGTTCACCTTCTGCCCTGTTGTACTGCTAGATAAGATGCACACTGCTACCCATGTTCCGATGTCAATTCGTAATTCATGTTTCCGACAGATCCATGATGCAGTTCTAGCATGATTTTCCCGGATAGCAGTTCAGTGGTTATGACCGTGTGTCCTGGTCTTGATTATTTTTAATTGGAGTCTGGCATTGTGGCCCCAGACTGGGGTGAGCATCTGGAACAAGCAGGAAGGAGCAGAAGGTGGCAATTTAGAGTCTCCCTGTGACCAGGTCACAGTGCTTTAATTGTGTCAGAATTGGGGTGCAGGGGATGAGAGGTGACTGTTGTGCCCCTCTTTCTCGTTCGGCTGAACCCAGAAGGATCCTGAGGAATCTGGCTGGACCATGTGGGCTGGCAGTGTGTTGCGGGCACCATGCCCTTGTCCCATCCTAGCCTTACACCCACTGCGTTTCCCCTGCGTCCCGGCGTCACTGTTCCACTGCTGGTCCTCTGGATTGACTGTCGGGGGTTCCCAGAGTCTCCTCTGCTCGGCACTGAAGAGATTCGGGGTCCTTGACCACCCTGTCTGAGTGGCAGCGTCTGTAAGGGCCCAGGATGGACCTCAGTGCCCTGGTTTCAGCTGATGCCAGGGCTCCTTATCGCCTGGTCATCGATATGTTCCTCCTAGCTCCTAGCGTTACATCTTGACATGCCTTCGCTTGGATTTTGCATTTCATGGCCTGAAATTGTCTGGCGTGGTTTGTCCAACAGACTTCACTGACAAGACACACCGAGCCTTTTTGGTAGCGCTGCGTCTGCATTTTGTGTTTGTGTGTGTGTGTATATACACACACAGTGAAAAAGTATTCACCCCCAATGATTGTTATTAGAGCTTCATGTGTTGCTAGTGACCTGTATAGGGAGTCTGAGTGAACAGAGGACTCGAAGGTTTGGTGCTCGTTTGATTTGGTCCACATCCAGTGACCCGAGGCAAGAGAGTTAGCTGGCAGTTTTTGTGTCTGTGGAAATCTGGCGGGGTTACTGGTCGAAGATCTCGGGATCAGAAAGACCGGGGATATCCCTGCGGTGCTCCTCAGGTTCACTCATGCCGCCCTCTGCCCCCCTCCCCCGCAGAACCTGTACCTGAATTTTGGAGAGATCGGCACCAACATCAAGAACCTGATGGAGGACTTCCAGAAGAAGAAGCCCAAAGGACAGCAGAAGCTGGAGTCCATCGCAGACATGAAGGTGAGAGGAGTGAGCTCTGGACTGGGCGGGGTGAGAGGAGTGAGCTCTGGACTGGGGGGGGTGAGAGGAGTGAGCTCTGGACTGGGGGGGTGAGAGGAGTGAGCTCTGGACTGGGGGGGGTGAGAGGAGTGAGCTCTGGACTGGATGGGTGAGGGGTGAGCTCTGGACTGGGGTGGGTGAGTGGGGGTGAGCTCTGGACTGGGGGGGTGAGAGGAGTGAGCTCTGGGCTGGGGGGGTGAGAGGGGTGAGCTCTGGACTGGGGGGGGTGAGAGGGGTGAGCTCTGGGCTGGGGGGGGTGAGAGGGGTGAGCTCTGGACTGGGGGGGGTGAGAGGAGTGAGCTCTGGACTGGGGGGGGTGAGAGGAGTGAGCTCTGGACTGGGGGGATGAGGGGGGTGAGTGGGGGTGAGCTCTGGACTTGTTCTTCATCATTTTAATAAATTGTTTTCCCTATGTATTGAAAATAATGTTGTGCATCTCGTTTCAACAATCACCCGCCAGAAGTCCACTAGATGGAGACAAATTAAAAGAATGCTCCAGTGTCTCTTCCGATCGCAACATGGCTGGGCAGCTTGTTCCATGCTCCCACAACCCTTTGCTTAAAGAAGTGCCCACAGTTCTTAGATGTTAACGTCCTTGAAGAGCAGCAGTTTCTTTATTCTTGGAAGTCTTTTTAACTGGCTTTCGGGCAGTTCTGACAGTTCGAAACCCCGACGCACTGCTGGTCTCCATACCAGGCAATCTGCCCCCCCTCAGACAGTGTGCACGTGCGCGGGGGCCGGTGCACCTTGGCTTGCGTGCGATCGCTCGTTTATTTTGGTCCGCTCTCAAAGAAGACACCCCAGCACCATCCCTTTCAGCAGGATGGAGGTGTATGTGGCGTACAGTAATCACAGTAACGGTATTTAAGATAATTATGGTACATCATGCTAAAAAAAGAGCGATGAGTAATTTCTGCTAAATTGGGAGCCGTGAGGGCGCCGCAGTGGTTAGCGTCACTGCCTCGCAGCGCCGGGGCCCGTCAGGTGCTGCTGCTTTAAAGAGACCCGGAGGAGCAGCAGGGACCCCAGGCCACTTGAGGACCCCTGTCTCGCAAGCTCTTCTAGAAATAGCATGGATTGACTGACCACACGAGTTTACTTAGGGGATCATCTTGGGTCTGTGTGACATTAGCTTCTCTTTACCTTGAAGGAAATGCAGGGAGTTCTGTAAAGTAGTGGGGAAAAAAAATTACTGGTGTTTTTTGCTTTCTGAGACAAGGTGTTTTTTTCCCCCACCTCCTTATGTTGGACATTATTCCTATTTTATTTTTCTAAAGTCGTTTGGACAAGGACTCATTCCTGTCCCATATTGTCCCAGCTCCTGTCTCTCTTCGTGGAGATGCGCTAGACAGATGGATTTAGGGGTCCCTGGCTGGAAACGGGGGTTCTGAAATGGAGCGGGCTAATTCTTGCCTCCCTGTCCAGGCCTTCGTGGATAACTACCCGCAGTTCAAGAAGATGTCCGGCACGGTGTCGAAGCACGTGACCGTGGTGGGGGAGCTGTCGCGCCTGGTCAGCGAGAGGCACCTGATGGAGGTGTCGGAGGTGGAACAGGAGCTGGCCTGCCAGAACGACCACTCCAGCGCGCACCAGGTGAGTGTGGGCACCCCCTGCCTGCCCTCCTGCTCACTGCGGCGACAGGCCACGCCCGCCCGTTCCCTCGCCCGCGGCGACAGGCCACGCCTGCCCGTTCCCTCGCCCGCGGCGACAGGCCACGCCCGCCCGTTCCCTCGCCCGCGGCGACAGGCCACGCCCACTAACCCAGTCGCTCACCCATGCATCCTTAATACAAGAACAATAGGAGACGCATTCAAAGTTCATATTTGGGTCCAGATACACCCAGGTAGAATCCTGCATTTGAACAGATCGAGACAGAAGGTTGTACTTCTTTTGGAAGAGGAGCTAGGAGTGCACATACTTTAAAACCAAAGCCATCATCGCATAGTGGTTAAACAAAGTTAGAATGGAGGATTAAGGATAATAGTTATACTTTATTTTACATTTTTTTTCCTGTCAACACAGCTTTGGAATTTTAACTCTTTGCTTTCCCTCTCCAAAGTCAATGGCCTAAGTAAATTGTGGGGAAGACAGTGTCTTCCGGGATCCCAATCATGTGATCACACTACAGCCACGCCGGGGTTTTTAGAAAGATAAGAGCTTTCACATTTCAGGAGCGCGTTTGGTAGCATTTACAACACGGAGATTCCGTTTTTTTTTTTATTTGGGAGAATGTGTTCAAGCATGCTGTACAGAAGAGCCCTCACGAGCGCCTCTTTTGGGAGGAACGCCTCCACAGACGCGTCTCTGGCTGGAGGAAAGGAAACAGCCAGAGTGTCTTAACGACCTGGCCTTGATCAGAAGGAGGAAGAGGAGGGGGTTGGGGTTTGAAGGAGTTAAATCAATTGACCCTGGGACAGGAGACAGGGGTGTACTTTAACAGTATTTCCTTACACTTACATAGCTCTTCTCTGAACACTCCCCTCAAAGCGCTTCACAGGTCATGGGGATCCCCTCCAGCACCACCAGTGTGCAGCCCCACCTGGATGATGCCCCAGTCTGCTCCCCAGACACCAGCTCTCAGTGGGGAGGAGAGCAGAGTGATGAAGCCAGTTCAGAGATGAGGGTTATTAGGAGGCCATGATAGGTAAAGGCCAGGGGGACATTTGTCCAGGGCACCGGGGTAACTACTCTTTTCAAGAAAAGCCCTGGGATTTTTAATGACCACAGACAGTCAGGACCTCGGTTTTACGTCTCATCTGAAGGACAGTACAGTATAGTAAAACTGTGTTTCTCTAAAGAGAAACCGAGAGCCAGGCACTCTGGAGCTTAAATGCTTTTAGGCACGGAGGTCTGTCTGTGCCCTGATGGATGGGCTCTGGGATTCCTCCTTCCCGGATGGCCTGGGACAGACTTCCTTCACTGCAGCCTGGTGGCCTATTCATTCAGACTAATGCAGACGCTCAGGCTGGCCCATTGATCAGGAGCCGGATTGCAGACATTAGGGAGGGAGCGATTGGCCCTCTGTTTCCTCCAAAGTGTCTTTAACTTAAATTGATCAGCCCCACCTCCCGAGTGCAGATCCCCCCCGTCACTGCTGGTCAGAGCTCTCTCTGTGCTCGTCAGGGAAGCTCGTCACGATGAGACCGTGCAGTGCATCACAGCTCGAAGGGAAACAGGGACAGGAAGCAGCCGGTGGGGGGGGCGTGCGCTTATCGGCGGTTCTGAATGGCCACACATGGGCTGATCGGTCTGTCGGAGCCGGGTCTGCTCGTGAGGCTCGTCCCGTGCCACCGAAGGGCAGACGGGCCCGGAACAGGGAAGGGAAGGTGATGTGGGTTTTTTTTTTTGCCCTGCGGTTGACATGGCGCCCGCCTCAGGCCTGAGTATGACTGACTCTCAGTTGGGCTGACACGGTGCTGGAGGGAGAGACAGATCAGAGTGTGCGGGGGGGATCTGGGGTACCCACCAGGAATAAAAAGAATTAAAAAAAGGAGACCCCCCCCCTTCTCTAATGCAATAGTGTGGGTTTGGGGATTTCGCCATTCCGTTACAAACATTCAAAAGTGGGGGACGTTGGGAGCACAGCGGTGTTTTTCAGCAGGCTGGCGGAAGAGTTCTGCAGCTGACGGCTGCGATTGTCGTTCTGGGGCGGACAGTAAGAAGGGGTGACCCCCTGCCCCACTCCCTCTGCCCCCACTTCTAGAGATCGGGAGCGCTTGCAGGTTGTGCATCCATTAAGACAGTCCTTGTGTTTGATTAAGGCTGCCGTGGTTCCTGATTGGTCTTCTAACAGTTTACTGGGCATCATGTCAATCAAGGGCGTTCAGTTTCGTTCACCCCTCTTTTTGCCCCCAAATCTGGCCCTGGTGAGCCACAGCTGTCCTCCCGCTGGCACAGCGGACCTGGTAGAGGAGACCCTTATACTGAGGCTCCTCCTCTCCCCAGTGGGCACCCAACCCTGGCAAAAAAACTCGTCTGTGGGCGGAGGGCGATTAAAATTCACAAAAGCGCACGACGCAGACCGCCGCCCCCAGGGCGACACTGGGAGGGCGGGGCAGTGCCGGTGACGTCCGGAGGGACGCGGGTGGTGACCTGAGGCCAGTGAGTGGGAGGCGGAGGCCGGCGGCTGGCCAGTGTCTCGGGACTGGGGGGGTGATTTAACACTGGGGCCCCCCCCGTCATCAGGCCACGCTGTCTCCTCTGCTGGCCTGATGCGGGCTGGGCTGGGTGGGGCAGGGAGGCGGAGGGGGAGGTGATCGTTATGGGCCAGCAGCTGATAGAATCCCTGAAACAGCACAATAAAGAGGCTGATTCTGCTGCCGTACCCCACCCCCGGGCCTCCTGCTCAGTCCTTTAACACTGAGCCCTTCAGAGAGCCGAGATCCCCCAGGACAGCTGACCCTGACGTCCCGTACTGGAGCACATCATGCAGCAATTGCACATTGCTTTGCTCTTAGTGCTTTTTAAAAGTACTGAAGACATTTTTAAAATTGCTACAAGACTGATAATAATAATTGCTTACACTTATATAGGGCTTTTCTGGACACTCCACTCAAAGCGCTTTACAGGTGATGGGGATCCCCTCCACCACCACCAGTGTGTATCCCCCACCTGGATGATGCTCCAGTCTGCCCCCCACACACCAGCTCTCAGTGGGGAGGAGAGCAGAGTGATGAAGCCAGTTCAGAGAGGGGGGTTATTAGGAGGTCATGATGGGTAAAGACCAGGGGGGAATTTGGCCAGGACACTGGGGTAACACCCCTACTCTTTTCAGCCTACAAAACAGAACTATGAAACCATAAACCAAAACACAAAAACACATGGGGGGAAAAAAAAACAGAGAAAAACCAGCAGCCATATAAAGAGCTCAGACTCATTTATTGCTTTTCACTTTATTTTTTACCTGTTTTTTTTCTTAAGATAAGAAAAGAGTCTAAATCTGTGCTAGAACTAATCACAGATGGAATGGATGTGCAGAGCAGTCAGCGATGTGTGCAAAGCTCAGTGTTCTTCGAAACATTCACGAAAGGCACCTGCTCGAAAGTGAATTCTTCTGACTGATTGTGGGCACGGTGCTTGATGTTTATGCTTTCCAGGGGTTTTCATTCTCCTACAGCACAACCAACACCAGAGAGGCACTAAGAATGTCCCTAACAAGTTCCTGAGCCATGAAGTACCCGTGCATTGGGCTGCGTGTACATTTACAGGAGCTCACATGGTATCACTGGGCCTCGTTTGCTGGCTGCTTCAATCACAGCGATCAGTCTTCCGCTCTTTGATATAGTGGTAGGTTCTCTCAGTATAGCGCCTTTCATCGTGCGCAGCGTCCTCAAGCCCTTTCCAGTGAAGCAGCAGTAGCACGGGGTCAGACTGGGGTTTGAGGACGGCCTGGGGTCGCCTGGATTTTTTTCCAGCCCAGGACTTGATGACTTAGCCTGTCTAATGATTGAATGAGCTGCCTACCTGTTCTGCTCCTCGCCCGGCCCCTAGCTGACTCGTAGGTGAATAGCAGTGAATATTCTGAGTTGACAACAGCGAGGGACATGATGGACAGTCCCGCATGGCTAAGGTAGTGTCTAGTGTAATTGACTGCGCTGGGCGGGCCTAAAAACCAGGAGCCGAGTTTGACACCCTTGTCTGTCGTCTGTGGGTGTAAGCCATGTTTCTCTCCTTCTCCCCCTGCCTCTCCTCGGCTCCTTTCCCCTCCTCCTCTCCCTCTCTTTCCTCCTCCCTCCCCCAGAACGTGCGCCGGCTCCTGCAGCACCCCAAGGTGACGGAGCTGGACGCGGCCCGGCTGGTGATGCTGTACGCCCTGCGCTACGAGCGGCACAGCAGCAACAACCTGCCGGGGCTGATGGAGGACCTGAGCCGGAAGGGCGTCTCCGAGCGCCTGCGCAAGGTGAGAGGGGGAGGGGGCGCCCGCCTGGCTGGCCGGGGTGGAGACCGGGGTGGGGCAGCGGGGGCCTCCGATTGCTCCACTGCTGACTGCTCTGCACACCAGTTGAGCTTTACTGCCCCTTGGGGTTGCCAGTTCAAAGCCGGGACAGCTGCACCTGGGATTCCCCCAATTGGCAGAGATCCATCCGCTGGCGGTGGGGGGTTATTGGCTGCGATTGTGTTCGGCTTTTTGGGAAAGCAAAGATCTCTGCTGTCTGCTGGGCTGTCTGGCAGTGATGTCAGGCAAGCAGCGCTTGGCCTCACCCACACCTCGTGTGACACAGCCCTGAATCGGAGTTGTCAACAAAAGTAATTGAAGGTTCTGGGTTTTTCTGTCTCCTGCGTTGGCTTTGTGCTTGTTGGCAGTAGAAACAAGAACCCGAGGACGCCAGCAGAAATTCTGAGTGTGTGTAACTTGTTCTGGAAGCAGCAGGAACTTCCTTACACAAAGAGTGGTGGATGTCTGTAATTTCAGACTACAGCCGGTTTGCAGGAATCTTTTGAGAAACGGCTGGACGAGATATTTGACTCGGAGGTGTTCGCAAACAAATGAGCCCAGTGGATTGGGCCAGCTCCTCTTGGCTTGTCATCGTCCTGCTGATCTTTCGTCAGGCTCACTTTAATATCGCCTGGGCATTAGTTCTGGATGCTTCGCTAGGATTCGCCAAAGCTGGAATTTCAAGTGAAATACCAACGGACGTCTGCTCTTGTGAGCAGGCCTACCAGGGAGACCTCATGCCGGTGTGCTGGCACATCACTTAACGGGGTCCCCCTTGCTCTCTTCCAGATGGTGCAGTCCGTGGTGGAGTACGGGGGGAAGAGGGTGAGAGGAAGTGACCTCGTCACGCCCACGGACGCGGTGGCCATCACCAAGCAGTTCTTCAAAGGGCTCAAGGTTGGAAGACTGTTGCACCCCACTGCCTTAGAGCTCAGCTCCCCATCACAAGTACAGAGCGCGGGCACAGAGAACTTCACGTGACCGTCAGTGGGCGGGCACGAGCAACTTATCCTTTCAGTGCGGAGAACCGAACTGCTTTGATACGCAGCTCTCGTTGACGAGACCCGGCAAATTCTGTACTGCAGATTTAAAATCATTCGGATTGCCTGTGTTTCATTTCGTGGGCGAGGACCGCGCTCAGTTTGTGAGGGATAATCTGCTGAAACCGCTGCCTTGCAACTCTGGGAAGCAGATTCAGTCGAATCAGGTCATAGGTCAGCTCCTCTGTCTCTTGTCCTACCTGGGGGGGGGTCTCAGCTGTCTCTCTCCCTCTCCCTCTGACAGGGGGTGGAGAATGTCTACACCCAACACCAGCCCCTGCTGCAGGAGACCCTGGACCAGCTGATGAAGGCCAGGCTGAAGGACAGCCAGTACCCCTACCTCGGACCCAGCACCCTGCGAGACAGGTAACCCCGCTACAGGGCTGGTCAGTGCTGCAGCTCACCGGACTAGAGGTGTCGTGCTGCCCGGGCTGGTTTATACCCTCCTGGCTCTTTCTCCCACTCCGGCCTGAGTGCTGGCTACACGTTCAGGGTAAAAAGAGACAAGTGGCCCCTGTTACAGGTTGCTGTGCTTTCCATTCCCTGCACTCCTTCTTAAATGCAGGAACAGTGGGGGAAAAACAATTCTGTCCTGAAGCAGCAGTTGGTTTCGAGGAGACCACTGTTCGAAAGAAATCGGTGGTTCTGTTTCGTGCTTTTCATGGGTTACAGGCACCAAGCAGGTTGTAGTTGTATTATTTAGGTACGTAACCTGGAATACTACTGAGTTGGTTGAGCTACCCGTGAAACGCGCACTCCGTCTAAATTTATCCTCCCTGACTCGGCTCTATTCCGTTAATTGTTACGGGAAAGGCCTCCTGCTCTAACTTGCTGGCAAAGTTTGCAGTCTTAGGGTCCTGAACTCTCTGCACACTGCTCTACTTTGACAGGTAGCTTCTCTGATACATCGTGGCTCTCGTGACCACAAACATGAGCCTCACATGAAAGTTGGCAAAAGTCTTGTCTGCCTCAGCCGCCCGAGTTCAGAGGCTGTGACCTTTGTAAGAGCTGGTTTTAAATAGCCGGCAGGGCTGGGCTGGGCAGGGCAGGGCTGGGCTGGGGGGGGGAGGGAGGGCTGCGGGAACAGCTGGCTGGGAATGGCGACAGCTGCGCTGAGGGAGGGCGGAACCCGAGCCTGCCTCTCGCGCACCTGTCAGCCCACACGGCTGCTCGTGCCGGCCTGCCGGGGCAACTTGGTGCAGGTGTCCAGTCTCCTCCGCGCACCGTTCAATTCAGGGTCGCTGGGGAGCCAGAGCCTGTCCCGGCAAGGAATGGGCGCAGGGTGGGGTACACCCTGGACAGGACACCAGTCCATCAGGGCAGACAGACACAAACGCACACTCACGCCAGGGTCCAGTTTTCCCAGAAGCCAGTTAACCCACCAGCAGGCCTTCAGTCTGTGGGAGGAAACCCACGTGCACGGGCAGAGAACATACAAACTCCACACAGACAGCGCCCCAGGAATTGAACCCAGGACCCCAGCACCGTGAGGCAGCAATGCTCACTAAGCACTGCGCCAGCCCTGTAACTGTTCAAGTGAAATCCAACACTATCACAAGTGCAATCCCAGGTTTTGTTCTATGGCCTGGCACCACTTTATTTTTTTGACTGTTTCCTTCAGTTGGGTTCTTCAATGTGGGGGGCACACCAATACAGGGTGCATGACCCCTGAACTCTGACCCCCCCCCCTCGTCTTCCCCTGTCCAGGCCGCAGGACATCATCGTCTTCCTCATCGGGGGGGCCACCTACGAGGAGGCGCTGACCGTCTACAACCTGAACCGCACCACCCCGGGGGTCCGCGTCGTGCTGGGGGGCACCACCATCCATAACACCAAGAGGTGAGTCCCCGCCGAGCAGCTGGCCGCGGGGGGGGTCTTGTAATTTGGTTGCTTTCGCCTGAGTGGTGCCCGTGTGTGCTCCCGGGTACCCTGGGCCACCCTGTTCCAGGGCCCGCAGGACTGTCCCCATCCGACGTAGTTCTTGGGATGTTCAGATTCAAGTGGGGCCGTGGTGTTAAGATCAGATCACTTTATTGGCCCTATTCAATTTCTTGCATTAGGAATTTGTCTTTTCTCAGACCCCAGCTTGCTCTCCATGAGACACACAGACAGGGAGAGAAGCTGGGGGTCAGAGCGCAGGGTCTGCCATTGTACAGCGCCCCTGGAGCAGCTGGGGTGAAGGGCCTTTGCTCAGGGGCCCAGCAGAGTAGGATTCCTCTGCCGGCCGCGGGATTTGAACCGGCAACCTTCCAGCCACAGGCGCAGATCCTGAGCCACAGAGCCACTGCTCCGCCCCCAGTGTTGAATTCTGTCCTATTGAACCCAGGGCGGTTTTGGGTTATTAGCGATTTTCATGTGGGCACAGCTTTTTACAGCCCTCCCTCTCTCTCTCTTCTCTTTCTGTTACTCCCTGTCCCTCCCCCTCTCCGGGCCGACAATGGCCGTTTGTTGGCTGAGCAATTACAGCAATGTGTAAGAAGGCTTGTGATGGGAACCCCTGGGCGGGAGGCCAGGTTCTCCAGCTCGCAGGCGAGAGTGAAACACGATCTGGGGAGCAGACAGTCGACTCCCCTCCCCTCCCCACCTGCTCCCAGGCACAGAGGCGTCAGGGCTGTACGGCGAAGCAGGCCAGACGCGCACCTGTCGTGGAATCAGAGCTGCGCCCCAAGTGTGCACGGCAGCCCCCCTTACCGAGGCGCTCCGGTGCGCCTCCTACTGGGCATTCTGCGTCCTGCAGCGCTCGCAGGTCCTTCCTGGAGCCAGGGAGTGCTGGATTAGCCCCGATTATCGAGATCTTTCGCCACTCATCCAAGTCGCTTATTAACCCCAAAATAGTGTGGATCCCAATGGAGTCTTTTTTTTTCCAGTGGTATTTTCGCAGACCTCTCTGTCGCACGCTTGCTTTGCCTGTCCCGTACTCTGCCTCATCCTGACCCACAGCGCCCGCCCCACCCCCCCCCGCCTTTGTGACGCGTGTGCCCCGTGCCAGCTCTGCTCTGCCCCTGCCGGGATTCGAACCCGGTCGCTTCGAATTGGGCGTGCTCCGCGCCAGGATCCGCAGGGGCGCTGACCTCCGAGGTGCCAGAATATCGGACCCTGTTCCGGTGCAAAATTCTGCAAGGGGGCAACATCCCTTCTGGAGCAGGCCCGCTCGGCGCGCTGAGCCCCGGTCTGGAGCAGGCTCGGCGCGCTGAGCCCTGCTCCTCTGCTGGCACCCCCACCTCTCCTTACCCTCCCCTCACTGCCGGTGGCGGCGTCATTGCGGAATGATAGATGCACGCCTGGTGTCACAGTAAGCTCGTCGTTAAAACTCCAAAACACAGCCTCACTTTCCACTGCCCTGTGTTTGCAGTCCTCTGAGGTGTTTAGTCAGCGTTGAGTGAATTTGCATCAGTTCTGAGAAACTTGGAATCACTTCAGATTTATATCGGGGTGAGGGCGATTGTGCAGTTTCTTGTTACCATCTGTGCTAAACCTGGCCTGGACGAGCTGCGTTAGGATCTGAGTCTCCGCGTGACCTTTTGTTTTGAGGTGTTTCCCTGTTTAAACCCCCCACAGACGGGGCTCCGTTTGTCTGCAACGCAGTGACGCGCATCAGGCGTTGGTCTTGCCTTGAAGAGAGCCGAGGACTATGTTAAGAGCTCTTCCCGCATTCCGATCGCGTTACAGATAAAACCCCTCCTGCCCCCTGTTGAAAGAAGTGAGCCCCCTCGCTCTTTCAGACCTCTCGCCCGTTTCGTTGCCCATCGTCTGCGCAGCACCTAAATAGTTCCCCCACATCCAGCCCACGAAGGACATTTCCAGAGGTTGTCTTTTTGAAAAGGTGGATGGGGCAGCGATGGAGTGTCTGAAGTCAAAATGGACTTCGGACGAGACCACGAGGAAGCTGCCCCACCAGAGCTCCCCTCTTCCTTGTTGTTCCTCCGTTGGCGAGCAGCAGATTTTAAGCCGAAGTGATCAGTTGTGCTTCTGTCTGGTATTGCTGTTTCCTGGAAGCAGGTAGGCGCCTGTCTCCGCACTGGGCCTCCATTAGCTGTGATTTCCAGTAATGCTGGGTAGCGAGAGAGGGGGGCTGGCGGGGGGGTTATTGATTCGTGCTCAGCTGAGTGCTATCTTGTGACTCATTGGGTTCCCCCTAACTCTATTAGCAGGAAGAGAGCCCTTATCCTCAGAACAACAGCTTGCCTTTTATTTCCATTTTTCTTCTTTTGCATTTTTAATACCCTTCACTTAGCGTGTAAGTGACCCGCTGGAAGGGTCTGTGTCCCAGAGTCGAAGTCTGCGCAGAGAGCACAGAATCGTTTGCCAGCATTTTAAAGACCTCTTCGTTTGTGTAATTAACTCTCTCTCCCCCCCACACCCGCCATGCACACTTCCTTTAAAAATGCCTCATTTTTTATTTTCTGCTGCTCTGCTTTGCTGCCTTCCTATAAGCCACACCCGGCCGAGTGGAGTTGTGATGTGGGGGGGGGACAGTTTATCAGCCGTGCATAAGCTTCAGAATGTTACGCAACGTTGATTTTCCTCCCCTTCAGTCTGCTCATTGGGTTGTAGGTAACCGATCTGAGACTTTTTGTGGTTCCTTGAAGGGTCCCAGAGCATCAGTTTCATGCGCTTGGCTTTTCCAACCCCTGCCACTCTTTGTGTAAAGAAAGTGTCCCCTTATTTTCGGTTCCTCTTCGGTTGCATTTGTCTCTCCACGTCCTGAAGTCCCAGAGCAGCTGTTGTCTCCTGGGATACTCTGGGGATATATCTGTAAGTGAGCAGATCACAGCGATTGTAGCAGGAGCCTTATTAATGCATGGAAAAAAAGGAACAAAACAGGGATGGTAAAAATAAACACTCCTAAACAAGGAGAAAACCTCCCACATTTTTACATTTCCTGAGTCAGATACAGGATTAGCTGCTGGATTGTAATGAGTAGATTTGTTGAGGCTGACTGTCGTTGGAGTGTTATGGAAACCACATGCAAGGTGTCAGACAAGGCATTTTTTCATTTACAGTCCATTAATTTGAGGTGCCTGCAGTTCTTCTTTCAGGCTGTGGGAGTGGAGTATTGTAGGACACCAGTTCAAGATGCTCGTCAGGTTTTTTAAGTTAGTGAGTTAGTTTCACGCCATATTGTGAAATCTTCTCTCGAAGTGCAGGCCGAGATGTTCACAGCATCGCTGGACTTGCCCATCTCTTTTGCAAAGGGGGCCAAAATGAACCTTAAAGAATCACATCCATCAGAATATTCCGAGACCAAGTTTAAGAAAACAAGTTTATCACCCTGCAGCTCCCAGCTGGCAGCCCCACTGAAGCCCAGCAGGTGGGAGCCCGGCCAGTACCTGGATGGGAGACTCCTGGGAAAGCTAAGGCTGCTGCTGGAAGAGGTGTTAGTGGGACCAGTAGGGGGCGCTCACCCTGCGGTCTGTGTGGGTCCTAATGCCCCAGTGTAGTGATGGGGACACTATACTGTAAAAAGGCACCATCCTTCAGATGAGACGTAAAACTGAGGTCCTGACTCTCTGTGGTCATTACAAATCTCAGGGTGTTTCTTGAAAAGAGTAGGGGTGTTACCTCGGTGTCCTGGACAAATTTCCCCCTGGTCTTTACCCATGATGGCCTCCTAATAATCCCCATCTCTGAACTGGCTTCATCACTCTGCTCTCCTCCCCACTGAGAGCTGGTGTGTGGGGAGCGGACTGGCGCATCATCCAGGTGGGGGATACACACTATCCAGAAAAGCGGAAAAGAGCTATATAAGTATGTAAGCATAAGTATATGGAATTATTATTATTATTATTATTATTATTATTATTGTTATTAATAGGGAGCATATTTAGCTCAAGATGGGGGGAAAAAAGACCCCTTTCGGTCTGTGTGGGATGACCGTGTCCCATTTGCTTCCCCTTTGCCGGAGGCGGAATGACCACACAAAAATTCCGGAGCTCAGAGTCAAAAATCGGAGGGGAAAAAAAAAGCCAAACAATCTGGCCTTTGTCAAATCCAAGACGCCCCCTCGCGAGCTGCGGCCCCTCCGGCTCGGCGAGCGCGGCGCAGAGAGGGCAGCTCTTCGGCGCGGGCGGGCGGTGAGCTGACCCCCGGGGGCGTGCTGGTCACGAGGGGGTCTGGGACCAGGAGGGTCCCCGTGTGACGGAGGACAGGCGGTGTCCGAGCCAGCTGCAGACCCCAGCTGCTCCCTCGCTGCTGGGGGAGAATCGATCGGACCCCGAGCGTGCAGCCCTGTGTTGGCCTGTTAAAAGTCGCGCCGCTGTCCTGTATGTGTGTGTTAGGAAGAGAGCGAGAGAGAATTGATTCCACTAGCTTTTGACTGAGTTACTTAATGTAGCTCCTGGCCATTTCCACTTGACTCTCTCTCTCTCTGTGAAAGCATGCACATTCCTCCTTTGAAAGTTTACCGGGGTGAGCTTTGCTTTGTTAAAGATCTGGATTCACACATGAATTTATTTCCGGCTACAAACCCTCCTGGAACTGGGCAGCTGCATCTGGAGTGTCGGAGTTGGGTTAGATCGCCAGGGAGTGGCGTCGACACTCCCAGAACAGGGAGGAAGTGCCATTGTCTGAATGTGAATTGGGGGATTGACCCGTGTCTCCTGCCCGTTCCCTCATACAGGGCTTCAGCGAGTATACTGAGGGTTGTCTCGCGGTGAGGTTCCTGAGCCAGTGAGTGATCCGCCCCGGATGGGGGCCACTTATAGCAGCGACCCCAGAAGGGGCTGGGCGTTGCAGTTTTTAGTCTTGCATTGAGACTTCAGGGCAAGGCTCTCGGAGATTAGCGGTCTCAGGCGTTACCATTCTGGCCTGTTGGCAAGGTCACTAAGACAGCAGGGCAGGTCAGATCCAAGCAGGAGCGACTGGGCCGAGAAAAGTTTCCACTGCTGGTACCCGTAAGGGAAGAGAATGCGATGATTGTACAGTTGATGGTCCAGTTCTGGGTTTTGGTCCGGTCTCCGCCAAATTCAGGTTATACTCAGGGGGTTAATGTGTCCAGAGGCCCTGCGCTTGGCTAACATATTAAGACTTGGCCCCCTTTGCCGTGGGGCCACACCCTTTTTCACATGAGCCCAAACCCTTGGCATATGACCATACCTACAAGGAATCTTGTATCTATCTATCATAGCAAAAGGGCTCAGCCATTACATCACTGACAATCCCAGGTTCAGGCCTGGGCTCTGCCGGCTTTTCCAGGCAGCAGTCTGTCCTGTGCAAGAAAGCCACAGTCTTTTGTATTTGTGCCAGCCCAAATCAGTGAACGGCTGGCCTTCTCATCATGCTGGGTCTTCACAGTGGACAGCGGTTTACCTCTTGTGGTCTTAGCATGCCTCCTGAGTTCATTACTGTCGCCGGGCCTTGGGAAAGCTGCAGTTTACTGTACTAGGTAATAGGACACCAGGCGTCACTTGTGTAAGCCGCGATCCGAGAGGGCACTCCATCTGTGCTCAGTTGCCCTGATGTCTCACACCAGGAGAGTGCAGCTCCTGGTGAGGGCGACAATCCAGCTCTCTCTGCTGTTTGGTGTGCCGTGCCTGTCGAATGTAACTCAGCTGTCTGGGTATTGTGTGTCACGAGTAAAGATACAGAAGGTCCCGTTGCGAACGTTTTGTACAATTCAGGCGGCAGGTTCCCCTGCTCAGCAGGTTAACCAGCTGTCCTGAAATCTAGAGACCGGCTGCCAGCTGATATAAGATTTTCTATTTGGGTTGGCAGAGGGGTGGCAGCGAGCACCTACGGGGGTGGCATTATTAAATGATATTACGTAGGATGCACTACTGAAAGGTGTCCGGGTGTTCTGCTCTGCACCAGAGGCGCTGTGCCACCTGTATGACAGGAGTGAGCAGGATGGCACAAAGTTGATGCTCAAACCCCCCGTTATTTCTCCCCGGATTTTGTCATGTTTGGAGAGCTGCATAAAGAGCCTTTTAGATGAAGTACACTTAAAAACTCCTGATTCTCAATGCGACACGATGTCTCGGTGACGGTGTCTGTTTATCTGGCGATCCGACGTTTACAATATAAGCTCCGCCTGCCCTCTTCAGAAGGAATTTGTTTCTGATGTTCAGTTTCCTTTCATTGGTCAATGTAAGATGGTGTGGGATTTTGGGGGAGGCGGGGGGCTGCTGGGGTAGCAAAGCCGTATGTAGGGCAGGCAGCGGCTAGCTGCCCCCTCCTGCCCTGCTCCAGTCCGCGCGCGCCCTGGCTCGGCTTTCAGCTCCCCCAGTGAATAATGCACGAGCGTCAATTATGCATGCCCAGCCACAGCCTAGCCCCCCTCCCTCTCTGTTTCAGACTGGTCGGAGCTGCTCCTGCACAGCTGCTCACTACTGGGGGGGGGGTGCCCGTGTGCTTTTGTGGGGGTCCGCCAACTCAAATCTCAGAAAATAAAACCTCGTCTTTATCCCTTCTAGTGGGGGGGAGGGATACCCTCAATTAGGGGTTCCTGTTCTGACCAGAAGCATGTTTTTTTTTTTTTATTTGTAATGTCTTTAAAGCTGCAGCAGCAGAATGGAGAAGACCTCAATGGGTCTAATGAAGCCCTTAGCTGCACCAGTGTAGCCCTATCATCTTGAGCCCCTGGTGATTCCAAGAGACCTGCGGTATTCCTGGACTCCAAGGGCGATGAGTGGGGCTCCCGAGCCTCACTTATTTACTGGGGCAGGAGAAAAGCAGGGCTCTCACACTCTGATGGGTAGTGGAAGTGCCGTTTCTCTGTTCTCTGCACCCAACACCCCATCGATGGGCAGAAAGCTACTGGAGTCAAGAGGAGGGGGGGAAAAAGCAGAAATCCAATCCTGGCACGTCGGCCCTCTGGAAAGCCGGAGCGGTGGAGATCCTGAGCCGTCTCCGGGCGGGGAAGCGCGCTGGCGGCCGTCCCGCAGTGCGAGAGTCCCCCCCGCGCTGCGCGGCGGCTCTGGATTATTGATGCCCAGCGGGGGTCGGGTGACGGCGCTGGCGGAGCCAGCCAATCTCTCCCCTGGCGCCGGTCTCGACTCGCGCCGGGTTCAGATTCAAATTCCGAGAGCTTTATTGGCGTGAGCGGTGAAAGAGCAGATACAATTAGCACAACATCTACAGCCGTCTGCTGTGCAGACATCTTACGGGACATTTCCATCCCAACACGTATAACATGACTAAGTACATTAAATACAAAAAACATCAAACGCTGTTGAGAGACAGGCTCACTGTCTCCGTCTCTCTCTTTTTCTGTGCCTTTCTGTCTAATTCTCAAGTTCAAAGGTCATTGACGTGACCTATGAATCAAAGCAGAAACAATGAGAAACCTTCACTGGACCTTGACAGGCATCACATTAAACATTATTAGGCGGGGTGTTGCCTCACTGTGGGGCAGGCCGTGACGGGAGGTCACTGCTCCTGCTCTCTCGCTGCCTCGTGATCCTTTCCAGTGCCCAGGGGCACGGTCGTGTTGGCTCAGCAGGCGGGTCCCACCCGCTGGGCGCACGAGGAATTCTGTGCACCCCAGGGGAGCTCTGGGGGAGGCGAAACCCTGTCGCACCCCAGCAGGGCCAAATACCCCCTTTCAGAGCTTTACCGAAGGAAGCCTTCAGTGAGTTGGAACCAGGCAGGAGACGGAAGAGCCGTTGATTCATTTAAGACCCAAGCTTTCGTTCCTTATCCTGTAAAAGCGAAATTAAAAAAAGCAGAACTGCTAAGAATTTGGGCCACCGCAGCCTTCCTCAGGCTGTAATAGAGGTTCCACATGCCGTCATCTCTCTGATGCGTGTAGCCTCATCTCACTGCTCTGCCCACGTAATGGAACAGGGCCGTTGGGAAGACATCTTCCATTATTCCACTGTTGTTTTACCTTATTTTACTTGAGCCTTGCATTTGAACTGAACACAAGATAATGGTAACCCCTCCCCTTCCAGGTCTAGAGTTCGGAATTTGGGATTTGAAGGATTATCGGATCCAAAATAAGTCACAGGGGGGGACAATTCATGTAAACCGCCGGTGCCCTGCTGTTTAAATTAAACAGATCCAGCGGCCGTCTGCAGTGGGCGGCCTGGCAGCGCGAGATATCTCTACTTCAACAGCGTCCTAAAAGATCGCGTCTTCGGAGCCAGGATCTCCAGCCTGGATACTGTACCAAACACAGTCAGGGCCTGCAGTCTGTGGGTATGTTATTATCCATTATACAGAACGCTGCTTCTCGGTGACTGCGGTTGACACACTGGCTATTAGCTTTCTGTGATTTTAAAGAAAGAAACGCCTAAGACCAAAAAAAAACCTGAAAGCCGCACAGTGGGGGGAAAAACATCTACTCTCGTTCTTGCAGTGCCTTGCAATTTCTAACATCAGAGGGTTTGGAATTTGCTGGGCATCTGTTTTATCTGTCTGGAATGGCTTTGTCTGATCGGCCTCTCGTTCCTTTGTTCCTGATCTTGTCTATAAGCGACTAATGCGGTCTGGATTGCCAGTCTTAATGCATTTTTGAGACTTAATTTTTCTGCCACAGATTAGATTGCGGCAGCCCGTCGATGTCCTGCACATGAGGTAATTCATGCTAATACCGATTGCAGTCGCCCGAAGAGCTGATAATCCTGTGTTTTTGTTCTGTTGCAAAACACATAAGAAAATCTCGACCCTGCGCTGATCTTTAGCCCTGTAGACAGAGGTTGCAGATCTTGGGTTATGATCAGAAAAGTGACGAATGGATCACCAGACCCTACCAGATGTGCTCATTTTATAATGCGTTTATACACCTACAGGGTTTTAAAGGGAAAATTGGTGGGCAACAGTGGTTTGCACTACTGCCTCCCAGTGCTTGACCCTGGGTTTAATTCCAGTCCTGGGGTGCTGTCTACATGGAATATGTTCTCCACATGTTTACATGGGTTTTCTCCAGTTTCCTCCCACAGTGCAAAGACAGGCTGGTGGGTTAACTGTTCTCTGGGAAAACTGGCCCTGATGTGCGTCTGTGTCCGTGTATCTGCCCTGCGAAGGCCTGTCCAGGATATATCCTGCCTTGTGCCCATTGCTTTGATAGGTTCCGGCTGTCCTGCAACCCTAAAATGGATGAAGCAGTGGGAAAATGGATAGGTGGAACATCGTTTGTATAGATGTATTGTATTTATGAGGAGTAACGTATTTGAAATCGTTAAGATCACTTTATTGGCCATACGCAATTTCTTGCATTAGGAATTTGTCTTTTCTCAGACCCCAGCTTCTCTCCCTGTCTGTGTGTCTCATGGAAAGCAAGCTGGGGTATGAGAAAAGACAAATTCCTAATGCAAGAAATTGCATATGGCCAATAAAGTGATCTTAAAGATTTCAAATGCGTTACTCCTCATAAATACAGGAGTATAGATACAGGAGCTTGCTCTCCATGAGACACACAGACAGGGAGAGAAGCTGGGGGTCAGAGTGCAGGGTCAGCCCTTTATACAGCGCCCCTGGAGCAGCTGGGGTTCAGGGCCTTGCTCAGGGGCCCAATGGAGTAGGATTCCTCTGCCGGCCGTGGGATTTGAACCGGCAACCTTCCAGCCCCAGGCGCAGATCCCACCGTTCCGTGGCTTTATTTAAGATGCACAAGGGAAGGAGGGAGCTTGTTTGTGGTGTATGACGTTTTTTGTACTGTGTGGATCTGCAGGTCTGGATTATTGTGACCAGTTTTATTCCCTTGTGTTCATTGTCCATTGAAGTTATGGCTGCAAACAAGTCTTGGGCATTCCAACCTGGAACAGAAAATAAAAGAAATATGTTGCCATACAAATGTTTTCAAGATTGTATTGCACTCTGGTAACCTAGGGTAGGGCCTTGCTTTATGTGACAGACGTTTAGGGTTCAAGGCTGGGTCATTCCTCTGACCTTGACTGGGATTTTCCAAGCAGAGGCACACAATTGACAGAGCAGCCCCCTGGAGGTGGAGTTGGGATTCGTCGGTGGGATTGCGGGCATGTTGCGCCGTTGGCGAGAGACTTGTTGCCCCACCTTGGATGGCGTGGGGTAGGTCGTGGCCGTAGAGCTGCGCCTCTTGACAGAAAGCAAGCGCTGACTCCAGGTCAGGTGGGTTCATGTTAAAAAAAAATCAGTGCTTCCAGATTTAGGGGATGGGCTCAGGTGGCAGTTGGAACTGGGAGTTACAGTCGTTTCCTCCCGCTCTGTCACGTCACACAGCAGTGCATTGTGGGAGCAGGTCACAGTGCAGCCAGTAGTCCTGGCTTTCGGGTTCATTTCAGTGGCGTGAGTTAGGGTTCAGCTGTGATGCAGTGGGTAACCAGCCTGCTCTTACCAAGCATTCCAAAATAAAAGGCAAGCCCACCGAGTCAGTAAAATTCAGATCAGAACAGAACCATGACTGGATTAAGACAGCGTTTCTGCTCAGTTTCAAAACCCCTTTTCAGTGCAGCATGTGCTCAGACAGCAAGTGAAAGCCCTCATCAACACAGCGAACGATAGAGTTGGGGGAAATGTGCACGTTTTCCTGCTTCAGCTGGGAGGGCAGTCATCGCAGTGAGCCAGCGTTGATTGACAGCTAACCCTAATCGCTCCTGATCAGGGCTACAGAGCAGAAAGTTGGCAGAAGGGCAACGCTGGGCATTTTCGCACCAGCTGGGCCTTATCGCCCACTTGAATGCCCGGATCCCTGACCCCAGTCAGCAGAGAGCGAGGGGTGCCCGTGTCTCTACTGCTGTTTTCACACAGCCATACAGCACTGCTCCCCAAATCCAGATGGGATCAGATAGCGCTCAGCGCTGGCCTGTGTGTTCAGGGCTGGGGGAGGGATTGGGTTGCCATGAATCTTTCAGCAGGCCGTGTTGGGTAACATTGGCAGACGAAAGGGAAGTCAGGTCTTCTCCTGGGTCGGACATTTCGAATCAGCTTGGGGGGAGAAAAATGTACCGAAGCACTTTTTCTTTTTTGAGCTGAGGTCCTGCTACAAGGGCAGCCGGGGAAAAAATCATTTTAGAGTGCAAATTATCCAAGTTGGAACAAGGAGAGTTCCATAAATGGAGACGTATGGGCAGACGGATGCTGATATATACTGTAGATCAATAGACAAATGAATGTATAGATAAATTCTGATGGATGGCTGCTTTAGAGTGACTGTACAGAATAGGCTGATGGGTCACTGCTGTAATAGAAGCTGACCATTATTCTCAGACCTCTTTGTTGTCTTCGTCTCTGTCCAGTGTTCTAGCTAGTTGGTGTGTGGATGGATGTCCACCCCCTCCATTTTTTTTAAAGCTTTATCATGTGCTTTATTTTCCGATGTGAGTCTGGCTTCGCCTGGTTGCCCCCTGGGTCTGACCCCGTTGACATCGGCACTTCCCAAGTTCGGGAGAGTCCTGGCTGGCCGCGTCACGGCGTTGCCCAAGCCAACAGAAACGAATGTGGCCTCCGGTCGCGGGCTGGAACCAATTGATGTCGTGGTTAAACTCTTGAGTTCCACGATCAGCCGCGGGGCGTCCTGCTCCTGGCTTAGAGCAGTGTGGTGTTTCATCCAGGCGCGCGGGTGACCAAGGCTTTCAGCTGAACCCCAGTTCCAGTCGAGCCACAGACCACTTTCAAGACACTGATGGGACCCGCTCGGACAGGGATGGCGCGGGGGAGCCTGGACTGGGTCTAGCTCTGACGGTTAAACCGATTCCCTGGGTTCCTTTGAGAAACAGCCTTGATGAGAAGCGCAGATCAGTCATCTACTAGACTATCCATCAAGCTGTATCTCAGCGGCTCTATCGCCCTGTAGCCCACAACTGGCAGCCCACTGGAGCTCAGCAGGTGTGAGCCTGGTCAGTACCTGGATGGGAGACTCCTGGGAAAGCTAAGGCTGCTGCTGGAAGAGGTGTTAGTGGGGACAGTAGGGGGGCGCTCACCCTGCGGTCTGTGTGGGTCCTAATGCCCCAGTATAGAGACGGGGACACTATACTGTAAAAAGGCGCTGTCGTTTGGATAAGACATAAAACCGAGGTCCACAGTCATTAAAAATCCCAGGGAGTTTCTCAGAAAGAGTAGGGGTGTTACCCCAGTCCCCTAGCCGAATTATCCCCCTGGCCTTTACCCATCATGGCCTCCTAATAACCCCCATCTCTGAACTGGCTTCATCACTCTGCTCTCCTCCCCACTGAGAGCTGGTGTGTAGGGAGAGTACTGGCACATCATCCAGGTGGGGCTGCACACTGGTGGTGGTGGAGGGGATCCCCATTGCCTGTGGGGAGTGTCCAGAGAAGAGCTATAGAAGTGTAAGGAATTGTTTTTATTCTCTAGCCTGGAGTCTTTCGGAGGCTCTTGTGCTCTTAATCAGTCAACACCCTGCTGTACCGCCCTGCTCAGCCGCGTGTCCCACAGTGCTCCGCTGCCGCAGCAGTACGCGTGACGGAGGTGTTCTCCTCTGCCTTGTCTGCTCCCACAGCTTCCTGGAGGAGGTCACGGCAGCCAGCGGCTCCGGGTGGTCATCCGAGAGGCCGCACGGGTCGGGACGTCCTCCCAGCCGGCGCTGAATTCGGACCGGACGTCTCCACCCCGCCCTCCCCGCCCGCCGCCCGGGATGTTCCCGCGATCCCGAAGGCCCGAGTGACCGTCTCCTGGCGGAACGACGTCCCGGCTGGGCCAGTGGTGGGCGGCGGAGCGTGCTGTCGCCGTACCCCAGACATTCCCCTCCACAGCACACAGACCACCCCAGACGGGACCCTAGAAATGCCACGAGCTGTTTGTCCCAGATCTCGGTGATGTAAGATCTCGGTCAGCCTTCACCACCCTCCCTCTGGTGTTATCTGTGACGGCGTCCCTCCCAGATAACGTCTCCTAGCAGCATCTGATGCAATATCTAGCAAATAGGAAGTCGAGCACTACTGGTCCTTCGCTAATCACTGTTCTCTGTTTCTGCATACAGTTGTTGGGGGGTGTTTATATGAATGAGAACTTTTCTGGTGTTGGCCAACTAATAACTAATATTGTTGATCCAAGACGAGCACAAGCTCTTTGAGACTTTGAGACTTTGATTCCGTTTTGGCAAGGAGAGTTTTTTACGCGCCACACCAGATACCGCCCAAGGACTGATTAGGTCTGATCTGCTCCAGTCTGCCCCCCCTCTCCCCCTCTGTAGCGTGGGCACAGGCTGAAGTCGGGTTCGGATGCGTCCCCCCCCCCCCCCGGCTTCAAACCCCTCCTCCTGCAGACCTGCTGCCCGGGTTGGAGCAGCCAGTCGAAATCTTCCCTTTCTTGGAGGCCCTGCGATGCACTGGTCCCCCTCCCTGGGCACGTTCTCGGCCCCCCTTGCACCCTGGGCCCTGGGTCGCTGTGACCCTCCTGCTGGATGGGCAGAGGGAGGGGCGGACAGGACAGCGAGGTAGTTTGCTCTCTGCCTTTTGCCTCTCTGGGTCAGGTGAGGCGAAGGCGTGGCCTGAGTGAGAAGAGGCGCTTCATAGGGGGAGAGTGGCGAAGGGGGCGTGGCAAGGGGGCGTGGCTTCGAAGAACTGGCGGGAAGTCCAGTGCTGTGTTCCGCGAGTCCCAAGGGAAGAAAGTACTTGACCTGGGTGGGTTCCGGATGGCATCCAAGTCAGGCCGCGTGAGCAGCGAGGGTTCGCTGGTCAAACACCGCAGGCGGGGAGACTGGGATGGGAGTGTGTTTGTCGTTCCAGACCCGCAGTTTTCTTGGATCTCGTTCTCACAGTTTCTCGGCCAGCTGCATCTGAGTGGGGGGGGGTGCGAGATTCTTTTTTTCTCCCTCCAGGCCAACCCCCCCCCCGCCTGCTCCCTGGAACAGCAGTGCCCGCTGTCCAGGCCTGGGCTCCCAGTACTGCTCCCAGTGTGCGCTGGCATTCACTCCCAACTGAGCTCTCTGGCAGCTAAATCCTCCATTGAGCCAATGAGGGGATCAGAGGTTTGTCGCCAATTACGGTGGCTAAAAAGCTGCATTGTAGCCGTTTCTGAGCTCGGATCAAATGTAAGTTTCCTGAAATCTCGAGCGGTTTCAGAAGACGCAGTGGTTCTCGTGAATCTGACTGGTGGGAGCCTGCTGCGGGCTGTATCCGGAGAGGTCCGATGTGCTTTTCCTTGGCGGTTGGCCACGGCCGAGTACACCGCCCGCAGGAAGTTGGTTGTGCTCGGCAGCGGTCACTTGACGGCTCGGGCGGCCAGCTGTCCAGCGTGCTCACGGCCGGACCTGAAACCCTGCGGGCCGCCGTCTCTGGGAAAGGAAAGATACAGCTGGGAAGGAAAGCAGATCTGACACAGGTGCAGGTTTCAACACAGTGGAAGGATGAGGATGTGGGACCGTTTCGGAGGCGCGAACAGAGATACATGTTCCTGCTTTTCAGCTTTGTGTTCATCTGAGTGAAACACAACCAAGGCGTCAACACATTCACACCCACCTACAACACACACACACACGCATGTATATACACTATGTATACATTTATGTGTGTAGAACTGAAGGTTTTGTGCTTTGATTGCTGTGTGCAGTCGTTTGCTTCTGCATTGGATTTGGAATGTCGTCTTCATATGAGCATATGGCGAATGTGAATGATTTTTGTAAATAAACATACATCAAAAGTACAAGACATCTGAATCTTGATTGTACTCTAATATATTATGATAATGTATTAAGAAATAGTTCATATCGAGAGCTTTTGCTTTCTGGGACAGGGCGAACGTGCACAATTGTGAATGAATGAATTGTTCTGGTCAGGTCCGCACTAATCTCGACGAGAGCTGCGTCGCAACTCCTGCGGCTTCTCTGCAGAGCTGTTGGCGCTGTGGGGAGACTTGGGTTCCCACGCGTTGGCGCTGCCCGGAGATTGCAATCGCCCGTCTCCAGCACGGTCCCACCTGCAGATCTCCCCTCCGTGTAACCCTACCCGTTCGGCTCCGCCTGCCCCGTGGTGCCTGAGCTTTTCCCCTGGGCTGGGGCGGGACAGGCGAGTTGGGTTTGCCTGAAGTGAATGAGGCGGAGCGGGTGAGGGAGCGGCCGGCAGAGCCTAATACGCTTTTAAAACAACAAGTGGGTGTAAAAAAGCCATGAATATTTATTATATAAATGTCAATTTAATTAGCGTGGAGAATGAAAGAAGATGCGCTAGTTTCTGGTGTTCAGGCCCAGAAACTATTCGGAAAGCACCGCGACGAGGTTGAGGGATTTTGTGAGCGCAAAATCTTCGACAGCGCGGGCGGATGTCTTTTCTTAAAAGCTGTGTTTACCTACTCCCACCTTATTCCCCTTTCCATTCTTTTGGAAAAAAAAACAAACTTCCAGAAATACTTGGGAAATTAGACGGCTCTTGTGGAGCTCCAGCTGGTTTTTGTAGTCTCATTTCAGGTAACTCCGACGCCCGGTGCGGGTGCCTTTCCTAACGGGGGGTGGCTCCGCTTCACCCGGACACGAAGACACTCTCACCCCTGGGGGGTCACCTCGCTTGTGCTAGCCGGCACCGTGGGAGCCGCAGAGCTTTCTGGATGCGTTAGAACCACGTCTGCACCCAGGACGAGCGTTTCATCGATGCAATTAAGGTTTAACTGGACTCCCTTACCAGCTAGATTTCGGAATCCCACCCTGAGCTCCGGACCCAGAGGAGCTAGGAACTCCCGTAGCTATCAGATTTGGAATGATCTCTGGCAATATATTGTCTGGTTTGTTTGTTTTTCTGGTTCATTTCTCTCTTTTGGATACCCTCTCCCCATTATTTGCATTATTTAAACTACTGTTGCATTACAGAACCGTCCCTATTCGGGTCAGTCCTTGGTTCCGTCTCCAGATATCTGCAGGGTTTTCCAAATCAAGCCTGTGAAAGAATAATCGGGTTTGTTTGTTTTTTTTTTTTATCCACCTACTGGAAAGTACCATTGGTACAGAAAAAACAACCCCAGGGACACGTGTAATTTGCCCTGCGTGTATAATTGTTTTTATGACGGAGGTAAAACCGCGTCGCGCTTCACTTAGAGAGCAGGGATAGGGATCGGCAGACAGGCGGAATCCCAGAGGACTGAAATCCCTCTGCAGTCGGGCGCAGAGTCAGACGAGGACACAGCTGTCCAACTGTGAGGTTTTGTACCATCTGAGCTGGTTTTCTTTTGGGGGGATAAGCGACGTTACGTTCCTGGCTATGTCACACTTCAATAACTTCAGAAAGAAATCTGATTCTGTCAAGAATGTATATATCAACCCCCCCTCCAAATACAACGGGAATTGAAACACCAATGACTGTCGGAACAACCCTGAGCACTGTCACGTACAATTCTGGCCAGAACTCTCTTTCAGGCTAGTTAAAGAAATCCTATACACCTGCTAGTGACCCTGAGCGTAATTTAATTTAATTCATAGTCTAAAAACAATTCGTTTCCGCAAGATTTGCCCCTGGAGTCTAAGACTGCGCCTGTCATTTCGGGTGCTCTTCCACACGGCGTCACAAAAAGTTTTTTTGCCTTTTTATTTTTTTTATAATAATAACAACAAAAATACATATAATAACAAGACGTATAACATATCGGTAACATTATCAGGGCTACATACTATAATTTAATTACACTTTATGAAAAAAAGATTAAACAAAATAAGATGTTCTTTCATGTTCTCACATTTTGATATAGTTATTAAGTGTTATATTGTTCAAACATGGGATCTCTTCCCAGACCATTTCACTTTATGCATATAATAACGTGCGAGTATCATAATTCAGTCACTTACAAAGGATATTTTGATATTATTTTCAATGGGATAAAAATTTAACATAAAGTCTATTTCTTTAAAGGTAACGTCAATATTAGACTCCTTCTTTGTATACAGTAATTTTGCAAATCAATCCAGAATATCTTCACGACAGGACATGACCAAAATAAATAGTGTATGGTTTCGGGGCTACTTTCACAAAAGACACGCTTATCATCAATATTAATTAATTAATCGCTGCACAACAAGCGTCGCAGATAGTGACCCAGCGACCCCAAGCGCAGACGCGACCAATCGAATTAGGCGTTTTAAGAAAAAACACAATGTAAAGCGCTCAGAGGAGAAAACAAAG
The DNA here is from genome assembly GCF_040954835.1 of Lepisosteus oculatus. Lineage (NCBI taxonomy): Eukaryota > Metazoa > Chordata > Actinopteri > Semionotiformes > Lepisosteidae > Lepisosteus > Lepisosteus oculatus. The sequence goes on along the minus strand of NC_090722.1, from coordinate 3,821,257 downwards.
CGAGGACGATATAGAATCGATCCACACACACGTCTGGATTTTAAAAATTGAGTTTTTTTTTCTCCTTCTGTTTCTTTTTTCTTGAGATGTGAACAGATGGTCACTCTTTATGGTGCATGTTGTCCCTTTGGGGCTCAGAGGGGATTCCCCAAGACCGAGACAGGGACCGGTCCGTAGGGACTCCCCCCAAACAACATCCCACACCCCCTATAACACAAAGCCCCATCTTTACATTCTGAGCAATCACTGCTGTCCAGCAACAGCTCAGATACTGTAGCAGGCACCCCCCCACAGCTGGAGCTGCCCTGTCTGCAGAGGTACAGCTCCGAGCTGCACCAGTCTGGGGTGTCGGACAGCTTGTCCACACCCTTCACATCTGTCTGCCTGAGCCCCAGTGCCCTACATCGGCGATAAACCCCAGCCATCTGCCCCCATCTCCAGAAGCACCCCTCGCTGAGAGCTTGTCTCTAAATCTGAAATTAATCCGTTCATATCTCATCAGAGACACCGGTCCACTGCCTTTACATGGGGGGTGGGAGGCTGCTTTCAGAGCCAGCTGGATGGGGAAGGGGGAGAGACTATTACTGTTTGCAATAAGTAATGCTTATTAAATTCAGGTTATTGTCAAAATCAAGCCACGTCTTTGGATTCAAAGGGACTCATGACCCATGACATAGAGGGAGGAGGCATTGAAGACTGGAAAACAAATGACACGTCTTTGCACAAAGAGTGGTGGGAGTCTGGAACAAGCCATCGACAAAGGGCACCCAGTGGATTTCTTTGGAATGGACCAGAAGACACGAGTGGAACCTGGGCTCAAGTGGAGACCAGACCAGGACAGAGAGGAGACAGGTCTGAGCTGTCACACGCGCCGGGGCAGGGGGTGAGGTGGGAGGTGGTGGGGGGAGAGAATGGTTTGGACAAGAGTTTGACAGGCCCAAGAGCACACGATTTTATTTTTCCTGTTCTAAAGCTTTGTCACCCCTCCCACTCGACTCCAATGGGCCTGTGTTCTCGCTTGAAGCTCCAAGCCTGTTTCCTGACAAGGGGACTGTCAGTGTCAAGTGACCGTCTGCGTTTTGTAAAACAGGATGCTGATAAAAACACTCATGGTGCTGGTGATGCTGGTGGTGAGAGGCTGCTCCTATTTTTAGCAGCAGGCTGGGTTTCCAGGAACCGATGTGTACAGCGACTGGAGGCCAGGCAAACTAGCAGTGGGGTTCTTAGCATTCCGGTTCGAATGCACAGTCACGTCACGGTGATGCAAAGCCATAACAACATTGCGACACTGATCTAGAAACTGTCCCCGGTAAGATGTGAAAAATAATATTAAAAACTCCCCACCATACAAAGGGAAGATTGGCATATAATATTAAGCAAAAAAAGAAGTGCACTTTAGGCCTTTGTTTTCTTTGAAAATGTTTAGCACAGAGCCCTCAGAATAGCTCTCCAAACCGAGACTCAGAACCCTTTGACAGAACTCACTCTGGTTCTCCTGGGACAGAAGAGTCTGTGTGGTTCAGGTATTCAAAATCCTGCCCTTTCCAGTAGCTCAGGAAAGCCTCTCAGACAGTTACCTCGAGAACAAGGACCGGTGATGATGAAGGGTGTTTATGAGAGAAATCAGGAGGTGTGTGTCTCAGACTCATCTCCTTAACCTTACACAGGGCCGAAAGCCTTCTAAGGTAACTCCCCATAGCTTCCTTACATTAATGAGTATAAATGACAAGTCTGGTGTCTCTCCTGCCGGCTTCCTTATTATTCCTCCTACCACGAGAGTTCTGGAGAACAGTCGTGTTATTACTGTAACAGGGCTGTTACTGTGTTATTGAGTTTAAGTGCTGCTCCTTTAAATCTGTCCCTTCCAATACAACCACATCTGGTTCAAATTGTCCAAAATGTCCAGAAGGAGTGCAGTGGTCTTGCTTTGCAAAGGTGTTACTTCTCAGAATGCTGAGCTTCTCGTCTGACTCTCACGGTTGTGATCTGTCCATTATTATCACCCCAGGTTTTCTTTTTAAGCAAAGGCGATCTCAGTAATGTCAGTGCCTCTCTTTATTAGGCAGTAAACTGAGAACTTGGCACCCTGATCTGGTCGTGCTTTGTCCAGATTTAATGACTGGGACATTTTAATTGCACGAAAAGACAATTCGGCCTCCTCCTTTGCCTCCAATCAATGCCCTCTTTCTTTTAGGTGCTGCCGAATTGATCATTCCTAACAGGAAACTGTCTCTTGCAAACCTGAATTTGGCAACTTTCTCTGCCCCCTTCTTTGTTGGCGTAATCAGAGCTTTCTTTTTCTCCATCTCAACGGTACTGATTAACATCGATCGATCTGCACTCCGCTGGCCAAACGCTGAGGAGAGCCCGCTATCCGCTACTGCTGGGCCTCGGCCAATAGCAAGCCTGCCTTGAACGGGATGATTTTCCCACAAGGCTTTGCAGGATCACCTTCAGCCAAGGTGGGGAGGAAGGAAGACTGAGATTATCTCACTGCTTCAGATTCTAAATCTCACATGAGAGAGATTGAGGGAGACTGGGAGAGAAGTCCTGCTGCCAGTCAGGGAAGGTGAATTCTGTCTCGTGCTCACATCTCAAACTCAATCTTTTCTGCTTCACTACCAAGAGGATCTAGTCATTCAACTGGGGGGGGGGGGGGGGGGAGGGAGGTGGGGCAGGGGTTCCTAATATTTTGGCCAGCAAATGCATATCCTTATAATAAGGGAGATAATATTGTTGTCTTTTTTTTTGTGAGCTCCTCTCCTCTGTGACCTTTTCTGCTGGATCAGCTACTGCAACGCTTAATAAAACTCCAGCCTCAGCCAGTATATTAACCGTCTTCATTAAATGCCTGGATTTTTAACGTGTGCAAAGCCCCAGTGACCATCTTTGGGTTTATGTTTGTGCAAATGTTTGAAAATCAAGCCCAAAAATATCCAGAGAAATCAGACCTATACTAGGTCTAAGTATGTGAGCTGCATATTTACTGAAGACCTCTCTGTGGCGAAAAACATTTTCTCAGAACATGTAACGGAACATGTGCTGAAGTGTGATGACAACACGGGTTTGGAAAGGCGTCTTGGGCTTTTATTGCGAAACTGAAATGTCTTCGTAGCGTCTGGGGCAAGAAAACGCAGATAAGGAAGAGGGCGCAGAGAGAAGGAAGGGGAGATTCACGTGGGACGTCCCACACAACGCGCCAGGAGACAGGACAGAAAGGTCAGTGGTCTGCTGTCAGAGCTGAGTGACCACAGAGGGGTGGGAGGAGAATTTGCGGGGGTTGGGATATTGCATAATTACAGAAGGCTCGTATAATCACTGACTGTTGTGACCACCCCTTGCTCAGTAAAAGGGTGTTGATTTTGACTACCCAAAATCCAGTGCAATAGCTTACCTTTCTATAGGTTATGATGGTTAGGTTAGAATGCGAGAGGTTATGTTTTATTCCCACTGGTTATCAACCTGCTCATCTGGATCAAGTAATAGATAAATATATTTTATTTTCATCACGGATGTATCTTATTATCCCACTCACTGATGAGCCAACTCCTTCATTCATCTATTTCTGGAGTCTGAGGACGATTCAAATTTCAGGTGTATGTTTCTTAGTTGTTCGTTTTAAACGTATCGGTGTGCGATGGTTTTTCACCTCCTTGCAAAAGCATATTTCGCATCTGGGGCAATACAGGGAGGACGTAACTTTGCATCTGGAGCCCTGCCCTTTTCGCAACTTGTTTGAGTTTCTTGCTCCGTATCCAGCTCGGCGTGATCTGCTCGTGCTGTTTGTGGAGCTGCAGCAGGGCTTAGTCTTACTGCTGCTGTTGGCACCTCTGCTATGCAGCTGGATATACCTGATGATATGTACAGTATGAAGGGTCAGGGTCTGGGATGTGATTAGGAATATTGCCACCCTGGTGAATGATAATGGTGTCTTGTGGTCAGGTCCTACGAGATGGGGGGCCAGCAGGGCCATTTGGCCCCGGGCCTCACCTCACAGGGGGGCCTCACCTCACCCAAGGGTGCGTGGTCCCCTAATTTATCACTTTGGCTGTGTGTCTCGAATTTGGGAATAATTGACAGCTGGCACGCAGGTAGGAGGCAGCCAAAGGCTCCCAGAGGAAGTCCCATCCCCTAAATGGCTCTGAATGGCTGAAAATAAAATGAGTGACAGCGTGTTTCACCAATCAGGCCAGCTTTTGTGAGGCGGCCAGATTCACCATTCAATTCCAATAGCCAAGACCTTTCCAGTTTCCTCCAGGTGTTTACATGTCATTCTTGACATTCAAATATTTCTGTACCCCTCTCCCCAAACCATGAGGGGGGCCTCACAATGTGAAATGGCCCCCGGGCTTCATCTGAACTCTCAGAGGGCCTGCCTGTAGTGTAAAACAACATAAGAAGAATTACAGTCATGGAGATGCCATTTATCCCAGTTAGCCTGATAGGCAGTCAACTCCCTTTTAATCCAGTAATCTCACCCAGCTGTTTCCAGGGCATCGGCTTCAACACCATAGCTGGGCAGCTCGTTCCTCACTCCCTCGGTCCTCAAAAGAAAGATGTGTTTTTTCAGCAATCGGTGAAGGCCGTTCCTTTAAACCCCAGATTGCCTCCTGTTAAGCTCGTCTGGACAGACTCCAGAGCAGCTACGTGTCTTCTCTAACCTGGTGACCTGCAACCTTTTGTAATAGAGGGCTTCCTGTTTTCAGTTCAGCATTCACTTCCCTCTAACGGCCTTCACTCTGCTTCGCTCTTGTGGGGCAGGAGGCTCTGAAGTGATCATCTGAGCGCCGGTGAACTGGCAGTCAGGTGGTTTCTTGCTTTTTGTAGGTCTCAAATGAGCATTTCGGTCTAAGAAAGAGTCGGGGCTTCTGACTTTATGCTTCACACGCTAGACAGGACACAAACCCTAACTCACAGAGCACGCTGAAATAAGAGTGAAGCCAAATGTGTTTCTCCTGTTCTTTGTTATTTGTGGTTTTGTGGTGCATCTCTGTGTTGTGTTTTCCATGTGCTCACTTCCTTTTTAATCTCATTTTAGTTACTCTGTAGCACAGAGCTACATCTGGATGGTTCCAGTTTTTGTACCTGTTTTTCAATTGTTTTGGCTGTCTCTGTGGACACATTTTATATCTTGCTTGCGAAACACAATGTCAGGGGGCCTGGAGGTCAGTGCTACGGTTTCAGGGCTCCTGGCTCCTGGGTTTGGTTGTGGTTTGGAGTACCTTCTGTGCTGGCATGGTTTTCTCTGTGGGTTCTGGTTTGCTGATGTCTCTAATTCGTTCCTTCGAGATCTAATTGATCAGACAGTATCAGCTGTTTCTTGAAGGATCCCATGCCATCAGCTGCAACAGCACGACATGGCCGGCTCGTTCCATGCTCCCACCACCCTTTGTGTAAGGACGTGCCATTTGGTCTCAGTCTTAAGGGCACGCTCCCGTAGTTTACACCTGTGTGCTATGGCTCGTGCTTCACCATGATTGTGAAAAAAAATGCATCGGAGTGATTTTGCCATTGTGAACTGTTGGTTCGAGTTTATCCACCCATGTTTTGAACTGCTCCAGTTCAGGGTCGCGGGGGAGCTGGAGTGAATCTCAGCAAGCAGTGGGTGCACCGCAGGGTACACCCGGGATGGGACGCCAGTCCAGCACCAGGGCAAACACACGCACACAGTCACACCAGGACCCAGAAACCAATGAGCCTGCCAGCATGTCTGTGGTCTGTGGGAGGAAACCCATGCGAACATCAGGAAAACATACAAACTCCACAGAAAGAGCACCCCGTAGTCATCGTGCTGCCCTGATTCCAGATCAATAGTTAATGAACAGTCATTGTAAGACATTCCTTTAGAACCTAGACTGTGCCTGTCATATGCTCCTCCTGGGACTGATTCATGAGCAGTCATATCTTCTTTGTAATGCAATAGTCAAAGTGATATGCAGTATACCAAATGAGCTCTCATGAATGCATTGTACAAAATGCAGCGTAACTTCCTCTGATCTAAGCACGCTTTTAACTCTGCCAGTAGTCAGACCTCTGGTTGCTTTGTTGTTTTGCTTCCCCATGTTGTGCAGAAGAGGGAAGGGAAAATCTTTTTTACCTGACAGACCGCCTCGTTCAAGATAGAAACATGTCCTGTCACGGGTCTGTTGTTTTCACCTACTGAAAAGAGCCACGGTTTGGCTTCCTGTGAGTCACGTTCTGCCCTTCGCACTGAAGAAAGCACTCCCGCACTTGGGAGAGAGAGAGAGAGGAATACCCGATCTGGGATGGCTTTTCCCACCTTTTCCAACGAAGGAAAATAACCGTTTCCTCTCTAGTTTCACTGGAGATGCATGAGCAGCTCCGAAACGGTTGTCTTTATTAAGACCCCCAGACCACGGGGAGGTAGGGCTCAGCAGCAGGCTAGCTTCCAGGGGGCTGATGCATTAGAATCCGCCTGGGGTCTGCGCACTGTGCTCCTCTCGGGGCCTGGCTCATTCGGATATCGATTATGCCATTAACCCCCTCCCCCAGACGCCCCGACAAGCTAATCGCGTCTGAGTGCAACAACAACAACAACAACAACAACATCTAAAGGGGAGCACGCACGCAGGATGTGTTATTCTCTTAATGGACAAACATTTTCACTGAGTGCAAGCCAGACCGCAAAGGCCTTTAATAGCTTTTGATCCAGGATACTGTGCAGCTCGGCCTGTGTCCCTTTTCAGTGTGTCCCCTATTACGCCACCGCCAAACACAGACGCACACGCGCTCACACAAAACACAGGTCTAAGCTGAAGCACGCCCGGCTTTTGGCGAAACTCATGGTGCTACTGCCCAGTGCTGCCCCCGTCGATTACAGGAGAAAGGTTTGTTGGGCTCTCCCTCTCCCTGTCTGGAAAAGTCCAAAACCGTCTGTGTTGTCGCGAACACGGCGGGCGGGTGGAATGATCTGTGTTTATCCCTCTCAGACCCCGCGCAGAAATAGAACCGGTGTTCCACCGAAACGCCTTTCGTTTCTGAAAATAGCCCGGCGGCGCTGTTTGTTTCCTGGATTGAGCCACACAGAGGGTGAACCAGCAGCCCGGAAAACAGCCTTCACGCAGGCTGAGGCGCATATGCCCGCGGGCCGGGGCCAGCCAGATTAAAATGAGCACCCCAGACTTGTTCCCTTTTTTCCCCAACACACCTGGGCAATCCTTCTCTGGGACGTTTGTCCGTGCCTGGATCAGCACAGGGCTGGTTCAGTCCCACTCTTGGAGTTTTTTTTAGTCTCTTGAATTCCCAAAACAAGCAGAGCTAATAAAGGGGGGGGAGGTTAAATAATTAATTTAAGATGATAATAATAATATTAATAATGCTGTGCCCAAATGGAGTCCGCCCCTCTCTTGACAATTCCCAGTGATGACCAAATCCGCAAAGCTTCCCCCTATGTGTTTGTATAGCGCCTTTCATCCCAAAGGGCTTTACATATAGAAGGGGGACCACCATCACTCACCTCTGGATGCAGCTCCCCAAGCAGATGCCCCCCAGGAGAGCAGACCTGATGGTAAAAGTGAGACAGAGGAAAATGTCGGCTGTGGTTCTGATTGAGGGCAGTGGCAGGGCACAGCGGTCGGCTCTGCCGCCTGACGTCCTGTGGTTCGATTCCTGGGGTGCTGTCTGTGTGGAGTTTGCATGTTCTCTGCGGGCTGGCATGGGTTTCCTCCCACAGGCCAAAGACACGCTGGTGGGTTAACTGGCTTATCGGTCAGTTCTGCTCTGTGTGAGTGTGTGCGTCTGATACCCTTGTGATGGACTGGTGTCCTGCCCATGTAGTACCCTGCCTTGCGCCCGTTGCTTGCTGGGAAAGGCTCCGGCTCCCCTGTGACCCTGAATTGGATGAATCTGGGTAGAAAATGGATGGCGGGATTAGATTGAGCATATACCCAAGGTGAAGTGAATAAATCAGCTTTATTTGCCCAGTACATTCCATGTACAACAAATCTCTGTCCTCTGGTGTGCTTGCTGCTGCAAAGACATTCGACATGTTCCATAGACGCTCAAGACAACAGACATCTTTAAGACAGGGGACATTTCACTGGGAATGCTGGACGCACACAAGGACAGCCCTAGGAAAGAGGCTGATCAGATTCGAGGTGGTTCTGGGTTCGACGGACCGGTACTGTCTTCCTGACGGAGGTTTTTTGAAACAGGTGGTCACCTGGGTGGGGGAGGGTCATCAGCAATCTTGCCTGTCTCTGCTCTGGACTCCCGTACAGGCGGAGACGGGCAGGCCACAGGCAGGGACCTGCGCCGTTTGCCTCACCTCGCCAATCAGTCACAGAGGCCGGGCAGAAGTCCCTCAGTAATGGCTCTGTGAAACTGTATCAGAAATAGTGGAGAGACAACACCGTTTTTCAGCTGCAGCAAGAAAAAAGTACACGCTCTGCTGTGCTTTCTTCGTGATATCGGCGATATTCATTTCCCACTTAAGGGAATTCGAGATCACAAAGGGCTCCTTCACACTCACCGCCTCGTCATAGATTAACAGGGAGAGAGGGTCCGGGAAGCGCCTCCGGAAATCAACCACCACTTCCATGGTACTTTGTTGATTTCCTGTGCTTCAGGGCACTTTTATCAGGGCGATTTGTTCGTATCTTAATTTACCACAATCCTCTACCATGTTTTTACGCTACAGTGTTGTGCTTAGTGACCACAGTGTCACAGTGACGTCTTCAAAGTTTAGAGAGGTTTATTAGGAACCATAGTGGACAGAGTAAGAGAGTTTGCGTGAGGTGGAGGGGCGACAGTTGAGTGCCAGCTCAGGCATGCCAGGGCATGTATTTCAACACTTCAACGCGCCCAGTTAAGTTTAACAAACAGGATAGAGGCTGTAAAATACACAGCAACCACAAACCCTCTCTTCCAGCTCAGCTCGACCGCGATCGTCGCTGTTCGGATATGTGTGCGCGCAAAGATAGCGGGATAAAAATAAAACGAAACTTGACGCGATTTCTGAGACGTCTTCGTCCAACACACACACACTCTCCCCCCTGCTTCGTCCTCAGCCGTGTGTGACCACACACGCGTTTCCTCGGCTCCTGCGCCTCCGGAGCGCTCTGCCTTGCCGGTGACATCACGCGTTGACGTCGCCGAGCTATAGATGGAGCTGTGGAGCGCGGCAGCGGGAGACCCCGGCTGCGAGCGGCTTGTTGATATTCCCAATGACCTGCCTGCGCTTCCCAGAGAAGAGGGCAAAGCCGGGGAGCGTGGTGATGATCCGGCCTCCGCCAGCGTAACCGGAGACCCCCGGGGCGAGACTCGGAGAGCGCGGCGGCGCGGCGGCGGCGAGAGGAGAGAGGCGGAGGACTGGGGAGGCAACCGGAGGCTGTAGCTCCAGGCGAGGGGGAGAGCGACGAGCGAGATCGGGGAGGAGTGGTGGTGGTGGTGGTGGGGGGGGAGAACCCCCATAACACAGTTTCTGCTCCTGTGAGAGAACACCCCCCTTCCCCTTCTCTCTCCATCAGAGGAATCGCCGCTTACAAATAACACCCCGAGTCCGCGGGGTGGAAACTCCGGAGGCACCGCCGCCAGAGACGCACAGACCTCCAGAAATGAAGAAGAGCGCTTCGGCGAAGCGGGTGAGCTTCTCCTCCACACTGCCGTGCCCCGTTTCTCTTTCATCCCCATCCCCTCCGACGCTATGACCCCCGTTTTCCGAGTGTGTGTGTGTGTGAGTGAGGCGGTGTTGGGGGACAAATCCTGCAAAATGTGCGTGTGTGTGTGTGTTTGGGACGGACGGACGAAATGGTGATGTCAGCGAATTCTGTGGACGCGGCGAGGAAGGATCCTGGAGGAGTCCGAGCGTGTGCTACTTGATACGGGCTATTATCGTGACACATTGTCTGTGTCTGAACTGATCTGCGTGTCGGCGGGCATCTGACTGGAGATGCCGCCTTGGGTTTCAGCTTGCGGGGACGTGCCCAGTGTGCCCCGGCATTTCGCGTTTATTAAACCGACTTGGTCCACAGCGCTGAAGTGATGTTCCGCTGCCTGTAGTTTCCGAGCGGGATAGGCTGGGCTGGGGGGTGCTCCTCTCGCTGTGCGCTGAAGGGAGACACTGGGGGGGGGAGAGGGGGGTGTGGACGCGTTAATGGGGGGGGGTTTGCTGTGTCTGAGAGCCCCGGAAACACCGTAGCCCCCTCTTTCCCGTGGGTCTAATCCCGCACTCGTGAGAAGTGCGAGTGGCATTCCCCGCTCCAGGTCACGGGCACGGTTTTAATCAGAGGCGGCGAGGTGCCGGAGCCAGGAATCTCGCATCGTCTGCATGACAAAAGAACTGAGATGCCCGTGTCAACTCTGCCTTTTTGTCTTCGTCATGCGGGCTCCTTTGAATCTTAATGAGGGGCTCGGGTCTACTTCCGCGTCCGTCCGTCTGTCTGTCACTCAGGCGGTGGGCTGGCCAGCGAGTCGGCTAGTCCTCTCCGGGTGTCTCGGCGCAGTCCGGCCGCCCGTGGCTTCGCCTCTTCGCCTGCCAGCTGATTGTGTTTTGCGATGCAGGGGCCTCCGGACGCCAACCAGCCGCCCTCGCAGCCGGAGAAAATCGGCTGGATCCGCAAGTTCTGCGGCCGGGGGATCTTCCGGGAGATCTGGAGGAACCGTTACGTGGTGCTGAAAGGCGACCAGCTCTACATCTCCGAGAAAGAGGTAAAAAGTGTCTGTTTTACCTGTCATGACCCGTTTCGACCCGTCCAAGAGGCAATTAAAAAACAACAACAACAACAACACGTTTTGTAAACTGTTGTTGACCCGCGTGTTCGGAGACAGTCGGCTCTTTTCATATTCCAGTCATCAGGCTGTGTATTATTTGGCCCGCGGCAATACGGTTTTAAATTACTCCTTCAGATATAGATGCTTTGCTAGTTTAAAATGAGTTTCAGTGACTCAGAGGTCAGGCTGTGAAGAACGATCATCCGTTTTCTCTGAGTGAACCATGGTGGTTTGCGTTGAGTCTAACTGTTGTATAATTCTGGAAAGCCCTGTGTGGCAAACTCGAGCCAAAGGGCATCACAGCGCATACAGGACGGGTTAGAAATGAGTGCAGTGCGTTTGGACGCTATCTCTGTCGTAGAACCCATGTCCGGAATGGTAAAAGCTGCTATAGCTAAATTGCAATTTCCTACTCTTCCTGCGCCTTTACTACAGAAGACGTCTGGGAAAAAAACGGTGATGTTCAGAGCTCGTTCCTGGTGGGATTTTCACCCCCTAATCGGACGTTTAAGACCAAGAAGTCCCAAGTTTTCTAAGTTTTTGAGCTGCGTCCTTGTCATTGCACTTCTGCAGGTGCTAAGCAGCCCCTGTGTTAGAGTCTACAGACAGTCGCGACAGCTCGGCTGTGATGCTAACTAGCAGCCTGGCACCCCAGCAGTCCCCGTTCTGACCAGTTCCTGACCCAGCGCTTGGCACAACACCATCTGCCCGGGCCCCGGGAGAGAACGGACACTTCGGCACTTTGGGGGCCCCGTGGAGTTCAGGAAAGACGGGTGCAGACCGAGTCCGAGGAAAGGGAGTCATTGATCCGCGTTACGTGTGGGAGACCCGTGTGACAGCGGTGATGGTTTAGTGATTCCACGGCAGAACGGGCACCTGGGTGATCCAGGAACGCAGAAAAGGTGGAGGCGGGCTTTTGGGAGAATTGCACCTTGCAGATTCAGCTCTGGGAGTGCCAGCAGTTATTTTTATTTTCAGCTGTGCTGGCGATCAGAGCTCGAGTCAGTAAATTGTCAGCAATACTGAGGGCTTATGATGTCCATCAGCCAAACCCAAGCGTGCCCCCACTCGCCCAGCACGGGCCAACCATGCACTAACCCTGGGTGGGTTTTCATGTTCCCCTGTGTGCCGGAGCTGCAGGAGGAGAGGGCTGGGCGTCATCTCCGTAGCTAGCCCTGGATTCCTCTGGGGGAAACGGACTCTGCTGCCCCCCCACCCCCCCGAGCTAACTCCAGCCTGCCTGTGCAAAGAACCAGCTCCTCGTTTCTTGAATTCGTTGAATTTTAATTTGCTGTAACTGCTCCTCAGCACTGTCAGCAGGCCAGCCAAGGCTCACGATTAGGGCTGGCGCGGAGTTCACGTGTCAGGCCACTCTGCCCTTCAGTTTCAGTGAACACCGTTGCTCAGTTTAGCACCACAGTCTTTCAAAGGCTGCATTTTGGCTTCCTTTTGTAGGCATGAGTCATGCTCACAAGCAGTAGGATGGTCTTTTTGCAGTGCTGCCCTGCTTGTCTGTTGCCCTTTCTTTCGCGTTATGTGTACTTTTGGGCAAAACATCAGACATCCATCCATTTTCTAAACACTTTATCCGATTCAGGATCACAGGGTAGTTAGAGCCTATCCCAGCATGCAATGGGCGGAAGGCAGGCTACACCCCGGACGGGACGCCAGTCTATCTCAGGGCAGACACGGACACAAACACACAGACACGCTCACGCGAGGGCCAGTCCTCCCCGAAGCCGATTCATCTACCAGGATGTTTTAGGACTGTAGGTGAAAACCGCGGCACCTGGAGAACATGCAAACTCCATACAGACAGTACTCCAGACATTGAGCCCAGGGCCAGCAATGCTAACCACTGCGCCACTGTGCCACTCAGCAAAACCATCAAACAAGAATTAAGCGGCCCCCTAAACTAAAGAGGCCCTGCACACAGGTGAAGACACTCGATTTGATTCTGAGGAGTTCCTGGCCTCTTCAGTGTCTGGGGCCGCAGTGAGAGAACAGGACGCGCTGCTGAGGCCGGTCGTCTGAGGCCTGTGTCTCCTGGCGGCGTGTCGGCCACGCTGGGGCAGTTCCACTGCTCGAGGAAGTCAAGTTCGCGATTTAGTGGTGAGGAAACGTCTCTGTAGAGGCTAGCTCTAAACACCCCCCTTTCAGACCGCTACCAGACACAGCTGCTTTTTTGGGTGGGGTCTGTGCCTCAGCGAGGTGGAGCTCTTCAGAGCAAAACCCGGCCCTTCTTCCTGTCTCTCCGTCGTGTTTTCGAGCTGATAAAGCCTGTTGCTCATAAGGGGCTCGTGTGGAGCCTGTCCAGACTGAACAATTGAAACGGGCTCAATGACCCGATATTCCACCTTTCCTTCAACTGTTCACTGCCTGTGGTTTTTATCAAACCCCGATCAATACAAACGAGCTTCTTTTTGGGGGAGAAATCGGAGTGAATGTGAACCTGCCCACTTTTCGTTTGTGGTAGATCTGCTGGATGCCTGAGAATTGCAGGCCAGTGCGACTTCCTGGTAATTAGTTTTCCATTACTGATTTATTTTTGTAATGATCTTGGAGTCATGTTAATTAGTCTGGAAGCAAATATGCAGTATGGATGGAGATATGAAAGCTCTGTTGCAGTGGAAATGGCTCTGTTCCCACCAACATGTTTCTTGTGCTCCTGTTTGCACATTTTCTAGGTTGGCTTGCACGTGCAGGCTACAGAACCAGTTTTAAAACTTCTGTCCGAAACAAGCCCATCTGCTACTTCAAGCATAATAAATGGCATCTGATCTAGGGCCATTCATTTCTTATTCTGCTTTCGGTGGGGTAGGAAAGATATTCCAGCAAATGAGCTTGTGTCTCTTACGGTGCAGAGAGATCAAGGTCAGATCTGGAACTTGAGAGGAGACAAAGACCTGCAAACACCGTGAGGCCTCTGGGTCACTCCTGTGTCTTAGTTGGCTCTAGCACTTCAGTATTATGGTTGCATTGATGAGGCTTCCTCACAGCTCTAGTGTCATCCTGGTTTGTCTGGGATTTAGGCGTCTGTCTGTGGGGTGTCTGCATGTTCTCCTCGCCTTGTATGCGGCCTTATTCTTCTGGGGGCTCTGGTTTCTTAGAGACATGCTGGGCCAGAGTGGTTATCCTGAACCGCCTGGTAGCACTGCTGCCTCACAGCTCCGGAGACCTGACTTTGGTTTGGCCTCAGACGTCTGTCCGTGCGGAGTCTGCACGTTCTCACGTGGTGTGTTTCGGTTTCTCCTGTGGGCCCTGCTTTCCTTCCACTTCCCAAGCGCATCCTGGTCGGGACTGAGTGGTTATTGTGAAAAGTAACATGCAGCAGAAAACAGCAGGTCAACTTGGAGCTTCCTGAGGCTCGCTGTTGTCCTTCAGGAGAGTGTGGCAGAGAAGCACACAGCACAAAACCCCATTTCTTTTATTATTTAAAGTGCTTCCAAGATGGATTGACTCTGGCGACAGTCTGCGCTGTCTGACTTTGCTTGCTGGGAAATAATTTGGCGCCGAGAGCTAATTGGCGTGCCATCTGTATGCGGCCCATTCGAGTCACAGGGATCGAACTCGGCAGAATATTGAGTCTGTCATTATTTTACGTGCCAAGCCCAAGGACAAGAGAGGATGGTTTGTCTGTTTGTGTGGTTTCTCGCGTTTACTGAAAATACAGCATGGCACAGGAAAAACTCTCCTGTTACTCTGTTGTAAGACATTATAGAAAGGACAAGGGATTTTATATTCTATCGCCTGGAGGTCTCTAGAGCAGATTGCTATACTGATGAGCAGCAGAGCATTGTGCGACACCGATGTCCTTCCCCGGCGCACTTCCTCTCAGCCGGCTTTAGAAGGGTGTGTCCAGAAAGTCTCTGGAAGGTACATAAGGAGTGGTAGGGATAAAATATTTACTATCGAGGTCTACAAACCAGTCCATTTTTGGAGAGCAGTGGCATAGCTGTGTATTTACGGATATATCCCTTAGCACCTGTTGGCGGTTAGTCATTAAAGTTCTCTACAACAGAAAAATGTTACTTCTTCATAGGAGCACATAGGTGAGGTTACAAGGGCACTGGGAAATGAGGAAGAAGAACGCGGGTGAGCTCCTCTGTCCCAGATTTAAACCACGTTCCAGAGCAGACGGCTCTCAGCTGCTGGGGAAAATGGCAGACAAGCCGGTGATCCTCGACTGTCTTTCATTTCCGCCAGCCGAGCCTTCAGAAACCCACAGAGAAGTTCTGACGCAGTGCCCCGACTCTCTCAGGCACATGGAGGGCGTGCAGCAGGGCCTTACGTCAAAGAAGGTCAGGTGGTCTCCTGCACGCTCAGACGCATGATAGGGGACAATCCAGGCTTAACCTGTGATTAGCCTGCGCTTACCTTGCGGTGCTGAGCTCCAAGGTGTCCTCGGGGCGAGATTTACTGGTGGCGGCGGCCTGTCCGAGTTCTTAGCTGAGATGTTTCCTGAAACGTTGCAACTCTTCTGGGCCTCTCTGTGATGCTCTTTCAAGGTAAAACTAGGAGACCGTGGTCTTAAACTCGAGGCGGCATCCCCATAATCGGTTTTGCCGGAAATCCCCAACCTGTTTGTAAAAAACACCATCCAGAGGGCAGGAAAGCCAGAGGCAAGACTGGGGCTCTTCAGTCGTCATAAATACACTCCTTAGAGGAAGCACAGCTGTTTGAGAGAGTTTTAATTGTAGAAATAAGATATTATAGAAAATGATGATTGTCGTCCCGTGCTGGGGTCTTGGGTTCAATTCCAGACCCGGGGCACTGTCTGTGTGGAGTTTGCATGTTCTCACTGTGCTTGTGTGAGTTTTCTCCAGGTGCTTCCATTTGCTCCCACTGTCCTGGTGGGTTAATTGGCTTCTGGAAGAATTGTCCCTGGTGTGAGTGTGTGTGTGTGTCTGTGTCCGTTTGCGTGGACTGGTGTCCTGTCCAGATTGTACCCTGCCTTGCGCCCGTTGCTTGCTGGGATAGGCTCCAGCTCCCCGGCAACCCTGAACTGAAAGAAGCAGTTCGAAAATGAATGACTGATGGTTTTCTTTTTGCATTAGGATAAACAAATATAACCTTAGAGCTGGAAAGAGGAGACACTTCTTTGCATAAAGAATCAGGTATCAGAGGCTAAACTGCCCAGCAGTGTCAGTGTTGCTCTGGAAGAAATAGCCTTAATGGTGACCTGTAGCACAGACAGGTTATAGGAACTAAGTGATGCAGGTATTGAAAAACCATGCTGTTGACCCTCAGCCCAGAGGATCAGAAAAATGTGGACCATCAGGACATTGCCGTAAGAGGGAGTGCGATTACGTCTGGGAATGGGAGGCATGTCTTTACACAGAGAGTGGCAAGGGTGTGAAACAATTTGGCTTTGACGTTGTTCAAGTCAGTTCCCCGCAGGTCCTTCAAGTACTGGCTAGAAACAACACAATGAGTAAGAAGGTACAAGGAAGTCCACCTGCCTTTTATGGGAAAGCGTGCACCAAACGATCTGGTCTGATCGGGTTTGAACCATGTGGTTTTGCTGGGACCAGTGGTGAGGAAATATCTGGGGGAGTAGGGACAGTTCCCTATTTTGTTTATCTTTTTGCTTTTCTTTTTGCCAAATAAGGACGGGCCCGCACTGCATGCAGTGATATTAAAAGAATCTTTGCCTCTGTTCCTCTTTCAGCGCATGAGCGCGTTTATGGCTATCGGAAATAACAGTGTGGTTGAGAGAAATTGTCAGACCAGTCATTTTTTTGCATGACTTATTTCCTTTGTTCAACAAGCTTTAACCTTAAAAAGGCAGAAGCCCTATTTTTTATAGGTATCGAAATGATGTTTTAAGAGACGAGAGGCTTTTGATCAGTGTTTTAACTTAGCAGGTTTTGCAAGTATTTTTCAGTTTGGTTTGAGACTCATTTAAGACCTACAGTATAAACACACCTGATCTGACTTCTTGTCGAACTAATTAACTCAATTAAGTATTGAGATCAGATGTGCCTTAAAAACCAAAGTATCCTGCTGCCCTCGAGGGCTTGACTTTCTCATCTCTGATCTAACACATTGCAAGCGCGTCTCACCTGTTGGACATGTACGTTGTAATGCCAGGACTCAACACCCCCACACAAATTGTGTGCTTGCAGGTCTTCAGTGCGGAGCTTTGCAGGGCCTTTCAGTCATACGTGAATATGGCACAGCAGCGCTACCAAGTGGCTCTTGTCTGTGCTTGTCTCTGTGTCCAGTCAGAGACGTTTTGGCACAGTCCCTCTATGTCAGCTATGGATATTGGACCTGATCAGTGCACTGCTACTGATCTCTGCTCTTCCTTCTTGCGCTCGAGTGGTTTGTGGGTGACGCCTGCGTCCATGAGTGTTTACAAAGCGCGTGCCTGTTATTGGAGAGCACAGCTACAGGCACAGCAAATTCAGAGGTCTGGGTGTGCATCTGATCAGACTTCACCGAGTGAGTTTTCAATCTGAGCTGCTTCTGCTGTGCTGCTTCAGTTAACCCAACTACACAGCACAGAGAAGCCATGCAACCTGCCATTTTTTCAACCGCTTGGTTCAGATCAGATTGACACGCAAAGGGCACATGGCAGGGTACACTCTGGACAGGACGCCAGTCCATCGCAGGGCAGACAGACAGAGACTCACACACTCACACCAGGGCCAAGTTTCCCAGAAGCCAATGACTTGCCAGCTTGCCTTTGGACTGTGTGAGCAAACCGGAGCAGCTGGACGAAACCTATGGGAACATGGGGGAGAACATGCAAACTCCACCCAGACAGCACCTCCACCCAGGCAGCGATGCTGATCACTGCACTGCGGTGCCACCCACAGCAGACAAGCACATGTAAAAATATACCAGCCCAGTCAAGGGGCCCTTTCCTGTCATCAGCCTACGTCGAGAAAGCAACACTGAAAAAACGAACCCCGTTATAAGCTCGTTTGCAAAGGCAGATGATGAGAGGCTGCGCGCGTGTGTGCAGGTTAAAAAAAGCCAGGTGACTCATCTCCATCAGAAGCTCAGCTACGATGGCTCGTATTAATTTCCTCAGAGCGCGGGGCTTTTATGTTCATAGCGCAAAGCCACTCCTATTGGTGTCGGGAGCTCCATGTGAACAGAGCTGTACGCCTAGACTCCTGTTGTAGTTGGTAACCATTTTTTTACCCTGAATCAGTCCTACAGACTGCTCGCCATCATTACCTCTGTGCTGCACCTGAGATTTCCAGCAGTGGAAATATGGTTTTGGCCAGTCAAGTATTTAAACTTCTTCTTTACCGGAGGGCTGGGATAGTCACCCGATCTGTTCCCTCACTAAACCCTTAAGTAGAGCATGCTGGCTTCTGAGGCCAGTTCTCTGATAACCTCATGCGCGTTTGTCTTGTTAATGCATTTCTCAGCCTATCAGGAGTGTCTCCATAGTGCCTAGTGTGTTTTAACCCCATATCTGACTCTACGCATCCAGCTGCCCTGTTGCACCAGGATAATTCATATTAATAACTCTACAGTGCTGCAGCGTTATTAATAATTGGATCCTGATTTACCCTTTTGATTAGGGACAGTGATTCCCAACCCTGGTGCTGCAGGAAATGGTTTCTGCTGGGTTTCATTTCAGCTGAGCTCTACATCTCCAGCGCTGATTAATGACTTCACCAATCTGCTTGCTTGTTTAGACATTTAACTCCCTACTTCAAGAGTACTGTTTCTGCCAACTTCGCCAAACAGACCTTTACACAGGCTGCGCTCAGCTTGCTTCCTGTTGTTTCCGACTCGACAGCCCTTACTAGCTGATCAGCTGATGGTGAACGGACAGGTGGGAGTGGCCTGTAAAAGACACGCCCCCGATGGGAGGGTCCCAGTATCAGAGGGCCAATAGGTGACATATCAGGCAGCACACTCAAAAGAGGGCAGCTCTGAAACTTGGAAATGGGTACAGGTTTGTTACACATTACAAATAATAATAATAATTGCTCACACTTATAAAACGCTTTTCTGGACACTCCACTCAAAGCGCTTTACAGGTCATGGGGATCCCCTCCACCACCACCAATGTGCAGCCCCACCTGGATGATGCGACAGCAGCCATAGTGCGCCAGTACACTCCCCACACACCAGCTCTCAGTGGGGAGGAGAGCAGAGTGATGAAGCCAATTCATAGATGGGGATTATTAGGAGGCCATGATTAGTAAGGGCCAATGTGAAACTTAGCCAGGACGCCGGGGTTACACCCCTACTCTTTTCGAGAAACGCCCTGGGATTTTAATGACCACAGAGAGTCAGGACCTCGGTTTTACATCTCATCCGAAGGACGGCACCTGTTTACAGTATAGTGTCCCCCTCACTATACTGGGGCATTGGGACCCACGTGGACCGCAGGGTGAGCGCCCCCTGCTGGCCCATTAACACCTCTTCCAGCAGCAGCCTCAGCTTTTTCCCAGAAGTCTCCCATCCAGGTACTGACCAGTCTCACACCTGCTGAGCTTCAGTGGGTTACCAGTTGTGAGTTGCAGGGTGATATGGCTGTTGGCCATTTGACCTTTTAAGAGCTAAAAACAAATTTACAAATCTGCCCCAATTTTAAAAGTGAAATCAGTCACCCTGTCAACAAGAACTTGGCTGGGATGAAAACCAGCAGACACAGTGCTCCTACAGGACTGGGACCAGAGCCACTGATCCAGAACTCTAACTGGGATGAACACTAGTGTGCTGTTTCTCCAAGAACTACTTGATACTGTGCTTTAATTTCAAATCTCCTGACCTGTGGGAGGTCCCATATGAGCATAACAAAGCATGTGACCACGATTCAAATTAAATTAGGCAGGGAATCCATAAATGTGAAGGTCTGAAGAAAAACAAGCTCCAAGCAGGTTCAGGTTTAGGAGAAGCTTTTCTTTCGTGCATGATGTGCCCCTTTTCAAAACCTAGTAACTTGTGAGATTTCTGACAAAAAAACAGCTATAATTTAGTTACAAATTAAAAACAAAACATGTTCCACTTGAGCATCACCTTCCTCTTTGGAGTCCCAGAGTTCTCAGAGAGAGAGAGAGAGAGAGAGAGGAGTGCCCGTGGTGACCTTTGACCCTAATTCTTCTCAAGACGGTTTTGAACGTATTTAATGGTGCTCTAAAAACTCCATGGCTAAAAATCACTCCTCAATTTGCGTGCGAGTCCGAGACGATGCAGTGCCGTTCCTCGTGTGAGCCGAAGCCGGAACGATTATTGTGCGAGTCAGGTGAGCGGATGTTTAAAAAGAGGCAAAGCGGAGGGGGGAAAGGTGAAAGGTCAGGGGGCTGGGAGGAAGTCTGGGGCTGGGTTTGTGCACAAACACCAGTCTTGCTGATGGGGAATCCTAGATGTCTTAGTCTTGTTTAAGGGGTGGATAGTGGCCAGGAACAGAGCTTACAAAGGGTCCAGGTCTGTCTGCTCGCTTTCTGGGAGAAGCGGGCTCTGGAGTTTGTGGAAGACTGGGCGGATTGCGAATGTCCGCCCTGCGGAAATGCCGCTGAATTTGAAAACTCTGGAAAAGGAAATGCCTCTTGGGCGACTTGCGCCTGCGCAGGAGTAGTCATTTCACCGTGACCTCCAATTCTGGTTTTTGGAGATATTCTCCCCATCCGCAGTGCTGGGGTTGGCAGGGGATTCCTGAAATAATCTGCCATCCCCTTGAGGAATATGAAGTCAATGAGCTTTAATTGGCGACACGTTTTCCAGCACAGGTGAATCCCAGTAGGATTGCTGCCTTGATGTAGGACACGACTCTCTTGCACTTGGGAGCTGTATTTTGGGGTTCGTAGGCCCTGGGCACTTTCACTCCGAAACGTGCAAAACTGGCCAACTGACGTGACGCCCTGTAAACTATTCCAGTGCTAAACCCCCTGATTGACGGAGCGAGTCGAGCCACCATCACTTCCATACTGCTAGTGTCTAGAGCAGCGTCTGATTATTGATCTGGAGCACCTCGAGCCGATCGCCAACGTGTTGTTTCAGTCAGTAGTGTTTCCCTCCTTCGGAGGCCCTAGGCACTGTGCCTGCAGTGCCTCATGGGAAATCCGGCACTGGCTGTAACACAGGATAGAGACCCACAGCTCTTCTTCCGAAGCAATGATTAGTAAGGCACACCAGCTACATTTGCAGCTCATTGATAACCCCTTTGAACATGCATTCTCAAAGCTCTGAAGACCCTCCACCCCCTGGGCCAGCTCAACACGGGCTGGGGGGGCAGTTTCTTTCCTCCTTGAGTGTGCTACAGGGCCACAGAGCAGTTAAAAACACAGCCGAGATCATCCAGGGGGTAACAGGTGGAGCCCACCACCACTCTCAAAGAGGTGTCTGAGCATCACAAGCAATATCTATCTTTGAACCCCAGGAAGGGCCTGACATTGACGATTAGGCAGAGTGCTAATGACTGTACCACAAGTGAGCACTAGATCCTAGATCCTGGGCGTCCTTCAGGAGTACACATGCTTACAGATGAACATGAAGATGCCCTATCCAAAGTTACTCTCTGTTGCCTCACAGCCTGAATTTAAGAATTAAGAAATTAAGCATAATGCGCTGTATGCTTCTATGTGTGGGTGTCCGGGTAGGTGCATTGAATTATGGGATGGCCTGATCAATTAGCTGCTAGCAACCTAATAAAAGCTGGATGGGCTCGTCTGTGACCTCTGCTGCACGACTGCTTTGCATTTTTTTCGGAGAGCCGAGCGTGGCTGATGTCATATATATTTTTGTATACAGCCATGTCCTTACCGTATATGACTTTGGAAAGGGTGGGGAGAATTTGTGTAGGCGCTGTAACTCCGTTGTGAGGTCAGAGCATTGCATGCGGCCTTTGATTTTGACAAGGATACCTCCGCAAGTTCCCTGCTTGTTTTCCCCCAGCGTCTCATGTCTCGTGATTTGCATAGGGTGCAGAGAATCAAGGGTCTGGATTGGTTGGAGCTCGCCAGGCTAAAACAAAGGCTATCAGTCCCTGTAACCGAATCTGCACGGCTCTGCACAGAAGCCAGCCTGCTTTTTTGTATTTGAAAATGCAGGGAAAACACTCTTGAAAATGATTAATGAAGTCTCCACTGTGGATGAAACACAGCAAGCCAGTCTGGAGGGCGTCGAGAGGGAGGGTTCAGACATTCTCTTGCTATTACCATTAGGTCTGTTCCAGCTGATGTCAAATAGCCAGTGTCGTATAGATACTAGCAACTAGCAAATGTGTTCTGCATTTTTATGAAAGGATGATTGCAAGGTGCCACAGAGAGGCAGTGGTTTTTGGGGGAGAGATGATTTATTTCTTATCAGGAAAAGAAATGGATCTGTCAGATGTTCCATCCAGACCCATGAAATGCTTTGTAAAACGTAATCAACAGAGGTCACCAAGTTTCGGATGGTCAGATTGCTCCATCTTCACCGAGACAGGACAGGACGTGACTGTACAATTTGCCTGAAATGGAAAGAAATGATTGTGTACGTTAAGCAATTCCCCTTTGCCCAGACGAATATGATCTGTCATCGAATATGAATTGTAATCGCTTAACAACTTAACTGTGCTATGTTTAACAGAGAAAACTGATCAGCTGTTCAGTGTTCCTGCCCTTGATCTGACTGTGTCAACAGCTGATCAGTGTTAGTGATCTATTCAGAAGAGTCACTGCTAATTACATCTTATACCTAAATTAAACAGCCACTGTATGAGCCACTGTATGTATCTACGCCGCAAAAACAAAAGAATATTCACAATAAAAACATTTTTTGCTATTGGGTAATTGTCCAGTTCAACGAATGTCTGATCCCAACTGTAAAAGTTAATGTAATTCAGCTTGAGGCCAAAATTAAAATTCCCCCCTGTCTCTGAGTGTCCTGGTCACTGTAACACGTGTTTGTAAGCAGACAGATGCCCTTTAGTCTACTGAGATCAGATTGAATCAGTACTTGTTCAGGGGTCACAAGGGGAAGCTACGTAGACGTGCATTTCAAGCTCAGAACGGGGAGGGGGGGGTGCTCATCTTTACACAAAGGGTGGTGGGGGCATGGAACAAGCTACCCAGATGGTAGGCTGGCTTCTTTGAACAAACTGCTGGATGAGATTTTTGGATCAAGCAACTGCGAAACAGGCTAGGTGGTCTTGAGTGAGTTCCCCTGGGTTGTAAACGTTTATGTGGTGCTGAAGCAGTTAGTACTCTTACTCCCAATTTCAAGAAAACCCTGCCGAACGGCCTATTCTGAACCCAGGGAAACCTCAAAACCTCTGCTTTCTTTAAAGAAGCAGGGGCACGACAGACCTGGCTCTCAGTTTATCTCGTTCCAGTTCCTGCTTCTCGACCTCGAGGTACATTGGGGGTTTCAGATTGCTGCTGCCCCACAGCTGCCTCCCGGTCAGAGAGGTTTGGCCCCCGGAGAGGGGGCGCTCAGAGCAGGCGGGGGTGGGCACGAGGGCGTGCGTGGGGGGGGCGTGCCTGGTGGCGCCGCGCGGGCAGCTGGCTCTCTGCCGCCGCAGGGGAGTTCCTGATCCGGGGGGGAGGTTGGCGTGTGGTACCCCCAGCCGCCACAGGTCTGCGAGCAGCACAAGGCCCGCGTGGAAAACTGCGCCAAACCGCAGCCGGCTATTTAAAGACGCGTGCCGAACGAGAGCAGGGCCCCACGCTGCCGCATTGGACATTGCAAAAGTGTGAGACTCTCACCCCCCGCCCTGATTTTTACTTTGTATTTTTGGGAGCGCTGAGACGTGCAGAGCCAATCAGGCCAGATGGCTTTGTTTTGCCTCTTAAAAAGGTGACTCTTGTCCCTGTTTCTGTCTGTTCCTGGGTATGTTGGTACGTTCCTGTTTTTTGGTCGGATGAGATCTTCGTGGCTTTTACCCGTCCGCAGTTCTCTCCCAGCACGGCCAGAAGCGACGCTCAGTTCCTGTTTTATTTTCACCACTTTTAACCTCCACAGCACTGCCTCTCAGTAGAGAGCGTGTTGTCCAGCAGACACGGGCTGCCGTGTGGATTCCGAAAGTCTCCTGGATTCTTTGCCGGCTTGTTTCGCTCGACGAGATCAGGCGCTGCAGGGGACCCTGTGCAGATGAAAAGCCGGTCTGTTTCGCTAACCGGACGACCTGCCGTAACTTCAGGGTCCGTGAGGTGTGGCAGATCTGTTAAGAGAGCGTCAAGTAAATTGGAGATCTGAGCAGAAACCCGCAGTGTGTTGCAGAAGACAAGGAAACGAGTCGCATAACAGCTATCGCCTGTAAAATCTTTCTCTTTCACAAAGCATCAGAATAACTCAGAACCCTAACGGATCTTTAGGTTGTAATGGATCTGCTACTAGTACCAGTAATCTTGAACCCTTTAAGTCATCGGTTTCTAAAGGCCAGGACCAATTTAACTATAAACAATTAATGAAACAGGTTGTGTGCTGGAGTAAGTCATTTAGAGATCATTTGGAACAGAAATCAGAACATCCTTAAGCCCTCAAGTACCACTGCTTCCTTCATTGCTCAGTAGACCAGTTGCTTAAACTGGTCTTTCTGGTTTTCAAATAACAGAAGATTTAGGGCAACCTGTAAGAATATGGGTCCCATTAGAAATGACCCCTCGGCCTAACAGAGGCTTCGTCACCTAATTGACGATCAGCAGCTTCAGTTGCTGTTTGGTTGTGCTGCTCTCTAAAAGGCAGTCGTTTCCTGGTGCTTTCGGTCCAGAGAAGAGTGACCAGCTTAAGGGCTTAAGGGATTGTCCAGCACTGACAGTGAAGGAACAGAGTCTCTTCAGTCTTGAACAGAGAAGACTAGAAACTGATACGTTTACGAGGTCATTGACAGTATCCCAGGAAAGGGAGACAGACTCAGGGTGTGAAGTGCTTTGTGTAGCCAGAGCCTGGCCAGCTGCTGTGTTCCCTGTGGTGTCCGAACTGGTCTCAGGGAGAGCAGCTGCAGGCCTGGCTCCAGCTCTGGCGTGGGAAGCCTTTCCAGGAAACCCTCTGCACTCCTGCAGAAGGCCAAGGCAGCTGTCCTGCGGCTTCCTGCTCTACCCACGGGCCCTGACAGGAAGTGGCAGTGTCTGTGACAGGAGGGGGCGGGAGGGGCTCTGAACACTGGGGCAGCACTGGAGCAGGAGGGGCTCTGAACACTGGGGCAGCACTGGGGCAGGAGGGGCTCTGAACACTGGGGCAGCACTGGAGCAGGAGGGGCTCTGAACACTGGGGCAGGAGGGGCTCTGAACACTGGGGCAGCACTGGGGCAGGAGGGGCTCTGAACACTGGGGCAGGAGGGGCTCTGAACACTGGGGCAGCACTGGGGCAGGAGGGGCTCTGAACCCTGGGGCAGCACTGGGGCAGGAGGGGCTCTGAACACTGGGGCAGCACTGGAGCAGGAGGGGCTCTGAACACTGGGGCAGGAGGGGCTCTGAACCCTGGGGCAGCACTGGAGCAGGAGGGGCTCTAAACCCTGGGGCAGCACTGGGGCAGGAGGGGCTCTGAACACTGGGGCAGCACTGGGGCAGGAGGGGCTCTGAGACTGGGGCAAGAGGGGCTCTGAGACTGGGGCAGCACTGGGGCAGGAGGGGCTCTGAGACTGGGGCAGGAGGGGCCCTGAGACTGGGGCAGCACTGGGGCAGGAGACTGGGGCAGCACTGGGGTAGGAGGGGCCCTGAGACTGGGGCAGCACTGGGGTAGGAGGGGCCCTGAGACTGGACTTTTCACCAAGGCGATGAATGGTGTGGGGTTTAGCTCGATCTCCAGAGGCCTGGCCTTGTCGCAAAATTTCCAATGGAAGTTTTGAGCTCCTGGGAATTTTTAGGCTCTCCTCGTTCTTCGGCAGGTCCGTCCCATGACGTGAGGTCTGTCCTAAAGAGCCTCGTTCAGACAGAGCTCGGAATCGCCGTCAGTGGAGAAGTTTAGTGGTTCCTTTGCTCTACGGTAGCTACACAGTCCCGGGCACAGCTTCTCCTTTCCTGTTCCACTACGCCAGCAGAGAGGAAGGACGCGTAACTGTACAGGAAGTGCTGCTGTTTCCTTTTGTCTGCTGGTTGACGTGCTCAGAGCTTGTCCCGGTGGGCTCCGACCTCTGAATTGAAAGCGCAGAGGCAGCTGTGCCTCCGGAGGGGAAAACCGGGTTTGACTCCACCTTGGCCCCGGTGATGACACCGCGTGATGTCGGGACGGTATAGCTGTATTCTCGGGGGGACCCGATTAAAAACTCCCCCTCCCCCCACCCCGCCTCATGCCCCCCCCGATGTGCTGCCTCTACAATCTCACAGCTTGCACCCCGCTCGGGGATCAGTTACATCTGTGCCGTCTGTCGTCAGCTGTTCGGCAGCCTGAGAATTAGGTCAAGAAGTCAAGCTTAAATAAACTGCTTTATTACTCCAGTGCCCCGACGCAACAGCAGGAGTGCATAATGACATTAAGATGTTCAGCTGCTCTGCTTAAGTCTTAGCATGTCCCAGTAGCCGGTTCTACAGATTCTGTGCATCATCCATATGGAAGTGTGTATGTATTATCAGTAACTGGATCAGCAGAACCAGCCTTCTTGCTGCTGTGTTGCAGCTCTTCCCTTTAGCGGTGACGGTGTCCCCCCCTGAGCTAGGGCGCTCACTGTCTGTGTTGCTCCGCAGGTGAAGGATGAGAAGAAGATCCAGGAGGTGTTTGACCTGACGGACTATGAGAAATCGGAGGAGCTGCGCAAGTCCAAGAGTCGCAGCAAGAAGAACCACAGCAAGTTCACGCTGCTGCGCTGCAGGCAGCCGGGGAACACGGTGAGTACGAGAGCCGCAGGACCGGTCGTGTGGCCGGGGGACGCGATGAACCTTCCAGCGGGGCCAGACAGCCCTGGGGTCACAGTGAATCTGGATGCCAGGAGCAGGCCCCGTAGGCCTGGGAATGTAGTTGGTCTGACAGCCAGGGTCGGCCGCACGGGCCTGGGGCTGTGGTAATCTTTACAGCCAGGGTCGGACTGCACGGGCCTGGGGCTGTGGTAATCTTTACAGCCAGGGTCGGGCCGCATGGGCCTGGGGCTGTGGTAGTCCTCCCAGCCAGGGTCAGACTGCACGGGCCTGGGGCTGTGGTAGTCCTCCCAGCCAGGGTCGGGTCGAGCCGGCTGTGGGTTCACGCTGAGCCTGGCAGCAAGAAGCAGGCCAAGCAGGCCTGGGACCACAGTAGGCCAATCAGCCAGGGAAGGAAGACTGGCAGGCCCTGAGGTCACAGTTACCCCAGCAGCCTGGAGAAACAGGAGATCTCTAAATGAACAGCCTCTGCTCGCTGTATTTCCAGGCTGAGCCATTTTATGCTGCGCTGTTGCTAGAACCCCCAGGATTTGATTGTATTCCCTGTTCTGTTTCAAAGGATTCTGGGAGTGAACGCGTGTGAGAGGGCAGGTGTGAACTGCAGGTGTGGGGCTAAACGGAAAACATCAGTCTGTGTACTTGAAAAACATAATGGAGGACAAAGGCAAATGACTGTTTTCTGCTAATGCCACACCCACTTATACACTGCCCCCTGTTTTCTATAAAAGTTTTGCCTGCACAGGAGCCCTAATAATAGGTTTTCTGTGTATTCTGTGCCATCTTACCCTGTGGGAGTAATATTCACAGTCTGAGGAAGAGAAAATTAAAGTGTGCTTTCAGTCCTCATTTGAGATCCATTACAACCGCTGGTCATCTTTATCAAAGCGGATTATTCATTTTACATACACAATAAACTACAGGTTTCTAAAGATCACTTTGTGGACCTCTCTGTAAGGCACTGCCCAAATTAAAATCTAACTAAACGTTGCCGTATGGAAAGTTAATTCGTCTTATACTAATCAAGGCAGTGAATCCGTTAGATAAAGATCTCAGCTTTACTGTATGTTGAAAGCCTATGTTGAAAACCACAAATGAGATTGAGAGATTGGGCTCAGTGGTGTTAATAATTCTGCAGAAGCACTGGTGAGTGAAGAGAGGCCATATCCACTTGGAAGGTCTTCAGAGAAGAACCTCTTTTTATTTTATCTTGCTTTATAGCAGTACCCTGCATTATTCTTGAACCTTCAAAATGCACTTTTTATAAAAGTTTTTCGGACTTTACTAGGGCAGCGTGATAGCGCAATGGTTAGCAGTGCTGCCGCACAGCACTGGGCTCTGGGTTCAACCCCCGGGGTGCTATCTGTGTGGAGTTTGCATGTTATCCCCATGTTTGCATGTGTTTCCTCCAGTTTCGTCCCACAGTCCACAGCCAGTCTGGTAGGTTAATTGGATTCTGGGAACATTGGCTCTGGTGTGAGTGTGTGTGTCTTTCTTCCCTGTGATGGACTGGCGTCCCATCCAGGGTGTACCCTGCCCTGCGCCTGTTGCTTGCTGGGATGGGCTCTGGCTCCCCTTTGACCCTGTACTGGATAAAGCGGTTTAGAAAATGGATGGCTGGACCTTTTAAAACTTTTTAAGATTCAACACTGTTAGCAGCTTCCCCATTGCGAAGGGGGCAGTGCAGAGGCCCTGTGGCTCAGGATCTGCACCTGGGGCTGGAAGGTTGCTGGTTCGTATCCCGCAGCCAGCAGAGGAATCCTACTCTGTTGGGCCCCTGAGCAAGGCCCTATAAATGGCTGACCCTGCCCTCTGACCCCAAGCTTCTCTCCCTGTCTGTGTGTCTCATGGAGAGCAAGCTGGGGTATGCGAAAAGACAAATTCCAAATACAAGAAATCGTATAGGGCTAATAATATTATCTGATCTTATTGAAGCAACTGGCTTTGCTTCTCAGTTCATTCTTTGTCATTCTGTGTGCGTTCGTTCTGTGTGGAGAGTTCAGCAGATCACGTCAGTGAAACACAGACAGAACGTGACAGGAGAGCAGGCTCGCTGTGCTTCAGCTCGCTGTCCAGGTGGACAAGTGGCTCAGGGGTGGGTGGGAGGACTCTGGAGCAGAGAGCACGCACACACCGGGCGGGCAGGCAGGCTGGCCAATCCGAGCCACGATTAGCCAGGAAGGGCCCCCTGACCCCTGGGCCTGCTCTTATCCTGTCCGGGGTAATTAATTCTGATATGGCTAATCGCCTTTAGGCTCAAAGCAGACAGGAGCAGAACGAGTCCATTCACAAGAACATACAACGCTCCCACGCTGCTGAGATCGATGAGGGAGTCTTTGCTGTAAGTGGCTGGAGCCTTGCATTCCCGGTACAGCTGACAAGCACATCCAACACAGGGAAAAGCAGCCTTAACTTCATCCCCTAGGAATTTTAGGATCTTCCCTCCACTTACATAGAAGACCTGTTTCTTTTTGTCCCTTTGAGAGAAACTCAAGCGTCCAACTCATTGCACGGTACTGTCGTTCAGTACAATGCTCCTTCCTGCGTTTGTACTGAGGAAACAGGGAACCATCCCAGACTCCTGTGTGTCCCAGTGTGGGCACCGCCAGTCTGCTTCCTGTGTTGCTGCTCGTGTTTATAATTTATTATTCATCCTAAAAAGAATCATCAGTGGATTTTTTGGTGCAGCACTGTTTTATAGCACACTCCCTCACACATCTAGGGCCAGGGTGGGTGTGTCCCCTGCTCACACGGCCAGATTTCACTCCTGCTCTGCAGCCAGGTATCTTAGCGCCCTTACCTTCTCCCCTCAGGGTTTAAGGCCTCAGTCATCCCCGGCTCTCTGTGTTTCCTGTGTGACAGGCTGCTCTGGGTCCACGCTGAAAGGAGTGGAGGAAGACTTCAGCCTGTGCGCAACACCTTTATATAGAAAGGGACCTCCCAGCCCTGAGAGACTCCAGGCTTAGATAGGCCAGGTGTCTTGTTTGCAACAGAGTGGGCTTATACAGGAAAATTCACTTCATCCCCCAGGGTGCGTTTTAATTGAATGAACCGAAATGTGCTGATCACATTGGAACAGCAAACTCAGAACGCTAGTTTTTGCTTTACAGTTAAACAATTTGGATGTGCTCACAAGATTAATAATAATAATAATAATAATAATAATAATAATAATAATTCCTTACACTTATATAGCGCTTTTCTGGACACGCCACTCAAAGTGCTTTACAGGTAATGGGGACTCCCCTCCACCACCACCAGTGTGCAGCCCCACCTGGATGATGCGATGGCAGCTATAGTGCGCCAGAACGCCCCCCACACACCAGCTCTCAGTGGGATTAATAGGAGTGACCGGTTGAATATGCGCTTTGTTTTCGGGGAATTCCATGCATGCATTTGATCATATTTGAGTTAAAGCGTTGTGTTCCACCAGATGATTTCCATACGTGACACATTCCACTTGAAGGACACTGGAGAGTGTCAAAGGCGGTGTTCGGTTGCTTATCCCTTTATGTTAAGATCTACACGAGGTCACGATCGTAGTCCCTCCCCCTTAAGGGCGCTCCGGCTCTTTCACTTCTGTGTTGTTTTGTGTTTTCCCCCTGATTTTCCCATTTCCTGTTTCCTGTTTCTGTCTGGGCCTGTTTTTTCCAAAGGGAGCCTATCTAATGCTCTGAAGGCACCCCTGATCCCTGATCCCTGGCATGGCTGAGTCTCGGCCGAGGACAGATCTGGCGTTAAAGCTTTTCGATTTCAATTCAAGGATTAAGGAAAGTTAAGGATGCTTTAGTGTAGTGCAGGGTACCCACCTGCTTTCTGGTGAAAACTAGGGGAAACAGACTCCTAATGCACTGCAGTTTGATCCACTCCAGCTTTTCAGAGTTCCCGTGTAAGAACTGAGAATGTTGCAGAATGTTGGCAACCTCTTCATGAAATAATTCACCCCTAAGATCTTTTTCGTACTCGTAGGTTACCACTGTCCTTGTGTTTTAGTATACACGGGAGCTGAGATCTTTCATTTATTCTTTGTTACTCCTCCATTCAGAGGTGGCTCTGTGGCTGAGGATCTGTGCCTGGGGCTGGAAGGTTGCCGGTTCAAATCCTGCAGCCGACAGAGGAATCCTACTCCATTGGGCCCCTGAGCAAGGCCCTGAACCCCAGCTGCTCCAGGGGTGCTGTACAATGGCTGACCCTGTGCTCTGACCTCAAGCTTCTCTCCCTGCCTGTGTGTCTCATGGAGAGCAAGCTGGGGCGAATTCCTCATGCAAGAAACTGTATATGGCCAATAAAGTGATCTTATCTTATTCCCAGGTCCCAAATCTGGTATTCCTGGCAGTCAGTCCGGAGGAGAAGGAGTCCTGGATCAATGCTCTGAACGGGGCAATAACAAGGGCCAAGAACCGCATTTTCGATGAGGTAACCCCTGCGCACACATTATCATAATAAAATGATCTTAATCTTAATCTTTCCATCTGTGGAAAAGGGCGCTTCTAGCTGCTGCTGAGCTTAAAGGCAGGTCGTGGGAGTAAATACAGTCAGGGAAAACGAGGAGCCCTGCCCGTGACTGAGAAAAGTGCACAACGGCCCAGGGATGACTCATGTCTCCTTTTCTCACACTCATTACGATTCCCGGCGTATCGCGTGCAGGCACAGCCAGCGAGCTGAGCAAGTGAGAGACGGATCTGATTAACGAGCCGGCGGATTGTTTTTATTATTATTGATCCCCTTGCGAGCTCTGGCACATTCGTCTCTTTGTGACCTGAATTCACTGCTGTAGCAGGCTTTAATCGGCGCCGGGGCTCCTGAGGAGAGATCTTCGTTAACAGCCTCTGTGATACATTAAACTGCGTTAAACCCAGCTATGCTCATTTCCTTTTGATTTATTGTATTGTGCCAACCTGTTTGTGTAGTCTGTGGAAATAACTGCGAAGGGGCCCTGTGACAACTTGTTTTGAAGGGCGCTATACAAAAATAGAACTGAATTCAACAGCCGGGCCTGTGGTAACCTGTGCTCAATGATGACGCACTGAATAGGGGCAGATTTGAGAGAACTGGTAGATTGCAGAAAACAGAGTGGTATGGTGGTGCAGCTATCAGTATTGCTGTCTTGGGGCCCTTGGGTTCAATTCCAGATCCGGGGTGCTGTCTGTGTGGAGTTTGCATGTTCTCCTCATGTTTGCATGGGTTCCCTCCAGGTGCTTCAGTTTTCCCCCCCCAATCCAAAGACATGCTGGTGAGTTAATTGGTTTCTGGGAAAACTGGCACTGCTGTGAGTGGGTGTGTTTGACAGTCTGCCCTGCAGTGGACTGGTGTCCTGTCCAGGGTGTACCCTGCCTTGCGCCCGTTGCTTGCTGGGATAGGCTCCGGCTCTCTTGTGACCACAAATTGGAAGAAGGACTGGAGAAAACAGGAGGCACTTTTTTCCCCATTTCCTGATGCTTGGGTAAGCCCATGTCTTTTTATTTGAAATCCTGAGCAAGTCCCCAGGAGTCAAACTAATTAAGGTCCCTTATTTAGCCCCCTTTCTCTAATTTTCAACTATTAAACTGATGACATAGTGGAGCTAATTACTGAATTTTCTAGCTGGCATGGGCTCTGCAATGTGCTCAGGAGCTAAAGTGATAACACCTTAAAGAAAAACTAATTAAGCAACGTAATTATTCAATTGCGTCACTTAGAGCTCAGACAGGACAAAACCCAAGAAGACTCCGAATTTGGATTGGTAACATCCTGCATCAGCGATACAGTGTTTATTTGCACCTTCATCCTGAAGCAGATTCCCAGGAATCTTTCAAGAAGCAGTTGGATGAGATCCTTGGTGCAGATCCTTGGATCCCCAGATTACCCGATAGCTCAAACAGCCTCTTCATATCTGCAGCCTTCTAACTAGAAGTCCTCTAATTAAGAACGCTAACCGTTCATCTGTCTTAACAGCATCTGTGTTCTTAAACACTGTTTTCAAGGCCAGATAAACCCCTTCTCCCTTCTAGACACGCCAAAGACCGCCAGGTCATAGAATCCACATGGGTTTTGAAAAACAAGCAAAACAATATTTTAAACCATGTCAGGGAAGTCGAAAAAAGACAGTATGGATGTTGCTTTTTCCCCCCAGATTCCCTTAAGAAATCTGTACTTTTTGAACACAGGAGATATACACACAATCTCCACATTGTTGGCGATGAATACCAGAGAAGGATACAAAGGGCAGGTAATGGAAATAACCTGAGGGGCATTAAAAACACAACAGATGAGCCATCAGCGTTCGTTTTTAGCGCCTCTCATTCTGAATTGCGGGACAACACAGCAGCAGCAGCCCTGCTCTGTAGCTACGGCCGAGCCTGGTCACTGAAGGAGCCGCTCATGGTAGAGTTCATGTCCTCCCCCTCCGGTTCCCTTCCACGGGCCCTGGGGGTGACGTCACGGCTGGAGGGGGCCGATCTCGTGTCCAGGCCGCCTGCCGGCCCCAGGGGGTGGGGGGGTGGGGGATCAATGATTGGCGCACAGGCAGCTGATCAAATCAATAGCCATCAGCCGCCTCCCCTCTCCCCTCTGGCGCTGTGGGGGTGCTCTGTCTCACTCGTCCCTGTTGTGTTTTTGTCTGTGCTGTGCCGAAGGTCACCGTCGAGGAGGAGAGCTGCCTGGCCCACCCCACCCGCGATCGCGCCAAGATCCCCCACAACCGCCGCCTGCCCACCCGCGGGCACCTCATGGCCGTGGTAAGGACAGTTCCCCCCCACCCCTGGGCACCCCAGCATGAAGGACCCACCCATGAACTTTCCCATTCCCATTCCCACACAAGACAGGGCTCAGACCTGCCACTGGGGGGGACAGCTTTTCCGTGCACAGTCAAACCATCGACTTGTTTGACTGGATGTGGGGAGTTGGGGCGTTGGGGGGGGGGGTGGAGGAGGGGATCGAAACTGAATTGAAAGCATTTAAATCTGTGTGTCTGGCCGTCAGTGCAATTCTGCCCGAACGGGACGAAATCTTTCGAGCTTCTCGCTGAAACCGAGAGAGGAGGCAGAAAAAAGTGAGACATGTGACAACCATCAGAGAAGCCCTGCATTAACAACTCTTCAAACTTGTGCTCCCCCTTAAAACACCTGTGCATAACCCTCTGACACAGGAATCTCCTTGTCCTTGTCTCAGCAGCGCTCAGAGAATTATTTAAAGTCTGGGCATGCTGAATTTCAGCGTGGCCATTTGGATGTGGTGGGAAGGATAGGCACCCAGATCTCTCGGGGATGATCACACGTTACTGGAAAATAGGATATCCTGTGCCGGACTTTTCCTTTTTTTTAAAAACTTTTTAGTTAGCGATGAAAGGGTTTACAAACAGAACATAACCAAAACAACAGAAGAAACATTTGTCTTCATCTTACATTTTTGGTACATTGTATATATAAAATGAACTATTTACACTCTGCCAAGAGGTATGGAGGGCCATACAAAAAAAAATACAATTGTTTTATAAGAAACACAACAAACAACAAAAAACTCCACACATAGATTTCACTGGATATTTTCTTGTAAACTAGAATCAGGTCCCTGTAGGGAGATAAATTCCCAGTATTTGCTCAACCTCTGCCTGCAATCAGAGAGAAAAAGTTGTTTTTTCCATTATATAGATCTCTTTCATAACATTAACGCATTGCTCATGTGTTGGGGGTTCTTTTATAAGCCATTTTTGTGTAATTACTTTTTTACTAGCTGCTAGAAGAATCCCTAATATTTCCTTTACTTCAATATCTTCAAGCCTGACTTTTCCTTTTAAAGCTGGCAGGAGGGAGGGGACCGAATAACACATTGAGGAACACTGTCAGGGGAGGGCTGGTCCCAGGGAGATTCCTCAGTCCTGCTGGTTTAACGGGGGAGAGACCAGCGAGGAGTGGAGTTCAGTAGTTGAATTTCAAAGGGGAACTGCAGTCCCAGTTTCTCGGACCAGTTAGGAAATCTCGGTAACATTATAGAAAAAAAACGTCAAATTTCGAATTAAGCACAAAATTGTGAACTTTTTGAAAATACTGTAGAGCCTTCATGTTGTCACAAACTGGCTTTCGAGGTCCCACGAACTGTGACGTGATGCGGCCCTTCCTGATCACTAGTCACCGGAATGACCGATGTACTGAGCTGTACGAGCGAATGAGTACAGGTTGTGCAGCAGACGTTTCACCGCAGAAATGTTCCCATGTAATCCGCAGGCAGAGGAAGGAGTATTTGTCATCTCGAAATTGAGAGCATTATTTCAGTAACCCTGCAGTCCAGAGTTCACTGATCCAGTCTGGGCCGGGTCACACTGTAACCCCACAGTCCAGAGATCACTGATCCAGTCTGGGGCGGGTCACACTGTAACCCCGCAGTCCAGAGATCACTGATCCAGTCTGGGCCGAGTCACACTGTAACCCTACAGTCCAGAGATCACTGATCCAGTCTGGGCCGGGTCACACTGTAACCCTACAGTCCAGAGATCACTGATCCAGTCTGGGCCGGGTCACACTGTAACCCTACAGTCCAGAGATCGCTGGTCCAGTCTGGGCCGTGTCACACTGTAACCCTACAGTCCAGAGATCACTGGTCCAGTCTGGGCCGGGTCACGCTGTAACCCTACAGTCCAGAGATCGCTGATCCAGAGCTGTATTCACAGGCCTGCTTATTTACAGTGTCACAGGGCTACAGCAGGTCACCGGAAGTTTTGTTGCCTTGTCCTGCATTGCAGAACGTGATGCCGTGCATATTTGGAAGACTGAATCTGTTTTGGGATGTAAATTGGAGGTTTTACGAGTTACCGTGTACATTTGACTTTTATTGCGGTTTGAAATGGACTCATCAACGCCGATTCTTTCTAATCCCTGAAATATAAAAATAGTCCAAAACAGTTCCACTTTAAAGCACGCCCCTCTCACTCCTCCCCGCAGGCATCGACCTCCACCTCAGACGGCATGCTGACCCTCGACCTCATCCAGGAAGAGGACTCCTCCTCGCCGGAGGGGCCGCCGGGCACGTGCGAGAAGAGCTTCCGGGTCGACCTGGACAAGTCGGTGTCCCAGCTGGCGGCGGGCCGCCGCCGGTCGGAAACGGAGGGCCCCCAGCCCCCCGGGCCCGGCGGGGCGGGCGAGGGCAAGGCGGAGAGCCCGTCCCGCCGGAAGGAGACCTCCTGGGAGCGGCAGAAGCCGGA
This sequence comes from Lepisosteus oculatus, assembly GCF_040954835.1. Classification (NCBI taxonomy): domain Eukaryota; kingdom Metazoa; phylum Chordata; class Actinopteri; order Semionotiformes; family Lepisosteidae; genus Lepisosteus; species Lepisosteus oculatus. The sequence goes on along the minus strand of NC_090722.1, from coordinate 3,785,608 downwards.
GAAGGGGGAGCGGGGGCCCGCCGGGGCCCGCACCCCGCAGGTGGCCCGCAGGCCCGGCCTGGCAGGGAAGAGCAAGTGTGCCTCCATGGAGGAGATCCTGTCCGAGGGCGGCTCGCGGGCCTCCCCGAACTCCGCCCCGCCCCAGGTCCAGCAGCTCCAGGACCTCATCGCCCAGAAACTGGAGAGAACGCGGGAGCTGCTGGCGGAGACCCGGGACCGCCGGGGGAAGGACAAGGGTCCGGACTCGGAGGGGGGCCGGGCCGAGGCCGAGCAGCTGCTGCAGGAGGCGGCGGCCGCGTGGGGGCAGGCCCGCGACGTGCTGCAGGAGGTGAAGGAACTGCGGGCCCTGTACCAGCGGCTGGACCCGAACCCCTCGCCCGCGCCCCTGTCCCCCTCGCAGCTCAAGAGCCCCCAGCAGTCTCAGTACAGGAAGAGCATGATGTGACCCCCCCGGGGGACCCGAACAGAGTCGCTTTGCTCCTGTCCCCCACTTTGACGCGCAGACGAAACGTCCAACCCCCCCCCCCAGGCCCGATCGCTACAGGGTCCTACTGTGACCCCCTTGTCCCCTCCCTCACCCCCTGTTCGCTTCGAGGGGACGCCCCCTGGTGGCAGCAGCTGGCGCCTGTCCTCTGCAGTCCCTCCCGGTTTTCTGGGGTTTTCCTGTTGTTGTTGTTTTTTGTTCTGTTGTCGGCGCATGTCATGACCTCGCCTCTGGAAAGGGAAAGAGTTTGGGGGGGCCAGCTCCTGGGAGGGGGCCCGGGTCACGAGTCCGTGAACCCCATGTCGCTCGGTGCCGACAGTCAGGGATTCCAGCACTTTGGAATGGGAGAGGAAGGGGGTGTCCTCTGGGCTCTGAGGGGGTGCCGAGATCTTCCCAGTGCCCCTCTGGGGGAACCCCAGCATTCTGCTGGGGTGTCCCATGTTGGCACAGTGGGCGAATTCGGAAGCCGGCCTGCTGTCGGTTTCCTGGGGGTTTGAATTGGGGGAGATCAGCCCTGGGGGTCCTGTAGAGGCTCAGCCACCGTACAGATCCGCCCTCTGACACTGGAAGCGTGAGATTGTCTCTCCGTTATGTCCCAGGCCGAGGTCGAGTAACAGAAATACTACCTGAACAGCAAATCAAAGATTCTGGGTAGCGTCCGCGCTGTCAAAATGATTTGAACTCGTTGTAACTCGGAAATGACAGGGCCTAAACCACAGGGTGAAATATTCACTTCCGTTTAAATCCCTGTATAAACTCAGTGTAATATTCTAGGTCGGGCACATACAAAAATGCAGCAGTCAGGCCTTCTGAATTCCTACTGGAATCCCAGCGGATTCCTTCAGAATTCCTACCGGAATCCCTGCAGATCAGACCTTTGGAATTCCGATGGTTAATCCCAGCGGATTCCCCTGTCAGACTGGCCAAACTGTAGTGTTCCCCTTATTGAGAGCAGAATGAGCCACAGGGACAAGATATATGAAGGTTGGGGTCCATCCATTCTGGGTGGCCAGAGGTCGGAGAGTGCTGCCGGCCTCCGTATCTAGGAGTGGCTGCGCAGCCTGATTGCATTTTGGGAAGCCCTTGTGCTTCCCAGGTACTGTACATCTTCTACAACCTGTGCGTTTTTCCCGGCAAGAAATGGTTCTCGCCTCCTCATTACAACTCACGGGATGAAAGCTTCCGTCCAGAAAATACGTCCAGGAGGACCGACAAAGGAATGTTGTAGTACCCAACAGCGGCCAACAGAATTTAGGTTTTGCAAATGGTGTGAACCTTTAGGGCTGAGGGCTAGCCTCTGGACAGACCAGTGTCCTGTTACAGTAGTTTTTCCTTACCGTAAGCGTTCGCAGCATGTGTCAAAAACAGGCTATGGAAAAAAACGCTAAAAAAGGGCTCTAACTGAGTGAAGTGACCCTGAAAACAACGCTGAACGAAATCGGAATTTCTTGCCAGAAAACCGTTGTTGTTTTACAATGGAAGTAGCTATTATTATGAGTTTTGCACTACTTTGAAGCTTTAGACCAGGCTGTTGCGTTTCTCATGCTCCGCGGGCAGTGTTATTTTAAAAAATGTTGATGTAGTTTGGAGTTCAGGGGACGCCTGGGACCAAGGTCGGGGCAGCGACGGGAAAGAAAAAAAATAACTCTAGCTTTTATTTGTGTGGAAACCTCACACATGGTTCCGCGTAACCCCCTGTCAAAAAGGAGGGAAAGGCTGACAAACAAAATGAAATTCTTATTTTTGTCTGAACGTCTCTTTCGTTTTCGTCGCCGCGTTGCATCACGGGGTCGTGCGACTCTTAACGTCGAAGTAATGCGTTCATGTGGACAGTGAGGATTGTGTCGATATAATGTACAGGACTTCAATAACCCGCTCAATTCGGGCGAGTAGGGAAGGCTGTCGTCCAACAGCATCTTTCAAGAATGTAGTATTTTGGGATTATCTTTTGTTTTGTTAAGCACTGGCCTGCTTTTCTGAAGCGCGGCGGTTTTGACTCTCCAGCCCCGAGAGTTTCATGCGCAACAAACGCAAACGTAATTAAAAATTAATAATTTATCGGGCTGTGGGCTAAAATTGGATCGTATGTAAACAGGGAATGCTTACCACTTTGGGTTCTCAACACAAATAGGCTTAGAAAGGCCATGTTTACCACACGTACTATAATTCATGTTATTTTTTTATTTTCTCCTGATTTCAAGTAACCTTGTGTACAAAAAGCTGTGGCAATCTTTAGGAGGACGTTCTTTTTTTTTCGTCTTTTAAAAGCTTTTTTTAATAAGAAACAAAAACTAATCTTATTCTAATAATGACTGTAATTATTGTAATTATAATTTTCTGTTGTCGTTAACGTTGGGTCGCCTTTCGCTGCCCTGGAATCGTGTGAATGTGAAAGCTTTCCCGGCAACCCCGAGGGGCGGGGCTTCGTGCCCTGTTCGCACCCGGAAGCCGTGGTTTTGAGTTCCGGATCACGCGTTACCTCCTTTCCCCGCTCCTGCGCCTGGAGGGGCGGCCTGTTGATTCGTGGTCATTTGCAGCGGAGCTCTTAACGACCTGAATCAGTCAATTGGCCAGTTTCTCCCAGTCTGGAGACACGCCATCTCTCCAGGCCCAGAGTTGGGGACCCAAGATGAACTGTGTACTATCCCCTCTAGGTCTAGTGAGCACTGTACCGTCCAGTCTTCAGTTCTGAATGCTGACCCTCTGCCTTTCCTTCTCATTGCTGGGATTCTGTGCTGTCTGAGCCCTGTGCTCATGTTTGCGCCCTGAAGCTCATTTCTAACATACTTCAAAAATATGATAATAGTAATTAATACTTTTTTTACACTTACATAATGCTTTTCTGGACACTCCATTCAAAGCTCTTAACAGGTGATCGTAATTAATAGTTTGTGCGTTTGGCCGAAACTCTCATTCTGAACCATTATAAATTGAGTTTCAGAGCGCAAAATGGCATTTGATCTCGGTACAAGTAAGGAAACAAGTGTGGTTGGCGTTTGCATTAGAGTAAACTATCTGTTAATAAGTGATAGCGAATATTAGGCCGGCTGAGTGACTAATGTTGAGCTTGAGGATAAGAGTGCTCATTAGCCCTTTCATGGGATGGAGATAGACTTGACAGGCCAAAGATAAGAGGCAGTACCAGCTACATAGAAAATACTAGACTGAGCATCAAAAGAAACTTGTGTCTTATTAACTATAATGAATTTGTTTTCATTAGGAAAAGCTTTTTTTTTCTGTTGCAGTTTATTGAACAGACGTCTATCCATCCATTTTCTAACCACTTCTTCCAGTTCTGGGCTGTGGGGGAGCTGGAGCGCACACACAGACACACACTTTCACGTCAGGGCCAGTTTTCCCAGAAGTCAGTTTACCCATGCATGCCTTTGGTCTGTGGGAGGAAACCCACATGAACATGGGGAGAACGCACAGGGAACAGGGCTCAGTTTCACTGACTTAGTCCAGCCTCCTGCAAAAAAAAAAAAGTCTTGATTAATAAGGCCTCTTACTTTCCACCAGGATGGACATCCAGAAGATTAAATCTCCACATCACCTGTATCCAGTCAGCTGTTTTGCTGAGTTTGAATTGTGGATTTGTGGCTCTGTAGCCATTCAGAGTCACTCAAGCGCATGATGGCCACGAACGATCTGTTGATCACAATGAGCGTCAGAAACAAAATCCCAAGTCCCTTATAGTTTATTTTTCTACAATCCTGCGTGCATGAATAGACTAATGAGTTTCTTTTGATGCTCCCTGTATCTGACTAACACAGGGATACGTGCTGGCTATTGTGTCGGTCGGGGTGTTTTTCGTCTTGCACTGATGGGGTCATTGGAAGATGGAAGGGTCACAGCTGGGCTCAACCAAAGCAATCGTCCGATGACAGAGCTGTCCCTGGCCCGTCGGCGAGAATCTCTTAACAGGGATCCTCCCCGGGACAAATCCTTTTCTCCCTGGGAGAGAGGCTGACGGCGAAACCGAAATTCCGGGTGTTCCCAAGGGTCGGGTTGGAGAGGCAACGCCGTTCCGCCCGGCAGAACGATGGGCTCCGAGAAGGGCCGTGCGCAGAGCCTTTCTCCTGCAGACGCAGGCGAAAGGATCCGAGCTGGAGCGGGGCAGGTGAGATGGGGCTGTTTCGCTCAGGAATTCCGGGAAAAGGTGTGCAGTCTTTGAGAACAAGGAAAAGCTCTGGTTCTTCAGAGGATTTTTTTGGTTGACCGCTTATATGCACATGTCTGTTTTTTTAACAAGTCTTCCTTTGGGGAGGGGAGGGGAGGGGGGTGCTGGTAAAAGGGGGTTCGGGGGGGTGGGGGGTGAATCCCTTGATTGTTTTTTTCTTTCACTTTGAGTTTGGAACAAAGTCAGGGTCGGAAGTTAGATTTTATGTCAACATTTTTTTTTTTAAAAAGGAGATGACTCAAAGCCTTAAACAAACTAACTGGAGCCGAGACTACGGCTTTTACTCTGTAGAAAGAAATCTAAGGATTAAGGGGAGTGACGGATTTTTTTTTAGGGGGGGGGGTGGGTTTGCCTCCTGCAACACAGAATCCTGCCAAGATTCAGCTCCGCGCGGGAGCAGAACAAGACTGTCTGCGTTGAAATTAAGCCTTGAAAATGTCTGGATAAATAAGCCGGTCGCATAAATCAGTCCAGGATTGCAAAGGACTTGATCACCTGGCTGATGCATGCTGATCTGAGGTTTAATGTGAATAAATGTGCTGTGAACAGAGTATTGGATTCAGTATGGTGGCAGTCTGCGAGTGTGTCTTTACTTACCTCCTTGTTTGCTCTGGTTGAGCCCCAACCAGTGATGGCTCGAAAAGTGAGGAGCAGGACACCTCGAAGGGCATTCCGAATATTAAGCCCCGTTTTAAGTGTCTTTTTTTTCTCCCCCCCACCACAGTGTTCATAAGGACTCCAGACTCCTGATGGAGAGCTGTGCATTGAGGTGCAGAGTTCTAGTGCGCACTTCTGTTTGCTGAGTACTTGAGCCTGACAGCTCCACAGCACCCAGCGCTAGAGAATGGGTGCCAATATTCCTTTGGTGGGGTACCCCTGCAGGCAGTACCACATCTGGGTGGGGGGGGGGTCATATTCTCTTAGTCCACTTAACGTTACAGAAACCGCCATAGGGTTCTGCCCTTTCTGAATCACTAGGCCCAACGTGTAGCCTCTGCTTTCACTTAACTGTATGACACCTCTCTGAAGCCAGGGAGCACCAGTTCGACACGCAGTGGGGAGCAGAGCCTGTTGGGAACAAAATGAGATTCTGTTCTTTTTCCTTCACTGTTGTCTGCTCCTTGTGTTTTGTACTGCTCAGTCACTGTGATAATCCATTTGCCTCTGGAAAGGTTTCAGGAAAGGATATGAAAGAACTCATTTGTGCATGGAAGGTGTCGGCTGTAATGACCTGCATCTATCCTTGTGCTATATAACCGTTTACGCCACAGTTGTTAACAGGCTTTTCGTGTTTTTCTTTTCTTGTTTCACACTTAAAGGATAGAATATTTGGTCAAACCCATTACGATATTAATAATTGTAATTCTGTACACTTATATAGTGCTTTTATGGACATTTTACTCAAGGCGCTTTGCAGGTAATGGGGATCCCCTCCACCATCACCAGTATGTGTGATGGTGTTTCCCCACTTTTTGTGTTTGGTGTTTAAAAGTGTTGCCCCACTTGGATGATGCAACGGCAGCCAGAGTGCGCAGTACACACCCCACACACCAGCTCCCAGTGGGTAACCTGGTGCCTCACCTTCCGAGCCCCCGCGCGGCTAAATATATTTGCAGCCATCTCATAAATTTTCAGAGTTGTAGCAACAACAAGAGTGTATTAGGTTTCATTGCAATAGTCATGACACCTGAAGCGAGTCAGCATTGTTGTATTGTTATGACTGCTTGTGTTCAGCTAACAAAGTCAAAGATTTGTCAAATCCTTAGTGTTAACCTCCAGGAATGTCTGGCAAGCAGTTGTTTTCTTGCGCTGGCTTGGGACCACATTATAAAGCCCCCAGAGGATGTATTAAAAGCAGCAGAAATAAAATAAAATGAAATGGCCTTCTGGATCTGAATTTGGGATTGTCCACTGACCAAGATAAGGACAGTGTCAGAGTTACAGACACCATCGGCTTGGATGACCCAGCGAATTGAGATGTTTTCTTGGTTGGCTTGAAATCAAACCTGGCACATAATAAAATACACAAGTATCTTTAGAACATTTGAAGTTTTGAAGAAAGCAAAGGATCCTTTATTTAAAGATGTCATAGATGGTCAACCCCCGGCCTTGAAGGACACAGCGTCACTCTGATTTTCATTCCACTTCTGTTCTTAATTACTTAATTGAACTAATTAAGCCCAATCACCTATGTTTTGAGGTTTTAATCAGGTAAGTTGTTCCATTAGGGGATTTAACCAATAGGAGGAAGACGTTTTTAATGACTTTTTTGCCCCCATTTGAGTGAGGTGAGTTTCTTAGGTGTTGCAAAGGGTTGTTAATTAGCGCTTTTGGGGTTTTCTTGAGAGGAACATTTTTTAAAAACAGCTGTGCTTCACAAATGCTGTTTAGGTAAGGCAAGGCTGCCAGTGCAAAGGACAAAAAAGAAATCCATCTTAAACCTCTTAAAAACAATCTGAGCGACCTAACAAGCCTCACCTCACAGTCAAATCGCGCACTAGCACGTCCGTGATGTCTGCCACAGTGTCACCCTTCCCTGACGAGGGGAGCTCATCTCATAGCTTTTATGCAAACTGTTCAAGGGCTGACTCATTGCCCTCTTTGCATGGTTTTGCATGGCGAATCAAGCGTTTCAGAGCCCGCGCCTCGTTCTGAATGAACTTTCGAGTCATAGCAATGCAGAATGGATAGTAGCCTCTCTGCAGCAAAGACCTCTGAACAGAGCTTGCTTCTGCAAGTCTTGAGTATAAGAGCATATCGGCAGCAGCAGCGATATTTTATGACATGGAGTTATGATAAATAGACTACAGCAATCTCTTCCTCATTGGGTGTGCTTCAAGCTTACATGCTTAGAAATATGTGTGTTAATTAATTAATTGACTAATTGTCAAACTATGCATGATCAGGTTTTTGGTCTCGTTCCTCTGGCCCCTGGTTAATCCTGCTCATGAGCAGTTTTCTCCCCCAGAACCTTTCAAATGCTCTGGGCTGCCCAGAATTCGCACTGATCTGACCTGCTGTTAGGAATGTGTTCAATATTAAATAGCAGCACTTGAAGAAGACACGTGTGCAGACACTCCGGAGTCTGAAACCTATCCATCCATTTTCTATCCTCTTCATCCAATTCAGGGTCTTGGGGGAGCTGGGGCCTATCCCGGCAAGCAACAGGCGCAAGGCAGGGTACACCCTGGATGGAACGCCAGTCCATTGCAGGGGCACACTGTCAAACACACACACTCACACCAGGACCAGTTTTCGCAGAAACTAAGAAACCCACCAGCATGTCTCAGGACTGTGGGAGGAAACCCACATAATGACAGGGAGAACATACAAACTCCACACAGACAGCACCCCAGGTGTGGATTTGAGCCAGGGGCCCCAGTGCTGTAAGACAGCAATGCTACCAAAGAATGAAAACTTGGGGGTTATACATTGTTATGTGACGGAAAGGATGTAGTGGCGTTAATGGAACACACGTATGCTGGATGCATTACTGTTTCTGTCTGCACTGACTGATCCTGCTATACAGGGGAGGGGAAGAGGAATCTGCACCAGTTTACAAATGAAAACCCAATTAGACCCCTGCTCCAGAGGTCTGCAGTCGTCATCTGACGTACGAGCACATGCTTTGAATTCAAATAATGCTAATTCTCCAAAGCTGTTCACCTTCATTTTAACCCGGTGAAAGAGGTGATCCTGGAATTGGACATATTTATATTGGAAGGTTTCAGGTTTGGGGTGGGAGCCAAGAGCAGCACGTGAAATTAATAGTGGCCTAATTAATGTTCCTACCCATAATTCATTGCACATAGCGTAACATATGCTAATGAGTGCTAATGAAACTGCTGTCTGTGGCTCGTGCCTTTTACTTCGTATCCACAGAAAAGTGGAATGAGATGTCATGACACCTTAAGCCAACTCTTGTAGCACTGTGATCCCACAGAGAGATCATGAATAATGCAGGTTTGCACCCAGAATGGGAATGTGTTTGTAGTGGATGAGGAGATTGACTTCATCCACCTCTGAAAGGCAACCCCCCTCCTGGGTGACACACAGACGGCGCTGTGCCTGGCTGGAAGCACAGTAGGTGAGGAATGTTTGAAGTTTTCAAATCTGGGATTGGGATGAAGCAAGATAAAGGAGGTGAGGAAAGACGAGCCTGCTGTCTCCCTTTGTACTTGGAGCACGTTGGCATGGACGTATGGTCTAGGCTCCGTGCTAACTCAAACCCAGCATTGTGGTTGTGATAGCGGGATTGGGGACAGTGGCACTTGTCCGTTTGTTTCCTGTCCATCCACCTCATTCTAACTACTTTATCGTATAGGGTTTTGGGGGGAGATGGAGTCTATCCCAGCAAGCAACGGTACAACCCTGGACAGGACTCCAGTCCATCATAGGACACACAGACACAATTGTAAACACCAATTTTCCCAGAAGCCAATTAATTTACCAGCATATCTTTGGACTGGGGGGAGAAAACCCATGCAAGCATAGGGGAACATGCAAACTCCACACAGACAGCATCCCAGGTCAGGAATTGAGCCCAGGGTCCCAGCGCTGCGAGGCAGCAATGCTGATCGCTGTGCCACTCATTATTTTGTTTTTCTGAAGAGCAATCTGCTAAATCTGGCCAGCAAATTGACAAACGTCTCAATGAGAGCAAACCTCTAGCTGTGCTGCAGTAGTCTCACAGCCCACACAACCCGGGGTTGCAGGGTCTGTCTTGAGAAAATTCTCTAAAGCACGGCTGCCCAAAATTAGAGACTGACAATCTGAGCGTGCTGTATTTTTGTTTATCAAAGCACATTGCTAAACATATAAACTTTTTTTCTGATTCTGTATTTGATATTCAAATTTCCTTTTTAAGCCCAGTGATTGTCCAGGTCTTTGTGGTCTCCTCTATTGTATTTTAAAAAAGGTTGGTTTTAAGTGTTTATTGTGTTTAAGATTATGTATGGCTATTGTATTGCCTATTTTCCCCTCTCTAGATGGATAGCTATTGAAACTGGTAAGACATGATTCTGATTAGAGATGCAAATGTAAAATTAGCACGTTTGACATTGACCTATAACTTGGCTGTCAAAAAGGTAACTTCACTAGTGATTTAAGTAAAATAAGCAGGTAAAAGATTGAATTACTGATAGTACAGACCTTACCAGCTGTGGAACTGCTATTGGCAGGCTACATAAAATAGAAATGGCACAATAGAACAATTGAATCTATTCACTTTTTTTTAATCTAAAATCGATTTCACTTCTGAAATGGGATTAAACGGGGAGCCTGTATTGGTGCTCTCTTGAGAAACTGCTATTTTTATGCTAAAGCCTGGATCACACTGATTTAGGCCACAGACTGTTTGGCAGTGGCTGTGAACTGAACTCTCTTCTGAAAAGATCTGTTTCCCCTGCTAATGAGGGGGGATTCCCTTGCATCAGAGGATGTGATTCACAGAAGAAATGCAGAGGCACATTTTTAATACCGGACACACCTTCGTGAACAAACTGGTCATGGTCAAGTCTCCTGGCCGAATTCTTCAGGATCAACAGCGAAAAATGAACCAAACGGCACCGGAGGAAACTATAAGGACATGCCCTTAAATCACAGAGCAGGGGACTCTTCTTTGCACAAAGGGCGGTTTGAGTGTGGAACAAGCTGCCCAATCTTGTGGTCCACCCCTGCCTGCTGTCCAGATTCAGCTGGGTGAGGCTCTGGGATGGATTACTAGAAATCATTACTAGATTACTAGAACACTAGAAATCAAACAAGCTAGATGGGCTAAATAGCCTCCATTTGTTTGTAATTGTTCTTGTATCTTTATGTTCTTGGATGTGGTCGCATTGCCATGGTGATGCCAGACTGTTGCCGTGGTGAATCTGTGAGAATGGGAGATAGCAGTAGTTATACATGAACGGTGTCCCAGGGGTAAAGTTTCACAGCTGTTTGGATTTTTTTTTTTTTAATTCCTTTGGTCTCGTCCAGACCTCCAGTGTCAGTGAGCTGTCAGTCAGGAAGAGTAAATCTGGATCTGGGTGTGTCACTATGTGTCAACGAGCGTGTGAAGGGGGGTGTGGATTCACCACCTGCGTGAGTGTGTCTATTACATGACTGCTCTAATGCAGGGTCTCAGATTCAGTTCCTGGGGGGCTTAGGGTCTTCTGGGGTTTCATCCAGCCTTTGAAGTCCATTAAACAATAAACAGAATTATTTTCATAGATGTTTTACTTAAGGTCTTTTGCACTGAAATTACTCAAAATATTCTCTGTATTCGAGTTACAGTTACCTATAAGAAATGCATCCTTTTCAATTCTCATGTGATTGAGACCTAAAGAAACCGGATTCAGCTCGTTATCCCAGAGGTCCTCAGTCCTGATCCTGGAGGACCGACGTGTCCACGGGTTTGCAGTCCAGTCCTCTCGACGAAGGAAATCCAGCTCGTTATTGGCATAAGCGGACCAGTTCGACAGCTTCTCCCGGCTCTCCAAGGTGCTGGTGCAAACCTGATTACACACCCACCCCTCCGGGACCAGAAATGGGGCCCCCCGTTTTATCCTAGTAAGAACAAAAGGACAGTCCCACACAAGGGGAGCCACTCACCCCATTTAGTCTGCAGCAGTTCGTAGTTTATTGATCCACGGATCCAGAGTATCAGCTTCAACAGCTTGTTCCACGCTCCCACCAACCTTTGTGTAAAGAAGTCCTCTGTTCTTATTTCTAAATGAACTTCCACGTAGTTTCCACAATGTGTGCTCTGGTACATATTTCCAATTTGTTTTATTCTAAAGAAATGCACTGGATTGACTGTATCCACGTTTTTTGAGCTTTTTGAATTCTTCTGTCAGGTTCAGTTCCTTCAGCCTGTCAATATAGGACAGTCCCCCAAGGCCTGGAACAGCCGTGCTGTTCTCTGGACTGGTTTCAAAGCATCAGCTAATACTGGGGTCAGTTAAATCGTTAAGTGTGGTGGCAGACTGCAAACCCACAGCTCTCAGGAGCTGTGCTATCCTTGCTTTAGGCGATCTGTTGCTTTTCCAGGCTTTAGAAAGCCGTGCAGTACAAAAGCTTTGTTGAACTTCAAACAGGCACAGGCAGTCTGCAAAAAGACCAGTCATCGGGAATATATTCTGCATGGCTCATAACGTGCTGCAACAGTTTATCAATTTGCTATGCCAGGAAGTTCTTACACTCTTCCCATCAGCGAGTTAGGGAAATATATCATCCCGGCTCTATACAGTGGGTCAGCAAAAATGCTCTGCAGCAGCTCCCTTGGCGTTTTCGTCTGGTCTGCTCCCACAGATTGGTGCTGGAAAGGGGTGAATCACCGTGGGTGGTGCTGTGTTGCAGGGCAGGCTTGTGCTTGTGGGGGTCTGTGGCGGGGAGAGGGGGAGTGGTAGGGGTTTTATTTATCCCTGAGTGGGAGCGTGACTTACACTAGAGAACACACGAGCTGCAGATTCAACAGGAAGATTGTAGAGATGCTGTGTGGATGGGTCACAGAGCTTGTGAGTGGAGTGTTCCTGTCTGTGTGTCTGTGTGTGTTTAGAGTTTCTGTCTGTCTGTGTGTGTAGTGTTTTTGTGTGTGAGCGGAGTGTTTTTTCTGCACTTGTGTGTGTATCTGCGTAATGTTTCCCTGTGTGAGTGGGAGTATTTTGTCTGTACCTGTGTGTCTGTGTGTGTAGTGTTTCTCTCTGTCTGTGTGTGTAGTGTTTTTGTGTGTGAGTGCAGTGTTTTGTCTGCACCTGTGTGTGTATCTGTGTGTGTAGTGTTTCCCTGGGTGAGTGGGAGTAGTTTGTCTGCACCTGTGTGTGTATCTGTGTGTGTAGTGTTTCCCTGTGTGAGTGTGAGTGTTTTGTCTGTACCTGTGTGTGCATCTGTGTGTGTAGTGTTTCCCTGTGTGAGTGGGAGTGTTTTGTCTGTACCTGTGTGTGTAGTGTTTCCCTGGGTGAGTGTGAGTGTTTTGTCTGTACCTGTGTGTGTATCTGTGTGTGTAGTGTTTCCCTGTGTGAGTGGGAGTGTTTTGTCTGTACCTGTGTGCCTGGGGAGGCACACAGAGCAGAGCAGAGCAGAGCTGCCTGCACGTGGAGAGCCGGCTGCAGCGCAGTGCCCCTCACAGCCCCAGCTGTGTCTGCTGCAGGAGCCCCGCCCCCCGCAGCCCAGAGTCTCCATATAAGGCATGGAGCAGCCTCAGCCTCCTGATTGGCTGGCTGGGGCACAGGGCTGGGCGAGTGTGAGGGGGGTGAGAGGCAAACGAGGTGTTTGTGTGTGCAGGGAGGGAGTGAGGGGGGGAGGTGGGAGGAAACACAGAGCAGAGACAAAGAGACAAAGAGAATGCTTTTCCCTGAGCTCCCTAGCACTGAACCATGTGACGATCTGGCAGTGTGACAAGGCTAATAGGAGGCATCTTTTAGGCTAGAGCTTGCAAACATGTTTAACCCTGTTGCCTCTCTGCAGTCAGGATTCCTTTTCACACAGTAGTGTCTTGTAAGTACAGGCGCACCGGAGAGCTGTGTGCCTCGCCTTGATGGGCATCTTTTTTCAGACCTCAGATGTATTTAATGAATGGGATGGCCGGGATTTTAATCAGAAAAGAGCACGCTGAAAACAGCACTTACAAACCGCCAAATTCAAATTCCACCTGTTAGAGCTGGGCGATCCCACTTCAGTGAAAAATAGGCTCTCTGACGTTGATCCCCCTTACTGTCAGACTTGTAAAGGTGCTTCCAACCAGTATTGAAAGAAACAAGTCTTCCCAGTGTGGTCCAGTATAGGTGCCAGAACAGATTACAGCTGAATAAGCCTGGTTTGCAAGGAGCAGGTTACAGCCACACTCAGACTCACAGCTTTACAGCAATCACAGCAGTGTCTGTGTGTACCACATCTGCACTCTCACACCCAGATGTACCCAGTTTATTTCTTTAAATAAATGCAGGAACTTCAGCTGCATGAGGTCTGTTGCTCAGGATGGCTGGATAAAAATGCTGGAAGTCCTTAGGCTCATTTATACTTGCTTTCCCGAATCACATCTGCTGTGACTACTTTTGCTTATTGAGGTGCACTGACACAAACGCAAAATAGCTAACCTTGTAATACATGTAGCCCTGTGTGCATTGCACTATAGATGTGATGACCTCATTGGGCACGCTGACATCATAGAGAGCACATGCTTCACATCTTCATGACGTGGTATGGAAATGTCACAGTGAAATAGCGGTAAGCACTGATGTCTCCCAGATCCAGGACCCTGGGTTCGATTACCAGTCTCGGCTGCCCTTCTGCATGGAGCTTGCACGTCCTTCTTGAGCTCAGGTTCAAGACGTTTGGTGTCCATGCTTGGCTGAGGAGCCAGTGTGAAGCACTGTCTCTGGACCTCTCCGTCTCCCTAGGACTGTGATGGGCAGCCGTCCGAGGGGGGGGGGGCTGGCGGGAACAGAAGTCATGTGCTTGCACCCCACGTCTCTGGGATAGACCCTGTCTTTCTATAACCTTCGCAGGGATAAGTGGACAACTGATCAAAACATCAGCACTTGATTCTGATACCAGGACCTAAGTTAAGAACGAGTTTCCTTGTCTGCGTTCGTTATGTCTTGCATTGCCAGAATGATTTATAGGAAGACAGTAACGTGATGATGTTACTAGTTGGCCAGTGCTGGGAATTGCCTCCTGCTACATTCTCCGCTGGTCGGAAATAAAGCATTCACGCGACAACGTTACACCGAGGGTGGTGGGGGTGTGGAACACGCTGCCCAGCTATGTGGTTGAAGCTTCTTTCTTTCTTTGACCCCAGCTTCTTCCTAGCAACAGTCGATTGAGATTCTCAGACCAATTAATTAGCTAATGGGCTAATTGGCTCCTCTCCTTAATACCTTTTTCTGTGCTCAACAGCCGGTTACTTTGGCGACAGGGGTGAAGTGAGTGGTCCTGCATTCCAGGAAAAAGGGGTACCGTGAAGCTGGATTACACAGTACTCTGCTAAGGGAGTGACACATAAATTGATTTCTTTAAGCATGCGTCTGCACAAGACCACCCTGGTTTACTGCCCATCGCTATGCCAGGTGCTGCTCCCACGGAGGAGAGGTTCGTGAAAGGTTGCCAGGGAGATGTCCTTGCAAGAGAAAATGATATGAAAGACATATGTGATGCAAACAGCCTCAAGGGCCTTTTTTGTCGATCACTTTTTTTTCCCCACTTCGGAAACAGAACACACAGAGAAATGGACATACGAATGGCAACAACAGAATTCCCCAAATTCCCTGGTGTTCCCACCAGGAACAGCAAAGTAAAGTGTGTCAAAGCAAGGGGTGAATTCACTTATGTTCTGTTTATTTTTAATTAATTTAGTAAATTGGGTTTTTTTCTCACTTTGACATCATACAGTGCTTTGTGCTGATGAGTGGCAAAAATTCTCAGTTAAATTCATTGTGGTTCCCTGCTGTAACAATAAAATGTGGAAAAGTCCAAGTGGGGGGGTGAATACTTTTTCTAGGCACTGTACCTCTGTCATTGCTGCACTCTTCCAGCCCTCGCTCCCTGCCGACAGACACGCACAGACGCACGCGAGCCCGGGTTCGATCGTCAGCAAGTGTCCTCTGGGCTGCTTGGAGAAACCCGACAAAAGCTCCAGTTGGAGCCTATCAACACCTGGCAGAAACGAAAGCATGTCCTGGAGTCATCAGGGAGCTGTGCAGGAGGAGACAGGCTTGAACTGCCAGTCAGGCACAGCGCCTGCCTGGGTTGTCAGAGTCTGGGGAGCAGCAACAGTTCCTTCACTGAGGGGCACAGTCAGGACAGAGCTGCGTCTCTCTCTCCTGTGTCCGGTTTCAGGGCAGGTGAGGAGCTGTGGCAGGAGACGGTGCTCCTGTCCTCAGCTCCTTCTCGTGTGCAACTCTCACAGCACCAGCAAGCAGCAAGGGCTGCTCATGAGAGGCAAACTGGAGAGGAACCTGACAGCGTGTCTGTCCCCTCTGCTCACACACATACAGTACATGTAACACAGCCATACAGAAACACCCACATACAACACCTCCATACACAAATACACACACATACAACACCTCCATACACAAATACACATGTACATCCACACACATACCACACATCCATACACTAATTCAAATGTACATTCACACACACATCCATACACAAATTCACACACATACAACACATCCATACACAAATACATATGTACATTCACACACACATGTACACACATACATACCACACCTCTATACACAAATACACATGTACATTCACACACACATCCATACACAAATACACACATCCATACACAAATTCACACACATACAACACATCCATGCACAAATACACATGTACATTCACACACACATCCATACACAAATACACATGTACATTTACTCACACACCTATACAAAAATAACCACATCCACATATGTATACACATATAAATATAGACATGCATGCACATATCCATAAATCCCCGTACAGTACATCAGTACACATACACATATCCATAAAGACAGAAGTGATTGTTCCAGAACTTTTGGGATCCTGGCACTCTGGGATATGAGAGGCATGTTGTAGGAACATGTGGAATTGAAACAAATCCTTCAGACACGAGAGAGCCAGACTGTTCAGGGCATTGTGAGTAACACGGCCATCGTGAATTATACTGGAAGCTGGTGTAAAGCTGCTAACACGGGGTGAAGCCATTAGACAGTTCAGCTTGAATTTACACCTTGGCAGCATGTTTTACAAGCAAGAGCAAGGCTCTGTGTTACAGTGACCTGCTCTTACTTGTGGTGTTCTACTCTTAGCTTATGAGAACATGACTCAACTTTAAGCAGCTCATCACAGAATTGTGCTTCTGCACAATGACTGCAAACCTCCGAGTGAAAGGAGTAGAGTTAATGCTCACAGATCTGTGCATCGCGAGGGAGAAAAGACTTTTAGCTTCATGGACGTGCAGGGAGGAATCAAGGATGTTGCCGAATGAGTAACACCTGCCAGTGAGTGAGGTAGATTGTACTGGTAAATATGATGGATTATCTACCACAGCACTTCACACTGGCTGCTCCTGTGCTTGAGCGAAACTCAGCTCATAACAGACATATATCGCACTGCCTGACTGTCAAGGGGGTAAGATGTTTGCACAGCAGTGTGTTTTTTGTTATAATACACATTTCAGCTATATTGTTTTAGTTTTGTCTGTGGCAAGTTCAAATTCATAACGCTGGGATGAACATGAGTCATATATAAGTCACACCAAGGCCCCTCAGCAATTAACACCATGTGATAATTGAGCGCTCCATAGATTAGCGACACGTTCGATATTTTCTTTTAGAAATGCAGCTTCTTCACTGAATGTCGGCAGTTATGAAGTCAAACGATCCAATTTCACCCAGCTGTTCCAAATCATAATCATGCCCGATGCTGACTACAGACACCTCTCGCAGACGAGCTCTGCGGCGCGTCTGATCTCATGAGACCCTTCCTCTCTATCTTTGCAGCTGCATCTCCGTTACTGTACTGTGGTGCGAGAGTGCGGAGATTCGCCCTTATTCGCCCAGCAGGAGAGGGTTATGCAACCTAGTGGCCAAAAAAAGAACAAACACAACTGGCATCGATCGGCTGTCAAACAGCTTCTCCCAGTTCGGGGCGGCCGGCCGGCCGGTCCGCCCTGGGAGCATCTGAATACAGATTATTCTCTCTCCGCCATCGCCACAGCCAGGTTCCGACACACACACGATAGAAAACTGCAGCTCAGGACCTCGGCGCTCTGACGCCACCTTCCAGGCTATTACTTTTAAAAGACGAGCTGACAGGGCACAGTCTGCTGTTCAGCACACCCGCGGAGACGGGTGTCTTGAGGGGGGGGCGACCGGAGTCCCACAGTTAGTTAAGGTTAAGGGTCCGTGACTCTTTCGTTTCTGAAAGCGCCTCCAATTAGAGGGAATGTCTTTTAACGTGGCTGAGATCACTCACGGACGCGCTGTGGCCCCGCTCTGCCTTCTGAAAGGCTTTTGGGAAAGGAGAATGAGTCAATTTACTCTTGGGTCATTATCTGGGTTATACACAGGCCACAACTACTGGCTGGCCAAAATATTAGGAACCCCCTCTGAATCTTGTGTTTGTTCCTCACAAGCACAGTTCGCAAGAGAACGGAGCCCCACCCTCTTCATCCAGCAGTCTCCTCATCAGGGTAAAAGGTTTATGAAGAACTAAACTGCAAATCAAGCTGTGTTTTTTAAGAGGGCTGAGATCTGAGGGGTTGTTCTGACCAGAGATGGCGAAAGAAGTCTGTCTCCAACCCTCTAAGATCACTCAGTCGTCTACCGCTGAGAGAGTCGGACCTGTCGACTTTGAGTACGTGGAATTGAATCGATGCAGTTGAAACATTCAGCCATCTTAGAACGAGTGAAACAGAGCAAATATCTTCCAGTTTAACATTTTTTTTTGTCCTTAAGAGTCTAACACCGGCCCGGGTCTGTTTGTTTCTTGAATCACATATCAGTCACACGTTCCATTACTGCAGTTTAACGCCTCCTAGCCTGAACCTGTCAGTCTCAGAGACTGGCAAGTCTGGGGACTGAGAGAGAGAACTCAGAGGAGAATTGGACCTTCTGGGCCAGAATTTCCAAACCTGTGGCCCATTATGGAGACCGGTCACCTTGTGCTGCAGGAGATGCATTCAGAAGAGAAGTTAAGTGCTGATGAGGTGATTATTAAAGATCCCCTTGGCTCTGTCTGGGAGAGGAGAGGTGTTCACACAGACAGGTACAGGTACCCTTCCCAGACTTGTCTTTTTTCCTGTCAAAATAATTTTAGTTTTTTCACAAAAAAACATCTCACAATAAGTACACGTTCTAGCAATATATTACACTTCAATTGATTAAAATCTTTTTTTTTAATTGGGTGAAGGTGCTTTATCCATTCATCAGTACAAGTGGATATTGGGCCTGGATTTACACGATGAAAGAATCTTTCAGAGCCCTACTGTTCTGCTCTTGTCCTTGGCTTTTCCCTGTCCAGGCTCTGAAACCGTGGAGCTCAGGGGACAGGGGTTTCTGCTCTAGTCCCTGTACAGGGCCCACAGTCCTTTGCAGTGCTCCCTCGCTGTTAAAAGCCTTGCCTTCCCAGAGTTCCCCCCTTTAACTCAGCTGGAGCAGCAGTTGCTCGTTCCTCCCCCTGCCCTGCTGTGCAGTGGGGCTCCCGGTGCACACTTATCACCCAGGTTTGGGGTGAAGTGGGTCACCCCGTGTGTGCATAACATTGCTAGATACTTTGGGGTGTAACATGTTGCATCAATCCCAGGAATCCTGATTAATTGTGATTTGTAGAGTGAGGCACAAGGCGTGGGACTGTCGTTTTTAGTTCATGTGCTGTGACGCTGGCATTTGAGATTCAGTTCACTTAGTTCCTGATTACCTGTCACACACACAAGTGCAATGAAATGCTTATTTTCAAGAATGCTCCAATACAAAGACAATAAGGAAACATCAAACTTAAACACAGAACAGCAGCAACAACAACAAGGTAAAATAAGATACAGCATAACATACACACAGCACGAGCAGTGTGCAAAAAAAAAACACATCAGTGTGAGCCAGCGGTAGGGACAGAGTTCAATAATCTGACAGTTTGTGGGAAGAAACTGTCTCTGAATCTGGAAGGTCATGCTTTTATGCTCCTATAATGCTTCCCAGAGGGCAGGGAAGAGAAAAGTGAGACATCAGGATGATTGGTGTCCTTAGCAATACTCCCAGCCTTCCTGAGACAGCGAGTTGTGAAATTGTCCATCAGAGAAGGGAGCTGTACTCATGATTGACGTTTCGGGAAATTCATATTTGTGCTGTGCTATATGCCCAAGATGTGATCGCCTTGTCTGAACCTCAGGTCCCAGCTCACCCTGGGCAGCCGCAGGGGCACAGATGACCCACCCTGCTGTGGCGAATCGGACTGGGCAGACGGCATCCTCTGTTGTAGCCCTCTCAGTGTCTCAGATCGTGTCACAGACAGCTCCACCCATCAGCCCATCAGCCCAATGAGAACTACTGCACAGTGGAACCCAGCAGGGAGTCTTTGTAGGGCAGAAAACAGGAGACATGCTTTACACACAGAGTGTTGGGTGTCTGGAACAAACCCCCTGGACATGAAGCTGATTCCCAGGGATTCTTCAAGAGATGGACGGATATCATCATGTGATCAGTTGAGCTGCTGGCGACTGGTCAAGATGGCCTTTTGTTTGGGACCATTTGGAATCTTTCATGAGAAAAGCTACTAATAATAAAAATAATAATATCTTTACACTTCTATAGCGCTTTTCTGGACACTCCACCCAAAGCGCTTTACAGGTAATGGGGATCCCCTCCAGCACCACCAGTGTGCAGCCTCACCTGGATGATGCGCCAGTCCGCTCCCCACACACCAGCTCTCAGTGGGGAGGAGAGCAGAGTGATGAAGCCAGTTCAGAGATGGGGGTTAATAGGAGGCCATGATGGGTAAAGGCCAGGGGGGGAATGTGGCCAGGACATCAGGGTGGCACCCCTACTCTTTTCGAGAAACACCCTGGGATTTTTAACGACCACAGAGAGTCAGGACCTCGGTTTTACATCTCATCCGAAGAACGGCGCCTGTTACTACTATCATGGTTATGAAAACAAGAAAATGCCCTACGTTTAATTCAAGGAACGAGCTTGTATAATAAGAGGCTTCACGGTGGCGTATTTCTGCTTTCGTGTTTTTTCTCCCTTTCAGAGAGATTTTGTCTTTGTGCTCTCCAGGGGCCCCCGCACTGCGTCCAGGGCAGACTCCCTCAAAGGGGGCTTTCAGTCCCACACACTGGCCCGCTTGTCCGGGACAGGCCGGCCACTCCAGTTCACGGCCGACACCGATGTCATGCAGCCGGTCAAAGAGCTGCTTTGTGGCTGCAGGGCTGGGCCCAGCGCTCGTCGGGGGCTCGTCTCCCGAACCCCCCCCCCGGCGGTCCGCGCCATTGTGCAGAACCAGACACTGCGTGACCCCCGCTGTCGAGACAGCCAAAGCCCAACACTGGCCTCTCTGTTGCACAGCTGGAGTCGGGGCAGAAGCTGTGCAGATGTCATATCTGTCACCTGACAATGTCTTTATGACTCTGGAATGTGCTACAATACTGGAAGAGTTATGACCCAAAGCCTCTTTCTTCTTAAGGCCCTCTGTGTCATCCAGCATTTCTTTATGCCTTCATATTGCAAACATCGAGTGTCCTACTGCTCCGTCTAGGGGAAAGGGAGACTTCTGGGCTGGGATTGCTTTTCAAACAGTGTGATCATAAGCCCCCTCTAAAGGCAAAATATTGAATTTCCTGATAAAAAAACAAAGTATGGGATTCACCCATTGGAAAATGCAATGCAGCACTGAGTGGTAAAACAGCTTTTTGTGAGCCACAGCAGCTGTTTCGACCAAGACATGCCGAGCAGTGAGAGTGCTGATTTTCACGAGAACATCAGGCGTAGTACAGGAAGGTCCACTTCTGGAATTCCAGGACTGGTGCTTTATTCCAGGTCAGCTCTTAATGGCCAGCTCTCGCTATCGATCAACTATCCATCGGCTTCTCCCAGCTCTTCCGGTGCTGCTGCTTTGAAGAGACCTAGCAAATCGGTGGACTCACCAGCTCTCCAAGACGGGACACCACCGGCATAGCCAGTTAACCTATCCAACTAACCCGAGGAAGACCATGCAGACTCCACACAGACAGACAGTCCAGGGATCAAACCCGGGATCCTGCAGCTGGGAAGCAGCCATCCGCTGCTGTGTCAAGCAGTGATCCTCAATTTCCACCCGGAGAAACAACAGGAACCTGAAACTCCTGTATCCCTAGAAGGCTGGCGTTCTGTATGCACGTGTTTGAACGTACCTGGTTAATATTTTAAGGCAGCGGTTTCCAGTCCTGGTCCTGGAGGCCCAAACCATCCCACCTGCTGGGTTCTGTTCCAGCTCAGCACTTAATTACACAACTGAACCCAACACTGACTTAATAACTGAATCAATCTGAACCGTCTGACTGTTCTCAGCTCTACAACAGGTTGGACTTCGCCTTGTATCTACTGCATTTCATAAGTAACATAAAAATCTCAAACCTTTGCATAAAAAAAACTTGCAAATATTCCCATCAAGCGATTGCTAGTTCACTTGAGGCTTTAATGAATTAATGAGGCTGGGCAGAGGGAGAGCACCTGGGTTAAGGTGAGCTCTTGGCTAAACCACTGCCTCATACCTCTTGCAGAAGCTAAAGCTTGTTACTGTACAGACGACCCTCTCGGACTGGACAGATCTGTAAGAATACAGCTAACACACAGGATACTTATCTGGATTTCTGCATATGTCTGTGTCAGGACATTCCCCCAGCTAAGATAAGGCATCATTTTCACAGTTTCATCCCATTAGACATGGAAAAGTAGCCAATATATGTGCACTACAGATGGCACAGTGGCGAGCATTGCTGCCTCTCAGCTCTGGGGTCCTGGGCTCAATTCCAGACCGGGGGTGCTGTCTGTGTGGAGTTTGCATGTTCCCCCCCCCTATTCACGTGGGTTTCCTCCCAAGCAACCGAAGCCATGCTGGTGGGGTAACTGGCTTCTGGGAAAACGAGCCCTGGTGTGTGTGTGTGTCTGTGTGTGAGCCCTGTGATGGACTGGTGTCCTGTCTGGGGTGTACCCCACTATCCTGGTAGGAGAGGCTCCAGCCCCCACATGACCCTGAACTGGAGGCAGCAGTGAGAAAATGGATGGATGGATAGTTGCACTGTAGGGGTTGGACATTTCCCGACAGCCAGCGGGGTGGGTAAAAGCTCACCCGCGAAATTCTGGGCTTGAAAACGTGGTCAGCTGCGCCCTCTAGTGGAACATAACAACAACTTATTTTAAGTTCTATAGTTTCTCTGACGTGGGGGTTCTCATCTCAACTCTGGTCCCCCGCCGAGTGACTTTCATCCCAGCTGTGCCTGCAGTTCTATACTTGAACCCGTAACTGATCTAATAATAACATCGATCCGAACTTTTAAACAGTTTTTTTTTTCAATTCCTAAACCTAAGTTGGGAAGCGACTCTTTAGATTCGTTAGGGCTTCAATCGAACAAAGAGCTCGGCTGGTAGAAAATCAGACAGGCGTGAGGCTCCCCAAAACCAGGACCGAGACGCCCTGCGCTCACACACACACAGCCTGACCGCTATGTGCGACTGGGATGAATAACAATTTGTCGCAAATACTGCAAGAGGTGACGGGATGTCCTGGGAACCTCTGCGAGAAAGGCCGAGAGCAACTGGTGGCACGTCTCCTCTGACTGTACAGCTGTTACTTTGCATGAGATCTGGAAATGCAGGTTTGAGCGGGACCGGAGTGAAGGCCAGGGGCGTGTTCTGGGAAGAAGACCGGACCCAGCCGATTTGAAGGACGCCCTGACCGAGCTGGACAACATTCTGAGACCCGAACCTGGTTTTGGGGGCTGCAGGAGACCGGGTTGTCCTGTGAAATCCCGGGTTCCCCTCGCTCCTGTACCTCACAGGAAGCTTTCATAGTGAAGTCGTAAAGCATGACCCAGAATGAACGCGCAGCCCTTGCCGAAAGACGACAAGAGTAAGTGAGGAAAATGAATTTTTAATTACTGAACCCTGTTTTGCAGCACAGGTCTTCTTAAGCAGGTTTGATCATTGAGAAACAGGAGCGCCGGAGTCTCTGTAGGTTTTCCAGGTCTCTTAAAGCAACAGCACCTGGTGAGTCTGGTCCAATGAACCCATTTAGGATAAAAATGAGCTTGTTAAGCGCTAAGTGAGAACCCGCAGGCACACTGGACCCTCCAGAACCAGGACGGGACATCCTTGCTGTGGAGAAAGCTGAGCCTTGCCGGACCATGTATTAATTACATATAGACGTGTATTAACACACTTCAGAAAGTTTGCCGTTTGCAAGCAGGAGCGTTTTGCAACGTATCAGGTGTTACTAATAGGCGTCTGTGTTCACAAGAAGCTTCTTCATGAGACGTCTTCAGTTCAAGACCTTCACGTACTGTATGATGGAGGCGTTTTAAGGAAGTGATAAGACTGCGTCAGACAAAGCAGAACCCATTTATATAGATTTTATATGATATAATACAGTTTTATTTAAAACAAATCAGGGGCGGTGTGCGTGACAGCTCTCGCCTGTGTTTCCCCAGCGAGATAACGACACTGCCGGAGTTGGAGAGTCTTACATACGGTAAGCGCTTTGTTTGTACGGACTGGGATGACTAAAACAAGATGGAATGCTTATTTTTGATTTTGTAACAGTATTTTTTTGTTCTGCAATCAGCTCCATATTCTGGCGCTCCATAAATGCTCATGACGGAGTGGGGTGACAGGATTAATCCAGCGGGCCAGAGGGGTTCTGATTTTCTTTTCACCTGAACACTAATTAACTAATTGACCTCATTATTTGCTTAAATCAGACATGTCCAAGCCTTTCCTTGCTCTTACCAAGCTGGAAATATAGAAAGAACTATAAGACCTGCTGTCTCTTGAGGAACAGATTTGGGCTCCACGTGTTTAAGGACAGGGGTGTCCAGTCCTGGTCCAGGAGGGGTCAGTCCTGGTCCAGGAGGGGTCAGTGTGTGTCTGCAGCAGGGGTGTCCAGTCCTGGTCCTGGAGGGGTGTCCAGTCCTGGTCCAAGAGGGGTCAGTGTGTGTCTGCAGCAGGGGTGTCCAGTCCTGGTCCAGGAGGGGTCAGTGTGTGTCTGCAGCAGGGGTGTCCAGTCCTGGTCCTGGAGGGGTCAGTGTGTGTCTGCAGCAGGGGTGTCCAGTCCTGGTCCAGGAGGGGTCAGTGTGTCTGCAGCACGGGTGTCCAGTCCTGGTCCTGGAGGGGTCAGTGTGTGTCTGCAGCACGGGTGTCCAGTCCTGGTCCTGGAGGGGTCAGTGTGTGTCTGCAGCAGGGGTGCCCAGTCCTGTTCCAGGAGGGGGCGCTGTGCCCTGTCCTGGTCCAGGAGGGGGTTAGTCAGTGTGCCTGCAGGTTTTCTAGGTCTTTAAAAGCAGCGGCAGCTGATGAGCTGATAGAAGCTGTTCCATTGGGCCCCATTAAGCCAGGAACGAGCGGGCTAGGTCATTAATCGCATCTTCCCCCAGGACCCGGACTGGGCAGCACTGTTGAGTCGTGGCTCCGGATGGCTCCGACGGAAATTAAAAACGCCGTCGTTTTGTTTCGCAGTGCTGAACAGAAGCTCCGCGACGCATCGAAAACCAACGACGTCGAGACACTTCTCAGCCTGCTGAAAAAAGCCGTGGACGTCAATGCCGCCGATGTTGTGAGTTCATAACAGGCGGGCGCTGGTCGCACCTCAATTCATTCAGATTTCAGCCACAGTTGTGACACATTTAGCTGCACATAACTGCTACAAACGATTTATCCGGAGCTAATTCCTTATGACAATTGTGATATAATCTAACTATTAATAAGCATTTAAAAACGTTATACAGTACGTTGAACCGAAACAATTTCTACTGTTTAAATATCTGTACCTGAATGTAGTTGGAAAGAAACAGTGTCACTATATCCAACCAAACAACTCTGAACAGTTTGGACTTTTTTCCATTGTTGCAGCGCTTTTACGTCACAGATAATTATATTACTGGCGCTGTGTTGAGCGTGTCTTCACCATTTTTTTAGAAAAATCTCTTCAAACTGTGTCCTCTGAAAAGGGATTCTGTAAGAGTGTGCCTTGGTGTTCCAGTGGAGGTTTTTCACTGTAGTAGGAAAGGCTGCACGTTGAAGCAGAATGTGGGACGGTTAAAGAAGAGGAAAATACAGACTGAAGGAACTGTCTGTTCCTTGAGTCTGGACGTCTTTTTAGTCTCGAACGGAGTTGCAGGGATTCAAAAAAGAACAGTGGAACACAAACCAGAGCTCACAAGTGGAAACTTTGTCAAATTAAAAAGTGAGGACTGGCGGCCCCTCTTTACACAGAGGGTGGTGGGAGTGTGGAACAGGCTACCCAGCCATGTGGTCGAAGGCAAAACTTTCCATTCGAGGAACAGCTTGGTGGAATGAATGGCCTCCATAACTGTTTATACCTCTTATCCTTGTCATGGCATAGTCTTTGGATATACAGTGAGCTAGGATTGTCAGTACCCTGAACTTGAACTTTATTGCCATATGTAACCGGTACTGGTACAATGGAATTCTTACTTACTGAAAGTCTCTCGATTGTAAAACAAGTGTAAAAAACAAGACAAAGTGCAAACAGTGCGTCAAGACAATGTACAAACAGACAATAGACAATGTGCAAGTAAACATGTAGACAGTTTGAATGTAAACAATACAGATGTGTAAACAGTGACTGGAGATGTGCAATAGATAAGAAATCATAAAGAGGTAGATGGTGATGGTGTAGGTGTGGTCCGAGGGGGGTGGCTAAATGTGTTCGCTAGTCTCACTGCTTGTGGGTAGAAGCTATTGAAGAATCTAGTGGTCAGTGTCCGTGTGCTCTTGTATCTCTTGCCTGTCTTCAACTGTCTCTAAGCCTCAGCTCTTGTGCATAAGAGGCTGTGGCTGACACAATTCCAGGTGTTTTTAGACTCAAGTCAAAAGCAGTTAAGGAAAGTCATGAACCGGAGGACTTGTAGAAACCAGGGGAAAGGGCATTAAGTCAGTTTACGCAAAGTGAGGTAGGGGTGTGGAACAAGTCTTTTTAGTCATGTTGTTGAAGGTGACAATTAGGTTTCTTTCAAGACAGAGCTAGACAAGTTCCTTAGATGAATTAGCTACTAGCATGTTAACTCTGGTGTCTTGGCAGGTGGGTAGGGTGGCTCTACACTGGGCATCAGCCAAGGGGCAGGAACCAGCAGTCCACATCCTGGTAGATCACGATGCAGATGTAAACACAGAGGACAAGGTGAGAACTTGGCGCAGTGCTCAAGCTTGTCTGGCAGTATTTAGCTGATTTGTAAACCCTCGTTGGTCAGCATTGTGGCATAGCCTTTTGCATTGCTGCCCCCTGAATCATGGGTTCAATGAAGATATGTCCATCTGTGTGGAGTATGCATGTTTTTAGGGGTGGTGGTTTCCTCTTTGCCCCCAAAGGAGGCTTACACCACTTGCGCTATTTTGGATTTATCTGTTAGAAACTGTCCTGTTGTCCCTGGCACTGTGATGAGCTGATGCCCCGTTCAGACTCTGGATTGCTGTGGCCGTCACTAGGAGAAGTGGCACTTCAAGTTAAACAGTCCTGCTAAATCTGACATGATCCTTCCATTTTGGATCGGAGATGGTATCCGCTTGACAAAACCATCAGGAATTGTACTGTATGGAGCCCAGAAGGAGTACAAAATGGGTCTAAAAGCCTAAATGCCTGTCAAATCTTTCAACCCATAGCTGAATGCAATTTCTCTTGAAAAGGTTCAGACAAGATGGAGGGTCTTGTGTGAACTACATTTCCCAGAAGGCTGTGGGCAATGACCCACCATCCTTGGTCACCTGACTGCCTGGTGTAAGATAATTGGTAAAGTGAGAATTTGAAAACCAGGAAGTGGAGCCTCCCTGCTCTCTCAATGTGAGCTCTCTCACCCTCTTGTCAAGTCCTACTCAGCCATAGGCTAGAGTTGATGAGTTATCTGAAATAATTATTGAGTTAATGGCTCTAAATTACCACTGTGCTCAATTCTTTAGCACAATTAAATGAAACCTGCTGGGTTTATGACCCAGGACTGGGACGAGGGATTGCCAAATTGCTTTTTGTTCTTCATTTCCCGCTGTGTTCTCTCCTAGTATGGAATGACCCCAGCTCTCTATGCCACCTGGTTTGGACACCTCCAGATCCTGAAAATCCTGGTCAGCGCTGGAGCTGTTATCCCACACACAAACATGGTAATCCCTCCAGGATCAGGACTGAACAGGTCCAGATCCAATCAGAACCTGGATCCGCTTGAAATCAAAACACTTAAGGATGAGCTTTTCAGGTCAAAAAGCCTTTGGCAGACAGCTAGTGGGTCCAAGTTGTTTTTTTGTGATTCTGGGTTTTCGTTTTTGCATCTGCAGCTGCTCGTAGCTCATTGATCTCAATGTCTCATGTATTGTAGCTGTTGCATGAGGGATTCTAGGACATATGTACTAGAATCCCTCAGAGAAGCGTGTTCCAGACTCCTACAGTGCTTTGGGTAAAAGGTGCCCATGATCTCAATCAGAAAAGCCCTTACTTGGTTTCTGCTTGAGTCCTCTAGTTAGTGCTTCAGTGTTAATCCTGAAGAGCACATTGGCTGAGTTTATTAATACTGCTAGTTTTAAGTCAAGTGTCAAGTCAGCTTTTGGGCTTGTTAGTTCAAGACTTTGCGTTTCAGTTGTTTAAGCTGCCAATATAGAGCATTTCAATGTATTTCAACTACTCCTAAGTCAGAGAAGAAGAGGCACTATCTTTACACAAAGGGTGGCGGGAGAATGGAGCGAGCCACCCAGCCACATTGTCCAAGTTTCCTTCGAGCGCCGCTTGGCAGAATTGATGCTTGGATCAACGAGGCACTAACAGCCGAACAAGTCACCTTCTTATGCACTTGTGACGTCAGTTTTGCTGCCTTTTTTTGTTTTTTAATCCCGCATGTCTGGCAGAGTGGCCAGGGGTTACTGCACTGTGCCGCAGCGCGTGGGCGGCTGGACATCGTGGAGTACATCCTGGAAGAGCTGGAGGACAACGGCCTGGACAGGCCAGATGAGGTGAGCCCCGAGTCTCTGAGGCGCCACTGCAAATAAAGAGTTTAGCGTTGTCTATACAGCAGCCAGCACCCCCAACTTACACTACAGACTGCAGGGTGGGACATCCTGGCAAGAAGGGGCATTAATAGCCAGGACACAAGATTATATTTTCCAGTCTTATTTATACACAAGGAGCACCACTTCTCAAATGTTCTCAAATGTAAATTAAATTAAAGCAAACCTCTTTTTCATCTAAAGCTCTTACTTGCTTCTTTAAACTTGTTATAAAGGCTGAGCTGCCTCAGGTCCCTCTGCTGTAACTATGACTTGGTCTCTTTGGAAAGTGAGATCTTTTGGAAAGGTGGGGTGAAACCGGAAGACTTGCAGAACATGCAAGCTCCACACAGACAGACACCCCAATCTGGACTCAAACTCAGGACCCCAGACAGGGCAGCACTGATTCCCAAGCTGCCTTGCCTGCATGCTTAAAAACAGAATCACAGAGAGATTATGGCGAAACGCTGAGCAGTAAGATCCAGAGATATCGATCAAGCTTTTTATTTGCGGGTTGGCAGCACAGTTATGCTAACCGCAAGTTTTTTTTTCCTTGGGGCGTTTCTTGCAAGTTCCCTGCAGGGAGGACAGGACTTGAGACTTGCGGTGTGAAAAATAGCAGTTGTTTGAATGTGTCCCCAGCATGACAAGACCCCATTCCTGCTGGCAGCTGAAAATGGAAAACTGAACACTCTGCAGTGCCTTCGCCAGCGGGGCTGTAACATCAAGGCGATGGACAAGGTAATGCTGTTTTATCTGTCTTGTTTTAACATGCCTACCATTCTCAATGAGTGAACAAGGAGTCGTGCAGCCATGGAGATTCATCTCGAATTATTATGAGAAAGGGATAATGGTCATGTGTTATGACCATGTGTTAAAATTGTACAGGGTATCTCTGAATCATTATCTAGACTATTGTGTCCCATGTGTCCCACCAGCAACTGGATGCATTCTGGGTCTGAAGGGAGTGTCCCACACTGACATGCTGGAGGAACTGAGTCTCTTTAGTCCGAAGGGAGTGTCCTGCACTGACAATCTGGAGGAACTGAGCCTCTTTAGTCTGAAGGGAGTGTCCTGCACTGACGGGCTGAAGGAACTGAGTCTCTTTAGTCTGAAGGGAGTGTCCCACACTGACAGGCTGGAGGAACTGAGTCTCTTTAGTCTGAAAGGAGTGTCCTGCACTGACTGAAGGAACTGGGTCTCTTTAGTCTGAAGGGAGTGTCCTGCACTGACAGACTGAAGGAACTGAGTCTCTTTAGTTTGAAGGGAGTGTCCCATTCTGACAGGCTGGAGGAACTGACTCTCTTTAGTCTGAAGGGAGTGTCCCACACTGACAGACTGAAGTAAATGAGTCTCTTTAGTCTGAAGGGAGTGTCCTTCACTATGTAAATAATGCCACCGGTGCTGCATGTTACTGACATCCTCTTACTCCTGTCAATTTTAGGAAGGCAACAGTGCCCTTCACCTGGCAGCAAGCTCGGGTCACCCCTCCGTAGTGCGTGAGCTCATGAACGCCCTGGATCTTGAGGTTACCAACCAGGTACAGCTCTTTATCGAAGATCAGTCAGTAGTATATAATAAAGCACTTTAACTCTTCTTCCCCGACTCTCCAGCTGGGTCAATCAGTACCAGTCTGGACTAGCATCCCATCCCAAGAGGCTAGACATGAAGATTAAGCCCAAATCACTAGCCCATAGGAAGGGGTGCAGGAGGAACTAATTGGGGCTAATTGGATTGCTACAATTCCTGTCAACCCCTGCATGCTCTCCTCAGGAAGGGAAGACGGCTCTGCTCCTGGCTACAGAGACTGGCCAGACCAGCTGTGTGGAGGACCTCCTGACCGCTGGCTGTGACGTCAACACGCTGAGCAATGTAGGGTGGACACAGGGCTGGGCGCCCTCCTGGTTCCTAAAACACCATGCTCCACTCAGCCTAAACAACATCACTGGGCAGAACATTAAGGTTTACAGAGCCTAGGAGACCGCTGGGAGCAGCTGATCCATTTGGAAGGAAGTAGATGACTGATCCCAGGACCTCCTCCAACTGTGTCTTGAAAGAAGCCAGGGTAAAAGGCTTCTGCGTCGTGTCTGGGCGGCTTGGCCCACACCCCCACCACCCTCTGTGTACAGCGGTACCTCTTGTCCTGACTGGAGGTGCTCATCCAGATGTGTCTTGAAAGAAGCCAGGGTATGGGCTTCAACAACAGGGCTGGGCAGCTTGTTCCCCACCCCCACCACCCTTAACGATGCTGGGGCCAAACAGTGAACATTCACTCGACTGCGATTGCCCTCCCCCAGGTCTGAGCACCCCAGCAGTGCTTGGTTATAAGGGGTATTGGGGTGTAATGATTGTATACCCGGGGTCTCAACCCTGTTCTCAAACCAGCAGTTCACTTCAAGGGGCCACTGAGCACTGTAGCATAATACTGTATATAATCCCATCTGCTGCATCATTTTGTCCTTTTTGTGCTGTTTTATTGTACATGGAAGGTCAATGTGTAATATCTAATGATATCGAGATCCCTGAAAGGATGCATTGAAACACACTGATCCTAATATTGAGCACAGCAGTTTGATCTCCCAGAACTCATTTTCTCTTTTACCGTTCCCGTCCAAGAGTCGCAAATGAATAAGAAGAACTGCAACTCATTTTGCTCTGATTCTGTGATTCGAGTAGTTGCTCACACAGTTTGGTGAATAGTGAGGAGGGGCTGGAGGTTAAAAGCTTTTTAAAAAAGATTGTTTTCATGTGATTTTTTTTTTTCCCCCTGATCTGTCCGATGGGGTGCTTGCTCGGGTGTTTAAGGCCTTGGCTGCTCCACACGCCTGCTCCTAATCGCTTCGGCTTTGCCTCCCCTCCCAGAGGAGCTGCCGGTACTTTGCTGGTGTAGGATCTCCCGCTGGGCTGCAGCTGGCTGATTCTCGGACCCGGGACGGCGTGGGCCTCTGTCCTCTGCTGCTCCTGGGGTGAATCGTGTCCGATTTGCATATTTTCGGCACCAAGGGGTGGGAGGGTAGCAGGAGGGCACGGCGGCCAATAACCGCCGTTTATTTTTCAATCACGGCCGTCTCCTGTCTCCTCCGCATGCCCCCTGCCAGACGGGCCACGGCGCTCTGCACTGCGCTGCGCAGAAGGGACAAGCAGGGATTTGCAGGCTTCTGCTGGACAGCGGAGTGGACACCAGCGCTTCATCCACGGTGAGGCCTTCGTCTCGTGCGCCGGGAGCATGGATTTTATAGCCCGGGTTTGGATCGTTTCATAGAGGAGGCCCCATCCCCTCCTTCATTCGACACCTTTCGAGCTGTTTTCTGCGGACAAGCTGTGTTGTGCCACATCAATGGGTTGAAATACCCTGGACTCTATTGCAATTGATCTGAGCTCCTTCCATTTTGCCCATTTAGTAATAACATGGCTGGGCAGCTTGTTCCATTCTCCAACCACCCTTTGTGTTAAGAGGTGCCTCCTCTTCTTGGGTTTTAAATGCAGTTCCACCCAAAAGTTTCCTGGCGTTCTAAAACCCAGGAAAGAGGGGAAGGTAGAGCTAAAAACATGTAATCCTCTGTGCCCAGCGCTGAGGTCCAGTGCCTGAACAGTGAATTTGGCATTGATGTTTAGGCTGGGCTGATATTCATCTTGAATGCACGTTCTGCATTGTCCCACTGCTTTATAGTGATGTGCCTGTTCTTGTTCAGACGCCTCTTCACCTGGCTGTGATGAACAACTATCCCGATATAGTGCAGATGTTCACTGAGGCCGGCTGTGATCTCAACACCAGAGACGAGGTGAGCCAATCAATCAACTGGCCAAACGCAGGGAACAGGATAAGGAGTGGAAGACTTTCAGTCTAAAATTAATTGCAGTTCTCTCTGTCACTAACTACACTACAGCACTTGCTGTCCATAAACTATCCATCAGTTTTCTAAGTGCTTTATCCAATACAGGGTGGCAGGGGAGCCCAAGCCTTCCCCTGCCAGCAGGGAGCAAGGCAAGGTGCCTGGACAGGACACTGGACCATCGCAGGCCACTCACACACACACCTGGGCCAGTTTTCCCAGAAGCCAATTAATCTCCCAGCATGTCTTTGGACTGGGGGAGGAAACCAGAGCACCTGAAAGGAAACCTACACGAACACAGGGAGAACATGCAAACTCCACACAGACAGCACCCCAGACCCGGAATTGTGCTCGGGGAAACACTGTGCCACCTGTACACAAACTACTTCAAACTTCAAATCACGTTATTCCTGTTGCAAATGTCCCTCAGAATGGCCAGACTGCCCTGCATGTGGCAGCCGAGTTGAGGAGACTGGAGATCACCGAGGTGCTTCTGAAAGCCAACGTGCTCCTGGACCTGAAGGATAAGGTAAGACTGGCCATGGCCAGCCCTCGAACAGAGAGGAGAATCCCCCCCAATCAATAGAATAGACCAGAGCGAGTCGTGGAGTGGACAGTCCACTCCAGTACAGCACCTGAGAACAGCCATCTAACTTAACATAACATCACTTGATTGGCCCTATACAATTTCTTGCATTAGGAATTTGTCTTTTCGCATACCCCAGCTTGCTCTCCATGAGACACACAGACAGGGAGAGAAGATGGGGGTCAGAGCACAGGGTCAGACATTTATATGGCGCCCCTGGAGCAGCTGGGGTGAAGGGCCTTGCTCAGGAGCCCAACGGAGTAGGATTCCTCTGCCGGCTGTGGGATTTGAACCAGCAACTTTCCAGCCACAGGTGCAGATCCTGAGCCCAGAGCCACCGCTCCACCGCTCTCTTTGGTTATTTAAAATAACAACTAATTAGCATACTCAATGAAAGAGGTGTCTGTCGCGAGGGCTTGGAATGGGTAAGATCCTGCTGTATTTAAGAGCTCCAAGACTAGGCTCAGCCTCAGTGGCAAGTGTGATTGGGCAGAAGAAGATGATTTCTGATGCCTTGCCTGGCCAGAGCAACCACATTCCCCCTTCAGATCTCAGCCCTGTTGAAGACCTGGAACACATGAGCAATATCACTGTTATTAATGTTCTGTAGCATGCAATTTCCCTCTTCATCTGAACAGCAGCTGAGGGACTTTCTGATGCCCAGAACTACAAGTTTAGTGCCATCTCAGCTCTGACATTTGTATTTGATCCCCGAATATTTAATTTAATCACCAACTAGGGAAGGCTTGAATAGGTGCCAATCAAGCAATTAACTCCATGAAGGGTTCAGTTTATTAACTTTGAGCTCAGCTGGAACTGTGATTTTCCTGTACAGGCTGACTGGATGAAGGAACCGAGCCTTTTCTCGAACAGGACGATCACGAGGAGGCACGGTATTCAAAATCAGATTCAAAAAGGCACTGACAACAGTCGGCCCAGGGGCTTCCTTAAAAATGAACCGTGAAACATAAACCAGAGGAAACGAAGTGGAAGTGCATTAGCAGTACGAACCAGGGGAGGGCTCTTCTTTACGCAAAGGGTGGCAGGAGTGTGGAACAGGCCACCCAGCCATGGTGGCTGAAGCCAAAACTTTGGTTTCAGTTCAAGGAACAGCTGGATCAGATCCTCAGATCAATCAGCTTCCAAGGGGAACAAAAAAAACGGGTCCGACTGGTTGAATGCCCCCCTCTCATTTGTGGCTTGTGGAAGGAAAGCCAGCAGGAGTGCGTATGTTTCCGAGTACCAGTGTTGGACAGCGTGGACAACTAGCAGAATGAGTTTCAGCTACAGATTTCAAAGTCCTGTTCAATTCTTGCTCGCTGCTTGGCCTTTAGGTCTGGAAGTTTTTGTAGTACTTCAGCCAGTGATTATCTTCCTGTCTGTCTGTTTCTTCCAGAAAGACCGGGACCCTCTGGATCTGGCCATCAGGGGCTACTATGCCAATGTAGTGGACACGATCATAAAGGCCGAGCGCTTCTACAAGTGGAGACGGGTGAGTCTGGGAAGGGCGACAGCATGTGGCCTTTAAAT
Organism: Lepisosteus oculatus; assembly: GCF_040954835.1. Taxonomy (NCBI): domain Eukaryota; kingdom Metazoa; phylum Chordata; class Actinopteri; order Semionotiformes; family Lepisosteidae; genus Lepisosteus; species Lepisosteus oculatus. The sequence goes on along the minus strand of NC_090722.1, from coordinate 3,751,284 downwards.
GCAACACAAAGTGCTGAAAGCACACCAGAGGAAGGCTTTCTGCCTAAGACACTGCGATCAGCAGCACTGGAGTGCACTGAAATGTTTCATATAGCGCCTTCCGCGACGCTGAAGACCAATGAAACTCTTTAAAGTGGGATGCACCTTCAGAAAGCAGCCAGCATGCAACCCACAGCTCGGCGCACTGCTGAGGTCGGACTGCTTAAGATCCGATCACTTTATTGGCCCTGTACAATTTCTTGCATTAGGAATTTGTCTTTTCTCAGACCCCAGCTTGCTCTCCATGAGACACACAGACAGGGAGAGAAGCTGGGGGTCAGAGCGCAGGGTCAGCCATTTATACAGCACGCCTGGAGCAGCTGGGGTTAAGGGCCTTGCTCAGGGGCCCAACGGAAATGGCTCTCTGCCATCCGTGAGATTTGAACCAGCAACCTCCTAAACCCCAGCCACAGAGCCACTGCACCACTCGCCTGCTTTGCGCTAACCCCCAGGCCTGTGTGTGTTCAGGAGTCGGAGCCCGGCCTGAGCTCGGAGGTCCAGTTAGACTTCGCCCTGGACCACCTCCGGGAGCCCCGGCCGGTCCGCTCGGTGCTGTGGACGCTGGCCGAGAGCTACCTGCAGCCGGGAGAGTGGAAGAAGCTCGCCGACTACTGGCAGTTCCCAGTCAGGCACGTCAAAGCCATCGAGAGTCAGTGGACTGGTCAGTGGGGCAGGACTCAGTACAGCAGGGGTCAGCGGCCTGGGGGATAGCTGGGTTCTTCTGGGTTCATTGCAGCACTGAATTCAATGAATTAATAATTGATCAGCAGCCTAATTAGTTGGCGTGATCCTTAGCCACTGACTCCATTTTAAGGTTCCTTTGAATGAGTCTCACTGAGAACAATAAATGTACAGGGGAAAATATTCAATGGATGTTATAGATGTATACAATTAATAAGCAATTATACAATTATACAAATAATATGTATAATTTACATTATATTGTAACACTGGTATACAATCCAGTGTTACAATGTAAGATTCAAGTTTGAAGCATAAGACTCAGCTGTGAGCTGCATGCATATACATTCTGTAAATGCAGTGCTCTGAAGGGGCTCATACATCAGGAGTAATGAAACTCGGAATGGATGGCTTCTTTAAAATGTTTTTTTTAACTCCTCTGAAACGTCGTCTGGGTGGTAACTTCTCAAACTGGACGTGAAAACGTCACCCTGCAGCTCCCAGCTGGCTGCCCACTGGAGCTCAGCAGGTGTGAGTCTGGCCAGTACCTGGATGGAAGACTCCTGGGAAAGCTAAGGCTGCTGCTGGAAGAGGTGTTAGTGGACGAGTAGGGGGCGCTCACCCTGAGATCATTGTGGGTCCTAATGCCCCAGTATAGAGACGGGGACACTGTACTGTAAAAAAGGCGCCGTCCTTCATATGAGATTTAAAACTGAGATCCTGACTCTCTGTGGTCATTAAAAATCTCAGGGTGTTTCTTGAAAAGAGGAGGGGTGTTACCCTGGTGTCCCGGCCTTTACCAGTCATGGCCTCCTAATAATCCTCATCTCTGAACTGAATTCATCACTCTGCTCTCCTCCCCACTGAGAGCTGGTGTGTGGGGAGCGGACTGGCACATCATCCAGGTGGGGCTGCACACTGGTGGTGGTGGTGGGGATCCCCATTACCTGTAAAGTGCTTTGAGTGGAGGGTCCAGGAAAGCACTATATAAGTGTGAGGCATCATTCAATATTAACATTGCTTGCTCCTGGTGTAGATGTGGGTCAGCTGGTTGTCTTACTGAGTAGTGATTTTGACTCCCACCTGACCAAGTGGAGATGTTAAGGAGATCCTGCTCTCTACCAGACTTGTGTAGGGCAACTCTGGGATGTAATTGCTTGCATCAGAGTTCCTCAACCTTCTCAAGAGAAATGATCTCTGCATTGCTTATGGAATGTCACAGACAGATTTGGTTAAATAAGAAACAAACCCCATTAGGAAATTACTTAATTGATTTTTAACTACGTAATGAGGTATCATAGACCACTAGCAATATAAACTTAAATCCCTTTACTTGCCTGTCAGAAACCCCAGACGATTTGAAAGGATTGTCATCATTTTCAAAACTGTTCTGATATATATTCCCATATGTATCCATTCCAATAAAATGTGCCCTTGTCAATCTGAAGGTGAAAATCACGTGTTCCTCTTGAAAACCCCCAAAATCTAAAGAAAAGCTATGGAATATGACATCATTTTGAAAGGGAAATGAATTGTAATTTCAAAATATATGTATAGGTTTATAGGAACCCGTTAAGACAGTAGTGACCACTGTCCAGCAAGTCTGTAGGTCCCCAGTTTAGTTTTGCTCAATTTATAGTGCAGTTAATTGGTTCATGTCTCCTGGGAATGGCTAGCTGTGGTCACTGGGAGCAAGGGCATGGTGGGATTTTCAACTTGAAAGAGTCACAGGCGGCACTGAGATGCAGTTGTCAGCATTGCTGCTTACAGCCATGGGGCCCTGGATTTAATCCGGCATCTGGCGTGCTGTCTGTGTGGAGTTTGCATGTTCTCCCCTTGTTCGTGTGGGGCTCCTCCAGGTGCTCTGGTCTCCTCCCACAGTTCACAGACATACTGGTAGGTTAACAGGCTTCTGGGGAAGCTGCCCTGGTGCGATTGGCTCGGTGTGTGCCCTGTGATGGACTGGTGTCCCGTCCATCTGCCCAAGCTGTTCTCCTGCTGCTTTTCGAGAGCCTCTTGCCGTTGGCTGACAAAATGCAAAATGAGTGTTTGCTTTTCCCCAAATTCCTTGCAGGTAACCGGAGCTATAAGGAGCATGGCTTCCGAATGTTCCTGATCTGGCTCCATGGAATCACTGCGGAGGGGAAGCACCCGATCAGAGAGCTGTACGAGGGGCTGGTGGGCATAGGGAACAGGTCGTTGGCAGGTACGGTGAGCTTGGCACACCTCCCTGATGCTGGCACGATCATCACTGCTACAGGGCTGCCCAGCCCAAGATCTTCATGACCCGTGTCCGCTGGGTTAAGATCCGGCTGTGACTGAAACCTTTATCGTTAGTAGTTGACCAAGCAGCCTGACTTTCTCTCAGCTCTGCAACTGAAAGAGATTTCAGATTTACCTGGATGTACCTGCGACAAAAGTTAAAACTGCAACTTGTTTTGGAGCAGAAATCTAAAAATCAGAAGGCAGCTTGCTGACAGGATGACGTCCGTGCTTTTCAGTTGTTCTCCATATGACATGAAGAGGCCTACAATTCCAAAAAAAAAACTGGGGTTCACTGAGTGGCCCAGCCACTAAAAGTGGTCACAGGCTGAGGCCTGTAATTCACACTTTAACCACTAACAGTGATGGAGATGCTTCACACTGTTCCCCTCTGCTGGCCAGGTGTCCCTGGGGCTGGCATAGCTTGTATCAGGGCTCCCCACCCAGGAGCACCCCGGGGACTTGTCATGGCACTTGCAAGTTGGCAGTTCTGTCAGTGAGAGCAGGACAACTCCTGCCATCATCCACCTGGGAGCAAGCCCTGGTCTTAGCCAGTGGTCCACCTGGGTGCAAGCCCTGGTCTTAGCCAGTGGTCCACCTGGGTGCAAGCCCTGGTCTTAGCCAGTGGTCCACCTGGGAGCAAGCCCTGGTCTTAGCCAGTGGTCCACCTGGGAGCAAGCCCTGGTCTTAGCCAGTGGTCCACCTGGGAGCAAGCCCTGGTCTTAGCCAGTGGTCCACCTGGGAGCAAGCCCTGGTCTTAGCCAGTGGTCCACCTGGGAGCAAGCCCTGATTTTACCCACGGCAGTGGTGCAGAAAAGATCAGTGTGATTTTTGCGTGGTCATGAACGATGCTGGGGAACCACAGGGTCCTCAGGTCTCAGTTCTGCCCACGTTCTTATCAATTTAATCGATCAGTCAGTTCCAAGCCCTCGGGTGACTTCCCTATGAAATCTGGCCGTGGCCGTGTCTGAGACCAGGAGAGAAGTACGCTGCACCGAAGCAGATGATCCATCTGAGCAGACAGGATTCACCAACATCCACCCCCATAGACAAACCCCGCCCCCTCGCAGTGCAGTGGCCCCTCCCACATATCCCACAATGCCCTCGGCCAAGGCCTGCTCTGTGTCAGCTGGAAGTGTTCCAGTTCACCCTGTGTACCAGCAGCAGAAGATAGAGAGGTGCCTCTCTAAGCCGTTTGAAGAATAACAGACTTCAAAGAATAGCGGGGCTGACCGCTAACGTTTCTCGATATACCTGTGTCCTGCAGAAAAGGTTCGCCGGAAGGCCAGCCAGGAAGAGAGGCCTGGCAGGAGGTGCCTGGTGATGTGAGTGAGCTGTGCAGGAGGAGGAGACGCCCCCATCAAACCACAGACCAGAGTCTGATTGATCCATGGAAGTGCATCCTCGACCGGTACAGAAGGACAGGAATTTGAGAGCTTCCCAAGTTCCGGTTCTGGCCCTTGTCTGTGGAATTTCAAGCCCCTTAAATACCATTACTTAATTAAGCCTTAAATTGTGCTAATAAATTGCTTAATGTTTGTCATCATTTTTGGCTGCTGGGTGTAAGTAGCAGTTGAAGGAGTGAAATGGTCTTATGGCCTTTACCCGCCCCTTAAGAACAGCCATGACTTCACGACGCCTGCTGGGGTTTTAGGAGTTTTATGAGGCTGATCTCAGGCTCCCACTCCCTGTTCTGAAGGTTTGAGTCTGATTTTCTAAAAATGAGCAGCTACTGACCCCAGGAACCAAGTGAAACTGGTCCAAAGGTTGCAGATGCTGCTGCCTCCCAGCTCTTGGGATCTGGGTTCAGTTCAAGCCTGAGGGAGCCTTCCGTGTGGAGTCTGCATGCTCTTCCCTGGTCTGGGTGCTCTCTGTGTGTGAATCTTGGTAACTCTGACTTACGGGAGTGATCCAAACCTTACCATTCTGAGAAACGAACGGTGAAGAAAAAAATACTGATGTTTTTTTTTTCCAGCTGCACACAGCATGGGTGATTAAGATACAGGAAAACATTAAATGTCTCGGAGGGTTTATAAAGCCTAACAACAGGCTTCGTGGGAAGTCTGGTCACATTTTCCTGTCTTTAATATGATTATGCTAATGTGAAGATCAGGCATCCTCTGGATTTGAGCTGTTTCTGTACAGCTGCCTGATCACACATACAGCTGAAGTAAATTTAGAACCATCAACTCATCTTTGAGTATCCAAAACTGCATTTAAAAAGCTCAGTAGTCTGACAAAACGCAGGAGAAACGTTACCTCTTAATTTTTATAGACAATAGAATCAGTTAAGGGCCTATAAATATCCCTATCCTTCATTAGATTCAGAATCCTTACAAAACTTTAGCACATTTGACCAAAATACTACAATATAGACTGAGAACACCAGTGTTACTTTAGAAATTAAAACACCTTGTATCCCAAATGAGTGATATTGAAATGGATTTTTACTGCAGCTCTCGTAAACCATTTTATTAGTGTGGCTGCTGATAGTTTATTGACCCAAAGACCTTTTACAGCTGTTTCTTGAAGAATCCTAGTAAATCTACTTTAACAGTGTGATCTGTATAACCTGCGCTAGACACCCACCACCTTTTGTGTAAACAAAGTGCCTTCTGTTCCCCGTCTTAAATGCACTGCTTTTTAATAGTAAATCGTGTTGTTTTTTTTCATCGTCATTGACCTACGTTTTCCATTCTGGCATTTTTTGGCTGCTGTACATTAAATTTCTAAGAGCTCGGTCTTTACAAATTAATTTAATGGCTCACACTTCAAACTAGAGCTTACAAATGCCATTTCTAAACATTTTAGAAGTGGAAAATGTTAATGAAGCATTAATAGAGTACCGTAACTAGGATGACCAGTCTTGCTCTGCAGTGGGTTAAATAGCATGTGCGCAACACTGTCCTAATCCTGACCATGAAGTGCTTCAATACGCTCCACTTGTCTGAAGAACTCTTCACTTTTTATAAAGTTATTTGAATTGAAATGGTAGAGGATTGTGACGCAGTGGTGAGCATTGCTGGCTGAGGGCTGGGGGCACTTCCATCAACTGTGGATCTGGGCTGCTGTCTGGGGGGAGTGTGTATGTTCTCTCTCTGTTCATGTGGGTGTCCACTGGGGGGGCTCTGGGTTCTTCCCACAGGCTGACAACATGCTGCTAGATTAATAGATGTTTGCTAAGGCTGCACATTACAGCTGAGCAAACTAATCTAATAAAACAGTGAACATCATCGAGACAAGGGTTCTGCTACTCTTGGCACTGGACTGTCCACTGTCGGTGTCTTTGAAAAATGAAGCTTTCTTGCTCCCTTTTGACTCAATTTCCTAGAGCAGTTTGGACAACTCGGCTCTTTGACACTTTAACAGGAATGCAGGACTGGACTCCACTGATTGGCTTAACTGGACCTGGCTTAAAGAGGTCCCTCCCAGCACTTCATGACCTGGAGGGCCAGCTTGCTCTGGTGTCCAGGACCATCACATATATACAGCAGATCAGTCCCAGCTGTACGAAGTTCCCTCACTGTGTCACTATCCCTATGGAAACAGGCTGCATAGTCAGAGGCCATTGAGGAATAACCAAGGACAGTGTAAGAATGTGGAATACAGGAAGACCAGCTGCGGAAGACAGGTGGGGAAGCACCACCTGTGGCCTACAGAGCACGCTGGGAGTGTTTTTGTCTCCAGTGCAAGCTATTGGGGGCCCTTGACTGACCTGATAAACCGTGTGTGTTGAGCCAATATATCGTCAATATATCGCCAAGATGCCTCTAAACTAACATCAACACAGTTTGATTCCAGTGCTGGAGTTACAGTAACAGGATTTAAAAAAAAACAAATCAAGATGTCTTACCACAGTCGGCTTTTTCTTCTGATCCAAATGTGAAAGGACCTGTGAGACCAGCTCGCCAGTGCCCCCCTACAGGAGACAGCTGAGGCTTTGCCAACAGCTGCAGAGGACATAATAATATAATAATAATAATAATAATAATAATAATAATAATAAAAAACCTTTTATATAGCACCTTTAAAAGTGGCTTCTCAAAGATCTTTTCAGAACGATAACAATGGAAAAAAAAATACAACATATGCACAAGAGAGGAGACAGTAGATGAGGCACTGAATACAGTAGGAGCAGAGGGGTAAAGACCAGAACCAGTACAGCAAAGGCTCTTCTAAAGAAGGTTGTGAGTCTGGATTTGACGGAGTTTAGAGACGGTGACTGATATCCTTGGGGAGAGAGTTCCAGAGCTTGGGGGCATAACAGGAGAAGGTCCTGTCACCCACAGTATGTAGCCGGGCTGGGGGGACAGTTAGGAGACCAGAATTAGAAGAGTGAAGGTGGGGAGTAGGATGATGGTAGCTCAGACAGGTACTGAGGTGCCGAGCCATGCAGAGACTTATAGGTGAGCGTGAGGATTTTTAAGTCAACACAAAACTTGACAGGAAGCAAGTGCAAGGACTCCAGGATAGGAGTAATGCGATCAGTTGCATTAGACCTGCTCAGGATTCCGGCTGCCAAATGTTGGACATACTGTCGTTTGTTAAATGTGGATCTAGAAACCCAGCGAGCCGTCAAGTCAGACAAATGTGTTGATCAACTTTTCAGCCAAAGTTAGTGATAACATAGGACTTACTCGTGCAAAAGAAGGTTTCGACAATATGTTGCACATGTGGGTCGAATGTCAAGCCTGAATTAAATCTCACCCCAGGTTTCTCAATTTAGACTGAAGCTCAAGTACAGTAACATCCCCAGACAGGGTCACAGGATTGACTTTACAAAATTGATGGGGGGTGCCAATAAGCATGACTTCAATCATGGCAGTTTAGATGAAGGAAATTTTGAGTCATCCATTGATGTCAGAGATGCAATTCGAGAGAATAGACAGCCACATCAGTGTCAGGTTTGGTATGGATGGAGATTTGAGTATCATCAGCTGAGAGATGAGTTGAGGCTGTGCGATTTTAAAAGCTGACCAAGCTGAAACATGTCAAGCACTGAGGAACACTAGAGAACACCAAAAGAGACAGTGACAGCAAACGGCGAGGTAAGACTTGAACTATTTGAGAGCAGTGTCAGAAACTTCAAACACTCTCAAGCCGAGAAAGTAAGATATCAAAAGTGGCACTGAACTGAAGAAGAGTGAGGATAGAAAGAGAACCAGAATTAGAAGCAATGAGATCATTAGTGACTTTGACCAGGGCAGTTTCTGTAATGTGAAGTTGTCAAAAAAAAGACTGGAGGGGCTCAAAACGGTTATTTGCAGTGAGGTGGTTATTTAACTGAATTGCAACAGCAAGAAATGGGAAAATGGAGATGGGGTGAAAATTGTTTAAATTGTCCAGAGCCATGTTTGTTTGGTTTTTTGGCACGGGGGTGATGGCAGCAGTTTTGAGGACCGTTGGTACAAGACCAGTGCTCAAGCACTCATTACATCGAGGAGACAATGGAGCAGAGAGAGGTGAGACAGGACTGGAATAAAGTGGCAGGAGTGGGGTCTAATATACAGGTGGTGAATTTCAAATGTGAAAGCAGTTTACTGAGGGATGCAGCGTCAACAAGAGAAGTTAGAAAGAAGGGAACCGGAAAGCAGGGAGGAGGTGTGGGAGAGACATGCGCTGTGGAGAGAATGTGATACCGGATGTTGTCAATCTCGGAACTGAAGAAACACGTCACAAGTCACAGAACCTCCCACAATTGGTTGTCCAGACCTGTGCGCCGACTGAGTCTTTAAACGCTCGAGCTGGCATTTCAAACTTTCAAGGTTCAGCAGGAGACCTGCTGAAATGATCGGCTATTGTTCCATTCAATACCCGCATTGAGAGCGCCAAACTATAAAACCCTCTAGGCCAGAGAACTGCATCTTTTGTGCTTCAGTATATAGGCAGAAGCAAGACCAATTAAAAACACAGCTTTCAATGTCTCTCACGGCATCAATGCAGTCTCCCTGCGGAAGTCACGAATAACCCAGAGACATCCGTGTCCCTGAGGTCTGTACAACTTGCACAGGGGATGACAATTGGAACAAGAATGGTACGCAGCAGACAAAACTGGAGATGATCCGTTATCGATCTCCCATGTCTCCAAAATGCACTAAAACCCCCTTTACCACCTCAAAGAGAATGCAATGTTGCAAAGATGCTTGGGCAGCTGCCCGTTAACTCATTTCTAAGATGAACAATGGTCTGATCTTGACAGCAAAACGTGTATTTCACACCCTTGAAAACCAGGAAACGGGCAAGTTTTATTAAATCCTCATTTTATTTTAAAGCATTTTTTTTTCAATTAAAAACCCTCTTAACACACAAAGGCCACACACGCACACACAACTGTAACAGCCACTGACCGACTCAAAATAAAAGCCTAGGTATCGAGTGTCACGGGTCTACATTTTTACCTCCTGACCTGTGCTTTCATTTAAAAAAAAAAAAGGACAAATATCCCAAGTTTAAAAAAAAAAATACACAGGAGATACCCTGAAGAATTGGAACAGGTACTATATACACACAGCTCTTATGAACAAAGTTAACTCACCCAGACTAAAAATACAAAATTAAAACAAAAGCCATTTTTGCAATTTATGTCCACAGTTAAAGGTATCGAAAGGAGAAACAAAAGCTGGTACTTTCCTGTAGGACCAACAGTCAGTCCTTGCGATACAGCGACTTGTCTTCATACACCTGGTTCCCTAACTGAACCAACCCATTAGCAGATACCATTGACTGCAGGTCTTCTAGCTGCTCTAAAGATTCGACAATTCATCCTATACCTGCAGGACTGGGGCTTTGCAGAACAAGGTTTTGCCATAAATGACCTCTCTCAAAATCAAAAAGGGTTTCTCATGGGGACTCAACATGATCGCAGCCTCCCGACAAGTCCACAGATCACACTTGAGCGGAGGCGTCGATTTCTACTGTACAGAGGAACCAAAAACACCGGGACGTGAGCACCTCCTGCTGGAGAGCGCGAAGAAATCGAACGCCTGCAAAGCGCCTCTCCGGGCAGCTCGTTCAGCTGTTCTCCCGACACTCCTGTGTGATCTCCAATGGCTGCCACCTCCACGTCGGGCGCAGGAGACCGATCTAGGGAACCCACTGATACAGTGAGGGCAGGTCGGGACTCGGCAGACATGCCGGGTATCCTATGGGATCGCGGGGCCCGTCTTAAAATTCTTCGTCTAATTGCATGGAAGTGGAATTTCGACTCAAAACAGGGCTCTTGAGAACAGAATCCTGCACAAAATAAAAGTCCAAATCAAGATCTTGACTGAACTGTATAAGTTATGTGATCCAAAGCTTGCACAGGTCTCCAACGGTCAATCAAGGGGGACCTGCCAGACTGCAGAGCTCCTGGGACAAACGCCCACCCCCACCCCCCCCAAACTCAGACCACTACATGGGCAAGTACCAGCCTGCTGCCAACGTCAAGCAGGAGCCCCTGTTCCCAACCCCCACCCCGAGCCAGCGCCCGGCAGACAGCTGTTCCGCTCCGTCCTGGGCCAGGCCCGAGCCACCGGTATCGAACCCAGGCCCGCAGCCGGCTCGGCCCGACCCGTTTGTGGAGAGCACCGGTTCAGACGGGCCAATCTGACGGTTTCCCTCCCCCACCAGGCACCGCCTCACCCCCCCCCCCCCCCACCCCTAACTGCCCCCGCCCACCCGTGAATAAAAGAAAAACATAGCAGGGGAACAAAAAAACTTGGAATGATTACAAATGAGTTGTCATTAAAACCTTTCCTTTGTCTGTAATAGTATATATATATAAAAAACACTTAGCTTCTACAGTGATATATCTATGGTATACAAAGAGGAAACAATCCGCAATATCACACTCTCTCGTTCGGTTGTTCTACAGCTTGGGTTATGGATCTCCGGGACGGGCAGGGCTAGTCTTCATCTTCATCATCATCCCCCTCGTCCTCGGGGGCCCTCTTCCTCTTCTCCCCCCGGACTCCTTCCTCCTCTTCCTCGTCTAGAAAGAGACAGCAGCCGAGCGTGAAAACCCTTTAGGAAAAAACCCTTGAACCGATGGCACCACCAGCAGAGATCTGCAGCTGAATGATGGGCTTTTATACGGCTTACATTCCTCACGAATGCAGCAGAGCTCTTACCCCTCCGATACACCTGGCAAGCCAGCTCCTGAATCCCTAGCCTGCTATGACTGGCACCTCCCAGACGGGGGCGCTGCAGTTTGTCAGGGGTTCTCCAAACCTGCTGTGTAACAGCAGCTCCTGTGGGCCAGGCGGACAGCTTGCACATGGTGCCCATGAGAGATGAGCCTGGGTGCCACACGAACAACACTTCCTGCTGCACATGGGGGTCCCCACTCGCCAACAGGAGCCGAGGAGATAATTTGGGGCACCAATTTGCTGGGGATAAGATTTAAAATGTGGCACCAAACTGCCCATTAACAGAGAAATAAGGGGGGCCTTGTGTATCAATGTCCTCCCTTCATGACAGGGAAGCATTAATATACAAAACAAAGAGGCCACTTAACTGCAGAATTAGCATAACCCTTTAGGCACCAATAATAATTATGATGTTGGGTTACTTCTTGCCAAAATGAGTTTTTGATTACCTGCGATTAAAACATCTACTTTCCTTATTTCTTACACTTATACAGCACTTTTATGGATACTCAACTCAAAGTGCTTTACAGGTAATGGGGATCCCCTCCACCTGGATGATGTCACGGCAGCCAGAGTACACCAATATGCTCCCCACACACCAGCTCTCAGTGGGGAGGAGAGCTGAGTGATGCAGCCAGTTCAGAGATGGGGATTATTAGGAAGCCATGATTGGTAAAGGCCAGGGGGAAATTTGGCCAAGACATCAGGGGAAACATCTCTACACTTTGAGAAACACCCTGGGATTTTTAAGGACCACAGAGTCAGGACTTCAGTTTTACATCTCATCCAAAGGACGGTGGCTTTTTACAGTATAGTGTCCCCTTCACTAATATTGGGGCATTAGGACCCACACAGACCTCAGGGTGAGTGCCCCCTACTGATCCCACTAACACCTCTTCCAGCAGTAGCCTCAGCTTTCCCAGGAGGTCTCCCATCCAGGTACTGACCAGGCTCACACCTGCTGGGCTTCAGTGGGCTACCAGCTGGGAGCAAGCAGTGAGGTCTATCACAGAAGGACCTCAAGAGTTTGTGCCATGCAGGTAAACCTGGTTTTGCATTGTGCAGTGAGCCCTTGCTAAGCATTCAGCCTAGAGATCAACAGATGCGACAACAGCCTGGTACATACCGTCTTCTACCTCTTCCTCCTCCTCTTCTTCCACATAATCATCATCATCTTCCTCATCCTAAACAAGGAAAAGGCTGTCAGACATGCACCTTACAGTCAACAAGCAGAAAAGGCTCCTGGACACCAGCATCAACACACATCTGGACATGCAGGCATGAAGGACATGCTTCAAAGTGGACAACAGCTGTGCCCCCACTAAGGATTCAAACCCACTGCCCTCCGCACCACACTGACCCATATGCCTTACAGCTATGAAAACCTACTGTACAGCTTACTGTTATTAAACTGGTCTTCGTAAGAAGCAATTAATGTTAACTGAACAGACTGCTCATGTGGCCACTAACATCCTAACAAGTCGTAGTTCTTTTCCATCAGTACAAACTGTATTAAAATGGGCTGGGTTAAGGTGTTCCACAAGTCTGCGATGTGCCAGGCGGCTCTGCACTGCTCCCTTGTGGGGGAGAAACCAATTTTAAGGTGTTCGACGTGGTCAGTGTTGAGCTCTTAAGTGAATGAAGTAGGTGAACAGGGCAAGTGTACCTGGATCTCCTCTTTCATCAGGTAGGATAACCCCACCTCCTCTTCCCCGCCATCAGAGCCTTCCTCCTCGTCTTCCTCGTCCCCATACTCCCCTGGGGGGCCGGCTCCTTCCTCGTCATCGTCCTCCCCCTCTGCACAGAAACGCACAGGAGTCAGGAGAGGTGGCCCTGCTGGGATCTCGCAGCAGCACCACCCTGCAGTGACCAGCTCCCTCATCCTGGAGCTTTGCTGAACCAGGAACAAACTCTTCACATCGAGCAAAAGCCACGAAACACTTTCTGAATGCTGAGACTAGTGTCAAGGGCGAAGTGGAGCGCTGGCTCTGTGGCTCAGGATCTGCGTCTGTGGCTGGAAGGTTGCCGGTTCAAATCCTGCAGCCGGCAGAGGAATCCTACTCTGTTGGGCCCCTGAGCAAGGCCCTTAACCCCAGCTGCTCCAGGGGCGCCGTACAATGGCTGACCCTGCACTCTGACCCCAAGCTTCTCTCCCTGTCTGTGTGTCTCATGGAGAGCAAGCTGGGTTATGCGAAAAGATAATTCCTAACGCAAGATATTGTAAAGGGTTAATAAAGTGATATTATTATTATAAGAGGACCACGCCCCCCTCCCCCACTTACCCCCCACAATAGGCATCTGGGAAGTCTGACACTTTGCAGCCAGTAAACTCAGATGAATGGAACTTAAGTTGACATTTGTAGGTTTGGTCAAAAGAGCCTCTGAATAACTTGTCTACCTGCCATCAAAACCACAGCACCTGTGCTTTGACGATGCCTGAAGATATGCTTTATGCAAACCCAGTCCAATAGATGCAATTCGTGGTTAACACCGACAACTGAACACACGGTGCATGGGTCTTAAATGGAAGGGGTGCTAAGAAGTGGCTGTCTGCTGTCTGTTCCTGCAAAAAACCCATTTGTGAGGAAGTGAAAATGCGGAGTGCGAGGGCCGCCACTGGCTAATGAAAACAAAGACCCAACAGGTGAACAGGAAAAAGCAGCATCGGAGACGAGGGTAGAGTGTGATTTGCTTTGCAAGAACAGTCTGCAAACAGAACCAGCAAGCAAGCATTTTTGGGCTGAAGGTACAGTAATCCACTAGAAGGGACTATTAAATCCACTAGACGCCTCATTATCAAGACTGATAATTAAGACATTATCAAGACCAGCCAGGCTTGGGGTCCCCGATCATGATCTCCAGGTTCATACTATTTTGCACTTATGTCAGTTCTCTCCAGCTACGCTACCTGTGCTACTTATTAAAAAAATAAGGTAAGCAATTAAAAGAAAGAGGGAGTTCTCGCGTACTTCAACCAACACACAGGTACACCGCAAGAGGTCTCGGCACACGGCACAAGCTCTGCACGCGTGCGCCCCTGGAGGGGCGGCCAGCGCCCGAGCCGAGCCCCGCGGAAGAGACTGCAGGTCACGCGTTTGGATTCCACACGCAGCTCCCTTTAGCCTAAATCCTGACTACAAAGGACAAACTACAATCTTCACTCTGAGGGGCCCTAACAGAAGTAAAAGCTAAATTAAGGGTCCACAAACGAGGGGGAACAAATGTCGTTTCAGCCTGAGTGACTGAAGCTGGCAGCTGGCTGCCGTTTCTGAGGGTTAAAGGCAGGAACAGGCAGGGCTGCGGGACCCTTTGGCTGGTCTGGCCCCGATTAGCCAGCGCCAGGGAAAACCACCGCGGCGCGCCTGACCCGCCCTCCTCATTCAGAAAACCTCCGGTGACCCCCCGCTCCCCCATCTTCCTCACCGTCCTCCTCTTCCTCGGCCTCCGAGTCGGGGGCCTCGTTGTCCTCCTGGTCGAAGCCATCCAGGTACGTGATCTGGGGCAGCAGCTCGAAGATGCTCTCCCGGTACTCCTCCAGAGAGGTGATCTCGCAGTTGAACAGGTCCAGGCTCTTCAGGTTCTTCAGGTTCTGCTGCAGAGGAAGAGGCCAGTGTGCATGAGCTCAGGGGCCCAGCGAGCTACCCCCACCACCACCAGCCCTCAATGTCCAGCTCTTATGGATGCTATACGTTCAGTTATTCTACCAGTGGCATAGCCAGGACTTTATACCTAGGCCTGGGAGTGTCTACTCTCCCCCCCCCAATATTTGCCTTTTAAAATAGGCTGTACTACTATTCTTCTCTGCACCAGTTACATCTATGAATTGGCTTTATTACTCTGCTCCCCACTGAGAGCTGATGTGTGGTGAGCGTTCTGGCGCACTATGGCTGCCGTTGCATCATCCAGGTGGGGCTGCACACTGGTGGTGGTGGAGGGGATCCCCATTACCTGTAAAGCGCTTTGAGTGGAGTGTCCAGAAAAGCACTATATAAGTGTAAGCAATTACTAATTATCATTACTACATTAGTCATTACAGTGACTAGTGAGCAGGAAGGGCCGCATCATACTGCAATTCTTGAGAACTAGCATGCAAGTTTGCGACATGGTAACAATTTATTTCGTTACCAACATTTAATAACTGGTCTGAGAAACTGGAGCTGCAGTTTTCTTTTAAGTGATCCTCTTAGATACAGATGCCACTTGGAGACTTATGAAATATGAAGAATGAGCAGATGATATCAGGAAAATTACATTTTCAATGGGAGTCTACAATTCGGTTTCTGCTCCTTTTCAACAGCGTGTTTGTTGGCTTGCAACAGGTCACTGAAGGCAAACTGTGAGACGAGGTATTGAAATGTACTTTGCATTCAACAGCCTGAAGGAGTAACGGTCACTGCCCGCCTGCACAAGGGCCTAATGGCGGCAGCGACCCCAGAGAGCAGGGATCCCCCTCACACAAAGGGGGGACCCCACCAGCGTCGGGTGGGCACTCCATCAGCAGTCCTTACCAGCGCCTCCACGGTGCCCAGGTCTTTGATCTTGTTCCCACTCAAGTTCAGGTAGGTCAAGCTGGGACATTTTTCTGACAGGGTCTCCAGGCCTCCGGAGATGTTGTTGTCGCTGAGCTCCAGCTGCCAGAGATGGAGAAACATCGCAGAGCCTGTAAGCCCAGGGCAGTAATCCTCACACCCGGGATAACCACGGGGTCTAAGCACTGGTTTGAATGAGACCAAGACTGGATCATGGCCATCACAACCGGATCTTCATCACAATCCACATACTGGATCTTAACCACACCCAAGTCTCCAGTCACTGAGGGAGTCAAAGTTGCACCAGCAGGACTGAGGAGTGCTGGGTGGAAGCAATTAGCCAGGATAATTCATTAAACCCTTAACAGCAGTAATCTGTCCATTATTACATGAAGTACTCTAGTCAGATCCAAAATCTTCCAATCAATATTATCGACAGCTTACAACCTTTAAAACAGGTTATTTCTAATCCAAAGCTCAGTTCCTGGCAGGACAGTCCCAGAGCAAGAATGCTCAGATTCTCATGCCATTCAATTGAGACATCACCATCATGCCTTGAGCTTTTAAATAAACTTTGACTGAAAAGGACTAAGATAGCAGAAACCAATACTTTCCCCTTTATATGAATAAACGTCAAGGCCATGACCATACCGATTAAGTGTTTTTCCCAAAGCCGTTTAAGAATGGCAAGCTCTACAGTAAGCCAACTAATAGCTTTAATAGCCAACTGTAAATCATTTACACCACATGCTGCCAGCTGGTATATAACCCTGCAGATCACAGCTTCAGTGGGCTGCCAGTTAAGCAGGTGTGAGCCTGGCCAGTACCTGGATGGGAGACTCCTGGTAAAGCTAAGGCTGCTCTTGGAAGAGGTGCTAGTGGGGTCAGTAGGGGGCGCTCTCCTGCAGTCTATGTGTGTCCTGATGCCCCAGTATAGCGACAGGGACAATACTGTACAAAAGGTGCCATCCTTCCGATACGAGACAAAACTGAGGTCCTGACCTTCTGTGGTCATTAAAAATCCCAGGGCATTCCTCGAAAAAAGTAGGGGTGTTACCACTGGGTCCTGGATAAATTCCCTCCTGTCCTTTACCAATCATGGCCTCCTAATCATCCCCATTTAAGAACTGACCATCACTCTGCTCTCCTCCCCACTGAGAGCTGGTGTATGGGGAGTGGACTGGCACATCATCCAGGTGGGGCTGCACACTGGTGGTGCTGGAGGGGATCCCCATGACCTGTAAAGCGCTTGGAGTGGAGTGTCCACACAAGAGCTATATAAGTGTAAGGAGCTGTGTTGCATCTACTGGGATAACTAATGCAGTCCAGTCCACATCCTGCAGGTGGCAATGTAGAGCACCCATGGCCCCACTCACCTTGCGTAGCTTGGGGAGTGAGGGCAGTTTGGCCAAGGAGGTCAGGCCCACGTTGACCATGCTGAGGAACTCCAGCTCCTTGAAGTCATCGGTGAGACCTTCCACCTCGCCATCGCCGGAGCGGCAGTTATCCACCACCAGCTCAGCCACCTGGAGAGGGAGACGGGAGAGGAGACGACATTCAGCCCCTCCGTTCAAACCTCACTGCCGGTAAGAAGCCAAGCATCCAACGACTGGTCAAAGTCTCGGACACCAGGATAAAAACGAGGCTCGGGCCTCCGATGGAAGGGTTGGGTTAATAGGTGAAAATAGGTGATCTTCGGATCCATCTGCGGGAGTTTTGCAGGCATTTGCGAGAATTCGAGACGAACCGGCCCCCTACTCTTCAGAGAAAAGCCTCAACCGATCACACCTCCGATTAGCACCTGGCAAACCCACCCAAACTCCGAGCACCTCAGCCCTGGAAGAAGTGCTGAAGTGACCGAGCGAAGCCCCACCACTCAACACTAGGAATGGGTCAGGAATTGTGACAGATGAACGGGGATGATCAACCTTACAACTACAAAACCCCCCGCTCGGAAATGTGCTCAAACCTGCATCTGGCACTCTTGCGATATCACGAAGCGTAATCAGCCAAATGACAAAAACACCTAAGAGACTGTGCTATGCCACAGATTTAACAGTTAATCCCACTGCTCGCCTAGGAACATGCTCTTTGTACCCTAAGACCAAGCAAGGGGGAGGGTGAAAGCAATTTTCTAATTAACGAAAAAAAACGATAAACATTTCCGAGAGCTCACAAGGAAATTCTCCGGGCAGACCAGTTAAATAATGAAAGGCCGGGCTCCATCTGTAGCGACAGCCAGGGATCTGTTAAGTCCAGAGATATCAGATTTTCCAGGGGCTTTGGGGGGGTAGTGGATTCAGAGGCAGGAAGATGCTCGAGGAAGCAGAAATATCGAGTCCAAATCTTCTCTGCCATCTCGGCAACAGCTGTTACTCCTGCCTTAAGCTCAAGGTGGGCTGAGCTGAGCAGTTTCAGCTAATGCACTTATCAGGACCACCGGTGCCTCTCTCCAACATTTGGTTGCAACAAGAACAATCCACAGATTAGCCCCTCCTCTGGATCGTTTTCACAGCACTGAGTCAAACACGAGGTGCAGAGCTGCTTAAATTCAGGCCGGTTTGGTTTCGCCAGGGGCAGGTTCAGACGGGAAAGGCAGCATTATCTGCTTTGTGACCTCCCCCCCTTCGGCTGACCTGCTGTCGCCAGGAATGCTGGGATCTGTAGTTCCAATGCGTCTGAGCAGAGCAGACATGGCAGCCAGCTCCCATTCAAGCACAGCTGTGCGAAACAAGACAATGAGAAGGCTTCGGAGGGCAGCCGTCTGCTAATTTGCAAAACAGATTTGAGTGGAAGATCAACAGTCAGAACTGTTGTTTTTTTTTTTAGAGTGCGCTTTTGGTGTAAATGGACACCCAGGAGGTTTCAAAACAGCCTTGTAGCAGTTAGGACATGCAAGCTTTGTATATCTCACCAGCTTTAAAGTTGCTTGGAAGAAAAGCAAGTCAAAACAGAGCTCACGCTAAGGTGAGGCTCGAACTGTACTCACACAGAGCCCCAGTCCAGGCAGCACAGGAAGCCATCAAACCTGAATGGAACGATGACTAAAACTTCAAGTCCTTGGAATCACAACGTGTGAATCCACAGGTTCCTCAATTGTATAGTTTTCCCACCAGCTGGTATTTTTATCACTCTGAGAACTCTTAGGTGACCCCCACGTGCATGAACTGATCCTGGGTTTGTGCTCTGAGGTAGTGCTGACTCCTTCAGTGCCCCAAGATTGACGGCTCTGTGGGTGTCCTACCACTAACTCGAGAACTGCGCCATGAAAGCAAAAAATTAAAAATCGGTACAGGTAGGGGGCGGCTCTGTGGCTCAGGATCTGCGCCTGTGGCTGGGAAGTTGCCGGCTCGTATCCCGAGGCCGGCAGAGGAATCCTACCCCGTTGGGCCCCTGAGCAAGGCCCTTCACCCCAACTGCTCCAGGGGTGCTGTATAAATGGCTGACCCTGCGCTCTGACCCCCAGCTTCTCTCCCCGTCTGTGTGTCTCAAGGAGAGCAAGCTGGAGTATGTGAAAAGACAAATTCCTAATATGAGAAATTGTATAGGGCCAATAAAGTGATCTGATCTTAAATGAAGGGAAGCTCTCGCCTGGCGATCACTGAGGTCTGTAGAGGACCAAACCCTAAAGCCCACTTGTGGGGTTAAAATAAACTCAAGGTTGTTTCCAACCTGGGTTTAAAAAAAACAAACAGAAAACCGATCAGACGCCATCTCGGATCTCGGAACATCACCATCATCAACAGTGAACAGTGGATTTCCACGGCTATCTGGTGAATTAAACGGTAACGGCCAAAAGGGACAAAGCTCAGAAAGAGTCCGGGCTAAGTCGTGGGTGAGGTTTCGCTGTTTGCTGCACTCCAGAGTGCTCTCGACTCAAGAGGTACCCCCGGTAGTGCTGGAAAGGGTTGTGAAGTCCCGTCTTCACCATCAAGAAAACGAGACCTTAATTAAGACCCAACTTAAATTCTCTCCCTAGGACTGAGAAACCGATGACCCGTGTCCCCCCGTCACTTCGATACCCAGGTGCAGCTGCTCTCACAAAAACAACCGGGTCGCAGCCGAGTTTTCATACCATACGAGACATAAACAAAAAAATAATTCCGCTGCAGATTTTGCCTCAACTGCTTCGGGAAACGGGCGCTTAATCTACTTCTACGGTACTGAGCTGGGGGCGGGCGGGGGGGGGGGGTCGGAGTTAAACCTCGCCATCTGCTGTAGTCCTTCAAATTCAGCTCGGCGGCCACCGCGTCCGACGACAGCGCCGCTCGGCCGGGCCTGCGGGGCTCCGACGCCACAGGGATGAGAGCCGAGTCTCACCGACAGGGTTTTTCCTCTCCACACGCACACAAACCGTGGCGTGGGCTATAGGACACGCCGAGAAAGAGAAAGGCATTTCTCTCCGTCGTGAGGCGGCAGCGACTTGACTCTCCTCCCCCCCCCACCACAACCCCCGTCACGACAGCGCCGGGATGCGGCCGTCGCCAGCAACACCGGCGTAGCCGCCTCCTCCCCCCGCCGGTGTCGGCGAGAGATAAAGCCGCGAGTCCACAAGGACACCCCCCGCCCTCACCGCCGCGGAAACCCCGAAACCGAAACCCAGCGCCGGCCCGGGGGCGGACTACTCAGCCTCAGCGCTGGGACAGTCACAGGTCAACGCGCCGCCCGTTCAGGAGCGGCGCCAAAAACCTTCGGGGTACCCCCACCCCCTTTTTTAACGGGGTAGGAGGGGGGCTCCCACTTTTTAGGAGACCCCCGCCCGCCGCGATCGCAAAACAACAAAAACAAGTCTTTTTCCATGTGAAACGTACTTCGGCAGTGTCTCGGTTTGTAAACAGCGACCCATGAAGGATGTGGTGGTGTGTGTGTGGGGGTGATTTCGGTTGTGAAAGCTGAAGAATACCCGCCCGCACCCCCCAACACGCACACGCACCCCCACACTTTCAGGTGTGCGAGGCGGGACCGGGGCTCATCTGGTCCGGGTCGGCTCAGTCACACAGGAGCCGACACCCCCCCCCCACAACAACCCGTCACCACTCACAGACCTCCAGCCCGGGGACCCCCTCTTTGAAATACCGGCCACGAACTGAGCCCCGAAACGGGGACTGAGGGAGGCAGAGGGGTCACAAAACAGAGCCGAAACCCACCCACCCCGCACCCCAGAAACAGGGGTTTAACCCTCCTCCTTGAACGCGTGTTCCCTGCTGCTGCTGCTGCTGCTCGACCCGAACCGATTCAATAATCTGGGTGCAAAACAAAAACACAAACACCCCCCAAAAACTTCCCCGGGCTGCGCCGCGACAGGACTCCCGCAGCCGGACACCCTGCCCCTCGCCCGACCCGTCCGGTCCCGCTCAGCTGCCGCGGACACAGCCGCCGCCAGGCAGGACCGGAGCCCGGCCGCAACATCTCGGATCTCAGCTACATCTATAAAGACCCGACATCGCCATTACTGGGAGCTGTTAAAATATTAAATCGGAGGGAGGGAGGGGAGAGCGGTCTGTTATCGAGGAGGGCGGCTTTCCCCGACGGCACGAAACTTTCCCCAAGTTCAATTTCCGACGCGTCTCCGCGCTGGTGCCCATGTGGTCGGGCGAGCTGATGCCTAATTCCACATTCGCTACCATCACACCCGCCGAGCTGCCTCGGCGGTTCTTTAAAGAAATAAATAAATAAAAGGCAAAGGGAAAGGCAAGCTCCTACCTCGTCCGGAGTCCTGTTCCTCAGTTCCAAACTGATCCTCTTCTTCATGTCCATTTTTTTTTTTTGTCTGGAAAAAATAAATAGCAAAATAAAAAAAAGTTGCAAACGAAAGGGGGGAAAGAAAACTAAATTGGGGAAAAAAAACTGCAGAAACTCCAGAGCTCTGCCCCCGCGTCTCGGCTTTCTTCAATGGCTGCTGCTCGCTAACTGAGCCTCCATGATACCTCGCACCCAGCCCCCTCCGTTAAGCCCCGCCTCCCGCGCCCTGCGATTGGCGCCCGGCCGCTTCGCGCCTCGCTATTGGACGGGCGGGCTGGCGCTCAACGAGATCGACCCCGATTAACATAATCGGGGCCGACGGGGGCGACGATTGGCTAGAATTACGCGCGCAGTACATTGCGATTGGTCAGGGCGGCTGTCGGTCTCCTGGTTTTTAAACCCGAGGGCCGCCCATTCTTTGTGTTCATTGGCGCCTTTAGTTAAGAACCTGCAGATGAGGTCAGCCCCCCCTCTATTATTTTTCATTATACTAGCAGGGCCAAGGGGGGGTTAAGGTCAAGAAATGAGCGGGGGTAAACAATTATGCTTTCAGAAAAAGAAATTAGGTTACATTGTTCCATAACCTATGCTGCAACAGTGCTTTTCCCGTATGCCCGTCCTCTCCTTTAATAATTAATGCATTGCTAGCTGTTGTACACAAGCGCTTGTCCCACCGTTTGAACACAAAACAGCGCTTCTCCCTCGCTGAACCGTGACAAAATGGCTGATCGGGGAAGGACCATGAACTCGTGTTTCCAGCGCGGGGAGACCACGCTCGGGCCATCTGGTCCTGAAATCTGTCGCCGCGGCGCTTTCAGATGACGCACGGGTCCAACTCCGCGCTTGGCTCCCAACAGACGGCAACAAGCAAACCCAACAGAAATAAAACAACACACCCTGGGTATTTTTGTATCGGTCAGGTCCTTAAGCGATCAAGAAATCTTCCAAATCTCCCTGAAAAAAAAAAGAAGTGCTTTTTCCTTAGAGCTAAAATTGTGTGCCAGACAGTTGAGGGTCTGATCAATGGTGTACACAATATTAGAAGGTTAAAGATTCCAGCTTTTAAAATGCCAGGTTTTGTTTACACACAGTTTTGAATAGAAGTCAGGGGTGAGCACGGTCTCGTTGCTGGTGGAGAAACAAGACTGACGAGTCATAGTTCAGAGTGGTTAGTTTAATTATTTAATTCCTTACACTTATATAGCGCTTTTCTGGACACTCCACTCAAAGCACTTTACAGGTCATGGGGATCCCCTCCAGCACCACCACCAGTGTGCAGCCCCACCTGGATGATGCAACAGCAGCCAAAGTACACAAGTGTACTCACCACACATCACAAATGGGGGATTATTAGGAGGCCATGATTGGTACAATCAAGGACACTGGAGTAGCACTACACTATTCTTTTTGAGAAACACCCTGGGATTTTAAATGACCTTGGTTTTATGTCTAATGCAAAGGTTTTACGCCTTTTTAGACCACACGGTTTTACGCCACACAGACCGCAGGGTGAGCGCCCCCTACTGGCCCCACTAACACCTCTTCCAGCAGCAGCCTCAGCTTTCCCAGGAGTCTCCCCTCCAGGTACTGGCCAGGCTCACACTTGCTGAGCTCCAGTGGGGCTGCCAGTGGTGAGTTTCTGTAGTCTTGTGTGTCTTCTTGGCCTTTCAGCTAAGACCAAGTGTAATATAGCGTCCCCATCACCGTACACAATGACCCTTTCCCCTAAACCTCTCCTCTTTTAAGCCTCCTCAGAGTTTCCTCTCTTGGGACAGCACATTGAGTGGAATACGATGGGAATGAAAACAAAAACATGAACAATATGGCCATTTAAAAATATTGAAGTGCTATAGATGCAGTTCAAAACCCCGCATTGACAACGTGTTCTGTTAAACTAGATGACTCGAACGGGGGTGACCAGCCACAATGCAGAAAGCTTTACACGGCTCCAGTGTCCCATGTCTTTGCAAGAGATTATGTCAGGGTGATCAGCGGGACCGACTGGATCTGTGGTTCTGCAGAACCGAGCTTCGCTACCACAGGCGTTACTCCCCTCAGAACGCAGATACAGACTTTCCCATTTCAAAACAAACTCCTTCACGTTCTCATACAGTATGTACCCGCGGTTACAACCTTGCTTAACATATTATTCTTCTGTATATGTGCGTGTGCGTGACTTTCTTTATATTTTCTGTTGCTGGCAAAACTAATCGCCCCTTGGGGATCATAGATTTAAAAAAAATACCTCTCTTCTGGACTTAGAAATGCTGCACGGAATTACGGAGAGTTTGTGTAAGAGAAGGAATTGGCGCACCGTTTAACAAAGACTTGCGTTATAATCTCCATATACAACGTATAAGTCGTTTACGCCGCAGGCCTGCCAAGGCGAAATGACTGAATTTGAAAGGATCAGTTTCCAGCCCTTCCTTGTATGAGAGCAGAAGCGCATTGTCCTGGATTTGTGTGAAACTCACCGGCAGCTCTGCATCACCGCCGTAGCTTGTGGAGTCAAGACGTCCTACTTTCTGTCCACCAGGGGGCAGCCAGCACCAGGTGACGGACGACCTGTGACTGGATTCCTGCGGTTCCAGCACCCAGCAGGAATAGAGATGATAGGACCACGGCTCGACCTCCCGCTAGAGGGAGCTCCACTCCCAGTCACAGTTAACTTAAGCTAAATAGATGTATTGGCTTAGTAACCAATTAGAGCTTCATCCACTGCTTCTGCTTGCACTGCTGCTTTAAAGAGAACTGGAAGACCTGTGCGCACACACCTGATCTCCAGGACCATGACAGAACCACTCTGGACTACAGAGCCTTTAAACCCTCAAGGTCTTCCGAGAGAGGAAAGAGGCCCACGGCCACCTTCTCCGGATTAAAATTCCACATCTTCGAGCCTGAGGTAGTGGTGAGGCAGAGCAGTCACGAACAGGCCCTTTTTATCTGAAAGAGGGGACAGGACCACACTGATGCGGCTTCACAAATCTCCGCTGGGGAAGTTCGGGAGACTCACGACATTGTAAAACACGCGTGCCCAGCCCTGTGCATTTTCCTTGGTTTTGTTTCTGTCTGAGAACATACAGAAGAGCAAGCCATTCCTCCCATCAGGCATTGCGGCGACCGAGTAGCAGAGCAGATCCGGTTGAGCCATTCTCTGAAGGAACACATTGCTGACACAGCCCCTGGTATAAGAGAGGGCCTGCTGTTTTCTTTCCTAAATTACTTCTTCGATCCTCAACTGCCAAGGATGGGCACCATTTATGACCATCGGAAATGTGGCAATTGGGATCAACTCTTCTCTCAATCCCCTTCGTCATTGACTAAAGAGATCTAGTGCCCGCTGAAAAGAGAAGGAAAGAAACATGACGTTTCGGCCGTGGAGCCCTTTTCGGGTGTGCCACAAACTTCTTCTGTTGACGCCCCAAGAAACCTCCTCAGCCGAAACGTTGTGTCTCTTTTCTTCCCTTTTCAGCGGGGAATAAACCTTTACTTGTTCCTTTGCAGGCTAGGCACACTGAGGTAGCCCGCTACTTGAACTACTAGAGAGCTATATCTTGTGTATGACAATCCTAGACGACTAAGTATCATTCGTGTTACTCTTTCTAATGGTGACCAGAAGGGATGACTGTTTTCTCAATGAGCCCACCAGTGTGCAGCCCCACCTGGATGATGCGACAGCAGCCATAGTGCGCCAGAACGCTCCCCACTCACCAGCTATCAGTGGGGAGGAGAGCAGAGTAATGAAACCAGTTCATAGAGGCCATGATCGGTAAGGGCCAATTGGTTTGCTGTAGAGACCCAGTTAAATATTGGACACCTCATTAAAGGACCCAACCGTGCAAGCTTAATTAAAGAGGTTACATCATTTTTTTTTTAAAGACATTAGCTCCATGTCTTTACATGAGATTATAATTGAGGCATGACTTCTAAATTCTGCTGGACTGTCATTCTACTGTCCCAGGCTCTGCCAGTCTTTAGGGATCCTGCTATTTTAGGGATCAGGAATTGAGGTTCTGAGCACTTCATTGCACTTGGCATGCAAAATAAACTGAACTGGTCTCAATGCATCCCATTCTGGTTAATGAAAGAATTGACCAAGATAATGACGACACAGTCAATGCAAAAGGTAGGTACGTGGTGACTTTCTAATGGTGACCAGAAGGGATTACTGTTTTCTCAATGGGCCCTTGCTCATCTGCTGCAAAGCTTGAGCACAACTCTGCTGGATTTAAATTCCTCACCGAGCCTGAGCCCCTGGGGCCGCCAGCGGGGAGCGGATGGTTTCTCGCACTCGGTGCTCGTCTGTTATTCACGGCCTTGTCTTCAGGCGGGCGCCCTGCCCCGGGCTCAGACAATGGGCCGCTCGCTGGCCCGTTAGACCCATTCGCACTGTGGATGGAAGACAGGGGAGACGGATGTATTCACAGGCCACGCATCTGAATGCCCGCACAGAGGAACGGTAACAAAAAGCCGTGGAGGAAAAAAACAACACCTCTGAATAAGAATGGTAAAGAGGCGGCAGGGTGGCATCGCTGCTGTACAGCGCTGGGGCTGTGGGTTCCTTTCCTGGGGCGCTGTCTGTGTGGAGTTTATGTCCCCACTACCAGGGCCGGATTCTGGGGTTCGTAGGCCCTGGGCACTTTCACTCCGAGGGGTGAAGAGGGGTGAACGCCAACTGACGTGACGCCCTGTAAACTATTCCAGTGCTAAACCCCCTGACTGAGGGAGCGAGTCGAGCCACCATCACTTCCATACTGCTAGTGTCTAGAGCAGCGTCTGATTATTGATCTGGAGCACCTCGAGCCGATCGCCAGCATGTTGTTTCAGTCACTAGAGTTTCCCTCCTTGGGAGGCCCTAGGCGCTGTGCCTAAGGTGCCTCATGGGAAATCCGGCACTGCCCACTACTGGTGTTTTGCATGGGGTTTCAGCTGGGTGCTCTGGTCTCCTCCAACGCTACAAACACATACTGGGAGCTTAATGGTCTCAAACTGGCCCTGGTGTGAGTGTGTGTGGGTGTGCCCTGTGATGGACTGGCATCTCGTCCAGCATGGTTTCTGCTTTGCGCCTGTTGCTTGCCAGGATAGGCTCCGGCTCCCCCCCACAGCGGTTAGAAAATGGATGATTCCCAAAGATGTAGCAATTTTATGTCAATAATTTAAACATCCCCTTACAGAAGAAGCCTGAGACATGGGCACACCAACCCAGTCCGTTAGGCTTAGCTGTGCTTACCATGCATACATACTGCGGCAACTGCTTGCGCCACTGCAAATACGACAGTAATTTTAACTAACACATGATACAGGGGCTTACAACTCTAAATCTCTTACCAAAGGCAAGTAAGTCCGTTCAATATTTGTTTAACTGTGAGAGGAATTGGTGTAAACGTTCATTAGAAACGTATCAGAATATAGATCTTGTCTCTGTATGGTGTGTAATTTATTTTTTGCCTCATTTGAATGAATCTGGGAGTTGTCGGGTTTTGCATCCAGGTAACAGAAACAAACTACAAGTGCTCCTCATTAAAAGAGACTTGGGTGTTTATGTCGACACAATGTTTACATCGCCTAGACAATGTAGGGAAGCAATAAAAATAACAAAACAAAATGTTAGGAGATGAAGTCAAAAGTGCACAATTCAAATCACGAGATCCTTCACTCGATTAATACTACTAATAATGTATTATTGATACTTTTATTATCATATATAATAATGATAAATACTATATGATTAATCATTAACTATTAACCACCAAAATGCCCAGATGGGCCCACTGGCCTCTTCTCGTTGGTACCTTTTCTTATGTTCCTGTGTGTTCGATTGAGGGTGGCGCTCAAAATCACAACTATTTTGTGGCTAAAAATATATAATTGCTTTCTTATGTTGTAGCGTTCTTTCACACCGTGCCAAAGTCATAACTGGAAATCTCCTCGTTACATCAGCCCAAGAGAAAGAAAGAAAAACACGGAAACAGCGAGCATGAATCATGATTATTTCATGTGTCTGGAGGCCAAGTTTCGCGTCCTGGATGGGAAGGACTGAAACGCGCAACTTCACACGGGCGCTCGGGCAGGCTGACCGAGGCGTTACCAGAACCTGGAGATTTTGTTTTAAAAAGGCTGATTACAAAAAAAAAAAAACTGTGTAAAAAAAAACCCCGAGAAGGATCAAATTAATCTCTGCGCACCCAGCTGTGCTCAGGAGTGGATGAAGGTGTTCAACCGGGTTTTCCATGAACAAACGACAGAGGCGGCTCGTCGATCTGGGAAGCAGTTGGGGGGCAATTAGAAGCAGAACCCCCCCTCTCTGGGGGAGCACTGGGGGGGGCACTAAGGGGATGCTGGTGAGGAGAGTGGACGTCCCGTCCCGCGCCCAACCCAGTGTCTTTCTGCGGAGGAGCCTCCGCTCTGTCACGTGTTTCCTGCCCCCCCCACCGGGCCCCCTTCCCCGGGAGAGACTCCCTCCCACGCAATGCCTCGTCGGAGTGGGGCCGAAGCACGAGTCGGGACGAGAGCAACAAACCCCCCCCCCCCACGCTCCCCCTCCCAGAATTCCCCACGGGACAGACAGACAGCCCCCTGACCACTGCTACAGCTACCCAGGGTACGAGCAGCCTGAAGCGCGAGTATGGAACTACCCTCAACGCGGCTCCAAACCCCCGTCCGCTCACATCCTGTTGCCGCTCGCCTGATCGCGAATCCAGGTGTTGTCCGCGCTGCGCGCCCCTGAGCCGACCCCGCGCTGAGCTGCGCCGACTTGCCCCCACCGCCGTCTAATAAAGTCACGGGGGCGTCTCTTTGCTGTTCCTCGTTCGTCTTCCCGCACTCAGACCTCAGCACCTCCAGTGGGTGACCTGTGACACACGCCGGGCTCTCTGCCCATCGGATCCTGGAGCTGTGGAGCGGGCGGTCGGTGTCCGTTTTCTCGGCAGGGCGTAGCGCCCGGCGCCGGCAGCTGACGGATCTGAGAGCCATCAAACGCCGTGAGTCCGGGACAAACCCGGAGGAGATCCCGATCTTAATATCCCCGCTGCGTTTGTGAAATGCCTCAGCCTCAAAACGTAAGCAGCGCAGTACTGTTACAGCACCCGGATCAAAACTCCAGCAGCAAAGCAGGGCTTTCCCTGTATTTCTGTAGCAGGAGCAAAGCAATACGCCTTCTCCACGGGCCAGCATTAACCCTGTCAAAAGGTTCATATTTTTTCTGGCCCTCTGGCAGCCCATGTCTCATGTGTCCTCCTGCTGGATGAGCAGATACTGGGTGGAATGGTTTGTGGTGCGCACGGTCAGCTCACTGCTCCAAGGCCCTGGGTTTGACTTGCATGTCAGGCGTCTGTCTGTGTGGAGTTTGCGTGTTCCCTTACTTTTCCCCTCCTGGATTCTGTTCCCCATCCAAAGAGGTACAGGTCCAGTGCTCCACATTACATCGATGGATTATTGTTATCTCCCCATCAGTGAGGATCTGTCCATTATGCCCTGCTCTTGGAGCTGGGGAGATAACGAGCAGAGTATCAGTACAATATCGTCACAGGGTGGAGTGGTGGCTCTGGGGCTAAAGATCTGGACCTGTGGCTGGAAGGTTGTCAGTTTGTATCCCGTGGCCAGCAGAGGAATCCTACTCCGTAGGGCCCACCTGCTCCAGGGGCGCCTTATAAATGGCTGACCCTGCGCTCTGACCCCCAGCTTCTCTCCCCGTCTGTGTGTCTCATGGAGAGCAAGCTGGGGTGTGCGAAAAGACGAATTCCTAATGCAAGAAATTGTATAGGGCCAATAAAGTGATCTGATCTTATCTATCTAATATTTTGGTTTAACTGGTTTAGAGCACAAGAAATGTTACAAGCGAGTGGAGGCCTATATAGCCTGTCTGGGAATTAGTAGTCAATTTAACACAGGATCTCACCCAGGTGGGCAGATTGTTTCACCCTCCCACCACCCTTTGTGTAAAGAAGTGCCCCCCCCCCCCCTTCTCTGTTTTAACTGCACTTCCACATGGTTGGCCCGCTGGTTTGCCTTCCACGGTTCCATAGGATGAGATCCACTGGGTTAACTTTGTTGGTGTGCTTCAGGCGTCTCGCTTGAACGCTCGAATCAGGTTCCAGTGTAGTCTTGCAGTTCAAGACTGAAGAGGTTCAGCCTGTCAGAACAGGATGTCCCTTCAGGCTCAGGAATGTAGCTAGTTGCTCGTCTCTGGATGGATTCCAGAGCAGCAGCATGTTCTCAATATTTGGGTGACCAAAATAGTACGCAATATTCTTAATGAGGTCATGCTAGTATGTTATACTGTTTCAACATAACATGCCTTATCATCAAGAAATGTCAGTTTTTTGCAATACTGTATAACTTATTGGTCCTTCACAGTGGCTGTGCCCTTAGTTTCAATCCCCTGCTCTATGTTCCAAACCTAAAACCTCATACTCACACTACCTCCAAAACCATCAACGCCAGTACACCCGAATACAGACTGAACGTTTGATACACAATAGATTCAGACTGGCATGAGATTAGTGGGGCAGCTCGGTCACACAGTGATTAGATTTGCTGCTTCTCAGTCCTGGGAAACTGGATTCATTTCCTGGGGGTGCTGTCTGTATGGAGCTTGTGTGTTCTCCCTGTGTTTGTGTGGGTTTCCTCCAGGTGCTCCAGTTTCCTCCCATAGTCCAGAGAAATGCTGGTGGGTTAACTGCCTACTGGGACAATTGCTCCTGGTGTGAGTGTGTGTCTCTGTGCGTGCCCTGTGACGGTCTGGTGTCCCATTCAGGATGTAGCCCTCCTCGGGCCTGGTGCTTGCTGGGATAGGCTCCAGCTTCCCTGCAGCCGTGAATTGGAAGAAGCTGTTGGGAAACAGTTGGATGGGGTTCGCTTCATACATATGGCGCAGAGTGCGTGCTTGATGAGATTAGTCTGGAGTACCTTCTGCTGACAAAAGAACTTTCCTTCCCCTGAGCACAGCTTTCCCATCACTGAGACAATAACTTGATCTGCTAACATTTGGGATTTTTTTTTTCTCAAGAAAGCCCAGACCAGTTAAATTGCTCCTTGACATCTGGGCAGATGTGCTCCTGAGTGTACTCATTCTCACACAACAGAGGAGACAGGGGCTGGCCAGCTGGTGAGGGATGCAGGCAGTACACATTTAGAAACTAAGTCTGAGCACACAGGGACTGGAAAGACTGAATGGACAAGCTTATTCAGTCATTATACATTTTTTTTTCCTGTGGTTACGAAAGGCAGGTCACAGAGGAAGTTGGTTTTCTGGACAAACACCAGCACTCACAGAGGAAAAGCTTTAGAGGATAGTGAAAGGGGGTGGGCGGATCAAAAAGTGATCAAAGATGAGGAGAAAGGAAACACTAGAGATCATTTCAGTTGTAAAGGATTATAATACATGTGGACCACACTCAGGTTAGATGCATCCTAGATCTGTGCTTTAAAACGCCTGTGGTCTGTGTGATTGTGTATTTAAAGCCAAGAGGAAGACGCGATTCTTTACACAAAGGGGTGTGGGAGTGTGGAACTAGCGTCCGACAGCGCAGTTCTTTGATAATTTATCAAAGCAGTTTCAGCACATAAAATGTAGTTTAAAAAGGAAAGCATTCATGTTAAAATAAAATGTACTTGCATATTTAAAATACACCCAGCATGGAGATGAAAGCAGCTATAAGTGAAAAGGTCTTTTTGATTAATCTGTCCATTTTCAAACTGCTTTGTTCAATTCCTAGACACAGGAGAGCCACAACCTATCCCAGCAAGCAACGGGCGCAAAGCAGGATGCACCCTGGACAGGACACCAGTCCACTGCAGAGCAGAGACAGACACACACACTCCGTGTTCCCAGAAGCCAATGAACCTACCAGCATGTCTTTGGACTGTGGGAGGAAACCCACACAAACACAAGGAGAACATGCAGACTCCATGACACAGACAGCACCCCAGGGCCAGCATTGACCCCAGGGCCCCAGCACTGCGAGGTAGCACCGCTGACCACTGTGCCACTCCTCTTTTTGAACCAAATTTGTCAAATAAAAAATGAATGCAGTATATTTAAAACATGAGGTCATGTTTTTTTATCAATAGACAAATAATTGCAATACATATCTAGAAATACCATCAGTGTATGAAGCCCTGCTTTCTTTTAAGAAACAGCTGGATCAGAGCCTGATTACTTACCAAACAGGCTGCCTGGGCCGAAAGGCCTCCTGTTATTTGTAAAATGTCTTATGCTTTTTCCCACGAGTTATCTTTAAAACAACGAACAATGCAAACAAAGAGAACCAGCGTGGCCAGCTTTCTTTTGACAGGACCTACGTGCCTGTGAAATCACCACGCTTTTAAACTGGCCTGCTGTTAAACAGTCCCGCCTTCGGGCAGCTTGGTCTGAGTAGCAGCTATTCCACAGCTCTTCTCCCAAGCCAGCAGCTGACAGGCGTTTGTCTAGCACTTCCAAGTGTCATTCATGAGCCATTTCGAAGGATATCGTGGTCTGACTGCCTCTTTAAGGAAACTCTTTAAGTCCAGCCATCATTAGCATGACAGCTTCAGGGCAGGCTGAGAGCAGGAATGCGGGATTTGATGGGGGAACGTTCCCACATTACCAAAACAGAGAGTTTGAATTACAAAGCATAGCGCAGGCTGCTGAGACCTCTAAAATATCCATATGGTCTACTTGACCATATTTAGAATATGCCATGTAAGATATAAGATAAGATCACTTTATTGGCCATATACAATTTCCTGTATGAGGACTCTTTTTGCAGACCCCAGCTTGCTCTCTGTAAGACACACAGACAGGGAGAGTAGCCTGGGGTCAGAGCACAGGGTCAGCCATTCATACTGGAAAAGTTGGGGTTCAGGGCCTTGCTCAGGGGCCCAACGGAGTACGATTGCTCTGCTGGCCGCAGGATACGAACTGGCAACCTTCCAGCCACAGGCGCAGATCCTGAGCCACCAAACCACCCCATGTATATGCTATGTGTATGGTGCCTTAATCTTTAGACAGTGAAGTTGAGTAGTTTTGGAACAAACGTGAAATATTCCATTTACAAGAAACGGGAGTCCCTGAAGGGATGATGCTTTTGTACAGAAGGTGTAAAATACAGGAAGGTAAAGACGTGTTACAAGGAGATTCCGGGTTCAAGTCTCGGCTGTGCCCCCCTGTCTCCAGTGTGTTTCGCCTTAAACAAATCAATGGAGCTCCTTCAGTTCTGCCCTTTCAGATAGGAGCTCTGGCAAGTGAGGCTCTGACTCAACAGCAGCGCCTGCTGATGCAACGTGCAGCCACTACAGTCTCTACCTCACCTCGCTGGAAAGAGTGAGCTGCATAACTCTTATCCAATGTCATCAAGGGCACTGACAAGGCCAGCCCAGACAATGTCTTCAGACTGAACTGTGAAACACAAACCAGGAGGACGCAATTGAAAACTATGTGAAAATGCAATTAAAACTCCTTTACCCAAAGGGTGGTGGAGGTGTGGAACAAACAACCTCGTCATGTTGAAGGTGATACCCTGGCTTCTTTCAGGAAAGTGCTGGATGAGATCCTGGGATATATTAGATACTAAATATCGGATGGAAATGGCTTCCTCTTATTACTGTTCTTATTTCCTACTGCCTGGATAAAAATGCATGTTGTTTTTTTTACTAATTGAGACTTATACTGCATGCTTGCATAGAGTGGCTCCATTTACAGGTCTTAACATTAACATAAAAGCTGAAACCTCCACAGTCCCAGTATGATGAGTGTGGACCTGCCATCCTCATCACTGTCCTTGTAACAGCAGCTCACCAGCGTATCGGCTTCCTGCATTAGACTAATAAAACACATTTCCGCTCTCCATCTGCTGCAGATAAGCTGTACTAGCCCTCCTAGCGTGAAGAAAGTGTTTTTCTATTTTGCGAGGCATGTTTTATCTTGAAGGCCCTTCTGCTGTCGGCCATACCTCGGTGAATCGCACGTCGTTGGAAGGATCCTCCAGTTGCTTTCGAGTCGAAGTTTCCTGCTCCTCGAACGCGCTGGTCCGGTTGAGAGCACCTGCTGCCAGATTCCACGTCGTGAATCCACCTCAACGGGCGGCACGGCGGCGCTGTGGTGAGGATTGCAACCTCGCAGCAAAAGGGAACCTGGCTTGAATGCCTGGGGTGCTGTCTGTGTGGAGTTTGCATGTTCCCCCTGCGTTCTGTCTGCTCTGGTTTCCTCCCACAGTCCAGAAACACGCTGGTAGGTTAACGGGCCTCTGGAAACATTGGTGTGAGTGTGGTGTCCGTGTCTATGTGCTCAGAATCGACCCCTCCAGTGTGTACCCTGCCTCACGGCCGCCGGGATAGGATAGCTCTCCTACTGCCGTGTATTAGAATAAGCGGTTGGGAAACGGGCAGACGGCATCCGCGGCGGGTCTGTTGTCATATTTAATAACCACGATTAAACGCATAAAAAAGAAGACAAGCGACTTGATCTTTCCTGTTTCGCCCTTTGTTTTGGGAGGAGAGAAAGAAACGGGAATAATCGGATTGTCCAGACCGGCAGGAGGAGGACGGGGGATGGGAGAAGACGGGCACGGAGGCGACAGTGGGTATCTACGCGTCATTCAACACGATACATCTGTTCTTTTTCTTTTCCCGTTAACAACCGTTTTTTGTGCAATATATGCCAGGGACCCGTGCAATACATCTATATTTATATTCATATGTGCAATACGATTTTTCTGTTCTGTTCTAGTTTGTTCTTTGTGTGTCCTGGACTGTGAGTAACTCTTTTAGTGCACCCCACTGTACTGATTGGATTGTACGTATTGTGTTATTATTGTATCATTCGTTACACTGTGGCTGTGTCGTCTGTGTTTAGCTGCTGTTGCACTGTAATTTCCCTCACGCGGCCAATAAAGTATCTATCTATTAACGAGCGTAAACACAAAAATTCTGTCAACCACTCGTGTCCGTGTCCTGGACGTCACCGCGCCGCCCGCGCTCGGGAGCAGGGGCTGTGTTTATATTAGCTCCGCTCCCTCCTCCTGTCAAGGAAACTGTGGGAATGCGATGCCTTGCAGGTGTCCGTTTTCGGGCTTCGGTCCAAGTCTCGCCCTCCTCCCCCACAGTGCCTCTGGCTGTTCTGTAACACACACAGCAAAGCCTAACAATCACACGGCCGTCCGCTGTTTCCAATTAGGAAGCGCTCAGGGTTGCTAACTACCCAATGGGTTATTGCGGAGAAAAGCGATTTCACGACTCCCCTCCCTGTGCCTTTCCCTCTTTAAAAACACGATTTCACTTTTTTACTGACAATCTACAATGTTTTAACCTAAGTCTACCACAGCACAGTTTCATAAGGCTGGTACGCTGAGCAGTGCTGTGGACAGAACCATTTTGTAATCTGATCGGTGCACGACAATGAATTAAGGCACCACACACATCGTGTTAAATTGCTGCCAAATTGATGGCTTCACCTAATTGCTGGCAGTGACGACTAGGGCATGTGGCCATAAGAAAGGGTTAATGTTAAGGCAATCCAGTGGACTCGTTTAGCAGTGAAAATCAACAGTGAAATACACACCAGAGGACACTAGTGAAAAGTGCAGGGAAGTGCAGTTACAAAATGAGAATTGTGCGTGTAAGGGGGGGGGGGGGTGCTTCATTACACAAAGAGTGGCGGGAGACTGGAACAACCTTCTCAGTCATGTTGGCAAAGGTGAAACCTTGCTTTGCCTCAGGACCCAGCTGGATGCCGTCCGTGGATCCATGACAACTACCACAACCCCAACAGGTTCGATGGGCTGAATGGGCTGGTTTTCTTGGATTTTTTCTCTCTTTCTTTTCTTTTATTTAATTTAACACTTTAACACTTTTCTTCAATTCCAGTGGTTGTCTTTCTCTGTTCTCCTTTTCAAAACCACGTCAGTAATCTGGGTCCGGAAACACCAAGGGCACATCTGCATTAGCGTAAAAACGCACAACACGTGATGACAAAG
This sequence comes from Lepisosteus oculatus, assembly GCF_040954835.1. Classification (NCBI taxonomy): domain Eukaryota; kingdom Metazoa; phylum Chordata; class Actinopteri; order Semionotiformes; family Lepisosteidae; genus Lepisosteus; species Lepisosteus oculatus. The sequence goes on along the minus strand of NC_090722.1, from coordinate 3,715,947 downwards.
ACGTGTCTGGTCAATGCAAAAGGAAATTGACATTAATACTGACTCATCAAGTGTGGTTCTCATGACTTTCCCACCACATGGGTAACTTTATTAAATCCATCCATGAACAGGAAGCAGCTCTTTTCTGGTCAGGGCTGTGGATACCCAGAGTCCTTGCCAGTAGCATAGGGCACCAAGCTGGGACAGGACACACACACCTGCACAGGGACAAGCTACAGGGCACCAGGCTGGGACAGGACACACACACCTGCACAGGGACAAGCTACAGGGCACCAGGCTGGGACAGGACACACACACCTGCACAGGAACAAGTCACAGGACACCCGGCTGGGACATCAGTTCCTCATAGGGCACACCTGCAAAAGAACAAGCTAGAGACAGCAATTCAGCTTGCGTGCATGTTTCTCTAGAGCACCTGTGGACAGGGGATGGGGTGGGCAGCATGCAGACTCCACACATAAGGATCCCCTGGGCTGAAATGGACCCCGGGACTCCAAAGCTCTCAGGCAACACTCACGGCCACGCCCCTGTGCCGCCCACATTATTTTAGATTAACAAAGAAGAAATCCAAGAGTTAAGCAACAACTGAATCCCCCTAATGCATGACTAATGCTCTGTCTCAGTTAGGTGATTAATAGCAGTCGCTGCACTCTCTGGAGACTCGTGTTAAGCCTCTACAAAGACAGCCTGACAATATCTCGATGATAAAAAGCCATCACTGGTGGCTGCAATTGAAGCCAGAGGAGAACGAAAGCACGTTTAGTGAGACTAATATATTACATTTATTGAGGCTATATTACGCACACCCTTATAGGAGGAATTTACATAAAAGTTCAATTACACCAGGTGTTTAGCTCGCAAATTACAGCAGCGAGGTGCATGATTCGGCAGTTAGGTAAGAATGTGTTTTGTGTTGGCGAAAAGTGGCCCCAGCTCTGCAGGGGATGGAGAGGGCCCTGGATTACAGGCTCGACAGATCCGATTTCAATGATGTCTGATGCCTTTTTACTGCTCCGGGATCAGGCTCGGGCTGGGGATGAAGGCAAAGGAACACCCCAGTGGGGCCGGGGAAGTCATCGCCACCTTATTAAACCTGAAGTATTTTAGGGTTGATGATTCATTGTTGGTTTTGTTCTACCAGTCCTTCCTTGAAGCTGCTCTCACTTTTACCCTGACCTGCTGGTTTGGGCACCTGAATCTGAGGTACAAATCAGAACAAACTGGGCAGCCTGGTGAAAATCTGTCAGACACTGGTGCTGATCTCCCAGCCCTCTCCTCTGTCTATCAAACACGTTTTTTGCGAAAAGCAAAATCCATCTTTGATGATCCTTCACCCCACTTGTTTGCTCCCATCAGAACGCAGATACCGACCCCCCAACTCCAAAACCAACAGATTCCAGTTCTCATTCATACCTGGAGCCATATCCTCACTGAACTCTTGACCTTCTATGTAAATATGTATATTGTTGTTTAGGTGGGTAGCTGTGTCAGCAGGTGTAGTCTGCAAAGGAACAAGTAATAGGTTTATTCCAGGCTGAAAAGAGAAGAAAGAAAACACAATGTTTCGGCTGTGGAGCCTTCTTCTTGGGCGGAGAGGTGGCTCTGTGGCTAAAAGGTTGTGGCTGGAAGGTTGCCGGTTCAAATCCCGCGGCCAGCAGAGGAATCCTACTCCATTGGGCCCCTGAGCAAAGCCCTGAACCCCAATTTCTCCAGGGGCCCCTGTCTGTGTGTCTCATGGAGAGCAAGCTGGGGTCTGTGAAAAGACAAATTCCTAATGCAAGAAATTGTATAGGGACCATAAAGAGATCTTGATCTTGAGGTGTGAGAAAGACAGGGCAGACAGCAAAGATTAAATAGCACAGGAGAACAAAAGCTGGGAGAGGGGAGAGGCAGAGAGACCACTCAGGAAGTGCGAAGTGCAGAAGGGTGAAGAAAAATGTGAAGTCAAAACCTGCATGACAATAGAGAAGATTACATGAAAATAAGTCCGTCATTGAGAGAAGGGGGGAGGTGTGAACCCAGTTTCAGGATGAGATTCGTATTTATATTGTTGTTCCTCTCATTTTTTTCTGTTTTTATCTTTCTTTGTCTGTCTGTACACCAACACAGCTGCTATTAAAAAAACTTGCTCCCCCCGGGGATAATAATGACTCTCTCTCTCACCAGTCTGGTGCTGGAGGAGCGTGGGGATACTCACACACAAGTGCTTCCCGCCAGTCCAGGAGGGGGTGTGTGTGAGCTCATCGCCGGTCTCCGCAGGGGGGGTGGACAGGCCGTGAGATAATCGCCAGGCCAAACGAGTTCACGCACTCATCGCCGTCGGCGACGGGTCCACACATCGCCGACCAGTGAGCTGGGGGAGGTGAGTAGAGTAGTTCACTGCCGTATGTACAAGTACATTGGAATTCTGGATGGGAACACAGGAAAGAGAAAGGGTGGGCATGAGTTTTCCCGAATGCAGTGCACACTGTCGGATGTCCACAGAGCTGGGCTCTTTCACCGAGCCTCTCTAGATGATATATTTTTTTGTTACAAAATATACTTTATTCCGTGACAACATCTCAAAAAGGAAAACATTCTCACACAAAATAAAACGGGGCGGAGCGGTGGCTCTGTGGCTCAGGATCCGCGCCTGTGGCTGGAAGGTTGCCGGTTCAAATCCTGCAGCCGGCAGAGGAATCCTACTCCGTTGGGCCCCTGAGCAAGGAGGCCCTTCACCCCAACTGCTCCAGGGGTGCTGTATAAATGGCTGACCCTGCACTCTGACCCCCAGCTTCTCTCCCTGTCTGTGTGTCTCATGGAGAGCAAGCTGGGGTCTGTGAAAAGACAAATTCCTAATGCAAGAAATTGTATAGGGCTAATAAAGAAACATTATCATTAAGACATCGCATGCAATAAAACATTCTGAACGGCGGTGATTGTCCATTATCAAGCTGTGCAAGTGGGTGTGGATTTGTACAATTAAAAGAGTCTCTCCAAGCCCTACCACTTGCTATTGTCCGTTAGTCCCTGTACAGGGCCCACAGTCCTCTCCAGTGCCCCATTTGGCGACGTCGCGCTTCATCCTCCTCCTGAGGTCCGCCAGGCTCCTCTCCTCCAGCTCCCTCGCTCCCCACTCTGCGCTGTGCCGGATGAGAGTCTTCCTCGCGTCCCACAGGCCTTGTTTGGTCAGGGACAGCATCAGCCACAGCAGGAACTGCGTCCCCTTGTCCAATCCGGTTGGTGCCGGCCCTAGCAGAATGTACTGGGAACTGAGCACTGCACCCGCACCTTCTCTAGGTGATAAAACCCGGAAGAGAAATTCTCCCGCAGTGTGAGGCTGGCCCTTTGGGGAGGCGGAACTCACCGCCGTTGCTGAGTGACCCACGACCGAGAGTGCTTCCGATCCGGCCTCCTGAAATGAGCGAATCCGAGGGCCGGAAGAGAGAACGGTCAGTCAGTATTTCAGACCAGCTCTGCTACAGAGCCATCCCATTCGTCTTTGTGCAAGACGGGGTGCCTCCTTCCCAAGATCATTTGTCTCCAAAGGGGGCGCCCTTCAGATGCAACCACGAATCCTCCCACCACGCCTACGGATTTTTCTGGGCCCCAGAGAGCCCCCTCCTGAACAGCTGTTATCAAGCAAAGCTGAAAACCGCAAGTCAATCAGACACGCACCTGCCCAGAGGCCGACGTGCCCTGGGTGAGAAACAGGACCTGTAGGAAATACAAGCCTGCTCCAACAGGCAAGGTCTGGATGCGAGCAGGGTGGTGACATCTCCTGGTTTATTGCGCAGAACGATCGGGAGTTTCCACGGTTCATCTTTCTCCATCTGCTTTAAAGAACGAGCCCAGGACAAGATTGAATGAAACGCTTACCGTAAGAATGAACCTTTCCCGGCACTTAAATGAAGCTGGGCGGAGTGGTGGCTCTGTGGTTAAGGATCTGCGCCTGTGGCTGGAAGGTTGCTGGTTCAAATCCTGCAGCCAGCAGAGAAATCCTACTCTGTTGGGCCCCTGAGCAAGGCCCTTCACCCCAACTGCTCCAGGGGCGCTGTACAATGGCTGACCCTGTGCCCTGACCCCTAGCTTCTCTCCTGTCTGTGTGCCTCATTGAGAGCAAGCTGGGGTATGCGAAAAGACAAATTCCTAATGCAAGAAATTGTATAGGGCTAATAAAGTGATGTTAAAAGCTGTTTTGCTCCCACTGCTGAAACAGACTGCCTTTGTCTTTTCTCAGGGGGCTGATCTGATTGACTGATTTTTTGGCTGTGACGTGTGGCGGAGAAGCAGAGATTCCCGTCTCTTTGTTCCCGAAGAGCCTGTCCCCTGCAAGCCCGCGCGAGCCCAGAGCAACGAGATGCTGGCCCCTCCCCACTGAGAACACCGCGCCGAAGAGAAACTGTTGCAACTCGGCGGCTGAGAGCTTGATCCCTCGCGTGTTGTGTTTTGGGGTTTTTTTAACGAATGAGTTAGTTTGCTCCCCAGGGACCCTGACCCACGCTGGGTCAGGTCACGGAGCTTGTGGGATAATTCTTAACATCTGGATTTATGGCAGTGCTTCTATAATCCACCCCCACCCCCCACCCCCGCCCGGCTGTATAGCTGCGTTCATTAAGGAGGAGGAGGAGGGTTTGCAAAGACAGACAAACTTCTTCCTCCCAGGCAGGCTTTCGCAAGAGTGCGGCTGAGATGGCAGATGAGGAAGGAGAAGCAGCAGCAGCCCCAGCGGGCTTCGTGGTTGGAATATAGGGAAAGAACTTCTGTTTCTGCTGGAGACTTGACATCTCTTCATAGACGGCTCGCACAGGGGCTGGGTTGAGCTCCTCAGTGTGCTGCAGCTGTAGTGTTGCATTTGAATAAATAATAATTCCTCACACTTCTATAGCGCTTCTCTGGACCCTCCCCGCTGTTCAGGTCATGGGGATCCCCTCCACCCCCACCAGTGTGTATCCCCCACCTGGATGATGCGCCAGTCCGCTCCCCACGCACCAGCTCTCAGTGGGGAGGAGAGCAAAGTGATGAAGCCAGTTCAGAGATGGGGGTTAATAGGAGGCCATGATGGGTAAAGACCAGGGAGAAATTTGGCCAGGGCGCCGGGGTTACACCCCTACTCTTTCTGAGAAACGCCCTGGGATTTTTAATGACCACAGAGGATCAGGACCTCAGTTTTACATCTCATCTGAAGGCGGCAGCTTTTTACAGTACAGTGTCCCCATCACTATATTGGGCCTAAGGACCCACACAGACCGCTGGGTGAGCGCCCCCTACTGGCCCCACTCACACCTGTTCCAGCAGCAGCCCCAGCTTCCCCAGGAGTCTCCCATCCAGGTACTGGCCAGGCTCACACCTGCTGAGCTCCAGTGGGGCTGCCAGCTGTGAGTTTCAGGAGGATAGAGCTGCTGTCTCTGGCTCACAGTGGAGACTAAAGTGACAACTGTGGGGAGTCTGCATGTTCTCAATTGCAGAGTTTAAAGGCGGTGGCGTCAGTGATTTAAACTAAGGGGGGCATTTTAGAATGTGGCACAAACCCAGAGAGGAATTGAGCTCTCCATATTTTAGGAACAAGACATCGGCATATAACAACTTAGAATTTTAGAACATCCAGAAGAATTTCAGTCATACAGGACTTACAGAAGAATAGCAATTGCAGTCTTGGCATCAGACTGCCTTTAAAGAAAACTTTCAGTTGAACGGAGCTCCAAAACTCTGATGGGCAGCAATTTAGAGCAATAACAGTACCAATCATCCACTTCAAAAACTAGCTGCTTCACTGCCAAGACAAAACAAAAAAGATATGCAAGAAAAAAAAAGAACATTTGGCTTTTTGCCTCGTTAAATGTCTTTTTAAAGAATTACGCAAAGCCCTCGGATAGATCCCTACTCCCAGTAATGTAATTCATCTGCTGAGTGCACATATTGTTTTTATTCTCACTTCTGCATTTTAAACTTCAGTCTCGAAGTCGCATGTTAAGATTGACATTTGAGGCACCCTTCAAAGGAAATGCGTGCATGGATTAGAAATGGGACTCAGGACCCACAGCTAGTAGATTCGGCATTTATCAGTCTAGTGTGGATGGATCCAAGAGGGACATCGTGGATATAGCTATCGTTTAGGAGGATTTTGCTGGTCTACAGCCATCTGCATGGAGTACTGACACACAGAAGACATGATGGATGGATGGATTAATACCCTCATTCATTTATTTCCTTTTTTTGAATTGTATAATATTAGCATGCCCAAAGGTGCTGGACAGCCAGTTGACCTTGGACCCCTAGAGGTTTTTTTTTTTCTCCTTACTAAGGAATTTTTGGGTCCTCTCCTCCGGTGTCTTCTGGTCTTTTCCGTTCTGGATTCACAACACGTAGGGTCACTTGCATTGTTGAGCGCTTTGGGGCAACCGTGTCGTGAAAGGCGCTATATAAAAATACACTGAATTGAATAGTGTGGGGTTCAAGACTGAGTTCAGATTCGAGTGTTGAACAGAGATCCTTCCAGGATGCGATGAAGGTATTCAGAATCCGTCGGCCAAAAGCATCGTCAAAGTCAACCCAGTGGAATTCTGTGCAACGCAAATGAGTTCATTTTATTTTGCTAAGGAACAAGCTGTCTTTTAATTTTCACAAGTTATCAATTCCCTTCCTTAGAAAAGGGAACCACAGTTGCAGACTGCGTCTCCTTATGAAAATGCTTTCCAATACATTTGCAGGGGCTTTCCACGCAGGTCACCCAACATGCTTGTCAAACATGGACTTTGGTTTGCGGCGTTTTTCAGCTAGATTTCTTCAGCACACTTAAGCTGTGATGGTGCCATTCTTTACTACAGCAAAGCATGCTTCTCTAAAGAGTTCCTCTTAAATTAGCCCCACTTCTTGCGTGCATGAACAAGAAATCCTTTTTCCTACTACTACAAAATCTGGTTTGATCTCCTTCACTTCTGTTCATGGACTCAGACTTTTCATATCCTGGCGCACCTGTGAGTCAGTCTGCAGTTTCCTCCTGCCACTTTAGAATCAGGAAAAAGACAGACAGGTGTCAACTTCACAACGGGCTTAATCCTGCATTGTGTAGGCTGGACTCTTTCTGTGATCCAGAAGGTTCTGTCAGATATTTTAAAATAACAATTCCAAACACATCTATAGCACTTTCCTGGACACTCCACTCAAAGTGCTTTACAGGTAATGGGGATCCCCACCTGGATGATGTGCCAGTACTCTCCCCACACACCAGCTCTCAGTGGGGAGGAGAGCAGAGTGATGAAGCCAGTTCAGAGAGGGGTGATGGGTAAAGACCAGGGGGGAGTTTGTTTCTGAGAAACGCCCTGGGATTTTTAATGCCCACAGAGAGTCAGGAGCCAGTTTTATGTCTCATCTGAAGGATGGCACCTTTTTACAGTACAGAGTCCCCGTCTCTATACTGGGGCATTAGGACCCACACAGACCGCAGGGTGAGCGCCCCCTGCTGGCCCCACTCACACCTCTTCCAGCAGCAGCCTCAGCTTTCCCAGGAGTCTCCCCTCCAGGTACTGACCAGGCTCACACCTACGGAGCTCCAGTGGGGCCGCCAGCTGGGAGCTACAGGGTGACAGAGCTGCTGGCCGGGAAGTTCTGCTTCGAGACACACAGCGCACCCCAGGGAAGGGAACAGTTTCTCCGAGTCGTCTGGAATGAAGGATGGTCATCTGCTGCTTCATTCTCAGCAGCATCGGCACGGACTTGATCGGAATCTGCCGACATGTAAAATCAGGCCTGATGTTTCGTTCTATCACTGTTATCCAGCGATTGGCAGAAGAGCTCCAGGACGATGCCCAGAGAAACAGTGTCTTGCCAGCCGCTAGATTTCCTAGGACAAGTTGCAAACTGCACGAACTTTCCGAGCAGGAAAGCTTCAGCTGTAGAGCTGATGCTGGGCCAGATGCAGGGATCACTGTTACTTTCCGCCTTCCTGTAAGCTGCAGGGGCGGGCGAATCCAGGCAGCTCCCAGACAAGGCAGGAATGCGCAGCCCCAGGCCGCGGTCCGGGACGGGCTGCGCACGTCAGCCAGAGGAACAGACGGCTCGGGGAACGGTCTCCCGCCGTCCCGGTCCCACGGTTGCGGGGTGGGAACAGTTTCGTTCGGGGATGGGGTGGGGGAGGGAAAAATGCATGGAAAAGGCTTCATAAAAACCAACTCGCCCGGTTGTGCTGATCGCTCGCCCGGGGAGCGCGAATGAATCCTCGTGTCTCTTACCCTGCTGAATCTCTGCCACGACCCCCGCGCCTCCACACAGCGAAAAGGAAAGATTTAAAGATGTTATTTTAAGCAACCCCCCACTCGCACAGAAAGCAAGCCGCTCAGTTCTGCGTGGAAAACGGTGCAGAATCAGCACCAACCCCACCGCGGAGAGAGGCGCAGGACTTGGGGGCAGCCAGCTATGAGCGCAAACCAGCGAGGAAGAAGGAGACACGAAGACGGGAGAGGACGGTCAACTAATCGGACCACAGCAGCCGGAACCACACGTGACCCCGCGCCCAGAACCGCATGCCCAGCCGTGCAGAACCGCAGAGACTGCAGGCGGCCAAAACCGAGCTGCAGAGCTGCCAGAAATGCTTGCAGCTACATGAGGGCTAATTTCGGGAAGACTAACAAAACAAAAAAAACACCCCACTATTTGACACGAATCAACCCCGCACGCTGAGGCTGACAGAGACTTGCGCCCAGGCCCCTGGGGATCTGCAAATTGAGGTCACCCCGCAGTTTTCCTGTTAACCTTTAAGACGCCGGCCTCTCGGGCGGGCACTCGAGTGAGAAGCTGCGCCGAGGCCACGCCCCCAGGCTCACATCCCCGCCGAGGCCACGCCCCCGGGCGCCCAGCCCCGCCCCCTCTGATTATGTGCGGCGGGACCCTTGGCCCAGACTCAGAGTCTTGAAGACGCTGAATGTTTGGACTCTTTCACCGGCAACATGAGCACACTGACACACAGATTACTACAGCTGTTCCTGACCGGGGCTCTGCTACTGCCCCTGTGCTGGGGTAAGTCTGATAGAACATCCTGATATCATGTTAACATAGGGGGCAGATCAGAATCCTTTCAGAGATGTAGTGTTTCAGATGGGTTACTTTCTGTCATACAGCCATGCGGTCTGTGCACTCTGGTATATGATGTTCTGTTGTTTGGCTGGATATTATATCTAATGTCATGCAGATCTCTATGGTTTCCTCTATGGAAAATCCTTTATGGGTTTCAGAAGATAGTGTTCGCTCTGGTGCAGAAAACTTTAAACTTGTGTTTAAAACTTGTGTTTACGCGGGGACCAAAATCTCTTTTCCACAGCCCAGGCTGTCTCCAGCGATGGCTTTGCACCCATTAAACATTTACAGTCTCGGAAAATGGGAAACAGATTTTCCTCCATGCTCTGGGAAGGTTTTAAAAATGTGCCCTGTAACTATTTCAGAAGGTTTCAAGTCACTCATAAATGCCTGCACATTACTACGGTGCCTTTGCCTTTAACCCCAAATTATTTCTGCTGCATCGGTCATTTTACTTTGTACAAATGGAACTAATCTACAGCTTGTAAACTCAGGAACAGCTCAACGAGTATCAGCTCCAATTTGTCTGCTGTGTTAATGTCCTACGCAAGCCGGGATCCTCCTTTCATTAACAAAGTTTTGAACATAGCGTGTGAGGATTTGGGCAGCACTACAGCTGTGACATGTGTCATAAACACACACAGTGCGAAAATGGCCTTTCCACTGAGGACTTAAAAACAGAGGCTTGACCCTCGACATTTCATTGATGTGGAGCAGGAAATAACAAAGAAAGGGTCCGATTCAAGATGTCTTTATCGTTTTGTGGTTTAAACACTCGAGTGCCCTTTCCAACTGCACGGTTCAATCTGTTTTATGAAAGGTCTCACAGATGACAAGTATTCATCACAGTCAAGCCGATGAATAATGGCCAGATCTTATAAGCAACTCTGTTGTATAGTATAGTATAGTATATAGGAAAGTCTTGAAAAGCCTGACAAAGAGTGTCTATGCATGCAGGAATGTGATCGTTTTTTATCTTATACAAGACACAGGATTCTCCCTTAGGCAAGCTCAGCTGCAACTTAGTCTGACAGAACAGCTTCCAAGAGTCTAGCTGGGACCAGGCTCTTACTTTTTGACTTCTCTAGTCCGTCGTGTCCCCTCTGGAGGGGAACAGCCCTGAGCACTCTGTGGACACCCTCGCCTGGGTGGTGGAAAAGCTGCTCTTTGGGAAACGGAAACTTGCCCTGAGGTTTTACATAAGTGTGCTCTCGTTTCAAAATGGCCTTGCACGCCCCCATACCCCCATGTGTCCCCCTTTTGCTCAAGGGACTACACCCACCTAAAACTCCCAATCCACGTTTGAGCGAGAAACAAACTCATTTTGATCGCTCCTTTATCTCAGTCTTGGTCCTCTCCTTGAGTGTTATTAGAAAAAGCTTCAGTAAGTGGGGAGCAAATTCTATCTCTAGAATGCGGTGAACATCCCTTTGGTGTAATTCTAGTTGACAGAAGTAACTTCCCTCTAAATTAGGGGGTCGGTACATCTTCTTATCCTCCCCTCCCTACCCCAGACGAGATCACTTCCGGGTCAAATCCATAAGCTCTCCAGTCTGGACACTTTCTGCATGTGCAGTATGAGGGCCTGAGAACATGGGATTGTGTGTGGGGGCTGCAGAACCTAACCTTGCCACAAACTCTCAGCCTCACCATTGCACAGCACAACCAGATCTGTGCGGTTTTCCAACTCTCGAGCCATTTTTTTAAATCTCGCAGCAAATGATCATCTGCTTTACCCGGCAGCCTGTAGTTGCCTGGAGGTGGAGTTGGAGAGCTGGGAGAACTAAAGGTGTCTGGTACAGACATTCACGCAGAGCCCCGGTCGCAGCCTATAGCACAGGCAGCGCCAGAAGAATTTCAGCAGGCTTGGAGTCTGCCAGCTGTGATGTGTTAATGGCCGCAACGCTCCCTGTAGCTTTCCGGTTTCTTACAGGCCTGCAGTACTGTCAGGGAGAGCTGCACCAGTCCTCTGACACTGCCGCGGGCATTATGGGACTCTCAGTTTGGGTGTGTCCCCAAGCCTGGTTTATTAAGAGTTTCAGGGCTGAGAGTGGCCCTACCACTGAGGCTACATGCACGGAGCACAGCATGAGCCCAGTGGCCAAGACTGGGGAAGTTTAAGCCTGGGAAATGTGACTTGATTCACCAGCCATGACTGGGACTCCCCAGTAAGAAGAGCCCCACCAGTGACAGGGCTGTGCTCAGGGCTGGTGGCCTGCAGGCATGAAGTGACCCAGGTGAGAGATACAGCGAGAGAGTTGGTGCTGTGGAGCCCACAGTGTACAGACGAACAGCGCAGAGGGGGAGTAGCTCTTGGGTGCACATGCCTGCCCTTCATCACTCCCCCCTGTGAGCCGAAAACACAGAGAAACAATTCCCCCAATTCCGAAATACCTGGGTATCACATGGAAAATACAGAAATATCCAACTGCAAAAGCTTTAATCTCCTTTACCTTTGAGGTGCTGCAAAGTTCTGACTTGCTGGGAGTTAGGGAGTCTAGCTTCTTTTCCTCAGCACTGATTTTTTTTTACTAATTACCGTCATCATTGTTACCTGCTCATTTTGGTTGAACCAGACTGTATTGCACTATTGTACTCTTTCACATACTAACAGAACGACGTAATGCACATTTCACTGTGGAAAGGTAACCAGCAAAAACAGGGGACTTAATAAACCGCACTGCAGGAACCTGGATATCATGCTTGCGCAGGGGCTGTGCTAATCTGCTCTGGATCATTGCAATTTGGAATATATGTGCTGCCCAGGCACGCACTCACCTGTAGAAGGCTCAACAGCCAAAATGTTGCTTTCTCTTTCTGCTTTTCAGCATGGAGTTAACCTCTTCTTGTTGCTTAATTCGTTGGCATACTCAAGGAACAGTACTACGCGCACAGCTGGTGATGAACTCTGGGAAACACTAGAGGGCGCTGCTCCGGCAGGTACCAGGTACCAGGTGCTGGTCGGCACGGTGGCACAGGGGTCAGCATTGCTGCCTCACAGCACTGGCGCCCTGGGGTGCTGTCTGTGTGGAGTTTGCATGTTCTCCCCCAGTTTGCCTGGGTTTCTTCCACAGTCCAAAGACATGCTGGGAAGTGGGCACCGCTGTGAGTGCGTGGGTCCCTGTATGTGCCCTGTGATGGACTGGCGTTCCATCTAGGGGGTACCGTACCGTGTGCCCAGTGCTTGCTGGGAGAGGGTCTGGCTTCCACAAGACCCTGGAATGGAAGAAGCAGCAAGAAAATGGATAGATGGTTTACTGAATAGATCTAATTTTGGAAGCACTTTATACAGTACGTGCACACCTTCAGGTAGTCATTCTGGTAGGGCTAGTTGTGAAAAAGCAGGAGAGTTTGTGTTCTCCCTTCTGTAAAAACTGATTTTGTTTTGCCTTAGGACCACAGAACAAGGAATTAATAAATCCAGTACATATGTGGCTTTTTTTTCATATACATTTTGGTACGCCTGCAGCAGAAGGGTCAAAGGGCAAAATAAGGATTATCTTTTCAGATGCAGCCTGTTTCATGTTTGGCTGTTTCTCATCAAGTTCTACTTTTAGAACAAGTCTTAGTCCTAATGGATCTGTCTGTCTTCCACGTCATTGTATTTCCATACTCAGGATCTGGGTATCTTTAATTTCTGACACATGATGCCCCATTGGGGACAGGAAAAGAAACTCTCCGCACTGGGGGTCGTGGGTTTAAGGAGCCCCAACTGTGGGAAATGGTTTCTCCACGTGGGAGGTGATGAGGCACAGATCTCCCGAGACAGAGGTCATTTCCCAGCCTCTCATGATGATGGGAAGCCTGGTCCTGACATCCCAACAAATGGAGGGCGGTGATCCCAGATTTCCAAGTGCGGGTCTGGTGTGTGGTGTGGGCCACATGTCCCTCAAGCTCTTCCATGCAAAAAAAGCCAAGTACAGAGGAAGAGGAAGAGGAAGAGGGAGAGAGGACAGAGGACAGAGAACAGAAGGGAGAGAGAGAGGAGACAGAGGGGAGGGAGAGGGGGGAGAAAGGGGGGAGAGAGGGGAGGGAGAGAGAGAGGAGGAGAGAGGGAGAGAAAGAAATGAGAGAGGAGAGAGAGGGAAAGAAATAGTGTAAGGAGAGGAGGAGGAGAGAGCAGGAATAGAGACTGAAGCACACTCTTGTGCCAGATCACCCCTGAGCAGCCTCAGCTGTCCATCTCTGAAAGCGACACAGAGACTTGTCCGAGTGAAGAGAGTGAGGAGCAGGCAGCAGTCTCAGGACATTCCATTAAAGCGAAGAGGGAGAGAATGAAAATCAGAATGAGTCAGCCTGGGCGAGCTGAGACCTGGCAAGAGCTGTTTTTGCCCGTCAGAGCAGTGGAGAGGACCCTCGCCTCCTAAAGCAGGGGATTCTGGGAGAATCAGGTTGTCTTTTGGAAGCCAAATTCTGCAACGGAATGTTGAACAAGTTACTTTTAGTTTTCCAAACTTTCCAAGACTTACATGGCACCCTGCAGCTACACAAATGTGGGTGTGGGTCCAGTCTCCTTCTGTAAAGAAAAATTTACACCTTTAACCCACCCCTCTGTCAGCACTATCTCTCCCACCCTGTGGCCAAAGACAGCCCTTTCAAATGGACTCTAGTGCCACAGCACTAGTGCAAAACTCCCTACAGGGGTTACATACACAGGGACACAGCACCAAGCACAAATCAGAGTAGGTACAAACTCAGCAGTATCTTGTTTGGCCTTGTGTACCCTCAGTGACCAAAGAAAGCCATTTCAATTGGGCTCTTTGTCTGTGCACCCGCCAAATAAGGTGGAAAATGATGGACAAGTTGGCTGAAAAGACATACCCTGTGTTCTGCAGATATGAGTCTCGTGTGACAGTCATTTTGACAGTGCATGTCTCATGTCAGGAGAGATGGAGGGGAGGGTCACACAGATTCTCTTGCTGTTTGAAATGAATGAACCTGGCCAATGTCACATGTGCCCTGCCTGCTTCATGTAGAGAGATCTGAGTGTGGTAAAATGTGAAGATCTTGTTGCCAGTACTTCAGTTTTCACTACTAATCAGTAAGCTTTTTTGGAGTGTCCCTATTCACTGGCACACACTCCATTATGTTTAAATTCTTCAGATTCCTGGGTGATAAATACTAATCCTAAATAAACAAGACCGTAGTAAATGTCAGAAATGGCGGTTTCACCCCCTTCAATAAAATATCTTCACCTGACACCAGAGGACAAGGACGCTTGATGTGAAACAGACTCAGGGACGCCTGATTCAATCTCATTTCAGTTCAGCTTATCCTAAAAGGAATATGTCTTACAGACTTCTAAACACTGATGATTTAAAACGCGTACACTCAGATAAATCCCATTGAAACAGGTAAATTGTGATAAAGTGTGTGCGTGTTTGCTGGAGAGGGGGTGTCTTGGAAAAACAAATAAAAACGAATACCTAGAAGACATGTCGACAAGCTTACAGCAGGGTCCTGCAGGGATCACAGCCTGATTGCATTCCCTGGTTCCTAAAATCTGTTCTCTACAATCCCTCCCAGACAAGAGACTGAAGCCTTAGAAGCAGTTTAAAAGAAGGTGAAACCTTTCCTTGAAACTTTCACTCATTGTTGGCTCATCCTAGGGAATAACAAAGGGGATCAACCCTTCGTTTCCAGGATGGAAACTTTGACTGCTGTTTGCGAGCGACACCGCGGGCAGGAAATTCAGATACACACGACTGTTTCTCTTCTGTATACAAATCAGACACAGGAGTTCCAGCCCCTTCAGAAGACAGGACTGATGGAGGGGCACTGTCGCTGCGCCAGAGCAGAGGCTCCCCCTGCAGGGATAACTGTACATGCACAGCGGCACAACACCAGGCCCAAAGCAGAGCAGGCACAAACCCAGCTGGATCTCGTTGTTTGGCCTCGTGTACCTCCAAGGGCCTGACGCAGAGGCTCGTACACAACACCCATGGTGACATTTACTCCAGGGAGACCAGAAAGCCCTGCAAAATATCTTAAGAAGACAAAACCTTTAAAGACCGTGAACTAGCTTCCTGCTAGTTCAGGTTTGCACAGCTGGCTATTCCAAGCTCTGGATACACAATGTTCATTATGCTTTCTGGACAAAATAATTATTTTTACTCTTTTATATGTTATCGTGCTTCCTAATGAGTCTTTTTTGCAGGTTTGTCCTGCATGGCTGGAATGGGTACTATGAAACAAACAATGATCTAAATTATGTCATAAGAACATAAGAGAGCAGGCTGCTCAGCCCATCTCACCTGTTTGCTAGCTAGTTTCTAATTGCTCCAGGGATCTCATCCAGCCTGTTTTTTAAGGGCAGTCGAGGTATCAGCTTCAATCACATGGCTGGCCAGCTTGTTCCATACTCCCACCACCCTTTGTGCAAAGAAGTGCTTCCTCTTAACTGTTTTGACTTCTATGCCATTCCCATCCGTATTACAAAAGTAAGGTAGACTTTACCTAAGACCTGTTTTTGAAAACTGCCCAGGACACATTCTAATTTTTGAAAAGAGACACTGCATTCTCTATTGCCTATAGCATCCACAGACAATTGTTTTTTAATTCCACCATCCTAAAACACATCCGCTCCTACAATACGATCTCCCCAGTCACTGTATTGGACCGTTGGTACAGAATTTCTAGTGCAGAGGATAAGAGCGCCACCTACTGGTCTACCAGCACCACTTCACGCTGCAACGTGATTTTCCCTGTCTCCTATTCCAGCGCTGCGCAGACACAGCCTTACTGAGCTTCCTGAGGCCTGATCATGTCTGCCTGCAAGGCAGCAGAGCTGCTCACCAATGTCCCACTAAGATAACAAGGCCTGACCGAACATGCACTGCGGAACAGACAAAGGACTGTATTTTCAATAAGGGTGATAATTTCAATAAATT
Source organism: Lepisosteus oculatus (assembly GCF_040954835.1). NCBI lineage: Eukaryota > Metazoa > Chordata > Actinopteri > Semionotiformes > Lepisosteidae > Lepisosteus > Lepisosteus oculatus. Next base: position 3,700,006 of record NC_090722.1, on the reverse strand, counting down.
CAAATTCTGTCTTCTATTTCCTTGACAGGGGCAGAAAGGGACTACACGCAAGACTACTACGCCACGGCGACGCCAGATTACGACGAAGACAATTCAACAATTGATTACTTCTTCTGGAGTAAGGGTTTTGGAAATTGTTCTGTATGGCCTGATTCATAATTCTACCAGTTTGATCGGGTTTATAGCCTGTTAGATCTCTGCTTTCAGATACACTCTCACAGACCTCTGAGCTGACAATCACCAGAACCCCCAAACACCTTTTTGTTTTCCAGGTAACACCAGCATTAAAAGTGAAGTATATGAAATCCTTGGAATGGACAATGTAAGTCTTTTTTTTGTCTCTTTTTTATTGAACTGTTTCTCTTTCAGTGATTATAGAAACATCGCATATCAGTTAAGAACATAAGAGAGGTTACAAACAGGAGGAAACCATTAGATCTATTTGGTAGTTAGTGATTAATTAGCCAGCATCAATTAATCAATTAATTAATTTAATTAATTAAGGATCTAATTCATTGAGAGTATCAGGTTCACCCACATGGCTCGGTATCTTCCCTGGGGTGTTCCACACTCCCCAGGTTGAGGCCTAAGCACTGGGGTCCTGTAAGAAGGGGACTGGATGAAATTTTAGATGGAAGGAAGACGGGCTTGACTGTTTGCAAGCTTTGTTTGGCTCCATCCTTGATCCTTGATCGGATTGTCACTTTGTTTCATTGCACAAATGCTAAGCGAGCTCGAGAGGTCAGCGTTGAGTGCTGCCCCTTGCGGGAGACATACTGTCACGGACGTCCAAAGGGACTAACCGTGGGGAGCAGGAGAGCGGAAAAAGACCCATATGCGTAGCGGCGAGACGGGAAAAAGGCCCGGGCTCATTAGTGCAAAGAGTTCAGGAATGCCGTATAGAAAACTATGCCCTCAGGGAGCGGACGTGGGGCGCCCTGGTGCTAGGCGGGTCTCAGGACATCCGAACGTCAATGCTGAGCGAGGACAGAGTGCAAGACCCGGAAATATATAACCCAAGGGAAAGAGAGGGACAGGAAGGACAGCAGACCGGAAACTAGGGACAGGACAGAGAAGGAGCGCCCTCTGGCTGCAGAGGGCGTGACACATACAGCAGATAGGTTGACCGAATGGATTTCGTGTGGCCCGTATCTTTCAGCCCCCTTCAGGTGCCAGTCTCTTCCACTCACCTGGGACCCCCCCCGCCTGCTGCCTGCTCCTGATCTGCCTGGCCCTGGCCCAGCTCCTGCAGCTCCTATGAGCAGACGTCTGGACCGATGGACAGCCGAAGGTACGATGACAATCACGAACTGTGCCATAATGCCATGGCTTGGGTCCTCAATCCTTGTTCTCCAGCGTTCCAATCCGGGTGGAGATAAGTGCTCAAGCAATCCAATTAAGGCTTAATTGTAGGGGATCTCTGATTCAGCCTGGTTTCGTTTTTTTTTTTAAGTTCTACATACTACTGAGACACAGTATTGCAAATAATTGAAAAATGAGAACGAATCTGAAACTTTGGTGATGGGAAGGAAATCCTTCCAGATTTCACATTTAAATGAAAAGAAAAATCATTTAAATAAAGATGAAAAATAAATATGCATTAACTCACAGTAAGAACTTTCTTTGTCGGACACAATGTATTGTTTAGGCAGCAGGCTGCAGTGGCTGTTAGTTTTTCTGAATTACAGCTCCTAGGTCCAGGGTTATATTTGGCCTGGGACACCTTCAGTATGGAGTTTGAGTGTTCGTCTTGTGGTACCTTCTGTGTGGAGTATGCATGTTCCCTGTGGCTGCATGAGAGTCCTCCCACCTTTTCAATAGACATGCTGGCTAGAATAATTGGTGCTTCCAAATTGGTGTGTGTCTGTATCCTGTGATGATTGTCTCAGTCCAAGCTGAACCTCATGTTCCCCTGTACTCACGTGTGTGCGTGCGCTGTGATGGACTGCCATCCTGTCCAGGGTGTCCCCTCCCTTAATTAGGCTCTGGTTCACTGAGACACTTTGTTGGACTTGAGCAGTTATTAAAAATAGACAGATGGACAGTTGCACTGAAACTCTTTAAGAAGATTTCCATAAGAAGTTCTGTACAGTGTTTTGTTGCTTGTCTGCAAAGAAGGATATTTTCGGAAGATAATAATCATTCAACTAGCAAAAAAAAAACCCTGCAGTTCCAAGTCGTGACAGCAGGTGGCGCTCCACCTCCACAATACTGAGCAGCCCAGAGCTGGTTGTATTTCCCTCTGCTGTGGGGAGGGGGATGTACAGCACTTCATGCACATACTTTGCTTTGGTCTTTTTCCCCGCATTATTCAAAATAGCTGAGGTGTAGCAATAAATCTTTTTTCCAGATGGAGCCACTGAACACGCTGGACGCTGGGACATGGCAGGAAGTCGACTGGAAGGAGTTGGACTTTGCATCAGGGCGCCCCTGCACGCACTTTTCCGAGGACATTACCAAACAGATTGTCTAGAGCTTCTGTAAATAAATTATCACTAAATAAATATTCTCTCCAAACCATCCAGCTTTGTGAGTTCAAATTCGCAACTGAGGTTTCAACTGTTGACTTCCCATGCCCATATTCCCGACAGGCAGGAGATTCAGCTTGCTTGTCCAAGTCCAGTGTTACAGCTGAAAGGGCACTGTGGGTAAGTGTTGTTGGCGTGGAGCAGAACGAGTTTGCACGAGACATGTCAACCTTGGTCTGAAGCATCCACTCATCTCTTTCCTCACAGCTGCAACAATTCAGGGTCGCGGGGGAGCTGGGGCCTATCCCAGCAGGCAAGGGGGGGGGAAGACAGAACGGCAGTCAGATATGAACAAACACACTCGCACCAGGGCCAATATTCCCAGAAGCCAATGAACTTCCCAGCATGTCTTTGGACTGTTGGACGAAACCAGAGCGCCTGGAGGAAAAACCACGCAAACCCAGGGGGAACATGCAAACTCCACACAGACAGCACCCCAGATCCGGAATGGAACCCTGTGAGGCAGGGAAGCTAACTGTGCTCATGAAATCTTTAATTTGTGAAAAAGTGGAAGACATGAGTTTTGCTCAGTAGGTCTAAGCGAATGACTGCAGGACATGCAGTAGGGGCGTCACACCTCCTGTTCCGCAGTAGCTCAATCTGAAGATGGGCCGAGCTTCACCTGTGGTTCTGGTAGGTCGGTCTCTTACTGGCAAAGCACAGTTAAAAAAAAGTCAAGTCAGACTGAAGCCACACCCCCCCCCCCCCCCAGTCCACCCCCCTCTCCTGCCTATACACTCGCTGGCCCAGCAGGAGCTTGGCAGAGACACATTGTTTCAGACTCCCTCTGGAAACATGAACAAGCAGACTCATGGATTATCACTACTACTGCTACTGCTACTGCCCCTGTGCTGGGGTAAGTGCTGCACAATAATAATAATAATAATAATAATAATAATAATAATAATAATAATAATTAATAATAATAATTTTTCATACACTTTTAACTTAATAAATTAGCTTATATAACTGAACTCTTAATTTAATAATAACTTAATTGTTACTGGTGATCAAAGTCCTATTAAAAGGTAGCACGCTATGTGGGTCACCTTTAAGAAGGCGGATTTTTAAAAGCTATTTCATTTTGACCCAGCGCAATTTTTTTGTTCTCACAAGCCCAGAATAAACTAACGTCTCCCATGTCTCCCACCACAAAAAGAATGGAGGTGCTTTCTTATTCAGACTACTTTTTTTCTTTGTGCTTCCATAGCCTTCAGTATTTCCAGTGACACTGTTTCAAGAAAAGCTACTCTTTGAAAAAATAGCCTTTGCTTTCATCTCAAGATCAAAGATGAATGTTACTTGTTGTCCGTTTGTTTTTTAAAAAGAGGAAACGGTGGACATTTGCTCACAAAGAAATGTGAATTAGGATATTTCTGTCCAGTCGTGCAAAGGATGGCAAAATTAAAGAGCTTAAGGTTCTTCCTGAGACATCCGTTCTGTAAGCAGAAAACAGTGTATCTTCTCTGCTTCTTTATAGAAAATTGTCACTTTCTCACTACATGAAAGCAGGCATGAGTGCAGTTTCGAAGACTATCTAAAGGCTGTAACCACAGCGCTTGATGCTCCTTGTGATTGCTCTACAGTGGTGCCAAGACTGCAGTTTTGCTTCCTCAAAGATTATGCTGGTCTCAGCTCCTTACCAAGCGAAACATCCCCGAGACCATCAGCCAGGGGGATTCCAGGATGGAACTCTTGGCTGCCGATGTTGTCGGGCGTGCCTGCAGGAAATTCATAACCTCAGGGCGATCGCTTTTATGCAGACAAATGAGACGGGTCGGGTGACCACCCACTCGTAGGAGGTTGCCGATAGAGGAGAGGCCTTCCCGGATGTGTGCTGCTCGTTGACACAGATCCAGGGCAGAGGTCTCCTATCAGCGTGGAGCTTATGAAAGCGAGTGGCTTCTCGACAGAGATAGGCACAGGACAAAACACCAGGCACAAAACAGAGCAGGCACAAGCACCTTGGGATCGGGCTGCTTGGTCTGGAGCAGCATTGTGGAATATGGTGTTCATGATTGAGGAGGACCAATTCATCTTTTCCAAGTTAACTGGCTATTATTTTTTTTAAATAGCCAGAATCTTTAGATTATTTTTAAATCCTAAATGTATATGGTAGGGTACTTTACCAAAGCAATCTGAATGAAGCACTGTGGTCAAAGTGGGGGCCCAACTTTCAACCACTCCTCCCTGGACTCAGGATTACAGAACTTGATCAGACTCTCTCTCAGACCTCAGAGACCATTCGTTCTTGCTATACCGTTTGCCTTCGTTTGTTTAACCACAAAAGCCCCAGGGGAAATAAGTTGAACCTAAATAAGGAAGGAGAATGTGAAAAAGACAAGGCTGTACGATCTACTTTAAGATTTGATCATGATACACCCTGTGAAGAAAACTGACTCATAATCTTTATTAATCACATTGTGCTGTGGGATTTCAGTTTCAATTCTTACGACAAAACAGAATTATCAGGTCACCAACCTTGAGACACCATACACCCTGCTGTCAGACTTTTGTTTCAATTCTGATGAAACAATAAAATCGCCCCCCTGACCGTGAATTGGATCATGAGCCCCCAGTTCCCCTTTTTTGTGTTTTTTCAAATGTTTTACTTTTTTAAAGCAACGATTGGTAACACTTCCTTTCCTCCCAATAACTGTTTTCATTGCACACATGGACTGAGACACAAGACCAAGCACAAAAGCAGAGCAGGCACAAACCCAGCACAGTCAGGCAGTTTGGTTTTCAGCACCCCTGTGTACCATATTTTCTTGGTGTGATGGCTAACTGATCTTTCCCAGGTTCACTGGCTTTTCAAAGAATAAGAAATAATCCTACTGTTTTAGAAAAAACAGTCTAGAGAAGGACATGAAAGATTGTACTACCGGAATGAACTACTGTGTGACCTGTTTTGAAATTTGACCACCAAACATCCTGCTCTCAGACTTCAGTTTCGCTTCTGATGGAAAATAAAACCACTAAGTCACCAGACCAAACATTCTGCTCTCAGACTTCAGTTTCGCTTCTGATGGAAAATAAAACCACTAAGTCACCAGACCAAACATTCTGCTCTCAGACTTCAGCTTTGTTTCTTGATGGAAAATAAAACCACTACGTTACCAGATGTGATGCAGCACAGTGTTCAATATTTCTGCCTCGCAGGGCTGTGGCCCTGGGATCACTTCCAGACCTGGGGTACTATCTGTGTGGAGTTTGCACGTTCTTCCCATGTTTGCATGGATTTGCTCCAGGTGCTCCAGTTTCCTTCCACAGTCCAAAGATATGCCGGTGGGTTAGATGGCTTCTGGGAAAATTGGCCCTGGTGTGCCTGTGTGTGATGGACTGGAGTCCTGTCCAAAGTGTATCTTGGCTTGCACCTGTTGCTTGCTGGGATAGGTTCCAGCCCCCTTATCACCCTAAACTGGATAAAGCGCATAGAAGTTGGATGAATGGTAACCAGACTTCTTTATCAGTGTGCTGTACATTGTCTTATTCAGAAAGAAGAGTTCCACCTAGTGGTCCAGTTTCACCACTTTAGCCCATGTTTGACCAGGCTCAGCTTTGTTGATAGTTCTCACAACTGCATCAAGCCTGGATCTGCGACTCTGAATTCTGGCTCCCCCTGGAGGGGGGTACCCCTGAGAGCAATACTCTGGGGAGGGGCTGGGGCCCCTAACTGAGTCTGTGACAACTCCCCCCAAGGAAATGGAACTTCAGAGAGGCAGAATTCCTGCTTGGAATCTACCTCATTAGTGCAGGAATTCCCCAGAATATCTAAGAGATGGACAGGACTTCAAAACGATCGCTTCCTGTCTCTACAGGGGGAGAAGGGCGTTCTACAGAAGAAACCAGCCCCATGCCTGCAACACTAGAGTACGAATATGATTACAGTGATTACTATGAGAGTAAGGCTTTGGCAAATTACTCTTATTTCATTTAGTCTGATTATTTTCTAGACTGATGCAGGTCCTTTCTCCTCTCTGAGTGCACAGTGGTTCCATGTTATTGATTTTAAATATTATGTGCAAATCAGGAGCCCCAGATGTCCATACATGACAACTAGGCTTAAAAACGATCACTTCCTATCTCTACAGGGGGAGAAGAGAATTCTACAGAAGAAACCAGCACCGTGTACGAATATGACTATGACAGTAAGGCTTTTCGCAAATTACTCTTCTTTATGTGACTCAGTTTGATTACTAATCCCACGAGCTGGACTGCTGCAGGTTCCCGTTGTGCTCTTTCAACTCACCGTCGCTCCTTGTTGTTAATTTAACATTTGAAGAAAATGAAGAAAGCAATTCTCTGTTGTTTTTCAGGTGATGTCAGCTATGACCTGTTTGCTGTACTTAACACGGTGAGTGCTGCCTTTTTGTAATCTCACGTTTATCGATTTTGTCCTCAGCTGTTTCCTCTATTTTCCTTATCTGTCGTATCAATGAATGAGGGTACCTTTTCAGAAAAGAAGGCTGACCATAAGCACATTATTTTAAAATTGATTCTGACATAACAGCATCCAGCGCATACGATTGCAAAAACATAACTTAAAGCCAAAGTTCACTGAAATGGGAACTTTACAGATGATATAGGTAAATATTTAGCAAAACAGACAAGAGACAAGAGTGGAAACCTGAAACAGGTTCTAAAGGAGGTTCCAGAGTTGCGATCTGCAAACAAATGTTGGGCTGTTTAATTAATTTCTTCAAGTTTTTCAAATCTAAATTACTGTCCAGCAAGACAGCAAGACACTCTGATACTGCTAAAAGGTAGCAAATAAAAACTGGAAAGTGGAACTCTGAGGTCCTGGATTGGACACCACGCAGTGCAGACATGGGAGTAGCCCGGAGTGGAAGAGAAGAGAGACGCCGGCCCGAGCACTGTGACAGGATATCCCTTCCACAGTACCTGCAGCGGTCTCTCCCACTACACCCTGGAAACGTAATTAGACATGTAATTACATTACACAAGCAAAAAAACATTTTTAAAAAGATGCAAATCCAAACTTTCAAAACTACTGGCTTTTTAGGACACATTTTGTTTATAATCTAGTTATGTTTTGGTTTACAAATTAAAATAATGCTAGTAATAATGCTTACACTATGCTGTATACACAGCAAGAGTCACAGAGAAGGGACAAGAATAGCTTTCATTGTGATCTTTAAGGATCACAATACTGTACATGTTCATCCCAAGACTCCACTTTATATCTAAAGTATATACAAGGAGTGGTGGCTCTGTGGCTCAGGATCTGCGGCTGTGGCTGGAAGGTTGCTGGTTCAAATCCTGCAGCTGGCAGAGGAATCCTACTCCGTTGGGCCCCTGAGCAAGGACCTTCACCCCAGGGGTGCCTTACAATGGCTGACCTTGTGCCCTGACCCCAAGCTTCTCTCCCTGTCTGTGTGTCTCATGGAGAGCAAGCTGGGGTATGCAAAAAGACAAATTCCTAATGCAAGAAATTGTAAAGGGCTAATAAAGTGATGTTATTATTATTATATACCATATGGGGGGAGAACAAAGAATCATGGGTGAGCTACAGGCTCATAGCTGACAAGCTGTGGGTTTCAGTTTCTTGAGGGAGGAACTGTATCTGGCAGCTCTTTTAGCTATATGAGTTGGGGACCAGCATCACTGGGGGTGACCCCTGCAATGGCCTGGGGTTCTCATGCTCTGAGTCCGCTCAACTCTCCAGGATCCAGAATGAGCTCTGGCCCGACGGGCCACTGGTCTCTGGTACCTACCTTCTGTATGGATCACTGCCCTGAACGTCAGGAGCAGCCCACACCATATTTCCATGGTACCCATACAGACTCGGCAGCCATGTTTTTCATTCAATGTATTCTGCTTGCAGGAGGAAAACAAACAAACACAAAGCTAATAACCGATTGGATCTCATGTGCTGATGACTTTCAGGCACCTGGGATCCCTCCAGCCTGCTCCGTGCTCCTGATCTGCCTGGCCCTATCCCACCTGTTTTAGTCTGGGAACAGGACTCTCGCGCTGTGCACAGGAACAGGTATTGCTACAAGAACTGTGGTGTTGCCTTCAGGGAAACGCTGAGTTTGCAGATGACAACGCATCGGGAGGGGTAGCAAATACTGTAGAAGCGGCCGATGAAATTCAGAAAGTTTACTGGACTGACACCAGGCTGGTGATGGTTAACATAGACAAGTGCAAGGTATCGCATGCCGGTTGGTAAACTGTTAATATAAAATGGGGAATGCTGACTGAGAAGACTTAGTTGTTAATATTGACACATTATTTACATCTTCTACACAAAGAAGCATTTAAAAAGGCAAGCAAAATGCTAGGATATTTAGTTAAAAGCATAGAATTTATATTAAATTTGTATAAAGCATAATATTACTTGGAATATTGTGAACAATAACCAAGTAATAGAAAAGATATTGCTGCTCTGGACTTCATTCAGAGAAAAGCAACTATATTCTGGGGCTTAAGGGATTGTCCAACACTGACCGGCTGAAGAAACTGATTCTCTTTAGCCCTGAAGACTAAGAGGGGACCTGATACAAGTAAAAGGATAATAGTCACAGATGCTGTGAATATAAAGAAGCCCTTTGAGAATGTAGTACAAATCAAGGTTAAATTCCTAATTCTTGTTTTGCTACGAAAAGCTAAACAGAATAACAGTCCAGTTATGTAAAATGTGTATCGCATATGGCTAATGTAAAACGATGCAGTAGAGCACCGTGCTTTTGACATCTTGCAATTCCGCATCATGTCAACAGGTGGCACCCTTGCACAATATCAGATTCTCCAGAAACTGGCAGTGTTGCACAGCTCTTCCCCCGCTGTGATTTGATCACAATGTCCCGGGCTCCTACAAGCCCCAGGCCACACGACGCCTCTTCAGGCAAAGATGCATTCAACTACAGCAGTGTCCTGGGGGACGGCTGTATCTGTCTAAGCAGCTCGTAATATAATCAATTCCTGATGATCTGAGACAGGGAGAAATGGCACAGTAATTAACACTCCCACAGAGATACCACTGCTTCTGCAGAAGCTCAACTGGTTATTCCATGTAGCACAGCCGAATGAAGGGAGTTCTCAGACTCAGAGATGGGTACATGGCTGATACCTATTACAAATCCTATTCAGCTTTTTAAAAGCTGAAAACAGATTCAATAATCTGCTTCACACAGAAAATAGAATATCGATCTGCCTGTGATTGAGAATGTGACTGCATCAAAAGCTGAAAGACACATAGGGAACCACTCCTCTAACTCAGAAGAATGTGTCTCCTGTCGCAGGGAAATTCCAAACCTTCTAGTTCAGGAAGAATGATTTCACTTGGGGAACAGTTGCTGAATGAGCCATGTTACATGACCGATAGGAATCTGTCTAGGTTACCTTATCCTGCATTTTATAAAACGCTCTCTGAATCTGTGTAACAGTGACACCATGTCATGGGAGGCTCATCTCTGCCAGGATTTGAACATTATCTCCCAGTGTTTGGCCCAAGCCAAACAGAACCTATTCAGACAGCAGTGAATCCCCCTGTGCCGAAAGGCCAGGCCTCTGGTTGCTGGAGAATTCACCTTCAATTTGTTTCCTGGGTGATTCTGGACAGTCTCAGAATACAAGCCACAGCAGGGCACTCCTGTCTTCATGTAGACCAGAGGAAATAAAGCTTAACCCTTTTTAACCAAAGATATTTCTGTATTTGTTTACTGTTTCAGTTCAGAAGGACCCCGTTACGTTCTGTGCAAGATACCCAGAAATAGCGGGGGACCAACACGAAGAATATTCATCAGCACTGCTCACCCATACTATGCACTGAAGACACCTGAAGACACACCCGAAGAAAAAGCCTCACCAGCTGGAATACCTTTTTTTAAAAAACAAACACCCCTCTCAAGCAGGAAGTATTTCAGTTTAAGCCATATTATCAGCAAGATCATCACCTCTGCTTTAATTCCGTTACGTTCAGAAGTTACTATATTCAGCTGTACTTGTTAATATATAGTATTGCACAGTTCTTGCTTAGCCTTAGATAACCTGGTAGAGTTACACAACATCTGTCCACTGGCTACCCTGACTTACGAATGTTACATCTCCTTGTGTTAATGATGCCGAGCCAGCAGGGCCCCAAGCAGATGTCAGCTCACCTCTTCAGCTTGCAACATTATTCTAATAACACTTATTTCCATACTGAGCACAATAAAACAGGACTTGCATGCAAGGATTATTAGATTATAACTGGATTGGGTTTATTAAGGAAGAAAGAAAAGGATCCGAAATGGGAGAATTGACTAGATGCGTCTGGTCATGTTGTTCCCATGATTCCCTAAAAAATTGATTTTTTTTTTGTCATCTTCGCTGGGAAAATCTCTCTCCCGGGTTGTTTCGCAGAAAGCACAGGCTAATCGACGTAGGGTGTCGTGACCATTCTGAAGTTTCTGAAGTGCCTGTCTCACCCTCTTCCAGCAAAAGATCATCTAAATAATTTGCTAATGATTTTGTGCAGGTCTAGCTGTGACATCGGAGGGAAAGAAAAGGTTTAAAATAAAGTGTTTTAATTAGAAATAAAACCCGGATCACCAATCTGATCTCATTCACAAATCTCTGTGAGATTTGTCAATTAAAACTTTAATTTTTTAAGGAAACCAGCACAATAATTATACTCCAGTGCCACCTTAAACCTACCACCCAGAGAAGTTGAAATGATCGGCATACAATTTCCGAATACAACACAGCCAATCCTTAGACCTAACTATTTTTGGTTTGCTATAGAATTTGGATGTATCGGAAATTAAAGCATCCTGTATGTAATAAAACAGTTTTAACAATGTAAGATGATAAAATCAATATGCAATTCAAAGTTGCTTATCACCATATAACAAATTAAAAAAAATTGGTTTGTGTCATTATGGTCTGATAATCAATAAGCATTTTTATCGAGTGTAATGCAATTGTATTTAAATTGATTCAATAACCATTTAAACATAGCGAATGCTGTGCAGTCATTTACAATTTGTAATATATTTTATATTACAGCACCACAGTATTGACTCTTTTTTTAAATACAAAAACATTTGAACTAATGGACCAACAAGACATTTGCGAGCTTTTTTGTCTCCTCCGTGCCAAACCCTTATTTTAAACTTCATGTGGCTGTGAAAAATGAATTGGAGTTCCTCTGGAGATCCACTGGGGAGCGCCAGGGAGCTTTCAAAGAACTCCCGGGCAGGTGGTAGAACGACAACGTTGAGGACAGATACAAAAACATGTCAAAGGCGTTAAATGTTGAGTGGTCAAAACGATTATTGAGAAGTGGAGGAGAGTAACAGGACAGCACAGTGGCACAGGGGTTGATACTGCTGCCTTGCAGTGCTGGGGTCCTGGGTTCAATTCTGGACCTGTGGGGTTTCATCTGTCTGGAGCTTGTATGGTCTCCTCATGTTTGCAAGAGTTTCCTCCCATATTCCATAGAGATACTGGTGGGTTCTGGGAAAATTGGCTCTAGTGTGTGTGTGTGTGCGTGTGCTGTGATGGACTGCCATCCTGTCCAGGGTGTGTCCTGCCTCAATTAGGCTCTGGTTCACTGAGACACTATGTTGGACTTGAGCAGTTATTAAAATTAGACAGATGGACTGTTGCACTCTTCAAGAAGATTTCCATAAGAAGTTCTGTACAGTGTTTTGTTGCTTGTCTGCAAAGAATAAATATTGAAGACATTTTGCCGAGCTCTTTGGAAGATAATAATCATTCAACTAGCAAAAAAATCTCATTGTGAAATGATGCAATACAATTCTAAGTGGGGCTGTCCTTCGAGTGTAATTTAACCTGCAGTTCAACCTGCAGTGTGTGCGTGCCCTGTGATGGACTGGCGTCCCTGCCTTGTTCCCATTGCTTCCTGGGAAAGGCTCCAGCTCTCCCGCAGCCCTGAATTGGGAGAAGTGGTGAATTAAATGCAAGGATGGAGGGGTTATAGGACTATCAAGATGCCGCCTAGATCAGTCCATCCCTCCACATTGGATGACCAAGCAAAGAGGTTGATCAGAGAGGCCAATGGCAACTTGGGAAGACTGGCTGAAATGTGCATGTGACCACAGTAGCCCAAGAATCCCAACTCCAACTCCGGCCTGTATAGCAGGAGGGCATAAAAGCAGCCACGGCTGAAACAAGAACAGCAGCAAAATATGTAAGTGATCCTGCAAACATGCGACTACACGTGTTTGCAAAGAATTGCATTTAGCACAAACTCAAAACAGCACCATGCAGTACAGATCACCCAAGGGTCACCACCTCTGTTGGGAAGCGGGAAGCATCATCTTACGGGAATGTTTCTCATTGACAGCAACTGGCACACGTCAGGGCGTCCAATTATGATACTTCAGTTTTGCATTTGTCAGTTTGTCCTGTGCTTGGGATATTGTGGGGATACTGCACACTTCAACCAGTCTTGGCCATAAAAGCCTGTAGCTCTTTCACTCTTTCAAAGCTGCCAGCAGGCTCTTCGGTAGCCTCTCTGATCAGTCTCCTTCTTGCTCGGTTAAACAGTTGAATCCATAAAATGCAAAATTATCCGCTTAAAACCGTGGTGTGCGGTGTGGAGATAAGAGGGAAAAAAAACCTCAAATAGCAGCAATCAAAGGCTGGAAACCTGTCATCCTGCCCTGTTTCAAGAGCTGGCTCAATGAGGTGATCTCCACTATTTCTCCATCAATTCCCCTTTGGGATCAATAAAGTCTTACCTGTTTTGTTAAAAGCCGGATAGATCCTTCAATTATTTTACAAGATCTTAAATATCGTTCTGTGGTTGCTTCTGCAATAGGGTTTTAACTCTATTCCAATTTAAGAAACAAAAGCTGCAAAAGGGCAAAATAAAATTTGAGCTGTTCTGTGTCGGGATCTGTTTTTTAGGTGTTTTTATGCATTTCGTGTTGTTTTTATAAGTTATTGTTGTCTTGTTAACATTTTCAATATTTCTTAGATCACACACTTAAGATACCACATCCTCTGAGGCACTGACACCAGGGCTGTTGGCTTTTCTATAGGCACTGTATTTGATGGGCCTTGAAACAGTGCGCTGTGAGCTGAAGGTCTCTCAGAGCTGTCTGGGTTTTTTTGCATTTACCAGGGTTACAGCCAAGAAGGTCATTTTCTGCTACATCTCGAAATAAATTTACATGGGCGCATGAAGCATCTAACATTTTAAATTAACAGAAAATGTATGTCCTACGCACAAGCAAGAATTTTTTTTCAGCTGGTTCAAATGTTTAAAATGCACCGTCGATATGAGAACGAAAGGTTCTTCCTATTCAAAATGAAAATGGTCAAGTTTCGGCTGCAATTTCTTCTTCACTGTAGTGTACAAAGACCAACACAAACAGTCGTATTGTAAGTTTTCGTTGGCCTTTTCTACGTCTTTGGAAGCGGCGTTTTCCTTCCCCGACACGATATTCTAAAACCAGTGAAGATCAAGTTACTAATTCAGTCATACGCGATACGTAAATCGCATACACGCTTATTTGATCTCGTCGTAGGAGAAAAATCGTTCAAGTGGACTGGTGCTCAACCTCCTGTGAACACTGGTAACAGAGCGTACTTCAGTTTGTGATTCTTCCCGGAACACAAGATTCGCCACGACAAAGCGCCGCGTTTGTCCGCACACAGCGCAGTATTTACTTTGACGCAGATGTCTGACGTCATCAATAAACGTCATCAACCGCAGCTAAAAACATAAATCACGTCACGAACGAGAAGTGACCACCGGCCTCTCTAAGCCCGTTTGGTAGCTTTACAGATGCAAGGATCTCATCCAGCCATGTCTAGAGAGAAGCCAGGGTATCCGCTTCGACAGCAGGGCTGGGCAGGTAGCCCCCCCCCCCCCCCCCCACTCTCTGTGTACAGAAGCGCCACTCGTTCTGGGCTTTTCCACATGGTTTCTACTTGCCATTCAGAGGAACGCCGCTGGATAATTGGGACCCCTGACCTTTTTTTCCGATCCAAAGGTCAGACATTATCCGCAGCTCAACTTTGGGAACACCATAAATCACAGCTATTAGAAAATACCAGAACGAACATTGACTTCCCTCTACAGTCCCCATCCGTCTTTGTCTTCGAGCCGCGGGATAAGGATAATCACCCCTCGAAGTGTTTAAAAACGTCCTGGCGTATAATTATCTCCCCGGGGAACCGAACCGCGCTGCCGGAGATTTGAGTGCCTCTTCGTGGACTTCGTAACTAAAGCGCGGACCAGCGGCGAACCTACCTGCTCAGTTCCGGCTATGCCACGCTGCCTCCCAGCAAGCTTTGCGCAAGCGCTTCCCACAGGCCCCTCAGCTTAGGCTCACGCCTCCAAAGATTTATTCCAGAGATACTACTAAGTTATTTTATTGGTTTCCAAAGACAGGATCCTGTAAAAAGAGCGTTTTTCTCCCGGACGGCCCTGTCTACATCTTTAAAATCTTTACACTTTAACAAATCATTCCCAGACTCAGAAAGGCAGCAGCCATGATTGATAGCGCACGCCCGTTCGGTGTGTGACTAGCCAGCCTACGATAAAGGGAGGAATGAGTTTAAGAGCTCCTGTGCTCTCACAGGGGCTGCTACAAGCTCGGAAGTCAAAGAAATGTCCCGAAGAGCTGAGGGTGGACGCCGTGTTGTTCTGTCCATACTGATGAAGAAGGATCACCCAGTCCCAGCATGCTCTCTCTCTGGCTCATCGGCTCACGAACCGAAGCCTTCCGCTGTCTCGTTTATGACTGTCATAAAGGCTTTATGAATGAATCACCGCGGACCTCAGTGCAGATTTGCAGTTAACGAGCCTCCAGATGATGACGAATGAACGAGACCTTTCCGTCTGTGTTCCGGGCAGAGGGAGGGAGGTTGTGTTGCTGTCTGCCCCACAGCAAGAGACAGACTGCCATTTGATGGTGATGAATCCCAGGCCATTACACACCGCAAAGCAGAGTATTTTCTTTAATACAAAAGTGAAACGTGGATCAGAATGGATAATGGATCCATCATGATCCATCCCAGACCAGATCCAATGGATAACGGAGCCATTATGATCCATGCCAGACCGGATCCAATGGCCCATGGACAACTAAACGATGACATACAGAAACAATAACACACAACACTAGATGCTGCCAAAACACAGCCTCTGTTTTTAATTCTCACCTCAAAACTTTTCAATGGCCTTCAATTCAGAACCGATTTCTTTCTTGAAATGTCACATCTATACAGGGTTTCATTGTGTTTTCTTGCTGACTGTACTTTTTTATATGTATGATTCATGTAAAGTGCTTGCGGATGCCCTGGATCGGAAGGGTTCTGTGTAAGAATAAAATTGATTACGTAGGAAACGCACCAGAGAATATAAGTACGTGAAGGAATGGAAATTTGGAAAAAAAACATGATTGAGAGCCTTTCTCTCTCCCCTTACCCTGAGCCTAGACAGGTCAGCTCAGGCGAGGTGGCGATGAGCTTACAAGGGGGCCGGGATAGACGCCCCATTTGGAGTCAGAATCAAAGGGATATCGCAGAGATCTCATTGGCTTCATTCATGGATTTATTCTTCAAACATTCCTCAGCTATCGAAAAAGTCTTCTCCTCAAGTCCTTGCATGGAGGATGAGGAGCAGTCCAGCCCCAGTCAGGGGGGCCCTTGGCTGGCGGTGAAACTGATTTCGTTTTTCTTCCTTCGGGTCAAAAAGATGAACGACTGAGATGGCTGCACAGTTACACAAGTGGTTGGGTTGCCTCTTTTTTAAAAAAAGGGGGCTCTGAGTCAATATCACTGACCCCACCCTCTCCAGCAGTAGTGCGCTACAAGAACCTGAATGAACTTTATTATTAGCATTCCATTCCCCCCCCCATTCAGGGTTTGGGGGAGCTAAAGCCTATCCCAGCAAGCAATGGGCACAAGGCGGGGTACACCCTGGACAGGACACCAGTCC
Source organism: Lepisosteus oculatus (assembly GCF_040954835.1). NCBI lineage: Eukaryota > Metazoa > Chordata > Actinopteri > Semionotiformes > Lepisosteidae > Lepisosteus > Lepisosteus oculatus. The sequence continues at coordinate 3,683,551 of NC_090722.1, read as the reverse complement.
ATCTCGGGGCAGACAAAGACACACTCTCATACCAGGACAAGTTTTCCCAGAAGCCAATTAACCCACCAGCATGTCTTTGGCCTGTGGGAGGAATCCCACAAGAACATGGGGAGAACACACTGATAGAGCCCTTTTTATCTTAAAAAATACAATTCAGAATAAAACACCTTATCTGCCACTTGCGAAGGACAGAGGTGTCTTCAACAAGCACAGAAAAGGGACTTCTGACACATCTGCATTGTTTAAACATATTTATTTCTCTTAATAAACCACCAGACAGTCTTGTATTGCATAACATTTGGATGTATCAAGCCTGTATTTAAAACATGATGTTGATTGCCATAGTTTTCCTAGCTTGCCTAATGGTATTACCATGATTGAGCTGTTTTACTATATTTCACTGCCTTTGTCAGGAGCTAGACCAGACTGACCAGCTTCTGACATTTCTCCCCAGCTGAACTTCATACACCAGGCTGAGCCCGCTGTCTTGAGATACTGCTCTGGCTCCTGTGATCTGAAGAGAGTGTGTTTGCTAAAGATCAGCGTGCTCCCATGATTTACCAAAGTGCCTTTAAAGAAAATCCCTGCTTTCTCTGTGCTGCTTTCCCTGCACTTGAAACCTTGTTTTTGTTCTGCTGTTGTTGGGGCTTCGGCATCAGAGATTAGTAAAGATATCCAAACGATAAAATATTTATCTCCCTAATTGCAGTCCTTTCACGGTAAACGTATTTACGTTTCCAGACTAATTTGTTGTTAAGACTCCGCCTTAATGCCGGCAGTTCTCGTTTTGCCACGGTCCTGCATACAAACCCTTTCCAGTGGGCGCATTTCTCTCATTAAGCCCTCTTTCAGGTTAATCCTCATAAGACAGGGGACACTCGAGTCTAGGTTAAGAATCCTTGACTTTCAGCCTAACGGAAAAAGATAAGGGCCAGATCAGAGGCATCTACCAGCAGAATACAGCAGGAGACGCATTACAACGTGTTTCCTTTCCCCAAAGGAGCAGTTTAAACCAGTGGAAGATTTTAATCCAATCAAAATAGTCACCACAGGCGTTGCAGTCAAAGGCCACTTTGACTTTTCTCTGTGGCTGATCATGTTGTATGTTTTCCAATTTGGTAAGTGGTCTCGGGATCACACAAACTTCAGAACGGAAGAGTAGGAGAACGGAAGAAGGGTACAGGGGTTCGGCTCAGCAGGTTAACCCCAGGAGGTGGGGGCTGCAGGCTCTGACCCAGAGGTTGTGGGTTTGAGCCTGGGGTGTTTCACTGGGATTTCTCAGGCAGGAGTACACAAGTTACTCAGCAGTGCTAGTGGTAGGGTTAAAGGTAGTTGTCCTGAGGTTTGTAAAGTCATGGTCACATAGTGACCTCTGTGACCATCTGGGTGGCATTAATTATGGGGAAAAACATCCCGCCACAGTGCATGGAGCCTCACTGCCAGAGGATGATCAGCTTGATGGTGGGTGGCTGGGTTGGAGGATCCTGTCTGCATTTCCTAATTTGTCATAAACACCCAGCTTTGAGTCATGTGGACAACCATTCATCCATCTTCCAACGACTTCCTCCAAGTTCAGGGTTGTGTGGGAGCCAGAGCCTATACCTACAAGCAACAGGCGCAAGGCAGGCTATACCATGGACATGACGCCAGTCAATCACAGGGCACACAGACACAAAAACAGACACGCTCACACCAGGGCCAATTGTCCCAGAAGCCAAATAAGCTAGCAGCATGTTTTTGCACTGTGGAGGAAACCCGATCATCTGCAGGAAACACAAAGGAACACGAGGAGAGCATACAAACTTCATACAGACACCACCCCAGGTCCAGAATTGAACCCGGGAGCCACAGAGCTGTGATGCAGCAGTGCTCACCACTGCTCCACTGTGCCAACCTCCCACTATGACTATCACTGTTCTAAGTGAAACCTTTTTTCAAGAAACTCGTCATCTTATGTTTTAATAGATGAATGTGTTATGATCTTGTGTTGATGGGGATGTACCCCAGTTCACTGTAGGTCTTTTTTTTGTATTGTGTTGATTCATGTTGTGAAATGAAACTGCTAAAAAACCCCAGAAATGAGGCATTTGACTGGAACAATTAACAGAGGTCAGTATTGCTCTGGTCTATAAAGTCTGATGTATCTGCGATCAGCCCCTGCTCCCCTGCTATGAAAGGAGCTCCTTTCATAGATCGCCAACCCTCAATTTGTAAAGGCTTGAATCTATCTGTGTTTGACCACCTAACCAGCTGATTTGTACAATCAATTGATTAATTAGACACTACTCTACACTACACTAACAGGAACGCCAACACCTTGTAAATCTTAATGCCTACAGTGGGTCATTCCTGACAACACTGAATCAATTTATTTCCCAAATTAATCAAAACTCATGGGTTCCAAGTATTTACATACTAATGTTTTGTATAGGACGTATTGTAAAGGACAAGCTGGACTGACACTCTCCAGGACTAGGGTGGGCTACTCCTGATCTGGGATGGACAGCCCCTACATAGATCACTTCCCTCTCGCTAACATCGAAGGGGAACTGCAAGGCGATGATGATATCCCGAGGTCAGAGAGAATCAGCATTGAGAGTCTCTCAAGCCACAGTGAAAGCAAACTTTACACAAAACTCCAATTTACATCACAAAATAGACACAAATGTCCAGGTTTGCGCAGCACCATGCTGCTGTCATTGTCTGCCATTCCGAATGTGGCACAAAAAACCTCTGGTGAGGTATAGCAGTCTTTTTACACTGTAAACAAGCAGGCTTGTTAATACATCTCTTTTAATCCGACAGAAATACTGCTCTTGACTTTGAGGCAGTTTTGAGGATATGTGGGACTTGTTAACTGCCTGCAGATCATGTTGGAACATTGCTGTGGTGAAATGTCTGCTGCACAACCTGCGCTTATTCACTTGGACTGGACATCCCAGTACATTACTTCCCTCTTGCTAACATGAATCGTGGAAACCGGGAGGGTCAATTTTAAAACGTCTCGGACCAACAGATCAAAACAAGTCTGCTGAAAACAGATGCAAAGAATACTACAGAAGAGCAATAACTAGAAGAGGCAGGAGAAAATCTGTAACTTAGCCATGTCAGAGCAGAGGTGGCTGTTCAATGAGGATGGCCATTGATCTCTGCGAAAGAAACAGAAGGAATCTGATTGACTTCCAAAATCGTACATACCGTAGTTCACTTTTTAACCTTCTTATAATAGATTTATGCCATAGATTTTCCCCTTGTTTGCACAGAAACAACAGATCTTTCATATAGTAAGAAAATGAATGTGAGTGCTTTGGAAATCGCAGTGGGGCCACAGTAGGGTAACAGATTCGTGTCTGAGCAGCAAGAGATTGAACCACATTGAGCGATGGGTCATTTGCACACAGTCGAACCCACTGCAACCCACTGGCCAGCCCTAATTGCATGAGAATGGATTTTCCATTGTGGTGGGCTAATAGGTGAACTGAGGAAGGGGGGAGGGAGAGAAAGATGCACAGACAGGACTCAAGAACTGGACAAATACTTTAGCACAATCAGAGGCCGATTGATCAATGGCTGACCAGCTCTTGCAAACATAAAATGGAATTTTAGGCTCATCAAAAAATGCTGCTGCCACACTGGTTACAAAATCCAACTTATCTGACTTCCGTGTGAGTAATCTTTAGTGTCTGTATATTTTATTTCGGTACTTCTTTCACAGAACATCCCTCTAATCTCCAGTTAAACTGTGTTTAGCTCTCTTCTAAAAAAATGTAAGCTATGGTTATAGGTCATGCATAGCTAAAAAACAAAATATTAAAGGTTCCAGAAAACTGGAGAGGGGTTCAAGGGAAATAAACCACTGCTGCTCCATGCCAAGCACAGTGTGCAACAAGGACACACATTTCCCATTTCTTCCCCATCTAAGAATGCCAGTGAAAACGTGTTGGAATTTTTACTCGAGAGTGGCAAAAAGTCTAGCCTCCACTTTGAGTGTTATGGTGTGCCCTACAAGCCGGAGGTTGTTGCTGGTTTCAATCCAGGCTGTGCCACTAGGCTGCTCTTGAATGAGCACGACATGTCCATGTGCAAATTCTTTTAATCCAGACCCCTGTGAGCTTTCGGCACAGCCAGCGAGAGCTGTGTCAGTTTTCTTTCACGAGAGGAAAGCCCCACTGATTGATCTTTGGGGCACCAGAACTGGAAATAAAAGGAGACAACTTGAAAATACATTCCAGGAGATCTGTGTAATTCCCTTCAGATCTCCAGGGTCAGCACGGATATGGGGGGTAGCTGTAATCTACAATTGAAAAGTCACTAGCCATTCCATAGAAAATGCAAATTATTTGCAACATAGAGCTGAACTATGGCAATGAATCAGTAAACAAACCTCTTTCAGGCCATTGCTTTTTCATTTTAAGTTTCCAATGCTTTGGAACCAATAAAGAATTGTATACTGGCCGTCACCATGGAGATGGACATGTGTCGAACCTCTTAAGGACTAAAAATGCTCTTTACTTCCCTGCTGGCTTGGCCACCTTGCTGTGAAACACTTCGTGAGTTCAGGTTCATCCTAAGCATGTGGAAACGTGTAGAGCCTCCTGCAAGGTTACGGCCCAGCAGAAGAGTAGTGACAAATGAGCTGGCACTTTAAAAGGAGCAGGGGTGACGTCTTTCAGCAGCTGAATTATTCAGACAATTTACTGGAGGAATCGCTGCCCCCATAATCCAAGGTAAAACAGTCTCATTCGTTTTAAATCCGGCCACCTCTTCCACTCACATTCTGACGTCAGCTCACCCCGCTGCTGTTCTTCATCAGACTAGCACTCAGGGACTCAGGCAAGCCTTGAGCCTGGGCTGTGGCGAGCCGAGTCTGTGATAGGGCTTTCCAAATGGCACCGAGCAATGGGTCTAGTGCTGGCTGGGTCAGCAGCTGCAACGGGCTGCTCCACTCTAGAGTCTTGCTGTCACGGGGGCCGGTCCTGACTCTCGTGTAGCGCATATATAGGACCCTGTGCAGACAGTATAATCCGGAAGTGGCTGGGAAAGGGCTTTGGGGAACGTCTCCTCCCTGCGTCTGTTTACACTTACTTCTGGATTATACCGTCTGCACAGGGTCCTGATCTACGCGCCGTTACACCTGGTGTGAGTGTGTGTGTGTCTGTGCTCTGCTATTGACTAATGTCCCATCCAGCGTATACCCTGCCTTGAGCCTGTGGCTTGCTGGGATAGACTCCAGTTCCCCCCACGGTCTTGAATTGGATGAAGAGGCTAGAAAGTTGATGGATGGGTACTCTTATCCACAGTGCAGCTACATACTGGTAGGTCAACTGGCCCTGGTGTGAGTGTGTCTGTCTGCCCTGTGATGGACGGGCGTCCTGTCCAGGGTGTACCCTGCCTTGCCCCCACTGCATGCCTGGATAGGCTTTAGCCTCCACCACCCCCCCGCAACCCTGAATTGCAAGTGTGGTCAAATAATGAAAATCCGCAAAGCATTTGCTCCTTACAAATCACCAGTCATTTGGTTAGCCCAATTGACTCTTAATTTGTCGATTTCGAATTTGTGTGTGTGTTATACAGGGGGGTACAAAAACCATTACCATATGCAACTCCGGGGGGACCAGACTGCTAGCAGTCCGGTTCGTTTTTTTTCATGAAGTTAATAACAAAAAAAAATCAATCCTCAAAAATCCATAAAAACATCCTCCAAATCAAACGAGTAGCTTTTCATCCTCTCGTGTGATGCACCTCTTCAGGAATTCATCCGTGTTGGAAAACGTGGGAATACTGAAACACGTCTCACTGGGTTTTTTTTTCTTGCTACCTGTCTCCCGAAGCTTTTTCAACTGCCTTGAAAGCCGGAACGTGCAAGCCGGCAACACCAGCAGCATGAGAAACAGGGGAGGTGGAACAATGTGTCGCTGAAGCCTCATGGGAGCCCCCCGGCCTGCTTAGAAGTTCTCAAACGCCATCGATCTCGGAGTCAAGAACAGGAGACCCTCTCCTCCGCAGCCCCGCCTGGTAATCGGCCAGGGGGAACGTGCTTTGAATGTCCTGAACATCTTTCTTTCCCCCGTGCGGGTATCGACCGCCGAATAAAGCTCTTTAAAGGCGCACAAGACAGGGAGCTAACAGACGCAGCCGATGCTAAAAGGGCAGGAGAGCTGGAACAAATTAGCAGACCTGATTCTTTCATCCACTGCTCTGAGCCAGACACACTCAGCCAGCATTACCTGTCCGCCTGCAGGACTAATCTTAGACACGACCCTGCGGCTTTTGATCAATACATTAGATTCTGACCTCCTCTGAAAGTGAAGCAGCTGGGCTTTAATCAGGCCAGTCCCCGCGATGGTGGGCTTGATCAGGACTGGTGGAGATGTTGTGGAGCTGGACGCTGCTGTGATACACAGGAAAAAATGCTGACTTTAAGTAGTCGTACTAATCAAAGTCGTTTTGACTTTCAAAAATAGCAATAATGCAATTAGGGTTTTGTTTAACACCTAGGAGGTGCCAATTTTGTTTTTATCAAGAGAGAAGAGGAGAAGGAAACAGGTTCAGATGTAGCAAATGAGAACTTAGTTAAAGTCTGATTTCTGGATTTGACCACAAGACCAGAGTCAAAACCCCTTTTGTGAAAAGATCCTTGCTGTGGGCAGGAACTCCTTTCTCTTTTTTAGCACATCCTTCAAAAGGTGGAAGGGTCTTATACAGCGATCCGTCTCACTATACTGGGACCTTGGTTTGCAAATTGTGCTCCAGAATGAAAGACTGCCACCTGCTGGTGTACCAGTACTTCAAAAGGCAACTGGAGAAGTGTCACTGCAGGAGGCACTTCTTTACACCAAGAGTGGTGGGGGTTGTTAAAAAAAACTGTTCTTTTCTTCTATGAAAACAAAATTAAAAGGTCATCATAGGGTTGGTCCTGACTACTGTGAATTGTGAATACTTTCAGAGATTAAAGACAAAGAAGGTCGATTTATTTTAGTTCAAGGGAAAACAGGAGATTGCTTAGTAACTCTGCTTAAAGTTCATTCACCAACGGGAAGTGATATAATTTTTCAAATCAACATCAAATATTTAGCAGGCACAGAAACAATAGGACTGCCAATACCAGGAAGGGATTTTAATCTTTATCTAAACCCCAAATTGGACACCTTCAAGAAGCCTAAACCTCTGATAAAATATGTAAATAGATCTATTGAAGACCTGCATATATTAGTTGTGTGGAGAAACTACAGAGATGAACTGTATATATTTCACTGACCCTCATAACTCATGTGGTAGATTAGATCACTTCCTTATGAACAGAAAAGACAGAACCAGGGTTAAGGAATGTGTAGCTGCAATAGCTGATCTATCTGACCAGGCAGCAGTTACTTTAATAGTAGCTTTAAAACTTTAGCAAGCAGAACAATCTATGGAAGATGAACTACGGTGTTTTGAATGATAGTAATATCAAAGACTAAATTAAACAGGAGATTGAACTATGTTTACAAAACAGTGATGCAGAAGAGGTGTCCCCAGTAATTTTAAGGATACAGCCAAAGCAGTGCTTAGAGGGGAACTTATCTCGATTTGGTCAGAACAGAAAAAATAAGATGGAGGGCACTACAGTCTGAATTAAAATGTATTGAACAAGAGAATACATGATCACCTACCCAAAAGACATACAAGTAATTATTGAAAATCTGAGCAGAAAAAAAACATGTGCAAGCTGCTGAAATAGAAACAAAATGAAAATTCCTAAAACACAATTACTATTAATCAGGAGCCAAATAAATACAAATATGAGCAAGACAACCATGCGAAGAACAAGCCAAAGCCACAATCCATAAAATGATTGACTTGGAAACGGGACAATCGCATTACAGACTAGAGGAAATACAAGCAACCTTTTCTGACTACTCCAAATATTCACACTCGCAAACTGGAATCCCAAATAAACAGGGCCTGTTCTTTCGCTAGGGTCTTTCAAACCTTGCCATTTCTAAGTGCTGAACAAAAGACTATATTCACGGCAGGAATAAACTGTGAGGAAACGTATCCTAAATCTAGCAAACCAGCAGGGACTGGTGGCTTCCTGAGTGAATTCTCTAAGATATACCGAAAACAATTATCTCCTCTGCTTCATCAACTTCTGACTGGATAAAGGATCCTATCCTGAAGAGCAGCTCTTATTTCCATTATTGCGACAGGAAGGGAGGAGACCAGTCTAGATGTGGGTCTTTTCACCTGTTTCCATTTTTAACACGGACTATAAGATTTATGCTGCAATCATGACCAAAAGTGTGGAGAGAATTCTAACTCATCTGATTAATTCAGATGATAAAGATACAGTATATAGCCAGTTATATCCAGGACAGACAAACGCTAGATAATTTTGGCCTTACATTATGTATTATGGAACCCATTGAGGATCGAAAGATGGTTTAGATGCAGAAAGAGCTTTTGATTGGGTCAGTTGGGAATTGTTATATCAAGCACTCAAGAGATTTGGATTTGGAAATGCATTTTTAAACGCAACTGAAATCATTCATTCAAATCCTACTGCGCAAATTAAGATCGATGGTTATCTAATCAGATGGACCTGATGTTTAAAAGAGACAGGGATGCCCTCTGTCTCCTCCTTTGTTTTCTATAGAACCTCTAGCAGAATGGATTCGATGAAATGCAAACATTAACGGGACAGAAATCAATGGGCATGAACATATGACCGCACTATATACAGTTATAGCGCTGTATACAGCTGATATCCTCTTACATTTACATCAGCCTACTGCACCTTACAGACACTCTGGATCTCCTGGAGAAATCTGGTGAGATATCTGGGTAGCAACTAAATGTAGGGAAGACAGACTTCTGTCTTATAATTATAATCCAACAGATCAACTAAATGGGGAAATGTAAACTAAACTGGCAGTTAACATCTTCTAAATATTTAAGTGCACACTTACAAAAAGACCGCTCGCAAATGTCCAGTTTGAATTACTGTCCCTGAATTCACAGAAAAACAGATGATATTATTGGATGGGATTTGCTCCCTCTTCCAATAAGATCTAGAAAAGAGGCCATGTGCTACCAAGACTTATATTTTATGAGTAAACTGTTACTTCAAAAACATTAACCAGTTGAGATCAGTTGATCGGAAACAGCTGAGATTTTCCGATCAATAAGATACTATCTACCTTCTGATTTTGCCCTGCTCACTGCTGGTGTGGGAACCTGCCTCTGAGCAGTGAGAACAGACGGGGGAGAGCTGTCAGACTGTGTCGGGATCTTTCAGCCCTGCTCCACTCCTCTCAGTCCCGAGTCCTGTGTGGAGCACAGTCCATCCTAGAGGACCCCTCCCACCCTCTGATTCAAGACTTGCAGTTCCTCCCCTCAGACCGCAGATACAGATTTCCCAACCTCAAAACAAACAGGCTCAAGTTCTCATTCGTACCTGTGGCCATAACCCTGCTCAACAGATGATTCTCCTGTGCGTGTGTATTGTTTATTTGTGCGTCTTCTTTATATTGTCTGCTTGCAGTAAAACAAATTGGCCCCTGGGGATCATAAAGGCTCTGTCTATTGTCTCTGAAGCTGAAAACTACAGAATGAATTAGAGAGGACGAACAGCCTTCTCTTGTCTGTAACCTTTCTCATACTCTATCTACAGTACACCAGCAGACAATACAGCCCAACGGCACAGAGGACTGTAGGATGGGATCTACCATCTGTCGGTGAAATTCACACCATCCACTGTCACAATTGTTGTGTCATACAAGTGACAAAGCTCAGGTGTCTGTGAAGCAGAAGTCCCTTTATTTCATATGCATATGGAAGTCCGGCTTGCAACCACCAGACTTAAAAAATAAGTAGCTGAAGATGGTCCTTTATACCTTAAAACAAAAAGAGTTACTATGACACATTCTAAACAAATGATAAGACAGCAACACACGCCAATTAATTATATCTAAGTTGCAAACTAGACAACAGTTAGTTATTTTCATGTTCTGGGCATACAGCCAGCTTACCAAGTACATGCCCTTTATCTTACTGACCGAGGACAGGCAGCATCTTTATACTTTCTGTATTTGACCGCAAAGCCAACTTCAAGACACTAGACTGCATAGTTTGAAAAAAATACAAAAACAAGAAATTCTATTATTATCTCACTTCCCAGCTGGCTCTCTTATCTCTTCACGATGAAGCCCGATCCATTGCTGAGGATCCCAACCATCTCGTGCACAAACTTTTCTCCCCCCCCTGCGCTCTGCCCGGCAGTACCGCACTATTAAATCACAGGCTGCCAGGTTTAAGAACAGCTTCCACCCTCCTGCAGTGCGAATCGTAACCAGCTAACTGTGCAATGCCTCAGAAATCAAAGCACTCTGCACTTTTGACTGAGACTAGCTTGTATTTATGGTTTTATGTATTGTCTGCACATACTGTCATGATTTATTTATTATGATCTGTTTTTTAATGGACAGTCCTATTGTGTGCTGTCCTGAGAGAACGGCACAAGTAAGAATCACAAGGTATGTGTACATATGGCAAGTAAACTTCTCTATTTTTGCTTAACAACCTTTCTAGAATGAGTTTGCAGAGCAGACGTCAGCCAAGCTGGAGAGTATTCATTTAGAATTTAATGACGGGCTCCGTCGTCTCCTCCTCTCTTACCACGGCTCAGTCTTGCCCCAGGCTGCTGGTGGAAAATGATGTGTCTTTTCAGGAGTCCAGCCAGCAGCGGCTGTTTGCTCAGACCCAGCGGGGCGGCAGCTCACGGAGTGATCTTTCCCAAGCCCGTGACATTTCTCAAGGGACGTGATCGTTAAACATTTACTGCCTGGTGGGTTTGGAGCTGTGCAATGCGGAGAAATAGGAAAATGATACAGAACTTTCGGAATTCTGCATTTAAAAGTTTCTAGTTCAAGTGGTTTTAATGGATCTTAAATTCTAACACTGTATATCATATTGTCTGTCTGTGTGGAGTTTGCATGTTCTCCCTGTGTGCGTGTGGGTTTCCTCCGGGTGCTCCGGTTTTCTTTCACGATGGGAAGTTACCTGACTTAAAATCAGCTAGTGTGTGTGTTAGTCAGTGTCTGTCTGCTCTGTGATGGACTGGCGTCCTGTCCAGGGTGTAGCCTGCCCTGTGTCCATTACTTGCTGGGACAGACTCTGGTTCCCCTGTGACCCTGAATTGGAAGAAGTGGATGTAAACTGGGGGATGGATGATGGACGTACACCATGGTCCAGTAGGGTCAAGCATGGTGGAGGCATGGTGGTATTGTGCAAATAAAGTACAATCACAGGAGATCTGTTTTGCCCATGCCCACCAGATGGAGCAATGCCTTTTCCACCAGCCTGCAAGCTCATAAGAGGCTGATCTGGCAGCTTGGGGCTGCCTGGTGTGTCACCTAGAGAACTCTTGGTGGCTACATCACCCCCCATCCCTGTGATCTCTGCCAGTTGTCTAACATCAAGCGTTTCGAATCTCGGAAAAGCTTTGGATTAGCCACTTAAGGAGATCATATGCTGTAACATAGAAATCCTGACAAATCATAGCGGAAGCCCTCTGGTTGCTCACATTTCATCCAGCTAGTCATCCTATACAAACTCTTCTCCAGCACTGCCTTCTGCGGACCCCCGAACTTTTATTTTTGCAACCGTATCTTGCTTTTTACATCCCAATGGATTTAGGTTTCATTTTCATTCCACACGTAGCGCCTTGGAACATAGTTATTGCCACCTTTCCGGAAGGTCGTCTCAGACGGAGGCATTAGCCAACGGAATAAATAATAAACGAGAAATCGACGGCATTACAAAACGCATCAACCCTTGCGGAAATACTGAAATATTTACAGAAAGAGTGCAAGGGGGCTCGCAAAATCAATACCTGGTAAATTAAGAGGTGGCGAGGGGGGCGTCTGGAAAATGTCGCTGCCGGACAGAAAGGGGGTGGAAGAAACGGAAGAGCAGGAATCGAAGAGACTCCTCTGCTACCAGAATGCCATGGAGGGGCCACTCCTCTGGGTCCAGACCGGGACACTGAGAATCCGAGACCCAGGCTTCGTCTCCGACTGCGTCAACCCTGCTGATGGATCACTGGCTCCTGCCATCACCCCCAGGTGCGGCTGTTCATCAGTCAAAGACAATTATCTGGCCCTTCCAACGGCCGCCGTCCAATCAGTAGGAAATGGCACCCTGATAGATGGCGTGATTTCCAATTTGTTCCCATTTGGTATTCAGATCGCACTGCTCCCCACCCCACACACCTCCAGCTTCCCCCCGTATGTGAGAGATCACGGAATGTCAATGGGAAAGAAATGCAATTGTCATACAAATCTATCGCTCCTGTGACGGGGAAAGTATTCTTTATTGCACAGCGGGAGGCAACTGATCTTCTATTTCTATTTCTCTTGCGCAAAGCAGTTGGTTCGGGGACAAGGACGTTCTCCACACACAACACAGGCAGACCCAGCTTGAGATGGACCTATCTGACCTGTGTTCTTGGGCAAAATCAATGTTCTCCCGAAGAGCCACGCCGTGCCATCGTAGCGTTGCATCATAATGCACAGAGAAAGCACGAGAGAAGCCGAAGCAAATTCTGTTTCGAAGGATCAAGGAAGCCGCGATGAAAACCTGCGGAGCTTTATCACAGTGACCTCGTACAGTGTCTGCAAATCAGACGGTAGGAAATGGGAAAAACGACAGTGGTGGTATTTAATGTCATTTCTCTCCTGTTCTCGAAGCGAGGCACATTTACAAAAGAGATGGCGATGAGCCGACTCTCAACAAGCGCACAACACAAGCTCCACATCTTCTGTCACGTCTCAGGCCAAGAGGCCTTCAAAAACTGCCCACCCAGCGTCTGGCCCTCTAATGTTAATAGGCCTTCTTATAAACACTCCAGCTGCAAATTGCACTTCGCAGAGATACTCTATGACATCTCTCTCGCCCATCTTCGTCTTGCCATTATCAGCAGTGCCTCCGCACTCACTACATCCATCTCCTGGATAATTGTGCACAGGGGGCATTGTCGCGGGGGGGGTTTGGACAGCGCTGGACAGTGGAGCGCAGACCCCTGACTCATTAATTAGACGAGGAGTGATAATTAAAATGTCAGCAGATCCCCCCGAGCTGCGCAGCACGTTGTCAAGCCTTCTACCAGAAACTCTTTGCGTTTGCAGTTATGAGCTTCCTCTGTTGCAGGAACCTGATGGCTGTGGTGTTTGTTCGTGAGCTGTTCTCTGGAAAGCTGCACCTCAGTGAAGGGTGAGGGCTCCTCCTCAAGAGCATGGAAGAGGTCCGGTTTCTACTTTTTTCTGACTTCACTTGCTTTTGGGGAGAGGACATCTGGTTTGGCACAGTAGGCCAATCAAGATCCCCACCACGCTAACTGGCATGCTGTACTAGGGCACCTCCATCAGAGCTAACAGGAGCAGAGTCCATGTCTGCATAGTGAGTGACTTCTCACTGTGATCTGAATTATTTAAAGTGCACACAAGGACCACACAAAGCTCCTGTTCATTCATAAGGAACCTTGCCTTAAGAAACCAGATATGAATGTATCCATCCATTTTTTATCCACTTCACTCAAATCAGAATCACAGGGGGCCTGGAGCCTATCCTGGGAAGAAATGGGTGCAAGGCAGGGAATGTCCTGGACATGACACCTGTCCATCTCGGGGCAGATAGACACAGACACACTGACGGCCGGGCCAGTTTCTCCAGAAGCCAATTAACCTACCAGTGTGGGAGGTAACCTGGAGGAAAACTACACAAACACAGGGAGAACGTACAAACTCCACACAGACAGCACCCAGGTCTAGATTTGAATCCAGGGCTCCCCCATACTGCGAGTCAGCAATGCTCACCACTGCACTATTGTGTCACTTGCTTTTTAGGGCTGTGACTTCGATGACTGCATCAAACCCGTGTCAATATGAGGAGAACATGCAAACTCCACACAGATAGCACTGTGGGTCTAGAGTGGAATCAGGGCTCCAGAGCTGCAAGGCAACAATACTGACCACTGAGGCAATGTGCCACCCATTCACACACTATATACTAAACAAAATAAGATGTTGTATCATCTTATTCTTCATACCTGTATTTGCATATCACTTGCTAGATGCTTGGAAAAATGATTTCTTATTTGTTCCTTCAACTGTAGTGTTCTGCAGACCCAGGTCTATCTCAAGGACAGCCAGTACATTGATTTTCAAACCTGCAATGCTGTACACATGCACGAGAACAGATCAGGGGTATTAGATCAAATGAAAAGCATGACCTTTGAAACCTAGGCTGACTTGCTTAGATATTTTGCTTCAATAATATCCGGGGTCATACTATATCTTATGACGAAAAGGGTCTAAATGAAGAAACTAGGCAGCCAGTATATCTGTAAGAAAATAAAGTCCAGTTGACTATTATACTGTTTAGCACATCACTGAGTTACATGGTGACTACAAATATTCCCAATCATTTACCCTACAGGAAACATGTTAGCCCTATCAGGAGTACTATGTTGTGTACTGAGAAAATTCAAAAGCTGTGTTTATTCTATTATCCATAAGAATTACTAAATAAATTCGTAATGAAAAAAATTATCCTGAAGCAAAGCATTTAATACATTTGATTAATATTCTTCCGTTTTCTAACTTCTTTATCCAATTCAGGGTCACGGTGGAGCCAGTCTATCCCAGCAAGCAATGAGCACAAGGCAGGCTCCACCCTGGACAGGACGCCAGTCCATCACAGGGCACACGGACACACACACTCACACCAGGGCCAGTTTTACAGAAGCCAGTTAACCTACCAGCATGTCTTTGGACTGTGGGAAGAAACCGGTGCACCCAGAACATGTGAACTCCACAGAGACAACACCCCGGAAGTGTAGCCGGACCCCCCAGCGCTGCGAGCGCTGCTAACCACCCATATTATTCTGTAGATATTTCTGCCGCCATCCCTATTATTTGAGTATGGTCGCGTTACACATGCTTAAATGCGGGAATGTATTGCGATCGGCGTCAACATGAATTTATATTGTAAAGATGAGGAGGTCTCCCAGAATGAGAAAACGATCCACTTCAACCCTTCCGAATCCCCGGAGCCCAAAAAGGCTCGTGTTCTTTCCACTAACTCGTCGACAGCCCCCCCTCTCCCCGAGCTGTAACGACTTGGCTGAGGTCGGCGTTTTAATCAGTATTCATTGTGAAATCCATACCCCCTCGGTCCCAGGTGTAACTTCCAGAAAAACAAGGTCTGTGTCGGAGGAGACGAGCGATGACGTGAGGCAGCCGGAGAGAGGGAGCCGCTCGCCCGCCGGGTATAAATAAAGTTCCCAGGCAACACTGGAAACAGCGCGGCTGAACTAGAGAGGGCAGAGACTGCAGCGCCGGGAACAGAAGAAGGCTACGCTGAACTCCGACGCTCGGGGGGCAGGAAGCGCTGAGGTACTCCAGTTAGGACGGGGAGGGGGGCAGATTGGACTGAGAAGCTCGTAGAAATCGTTTCCGCCGAGGGTGACAGCACCATGGACAGCGGCAGCTTTAAGGTGAGGTCGGCGCTGTACCTGGGCGTCTGTCTGTCGGTGCTCGCGGTCGCCGGCCACGCTCAGATGCCTGCCGACGGCGCTCTCTCTCCGCGGGAGGAGGAGGAGTACGGCCCCCGGGGGTACTCCGCTGAAGACCTGGTGAGCATCCGGCTGTGAACTCGGCTTCCCCTCGCTTTTGAGTGCGAGACTCTTAGCCCAGTCCATCTGCTGGTAATCGGACCACTGACTGCGCGCTTGAATTGGCTCAGCAGGTAAACAGGTCCCACCGGGACGGCAGTTCAATTCCGGATGGTCTGATCACCAGCAGATCGGGTACCGAGACCGTCTCTCTCTCTCTGAAAAGTGGTGGAGGAAAAAAAAATACCTATTTGTCTTGTGCAAACAGGCGTAGTGTCGCTTTGAGTTCGGGAACAAATTAAGCAAAACGATTTACTTACGGTAGCCACACCAAAAAAAAAAACGACTTGCAAAAAATACTACAGATTCGTTATCTGTGGAATATATGGCATGTTTAGAACTCTGCACAGCTAGAAAAGTTAAAAAAAACGCGTAAAAAAAAAACAGGAGAGAAGCCCCATCGCAGTTAATGCGACGTTCGTGAGTTTTCTAAAGGATGCGTGGATTTTAGAAACGGCGGTCGCGGAGTGACGCTCCGGCACAGGCGTGTAGCGCTCAGCTCCCTTTCGGCAGATTTAAGAAATGAAACGGGACCGTCCGTATCCCACACCTGGGTTCCAATTTCACACGGAGCTTTCCAAGCACGTGAGAAAGGGCGCATAAACACTACGACTGGCCGCACCTGAACTAAAATGCATTTATTGCTAACGAATCTGTCGGAGAGTGGAGAAGGCGCCCTTTTGCTGTGTGAAAAGATTCCAATAATATGACTGACGCACGATCACATCCCTGATAATCTGTTGATTCAGCCGCCAGGAGAGGAACCGTGATTTTCGTTTTTCAGGCTGTTTCTCTAAGCTGTTAGAATGACAGGTCTGGGCTATTCAGTGCGGAAGATTGGTCATTCTTCGTAACTTTCCTGTCTGATTATCCAGGCTGAAGCGCTGGAAGGGTTGCTGGACGAAAGCCAGGACAACAGAGTGTCTGTGGACAAGAAGTCTCTGATCCCGAGGGTAGGTCAAGCTCTTCCTGTACCGGCGCTGCAGTTGGCAGCATACTGCACGTACTGAGGAAAACGTCTCTCGTATACCGGTTTATAGAGTTAAATCAATTTAAATGTTAGAATAAATATCGGGGCGGCAGTGCTGGGGCCCCTGGGTTCAATTCCGGATCCGGGGGGCTGTCTGTGTGGAGTTTGCATGGTCTATCCGTGTTCGCCTGGGTTCCCTCCCACAGTCCAAAGACATGCTGGGAGATCAGTTGGCTTCTGGGAAAATACTCCCTGGTGTGTGTGTCTCTGCCCTGCGATGGACTGGCGTCTAGTCCAGGGTGTACCCTGCCTGTGTGACCCCGTTGCTTGCCGGGATAGACCCCGTATTGGAAGAAGCGGATCGGGAAAATGATGAAGTAAACAGCGGGTCACACACAGACTTAACAACTAACTTTGCTAAGGTGTCCTGTCGCATCGGAAGGCCGCTTCTCGCCTCTGCTGAGAACCAGTTCACCGCCTTGATTATAAGCTATTATTACAAGCTATTTCCGTTCTAGATAGATCTGCTGTATACGGAGTTTGATCGTTCTTAAAAAAGAGATCGCGACGCAGAACCGTAAAAGATGTTAGCGTAGTCCTGTGAAGTCAGACGAAGAGCAGGGACATAGCCCTCGAATTACTTTCTGGGATGCGCCAGACCTGTGCGGGTTTGTGGGAAATGTAATTCACAAGAATACAACCTAGAATCGGCTCGTTCTACTCTGTTCTTTTGATAAAACAAAGGATTTCCTACCTGGAGGGGAGACGGCATTGTACTTCATGCTTTAATAGAAATATAAAAGAATGTATTTTTTATGGCCGCCCGTGCCTCCTGTGTCTTTTTCCTGAATAACCTGTTGACAGAATTCCCTCCGGTCCTGTTTGGAAACGTGCTTTTATGCCGTTATGGGAAGGATAAGCTGTCACGGGCTCACACGGGCAGTTTATTTACTCGCGCCTGTCTTCAATTACGGGAGCGCACTGCTGCCACCAAAGGAAAAAACAATCACCTCGTAATTACGAGATAGCAATGATTACTTCATGTTACATTGTGCGGTGAGCGCATGTCGAAGCCACCGTGAGCTTGCCTTGCACTTGATGGTGCTGGAGGGGATCCCCATTACCTGTAAAGCGCTTTGAGTGGAGAGTCCAAAAAAGCGCTATAGAAGCGCAGGAAATTATTAATTCATCATTATTATTATGACAAAGATGAGGACCAGTTTTGTGGGATTTGGAGATCAAAGCAATGATGGTTCCGTTATGAAGAGTTATACGTGCAATCAGTCCCACTGCTTCAAAAAGTCCGCACGTAGCGATATAGGTATTATACAGTGTGACACTATCGCGTGATCACATGAAGTACACGATTATTCCCATTTAGTAATTACGAGACAATTTTCTCGAAGTTACGAGATCAATTGGTCGTAATGACGAGAAGGGCGATTATTTTTTTTCCCCTTGGTGGCAGCAATGCGCTTCCGTATTCAACAGTATGTACGAACTGGATTTACGGTTCTTCTTCGGGCGGAGTCTGCTGCTAATGAGACAAACAGGCTGACATCCGTGGATGCATTGCGTGTTTTAGAAGGAGATCTTCTAGGCGCGTAGTGAAACTGCTCTCGCGGTGGATTGCGGCTTGGCCACTTGTGCAAATTTGTGGTACAGTGAGGAGCTCAAAGGAATTAGGAAGTTATTTAAGGGGGGTTATCACACCTTTTGAGACTGGGGGACAATACAAGTGTGATAGAACACGACAACACCCAAGTTCACCCGTGTTCACAACGTACTGTCTTCTCGGTATGCACTGCTTCATTATATGTCACTGTATAAACGGTACAGTGTTGTACATTCCTGTCATTGAGATGCGAGGTGTCGCAGCGCAGCCCAGTGATGGTTTGAGATGAGTTTAATTTGTGAGAAAACGGCCATTTCCTGAGAACACTGAAGGAGACACATACAAGGTGTATTTCCCACAGTGTCCCCCGTTCCGCCAGTGTCACAGAGGGGTTTATGGTCTGGGCACAGCCACGGTCACTCTCTGTTATTATCACGAATGGGTGTTCACGAGTGACCAGTACCGCTCGTATTGGGATCACTGAAATACTTTCACGTATGACCCAGTGGCCATTCCTGATTAATGCTATCCCCGCCTTTCAGTTTCTTCTAAGGAGTCAGGTACCACAGTTATTTCTGCCACGTCATAAAATTCCCTCAGACCCGGTCAGGAGTAACGACCCCCCCAGCCTAGAATCCGATTTCCACAGCAGTGTCTCGTACCGTTTCAAACCGGAGCCAGCGCTGACCTTTAACCTCTGACCTCCTGTCTCCCCGGGCGCAGTGTGACGTCGGCGAGCGCTGCGCGGTGAAACACGGGCCCCGCATCGGCAAGCTGTGTGACTGCCTCCGGGGGGCCGCCTGCAACACCTTCTTGCTCCGCTGCTACTGACCAGGCCGGGACCCGCCGCACGGAGGCGCCGCCCGCGCCTGAGACCCCGGCTCGGCCTCTCCCACGTCCTCGACGCGCGTTGGGCGCTGTCCCTGTTCCTCTGTCACGTGTTCGTGTGTGTGTGTGATTTTAATGTGGTGACTGTCGTTACAGGAGCTTCGCGCACTGGTAAAACTATATCATACAGACTCTGTATAAGGATATAATGAAACTAATTTTATTTTTATTTAATAAAAGGGTGTCCTCATGCTTGCTTCTCTGTGGGGAGTCGGGAGAGGGTGGTTTCCATTACATTCTGATACTGTGTTGTCAACTAATGAAGAAAATGAACTGCAAAGAAAACTACGAACAGGAAAACCCACTTGATGGGCTTATTTAATAAAATCGCCACAAATAGTATGCTGATGGGGGAAAAAAATGCAACATTTTCTGAAATGCGAATACTATAGTTATAGCTTATGTACTTTCACAAAAAGTTGTCAATGTGCTTTAAGCCCTCTGACCAGCAATACAGTTTGTGCAGTGAGGCATTGCAGCTTGTCAATCACACGAAAGCTCGTTATTATGCACTTTTACCCAACGAGGTCCAGGTGGAACAATGCCTGATCAGGTCACCTTTAAAAAGGCCTTAATTCAAAGCTTAGGTCACTGCAAGAAAGGGCCACAGAAAAGAAAAGTTTGCTGTGCATTTAATAATGCCTCGAATGTCACCAGAAGCCAGGGAGAGGGCCATTGGCATGCTGCAGGCAGGCCTGTCATGTGCCAGCACTGCCAGACACTATGGAGTGAGCTGCTCCACTGTGTCCCGACTGCAGAGGAGGTTTCAGCAGACCGGCAGGACAGATGACCGTCCAAGATCCGGTCGCTCTCGAGTGACTACACCAGAGCAGGACCGACACATCAGACTGGTCCATCTGAGAGATCGTTTCAGATCTGCCCCCCGTACTGCTGCTGAAGCTGCCAACAGACACAATGCCCCCACCAGTGACAGGACAGTGAGGCTCCATGCTGCTGGCCTTAGAGCAAGGCGACCTGTCAGAGGCCCTCTGCTCACACCTCCTAGACCTCACACCTGACTGGCTTGGGCCAGAGGCTGCGATGGACTCGTCAGCAGTGGCATCAGGTCCTCTTCACAGACGAGTCACTCTTCAGCCTGTTCCACGCAGACGGGAGGGCCAGAGTGTGGAGCAGGAGATGTTGTGTTTCTTTTTTCCATCAGTATAAATTCAATAACCGAATTTTCTCGGAAATGGTATCAGCTGTGAATTATTGAAGCTATAAATTTATTAATAACATTATTTACAATGATTTAACAAAAGCAGCTACTATTCATACCCATTTATACAGGCCAGGGGGAAATTTGGCCAAGACACCGTGGTAACACCCCTACTGTTTTCTAGAAACACCTTTTAGTTACATTCAATAACCGAATTGTCTCGGAACTGGTATCAGCTGTGAATCATTGAAGCTATAAACCTATAACATTATTTACAATGACTTATCAAGAGCAGCTACATTTCGCACCCACTTATACAACTCGTATTCACTGTAACAACCCGGGCGAAGTACCTTATTCAAGCGCACAACAGCTATGCCTCAGCTTGGATTTGAACCCACAACCTCCCACTTACGGGTCCAGAGTCCATACCGCCGCTCCCAACTCGTTTCGGAAAACACGAACCCATTCTTTTGGGAAGCCGGGTATAAGGAAGATTGGAGATTGCTGATGTCTCAGGGGAATGACTAAGGAAAACCAAGATCACGTTACCAGTTTCAAAGATTCATCCAGCATTTAATAAACTTAAACCGCCAACCGTCTCCGCCTTTGCCGCCCGCTTGCGTAATAAAACGAGAGTCGGCTTTTCCGCAGTCCTGACCTTCTCCACTGCGGCTTCGGATTAACGGCCATGATCTTCGTTTTGTATAAAAATAGCTGTCAGTGCCCGAAAATAGGCTTTTCACATAGTACAGTGCCTGAGATGCCATTTAAAAAGAAATACGCGACAGATTCGCTTTTCAAGAATCCCCTTTCAACAGAAGCGTTAAAATACGGAGGAGGTTCTCCGAAACGAACAATTGCTGAGGTTGTAGGTGGTGAAAACCAGTTTTGGCGGTTGTCTTTTGGTCATTATTCACAACCAGATTCAAGTACAAAAAACACGTAAGGAGATATTCTTTACATTTACGGATATACTGTGTGGGAAAAAACAGACTCCTATCTCTCGTCTCCCAGTGTGCTGCTCAGCTCTTCTGGGTTGATTAGGAGGCCATGATGGGTAAAGGCCAGGGGGAAATTTGGCCAAGACACCATGTAAGTGTAAGTACATTATTCAATCGCACAACAGCTATGCCTCAACTGGGATTTGAACCCACAACCTCCCATTTATGGGTCCAGAGTCCATACCGCCGCTCCCAGCTCATTTCGGAAGACACGACCCCCTTCTTTTGGGAAGCGCGGCTATAAGGAGGTTGGGAGATGGCTGGTATCTCAGGGGAAGGACTGTGTTTTCCAGGTGTTAAGGAGTTTGCAGGCGAGGGCGCCTCTCACCTGGCAGGAGCCGAGCGCCTGCTGGCCGGAGTTGTCTTCCGCCTGCTCGGTGCTGCTCTGCGTTCACAGAGACACGGGAATCCAGCGGGATTAACTGCGTTAAATAAGCCCTATCGCCCCATCACAGCCGTGCCTCTATCAGAAAAGTCTTTAAAACAGTTCTTCTATGCCAGGTCTGTTGCACTGTGAAGCGTGCAGGCCAGATATTTCTCCGCACGGCATGTCTTTCTCAATGCAGTTGAACGTCGGCATTTTGGCAATTCAGTGTAAACCCGTTGCACATACTGCCTTACGTTCACGCGTCTTTAGCATGCGTGATTAAAAGAAGAATGGGTGTGATTAACAGCAGCTTTTAAAATATACCGATTCGCTGTATTGGGGTGCGTTTGGAACAATCGATTCCTCTGGTTCTACGAGACAGATTTGACGCGCTGTCGGCCTCGGTACATGTTTGTCTGGCGCCACCTAGTGGATTGACGGGGCAACTCCGACTTTACCGCGTTCAGAAATAGTTTTATTACCTCATCCAGACCAGGGTGACCACCCAGCGCCTGGTCTAGTTAAATATCTGGGGGAAAGGGAAAACTGGCCTAGTTGATTGCATAATTGGCTCAATGGGGTTATGAGCTCAGGCAGAATAAACACGGAAGACCTCGGCCGTTCGGAAGATCGGCTCTTGAATTCGTTTAGTGAACCAGTTAAAGGCTTAATTATGCCATTAGCGGGGTCTTTAACTGCTGCTCCAGTATGTGGTACGGACGGGTCCGGGGCTCTCTGCGATCCAGGGTGGAGCGATTAGGCCATATTTTACCAACACGCACCAACGCAATGCAACTTCGAGCGGCCTTCAGGCACCGCCAACGGGTTCCTTCTGACTGACCGACCGCCGGTCCGAGAGACTCCCGCACCCGGACCCCCCGCCCCTGCCCGGTGTCACCGCGCGGTGTCCCCTCACAAGGCCCGGCGCTCTGACGTCGTGTCGCCAGTAAACCCGTCTAAAAACGGAAAAGATTATTCTTGCTATCAAGAGCAGATTATGGGGGGGTCGGGTCGTAACCTCGCCGCTTTTTATGTAACCGCCGCCGCTAGATCTGTTTAGTAGGTCAAGAAAAAAAACCAACTGTATGACCGCTAACTGCTGGAGGAAAGTCTCTCCGGTAACTCAAGACAGTGCTTGAAGATGTGCGAGGGACATCGAAATCGCCTTGGTTCTACCGGGATGTGTGGGAAAAAACATTCTAAATAAGTCCAGGCCAAAGCGATATCTTCCTTATTAGTTTATAGATAACCGGCGCGTTCGTGATATAGCGACAGTAAAAAGTCTAACTCAAAAAACAGGACAGGCGATGTTAAGACATCACGGGGTTTTGTTGTATAAAGAAGCAACAGCACGTTTGGTCAACGTAAAATCATTTCGGCTGCCATCTCCAAAACGAAGAGAGAAAGATCTCAATGTGTCTTTTTTTTCTCCTTATCAGGGCCACTCGCCACTGCCAGTGAAGTATTGTAAATTTTTCTTTGCTCATGGCTCACAACTTACTTTATAGCTGTGCTGGCTGGCTCAGTCCTTGTCACCACGCCTGTTTGGACATCGGGCCGGATTGGGGATTAATCGGCAGGAGCGAATCGTGGACAGACAGGTGTGTGTGTGTGTGTGTGAACTCCTCAGCGCCCTGAGCTCTGAGCCAGTCGGGACTCACACGGGCGACACGGCGGACCGGCCCGGACGGACTCTCGCTCCTCAAGCACCGCGGACACAGCGCCGGGCAGACTCGGGTCCTTTCGGCTGGGCAGCGCCGCCGCTCTCTGCGGGAGAAACAGACCCGGGGTGGAGCGAAGAGAGGGCCGCCTGGCACCTGGACCATGGCAGACGTCCGAGCCCTCCTCCTGGCGAGCTGCTTCTTGATGTACGCGCATCAGTCAGTGCGAGTCAGCGCCAGGTTTCCGGAAGATGTGCCGGTTAGACCCAGGGACAACGCCGGCCAGGAGAAGGAACTGGTAGGTCTAGCGTATGATTAATTAATATTATTGTTGACTATAATAATAATAATAATAATAATAATAATAATAATAATAATAATAATAATAATAATTCGTATGACATTTCCTACGTTTCTAGGTGACTGTTCATTTCCTTTTTGGTGCCTGTGTTGTCGTTTGCGCGGGCCCTGTTTTCTAACGAGAGAAGTACTACACTTCCCGGGTGTGGACATGACGAGTATCGCAATGGTCAGACCTATTATCGGACCCGGGTCTTCCACTGCCCGGGTTACAAGAGAAGGCTTTATTGATCCCGAAGGGAAACCGAGGCGTTACAGCAGCCCAGCGCCATGAACAGCAAGACAGACGTCAGAATAGGCTAAAATTAAATTAACTACAGCATTAGAGTAATGAAATAAGTATACAGAATACAATATAAAAAACATTAGCAAAACAGGTGTGTGCATAATATGCTCATAGTCACTATAAAACAATAAAAGATGTGCAAATTTCGCATAGATATATACAGATTGAATACCACAGTATAAACAGTATATTAATGCAGTGTCCAAAAAGTAAACGAGTTCAACATGCTGTCCATAGATGAGCAGATGAAGGGCGAGCAGTCCTAGCCTAGGGCAGGGTTATACACCCTGACAGCCGCCGGGAGGAAGGACGCTATATTGTTATATTGTAGGCGCTAAAGGTGTCCGGTCATTAGACGCCCAGTATCGAGTCCCTTTGCTTACTTTTAGGATTAGAATCAAACGTCTGTCAGAGCAGAACCCACGTCTCCGAGCTGTTTCAATCTGGACGGCAAACCACACCTCATCTCCGACCTGCTTATGCAAGTTACCCAACCTCCGCTATGACAACAACTTTCACTTGATTCAATTCAGATGTTGTTACGAAACCAAGCTTGTCATTTTAAAAAAAATGTATTCACATGATTGAGTATCTAGAAAAGACGGTTAATGCAGTTTAATCTCCACACCAGCCTCCGGTGTGTTGTATCGGCTAATTCACCCTATTTACATATTAAAGTCTAATCGAGTCATTAACGTACTTTCTCTCCGCTTGTCATGGTCTCTATTGTATACTTATCGGAGGTCATTAATCACACAGCTTCCTAATTATGAACGAACACCTTTATTAACACAGTGCTCTATAACTCTTACTACACTAACACTGCACCTAACCAACGCTCCTCAATCCACTACTATATACATACTCATATATTCATGTACTGCATCATCTGTGCAGTACGGCAACGCGGTAGGATTGCACTCTACCAATATCCTTACACCGCTCATCCACAAAGCTGAAAAGTCTACTTTTAGTACTATAAAAGATATAGAAAAATTCGCACAACAAATTAGTAGTGGATCACAATAAAATGATTGCATAAGGTAGGGAAATCACATGGTGAAAACGGCAGGGCGCTACAGAATGTCTATGGAAATGACTGTCTTATGTTTAAACCTTTTGTACAGCAGGGTAGGGATCCATTTTGATATATTTTCGGCAATACTGGCATTGCAGAGAATAGTCTTTGTTCGAACAACACCCAGTTGCTGGCCTTCATATCAAGACATTCCAGCGATGTTTCCTAACGATGTCTTCATACGGACTTGCTGTTTTATTTCAGACGTTATCATGCCCTACATTTTGCTGGAATATAAAACGGACCTATTCCAACGGGAAGGAAAAAACGTCAACATCTGAGTACAGGCCCATGGATTGATAATGATGTCACAGGCCATCTCACTCCTGCCTTGTTTCTAAAGAAACGGTAGGCTGATGCTCTGCATTGCCGACACCGTGCCATAGGCTGTGTACAGAGCACGGATCTGGGAACCGTGTTTGCTGGTTCTGAATAAGCCAGCGATTAGTCTAATTACGCCTTGCAGAGCTTAGCGAGAAACAAAAATGGAGCCCTGTAACCCTTCTGGTCCAAGGTGGTAGATGCCTCTTCACAACACGGGAAATGAAGGGAAAATCCTTCTTGGCGACCACCGGATCCCCGCGAGCTCTGGGAAGGGCAGGGGAATAGTTGGAGGGCGATATGTGAAAGAGAACCGGAGGCACGTCTTTACACAAAGGGGGGTGGGGGCGTGAAACAAGCCGCCCAGAAGTCCGTATCCTGACGTCTTTCAAGAGCTCACGGGCTCAGTCAGCTCCTGGCTACCAAAAGGACTAGTCAGTTCTGCTTCTATTAAGGTCTCCCGAACGTGATTGCAGGATTTCTGGGTTTATTCAAAATACCAGCGTCCTGCAAAAGCTGACAAACAGTTTGAAATGAAACAGTTTGAGAGGAACACGCTGACCGAGGTCAGGAGGGGCGGAGCTGGGATGAAACCGGCCGCCAGGGGATGAGGTGATATCCCAGAGTCGTGCAGTGTTTATTCCAGTGGTGGCTGCTGACTCGTTCCCAGCTGTAACCCGATGTGTCGGTGTTGTTTGTGTCTGCCACAGCTCGGCGCTCTCCAGCACGTCCTGGAAAAGCTTCAGAACCGGAGGCTGGGGACCTGGGAGAAGAAACTGAGCCGCCTGCCTCAGGTGCGGAACCTCCTGGGGTTCATATTTAATAATAATAATAATAATAATAATAATAATAATAATAATAATTGCTTTCACTTATATAGCGCTTTTCTGGACACTACACACAAAGCGCTTTACAGGTAATGGGAATCCCCTCCACCACCACCAGTGTGCAGCATCCACCATCCATTTAATCCTTTTAGCCCCTGCTGTATGCTCCTGATACCTTCTGGTATTTCTTATTTCATACGGAGGTAGGAAATACACGCCCCGTTCACGATAAATGTACACCAAAGCCAACCTGAGCGCTTTAAACCCCGTTCATTACAGGCGGGTCTCCAACAGCTGTGCAAAACCTGAGACGTTTAAAAGCCCTGGATCTGTCACCGAGTGACACCCTGCGGGGAGTTAACAGCTTGACATTTCAGTTTGGTCTTCGATCACGGAAGACGCTTTAGGATTAGACAATTAGGTCAAAAGGATTAGAGAATTACTTTTAAATGAAGGTGGTAAAAGTACGATTATCATTGAAGCTGTAAGCAGCGTAGTGTGAAAATGAGGCGATTTTATTTTCTAAACAGAAGTTACAAAGACAATCCCGAATTATGTTATTCCTGTCCTTACTATGTAGGTTTCCTTCTTGTTGTTCTTTTTACGGTTTGGGAATTCATAATTGCTCAGTTCCACGTTTAGCATTGTACGGTTTAGTATGCTGTTGTTTAAAATGTATGTAGTGCTGGATCTGGGCGTCAGCTAAAGGGTGTACTAATCATCAAAATTAATATCGACCACTGAACACAGCTGTCGTGACAAAAGAAACGCTTTTTCTCTTTGCCCTTGAAAGTTTGACGGCTCCTACCGCACAGAAACGTCGCCTCGTTTCATTCCGTCTCCTGCTTCGTAATTCATATTATTAATGCTGTTGTTGTTGTTGTTGTTGTTTTAATGGACTTACCCGTCTGCGTCTCCGCAGTGTGATATCGGGGACTACTGCTCAGTGAAGAAAGGAGCTCGCTTTGGCAAACTCTGCGACTGTCCGAGAGGCGTCAAGTGCAACTTCTTCTTCCTCAAGTGTCTGTGACGAGAGACCGCGGCCATTTTCGTTTCCACGGTTTCCCGCCGTCCGACCGGACGAGACTCCACATCTTCGGCGAGAGCGAACGACGAGGAGCGCGCTTCTCCGGGATTAAAAGGCAGTTTGTAGTTACAACTAGTGGCCGTGGGGAGTTCGAATTCGTATCTGTTCTTAACCGACTTTAGCTCATGACTCAACTTCAAGCTACTGTGAATACTCTCCGGTTCATAGTGCGCCGGCCCCTACCCTGGCCTACCAGGAACCCCGAGTCTGCTGATTCTACTCCAGATATGTTATTAATAACAGGATTAATGGAGATTTTCTATACAGCGGCATATTTATAAACTGGCTTTCATCTCTTAAAAGTTAAATTGGGATCTGTAGTGGTATCAACCCTCTTTCCGAACTGGCACTATTCAGGGTGTTTTGCATGAAATGTAATGAGCTGGACCTCTGTAAGAAGAAAAAACGCTCATTGTGGGTGGATCTGATAGTCAGGGCAGATGTGATAGTACGACTTCTGGTGTGGGCTTGTCTGACACTGTATCACTTGTGGGCAGGTCTGATGCAGTGTCACACCCACTGTGGGTGGAGTCTGATAGTGTCATTCCCACCAGTCCGCTCATCATCCACAGATCAATCCTTGACATCTTTTTACTCCAAAATACTGGCCAGCAAGGCCAGGAGAGGCTGTGTAGCATTCTCTGCGCCAAAGCTGGAGACAGAACCCTTGAAGGAGGATGCTTTGCTGCTTAGGACCAGCTGAGAAATAAGTTGCATTAACAGAAAGCCAAACTGATCCATTACGTCATCTAGAGGCGTTGAGCTCAGTTCGAATGGAAAGCAGCAGGACACAGCATTCCTGCCGGAGCAGGATGGGGAACCACTGACAGACCACTTCCTCCAGATCTCGCCATAGTGCTGGATGACATCCTTTAATTGGAATACATGTCACATTAGAAAATTAAGACAAGAGTGCGTTAAGGATGTTGTAAGGTTGCCTAGGTCAATCTACCACTCTGTCATGGTGGCTTAACCAGTTACTTTAGCTCAGGGATGATAAGAGTTTGACCTTCAATAATTTACCTATAGCCTATGACAGTATTGTACAGAGATCTATATATACAAAAGTGTAAATGATACAGAATGTATATAATGTATTTTAGAATGTATTTTCAATTTTTTATTTTCTCAAATTTCTAATGAGCAGCATTTGAAACTGACTGGAACCCATCTTCGATATTCCTGTTCATTTTTATTTTTTTAAAGAAAGAAAAGCCAAGTTATAACCGCTGTTTTCCTAAGCTTGGCAAAGAAACGATTACCGTCTGCTGCTCGGTATGTATAAAACAGTGCACGTGTTTTAATAAAGGCAGTATTTTGGAGGAAGTGTTACTGTGATTTATTACAACTGAGTTTTTTACATCTTTTTTTTCCAACCCCTGTCCTTCACCCAGGCCATGCACACAAACTGGGGAAAAAAAACATAGGACTCGAGGTTTGTATCATGCAGAATTTATTTGCTGTTGGCAAAACAGCCCGTCAACCTGATCTGCCATAAAAATACAATTTACAGTATTAACCGCATCATTGGCAAAGGGAAAATAAAATACAGAATCTCTAGAGGTTAGCGCTCACAATGACTCAGACCGTGTCTTTAAAGTGGACAAGGGCTTATAAATTCTGCACTGGGGATGAGGGTTTCTCTTCCTGTTACAGGACTCCTCTCGATTATGTGCTGGGGAAGAGGAACATCATTTCCTTTTCCCAGCCCCAGAGGTTCAAAAACAGAAAATATTAATGTCACCATCCATGGCACGATTACAAGATATGCCCGTCTTGAAAGCATCCACTTATTTTGCACGGTAGAAGTCCCGTGTCTAAAACGTGGTGAAAATCCAGTCACTGTGAGCCAGGCTGGTCACGGAATAATCCAGACTCAATGAATTATTTTAAAAGAAGGGTTCATCATCCTGGCCTATGGGCCGAATGAAAAAGCACACTCTTCAGTAAAACAACGCTTGAAGACCCAAGTCGACAGGTTTCCCATGTGGCATTGCTGGAGACCTGAGTAATCGCCCACAGACCCAAGACACAGGTGAACTACAAACGTGCTTAGTAAAGAGACTGAAACACTGTATCATGGGTCACTTATGTAGTGACAGAAATTACACATTGACAGGCATATAAATGTAAATATTTGAAGCATGAAATGTTTTTTTTCCACCACTACACAAAAGGCGTGATAAAAGTGACATCTTGAATCGTCACGTTATGCCTGCACTTCGATGAGCTGCACCCAGCTTTACATTAGGCCGGTAATAATCACTGGGTCTGTTCCGCCCCAGCTGGGCCGGTACCGGCCCAATCAGACTCTGGGTCAGCCTGTAAACACCCTAACACCAAGAGCATCAGGCTCCACAATCAGTACTTCTGTTCATCATCCAAGCACAGCTTGACGGTCCTAAAACACTATTTAAAAAAAAAATCTTTGACAGAGAACAGACATCTAAACACGCTAAGGGTGAGCTGAATGAGTGTTGAAAGCTTAGCCATGACTATAAAAAAAAAATGTACTCTTACATTTCTTGTTTGAAAGGAAAAACACACAGACATTAATGAAATGGGCAAGTAGTACCTGCATTAGTGATGATCCATGCTTGTTTGAACTACTTTTCTTTGCATTTTCACAAAAATCTCATGGACACATCAGGGTGAATCCACTGCACTGAGGGAGGATGGAAACGATACCAGTAAGCAGAGCTCCAGGGCGAATACATCTTAATACAAGTGACGGCTCCTCTTTAATTTCATTGCACCAAATCTCTCTCTCCTACTTATTGCCTCTTCCAGAAAAAAAACAAATAAATGCTGGTGTAAAGTCTGTCATGATAAACCAAAGAGGACCCTGAACTGAACATTATTTACTCATCTGACCTCTGGCTACGGACTCCAAGGATTCAGCAGCCAGTGGTGCAGAGACTTACAATGACACACAAGGGACAGCCCACTCTGCCCGATGCTGCAGTATGAACTGTTCTGCTGGCTCTGGTCCTGGATGGCCGGTCAGCTTGCTGGTTTTCAGTTCAGATTTGCCTCTTACAAACCTGAAGCAGATCAGCCATCTATCCATTACCAGACTGCTTTCTCCAATTCAGGGTCATAGGCGAGATGGCAAGCAACAGGCACAAGGCAGGATACACCCTGGATGGGACACCAGTCTATCGCAGGACACGCACACACTCATAATAGGGCCAGATTTTCCCAGGAGCCAATTAACCTGCCAGCATGACTTTGGACCGTGGGAGGAAATCCATATGAATACAGGGTGAACACACAAACTCCAAACAGACAGCACCCCAGGTCCAGAATTGAACCCCGGGCCCCAGTGCCAACACATACCACTGAAGCAGATCATCATCCTCTTAAATGAGCCAATTCGACAGCTCCTCTCAGCTAGTCAAGTTCTGCTGCCTTAAAAAGACCTGGAAAACATGCTGCCACCCCAGGCCAGGTGGAGACCATGACTGGACACAACTGAGCCTTTAACAGAGAACAAAAAGCACCACTAAGAAGAGCTATCCCCTGTGCATGACCACATCGACCACTGTCACCCCAGCAATTTACAATACAAAACAGTACTATGCCTATACAGGCTCATCAGCATACAGCAGAAACTTTTTTTTTTTTGCTTGTGGGAACCCTGCAATAGTCATTGACTAAAATTCCCTACTGGGCCAGATCTCCAGGAGTCTCTCCCTCACAGACAGGTGTGGAAAAACAGTGCCATTCACCTCCTCTCAGCATGCAGCAGAGCGACATTCACAAACCCTGACCAGAGCTATTCCAGCTCGGTCTCCTGTTCTTTGAAAGGCTGCAGTACGAAATGCACTCCCGGCCCAATACCACTGAAGATCAGCCATGCCTTTAGCTCTGCAAAATGGGATAGATTTCTTCCAAGCACCTCCACCTTACCGATGGGCTGTGTGCTGCCATTGCCCATCCCTTAGGAAAAACAGGCAGGGTCTCCTCCACTTGAATGTGTCCCCCTGGGTCAGGCCATTTCATCAAGCACATGACTCCCTACACAGCTCCCATTCCTCACCTTTAAGCCCTTTTGTGACGGTCTCCAAGTGTCCCAGGAAGCACAGAAAACTAAAAGCTGGGGGCTTTTAAAATCTCCCTTAAAATGGGGGGGGGGGGGGGGGTAGTACAACCCAAACCTTTCCTATTGCGCTGCCCACCACTGGCGGTGGAGCTGTGTGAACGTGGATTCAGGTTTGAGATTCGGCCTTGTTAGTCGAAAGCCAGAGGTTTTTGCAAGTTTATGCGCTGAGCGTCCCGTGGATCGGTGTTCTGCTTATCCGAAGAATGCAGATGAGGGAAAAAAAAAAAACATCCAAGGAAGTTTTGCACATGCCTGGGGTCCGAGATGCAGCTATGTGAAAAAGCCTTTCTTGTTTTCTAGCTAGAAAATGTGTTTTCTTCTCATGTGCTCATACAGCACAATGGATGAGGCTGTACAAAGTCCGGTTGTCACTCTTCCAAGTGGATCTTTGTGTTCAGCATTGCTTAACCCCTCACAGAAAATGTCATCTGAAAAATCAAAACCCGATTTCACACAGACCTTGCTCCCACACGTGATCATTACAACATTCATGATCACTACAAAACAGTAAATTGATACTTCGATGCTGGCTAATTACAAGGCAAAGGACTGCAACATTGGAATATCCATAGGCTCTCCAACTATTCTGGGAAATTAAAAACATTCCCAGTTTTTCCTGTCCTAATTTTACAGAAAAGCAATTATCAATTCCTAGCATAGCTCCACTACCTCATCAACATTTGGGGGGGTTGGGCGTGGAGGAGAAATTAAAATACGAGAGCAGATCACCAGCTGCCCTGCATAACCTTGTAGTGGTATTACGCCAGGATCAACTTTCAGCACCAAGACTGACCAAGAGCTGACTTGACCTTTGACCTTTGGGACAAGGTTTCCCAGCCTCTTCCTCCACGCGAGACCAACACGCAGGGCGTTCTTTCCAAGGGTGCGCTCCAGGAGACCAAGATTTCAACTGCTGAAGCCAAAACTAAAGCACCAGGAGTAGCCGTGTCCACCAGCCCCAGTGCTACAGTCCCTCTTTGACAGATGTTTGAGAAGAAATGGTTATGGGAAAGAAAAAACAGGCAGAAAGGCCACTCGTCTTGGGCACCACAGCCCCCTTCCCATCTCAGACTAAGAACGGTGCGCGCGACAAGATGCTCTTTAAAGGCAGAAGTTCCGAGTGGTTTTCCTCGGGCATCACTCCTGGGTTTTTCCTCTGCCATCAGGAGATCTTCACCCTTATCCTTTCCTCTGGCCTTCCCAAGCTGAAGATCCCAGGGTGCCGAGCTGCGAAATGTTCAGTCCTGGCACAGAACTCCCATCATCTCCTTCCCTCGACCCCCCCCCGTGCAAACTAGGCGAAAACAAATACCAGTGGCTCGAAGAATATTGTAAACCTTTTTGTCATAAACCCCTCATGGCCACATCTTTGTTTCAAAACAACAGCGCGGCTTTGTCCACCCCCACAGTGCGGCAGGCAGCTGGCTCCTGCCCCAGCGACCCCGGCCTCTAGATGGACTCGATCTGCTTGCGGACCTTCTCCGAGGCCAGGCGATCCAGAGCCCGCTGGCGCATGACCACCACCAGGGCGAAGAGGACGGTGAGGCTCACCATGGTCCCCTCGAACCTCCAGAAACGCCGCTCCTCCATCACAGCCGAGCGGCAGCTGGTCAGGGCCAAAGAGAAGACTGGGGGTCAGCAGTCAGCTTCAGAGCTTTATGACCTCTGACCCCTGTCACAATCCTGCAGGTTTTTCCAGGGCTCTGATCAATGCTTTCCGAAAATGAAGCGGTCTCTACTGCCCCACCCTAAATATCTGAACCTCCAAGCCAGTTAACTCACTTTTCACACTTGGGGCTGCAAGGGTTATGGGTCACTCACACAGGATTAAGAGTGTGGTAGACCAAAACACATGCACATACTGTATAGAGAAACCAAAAGATTAGAAATCCCCTGTCCAATCCTCCCACTAACTGAGCAGTCTCCGTGGCAGACAGTGGGCTCTTCAAGGCCAACCACAAGCTTCCATTCCTGTCCCTGGTTGACCAACTCCCAGATCACAACCCCACTGAAACTGTGTTGCTCCAATGGAACATGACCAGATCTGAGCACCTAACAGAGCAAGAGCTGGCTGCAATGTCAATGAGACAGTGTGTTGAAGAGCATGGCTATCTATTTCTTGAACAAGAAATGAACAAGCAAAAGCTCCCACCTAAACTGCAAGATTCAGTCCCAATTTGTACCCCTTTAGATTCTATACAAATATAATAACATGTACCTCAATTCGTTCACAAACCCTTCAACTCATCTGCAGCAAAACCCCAGGCATTTCTAGGAATTTGGGTCCGAAATCAGAGGCCACAAACAGAACTACACACTATTACAGCCTCTTGTGATGGTGACCCTGACAGAAGAATGAGTAGGACCGGGCTTCAAGTGTCTCGGCACCTCATGGCCCACATCCCGAACTAAGTGTGCGAAATCTGGCCAGCGACTCGCTGCGTGAACACTGCCAGACCCACGTCCTCACCTCTTGTACTCGTCCTTGTTGGACTTGGCACAGTTGATCTTCTCCACGTACCCCGTGGAGCTGCAGGCCAGCCACGTCTTCTGAGAAGGAGAGGAGAGGGAGGACAGTGAGGCCCTGCTCCTGTGTGGCCTGGCGACGGGGGGGGAGGGGCCGGGGGGCACTTACACTTTGGAAAGAGTTGCACTGGGCGCACTCCTGGGCCACAACAAACTCCTCTACCTGCCAGCAAGGGGTGGCAAACGCCACCATCTCTGCAACACAAAACACACAGGCAGATCGCGATGACAGCTCTGCTGAGGCAAAAGAGAGGGCACACCCCCAGCCTGACAGAGGGATGAAAGCAGGGTACAGTGTGAACACGCATGCACGCCAGCTGCAGAACCATATGGAGTACAGAAACCGTAACCACCACAACACGCAGGAGCCTTAGAATACGCAAAAGGGAGATTTAAAATCTAGTTTTGTTTTTTTTCCCGACTGCTATTCAAGCAAACGTTGGCCTCTGAGTGAGCAGAATCCAGAAAGACAGCAGAAAATCTGCACCTGCTGTTCACTTTCAATATTGATTTGGCTTTCAAGTGCGAAAAACATTTTTTTTTACAGCACGGAGAAGCTTTCCTTTCTGACCTGGGAATTCTAAACTGCCAAGGTATTTGCTGATCTGTTTTTTAGTGATCCTCAACTAGCGTAGTAATCGGCTAATCTGGGGTGTTGCGTCTTTTAGTTAAACAAGTTTTTTCCCCCTTTTTATATGCCAGTTACACACACAGCAGTTGTGGGCAACGCTGTGGCCCGGAAAATCAAACCAAATGAGGATCAAGGGGGAGATTAATAAAAAGAGAGGGTACCTGGGGTCTTTTCCTCTTCAAGGACAGCAGCACCGGACACTCTGGATAAAGAAAAAGGAAGTGACTTAAGGTCTAAGAAATAAGACTCCACCTCAGAGGGGGAGAAAGCAAAAATATATTCAATAAATAATCTATTAAAAAAAAATCAACCGGAGTGGTCTTTAATTCTGACATCTATGACCACAAATCACTGGTTCCAGTGTCAGAACAGCACCAGGATTTATATTAAAGAGCCAAAATAGGAGTTACAGCTCTCTAGGACCAAGACTGATTTTTTAAATGGTAATTTTTAATTCGAATTTGTAAAAGAGCGGTCTCTTTATTTCAGAAGACAGGGCCAGGACCGGGACCCACTGTTGTAAACAGTTCTTCATCTTAAGAATTACATTAGCTATGCTGCCAGAAATAACCGTCTTTTAAAAAAAATATATCGCTGCTGTATATTTTCTGAAACAGCCGTCACAGCCTCGACGCTGTCCCTGGATCCCCCCGTCTCACCTGACCGATATTAGCCCCCACAGAAAGGCGCAGAGGGCCAGGGTTCGAGGGGTGACGAGCAGCCCGGGCTGGGAGAGACCACCCAGGGGGATTCTGCAGTCGCTCTCCATTCTCCGTGCCGGGGGGTCAGGGACAGGGCGGGGCGCAGGGTGCACACACCTCCCCCAGGTCTAACACCGCATCTTCCTCCCTCTGCGAGGCCGGGTGGGGTGGGGTGGGGGGGCACTGTCGAGGATCCAGAAACAGGAAAAACTGCGGAGAACGACCGGAATGGAGGGTTTGAAATCAGACGTCCAACAAATGCAGTCCTTGGGGATAATACTGCCGATCCTGCTCTCGTTCCCGAAGCTCCATCATACTACACTGCCATACGACACAAGAAAAGGCACAAACGGGAGGAGGCCGTCCGTTTGACTGCTACTCGCTGATCAATCCAGGATGTAATTCTGCCACTCCTAAAGAGAAGCCAGGGTATCAGCTCCCATGACTGCTTGTTCCACACTCCCACCACCCTATGTGTAAGGAACCACCTACCTTACCTGATTGTATGGCCTCACCCTGCCACATCTTTTAAAGATGCCTTGTCGCACCTTCCCACAACCCTTTATATACCAAGAGGGCCTCCTTAGTTCTTAGGTGCTGTTCTCTATAGCTACCACTTCTTTCCCCTGTTCTGCTTTTCACTGTGGAGCTCGAATAATTGAGCGGGGTTGGTATGATCAATAACCTTTAAGGATTTGGAATATGTCCATCAGACCTAAACATAGTCATCTCTAAGACCCAAGAGTTTTAGTTGCCTGGCAACGTGTGACATTCTTCTTAGCCAGCCCCAACCACCCAGCCATTTTCTAACTGCTTCTTCCAATTCAGGCAGCGGGAGCAAGGAGGGGGACAACTTGGGATGGGACACCGGTCCATCACAGGCCACACACACACTCCCACCAGAGCCAGCTTTCCAGGAGCCAATTAACCTGCAAGCATGTTTTTGGACTGGGAGAGGAAACCCACACAAACATAGGAGACCATACAGACTCCACACGGATAGCACCCCAGGTTCCCGTCTTTAGCTTTAAAATCCATCCTCTGTGTATTTTCCTAGTGGAATCCCCGTCCTACAAGGCTTGCATGACCTTCATTTCTCTTAAATTCTTAGCGACATTGTGGAGTGGACAGCTGACCTGACGGGTCAAGGGTCACACTACCTAGAGGTCTTTGACAAGGGAGGATTTTTTCATATCAGCGGGTTGTCCAATAAGCCAGGGGTTCCCCATCCTGGTAGTGGGGACCCCACACCTGGCTGGTTGCTTTTTAGCCCACGTGCATGCTCAATTAAAGAGCTGAACCCTATACTGATTACTAACAGGATTAATGTAAAGTGATTTCAGGTTTTGTAACTTGTTAGGTAAATTAAGGCTCAATTTACATAATCAAGCAGGGCTTGAACAAAAAAAACACTATGAGGGTTCCCAGGTGCAGTACTGGGATCGGAAATTCCTGCTCTAAGCTACAGACTCACCCTACCGTATTCAGCAATAACAAAATGACGAAAACACGCTAACGTAGTGACAAATACGGTATTAGGGTTCGGTTCATTTTAGCACAGCAACGACATGGTCTTTGAATTACTACCTGCAAGCAAAAAAAAGTAGACTCGATTCGTCGTTGGTAGTCGTATTACTTTGAGGGATGTCAGTTATAACATTGCACGGCCTCGCTAATACGCTTTTGGGAACAGCCGGCAGAGAGCAGACCTTACAAAGCACCAAGCCGCGGTGACGCCACTCGAGTCCAGTTAATGAGCACCGACACCAATCCTCATTAAAACCACGTCAGCCCGGCGGGCTCTGATAATCCATACCTGAAGGTTTCCCCTTGAACAGATCTTCAAACTCGATTTTCACTGTTCAGACGAGCCCTTCACGGAAATTGTAGGTCGTATAAACAAATCAAATCAGGTAAACTCACACAAGATGGATGAGCATCGCCGCTTACTGTGGGAACCACAGCTGATTAAATACAAACACGAAAAACAGACCGTCCTGACTGCCTAGCTCATACCAGAGCGAAATAAGGCGAAAGGACTGGTCATATTGTGAGCAGGAGCTGGAAAAGAGGGAGGTTTCAAACTCATCAGAGGTCTAGATTTTAATAACGGACGCACAAGACTCATCACGGCGACTGGGAAGACTGTTAAAGAGGGTAGCTACACACCGCGGAATGTCCCACAAAGTGTGTGAATTTAAACTCCACCGAAAAGCCTTCTTGTTGACACAGAAAGCCAACAATTAAGAATAAACTCACAAAAATAGGCCGCCTTCTCTACACGGGTTCCGTCATCCCACCCCCGGTCCCGCTAGGCTACGGCTCTCCCGACATCTCCTCTCGTTCGGCGTTTTCACGTTTTAAATCCGATCGGTCCTTTAAACGGAAAGTTTTTAATCTCCAGGATTTACGGACCGCCTCCGCCAAACCCGGCCATCTTGAAATGTACCGAGCCGCGGAGAGGACAGACAACTTCCGCGTCCGCGACCTGCCGCCCTCCACAGGCAGCGCCCCCGCGCGGTAGGAGGCGGCGTTTCTCCCCCAGTGTGCGGGACGGGTCCGCCCGGCCGGTGTCCGCACTTCTGTGACGTAGCGCGGGTGTAGACGTCAAGTGCGCGAGTACTCGGGGTCGTGGGACACCCTCGTGTGACGTCACTCGGCTTAGGGTCAACAGCCTGGTGTTGAGGCTGCTTTTCCAGTGGCAAAGCGCGTGACGGCAGAGAATTCATCGTAAAGGAAGTTTCATTCTCCGCTCGCAGTTTGATGAAATGGAAATTGTCGCCTCGTCTTTCCCCAGACAGCTAAACGGTCTCTTGACATTAATAATCTTTGTCTTCGTCTGATCTGTGGCATGGGTTATATACAGTATGTAGCCTGTATGAACGAATACACAGAGATCTGCCAGGCTGAAGTAGATGATTGATCGCAGCAAGATAAGTTACTCAAGAAGGACAAGAGATCCTATTTCAAGGTATATGTGTAGAGTTTGCATGTTCTCCCTGCATTTCCTCTGGGTGCTCTGGTTTCTTCCCACAGTCTTTTTTTTTAACTCAAATGTTCATTTATTCAAGGTCTTTTCTTCATACAACAAAAAATGACTTCCATTCAAAAAAGTTCCAACAATGAAACATAAAAAGAACACAGGCTTGAACAAAAGTAAAACTTGAAAGCAGATTTAAAAAGAAAATACTCTTCATCACATCTTCCTCTTTTGAGTACTTATGTACAACACATTGTTTCCTCGCAGGAAAGCATCTCCATACTTATTCTTCAGCTGCCCATTGACATACTCCTCTGTCTGTTCCACAGCAATGTTCATGTAGCCATCCAGACAGGCCAAGACTCCTCTGTTATCGACACCAGAGTTCAGTTTCACCACTACTGGTCTTCCGATGATTTGTTTCAGAAAATCACTAGGGGTTTGCTTCCGGAGACTCATGTCGGCGTTTCGTTTCAAACACGATTTCTCTCGAAACTTCCCACAGTCTGAAGACATGCTGGTGGGTTCATTGGCTCCTGGGAAACTGGCCCTGGTGCGAGTGTGTGTCTGTCTGCCCTGTGTTGGCCTGGCGTCCTGTCCAGGGTGTACCCTGCCTTGCACCCATTGCTTGCTGGGATAGACTCCGGCTCTCCCAGAACCCTGGATGGGATGAAGTGGTTAGGGAATGGATGGATGGATGGATGGATGGAAAAAAAACATATATATATATTGTAACACATACGGCCACCATGCGTTACCAGCTGGCTGGCTTACCACCGTCTGGGCTGAGGGCAGATCTCCCTTTGGCTCAAGAGGCTGGGTCCCTGTTGAGTGATGCCAGAGGCTGGGGTTCGAGTCCCTGACAGTGGGGGGCCGACCTGATGTGGCAGCGGTGAGGGAACCCACATGAACCCCAAAGTATTACAATATATATATATAGGGGGAATGCAGGGTAGTAGCACAGTCCATGCAAAAGACATACGCTAGGCTATGAAAGGGGTAATGTCTAGTATTTATAATGTTTAGGAGAGGAAATGACA
Source organism: Lepisosteus oculatus (assembly GCF_040954835.1). Lineage (NCBI taxonomy): Eukaryota > Metazoa > Chordata > Actinopteri > Semionotiformes > Lepisosteidae > Lepisosteus > Lepisosteus oculatus. The sequence goes on along the minus strand of NC_090722.1, from coordinate 3,644,233 downwards.
TCAGGATTGATTGCGAATTACTGAGAGCTGAGTCTGATTGAACTTCCCTTATGAACACCACTTAAATGTGTCGCTCTCTGCTTTTCCGTCGGATGTAGCCATAGTGGGGATGTAACACCGGGACCTACATCAAATTCTTCTTCCCGGCCCGGCAGAGCTCCAGCTCCGACGGACCCCCCACCATCACCGAATTCTGCTGGCACGGCTTTCTGAGCGCAGATCAGGGCAGGACACCCGAGACTCTGAGTCTGGGTGCAGCAGTAGGGTCCAGGACACCAGCAGCGGGTCTCCATTCACCTCCCAACTCGGGCAGCATCAGGGGCAGTGAAATGAAACACTATCCTGTGAAACCAGCAGAGGGCGCAGTTGTTAAGGCTGCAGGAAGTGCTGGCCGCATTAATGGCGTACTGTACACTGTGATGTTAAAGAACCAAACACTGGCTGCATGTTCATTCATGCCGTCGAGTGAGGACAAGCAGACTAATGGGATAGTTTGAGGATTATATTGTGAACGCTGCCTCTCGGAGTGGGACAGAATGAGGATGTCTCCACCTTAAGGGCCTGACAGTCACAGGTCTGTAGGTGATCAGCCTGCCCCGTCTTCCTCCACAAGTGCTCAAGATGGCACCCTGCTGTCTCCACCCTACCTCCCACAGGTACCTGTGGACCAGAGGAATCCAGGAGAGATTTTGGAGGAGGTTGACTATTGATAACTTGCATAAGGACACCATCAGGAACCGCCTCAGATTCCTCAAGCAGAACAGGCCCAGCTACGCCCTGTGGAGTTTCGTCATCTCCTCCACAGAACTGCTTGGCTCTCTAAAGATGTGCAAGGACAGTGAAGGAGGATTAATGCAGGGAAGAGTGCAGGCCCTGGTCATGTGATAGGCAGTGCTCAATCGTCTACAAATCAGATACATGATCTTTTGAAGTATTATTCAATTTTTCCAAGTATAATTTAAGGCCAACTCCCATCCCCTGAATTCTCCGTTTGCAATCCTTCCAGCTGGCACACATTTCAGGAGCTGTCAGAAATGTGTATAAAAGGTGCTTTATCTCCTACTCCACACAAGCCGTTAATGAAATTGTACATGGTATCTGCATTATGATCGGTTTGATTTTGTCGATGAATGGATGCTTTTTCATTGCAGATGTTTCATTCTTCTTTTATGTCTGCTGATGAATTTTGTTGTGTATTTTACTTAACTGTATTTGTAAACCTTAGACAAAGTGAGTCACCCAAGAGCGGAGGAGCTGTGATGAGTTCACTGTCTGGTTGTTAGCATTACATGTTCTTTCAGGACGTTTTTTATATTGCACGAATGCGTCAACATGTGCCCTAACCCCCACACCCATAATCCCTGTGTACTTGTCATCATCTAGCAAAGAAAAGGCTATTTTAGGAAACTGAGTTAACTTACTTAGAAAGTGTAAATTAATTAACAAAGAAGCCAATGCAGGTATTCCTCCAAACGTGAAGTAACGAACACCATACATCCCCATTTCTCAATACATATTGTAACGCCCTCGCCTGGTGGTGAGGAGGAAGCGCCCCTAGGCGCTCGTAGTACCGCTGGGCATGCTGGGAGTGGTAGCCGGGAAGAGTCTGAGGGTCAGCACGATGACCAGCGGCTGACCCTGCCTGTGTAAATAATGTCCTAGTAATTCTAGTGCCCTGTGTAGTCCTGTAAAAGTAGAGTGTGTTGTTAGGTAATTACCACCCTAAATGTGTGTACGTGTTCGTCAGTCTCCTCATGTGTGTGTAGATCCTGTGTTTGGTTTTGGTGTGGTTGTAAAATAAAGCCAGTGCTTGGTTAATCGCGTCTCCACTGTTCTTTAGTTCTGAGAAAGAACCTGCAATACGCTACATTGGTGTCAGAAGCGGGCAGAATGAACAACTCGTGGCAGACACTACCCGATTCCGTAAAGCGCCGGCTGACGCTGGAAGACGCAGAACCCATCGGCGGCGCACATAAGGAGCCTGAGCAACTCCTGGGTGCGACAGGTGGCCACAGCCCTTACCAGGGCTACCCAGTAGTGGTCCCGCCAGTGGAATTGGGGCGGCCGCCCCGGAGAGAGGATGCCCTCCCTGCCGGAGCCGATCAGCGATTCCCACACCCATCGGCGCGGGTGCGACCAGGTCGCTACGATGGTGAGGCGCCTTGGGAGACCTATAAGGCGCAGTTCCAGCTCGCGGCCCGGACGAATGGCTGGAGCCGGGCGGAGATGGCCGGCCACCTGGCGGCGGCGCTGGAAGGAGCGGCCTGCCAGGTGCTCCTGGACGTCCCGGAGGAGGACAGAGGCGACTACACGGCGCTGGCAGCAGCCCTCCAGCTGCGCTTCGGTGTAGAGGAGGCGCCGGACTTGATGCGGGAGAGGCTGGCCCTGCGGCGGCGCCGACCAGGAGAGCGACTGGGCCCGGTCGCCGCGGATGTCATGTTCCTCGCCCGCCGAGGATACCCAACTTTCCCCCGGGAGGCGCAGCGGGAGATGGCTCTCCAGGCCTTTCTCAAGGCCCTCTTGCCCGAGGAGCTGCGGCGCCACGTGCAGCTGGCCGCGCCAACATCGCTGGAGCAGGCCTTGGCCCTTGCTACACGGGCTGAGGTAGTGTTCGGGGTGACTGGCAGCGCCAGCAGACGCAGTGCGCCCTGCCGGCTGACCGAGGCGGCGACGGAGGAATCCAGCGAGGGGGAAGAGGAGCCAGCCCGTGCAGCGACCGCCGCGGAACAGCCCCGCACGCTGATTTGCGACCGCTGCGGGAAAAGAGGACACCGAGCCCGGGTCTGCCGGGCACCCGAACCTCGCTCTCCCCGATCGGCGTCGGGAAACGGGAATGGGGCGGCTCAGCGCGGGGAAGGCCGTCCTTGAACACCTCAACCCCCGCTCCGGAGAGCGCTGTAAAAACCGGCGCCCCTCACGCCACCGTGGGGCGAGTCGGCTGTAGCCGGGGCCTGTACCTCCACTGCCGGATTGAGGACCAACCCTGCCTGGCCCTACTCGACACCGGTTCATCAGTGACCCTACTTCGGCCGGGCGTCCTCCCCGACACCGAGGGCACCAACCCCCCAGGATGGGAGGCCTCCAGCCTGCGGCTGAGGACCGTGACGGGACAGCTCGCTGCAGTCCGGGGGAAACGGGTGCTTGCCTTCCGTCTGGGTGCAGCGACGGTGCGCCACCCCTGCTACCTTGCACCCATCCAGGAGGACTGCATTCTGGGGCTGGACCTACTGCAGCGAGTGGGGGCCAGGTTGGACTTGGACCGGCAGGAGTTGGTGTGGCAGGGGGAGCGACTGCACCTGGTGGAGGGCAGGTCCAGCGAAGGCCGAGGGACGCGGGCTTGCCGGAGCCGGGGGAACAAGAGGCAGCGGCGGCGGCGGCGGCAGTCGCCGGGGCAGACCAGGCCTGCGAGCCGGGGAGCGAGCGTGCCGGATCCTGCCCCTGAGTCGGCCGGGGGGCCAGACAAGGCGGCGGCGGGGGCCGAGCGTTGCGTGGAAGCGAAGCGTGCCGTTGAGGACCTCTTCCAGCGGAGCTGCGAGGGCCTCGATCAGGACCAGCGGCAGCGGCTCCAGCAGCTACTCGCCCAGAACGAAGACCTCTTTGCGGCGAGGGATGAGGACTGCACCCGCACTGCCCTGGTCCAACACGAGATCAACACCGGCGACGCTCGGCCCATCCGCATCCCACCAGGACGCATGGTCCACGCCAAGCGGACCGCCGCCGAGGAAAAGATCCGGGAGATGGCCGCAGCGGGGGTGATTGAGCCCTCCGCGAGCCCGTGGTCGGCGCCAGCCGTACTGGTTAAAAAAAAAGACGGCTCGTGGAGGTTCTGCGTCAACTACCGCAAGCTGAATGAGGTCACCCGGAAAGATTCCTACCCCCTGCCGAGGATAGATGACGCCCTGGACTACATCACCGGGTCGACCTGGTTCAGCTCCCTGGACCTCCGCTGCGGCTACTGGCAGGTACCGCTTGCTCCCGATGCTCGCCCGAAGACGGCCTTTTCCATCGGCCAGGGCCTCTGGCAGTTTACTGTCATGCCTTTTGGCCTGTGCAATGCCCCGGCGACGTTCGAGAGGCTGATGGAGAGGGTGCTGGCATCGGTCCCGCGGAACCAGTGCGTGTTATATCTGGACGATCTGCTGGTTCATGCACGGAGTTTTGACCAGGCCTTGACGAACCTCCAGGCGGTGCTGGCCTGCATCCGCCGTGCTGGCCTAAGGCTCAACCCCCGCAAGTGCGAGCTCCTGCGGCGGGAGGTGACCTTCCTGGGACATGTTGTTGGACCGCGAGGGGTGGCTACGGACCCAGGTAAGGTCGCCGCAGTGAGGGGCTGGCCGACTCCACGCACCGTCGCGGAGCTCCGCAGCTTTCTGGGGTTGGCCTCGTACTATCGGAGGTTCGTCCGGGACTTTGCCAGCATCGCCGCCCCGCTGCACCGCCTCACCGACAAGGGCCGCCGTTTTGACTGGGACTCGGGCTGTGAGACTGCCTTTGGCCGGTTGCGCGAAGCTCTGGTGGGGGCCCCCGTGCTGGCCTACCCCGACCCGCGGTTGCCGTATATTCTCGACACCGACGCGAGTGACTCGGGGGTGGGGGCGGTGTTGGCGCAGGAGGGGCCGGATGGGGAGCGCGTAGTGGCTTACTATAGCCGGGCTCTGACTAGGCCTGAGCGGAACTACTGCGTGACCCGTCGCGAGCTGCTGGCGGTGATGGCGGCGGTCCACCACTTCAGGCCGTACCTGTTCGGGACCCGGTTCCGGCTGAGGACCGACCATGCGTCCCTCACCTGGCTGCTCCACTTTAAGGAGCCAGAGGGACAGATGGCGCGATGGATAGAGATCCTGCAGGAGTACGACTTCACTGTCGTGCACCGTGCGGGGTCTCGCCATCTCAATGCCGACGCTCTCTCGCGGCGCCCCTGCGAGGCCGCGGACTGCCATCACTGCGCCCGGCGGGAGCAGCGTGAGGAGGCTGTCCGCACCGTGGCGGGGGTGAGCGCCGCGGCCACGGCCCGGGAGGGGCCGCTGGGGGTGGGCCTGCCAGACCTGGCGCAGTGTCAGGCAGCTGATCCTGACGTGGGCCCGGTGCTCCGCTGGAGGGCAGCAGGAGTGCGGCCTACACGAGAGGAGCTCGCCCCGCACCCGAAGTCCGTCAAGGCCCTCTGCGCCCTGTGGGAGGCCTTGGAGGTAAAGGACGGGGTGCTGCGCCGGGGGTGGCGGGTACCCTCCAGTGGCGAGGTACGGTGGCAGCTGGTGGTGCCTCGGTCGCTCCGCGGGGCGGTGCTCCGAGCGGTGCACGGCCAACCGGGTGTGGGGCACTTCGGCGGTAAAAAAACCCTGCAGCGTCTCCGAGGCCATTTTTATTGGGGTCTTTGCCACCGGGACGTGGAGCGGTACTGCCGAACGTGTGCGGTGTGCGTGGCGCAGAAGGGTCCCCCCGAGCGCTCTCGGGCCCCCCTCCAACAACACCAGGTGGGGGCTCCTATGGAGCGGGTGGGAGTGGACGTTTTGGGCCCGTTTCCGCGCACCGAGGCCGGGAACCGCTACGTCTTGGTGGCTATGGATTACTTTACGAAGTGGCCGGAGGCCTACGCCCTCCCGGACCAGAGTGCCCCCACGGTGGCCGATGCACTGCTGGAGGGGATGTTTGCCAGGCTGGGGGTGCCGGAGGAGTTACACAGTGACCAGGGGCGTAACTTCGAGTCCCAGGTCTTCGCCAGAGTGTGCCAGCGCCTGGGGATTACTAAGACGCGGACCACCCCGCTGCATCCCCAGAGCGACGGGTTGGTAGAGCGGTTTAATCGGACGCTCGCCACCCAGCTGGCCACCCTGGTGTCCCGGCCCCAACGGGACTGGGACCGCCACCTCCCCCTTGCGCTCTGGGCGTATCGGACCGCGGTCCAGGAATCCACCGGGTGCACCCCGGCCTCGCTCATGCTGGGCCGGGAAATGCGAACACCGGTGGACCTGGTCTTCGGCCCGCCGCCCGGAGACGGGTCGGCACCGCCGGCTGGACCGGACTACAAGTGGGACCTGCGGCAGCGGATGCAGCGGGTGCACAGCTTTGCACGGACCCACCTGACACAGGCGGGGGTCCGGCAGAAGCGGTACTACGACCTGCGCTGCAGGGGGCCTGCCTTCCAGCCCGGGGACTCGGTTTGGGTGTACAACCCGCGGCGCCGCAAAGGCCTCAGTCCTAAGCTGGCGCCGTCGTGGGAGGGGCCCGCTGAGGTACTCGGGGTGGTGGGCGAGGTCTGCTACCGTGTCCGGTTGCGAACACGGGGGAGAGTGGTGGTCCTGCACCGAGACCGCCTGGCCCCCTACCGGGCCCGGGAGGAGGAGCCGTGTGGGGAGGCTCCAGAGGAGCAGCCGGGGCCGGAGCCGGCCGATAGTGGGGCGTCCGTGGATCGCCAGCTGTCACCGCGGCGCAGCGGCCGCTCACGCAGGGTTCCGCAGCAGTTGGCCGAATACGAGTACAGCCTGAGGGGGGTGTTCGACGTCGGCGAGACGCCAGACGCTTCAGGTGGGGGCAGTGTAACGCCCTCGCCTGGTGGTGAGGAGGAAGCGCCCCTAGGCGCTCGTAGTACCGCTGGGCATGCTGGGAGTGGTAGCCGGGAAGAGTCTGAGGGTCAGCACGATGACCAGCGGCTGACCCTGCCTGTGTAAATAATGTCCTAGTAATTCTAGTGCCCTGTGTAGTCCTGTAAAAGTAGAGTGTGTTGTTAGGTAATTACCACCCTAAATGTGTGTATGTGTTCGTCAGTCTCCTCATGTGTGTGTAGATCCTGTGTTTGGTTTTGGTGTGGTTGTAAAATAAAGCCAGTGCTTGGTTAATCGCGTCTCCACTGTTCTTTAGTTCTGAGAAAGAACCTGCAATACGCTACAATATATAAAAAAAACAAGAATCTTCTTCATATTCTCCCCTTTATACAAAATAAATACAGAAAATAAAATATTTCAGCAGTAGGATCCCAGTCATTCTGAAGGCTGAGGAACTGGGTGGTTACCCATATGGTCCAATAGAAGTTACAGAGCAGGTATGAAGAGCAGTAAGTACAGGTGTACATGTGCACACACACACACACACTCACTTATGAATGCAGACTCCACCAAGACTGTCTACACAGTGTGTCTCAATGTGTAAAGGCCTCGCTGGGATGAGGCCCGTGCAAGACTGAAGAAAATCTACCATTACAAGTTTACATTTGCTCATGGGACAGATGTAAACATTTCTGTACAAGGCGTCTCAACGAGCTGCTTACAGTGGTTCGGATCAGTATGTGCTGTAGACACTTATTCCAACTGCAGGTTTACTGGACCTACACACACCTGATCCAGTACCGTTGTTTCCTGGCGCCACTGAATGCTAAACATCACTTAACTGATGAAGAAAGATCAATTCCAGCAGCAAGGAGAGCTGGCAGGTGACTGTAAACCCTCTTCTCCTGGTGATGCAAAACTTTCTCCTTATCCTTGTGCCATACAAGTCCATGTGTTCTTCTTGTCCTGTTCTCTGTTGGCAAACTGCGCTAACCTACAAATCCCATAATGCCCGAGAATCCAAACTGATGCCTTGTCTTAACACACCACAGCACTTCAATCCCACATCCGCTTAACACGCAACCAGCCCCACACCACCTCCTTGTCTCAGGCTGTGAGCTCTCATGGTCTGCCTACAGCTCATGCTCACCTGCAGCCGTTCAAGACCGTTCTTCCTTGAAAAGAAAAATAAGAAAGTTAAAATAGTTCTAGCACAATGATGGCCCAGTTGACTTCATCAGATCCACAGTCTTTCATGATACTAGATGGGTTATCATAAGTCAATCCCCAGTCTGCTCAGATTTTGGAAGGTAAATCAGAGATCAGGGTGTGCCATCAATAGGCCAATGGAGTATGTTGTGCAATGGGCAATCACCCTCCTACAGGAAGAGGCATTTCTTGGGAGGAGAAATTAACCCAAACTCACGCCCTCCTCCTTCACAACAAGAGCCACTCCAGAGCAACTGCCCTATCGCATGCCAAGCTCTAAATGGTGGTTTGTTTAAAGACGGACACCTCCCTCCAGGCCTAAATGAGGATGACTCTATAGTCAGGCTGGAGTGGGGTTTGATATACTGCTGCACACTTGGTTTTCTCCAGCCCCAGTGTTTGATCGCTGGGTTCTGCTGAGAGTGGATTGTGATGAGCAGTGCACTACAGAAGTGCAACTCAAATGCTCCAGGGTGAGCAAAAAAAACAAAACAGTTAAAAATCACCATCAAAAGTCAGTATTTGGAAACAGAATCCCAGATGGAATGAAAGTCGGAAAGCGCCTTGTAACACTGAAGAATGGACTTGGTCGCTCCTCTTCTACAAAGTACTTGGTGGGGAAAAAAAGCAATTCTTGCATCCTCCTACTTTTTGGAAAAAAAAAACAGGGACATCTACATTTCATCGGCGTGGGCGGGCTTCGCAGAGTCCGCATTCGCTGGCCCCTGTCCCTTCCCTGCTGCCAGACTCATCGCCAGCTCGTTAGTCCTTCCCTCTTCCTTTAACGACCCATTCCTGGGTTGGCTCTGCTCCTGAACAGCTCCCTCTGGGGTGGCAGCCTCCGGGCCTGCGATTGGCTGCTGAAAGAGTACCGGGGGCGGGCCGGGGTCGTCTGATTGGCCGACGACCGCCGAAGAGGGCGGGAGGTCATGTCCAGCTTCGATATCATGGCCAACGTCCAGTTCGTGGGAGGCAGCTGAATCGGTGAGGATGTTTCTGGAAATAACTGCAATGACAGGCACTGGGTTAGCGTGGGGCATGGGATAGTTCTTAGACTATCTGCATCAGGATTATGTTATCATGTATATAACTATGAGGCAGATCGCATATCACTTAGACCATAACTGTAGTCCTGGAGGGCTTGTGTCTGCAATTTTTCCAGTCCTTTTAAACAACACCTGAAAAACCTGGACAAGCTGTTAAGCTGGTCTAATTAAACCTAGAATTTAACATCCTGTTGTACAGACACCTGGAGTACACACCTCTTATCGGAGACTTTGGATAAACACACCCCGTGTAAACTTATCTGAGTTGTACAAAGTTGTTTTTCCACTGCAATGGGCTGTAAATCCCTCTTGCATACCTGAATGTTGACTGGACTTTGTCCTTTCACTTTCCAGTCACATGGTCTGTGAACCACTGCAAAGTCTTTGACAATGCAACTTCAAGAGCGTGGAATTCAAGAAGCAGATGGACACAGACTCTCTGATGGGATGGTTTTGGGGTGGGAAGGTCAAATTCGTGAAGGGAAAAGATGCCTTCAGCACCAGCTTCCCATTTTCACTCTCTCTTTACGGGTGATCAGTCTGGGTCACGTGAAGCCCGGATGGGGACGGATGGGGGGTGGTACAAGCTCTGTGCGCCCCCGAGCTCACCACCCCAGGTCTGGTGGCATTAAACCGAGTGAGAGCAGGCGCCCTCCCTCCAGATTCAGCATGAGCTCACTCGGTCGCCAGCAAATGGGCTCCACTGATTGGCTGAGGCCTTGTGTTCAAACCCGACTCCAGCAGCACCAGGCAGCACCGCCCCTCCTGCAGCTTGTCCAACTGGCCTGGCCCAGCCTGGAGCGGAGAGCTCATTATGGAGCAGGATGGCTCCAGGCTGCTGCTGTCCCCTCTCAGCATTTACCTTCAACGGCTCTACCTGCTGTAAGGCTTGCACAGGAACGGGAAATAAAGACTGCTCCTGCCGTCCTACACTTCTGCGCTCTCGAGTCTTCCTGTTAGATTCCAGCTATTGTTTCCTTCATACAAAGACGAAACATAAGCCGATTCGATTACCTAAATAACTGTATATGCCACTGCATCAAGACATTGAATAGTGAATACTAGGAGCTTTCTCGGAACCTGGGAAATTGTCAGAATAACCTGTTCCTGGCTTAAGTGTTGTACAGTTACAGTTGGCAGAAGACACACATATAGAGTGGCTCTTTGCCAATAGCAGGGATCTCCAGTTACAGGCCTTAGGATGCCCACAATGGTTGGCTTTCATTCCAGCCGAGGCCTCACTTACTGCGCCAAGGCCCTTGACGGAACTAATAAGCACCTCAACTTGAGTCTTTTCAAGTTTCTTCCTCAATTGGAAAGCTGGAGGCTTCAAGATAATAAAAATGTAGAAGTTCAAAAGGAACCCCCATCATGCTGGAGCACTGAAGGCAAAAGGGATCAAGAGAATTTGATCAGCTAAGGACTTTGATTATGTGATATTTGATATTTCAATTATACTACTGAAGTATTACTGTACTGACCTGAAGTCTTGCGCTATTGTCTACAGCAGAAGAAGCCTACAAGTGCTACCTCCGGTATTTACCAAGATATAAGCTACACATTTTCCCCCCAGATTTCAGGGTGGCACAACTGGCCTGCGACGTATTTCAAAACGCAAGTTAGAAAGAAGATCCAGATGTCGATCGGGGGGTTGGCATGTGTCCCACTGGGGCGCTGAACAGTGCTGACCTGTCTGCGCTGACTGTAACAGCCCGCCATTTTGCTTGGCTCTGACATGCTGTTGCGATCGAGTGATGAAAACAGTTTTAGTTCGCCCAAATGATCAAGAGGTCATAGTACACTTTTGCGATGAGGAAGGTGATCCTGTGTGCCGGACTGCACGGCCACAAGGCAGTCCGGGGTGGACGAGCGAGGTACAAAGGGAGGAAAAGCTCTCATTTGGAAAGGGAAGCAAGAAGGGTTTTAGAGAAGAGAGCATGGTCTTCATCTTGGTATTATTTACATTTTGTGTTTTAAAGTCCTCTCCATTTTCCTTTAGTTTTTAAAATTTATTTAAAACCAAAACACTGTTTTTCATTTCCACAATTCAGAAAGCTAATTTGTGCTTTGTGAAGTTTTTTTCAATTCCCACAGACCACATTTCTGGTTGTGGCTTCTGGGACAGCGTATATTGGGGGTAAATATGGTATATCACTTGGAAGTACTTACGATGTATTAAAACTGAATGATTATTGCACTGCAGAAATGACCTCCACGGCTTTCACAACGAGCAAACCAATAGCTCAAAATGACAGTGTTCACCCATCTATTCATCCATTTGCTGACCCATTCGTCCAATTCTGGGTTAGGAGGGAGCTGGAGCCTATCCCAGCAAGCAACGGGTGCAAGGCAGGGTACACCCTGGTCAGGACACCAGTCCACTGACAGGCAGACCGACACAGACAAACACTCACACCAGGGCTAACCTTAGAGAAGCCAACTAACCGGCCAGCATGTTTTTGGACTATGGGAGGAAACCCACACTAACTCCCCTAAATACGATTATCATTTCAGTTTGCTCACATCTGAGCTGTGTGCAGCTACTAACGTTTATCATTTCAGGTTTATTCCAGGCTGAAAAGAGAAGAAAAGACACACAATGTTTCAGCTGTGGAGCCCCCTTCGGGTGTGTCAAGGCACGTCAATCCCATCATTCTTTGCAAAGCATCTTCCACATTTCAAGACTAACTGACAGATTGCCCACAGGCCCAGAGTACCAGGAAGTATAAACCTGAGCACTTCCTACAGGTGTAGGCAAATGTCACAGTTACCATATGCAGCTTTGGGGGAGGGGGAGAGATTATAATGGGATCCATTATAAATCCAACCTCCCCCCCCCCCTTCTCTGTGGCAGGGCTGAAGGCTGGGGTATCGTGGGAAAGAGCGGGCAGCCGGCGGGCGGTGACTCACCCCCTCTGGGAGCGTAGGGCTCCTCCGCGGCCGCGGGACCCCAGCGGAAGGGGCTGTAGCTGGGGAAGAGGATCAGAGCCAGGGAGAAGATGATGATCTGTAAACGAAGCCGGGGATCAGCGGGGGGTTCTTGGCCGTTACGATTTGGCTGTGAATCTCAAAAGCAGGGACAGATAGTGCAGTCGTCCAATTTTGAAACACAGTACAGCCTCGATTATCCAACATAGCCGATTAACATGCTCTATACGGTATGCGTGCGCATGCATAATATTTTGCCCAATCCCATCCTGCTTTGTCCCACAGTGCATCACGTACCGCCATTGACGTAGCTTCGCTTGCCCGTTTGCGCTCGCGATTTATTCCTGTAGTGTACCTACAGTGATGGCGGTCTTTTTATTTTTCCTATTGTGTCTTCCCTTAACAAGTCTGCGCTGGGACTCGACAGATCGGAAAGATTCCCTCACAGCGGAGTGGTCCAGGCTCAAGAAGCGGCACTAACTCACAACGAGAGGAGGCAGCCGGTCCCGATGTCATATTACTGAGACGGAGCACATCTGGGAAACAGATCCCAATTTTGTAAAATAATAACTATTACTAGTTATATACTCTATTCGATGAATACACCAGATTTCCTACTTATACTTCCATTAATCTATGATTTGTCTACTCGGTCTCCGCATTATCCGACGTTTTCTTGATTATCTGACATATTAGGGGTCCCGTTTAGGTTGGATAATCGGGACTCTGCTGTACATCTGCAAAGTCTTTCCGAAGAAAAACAGGTTACAAAAAGGCAAAGACGAACACATTACGGATAAGGCTTCAATTCAAAGGACTTACTGCAACCCCCACTAACGAAACTAAAGGGTTGATATAAATACCATAAAAATAAAAGAAGACTAAATAGCTTTATTTACTGCACTAAGCAGAAATGAAGAGACTCACACAAACAGACAAGTCAGACACAATTAAGGCCCCTGAATGAGGCAGCTACACAGACAGAGTTTTTAATTCTGTAAGAATCTGCACCATCAGTTCTCAAGGAGCGGCGATCGTGAGTAGACGGGCTAGACAGACAGGGGGACAAGCGGGGAGGTCTCACCATGATGCAGGTGCTGGTCTGAGCTGCCTTGGTGGCCGTCTGTTTGATCAGAGACTGCAGCCTCCTTAACTGGGCTAACAGTGACCTGCCAACACAGGACAGGCGTGTCAAGAGCCCGCGGCACACGGGCGCGACCTCGCAAGGCGCCGCCCGCGGATTTCTCCCGCAGGCGCCTCCACGGCGGGGTGTCCCGGACTCGAAACGGCCCGACAAAATGACACCCTGGAGCAGACACACCCCTACTGCACCTGTGACACCAGACCCCATTAAAAAAAAAGAAATGACGCACAGGCCTCCCACTCTCTCCCACTCCCTTCACTCACTCTCGGCCTCACTCGCATTAAAAACCTTACCGACCGGAAAAGAATGACATCGCTCACGTACGCACAGCCCGTGACATTTAAAAAATATATACTTTTTTGTTTCCTGGACACAGATGAAGGACAGCACAGTGGTGAGCATCGCTGCTCTAGGAATGAACTCATTCCTGGAAGCGCCAGTGATCCACAACACCCTCGCCATGCACACTTCATCCACATTAAAATCTCTCTTTTGGCATAATGACCACCCTGATCCATCTCTCCTAACCACAGCTCCTCTCCTGCTGCTCAGCATTTCCCGTTCCAAAGCCCTGCAGAGCCTGAACAAATAAGCTCTGCCTGCCTGGTTCCTCGGAGTCGGGACCACCTGTGTTACCGCCAGCTCTGCACTGCGGTGAGCTCCCTCCCAGATGTGTCACCTACATGTTGTGCTTCTCCAGCTGTTCCACCGTCCTCTGCAGCTCCTGGTTCTGCGCGGAGCAGGCTGCCACCCTAAGGACCCAGCACATACAACGACGGTTAAAGACGCCCACATACACACAAGCCAGGACAACACTGCAAATTCCAACAGCGAAGTCTACCTAGAAACAACCTGCCCTGGACCATACTGAGTAGCAACATGGGACTATCAATGACCATAAACAACCAAGAGCTAGGTTTAACAGTGATTTTAGCTTTGGCATTCCAAGTCTGATTGTACAGATTATAGTTTGATATCAGCAATCTGCTTTCCAAATATTGAATCACCTGTGCTGGGTGTCTCCCTGGCCTGGTACTGACACTTGGTGAACATCCAAGACCAGACCAAACTGTTACCGCCTGGCTGACCTTTCACCATTTAACCCCCCCCCCCCCCCCCCCTGACCTTTGACCATTAAAACCCCACCCCCTGACCCGGAAGTGCTCCAACAGCGGCCGGCTCACCTGCTCTCCAGCCCGTCGATATATTCCTTCTTCCGCCGGCGACTGTCCTGCGCCGACTGCTTATTGCGGATCTTTCGGCGAACTTTCTTCAGGATCCGCTCCTCTGCCTGCGGCGGGAGAGAGGAGCCACGCGGGTTAGCGCCACAAAATGGTGGCAAAGAGCCACCCCACCCAGCAGAGACCCAGGGACAGAGCAGCAATTCGCCAAGGCGAGGTCGCCATGGAGAGCCCAGGTTACCTTGGTGAGGGGCAGGTTGTTGGGCAGAGAGATTCCTTCCTGGGTCAGGAGCTTCTGCTCCTCTTCCGTCAGGCACAGTTCCGGATACAGCTGTGTGGAGGGGAGGATATTCCCATTATTAGCGGTGTTCCCAGCTGCAATAGCAGATGAGTGACAAAGCCTGCAACTGCAGCCTGCAAAACGTACAGACACAATCCTCCAAACTTGGTCTTGCTGATACACTGTATATTTTTCCACTGTAGCATTGCTTCCCTTAAATTTGAAGTTTTGCTCATTAATTTGTATTTTTGTTCTTATATGCCCAACTAATTTGGAATCGCCAATTGTATCTTTATGCATTGGATCATGCCAAACAGTTCCTGAGCCCTCCTCCCACCCCCAGGCAGACCCGGGCAGTGCGGACGGGCTCCTCTGACCCGTCAGAGCCCGCTGAACCGAGCGGAGCAGTGCCTTCCAGGCGAGCCGAGTGACCACACTTCACATGAACACAAAGGTGACCCCTGCACCTGTCCACACCCCCCCCCTCCCCCTCCCTGCACTCACCGGGAAATTATCCGCAATGTGGGAATCTCCGGGGCCAGCGGGCGAGGGGAGGGAGGTGCCGGGTTTGCCCGCTGGAATCATAGGCAGCTCGTTGACGATGCAGGATTCGGGGATCAGCATCTGGGAATTCCAGGCATCTGCAGGAAAGTGAGGTGAAGGGAGTGAATTTCCACCAGGACAAGATGTAATTAGGACTGATACAACTTGCGTAGGAGGCACTTATTAGAATTATCAATTATTATTTTATTAGAGGATAAGAAAAGTCACAAATGAGGGGCAGCCATTTGGCAGGTCGGTGCTAATGGATCCATGAAGCTCATCCAGCAGTCGCCACACACTCCCACCACCCTTTGTGTAAAGAAGTCCCGCCTGTGAACTTTTAAATGCACTTCCACAAATACTTGGTCTCTGTTGCAAATTACAGGGAGTTGGAAAAAAGTCTGCTGTATCCTTTGTCAAAGGAGACACTGCCATGAGCCGACAGAACAAAAATGACATCCTTCTTTGTACCCAGAGCCTGTGACAGTTTTAAAAAATGTTTTTGTTTCTAGGACACACATGGAAGGACAGCATAGTGGTCAGCATTGCTGCCTCACAGAAGAAGTTCACGGTGGCGCTTCTTTACACAAAGGCTGGTGGGAGTGTGAAGCGACTGCTGGACGAGTTTCATGGATCAATTAGTGCCGAACTGCCAAATGGCCGCCTCTCATTTGTGGACGGATGAGAGGACATGTGGACATTTGTGGACAAATTGTGGACATTTGTGGACGGTGCTGTCTGTGTGGAGTTTGCATGTTCTCCCCAGGTTTGTGTGGGTTTCCTCCAGGTGCTCTGGTCTCCTCCCACAATTCACAGACATGCTGGTGGATTAATTCTGGCCCTGGTGCGAGTGTGTTTGTGTCTGTCCGCCCTGCCATGGACTGTCTAGGGGGTACCCCGCTTTGCGCCCGCTGCTGGCAGAGATCCACCCCTCCCGTGACTCCGTAGTGGAGAAAGTGGGTGGAGACGGGCGGACGGATGGTTGGGTACCCAAGCGCGCTCACCCAGCTCGATGGAGATGACGTCCACGCTGCGCTGCGTGGGCTCCGTCCTGACGCCGTCCAGGCCGCTGATGTCGTACACCACCTGGTACACGGCGGGCGGGGCGCAGGGGGGCCCCCCGGGGGCCGGCTCGCCGCCGGGGGGGCTGTCCGAGCGGGGGTCCTCGGAGATGCCGCTGTCGCTCTCGGAGGGAGACTCGAGGGGCGCCCCGGAGGAGGGGTACACCTCATTGGGGTTGATCATGGCGTGAAGGATGTCCTCCGACTCGCTGTCGTTCAGCCCCTGCAGGCCGAGATTTTAAGCCGTGACCTCAGCTCCGCTAACGCCTGGAGAGACTCACGCAATCCCATTCGATTTTCAGGCCCCGAGAGTTACATTTTTTTTAATTTAATTGAGCTACTGCTTTTATCCACAGCGGCTTGCACACAACTCAGCATTTTACTGAAGCAGTCTTGAGTATGACGTACGTCAAGGGTACAAAATCAGCAACTCGCCTGGGATTTGAACCCACAATCTCCCAGTTACGAGTACAGAGCCCTGATCAAAGGTTAATGCCGGTTGGAGAGGCAGCATCTCTCGCTGACGCACCTGGAAGCAAACCCCGGACAGTCTGCTCATGACGAAGCTGGAGCTGCAGACCTCTAGACTATAGAGGTTGACCCTCTCTCCAAGAGGGAGAGATGGACAGCTCGCCATTACAGACCGGCATGACTCCTATCACCTACGCCTGCTGGCTGTTGTAAGCAGTGCTGTGGAAAGTTACTTTTAGAATTTAAGCCTTTACCACTGGAAGCACGTGCATAAAGGAAATACTTTTCCAATTTAACAAGACTGTGGGTGAAAGAAAAACTCAAAGGTCATCAGTTACAGTGATCTATATAGTATGCAACTACATGATATAATATTTCCACCCAATAGCAGTTTTCCCCCAAGAAATTTAAAGGAGGAGTTCCTTCCTTGAGGAGTAACTTGTAACTGTAATGGATTACTTTTTGGAAGTCAATTTCCCAACACTGGCTGTACATAAGCAAACAAGAGAGACTAAAACATCTTTAAGTCTGAATAAGCAAACCAACCTGATGCAGCTCTAGGACTAAGACAGCAGAATCTTTAGGAATTAAGCGGTTTAACATGGGAAAAAAAACACCTCATTAACTGATTATCACTGAAAGCAGAGACGCCTCCTGTCCCTTTAACAGTCACACTGCTGTGTCAAGACAAAGGGGTGTCTCAGTATGTTCTGCGCACATCACAGATCTAAAATGGCGAAAGCGTGCCAGATCTTTCAGAGCACTTACACAGTGGGGATCCAGCGCCCACTCTTCCAGCGTTTTCTCCGCGCCCCCACAGAGGGCATCGGGGTAGGAGAAGGGCCCCTCCGCCCCCAGACTGCTCTCGGCCATCACCTCCTCCTCCTCCTCCCCCTGCTGGCCGAAAAACACCCGCCCGCTCTCCGCATCCATCTCCTGAACGGCAGAACACAAGAGAGCCGGAGATTTGCATTAACGAGGGAAACGCACCTGCGGCCCTGAAGCCCTGCCCACAGGCACACGCAGACGGGAGAGCTGAGAGCAGGCGCCGGCTTCTTCATCCGACATTTCTAACCCGGTGCCAGAGGGCAGCATGGTGGCGCAGTGGTCAACACTGCTGTCTCACAGCGCTGGGGCACTGGGATGCTCTCTGTGTGGAGAATCCTGACACTTCTATAGCACTTTTCTGGACGCTCCACTCAAAGTGCTTTACAGGTCATGGGGATCCCCTCCAGCACCACCAGTGTGCAGCCCCACCTGGATGATGCTCCAGTCCGCTCCCCACACACCAGCTCTCAGTGGGGAGGAGAGCAGAGTGATGAAGCCGGTTCAGAGAGGGGGGTTATTAGGAGGCCATGACTGGTAAAGGCCAGGGGGGAATTTGGCCAGGACACTGGGGTAACACCCCTACTCTTTTCGAGAAACACCCTGGAATTTTTATATAGTATTTATACAGAGTCAGTATCTCTGTGTTACGTCTCATCCTAAGGACGGGGCTTTTTTACAGTACACTGTCCCCATCACTGTACTGGGACATTAGGACCCACACACACCGCAGGGTGAGCGCCCCCTGCTGACCCCACTAACACCTCTTCATTTTCTCCCTGTGTTTGTGTGAGTTTCCTCCAAGAGCTCTGATTTCTCCCCACTGTCCAAAGACATGCTGGTAGGTGAACTGTCTTCTGGGAAAACTGGCCCTGGTGCGCGTGTGTCTGTGTGTGTCTGCCCTGTGATGGACTGGCGTCCCGTCCAGGGTGTACCCTGCCTTGTGCCTGTTGCTTGCTGGGATAGGCTCTGGCTCCCCCACGATGTGAGAAAGAGGCACCTGCGCCTCTCTGCGCAGGACAGAAGAGGCACGCTGCCCGGCGAGGAGGCTCGGGTGCCGTGTTTGCCCAGGGCGGCTGTGCGGAGCCTCAGGAAGAGCTGCTGCTCGGGCTCTGTTTGCACACTTCTGGAGCCAACATCCCCCCGCCCCCCACCACACACGTGACAAGGATGTCTGCATCCTGGTGGGAAAAAAACTATCCTGGAGTCAAGGAATTCAAATTCCACCCTTTAGTCCTTCTTAGGTGACTCATCTTGCTGCAATGAATCATTGACTTCAGCCTGGTTTACTTCTGTGTACATGCAGACTTCATATATAACCCACGCTAAAGATCAGAAGAAAACCAAGCACAATGTCAAGAGACCATTTAGCTCTCCTTGTTTGTGTGAAAGCTAGAAGCTAATTAGTCAGAGGATCTCAAATAGACATTTTTTATTAGAGGCCAGGGTGGCCTTCAACCACATGACCGGGCTGCTTGTGCCATACCCCCACAACTCTTTGTGTAACAACCTTCCGCCTGCTCCTAGTTGTATGTTCACTTGCCCTTGTGAACTCTGAAGGTGCACCTTTTTACATTTTAATTCACCATTTGTTAGCTTTTGTTCCAAAACCAGGCTCTCCGTGGGTCATTCTGAGCATTTCACCTGCTAACACCCCGACTTTAACGATTAAAAATAAACGGACACAAGACACACAAGCTATAACTTTTCAAAGGCACCTCTGACGCTTGTTCTTCGGATTCCTCAGAAGGAGATGGAGGTCTCAGGGAGCCTGAATTCACAAGCCTGGGTCGGACATTCTCCCTCACCTGCACGACTCCGGGAGGTTAAGCTAACGAAGAGAAAACTTGCTTTTCGTGTTGGGTTAGCAGTTTGTCACCTGTCCTTCTCTTCTTTAAACCACGAGGCCCTGCTGCAGTGCTTCATGAGTTATCAATCAAATGCGATCTGCAATCGCCCCCCCCATCTGTTAAAACGCACAGCACATGGCAGACACATCAAAATCAAGACGTGGTCAAGCACATCCAGAAAACATGACCGTTTTTTCTTTTAAAGAAAAGCCCAGCACCAGCAGCTGGATGCTCTTCTCTGCTGCCCGGCCCTTGTAATGCCTCCATTCAGCTCCCCTGCAAGAACTACGGACTTTGTCCCCAACTATAAGAACAAATTCTCAGCTCAGACCTTTGCCCTGTCTATTCCAGTCCTCCCAGCTGTAAGAAACGGGTACAAGCTTTTCTAGAGTAACAGCCTAAAGTGGAAAATGACATCCCAGCCAGTGGGATCCTTGTACCTTGACTGACACCACAACAAAATTGATAGATGGGCTCCAGCCGGGACTTTCTTAGGCCTTATAATTAACTTAAAGACACAAATGTGGATCAAACCCTTAAAGGAAGAAGTTCTGTGCCCAAATGCAAAAACATCTCTGCCTGCCTTTCCCATAGTGATCCTTGTTCCTGTCCTAGTTAAGTCGAATGAGATCCTGTTCCAAGTTTTGTAAAGGGAAGTATATTGCGTGCACTACTGGACAGACAACATCACTGTTCCCCCTCTGTGTCTTTTCCTTCTAGAAATGACAGGTCAGTCTCATTTGTTTTATTGCTGGTTGGTTTTTTGTGCCCAGGATGCAATCAAAAACATTTCTTGCTCCATGCACCCGCAACTCTCTGTGTGAAGACACACCTCCTGTTCGGTGCCCCTGAGCGAGAAAAGCACCCCTCAATCCTATTAACTATCCCCCCTCTGACACCAGCCGGTAAAACAACAGAGAGCAACGTTTCACAAACAGGAACAGGCAAAACACATCCTTTAACAACCACACATTACAAGTAGGCAGCCCTTAACTAGCTGAGAGGCGAGAAAGACTAGCTCTTAAAGTTAAAATACAGATCAGGTGTGAGTACTGTCTCTACCTTTCTAACTCTGTCTCATGTAGTGGTTTACTCAGGTCTAGCTACTGCGAAGAATAAGGACAATTTGTTCAAGGTGAGCAATACCGTTAAATATCCACTGATGTCCATGATCTTCAAAACTTGAGAGTGGTGTCCCTCAGGTATGTCTGTCGCTCAGCACAGCGTCCACAACTTAGCATACTCGACAGGATAACAAGGGTGCCGCTATCACAAGCACTTCGAAAAAAGCAACCTGCGCACTTTGTGAAGAGCTAGTTAAACTGCCTTGCTCAGCAATGCACGGCGCGACCACGGATTTCGACACGAGAGCCTCACCTACCTTAGGGTTTTGTCTAACTGTGGGCGGAGAGTTACAGTAGCTGCCCAGCCGGATAAACAAGAACTACATTGTTATCCGAGCAGTAATAACCAAATCCTCG
Organism: Lepisosteus oculatus; assembly: GCF_040954835.1. Taxonomy (NCBI): domain Eukaryota; kingdom Metazoa; phylum Chordata; class Actinopteri; order Semionotiformes; family Lepisosteidae; genus Lepisosteus; species Lepisosteus oculatus. The sequence goes on along the minus strand of NC_090722.1, from coordinate 3,623,675 downwards.
GTTCTCCCTGCTTTCTGCTTGATCCTGTGCCTTCTTTAAACGGCAGGTAATTCACACCCTGGACTCTGATCTAAATACCGCCTGCCGCAGCCGCAATGCACGTAGGATGCATTTTTAAAACTTGTTTTGCAGCAGACAAGAGTATACCTCACTCGCACATTCGCTTCATTACCAGCTGAACTCCTTTTTTCCAGCTTGGCACCTCTTCTGTCAATCAAACGACGTGAGGCGGGGACAAAAGGATGGGTTGACGCCCACCCTACTTCCGATTGGTCGGAGTTAATCACATGATCTAGGACAAGGACGACATGATGTGTCCGATTGGGTGGAAGGGTGGATTCGCTTGACTGCGATTGGCTTCCAGTGTGTTAGAGAGTGCAGGTCAGGGGACAGTTAAGCGAACCGGAAGTGTTTATGAAATGCGTGCAAATCGGTTCGAGTTTGTTTTTTTACCTCCTGGAGGGTTTGTTTTACGGCAAAGTCCAACACAACCAGACAACAAAAAACGGACAGACATCACCAGGAAAGAACACAGTACATGAATGTTTCGGGAGATAAGAGGGTTATGTCACATTGAGAGTGATATTGCAGAGAGGATGAAAGATTTTCTTAGTCTGAAAAACAAATTCCTGAGTCTGTTAGTGGTACACCTGGGGACACAGAGGCGTCTCGGAGATGGGTGTAGTGTAAATTCACAGTGTAGGTGTCAGGGGCTTCTCACACACTCTGGATACTCTTAGCTTTCTTTACAGGAGAGAGCATTTGGGTTATCCAAGTTACTTTTCCATACGGCAATAGCCAATCCCTGCTCGCCGACAGTCCCTGCTTCACCACGGCTCTCCTCCCCAAACTTTTTAAATACGGCTCGGTCAGGCGGTGCTCAGTATTGTTACAACATATGTCAACACGAACACAAGGAATCATTTGGGTTTGAAACGGTGTTCATCGCTCTGTTTTTCACAGTGAAAGCGTTACGGACTCCTGCTCTGCTTTTCTCTGGGTCATAATTCCCATTTAACTTCTAAAAGAGAATGTTTTGCAAGTAGATCCAGAACAACTTGGATTCTATACAGTGCCTTGCAAAAGTATTCACCCCCCACCACCCCTTGGACTTTTCAACACTTTATTGTGTTGCAGTGAGCTATGATGTATTTAACTGGGAATGTTTGCCACTCATCGACCCACAGTCCTCTATAATGTCCAAGTGAAACAACATCCAGAACTTTGACTGAATGTTCGGCAGCTGGTGCTGTTCTGCAGGCAGGGAGGACCGAGCCTCTTGCTCAGGTCTGTACACCCATGTAGGACTTCACCCTGTTGCAGTGAAGCTGTGAGTGGAAGCACGGGGGAGTCAGCGAAGGCTCATCTCAAGGAAAAGCACCTGCTGCCTTGAGCCCCTCCACCAGAGACCGCGACCCAGACACGGGAGAGCAATGATGAGGCAACACGATCAAGGACAAGGCATGAGCACCACACTCAAACTCGCTCTTTATTTCATAATTCAGACGGAAAAGACCTCGGCGGTCACCGCCATCTGAATGGGATGGTTGATTCTTTAAAGGTAGACGCCGGCGTGTTTTCGGCCGGCGAGAGCCGTAGAATCAGGCGGGGGGGGACGGGGATCCCGGCGGGTGTCCGGTCTCAGTGCGACCCTGGACCCGCTGCACCTGTGACGGAGCGCAGCACCAGCCCCGCCGAGGCCGGAGACAGTGGACACCGCCGCCGAGGCGCATAAAGGCGCCGACCTCCGGGGCGGAGGACGTGCTTCGGAGCGGATGGTCGCCAGCGCCGTGTCCGACAGCACTGAGACGGCCAGGTGCGGAGAGGCGCAGCGCGCTCTTTCCAGAGCTGCCGCCGGCCTCTTCCCCCGAACCGGCGCGGCACCCTGCTGCCGAGGGGAAGAGTCCAGTGGGAACAGACAAGGGCGGCGGGGACGGTGCCCGCTCGATAATGAGGCCGCGGAGTCGGTGCAGACAGTCCAAGAGAAGAATGAGCTGAACTAGAAATCGGCTCAGACAGCTCAAGACGCCTGTTGCTTCGGCGGTGAAGCGACGGATCCTTTGCTGAATCGAGGCTCTCTGAACGGGCTCATCTCGCCAGGATGTCCGCAGAGAGGAGTCTCGCAAGTCCTGTGGAAGTTGTGCCATTGTGCTGTAGAGGTAACTCTCTGACAGAGGCGCTGTGAGTGCGAGTTATAAACGCTTTAAGATCCGCCCACAACGGTACATTTCCCGGGAAAGTCTATGGCCTGGCTCGAAGTTGCATCCGGTCCCGTGATTGTCGTCGAGGCAGGCCAGTGTGGATGTAAACCAGTGTGGATAACATGAGCCCGCGCCTCGATGACTCACAGCTTCACAGCAACAGGAAGAAGACCTACATTTGTGTGCAGACCTGTCCCCCAGGGTCTTCGGGTGGCTGAAGACTGGGGACCGAGGCTGTGTGATAGCGGGGACGACAGGATTCGCGTTAAACTTGTAATCTCAGCCACATATACCGTGTGTTTTAGACCATTGAAAGTTAATTTCCCGGGAACTTTGTGCGCCCCGGGTACAGCTTTATTTCGGCTCAGGCGCAGACCTGTCCCCCAGGGTCGTCGGGTGGCTGAAGACTGGGGATCGAGGCTGTGTGTTATCGGGGACGACAGGATTCGCGTTAAACTTGTAATCTCAGCCACATATACAGTGTGTTTTAGACCATTGAAAGTTTCTTATCCCGGGAAGGGAGTTGCCTGGTTAGGGCTGTTTGGGAGCACTTGAGCTGCACCAGGGCCCGCAGCTGCGCTCCGTGCGCCCCGGGTACAGCTTGAATTCGGCTCCGGCGCAGAATTGTCTCCGAGGCGGTCGGGTGGCTGATAGCAGGAGATTTTCGGTATGTTTGTATTTGCACTCGGTTTCCGAATTTTAAAAACCGCACCAATCTATTCCTATAATGTTAAAGCCGCTTGATTTAACGAATCGTATATTGTTTCATTGAGACTTTTGTGTCCTTTGCTGTATTATACATTTTTCCTTTTAATACGTGAATCTGCTTGCCGGTGAAGAGACAAGGACCCGAGAGACCTGACCGTCCTCCGCGCTCGCAGAAGCCCGCAGAGCAGAGGACCCGACTCGCGTCATTGTGTCTCAGTTCAGCAGGTGCCTTTCGCGTTTTCCGATTTTCTTCCTGGAGAAATGATATATTCTTTCGTGTTTTTATTAAGGGAATTGGCGCAGGCTGTTTTTGCGTTATTTTTTTCTTTCTCGAGGACCCTTTGCCCATTTTTCGATGGAATCATTCTCCTGTACTATGATGCGGTCTGAGGTGGTGAAAAAGAAGGATTCTTCGTGTTCATTCCCCTCGTTTTTTCTACTTCGAAAGTTTTTAAATTCTTAATAAAAATGCTGAAATCGAACCCAACAGTTTTCATTGAAGGTGTGCGATTCCTCTCTGTGTTGATTCGTTGCTGTGTCCATCGGTTTCCAATGAGTTTTGCCCCGTGAATACAGCCCTCCTGCACGTCAGGCTGTTGCACCGCAATTCTTCCTGCTGCGGCACTGACAGACCTGCTGTGGCTGTAGGAGCACTCAACACGAACACAAGGATTCATTTGGGTTTGAAACGGTGTTCATCGCTCTGTGTTTCACTGTGAAAGCGTTACGGACTCCTGCTCTGCTTTTCTCTGGGTCATATTTCCCATTTAAGTTCTAAAAGAGAATGTTTTGCAACTCAATCCAAAACAACTTGGATTCTATACAGTGCCATTCTATACAGGGAATTGGCGCAGGCTGTTTTGCGTTCATTTTTTCTTTCTCGAAGACCTAACCAGGCAAGTCGCCGGTCTTCCGCCACCCGACGACCTCGGGGGACAGGTCTGCGCCTGAGCCGAAATAAAGCTGTACCCGGGGCGCACGGAGCTCCCGGACAGCCCTAACTCACCCCAACGCCAGGCAACTCCCTTCCCGGGAAAAATTAACTTTCAATGATCTAAATCAGAAGGTATTAGTGAGATGTGTGGCTGAAATGACAAGTTTAACGCGAATCCTGTCGTCCCCGACAACACACAGCCTCTGTCCCCGGTCTTCAGCAGACCTGTCCCCCGAGGTCGACGGGTGGCTGAAGACCGGGGACCGAGGCTGTGTGCTGTCAAGGACGACAGGATTCGCGTTAAACTTGTAATCTCAGCCACATATACCGTCTGTTTTAGACCATTGAAAGTTAATTTCCCGGGAACTTCGTGCGCCCCGGGTACAGCTTTATTTCGGCTCAGGCGCAGACCTGTCCCCCGAGGTCTCAGATTCTATACAGTGCCTTGCAAAAGTATGGCGTCTAGTTGCACACGGGCACTGAGACGTGTTCGTGTATAACGGACTAATGTCCAGTCCTGCTGCAGCAGTCAGAGCGAGTCTGTAGAGTCCACAGGCCAGCTGAGACAGCGCCAGGAAGAGAGGAGTGAAGCGCGACACCAGCGCCCGAGCGAACACACGCATATTCAAGAAATACAGAACGTGATTCCCGATCTCAGCAGTATTGCATGTATAGTTGACCCTTACCTGAATGAAAACAAGACATAAAGAAAATGATTCCGAAATCAAACAAAGCTGTACCCCCGTGCTTACAGGCTGGATAATTGGAGACTACTAGTTTGTTTCTGTGCTGTTCTGCGTTCCTATGGCTATACGCCGGTTGTTCGCCCGAACCACTGTTAAGCAGTATTTCACGCATTGTGAACGTATTGTAACGCAACAGGGGTTTCAGGTGGGCACCCTTGCCGCATTAGGTCGGTCCCCCACCGGCGGGGGCTCGAATCTGGGACTGCTGCGTCACTCAACCGGGACCCAGCCCGGTGAGCTAAAGACAGACCTCTTCACAGTCCGGCGGCTGTGGTCCTGCTATTACAGGGAAGGGCGGCGACGTCACCGCTCTGGTAAGCCGGCTCTTACACAGTACCTGTCGGCCATATGCGTTACAGTATGTACCCGGCGGTCCAGTGTCCCAGGTGGTGCGTAATTACGCATCGATGAAGAACCTGAGGTTTACAAAAAGAGAATGAGCTCAGTGATACGTTTATGCAGAGGTTGTGAAAATGTTCACAAGTCGTGGTCTTTCAAACGCATTTGGTTTGAAGGCTTTCTGCGTTTCCTTTGCAAAGAGATTGACATCAGAATACAATAATGACGTAAAATCGACAAACTGACGGCTCTGATAGCATTCACAAAGTACTTCATACACGGTGCAAGTGTTTTCGTAACTCTAAGAAGTGTCGAAAGCGCTATGGCGTGCCAAAATCATTTTCGAACTTCATATACTAGCTTCACCCCGGGTCCCCCGAGGTCGTCGGTGACCGAGGCTGTGTGTTATCGGGGACGACAGGATTCGTGTTAAACTTGTCATCTCAGCCACACATACCGTTGGTGAATCGAGGCTCTCTGAACGGGCTCATCTCGCCGTCTGTTTTAGACCATTGAAAGTTTCTTATCCCGGGAAGGGAGTTGCCTGGTTAGAGCTGTTTGCTCTGCTTTTCTCTGGGTCATATTTTTCCATTTCACTTCTAAAAGAGAATGTTTTGCAAGTCGATCCAGAACAACTTGGATTCTATACAGTGCCTTGCAAAAGTATTCACCCCCCACCACCCCTTGGACTTTTCAACACTTTATTGTGTTGCAGTGAGCTATGATGTATTTAACTGGGAATGTTTGCCACTCATCGACCCACAGTCCTCTCTAATGTCCAAGTGAAACAACATCCAGACATTTGACTGAATGTTCGGCAGCTGGTGCTGTTCTGCAGGCAGGGAGGACCGAGCCTCTTGCTCAGGTCTGTACACCCATGAAGGACTTCACCCTGTTGCAGTGAAGCTGTGAGTGGAAGCACGGGGGAGTCAGCGAGGGCTCATCTCAAGGAAAAGCACCTGCTGCCTTGAGCCCCTCCACCAGAGACCGCGACCCAGACATGGGAGAGCAATAATGAGGCAACACGATCAAGGACAAGGCATGAGCACCACACTCAAACTCGCTCTTTATTTCATAATTCAGACGGAAAAGACCTCGGCGGTCACCGCCATCTGGATGGGATGGTTGATTCTTTAAAGGTAGACGCCGGCGTGTTTTCGGCCGGCGAGAGCCGTAGAATCAGGCGGGGGGGGACGGGGATCCCGGCGGGTGTCCGGTCTCAGTGCGACCCTGGACCCGCTGCACCTGTGACGCAGCGCAGCACCAGCCCCGCCGAGGCCGGAGACAGTGGACACCGCCGCCGAGGCGCATAAAGGCGCCGACCTCTGGGGCGGAGGACGTGCTTCGGAGGGGATGATCGCCAGCGCCGTGTCCGACAGCACTGAGACGGCCAGGTGCGGAGAGGCGCAGCGCGCTCTCTCCAGAGCTGCCGCCGGCCTCTTCCCCCGAACCGGCGCGGCACCCTGCTGCCGAGGGGAAGAGTCCAGTGGGAACAGACAAGGGCGGCGGGGACGGTGCCCGCTCGATAATGAGGCCGCGGAGTCGGTGCAGACGGTCCAAGAGAAGAATGAGCTGATCTAGAAATCGGCTCAGACAGCTCAAGACGCCTGTTGCTTCGGCAGTGAAGCGACGGATCCTTTGCTGAATCGAGGCTCTCTGAACGGGCTCATCTCGCCAGGATGTCCGCAGAGAGGAGTCTCGCAAGTCCTGTGGAAGTTGTGCCATTGTGCTGTGGAGGTAACTCTCTGACAGAGGCGCTGTGAGTGCGAGTTATAAACGCTTTAAGACCCGCCCTCAACGGTACATTTCCCAGGAAAGTCTGTGGCCTGGCTCGAAGTTGCATCCGGTCCCGTGATTGTCGTCGAGCCAGGCCAGTGTGGATGTAAACCAGTGTGGATAACATGAGCCCGCCCCTCGATGACTCACAGCTTCACAGCAACAGGATGAAGTCCTACATTTGTGTTCAGACCTCTCTCCCGATTTTCGAACTTCATATACTAACTTCACCCCGGGTCCCCCGAGGTCGTCGGTGACTGAAGACCGGGGACCGAGGCTGTAAGATAGCGGGGACGACAGGATTCGCGTTAAACTTGTAATCTCAGCCACATATACCGTGTGTTTTAGACCATTGAAAGTAAATTTTCCGGGAACTTTGTGCGCCCTGGGTACAGCTTTATTTCGGCTCAGGCACAGACCTGTCCCCCAGGGTCGTCGGGTGGCTGAAGACTGGGGACCGAGGCTGTGTGTTATCGGGGACGACAGGATTCGCGTTAAACTTGTAATCTCAGCCACATATACCGTGTGTTTTAGACCATTGAAAGTTTCTTATCCCGGGAAGGGAGTTGCCTGGTTAGGGTTGTTTGGGAGCACTTGAGCTGCACCAGGGCCCGCAGCTGCGCTCCGTGCGCCCCGGGTACAGCTTGAATTCGGCTCCTGCGCAGAATTGTCTCCGAGGCGGTCGGGTGGCTGATAGCAGGAGATTTTCGGTATGTTTGTATTTGCACTCGGTTTCCGAATTTTAAAAACCGCACCAATCTATTTCTATAATGTTAAAGCCGCTTGATTTAACGAATCGTATATTGTTTCAGTATATCATTTCTCCAGGAAGAAAATCGGAAAACGCGAAAGGCAAATGCTGAACTGAGACACAATGACGCGAGTCGGGTCCTCTGCTCTGCGGGCTTCTGCGAGCGCGGAGGACGGTCAGGTCTCTCGGGTCCTTGTCTCTTCACCGGCAAGCAGATTCACGTATTAAAAGGAAAAATGTATAATACAGCAAAGGACACAAAAGTCTCAATGAAACAATATACGATTCGTTAAATCAAGCGGCTTTAACATTATAGGAATAGATTGGTGCGGTTTTTAAAATTCGGAAACCGAGTGCAAATACAAACATACCGAAAATCTCCTGCTATCAGCCACCCGACCGCCTCGGAGACAATTCTGCGCCGGAGCCGAATTCAAGCTGTACCCGGGGCGCACGGAGCTCAGCTGCGGGCCCTGGTGCAGCTCAAGTGCTCCCAAACAGCCCTAAGCAGGCAGCTCCCTTCCCGGGATAAGAAACTTTCAATGGTCTAAAACACACTGTATATGTGGCTGAGATTACAAGTTTAACGCGAATCCTGTCGTCCCCGATAACACACAGCCTCGGTCCCCAGTCTTCAGCCACCCGACGACCCTGGGGGACAGGTCTGCGCCTGAGCCGAAATAAAGCTGTACCCGGGGCGCACAAAGTTCCCGGGAAATTTACTTTCAATGGTCTAAAACACACGGTATATTTGGCTGAGATTACAAGTTTAACGCGAATCCTGTCGTCCCCGCTATCACACAGCCTCGGTCCCCGGTCTTCAGTCACCGACGACCTCGGGGGACCCGGGGTGAAGTTAGTATATGAAGTTCGAAAATCGGGAGACAGGTCTGAACACAAATGTAGGACTTCATCCTGTTGCTGTGAAGCTGTGAGTCATCGAGGGGCGGGCTCATGTTATCCACACTGGTTTACATCCACACTGGCCTGGCTCGACGACAATCACGGGACCGGATGCAACTTCGAGCCAGGCCACAGACTTTCCCGGGAAATATACCGTTGTGGGCGGATCTTAAAGCGTTTATAACTCGCACTCACAGCGCCTCTGTCAGAGAGTTACCTCCACAGCACAATGGCACAACTTCCACAGGACTTGAGAGACTCCTCTCGGCGGACATCCTGGCGAGATGAGCCAGTTCAGAGAGCCTCGATTCAGCGACGGATCCGTCGCTTCACCGCCGAAGCAACAGGCGTCTTGAGCTGTCTGAGCCGATTTCTAGTTCAGCTCATTCTTCTCTTGGACTGTCTGCAACGACTCCGCGGCCTCATTATCGAGCGGGAACCGTCCCCGCCGCCCTTGTCTGTTCCCACCGGACTCTTCCCCTCGGCAGCAGGGTGCCGCGCCGGTTCGGGGGAAGAGGCCGGCGGCAGCTCTGGAGAGAGCGCGCTGCGCCTCTCCGCACCTGGCCGTCTCAGTGCTGTCGGACACGGCGCTGGCGACCATCCGCTCCGAAGCACGTCCTCCGCCCCAGAGGTCGGCGCCTTTATGCGCCTCGGCGGCGGTGTCCACTGTCTCCGGCGGCCTCGGCGGGGCTGGTGCTGCGCTCCGTCACAGGTGCAGCGGGTCCAGGGTCGCACTGAGACCGGACCCCCGCCGGGATCCCCGTCCCCCCCCGCCTGATTCTACGGCTCTCGCCGGCCGAAAACACGCCGGCGTCTACCTTTAAAGAATCAACCATCCCATCCAGATGGCGGTGACCGCCGAGGTCTTTTCCGTCTGAATTATGAAATAAAGAGCGAGTTTGAGTGTGGTGCTCATGCCTTGTCCTTGATCGTGTTGCCTCATTATTGCTCTCCCGTGTCTGGGTCGCGGTCTCTGGTGGAGGGGCTCAAGGCAGCAGGTGCTTTTCCTTGAGATGAGCCCTCGCTGACTCCCCCGTGCTTCCACTCACAGCTTCACTGCAACAGGGTGAAGTCCTTCATGGGTGTACAGACCTGAGCAAGAGGCTCGGTCCTCCCTGCCTGCAGACCAGCGCCAGCTGCCGAACATTCAGTCAAATGTCTGGATGTTGTTTCACTTGGACATTAGAGAGGACTGTGGGTCGATGAGTGGCAAACATTCCCAGTTAAATACATCATAGCTCACTGCAACACAATAAAGTGTTGAAAAGTCCACCCAGTGGGCAAAAGACGTATAATATACGTCTATTAAACGTATAACTTAGACGTCTAAATGTGGTCTACAATTCGTCTAGAATGAAATTCTAATATACGTCTAAAGTTATACGTCAATTATACGTCTATGTTTAGACGTTCATTATACATAAATGGTTGGAGTTCTATTATACGGATAAATTTAGAGGACTATTATACATATATGGTTGGAGTTCCGGATAACTTTAGAGGTCTATTATACGGATAACTTTAGAGGACTATTATACGTATATGGTTAGAGGTCTATTATACGTATAACTTTAGACGTCTATTATACGTATATGGTTAGAAGTCTGTTATACGTATAACTTTAGACGTCTATTATACGTATATGGTTAGAGGTCTATTATACGTATAACTTTAGACGTCTATTATACGTATATGGTTAGAGGTCTATTATACGGATAACTTTAGACGTCTATTATACGTATATGGTTAGAGGTCTATTATACGGATAACATTAGAGGTCTATTATACATCAAAGATAGATTTTATAGGTGTAGAAACAAGTAAACCAAGCCAATGATTAGGTTTAGAAATTTATTCTGAAAATACACATTCACACCTGAAACATACGTATTTCAAATTATACATTGTATACAATCAATCAACAATCAACATATGGGCAATAATCATAAAAAACACAACTAGTCTTAAACTTCAGCTACAAATTCTGGTAACATGGCAATATACAGTATAGTAATGACAAACACAAAACTAATTACATTAACACACTAACTCAAAACCACATTTTGATTCAAATATACATTTTAAAATGTACAACTTCTATATTTCCAAGAAAAAAAATATTACAATGGAAGTTAAGACGATTTTTGTCCACTATTTGCAAACCCTGTCTAATTGTCCTAACAGTTAGAACCAAAAACCTATTATTTTCAGAGTCCAGATCTCCTGGCCCCCTGCCTTGCATATGCATTCTTCAAGTAACACATTGCGTGCTCCTTTATTTCTTTTTCTGTTGATGTAGGGTGGGACTTCCGCAGCTAGGAGAAAATTATATAATATTACTTCCCAAATAAATGATGATTAATATCTTCTTTAGTATAATCTAAAAAATGAACGGTTTACTAAGCTCAAAGCTGAAATAAATGTATAAAATTTGGCTTGCATCATAGCAGTTGAGCAATGAAGTCTGTCCTAATTACCCAAAGTTTGAAAGTACAACATAGAATAAGAATAAGAGAAACGGCAAAACGATTTTGTGTCATCTTCCCCATTCACACTATTTTATGTGCCATTTTTTTGCTTATTCACGTACTATTTTAATCAAAATAATATTAAGAAAGATCTGTATGTATTCAGATAGTATTATTATTGTTCATACTTACTCGTCAAAAGAGGATTGCTGAGATATTTGCAGATATACTTCTACGTTTGAAAAACGTGTCCAAAATGGTGACCAACGAATACTAGCAATGCATTGTGGTATATAACCGGAAAATATGCTGGGTTCGATATTTTCTCAACGTATGCGTTTATTAATGTTGTCGATATTATGGTTGAAATTTAACATTGATAATACATCGCGGCTATGTGCCCCCTGCTATGAGCTGATGTGCAATTTTAACGCATGCAGTTAGTAAGGATCGGTCACTGTTGTATGGTATAATATATAATGACATTATGGAATAGGATGGGGACAGGCCTGGCATCACGGGGGGAGGGGGGAATGTCGCCCCTTCAGTTTTGTGCAAAAAGATTTACCTAACTTAATTTGCGCCCTAAAAAAATAGTTGTACTTTGTCAATGGTCAGACAACACTAAATGACACGAACAGTCACTCAGTCTGTTTGATGGGCAGGAGGGCTATCCGTCCAGGAACTGCACATATCAGTGTCGTTATTGAGTGTCAACATTACGATCCTGTTTGCTCAGGTGGACCGATTCCTTGCAGTAGTTTATCATTATACTTAAAATCGTTATATAACTAGGACTAGTTATAGCAGTCTGTGCTTTCTGTTGGTTTTACAACATTTTTTTATTAACGATTCAGAACGTCCATGTAGCTGCAAAAATGAACGCTTATGGTACTTTTCGCTCCAGGCAATACAAACCGTGAGAGTGACGAAAAATGTGAAACTGAACTTCATCGCAAATACCAGATTGCTAGTCGTTCTATCATGAAGCACTAATCAATGGCATAGCTGCGAGATTTCATTTGGGTAGCTGCACCGTACAGCTCCGTTTCAACCGAAATATCACTCCCCCCTCAGAATTTCAGACGCCCCCCTACAGATTTTTCCCCGGGCACCGCGAACTGATGGGGGACGGGGTGTCCAGGAAATGGTATCAACTTTTGTCAAGAAAATAAAAATAGAAACTCTATAGGCACTCAAACATTTTACTGTTTTTTTTTCAGGCAGGTGGCAAGACCCCCTCAGCAAAACCCTTGTATGCAAAGCTGTGGGCATTGATTCGTCGAATATACGTATATTTACGGCGAAATTACGTCTATACGTATATATACATCGCCTCGACGTATAATCAACGTCGAATTGCAACCGTAAAATCGACGACATGAATAAACGCATATATAACGTCGAAAACACATCTAACACAGTGCCTGAGGCTTTTTACTGTATGTATCGTGTGTGCCGCAACTAGGAGTATACGGCACTCTGCACAGTGCATGAAGTAAATTATTTTGGCAGTAATTAATTTATTATATTTACTATATGTATTATACACGTGTAAATTAATTACTGCCAAAATAATTTACTTCGTAATTTACAGTAAAAAGCCTCAGGGACTGTGTTAGATGTGTTTTCGACGTTATATATGCGTTTATTCATGTCGTCGATTTTACGGTTGCAATTCGACGTTGATTATACGTCTAGGCGACGTATATATACGTATAGACGTAATTTCGCCGTAAATATACGTATATTCGACGAATCAATGCCCACTGGGCAAGGGGTGGTGGGGGGTGAATACTTTTGCAAGGCACTGTATAGAATCGAAGTTGTTCTGGATCGACTTGCAAAACATTCTCTTTTAGAACTTAAATGGGAATTATGACCCAGAGAAAAGCAGAGCAAACAGCTCTAACCAGGCAACTCCCTTCCCGGGATAAGAAACTTTCAATGGTCTAAAACAGACGGCGAGATGAGCCCGTTCAGAGAGCCTCGATTCAGCAATGGTATGTGTGGCTGAGATGACAAGTTTAACACGAATCCTGTCGTCCCCGCTATCACACAGCCTCGGTCCCCGGTCTTCAGTCACCGACGACCTCGGGGGATCCGGGGTGAAGCTAGTATATGAAGTTCGAAAATGATTTTGGCACGCCATAGCGCTTTTGACACTTCTTAGAGTTACGAAAACACTTGCACTGTGTATGAAGTACTTTGTGAATGCTATCAGAGCCGTCAGTTTGTCGATTTTACGTCATTTTTGTATCACGCACGAGTATTCTGATGTCAATCTCTTTGCAAAGGAAACGCAGAAAGCCTTCAAACCAAATGCGTTTGAAAGACCACGACTTGTGAACATTTTCACAACCTCTGCATAAACGTATCACTGAGCTCATTCTCTTTTTGTAAACCTCAGGTTCTTCATCGATGCGTAATTACGCACCACCTGGGACACTGGACCGCCGGGTACATACTGTAACGCATATGGCCGACAGGTACTGTGTAAGAGCCGGCTTACCAGAGCGGTGACGTCGCCGCCCTTCCCTGTAATAGAAGGACCACAGCCGCCGGACTGTGAAGAGGTCTGTCTTTAGCTCACCGGGCTGGGTCCCGGTTGAGTGACGCAGCAGTCCCGGATTCGAGCCCCCGCCGGTGGGGGACCGACCTAATGCGGCAAGGGCGCCCACCTGAAACCCCTGTTGCATTACAATACGTTCACAATGCGTGAAATACTGCTTAACAGGGGTTCGTGCAAACAACCGGCGTATGGCCATAGGAACGCAGAACAGCACAGAAACAAACTAGTAGTCTCCAATTATCCAGCCTGTAAGCACGGGGATACAGCTTTGTTTGATTTCGGAATCATTTTCTTTATGTCTTGTTTTCATTCAGGTAAGGGTCAACTATACATGCAATACTGCTGAGATCGGGAATCACGTTCTGTATTTCTTGAATATGCGTGTGTTCTCTCGGGCGCTGGTGTCGCGCTTCACTCCTCTCTTCCTGGCGCCGTCTCAGCTGGCCTGTGGACTCTACAGACTCGCTCTGACTGCTGCAGCAGGACTGGACATTAGTCCGTTATACACGAACACGTCTCAGTGCCCGTGTGCAACTAGACGCCAAACTCCATTCGAAAACATTTCGGAGTTATTACCACCTACTGCATTCGTTGTTGCAGAATTCATAAGAAATGTAGCTGTCGAATACAGTGTTTATCCCACAGCGCACATGACGTGTGTGGAGCTCAAACGTTGCTGGTTTATACGGTGTGTCACTCTATCAACCACAGTGACTTAGCACTGGTGAGGAGCCGGCCAGTCACTGTGAGTTACTGCAGTAGTAAAACACCTTTTAAATAGCTGTTGAATACAGAAGACGGTTCCTGCTGTCGGCAGTATTGCGTATATAGTTGACCCTTACCTGAATGAAAACAAGCAGCCATATCACTCTGCAACTGGCAGCCAACTGAAGCTCAGTACCTGGACCACAGCGTAGTACTGACCAGGCTCACACCTGCTGAGCTCCAGTGGGCTACCACTTGTGAGTTGCAGAGTGATATGGCTGCTGACTATATCTTCGCCACCTTCTGACGGCACAGAGTCTTGAGTGGGTGTGACCCAGTCCTTCAGGTAAGATCTGGGGCCGACGCCGCCCCTCCAGGATTGTGGCCAGCTGTGCTTGTAGAGTATCTTGGGCCGGATGCTGCGGCCCATTAGCTTGCTCCTGAGCGGTGACAGCTAGGGTAGATAGATCCGACTTTATTGATCCCGAAGGGAAACGGAGGTGTTACAGCAGCCCAGCCCAAGACAAGCAAAAACAGACATCAGAATAGACGAACAATTCAAATAAAATAAGTACAGCAATACAAAATAAAATATATAGAGTTAGGTGTGTGCACAATATGCTCATAGTCACTGTAAAGCAATAAAAGATGTGCAAAATGCACATAGGTACATACAGATAGTACCACAGTATATTAATGCAGTGTTCAATAAATTCAATAATGCTGTCCATAGACGAGCAGATGAAGGGCTAACAGTCCCAGGCTAGGGCAGCGTTATACACCCTGACAGCCGCTGGGACGAAGGACCTGGGGAAACGTTCCCTTGAACACCGTAGCTGGAGCAGTCTGTTGCTAGAAAGGGTGAGGGCTCGGACCGCTTCCTTGTAATTCTGTGCTCACAGAGATTCCTTTACCGACGCAGCGTGGATCGGTGCCCTGCCCTGCTTTATCTCTAATATCTCTGGAGGAGATGGAATGCAGGTGCGGAATCACTGTGTTGGTCACTTTATTTTTATTTAAGTTGAAGGGTGAGGGTTAAGGCTCACAAAATAAATGTATACTCCAGTTCGGAGAGAAGAAGTGCGCCTGATCTGAGGAGCTGTTGACATGGTTCTGGGACGAGGGGGGAAGTAACCTCGTGATTAATATAGCTCTTTCACTGAAGGTAGCAGGTGCTGCGAGTGAAGCTTTGATTGGTTATTCAGGCAGCTGCCAGCGCAGAGAGCGAGAGGGCCGCGTTCCTTGTCTACTTGCGCCCTCTAGTGGCGAGTAGGGGAACCTCCACTCTGTCCCAGCAGTGAATAAGCAGGCTTCGCTCAAGCATGAATCAACAGAGGTTCCAGACCTCTTATCTTTTAAAGCAGAAATAAGATTATATGCATTACAGACTGGACAAAGAGAAATAACAATTTAAATAGCTGTTACGTTTTTTAACCGGGCCTGAGGCTGGGCTGACCCTGGTGTACAAATCCTTCTCACCCCGACTCTGTCTGTAGCCTGTTTCCCCCAGATTCCCCTGCTGGCCTGTCCTCACAGTGCAGGAGAGAGGCGCCGGGCTCCTCTCTCCTCTCTCCTCTCTTCTCATGGGAAAACGAGCCCAGCTGTTCCCTCTTTAGCCTGCAGAAGAGCCAACCCCACTCTCCCTTTTAAACGACGGGAATTATCCTCCTTTTCCCTGGTCCGACCACCGGCCTACAGCAGCCGGACATGGTGACCGGCCCATCAGGTACGTACAACTGTGTGGGAGAACGTTAGTGTGACACAACCACAGAAGATCTTAACTCTTTATCCATCTTATCCATCATCGACGATAGGCTGGAATGGTCTAAGAACATCGAGGCCATCTACAAGAAGGGACAGAGCCGACTTTACCTCTTGAGGAGGCTCAGGTCCTTCAATGTGTGTAGTAAGATGCTACATATGTTCTATCAGTTGGTGGTGGCGAGCGCCATTTTCTACGCGGTGGTGTGCTGGGGCTCTGGGATTAGAGCAGGGGATTCTAACAGGCTGAACAAGCTCATCAGGAGAGCAAGCTCTGTCATTGGGCCTGACCTGGACCCCCTGGAGGTAGTGGCTGAGAGGAGAATGGTGTCCAAACTAGAGGCCATCATGGACAACGTCTCCCATCCCCTCTATGACAGGCTTGTAGAAATGAAGAGCACGTTCAGCAATAGGCTGATTCATCCACGGTGCGACAGGGAGCGATACAGGAGGTCATTCTTGCCTTCTGCCATAAGACTGTGCAACTCATCCACTGTGTGTCTGGGCAGGGGCAACATTGACAGGGACCCGTTTCTGGACTGAACAGTAAACTGATACAGCTGTTCTTTTTCTTTTCCCGTTTTAAAACCGTTTTTGTGCGATAGACGCCAGGGACCTGTGCAATACATTTATATTAATTTATAGTCATATTGTGCAATATGACTTTTTTGCGTACTGTTCTGTTCTGGTTTGTTCTGTTCTTTGTGTGTTCTGAACTGCGAGTAACTCTTCTACTGATTGTATTGTATTATTATTATTGTATCATTCGTTATACTGTGTCTGTGTTGTCTGTGTTAAGCTGCTGTTGCACTGCAATTTCCCTCACGGGATCAATAAAGTATCTATCTATTATCTTTCTATCTGCCCTCCCTCTCTTCTCTCTGCTCGGCCACAATGTCACACGTCCGCAGCCCATATTACTCTCACAGACCACTTTTTTTTTCTAACTTTTATTTCACATCATAAAATCCAAAGGTGAAAAGTCATCCAGGAAAGATAAGTGAACAATAAAAATACAAACCAACAGACTGTCATACATTAGTTGTATTTTTGACTTGTTAATTGTCACATTTTTAATGGGATTTAAGCAATATTGCATTTCAGTCTTGTACTGTAAGTATTAAGGGAGGGAGTAGACTGAGGACATTTTGTTTGGTGAATATATCTACCCAGTACTACAGATAGATTAATTATGAATAAATGTTCTTTTTCTATAACACATCTTGCGGAGAATAACATAATGTCAAGCTCCTTAAGTCTAACGTTCGCATTTAAATGCTTAAAGATTAAGCATTGCAAGTCTATCCGAAACTGGTTTGTATTCAAATAAATGTGTCCAAGTCTCTTTTCCAGCCTTTCAGGACACAGCCGAATCATCAAATTCATCAAACCCTACGAATTTTTTTTTATATATTTCTTCAGTCTCGTTTGTGAGGCAGTCTCTGTCAGGAGCTGTCCGAACTGATTTCCAGATCATATTTTCCAACACTGTATTCCAGAAGGTCTATATCCGTCGCAGATCAATAAGACACAATTGTTCCCTTTCTATTAAGCTCTATTGCTCCGATACTTTATGTGTGAGATAAAGAGTATCAGCTCTTCCATTTGCCCTTGAAGAAGTTGCGCTTTCTAACTGAGACTCTGCGTCTCTCTGCTAGACTCGGTCCAACAGCTGGACGTACAGTACAGTACAGGCGGAGGGTGGGAGTGTTTCTGAGGAGTGATTCTGTGTGGCTGAGCACTGTCCCGCAGAGAACCACCCCAGCCCTTAAAGAGGGACCCGGAGAAGAGGTTTATAACCAGAAGGTTGATTGAGACTTTACCACCAAGACTTCCTGCCTCGCTGCTCCCTGCTCTCCGACAGCCAGCATGTTCGGGCTCCTGACTCAGCTCAGACTGACGACCCCTGCCCTCAGGGGCAGCGTGATTCCTGCAGGTAACAGCATCAGCTGCGTTTGAAAACGCTTTGTCTTCTTCCTGGCTTAGCGGTGTGTTGCTGGGGATGAGTGTTAAACTAAACTAAAGTAATCTTAGCCACAAGTACCTGACCAATACTGTCTGTTTTGAGAGGTTAAGAAATAAAAAAAAAACTTTCTGCATCTTTAAATTCTCCTTAAAGGCATCCAATATGTTTTGTGTAAATTAGCCAGGATTGTTCATGGAAAATTGTTTAAGTGTCTCACTAGAATGATTATTGACAGAACAGCTATTACTGTTGTTCTGTCATTCATGTTTACAGCCTGTCTGTACAATCAGGGCTATGGCTCGTGAGTTCAGCAGCTGGTGCTTGAAAAGCATTTCGCTGCTGAGAAGACGGGTTAACTATCGGTCTGCGTGATGCTATTATCCCACAGACAGATACAAGGCAATTTTTTTTATCAGATTTTCTTTTGGAAGTTACAAAGAACTGACCCTTGGTGCTCTTTCTGTAGGGACATTTTCACAATAAATTACAAAAGAACTGGACATAATTAAAAAGCTAACACTTATCAACAGTTTATGGAAACAAACCAGTAATTTACTTAAACAGGCATGATTTTAAAAATAATTTTTAGCTCTTCATTTTTCCCTCTTAAAAACTATTTTGCATTGCTTTGATAAGTTTGAATCCCCAGCCGCTGAAAGGCTGAAAATACTTAACAACAGAGAGGCAGACGAACCCCAGAAGACACTGGAAAGTCCTACAGTTCAGCATAATCCTTTTTTTGGAAGTGTTTTCTATGTATTTTACATGTACAGGACATCACTGATCTGCAGTTACAACGGCCATTCTGCACGGGCAGCCACTGCACTGCACATCACGGAGAGAAGGGAAAAAAATCCTTAAATTCGGGATAATTAATCACTCTGATTAATCGACCCATATACAGCAAAGTTTCCCCACTCTGCTTATATACAGGCGCCACACAGCCAAACAAATGTGTGAATGCTGACATGCACAAAAAAATCCATATCACAATCCTGTTTTGTAGTGATACTGTAACGGAACACAATCCAAAATAGTGAGGAAACACTGGGGGAAAAGTAATGCAGTATTACGGGGATGAAAACAGGGGGGCGCTGGTGCACGGGGGAGGTGTGGCCGAGGCAAACAGTCCAAAAATAATCCAGACAGGGAATCCAAAAACAAGCTGGAGTCCATGGCCAGGCGATCCATCCGAAACAGGAGATTAAAATCAGGAACCGGGTCGGAACCGGGCTCGCACGATACGGGAATCAGATGCAGAGCCCGGAACCGACCGAGTGTCTGGCTTTTAAGGGGGACGGGAAGGAGGCTGGAACAAGGGGCAGGTGCACAGAATAAGTCCAAAGTGAAAAGAGCCGGAGCGCCCTTAAGGAGGAGGGACTAGAATCGTGACAGATACTGCACTGTGCGCTGCAAGATCACTGTCCAGCCAGTATCCACAATGGTATCAAATCACATAGATCTCTGGTCTCAGGCACTGGGACCAGATCTCATAGCCTCTGCTCTGTGCAAATGAAATCTGTGTTGGACAGCACTTGGACATTAATGTGCAGTCACCCTCCTGAGCTGTCATATTAATAAAACTGCAATTTCCTTACAGTAATTCGTTCCGCGCTCGATTATGTTACCTGTCCCTTTCATTATGAAGTTTTCTTCTGTCTTCTAGCCTCAAGAGTGCTGGCAGATTTAGGAAAAGCAGCCATCCATTCTGGTCAGCTGGAGCTGGAGTTCTGCCCGGCCAGGGAGGAGGACATGGAGCAGGTCCTGGCCATCTCGGACGACTGCTTCAGTGGACTGGACTACATGGCCGAGACCTACCATCACTGGCTCAGGGAGCCCGATCGCTTCATGTTCCTGACCAAGAAACACGGGAGGGTGGTGAGTTTGTCTGCTGCTTCCCGACGAGCATCAGACAGCAGGTTCTGAAAATTCCCAGGGGAATCCAGTAATCTTCACACATTCCGAAAGGAACTGTGAGGCCAAAAGCCATTAAAAATTAAAACAAAATACATGCATGCTGATATGTCTATTACAGTAAAACGTATTTACCCCCTGCATAAAATCTACAGTTGCCATCTGGACATGTAATCATCCATCCGTCTTCTAACCTTTATCCAGTTCAGAGTCAGGGGGGAGCTGGAGTCTGTCCAGGCAAGCAATGGGCACAAGCCAGTCCATCACAGGACAGACACACAGACACAAGCTGTCTGGAATTTTATCAAAGAAGAGCCAGGAGAGGTGTCCTCATTCACTCAGTAAGGTCTTTATTCATATTGCAATCTGGGAAAGACATCACTGGTCTGTGCAGAGAAGTGAAGGCTGATTCAAAAGCAAGCAGGGAGAGGCCCTTGTTTTATATCTTCTTTAAGCTGATCCAACACTTCAAGGACAGGCAAAGCAGTGATTTTCCATTCCTTATAGGTTTCTGCTTAAACAAAGAAAGGAGTAGTTATTCCAATAATTTCTCATACTCCCTTTTTCAAGCAGCAGAGATAAACATTATTAAAACATCCCCTGCCCTCGAAGAGCTCGGTGCTTTCACTCTTTGTTCTAAGAATCCAGCTGCTTCTGCAATACAGCTCTGCCCGTAAACATCATTTTTAGGATAGAACACCTTTTTCTCAGTAACTTTCCATTACAGAACACACTTGCACCACAGCCAATTTCCAGGGAGGAAGCTGGAGCACCTGAGGGATACCCACGCATTTACAAGAACAACATGCAAACTCCACACAGACAGCACTGCAGCTCAGTAATTGAGCCCAGGATCCCAGCAGCACTGCTGACCACAAGGCAGGTGTAGCCTGGATGGCACACCAGTGCATCATGGGGCACACACGCGCAGACACGCTCACACCAGGGCCGATTGTCTCAGAAGCCAATGAATCTACCAGCACATCTTTAGACTGTGAGAGAAAACCAGAGCACCCAGAAGAAACCCACGTGAGCACAGGGAGAACATGCAGACTCCACACACACACAGCAGTGCTACGAGGCACCAGCGAGAACCAGCTCCCGTTACACCACTGCCTGTGGTTAAGCAGCTGACCAATCTCCCAGTCTGCCCGTGGGCGTGTCAACGTGGTCAGGCAGTTTGTTAATACCACCAGCCTGTAATTAAACAGGACTTGTTCCCAGCAGGGTATTTATTCCCAATCCACTGGCATGACAGAGCTCAGTCTTAGCTGCTGCTCTGTGAAGCTGCACTTGTTTCTTCTCTGCTTTGCATTTTGAATTCCTCTCTGGTGCAATTCACTGCTTGTTCCCTTGACCTCAATTGCTGGATCTCCCTCTGGCTGAGGAAGTTAAGGTCTACCTGTGTTTGCCCTGGACGGCCCGTCCTTGTTGGATTCTCTCCAGTGCCTGGAGCTCTGGCCTGCCTGCCCACTGCTTTAGGATTTTCCTCTGCACCAGCTGCATCTCTGCCTGCGTCTCTGCCTGCCTGCCCTACCTGCTTGCCTGCTCCTACAGCACCGCTGTCTGCCATCAGCTCTTACTTCTGAGCAAGTCTTCCCCTGCAGAAGGATCCTTCTTCCAGCCTGGACTGCTGCCCCCTCAGGTTTGTTCAGTGGTCCATCACAGTAAAATACAGGTAAATACAGGGACTGTAAAAAATGTGTTTAAAATACCATATTCTTAGTCACTGGGGATCACTTATAATGGCATCTTGGTTCATTTTTGTACAGAAGATAGGCAAAATTAGCACCATGCTACCTAGCACTCCATTATCGCTCTGTCCCACAGATCGCCCTGGGCTCGGCTCTGCTCGTGGACGGACGGCGGACAGCAATAGGCCAGGGAGTGCGGGTGGACCCCGCCCACCGAAGCCAGGGGGTGGCGTTTGCTGTCCGGAGACACTTGATCCAGTTCGTCAAGACCTACTTCCCCCAGGTCACCACCAACAGGTGGACCATGGAGACAGAGCCCAGACCAGACGCCGACATCCGCCTGCTGTCCCGGGAGGTACTGGAGCATCTTTCTGCAGCTGTTCTCATCACCCCCCTCACTCCCTCAGGGTCCGGCTGCTGTCCCCCTCACCCCCCCCCCCCCGCCTGGTGTCACACAGACTCTGCCTGCCTGCCGCTCAGCTGGACTTGCTAACCTGCTGCTGGCTGACTGATATACAGGCTGTTCCTGATAGACACTGGGGTTAGAGACCAGAGAGTGAAGACGTACAGAGAAACGGGTAGGGTGGCTTTTCCACAGAAGAACAATGTAAAAAATTCTGTTTTTGGACTGTAAGAATGAAATCTTTGCCAGGAACTTAAAGTGGGGGGCTTTTCCCATAAGAATTAAAGGTACAGAGTCAGGGTAGGGACCATGTGCTTGACTTAGTGTGTGTTTAACGTGTAGCTAAACCAGCAAAGCACAGAGGGTGCACTTAAAATTTGAGGTTACGTTTCCAACTTATGCAACTTATAGCAAATCAAATTAAAATGGGAATTAAGGAGCAATGTACGTTGTTTGAGATATGTTCTCAACATAAAATTCAAATATGGGTAAATAAAAAAAAATAGAAAAAACACAAAATAGAAATACAGTAGATGGGTAGCATGGCCATCTCTATTCGACTTGTGATCGCATCAAAACCAACAAAGTCGTTTGATTTTTTTCCATTCTCGTTTAACGTTAAAGATTGCAACTTGATCCACTGGGTGGATCAGCAGCAGTACTGCGTGGTGGGAAGAATTTAGTTTATTGTGTTGAGGGCAGGCTGTACACAGACTGCAGGGTGGGATGCATCAGCTTGATTACAGAGCCGGGAGACCCCCCTGTCACTGTATGTCATGTGAAGGATGTTCTCGACAACACAAAGGATTACACAGGCTTATAATGACACCCTCACAGGGGAGTGTGCAAGGTGATGTAGTTAGTTAGGATTGGCAGAGCTATAATATTACATACATCATTCAGCACACTAGCACGCAAATGATTAGCATACAGTACTGGGTTTTTAAATAAGTCATTTACTTAAGTCTTGCCATATGCTTCTCTTTGATTGCTCTGGACAGCAGGACACACACAGACAGCTCAGATACCCAGACACTCATGGCAGATGTGATTCAGCTCTCGTTTTGAACCCTGACTCTCCGCAGGCTGTCCTGACCCTCTGCTGTGAGGTGGCAGACCTGGGCCCGTTCCTGCAGGAGCTGGGCACGAAGCTGGGGCAGCAGGCGGGGGGCGGTGGCCCCCAGCCCGTGACCCTGAGCCAGGAGGAGGCGGAGAGGCTGGTGCTGAGCCATCATGTGGTGCAGAACCTGCTGCCAGCCGGCACCATCATGAACGACTGGGAGCCCTTCCAGCCCCTGGAGAGCAACCTGGAGATCCTGCGCCGGCGGGGCCTGACCTGGGTGGCGGACCGGGCGGAGCTGCCCTCTGCGCTCAGTCTCTGCACCACGCCGCACCGCGTGCCCTACCGCGCCGACGCCCTGCACTTCAACATCAACATCTTCAGCGGCGAGCAGACGCCGGCGCGCGCCGTGCTCCTGGCCCAGCTCCAGGGGCTGCTCCCCTCCCTCCGCGGCTACGTCATCTTTGGCATCTGCCTGCGTCCCTGCCTCTGGGCCGGAATGAGGGACTTCTGTCGGAGCTCATCCGGGGTTTCCTTCTTCCAGGAACACTGGGAGCAGCTGCTGCTGGAGAGGGACCTCTGAGACCAGGCTCAGCCTCGGTCTGCAAGAGAGAAGATATAGATGCAGCCATTCAGGCACATCAAACACATTGCCATACTGAGATTTGTCACACTGCCCAGAGATTCTTCACTAGCCAAAGGATACATGGTTCTTGTCATGCATTAGAGATTAATGAAAACATCTGCTTCATTTGTATCTGTCCTACTTCTTTAAATCCACTTTTTGAATAAACCTGTAACCTATTCCTAATAAATAATATGGATACTATATTGACAGCTTATTATTTTTATATATCACAGTATGGTAGATTTTAAAATAATTGGAATAATGTATGAATAGCATGAATGAACATGAATGAGTTAGAAAATGTGGATAGTGTCGCTGGGGGGAGTAAAGACCAGTGCAGCTGGTCAGACCAACAATCTCCAGGATGCTCAGAGAGAGTAAGGGAATTTAAAAATGCCCTTAAAACAGAAATCGTAGTTGAGGTTTTTACGTGTGTATTTGCTTTTAAATACTCTTAAAGCATAGTTTTATAATTATATAATTCAAAATGTACATATGCTTTTCTAGCTAGATTATAATTATGATTTTTATAATCATTTGCTTTCTCGTGTAGTGCCTATTTCAGGTGAACTTTTCTGACACTGACACTGGACGCAGTGCCTTGTCTCCTTGCAGTGTGGGAGACTGGGGCTCTTATTTGCACAAACTAAAAGCTCTTTATGCTGTAAAGCCAGCTGTATAGCTGTAGACTTGCAGATAGCAACCATGTTTATTTTCTTCATGATGCCAGTTTGAGGTGTAATGGAAAATGAAACTCAATAAAATGACAGCTAATAGAGATGCATTTTAATTTGAAAAAATGTCATTTTCCGTTTAACATCCGATATGTATCCAAAGCACTCACCGATGCTGAATTCAGAACTCCAATTCCCATAAACCCACAGGGTGACCTCCTGGCAGCGTCTACATCACCATTCCCTATGTTACCTGGCCTTGGTGATGTTCTGCAGCTCCAGCCTCTTTATTTTTTTTAGATATGAAATATGTCACCTTAGCTTAGTACAGTGTAACCCACATGTATTTCATCATCTTCGTTATCTCCAAACAAGCCAAGGTGGTGTGTGTACAATTTCCCTTCGGGATCAATAAAGTCTTATCTATCTACAAGTAATAATAATAATTGCTTACACTTGCTTACACTTATATAGCGCTTCTCTGGACACTCCACTCAAAGTGCTTTCCAGGTCATGGGGATCCCCTCCACCACCACCAGTGTGCAGCCCCACCTGGATGATGCGACGGCAGCCATAGTGCGCCAGAACGCATCAGCTCTCAGTGGGGAGGAGAGCAGAGTGATGAAGCCAATTCATAGAGGGGGATTATTAGGAGGCCATGACTGGTAAGGGCCAATGGGAAATTTTTGCAAGGACACCAGGGTTACACCCCTACTCCTTTCGAGAAACGCCCTGGGATTTTTAATGACCACAGAGAGTCAGGAACTGGGTTTTACGTCTCATCCAAAGGACGGTGCCTGTTTACAGTATAGTGTCCCCGTCACTATACTGGGGCATTAGGACCCACATGGACCGCAGGGTGAGTGCCCCCTGCTGGCCCCACTAACACCTCTTCCAGCAGCAACCTTAGTTTTTGCCAGGAGGTCTCCCATCCAGGTACTGACCAGGCTCCCACCTGCTGAGCTCCAGTGGGCTGCCAGTTGTGAGTTGCAGGGTGATATGCTGCTGGCATAAGTATGGGTGTGTTACCCGTGTTGGGAGAATTCCCTCTCCCTAGTCTTGCGTGGGTCTTGTCAGGGTTCTCTGGTTTTCTTCCTCTTCCTGCAGACCAACGGATTCGTTTTTTTTTTTATTTGCGATCCCTGGTCCATATGACGACGGGAGCTGGGACGGACATCTCATTACTCTGCCCAGAAAAGAGCGACTCCGGTGCTGTGACCCAAGTATGTGCTGCAGAGACAGATTCGCCATCTTGTCAGCTTGGTTACACAAGCAAACACGCACCTAATTTAAATACAGGGAGAAACAGCTGGGCGGAACACAACACAACATTTCTGAACGTTTCTACAATATGGATAACGTTTTGTGCTTGACCTAATTAAAGATGCTCCTCGGGATTATTTAGTGAGAAAAATGTCCATCATTAGCAGGTTATATATTGGTGTACACCTTGAAACCTTTTAAGGCTAAATAAGCACAGTAAGAGGGGTAAGTTTAACATAAAACGGAAAGATGTTTGTACTGAGTAAAATCAAGAATTAATGGTTAGACACGTTGTTAACAAAAACATAGTCATATAAACCCACAACTTCTATAAAGAAACTAAACAATCTTATAAATACACTACCTATTTTTTGTTTCTCCACAAAACAGCTGAGACTCGTCAAATGAACGAAAGAAACTTTACTGTAACATAGTAATAGTAATGTCCGGTTTCCTAGTTCATACAAAAAAAAAACCCTCAGAGTGGTGTTCATTGTACGGCGCCCTACAATCAGCCGTTTAGCTATTTTCGGACCACTTATCCAATTCGGGGTCACAGGCAAAACCAGGAAGTAACGGGAGTAAGGCAGGGTACACCCTAGACAGGACGCCAGTCCATCGCTGAACACACACACACTCACACCAGGGCCAGTTTTCCCAGAAGTCAGTTACCCCACCAGCGTGTCTGTGCACTGTGGGAGGAGACCCTAGTGAACACGGGGAGAACATGCAGACCCCGGTATGGAATTGAACCCCGAGCACCAGCGCCGACATGGGGTCAAAACTCCTTCAAATCCAGACTCAAAAACTTCTTTTTCAGAAAAGCCTTTACTGAACTGGTTCCATTCTTCACCCCTCTGCTCTTCTTAGTACCACCTTCCACGGTCTCCTCTATTGTTATTGTTGTATTGCTGTAATTATAATTGTGTCTTATCTTCTGAAATCTTCTTATTTATTGTTGTAGTCTTCTTATTTATTGTTATTGTCATCCTGTAAAGTGCTTTGAGAAGTCACCTTTAAAGGCGCTATATAAAATAAAGTTTATTATTAATATTAATACTAACCAGCGTGCCACCGTGCCGCCCTGCAGCCCCTCGCCTTTTGCAACTGCATTCTCGATTTTTTGCTTGTACATCAAACCCAGACGCCGCCCTCGGCTGCAGGAGACCGGCTGCCCGGGGTTCAACTCTCCGCACGAGCGAGCCGGCAGCTGCGCGAACACAGAGGCGCGGTCCAGCTCGTGACAGCGAGAAAACTGATTTCGCCGTCGCCCGCGCATCGGGGGGCGGCGCTCTCTCGCGTTTCTGAAGATTAATTTCGTGAGGAGGTGCTTCCTGCTGGAATGCACCACAATGCATTCCAATGCAACGTACAAAAACAACAACCCGAGTTACCTTTCTGAGCGCTAAAAACGTGGTCGACGGCAAACTTCTAAGAAATGCATCGAGCAGCTTGTAGGCGCTGCTCTTTGTCAGAAAGCAGAAGTTTTTCAAATCTGCAGGAGGAACAGTGTTGAGCTTCCCAAGTGCCATTTAAGAAACCTTTGCACCGAAAGGAAAACAAATGAATCTCGCCTTCAAATAATAAAGTAAGTAGAAAATACTCTTTTCGTTTTCATGCAAGCTTGCGTTGAATGTTGTGGTTTTCGGTTGGATTAGTGTATTTTTTGCCGTGCAGACGTGTGATTTTGAAGTCGCTGAGAAAATATATGCTTCTTTTAAAGGCGAATAAGCTATGTGTCTGGCTTTATGAAAACCGTACTGGAAAATGTTTTACTGTTGACATCTGTATGCAAGATCTCAGTGTGACGTCATTGAAAGCCCGCTCCCCTCTTGGTGACGTGGCAACTGTGTTCGTTTTGAAAGGCAACCGAGCTCTTACTGTCCAGGCGCAGACAATCAGTGAAAGATCCCTTTACCCTGAACTCCCCTTCTGATTATACGCAGACAGACTCTGTCCTGGTGATCTTTTAAACTAGTCTTTTGCACCTGAGCCGATTTGGGGTTGTGAAGCTCGGTGATGAATATAGGGTGACGGGAAGCCAGTTCTTCAGGTACCCCTCTGGGGTGCTGACTGCTGACAGACAGCTGACTGCAGATCTCCCCCCAAATTTCCCGAAGGATTCCAGTCAGCCCCTCGCCTGGGCCGCCCCAGGTCGGCCTCTCCTTGTTAGACACCTCCAGTGCAGCTCTGCCCTGGAGCCTCAGTGTGGATGTCTGCCCAGTGTTAGATGTTTGGGTGACTCCCGCAGGTTTAGGTGCTCCATTCCTTCTCCCCTCAGTCCTGACAAGCTGCCCACTCCCGGCTGATCTCAATGCTTGACCATAAACTCCATTCGAGGTTTGTATGTGTCATGTTTTCATGATCAAAACATCTAACCATCCTCACACCTGAACAGGGCTCCTCAGCCGAAACGTTGTGTTCTGTTTCTGCACCTTGCAGCATGGAATGGGCTTTTTTACCACATGCTGACGCAGTTTCCCACTCAAATCATTTTTATCAATGGCTTCTTTCCTGTCACAGCCCCCATTGCAGGCTTGGTGAGTGTGGGGACTGTAATATTCAGTTCATTCACTTCATTGTCATCCTGCACTCATACAGATGTACAAGAGAGAAGGAAATCTAGTTTCTCCTGGCCTGAGGTGCACAATACACTAGGAACAGTCCGCATAATGTCGCAACACAAAAGAACACACACAAGGGGGGGACCGAGAGTCATTAGCCGCTATTGAGGTAGTATTGGTATGTAAGTAAAAGTAAAACAATGTACAGAGTAGATAAATAGATAAAAAAATGAATAAATGGGTATTTACAGTACTGTGCAAATAAGTGTGCAGGTGAGCCCTGACTCCCGTCACAGTAAATATCCATCTGCCCAGGTCACCACTGGCTTCAAGGGGGGCTTCTTAACCAGATTGCCCTGCTGGAAGAGAGGCCTGATCAGGGCCAGTGGGATCTATGTGGTTCCACTTCTGAACGAGACACACTTCACTATATTCCAGTGGTAATCATTCATCCATCCATTCATTCATTCCCTAACCACTTCATCCAATCCAGGGTTCTGGGAGAGCCGGAGTCTATCCCAGCAAGCAATGGGCTCAAGGCAGGGTACACCCTGGACGGGACGCCAGGCCACCACAGGGCAGACACACACAGACACACTCGCACCTGGGCCAGTTTCCCAGAAGCTAATGTGACCGTCGCGTTCCCGCGCGGGCTCGTGCCCTCCGCCGCTCCACCCCGCCGGTTCGTCCCCCAACACCTGGGGCGCGAACCCGGGTCTCCGGCATAACGCCACAGGGAACCAGCCGCATGAGCTAAAGGAGACCCCCCCCAGCCCGGGCGGCTGAGGCCCCTGCTACGCGCAGGGAGGGCGATGACATCACCGTGTCCAGACTAGCTCCTCTACACTCCTTAACCTGCCAGTGTGTCTTTGGACTGTGGGAGGAAGCACCTGGAGGAATCCAACACAAACCTGGAGAGAACATGCAAACTCCACACAGACAGCACTCCATGTCTGGCGTGAACCCAGGACCCCAGTGCTGCCTGGCAACAATGCTGACCAGTGGGCCACCACCTCGCCTTTAAATAGGTAATCAGTGACTCAGACACCCTGTTACAGCCTCTTCCTGGACCACTTCCTCCCGGGTTTTCAAGCCTGGTTTGTTGTGTCACCGTGTGAGCTGGGCCTTGAAAATCAAAAGTAAAGAGCTTTAGAGTGTCAGATACATTTACTCTGCAGTCAGTTCTAAAAAAACTTCGATTACACCACAGAGATGTGCTAAACAGACTCTATGTTTGTGATTTTTTTCAAATTAACCTCAACCAATTTGGGGTTGTTACAGCAAAGGTGTTGAAAATTTAAGCAATCGGAGATTATTCTGAAATATAACTTTTTTACGTACTATTAACATTTTGTATCGGTTAGGAGTACAGAATCAAGAAATACAGGCATTATGTTTGTGAATATAAAGTTGTGTTAGAAATTATCATGATTATAGGCTCAGAGTACAGTAACCCCAAGGAAACTGCAGGAGAGTGAATATCGTTACAGGACAAAAGTATTTTTTTCTTGGGTTTTTTACATTGTTTTTCCTTTAGGAGTTATAAACATTTAACCTCTGGTGACTTTTCTTCATGCAATTGAGCGCAATAATTTACAAAAGAGCTCAACCTAAAGAAAAAGACAACAGTGTTCAACAGTGTACTGAATCAAACAGGAAATTTGCTGAAAATGTCATGATCGTTAAAAAAGTGTCCAAAAAAAAGTCTAAAAGTGTGCATGTTTAGAAACTATTTCAATAATTGCATTGAAAAGCTTGAATCCGCAGCTGTTTAATGGCTGGAAATAATTAACAACATAACGATGTTTAACAGTACAGGCAACAGAGAGGCCAACAAAACCCGACTAAGCTAACCTAACTAGATCAGCAACTCCTACAGTTCAGTATTATCATTAACCAGAGTGTCTCCCTGGACTGTACTTGTACAGGATAGCACTGGTCTGTAGATACCAGTATAGCAGCCATTCTGCACCAGCAGCCACTGCACAGCACAGCAGGGAGTTAAGGACAAAATCTGCTAAAGAAATCTGGGATAATGCAGCATTCCAATGGAGTGCGTCCCTCCATGCCCTTGTCTGCTGTTTTCTAGTCTCGTGCGTGATGGCAGATTTCGGAGAAGGGGCGGGTCAGCCGGAGCTGGAGTTCTGCCCGGCCAGGGAGGAGGACGCCGAGCAGGTCCTGGCCATCTCGGACGACTGCTTCAGTGGACTGGACTACATGGCCGAGACCTACCATCACTGGCTCAGGGAGCCCGATCGCTTCGTGTTCCTGACCAAGAAACACGGGAGGGTGGTGAGTTTGTCTGCTGCTTCCCGACGAGCATCAGACATCAGGTTCTGAAACTTCCCAGGGGAATCCAGTAATCTTCACGCAATCTCTGTAGCTGAAAACAGATCAGCATTCTGTATGACCTGAGGCCAAAAATCAGATAAACAGTCACATTAAAAACTGTCTTGGCTTGTCTGTTCTTTACATAATGCAAAAATGTCATGCAGTACTATTTTTAATCTACTTGTCCTTGAAATAGCAAATATCACCAAACCTGTTAACATCAGTAAAGAAACCACTTATTGATATGGAACAGTGGGACTTGATCTCAGTAAGTGGCTTTTAATGTTATGCAAGGGGGTAGCATGGTGGTGCAGTGGTCAGCACTAGGTTCGGTTCTGGCCCTGGGGTGCTGTCTGTGTGGAGTCTGTATGTTCTCCCATAGTCCAAAGACATGCTGGTAGGTCAGCTGGCTTCTGAGTGTGTTCGTGTCTGTGTTTCTGACTGTGATGGAATGGCATCCTCTCCAGGGTGTACCCTGCCATCCGGGTTTTGCTTGCAGGATCTGTCTCTCCTGTGATCCTGAATTGGATAAAGCAGTTAGATAATGGATAGGCAGCGCTACAGTTGTTGGTTTTCTGACTTGAAAGAGTTAATAGTCCAAGGGCTGTTCCTTAATCCAACCATATTTCTCTCCGGTATATGCAAGACAGTTGACAAGCTTGAAACGTCAAATCTTCTCTTCCCTCCAAACAGTTCACAGATGATGATATCTTGGTTTGGTTTGTAATAAGTGCAGAACTAGCAGTGTGATATACTAGTGGCCTCTTTAACTGTGTTGGCGTGCTGCAGATCGCCCTGGGCTCGGCCCTGCTCGTGGACGGACGGGGGACAATGGTGACCCAGGGGCTGCGGGTGGACCCCGCCCATCGAGGCCAGGGGGTGGCGTTTGCTGTCCGGAGACACTTGATCCAGTTCGTCAAGACCCGCTTCCCCCAGGTCACCACCTGCAGGTGGGCCACAGAGACAGAACCCAGACCAGACGCCGACATCCGCCTGCTGTCCCGGGAGGTACTGGAGCATCTTTCTGCAGCTGTTCTCATCACCCCCCTCACTCCCTCAGGGTCCGGCTGCTGTCCCCCTCACCCCCCCCGCCTGGAGTCACACAGACTCTGCCTGCCTGCTGCTCAGCTGGACTTGCTGACTGACATATTAACTGACTGACTGGTGACTTTCTAGCTCACTGCTGAAATCATTAGCTCCTGACCTTCTAAGAGACTTATGTAATTACTTACAGTCGCATGGGCTTATGATCATGCTGTCTTGCTTAATTAGTAATGTTTCTGTGCAGTGCTTGATTAACAACTTTTAATCTTTGACTGTGTTAGTGTCCCACAGATCACACTAGGGACCCACCTAGCCAAGCATAAACTCTTGTTACCTCATTTAATCATTGATATTGTGTTTGTGTACAATGCAGGCCCATCATGCATTGCTGGGTGTTTACTTAAGTCATGCATGTGCTTCTGTTTCACTGCTGTGTGTCCATACAGGTGAAAAGGTACAAAACCCCTAGAGATTGACTCACTGATGATGCCACTGGTGCTGATTGCTCTGGACAGCAGGACTCAGACAGACAGCTCAGATACCCAGACACTCATGGCAGATGTGATTAAGCTCTCGTTGTTTTGAACCCTGACTTTCCGCAGGCTGTCCTGACCCTCTGCTGTGAGGTGGCAGACCTGGGCCCGTTCCTGCAGGAGCTGGGCACGAAGCTGGGGCAGCAGGCGGGGGGCGGTGGCCCCCAGCCCGTGACCCTGAGCCAGGAGGAGGCGGAGAGGCTGGTGCTGAGCCATCATGTGGTGCAGAACCTGCTGCCAGCCGGCACCATCATCAACGACTGGGAGCCCCTCCGGCCCCTGGAGAGCAACCTGGAGATCCTGCGCCGGCGGGGCCTGACCTGGGTGGCGGACCGGGCGGAGCTGCCCTCTGCGCTCAGTCTCTGCACCACGCCGCACCGCGTGCCCTACCGCGCCGACGCCCTGCACTTCAGCATCAACATCTTCAGCGGCGAACAGACGCCGGCGCGCGCCGTGCTCCTGGCCCAGCTCCAGGGGCTGCTCCCCTCCCTCCGCGGCTACGTCATCTTCCATGTCTGCCTGCGTCCCTGCCTCTGGGCCGGGATGAGGGACTTCTGTCGGAGCTCATCCGGGGTTTCCTTCTTCCGGGAACACTGGGAGCAGCTACTCCTGGAGAGGGACGTCTGAGACCAGGCTCAGCCTCGGTCTGCAAGAGAGAAGATCCCCAGGGGTACGGACAGTGCAGTTCAGGAGGGCCTGGTCACAAACTATTTTAAAAAGATAAAAAAATGCAGGAAGCCTAGATGGAATATGCAGCAGAACACTAAAGTATTATGCTGAAGCACTGAGTGAAGGGATCATGCACTTGTTCCAGCTCTCTATAGACACTGCTATTGTCCAGGCTGTTTGGAAACACTCTGCAGTTGAACCTGTCCCTAAGAAGAGCACACCTAAAGCCCCCAGTGACCTCAGGCCTACAGCTCTGGCTCCGTTAGTGATGAAGACTCTTGAAAAAATATTCAAGTCACATGCTGTGGCCACAGTAGAGTCAGATCTCGACCCCTCCAGTTTGCCTCCCATCCTGGAAGGGGAGATGATGATGATGATGATAAAAAAAAAATCTGCTAGATGTTCTTCATAAACATGCAGAGTGGAAAGATTCTTGAGCCAGTCTTTGCCGATTTCTCGTCAGCCTTTACAGCCACGCATGTTGGTTGAAAAACTAATCACATGTTTCAAATTAGATCATGGGCTTGTCATGTGGATCATTAGTTTTCTGTGCAGTAGAACACAAATTGTATCTATTAATGGGGGTGGCATCTGTAAAGAGGTTTTAGCACTATGATGTCTATTGGACAGAGCCCCCCCCACCCTGGACAGAGAAGTGGTGGGTGCTGCTGCCTCAAAGCTCCCAGGTGACATTCTCACGTTGGGGTGCCTGTCTGTGTGGAGTTTGCATGTTCTC
The DNA here is from genome assembly GCF_040954835.1 of Lepisosteus oculatus. Lineage (NCBI taxonomy): Eukaryota > Metazoa > Chordata > Actinopteri > Semionotiformes > Lepisosteidae > Lepisosteus > Lepisosteus oculatus. The sequence goes on along the minus strand of NC_090722.1, from coordinate 3,590,332 downwards.
CTGGGTATTTGTCCAGGTGCTGTGGTTTTCTTCCCATTCCCAAAGATGAGCAGGTCTTGCATGACTGGCCTCTTTAAATTGGCCCTCACAAGCGGTTTCAATGCATGGCCCCCGGGGGCTCATTAATGAAGTGAAATGGTAAAGAATACCAAAATACCGTCAAAACTAAGGTGACACAGACTACAGATGCACTGTTGCCATCTATACCTCAAGCCTACCCGAAGAGAGAAAGATTCAGATTTATCTTGTATTGGTATTTAAGATTCTGGGCTTTTCTGCAGAGGGCTCGGGTGCAAACACCAGATGGGACACTGTTGTTAGGAGCATTAGGACAGGTGGAAGGAAGGGGGTGTTCGTAAGAACATTAAAAAGGCTGCAAAAGCCAGAGTAGGCCACTTGGCCCTCCCATCCATCTGTTTCCTGGAAAAGAAAAAAACAGTTTGGCTTCAAGAGCATGGGCGGGCAGCTTGTTCCACACTCCCACCACCCTGTGTGTAATGTGGTGCCTCCTGTCCTGACTGGCGGATCTCACACTGTTGTTTTGGGGGGAAAGGCCAGAGTTTTGGCTTCTACAACTTGGTTGGGCGGCTTATTCCATGCAGACCACAAGTTACTTCCTTAAATACTGCTGCAGCAAATGACCCGCTGTATAAAATGGGTTCTCCACACAGGCCCTGGCGATTTGTTTTTATTGAGATTAAATAAATTTAAATAAACATGCCTTCATTTGCAAAACCAAAATCTATGGGGTTTCTTTCCAGATAGTGCCGCACAGATTTTTGAAATGACACCATTTTTAGATAAAAGTGCCAGGAAGTGATCACGGTGTTAAGCTCCCAGCGGGAATTCCCTTTCGGCGATATCTGTTGTACCTGGACGGGATCAAGGAAACCGGCGTCATTACGGCTCTACAGAGCAGTACGTGATCACGTTCCCCGCTGAGAAATCTTGAGCCAACATGGCGGACACGCGGTGTCCGTCGCACAGACCCTAAGCGACCTCGCTTCGATTGGACCGTGTTAATGTCAATCCACCGGGGGGGTCTGCCTGGTGTTTTTTTTTTTCCCGCCTACTGTCAGCTGACAAAGACTGTACATGGAAAATTGAGTCACAGGAACTGTAACTGTAACAGTGTACTTTAAAGTCGGTTCTTCCCGTTTTTAAAAAAACAAAACACCGAGCGCACTAAACGCGTTGCTGCGTTTAAAGTTTTACTCCCTGGAGTGAAACCTCATCCATTTTCTTTGCGTATCTTTCATCATTTGTTTGATCACATTTCTTTACCGTATGTTGGACAAGAGGGAACCGGTGAGTTGCCAGGCGATGTACTGTAAAACCCCGTACCGTGCGGTACCGCCCGACACGTTGCATGTAGTCCAGCCTGGGCCTCAACACTTTCGCGTTGTGTTTCGGGCAGGAGACGAGCTCGCAAAATAGTAACTCCAGCCGAGGCCGCTTCTGTTCACCGAGTGGAAGTTATATTCGAGTTATACTGTACTTTAATCCCGTGTGCGAAATAACTTTCCGGCTCAACACACCCGATCGCCAAAAACGACTTGAAAACGGAGAACCTGAAAAGGTTTCATGCTGTTCTTGCCCCGGACTACGTACGTATACAAATATAAACTCGGGTCTCGTCTGCTCTGGTGGGGGGACAAACCCGTTTAAAACGCCGAAAACCAAACCGACAGCTGTGTAATTGCGAGTTGTTGTTTTTTTTTTAAAATCAGTGCTCGATACCGTTAGTGACAAAATGAAAACGAAGAAAGAAAACGGATGAGGGGACCCCCCCAAGGTGGGGCGTTCATTTTAACACGTTCTCGGGGGGAAAGGGGTTCTTCATGTCTGGGGTCCCCCCCCCAAAAAAAAACCCTGTATTACCATGGCGCACAACCCTGGCCGAAATCATGATGTATTTATACAGAACCATCTCTCCCTCAATTCCTTTCTGCGGCGCTGCTGTGTGGGCATGTGTGGCGGGGGAGGGGAGGTTCAAGACATAAAAACAGACAAATCGCATTACCCCCCCATACTTCAAAAAGTCTAACGGGAAAATCCGCCTCTTTCTCCTTGCCTTCCGAGAAGTCACTTTCGGTAATGTACTGGGATGCTATTCCGCGATTCCTGTCAGTGACTCAAAGCCAACAATAGAATTGGACATTTTCCCGGTAAACAAGACAGCCAACTCGTTTAAAGTTGAACTGTTTCCCGTACCCACTACTTGACGCCCAGAACAGGAGGCATTTTTTCCCGACGTTAAAACAGCTTGAAGAAACGACATTCATTTCTGTAATGAGAAAACAGCAGGATTGTTTTTGCATGTGTATGTCGCATGTGGCCGTGTTTTTTTGTTCGCGAGTCTTGAAACAAGTTGCAACGACCCGACGTGGAAAATAACTCGCCCTTGTCGATCACGCCCCCTCCTCCAACCCTCAGGATTTCGTGTCAGGTAAATCTGGAAAACGAAATGTTGCCGAAAATGCACGAAGCTGCGCGGTTCGTACCGGGAGCCTACTCAATCCTTCTGCTTGCGTGTGGACTGCGATAGCGATATTTTCCCCAAAACTACTTCCAAGAAACTCCAGGGCGACACTTCGTGGGCAGTAGCGATGTAATTAGGGTGAACAAACGTAACGCCTGTTAATTAACCCTTATTCCGGTCTGCGTATTGCTGAATGAGACTGAATACTAGGACTGGATAACGCAATGTGATCATATATCCGCTTCAGACACAGTTCTGGATCTCTGTCGATACCGTTCATGTCGTCTAAGAGCCGTGAAGTTGGGGAAATTGACCGAAACAGTTTTCTTGTTCTTCCAAGGACCGCGACTGCGTTTAACGGCCATGGAGGAGTCGGAGTGAAGCCGCCCGGAGAGCGAACAGAGACGGCGAGGATGAGCTGGGGAGCGGGCGGGCCCGGGGTGCAGACCCCGGGCTGGGAGCAGGCGGCGCCCCCCGCCCCCGGCTCGGTCTCCGGGCTGGACTTCAAGCTGGGCTCCCTGTTCCTGCTGCTGGCCGCGACGCTGCTGTGCGGCTTCGCCCCGCTGTGTCTCGTCAGAGGCTCGGGGAGATGCAGCACGGACCCGGGTGAGTTTCGGGGGAAATGAAGTCTCCCCCCAAAAAATGTCCAGGTCTGTGTGGCACCGACACACAGTCAAAGACCGTAGATAAGCAAGAAAATATCCGAAACCTAAATCCTGTTTTATCTTCAAAGCCGGTTGTCTGATGCATGTATGCTGTGCTCAGCGCCTTACACCAAACGCAGCATAAAGAGCTGTGTAGTTCTTGACCATGAAAAATAATAATCACGTTATAGAAAAGAAATACGCGTTTAGTAAAAAAAAAACAACAGCAGCACGATGAACCGGCACAAAAATAAAACGTACTCCATGCAAAAGATAATCAAATATTAATTTGATTTAAAAAAAAAGCCGGAGCAGTAAAGGTTTTAGAAAAAGCCACTGACTGCCAGGGTTTTTCAGCAGGCTGTGCCGACAGGCTGTCGGGGATGTGGGGAGTCCTGGTCAATTTCACTTTCCTGCTCAGGTGTATCCAGGTCTTTCCCAGAATGTCAATCCTTGAAGAGCCTAGGACCCTAAACCTTTCCCTACGGATCTGAACAGTAGTAGTTTCTGTGCAAGCAGTGTGCTTATGTGTGAGATGGACTTTAATTGACATGCTGCACTGGGGGGAAAAGGGACTTGTTTACATGGAGTACTGACGAGGAAATGAACTGGATCTGTATCTGTATTGATAGGATTTGTAGCCCTTTTTAATGATCAAGGACTCGAAGGATCAGGTCCTGTGTACCAACGTGACTGCCTGCCCTTGTTCTGATGGGGGCGCTGTGCTGTCTGGGGCTCTCGTTCTGATGTGGACGCTGTGCTGTCTGTGGCCCTAGATCTGCGGCGCAAAGTCCTGAGTTTGGTGAGCTGCTTTGCCGGAGGTGTGTTCCTGGCCACCTGTCTGCTGGACCTGGTGCGATCAACGAGGCCTTCGAAAGCATGCAAATCACGGTAAGGACTGGCCAGTGCATCATGCCTTGACGCACAACCTCTGTTCTCTTCCTCCAGATTCGGTTTCCTCGGCCAGTGAGGGTCTTCCTCATTCACCGTTCTGGAGGTGCATTGTGTTTGCCGGGAGCACTGCTACCTCCATTCCTTCTCTGACCACTTCCTCCAGTTCAGGGTTACAGGGGAGCTGGAGCCTATCCCAGCAAGCAACAGGCGCAAAGTGGGATAAACCCTGGACAGGCCAGTCTATCGCAAGGCTCACATAGACACACACACTCACACCAGGGCCTAGTTTCCCAGAAGCCTATTTAGCCCACCAGCATGTTTGCTCCCAAGCTCCTGTAGGAAACCCTCACAGACACGGGAGAACATACCAACTCCACACAGACAGCACCCTCAGGAATTAAACCCGGGGCCCCCGTGCTGTGAGGCTGCAATGCTCACCACTACGCCGCCATGCCACCCAGAGTTGCTACAAAGGGTCTTTGTTCAAGCCTGGCTGTTGTGCTCATTTGAGTATTTATTAGTTGCCAGTAGAGCCCGTGTGAGTCGCGAATGTCCACCCAGGAAGAGAGTTGAGCACTGAAGGGGCAGCCAGGAAAGGCACTCACTCGGAGCTCTGTGGCCCGAGCCCCAAGCGTACCAGTATGGGTCAAGGTGCCAGGAATTCTCCAAGCTGCCGGCCCATGACCGGCGGAGCGGGGCAGGACTAGGGATGGGATGAGTCCTCTTCCTGGCAGACAACAGCTTTGGCACCTTGCTGGGCGCCTGCGAGTTGGTGACATCAGCGAGTGACGATCTGCTCCTCCAATCGGAGCCGACGCTCCCGTCAGGCGCCGTGGTGCCCTCGGCCTGTCAGGAGACCACTGGCTCCGCAGGTGGATACGTTACAGGAGCACGTCTACCTGTCTTATTCCTCCTACGGCAGGGGTCACTGTCGGAGAGTCGAGTCTTAAACTGAGTGTATTTCAGGTTTGTAAGGTAATTGACCATTGCATTTTTTTTTAAAGCATCTGAAGTAGTTTCTCCATCTGAAGCAAATGGACTGTTCCTTCCTACCTGTCATGTTGCAATCCTTGTAAGATCTTTTTTGAAATCTGTTCTGGTGGAGTGAAAGCAGTGCCCCCAGATGGCCCTGCACTCACTCTTCCCCTCTTTGTCTGCCCCAGCTGCAGTTCCCGCTCCCCGAGTTCATCTTGGCCATGGGCTTCTTCCTGGTGCTGGTCATGGAGCAGATTGTGCTGGCCTACAAGGACCAATCCGGGGGTTCGCTGGAGGAGAGGCGCGCCCTGCTCGTGGATCCCAGCATCCAATCGCATGGCAGGGAGGCGCATGGCCCCTCCCGTCGGCCCTCTGCGATTGGCCGGTCCGGAGACGGGGAGGCGGGGGGAGGGGAGGGGGTGCACCTCCACGTGGACCTGAACTCGCACTCGGCGATCCGCTCCTTCATCCTGGTCTTCTCCCTCTCCCTGCACTCGGTGTTCGAGGGGCTGGCCGTGGGGCTGCAGCAGGACCGGGAGAAGGTGCTGGAGATCTGCCTGGCCCTGCTGCTGCACAAGAGCGTCATCGCCTTCAGCCTGGCGCTCAAGCTGACCCAGGGCCGGCTGCGGCGGGCGGCGGTGGCCGGCTGCCTGCTGCTCTTCTCCGCCATGTCGCCGCTGGGCATCGGGCTGGGCATCGCGCTCACCGAGACGGCCGCCACCCCCGAGCACCGGCTGGCCCGCGCCACCCTGGAGGGCTTCGCCGCCGGCACCTTCGTCTACATCACCTTCATGGAGATCCTGCCGCACGAGCTGGGCGCCCCCCAGCAGCGCATCCCCAAGGTGGCCCTGCTGCTCCTGGGGTTCACCGTGGTCACAGGCGTCCTCTTCATCAAGCTGTAGGCGCCTCCCCCCACCCACCTCTGGGCCGGCGGATCTGCTTTCTTCAAAGAGGAAGGGAGGATTCTTCTCCCTTTGTCGCGGCTTCGGATGGACGTGACAACTGAGGGCGTCTTCCCCTCTTTTCAGATGCGTAAACCACGGACCTTTTAACAAGCATCTGGCGGTATTGCTAACATTGCTTTGCAGAAAAAAAAAATTAACTAGGATAGAAACAGAATTAGAGCAAGACTGTAGGTTCTTTTTAAAATGGTAAGTTTTGGACCAAAAAAAAAACAAACATTTACATAATAAAGATCATGGGTTGGAATGTGAGATCCGCAGTGTATAATCCAGGTGAATTGAGAGCATAAGCACGCACATCATGTAGTCATCTGACCTTTAAAAGGATCTAGGGGTCAACGCTTAAATGCTAACATTTAACATCCGAACCCCGGTACTCCTTCTCATGCGGGCGATCCAGAAACGTCGGTCCTGAAAGCCAGTTTCAGGTTGTGAAAATCTGGACGGGTGCTTTTCTTCCAACCGAAGTGTTGAATACGCCATCCTTTATTTAGCCTTTTGAAAATCTGTCTATGTAAATCATGTATATTTTTCCACTGAATTATTTTTGTATCGTCTCAGTGGACGCACACAGTGAGTTCCTCGGATTCCTCTGGGTGCGAGAATCCCTCCCCCAGACTTCGACGCCTATAAAGCCAGGCGTTTGATTGGAGGCACTTTTTCCTCCCACTTAATCTGTGTTTGCCGGGATCTTTTGCAAGTATCTCAGCCGAGATCCAGGCTCACGGAGGCCCGCTGTGGCTGGGTGTGCCCTGGCTGTCCTCCGGGGGCGTCTTGCTGGTACAGGAGAGATGAATCCCTCTGTCCTCTTGCGCGTGAGGGTGCGCCTGGCTGGGCAGTATAATCCTCACAAAGTGACCGCGGGGGTCCTGTGCACGGGGAGGGGGCTGTGTGCCTGCCCTGGGCACTGCTGGGTAAATGGCACAGCGCTCCTGGCTGACTCTAGACACCCCGGGGAGTGTCGGCTGAAGTTTGGAGTGGAGTGCCGGATTGTTTTTTTTTTTCTCCTGCGTGGGCTTTATCGGCGGTCTCTGGAAGGTCAGAGGTCTCCCCTCCCCCCCCACACACACACACGCTCTTGGCAAGACCCAGCGCCTCTCTGCCAAGCTCAGTTGACGGAATTGCGCACAGCGGCACGCCTGCTGCACTCGTGGTGACTGGACCTCCTGCGCCCGGGTCTGGAACCGCGCGGGGAGGGGGTGGGCGCCAGACCTTGCCCTTTCCACGGAGCCCAGGTCTCTAAAGACATCAGCACCCGAAGGGGGGGTGAGGATCCCTGAGCCAATGAGACGCCCTGTCCCCATCCCCAGTGGTGTTGTGCTAGTTGTTCTCCAGCAGATGGCGATAAGACTCGGGCTCAAACTAGCGGCCTGGCAGGGGGTTCATTCTCAGAGCAGTCCGTTTCCTGATCTATTAACTGATGCTCCTAGATGGCTCTCAGCTCTTCAGATCTGCTTTTTCCATATGTGTCTTCCGAAAGGGCATTACCTTATTCCTCGCTTGCAAAAAAGCCCCCCCCGCCATCTTGCAAGTGAGGAATAAGCTGTTGTAGATTGTTGTGCGGCAAAATAAACGTTGGCATATTTCACCTCGCGTGGGGCCGGGAGACTGACCTTTTCCGGAGATCTCCGGAGCTCCGGAGGAACGCAGCAGCCCTTTGCCAGCAGTGTCAAGAGCTGATCCCACCCCCCTCCTCTTCCGTGAAATTCTTTTCTGCGGAGCTCACCGGATGCTGAATCAGGCTGTCCAGACAGAAAAGACTTGCACAATTCTCTGTTTCCACTAATACTTTATCTCGGCAGTTAAAAGGTTGTTGAAGTAGCAAAATATCGACACTGGGCCCTTTTTAATCCTTCTGTACCTCTCCCAGCTTCAGCTCTCGGCTTCAATGGATCCGATATTGAACATGCCTGCTTGTGGTGGGAGGGAGTCTTTCTCAAGAACATCAGGCAGGTTACAAACGAGAGGAGGCCATGGGGCCCACCTAGGTCCACTTAGGTATTTAGTAGCTAATTGATCTGAGGATTGGTGCTGCAGTGGTTAGATGCTGCCTTGCAGTGCTGGAGCCTTGGGTTCAATTGCAGACCGGGGTGCTATCTGTGTGGAGTTTGCATGTTCTTACTGGATGAGCATACAGCATTCGGTGCATTTGGTTTCCTCCCATAGTTCAAAGACACGCTGGGGAGTTAATTGACTTCTGGGAGGGTGTGTCTGTGTCTTTGTGCCCTGCGACGGACTGGCGTCCCCAGCACCCCTGAATTGGGTGAAACAGTGAGAAAATGAAAGGAGGGATGACCTGAGGATTTGAAAGAAGCCAGTGTATCATCCTTCCGACATGACGGTGTAGCTCGTTCCACGCTCCCCCCACTCTTTGTGTAAAGTGGCTCCCGCTGTCTGGTTCAGATGCGCTCCCACATTGTTTTCACCGCGGTTTCTCTGTTCTGGTTTGAAGCGGACTTGAGCTGCGAGTGCAAGTCATGGACTGAAGAGTCTCAGTTTTGACACTTAAAAGCCGTCTCAAGAATGTGCAGATTGGGCACCACGAGTGTAGAAGAGGAGCCAGGCTCCTGTAATTTTAGGTTTGCTGCTTTTTGCCTTTCTGCCCTGACTCCTGAAATTTCTCTGATGGCTCTTTCAGTGAGGGAAACCTGATATGGTGCAACGCGCGTACGCGTGGTTCCAGCTGTGTAGGTGTACATTAGCGGTGGAATGAACAATATTACCAACTTGCTTGTTTTAAAATGTTTTTTTTTCTGGCTGGATTTTTGCCTCTTTTCTAACTCAATAAAAGTTTTTTTTTGTACCAGAACGCCTGGTTTTGACTTTGTCATTGTTAAGCCCTGTACTAAATCTGCTTTCTTGTGAAACCGAACGTGAATTATGGTCGGTGTCGGCCGTCTCGGAGCGGGGAAAGCCGCCGCAGTGACGGCTTGGCACGATGCTGCCCTCTACCGGACAGCACAGGGCGCAGCACGCCGCCTCATGGACACGGTCACAAAATAATATTTGCGTCTGATTCTGAAATAATATGCAGTGGACATTGAAACGGTTTTATTTTTTTTTAACAAAAGCAAAGTATGACGTCAAAGCAGCACTTGAACGTTTTTGATGGACGGCTAATTAACTTTCTTTCGAGGACGTATTGCAAACTTTCCACAAATATTACAACTGGTAAATCATATGAATTATTGACACAATTTGAAAAGCTTCAGGATGTTATTAAACACTCCATGCTACGGTGACGTTAATTAAATATCGCTTTTTTATGACCTACATGGTTTATTTTTTTTTTAAGGTAAAGGCTGGCAGTTTAACTGGAATGACTCGAGTTAAGGTTTATTTTCAGTGTACCGCGTTGATGTATTTTAAGTCTGCCTCTTCTTCCGTACTACAATTATTGTTACTCTGTCAATCTTGGACAGAAACTTCAAAGTTTTTTTGCAGGAATGCACCCGGAAGAATTCACAGCTAGTGTATCAACATCCACTCCTTCTGTACGTCACTGCGCATGTAAATAAACTACATCTCCCATGTCGCACGACAATGTTTTCCTACGTTTGCGCGCCCCCGCACAGAGCGAGCATGGGAGTTGTAGTTCCGCCAACGCGCGCCTCCCTTTTCAGCGAAAGCGGCCACCTCCACCATCAAAACTACACATCCCACAAGGCCCGGTGGCAGGTTTCCAGGGATTCCCCCCTCCTCCCTCCGCCCCTCCCCGCTTGCCCTCCTCCCAGATTGCTTTCACTGAAGTAAAGATGTCTGCGGCGGGTGCGGGTGGCTGCGGACCCGGACCCGGTTCGGGCGCCGGTTCCGGGGCCTCCAACCCGCGAAAGTTTAGCGAAAAGATTGCCCTCCACACTCAGCGACAGGCCGAGGAGACCGCTGCCTTCCAGGAGGTCATGATGGACATCTCTTCGACCCGGGTGAGTCTGGAGTCAGGGAGGCAGCAGAGAGAGAGAGAGACACATCCCGGGGGAGGGCAGGCCCCTCTCGGGGTATCCGAGATGCAGGGGCCCCGGGCTAGCCGGCAGCGCGGCCATCACCCCCCGGGCTGTCTCCTGACGGCGACCAGCCCCTAATTTGAGCAGGCTGGCGCGTCCGGAGGGAGGAGGGAGGAGGGACGGCACAGCCGCCCCACACGGGGCGCAGGCGGCGCGCCTGTGCCGTTTGCCCAGCTCCGGGGCACGGGCAGAGCAGGGGCACCCCGCTCCGGGGACACGGGCACCCCTCTCCCCGGCACCCTCCGGGGGCTGTGCGGTCGTCAGGAGTCGAGTTTTCCAGGACCGGACTGGCGGGGATGCGCGCTGAGTTGGGTGCGTGGGGGTGGGAGAGCGGGTCGCGAGTGACAAGTTCCCGTTTGCCCTTTTTTTTGTTTGTTTGTGGGTGGTGGGAGGTGGGGGGCCCCCTCTGACTCTCCCAGGAGGACCCCCGGGGGCGACAGGCGAGGCTGGTGACGGCGGGATGCTCTGACGAGCCGGTCCGGCCCGGGTCGTGGCGCCCAGTTCGGCTGCGGTTCGGAAGGGGGGTCTCGGCGAGCGGAGTACAGTCGCAGACGACCTGGGTCCCGGGGTACCACCCCCCCCCCCCTCGGCGAAACTGGCAGGAGCTCATTCAAAAAAACTGAACATGTTTCTTAAAAAAAAAAAGAAAGAAAATCGGAATACGTACTTTATCGCTTTCGGGGCGCCCCCTTCAGGTCTACCTGGAGTGAACTCTCCGCCGCGGGCGGTGGAGCTGGCTGGTCGCGTTGCTGCTGTCCGGCGCGTTTGGCGTTTCGGGTCGGCGCTGCGATTTTCAGTCTTCATCTGTGTGCCTTTCGGCGTTGGTTTTTGTTGTTGTTGTTGTTTTTTTTTGTCCGACCAACGAATGAAACAAGCAGGAAAACCGCAGGGCAGCGGGACGCCGGCGTTTTCTTCGAGGAAAGACGGCGCTGTCGCCTCGCCGGAGGTAGCTGTTGCCGTGACCTGTACGTGTGGGCAGGGAGCGACAAAAAGGCGTTTCATTTCGCATCCTTAAGAAGAAAGATTACCACCTGCACGCCTGGTCTATTTTTTATTTCTTTATTTGACTAAGTACTGTAGGTCATTAAAGAGGAATTGCTCCCAGCTACTGAATTCCACATACATCATCCCAGCTGGGATTCGAACCCGTGACCTTCCTGTCCAGGGCCCTAAAAACTGCTCCGTGCTGCCGTCTTGGAGAAAAGAAAGTAGCAGCAGTCTCAGTGATGTTGTCATCCACCCATTTTCGAACCGCTTCCTTGAATTTCAGGGTCACGGGGTTAGCCAGGAGTCTATCCCAGCAAGCAACAGGGCGCGAGGCAGGCTACGCCAGGATCAGGACACTAGGTCATCATAGGGCAGACGCACACTCACGCCAGGGCCAGTTCTCTCAGAAGCCAGTTAACCCACTGGCATGTGTTTGGGCAGTGGGAGGAAACCAGAGCACCAGGTGGAAACCAGCACACACCTGGGGAGAACATACAAACTCCACCCAGACAGCACCTCAGGAATTGAACCCAGGGCCCCAGCTACCTTTGTGACCCAGGGTAATTTATTTTTTGTGAAGTACCCCTGCCACTACCCCCTTAAATCCTTCATCACTTTATCCAGTATCCGTCTCTCAGTGAAGTGATATTTTTCTGTGAACACATTTTTCTGCACCCTTCCCCCAGGTACAGAAGTCCCCCCGTCCCTCTGCCGTCCCTTCCCAGCGTCCTCTTTGTCTCATCCTTGGCAGCCCTGCTAGATTCCCCCTGAAAACCCCTTAGAAGTGAGGTGTTGTACCGCTAAAACATGCGGATGATATTTTTATGGCACTGCTTTGCCGAAGTGGGATGCTGAACGATATCGCCGTGCTCTTACAACTCCTGGATCTTCTCTGGATGACACTTTCTCCGGCCTCTAACCTCACGAGCTCTTTTCCCGGAGGGCTGGCTGACAGGTTCATGGCATCCTGCTCCCCAGGAGTACACAGGCCATCACACTGACCAGCCCCGGCGCCCAGAAGGAAACACACAGACCACAGCGCTGGCTGGAAGACTTTGTGTTTTATTCAGAAATTAAGAAATGCAGATTAAGACGTGCACACGCGAGGACGAGAAGAAATTCGGGCTTTTTTTTAGAGGGAGAACCACTCTTCTCCAGAAGCGCCGGAGCACCGCAGAGAGAGCTCTTAGAAAAAAGTCCCCATCCTCCCAGTTAATCCCACCAAAGGCTCTTTCCCTTTTATTATAATTAAATTAAAATGAGCCTTCTAATTGTTACTCTCCCTGTTTGTTTGTTAGTAGATCTAATTTCCTCCTCCTGACTGATAATACCCCTTTTCACTTTGAGCTAAGCCCATCTCTGTCCGCTGTGTTGTCGTGTTCCTGGTCTGCTGTCCACTCATTTTCCGGACCGGGTGCAGAGACCTGTTGACCAGCACAAGCTTGTACCCCAGCCCCCCCAGACCCAGTAAAAATAAGGTCGTTCTGGAGATCACCAGGGCCCTGGCAGACCTGCTCCTGTTTCAGGTGTGAAGTGATTCTCGAAAGCATCACTGGGAGACTCCTGGCTCGATCCCCGTCCGAGGGGAGGCCGATGCTGAATAAGAGGGTCTGGCACCCCCAAGACTCCTGGGGGGGGTGTCTTGTGAAGGCCCCTGGCAGACCTGTGGGAGAAGGGAGGGCGATGTCTGTCCCTAACGGTAATACGGGTGCATCCGCGAGCTCCTTTTGCGCTTCGATTTGAGACGCAGTTTCAGTGGAGGGGGGGAAGGTTCCTCCATCTCGATGTCTCTTATGACCACCTCTTCCACCTCCATGGGCTCCTCCCTGTCCTGGGGCGGGCTCACGCGGAGTGCGCTGAAGAACACGATCACGCTGTTGGGTATTTGGTAGCACTGCATTTTGAATTCAGTCTCCTGGCTTTCTTTCTCGCTCTGTGGGGCTTCGTTCGGCTCAAGTGTGGGGGGCCTGGGGCTGAATTGTAAGGTGTCGGGGTGTTTTTCCATCGCCATGGATACTGCACCCCAGCACTCCGCCGTGTAATAGTAACTCAGGGCCAGGCCATTATGGAGTCGCCGAGTCCTCCCAGCCAATCAGAATCCTGCATTTTCAGAGATTCCGTGACATCATGTTGTGGACCCACCCATGCGTGCTGGTTGGGGGTGGGGGTGTGTGAGTGTGTTTTAAGTTGAAATTTGCCCTTTCTCAACACTCAATACTCAATTGTATGGTTTTTTTTAGGGGATTGGGGTGAGAGGTGAAGAGCTGATTTGAGGCATATTCGGTTTGAAATTCTGTTTTTCATTTAATTACCCACCACTACCCTCTTTGCCACCTCGGCTGAAGTGGTATGGCCCCAGTGATGATAATACAGTTTTATTTATGAGTGCTTTTCAAGAAGCTCACAGTACAGTACAAAAGCACACTTATGATATAATTTGCAGAAATAAAAAAAAAATAAAATGCTGAAATTATACGTTAAACTCTGGTGAGAAGATAGATCTTTTAGAGAATTTTAAAAATGTCCACAATTGCAGAGACTGTAATGGACTTGGGCAGTGTTCTCCACAGATTAGAGTAAGAAGACCCCAATCAACAGATCGTGGGTTAAGAGTAAGAATGTACTCATATAATAAGTCCTTAATTAAGGTATCCTATGAATTTTATCATTCAGTACCTTATGCATGTGCAAGGGACCCTCAGACACTCATTTTAAATTTCACTGGTAGCCAGTACAGTTCACAGAGGACAGGGGTTATGTGCTGATGCAGAGTGATGTCAGCTAGCACGCCAGCCACTGAATCCAGGACATCCATTTTCTAACCTCTTCTTCCAATTCGGGGTTGCCGGTAGCTGGAGCCTATCCCAGCAAGCAGCAGGCGCAAGGAGAGGTACACCCTGGGCAGGACACCAGTCCAGCACAGGGCAGATAGACACAAACACACCACTCAAGCCAGGGGCCAGTTTCCCCAGAAGCTGATTAACCCACCAGCTTGTCTTTGGACTGTGGGAGGAAACCCACATGAACACAGGGAGAACATGCAAACTCCACACAGACAGCACCCCAGGTCTGTCATTGAAGTTCCAGTGCTGTGAGGCAGCAGTGCTAATGACTGTGCTGCCCTGCCTCCCCATTCTGGACTAATTGAAGCCTATTTAGTACCTCAGGTGATATCCCAATATGTGAGGCATTAAACTAGTCTAATCTCCCGAAATCTAAGGCATACCTCACGTGCCTGTGAAGAGGAATAGAACGATACTTTAGCGTTAAATTGATTTATTTTACTAGGGAGCAATTCTTTTCCACAGAGCAATGGAAATCTGGTGTAGCGTAAGTTCAGAGGCAGCAGGCAGTGAAACTGAAGGTGTGCTGATTAGGGGGTTAATGACTAGTCTGGTCTCGGAAAACTGCTTTAGTATCCTGGAATGTGAACATGTGTCTTGGGGTGGATTCTGGATGGATTGTGGGCAGCCCAGATGATCTTGATCAGTTGAGGGTGTCTCCTCGAATCCGGGACACGGCTTTCTGACGGGCTCCCTGTCTCTCCTCCTCTCTCTCCAGCTCCAGGCTCAGAAGGCACGCGTCGCTCGCACCCAGGGCCCGTACTACGGAGGCTCCCTGCCCAACGTCAACCAGATCGGGAGCAGCGCCGGCGATTTCCAGGTGGGGCCCGCCGCCACAGCGTTCCCACATCCTGGCGGCCTCTGTCGTACGCAGCGCGGGAGGGATCGGTGAGGTGGGAATGTCGCAGGGGTGGGTGACGGTAGCCAGGGACACGACCCCGGCAGTCTTCGTCAGGAGGAAACTGGAGAGCCCGGAATCTCGGGGGAGAACGTGCAAACTCCACACAGACAGGTGCCCCGGCGCCCCAAATCGACCCTGGAGCTGGAGCTGGGAGGCTTTACCGGTTGTGGCAGGGCGTCACGCCCTCCCCACAGCGATCGGAGAGTTATCCGAAGCGTGAGAACATCATAGCTGACTGTGCGCACGTGGGAAGGGTCTTAAATGTAAAAAAAAAGGTGCATTTCAACATTTAAGAAAAAAAATGCTATTTTTCGGGGAATTGACGTTATACTCAAATTAAAAACGCCCTTCTTCGAAAAGAACCTCTGCACGTGTACGGGGATATTCTCTCCAACACTGGTCCTGGATCTGCGGGTTCGTATTTCACAAGAGCAGCCGAAGGAGAGACGAGAGAGATGTGATCTGCTGAGAGTCTGTCTGGGTGGGGGGTCAGTGGACAGTGGGCATCGAGGGCCTCTCGCAGGTGGTCAGCCCGGCGGGCTGGGGGCTGAGCTCGGCCAGTTCTGCTCGTGACGCCCCCGTCCACCCCTGGCCTGTTTCTCTCTCTCTCCGTCTCACAGGGGCCGTTCCTCTCGTCGCTGGACTCCTCCCGCGGCACGCGGCACCACGGCCTGGTGGAGAGGGTGCAGAGGGACAGGAGGTTCATGTCACCCCTGCGCCATTACCGCCGCCAAGTATCCTTCACACCCGCCAGCCTGGGGAAAGGGAGGGAGGGGGCGGGGGCTCATCTCTGGTGGCCTCAGCATGCTGTTCCGTCTGACCTCCTTCGCGAATGTCGGTCAGACACCTTCTTCCTGCTGAACGTGGCTGTAGCTGAACATTTAGATCAAAAGAGACGCGTATCGTGTGTGTGGGGCTCTCTTCTGGTTGTTGCCTGCACAGCACAGCGATCCAGCCTTCTCTGTAAACAGACGCCGCTCTTGGCTGTGATGACGTGGCTCGGCACCCTGTGGAGAACGATTCCAGTGCCGATTGCGGAGGACCGCATCGCTGCGGTGTTGGAAATCGTCTGGGAAGAGAGAAGGGCTGTAAAAATTGTTTCAATGTCATTTTCACTCAGTGGAAGGGAAGAATCACCCTCCCTTGTCCTGTTTAAACTGGCACAGGGGCAATTAGTCACCTTTAGCCACTTTCCAGGAATGGTCCAGATGCTTTTAATGAGTAATGAGCGTTCCGCTTATATAGTGCTTTTCTGGACACTCCACTCCAAGCGCTTTACAGGTCATGGGGATCCCCTCCAGCACCCCCAGTGTGCAGCCCCACCTGGATGAGGCGCCAGTCCGCTCCCCACACACCAGCTCTCAGTGGGGAGGAGAGCAGAGTGATGAAGCCAGTTCAGAGAGGGTGATTATTAGGAGGCCATGATGGGTAAAGGCCAGGGGGACATTTGGCCAGGACACTGGGGTAACATCTCTACTCTTTTTTTAAAAAAAACACCCTGGGATTTTTAATGACCACAGAGAGTCAGGACCTCAGTTTTATGTCTCACCCGAAGGACGGCGCCTTTTTTACACTATGGTGTCCCCGTCACTATACTGGGGCATTAGGACCCACACAGACCGCAAGGTGAGCACCCCTAACTGGTCCCTTTAACACCTCTTTACCACCACCTTTAACATCTTTTTGTAAGAAATGCTTACAAGGAAAGGGACAAGGTGAACGTCAGAACTGACCTGTGAAGTCAGGCAGCCTGGTTTGTCTGTTTTTGCTTTTGCCTTAACGGCCTCCACTAGATCGACAGCTCGCCCTACAGCGCCGCCTACCTGTCCCCGCCCCCAGACGCCAGCTGGAGGAGGTAACTGCAGGACCCCCAGGTCGGGGGCGGCTGGGCGGCCGGGGTCGTCCCGCAGGGTGCCTGTCTGCTGCTGCGTTCCCTTTCCTCTGCAGAGCTCTGTCGCTTGGCTCTCGTCAGTGTCCGCGGAGTAGCCAGACTAATAAGCAGGCTTGGACAAGGGCATGCCTTGGCTCATTCTTCGCTGCGAATAGGCCCTCCCCAGTCTTCTTCTTGCGCCACAACTATGCGTTAACCTCAAAGGTCTCTGTTAAAAAACCGATGGGGCCGGCGGTTTTTTTCTCTTCTCTTCCCGGGCTCTGCTGCTCTTCTCATTACACTCTTGGGCTTCTTCCTCTGGGATGGGACTCCCCCCTGTTCGTTTCCTCTCCTCTGCTCACTTCCGCCTGCTTTTTCTTCACTTTCTTCCCCAGAACAAAAACACAATTCTTTTTAATGACATGAGAACGCGGACGACAGACTTGGGAGCCGGGGAAACAGTCGCTTAGACGCTGCTGGTAAATGACGCAGCCCCCGGGGAATTATGGGATGGATTGCCAGCTCTTCCCTGTCTGGGCGCGGTCCCTGTCTCGCAAGCCTCACTGTCCTCCCTGTTGGGTTTTTTTTTGTCCCTTTGTTGTGTTTAATGGCCTTCTTGTGTTGCCCACAAAGGAACATGAACTGGTCCACCAACTTCCTCATGGACAAGGGACAGTTTTTTCGACTGCCATCCGCTGCACTCAACAGGTGAAGCCTTTTGCCATGTCCCTTAAAGAGACCTCATTCTTGTCCCTCGCTTTGGTGCTCAGTAAGTGTGGGTGCGTGCGTGGGGTGACCGGGAGGAAGGGGGGGGGGTGATCGTCGGCTTCCTCCCCACACCTTTGTGAATGGCGGTTCCCAGTACCCTGGAAGTTGCCAGAAGTTGTCTCGTTTCTGTATCGCAGGGATCGCCCGTGTCGTAAGAACACGGGGCAGGTCTTTGTTTGAGGGTTCTCGCGCAGCCACGTCACGAAAGAAACGGGAGTACCCCCCCTTCAACCACGTGGCTGGGCGGCTTGTTCCACACCCCTGCCACCATTTGTGTAAAGAAGTGCCTGATTTTTTTTTTTAAAAGTGCACAGTCAGTGCCTTTGCAGATTTTGAAGGCTTCTGTCGGGTCTTCTCATAGTCTGTACGAGACTAAAAAGGTTCAGTTCCGTCAGCCTGTCAGAGCAGGACCCCCCTTTAAGCACAGTAATGTGTCTTTGTGCTCTTCTCCAGCCTTATTCCACAGCAGCACGATATTTTCTGTAATATGGTGACCAAAACTGTGCACAGTGTTTTAAACGAGGCCTTCCTAGTGCATTATCCAGCTGTATTATGCAACATAAGAAGTGGGTCATCAGATGTGTGCCCTGCTGTGCCTGTAAATTGATTTTTTTGAAGGTTTTTGTTCTCAGGCGTTTACCAGTTTACAAGAGGCTGTTTCGATTCCAGCTTGCTTGTTTGGTCACCTGTAGCTGATCCTCAGTCCTCTTTCTCAAAGCAGCTGGATGTGCCCGAGATCCTGAAGGCTCTGCAAATGAGCTGCCCTGCGTGTCGGTGTTCCAGACCCAGGTTTAGGAGGCGACGTCTTAGATGTGGAAAATCCCTCTGTGCTGTTCTTGAAATTGCCCCGGATTTGCAGCAAAATGTGTTCAAAACATTTCACTGTGATGTTTTGTCTGCATGTCCCCACGCTATTATTACCATGTTGATTTAATGCTAGGTTTTGGGAGGCTGGGTAATAATGTGTCTTCCGAATCATGGCCCCGAGTTTGAATCAGCATTGAAAAGTCTGCAATACAGACTGAGATCAGGGTAGATTTGCATGGGAATTCAGGGCTGCGGCTGTTGAGTACTGAGCAGGATTCAATTCATTGCAGCTTCTGAACAGGTACATGCTGGAATAAGAATGTTTTGTTGTTTTTAGCCTTAGACTTACCGTTTTCTGCACTACCCCTGTGGTTTGCAATTGCCATTCCTGTGTTTTCCACGTCTCGGCTCGCAGCTATGAACCCGCATCTGCACATGGGGGAGAGTGAAGGAAGACTCCGCCCACCCGGCCACCTTCAAGCCAATCAGCTTTTAATATGTCACAGGCAGAACCGCCCCGTAGAGGAGAATCAGCGTTTTCATTGGAGGGCAGGCGCGTCCCTCATTGACAGCACTTGCAGGCACTCGGAAAGCCACAGGAGTCCCTTTATTGTGCAGATCTCCTGCCCAACGAGTCCCGCAATCGGCTAAGGCCTGCCCGATTTGAGGAATCCAAGTCCTGTTCGACTACTGACATGACCCAGGCTCAAACCCACGATGACGCACTTTTACTGGTTGAGCCACTCTGAAGGCTCCAGGAGGGACATCACTGGGGGGGTTTGCAGGTTGTGGATGAGCTTGTTCCAGACATGAGGGGCTACTGATCCTCAGCAGAATGGTTTTGACGCTGCCCGCCCTGGCGTCAAACCACGCTGTTCCAGCCAGCGATCTCTGGACAGTGAGAAGGGAAACGTTTCTTGTAACCTCTGACCTCTGACCTCCCTCCCACTCCTCTCCTTGCAGGACAAACTCGGACTCTGCGCTCCACACCAGCGTCATGAACCCCAATGCGCAAGATGCCTTCGGCTCTGGCCCGGGCCTGGCGCCCCAGAACAGGCACAGCGGTGAGCTTTGCTGGGGGAGTTCAGATCTTAAACCTCTCTCTTGTGTTGTCAGAATGCAGAACCCCTTAATTATTGGCTCTCTCCAAGAATGTATAATTCAGATCTTTTTTCAAACACTCTTTGGCTTTAGAATGCCTTGCATGGGATATGCTGCAGTCAAGAAACTTCCCCCAGAGCTTTCTCCAGCCTGTCCTTAACTTGCCTGATAAATTAGAACTGTCTAAACCGCGCTGGAACGTGTAGTTATTAGTGGTGAACAGGCACTGTTGAGCAATTACAGTGTGTCAGTCCAATTACAGTCCCTTAATAAGCATTCTCATTCGTACCTGAGGCCCAGTTGCTTGTAGTCTTGATTCCTAACCTAGGCTGCTCGAGACATCTTAATTATGGAATAGTTGTAGTGTTAAACCTGAGGGTGCTCCCCTGCTTTGATTCACCTCAAGGAGGAATGTAACTAAAAAACTTTCCAACCCCTTCAGACGTCTAAAGCGCTGAGATCCGTTTGCAAAGGAAGAGGTCTGATTGAGAAACCATTTCCGCCAAAGGATCAGTTTGCCTGTATCTTTACGAATTGCCCTTAATTTGGGCTGTTTGACGGTATTCACCTTTTAAACAAGCCACCTTTTAACTATGGCATTTCATAAATAAAATGGGCGAATATTTGAGTAGAAAACAAACTTGCCAGTCTTCCAGTCAGTCAGCTTGCTGGTTCAGCTAAGCCTTCAGCTGGGTAATTCAGCCGAGCTGGAGAGACAACCAAAGTGTTGCAGGCCTCCAGGACCACGGTCTGGAACCCCTGGTTTAAAAGGAAACAGCAGTCCCAGTTTCTCAGGCCTGTCAATAAATCTTGATAACAAAACACATTCATTGACATTATAGAAACAAATGACAAATTTTGGATTAAGCACAAGATCGATAACTTCCTGAAAATACTGGAAGTTGCCGTTTTGTTGCAAACTCACAGTCAAGCCCCACGGACTGTGACGTGAAGCGGCCCTTCCTGCTCACTAGTCACTGTAACGACTAGTGTACGAGTGAATAAGTACAGGTACTGCAACAGACACTTCACCGCAGAAATGTTCCATCGTGATCAATCTACATGCAGAGCTAACAAGTAATATTTGTGAGCAAAACTGCCTCAAAATTGAGAGCAAAATCACCCCCTTGTTTCCTCGTTCTGAATAGCAGAACATGATGCTGCACATCCCTGGGAATTGTGTCTATTTTGTGATGTAAATTGGAGGTGTTACAAATTACTGTCTAGGTTGGACTTTTATCATGGTTTGAAATGCACTCATCAATGGTGATGCTTCCTAACCCCTGAAATATGAAAATAGCATTGCCGTTCCCTTTTTAAGGTTAATGGAGGTCTTGAGCTACAACTCTGAAGCCCCAGAAACTAGTTGAAGGATGAAGGTAACTTGTTCAATTTTGCAGGATTTCATTTTTTAATTCTTTGTCTCTTTAATTGTAGGCTTGATTGAAGGTGATGGAAGAAAAAGTAAGTTTGTTTTGTTGTTCTCGTTTCCTGGGGTTAACATAATTTATTGTTGGCCGAGCGTGATTTGCTTTCTGTTGCCCCAGTTCTTGAACAGGGGGGTAGTAAGCTGTTGTACTTGTAGTGTAGTCCTTAAGGGCCAAAGATTAAAGGCCCCATGCTCACGAAGGCTTGCCCACCCATATGAAGACATACCCCGTCCCCAAAGAGACATGCCCCACCCACATGAAGACATACCCGCCCCAACAGAGACATGCCACACCCACATGAAGATATGCCCCACCCCCATAGAGACATGCCACACCCACGTGAAGACATACCCCGCCCCCACTGAGACATGCCCCACCTATAAGAAGTTATAGTTTTAAAGTGGGGATCTGATTCTGTATAGGCTTTACAATGGATGTACACATCCAGGTGGAGAATAATTGCTTACACTTATATAGCGCTTTTCTGGACACTCCACTCAAAGCGCTTTACAGGTAATGGGGATCCCCTCCACCACCACCAGTGTGCAGCCCCACCTGGATGATGTGCCAGAACGCTCCCCACACATCAGCTCTCAGTGGGGAGGAGAGCAGAGAGAAGAAGTGGTCCAGTCCTACAGGGTTTTGATAGTGGTCTAATTTGAGAAGAACATAAGTAAGGTTACAGTCGAGAGGAGGCAATTTGGCCCATTGCAACTCATTTGGTAGTTAATAGAAAATCGATCCAGGGATCTCATCCAACCTTTCCTTGAAATATTCCAGAGGCAGTGATGATTATTCCACAGCATTAAATAGCTTTAAAGCCCAAATCACACCTTTTATTTAAAATTTCCAGAATGTGCAACCAGTTTCTTCAGGGATTTCTCAAAAGGGGTAATTCTGTAGGATATTTAAAGGGAGTCTAGTCTTTTAGGTAGTATAAAGAGGTTATAATCCTGTTGTGGTGTATAATTATACAGGACAAGAGTCCCCAGTCCTTGTCTTCAAGGATGAGTGTGTCTGCAGGTTCTCGGTCCAGCTGGGCTCTTCCCAGACTGAATCGACTCATTATTGATCTCAACTGGACCAGTTTAACAGCTGCTCCCAGCTCTTCAGGTACTGCTACTTTAAAGAGACCTGGAGACCCTGCAGACACAGCGCCCCTGCTGGACCAGGATTGAGCACCTCTGGTGCAGAAGGTTTGAATGGGGTTCAGTAATCTTACAGGCAGCTGACAGGGTCTGCTGCAGATGTCCCTGTAATGACCAGAGCTGACCAGACCCCTCCTTCTCTCTCCTCCCCCCACCCCACCTGCAGTGTTCCATTACCCAGTACCTCCCATCGAGGAGAATATCCTGGACGACAGCAAGCAGTTACTGAAGCCCTGGGACACCAAGAAGGTAGAGAACAGCCCTGTCTGCTGCTTCTTCCCCTCAGTGTGTGTCAGTCCCCCTGTACCTCTGTCTCCATGTCCTGCTGTGTCAGTCTGTCCCCCTGTCTGTCTCCATGTCCCCTGTGTCAATCTGTCCCTCTGTCTCCATGTTCCCATGTGTTAATCTGTCCCCCTGTCACTCTGTCCCCTTATCTGTCTCCGTGTCCCCCTGTGACAATCTGTCTCCGTGTCCCCCTGTCCCTATCTGTCCCTATGTCTCCATGTCCCCCTGTGACAATCTGTCCCCCTGTCTGTCACTGTGGCTGTGGATCCACTGTATTTGACAGTCGCTCTGTGCTTGGCTACAGTGCAAACTTGGCCCCTTGTAGATCAGAGATAAAAGGTGTAAATGATGATTTGGATTCCTCTTGAGGGGGAGGATTCAACTGTTTGAAACCCCAGTTTCCTCGCAGAGCTGCTCAGTAGCGCCCCGCTGTGGCTGTCCACTGTAACTGCAGCTCGCAGGCCTGCCCCAGTCCTCCATCTCGTGACCCAGGCCTTGCTTCCAGCGCCGCACCAGTGGACCGTGGGACATGTGAACCGCAGGGCTGTCCTACACTGGAGCCACTGGAAGCCTTTCAGCACTTCTCTCCTCTGTGCCTCCTAGGTACCAATGCTGTCCTCTCGGCCGAAATCTTGCGAGGTTCCGGGAATCAAGTAAGTACACCGGTCTCTTCAAGGAGTCATTTCACACTGACACTCTCCCGTTTCTGACAGTCGGAGGTCCTGATTGATTCAAGAGGAGTAAACATTGGAAGTTAAGCTCCAGTGATTTGACAGCTCTTAGAAATTCTTGTGACTGGATGAAGCATGAGAGGAGTCTTAGGAACATCTGTTGAGAGTGTTAGGAAGTAGGAGTTTGTGTTTCCAGTCAGCCGACCAGCAGTCTGAATCTTTGTTTTTTAGCTCTATAGATGTTTTCATTCCTTTCAGTCCTTCTGGCTAAGTTTGGGTCTGCACAGATGCAGCATCTGGTGTCTCCATCGTGATCCCATGATCCACCGGATTCGCCCTCGGTCTCCGTTCCTTGTTTCTCTCGCTCTCTCTTTCCTACCATCACTGGGCTTCTGTCTTCGCCTCTCTCGTTCTTCTCTTCAGATGTCCTCTCCCCCCGTCTTCTGCTGTGTTGTCTGTGGCTGAGCTGTGGGCATGTGGCTTGTAGACCATTGTAAAGCCTGTCTGAGTGGCGGCATTTTCACAGGGTTAAATGAGGAAAATCTACAGGGACTCGTTTTGATAAGAAGGTGGTTTTGCAAGGGTTGAGCATTGCCGTCAGTGACTTAGAGCACTGGGTTCCTGGGTCGGGGGAAGATCCCAAGTTGCGGAGGAGACGAGCAGGAACGACGGTCAGAAACGAAGCGTAGCCGAGCTGGTCACAGCCCAGAGCACAAGGGGGAAAGCCAGGAGATGAGGTCAGAGCCAGGAGAGGGTCGAGCATCCAGGGCGCAACACAGCGCGTGGAGCAAGAGGACGAGGGAGAGAGAGGAGCTTAGGCTCAGAGCCTCTTAAACGGTCTGTCCCTCAGGAGATAGGTGTGGGCTTCGGGTGAGCACAGGTGGAAAGCACTTCCAGCCTGAACCTGTAGTCACGGCAACTGGCTGGAAGCTGAGGAGTGGTGTTTCTTGGCACTCCAGCAGGGACCAGTACGACATCCGGGACCGGTCTGGCATCAGATGCAGTTCCACAGTTCCCTGCTGTTTATAGCCTGAGTTTATAATTCAACAAAGTGTAGTAAACAGCAGGTAGGATGCAGGGATCTATAACTGGGGGTTAATGGTTCTGTGGCTCAGGATCTGCGCCTGTGGCTGGGAGGTTGCCGGTTCAAATCCCGCAGCCGGCAGAGGAATCCTACTCCGTTGGGCCCCTGAGCAAGACCCTTCACCCCAGCTGCTCCAGGGGTGCCGTATAAATGTCTGACCCTGCGCTCTGACCCCCAGCTTCTCTCTCCCTGTCTGTGTGTCTCATGGAGAGCAAGCTGGTGTCTGAGAAAAGACACATTCCTCATGCAAGAAATTGTATAGGGCCAATAAAGTGATGTCATGTTATGTTATATGTAAAGCCATGGTACCAGTTTAGGGTGTAGGGTTTCGGGGACCTTTCACACACCCCTTTTTCCACCTGTGTCCACCTGAGATCTGCTCAGATCTCCGCCTCTCTCTCCCCACACAGCATCTTCCCCTCTCCGGACCAGCAGGCCAGCGGCCCCCTCATCCCCTCGGCCCTCAACACCGGCGGCTCCCTGCCCGACCTGTCCAGCCTGCACTTCCCCTCCCCGCTGCCCACCCCGCTGGACCCCGAGGAGCCCCCCTTCCCCTCCCTGAGCGGGGGCAGCAGCACGGGCAACCTGGCCAGCACCCTCACCCAGCTGGGCATCAACCCGGGGGGCGCCTACCACTCTCCAGGTAAAGGTCTTTCAGCCCAAGCAAGCACACAGGAGAGGATGCAGATGATTAAAAGTCGACACCCACGGGTTCCCTCTGAGCATCTGAGGAAGGGCCAACGCCTACAAACCTGGCGTGGGAATCGCAGGACGTTAAGAGCTAAAAATGTGTTAAGGAAAGAGGAAGCTGTTTGCGCCATTGGCTGTAGGTGTCTGGATTCGGTTACCTGATTTGCTGAGATCCATTGAGAAGCGAGGCAGAGGAGGCTATTTGTCCCTTTGTGACTCTGAGGTTGCTTGTGGCTAACTGATTCATCACTGGTCTGTCAGTGCTATGGTGGCGTTTCCTGTAAGGGCCTGCATTGCTTTCGGTCTGCGTGAAAAACAAAGTCTCCACCTCTCCTTCCCGTATGTTTGGGCTTGACGTGGTCAAGTGCCTTCCAGGGATTTGACTACCTGAATCCAATCCCCCTGTAATCTTCCCACTTTTTTAGCACTTTTGCATTTGGAATGCCGTCACTAGTCTTTGTGTATTTTTTTATTTCTTTGAATTTGGAATTTGTGGGCTGTTTACCCACCCAGTTTGGCTTTTGACGTTTTTCTGCCACTCTTGAGAGAGCACCTCTTCGACTGCTGTCAGGGCTGTTGGCATTTAGACAGGCTCCACAGCGCCTGGCAGGAGAGGCAACTCCAATTGGAGGGGGCGGGGAAACCCTCAATGACATCACCGCAGCGTGGCAGGCACCCCAGCCAATCAGAGGTGAAACTGTCACCTCAGGACCCAGAAGAGCTCCGGTAGCCCCACCCCTACCTCTGGCTCTGCTGAAGGGGTGTTTCCATTTGGAGAATCCAGGACACTCGTGCTTTTAAATTTGATCTACAGACATAATCATGTTTAAGTCCACCCATGAGCTGAGTTTTGTATTTTGTTTTAGCCTAATTGGAAGTCAGCCAGTAAGGGGGCGGTCTAAAGACTGAAAGGACAAAACTGACCGACTCTCCATCTGTGGGCACGGTCCAGCTTTGGGTCAAGGGACAAGGAAAGGAGATGCCCCTGAGACAGTGGATCAGGTCCCAGCTGTGAATAAATTCTACATTGTCCAGGTGGGGCTGGATGATCAGGCCCGGCCACCGTTGGCACAAAGTGAGGTACTGGGACAGTAAAGGCCGCGCTGGAGAAGTACCCCAGAGCCGCTCGGTCAGGGGTGTTGGAGACGTAGCTGACGGGAGCTGTGCTCTGGGCCGGCGTTGTTGTTTTTCGGTCTCGCAGAATGGAAAAGGCCTGTCCCCGCCTTCCGCTCGCGAGGCTGCTGTGGTTCACCGCACAGGAAGCTGCTCCTTCTCGCTTCAGGCTTGACATCTGCGCCATTCGGCGAGGCGCTTTCAGGGTCAGAAATCGGAAGTCCTTCAGAAGCGAGGGGGCGTTCTTCAGCGGCTGGTGTTCGTGGTGTGTTTTATTTTGGGGGGGGGTTGTCATTTCACAGTCCAACTGATGACGTCTCTCTTCCCATTTCGGTGGTTTTTACCCCCTGTTGTTTGGTCTGCTAAGACATGCTTCATCTGTCCACTTCCTCGCTGTCCACCCGAGAGGCTGTCTGCTTGCGTCTGCCTGGTTGTCGCTCTTATTAAGAGGTGACAGGGTGGGGGTTAACTTGCGGATATGGCCAGGAAGCTGTCTGGCTGGTTGTGGTCCACCTGTTTTGTTCTGTCGATGCTGCAGCTGAGACCCCAGCTCTGCTGCAGGCCTGTGGTTTTCTGTGCAGGGGGGTCCGTGGGAGTTTTGTGCACTCATTCTGCTGAACACTGCTAACCAGGAGAGGGTCTGGGCCTGTGAGGCAGTAGGCTTGTTAACAACAATACAGCAAGCATTTGTATTTCAATAATTAAGTGACATCATTCTTTTAAAACCCACTGTGCCGATTATTGTCTTAAAAAAATAAGTGTTGATTATCTATTGCAAGCGAAAGTGCAATGAAATTGAACAGGGTTGGTTTGTGTAGGGTTGAAACTTTCACCGTGGGGGAGAGATCTATTAGTAGGCTTATGCTGGCATGCTGGTGGTGCTCTGTTTTTTCAAGTTTTAATCAGCAGTTGTTTTCTGTTCCAGTGGATCTCAGTCCTGGTCCTGGAGTACTGCTTGGTCTGCTTGTTTTTATTTTCTGCTGGGCCCTTCATCCCCAGTGTTAATTGTTGCCTGTGACTGATCTGCTTGCTGACTTTTTTGAAGTGTTTTTTGCAACACAGGGGAGGGTGACACTGTCCCAGACACGCCCGCTGTGGGGGTGACACTGTCCCAGACACGCCCGCTGTGGGGGTGACACTGTCCCAGACACGCCCGCTGTGGGGGTGACACTGTCCCAGACACGCCCGCTGTGGGGGTGATACTTGACACCAGAATTGTGATGTAAAGGCAATATGTTTTACTCTAATGTTTTATAACATTACGTATTTTTTTATTTTTTCTGTTTCCTGTCAGTGTTGTCATCGTCCCTTCAGGGCAACCTCAGTAACCCCACCCTCCAGTCATCGCTAAGCAACCCCAACATCCAGTCCTCGCTTAGCAGCCACTCCTTCCAGTCCTCCCTGAGCTCCGCCTCCCTGCACTCGTCGCTTAGCAACCCGTCCCTGCAGTCCTCCCTCAGCTCCTCCCCTTCCCTGCAGTCCTCGTTCAGCAACCAATCCCTGCAGTCGTCTCTGAGCAACTCCTCCCTCAGCGGCCAGTCCATCCAATCGTCAGCCAGCAACCCCAGCTACAGCAGCGGGGTGGGCTCCTCCGCCTCCTCCTCCTCCTCCTCCTCCTCCTACACTCCGCCCATGAGTGGCCAGCAGCAGCTGTCACTCAGCACGTCTCCGCGGAGACGGGCCCAGCTCAGTCCCCTGATTCTCCCAATGGGAGGGGACTCCAGGAGGCATCACGTCAAGCAGTTCTCACCCACCATCTCTCCGACGCTGTCATCCATAACACAGGTAAATTCATCATTGGTATCTTGTGTCTTCTTGCTTCGGCAGCACATATACTACAATCTGGCGTCTCCTCCTTGCTGTGATCTGATTACGCTGTTCTCTGTCCTGTAAGATCCTGAAGTGTGCTTGTTTACAACACAGCCACTCAGCTTGGCTAGATTAGCCCAAATCTTTCACCTTAACATTTGCTTACGAGTCACTGCAGACTTGGATATGAAACCTTTGGAAAAAATCTAAAATTCCCTGTCAGTTGTCCAAAATCACTGCCGTGGCTGTTTCCGAGAACGGTGTTAATAGTTATCTTAGTTTTCTCACAATTCTGATGGTATAGTTCTTCTGTTATAGTTCTGCTTTCTTTGTTTTCTCAAAAATCTCGTTTGTGGAATACACTGGGGATGGCAGGATGCCAAGGAAACAACTCCACATTTCAGGGAAGAAACACTGTCATCAATTCTTTATTCTGTGCTTGCAGGGGGTCCCGTTAGACACCAGCAAGCTGCCACCCTATCCTTACTCCCAGGGGGGGCCCCAGCCGCCCGGCCCACCCACGTCCCATCAGCCCTTGCAGAAGGGCGGGGCCTCGTCCCCAGCCGGCCAGCTGCAGCAGCAGCAGCAGCCGCCGTCTTCCCAGCACCCTTTGCACCCTCAGCAGCCGAGTGGCGCCCACCTGGCCCAGTCGCAGTCGCAGCCGCCGCTGCCCCCGCCTGGCCAGCAGCCGCAACAGCAGCACGCGCACCTGCAGGCCCAGAGCGCGCAGGGCATGCGGCAGCCGCTGGGCCCGGGGCAGAACCCCCAGCACCTACAGGAGCGGAGCCCCCTGCACCAGCAGCACCAGCAGCACCAGCAGCACCAGCACCAGCAGCACCAGCAGCACCAGCAGCACCAGCAGCACCGGCAGCACCGGCAGCACCGGCACGGGCATCACTGCAGCGAACAGCAGCCACATCCGTCCAGCCAGAGCCTCGCCCCCGACTTCGGGCTGTACAACGTGAGTGCATCCCCCCACCCCAACCCCCCCACCCTGACCCCGGCAGAGCCAGGCACCGTCATGCAGAGCGACCTGAAACACAGACTCCGGAACACGTAGTGCCTTGCAACAGTAGGCGTATTCAGACTAGAGGTCTGCACGGCCACGAAGTCGAAGCCTGAACCCGGCTCATGTCCGAGACCTGAAGCCCCCGACCTGACCGAGCCCAGGTGGTACTGCCAAATTTGAAACCCGAACCCGAGATCGGTCGCCCTCTTTGCCTCTCAGAGCGAGAAGACACCCATGGCACGCACGAAGGCGGATTCTCGCAGACGCGGTTTTACGATGCTCTGCTCTGCTGAGGTCGTAGAGTAGTAGTAGGCCTACTTCAAAAAACTAGCGCTATAAGCAAAGTGAATATGCGCGCAGGCAGGACTGGCTACCTTCTGCATCAGAACGTCATGCAGCACGCGGATATTTATTACATGTTACACACATGAGAGAGCGAGCGCGCAAAATGAATGACGCATTTCTTCTCATAAAAATACATTTAAAACAGAAAATAATAATAATAATTCATTTTCACCTCTTAGAAAACAAACCAGAACCCGGCCCGAGCCCGAAGTTGTACCCGAAAAGCCGACCCGAACCCGATACCTTGTCGGGTCCCGTCGGACTCCAGTCGGGTAGCAGATCTCTAATTCAGACCCCACCCATGTTGTGAAATTACAAAAATTGCAGAATCCATCCTCTTTTTTTTCTGTTACCTGGGTGTTTTCTTCACGAGGCGGGACGGTAGTGCAGTGGTCAGCACTGCTGCCTGCCAGCCCTTGGGGGCCGGGGTTCGGTTCCGGATCTAGGGTGCTGTCTGCGGGATTGTGCCAAACAAATGAACTGCTGCTTCGCAGTATCGAGACTGACCGTTCGCAAGGAGATGGATACGTTTGCAAGGCACTGTCCATGCAAGTCGTGTATTAAGTCTGGCCTTTGTTTTGCAAACATCTCTGCAAGAGTTCTTCTGGTTTTAGATAGATCCGACTTTATTGATCCCGAAGGGAAACGGAGGTGTTACAGCAGCCCAGCCCAAGACAAGCAAAAACAGACATCAGAATAGACGAACAATTCAAATAAAATAAGTACAGCAATACAAAATAGAATATATAGAGTTAGGTGTGTGCAAAATATGCTCATACTCACTGTAAAACAATTAAATATGTACAAAATGTGCATAGGTATATACAGATAGTACCACAGTATATTAATGCAGTGTCCAAAAAGTACATGAGTGTAACAGGCTGTCCACAGAGGAGCAGATGAAGGGCTAACAGTCCCAGCCTAGGGCAGTGTTATACACCCTGACAGCCGCTGGGACGAAGGACCTGTGGAAACGTTCCCTTGAACACCGTAGCTGGAGCAGTCTGATACTAAAAGTGCTCCGCTGCCTAATGACAGCGGATGAGAGGCGTTGTTCATGATGGCTGTGAGCTTGGTCAGCAGTCTTCTCTCTGCCACCCCCTCCCGGGGGTCAAGGCACAGCCCCCCAGCACAGCAGTTTTGCACACAGATGGGATTATGAGTGTGTGTGAAGGCAGGAGAGGGGGGTGTCACAGGCAGACAGATCTTTCTCTCCTAGGAAAGGGGGTTCCGTAGTGTCTCCATCTATGTGTTGTTCTTGAGTCCCTGCATCGACGGTAGTGAGCCAGGGGGGTGATGAACGATTCCCCCGGTCTTCTTCCCAGCTCTTAGAAGAGGTACAGTCTGCTTTCCTTGCGCTAGAGCTCCGGTGTCAAAGTCCTTTCCCCTTGGCTCTCCTCACAGGATTCCTCCTTGCTGAACTCCCTCCTGGACGACCCCTACCTTGACCTGCAGCTCACAGCCCAGCAGACTCAAGTTCTCTCCCAGCAGGCAAGAGCAATCGCCGGCAGAAGGGTGGGGCTGGGGGATGGGGTGGGCGGGGTCATATGAAATGCAGCGACATGGGTACAAAAAAAACATGTGGTCCCACGTGTGAGTCATCCTTGAAAAGACAAGGGGCTTCACTGTGTGGGGTGACTCCGTGCTCATAGCTGATGGGTTGTTAGTCCTGTGAACCGATTCAGCTTGTGAAAGACTCAATGTTGTTTTTTGTTAGAAGTGGGATCCCAGTGGCACAGTGGTGAGCATTGCTGCCTCACAGCGCTGGGGCCCTGGGGTGCTGTCTGTGTGGAGTTTGCACGTTCTCCTCGTGTTCATGTGGGTTAACCCCCCCCCCCCCAGTCAAAAGACATGCAGGTGGGTTAATTAGCTTCTGGGAAAACTGGCCCGTGTGTGAGTGTGTCTGTGTGTTGTGCCCTGGGATGGACTGGCGTCCTGTCCGGGGTGGACCCTGCCTTGTGCCCGGTGCATGCTGGGATAGACTCCGGCTCCCCCGCGACCCTGGTGGAAGAAGCAGTTAGAAGGAGGGTGGAGTCCCAGTTCTGTCTGACCTCTAGTCCTCTGTCCCTGTGCGTCCAGCTGGAGCAGTTCAACATGGAGGGCTCGGGCCTCAACAGCGGCACCGGAACCGGGGCCGGCGCCAACAGGGAAGGCGGTTTCCCCAGCGATCTGGCTTCCCTGGCCTTCTCCGGGCCCAGCGACCCGCACGTCCTCAACAAGCACAACCAGAGCTACGGCTGTGGCGTGGGGCGCCACGGCAACGTGCCCAACATCATCCTCACAGGTGAGCCGCCGGCCGACCCCACAGTGCGCTGGGGTCCCCAACACTGGCCCTCCAGGTCCGCCCCCCATCTTAGTGTCTGAACCCTGATGTGCAGTTCTCACCCAGACTCATTTGGATCAATGTAGATGGAGGTGAACTAACTTACCCATTTTTGTCAGATTTTTTAAGCAGGAAATGAACCAAGAAGATCTGATCTCTATTATAATAATAATGGCTCACACTTCTATAGCGCTTTTCTGGACACTCCACTCAAAGTGCTTTACAGGTCATGGGGATCCCCTCCAGCACCACCAGTGTGTATCCCCCACCTGGATGATGCTCCAGTCTGCTCCCCACACACCAGCTCTCAGTGGGGAGGAGAGCAGAGTGATGAAGCCGGTTCAGAGAGGGGGGTTATTAGGAGGCCATGATTGGTAAAGGCCAGGGGGAAATTTGTCCAGGACACTGGGGTAACACCCCGACTCTTTTAGAGAAACGCCCTGGGATTGTAATGACCACAGAGAGTCAGGACCTTGGTTTTACGTCTCATCCTAAGGACGGTGCCTTTATTGTGTCCCAGTCACTATACTGGGTCATTAGGACCCACACAGACTGCAGGGTGAGCGCCCCCTACTGGCTGTACTCACACCTTATCCAGCAGCAGCCTCAGCTTTCCCAGGAGTCTCCCATCCAGGTACTGGCCAGGCTCACACCTGCTGAGCTCCAGGGGGCTGCCAGCTGGGAGCTGGCCTGAGAGACTCTGCTGTAGCCCAAGGGTAATGCAAAGAAATGAAGGAAATTGTTAATTCCCCTCTGCACTAATAATGCAAAGGAATTATTTTATCTCCTGAAACGTTGTTTGTCAGAACCTCTTTTTTGGAGGAGGTGGTGGTGGTTTAATTGTGTTGGGCTCTGCCACAAAACACAACAACAAACACATGGTGATCATGCTGGACTTGACTGCTAATAAATAATAATAATAATAATAATAATATGCTTTATTTTATATAGCGCCTTTGAAGGTGGCCTCTCAAAGCGCTCTACAGAAGGACAACACCAATAATAAAAAACAAACATGAGATAAGCAGGGTGAGAATACATAGTAGGAGGAGACGGTAGATGGAGGTACTGAATACAGTAGGAGCAGAGGGGTAAAGAACAGAACCAGTTCAGAAAAGGCTCTTCTAAAGAAGACGGTTGTGAGTCTGGATTTGAAGGAGTTTAAAGAAGGTGTGTCTCCGATATCCTTGGGGAGAGAGTTCCAGAGCTTGTGGGCATAACAGGAGAAGGGTCTGTCACCCACAGCGTGTAGACGGGCTCGGGGATCTTGGTTTGTGTCCTGCCTGCTTGAGCTGTCTTTGAGAGCCCTGTACTAAGGGAAGACACTCGTGAACTAACCCGTGAAGATAAGGCACCCGACCACAGAGAGGGGGTTCTGGAACCCGGAGCAGCCCGCTGTGATCTGAGGGCTTGTCCTTCTGGCCCGCAGGGGACTCTCCGCCGGGCCTGTCGAAGGAGATCACCAGCGCGCTGGCGGGGGTGCCGGGCTTCGAGGTGGATCCCTTCTCCCTGGACGACTCGCTGGCGCTGGAGGGGCTGGGCATCCTGGCGGACGGAGACCTGATGCTGCCCGACCCGTCCGTGGAGGACAGCTTCCGCTCCGATCGGCTCAAGTGAGGGGGGGGGCGGGGGGTTTGGCGCCCGCCCGCCTGCCCGCTCGTTCCCTCATTCCGATGCAGAGAGGGCAGGGGAGGGGTGGGGTGGGGGGTCATGACCTGCGTTGTTTCGGTCTTGCTTTCCCTTGTGGGTGACTGCCCTGTCACAGCTTTGCCATTCTCATTGGTCTGCTTTTTAGGGAGCCCCAGTTCTGCCTGTTGGGGGGGGGTCACGGAATTTAGGGAGCCCCAGTCCTGATATTGGGGGATCACTGAAGTCACGGAGCCCCAGCCCTGTTGTTGGAGGTCGCTGAATTTAGGGAGCCACAGTCCTGTTGTTGGGGTCACTGAAGTCAGGCAGCCCCAGTCCTGCTCCTTAAGGGCTGTAGTTGAATATTTTAGGTTCCTGTAAATCCTTGAGTTACTTGAGGACCATGGGCCGGACCGCACTGATCCCAGTGGCAGCTGCACATGACCAGTCCGATCTTCTCTGCAGACGCTAAGTCGTTGATGACTTGAAATCAGGGATGGGGCGGCCCAGGTCCTCAAAGGGCCCGATTCCGACGCGCAGTGTGGTTGATGGAAGACCTGGTGCACGGGTTTCTGTGTGCCATCAGCTCAGTTCATCGCAGTGACCAGGAGCTGGCCGTCCCTAACTTCAGAGACTTCCAGAGAACATCCCTGGGGAAAACTAACCGAAACAGCCGCAGGTCCGCTGGCTGGAACTTCACAGTTCTGGCTGCCTTCCCCTTCCGCGGGATTTTCTCTCCGACCCGTCTCGAGATGAGCCGGCTAGAGGGCGCTATATAAGCGATACTGAGGTTCACTGATTCTGCGTTTCTCAACCAGTGGGACATTATCGGCCGTGCCCCAAACGTCTGATATTTATCTAAGTGCACCATGAGGTGAAAAGGGTTGAGAAGCGCTGATCTCGCTCACAAACCTGCGCGACCCTCAGATGCTTCCGTCCTGTGCTTTCTTCTTCGACCTGGAAGGGTCATGCCCAAAGCCGTTTCCTACTGAATTCCTGACCTGGCACAGCAGGTTAGCAGGCTGGCGGCTTCTTGCCAGGAGCTCTTCGGATGAAGTGTGGCGTTATCTGCAGCTAAGCACCTTTTGATTTAGTGTGATGTCTTGAGACGAGACCTGTGAATTGCCTTACAGTTCTGGCTGGGAATCTTTCTGTGTAATGTGACCGTTTTCAATGTATCACTGTATTGGGCAGGGCAGCGATTCAGACCTCTGTGTGTTGCTGCCACACAGCTCTTGGGTCCTGGGTTTGATTCTGGACTGGAGTGCCTGTCTGTGTGGAGTTTTCTTGTTCCCCTATTTTCGCATCCCACCTCCCGGAGACATGCAGGCTGGGTTTGATCGGCTGGTCTAGATTTAAAAAAGGAAGACGATTCCATCCATGATCCGAAATCTGCTTCTTCCTGTTTGGGGTCGCGGGAACCTGGGGTCTTTCCGGGAGGCGTAAGACACAAGGCCAGCCCACACTCTGGCCCCTGGTGTCAGTCCGTTGTGCGTGCTCGGGAACTGTGAGCGCACTGCGCTCACCAGGCTGAGCGGACCGGTTCAGATTGGTGTTACCTGGAAGTTTGGGGCTCGCTGTGCGACGTTTTTTTTAAATAGTGGGGTCCCAGGGGACGTAAAAGGTTTGAAATCTCCTGGGCTTGGCTGGGTTGTGACACTGTACCGAATCCAAAAGCTCTGAGCACCTTGAAGAGAAGCGGGCGGGCCTGTTTTGTCGGAGGGATTGTGGGACAGCCTGGCACGCGCAGGGCGGAGTGCTGCTGCTGTTTGTTCTGGAACACGGTGCTCTCAGGCTTGGGGCCTGGCTGAAGCCCTCGAACCCGCAGAAAGAGCACCGCCGTCCCACGCCAGAGAAACACAGCCAGCACCCTGACCAACCAGGAGTGCCAACTTTCAGGCGGCCCGGAGAACACCCAGACTTTGACTCGAGCCTCTGGTGATCGTCTCCTGCCCTCCCTGAGACGTGCAGCTCATGGCGAAATAACTCTCTTTGTTGGATCTTGATGGCATTGGAAGGTAAATGATGATCCTGCTAAAAAAGAATTCGGAAACCCAGCGATCCCAGTCACAGCTGCGCTCTGGGCAGTTCCCAGTGCGACGCACTTACATTTCACATGGATAGAGAAAAATCCACGTCACTTACAAGGTTAAACACATTTTTATGGGGTTTTACTGTTGTCCAATTGAGCGCACTAGTATTTTCATACTGAGCAGTTTAAGGGCTTAAATTGTCCCAACAGGGCTACGGTAATCGTCTCGCCAGCTTGTTTGAAACGTGCCCTCTTACACAAGCAAAACCACCAGCCCTTCCAAAACCCGCAGCGGGTCCGAGATGGCAGTGCACTTCGTATCCGAAATGGGCATGAAATGTTGCCGCCCAGCGAGCCTTAAACAGAGCAGCGTGTTGATATTTCGGGAACTGGTGGTTGTTTTTTTGGTGGTTGCGTGGAGGAGCGAAGGAAGCAGTCCCTGGGGGGGTCACTGCCTTGGCGTTGCTCACCTGGACTGACGTCAAGCGACACTGTATCGTTCCTTGGCCGGGCCTGTTGCACAGCCTGCTGGGAATGGCCAGAGTGTGGAGATTTTCATGTGTTAAAAAAAGAGTTTATTATACGGAAGAAAATGTGAGTTCTGTGTATATGTATATAGATGCGCAGGAGAATAGTGTAACAGTGCAGAACGAGAGCCCACCATGTGAAACATAACTCCCGGCTGGATACTAACGAAGCACTTTAGCTTGTTTTTAGTAATGACATTTTGTACATCACATTCTGTGCGCTGAAGTGTTTTTTTTTTCTCTGGACCTGACCAGCTTTCTGCTAATACAGTTACAGCGTCTGTCCCTGTTATCACATTGTCCGCGTCTGGACAGAGTTCATTGTGTGGTCTAGATTGTTTCTGCTTCACATGTGCAAGCAGTGTTTGAGGGGGGTGTATTTCTTGGGACGTATCTGCTGTCAAAGTCGGGAGAAGAGCTCTAAATTCTCCATTGAAACCCAATGTGAGGCCGGAGTTGGTCTTCCCAGCCCTGAAGTACACTGGCAGGGCTCCTCTGGAAGAAAGGATTCAATTTTCCCATCCCCAGTCCTTCAGCTTTTATAACTCTCTGGCAAGAGGAAAACGGGGTATGGGCGTTTAGAAAAGGGGTGCAATTGTTGTTCACTCCACAGCAGAGTCTCAGCAGGACTCCCCCTCAGCAGGACAGAGTGAGAGGAAGTGGTGTGGGGAAGTATTTATGTGCGACACACCCTAGGCGCTGTTCAGCCTTGCGTAACAGCAATTGTCTTCCCCTCCACTACAGAACATTTTTTTTTTCCACAATGAGCTGTGGGAGAGGCTTACGGGATAATGTGATAACGATGCACAGAATCTAAAACAATTACTCTTAGCAAAAGATCGTAAGTTATTGGGGAAAAATGAAATAAAAACTCCCACTCCTGAAAGAGAAATCTATTTAATGTGCTCGTGGCTGTAGCCACCATCCACTGAAGCCCATCTCGGACATTGCATTTATCTAGAATTTCTGCCACTAATTTGACGATTCCGTGTGTTTTTTTCAAGTTAAAAAAAAAACGACCAGAACCCCCAGCCCAGAACAGCTGATGGTTCTGAGTGCCTCGTCTGTGTGCTGTATTTTCTGAATCGGAAGTTCAAACGCAAGCCCTTATTGCAGCACAGCACTTTACAAGGGAAACAGAAGTTAATTGCACACAGTCCTGTGTTTACTTGCCCATGGATGTGCATGGGACAGATTGCTGGGAGGTTGTGCGGGCCTCCAGTAGCTGTGATCGCATCACTGCCCTACTTATTTCGCCATCCCTCAGGGTAGTGGCTCGCTCCACTGTGTGTGAAAACCCACTGGAGGGTCTCTCATCCCCATGGGTCAGTGCCTACTGTGTAGGTGAGTAGACGTCAGGGAAGCTGGAATGAAATTGCTATATAAAGGATAGGATCTGGATCCAGGAAGTGTTGTGGTTAGAGGGTTATTCAGCGTTCAGCGGGGTTAGAGGGTGTTCAGCGTTAGATTGAAAGGCTGCAGTGAGTGTGAGCAGTTGAAGGGAGAATTGCTAGGCTTGGCAGTGGAAAAGAGTCACTTGTAGGAATCGCAGGTGCAGTAGAAACCGTCCAGGAAGCAGTCTGGTTAAAAAGCATCTCAGTCGCTCCCTACGAGTCTGCAGGAGCTGGCAAGGGAACACATCAACCCTGAGACAGGCTGCAGAAACGGATCAGGCACATGGAGTTCGGGCACACGGAGCAAGGGTTAGAAAAGCCTCAAATGCAGGTCATCTGATTAAGGTTTCCTGCTTTTTTCCACCGGCTCACAGTGTCTGTTGTTTGTGCGTTGATGGCTACGAGAGGAGCAGGTAGGCTTCTTGCAGTACAATCTTAGTTCTGCATGTCTCTGATCTGCTTTAGCCAAAAAAAGCAGAAATGGAGCGTTTTCTGTTTGAAATGATTCATTTCCACTGGACAAGAGGGAACTGTTTTAGCAAAGAAAAAAAGGAGATGGGTGATGTCTTCTCTCTGGAAGTAGGAAAGATGATCAGGTCTTGAAATATACTCTGCTGTTCTTGTAGAGAAATTAGTCAAAAAGGAAGGTCAAACTTCACCCCTGATATTCTTGGCCTAAAGAGAGAC
The DNA here is from genome assembly GCF_040954835.1 of Lepisosteus oculatus. Taxonomy (NCBI): domain Eukaryota; kingdom Metazoa; phylum Chordata; class Actinopteri; order Semionotiformes; family Lepisosteidae; genus Lepisosteus; species Lepisosteus oculatus. The sequence goes on along the minus strand of NC_090722.1, from coordinate 3,552,924 downwards.
GACATTTATTGTAGGAGTCTGTTTCAAAAGCTGTACTGAGCATCAAAAGAAACATCTCACTGAAAAACAAAATACACACAGCTGTCATCAAGACAATGGCATTCTGTTCTGTAGCAGGGTGTGTTGACATTTTATTGACCAGACGTCCGTCCATTTTCTGACCTCTTGATCCGATTCCGAGCACAACATACAGACTCCACACAGACAGCACTCCGGGACTCTCACCCAGGGCTGTGAGGCAGCGACGATCTGTCAGTCAAACCTTCAGAAACATTCCGTTTAGGTTCAGAAGCCGAAAACACGTACAGTAGCATCAAGTTTGTTTTGATGCTCAGTGGCGTTTTTTTCTGGTGTAGGGGTCCTGACTGCCGTTAAAAACAAAGCCCTGCTGTGTGTAGGGGGCTCCAGGGTCACCTTAAATGACAGCACCCCCGCGGTTTTTCGTCCGAAACAGAAGACGGGGGTAATTTTGGTGCTGTCCCGTACTGGATCTCCCTACATGCAGGTGATGAGGGTTTTCGAGAGGCTCGTTTTTCTTCCACTCCTCCGACAGCGAGGGGCACGCCCTGTGCTCGTCGGGGGTTCGAATAAAAACAGAGAGACGTGTGTGGAATTTCCCCTCAGCCCGGGATCCCCTCAGATCGGAGGGCAGAGGATGGTGGAGCTCAGGGGTCCGAGAGGGAGGGAAATGACGTTCTTTTCTTTCGTTCCTTTGAGGGTCCCAGCGCTGGAAGCTGTTACGTGACCCAAAGGCCTGCAATTCGTTTTTTTTTAACCTAAAATGCAAAGTGCCTCTCCCCAACCCTAACCTCCTTTTCACTGGGCCATCCACTGCCAGGAGTGTGGAGTAATTTACAGAAGAGGTCATAGGCCTGATAACCGAGATGGCACCTGTTTGATCAGCTCCTACCCCCAGCCTGTGGTGAAATGCGGGGCAGGATTGCGGAAGAAGTTCTGCTCTCCTGGTCCCACCTGCCACTGGTGTAATTCCAGGGCTGTCCTGGCCTCCGTGTTTTGTAGATCTCGCTGTGTGGCATGTGGAATTCAGCCCACTCGTGAAAGGCTCTGGGCTCAGAGGCCCAGGGCAGTGGGACCCAGAAGCCAGCTGGTCCGGATGGGGGGGGCAGCCCGTTTGCTGGATTATTCTGGGTGTTCCTGTCTCCGCCTGTGACGTTGCAGCGCCCTCTGCAGGCACCTGGGTGTGCAGCCTTCCTGAGCTCATGCCTGCAGTTCAGGGGTTACATCAGCAGCCCCTCTGGGGTACCTCATACCGGCTGGGCTCCGAGTGCCCGAATTGGACCGATTCAACGTCATAATCGTGTTCCTTGATTTTAATCTGTTCCGCTGACCCTGCGCTCTGACCCCCAGCTTCTCTCCCTGTCTGCGTGTCTCATGGAGAGCAAGCTGGGGTATGCTAAAAAAAGACAAATTCCTCATACAAGAAATTGCATATGGCCGATAAAGTGATCTGATCTTATCTTAATCGCCGGGGCACCGGTTTCTGTTGTTGACAAGTCGGAAGCACTGTGGAACTGTGGCACTCCGGGAGCAGGATTCACAGCCCCCTGATTTAACCAGTGCTGATCCTGGAGAGGAGACTCCTTCGGAATGTCCCTCTCTTAGTGTGCAATATTAAAAATCAGCCATCTGAGTTTGTAGATGAAAGGTAGAATGTCTATGTCTCGCCTTATACGCGTAAAACTGTCCCAGTGAAGAGTGAAACCAAATTTATTTGAAATAACCATACTATTTTAAGTATTCTTTTTTGTCTCTTGTGGCACTTACTATGCTATTTCAAGGATTTTTCTGTGCTGGGGACTTAGTAGTGTTTAGTTATGGAGAAGTGAAGGTAATGTGAAGGTAATAGTGACTGATGGGTTGAAAGTCACATCGCAAGAGGCGGAAATGAATTTGTTCTCATTTCAGATTCAGTAATGGAGAACAGGCAATTGCTTGCTTGAGGTTTGCAGGGAGGTACATCACTGAAAACCAAGAACAAACAAGACTTTCAACAGGAGGTCCACTGCACAGCCCCCCCTCCTCCTTCATTTCCACTTTCTGCCAGTAGGGGTAGCTGTTGAGCAGCGAAAAAATATATATATGTGGAGTTTGGAAATGGGGATAAAATTTGTAAAAATGTTGACCATATTTTTTTATCGATCATGTCATTGTGTATTTTGTTTTGTATATGTACTTTCTTTTTGGTGGGGATAAAATTAAGATAAGCCCTTTTATTTTATTTTTTTCTTGCGTGAGGAAAAAAAAAGCCTATTGTTTATTTTGTTTTTTTTAAAACATCATTTTTTTTATTTTTATTTTAACATGTTTAATCTTACCAGGGAAAGTAACCTCTGTTGTAAATACTGTTTCTGAAGCCATAGGTTCTTAAACCTAGCAAGAATTTAAAAAAAAAACTTTTTTTAAAAAAACAAAGCGTGTATATTCACAAATATTTTACAAGAAAAATAAAAAGAAGAAATGCTAATCGCCTATTTTGTTCTTAAAATGGTGTTTTTGTTATTTTTCTTTTGGCTGCTTGGTGCAGAGTGGTGCATGCGGGATTGAGGTAACAGGTAGCTCACCCTGAGACCTGGGGAGAGCAGTTCGTTGTGGTTTGTAATCTTCCTTATGGGCATCTGAGGCTCAGCTTGCGTTTGTCCCCCCCACCCGTTGTCCTTACAGTGGGCCAGTGAGACATTACACTCCCCTACCAAGAAATTGAGACCCCACCCCACTGTGGCTCGGGATCTGTGCCTGTGGCTGGAAGGTTGCCGGTTCGTATCCCGCGGCCGGCAGAGGAATCCTACTCCGTTGGGCCCCTGAGCAAGGTCCTTAACCCCAGCTGCTCCAGGGGCGCTGTACAATGGCTGACCCTGCGCTCTGACCCCAAGCTTCTCTCCCTGGCTGTGTGTCTCTTGGAGAACAAGCTGGGGGATGTGAAATTGTACATGACTAATAAAGTGATCTTATCTTAGGTCACTGCACCTCTAAGGGCAGATTCACCTGCTCTGCGTGATACTGTTGGTTCTCCTTGTGCAGGAGTCCCCAGTCCTCGGCCTGTAGGGGGCACTGTGTCTACAGGTCTTCTCCATCTCTTTAACACGCCACCACCCACTGCTTAGAGAAGCCATTACACTGGTCCCATTAAGCCTGTAGCTGGATTTGGGTCCTAAAGAGCCCAGATGCACTGGGAACCTGCAGCCACACCACCCACCTGCTCTGCGACTGGGGATCCCCTGCATCACTGGCTCACAGGCAGCCATGGAAATGGGGATGGGGGGGGTCACCGCAGCTGGAGTGGGGAATGATTCAGGAACGACCTGCAGCTGCAGAGTGAAACAGCAGCACTGGCTCCAGGTGCGCTTGTGAGGTCACTTAACCCCACCTCGAGCACACTCAAGTAACAGCCTGGTGTGTTACTGCTTTACATTACTCATCATGCACATACCATGAGTCACGGCATTCCCATTTCTTCTGATAGGAAGGATTGCACTACTCTCCCAATATTTTAGTAGAACCCCACTCCCATGAAACAGCCAGCTTTCCCTTGTCTGGTCTATGGAATTTATCCAGCTGTAAACAGCATGGACAGTTTTAATCGGCATTATTGTCACCGTAGCCTGTGGCAGCAGAGAGAATGGCATTGATGTAGCATACCCCTCCATAGAGGGAGTGACTCTGCAATCAGACCCCACCCACAGTGGGAGGGACCCTGCCTCAGACCCCACCTAATGTGGGAGTGACCCTGTCTGACCCCACCCATAGTGGGAGTGACCCTGCCTCAGACCACACCCACAGTGGGAGTGACCCTGCCTCAGACCCCACCCACAGTGGGGTGGACACCATCAGTGTCTTCTAGATGTGTTGATCGTGCTGAAGAGGCTCATTACAGCATAAATTGCTTTTCAGACAGCACAACTGAACAGGAGTAGCTGGGAAACTCTGAAATGAGTTCAGGGGTGAATCCACTAACAAATGCAATTTGACTTATTAAGCATTGAAAGCCTTTTTAAAAATATGCTCCAGATTGATAACTGAAATCATTCACTCCCCCCCCTTTCTTAAGACTGTGGCTGTAACACAACCCAGACAACACCGCAGGCCATGTCCTTGGGCCTTTGGACCACTGAGCTGGTGGCCTAAAGCGTATACTACAGCATGCTCCTCAGTCTCGGCAAGAAACCCAAACTTAATGCAAGTACTGCCTCACAATGATCTGTGACAAAAGCCATTTTCATTTATTACTGATCAAAATAAATCAAGAGCGAAGCTGCAATGAAAACCACAAGAATATGGTGCCTCCCAGGGCTAGGAAGAACATGACTCCACCTACTATATTCATCTTAAAAGAAAGTGAGAGAAGGTGGAGCTCTGTGGCTCAGTGTGTAGTTTTACACACAGAACAGCACAGAACTTGGAGAGCAGGACCAGCCCTAGCACCTGCTGTGGTGTGAGCACGAGACAGGCTGCCCCTCCCCCAGCAGGGGCATGGCAACATGTCAACCAATGAGATGCTCGCAGAGGTGGGCGTGTCTATGGGTCCTCACTGTCCCACGACAGGTGGCTACACACATGCCTGAAAACCTGTCTTAAATAGCACAGGAAAGTAATCACAAGAAACTCGCAGACATGCGTTTGTACTGCTATGGAGAATACAGTTGTGTGACAGTTACCAGAGCACAAGTTGTAAACTGTTCCATCCTTTATTAAACATAGCTTGCAAGAGATAAATATTACAAAGTTATTTCCTCCAAAATTAGCTTATTTTTTCAGTCAATGCATAATCATTATTAATCAACTGGCAGTATTCAAACAGCATTTATAATATTTTTTTAAATTTCATTTTACTTTTTTTTAAAGACATTGTTAAATACCAAGGATGTGCAAAAGGTTTGGATTAATGTATGGACAACTCGAAAGCAAGCAAAATGCATATTTGCTAAAAAAAAAAATACTCCCCAAATACAGCCCCTCTACTCTCCCCCCCACCCCCTGTGCTCCACACAGGCAAGGAAATAATCTGACTAATTTAACTAGGCAAGTCAAAACATGAGGATGATACTAATTAACAATAAAGAATATAGCCTGAGGAGCAGGAGACAGGTTAGTCAATTGAATGGGCCAGAGGGATTCCCAGATCCCCATCCCCTTTGAAAAGGGTGGAATACGCTGTCCTCTCCGGCTCTCGTGCCTCAGCTGCAGGCGGTACCAGCTGAGCTTGAGCAGGAGCTCAAGAGCTGTTGCAACAGAAGCCACAGGACGGTGTAGCCTCTTGTGTGCTGGAGAAGCCCAGAAATCTGGGCAAGCAAGGGCAAATTTCAAGAATACTGCCATGGCCAGGCTCACCCCTGCCATGGTGGGGGACATCCACTCCACATCAATGACCTTCAATAGAGATTAGTTCTCAAAGTGCCAAACCATTGGGTTGCAGGTCATCCTGTCTTAAGGCTTTTTCCCCCCCCAATGGGGAAATAGGATGGAAGTCAACGGGACATCCTGCCAAGGGCTGAAATATAACTGCCCCCCCGCCCCCCGCGCAGGAGGGGGTTTCTAATATTGTGTCCCGGGAGTTTACTTTAGACAAGTTACAGTACTGTACATCAACATATCAAGTGCACCCCCTGGTGATCCCTAAGAGAACTACAGGGAAAAGAGCCTTTAATACAGTATTTTATATTTTGCCACTAAAAAAAAAACCATGAAAAGTCCCGTTAGCCAGAGAAGTGCCAGTTAACGCCCAGTCTACATAAACTGGGCAAATTTTGTTTGCACAGTGTGAGGAGCTCATGAATCTCTCGCCCCCTTTGCTAGGGCTACAGAATAAAGCTGAGGTCACCTCCGCATGCAGTGAGGCAGGACCAGAGATGAGATGTTGAGGACAAAAGTGCAGACAGGAGCAGACCCTGGCCAGAAAGAGACCTTTTAGGCCACAATATGTAAAAGAAGCAGGAGCCCCCGGTTTGTGTCCCTTTATGTCTTGAGTTAGGCCTCACACAAAGACAAAGTGAGAACCGTTTGTTGTTCCACTATGCGCCTCAGCGTGGGTGCTAGGATCTGGGAAGAACGGCTATCAGCACATCTTATGATCCCGCAAAAATCAGAAAAAGAGTGGGAACTGGAAAAAAAACAACAAACCCATACGTTTTGCACATTTGTTACACAATATTACACAGTGATCACAAAACGAAATGACACAAGCTTCACAATATTCATGGCTTTTTTTTTTTAGGTTTGCTTTTCTACACAATATACAACCATTTTATTCTCATTTTATTTTATTTTTTTAATCCAAGAGAAGAAAAAAAAAGGAAAAGCTTATATACAATAAGTCATAATTACTTCTGGACTAGCAAATAATTGTGTCATTTTTCATTTCATAATTCATGTTTTTTTTTTAAGTTTTCATTTTATTTCTTACAAAGGAAACAAAAGACAGCCAAACGATAAAAACAGGAACAGAACCGAAAAAAGATGCCTGCGAAGTGATTTTTTTAAAAAATGTTTACATTTTTTTTTAAAAACTTTTTTTTTTTACATTTTCCTTTTCTTAAAACGCTGTTACTTTAGCCGGCGATATTAAAACAAAGTTATATGAATTCATCAAGCACGGCCGGAAAGCGAAAGAGAGAGAATGGTGAATGAAGTAGCGGGTTTCTTTCAGAATATTCCAATACAAATGGAGCAGCACAAAGCCTTCCCTGAAACAGGAACCGAAAACGTGACCTAAGAAATCTTATTGCGCTCTAAGATAATAAACCAGGAAAAGAGGGTGGGTATCAAAAGAACCTTTAACAATGCAAACTTCCCTGTTTCTCCAATATTGCACCTTGCTGTTCAAGTTCTCCCCAACAGGAAAACCCAGTGGCCAGTGTGCAGCCCCCTTCAAACACGGGTCACTGCGGTCTCCTGCAGTCTCGAACAGGGGTCCCTATCCCTGTGCTGTCCAGCCCGTTTCACAGGCAGCCATTACAACATCGGTTTCCAAGGGCCTGGAACAATATGACTACGTCCGCTCAGTTACACAGGCCGGGTTCCATGAAGTCCTTCAGAGATCGTTTGGGACAGAACTCGGAACATCCGCCAGGCTCTCCAGGAAGCGTCTTCCCTTCATCGAAATATCTCTTGCTTAACTGTTTCAACAGGAGCTCCTACATCGCCTCTGCAAGGGCAGGGTGACCTGTATGAACCACTGGACTGGGGCTCTCCGGGACCCGGAGCTGGTGACCCTCTAGTTTAAGAAGTTACTGCAGCACAAAACGGAGAACTGATTTTCAGGTGGGGTTCCTGAAGTCAGGCAGGCTCTGTGGCTCAGAACCGTGTTCAACTGGTTCCATCAAGCCTTAATGAGCCTCGTTTAACCCTCCCCACAATCCTGTGCCATTTACAATTTCAGAACCCAACAAATTCTGCTGGATGACCGCTCTCCCAACGAGAGACTGGGCACCTGGGGAGGCCCAATTTGAGGGGTCACAATGAAGCTGCCCCATCTTTTTAGAATCGGATTGAGGGAGGGCACACTAGCTTGTATCAAGATCCCTCTGCACCCCAGGGCTCAGAAAGCACGCCAGCCCCTCCAACACAGCAGCACCCAAACACCCTGCCCTGCGGCTCGCGCGCACATGCAGGAGGGGCAGCGGACACCAGGGGGCGCCACATGGGGCCCTGCATTGCAAAGCCACTACAGCCCGCCCGCGCAGAAGGATGTTCTGTTCCACCCAACGTAATACTGTAGAATATAACACACCTCAACCCCCCCACCCCCCACCGCAGTCCTGCCTAACGACCACCAGATCAGACACCCCCCAGAGCCCTCCACTGCTCAAGCTGCTAACTTAGCAGATCCTGGGGAAAAGAACCTGAAGCTTCTTTTCCGGGCCAGGAAGTGGTACTGTACTTGAATCAAGAGACTCTTAACTGTGTCAACGGAAAGTCCTTGGAACACAATTAAATCATCATGTACCAGAGCACCTAAAGGCACGTAAAGCCAGTACAGGATTGGGTTCAATGCCACAGTAGCAATGTTTTCGCCACACTTCAGGAAGGACTGCTGCTATGAAAAGTGATTAAAAAGTAATGAGCTTAACTTCCAGCTTCTAGGGAGGTGTCATACACGGGTTAAAGGAACTAAGTCTCCTTAGTCTAGAAGACAGGAGGCTTGAAAGGACTTCACACAAATCCCAAATGTCCAAACAGCTGGACAGGCAAGGGAAACGAAAAAGTGTAAAACATACACAAAGAGTGGTAGGTGTCTGGAACAAGTCACTTGTTGAAGCAGATTCCTTGGGAATCCAATGGAAAACGGGCCACAAGGTGGGCTAAATGCACTCCTCTGTTTGGAAGGCTCAGGCATCATTGCCTGAAATTAACGCTAGCGATCGGTGAGCGCCGGTCACCCATTTAAACTCCAGTGACGAGGGAACACGTCTGATCGCAGCACAACCAGAACGGCCGCAGGACACGCCGGGTTTTGGGGAAGCGATTCCCCACCAAGACGCACCCCAGGCTCCCCGCGCACGGTTCCAAAACCACAACTGCGGGTCGTCTGGGTGAGCAGTGCTATTGCTGCTGTATTGTTCTGCAGTTCCTTTTTACTGATGAGACTGGAGGGGTACAACATTTGCACTCCATACCTTTGGAAGGTACAACAGAAATGTCATCAGAAGGGCCTAGAGAACGCAGGCGATGTTAACTGCGATCATTTTAGCAGTCTTGGTCGACCACCAAGGACGAATGGCGACCAAAAGGAAAAGAACCGGTTTGCATGTCCTGCCTGATCCCGCAAGTGTAATATCCCAGAATGTGATCCCGATGAATCTGTGAAAGCAGATCTCTTCTGGAGAGCAAACCCTAGTCTGATCAAGCTGCATCGGCACCAAGACATGTCCACACCTTGTTCGTGTGTGCGTCTCAGTAAGCGGACGAGAGCCGCCCTGCCCCCCGAAATCCCCACCTGGGCAAACCAGCGCCCCCTTGTGACCAGCGCTGACCCCCACAGCCGTGTCCAGAGAAATGCTGATCACTGCCTAGGAAGTTCGGACACTACGGTTCAGCAAAATCAAATGTGGAAATTGACCAGAGTGTGAATATTGAACATTTCTTCGCCTGCTTTTTGACCTTAAAAATCCTCCCGAAGAGCAAGCCAGACCTTCTCATGAAAACCAGAGTTCACGCACTCTTTCCCAGATTAAGGAAGGTCACCAACTACCAGCCCAGCATCTACTGTACAAATAGGCCTACACACACGCCAAGTCTCATCCAGGGATTCGCCAGTGCTCCAGGTTATCGACACAGAAAAGCTTGCATATTTACATATTCCCTTTCGCCAGCTTGCAAAATTAAAATTGATTCGTCATTCCTCGGAATACGAAATCCCACTCGATCATTGGGAGGACACATTGACCATACTATATTTTCCCAATTCCAAAAGTTTCAGGGAGAAGGCAACCCCTCCGAGTCTATTTTTGAATCCCGTTAATTTGAAATTATATTTTTAAAAAGACAGAGCAAGCAGGAGGGAACCCATCTTATTAGGGATTTTGATAGCTTTTCAAGTTTATTACCTCAGAGGTGTGTGTGTGGTGTGTGTGTGTGTGTGGGGGGGTTTGATTGCACAAGCACAGCAACTCAAAAGCATGAGAAAAGAAATAAAAAATATCGCCAAGCGGTCGAGAAACGTTGCACACAATGTTTGACTTCTTTAAACTCTACTTCCAAGCTACCCCCCCGCCAAAAAAAAATCATGATAGCACCTAACTTTGAAAAGCCTGGAACCAAAACAGTAAGAGGGCCAACTGCTTTCTGAACAGGTGCGATCTACAGGAGACTGGTCCGTTTGCCTTGGCGCGCAACAGCACACGCGTGTACCTATCCCCCAAGACAAGCGCCCGGAGACCGAGACCCGCAGAGAGGAACGATCTCCTTTAGAAAACAAACAAACATACAAAGTGCTCCGACACGATTCTCGTGTGCAATGCCACAGAGCAATGATTGAGCCATCTCTTTTTTTTTTTTATAGATAGACGCATCTATATATCTACTTATCTGTATATTTTATATATATAGAAATAATTCTTTTTCATTATCGTCTCCAGGTCCCGTACCTTTCAGATACGCTCTGATCCTAAAGGAGACACTTAAACCACAAAAAAAAACCCATCAACCCCCCCCAGAAAATACACCCCTTTTTTCCCTTACAGTGGGGAACCCAATTCCCTACTTTCAGTTCTGATTCGTCAAGAAAAAAAGGCTGGTTTTTAAATTTTGCATATAATCGGCGTCCCCGCAGAAGCAGTTCTCCTGAATGTTCGAAAGCCCAGTAGGGGGCGCTCTCGGGAGCCCCTGTCTGTGTGACGGGCTTGTGAAGTGCTGAGGTCATCGTCCACAAAGGCACAAAACAAAAGTTACAGGTCAGGAGACCGTGGCGCCAGGGCCGCGCGGACTACACTGCTGATACAGGATGCACACCCTCCTAGCAGCTACTGCTCCTGTAGAGTCAACCCGTCGCGTCCCATGAGCAGCTGGGGGAGAACGGGAACGCGAAACCGCCTGAAGCCCGGCAAGAGACCGACTTGGAATCGGAGGGACGTCCAAGTCAACCTTCTCGAATCCAACGCCAAGAATGGAGCTCATCTGGACACTACAATAATACTACAGGACTAGCGAACCGCCGAGCTGCTGCAGCTCAGAGGAGTTCAAAACCAGAACGGACGCCGACGTTTCCCTGCGTGACCGGAGCCTAGCCAGAACATTCCAAAGAGTCATTTACATCAAACGGTTTTAAACTCTTTGCACACAATTAAGATCCCCCAAAATATCCGCCACCCCACCCTCCAGGATTTCAGTAAATTAGGTCCAGCCTCTTGCTGCGGTATTTTGACACTGTCGCTCAGAAAGAAAGAGATCCATTTCATCCAGTCCTGAAGAATCATCCGAGGGGTTAAATTCATCACTGCTCTCGAAATGACCCTCACTCGCACAGAGAAAGCGCTGATGGAGTACTTTTCTACAGCCCCTGGCATCACCGACACAGAGCTCTGCAGTGACCTAGTCACACCCTGATCAGGCTAGTTCGAGCAGCTTTTGCTGCAAACGTCATCCACATTGAAACCCTTTCAGCCTATCTGAGCTTGGGCAGTAAGGCTTCACTGCTCTGCTGCCACTGGGAATGTACTGCCCTCTGCTGGCAGAGGAGAGGAAAAGACTGGTTGCAAAAACAGCACCACAGTTGCATGCTAGAGACATGGATTTCTCCAAATGCCGGACCAACTCACCCCTGGAATTCACAAATTAAGTCTCGGATCAATGCTGTTTGGTTTTTTCAGGAAACAAGTTTAAAAAAAAAAAGCCGAAAGCCCCGGAGGAAGGTAAAAATAAATGGTGATCATCAGCAGACTAATGACGATGGGCCTCCAGAGGGAGGATGGAGACGGTCGCGAGAAACGGCTCAGCACTCGGGGGACACAGTCACCCCTGCTTTCCCCACTGTCGTAACGGGGCCACACCCACAACACGAAGCCCCGCACAAAGCAGATCCCTTCTCATCCCCACTTGGAACGACGGCAAGCCCCCCAGGACGATCTCGAATGGGAGACTGCGGTGTTGGGGCGTGCTCCGTTTTGTGCTCCGTCTGGCACCCTGCAGGCGCTAACCATGTTGATGTCGGCCAGTTGAATTTACTGCAGCCGCCTGATGTAGGTTTCCCCGGCCCTCCTCTCCCTCGGGTGTTCAGTCCGTGAGCGTGGCAGCAGCTCTCCAGCGGAGGGTCCCCCCTGGGATCGAACCCCGCTCATCAGAAGCCGGCACCCCTTCGCTCCTCGCAGAACCCAGCTTCCCCTCCCAACCCCGCCACAGACAGCCAAACCAACACCCCCATACCCACCCCCAACCCCCCCTCCCGGGACCCCACCCCAAACAGGCCGTCTTCTTTTTTGCGGGGTGCGCCCTCACCCCCATAAAAGTGTCCATCCGCGCGCCCGACATCCGCCTCGGGCCCGGTGCTCGGAGGGAGGGGAGGGGGAACGGAGCACAGGGGGAAGAGCTGTCAGAGCCCTGGCGCTGTGGAGACGAGGCCACCGGGCCCCTATCCCCCGTGGAGAGGACAGGGCCAGCCAGCCTCCCTGCCCCAGCGGGGGAGAGGCAGGGACGGCGGGACCACCCTCCCCGCCGGCCACACTGGCAGCACCCAGGGGAGACGGAGCGCCGAACAGGCGGCCGTTCGGATTGCATTGCTCTGGTTTGGGGGTGGGGGGGAGGGGCGGGGGGCAGGGGCAGGGGCAGGACTCATTTCTGCCCCGTGATGGACTGCGATATGGAGCGCGGGGGGATCATGTCGAGGAGGTACTCCCGCTGCCGGTCCGCCAGGCTGGAGGCCTTGTGCCCTCCGACCCCTCCGGGATTCAGGTAGGCGATGTTCACACCTGCGGACACTGAGAGCGAGAGGGGGGGGGGGTCAGAGAGACGAGCGCTGCACCGCCGCCACCCTCCCACCCACCCCACCCCTGCCTCGTCTAGTGAGGGGCGCCAGGGAGAGAGGGAGAGAGAGAGAGAAAAAAAACAGCATTTGAAAACACATCTGACCGAACACAGCAGGAGTGCCAATTAACTTCAACGTCTCGCCCACTTCAAATCACAGCCACCGCCCAGACTGGAGCTCCCTGCTGCCACCCCTTGACCCCTCGACCTGTCGCTGGCTGCTCTGCAGAGCCCCTCTCCACCAGGGGTGTCAACCAGAGGGGCTGGGCAGCTCTCACTGATGCCCCCCCCCTCCGAAGGTCACGGGCGCCCAGTTGCATGTAGGGAGTCACTGTTGCACAGAAATGCCAAGATGCCCAGCCGGCCAGCTCACTGGTGGGCACCACGCCCAGCCGGGCAGCCCTGCCACTCAGGAGACCCTTCATTGGCTTCCTGTCAGGTACAGGGTGGACTTCAAAGTCCTTCTAATTACTTAGAAGGCTCGCAGAAATCAGGCACCTGTCTATCTAATGGAACTTATTAATGTTTACCATCCAAGTCGCCTGCTTAGATCACAGAATCCAGGTCATCTTCATATTCCACGCATTAATAAAATAACAATTGGTGGTTAAGCCTTTAGTTACAGGGCCCCTAGTGTATGGAACAGTCTCCCACCCCATCTTCGGGATGCCGAGTCGATCTCAGGATTCAAATCCAGACTGAAGACCTATGACTTCAGCCTAGCCTACTCACACCTTTTACATCACAGCCTGCTGCAGCCATGGCTGCTGGTGCTGCTGTCCCAGCCACTGTGTGTCTCTGTGTTGGCCCACCAGGTAGATACACCTGTTCTGACCAGACTATCCTATTCTCCTCCCCACATGTCTGGATGGCGCCCTGGCTGGGGACCATCTGAGTTGGATCCATGGCAGTGATGCAGCATCCAAGAGAGACATCGTGGATTTAGCTATCGTTTAGGAGGAATTTACTGGTCTACAGAGATCTGCATGGATGAATTAATACCCTCATTCATTTCCATCCTTTTTTTTTAATTGTATAATGCTAGCATGCCCAAAGGGGTTGGACAGCCAGTTGACCTTGGACCCCTAGAGGTTTTTTTTTCTCCTTACTAAGGAGTTTTTGGTTCCTGTCCCCTGTTGTCTTCTGGTCTTTTCTGTTCTGTATTCACCACATGTAGGGTTACTTGCATTGTGAAGTGATTTGGGGTACCCTTGGTGTGAACTGAATTGAGACAGCAGTCACACCGCGCAGATCGGAGCCCACAGACCCGCCTGGCGCCTGCCCTGGCTGAGCCACTAACCCCACAGCCTGGTCCTCCAGGGTCTGACCTGCATCCCCCACCTGCCCTCTCCACACACGGGGCAGAGGAGGGCGGCGCTCTCACCTGGGATGTTGTAGAGCTGGCGCCGGCTCTCGTGCTGCGCCCGGCTGCCACCGCTGCTGCGCTTGCTCGCCATGCCCAGCAGGCCGCCTGCCACCGACAGCTGGGAGGCCTGGGCGAAGTTGGACAGGACGCCCCTGGCAGAGCTGGAGATACTGCGCTGGAGAGAGGCCTGCGGCTGAGGAGCCTGGGACACCGACAGAGAGTGACGAGAAGGGAAAGGACTGGTCACAGAACATCCATCTTCACCTCCGGAGAGATCCCCAAGACAGATCCCAGAGGATCTCCCGCCTCCTTCCCCTCCCACTCCCAGATCCCAGAGGATCTCCCGCCTCCTTCCACTCCCAGATCCCAGAGGATCTCCCGCCTCCTCCCACTCACATTCCCAGATCCCAGAGGATCTCCCGCCTCCTCCCACTCACATTCCCAGATCCCAGAGGATCTCCCGCCTCCTCCCACTCACATTCCCAGATCCCAGAGGATCTCCCGCCTCCTCCCACTCACATTCCCAGATCCCAGAGGATCTCCCGCCTCCTCCCACTCACATTCCCAGATCCCAGAGGATCTCCCGCCTCCTCCCACTCACATTCCCAGATCCCAGAGGATCTCCCGCCTCCTCCCACTCACATTCCCAGATCCCAGAGGATCTCCCGCCTCCTCCCACTCACATTCCCAGATCCCAGAGGATCTCCCGCCTCCTTCCACTCCCAGATCCCAGAGGATCTCCTGCCTCCTCCCACTCACATTCCCAGATCCCAGAGGATCTCCCGCCTCCTCCCACTCACATTCCCAGATCCCAGAGGATCTCCCGCCTCCTCCCACTCACATTCCCAGATCCCAGAGGATCTCCCGCCTCCTTCCCCTCCACTCCCAGATCCCAGAGGATCTCCCGCCTCCTCCCACTCACATTCCCAGATCCCAGAGGATCTCCCGCCTCCTCCCACTCCCATTCCCAGATCCCAGAGGATCTCCCGCCTCCTTCCCCTCCACTCCCAGATCCCAGAGGATCTCCCGCCTCCTTCCCCTCCCACTCCCAGATCCCAGAGGATCTCCCGCCTCCTTCCCCTCCCACTCCCAGATCCCAGAGGATCTCCCGCCTCCTCCCACTCCCACTCCCAGATCCCAGAGGATCTCCCGCCTCCTTCCACTCACATTCCCAGATCCCAGAGGCTGACTGAGCTCTTCAATTGATCTCCTGCACCCAGTCCTCAGCACACAAAGAATTCAAGCTAACAAAACACTGCTCAGCCTGCCCTCAGCTGGCCTGTCCAGCTGTGGTCCAGCCACAGCCAGCCGTCACAGGTACGTTCTTACACCCTGCACAGGCATGAAGCCACTTCCTTACTCCTCACTTGCAAGGCAGCACTAATCAAAGAAGAACGGATTGAGGATTTCACCCGAGGAAATAAGAGCTCCGTCTGAGCGACAACCAAAAGCTATCGGCTGGTGGACACTGAGAATCCACAGGCTCAGGCTGGCCAGACGCAAACTGGACAAGCTGCCGCCCTGCCCCCTCGACCCAGGGGGTCCCGTACCTGTCTCAGCGCGTGGTGTCGGATCATGCTCTCTGGCTTGCTGACGTTGGGCACAGCGGGCGCCGAGCTGGGCGAGAGGGCGGCCTGCTGCTGCAGTCTCTGCTCAATCTCCTGGAAAAGACACCCCGCGTTGGTCAGTACACCCTGGGGGGGCGGGGAGCTGGGGCAACTCAATTGCAATGCACAATTACATCACTCGGTCTAAAACGAGGCATCAACTTGCATTTTACTTCCTCAGCCACGTTCTCTGGTGTACTAGAACGTCTTTTTTTTTTCTTACAAGACGAGAGGAGACCCGTTGTTTCGCAGTGAGTAGTTAACTCCTTTTCGGGAGAGAAGAGCTTCAAAGAGAGGCAAAGTACTGAAAAAAGGCAGCACTGGATTGCTCTGTGCAATCAGATAGTCTCTAGCAGCTTCATTAAAGTCACGTCTGTCCCATTGTAACTCAATAACATCCTTTGAGAGCAAATCAGCAATTCTCTTTATTTCATCTTGGTTTATTCAGATAGCGTTGAATTACTTGAACAAAGTTACAACGAGAGACCGTTCTGCCCATCTGAGCCGACAGGTAGTAAAGACCTCACGGATCCTAGGATCCCATCCATGTGTCTGGAGAGAAGCCAAGGTATCGGCTTCAACACCATGTCTGGGCAGCTTTTTCCCCACCCCCACCACCCTTTGTGTAAAGAAGAGCCTCCTGTTCTCGGTTCTAAATTCCCTTCTTCAGAGTTTCTAGTTGTGTCCTGGCTTTGTGTTTCACTGGCAATTCTGAAGCTGGGTTTGCCTTTTTCCAAAATGGAGACTGTTATTTTAGTTTGAGGTTTGGAAACTAAGCTCCTCCTGACAATTTCCACATTACAACCCACACACTGGGTTCACTGCAATTGTCATCAGTAACACAAGAGCTTTTTGAGATGCAAATGGATTCTGTCCAAATGAATGGCAAAAGATCATTTTCTCAGTTTCAGGATGCATCTCTGAAATAACTGAATTTTTAACTCCGCACATGAAATGTTGAATTACATTGATTATTTGGCTCATGACATCATGTTTAATTACTGCTGATTGAACACATGTGAATTGCTTATTAATTGACTAAGGAGGGAGATGTCAATGAACGCACACACCATTATACCAGTAGAATTAGTTCTATTTAAAGCTTGCAGTGGCGTTAAAGGCTGAGGTTTTCCAAAGCATCTGTTGTATGAATGGAAATCACACTTTGAAAAAATGGAATCCCGAGACCAAACAAAATTACAGCATTTGTTCCAAGTGTCTGATTTCAGCTTTTGAATCTAGACGTGTTATTCTCACTATGGTGAGAATTATTATTCTGTTATTCTCAGATCTCACTACGGCAAAGACTGGGATCACTTGTTTTTCCATCAAAACCTCTTTAAATTGTTTGCTGCAGATTTAAAATTCCAATTTGATCAATTCAAACAGAACATTCTGGAAGGACTAGACCTTTGGCCAGTCACATCGAGTAGAGATGCAGTCAGAAATACTTCTGGGGGGATATAATACACAGTGTATGACAAGGCTGTTAAATTCTTTACAATTACAAGTGTAAGGGATTACTTTTTTCAAATTAACAAGAAGGTGATCTAAGTTGTGCATATAGCTACTACAAAAAGCTATGCACTGGCTCTTAGTCAATTTTCCTTATCTTCTAATCACAAGTACCCAATAGGGAATATTCAGTGTGATGCTTTATGTAATAGTTTTTTTACACAGGAGACAAATGACAAAAGCAAGAGAAAGAATAAAAACCGCCAAATAACTTTTGTTTCTCATTTATCCAGACTATTGTTTTCAATTTGAAATCGCCCCTGACATTACTTTCCTATCCCACCCTAGCGATGCCCTCTTCCCCACTCGGGAGAGAAGGAGACGTGGACAGTCTCCTCTGACACGCCCACCCACAGAGTCCATCGGCACTGGAGATGCTCCGAGCTAGCCTGCAGGAGCCCCAAGAGGGACCTGGCTGGACTGATCGTAGCCCGACTGCCCGTGAGGCCTGGTTGATACCGGGGAATGCCAGTCGCAGATGGATGGCAGGACTCAACCTGCGCTTTGACTGGCTGGGCCACTAGAGGGCGCCAGATATGCGGCGTCATCTTTCGATTTTACAGCGCAGCCACTAGAGGGCGCCAGATATGCCGCGTCATCTCCTGCCAACAAAGGGATGAAGCCCAGGCTTGGCTGACCTGCTCCTGCTGCAGAGCCTTGACGAAGGCATTCTTCAGCCGATTGGTGTGCTCCGCCTTCAGAGCCTTCTTCTGATTGGACGTCATGCACTGCTCGCACAGGATGCGCCCAGTCTTCTCCTGCTTCCAGTGCGGGGTAAAGTCCGTCTTGCACTGGGCGCACATGAAGGGGTCCATCCTGGACAGGGGTCCTCGCAGCTTACCTGTTGGGATTCAGAACACCGTTCAGTACCAAACACAACCACCAGGTGGCGCCCACGTCCAAGCCATAGTCTGGAGCTCACTGCACTGTTTCACTGTTCATGATTCCTCAAATTTATATAGCGCTTTTCTGGACACTCCACTCAAAGCTCTATACAGGTCATGGGAATCCCCTCCAGCACCACCAGTGTGCAGCCCCACCTGGATGATGCGCCAGTCCGCTCCCCACACACCAGCTCTCAGTGGGGAGGAGAGCAGAGTGATGAAGCCAGTTCAGAGAGGGGGATTATTAGGAGGCCATGATGGGAAAAGACCAGGGGGAATGTGGCCAGGACACCGGGGTAACACCCCTACTCTTTTAAAAGAAACACCCTGGGATTTTTAATGACCACAAAGTCAGGACGGAGCCCCATCACTATACTGGGGCATTAGGACCCACACAGACTGCAGAGTGAGCGCCCCCTGCTGGCCCCACTAACACCTCTTCCAGCAGCAGCCTCAGCTTTCCCAGGACTCTCCCCTCCAGGTACTGGCCAGGCTCACACCTGCTGAGCTCCAGTGGGCTGCCCATTGTGAGTTACAGGGTGATACATTTCACTATGCTCAGCCATATAGCCAGCAGCTGTACCTGTGCACACACCACTATATCAAGAGCCAAGACCAGCAAGTCAAGAACATTAAGGTGTAAGAACAGTTACAAATAAGAAGTGGCCATTCAGCCCATTTGGTTGTTAGCAGTCAATTGATCACAGGATCTCATCACGAGATTCCCCACTCCTACCACTCTTTGTGTAAATGCGTCAGTAAGGTGGGCAAAGGCACACAACTAGGAATGGGCAGCTTTAATAATAATAATAATAATAATAATAATAATTGCTTACACGTATATAGTGCTTTTTCTGGACACTCCACTCAAAGTGCTTTACAGGTAATGGGGATCCCCTCCACCACCACCAGTGTGCAGCCCCACCTGGATGATGCGACGGCAGCCATAGTGCGCCAGAACGCTCCCCACACATCAGCCATCAGTGGGGAGGAGAGCAGAGTGATGTAGCCAATTCATAGATGGGGATTATTAGGAGGCCATGACTGGTAAGGGCCAATAGGAAATTTGGCCAGGACGCCGGGGTTACACCCCTACTCTTTTCGAGAAACGCCCTGGGATTTTTAATAACCACAGAGAGTCAGGACCTCGGTTTTACGTCTCATCCGAAGGACGGCGCCTGTTTACAGTATAGTGTCCCCATCACTATACTGGGGCATTAGGACCCACATGGACCGCAGGGTGAGCGCCCCCTGCTGGCCCCACTAACACCTCTTCCAGCAGCAGCCTCAGCTTTCCCAGGAGTCTCCCATCCAGGTACTGGCCAGGCTCCCACCTGCTGAGCTTCAGTGGGGCTGCCAGTTGTGAGTTGCAGGGTGATATGGCAGCTTTAAGACTTCACAATAATTCCTGCAACACCATCTTCAGCAACACCACTGTCTCTGGGTCGATTTGGGGATTAATACCCCCCCCACGTAAACCGCAGGCCAGCTAAGCATGCCTCACCCTGGCTGTCGATGACGCTCTGCACGACCTCCTCCAGCCCCACCATGTAGATGAACTCGCTGTTGGCGGCCGAGGGCAGGAAGTGCAGGAGGGGGGCGGGGGGCTTGGGCGGCGGGATCTCCAGCAGGGTTTTCTCCAGCTGCTTGCGGAGCGCCAGCTTGGCGGCGGCCTGGCTGCTGACCGGCTCGGGCAGGGCGGAGCCCGGACTGGGGAGAGGGGAGGGGCTCACTGTGCCGACTCCGCCCACAGCCCCAACCCCGCCCACTCCCCCAGCCTGCATGTGGGCTAGGTTCATGTAGATGGCCGAAGAGCCTGAGCGCTGGGAGGCTGCCACCTGCTGGCTGGAGGGCTGAAGGACAAGGAGACACCAGAGTCAAAAATGGAGAGCAATAAAATGAAAAAAGGCTACCAAAGTAAGTTCACTCCTACTGTGAAATCAATGTTAAGATACACAGCAACGAATGCATATGATGTACAAGCAAAGAGATGCCTAAATATATTTAAGTGTCTTGTACCGTAGACAAATAGTATTATTACTTTTGAGATTGATCTTAGATGGCTACACACACCCACAATTAAGTACCATATTAGTTAGGCTTAAAGTGTATAAAACTAATAAACAATTGTTTGATGTCTGTTCCTAATGGCACGTCAGATACGGATCTACCACATCTTCTAGCGTCATTTAGGTAAGTGGACAGTTACTAAAAAAATCCAGGCCTCGATGTTCATGTGCACATTTTTACATTGGGGAAAAAAAAATATTTGCAGTGATGCAACCAAAAATCACCATTAGATTTTAGCTCGACTACAGACTACTCCCTACTTTGGCCTGGAAGCCCAGTTCTTGAGTGCTGTAAAAAATAACTAGGCTGAATCAGGAGGGATCAACAAAAGTTAGAATCCAGTTCAAGGCCACTAATATTTAAACGCCCAGCGTGACACAGCAGTCAGGGCTCTGGTCTGAGACCCGGAAGGTTGCAGGTTCGAATCTCAGCTGGAGTTTTGCTGCTGCAGTCCCGGACTGCTCCGATTAAAACCCCCAGCTGAAGAAATGTGAACAAATGTAGAGGTTTCTAACGTTTTAGTGTTGAATTAAAGGAACAGCAGGGGGCATTTATAGAAGATCTGAAATAGAGCTTCAGGTCTTCAAAGGAGACCAAAAAGAGGTTGAAAACGATGAAGGTCTACAGGCTCATAGCTAACTTGTTCAACATGGCAGTAATTTGTGATGCAAATTCCCATAGTTATTTAACTCTTTCTCCTTAGTTTACCAAGAAGAAAGAAAGGACCCAAATGACAGTCAAGAGTGTGTTCACTGCTGGCTCTGGGAGATGGCGATCCACAGAGCCGGAGTGGTGACCAGCCGGGTACCTGCTGGTAGCCGAGGCCCGAGTTGACGCTGGCCGCGGAGGCGCGCATGATGCCCGGCTTGGGCTGCACCCGCTGGCCCTGCAGCTGGGCGGGGTTGGGCGCGATCACCCGCTGGGACATCATCATCTGGGGCAGCGCCGCGTTGGCGGCCGACCGGATGACCGTGTGACCCTGGGGGAGCAGGTGCAGAGAAGGCAAAAACCCGTGAGAATCCACACCCTTCCCTCGCGAAGGCGCAGGTCACGCTAAACTACTGCTTAATTGACTCGCCCCGTGTCAACGGCGAAAATGGGAGCTGAAGTATTTTCGGCGCCCCCGTGTTCCCCGAGGAAGGCCTCATCTTCGGTGTTAAAGCAAGAATCAAGCCATTGGAAAAGTACCCAGGAGGCTCCAAGGTATCCACTCATTCTGGTCTGCGATACCCCTTGTGACCACAAGAGGGCGCATGTGAGTCAAGAGGCAGTACTATAGGGCTCAGAAAGCAGGCCAGCTCAGGGGTTCACAGGAAAGCCCACAGGCCAGGGAGGGACAATTGAACAGCTGACAATCTCAGAATACAGGGGAAAACCCAAGCGTAAAATTGGTTAATAACTCCCTGGTGATTCCTGCACTTGGTTTCTATCCACATGTCTCCCTTTAAGACGTAAGCAATCTTTTTAAAAATTCATCCTCATCAAGTGAAGCATCCAGGGTTGTCTGCGTTTTGGATGCCATCTCTAAATTGTGCCAGGCATTGCACTGGTGCTTCCTAAAAGGCGTACCTACATATAACGCTCAAGGAGCAGATGTTGCGTTCAGCTCATGGTGCTCCGATGCACTGGGGGGCGTCACTGGGTAAGAGGAGGACTGACCTGAGGGATGGCGGCTGGCTGTGGCTGCTCTGCGCTGGTCTTTAACGACCCCAGTGCAGGACCTGCTCAGAACTCGGAAGCTAAAATACTGACCGGGACCGTCCGGAGGCCGTGCGCGTCGCTGGCGTGCAGGGCGGGCCGGGGGGGCAGCTTGGCCTGGCCCTGCTGGGAGCTGTGGACGGGCGAGGGCTGCACCGCCGAGGGGGCATTCTGGACCACGGGCACCTGGGGGGAGAGAGACGGGCATGAGCCTGCAGGCACACCGAGCAAATCATAACCCTGACACGTCCATGTCAAAAAACGTGACTGGGGGAAATAAAAGTGCATTTAGAACTGCTCTGGACTCATATCTCACCTGGTAGCTGTAGGCTCTAGCCTCCCATTTCAGCATGACAACAGTCCTAAGCACAAGGGCAAATAACTCCATCTCCAAAGAGGGTAAGATTGATATCGCATTCCCAGCCCAAGTAATGGGGATCCCCTCCGCCACCACCAGTCTATTAGTGGGGAGGAGAGCAGAGTGATGAAGCCAGTTCAGAGATGGGGGTTATTAGGAGGCCGTGATGGGTCAAGGCCAGGGGGGAAATTTGGGAAGGACACCAACACTTTCGGCAATGAGCTGATCTGCTCCGTGTGCCCATGTGGGGTCGCCCTCTCTGGGGCGCTCGTTTCAAATGCTAGCTGAAAACGCAGGCGCTCTGATCTAGGGTCTCCCAGCGCTGCTGGGTAAGGTCAGGGGTCGGGGGTCGGGGGTCGGGGCTGACCTTCTGCACCAGGTTCTCCTTCTGCAGCTGACTCTGCCGCAGCTTCTTCAGCAGGACCAGGCGGGCCTCCTCCAGCCTCAGCTCCTCCCGCAGGGCCTTGATCACCTGCTGCCGCTCCTCGCCCGTCTTGCCCTGGGGGGGGGGGGGGGGGGGGGGGACACAGACACCGTCAGGCTGGGCCGGCACGCCGGCGGGGGGGGGGGGGGACAGAGACTCGGAGTCGCCAGGAGACGAGGACAGAGCGAGACACACCCAGGGGGGTGCATTATGGGAAAGGCAAAAAAAAAAAGATATGAACCATTTTCTCAGCAGCTCAAAAGCTCAAATCACCAGCCCCCAGTACTTGTAGCGCAAGAGGGAAGTAATCATGCCTGCATGCATTTCAGGCACTTCATAGCTGTCAAGGAGCAAGAGAAACCAGGTAGTGCTGTGATCAAGTCTGCTCCCTTTTGTGCTTGGTATTGTGCGGGGAGGACAAGATCATGCGTCACGACTGCATGCAGTCATGACTCACACGGCAGGGCTCTGCCGGCTTAGACCTGTTGTATTAAAAACGATCTGCTGACTCGAAGATCAAACGACTCCACAGACCCCACCCTCCCCCACTCCGATAAATGTGAGATCATGTGATGAACACGCGGGGGCTCCTCTCTCTCGTACCTTGAACATCTCCACGTTGGCGGCCCGCAGGCGCTCCTCGATCCGGGAGGAGCCGCGGGGGCTGGACGCCTCGTTGTCGGACAGGACGATCACGTCCGGGGAGGGGGTGCGGCGCTCGCGGTCCAGGTCACTGAGGGGGGGGGGGGAGGGAGAGACGACGATCAGAGAGACGCCCCCCGTGCATCACGACCGCTGCCCCACCCCGACCTGTCGGACACCCCGATCCTCCTTCACCGCTGCCTGGCCTCGCGTCCAGACCCCCAGCCAGCGGCTCAATCCGCCTGCGGAACCAGGACCCCTCTGGGAGCCCACCTTCCCAGTCGGCCACGCGGGGAGCCGGCCTTCGGGCACCAAGCCTGACTGTCCACCAGCAGACCCCAGCTTCCCGATGGAACAGAGACTCCCTGATATCGGTCTCCCTTTACCCCTCAGATGTAACGATCGGCCCCCTCAAACTCCGACAACAGCATGCAGGGGAGACTGCACTGCCCTCTGGGGCCACAACAGCCATCAGTATTGAAAATCAGCCTGGTAGCACTGTCGTAATGGTGCGCCTGGAAGCTGATCACCAAGACAGCCAACATAAGTACCCCCAGCACATAACAGGTTCATCTCCGACAACCTCCGACAGAAAGGGATTTTAAACCATCTAAAGATTTTTTCCTCCAATATGGAGTTCAGCCATTCACCCAAAGATCTGAGATTCCGATATGTACAAGATGGGTCTTTCTGTGGCACCCTAAGCAGCCTCCTCACTAAGACCGGCCTGGCGACTCTGAAAGCAGTTATTCAACACTAACCCCCTCTTCACAGCAACAGCAGAGGAGCTGTGAAGCGGACCTTTACCATCAGCTCTCAAAAAAGTGGAGCTCTCCAAATGGAGTCCGAGTGGAAACGCCCTGGGAGAGCCAGTGAGGAAGGGGGAAGGATTTCAGAGTCCCATAGGATTCAGTACTTCCACTGCATCGAAGAATCAGCATATACACACACACACACTGGGCGAGTCGGAGATAAGGTGCTCATGATTTCATTTCATGTCTGCGTTGCATTTCCTGTTTGTGCTAGCTTTCTTTGTGTGTTAATTCGGTGATAACCTTACTGTTACCGCACAAAGCAATCATTGCATTAATACGCAACGTATGTTTTCAAGACTGTAAATCGCGATGGATGAGGGCTGCCTGCTGAGCAAGCTACACCTACAAGGGTGTCCCTACTCCAACTCTCATCGCGCTTTCCAAAGGACTGCACAGAAGTCAAACTGGCAGGGAGCATGCTTCTTCTGTCTCAGGCAGACTCCAATTATGGGAGGTTTAAAAAAAAAAAAAGGAAGCAGCTATAGTTTAACTTCCACATTGACAGGGAAGAACCCCCCCGCCCCCTATTTTTACCGCACCAGACCGCGTCAATTAATCTTCGCTTCTGCTCTGATCGTTAGCTAGGCCGGTCTAAGAAACTAAGCCCACAGGAGTACAGAATTGCCTGGGGAAAATAAAAAAGGATCTCAACTCCTGCTTTCAGAAATGGCTCTTCTGTTGCTTTCTCCAGCTTCAGAAACTGCATCCCCATGAGAGCATGTTGCTCTCCTCCTCTTAACCTTGCGCGGGAGGAGAGCAACATGCTGGGTGCAGAGAGGGGCAGGACATCAGCATCTGTCCTCCGAGACAGATCACCAGCAGCTACTGCCTCATCACCACAGGGGAGGGTGGTCAGCATTAGGAGCCCACAGCGAGAGAGGTCCCCACCGACACAAAGCGCAAGAACTCGCTTTATTTAAATGTACGGAAACACACATGCAGCTCTCTGGACACACGAGAAAAGAGAGCACTCCATGTAGTCCAAGCTTTGGCTGTTCATAGTTAATAATTCATCCCAGGATCCTAGCCATCCACCTTTGAAAGAATTATGGTTATCGGCTTCAAACACAAGGCTGGGCAGCTTGTTCCACACTCCCACAACTCTCTGCGTAAAGCAGTGCCTGCTATACCGAGTTTTAAATGCACTTCCACTTCGTTTCCACTTGAGGTGCCTGATGTGTTCACTCTGAGGAGGTCCTCAGGGCTGAACGCCGCCTTAAATGACACACTCCAAACACAAGAGTGTCTTCTCTCCAAAAGGCAGCCACAGGACCAGAATGGAAAGGAGGAACATCGCTCTGCTGACAAAAGCTCCCCATCCAATCACTCTCAATGGCAGAAAAGGCCAATAAAGCCTTTCTCCGTGGGGAAGAAGCAAAAAAAAAAAAAAAAATGTGCATTCGTATTTCTGGGTCTAAGATTAGCACTGCCCGTTAGGCTGGCTTGAAGGTTTACTGCCCAGTCTAACCTCAGGGGTAACGATATCATAGTTTCAACCTGACCATTGAACCTCACGGCTCACCCAGAGCCAGAAACGACACAAATCCCTCTCTTTCTCATCGCTGAGATGAAAATAAAAGCATCACACTTTTTTTTGCACAGCGGTTCTGAGAATTCTGATCACAGATGGGGCACTGACTCTCCTCTTGGCTTGAACGGAGCATCGTGTCATATCTGGGCGAATACGAGCCAGTGCTCACCAGATCCTAAATTCTCCAGGTGGAACCTTAAACCCATTCCTGTCTGGAAGTATTTGACGAGAACAGGAAATCCAGGAACAAAACAGACCCTCACTGACAATCCGAGAGGGTGACCAGTTTTGCTGATTAACTGGCAGAGCTTTTAAGAGACGCAGGGCAAAACTAACAGTACTGGATTTCTCTGTGGAATGAGAGAATCTCTAACAGACTCATTAAAAGTTGTGCCTTCTCCACTGTAACTCAATAACGCCCTTTTAAAGCAAACCAGCAGTTCTCTTTATTTTTCTTGCTTAATTCAGCTTATGTTTATATACATAAAGGTTATAAATGATAGTGTTCAGCTCATCTACCCTGTCAGGTAGTAAAGACCTTATTGATCCCAGAATTTCATCCAGCTGTGTCTTGCAGGAAACCAGGGTATCAGCCTGAACAACACAGCTTGCGTAGCTTGTTCCACACTCCCAACACTCTTTGTGTAAAGAAGTGCCACTTGCTCTTGGTTTCAATTAACTTTCATGTAGTTTCAACCTGCACCCTCTGGTCTGAATTTCACTCCTCATTGGGAAGAAGTCCCAACTGAAGTGCCCGATCAGTGCCTTTGAGGATTTTGAATAGTGAGGCTGGGATCCTTCATAATCTTCTCTATTGAAGACTATTGAAAACCACAGAATGCAACCAGCTGCTCTTCTCTGGACTGACTGCAGAACAGCAACATCTTTGGCTCGTAACGAGGCAACCAAAACTGAACGCCATTTTCTAAATTGTTTTCAATTGTAGACTTGACTACAGAGCCTAAAATACTTTGCCCTTTTCTATTGCTTTCCAACACTGTCTAGAAGGTGTCAACTTCAAAACCCCAGTCTTTTCCTGTGTGGGCTCTTCAAGCACATTCAACACAAAAACCTCACAGTAATAACCGCGGTAAACTGCCGCATCCACCACCGGGGCACGTGTGCCGAAGTTATGACAACAAAACTGAGCTTGGCGCCCCGAAATTAAAGCCTTATTTAACCAAGAAAGGCAAGTGAGAAACCCCTGATTTCCAGTGACAATACCCATTTACACAGCAGGGCGCTTAGTGAGAGAACTGGCTCACGTTCTGGGATTCGAACCCACAACCCCACCAGGGCTTAAGCGCTATGTCACAGTGTGGCGCTAAGCAAACTGAAGCGACAGGGGGCTTTGCCCAAGGTTTCTGCCCTCTTTCAGACCTGTGTGGCACTTTGCTGACTGAACACCCCCCCTGTGAAGATGCTGGGGGGCGCAAGCTAGGTGTGATCTGGTGTCCCTCTGCCTGCACAGCAAGCCTGAAGTTCTGCATGCGACCACCAGGGGGCACTCACCCACGCCGGGCACTCATGTCCACGGGCTCGTCGCCCATGTTCTCCTTCCCGACCTTGGCCCCGCCCCCCCGGGGGTCGCCATGGCCACCGCCGCCGCTCCTCAGGCTGCCGTTCAGCTTCTCCTCGTACCCGCCGCCGCCACCGCCGCCGCCCACGGAGCCGGACCCCGCCCCCAGGCCGGCCTTGGCCTCGCCCAGGACTCCGCCCCCGGCCACGCCCCCGGCCTCCATGCCCGCCAGGTCCTTGCGCTTGAGCAGGGCCAGCATCTTGAGGCGCTCCATGGCCTCGTGGCCCTCCATCTTCAGCCGCTTGGCCAGGGCCTCCTCGCGGTCCCGCTCCTCGGCCGGCTCCAGGCCCCGCTTCATCAGGCCGAGCCGCAGGGCCTCCTCGCTCCGGTGCTCCATCCTGCAGGGGGGGTGGAGAGAGAGAGAGAGAGGTCAGCAGGCGTCTCCTGACTCGACCAGCGTGGGGGACGCCACATCAGCTCGCTGCACGCCAACCACAGGGCTAAACTGGCTGCAGCAGGGGTTGGGGTCTCCTCCCTTTTGTGCTAGGTGTTAAACACCCCCCCCACACACACACACACCCACTCTTGTCTCGGTAAACAATTCATGAAGAGTCAATGAGCAGGACACCTGCTGTGCACGGAATAAAAAGATGAAATATGGCAACGACAATGACTTCCACCACTGGGGCACACACCACCAGAGCTGCGTCTGACATCTCAGCCCACAAGACAGCTCACAGCAGGCGAGGAGCCGCTGAGGTACGGCCGAGGGCTTCAGGCTCCTCCTGAGAAGAGTCTGCCTTAACCACCGGACCGCCCAGCTTCACACCTCATGCGGACACGCCCATATTGCACACAGGTAAGAATACGGGGTCACTTTACCCAGCTCTCCTGTGTCATGTACAGGCCTCGGCTGCTAATCGCGAACACACTACTCTAAGCCAAGGTGAAAAGTGAACAGCAAGACGCATTTGTTAAGAAGACAAACGCTACAAGTCCCTTTGCACGCTGTATTTAAAGGCTCCTTGTGCCAATACTGGGCAGTGGTTATTTAAGGCCTCTCCCGAGACTGTCCACCCCTGGGGTCTGCTGGAACCCGTGTGCACGCCCGGCAGACCCAAGCACAGCTGACGCAGCCGCCAATACGGCGAGGGCTCTGGGGCCCCGCGCGCTTCCACCAGCCCCGGAGAGAAATCCGGCTGCTGGAAAGATCGCCACCGAACAACGATCGCCAACAAGAACAACGATAGGCCAGGAGGCCGTAGGACGAAACCCGCATCTCTGTCCGTCAAGCTGGGCCCGGGACGGCGCCACTCCAGCTTCCACAGGACCGCGCCGAGAAGCAAGCGGATCCTGCAGGAGGACCCTCGGTCTCCAAAACTGGCTCCATCACTCTGCTCTCCTCCCCCCCGGGGAGCTGGTGTGTGGGGCAATTATGATAAAAACCCCCCAGTCCACTCCCAACCCCACTACCCCCCCAAGAGGATTTCCCCAGGATGAGGGCACCATTCCCTGCCATAACGGTCTGGACGCCCTGATGAATAATTCAGGCCTCTGAACCCAACAGCTAGAGCCCACTTGCCAGGATACTACAGCTTGGCTTGACATCAGAACAATAAGACTCCAGCCAGTGTTTAAAAGCCTAAAGTTAATGGGTAGATGAAACTTCCCACCACTAATTCCAAATGCCACGGGTGCTTTGTAAGTGTGAACCAGGATGTTTGCTCATTCTAAAAACATTCATCCACCCATTTTGTAACTGCTTTTTCCCCAACACAGGCTTGTGGGGGAGTCGGCGCCTCTTCCTGCCAGCCATGAGCCAAAGGGCAGGCTACATCCTGGATGGGACGCCAGTCCATTGCAGGGCACAAACTCACACCAGGGCCAATTTTCCTGTCTCTGGACTGTGGGAGGAAACCCTAGTGAACACAGGGAGAACAAACTCAGCACAGGGATAGCAATCAATTATTTTAGAAAGCGCCTTTAAAAGTAGCTTCTCGGAGGGCTTTATAGCAAGAAAAAAAAAAGAGAGGAGATAACAGGATTAGCATAATTAAAAACAAGGGGTTTAAAATGTAGAAATTGATGCTAGGGGCAGCACACGCGGACATCAATTGAATAAAAGCCCGTCTGAAGAAATAGGTTTGGAGTCTGGATTTGAAAGCAAAAGCAATTGAGCCCCAGCGCTATGAGGTGGCGATGCTGCCCCCTGTGCCACCATGTCGGCCCAATCTAAAAACAGTTCAGGACACAGTTTTACAAGGGCTGTATGAAATATGTTCACTCGAAATCTAAAACTCGGCATAGCAATTCTGGATCTCCTGGGAAAATTCTCCTCGTCTAAAACAGTCGACACTGGGACAAATTCACTGGGATGGCACTGGGACGAATTCACTCGTGGCAGTGAACTTCAGGGACAGGAGAAGCTGGGGAAACATCACCCCTATCACAGCCTCAGAGGAAGACCACCCTGTCTGAAGGGACAGAAAGGAACTAACTGCATTTCAGAACCTATGGAAGATGGGCCCAAACCCTATTCAAGGTGTATGCTTCCTGCAAACAGAAACCTGATTTGGTTTGGGGGTTCCTCATATTTTGGCCAGTGGGCGTGCATGTAAAGCATCATGGCAAAGCTACTGAAGCAGAAAGGATGTGTCAAATTCAATTCGCAGGTGCCCCTGTACTAATGTTCACGCGGAAGGAGAGGGGGGTATTTTAGGCCTAGAATATAGCTACAGGACACCCAGTAAAAATATACGCAGGTCTACAAAAAGGACAGAGACCTAGAGGAGCTAATACAAGCATAGCAGACACACCCTGCAAAGTTAAATAATCCTACACAATCAAAATCGCCTACATCACAGAGCCCATGAAGATTCCCACACCACACACACACCACATGAGGAAGAGCTCACTCTCTACAGAAAGAGCCGGAAAAATGCAGCCAGAAAATTAATGCCTGGTTTGCGCAGCTGGGCTCTGAGGTCGTCGCGCACAAACTGCGGGCAAACCAACTACTTGAATCCGAAACGGCAAACTTCTCCCGACATGAATAACGTTTCCTTAGCACCTGCATCCGAAATCAAAGAACACAGGATAAGCCGACTGGTTCTGACCCGGATACAGGGCTGGAGGTGCAGTTCTTCACTGTGACGACAGTTCTTGGTCTCGGTAACCTGTGCCGGTGTCACGACGCTGCATGGAAGTCTGGCTCAATGCGCACAGGATAACAGGGGCCCCATGAGCAGAGATCAAACAGAGCTCTTAACTGAAGGTCAAGAATTCCTTAAACCAGCATTCAAGGACAGGAAAAGACATGCAGGTCACATGCATGAAATGCCCTGTGAATTATGTGGATTATTCTTATTTTAAAACCTGGCCGGTCTACCGGGACTGAGCTGGGGTTGCAATTGGCTAAGAACTCCAGACGGGAATGGGTGGGAGATCCCAGAAGGGAACCTGGGAACCTGGGGAGAACGTGCAAACTCCACCCAGCCCAGTGCCAGGGGGTGGAATCAAACTGGGCACTGCGGACCCGCGTGGCACAGCGGCACCGACAGCCTCTCCAATCGTGCTGCTGGGTTCTACGCGAGCTATAGAGATAGCTAATTAATTTTGTGCTGGGCAAACATGCTCTACAATATCTAAATGTATGGTAACAAGTAAAAAAAAAAACATCTCAAAAGTTGTAAAGCAACGTTTGTCACCCTGACTCCTCTCTCGACCCTTGCCAGCTCAGGACGTGATCTTAAGAAACAGGAACCTGCAAATTAAACCTGGAGGAGAATCACTACCTTGCTCGAGACAACACACTAGCTTCTCCAGGCATAGCAGTCAAGATGAGGAACCCACACTGATGGATGCATATTAAGGGGATGAATATTTATGAGCTCTCACCATTTCACAATGCCAGGAGGCAGAATTCACACCGACCTCTTAAAAAACAAAACACTCCACTACACTCAAAGCCATTCCTTCTAAAACCTATATTCCTAAATAACAAGTCATTTTAACATGAATTCAGCATTACTACTTATATAAACAGTAGCTAAGCACAATACAAGACAATGGCATTTCTAAAAAAGTTTGGAGCAATCAGGATACATGCGATTTTTAGAATTCCCTGCTTGAATCCCATTCCGATGCACATGGAACCACTCCGACACTTGCTCGGCTGCCCCGCGACTTGACCGTCCGGGCTGGGAGGGGTCATCTGCCTCCCTGCATGCTGTGGACGTGTGGCCTGTTTGGCCACCAGCGTGCACCAGCGTGCGGTGGCTCACTTCTTGCATGAGCGCCCAGGCTGCCAGCCCAGACGCGCCAGCGTGAGGGAATTAATCACGCTCGTGCTCAGGGCCTGCAGAGCGCCGGGCCCGGCCTCGTGCGTGAATAATGCGTGTGTGTGTGAGCGCGCGTGTACACGCGTGTCTCTTCCGCCCAACACGCATGATCGGTGCATGCACGCCCAGGGTGAATATCCGGCTAGCGGAGACGGCCAGCAGCGCAGGAACACTCCCTGTTGAAGGAGGCCTGGTTAGAAATGCCATTATGCTGACTGGTGAATGAAATGCATTCCCTCCATATTTCACTCCTGGGCCTCGGAGCTTTTAACATACCAGGCTGTCATGATCCTAACACGCCCCACGAATTCAGGGTCTGGTTACAAACAAGCCCTTCATCAACCCAAAGCTTACTGAGCTAGCTTGATCTGTACATCCCCATAGGATTTCACAAGGATGAGGATATAATTGCCTGTGCTGTTTCAGAAGCACCCCCGCCAAGAAATCCCACCAATCGGAGCCCTGGTCAGTCCGTTCTCACACTGTTGAGCGACCGACTGCTCGTCTACAGCAGTCTCGCTACCACCTTCACAGGTGGCCAGGTAACGAATACAGAGCAAGTGTCCATTAACGACTTTCTAATAAGAGTAGTTCAGGTTGGGCAAGTAATGGGTTTATTCCCTGCTGAAAAGAGAAGAAAGAAAACACAACATTTCGGCCATGGGGCCTTCTTCAGGTGTGGCGCACTTTACACAAAGGGTGGTGGGGGTCTGGAACAAGGCTGGAAAAGGCTGGGACAGCCACCTCGCCGTGGAAACTCTTGTTCTGAAGACGTTCACTTTCCCACAACGGCAAAGTGAAAGGGACTGCGAGCAGACGCACATACGCCCTCCCGCTGACGACACGGGAGAGGAGCTCCACCCCCGCGGCCTTCGGCGCGGCGTGGACTCAAACGTCCCGACGCGCACCGCAAGAGTCAGTTAGAGCTGCAGAAGAAAAAAAAAACCAACCTGAAGATTTGCATATTTCTTTAGCGGAGCTCGAGGTAAAACGTTGGGGCAGCTCCATCAGCAGCCCAGGCTGGTGCTCTCTCCCACAGAAACCCGCGGGGGGTGGAAAGCAACCCGACAGGGAAAGCCTCCGTGCCTGCAGGGCAGGCGAACCCCCCACCACCCCCTGACGAGCTGCGAGTGCCTTCGCAAATTAGATCTGTGCCACACTTAGCACATCAGGCACTACTTTGACGCTGCATCTGTCTCTTCACACAAAAGGCACAAGAAGCAGGAAAAGGCCGTTCCTGTTTTGCTGGGATTGCTGCAGCCTACAGTCTCGTGAGCCGTAAAACCTGAAACTGGCTTGGAGTGCTGTGCAATGGGAGTCCCAGTTTCTGCATGGCTTTAGCTTGTCCTAACGCGCACACACACACACCAGAGCAGACCAGAGCAGACCAGCCTGGAGCTCCAGGGAGGGTGGCGTGCCCAGATCACACAGTCCACAGGGGCGGCAGAGGGCATTTTGGAGAAGGCAATGGAAATCCAGCAGCCGAGGCAGCACAGAACCACGCCATCCACCCGGGCCGGGCCCGTCTGAGCCGCGGCCCGGCCTGGCGTGTCCCGAGGGGCTGGGCTAACGAAGGCCAGGCCGCAGGTCCAACCCGAGCCCGGGTAAGCGGCGCCAGCTGACCCGACCCGGGAGCTTGGCATCAGGGGCGAGATTTCTGGACTCTGGGGAAACTTCTGTCTCAGACCTGGAAAGCTGACCCCGCCAAAAAAAATGTCAACAAAGATTACATTAAAAATGGGGGTGGGGGGTAGACGCAGTTGTGAGACCCCTCGCCGCTGGAGACGGGGCGGTCTCTTCAGAGCCCTGCGCGACGCTCAATTTCTTCCCCCCTGCCACACGAGAACACGCATCCTGCCCTCTCTGTAAGGTTTTAAATCTATAAACGTCACCCATTGGGCCGAAATAGACCAGAAAAAAAAAAACAATTTCCCTGAACAATAAGCTCAGCAGCTTTCTTTATGAAGCTCAGAGCCACAAGTGGCTAGCGCCCCACCCTTCGTAAAACAGAACAGACGAATCCGGGCCAAACAGCCCTGCGATGACACATAAGCAGGTGGGGTGGGTATAATTAAAGTCAAATACCTCATACGACAAGCATGGCAGCCCCACACACAGACACGCAAATAAAAAAAACAGCTAGTACCACCGCCACCAAAACAGAACCACACCAGGGACAGTGATTTATGCCCGAGCCATCCTGTAGAGGCGGCCATGATTTTTTTTTTTGCCGTTTCCTTCGGTTTGGGGAGGAGAAAGACGCCCACAGCCCCAGACCCCGACGAGACCTCCCAGCGCCGCCACCCACCGCGAGGGAGAGCGCGCCAATGAGAGCTGCCCCCCCCGCCGCCTCCCCAACCCCCCCTTACATAATATACTGACTGGTCCCCCTGGCCGCTGCAGGAGCCAGACTCGCCGCCCCCGGAGAGAGAGAGAGAAACACACCGGCACCACGCTATACCACAGGGGGAGATGAGAAAAAAAAGACTGTTTCCCACTCAAACGTGAGGATTGGGCGCGATTTTCTACCCACTTACTCCGTTCCACCCCTCCCCTCTCTCTCTCTCTCTTCGCTTTTGTTTCTGTCTGGCGAGGAGGAGGAGAAACGACGAGCTCTCACTCGAGCCGATCCCGCACGCCATCATTTTAGACTGAGACTCCGGAGCTCCGGGTCTCCAACACCCCCCGCGCGTGCGTGAGGGACCGCGAGCTCACAGCCCCGCACGAGGGACGAAAAGCAACCGGCGCGGAGGCGCTCGCCCGCCAAAACCCCACGCGAGTCACCCCCAACCCCCAACCCCCCCCCCCCGCCTTGTGAACCTCAATTTGTCACAAAAGAGCGAACTACCCCCCAACAGCCGGACCCCCCGAACCCGCAGAGGTCAGGCTCCGATCCCCCCCCCCAAAAAAAAAACTTCCCTCAAAGCTCCCCCCCTCACTGAAGAGGTGGCTAAAGCCCAGGAGGAACGAGGAGCGCGTGTGGGGCGCACAGACACCACGACCGAGGGGCCTGTCAGCCGTTCTCGAGGAGGCGGCGCCCTTAAAGCATGCCAACACCCCCCCCACCACACACACACACTGCCAGCCCCCTCCTCCCCCTCCCCCTGAGGGAGTCGGCCTTCACACACACACACACGCTCGCTCTCAGACTGTGCGCCTCACGCCCCAGCTCCTGCGCTCCGCACCCTGTAAAGACAACAGCCCCCCCGCCGCCGCAGAGAGCCGGGCCCTTGGGGGCGCTTGAGGTCAGACACAAGGTCCCGGGTTCGATCTTCACTCGCTCCGCTATGGGGGTTTCACTTGTTGACTTCCAGACGTCCACTAAAGAAATCAAGAGGCAGCAGTGTCCCCCCCATCTCTAAAAATACACCGCTGCTTGTGAACTCCTTTATATACACACACGTCTATTTTTTTGGCAGCAGCTGAATTCCTGACCGGTCATCCTTTTCTTTTTTGGGGGGGTTTTACAGTAAAGGAGACCGACAGTATCCAAGTTTTCTGCCTGAAAACCGAGCCGCCTGCCTCCGCCCACAGCGAGCTTGTGGCACAGTAGGCGTGATACCACCCCCACCCCCCCCCCAGAGGTACCCCCTGACCTCTTCCTGAGGAACAAAAGAAAATAAACAAGGCCGCTCAGGCCCCGAGTGCCTGCTGACCACGTGCGTCACTGCGGTGCGGAAGATGTGGGCAAGTTGTTGTTGTTTTTTTAATTGTTCTGCTGGAATAGGTCAAAGGGCAGCGCACCACGCTCCCCCCCCTCCTCCTCCCCCTCACCCCCTCCCCCCCCCAAAAAAACCTCAAAACCACAGCTGGGCGCAGAATTCCTTCTCTCCCATCCCCCTTCCCGGCCACGTTTTTGTCTTTCCTATTCCTGAACGGCACGCGCGGATCTGGAGAAACCCCAAGTCCGACAAGTCGGTCGGACCCCCCAAGACCAACGCTCTCGGACCCGGGGAATTCTGGGAAGGCAGGAAGTGCACAGCAACAGGTATCTCGGTTCAGCTCCCTCACTAAAAAGACCCTTTTTGGTGAAGCGATGAGGTTCCCCCCCCCCACCCCATACCCACTGGAGCCAGCCGACATTACCCGTTAGGCACAGGTAAGACCTGCAGAGCCCCCCCCTTCGGAAACCACCGGCTGTTGGCGTTGTATACCCTGACCACATACAGAACTGACGAGCTCTGCTCCACTAGTCTTCATGGCTGCAACTCAAGACTCCCAACACCCACTTGCTCAGGCACCAGGCTGAGCTCCTCCGCGCTAGACAGGAGGGCTGGCACCGGCCAGCAGCGCAGCACCCGGCTCACAGATGCCAGCAGAATCCTGCAGGTGCCAAGCAAGCAGTAGCCGACCTGGCTAATTAAGCCCCCTCTCCCACCTTGCTCCAGAGGCATGCACCTGGATAAGGAGAAGAAACCTCATCGCACGGCCCGGTTAAGAACCGGTGAGGTCAACCGATTGACGGGGAGAGGCCAAGCAACCCCGACCGAGAGAAGGCAATGACGGCAAAAGGCCAAGCACGAAAGCGAGCTGGCTCCAACACCACAGCACCCAGGACTGGGTGGCCATGTGCATGAGGCCAAAATCATCCAAGACACATCTTGACACCAGGGGAGGATGTAAACGTGTTGGGGACAAAATCCTTCACACAGCAAGATTCTCACTGCATGGAACAGGAGCTCCCAGCCCTGTGCTCTTCAACACCATCAGGTGAAGAGCATGAACACAGCAGAGTCTTAATCCTGTAGTTTCAAAGCTTGAGTCAGGGTTTAGACCAGAGAACTCTTCCTCCTTGTGGGTGCTGGAGATCTCACGAAGGGGTTAAAAGCAGAGAGCTGTGGATTTGACAGGCAGACCTACACAGACAATCACCCTTTTGCAAATCTGGACACCTAGCACATGCGGTCTGAATGTCAGGTAGCTGATCTCCTTGCCAAAGACTGCAGACAGGCTGACACGATGCCTTAGACATGGACAAAAGGGAGAAAAAAAAAAGTGTTACCTGTTAACGGTCAGGCAGGAGAAAATCGTAATGGCATGGCTGCGTGCAGGAGCAGGATCCAAAGGGGGAAAAAAGGCGCAAAGGCAGAGAACCTGGAGGACCGTTAAAGTGGGAACTGTCCATCGGGAATGACTGATGGAAATCCCGACTTGCAACACCATCTATCCGTCATCAGAAAAACTCAAGCCCGGACAAGACGCCCGTCCGCCACAGGGCTGTGGTGCAAGAAGAACCATAAGACGCCTCCGCTGAAATATCCGGCTGGGGACCTCTCGGATCGGCCTGGAGTGGGGACACCAGCACCTGGGAGGCATGCTGGGATAAAGAGCCCAGAAAACGAGGCAGCTGTATTGGAGGGGGGTGTTACTACACCATCTCCTTCACATCCCGGCATTTCATTGATCACCGTGCAAGAAAACACATCTAAATGAAAGGAGACGCAAAGTAGCTAATGGGGCCGTTAATTACTCAAGCCAGACTCCGGGCCCCCAGCCCAACTCAAGCTCTGACACACTACAAGGACAAAGGCTCCTGGGCACTGTTAACGAGGCCAATTAGAGGCGGGAGGGCCATGCTGGCCCATCAGTGGGATTAACAGGACTCTGGGATCGCAGAGGAATAGCTGGGGAAAGGTCTGGGGCTCTCCTCTCTACGCCCCCGAAAGACTCGGGGTCTCCCCAGAAATGCGCAAACCTAATATGTACATAGAGATGACCCCCTGTTACAACTACTGAAGAGCGACTTTCAACAAGCACAGACCAACGTGGCCCCCCATCCAGCTCGTTCGCGAGCTAGGAAGTGAGCCAGGGACTCCGTTCAGCCGTCTCTTGAAGGAATTCAGGTTCCGAGCTTCAGCAGCATGGCCTGATCACATGCAAAAGGTGTTTGGGATCAGGGCTACCTTGATTGTGCAATTGAAATATTGTGTCAATACACCAAGAAATCAGAGCACTTAACTCTCTCCCCCCCAGCCTGTCGCTCTGTAACTGTCCAATAGACTTCTGGGTTGGGGTGGCAGGCTTCTGCAAGCAGCAGGCATTTAGGCTTGGAAGACCGTTGAAATGGGAACTATCCGGCGGGAATGGCCGATGAAAATTTCCGACATGCAAAACCATCTATCTGTCATCAGGAACGCGCAAGCCCGGACAAGACGCCCGTGCACCACAGGGCAGTTGGCACAGGGAGCCTACAGGAGCAAAAAACACCCCCAAAACCAGGGGGAACATGCAAACTCCACACACACAGAGGCCTGGAGCCCGAATGGAGCCCAGGGCCCTGGATCTGTCAGGACTGCAGCGCTCACTGTGCCATCGCCATGGAGACGTGAAAGCCAATTAATCACAAAAACAGGACCAGCCTTTGTTATAAAACAGCATTTATGAAGCATTTCGGGGGGGGGGGGAGTTAAATGACTCGGCCTGCAAAAAAGACATTTAACCCAGAGAATCCTGCTCGGACACCGTCTGTTACAAATCAGAGGGGGTTAAGAAAATAGAAATCGATTCAAATAATCCCAACTGTAAAACATGTAAAGAATATACCCAAGAGGTTGGTGTAGTTAGAGGCACTTTCTTCACTGTTAGAAGAGTGATCAATGAGAGGCAAACACCGATTAACTGCAACACAAACTAAACACAACACAACACAGGCGTCACCTTATTTAAAAACAAGTCTTCTCCGAGACCTGTGCCTCTCCGACCAGACTGCCAACAAATCCTACAGAATTCCTAACGGGCCCACGAGAGTCCTGAACGAAACGCAATCCAACCCTGAACTAGAATCTCTCTTCGGCTAAATCTGGACGGAGCTCCTTTCAATCGCTCGGTCCGACGAGGGTGCAGAACCTCACCAGAACCGGATCTCTCACGTCCCTCGCTCCTGGCGCGACTCTCTCTTCGTCTTGCCCCTCTTCTCCAGCTTGGGAGAAGGCCGTTTCCGAGACTGGACTACCTATCTTTCACTCCGGAGTTCTCGCCGTTAAAGATTCTTAATGACTGACCAAGGAGCTGAGCGAAATGTATGTGGCCCCCCCGGTCTCTCGGGTCACCTCCGGCTCTGGAGACTGGGTTTGCTCTAGAATCGACAGATCGCCACACCTCAGTCTTCAATCCCCCGTTTCTAGAGCCTGAGACACTTACAGCACGTGCAACACTATATCGATTCCTAGGAAGTTAAAGGTTATTTAATACCTGATATTTAAAACAGAATTGAAACCCCCCAAAAAACCAGGAGGCACTCCTTTGCACAGTGGGTGGTGGGACTGAGGAACAAAGCTACCAGTCATGGTGGGATACCGATACCCTGGTATATTCTAAGAAACAGCTGGACAGGATCATCAGATCAACAAGCTACTAACCAACATATGGTCCAGACGTGCCCAATACCCGTCTCTTGTTTAGAACTGTTCCCACATTTCATTCCAAAAGTGGAATTTGGATTCTAGGAATGACTGGGCCTCTTCGGAAAAGGTCTCTAATGCGCAAAAGCAACACAGAGAAATAAATGGCTACAAAGCCTCTCTCCCCCCCATTAAACTGATGGTTAGTGTTGGCCTTCCTGGATTTGAGGGAAGTCCTGTACACCCAGAAGCCCAGGGGAGATCCGAGACTCGGACCCAGGCTGCGCCGTTCCCCCACCGCACACAGACAGCTCTCGCCCCGAGTCCCCAGGCCTGGGCCTTCACTACAAGGGACAACGGCTCATTGAGAGCGTCGGCATGGCAACCGGCCCCCTCTATTTTTAAACTCTGCTAATCAATTCCATTTCTCCTGTCGTGGGGGGGGAGGAGGAGGTTCAAGTTGTAGAGCAACAACAGTGAAATAAGAGTCTACTCGTGCCCTGAGAACACAGCTGAGAGAGAGAGAGAGAAATCGGTTTTAACACACTTCCACCCA
Source organism: Lepisosteus oculatus (assembly GCF_040954835.1). Classification (NCBI taxonomy): domain Eukaryota; kingdom Metazoa; phylum Chordata; class Actinopteri; order Semionotiformes; family Lepisosteidae; genus Lepisosteus; species Lepisosteus oculatus. The sequence goes on along the minus strand of NC_090722.1, from coordinate 3,513,788 downwards.
TCCACTACAAGGGAGCAGGGATAAGCAGTAAGAGACACACAGCCGTCTCAGAAACGCAACATTTAAGGGTCTTAATCAGAAACAGAATCTACTTTATTGTCCACACACACCAAGTAAACATTTCCCTCACAGACAACAAATGCAGAACGCATAAAACATCCAGAAGACTTTACAAGATGTATACAAATCAATGCGACAAATAATACAAAAAAACACACACATATATTATGCCCTCAATGCAGTGCTCTGAAGGGCTCATACATCAGAGTTTAAAGGAGGAACGGCACTCAGAACGAATGGCTTCTTAAAAGTGTTTCCCTTTGGCACAAAATACATTTTTGTTATAAAAAAAATGACCCCGACAAGCCAAGTGCGAGCAGCAACAGAAAAAACAAGTCCTCGTGTCTATATATAGAGTAAAATGAACAGCTCAGTTCGGACCCAGGGAGGTCAGGAGAAATAAAGCTGGATCTTGGAAAACTACAGCCTTGGAAGCCCGTAAAACACAGCTTTGGAATGATCCGGCTGAGCTCAAATGAAGAGAGCTCAAGGGAGCAGGGCCTGCACCAGACACCTGAAGCATCACATCCTCCGTCGTGAAAGAGGCTCTTTGTCCCGAGTACAGAGAGGGACCCCCAGGTGCTCACCTGCTCTGCACAAATACATCCCAACTTAAGGAATGCTTGAGGGAGAAGTCAAACCGAAGGTCTTTATACAACAGGGCATGGTGCTGTCCATACGGATGATAAACCAGCTGCACGTCTTTACACCATGGGTGGCAGGAGTGGGGAGCAGATCTCTCTGGTGGGATTGGAAGAGTGCAAGAGAATAAAACCGGTGCCAGGTGGGCACTTACTGAGTGCCGCCGCAGGCGTTTAATTTGATGCAAGACCTCGCCGGGCTGCACGTGGGTTTGCAGGAGCACAGCCGGATCTGCGCCATTTCATCTCTTCCCCAGCCTGCATGTCTCATCTGGCTCAGGAGCAATTTCAGGATTTGTTTTATTTGTTTTTTTTACAAAATGAGGCTTCAGCGACTGAAGGAAAGCATCTGTCTGCTCTCCCCGCCGTTTCTCAAAGCCGAGAGACGTGCCCGTGGGGTTCTGCGCCCGGCAGACAGGGGCCGCTGCCCCTTTAAGAAGAGGAAGACGGCCCCAGAGTCTTTACCCAGAATGCCCAGCGCAGTCAGACAAGCAGCCAGTCTGAGCCGGTTTGTAACCTCAGGACACATATGGAATTATCTCTTAATGTGGAGCCGTTAGTGGTCAGAACATCACAGGGAGAGAGGGAGGGAGCGAGAGAGAGGGAGGGAGGGAGCGACAATCCTCCCCGAATCGAAGAAAGAAAAAAAAAAAGCTCCTTTTTACGAGAAAAAGAAATCTGCTCCTGGCACCTTGTCAAAATGACACAGCTCAGACGAGAGGGTGGGGCGGACTTTGTTTAGAAAAAAAATAAATGAAAGTTTAGCCATCTGGAGAGATGGTGGGGGGGAGGGGGGGATAACGCCCAGGAACAACTATATTCTCCACATGGCAAACGCAGAGAGAAAAGAAATAAATCTCACTTTACACCATGAATGTCATAGGTGTTGTTGTCACTTATTATATTTACACAAGGAGCACTGAAAGAATCTCGATTTGATTCAGGACAGACCCGTAAGAGTTTCATTAAGCCAGTGAAGCAGAGGGAGGCCTGGTTTAAGACCTTACTCTGTTTCAGGTAGTGGAGGTGGGCAACACTGCCCATTGAAGATTAGACCCCCTGCGGGCAGTGTGGTTCAACTCCCCCCCACCAACTTAGTCCAAACCGGCGCTCCATGGGCCTCAAAACAGTAGCACCCCCTACTGGTCGAACAATACAACTGCTACTCCACTTTGGCTTAAATGACTCCCCCCCCCAGTGCCGCCCAGACGCAGCATAGGAAAGAACCAGATCACAGATCATACCAAAGGGTATGTCCCAGCTAGAAACAGAAGGATGGTTTAAGGTTCAGAGAGGAGATCTTGATCAGGAACACAGTTCTCCACCCCCCCGGTCAGCTGCAGGTTCTCCTTAGTCCTGCCCTGAAGGGCAGCTGGAGGTTAAGGGTGTCACACCAGCAGCAGGCCCCTGGGACCCCCGTCTGGTCTGTAGCAAGACGGGAGGCCTTCATGGGAAACCAGACTGCTGCTGCAATGAGCGGCGCCGTGCAGTAGGAGGCGCCGTTCGGCGGATGAGATGTTAAAACCGGGACCCTGCTCAAGTCATCTCTGGGCACCGTCCCGGAGAGTGGGGGTCCCGCTGTCCTGACCCGATTCCGCTCCGGCCCTCAACAGCCGGACCTCCCCGAAGCTCCCTGTCAAACCAGCCCGATCGGCTCTGGCACTGATGACTGTCCCCCGTCCCCCCATCTACACCTCAAACACAGGCAAAGCCCCACATAATCCAAGGACTCATCAGCGATCGCTGCTGGCCACGTCCAAGTCAACGCTGGAGCAGTTAACGAAGCAGAACGCCCCCACATTTTCACACGGAAGGGGTCTGGACTAGAGCAGGCTGCAACGGACCCCGCCCGCCCCCCAAACACACACCCCCCGAGGGTCTGGGGCCGCGCAGATCGGAAAGGAAAACTCCCACTGGCTCCTGCCCCTCTCATCCATGGGTCTTCTCCTGAGCTGGCTCTCCGTGGCCCTGCTGCCTCTCTCTCCCCGTTAGTTTCACTCCTTTTCGTGAGGGACGCTTTGGGAGAGAGGTGGGAAGGGTTCCCCCCTTTCACAAACTATTCTCGGCTCAACCACTGTCCCAGAAGTTTACCTGCTCTGTAACACCGACGTGCGCCGCGCGCAGCACGACAAATCACCCAGCGGCGAGAGACGCAGATCCACAGGGAAGTGCTCAGGCCAGCAGGGGGCGATGGAAGCAGTAGAGGGTTATGAAGGGGCTTTTTAAAGACCACGATGGTAGAAATCAGCACCTCGTCTTTTTCTGGTCGGACCATCTCCAGAGCCCAAGGGAGGGTTTTTCGTGCCAGGAAGAGACATCATTAAATAATCGGGGGTTTTTTTTAGATCAAATTAAACATTCAGACAAGCGCCTTGAACTTTTGTTTACATTTTTAGGCTGCCTTTAAAAGGTCATCTAGATTCAAAGAAACATTTCAGGGAAGGTTGTGGAACCACCATCTACAATAATACTTCACGTTTTCTATTTACGTTCTATGGCGCTCATGTTACATTCGCGGTGTGTGCCAGAGAGCCCGGCATGTTCCGGTCGTCTCCATTTGAACATCTACCTTGGTAACAGGGTCAGCTCCTTGAAACGGCACTCTGAAACTGCACTGGAAACAATCTTTTACACTGTATTCAGCCTCTACTGGAAACGAGCATCATTTAAAAGAGCCGGTATCTCTTGCAAAAACAACCCTGAACTGCGTGATCCTTTTTAAAAAAAGGACACCAGCAAGTTAATGAAGCAGACTTTACAGCCAAACCTTGAAACGCAGTGAAAAAACGGGTTACAGACAACAAAAAAAACTCAAGGATCTAAGTGTCTAAATGTTTAGTTGATCATATCAAAGCAGTAGAGGATTTGGTAAAATTAGCGACGCCTCCCAGTTATTGGCAAAAAATAAAACTGTTGCCATGGGAGCCAATTGAGCTACTAAATAATAACCTCATCTTCACACGTGCGGCCGTGGGATCAGATTACCAGGAACTGGGAAAACGGGACAGCTCAAGAAGCCACTCTCGTTAAAATGGCGAAACTACGCAGAAGCACCGTAACACCATTTTTTACACAAAGGGTGGGGGGAGTGTGTGGAACAAGCTACCTAGCCATGTTGTTGACGTGATCAATTAAGTACCGGAAGCTAAATTGGATTACACACCAGCTAGATAAACCAAAAGGCCTTCCTTCGTTTGTAACGCCTCTTATATTGTAATTAAGCTTCCCAGAGAAGCCAGCATGTTACAATACTACCCGCTGTAAGATAATGTGTCGCAGATTGTCGCCGGTTTTAAAGAGAAGAATAAAATCCACTGGACCCAAAGCATTTTAAGCTCGCTGCCACTCTCCGCTACATCAGGAGGGGGATGGACCGCAGGGCGCACACACACGCCCCCTGGATCAGACACCAGCCCATCGCAGGGCACACACACACACACCCCCTGGATCGGACACCAGCCCATCGCAGGGCACACACACCCCCTGGATCGGACACCAGCCCACCGCAGGGCGCACACACCAGCCCATCGCAGGACACACACACCCCCTGGATCGGACACCAGCCCATCGCAGGGCACACACACACACACCCCCTGGATCGGACACCAGCCCACCGCAGGGCGCACACACCAGCCCACCGCAGGGCACACACACCAGCCCATCGCAGGGCACACACACCAGCCCATCGCAGGGCACACACACCAGCCCATCGCAGGGCACACACACCCCCTGGATCGGACACCAGCCCATCGCAGGGCGTGCGCGCACACACACACCCCCTGGATCAGACACCAGCCCATCGCAGGACACACACACCCCCTGGATCGGACACCAGCCCATCGCAGGACACACACACCCCCTGGATCGGACACCAGCCCATCGCAGGGCGCACACACCAGCCCATCGCAGGGCGTGCGCGCACACACACACCCCCTGGATCGGACACCAGCCCATCGCAGGACACACACACCCCCTGGATCGGACACCAGCCCATCGCAGGGCGCACACACACGCACCGGGGCCAATTAATCTTCCAATACGTCTCTGGACTGTGGGAGGAGACCCATGCAAACACAGGGGGCACGTACAAACTCCACTCCAGGTCCGGAATTGAACCCAGGGCCCCAGTGCCGAGAGGCAGCGATGCTGACCACTGCGGCACACACTTAACACTGGAAGTATAAAATGTCAATATCCAGATCAATGCCCTACTTAAGAGAATGTGTTCAAGCTTTGCGTAGCACCCTTAACCGGGGCACACTTGTGAGGCCTTGATAACGTGAATCCACCGGTGACATTGACGCTGGGCCGAAAGAGCTGAAAATACAAGTTTGAAAACGACCGCGCCTCCTCAGACTCTCTTCCACCCACGGGAACCCCTCCTGCTTACAACGACCCCAGAGCGTAAACCCTCAGCGGTCAGCAACAGGGATGGGCTCTTGCACCTTCCACCTGGATCCTCCAACTGGGAAACCGGGCACCACTTTACACAAAGGGTGGTGGGAGTGTGGAACAAGCCACTCCGCCATGTTTTGGGGGAGGGAGGTAGCCTGGATTCTTTCTAAAAACAGCCAATTGAGGGATCAATTAACTACTACCGACCAAACAGACAGGCTGAAAGGCAACCAACAATATAAGGCCATGCATGTCTGGTGAACTCGGAGAGGGAGGCAACAACTGGTACAGCCAGTGATTACACAGGACTCCCATTCCATAGCAGACTGATCCATCCCAGACATTTGAATTTGCAGTTGGCTAAATATCTGATGGCAGAGCTTGTTCCCTTTACCTGGTGACAATGCACATTCAGGAATTGTCGTCATTACATGTTTTTTTACTGTGCAGGAAAGTTTTAGTCTTGAAGGCTCTCTGTAGCCGACATGATAGATGACCGATCACACATACCTTCAATCCTCAGAAGGGACATTATAAGCCTAAACAGGCAGCAGCAAAATGTAATAAACTCAACTGCAAGAAGTCAAACAGATCTAAAAATAGTGGTTAATATGTAAATATCAAGGCTTGTGCACCGTGGTAGGAAGATAAAAGCAGTCTGGAACGAGAAGACTCCACGCTTCAGTTTGTTTTTATTAGTCGCAGTCTCAGCCAGCAGCCAGACGGCAGGATTCGCTTGTGCAAACCAAGGGAGAAGTTCAAACCTTCTCCAACACGCTGGGTTAATTCTTCTTCCTTAGCACGGAGTGAACAAGACCCGCAACTTCCGAATTCTGAACGGGAAAAAATACCTGAACATGCCCTCGAAGGCAATAGTTTTCAGTCCAGGTCCTGGAGTGCTGCAGTCTGTCAGTTTTTATCCCAACCAGTGCTAATTGTCATCTATAATTGATTTGCTTGCTGGTGTAGACTTCTGTCCACACTTAAACCACCTAAAGTGCATTATTTCTGATATCTTTGCACTTTGCAGTATCCTGTCCAGAATTTGAATCATTTGAATAATTATTCCCTTGTATTTGACTAAACATTTAACAGGTCATTAATTGACAATGAAGAGACAGGCAGGCAGGACACACACACAGTGCCAGGACCTGCCCACAACATGTCTTCCCTTCTGTTTCAGTCCAGTTGGTAACTTTTCCAGTCATATACCTGGGTGAGGCCTATCCTGAAACTCACTTACTAGCACAGTGTGCATACCAATTAAGAGCTGAAAAAAAAACTAAGGTCTCTGATGGAAAACTGAAAGATTTCACTTGTCATAAAGACACAGGGGACACCCAGCTCCAGCCCTGAAGACCACTGCTGTAACACAGGCCTTGTCCCAGTGACTCCTAATGTCTGCAGGCTTTCACTGCCACAGCCCTCATTGAGACAGACTCTCAGCTGCTTCATTGAACTCATCCAGTGTTCTGCTCCTGAAGCTACTATTTATTCTCAGTGGAAATGTATATTAAGGTGCAGTGCTGAAAATATCAGTCTAATTCTTAAACGTAGGGTTCAAGTTAATAAAGTAAACCAAGAACTGAGGTCGTGAGGACCGTGATTGTCCTGATCCGACTGCAGGTGGTTCCAGGCAACAGGATCAGGCCAGTGGAGGGAGCAGAAACTCATCTGTCAAAGAATTACAATAAGACACAAATGCACTAGCCCCTTTGCTGCCTCCAGTCAGACTTGACCTCCAATAACTTCCCAAGACCAAGGGAGTTCAGTTCCACAGACGGGACCCCCAGCTCAAGAGGAGCTGCTGTTCTCAGGCTGGAACCTCCTGAAAGAAGAAGAACTGATGAACTGGAGGAGCCCAGCAGCTCTGTGGTTTAGTCACCTTATCGGGTCTTGTGACAATTCCGAACCAGGGCGGGCCTGTCAGGAGACGGATCTGGGTTCAAACCTGGCATGTCTGATACCGGGTCAGAAGCGGGCACAAACCCAAATCCACTACCTGCCCGAGCCCAGGAAACCAGGCTCGGCAGAGCCCAGGTGCACACTGAGAGTCGGACCTTCACAGTATGAAATCTGAAGTTCCTACGAGCTCCTTTTGTAGAAACACAGCCACCTACGTTGTATAGGGCTCCCCACTGCCTCTGGGGCTTCAGGGTAACGAAATCAAGCCTCCAGCCCAAAAAAACCTTATGAACCCGTCAGAGCAACCCATGACTTCAGTGGGCTGCACATCCAGTTGACATCACAGGCTGAAAGAGCAGAGCGAACTCGGCGTCAACTAGCAAGTGTTGATGTTGAACAAGTAGGCTTAAGGGCAGGTCTTTACAAAGCCTGCCCAGTGGGCTTCTGAAATAAGGTGAAGAATGCAAGTGGAAACGTTATGGAAGTGCATTTCCAGAGGAAGTTACACAGGAATTTCCACGTCTTTACACAGAGGGTGGTGGGAGTGTGGAACAAGCTGCCCAGCCATACTGTTGAAGCAGACACCCTGGCTTCTTTCAAGAAGCAGCTGGATGACATCTATTAACTACTAATTACCAAAGGGGGGGTGAGATGGGTCAGTTCCCACCCAAATCCTCTCGTTTGTAACCTTTCTGCATTTCACAGTGCAACAGAGCTGCAGTCCAACCTGCTTGACTGGTGCTCCTCGTGTTTGTGAGAAGAGCACAGCAAAACTGCAGCAGGAAGTTCCTCTAGGCCCCCCCATCTCCCAGCAGGCCACGCTGCATGACCAGAGCTGGCTGCCCCCTCTGCTAAACTTCCCATGCTGCACCAGGACAGCATCAAACCCCTACTGCACCTCTCCACCTCTGTGTAATAAGGACCCATGATGGCATTATTTACTCATCCTATACACAGAAATAACTGGTACTAGGTTTTACTATAACGGGGGCAAAATCATTGTGCAGGTTCTTTATCTAACGCAAAACATGGGGAGATTTTTAAGCTTCCTTGATTAAACACTCCCAGGCCTATAGAGAGTTCTGAGTGAAGGCCGGGCTCCAACAGGACAGTCAGGCAGCTGCTGTTGGCCTCCTCAAGACAGCAGCTTCACGCCTGGGCAGGAGCCCTTAATCCGGTTTGTTAAAAGTCTCAGACGAGCCAACCGCCATCTTAATCAGATCATTGCAGCTCCTAACCAAGTGGCATTCAAAGCCTGCAGCAGACCTCCAGGGCGGAGAGAGGATTAAGACATCAAACCAGCGAGGGGCTCAAATAATGCCCCCAGGGCCCCGAGCAACCCCAAAGGATCCTGGGCCGTAACCAGGATGCCCCAGGCACAGTGGCGCCTCCCACAGGCCAAGAACGCCTCTTCCCAGCAGATGCAGCACCATCCTGGAGAGACGTGCTCTTCTCTCTAACTGAGGGCACCACCTGCTCGCACGCCCAGCCTCGGCCAGACTTAGCCCAGCGACATGAGGCCCGCTTGGGCCGAACCACTCGATAGCACCCCCCACACACACACACACCCTACAGGCGGGTCTTAACCGGCGAGCAGCACCTTTAAGGAACGGCACGGCGCAGAGGGGGGCGCACACAGAGCAGGCATGCCAACCTGATTGCGGGAGACAGCGTCTCTGCGTGCGCCCTGTTCTGTGTGGGTGCCCTCCAGGTAATCCGTTTCCGGGAGTGCCCGCGTGCCTGCGTTTGTGTCTGCGTGAGCCCCGCGATGGACTGGCGTCCCATCCAGGGCATACCCCGCCTTGCACTTGCATGCTGGGATAGGGTCCGGCTTCCCCGCGACCCTGAACTGGATAAAGTGGTGAATTCAGCTGGTAGCGTTTCAGGATTCAGCAGATTCTGCTACTTTCCAGCACCACACATTCGGAAATCAGCCAGCACGAGCTGTATAGATAAGAGTAGTTTTTTTTTTGGTCCAGCTGCTGCTCCTCAGTATTCAATATCCTTTCGCACAGCTTCGATGCCAACACGCCAAACTCCATTCCGGCTGGATCTGGACATGGTGCCCCTCCCTCAGTTCATCTGATCGTCTGGTTCCAGCCTGCACCATGACAAGGTGCAGGAGACGTAGCAATCTAGACAGGGAGTCTATCCCAGCAAGCAACAGGTTCAAGGCAGGGTACACCCTGGATGGGACACCAGTCCATCACAGGGTACTCAGACACACACACACTCACATCAGAGCCAGTTTTTCCCAGAAGCCAATTAACCTGCCAGCATGTGCTTGGACTGTGGAAGGGGAAACCAGAGGACCTGGAGAAAATTCACACAAAAACAGGGAGGGCATGCAAACTCCACACAGACAGCACCCGAAGAACTCCACCCAGGGCCCCAGCACTGTGAAGCTGTAATGGTGATGTGGGGGCAGAAGTGGTGAGCATGATAAACCGAGTAATAAGTTAAGAAATGAAAAAAATCAATTTCCTCTAAAGCTGATCAAAAAATAAAAACAGACCAGTGCCAACTTGGTTTTGAGAATGCACTAGTTTTACTGTACATCCACAGTTCAGCAATATCTAAAGCTTCATTTCTTCCAGATGCCCAAATGAGCTGAGGGGAAGACATATTAAATTAAGGACTAGAATGCTTGTGATCAAGATCCCATGACTGTCCGAGATGTGAACCCCAGTGTTCTAGCTAAACCCCCTTCACCACTTCCCTACCAAAACTGCCCCCCTCGTTTGGAGAGGCATTTCCTAGCCCAACTTAGTGAGCTGCTGACACAGGATCTCAGCTACACCTCTCCCTGGTAGAGACGTCCCTCAGTGAGGTACAGGACCCCACTCCCAGCATGTGGGCAAGAGCTTCAACAGAGACACTCGCCCTCGAACTCGCTTGACACTTCACAGCCTATTGATGCAAATATATCAGCCGTTTCGCAAAGGAAAACCACAGCCCCCACCATATGAACAGCCTGTTGCATACTCCCGCCACTCTTTGTGTATGAGAGGGGCTCCTGCTCAAATTTCAATGCCCTTCCTGGGCGTTTCCAATTTGGGAACTCCTTCTGAGTGAACAGCATTGTGGGGTTTTTTAGTGTCCGGGCATAGCCTTCGCCCAAACTGTGACCCTAAAACTAATTCTGTAAATCCATAAGCCAGCAGCCATATCACCCTGCAGCTCCCAGCTGGCAGCCCCACTGGAGCTCAGCAGGTGTGAGCCTGGTCAGTACCTGGATGGGAGACTCCTGGGAAAAACTAAGGTTGCTGCTGGAAGAGGTGTTAGTGGGGCCAGCAGGGGGCGCTCACCCTGCAGTCCATGCAGGTCCTAATGCCCCAGTATAGTGACGGGGACACTATACTGTAAACAGATGCAGTCCTTCGGATGAGACGTAAAACCAAGGTTTTTCTCAAAAAGAGTCGGGGTGTTACCCCAGCATCCTGGCCAAATTTCCCCCTGGCCTTTACCCATCATGGCCTCCTAATAACCCCCCTCTCTGAACTGGCTTCATCACTCTGCTCTCCTCCCCACTGAGAGCTGTTGTGTGGGGAGCGGACTGGCGCATCATCCAGGTGGGGCTGCACACTAGTGGTGCTGGAGGGGATCCCCATTACCTGTACAGCCCTTTGAATGGAGTGTCCAGAAAAGCGCTATATAAGTGTAAGGAATTATTATTATTATTATTAGAGACGCTCTCTTCTTCCGATGGGTGGGGGAGGTGAAGATGCCCAATTCGGGGGGGTTTATGCGATTCATGAGCTTCAGATCCCATTAAGCCAAAGCTATTGTTACGAGGGAAGCAAGCTCACCGAGCTCATCAGCAGGACTCTGGCTGCAGGTCTGGCAGAATTAGACACCTTCTCACATCTGTAAATGGTGGTTGGGTGCAATTAAGAGAACCCCCCCTACACAGGCAAACACCACAGCCTCTTCCTGCCTCGGGGGTTTTTTTCTATGAGCCGGGCTTCCTTAAAATAACAAGTCGGCTGTATTTTTAGCACCCATGAGAAGTACCTGACACACAGCAGAGAATCCTGCAAGAGCAGAGGTACCTCACAGCAGGCAGGGCCTCTGCAGAACGCCCCCACCACCCCTGCCATGCCCACCTGCCTTCCTCCCCACTCAGAAACCACCCCACCAGTGAGAGCAGCTTCCCGACTCCTTCCTTCACCCACATTCCAAGCCCTGGCGTTCGCTCGGCAAAGAGTCCGGAATAGGGCCGGCAGGGTGTTTGTATTGGAGCATACACGCAAATGTGCATTTCATTGCACTTGTGCATATGACAAATACACTGAACTGAGCTACAGGACAATTTAAAAAAAACACACACAACACCAGCCCCCACCCCCAAACCAGGGCCGGATTTGGGGTTCGTAGGCCCTGGGCACTTTCACTCCGAGGGGTGAAGAGGGGTGAACGCCAACTGACGTGACGCCCTGTAAACTGTTCTAATGCTAAACCCCCTGATTGAGGGAGCGAGTCGAGCCACCATCACTTCCACACTGCTAGTGTCTAGAGCTGCGTCTGATTATTGATCCGGAGCACCTCGAGCTGATCGCCAGCGTGTTGTTTCAGCTTGTTTTTCGTTGGTCACTACTGTTCCCCTCCTTCGCAGGCCCTAAAAATTTCCTAGGGAAATTGGCACTGCCCCAGACTGCTTTAACTTCTCAGGACGAGATTAATTTGTGTCTATTTTCGCTTTCCCTTGTGGGGGAATCAGTACTTGAAGATCCAGCAGCATCAGACACACTGAACACAGCCTGGGCACGAGACGCACAGGCCCCCAATCCCAAACAGGGCCTGACTGGCACGCTCCTGTGACTCGCTCCTGTCGGGCGACACCCGGCTGCACACGGCTCAGGGCTTGTGCACCCGGAGAACCCCGGCGCCAGCCGCTGACCTCTGACCTGCTACACGCCCGCCCTGCCCCAGAACTGCCTACTGGACGGAATCTCGACCCGAGACCCGTCTGCCAGGGTCTCAGCACCAGCGCCGATGCCCGGTCTTCTCCTAGCCCAGAACGTTTCCAAGTCTTCCCACCCGAAGTCCTTCGTTACCTAAACGCATCACCTGATTGACCGAGTGGAAGACTTTCTTTGCTCCTGAGAAGCCAGGGATTTAAAGACAGCTGTGCCCAGTGCCCCTAGTCTGGCTACCATTGAGACAAGGATCAGCTAATTAAAACTTCAAATTAAAAACTAAGTCCTGCGCCTGAAAAACGGAACCTCTTTTCTTGATAGTGGGGGGGGGGGGGGGGGGGGGCTGGCTGGCAGACGTGGGACAACCAATCACGAGCAGCCTTGGGGAAACACTCGCAGTCCCACAGTGCACTGCTCTCACCAGGCCAGCTAGCCGAGCAAGAGCATCGCATACAGGCTTCCTGCTCTCCTCGTTAGGAGAAAGGACTGGGATTAGAGTGGCACACCAAGCAATTAACACTTCAAAGTGAAGGACAGCACGGGGAACAGGAGCTGGACTGCACAGTGGGAGCAGGCGGAAGGCGCCGATTAGCGTGGCACAGACAAGGGGCTCTGCCGTCGGGCATTATCTGCTGGTACCCAAACGGGTTAGAGGGGCTGAATCTGGCTCATCTGGCACCGTTCTCACCTTGGCACCCACCGGCCGACAGAGCTTCTTGATCATGCCGTCCGAGTGCCATACTGGCAGAGAGCTCCGACGACTCCGAACCGGGCCCCATCAGGAACCAGCAGAAGCACAGGTCGGCCCGAACCAGGACTGCTTCCACCCCACCCACCGGGTCACAAGAACTTGACCTCAGCCACCGCGCGGCCCAGCGCTGCCTTCCCGTCACCATCTTGAGCATGTGCCCCCAAAACACGCTGCGCACACTCACGAAAGTCAGGGACCTCAAGTTTTACACCGTTTAACAGAAAGACCACTTTCCTAACCTTTGTAGGAACCCATATAGAGGATGACCATCCATGATCTTCAGAAATGTATCTAGTTAAACAAAAGCACATTGAAAACCCCATAATTACTCTGATTAAAGTCCAAGTGGAGCAGTTTCTCCACACCTTGTCAGTCAAAGAGTTTTAAAATAAACAGGAAGTATTGGAGAGAGTTGCCTTTCAGTGAATTTAAATGGCATATTACCCTATGCTGTCCCGTTCAGTAAACACAAAATAAAAAGACTTGAGAGCTTCCCTGCAGTACAGGTGACGCATCAGGAGTCAAAAGCCATGAGCTAATGTACAGAAGAGGCCAGGTGTGTGTAAAAGGGTGTGGAGTGGAAAATGGACGAATGACACCTTCTCCACACTATTCCCCTGCAGAAGGGTCGCGCCACGCGACACGGTCTTCATTTCTCCAACAGAAACTTTCCCAAACTATTTTCAACACGGGGGTCCACAGAGGGCGTGTCTCTCAGCCTTCCCATAATGCAGCACCCTGGCGGGCAGGCCCCAGGAGAAGCCCCGCAGTGGTCCTGGTGGTCACTGCTCTAAGGCACTCAACGCCACATTGAGCAGGAGAGTCACACGTCATTAAAGCCAGGCATGCACAGCCCAGTGTTAACACAACACTGCAGGAGGCCTACAGACCAGCCTAGGGCACACAGTCTGATGGGCTTTCAGACGGCCTGAGCTCTGTCCAGCAGGCTCTAGCACAAGGGTCCTTGCAGCCCGCCCTGGCCCGGAGTGACCCCCCCCCCGAGTTCGCTGGTCTTCAGTCCAGCTGTGCGATTTGGTGTCTAGAACTTAACTGCCTCTTTCTTCTGCACTCAGACCTCAGTTTCCAACATACAGTAGCTTAGCTGAAGCTCATTTTCAACAACAATCAGCACACAGCCCTCGATGCAGTTTCTCCACACCTTGTCAGTTTTGAAAGTCCAGCTACAGGGGTGTTAAGAGCTCATGGTGAGCAGGGACCAGCTGGGAGGGGTGCTATCAGACTCCCACAGTTCTTCCTTCGGGTCACACTGCAGTGAAACACACCTGAACAAGTGAAGAAGGGTCCTTCTGAAACTAGATTACGAAGCCAGCTTTCCAGGTCTGCTTTCAGCTCATAAAAATAAAGTCCATCCATTTTCTAATTGCCGAATCCCATTCAGGGCTGCAGGGCAGCCAGAGTCTATCCCAGCAAACAACGGGCACAAGGCAGGGCACACCCTGGGCAGGACACCAGTCCATCACAGGGCAGACAGACACACACAGGCACTCACACCAGGGTCACATTTCCCAGAAGCCAAGAAACCTGCTAGCATGTCTTGGGAGTGAGGGAGGAAACTTACACGAACAAGGGGAGAACATGCAAACTCCACACAGACATCACCCCCAGGTCCAGAATTGAACCCAGGGCCCCAGAGCTGGAAAACAGAAAAAACTACGCACTGCACCACCCCTAAAAATAATCCTCAACACAAAAGTGAAACAATTCAGGCTTTGATTAAGAGCAAAAGGTGGAGCAAAAACCAGTCAATATCATCAGAACCGAGACCCACTGGGCTGGATGATCAGAACACAGCTGGGCTCAGAGTGTCTGGGGGGCGTCAAAGGAGGGCAGATGTCTCCTTGCAACTTTTTAGTTTCAAGAAAGCGTTTTGGGAACTCGGAAAAAAAAATACTCCAAAGTTAAACAGCACAAATCTCTTATTTGTTAAACGTTTCAGGGTAATTTAGGGTAAGGCTGTTGAATAATCCCTTTAACACAACACACACTGACCTTGCTCAAAAAAAAAAGTACCATACTACAACACAAACAACTACAGTACAGTCCTGCTGGGGGGGGGAGAATCTAAATTAACTTCCGTCTCATCACTGATGCGTGTCTGCCGCACCAAGATACCAGACGGCATATATTATCGATCTGCCTTCGGAATCGGCGTCATCGTCCCCGTTTCCCATTAAAAAGCCTCCCCGTTAGCCCCCCCCACCACCAGTCCAAAACCCCCACCTCCGCGTACAGTTTGCTAATTGTTACCTATGCGTGGCAGCAGCAACCAGCCCCGATAGCAAACGCCATTTGCGTGCAATGTGAAAGAAGTTGAGAGAACACGTCTTCACTTACGTAAATGGCTGATGCATTTTCGGGGTTTTTTTTTTTTAATTGTACCACGAACTCCATTGCACACTACAAGACTTGGCGCCCTCTATACTGTAAATCATCACACTTCATGCATGTAGCGTCCACGCACAACCGGCCGGGGCGACTTTTAAGCGAATAAACGTTGAGGCACGCTTGGCGTTTATTGTACAGGCTACGGACAGCCGCCTTGGCGAAATCAGCCCGTCTGCACCGCAGCCCGCTCTGCATTGTTTATACCCGATTACTGTACTCGCAGGCAGGACGACGGGCTTCTCGATCTGTTAACCCCTAGAGACGCCACATGAAACAATGAAACGAACTGCCTGTTAAAATCCGGGATTTTTTTTTTTGTAACGGCGCTTCGACGGATAAAACGCATCTCTCCGATACATCGCCGCCGTTTCACAACGTTCAACGATTTGAATTGAAAGAAAATCGATTTAATCTTTTTTCCAGTCGGGGAAGTGTTGATGCAACGGTACTGTACGAACAACAACTGTCTGGTTTTGCACCATAATTTTCTCCCCACCGCAGCAAATCCTACTCTTTGGCAAAGCCCACACACTCACACAAAAGGCTATCACCCCCAGGCACGATTTTTTTTTTTGAAAAGCAGACAAAACCACCAGGAAACCCCCGGTTTTTCCTTTTTTTAAAACGCGTTTTTTCCCAGCCTAGGCCGCAGCTCCATCCCCGGACTCACCTGACTCGCCTTTCCCCGCAGGTTCCACTGTGCTCCGGGCTCGTTCCTCCGATCCTGAAGCGCTGCAGCAGCTCTTCACGACCAGACCCCGGCACCGGCAGGCAACACAAAAGCGCTGATTGGGCCCCGACGAGCGCTCATCCCCCTCGGTCGCTGCCCAGACAGCCGGGTTATTGGTCGGCGGCTGTGTCGGAGACGCGCCCCTTATTAAGGTGTGTGTTGTTGTCTCTGTCTGGAGGGGAGGGGACAAGACGCAGCGAAATGATGGGAACTAAATGGGTTGTTATGGCCGTCGTGTCGGCAGCGCAGGCTCACCATGACAGATAAATTGTGACCGGCCGTAATAACTCCCCTTCTCTCTCCGCCCGGGCAACTGATTGGTTTGCGGGCAGAACAATGCCTTTTGATCGGCATTCCTGAAAGCGCACCCCGTTCTGCGCCCTCAAATTCCTAAAGCACTCCTGAATTTCGGATCACCCCCCCGACAAGCCTCAAGAAAATTGTACTTTTTTTTTTCTTTTGAAAGAGGATATCTTTGTTTCCGAACGAGCTGTCAGGAAAAAAAAAAACACACACACACACACGAGTTCAGTAAATTGCTTGAAGAAAACACATTTTCGAGAAGGAGGGGGAAAAAAGAAATGATTTTGCTTTATACTTTAAAATAATGCACACAGTTAAAAGTGGAAGGGGTCTTGTCCGAAGTGATACTAATTCGGGATGTCTTGTCCTCGCAACGAATATCTTTGAGGGTTTTTTTTTTAAATAACGATGGGGTCTTAAACGCTCAGGCATTGTCTTGAAGGCGATGCTCAGACCCTCCTCCCCTACAGCAGTTCCTAATGAGGGATTTCAAGGCACTGGGGAGAGACGTTCATTCCCATGTAGTCGCCGGGGAGGTTAAATTTAACTCCTGGTAGTAAGGGTCGAGAATCTGTACAATATCATGACCCAGTCTGAGGTTTCTTTTTTTTCTGAATGGCGGCGTGGAGGTCAAGTCCACGGCAGCTGGCGACGCGACGCCGTGACGTGGGTGGGTGGGTGGGGGGGTTACTCCCTGGTGTCAAAGCGAGGGTGGTGGTGGTGGTGGTGGTGTGTGTGTGTGTCATCTCCTCGGAGAGGAAGGAAAAAAAAAACCCCGGTTCAGTCGAGTCGTGCTATCGCGTTAACCAGCGATTCCTGCGCCACTTCTGGACGAGACGCCGATTTCATACCGTTTTCAAGGGGGGATCCGTGAGCGGATGGAAACGACACGACAGGCAGGCTGTCACATGACTGGAGGGCAGGCAGGCAGGCAGGCAGGCAGGATGTGTGCGATTTCGAGCGAGGAGAGCAGGACGTGCCAGTCTGAGAGGTGGGGGCCCTGTACCCTCACACGGCGATAGCCCCAGTTACTCTGCTGGGCAAGTGGGTTCCCCCACCACGAAGTCACTCTGCCGTCTTCCTCTGGCCTGATGGTCCTTTAAGAGCTCTGCCACAGCTTGCAAGCTGGAATCAGACCAGGGTGGGACAATAGAGCATATACCCACGGTCAAGAGCATCCCGTATGCGAAATGCAGTGAGCCAGCCCTCAGCAAGGGGTAGGACAATGTGGGTGTGTCCATATTTATTGATCTGGGTATTTCCACCTATAATGGCTTTGGGCAGGAGGAGAGACACTGTTCAGGTTTAGACAAAGAGCCCAGTGGCTGTCCTGATTTATTCAGCTGATCTTTAAGACAGAAGGGCAGCAGGCTGACTGGGTCATTAGCATTGCTGTGTCACAGCACTGGGGTCCTGGGTTCAATTTCAGACCTGGGGGGGTGCTGTCTGTGTGGAGTTTGCATGTCCCCCCCACGTCCCCATGGGCTTGGTCCACACTCCAACACTCCTTAGTATGAACGAGGGCCTCCCATTCTCGTTTTTTTAAATGCGGTTCCACTTGTTGGTCACTGTGTCCCTGTTTCTGTTGATCCTGAAGTTTAGATCGCAGGCAGGCTGCTCTGGTCAAGTGCCTGCAAGGTCTTTAGTTTTATGACATCTGTGATCCAGCCTGATTGAATCACTATTTGGATGAAAAGGTAAAAGACCTGTTAGATCCAGTCACTATCGACTGCTAATTGAAAAGTACTGAGACCCGCAGGTCTCCAGCAGTCTGCTACAGTAGTTGCCCACTGGGGACCTGGACCAGGGGGAGAAAGCTCCAGCCCCCAGGAGTCTGGCGCAGCACCTGGAAACATGCTTCTTTAACCTTTGACCTCTCACCCTGTCAGCTGCCTCACTTCAGGGGGGGAGGAGGTGAATCAATCCTCAGGCCACAATCCTTCCAGCCCAGGAGTCTCCAGTCTTTGTGCCGGTCCTGCAAACCATATGAATCGCCACGTTTTAAAGGCTTGGGACAATTTCACTACGATCAATTTAACAGGCAGCGAGCACAATCAAGTCCAGTAGAGATCGTCTGGGACAAAATGGAACATCCTTCGACCCTCCAGGACCAGTGTTCCCTTCATTGAAACGTGACATGATCCATTGATTCGGGGTGACCTGTAAGATTAACTGGACTGGGGCTCTCCAGGATCACAGATGGTGACCCCAGCTTTAGAGATCAGGTATCTGCAAGCCTGGTCCCAGAGAGCCATAGTCCTGCGGGGTTTGTAAGTAGATTAAAATATTCAATGAACAGACATCTGTAAAGTATATTAATTTCTCCCAAGTAAGCAACTGATTAATCTAACGATGTCATTCATATCTCAGCTGGACCGAATACCACAAGTTCTTATGTCTGTGCAGGAACAGGGATGCAGATCTCTGGTCTAGAGATGTGAGTTTTTCTGGTTGGACACCTTAACTGGTGGTACAGCGCTGGGGCCCTGGGTTCAACTCCAGACCCGGGGTGTTACGTGTGTGGAGCTTGCGTAGGTTTCCTCTGAGGGGCACGGTTTCCTCCCATAATCCGAAGACATGGGATGTTAATCAGCTTCTGGGAACGCTGGTCCTGGTGCGAGCGTGAGTCTTTGTGTCTGATGGACTGGTGGACCCTGCCTTGTGTGTGGTGCTCGCTGGGATAGACTTTAGCTCCCCGGCAACCCTTGGATAAAGTGGTAAGAAAAAGGATGAATGGACTCAGGCATTGTGCTCAGCTATTCCCAAGAACAAACGCGCACCAGCGTTCTGTGACAATAGTGTTGAGTGTGAAACCAGTCACCTGCAAGGTGACGGAGAATCTCGTAGAATCAAGCTTGACGTAGAATTTCTGATCAAGATAAGATGCCGTATACAATATACAATTTCTTGCATTAGGAATTTGTCTTTTCACATACCCCAGCTTGCTCTCCATGAGACACACAGACAGGGAGAGAAGCTGGGGGTCAGAGTGCAGTGTCAGCCATTTATACAGCACCCCTGGAGCAGCTGGGGTTCAGGGCCTTGCTCAGGGGCCCAACAGAGTAGGATTCCTCTGCCGGCTGCGGGATTTGAACCGGCAACCTTCCAGCCACAGGCTGTTGCTCAGCTCTGCTTTTTGTCCTCTTGTCCTGGGAATTGATGTGCAGGAATCTTGATTGCAACTATACTTCCCCCATTGCGTTTGTAACCACTGCAACACTTACAGGACCCGGAGGATGAATCAAGGAGGAGTCAAGGTAACGGTCAAGAACGCAACAGCACCCAGGGGACGTGCTGGTGAGGTGAGAAGCCTTTTAAAACCAGGGGAGTCCTGGTTCAAACCCCAGCTCAGCCACTAACGCGTTCAGTCGCCCAGCGCGAGATGTGGTTCAGACCCACCCTCGAGCCACAGGAGCAGCTGCTGATGTGCAGTCCAGCCCCTTGCACTCGTGCTACAGTCACTGCAGTGTCATCGGACCCGAGTCAGGTAAAGAATGGTCACTGTTCTGACTATATAGCTAATGCACACTGGCAAGACTTTCCCTCCAAATGTCTTCTGCTAATAGCTTAGACATGGTGAGGATTTCTGCTGACAGAACTGTTTTCTCCAAAACTGAAAAACGAGCTGGTCTCATTTTTCCCTTGCGGGGAGTTCCATACCTGCCGATACCTTGCCTGGAATGTAGCTCCTTTAGTCCACAGGCAGACTAAAATCCACTTCAAAACCGATTTTAAACGAAATGTCATTAACGGATCCGGGCATTATGAAGTATGATAATTAACCATGCTGATCCCATTTCCCCGATTATCTTACTACAGTTTTTCTTTTGCGTTGAAGTAGAGTTCAGTGTGTTTTATTACTATAGCAAAGCCTCAATACAATAACTCAAAACACTATTCCACTTTCAGTCTTCGGTGCTGCTGGAGCTCGTAGGGTTTTGCTTGGATTGGGTAGCAGTGGAAAAAGAGCGTCGGGCTCCCTCTAGCGGTAGACAGCCGAAACGGAGCGGTGCGAGTTTGCCTTGCGGTGAAAGCGTATCCGGCTCTGGTCCCGATGGGCTGCTGTGTCCAGCTTTTCCAACCCTCCTGAATACAGCTGCACCCGAAGAGCAAGGAGTAGTGGGTTAAATTGGGGAAAATTAACCAATTACAAGCCATTTTAGGCCATTATCCTGCTGACATACCCACCCTCCGGCCCTAAAACTGGTCACCCCTACCCTAAACTTTTATGAAGCACTTTCTAGTTCCATATATTTTAACCTCTGGTCAGTGTTACCTCGTATACTGACTGTATTCGATACATACACTGTATTCTATGCACAGCACTTATTCATATTACCAGATTTGATAGTACCTTCACATAGGGGTCCACAGCTAAACCGAGGAACACTAAAGTTTCTAAATAGGTATTCGACTGCTGACTTACAGGAGTAACACAGGCAGTTGCTTTAGTACTTGCATCCTGATGTCGGTGAAGCAATCTTGAAGACAGGAAGTTGTTATAAAGTGGTTATAGTTGAAAATCTTCAATTGTTTTAGGTTTAAAACCCTTAATCATTTTCCCTATTTTTTCCTCAGATGGTTGACTGGAACCAACCCATCGTTTATCGAATGATTCTGACGCATTACCATCAAATGCTGACGTCAGGGCAAATATTAACAAAAGGCGCACAGGAGCACAATACTTCAGACCTTTGATGGTGCCTCTCTTATCTGCATGATACAGGTGCCTTTTCAGTTTTTCACAATATGAAAGAGACAGACTCTCATCTCCCGCAGCTGTGCTCTGACTAAGCTATCTCTTGCTCAGATGAAACAGGAGGCAACACAGATGGAGCCCAGATAAAACCAAAAAAACATTTTAAAAAAAGTATACAAACTATTAAGCTGCAGCTGGGTGTTTTGCATCACAGAACACACACATTCCATTTTTAATCAGATTTATTGATTGCAGCAAACAGCACTGTAGCTTTGCCTATACCAAAACCAATCTTAAAGTACATTTCCATACAAAATGATTTCTAGTACAAACAGTTGGATTTGGTATTGTGTCAATGAAGCTTAAAACTGGTTAATATGAATATAAAAAGTGGAGACAGATTCATTTATATGGCCTTCTTAAAAACTTGGCTTAAACAAGTGTATTTTGTTGCAAATATAGCGTTCTCTGTAATTCACTTTAGTGGATGTGCTTTGTCTCTAATATTGTTGGAATTTAAAGAAAACAATACAGAAAACAGAATGAAAAGACGGCAAATCAAGACAAGACAGAAAATATTTACAACGTTTGTACAGCAACAGTTTAAAATCCACAACTGAGCACCGGTCAGGAGGATAGACTCGGGGCCAGAATCATTCCTGCTTTCACTTTACGTCCCCTTGAGCTCACTCCATTGGTTTGTCCAATTTCACTTCCTCTCCAGTCACCCCACAATATTTTGGGGGTGAAGGTAGCGTGAATCAAGGCCCCTCTTATTTTACACACATCTGTGGCAGAAAAGACACAGAAACCTTCAGTCTGTCGGACGGAAAAGATACCGATCTGCTTGCTGATTTAAGGCAGAATGAGAGCCAGGAGAGAAAGCACCAGCCTCCCAGGACTCCAGTGTTGCAAGAGCAGTTTGATGTTCTGCTAATTCCTCTTCCGAGTCATTGTACCGACGAAGGACAAACGCAGTTGTGTTTAGGTTCGTTCCCAACCCACGTCTCTGTCAATAAACCGTACCGCCTCTCACTTCGTAGTGACGTGTGATCACAGACGATCACAGACCCTGGCAGGCACCACATCCCGGCATCTACACTCTCCGAAAGCCAGCTACCCTGCACCACCTGTGAAACCTGTGCTTCCCCGGGCGCACAAGGTGGTCCGTGTGCCGGGGCGGCCCGTTCCCTTCTTGGTTTTCAAACCGTGGTCTCCCCCCCAAGCCAGGCAACGACACGATGGTGTAGAACCGCTCAGACAAACCCCATCTGCAGAGCTCTCGGAGATGACCGACAGGAGCCAAGGAAGCCACAGTCACAGGAAACCTGTTCTCGCAAAGAACAGTTTCCTTTTTGGTACAAAAAAAAATGAACAATAACAGAAAAAAGCCAAACTGCATGTTTTGTTTAGTTTCTAGCATGCACAGGGCTGAAGTGCCGAAATCTTCCATTGTGCATAAAATGTTACCCATGATTATTACGGACAAGAAAGTTTTTAGTGTTTCACACTGCTGTTTTAACTCAGGATTCACTTCAATAACATTCTGGAGTGTTGTATTTAAATGCATCTCTCACTACTGCATAGATAGTGTAGCTGTATAACTGGCGTGAGGTTACTATGTTTAAAACAAGAGTCTTTCAGCAGGGTATAAATTGTGTAGTAATATTCAGGTGGCAACAGGTGCAGAAAAGTGTTTGATATTTCCTTTTATAATGTAAAAAGGGGTGCAAAACGCTTAACTGTAGCCTATATCCATTTTGCACATTAAAATCTCAGGTTGAAAATAAGTTTGATGCTTCTTCTGGGACAGAAGAAAACGCCTTTAACGAGGTGTTAACTACTCGATGCCGACTGTGAGATCTTACTTCATAAAGACAGCACTACGTGCCTCCGACAGGAGTGAAAAGATTGTTGTAAACTTTGCACACAAGGCAAACTGCTTTCATGTCATAAAAGAGCACAGTGGTGCTCATTGACCGAGGTTAACTCACAAAAATAGTCCTTCATTACAGGAATTAGACACCCGTTAGCGCATCTTACAGGAAACAAAGTAAAAACC
Organism: Lepisosteus oculatus; assembly: GCF_040954835.1. NCBI lineage: Eukaryota > Metazoa > Chordata > Actinopteri > Semionotiformes > Lepisosteidae > Lepisosteus > Lepisosteus oculatus. The sequence goes on along the minus strand of NC_090722.1, from coordinate 3,490,917 downwards.
CAGATGACATCACGTCAGTTCCCGGTAATGTTTAGATTACCAGGTTAGATTACACCTCTTTCAATCTGAAATGCTGCCAAATTAGCTTCAGTGCGTATGTAGCAGCTTATATATATATTCACGCAACACGCAGTAAAGTAGTCCGCGTGTTTATATAAGGCGTAGCGAGCAGTATGCGGTGCGGTACGGTTACAGTTCATTCATGTTTTCGGGCCGTCTAGGCTCCGGAAGCGAGGGGGGGTGATCACGCGCACTCGGGGTCTCCGCGAGGCAGGTGGCTCGAGCGAGGTACCTGCGGCTTCCGCCCGGGTCGGTCACCCGGAAGTAAAGGAGACCGCAGAAGGGCTCGCGGCCTGCTTTACGGAGGCGCCGTCTGTTCTGTAAAACTCTTCACCCGGACAGCAAATCGGGGGAAGACGATTGAGTCCTTCCAGCTGTCGCCCCCCCTCCTCCAAAAAAAAAGGAGTAAAATAAGCAAAATCATTTGATTTTTAACCACTTCATCCGTGCCACTGTGGTCCATGAGCGCCCCCCCCAGGGAACAATTCGCCCCTCGCGCTCCGGGACAAATTCACTCCAAAACACGCGAAGCGGTCGCGGTGACACGGGAACGGAAAGCTTCACATTTTAATTCACACGAAGCATCCAGAAAACCGTTCACTCGCGCAGACTGTGGCCGGAGGAGAGCGCCGGGATACCGGTACCGGTCCGACTCCGTGCGCCTGGGAGTAAACCGTCCCGCCGGCCAGAATACCGGACACACGCGGTTCCACCCCGCCTTCTGAGTTTTGGACCTTTGCGCTTGTGTGTAACGAACCCATCTCGCCGCTCCCCCTCCCCAGGACTGTAAAGCAGTAGCAGACCAGACTGCTGCGCAAAGGGAAAGAGAGGCGACGGATGGTCGTGACCCCACTAATCGCTGGGCAATGCAATTGCTTATAATTATTGCATTTAAAGGAACACCGGAATACTGAACTCTTAAACCGTAAAGGCGACGACTTGTTCATGCAGATTCGACCAGAGTCGGTATTTTAATACATTGTTTCGGTTATCTGTGAATATGGGTTTTTAAGTGCAGTTACAGAGTAGCACCATCGTCTCCAGGCGCATCAAGATCGGCAACTACGGCACGACGGGCTGTTGACTGCGGCGGGCTCTCGACTGGTCCACTGCTGCCGCCCAGTGGCCTGGCCGGGTCACTGCAGGGGACCGCAGCGCCGCAACGAGACCCAGCTCATTTTGCGGACTTAGTTCTGGATTTGTGACGCAACAACGCATTATAGCTCCTCTATAATTATTATAGTTACTATAATATGCACAGAGCCTGGATCTAACACATCTGTCTGCTGGAACATAGTTCCTCATGAGGGGTCAACACTGTGTTGCACAGCGTCACAAATCCTTCAGGATTCTTACAAGCTCCCTTAGGTGTGTTAACTTTCATATTGTAAGAGGACGATTTTGTTTGCATTGATTATGAAACTGAAAAAAAAAACATGATTATGGCTCTGCTTGCAGCTATAAAACAGATATAATGTATCGAAAACTGAGTACTGCCCTGGTATCCCCTCGCCATGAACAGGGATACTGGAAATCTAAAATCAGACAACAGAACAAGTGCAAAAATAAAAAAGGTCAAGGGTACTTTGCTTGACTCCACCCCAGAGTTCATGGGCTCAGCAGCACTGGCACCTGAGGGGGGCGCCGTCTCTCCCCCTCATCGCCACTCACTTCTTGAAGAACTTCTTGTTCAGGAGGAAGATGAGGAGGTTCACGTTGACCTTGGCCTTGTCGAACATCTTCATCACCGCCACGCCCTCGTACTGCAGCTGCAGGAGGTCCTGTGCCAACAGACGACAGGTGGGAGTTAGAGGGCACAGCGGCGCTCACACACCGGAAGGGCTGGGCGTGAACTCGGGAAGCCTGGAGCTGGCGCTGTGCCGGCCAGGTGACTCCATAACTGGAGGTGTTGGGTCAAATGGCCACGTGGACAAATCGGGCCAAAGTCAACCTGGCAGGTGTGCCATGCTGGCTGTTATCAGGTGCCCTCACCACATCGAGACACAGGCGGGCACAGTGCCCCCCGCGGACACACGGGACGCACCTGGTACTTCAGGGGGAACCGCTCCATGTCCACGCCCATGAAGCGGGCTTTCACCAGGAAGGTGCCCACCTCCTCGCAGGGCACGATGTCGAAGATCACGTTCTTGAACCTGCACGAGAGACACCACAGCCCTCACGTCACCAGCCCGGCAGAGGAGGCCGCGCGTGGGAGTGGGGAACAAGCTGCCGCGACACCCTGGTTTCTACTGAGAAACGGCGGGATGGCATGCTGGGATGAGTCAAGGTGGATGGGCCCTGTGGCCTCCGCGGGGCTTCCTTGAAGCTGCTCTCACTTTTACCCTGACCTGCTGGTTTGGGCACCTGAATCTGAGGTACAGATCAGAACAAACTGGGCAGCCTGGTGAAAATCTGTCAGAAGGTCACTGGTGCTGATCTCCCAGTCCTCTCCTCTGTCTATCAAACACGTTTTTTGCGAAAAGCAAAATCCGTCTTTGATGATCCTTCACCCCCCTTGTTTGCTCCCATCAGAACGCAGATACCGACCCCCCAACTCCAAAACCAACAGATTCCAGTTCTCATTCATACCTGGAGCCATATCCTCACTGAACTCTTGACCTTCTATGTAAATATGTATATGTATGTATATTGTTGTTCTTGTCGGATTTTTTTCTTCCGTCTGTCCACCAACACTGCTGCTGTAAAACATCTGCCCCCCCCGGGGATAATAAAGTCTTACGTCCTCATATTCTTAAACATCAATTAATAAATCGTTAAACAGGAAAAGGTGTTCAGTGCAGGTTTTCGTTTGCCCTCACAGGTTCAAAGAGACAATAATATAATAAACGTATTTTATATAGCGCCTTTCAAGGCGGCTTCTCAAAGCGCTTAAAGAGGCGGGAGCTCACTGGGCGAGGGGCAGGTCCTCGATCTCCAGCAGGACGCCCTTCTCGTGCAGCTGGGCCGCGGTGTAGATCAGAGCTGTGGGCTTGGCCCTCTTCCCCCTGCGGTCCGCGGGCTTCTTTCCCTTCCCTCTGCTGGGACACAGGCGGCCGGGAGTCAGGCCCGCAGAGAGCACACACACACGCGCGCACACACACACAACCACACACACATACGAGCCCCGCATCACACGAAGCCCGTCTCGGCTGAGGCAGCCAAGGCGAGGAGGGGTGGTTTATAATAATCACCACGACAACATCGTGGAACCGGACTGTTTCTTTAAAAACAACCCAACAGAGTGTGTGGTTTTTAGGCCCAGTTTTGCCAGCTGCACAATTTCAAGACGGATCCAATGGTTTTACTCTCGTTCTCCCGTCCTTTCCCTCTTCCCTCCCTCTCTGCTCCGCTCTGTGCGGGCCCCCCGCCCCGCGCCGCACCTGTCCCCGGCCGTCAGGTTGGCCAGGCTGGTCCGGATGTACTGGCTGTAGTAGTCGATCTGCTCGTGGTGGAAGCGGCTCTTGCAGTCCAGGCTGTGCAGGGTCTGCCTCAGCTTCAGCAGTTCGGCCTGCCTGCGCTGGCGGTACCGCCGCTGGTTCCGGATGTCCTAAGGGGTCGGGGACACGACAGCCAGAATCGCAGGATTTTACTCGTCGTGGCAAAAAGAAATGGCTCTCTTCCTGTGGGACTGTGTGGGTGGTTCTGGGTGTAGTTTCTGTGTCTTGGAATGAGTCACCAGTTATCAATAATGGGACCTGAAGACTTGGCAACTGGAACGTTACCGTGGCGATCGGCGCCAGTACCCGAGCCACTGCGCGTTACCTTGGCGATCAGCGCCAGTATCTGAGTCTCGGTGTTGGGAGGCGTCAGCACTCCTAGAGTCTCAAGCCTCCTCAGGCTGCGCAGGATCTTCCTCTTCTTCTCCTCCAGCGACAGGTTGCCGTCGGCGATGAGGGACTGGTTGCGCTTCATCTTTTCGGGGGTGTGGGCGTCGCGCTGGGCGCGCTTCTGCATCATCCGGCAGTGCTGCACCTCCTGGGAGAGAGGAAGAGGGGCAAGTCTGCTTACTGACCCTTTAAGATCACTTACAAACCCTGCAGGACCGTAGTTCTCCAAGGCCAGAGTTAAAGACAATAGAGGGCTGCAATGCTGGGCCCCTCTTTAGACCAGAGAAGCGGAGGACCTCACTAGCTGGTCATCTCATGGCACTGACCCCAGGAGAGGGGGTTAATCCCAGTGCCCTGAGGCGGAGCGGTGGCTCTGTGGCTGGAAGGTTGCTGGTTCAAATCCCACAGCCGGCAGAGGAATCCTACTCCATTGGGCCCCCGAGCAAGGCCCTTAACCCCAGCTGCTCCAGGGGCGCTGTACAATGGCTGACACTGCGCTCTGACCCTGAAGCTTCTCTCCCTGTTTGTGTGCCTCATGGAGAGCAAGTTGGGGTATGCGAAAAGATGAATTCCTAATGCAAGAAATTGTATAGGGCTAATAAAGTGATCTGATCTGAGTCCACTTTGGGCTTGAACAAGCTGATCAACCTAAAACTTCCCCTAAATTCACCTGGTAAAGCATTGTCTCACGTCCCCACCTGACCTGCTGTGTACTGGCTCAGCTGAACCTGTCTTTCAGTGGTGCCTCCTAATTGCAAAGCTCTTTGGGAACTGCAGACAGCTCTATGAAGCTTTTTTAAGACATCAATCTGGCTCACGGCCGGACCAGAGTCAGCTGCAAAGTGAACCCGCAATAATTCAGTCGGGACTGAGAGCCTCAATCCCTCTTCTCTAGTTTAAAGCCGAGAAGAGGCGTGGAAGAGACAGCTGATAGCCCCCGTGCTGGGAAGTTTGTCAGAAGGCTAAGGGGATGGAGAATGGAGAGGGGGCACAGTCCTCACCTGGTCTCTGGAAGCAGAGGCTCGGAGCACCTCAGTCAGGGTGTCCCCAGGCTGCGTCCTGATCACATCGATGATCAGCTGCTTGGTGCTGAGACCGAGAAAAAGGCAGCACTTTTGAACACTTGCTCATACTTTCAGTGCAGAGGCCAGCACTTCAAAAACAGATCTCGAACCAACACTGCCTCTCATAGTCCATAGGAATAGTCTCTCTTCTCTCAAGTGCCTCGGCTCTCTCCACTGACCCCACACCGCCTCCCTCTGTCTCTCCCAGTGCCTCGGCTCTCTCCACTGACCCCACACTGCCTCCCTCTGTCTCTCCCAGCGCCTCGGCTCTCACCACTAACCCCACACTGCCTGCCTCCGTCTCTCCCAGTGCCTCGGCTCTCTCCACTGACCCCACACTGCCTCCCTCTGTCTCTCCCAGCGCCTCGGCTCTCACCACTAACCCCACACTGCCTGCCTCCGTCTCTCCCAGTGCCTCAGCTCTCACCACTAACCCCACACTGCCTCCCTCTGTCTCTCCCAGTGCCTCGGCTCTCACCACTGACCCCACACTGCCTCCCTCTGTCTCTCTCAGTGCCTCGGCTCTCACCACTAACCCCACACTGCCTCCCTCTGTCTCTCCCAGTGCCTCGGCTCTCACCACTAACCCCACACTGCCTCCCTCTGTCTCTCCCAGTGCCTCGGCTCTCACCACTAACCCCACACTGCCTCCCTCTGTCTCTCCCAGTGCCTCGGCTCTCACCACTGACCCCACACTGCCTCCCTCTGTCTCTCTCAGTGCCCCGGCTCTCACCACTAACCCCACACTGCCTCCCTCTGTCTCTCCCAGTGCCTCGGCTCTCACCGCTAACCCCACACTGCCTCCACCTGTGTCTCAGCTTACAGCCCTTTCTCCTCACCTCAGCAGGAGGCCTCGAACATCTGGCTGGTCATCGGTGCTCTTGAAGATGTCAAATTTGCTGGTGAGAGTGAGAGATACTTCCATCTTGCTGTACTGAGCCAGGCTCTGCTCCGCGCCAGGATCTCCAGAGCTTGCTGCACCCTCTCCTGTGCCAAGCCACAGAAACCAAGAGCCACAATCAACACCACCACCAATTCCCCCAAACCAGAAACCAGCTGCCCCTGCTGGAAGTGAAGGAGTGTGTGTAGATCTTTAAGTCATAGCTTCCACTAAGCTTAACCCTAAAAATCTAACTGGGGCTTTATTTCAGTAACAATATTATGTACACGAATGGGAAAAAATATGGGTTTTGGACACAGGGCAGTGGCCTGGATTAGGTAGAGTCTCAGTCTCCCACAATCTTGAATCTACAGTCATAATCTGAGTGGCTTCCGAAGACCTGGACCAATCTAGTTTTGCTTAAGTTAGGCACGAACGTGGCTCAGGCAAGCCGTGAGCAGCTCTTGAACACTGCATCCTGGCAGGACCGAACAAATGAACCGCTACACCCGCTCAGAAACCCTGCTCTGGCGTTCCGAGGCGTTTCCCGAGGGGAGGAACGGCCGCAGGGCGGGGCTGCTCACCGACGAGCGCCGAGATGGAAGGCACTTCTCCCAGGTCACGCAAGAGCTCCCGCAGGGGGTCGTCGGGGTCGGGGCAGAGGGCGTCCTGGTGCTCCAGCAGCAGCTGAGCAGCACAGAGAAGAGAACGGCTGTTACCCAGGATTTCAGGCGTCAGGCCAGGATGGGCGTTTTGAGTTTGGACCCTCGCCAAGACACCCAGACGGCGTGGTTCCTTTGAGAAGCACGGGCCGGACTTCCATCACTATAGTGGACTCAAAACCGAGAACAGGAGCTTCCACACTCCCCCAACCCTCTTTACACAGAGGGTGGTGGGGGTGTGGAACAAGCGGCCACGTCAGGTTCTTGGAGCTGACACCCTGGCTTCTTCCAAGAAACGGCTGGATAATATCCACATTCAAACTGTTTACTTGTACATTGTCTACTATCCGTTTGTATATTGTCTCGATGCGCTGTCTGCACTTTGTGTTTTTACACTTGTTTTAACAATCGAGAGACTTTCTGTAAGTAAGAATTCCATTGTACCAGTACATGGACCGGTTACACATGGCAATAAAGTTCAACGTATCAATTAACTACTGATTGCCAAGGCAGACGGATGGGACAAATGCTCTCCTCTCCTTTCATAACCGTAACCCCACGGAGAGCTAGTGGAGTAGGAGACATGAACCCTGTGAGCTGCAATCAGGCTCCAGCCTTCCCCCAACCCTTTGCTTCCTGGCCTGCTGGCTGTTGGGCCTCTGTGGGCAGCAGCAGGGTGACGCACTGCGGGCAGATACAGAGGCTGTGCCCGAGTCGGCTGCCAGCTGCTGAAGAGGACACGGCTTGTGCACACTGGCTCTGGGTGGGGGGACCCCGTGCCGCTGACCTGGTGCGTGTTGACGAGCTCCCCGACGGAGATGTAGATGACGGGCTTGTTGAGGGTGACCGTCTCCGAGTACTCGTCCACATTGAAGCGCTCCTCCGGCTCGGGCACCTCGCAGGCGGCACGCAGGAACCTCCTGGGGGCACACAGAGAGGGGTGGGTTCGGGCGGGGGGTTTTACAAGCATTGCCGTGACACCCCAAAGTGAGGGAGGAGGGACCCCAGTTACCACTCTCTGCAGGACAAGCCACTCAGCCCTTTCCTCCTGCACAGGATGGAAAGCAGCCGGGACACTGAGCTCACCCCCCCGAGTCCACCAGTCGCCAGCAGAGGGCCCCAGAGACGCGAGAACCAGCCCTGTCGCTCTTCCCCGACAGTGGCGCGAGTCTCTCAGCACAGCGAGTCCTCAGCGTGCACAGAGAAAAGAAGTCTTCCACAGAGCCATAACCCTCACCCTAGAGCTTCAGACAACAGGAGCCACTTCACACCGGCTCTGTATCCCCGTCGGAGATCTCAGACCCGACGTCGGTGAAAAGCGCAGTCTATAAACGCGTTCCCAGCATGCACCTGGAGTCGCGCAGGTCGCAGGCTGCTGAGAAAGTCGGGCGGCTGGGCTCTGAAAACCGAGTCCTGTGCAGCAATGAGTTCTGCATGGGAGCACAGGACAGCCCCTTGCCCACAGAATGCCCTCCAGACCATGAGCCTGGAGGCACTGCACCAGCACAGCGGTTCACGGTCAGGGCAGTGTCAACCTCACGGGCAGCCCCTCCCCTTGCCGAGCCTCGTTGACGTCAGGAAAATAGCCGACTTCTTAGCTTTGTTTTGGGGAATGGCTGGGGAGGGCACTACCCACTGCTGCCCACGTCCAGGGGCTGCCCTTGGTCCACCGCAATCCCAGGAGTGGTCAACCCAGAGGTGAGTGTGGAGTCCCTCTGGCCGCGGGGGCTCGTGTCTGACTTGCGCCCCCACGCCGTCTCCACACTGCGGCTACTGGGAACAGCCCGCTAGTAGCTGGATGTACGAGCCAATCTGAGGCAGGGGTGGGTCATGACCTGCTCAGCCTCTTTCACACAGCAAGGGATAGGAACCCCCCCCCCTCCTCCTCCTCCTCCTCCGTCTCCCCCCACATACCTGAACTTGGCGTGCGTGTGGGTGGTGTAGTCGTCGAGCGCGCGCAGGGGGGCGCTGTCCCCCTGGAAGAGCTTGTGGGCGGCGCCGTGCTGGAGGATGCGGGCGATGGAGCCCAGGGTGCGCCTCTGGTCCGGGAGCAGAGAGGAGCCGGCCGAGAAGTCCACCACGTCGAAGCCGTCGGGAGCCACCACCGCCGGGTTCATGTAGCGGTAGTACAGCAGGGTGCCCACGATCTGCCCCAGGCACAGAGACACACACTTATCATGGTGCACACCAGTACTGGGCTTATAAAGCCCAAATGCCTCCTGTTCTCATATCTCACTGCACTTTCATGTTTTTATACTGGACTGAAAACATCCTGGCTTCTCCAATACACACACACACACATCTTAAAATGATCTTAACATGCACGTACTCAGATCTCATATCTTTCTCCTGGAGGTGGCAGCAGGAAAATGCAAGAAACCAGACTGGGGCGTTCAAACCTGTGATATCCCCAAAACCCTCCAAAAACGGGGGAAAAAAAAACACAGGGAGACGAGAATGGAGGTAATTGTACACTAGAAAACCCTGGCTCTATGGGTCAGGAGAGTGTGAAGCACCAGAAGTACAGTAGTGTGACTGTCAGGATTTCCTGGGCCTGGTGACTGTAGTGTCTGCTTCCTTCTTCCATGGAATAACCCGATAGATTAATCCCATTAGGACGGTTTCCTGCTTCTAAAAAGGATCAGCTCTCAAGTCGCTTATGAAATCTTTTACAGTTCCAGAGCTGTAAGTAGTTTAAAACTGTGGTGCAAGTTACTCAAAACAACAACCAACAGACTCAAGCACCTGGAATGCAAAGTCCTACTCTCCTATTAATATAATTACAACCATTTAATTAGCATTTTTTAAATCAGCCCCAACCCTGATACCTTGTTAACTGTGACAAGTCTGTATTTTTGCATGCTTGAAACTGATATGAATTTCTCATGTGCTTCTGTTCTTGTGCTTTTCACAGGCTCCTGATGTCAACACCAAAGCCATCATTGTATCGTCTTAAAATAAGTGATGCGCTTCATCCGTATTGAATCACATCCAAGGATGGTAACAAAGTAGATGTTTTTTTCTGGCTAATCAAGTGTTTATCTTTTAAAGAGATGGTGATTTGTTTGAAATTCCCTGATGAACTGTCAGGATAAGAGGTGAGGAACAAAATTATGATAGGAGTAGGCAAAAAAAAAGAACAATCTCCTACATTATTATTGAGACCCAGTGCCTTTCAAATATTCTTTTAAAGGGACCCATACAGGCTAATACAGTATGCAATATTTTATTTCTCTGTAGACTACATTTTTAAATTAAATATGCAATACTACTTCATTAATCCATTCTTTTTGAGGAGGTCTGATGTAACTCACTCATTTTTGCAAGAATATATATTTTAAGCAATGCTTAAATGCAATACTAAGGGCAGAAATGCATTTTTATAATGAATTGGTGATCTAACTTCTGATAAAAAACACCCAATATGCAAAAAACAGGAGATGGTGAAACTGAAATATTTAAGTTTGGCGGTCCAGAGTGACAGTCTCACAGTGAATGCAGTAGCGATCCTTTAAGAGTATTACATTTTGCACACATTCCTGTGCGATACAACTTCACCTTTTCCAGATTTTTTGGGAATATACTGCCGTCTATTTAAAGTCTATATTGAAGCAGCTAATTGTGTATGACTAATTGCATAACTGGCATTCAGCCAGACTGTATCCCCGTCTACCTCATCTGACCCCAAGGAGAGATCGGTTATCCACTGAGACGTACTACTATCAAAACACCTGTCTGACTTCACATTAAACACATTAAGGTTGTAAAAAGAGCGAGCCTTCACTTCTGTATTGGTCAATGTCATTTAACTGCTGCTGATAATCTAAGTGCTGATGCAGGTCACTAAGAGAGTTTTTCTCAGTAAGCTATTAAGTTTTGCATAGTTACAGAAGCCTTTACTTGGGAGAGATGTCTGATGAGATAAATCAGAGAAGGCGATTCATTTATTTTCACCAGGACCCTCTTGTAATGTTCTTCCACTGGGCACAGTGGCTCCCAGCAGGCGAACACAACAAGCTGCTGTCTTCAGAGCGCAGAAGCCGGACCTACCTTGTAGAGCTCATCCTCGCTGGCCTGGGGGAACTTCTCCTGCAGCGCCTCTTTCAGCACTTTGGCGACGTAGCGCATCCCGTACCTGCGAAGACGAGCGCAGGCCGTCAAAATCCTTTCGCGCATCTCAAGTCGGGAGAGTTGAGCGCTACCGTTCGGCTTCGGAGGGTTCCACGCAGCCCTACCGAGCTTTTCACCTCCAAGCGGGTCAAAAAGTTGAGGCGGGAAATCAATTTACTCAGTGAATTAAGAGGACCTGGAGGAAGGCCGGAGTGCTCAGGCCCAGAGCAGCGATGGGGCGAACACGCCCGCGCTCGTCAGCAGCGCCCCAATCTTGACCAAGCGGTCAGGAGCTCGGGGCTACGTCTGGCATGCAGAAATCGCCTGCGTCTCCTCTCGTCCTGCTGCAGCGCTGCTTTTGGGACATTGCTGGTCGGCAGGGATGAGCGCCTCCTGCTGGACCACCTGCGCCACTGACTTTTACAGCAGCAGGATGGTGTTTTATTGCAGGGCTCCAGTACTGACCCGGCCCAGCCTCTCTCAGCTGGGCAGCTCACAACTGTTGCCCAAATGGCACAGAGCTCCCGGGGTACTGCACACGATCAGATTACTCCCATCATTCTCCTGCACTAAGTACTTGACTTGATGATTATCTGAAATGCAATGATTTTACACCTGGGAACCTGCTGCTTGACAATACAAAACAACCTATCAAACCTGCTGGACCGCACCGACTGAGGGCCTCTGGCTTAAAAGCAGCAAAAGGCAGATCGCTGTGCTGACATAGGACAGGCAGTCCAAGGTGCATTTTCTTGTTCTTCTTTGAGAAAGGAAGAGATGCAGAAACAGAGTCCTGACAGTCTGTGCAGGTGTAGACAGACACGAAAGTGTCTCAGACATTGACAAACAGAAACTGATTCAGGTCAGCTTCTGTAGGCAAGACCGCCGAAGAGAGAAACAGACTGACAGCAGCTCGGGGAGGCTGGAGACTGGGAGAATCAGAGACATGGACCTCTGGGTCAAAACTAAGAAGGCCAGAGATGGAAGGAAGCTTAGCAAGGCTGGAGACAGTAAGACAGTCAAGACAGATGGACAACTAGTTACAAAAGACTGTGTATAGTCTACAGAGAGACAGAGGTCCGCGTGGGCAGGTGGTCAGAAGAAACCCAGCCAGGAGGGCGGACTCACGGGAGCTTGTGCACGCCGGAGGTGATGGCGCCCAGCACCCTGTCGGTCAGCGTCTTGAGGTTGCGGATGGAGATGTCGAGGCGCCGCTGGACTTCGGGATGGCTGAGAGCCTGCTCGGCGCTCACCTCGTAGGGCAGGGAGCTGCGCAGACAGGACAACATTTTTAAAATCGCCCCTGAAGCAGGAAATATTCACATTCCAACTGCACTGGTGCTCCTTGGCTATATCAAAGAATAGTGCTTAATAAGGCGCCTTATTTCAATTAATATTTAACATATATGAATAGTATTATAGTTATTACACTCCTAATGTGTAATTACACTACAGTCTGGTTTCTCTTCAGATTGTATGTTTAATGATTCATGGTACAAAAGGAACGCCAAAAGAAGACAACCTCATACTGTCAGTGCATTTGCATATGTGGAGCCTGAATGAGTTAAACTGTAATTGAGATTCACCAATTAGAGCACAAGGTTATATCTGAGAGGTGGTCTAAACGCATTTGGTAGTAAGCAGATAATGGACGCAAGCATCTCAACTTGCTGTCTCTTAAAGGAATCCAGGGTTTCATCCTCAACATGCCTGGACAGCTCGTTCCACACTTCCACCAGCCTTTGTGTAAAACAACACCTTGGTTCTCGGTTTTAAAAGCACTTCCCCACTTGTTTCCAACGTAGATTCTGAAGAAACCCAGTGGGTTCACTATTAAAATGCTTGAAGGCTTCGACATTCTTTGTAATACTCTCTAAGGATGTGTGGCTCTACTTTGACTCCTCCAGATGAAATCCGCCACTCCTATCAGCTGCCCACTCCATCTGAAGAGTGAACAGCTGGCAGGGGTCACTTACACGATCTATCCTGCCAGCTAAATTGGATTGTTTTAAAGGGGAACTGCAAAGCTATTTTTATATTCCGGGGTTAGAAAGAATCAGCATTGATGAGGGCATTTCAGACCCCAATAAAAGTAAAACATATACAGTAACTTGTAAAACCTCCAATGTACATCACAGAATAGACTAAATTTCCAGGTCTGCTCAGGGCCATGTTCTGAGATTCTGAATGGGGCAACAAGACTTCTGCTGACATGCTGCTGCCTTATTACACTGCAAACTAGCAGGCCTGTGAATGAATCTCTTTTAATCCAACAGAAATACTGCTCCTCATCTCGAGACAGATGTGCCGACCAAAACTACTAACTTGTTAACTCCGCATGCAGATCACGTGGGAACATTTCTGCGGTGGGATATCTGCTGCACAACCTGTACATCACAGTAAGCTACTCATTACTACTCAGGATCCCACAGCCGGCAGAGGAATCCTACTCCTTTGGGCCCCTGAGCGAGGCCCTTCACCCCAACTGCTCCAGGGGCGCTGTACAATGGCTGACCCTGCGCTCTGACCCCCAGCTTCTCTCCCTGTCTGTGTGTCTCATGGAGAGCAAGCTGGGGTATGCGAAAAGATAATTCCTAATGCAAGAAATTGTAAAGGGTTAATAAAGTAATGTTATTATTATTATTATTATTATTATTATTATTATTACTACACTAACTAGTGAGCAGGAACGGCAGCATCATGTCTCAATTCACGGGAGCTCAAATCTGAGTTTGCGACAGCATGGCGACTTGCAGTACTTTCACAGAACTCATTATTTTATACTTCATTTGAAATTTGTCATTATCATATCAATGAATTTTTTCAGTTACTGAGATTTAACGGCCGGTCTGAGAGATTGGGTCTGCAGTTCCCCTTTACGTTCATGTGACACCGCGCAAGGGGAGAGACGTGGTCCCCCTGCGGGGCGCTGACCTCTTCTGCCCGGTCTGGGACTCAGTCTGGTTGACCCAGCTCTTGTAGATCTCCACCGGGTCGGTCCTGATGCACAGGGCCTTGTCCTGCAGCACCTCCCTGATGGCGGGCCCCAGGATGTCCCGCAGGGCGTTGTGGCCCCTGGCGTTGCGGTAGAAGCTGACCAGCAGCCGGATGACAGTGGGGTTCCCAGTCACGGCCTCCTGCGGCTGATCCACCTTCAGCCTGCCCGAGGAGAATCAGAAGGCAGGTCCTTTCAAAGTTCCTTACTTTACAGGTATCTATAACACACTTATTGGGCACAGCCAGAGATTTCTGATATTTTACCCACCTGTTTCACCAAATGCTAATCAACCAGGCTTCACAGCTGCCCCCCACCACACGGAGAGAGTGAGGTCCTACAGAGGCCACCCCCCCCATCACAGCCCTTCTGTCATGCCATTCCTCCCATTTGGCCTACAGGAGCGGTAGCCTCCTAGAGGGGAGGTACGTCTCTTGCCGTTGGCACTGCAGGCTCCTGCCCAGGGGTCACTGCTGCATCAGCTCCAAACCCTGTCCAGCTGAAGTCACCGCTGGCTGACCGAGCGTGTGGCTCTACCTTACGCTCGAGTGAACCAGCAGTGTCTGCTCTGCTGCTTGGGGAATCCCCGATTGTCACAGACACCTCGCCATCTTGATGACAGCAAGCTGCTGCACCCTTTTGGCACATCCTGAAACTCTGCTCGGCATGAATGCCGAACACGGCAATCCATGTGTCTCTTTGGGAGTGAACAAGGTGCAACAGGAGCAGCTCCTCTTGAAGCAGCAGCAGCAGAAAGAAGAAGTCCTGCAACTCATGCCTCTTAAGAAATCAGTCATGCTTGTGTGTATAGACAGTTTGTGAATTACTGCAGCAGCAGTTGTGTGAGTGTGTGTGTAATTGTGTACCTGATGTCCTGGCGCAGGGCCATGGTGAAGAGCAGCTGCAGGTGTGAGTGTGTGTCTGCGATTGTGTACCTGATCTCCTGGCGCAGGGCCGTAGTAAAGAGCTGCAGCAGCAGGTAGGCCTCCCTGCAGTCAGAGCCATAGTTGAACAGGGTAAAAATCACTGTCTCCAGGAATCGTGTGGACTTGTTCTGGGGCATCAGGAAGATCAGCTGTGCCAGATACAGAGGCTGGGTCTGGATGAAACAATGCACCGCATCTGTGAACTTTCAGACTGACTTCAACAATCCCTCAAGGATCAGGGCCTGCCCGCAGGAGCTCCTCACTGCTTACAATGCCAAGCTGCTCACGGAGATCATAGACCACCAACCAACTTATCACACCCAGGCACTACGGAAAGTCAGCTGGACACAGAGCTGCTATGACGAGACGCAAGATTGTTTTAAAAATGGACTGGGGCCTCCTGAGTGGCTCCTCCAATAAAGGCGCTCACCTGAGAGCACAGGTGGAGCTCTACGATCACGGGTTCGAGTGGCGCACAAGTTGGCTGTACAGCACAGGTGTAAGATTAGTCAGCCTCCTGGCTCTCAGGAACATAGCGACCCCCTGTGGTCACTCAAAGGCTTGCAATGAGGTTGCAGGAGTTGCCTGCAATTCCTCTTCACCCCCTGTGCGCAATCCCAGGGTTTGTAGATGGGGAAGACAGCTGGCCATTCCAAAGCACGTGTGCATAAGAGACTAGTGATTCTAAATGTAGTAATAAAAATATCTGAATCTGGAAGAAACAAGACCCCAGACTAGGACCCCAGTTCTCACCGCACGGGTGTGCCAGTTCATGCAACAATTCCAGGACATGGATCACATCATGCACTGACTGCTGCTGAATGCAAAGGGCTTCTTATCCCATGACAAAGACCCCCCCCAGCTCACCTGCAGCAGGTAGAAGAGGTGTTGATACGCCTCCAGCTTCTCCCTCTTCTCCTTGCTCAGCGACTTCAGGCCCTTGCTCTTGTCCAGCGCCATCATGTCCGACAGCTGCTCCTTGTTCTTCCGGGTCAGCTTCTTGCAGTGGGACACGACCTCCTGCAGCCAAGGGAAGACAAAGATGCACGCGACGTGGTCATCCGAGGCTCGGAACAGGGGCTGCGTTTTAAAGGCAGTTTAAGCAAAACTAGATCGCATTCACCTGCTTCTGCGTTAGGATCCCAGCCACAGATTAACCCATTATCTGATAGAGTAAAACAGGATATTTAAACCAGGAAAAAGAAGGGCGGTTTTCCTGCTTAACCACGCAGTCTTTCCCGACTCTCCAGGGCCAGCCCCCTGCCCCCAGGGGCCGGGGCGGCGTCTCTCACCTGCAGGGTGACGCGGTTGCGGACCAGCAGGCCGATCTTCAGGTCCATGAGGTCCAGGTCGCTCTCCAGCTGCCGGTTGGCGCGAATGGTCCTCACCACCTCCTCCCGCAGGCGCAGAAGCTCCCCCTCCTGGCGGATGTCGGAGTCGCCCTGCTCCAGCAGGTGGGCGAACTGCCGCACCACCGACAGAGGAGGGGTCGGGGAGCCCACTGCAGGGACAGGGAGGGGAGGTTGAGGGCGAATCCCGTGAAAATACAGGCAGCAGGAGTCGCGCCGACGGGGGGCTCACCCAGCTTCCTGTAGTCTTCCCGCACCTTGTTAGCCCGGAAGAAGGCCTGAATCTTTATAATGGCACCAACCTGCATGGAGAAATAATAGGGGATTATAAGAAGCGCGAGGCTTAAGGACAGCTGCTACCCTACAGCGGTGCACATCATGAACAGCTACAGGAACCGTGCAAGGCCTCAGAACTCAATGCCCCTCTACACAGTGTACTTTTCACCTGGACTACCATGTATTTTTGTCTGCTACATTTCTGCTACGGATTTCTTTGTTCTGGTTGTTTGCCTGTACAATCACCATCCCTGATGTATTGTCTGTCATGCCGGTGTGAACAAGGATCTTGATGTCCCTGTACTCATGACCAGAACCTCCTCTCCTCTCCTCTCTAGGGGTGAGTGAATGGGGTCAGTGGAAGCTCTGTCGGAGCCTGTGCTGGAGGCACCGAGAGCAAGGCGGGACCAGGCCCTGGGTGGGAGGGCAGGCCACATGCACACAACCCCGTCTGCCCATCCTTTGGACGGCGGGAGACAACGGGAGCACCGGTTTTCCTGCAGAACCGCCACCAGGTGTTTGTCATCACCACAGGAGGGGAGGGGGTAAGGTGAATACCCCCGCTGTGCCATACTGAACACGGTCTCGCACCCCTACCCCTCAGCGCCGCATTCCACCTACGTTTCTCCTGAAGTGGCGGAGACGAGCGAGGTATCTCCTGCGAGCCAGCCACATCCGCACAAACGCCTGGAGCTGCGGGGCAGGAAAAACCAGACAAAAAAACTCATCGGGAACTGCAGGCACCAGCACTGTCCCCCACCACCAGACCCTGGCACTGAGCCTGAAGGGTACTGCGGTTGGTTCCAGTACGGAGCCACTGCGCTTTTACTGGCTCTTGGCACAACTGGAAATACTGGAAGTAACAACTGGAAATACTCATTTGAAAAGGGACAGTTTTTAACCCCCTGTGCAAGAACAGTCTCAGTCTCTCACCGCCAGCTTTGACCAGTTCTGCCAAGTTTGTTATGAACTTTGCTGTTACCACCTACGGTGCTTCCCATAATTCCCTCCTCAGCTCGGCAGCCGCCAAAAGTCGTAAAATGTTGCGTTTGTAGCTGCTCTGCGAGCACAGAAAGCAAACCGATCGCCCCATTTCTTGAAGGCTGTATAGGCTAACCGGCTGGAAAGGTCACGGTGAACTGCGTAGCGATAAAAAATAAAGAAAGAAAATCTCTCCAGGGCCAGGCCCACAGAAGCCCAGGTGAGGAGGAGGAGCAGTGAAAAGGGCGAAGGATGAAGATGCGCACCTTCACAGCGGCGCGCCAGTTCTGATACAGGTACTGCAGCCTCTGCCTGTACGCTCTCTGCTGCAGGAACCTCCTCCAGTGAGACTGAAACACAACAAGGCGAGTCAGGGTCCCGACTCCAGCCCACGGACAGACAGGAGGGACAAACGGACACCGAGAGCGGAACGAAGCTCACGAACGACGGACAGAGAAGCTCAAAGAGAAACAGACTTAGGTCCGGTTCTGCAGGAAGGCCGATGTCAAGCCCGGACGAGACGGGGCCCCGGGGCGCGCGCGTACCTGGATGGCGACGATGGCGGGGAGCTGCCTGCAGAGGAAACGCTGGCGGGAGTCCAGCTGTCGGCGCACGAGGAAGCCCCGGGCCCGGGCCTGCAGCAGGACCAGCAGGGGCTGGCTGGACCGCCACTGCGCCTGGCGGCCGTGGGCCTCCGTGACCCGCGAGACGACGGACTGGGAAAGACAAATCAGACTCCTGAGCCGCCTGGAGTCGGCGTTAAACACAAGGCACGTCTCTCTGACTGCAGGCCGCAGCACCCTGGGCTCCTCTTGACACAAGAAACAGTGATACAGTAACACCCTGATGCTGCTGATATTCAATCTGCACTCTCTGCTGTAAATCAGTGCTGTATTAACCTGGATCTCTTCACATTTAGAGCAACTCATCTGCTGCCCCCCTTGTCCTTTCCAACCATTTTGTTTTTAAAATGGACAACGTTTCTAACGGCATACCCTCCAATCTGGAATCGCTAATTGTGCCCTAGCGTCTCGCTTGCAGGAAGACGCCTGTGCCCACATGGGCAGAACGAGGAGGGGCAGGCAGGCCTGCTGGCTGAGCCACGTACGTGTTGACTGCTACAGGCTTCAAGCGCCGCAGCTCCAGCTGGAGAAGAGGGGTATCCTGCACTGGTGTCACCCCTAAACTACAGTACAGGCTCCAGGGAGCCCACAGAGGGGGCTGTGGCCACTAGGAAGGCTTTAGACAACTAACCTACCTCTACCACTGCCTCTTGGGTAATCCCAGTCACAGTCGGCTAGTGACGCGGCTCAGGCTCAGACCTGTGACCGCAGAGGCTCAGTGCCCAGTCAGCACGAGCGACCCCACCAGTCGGGCCACTTGTGTGCCCCACAACGCCAAACCTTAAAAGCTACTTGTACCAATCACAGATGAGACGAGACAGTGGATATGATCTCTCCTGACATCAAACAAAGCACGGCTGACAGCTCAGCTTGAAAGAAGGAGAGAAAAGACAGGCCGCCCGTCCTGAACGGTTCTCAAGAACCCCCCCCCGCTGACCTGCAGCTCGTCGTGGCCCAGGTGCAGGCTGTTCTGGACGAAGCCCTGCGGCCGATCCCAGCCGCCCTCCAGCCTCTGCAGGTGGAAGTAGTAGTAGCTCCCGTCCGACTGCCTGTGTCTGAGCCATGGGCTTCCGTTGTCACCTGCCAGTGTGCACACACACACACAACACGCCCTTGACACCTCTACTGCTCAACCCCCCCATCAAGCAGATGAACGTGCTTTGCTTTCTCTAAAAAGTCAGGGTCATCCATATTTCATTTAATCCAAATGAACTTTTGTTCTTTGTGTGTCCTGGACTGTGAGTAACTCTTTTAGTGCACCCTCACTGTACTGATTGTATTGTATTATTATTATTGTATCATTCGTTACACTGTGGCTGTGTTGTCTGTGTTAAGCGGCTGTTGCACTGCAATTTCCCTCACAGGATCAATAAAGTATCTATCTTCGAGGTGATTTAAGTCAAAGACCCTAATGGTCTTTGTTCAATGATCAGGTTACATGAACATAGTTTTTCATCATATTTGGCACACTGCATATTGCACTACCTGTATTTGGACATAATGTATTGCATACACCCTGGATATGTAGCAGTTCTATTTATATTGGTTTTTTTAATTCAATTTTTATTGCACTGTTATTATGCAACTTCATTCTGTAGCTTTTAATTTTGTGATTTTTATTTTTATCTCCCCCCTGGTGAGCTTGCAGAAAAGACATTTCATTGCCAGCAATTACTGCTGCACGCTTTATTCTTGTGCATTTGATAAACTTTGATTGATTGATTGGGGCGTCGTAAATCAATCAAACAGACAGCACCTCCTCCCACCCCCCTGTAACTCCAGGAAAAACCCCAATTGCTTCCCCCTCTTCTGCCCAAGTCTCGGACGAGTGCCCCAGAGGGGGGGAACAGATCCCGGCCTCACCTTCCATAACCTTGGCACGCTGCAGGGCGGCCAGCTCCGCCTGGTAGGCCGCGCTGCACTCGGGCACCACGCTCCGCAGCGCCACCTCTGGCAGGCACAGGACGCGCAGGGTCTGCGAGGCTCGGCCTTCCTTCACCGCCTGATTGACGGCGGCCAGGCCCAGCGCCACTGCAACAGAGCCGAGGAGCGCGTGAGTGCGCTCAGGTGCCCCCGGCGGACCAGAGCCGACCACTGCAGAACTCGCCACGCCGAGAGCTGGTCTGCATGCGGATGACGTGCAAATATCTTCTAATGCTATACTAGAAAAATCCTTTCTCGCTAGAAACGGGAAAATGCACTCGAATTTTCAGAAGACTCAAAAGACGTCAAGCTCCTATTCATCCTTAGGAGCTGTGGTAGCTCAGACGGCAAGGATGTGTCTAGCTCCTGAGCGGAAGGTCCCGGGTTCAATCCCCAGTAATTCTTCCAGGCTCCAATTCCTTCCAGATGGCTCACAGGTCCACTCAGCCTGCTTTCCAAGTGAGTACTGGGGGTTAATCCTTCTGGGGGTAACAGGCTGGCCGGAGCGTGATGCTGACCACATCACCTCCACCTCCAGTGTCGGATGGGCAAGAAAAATGGTGGCCCTTGCCCCCCATTCCCCCCATGGGCCTTTATGGCCTGAAAAGGGATTTACCTACCTGCTCATCCTTAAGACTGCCTACAGCAGTGCTTCCCAGTCCTGGTGCCCCACACTCCTGCTGGTCTTCATTCCAGCCCACCTTCATCAGGTCACTGAAGCTTTAACCGACCTGAGAAGCTGCTTCATCAGAAAATATTTATATTTTGTTTCCAGTCACAAGTTTGGGAATCTAATTTCACTGACAAAATACAAAGGGTTAAAGCTCTGACATGTTTAAGAGCTGGGAACAAACAGCTCTAACGCATCTTGTTTTTATTGAGCCAATGGAGGGTTTGATTTGTGTGACTGAGGGCTCAGTTGGAACAAAACCCAGCAGGTGTGTAGGACAGCAGGATCAGGACTGGGAACAGTGGCCTAAAACAAGGACAGATGGTTGCAGGGAGCTGAATTCAGTCCTGGATGGGAAGCTTGAAACAATTTAGATACCAGTAATTTAGAAATGGACATAAGGTTCATGCTAAAACGTGACCGATATTTCAGCACTGTGACACATCTCTAGTACGACGCAGGAATAACCAAGCTGGGGTGGTGGAGACTCACTCTTGAGCGCCCTCTGGCTGTCCTGGTTGGCTCTCATCACCCCCTCCTGAATCTCCGCCAGCCACAGCTCTGCACTGGGGTCTCTGGTCTCCTGCAGGAACAGCCGCAGAGACCCAGATCAAGGCACCACTCGCCTCCCCGGACAAACGTACAATAAATACCCATAAGCATTAAATACCCATACACCCGATATCAGGTCACTAACTTGAATTCCAAGAGAACAACTGTGCCTGATGCATCAGGGGATTTCTAGGTCAAGGTTCAAGGTTTTGCGAGAATCTACATTATTTATTCTCTCCCACCTCCGCCTTTCCCAGTACCTCCGCTTTCTGCCTCTTGGCACGGGTCAGCACGTCATGGTAGCGCCCGGCATTCGCGAGCAGTACTTCCTCCAGGCCACTGGAGGGCAGCAGCAGGGCAGCCACGGTGCGCTCGGGGTCACTGCGACACAGAGCTTGGTTGATCATCCCAATGGCCAGAATCTCTGCAGGGGGAAATACCAATGGATGATATTTAACTCTAATCAGGTTATACAGTCATTTAAGGAAACAAGGCTGAAATATAGTTCCCCTGTAAAAGCTGTGTGCACTCCCACGGACTTCCCAAGTGACGAGGCTTGGACTGGCAGCATCCGGACCATAGAAATCAACCTTTACAGGTAGGAAATGTGGGTAGTCATCACAGGTCATGGAAAGCTGTATCACAACAACATGCTCAACAGATTCAAGACATCTTGTCCCCACTCTGCACAGGTATATTACAACTTAATATCATCGGACACATTTGCCATTTTACTCCCGGCCCCCGTCATTAGCAACCCTTCAAACGGCTCTTGACAGTGGTGTTTAATGGTGTTTCTGCCGCAACCTTCGTCTCAAAATCCATAAGGCTCTTGTTTTTCAGCCAGCTTGCTCCCCATGAGACACACAGACAGGGAGAGACGCTGGGGGTCAGAGTGCAGGGTCAGCCATTTATACAGCACCCCTGGAGCAGTTGAGGTTAAGGGCCTTGCTCAGGGGCCCAATGGAGTAGAATTCCTCTGCCGGCCGCGGGATACGAACCGTCAACCTTCCAGCCACAGGCGCAGATCCTGAGCCACAGAGCCACCACTCCACATATTACACATCATGACACAGGAAAGCCAGAAAAGAAACAAGCAGGACCAGACCCCCCCACCCCCAGAACCCCCAAATCCGCGGGGGAAGAGGACACTACTCACGGTCGTGCTCCTCCTGAACGGCGGCATTGACGGCGTGGATCCCCCCCTGCAGGTCATTCCAGGTGAGCAGAGCGCCCCCCTGTGGCGCCGCCTGCCTCTTCAGCCCGGACAGCTCCTCGGAGTACCTGGCCCGGGAGGAGAGACGGGCTGAAGGGACTAACCCGACACGCTCGGACACGAGCTCTCTCGCGAGACCGGACCCCGGAAATCGCCATCCCGCTGGGAACCGCAGTCTTCTCGGGACAACCTGACTGCGCGGTGACCCAGCGGACGGAGAAACTCGCCCGCAGCAGCCGGAGCTGCAGGAATGTGTCTGAACTTGAACTTGAACTTTATTGCCATATGTAACCGGTGCTGGTACAATGGAATTCTTACTTACAGAAAGTCTCTCGATTGTAAAACAAGTGTAAAAAACAAAACAAAGTGCAAACAGTGCATTAAGACAATGTACAAACAGACAATAGACAATGTGCAAGTAAACATGCAGACAGTTTGAATGTAAACAATACAGACGTGTAAACAATGACTGGAGACGTACAATAAATAAATTACAATGAGGTAGATGGTGATGGTGTAGGTGTGGTCCGAGGGGGATGGCTAAATGTGTTCGCCAGTCTCACTGCTTGTGGATAGAAGCTATTGAAGAATCTAGTGGTAAGTGTCCGTATGCTCTTATATCTCTTGCCTGAGGGCAGTGGGGTGAAGAGCTCATGCCCGGGGTGGTGACTGTCCTCTGTGATGGCCAGAATTCTACCACGGCAGCGGTCCTCATAGAGCTGTTTAATCTCGGTGAGACCGCAGCCGCTGTCTGTCTGCTCTCTGCCCTACACGGTCATCGCTCACCTCTGGATCAGGCTGTCGTCGATGTCGGCCAGCCCGGCCGCAGGGTTGACCAGAGCCTCCCAGAACCCGCCGACGTCGCCCGCCTCCAGGGCCTGGTTGACCAGCGCCACGGCCGACAACATCTCCACGGCAACAAAGAGCTCCTCCTGCTGCAGCTCCCCCTGGTGGCAGAGAGAGGAAGCACCGTTCACGGTGCGAGATGAATCTTCTCGTTATCTGGAGTGCAGCCAACACAGTCACTCCACATGACAGTGCACTCATAGCATTGAAGTTCAGTTAAAAATCTAATAATCTAATAAAACAGTTTGTAAAAAGCAATCACAAATTATGGCCTCAAACTAATTGAAATTGCAGTGCTTAAAACTGAAAAGGCTTAAATCTCATTAATTTTACATTTTAACATTCAGCAAGACAGAGTCAAAACAACTGTGAAGCCCCTAGATGAGCTGGCAAGATCTAGCAGTGCAAACTGCTGGTACTCTTAACCCCCTGTAATTAACGCAGCCCTCACAACATGTGGCTGTCATTAACAGGAGATTTCAACAGTCAAAACCCAATCTGCAGTGATGCTGTACAGACTGTCCTCTCCGAGAGGCGCACAGTGGGTGCCCTACCTGGGCGCTCTGAGCCTGCAGGGGAGCCAGCTCCCGCTGGTACAGCTCTGCTGCGAAGGGAAGAACATCCGGGAGCTGGGCGTCGGGGTTCATCAACGCCTGCAGGGTGCCCCTGGCCTCCCCGTGCTGCAGGGCCCTGTTGATCTCGCACACAGCCTGCTGCACTGCACAGAGAGAGACACACCCTTACCGGCTGGAGACGCAGACCAATCAAACGAGCACCGACCGCCCGCTGCACTGCACATAGAGACACACCCTTACTGGCTAGAGACAGACCAATCAAACGAGCACCGACCGCCCGCTGCACTGCACATAGAGACACACCCTTACCGGCTGGAGGCGCAGACCAATCAAACGAGCACCGCCCGCCCACTGCACTGCACATAGAGACACACCCTTACCGGCTAGAGACAGACCAATCAAACGAGCCCCGACTGCCCGCGGCACTGCCAGCATACAATATCACCCCCGACGCACTGCAGCAGGCCAAGTCAATTCATCGCCACTCCCCTTACAGGGCTGCAGCACTGTGCAATTCAGTTAGTACTAAAAATATTAGAATGCTCACCTTATATTTAGCATTTTATAACAAATGAAAGCAATTCATTTTTTTATTTGGAGCTGCCAATTAGTTATTATACACTCAACCAATTAAGAGGCATCAAAGGGTTTTGACTTGCACCCCTGGCAGTGACTCCTGTACCCGCTGCAGAGGTGGAGAAATCTTTCGAGGAGCAGCATGTCTCCCACTGGTCGCCACAGGCCTGCAAGCCTGAAATTACTGCTGTTGAGAGTCAAGAACAACCTAGCTGGCTAATCTGATCCCGACACCGGGAGGGCACACGCTGGGTGGGCAGTCCAGGCGGGCCCCCGGCTCGGGCTCAGCCTCCAAAGCGGGCGCCTCCACTGACTTCATCGCCACCCCCAAGTCCTGCTCTCCAGGATCCCCGCGAGACAAGCCAGCCCGAACCTCCAACAGCAGCCCACTTACTGGCTTGGGAGCGCTGTGCGTCCTCGTTGGCCACGCAGATCCCCTCCTGCAGCTCCTCTCTGTCCAGAACGTCCACACAGCCCAGGTCCTGCAGGACACATTACAGCAGGTCATCAAGGACGGGCCTGTGCGCAGGACAGCCGCCCAGGCCATACGCAAGAGACGCAGCACGATGCCTTCCTGCGGAGGCTGATCAATCCATCAAAGTTGATTTATCAAATGCACAACAAGACAGCGTGCAGCAGCAGTTGCTGGAAATGAAATGTCTTTTCTGCGAGCTCACAGGAGGGGGGCTTTGGGAAATCGAACAAAAAACTCAGACAAAACTCAATATAAATAGAGCTGCTCTGTGTCCAGGGTGTATGCAATATATTATGTCCAAGTGCAGTGTGCTGAATACAGTGAAAACTGTGTCCATGTAGCCATTACCGGAAGATGATTTGCTGAAGGAGCTGCAGGTTGGCTATTTAGCTGTCTTATTGCCTGGAGGTAGAAGCTGTTCAGTGATCTGTTGGACTTTGACCGAATGCTTCGGTACCGTTTACCGGACGGTAGGAGAGAAAGCCGATTCAATACAGAACACAGTGCGTTAAATAAAGGACAAAACGAATGGGCTCCCCTGATTGCTCTTCGCTTTACTGCTAGAATTGCAGTGAAGATGCAAAAGAGCCGAGCACAGAGACGAAATAAAAGGAAATCTGGCAGCTGGGAAGGTAGATCAACCTCCAGGCACAGCCCTGCCCCCCGAGTCTCTCACCAGCGCCTTCTGCTCGCGGTCGGCGGACAGCTGCTCCAGGTACCAGCCGGCGTGCTCGCGGTGAAGATCCCGCAGGGCCAGGCAGGGGCTCTTCAGGGCCGCGTGCAGCGCCGGGGCGTCTCCGCGCTCCAGGGCCTCGTCCACACGCTCCACCGCTGCCTGCACTGAAACACGGCACCGCGCCAGCCAGGCGCCCGTCAGGAACACGCCACGGGCGTCCGCGAGCTCCTGGTCTCACGGATCACGGAGCAAGCATGGTCAAGCCAGCAGCACTGTCACCCTGCAGCTCCCAGCTGGCGGCCCCACTGGAGCTCAGCAGGTGTGAGCCTGGCCAGTACCTGGAGGGGAGACTCCTGGGAAAAACTAAGGTTGCTGCTGGAAGAGGTGTTAGTGGGGCCAGCAGGGGGCGCTCACCCTGCAGTCTGTGTGGGTCCTGAGGCCCCAGTGTAGTGACGGGGACACTATACTGTAAAAGAGGCGCCGTCCTTCAGATGAGATGTAAAACCAAGGTCCTGACTCTCTGTGGTCATTAACAATCCTAGGGTGTTTCTCAGAAAGAGTAAGGGTGTTACCCCAGTGTCATGGCCAAATTTCCCCCCTGGCCTTTACCAGTCATGGCCTCCTAATAATCCCCCTCTCTGAACTGGCTTCATCACTCTGCTCTCCTCCCCACTGAGAGCTGGTGTGTGGGGAGCGGACTGGCGCATCATCCAGGTGGGGTTGCACATATTAATAATAATATTAAGAAGAATATATTCTCAACAAGATTCCCTTTCTCCAATTTTGAATTATACAGTGAAAATATTTTTTTTGGGGTCACCGCAGCTGTTTGGAAACAAAAACCTGGTTTCTGTTTCTTTAAAAAAAAAAACAACAATCTAATTATTCTCCTCCACCCACCCCCAGAGCAGATAAAACTCACCATTCACTTTGTTGATGTTGCCTTGGATTTCTGCCTGGGTCAAATACTCCTCGTATATATCTTTCTCTTCAGAGCCATTGAGCTGGGACAGAGATGGAGAGAAACAGTCAGTCACTTGTACTAAAACAATAACCGATAGCCATCAGTTCAAAAGGCCTGTTGTGCCCATCAGAACCACAGTCATTTTTTGATTGACAGCTACACCCCCTGTACCAGGGAGAATGAAGACATTAGAAAGCTCCTCTGGCACGCCTGCCATTATCACACAAACTCCCACAATGCCTTTCAGGAGAGCCACAAGCTAGCAGGCCACACCAACCCCACGAACAGGGCCCTTCGAGGAATCCTGGTCACAGTCAGCTGGCGAGACAGCTCAGGTTCGAATCTTCATCTACAGGCAGGCAGAATTCAAAACCCCAGACTGCAACCAAAACAGTCCCAGACTCAACTGAGTCCTGACTCTCTGTGGTCATTAAAAAAAAACCCAGGGAGCCTCTCGAAAAGAGTAGAGGTGTTACCCCGGTGTCCTGGCCAAATTTCCCCCCTGGCCTTTACCAGTCATGGCCTCCTAATAATCTCTGAGCTGGCTTCATCACCCTGCCCTCCTCCCCACTGAGAGCTGGCTGTGGTGGAGGGGATCCCCATTACCAATAAAGCACTTTGAGTGGAGTGTCCAGAAAAGTACTATAGAAGTGTTTGGAATTATTATTATTACTGTATAAAAAAAAAGGTTTAAAGTTGAAAACGTGGTTTTTCTGTCCTGCAGGGGGCGGCCGAGCGCAGTGCTGCTGTGCGTTCACGATACGCTCCACGCTGACCGGTCTGGTCCAGCGAAGGCGGGTTAAGCTGGTGGTACCCACCCTGCCCCAGGCGCGGGCGGCCTTCTGCGTCTTGGCCTGGTGCAGCATCTCCTGGTAGACGGGCACCAGGGCGTCGCTCAGGGCGGTCAGCATGGCGCTGGGGTTGCGCAGGGCCAGCGCCGTCTCGGCCAGGCAGCCACGCGCCACGGCCTCGTTGATGGCGATCACCGCTGCGTGGACTGCCGGGGCAGGGACAGAGGGGGGGACAGGTCAGAAACGGGCGAGAGCAAGTTCTGTGCGGGCACGGCAACCGGGCAGCCCCGAGGAGCCCGGACCCGAGCGGGACACCCCTAGCATCGCCAGAGACAGGAGTCTAAAAGGCCGATAAACCAAAACCTCTTTTCCTCTCACACCGATAAAGGAAAACACTCAAACCTCCGCAGCTTGACAATCTTCTATTTTTTGGGGGGTTTTGTTTGGCAAACCAAACAGTTCTGTGCACAGACGATACCGGGTGATGGGCTGGGAAGCAGCATTTTTTTTTAATTAGACTGCCGACTCGTCCAAATTCACACAGCTGGAAAGGTTCCAGTTTGAACTCTGGGCACCAGCTGACACCCAGCCAATGGGAAGAGAGAGAGAATTGCAGACCCTCCCAGATCTGAGCTCCTTCATCAGGCCCTTGTGTTGGGGGGGGGCTGGATTTTAACACGTACAGCAGCTGCTCCAATCACAGGCCGCTGGGCTCTTTTGGCTGCATCACTGTGAGAATCCGAGGCAGAAACCATGCATTTTATACACAAAACAATAGAGCTGGGCTTCCCACCCGAAGATTAATTGTTTTTCTGACTGTTCTTCTACTTTTTCCCCAATTCAGACCTTTCCTCTGCAGCTAACAATCTGACACGCCTCCCTGCCTCTCTCCCCTCTGGGAGGGGCAGGCAGGGTGCCCCCCCACACATCAAGCGCCTCCCTTCTGGGCGACACGAGCTACACAAAGGGAAAGAGAAGCCGCCGAGCGCAGCGGGACTCCAACGAGCGCAGCGCCCACCTGCTGCTTCGTCCACCGACAGCTCGTTGGCGAGGATGCCCCCGATCTTGCTGAACGCCGGCATCTGGATGCCGTACTTGTCCAGCTCTCTCTTCATGTTGTTGATCTCCTCCTCTGATGGGACACGCAAACCAGAGAGGCACTTGAGGAAACAGCTCAACTCCGAAAGAGCTCACCGCCGGCGCGTACTGGAGCAGTACTGGAGCCAGCCAGCAGGTGGAGCCCCACTCTAACCAGTGACTGAAACACACAACCCTGTACTGTGCTTTCCAGTACCAGGTTACAATCTCTCTGGCCTGTAACACAAAATGCTCCTTGGGGCAGCATTAACCCAAAGTAGTACTTCAAGGGAGGAAATCTGGACCTGAACATAAAAGAGCATGCACATCTATTCTGTTACTCAATTCAAGAATGAATCTTCAAATAAGACCTTGGATTAATAACATATGAAAAGATTAATGACCAAGTTAATCTAAAATATTTGGTCTCACCTCAATCATTCTGTTACTGAATTGCTTATTGATAACATAGGATCCTTTCCACGAGGCTCTTGAAGGATCCCAGACATCCCCTTCAGAAACAAGGCTGAGAGGAGATGTCCAGACCCGCCACAAGAGTTCCTATCCCCTGTGTGAATGTTAGCCCTGAAGCGGCCCTCTGGGCTTACTCTGTAAGTAGCTTGTGGGATTTTCTTATATTGGCTCAAAACTTACTCCACACCCCCATAGTCTTCTGTTAATAACTAGAGAGATTCTGTGCCTTTCACCAGTGTGCAATGCGCCTTTAAGGCCAGGAAGTAGCGTCCTGACCCTTGCCTGATGTAATTATACGAGCTGGACAACCAGGTGAAGTCAGATTTCGCCATTAAAAAAAAGCAGTCTACCTGTGAAGTTGACTTTGCCATACAGATCCTGTATCTGTGGAGCCAGCCCCAGCCTGAACAGGTAGAGGCTACAAGACAGAGAAAAACAGCTTAGAGTTTCCAGTTATCAGAAGAAAAAAACCACACTACAAATCCATCAATCAAAGCGAGGTCTTTAATATGATTCTTGGAGAGCTAAGAGCTTTCACCGAAAGCCCTATTGACCCATGTCTCTCCTTCAACAGGTCTTTATTGGGCTTGAGTGTTTGCAGCCCTTCAGACAGGTGGCTGAGAGTAGATGAGGAAACAGCAGCTCCAGTCCTGTAGGTTTTACAGGTGCTCTCCAAACAGCTGCTGCTAATTAAATTAAATGGACCAGGGGCTCCTCAGGCCATCTGATTCGCAGCTGAACGATTAGATCACGTACGTCCACCCACCCATTCTCTCGTGAGGGTCCGGGCCTTGTTAAGGCTCTGTTTACCGTCTGATAAACGGTATCGAAGCATTCGGTCAAAGACTAACAGATTACAGAACAGCTTCTACCTCCAGGCAATAAGACTGCTAAATAACCAAGCTGCAGCTCCTTCAGGAAATCACCCGTAATGGCTACATGGACACAGTTTTCATTATATTCAGCACACTGCACTACTTAGACATAAATATTAAATACACCCTGGACACATAGCAGCCCTATTTATACCGAGCTCTGCCTGAGTTTATTTTATTCTATTCAATTTCTATTGCACTATTATGTAACCTTATTTTGTCACTTGAATTTTGTGATTTTTACCCCCCCCCACCCGGTGAGCTCATAGAAAAGACACTTCATTGCCAGCAGCCACTGCTGCACGCTGTATTGTTGTGCATTTGAGACACTTTGATTGATTAAGTTCAGAGGTGGAGTTAAAGCTACAGAGCCCTGCGGCCCATGAGAACAGGAGCTCTCACTGCCAGCTCAGGCTCATGGGACCAGCGCGCTATCCTTCACGCCCACTCCTTGGCTGGAACAGCCGATGATCTAACGGGGGTCACCCAGGGGCGAGGGAGGCTCGAGGGCCTCGAGGTGCAGGAGACCCAAGACTGCCTTCTGGAGAGCACCAGAGCCACAAGCCCACCCAGGACAGGAGCATCTGCAGCCAGTCCACCCCTGCACACACCACCCGTCTCCCCGCAGCCTCAGACTGTGGACGGCGCTGCTCAGACCCCCCGGCCCGCGTACAGACCTGAGCGCGTGGATGCAGTACACCGTGCGGGGCATGTTCTTCTTGTCGTAGATGTCCGTGGTCTCGGGGTAGAAGATCTGCGAGGAGGGAGCAGGGGTTAGCACAGCACAGGGGGTACCACAGGGCGAAAGGGGAGCGAGGTGCCCCCCTCTCTTCTACGAGACGTAAGCAGCTTGGTCACCCCCACATTCGTGCGGGCTGCTCTCTCAAGCTCTCGCGTCTGGCTGGTTGGAATCCGCTGTCAATCATTGGAGATCCAGTGCCCATCCAGATCTTAGAGGGGAACTGCAGTCCTAAACGCTCAGACCGGGTACTAAGTCTCAGTAACAAAACCGTAACACTGACATCATAGAAAACGTTGACAAATTTCAGATTCAACACAAAACCGTGACAGTACAAATCAGTAGAAAGAGACGCAGCCCTTCCTGCTCACTAGTCACAGTAAGGACTAACGCACTGAGCCGTAATAGCGAATGAGTACAGGTTGTGCTGCAGACGCTTCACCACAGAAACGTTCCCACGGGATCTGCATCTGCAAAGTAAACAAGTTCCATTTATCGCCAAAGCCGTCTCGAAACCAAGAGCAGTAACTCTGTTGGATTAAAAGAGGTGTTTTCACAAGCCTGCTTGTTTACAGTGTATTAAGGCCACAACACGTCACCAGAGGTTTCATTGTCTTTTCCAGAATTGCACTACATGGTGCTGCACAGGCCTGGAACTTCAATCAATTCTGTGATGTAAACTGGAGTTTAACTTTTACTGGGGTCTGAAATTCCCTCATCAATGCAGATTCTTTCTAACCCCGAAATATATAAACAGCTTTGCAGTTCCCCTTTAATCTCACTTTCTTAATAGGTAATAGAAGAAAGGTTACAAGAGACAGGAGAAGATGGGCTGTCTAGCCTGCTGGTGGTTTAAAGGCATAATGATCCAAGAATCGTGTCCAGCCTATTCCTGATAAAAGCCAGGATATCAACTTCAATAACATGGCTGGGTAGCCCGACTCCCACAACCCTTTAAAATTTTGTTTCAGGACTTCAATATTAAAAAAAAGATTTTCTCAAAAGCTGTGCTGGGACCATCAGGCACCACCACCTCTTGCTGGGTCTAAATGAGCAAGAGAGAGGGACGCTGGGAGCCGGAAGGCTCAGGTGGGATCGGACAGCGCGCGGTGCCGGACAGACTCGCTCCAGAGAAAGAGGAAAACATCCCGTACCGACGGCAGCCCGACTTCCGCCAAGGCGCCGCGCCAGTGGTTGATGTTGTCCGTGTGCCGAAAATGCAGCCCCGTCGCCTGTAGTCGCCAGCGAAAAAAGAAAAAAAAAGAGAGAGAATCAGAACAGCAAGGTTAAACAACTGAGGCTAAGATCTGAAGAACTGAGGTGAGCACAGGCTGGGTTTGCTCAGTGGGGTTCAGAGCATTGCACATTGCCACTGCCTTGTTAACGCAGCTGTGATCTCTCTCCAGCTAAATGAACACGTTCCAGGAACCTTGCGAGACTGCTCGAAACACACAGTGGGTTTCTTCAGGGGTTACGAGCCCTAACGCAAGTTAGGTTCCTCTTTGAGCTCATCTGAGCCTTGGTTCAAGGACAGCCATTACACCCCAGTGAACCCTCAGGCTCGGAAACAAAACCTTTAAGAAGGAGCTGTAGGCAACTGAGACTCCACGGCGCCCCTTGTACACTAGAAGTGTCTTGTGTCCGTTTGGCCAGCACCCACAGCACCCCGAAGAGATCCGACGGCCCCACCCCCCCGGCTCACCCTGTAGCGGGCCTGGTCCAGGTCGTAGATCTTCTTGAGCGGGGCGGCCCGGGGGGCGAAGCGGTGCCCCAGCTTGGCCAGCAGCACCCCGTTGCGCAGGCCCTCCTCCAGCTCCGTGGGCGGGGGCAGCTCCTCCTGCAGGACGGCCTCCATCCACCTGGCCCGCCGGCAGAGAGACGGACAGCCTTACTGCACAGGCGCGCCCACTCCTACACTTGTATAGCGCTTCTCTGGACACTCCACTCAAGGCGCTTTACAGGTGACACCCCTACTCTTTTAGAGAAACGCCCTGGGATTTTTAATG
The DNA here is from genome assembly GCF_040954835.1 of Lepisosteus oculatus. Taxonomy (NCBI): domain Eukaryota; kingdom Metazoa; phylum Chordata; class Actinopteri; order Semionotiformes; family Lepisosteidae; genus Lepisosteus; species Lepisosteus oculatus. The sequence continues at coordinate 3,458,729 of NC_090722.1, read as the reverse complement.
ACCACAGAGAGTCAGGACCTCTGTTTTGTCTCATCCAAAGGACGGCACCTTTTTTACAGTACAGTGTCCCAGTCACTATACTGGGGCATTAGGACCCACACAGACCACAGGGTGAGCGCCCCCTGCTGGCCCCACTCACACCTCTTCCAGCAGCAGCCTTAGCTTTCCCAGGAGTCTCCCCTCCAGGTACTGGCCAGGCTCCCACCTGCTGAGCTCCAGTGGTGCCAGCCCATGAGTCGCAGGGTGATACGGCTGCTGGCCACTCACTGTCAGCAGTGGGCAGTAGCGTGAGAACCCGTCGTTTGTAAACCAGGACCGGACCGAAGCGCTAGGCATCAGGATTGTCTCCTGGGTCCTGGTGATGGGAGATGCTCCCCGCTGCCTGAACGGGCCGCTTTGCTCTCAAGGGCCCATGACAGGGAAACGACAAAACGCGTTTAAGAGCAAGTTTCCCCATCATGCACCTTGCTACCGAGATTGACGTCAGCGGTCTCGGCTTCACTCTCCCGGTCTTCGCTCGCTCGATGGGAAAGCCCCAGCCCCAGGGGATCTGGGGGGCGTGCCCAGGTGGGGGTAACTGTATACGCAGGGGGCACTGACCTCTTGGCCTCCTCCAGGTGGCACAGGTACTGGTAGGCCACGCTCTGGACGCGCCGCTCGTCCATCTCCTCTGCGGTCAGGCGCTCGACTGCAAGACACCAACGCACGCCGAGTGAAAGTCGGCAGAGGGCAGGCGCTGCCCGAACACTGGCAGCGGGCGGGGGACAGGACGATCCTTCGTCCAGCAGCAAAGCAGCTGTGTTTCATGCACACACTGAAAACACGACATCAACAAAACATCTACCCCCCACATACCATATCCCTGTCACCCCACCCACACAACCGCAGCAGGCGGAAGGCGGGGTACGCCCTGGACGGGACGCCAGCTCACCGCACACACACACACACACACACACACACACACACACACGGGCCTGTTTTCCCAGGAGCTAGCCTGCCAGCGGCGAGGAAACCCACACGAACACAGGGAGAACATGCGAACTCCACACAAACAGCACCCCCGGGTCCAGAACTGACCGGCTCACCGCGGCTCCACCACAACCCTATAAACATTCTCCCCCACCATCGTGACACGAAGCCCCTATATTTACACCCCACCCTCTTCCCTGTCCCCTGACTGCACTTGGGAGAGCACTGTATGAGACACCAGGCCTGGCAGGTGACAACTGGACACCCGAACCAGACCGACCGACCCCGACTTGCATTGCCATAGGGACTGGGGGACCCCCAACGTGCCTGGGAGCTGGGATACAGCCCAACCACTGCTGTAGCTAAGAGAGTGACTGGACCACAGAGCTGGGCTGCAGCAGAACACAGGAGGGGTGTGTGTGGGCCTTCAGGATCGAAACGCTGGCCAGCGGATCAGCACGTCCGACCAGTCTGCACTGGGATTGATGATCTACAGGCTAGCCTGACTCCGGCGGCTCATGACCTGCCACGCGTTTCCTGCTCTGTGAGGGTCTGGATCTGTTCAGCCCGGGGTTCCCAATGTTCTGTCCTGTATCAGTAGCGCTGCCTAAAGGGAAACACTGTCGCGACGCGAGTCTCTTAATTAATCAGAACAACACTCGAGGCCTGGAAAGGGCCGGCAAATTGGAACGCCAGTCAATGAGCTAAGCCAGACCTGAAGGGTATTCAAGAATTTATTGATTCTTGAAATCAATAAATCACAGAGCTTGTGCTGGAGTGGGAACGAGGAACGGCCAGCTCCGAGATTCAACGCGAAAGGCAAGACATCGGGGCAGGAGGCTCGGTCCGGTTCTGGCGCTGGTCGGACCCGGATCCAGACCAAAACTCCGGTCAGATGAGCTCCTCAGCAGTGGCCCCGGAAGAGACCAGAACCGGGACCAGAACCGACCTCCCCCGGCCTGTATGCACAGCTAAAACAGTCACACACGCCGTCCTCGCATCTTAAGCGTTCCTCGGGGGGCTTTTAAACAGACCCCTCGGAACAGGAGTGTGTTTGCCGCTACCCGAACTGTATTGTTTGTATCCTGTGGACAGGAGCCCGGCTAAGGCCATCCAGTGAGGAAATAACTGTAGGAAGTCCAGTCAAGGTGTCCGTGTCACAGCAAACCAGGGAGAGCAGCGTGTGGGAAGCGGGCAGTCCGCCAGGCGCGCCTCCATTGAGCCGGCCCTCACGCCCGGCGCCCACCGCCATCCCCACGAACCGGTCTGCCCGGCGTGATTCCGAGATTCCTGGCGTGTTTCACCTGGGGGGTGATGACCGGCGTCGCCACTTCCGCTTGCAATCGTCTCCTATATATATTGTAACGCAACGGGGGCTCAGGCGGGCGCCCTTGCCGCATTAGGTCACTCAACAGGGACCCAGCCCGGTGAACCAAAGAGAGATCTCTCTACAGCCCAGTAGCTGTAGTCCTGCTATCACAGGGAAGGGCGGTGACGTCACCTGCTCTGGTACGCCGGCTCTTACACAGAACCTGTCGGCCGTAAGCGTTACACTATATATTTGTTTTTTAGGGAAGGTGCGACGTCTGCCGGAAACGGGAGAAATCAAAGTCGTGCCCCGGTGCTGTCAGAAGGTAAAAGCGCTTCACGCGTGGAGGTGTTTGGCCTCGGGTGCGAACTTCAAGAGCGCTCGACACCCCCCCCCACCCGAACCTCCAGTCACGGACGGCGCGGGCTGTGTCGCGGGCGGCAGAGCCTCAGGGAGAGGAACTCCGAACCGAATCCGACACCGACGGGCCCACTGCAGTCCGGCCGGGGCCGCCCGGTCCCGCTGCTCGACCTGAACACTGAAGTCCAGTTCCAGACTCAGCCGCCATTCCTCTCCCAGCTCTGAGAGCCGTGCAGGTGAAACACTGGGACGGCTTTGCTTTCACAAGGATATTTCGTTGCAGTGCGAAAACATCCCCTCAAACAGCCGAGCTTGTCAGGGACGCGCAGGGCAGCTTAAATGACATTGTTTATGCCAATACAGCACAATCTCCCACAGACCCCTACTGAACTTTTATATCCGTCTCTACGGCCCCCAGGCGAAATCGTCTTTACAACTAATTTCGGAATCTAGTAATTAAAAAAAAACGGGAATAAATCCTGACCTAATTTTGACATTAAAAATGTTTCTTGTTATTAGTTATACAGGCGTGGTGACTTACATGCCGAACGCGTTTGTCCCTCGCAATCGTCCATATTCCTTGTCAGCCTGTACCGCGTCCACTCAACGCCAAAAAAACAACAGGTTTCCTCTTTTTCCCCACAAACAAACTCGGTGCTCACTGGCTAATTCGCAATATGCCTCTTTTAGGAAGAAAATTCCTTTGCTTCAGTCATTCTAAGAAATAACTTAAGAGAAAACCGGGAGAGAAACGCGATATCGCTGGCACAACAAAGTTCTGTTAATTTTCCGTGTGCCTCCTGTTTGAATATCCCGCCGTCTGCCGGGATAAGACAGCGCCGCTCCCATTGGTCGGGATCCAGGTGGGCGGAGGCCCACCGCCTCGCCTTTGAATTATGGGAGATGTAGTCTTTTTTTGGGACCCCTTCTTGTGGTTGGGCTGGGAAGCTAGATCAGACTTTGGAGAACACACGGCTCGCATTTTCACCGCTTTCGGAAGGGCGTGTTTTCCTTACGAAATCAGGACCCGAGCTGCGAAGCTGCCCCCTTTGGACCGTGTTTTATAATCCAAGGTGGCCGCCCGTCTTGCTCCCGGCCCGGCGGCTCTAGCGGGCTTGCGAGCGAACTGGTTGCTGGGGCAACCGAGGTAAACCGAGCACGCGGAAACCGATACACCCGCGCAACAACACGGAGCCCAGGCTGCGGTCAGAGCATCGCGAAATGATGCAAAACCGAGCTCGATAAAGACGTCAAAAAAACTCTCTACTAATCAACCTGAAAAGAGATGGGAGGACTTCTGTAAGTACAGTACAATGGGCTGAGTTCTGTAATGCAATTCGTCGCAGGAGAGCGATTCCTAACTAAGGAAATACAGCTTGTTCTCTTTGGCTACCAGCTCTTGTAGTGTCTTTAAAGACACCTCTGCCTGGCAACTAAACAGGACAGGAGCGGCCGCGAAATTTACATCCCTACATGATAGTTTTAATAATTCACATTGCAACGCTACGGGGTTCACGTGGGTATGCGCCCTCGCCGCTGCCGCCTCCAGTCGGGGCGCATACCCACCGTTAGGGACTCGAACCCGGACCTCCGGTGACACTCAACAGCGACCCAGCCTGTTGACCCATAGAGAGATCTCCCGGTCCCTGCCATTCACAGGGAAGGGCGGTGACGTCACCGCAATGGAGGCTGTATGCGTTACAATATCAAAGGCTGGTATAATGCAGTCTTGGGCTGTAAGAGCCGAGCTGTCTTGAGTTACAGTGTAAGCTGTGAAGCGCGGTGTCTGCAGGAGCGCCGCGGGGTCAGTGTGAGAGCAGGCCGACAGCGAGGGCGGACACCCCGCCCTGTCTCTGGAGACCGGGGGCGCTGGCCGGGTGACGCGGGGCTCGGCGGCCGCTGAGCGGGGCCACGGCCCCAGCGAGAACGGTGTGCGGGATTCCTTTTCCACACACCAGAGAAGCTTGGTTTGCAAAAAAACAAAAGACACAGCAGCAAAGTCACCGAGCAAGTAAAAGTAAAAAAGAGGTGTATTCTTCCGGCGGTTTCTTAATCTTACTGCGAAATTGAAACCTTTTATTCCACAGCTAGGAAATACAGTGTCTGAGGTTTAAAGAACTGACCTGCATCAACGATTTTTGAGAAGGGGTGCGAGAGCCTATATTGAGCACTGAAGAACTACAGACTGCTGTTCAGGTCAAGAAGCAGTCCTGTAGGGTGTCAGTAATCCAGAGCACTCGCCACTATACCGCAGTGTAACACCACCTGTATCTGAAATGTCAATTTACAGCTGAGATTTGCCTTTTCGTTTGTATGATTCCGGAAAATACACTGATGAGAAAACTCTTATGAGCTACATTTACCTCGCTGCCTTCCTGATATACTCTAGGCTAGAAATACATGGCTAAATATTTGTGCCTTGTATTTGTCCTCCTGTTTTTCTCTATACAGCCAACTATTGTTGCGTGCCCCATATTACTCAGAAAGCAGATGAACCCTGTGTCTCAGGAGGGCTACATCATGTTAAGATGCAGTATACTGTCTCTGTTTGGGTTTTACAAGCACCCTGTCGGTGTTAGTGTGCCTTGTGTCTGCTTGTGTGAAATGTCGCTCTGTGTTTCCGGCGCTAGATGGTGACCCACCGTAACTGGGCCTTGATGTCGCGGCGTGGCCTGGCCCTGGTCTAATGGCGTCAGATGAGGTGACAGTGGCCCCCCAGGCCTCATCCTCAGCTGATCATGATCCCAGGGGCCACAGGAAAAAAGGCAGGGCCCAGTCAGAGAGGGGTAGCGGGGGAGCTGAGCTCTCAAAGGCCCGGGCAGAGATCGAGGAGCTGACCGCCGCTGGACACCAGGCCTTGCTCCGGGGCGACAGACCTGAGGCGCTGGCCTGCTTCAAAAAGGCTTTCCTGGCCTCCTTGCAGGTGGGTGGGTTGCAGCAGCCTCACGCAGTTCGACCGCCAGCACCTGGGCAGACTTGGCCTCCATCTGATAACATCTGTGACAAAACACCAGGCACAAAATAGAGCAGGCACAAACACACTTTCAGGCAACAAACACATCCTCTTTGGGGAACATAGCCTTGTGCATCATGAGGAGCCTGATACAGACATTTAGACCGCAGATATGGAAGTACTTTGGGAGAACCGGGCAGAACCACAGACGGGCGCTGTGCCTATTTTAATATTGCAGGTTATGATAACAGTACTTTTAGGCAACCAGTAAACACAACAGGCAGACATCAGGAGAACTGTATCACAACTATATGATGCTTTTCTGGACACTCCACTCAAAGCATTGCAGGTAATGAGGATCTTCTCCATCCACACCAGTGTGTATCCCCCACCTGGATGATGCGCCAGTCCGCTCCCCACACACCAGCTCTCAGTGGGGAGGAGAGCAGAGTGATGAAGCCAGTTCAGAGAGGGGGGTTATTAGGAGGCCATGACTGGTAAAGGCCAGGGGGAAATTTGACCAGGACACCAGGGTAACACCCCTACTCTTTTCAAGAAACACCCTGGGATTTTTAACGACCATGAAGAGTTAGGACCTCGGTTTTATGTCTCATCCGAAGGACAGCGCCTGTTTACAGTTTAGTGTCCCCGTCACTATATTGGGGCATTGGGACCCATACAGACCGCAGGGTGAGCGCCCCCTACTGGCCACACTAGCACCTCTTCCAGCAGCAGCCTTAGCTTTCCCAGGAGTCTCCCCTCCAGGTACTGGCCAGGCTCACACCTGCTGAGCTCCAGGGGGCTGCCAGGGCGGCAGGGTGGTCCAGCAGGAATGGACCTGAGGGGGTCAGCCCGGCTGACGCCGCTCTCTTGTGCCCACAGTGCAAGGACAGCCGCGCGCACAGGGCCTGCGCCTTCAACCTGGGCGCCGCCTACGTGGAAGCCGGCAAAGCACAGAAGGGGCTGGAGTTCCTGCGGCGCGGCTCGCCCGCCGAGGGGGGGTCCCGGCGGGCCGACCTGCACTTCAACCTGGGGGCGGCCCACGAGGCCCTGGGGGAGGCCGGCCAGGCCGCCGAGCACTACGGTCAGGCCGCGCGGCTGTACCGGGAGCAGGAGGGCGAGGAGCTCAGCGAGGCCGACGCCTGGATGAAGCTCGCCGGCTGCAGCCTGCACAGTGAGGTCAGAGCTTGGACCCCACCAGCACCCCACAAGGGATGCAAGCAAGGAGGGGTTCCTCTCGTTGGGTTGTCCAGGGTGTCCTGTAGTACATTGATGGACAATGGGAGCTGTTGGGGTTTCCAAAAGTGGAGTTCTCAAATTTGATCTCATAGGTGGGGGGACGTTTAGTGATCCCAACAGCATGATTGGGTAGTTTGCTGCAGCCACCCACAACCCTTTGCGTACAGAAGTACTTCTCTGGTTTTCAGCCCCGAATGTGTAGTTAGTTCTTTTTCGTGGCCCGGAGGGGAGCAGGTCTAATGGCCCCATCGCTCCCTGCCTTCCCTCTGCCCTTAAAAAAGAGATGAGGAGTTACTGCCACCGCCAGTGAGGTGCCACCTCTGGCTCCCGCCTTAGGTCAGAGGATCAGAGTCCCGGTCCAAGACGCGGGACTGCTGCACGGAACCGGTACCACCTGCTTGTCTCTCCTGCTCCGTCACGCCAAATAGGCCTCCTGGGCTGCAGGATTTAGAAGCAGCAGGGAAGTTTAATAACAGATAAGATAACATTTTATTGTCCCCTGAGGGATTTTTTATGGACACCCAGCACTCCTGTACATTGAATTAGAATGCAAACTAAAAAAAAAAGAGAAGAAAAGAAAAACATTGCACATTATTCTATTACAAAAAACAAGAAAAACATTGCACTCTATTGCACACGTACAGTATAACACATAACAGCACGTATCATTTCTGACACATCACTAAACATATCGCACTCAAGTGGGTTGTAAGAGTCGGAATTGTGTTTATCCTGGACATTTGCGTTGACGACTGAACCGCGCAGTGAAGACCAGGGGAGGCAGCCTGCCGGTCTCGGAGCGCACAGCCGGCCCAGAACGCGAGAAACCCCACAGAGCCCATTCCGCACAATCCGTCCGCTCGGGCGCGGAGGGCTCATCGCTCCGAGACCCGCCCAGCGTGTCCGTCTGCTCTCTCCCGGCTCCGCAGGACTGGGCGGAGGCAGCTCGGGGTTTCCAGGAAGCGGGCCGGAGCTACAGGGCGGCGGGCCGGCCGGAGTCGGCCGCCGTGGCGCTGCGGGAGGCCGGGAGCTACATGCTGCGGAGCCGGGCCTTCAGCGAGGAGGACGTCCTGACCGCGCTGCGAGGCTGCTGGGAGCTGGGCGAGAGCGTCCAGGACCAGCGGGAACGGGGTGAGCGTCCTTGGGGACCCCCGGGGGAAGAGGGGTTGCGGGTTTCTCAGGGCTCCGCAGGAGTGCCGCGCCAAAACACGGCAGCTCGTTCACCCTCGCACTCTCTTCCAAGGGCCAGCTCTTCCGATACTGCGGTTCAGGAATGGAATCTGTTTTCTGTTATACACACATGCCATTTGGAATGGGCAGCTGGCTGGGCTCTCCAAAAATGGCTCCCGCGCTCAGTCGAGGGCGAGAGGGACGCTCTCCTCTGACCTGCCCACGCGTAGAGACACGCCCCGTTTCACCTGTCCCGAGCCCAACCCAGCCCGATCAAAGCGTTTCATAGTGGTGCCCCCTCAAGACGAGTCTTCTGAAACAGGCCCTCTGGCTTCTTTATCACCTTGATGATAATAATAATAATAATAATTCCTCACACTTCTATAGCGCTTTTCTGGACACACCCCTCAAAGTGCTTTACAGGTCATGGGGATCCCCTCCACCACCACCACCAGTGTGCAGCCCCACCTGAATGATGCTCCAGTACTCTCCCCACACACCAGCTCTCAGTGGGGAAGAAAGCAGAGTGATGAAGCCAGTTCAGAGAGGGGGGTTATTAGGAGGCCATGATGGGTAAAGGCCAGGGGGGAAATTTGGCCAGGACACCAGGGTAACACCCCTACTCTTTCTGAGAAACACCCCGTTTCTTTTTTTAAACAAGATTACAAACACACTCTTGAATCATACAGCACTGGGTTTGCTTCTCTTTGACATTCGGGTTTTACGTCTGTAATTGGGAGTCATTTTTACATCAAAACGCAAGGTATTCACGGGTCGTTATGGGTGCAGTTGACGCTCATCGGGGATTCGTTTGTCTGGGACTGTCAGCCCGACACTGCGGCGCAGGACAGTCCTGCCTTGGGTCCTAACTCTGGGACAGTCTCAGCTTCTGCGGCCTTGCTTTCTGATAGCGGGTGAAATAACGAGCCTGGAGCTACACCCACTGTGTGTTGTGTAGGTGTGCGGCCTACAGGAGCATCTTATCTCCTGGGGATTCCGCAGCGCTAACCTCGGGTTTCTTTTCCCGGGAATCTCCCTCGGGGCTGTCCGGCGCTCCAGGGGACCTGTACAACGACGTGGGGCTGGCCTTCTCCCAGCTGAAGCGGTTCCCGGAGGCGGCGGCGGGCTTCGAGAGGGCGCTGCCCCTGGCCGGCGCCGAGCCGCGCAGGCGGGCGGTGGTGCTGCAGAACCTGGGCGCCGTCCACAATGCGCTGGGCGAGTACCCGCAGGCGCTGGAGTACCACCGGCAGGCGGCGTCTCTGCACGGTGGGCACCCTCCTGCCCGCACACTCCCAGCATGCTCCTCCTCCGTCCCTCTCCCTTTATACACGTGTGAGCGTCAGCCAGCAGTGCCATCACAGGAAGAGCGCTTTAGAAAAAACCGCTGAGACAGGGCCCCCTGCACATCAGATCATGACAGCGGTTCCATACGAGCAGAGCAGATCCCTGGCTTGTTCGCATGGTAGTTGCTTCTTGATCTAAGGCCCTTGAGAAACCCATAATGGTGGAAGATTCTCATAAAGCATGGTGAAGTGTGCAAGTTAAATTTACATGAGAGCATTTCAATAATTCCCATTTGGTGGGGGCAGTGTAACAGTGGGTAAGCCCCCTTTCACCATGACGTAATAATAATAATAATTGCTTACACTTCTACAGCACCTTCCTGGACACTCCCCTCAAAGCGCTTTACAGGTAGTGGGGTAGGCCCCACCTGGATGATGCACCATGATGATGATGCTCTCTCTCTCTCTCTCTCTGCCAGGCTCGCTGGGCAATCGCAGTGCCCAGGGCCAGTGTTTCAGTAACCTGGCCTTCGCCCTCAGCCAGCTGGGAGAGCACGAAGAGGCTGGGGAGTGCTACCTGCACGCCCTGCAGGCCTTCAAGGACACAGGTGTGTCTGACGGCTCACGACCGGACAGCCCACCAGCGAGTCGTGCTGTTCCGGCTCTTCTACCTCTTCGAGGGGAACTGCGATGCTATTTTTAGATTTTGGGGTTAGAAAGAATCAGCATTGACAAGTGCATTTCAAACCACCATAAAAGTACAGCGTACACAGTAATTTGTAAAACCCCCAATCACAAAATAGACACAAATTTCAGGTATGTGCAGCACCATGTTCTGCAGTTTAGAATGAGGCAACAAAACTTCTGGTGAGGTGAAGCGGCCCTATTGCACTGCAAGCAAGCAGGCTTGTAAATACAGCTCTTTTAATCCGATATAAATATTGCACACGATTTGCAGACAAATTCAACTCTGCATGCGGCTCACATCAGAACATTTCTGCGGTGACGTGTCTGCTGCACAACCTGCACTTATTCGCTCGTACATCACAGTATATTAGTCAGTACAGTGACTAGTGAGCAGGAAGGACCGCTTCACGTCACAATTCGAGGGGGCTCGAATGTGAGTTTGCGACAACAAGGCGACTCACAGTACTTTCACGAAGTTCACGATTTCGTGCTTAATTCGAAATTTGTGAATTTATTCTCTAAAGGCAATGAATTTGTTACTGAGATTTAATAACCGGACTGAGAAATTGGGACTGCAGATTACTAACCACTAAGCCATAAACCTAAAATTCATGCTAAACACTCCTTTTCCTTATTATTATTGTAGAAACCAAGAGATTCAAGCCTGAAGTGTCCGTTCGTCAAGCCAAGCTTTATTGTAGGCATACAAGGAGCAACACATTGAGGCTTATTATTGTGTTGCTCAGAGGGGATATGGCTCTACACAGCTTATATATACTTTTCTCTTTGCCCTTTGAGGTAGCCTTCTCAAGAAACTCCAGGACTCAGTAAGCATTTAAAACATTCTGTCCCCATCAGGGAGTTTAGTACAGAAGATGGGAGTTCAGTACAGGGAGGGAGAAGCATCTGTGCTCAAGCAGGAGTGAAGGTTAGAGTTTAGCATGTGAATTCAGCAGGAGTTCCCAGCTCCTACCACTATGTGGGTACAGAGTAGCATACAGATGCTGCTAGCAGACTCCATCATTATGAATGGCCCTGGTCATTTTTGTGGTGTATTACATTCTGGGGGTCAGGTTGGAAAGTACAGTGCCAGTTCAGTTCAGCCATAGCAGGAAGTGTTGTTTCCCAGGTGATCTCCTCCTCTCTCTCAAGTCACAGGATTCAGCATTTCCCTCTACGATCAGAGCACACAAGCTTTATTGTAGGCATACAAGGAACAACACATCTGAGGCTTATCATTGTATTGCTCAGAGGAGATATTGCTCTACACAGCAGACAGCCTGACTCCCTCTCTGTTGCTGTCCGCAGGTGACTGCCAGGGTCAATGGCAGGCCAGCGAGGGGCTGGGCGCTGCCAGGTTTCACCAGGGGGACCCAGAGAAGGCCACTGTCCACTACAAGCAAGCGCTGGCGCTGCTGTCCAGGTGCCAGGCAAGGACCCCTCTCGTTCAGCCAGCACTGATGAGCCCAGTCCCACCACTATTCACTCCCGCCTTCCTCCACCACTGCCGGATGAGGGGCTGGGCAGGACTCGGGCACAGACCTGTCTCACGGGCCTGAAGGGGCTCCTCCTCCTCCTCCCCCTGGGCGTTCGTCCTGCTCCAGCCAGACCCGCGACACTCTGCTCTCCCCGCTGCGCGTCCAGCCCACTCTGACGGCGACGCCACGCTCTGTCCCTCCTCCAGCTCCTGATCCCAGAGCCAGTCCAGATGTCATTAGCTCAGCGTGTCTGTCTGGGGAGAGATAGGCGGGTCAGAAGCGCCGGTAAAGACAGCCTTGGTCCTGGAGAGCTCGAGTCCAGCAGCACTGAGATCATCAGCTCTGGTCAAACAAGAGGTGTTCAATTAAGTCATGTTATCATCGGATCACCTGGAATAAAAATCCGAATATTCTTAAGCCCTCCAGGACCTGTGTTCTGAACCAATACTTGGTTAATCGACCAAGTGTTCATAATCTTTAAAAATCAAGTGTTTTGGGGTTACCTACTATAAGAATAACTGTATTGGGGCTCTCTGGGATTAAGGATGAGATCCCTCCCAAATGGTTATTTCAAGTTCACAATCCCAAAGAAATCCATGCCTGAAAAGAATGTATTACGTACCCGTGTGTGAAGTTATTTTTTGCAGAATTTAGGTGCAGATCTCTGCCAACAGCTCTTACTTTTTGTTTTGGTGGCGCTGTAAGGGTGACAGCGCCCCCTGGTGCAGTCCGCTGGTACTGACGCGGAGCCCGGTGTGTTTCACAGGACTCGCCGCCCTCCGCGCAGGAGCGCATCGTGAACAAGCTGGCCGACGCCATCCAGTACAAGCTGTCGCTGCGGAGCCGCTTCTCGCACGGCGGGGGGATTGTCCCGACCGGGCCCCCCGTGAGTCCTGCCCGATCGTTTCCCAAGCACGAGCCGGCAGGGACTGGCAACGCGCTTCTGATCTCCAGCCAAATTCCCCGATGAGCCTCGGCAGGGAATTTCTCACCTGATTTCAGGAGAAAGTCACCTTTGCCCAGTAGCCCAGTAGCTCTCGGGTGACCCCCCTGTCTCTTGCCTTTGCAGCAGCTCGTCCGGGGAGGCAAGCCGATGTCTCGGACAGGCCTGAACACCTATGACGGGCTAATCCTGAGAAAGCCAGCTCTGCGGTAAGGGCTGAGTAACTACTCCAGCTTTACTTTAGCTTTACCCTAGCTTTACTCCAACTTTACTCCAGACTAATCTTAGGCTCTCAGCAAGACTGGGCTGGGTCGCAACTAGAACCGGAGAGACTCCACTGAGGACAACCAAGGTACTGCTGTAAGTGGTGGTGGGGACCAGTAGGTGGCGCTCTTCCTCCGGGACCAGATTGGTCAATCTATCTAAAGCCCCAGCATAGTGATGGGGAACACTGTGCTGTAGGAGGGGGGACCCTGCAGTCTCCCGACTGCTTGGTCATTAAAGATCCCCATGACACCGTTTATAAGAGGGGTGTTCACCCCACGTTCCTCCAAGGGTCCCCTCCTTTGTGTGAAGCATTTTCATATCCTTCAGGATGTACAGCACAGGCTAGGAATGACAGATTATAAATAATCTATTTCCTTTCTAATCTGGAAACGTTTCCGTCATGTTTGTACTCTCTTCTTCAGTTTCTGTTCTGGTTATTTACCATGCTGGTGATGAGCCACAATCCAAAATTCTGACATTAATTGCCTAGCCTTTAAAATAAAGAATTAATAACACAGGGGAATGAGATACAAGATTTTTTGCCAGCATCCTGCAAAGTTTTCTGCACTCCGCAAAGCTATGAAAAGACTCTGCAAAAATGACTGATAGGAAGTGTGAGGAGGGAGCAGGTGCAGCACTGTTAATGTGTCCTGACTTGACCCCTCCCTTTCACCTCTACAGAAGCAGTTTACCATGGCTGTAGCTTGGCTAGCCTGACGTCCTGTCAGGTAGTAAACTAAGGCAGTTCCCTGAAGGCCTTGATAAAGGTGAAAACGTGCATCACGCAGAACTAAGCTGTTCGGAACTCCGTTTTACTATCCCATCCTCCCCTGCAGGATGGCTCATGTCAAGGGCCCTCAGCCCTCCCCCCCGGATCACCGCCAGGCAGGAGCAGGCCGTGACATCCAGGAGCTGGAGTCCAGCCTCAAGCCCAGAGAGGAGCCTCCGGAGCAGCTCGGAGCAGCTGACCCACACCCCGGTAAGGACGGCCGTCCCATCTGGTGCGGAGGTCTCTCGAGCGATGTGTCAGAAAACCGTCCCTGCTAACATCACGTCTCTGTTGGCATTGAGGTTCTGCGCTGCTCAATTTAGCTCGTCCTGCTGTGCAGTTTGTCAAAACCTCCCGAGCATCGTCAGAAACCAGAATGTTCTCTCCGGAGACATCTGATGGTTTTCGTTTCATAATAATTCAACAGGGGTGGACAGGCCAGGAGCTTCTCAGGGCAGAACATATGAGATTACAGTAGCCAGAGAAAGGCGAGTTTACAAAAGTTATATGTTATAAAAGTTATATTAAAAAATAATCATTCATTACACTTATATAGCGCTTTTCTGGATACTCAAATCAAAGCGCTTCACAGGTAATGGGGATCCCCTCCACCACCACCCCCAGTGTGCAGCCCCACCTGGATGATGCGCCAGTCCGCTCCCCACACACCAGCTCTCAGTGGGGAGAACAGAGTGATGAAGCCAGTTCAGAGATGGAGATTATTAGGAGGCCATGATGGGTAAAGGTCAGGGGGAAATTTGGCCAGGACACCGGGATAACACCCCTACTCTTTTCGACAAATGCCCCATCACTATACTGGGGCATTAGGACCCACACAGACCGCAGGGTGAGCGCCCCCTACTGGCCCCACTAACATCTCTTCCAGCAGCAACCTGAGCTTTCCCAGAAGGTCTCCCATCCAGGTACTGACCAGACTCACACCTGCTAAGCTCCAGCTGTGGGCTGCCAGCTGTGGGCTGCAGGAAAGTGTTTTTTAAACAAACGGATCTTTTCCAATATGAGTACAAAGGACAGGTCACTCTCAGCCTCTATGGCCCCAAACTTCCTTCTGTCATCCCTAGAGCCCCACAGATACCATTCATGTATTATTACAAGCTGAGCAAAAATGTTAAGAAGAGAAGGTCCAGCTTGTTTTTTCCATGAACTGTATGAGCATCCGATCTGCTACATGAACCCTGCGGTGGCTCTGTGGCTCAGGATCTGTGCCTGTGGCTGGAAGGTTGCCGGTTCGTAACCCACGGCCGGCAGAGGAATCCTACTCCGTTGGGGCCCTGAGCAAGGCCCTTAACCCCAGCTGCTCCAGGGACGACATATAAATGGCTGACCCTGCGCTCTGACCCCCAGCTTCTCTCCCTGTCTGTGTGTCTCATGGAGAGCAAGCTGGGGTATGAGAGAAGAAATTCCAAATACAGGAAATTGTATAGGGCCAATAAAGTGATCTTAATAATTTTAATATTAAAAGCCAAAGTGCTGGTTTACTCCTGGATTTGAGGTTCCACAGCCCCTGTGCCTAACTCGGCCCCGGAGCTGAATGGAGAGGAGAGGCTGGGGCGAGAGGAGGCGGAGAGCGACACTCTGACCGTCGTCACGGAGTCCGAAACCGAGCTGAGTGACCAGCCCGCAGGCGGACCCTGTTACCAGACGGTGGCCACCGAGACCAACAGGCACGTTCGTTTCCCTGCACACACCCCTCGCCCTCACACACCGAGCCCCCCCCACTCTCGGCTACAGCTCTCAGATCAGTCCCACTCAGGGCAGAGAATCACGACAGTCCAGGTCAGTCTGAGGTCAAACAACGAACATTCCTGCACATTGATGTCAGATCCGACTCTCGGCGATTCTATAGGCCATCTCTCACCACGCTTTCCGGTCGGTCTTGGACTTTCCCTTTCAGCTGTTCTATGCCTAAGCCAGTGTCCGTTTTGAGGGCGTCGAGCCACCACGTTCTTTGGTGACCTCTCCTTCTTGTCCCACTGACCATTCCGAGCATCATTGCTTTCTCCAACAAATCTGATCGCATCACATGACCAAAATAAGTGAGCCGGAGTCTGGTGAGCTTTCCCTCAAGCGAAATTTCTGGGGCTAATAAAATGACTTCAGCCCGCGCAGCAAACTGATAGCCATGAACATTCCTCTAGGGACAGCATGGAGCGCTTTGAGAGTGTTTGGAGCACTTGGTCATTAAAGTGTCTAATCCGGCTTGGGTGATGAGCAGCTCCTGGCCCACTCAGACTGAGTGAGAAGGTGGAGATGGGACAGAGCAGGCATGCTAGAGACGAATGCGAAGGGAGGGGTTTGCGCGCCATATACTGTCTAGAGCTCATTTCATAATGATGGCGATGGAGTGAGACTGTGTGTGATTGACGCACTGATTGTCAGTGTTATCCCTCCCGAACCTCCATCCCCCATTAATAAAGCCCATGTATAAGTACAAGAAGTTCTGGCCATTGAGTGCTTGGAACAATCTGTATTGTTAGTTAATTACTTGAGAAATATCACAGACAGAAAAAAACTGCATTGACATAGTACACAGTGCTGCAGTCAAGGTGGGACTGGCAGTACGCAAACAGGAGAAGTCTCTCAGCGTAGGAAACCCTCGCTTCTGTAGCTTCACATGTGCAGCCGCAAGCGCTGTACAGACATTTTGGCCCAAAAGAAGCTAAGTGTTCTAATCAGCAGGACGTCTTTGATTACATACTCACCCAGTGAGTTTTAAGACCAGGCCCTCCTGCAGGACCGCACACCTGAGACGCGCTCCTCCAACACACCCTAACGAGCCACTAATTGATAGACGCTCAGGAGAGGTGGCCCCAACTGGAGGAGCGGCACCTCTCCCGCTGGCATCACTGCGAACGCCTGCAGACACGGGGCGGCCAGGGCTGCTGTCTCCTGGAATGCCAAGGGGACCCCAGAGGGCACGCACCTCGACCCCGGGCCCCACATTGCAGCGTGGGCAGTTCAATCCTCCAATCCTTGGAGCTGGCAGCCTTCAGCAACTATAGTTTAAACTCTTTCTGAGCTGTGACAGTGTCACTCGCTCAGAGATAAAAACGCTGTTCTGGAAATGTGGTTAACCCTTCGTCTTACCGCACGGTTTGACATTAACTAAAACAACACAAGTCACACGGAACTTCAGCTGCCATTATTGGGATTTTCAGGGCATCATGATAGTTTAACCCATCCCACTCTTTCCCTAAACTAGAGGAGGACTAGATAGGATGATATTTTCTAATTATATGAGCCCTGTCACTGCAGACCTGCGGATTCTGCATCTGCAGGGGGAGACACAGAAAGTGGCTTTCAAGTCCATCAAGCGCTGAGAGAGCACTAATGAACTGGGAATCCATCTTCACTGCATGAATAAAGGAGAAAGCCAATTAAGTATTCTAATGAGGGCCTTGAAGGGCAGTGACTGTGCTTCGTCTGCACAGCTTTCCTTAGAGCCTGCATGTTGTATTCCCATCAAAGGCTGTGTACCAATGACACTGCCCAGGGCCCTTCCCTGTCGGCTCACTGTTGTCAAGGGAACTGACTGGAATATTGTCACAGAATCCGGACCGAAGAAGCGCAGGTGCCCGGAGTGCCTGATTGCTTTTTGCTTAACTGGGCTCTTGCGCATATAGAGGAATGGGGCTGAATCAAGAAGCCTGCCATAAATAACAATAGCAGCAGGTCAGGAGTTCGGAGCTCTAATCGACATTTCAGACTTCTGTCCTGCATGTAATCTGGAATTACTTTAGAAATGTGAGAGTCTGAATACTGAAAGACAGGGCTTGTCATTAGTTTTCTCTACTGTCCAGTGAAGGAAATCCACTAGTTCTGATTGTCTTTGTTACCGACACACACACCTTGCTGTGACAATGCTGCTTTATGTAAATGCAGGTTCATGTACCCCTAAATATGATCAGTTGCCTTTTCCCTTGCTCTGTTACAGGAACCTGAACAACACCTACCTGCAGCCAGACCATCGGTACCAGAACCAGCTGAAAGACACCCTGGGCCCCCTGCAAAGCAGTGAGTGTGGTTACTGCAGTAGCTGTAGAGGCTGGACTACAACAAAACAACATCCCAGCATCAATCACAAATCCAGGCTTCAAAAGACACTCAAAGCTGTATTCACAGAGGCTTTAAAAATCATGGACTGCAGGTGGATCAGCCAGTATTGGCATTCATTGATCCAGGGGTTACTGGTTCAAGCCTGGGTCACGTCATCCTCTATCACTGACTGGGATGCTCCAGGCAGGAGTGTCCCGTCATTTCTGTGATCTGCAAACGTCTGCAAGTTGTATTAGGAGGCACAATTAATTCACACAATCCACACAACTCTGCAAAGCAACTGCATTTTTAAAGGAAATCATTGATATTATAGTAGTACAATGAACCCTTATCAGAAGACAGGCAGTTTCACTAAATCTGTTCTCCCCTACAGGTGAACACTTGTACGAGACCCTGAAGCTGAAAACTGCAGAGGTGAACGGGTAAGAATGTCACCATGTTTGAGATAATGGAACTTAGACATGTCCCAAAAGCCACACTAAACCCTAAGCCCTTAGTGCAGAAGGAGGAGGGTCTAAACTGAGTAGTTATTATTAAAAGATAGCTTTTCAATTTACATTTGGGGCAAAAGAGCAAAGTCATTTTTATTTACCTGTCACTTTCAACAACAGCTGAACTTCCAGCTAACTCTCCAACATTGAAATCCTCTTCAGAAAGAATAAGACATTTCAACAGCGTATCCCCTCCCCCCCCCAGCAGGGAGTGCTGTTGCTCAGCTCCTTGCACAGTTAGAAGAAGAATGTGGAGGTCTCACCGGGGAGAAGGACAGACACCTCTGTGCTGTGTGTGTTTCAGGGAGGGCCCCCCGGCTCGGAGGTTGGACGCGTCGCTGGGAGACGAGGGATACAGCCAGGAAGTGCCTGCTCACAGGAAGTCCCGTTCGAGGGTGTGTGCCGTCATGTGACGCCCCCTCCCAAAAAAAAGAACCACAAGCCCTCCTCCACCCCTCACTGGATTGTTTCCTTTTTACCACTCTGCTGCTTTCCCATCTCTGAAGGGTTTTGACAAGGATCTGTACCGCTGTCAGATTTGTGAGGCTTAAAACACTGACTCACGGGCAGTGATTATATCACACACAGGAGACAGGCTGTGTAGTTACAATAATGGTTTGTGGGTCGCGTGACTGGCCACAACTGAGATTCCCTCAAGACACCGCCCAGAGCCTCCCTGGGGGAAAGGGTGTGATTCAGGCTGGGCTCCTGCGTACTGCAGCGAGAGACGCACCTCCAATCAGTGCTGACTGTCCCATCAGGCACAGCACAGCTCCTTGTGTGACGGGTGAGTCCAGGAGCACGAGTCAGAGCAGCACATCTAAGTGTGTCCTTCTCCACCAGATGGTTCAAATGATAAAGGTCAAAGGTCAGGTGAATTAGATCCAGCCTCTAGGTATCGACCACTGATGTAGATCCAGACTCTATGTATTGATCACTGACGTAGATCGAGACCCTAGGTATTGACCAGTGATTTAGATCCAGACTCTAGGTACTGACCACTGATGTAGATCCAGACTCTAGGTCCTGACCACTGGTGTAGATCCAGACTCTAGGTCCTGACCACTGATGTAGATCCCGACTCTATGTATCGACCACTGATGTAGATCCAGACTCTAGGTCCTGACCACTGATGTAGATCCAGACTCTATGTATCGACCACTGATGTAGATCCCGACTCTATGTATCAACCACTGATGTAGATCCAGACTCTAGGTCCTGACCACTGATGTAGATCCAGACTCTAGGTCTAAGTCTGAGCTTTGCTATTAGTTGCCTGTGACTGGGATACTCCAGACAGAGCTGAAGAAATGACTGTGTTGGTGGTTTTGCTTGAGCTCGGTGTGACCTGGATTATGAACAGTTTGCCATGAAGGTCTGGCTTGTCTGGTCACCTGAGAGCTTCCACTGATCTCATTCAGAGAAGCAGGGCTCCACCATCAGACCCTTGTTGTGCCGTAGAGTTTGCAGTGTGCTTCAGATCTGTGGCAGTGAGCTAAGCGGATGTTACCAGCAACTGATGATTCAAAACGAAAAAGGAAAGTCAATTTCCTATACAATTAAATCTACAGTTGGGATTTCATTTCTCATTGCAATGCCTACGCTGTCTGTCCCTGGAATTTCTGCACTTCCATGACCAAAACGAGGAGCAAACTGTACTCCGGATTGGAATATTTGAAGTCAACTCAGATCCAGAATTGATAATAATCAATGGCAATTATAAACTTTTGCATTCCTTAATTGCTTAATATTAATGAGGCTGCAATAAAAAAATCATTCAATTTGTGTGTTTTGTCACGTATGAGTTTTTTTTACATTTGTTATATAATACAGGGGTTGTAAACTTTGATCCTGTGGAGCCTCATTTCAGCACATTTTGTAGGCAGCTTTTAAATCCTAAATCCCATATATTTAGAAATTGAATTCTCATCAATATAATTGATGGCAACATCCATTAAGTAGTTTAGCAATCATTTAGATCAAAAACAAGATCCTTCAGCTTTCACGGGTCAGTGTTCCTTCACTCAAACATTCCTTGCAGAATTGATCATTTGTTTAGACAAGTGTTCCTGATCGTTAAACAAATGATCTATAATAACTCCACTGGGGCTCTCCAGGGCCTGGGCTGCACACCCCTGATCTACCAGATGCCACATTATCAAAGCAGTAAGTGTGTTAGAAGCATGCTGCTTTATTAACGCGGAAAGCAGAACCAGTTCTGAAAAAGGAGCGGATCACATGTACTCAATACGGAGGGACATACTGACGGACACTTTCTGGAAACGAGGACCTGCTCTACGAAGCTGTAGGGTTGGTCACCCTCTCTCATTATCACTGCCACTGGGTGTGGATTTAGTGTGACTTGTAGTGCTGGGAGTGTTCAATTGTCTAGTTTACCCCTTAATCATACTGTTAAGCATCTTATGGACAGCCGTGACATGCCAATAATATTTGATATGCAGAAGCTTTTGAATAAAAAACGTTTGATATCAGCACTTAATTTTTTCTGATCGATGTGATGGTAACCCCCCATCGACAAAAAGCTGTAACCTCTTTTCTCCAAATGATATGGCTTCATGTTAAAATACAATAGTTTTTCTAAGAAATATACACTACCGTGCAAAAGTATTGGACACGTTTCATCATTCTACTCTTTCTGCTACATGTTTTTGTATTTCTCTACACAGTAACAGCTCCATGGCCTCTGTTAACATTCAGTGTACTTCTCTCAATGTAAGTGAACAGTCAATCCAGATACAATCAATATGCTGTAGAACAACAAGATGCCTTTTAGCTCTATGGATATATGTATAAAGGAACGAGAAATTAATGACAAAGAACAATTTGCCAATTATATTTGTTTCAGAACTGTGACGAATTAACTACCACAACATTTCATATCAGCTGCTGTGGTATAGTGTTTTCCTGAGTGCGCACGATTTTGAAGACTCGGATCTATGTCAATTGAAGATGGCTAAATTACAAACTCGTTTTCTTCTCACCTAGACTAAGCTGTAGTGGTACCAATTGAAAACGCTAGGGAAGGCTTTGAGTAAGCTGGTGGTGTTCATTTCATAACTATATTGCAACCGGATAGTGTGTAAAATATCAAAGTTCTTTGCACAGACACTATTGTAAAGGTTAATATTAAAAATGAATCCCATACACGGTAACTTGTAACTGTAGTGAATTATGTTCTAGAAACATAACTGTCCCCAACACTTGTTATTGGTCTCCTTTATATTTACAGTGAGACAGAGGGTTAATAGAGAGTGTGGCTGGGTCCTTATAAAATATTAACAGTGTACAAAGAGAAAAGTGAGAGGGTTTAATACAGACACACTGACTGGACACTCCAGTACGTTAACACTGCATTGAGAGAGAGGGGTTAATATAGACACCCTGACTGGACACTCCAGTACATTAACACTGCACTGAGAGTGAGAGGGGATAATATAGACACCCTGACTGGACACTCCAGTACATTAACACTGCATTGAGAGAGAGAGGGGTTAATACAGACACACTGACTGGACACTCCAGTACATTAACACTGCATTGAGAGAGAGGGTTTAATACAGACACACTGACTGGACACTCCAGTACATTAACACTGCATTGAGAGAGAGGGTTTAATACAGACACACTGACTGGACACTCCAGTACATTAACACTGCATTGAGAGAGAGGGTTTAATACAGACACACTGACTGGACACTCCAGTACATTAACACTGCACTGAGAGAGAGAGGGGTTCATACAGACACACTGACTGGACACTCCAGTACATTAACACTGCACTGAGAGAGAGAGGGGTTAATACAGACACACTGACTGGACACTCCAGTACATTAACACTGATAGAGGGGCACAAGCTACAGGCACGCCCCCTGTCAGGGGGTATATTCTCAGGCCAACATCGTTTTTGCAAAAAAAAAACAGTAACAACGATAATACTGCCAGGGCGTATATGATATTATTCAAAGCCACTTGCAAAAACGGTGAACAGCAGTTACCGCTGCCGGTTTTGGAGTCTCGGCCGAAGGACGAAACACAGGCGGACACAGAGCCCGGGACCGGGACCGGAACAGGCTGTTCTCAACGCGCACCGCGCCGCCCAGCCTCCCGCAAGCTCCCGCTTGAACACATGCTGTAGATAAAGGTTCCTGTCCACAGAAATCAATCAAGTTTAAAAAGATGAGGCTGGCGGTAGTGTCAGCGCCGCCCCACCCCTGAGAGGAATCCACTCAGCGCAAGGCGCTGCGGCGCGGAATGCAGCAAACTTTGAATCCGGCATCCAGTCCGGATTAACGGGGTTCCCGTCCCGCAGACATCAGCAAAAAGCGGGTTGCACGTCAGTTGGATCGCGTCTCTTCGGAAACTACATTTCTACAAATCACCAGGACCTAACGGAACCAGAGCGAGCTCAGCTCCAGATCTTCTTCAATCAAAACCTCTCCGGACGGGTGGAAAATGGTAACTCACCTATAAAGTCACTTAAATACCCAGCCCGGGTCCCCCCCCCACCCCACCCGTCTGCGGTTTTTCAAGCGTTTGGGGGTTGTTTTAAAGGATACCAGGTGTGCCGGCGACCAAAATAAAAAAAAGTCGGGGGGTTTGTGGCTCAGTGCGAGAGGCTGGGGGTGAGAACACGCACAGTCCACTGCTCCGCACTAAGGGGGGCTGCGCGCACGATCAGTCGCGCCTTCAGCACCGTCGGGCGCGGACAGCTCCTGTCTCGGCTCTGCGGAGCGCCGGCGGGGGAGGCGGGACTGACCGCGGCACAAGCGGGGCTGCGCCGGGGGAGAGGTCTGCGGTCAAGCGCCGTCTTTGCCCACCGGGGCCACTGCCGGCAGACCGGGCAACTCCACGCAGTTTCCACGAGAGGGATTGCGGGCAGGAGGCCATTGGTTCCGCAGTCAGAACGTAATCCATCTCAATTTTTAAAGCAAAACGTGAAGCTCTCTCCCTCCCCGCCTCCTCTTTATCCCGGGGGCTAAAGTGAACCGCGATTTCATTTTGCCGGCAGGCAAAGACCTGCGGCTCCAGCGAAGTCACTGGAGCGAGCCGACACCGGCAAGCTCACTTTCCGAAGACCGAGGGTCCGTCTACCCGCTCGATTGAAGCAGAACGAGGGGAGAAGAAAGCATCCGGTTTCTAGAAGAAAGAACAACACATTCCTGCACTTTTTCCCCCTCTCTCTCTCTCTCTAACGACGAGGACAGCGATACCACGGCAGGTAGGAGAAGATTTCATATCTTTACCGTGACTGAGCGATGCGAGAGGGGACGGAGCGAAGTCCAGTTTTCGAGACGCTCGGTGTTGAAACGTAGTGACCGCTAACATTGGGTTGTGAATGGCGGGACACGGGCGAAAGTGAGATAGACATCCAGCTATTGCTGGAGCCGATTAAGAGCCCCTTTGACAGACCTCGCGGGACGCAGAGGTGCAGAATGAGGGATCTCTCTGGGCGCAGAAGTCATCCGAGTCCCGTCCTGTCAGAAATCCGCACCGTCCGTCTGCGATTAGTGAGATAGGACGCCGAGAGAATTTCCCAAAAAAACGCTGTGGTTTATTTTCAGCGCTCCTCTGTGTCAGCCAATCTCAAGGTCTTTTAAAATCTGACCATGCTTAATATTCGATGCCTACATAATCTCTTGTTTTTGCCGTTTTAAAACAGAAAAATACTGTGGTCTATACTAGGCTGCTGCTGTTGCATTCGGAATTAAGGTTCTGAATTATTTAGGGAAAAAATACAATAAAATAAGACAATATAAAGGTCAAAAAGAACCCTTGTATTGTTTTATTTCTGTTGTGTACCCTAAATTGTTTTTAAAATAGCCCATCCATTATGCTAACGATAACAATGAGTACTTTCGCATTGCTGAATATCTACGATTATGCTGAAAACAGCACTGTTTTCCGACTCGGGTGGGAACTTTAAAGGAAGTTTAATTTCGTGTCCGTTGTCAGGCCGGTGCGCCGCGATCCGAGGGAGATCAAAGAGGTGAGAAAGATCGGGGGGGGTTTTTTGGAATGCGGTCGCTCCTCTACTCGGCTTTGGAGAAAGAAAGTCTGTCTCCACACATAAAAAAATAGTAGTCCGACTTCTGAGCCTTCCCCGGTTGTAATGTTCATCGCTGTCGATTATGTTTCCGGAAATCTCGTTTGCTGGCTGTCCGATTACACTTTTTTTTTCTGCGCAGAGAAATCTGCGCTCTTGACGTTCGTCGACACGGCGAGTTTAGCCTCCTCATGCAAGATCTTTCTCGGGGGAGAAAACACACACGACGCCGGCAAACACGGAAACACGGCAGGATTTTTCCGCTTTGCAATATCAGTGCCAATCGGCGGTGTCACCTTTTACACACGCCACACGTTCAGAAGACAAGACGGTGAGGGCCGCTCCAGAGCTCAGACGACTTCACGCAATCTGCTGTGATCGTCTCTGGTACCGGGCAGAACTCACGCATCCCCCACAGGGACCCAACCGAACCCCGAGTCGGCTGGTGTGCTGGAGCTCACACACAACACAACCTCCCATCTTAATATGTCAACTACTTTGTATGCAGCTACTTCCTATATATTAGGATTTATATATTCAGTATTTGTATTTAATTTAATGAACTTCAGCAAGGGTGCCTGGAGCCGGTCTGGAAGTGAAGCTTTCCGTATCGAAAGCTGCCGACAACCCCCCCCAGTGAGCGCCACAGGAATGCTACAGGTTTTGTTTAACTAGCGACCGCAGAAGCGCTTTAAACTCTCGACACAGGCGCACGGCCGTTTAACAACAGCACACAGAGCACATGACGTTTGAAGAGGCTGGGTAGGGACGGTGTACGATTAAAGAGCGGATCGAGCTCGGACGTGCGTCAGCGTGCGATGGCTGAGAAGGAATACTGTACGTTTAAGGTCAATTCCACGCTAAAGAGCCGCAAGGAGAAACGACGCCTCGGCTGCGCAGCCCTCTCCTTCCTGCACACCCGAAGAAGGGTCCACAGCCGGCACGATTCCTTCTTTCGTCCCCTCAGCGTGGATCTAGCCCTTTACTGCTCCTGCTGAAATTGCGAGAAGACAACAGGGACACTCGGACTCCGTCACTGCCGCACCGCACTGCGCCGCGCGTCGCCCTGACAGCGCCGAGTGACGTCACGCCCCGATCAGCACACGGCCCGGAACCTGGGCAGTTCTAATCAGCGATAGTGGCGTCACAGTCTGGAGATTAAAATGTCTTTGCCCGCACACGACTCACACGAACCCCCCACCACCACCGTGCCACCGCTGTCTCCCATAGTCAACTGATTGTAACACACAGGAATACACTTCGGCAAGGCGTGCGTCGGTATATTTCTGTTTTGTTGTAATATGGACAAAATATTTCTACTTCCTGCACGATGACATCATGTGTTATTTCAATTCCACAAAGACCGTGTTTTTTTTTTTCATTTTAATAGTTTAATTTCGCCGGGCCCCCCCCCAAGGAGAACGGCACCGTGCGTCGATTCCCCCTCACTTGTCTCAGGATTGTTTCCTGAAGGAAACTTTAAATACTTCAATCGCTCATCGCGAACCGGTCGCTCTGCGGATAAAAAGCCCGAGCTCTCCTCTAAACCAGCAGACGGGAGATCGAGTTGATCCGCAGGGGTGTCGACGTCACCGAGAGTCTTTAATTAGACAGCGAGGGCTTGAGCGTAGTTGACACCCTTCGGCGTCACCGCGATCGTGCAAGTGAGATGACTCTCGCGGGGCTGGAGCACTGTGTCTCAGTAACGGTGTTCGCGGACGAAAGAAGTAACCGCCAGAAATCTTCACATCTGTTGCTGAGAGCTCACTGTGCCGGCAGCCTGCAGCTCCGCTCCGATACACAGGCACGTCGCTCTCCTACCTGCCGCGGTGGGATAGAGTGTTTTTTTGGTCCTTTTAAACACCTGCGTGTTTTCAAGCCCCGTTGCACCTGCAGGGGTGAATGAAGCAGAAATATCCAGTCCTTGGCGTGGAGGTGTGGTGTGTCTGTAGGTTTGCGGTCTAACTTGGCTCTGAACGAGCTGGACCAACTGGATACTGGCTTAATCGGACCAGTTGAACAGCTGCTCTCAACTCTTCAGGTGCCCCTACTTTAAAGAGACCTGGAGACCCTGCAGACACAGCGCCCCCTGCAGGACCAGGGTAGGACAGGCCTGTCATAAATGGAATGACCTACAACCAGAACTTTCTTGCTTGAACAGTAAAAAACCATGCGGGTGTCAGTTAACGAGCTCGAAAAGGGATTTTTCTTCTCACCAGTAGTGACAAAATAACACAGTACTCTTACTCTGCAGCAAGAACAAAGTGGGTGGGATACTACAGTAAAGCCGTGGCAGGATGTGGTGATGAAGTGGAAGAGGACAGATACACTAGGAGGAAAGTTAAAATATGTGCAGAGCCAAAATGTTGATAAAGGTAAACTGGGCAAATTGCTACAATCGCGTACGAATAACCAAAATAAACTACCACATGGGACAGCTTATGAACAATAACAACCTGTCTGGTGTGACACCCAAATGGACCGTAGCCCGGGTTCTGACTCCAGAACTGATACAACCGGACTGAGAAGCAGTTAACAGAAACCAGAGGGCACTGCTAAAGGGTAAAAGGTTCAGACTGGGGTCGTGTAATTAGTGGAGTACCGCAGGGACCTGTGTTTGGACCACTGCTCTTCCTGATTCTATCAGTTATCCAGATTCTTGTATAGCAGCTGAACTAGTCAGGTTTGCAGACAATATCACAGCAGGAGGATAAGCAAACACTGTAGAGAATTCAAAAAGATTTAGATAAAATTCAAGACTTGGCAAAACACCCGGCAGATGACATTAAACAAAAGAACCGACTGAGAGTATGACATTTTGGAGCAAAAAGACAAACCATGAATACGAAATTGGAAACAATCAGCTCGAAAAGGCTACTTACAAAAAAGGCTTTCTGTGGACAACACTTGCATCTAGACAAGGTGGGGAAGCTATAAAAAAGATCAAACATTCGCATAGAAAGTTGAAAGCGTTGGATTTAAATCAAGGGTATCATGTTTCAGTTGGACGATGCACCGGTAAGACTTCATGTTGAATTCTGTGTGCAATTCTGCTCACCATGTTACAAAAAAAGGCACTACTGCTCTGAAGTCAGTCCAGAGAGAAGCACGTTCACTGACAGGCTGAAGGAACTGGAGCATTGTGGTCTTGCAAAGAGAAGGAAATCAGGAGGACCCGATGTCAGTATTCAGACTCTTCGAAGACACTGACCAGGTCGACCCAGCGGGCCTCTCCAGAAGGACCAGTGAAACAACAAGTAGAAGCTGCGTGGAAATGCAGTTAAAACCGAGAACAGGAGGCGCTTCTCTACACAAAGGGTGGTGGGAGTGTGGAACAGGCTTCTGAGCCGCATTGTCAAAGTTGATACCCCGCCTTCTTTCCAGAAACTGCTGATTGAGATCTGCAGATCAATTAGTTATAAACTATGAAACGTGCTCGATGGGTTATATACTACAGGGTTGTATTACCTTATAACAAAGCCAATTTCCACTTATAACCAAAACAGCTGCAAAACAGTTAAAGGTGTAATAGTGCCAATGGACACTGTAAAGCCTAATGGCTGTGTTTCACAATAGTAGTTATCATAGCGTTTGTCTCTACCTTATACTTTTGTGGTAAAGTGCTCCATCAAACCCCATGAGAGTCTCAGCAGGCTATCCTATCGCTAGGGCTCTAGTACACTCTGAAATTCTCTGTAGCTGCATCCTGAAAGCCGCTACAGAGTCGAATAAAAGGGCATTTTCTTTTACTATGCAAGAAATCATCGCCATTATTACCTGCTCTCCAGGTCCACCACCCTGCAACTTTATTAGCATTATAGCTTATTATTTTATTCCAATGTTGGACTTTGATCATTTTTTCTCTTCCATTTCTTGAGTGGAAGGCGCGCAGGAGAAGGGTTGAACAGTAAACGTCACGTTTTCTATTCCTTGGCGCGCATTACAGTGCCGAATCCACCATCACTGTACGCGCCTGCCTTTCTGCCACTCGTGTATGCAGACTGTGTGGAAAGCGCTGTGTGGATGCTACTGAGTTCATTCGGGCTGAAGTATTTTCGGGAAGGGATGAGGGGAGGGGGGGGATTAATGGAATTTTCTTTCCCATTCCAAGTAAGTCTCGCGGTTGCCCGCTCCCTCCGGCCTCCGGCGGCGCCAAGCTCACGGCGGCTCAGTAAATACGGCAGCCTGGGCCTCCGGGGACTTGCTGAGGAACCATCGCTGTCGCCGCTCCTTTTCAGTTAAATCTCCCTCCTGTCAGCAGCGCCGGAGTTTCTAATTCGGTCTGAATCAACGCCGCCCCGGTCTAAAAGAGCTCCAATGAACGAGCTGTCACACAGTTAGGCTCAGTTTGTGCCCACACCCTGCAGTGGGCGCTATAATTAAGTGTTTTATGGAGAGTGTCCCATATATTTAAAGCGCTTTAAGAGCCTCTGGGACATCGCTATTTACAATTTACTATTAATTAGATGACCTTATAAACAGAACATATTATCGTTAACGTTAACAGTGCCTTGGGACGTTTAGTCTGCAGCAGGAGAGCGAGATTCCTGCTCTGTGGACCGAAAGCGCTGTTGTTTTTTCTAGGGCAAAAGTCCACCAGTTTTTACAGCTACTATCATCCACATTGCAGTGTGATAAATGAGCTGTTTGACTCCGGAAACAGGGTGATTTAGCAAGGAGGGAGGCGGAGGGCTGGAGCACAAACAGTGCTGCGCATTTCTGAAGCAGCTTTTTTCAAACGTGCTGGTCTGGACTCGCCCTGACGGATTAAGTTTGCGCTTGTCCCTCCGTTTTAATGAACTAGTCCTAATAATCCAAGCAGACAGCGCAGAGACACGTCCCGGGGACGAAGGGGTCGTCTGAGATAAGTGTATTAATTTCGCTGCTGCTATTGTCCCGCTAATTAAACACCGGAGTGTTTCGGTCGCCTAGCGACGCGGCTCGCGCCGCACCACCCCTCTCTTCCGACGCCGCCGAGGAGCGCGTGCGTGCAAGCAGTGGATCTCCGTCACGAGCTGATCCTCAGCTCCATCCTGCACCTTCTAGAATAACAGCAAGGGCTCAAAATCCATCTCAACTCAACTCCCCTGTGCGTGCATAAACACACCCAAGATTTAGACTGGATCCTGACCACAGAATGCGTTGGTTCAAGAATAAGTACGTTTAGTCCGTGGCTACTGTAAAAACACAAACCAGTCAGCTCTTGAGGACACACAATTAAATATAGCAAAAGCTGCAAAAAAAATGGAACTGAAACAAATGCCCGTTCAAAGCTTTATAACCAGCTTCTCATCTCTAAGATGCTGCAATGTGTAAAGAGCATCTCCCCCTTCGGTCACTTGCCTCTTGTTTGCGTGACATCAAACTCTGGTCCACATCGAATTCCCTGAAGCTAGAGACAAAACAGTACATCACTGGTGGGCAGCAAATCCCAGCTGGATAAACTCTCCCAGTAATGGCTGATGGCTTCTCCATGCATGTGTCAGCCACAGCCAGGAATCTGGGAGTCACAGCTGATCCTCTCCTGTCTTTTGAGCCACGTGTGAAGGATGGGATTCAGACGTATTTCTTTCGCCTTAGAAATGCCCCCCGCATGAGGCACAGTCTATCAATATCCAATGCCGAGTGCCTGGTTATCGCATTTATAACATCGAGGCTTGATTTCTGCAACTCTTTACTCTATGGGCTCCCTAACTCTCTTTTCAACATGTTGCAATATGTTCGAAACACTGCAGGCATGCCACTTACTCACACCAGACCCTGGCAGCATATCAGTCCCACACTGAAATCTCTACATTGTTTGCCTGTAAAGTCACACATATTCAATACAAGATCTTGTTACTGACTTTAAGACTAAACCATCTGGCTCCATCATTCATCTCTGAACTCCTCCATGTTTACACTCCGGTCAGGTGAGGCTGGTCCTCTGCTCACTGTCCCAGGACTAAACCGCAGAGCTTCGCTGCTCCAGTCTCCTCAGACTCTATGAGGGACAACATCTTTAACTCTCTTCAAATTCAAACCTAAAACTTGACCTTTTACCAAGGTCTATGTCTGATGACCTAAATCTGTTAAAACTTGTCTGCTCATTTTTCTGACTCTTTATTGTACATTTTTTGGTGTGTCATTTTTTTCTTTATTCACGATGTACAGCAGCTGTAGGTTTGGAAAGGCGCTTTATAAATTAAGTCAATATTATGTATCCATTTTATTTTCCAACAGCCGGTACACTGGGGAGACACTGATCTAACACAGCGCTGCGGTTGTCTAACTCATGAGCAGTGCACAGCTTGTCCAAAGCGATATCAGCGACAAAGACTCAATTTGTTTGCTGTGCGGTATTTAACAAACAAGATAGATCCCTTAAAAGAATCAGCCTCCAAGGTGACCGAGACCGTACAGTTGCTATGAGTGTGAATATTCAAGATCTCACCTGGACCTTGAAAGAATCCAGGGTATGAGCTTCAGCAACATGGCTGGGTAACTTGCTACATTCTTCCACAACTCTTTGTATAAAGTAGCACGTCAAGGAAGCCACGAGAGAGAGTTCTCACCTGAGTAAGGTCTCTATTTCAATATTGCAATATTGGGAGCCCTGCTGTCACTCTGCTGAGTGCGTCAGAGACTCAACTTGTTACAGGCAGCACAGGGTTTTTATAAAGATGTTGTAATGCAGTGGATAAATACAGCACTTGGACCCCATCTAATACTTCCCCTCTCCTTAGGACAAGAAAGATTACGTCATAGAAATGAAAGAAGAAGCGCCAATACATATTCTGCAAAGCTTAGCTTAGCACTCAACTAATTTGGTAATCTAGACAGTCCGTCCTGTCCTGACAAACTGTCTTCTGACAATCTGCACGTAACTCAGCACTTACATCCCTGTTATAGATTTTTCTAAAGCTCTTTACATTTTAAGAATCAATTTACCCATTAGATTTCCATTTCAGCTTTCATGCAATGACCGGCTAAGTCCTCTGTTTTGTGGCCAGTGGGTTGACTTTGAGGTTGACCTGAGGCAGAAGACTCCCTCAGTAGTCTCGTCTGTTCAAGACTAAAACAACAACTCAGCACCAAGGGACAAGGGTACTATGTCTTACGAATTCACACACGATGTGAAAGCTAGCAGCCGCAGTTTTCAGCCCTAGGCCCAGACAGATAGAAGGGAAGTTTTCAGCTTCCATTAGACCTGACTGGTAAGGATGTGTGAGCTCATTACACCCCCCTAGACGGTTTCAGCACAGCCTTGTGGAGGCTGTGTGAGCAGTAATTGCCAGACAGATAGGTCTTCTGCACGCGGGTGAGCAGAGGGTGAGTCATCTCATAGGGGACCTCACCAGTGTAGAAGCATCACTGCCTGAAAGACCAGCCTGAGACAGCCACAGGCTGCTGAGACAGGGGCAGACATCTAGCTCTTTATTCATCCCTGACATCTCCCAGCTGGATGAGCCAGAGGTCTGACAACAGACTCATTACTCAGCCCTCCACTCCGAGACCGCGGAACTCAGGCCTCAAAGTGGGATCAGTTGCAGAATCGGCAAAAGATTTAAAAGCACCCCCAACAAAACCGGGGAGCGCTGTGTCAGGAGGGATCAGGCACATCTGTGTATCTGTGCCAGGCGGTGTGGTGTTGGGAAATACCACTCTGTTTCACTCTGAGGGACAAAACCTAGATTTTATCAGATTATACTGAAATATTCAGATCAAGGTGGCACAGAGATGTGAAACATAAATTTGTGCAACATCCCTGTTCAGAAGAATGTTCCCTGAGTTGGCCTGCCACATGTCCCTATAGCTAAAATATACAGAAGGAAAAATGAACAGA
Organism: Lepisosteus oculatus; assembly: GCF_040954835.1. Lineage (NCBI taxonomy): Eukaryota > Metazoa > Chordata > Actinopteri > Semionotiformes > Lepisosteidae > Lepisosteus > Lepisosteus oculatus. The sequence goes on along the minus strand of NC_090722.1, from coordinate 3,426,845 downwards.
GTGATACAGTATAGCTGTTGTATTGTAATTAGATGGAAGAAGGGGTGGGGTGGCACAGTGGTGCAGTTGTCAGCATTGCTGCCTTGCAGTGCTGGGGCCCTGGGTTCAAATCTCAACCCCGGGTGCTGTCTGTGTGGAGTCTGCATGTTCTCCTTGGGTTTGTGTGGGTTTCCTTCCACAGTCCAAAGACACGCTGGTTAAGTTAAGTGGCTCCTGGGAAAATCGGCCCTGCGGTGAGTGTGTCTGTCTGCCCTGTGATGGACTGGTGTCCCCCTCCAGGCTGTACCCCACCTTGCGCCCGCTGCATGCTGGGATGGGCTCCAACTGCCCCGAGACCCTGGATTGGAGGAAGTGAATAAAAAAAAAGGATGGCTGGAACAAGGGGGGAGACTGTCACCTCCATCATTCTCCTGTAGATCACATCTGCGGCAAACAGCTGAGATGAAGAGATGAGCAGAGATTCCTTAGCAAAGGTTGGGTGAACGCAGCCCTCTCCCCCAGAACCAGACCGTTTGAACTGTATTGCTAGGCTGGAACATACAATCACCAGACAAAATACTAGGTACCCCCACTAATCACCGTAATACCATAATATTAGAATATTAGACCTCAGCAAGCAGAGCATAGTCTGTATTCCACAAGGCTTTTGAACTGCATGTGGTTGGGATGAGGGTTAGAACTGTGGGATTGAACTGTGAATCCAACAGGCCCAAGGGGATCTAGCAGGATTGTTCTGGCCAGGGAGGATGAGAGGAGACTCTCTCCTCCTCCCCAGGGCCACCTGCACATGACCTGTCTATCCTGTCCCAGCCGATCTGTCTGGGAGGGTAGTTTGTGGTGTTTTGTGGCCAGTGAGTGAACAACAGGCCTGAGGCTAAAGCTAAAATGACCCAAACTGTGCTGTGTTAAGCAGTAATAGTGTGTGAGATTGATCTGAATCCTCCACTGGCCCACAAGTTTTTGCCTACCTCTCAGAAAGTCATGTCATCCTCTTGTGTGTGTGAGGTTCCCAATATTGAGCCAAGTGCGTACTCAAGCATCTACAAGCAATGGAATGGAATACAATGGTAATTATGTTATGGCTCCCCTCGGCCTCTGCTTTAATGCATGTTAGTAAATATTTATCTAAGGGGTCCCATATCTGAGGGCTGAGAGGGTTACGCACACTCCATTGGATAAAGTGGTTAGTGGTCTCCGCAGCTAACAAACGGAATCGCTCCAGTTAAGGGTCAGAATCTACGGCTCGGAGTCATGCAGGAGCCTTACGGAAAAGCAGGTTTTAAAAAGTAATTCGTCCGCGTCGATTTCCCATTTGCACCTTAGTAGGCAGTGGCGCTTGCACTGGGGTCACATCGCAATGTAAGAAGGTTGAATAGGAGGCTGCTGTTTGACACACTGTGCTCGTTCCGGTGCGAGTAACTTATTGATCCACTAAGCCTATTGGCAACTGCAGCACTGCTGACCGCAAAGCCCTCCAGCGGGTGGTGAAAACTGCCCAGTCCATCACTGGGGCTGCCATCCCATCCATCCAGGACCTTTATGACAGACGGTGCTTTAGGAAAGCTCTCAGCATCATCAAAGACCCCACACACCCCAGCTACAGACTGTATGACCCTCTGCCATCTGGAAAACGGTACCGGAGCATTCGGGCCCGGACTACCAGACTCAGAGACAGTTTTGACCCCCGCACTATCAAACTGTTAAACTCCCAGCCCCTCTCACCTCTCACCTACGATCTGAACCTCACAGTGCCTTCTTTCTTACCAAAGACTCAAACACACTGAAATCTACCTCTACCTCACAGGTCAAAAATCACTCGCCATAATTTCTATCCCTTTATTTCATTCTGTTGATGCATGTTTTTGCACATCTGATGTTGTTTTGCACATTACCGGTTACCTTTCGTTGTTTTGCACATTGTCTGTTGTCTCTGTCTTTCTTTTATCACACAATTGTATTGTTGTTTTTTTGTACTACTTATCATCTGAGAGCTAGCTAAATAGCATTGCGTTATACCATATACCTGTATATGAGTATAATGACAATAAACTTGAACTTGAACTTGAACTATCCATCCGCTTTCTGCAGGTCCCCAGGGATCCGACTTCAACAACACAACAGCAGCATCTCGCAGGCCATGTTCTTTATGCAAGAAGTAACTTCCACTTGCGCCCTCATGGTCCTGCCCTGCTGCCGAACAGAGAGCCAATCGTTGTCGATCGCTTAAAGAGAGTCCGCTTCCTGTATGGGGGGTGACGTTCCTTTCAGATCTGACATTCCTCTTGCTGCTTATCTTTTCCGTCTTTCCCTGGACAGATCATGTATTGCCGTAACAACTAGGTGCATGGCATTTGGTTCAGTGAGCTCCTATGCAATCAAAAGACATGCAAAGCAAATACACAACATGAAGCCAATAACAGACAGCGTCCACCTAACACACATTCACACGCCATTCCAGACACACGCCGTTAAGACAATCTATAGCAGGGAGAGAGGGAATAACACTGAGCCGTGCAGAAATGTCACCATTTTGAGATCACCTGCATCTCGGATGTCTCCGAGCAGCAGCATTCTCCACTGTGGTTCCTGACACGTTTGTGTATTTGTAAAAACCTCCGAACGGCAGCTTGAAACCACGTTTTGCAAATGGGATCTAAAATTCCAAGTGAAATGGATGGGATTTTTTTTTTGACAAGTTTAACCTTAAAGAGAGGTGAGACAAATGGCATCGTACGTTGCCATATAATTCTACAACTATTTAAACATGACATCTGGATTTTTTCCCTGAGCGCTCACAGGTTGAGGAGCTCTTAAACTTGTTCGTTCACCCAGATACTACTGCTAAAGACGTCGCCTTTCATTAAGCACACAAGAAAGGCCGTGAACACCCAGCTCTTATTCAGCATAGATTCTGCAAACACAGCACGTCCCATTTTGTATTGATGGTTTCTGCTACCTGCGTGTAACACTCTGCAGTAGTCTACATGAAACAACGGCCAGGTGTTTGCTCCTCCAGCTTGAATCTGATTAGAATCTATTTGAAAAGCATGGGCTGCTCCTACATTGTTTGCTATCCCCCCTGCTTTCAGTATTGTCTGCAAACCCAGCTACTTTAGTAAATATCCCAGCATCCAGGTCATTGATATACATCAGGACGGTCAAAGAACACTGACAATCAGAAGTGTAGTCGTTGTCAGATTCCAATGACAAAGGCACCTTACCGAGAAGCAATAGCTAAGGCAATTTATCCCAGCCAGATTGCATGCACAAACCCCATTGACCTTCAGTGATGTGTTCTGAGGTCTAAAACCGCGTGGGCTGGAATCCTCCTGCATTCAGTCACAAGCAGTGCCGCCCCGTGCTGATAAAGTCTGTATTTTTTTGCAGGTTATGCGTCCCTTTGCTGGAGGTCATTAAATCACCAGTACGGACTGTGACACAGTGTACACAGGCAGCCCACGCAGAAGGCATGGCCATGTGGCGATTATGGTTTCTAGGGCCACAAAGCACACAATTATCTATCTTAACAATTATTAGGTAACCCCTAACCCAGATTAGAGACGTGCACACTTGAGTAGGAGTTGCTGGTGCTAACTAAGAGCACTTAAAAGTCATCCTTCAGTTGGCACCAGTATCTTGAAAATCACATCCCTGTTGGAGCAGGAACTTTATGATATGTCAATACGACTCTCTAATAGGTATCAAGGGTGCTAGCATCACAGATGAATTATTTATAACTAATTTGAACAACAGACACTCTTCTTTTTAGTGCATTTGTAGGCAGGCTTGCTAGGGATCTCAAGATCCACACAGAGATTTTTAAAACAATGAGTGCTCTCAGAGCTGTTCTCTACTACAGTAAGGTGCACCAGACTGCACTGCACCGTGCTCGCCCGTGGAGGCTCTGCACAGCGGGGAGTGGGGAAAAACCCACTGCAGACACAGCTGGTGGGAAGCACCTGACGCCCCACTGATGGGTCACTCCAGCGGTTTTGTTTTAAATAAAAAGCTGGAGTCATTTGTAATCGCAATTCTTATTGCAGCAGCTATTGCTAGCCATAGCTGAGCTTTTCTAAAAAAAAACCGAAGCGGCAATCATTGCTCATGTCTCGGCTCACATCTATGAGCACTGTAACTGCACACGGGGAAGGACCCTTGCCACGCCCACTTTCCGTGACACGTGGCTTTTAACACATGGCAGGCAGCACGGCCGCCCAGTGGGGGTTCAGTGCTGAACAGAGGGTAGGAGGCCATCGTGCTCCGACAGTCCTCAAGCACCCTGTGTCGCTGAGAGATTGACAGAGCCCTGGCCAGTTAGCCACACCTCGCCCTCAGCCAATTCACGCAGCTGACCACTTGCTACTGCTTGGGGGATCCCAGACACAGCTGGCTACAGCCACGACCCAGGCTCGAAGCCGTGATCATGCAGCTGGTCCAGTTCCTCAACAGGCATAAATAAGACTGCGAACAAAAACGAAAGATCTGCACTGGGGAAAATGCATAACTGAATAAGAAGTTTCAAAAATCAAAAACAGGCACTAGGCCACAGGTGCAAATTCTAGCCAGATCAAAACACCTGGACAAGCTGACGCTGTGTACGTCTGCATGTGTGGAGGGGGGTTAAAGGACACAAACCGTCCAGAAAAAATACCTGCAGGTTGGTGACAGACTGTAGAGACACAAGGAAGCAGGGATGTGGGAGTGGGTGTGTTTAAAACTGAGAAAAGGAGGCACTTCTTTACACAAAGGGCTGTGGGAGTGTGGAACTCCATCTTGTTAAATCTGGCTTCTTTTAATCAATGGCTGAACAAGATCCTCAGATCAATTTAGTATTAAAAGACTAGATAGGCTGAATGGCTCCGCTCTGCCGCAGCTGTCCTCATGAAAGATTAACAGTCCATTTACCTTCTGTGCAGGATGTCTGGGAACCTGTCTCTCTTCCTGATGCCAGCTCCGGACATCACGGGCAACTCCTCCAACGCGACGGCGCCCCCTGCAGGCGACTGGCAGGAGCCCACCTTCACGCGGGCCGCCCAGTTCCGGGTGGGGGCCACGCTGGTGCTCTTCCTGTTCGCGGCGGTCAGCAACCTGGCCGTGCTGGCCAGCGTGGCGGGGGGGCGGGGCCGCCGGCTGGCCTCCCATCTGCGCCCGCTCATCCTGAGCCTGGCGGCGGCCGACCTCATGATGACCTTCATCGTGATGCCCCTGGACGCCATCTGGAACGTGACGGTGCAGTGGTATGGTGGAGACGCCCTCTGCAGGCTACTCTGCTTCCTCAAGCTCTTCGCCATGCAGGCCTCTGCCTTCATCCTGGTGGTCATCAGCCTGGACCGGCACCACGCCATCCTGCGCCCGCTGGACTCCTTCGACGCCAACCGCCGCAACAAGAGGATGCTGGTCCTGGCCTGGAGCGCCAGCTTCCTAGTGGCCTCCCCTCAGGTGGGTGGGCGGGCGTGCCTGGGATCTGCTGCAAGCAGACGCCCAACGGCAGACAGATCCCAGATCCCTGGGCGGCTAGTAAGTTCTCGACTCAAGGATATTGTCCAGCATATTTCTAGAAGGTTTTCAGACAATCGGCTTCAGCAACAACACTAGGCAGGCTGTTCCAGAACCCTACCACCCTTTGTGTAAAGACATGCCGCACAGAGGAGTGTTGGAAGCTCTGGAACCAACTGCCCAGCCTGTTTGTTGAAGCCGAAACCCTGGTTGGTTTCAAGAAAAAAGTCTGGAGCACGTTCTCCGATCAATTAGCTACCAGCATCCAAGCAAACTAGGCGGCCCAAAAGGCTGATCCTGGCTTGGAACTGCTCTCGTGAAAGAACGTGTTGAGCATTCACACCCCCGACACGAACCCACGTGCAGAGGTGAAACCTTCCCAGCAGCCTCTGCAAAGGGAAGCACCTCTGAGCAGGCCGGATTCCCAGCTTGCTTTGCAAGACCAGGCAGCTGCTTAACGATGCGTGTGAGCGCCTGCATAGCGATCGAGCCCCGAGGCCTGCGCGCGCTAATTCGATAACCTCCAGCAAGGGTGCAGAACAGAGCGCATAGCATCCCGCCACGATCCTCAATGCGGCACAGGAGCCAGGGAATATGGAGATGTGAAGTGATTTTCTTTTTTAGCCCTTCAATTGGATTAGCAGCCACAGCCAGAAGGCATTAGATAACAGCTCAGTTGCACGACTGCAGATCTTAAAGGGTCGAACGCTGGTAATTGAGGGTGAGGAAGCTCTAGGAATCAAACGCTACTCAGCACATATCGGCGCACCTTGACCACTGCAGCCCTGCAGGTTACATAATGCAGTCCTTCTGAAGTACTCGATTTATTTAACTTGCACAGACGCATTGCTGTATTTCTCACTACGAAGCACAAGGAGATGAAGGGCGGATGAAGAAACCTCGAACCTTTGAGGCAGATTCTGTTCCGCTATGCGATGACGCAGGCAGGAAAGGCATTTTGGAGGGCACACGGGCTATTGAGTATTCAAGAAGGGAGAAGAGGGGGGCAGTGCTGTCCAGTCAAGACGTTAATCAAGCTAACAAAAACCGAGATCGAGATGAATAAAAACCTTGTACAAATGCTGGTATACGTTTACATAGACACAGTGGAGCTTGTGTAAAGGCTGATTACAGGCATTCAGATTATGGGAATTACTCTAGCGTAGATTGGTTTTATTAGTTTACATGTGTCTTCTGACCTGTAAGATGAATCACTGCTAGTGACTTACGCACGTTTTAATTCATTTGTCTACTCTAATTCATTCACAGCCAGCTCAGTAAGCAGATGCTCGTCTGTTTCCCACACACATCGATGAGTAATATCAGGACAGATGCTGGAGTTGTTCAGATATATTATGCAGAGATATCAAGTCTGCAGTATGACGGACTTTCCTTTTTACCCGCCCAGAATCACAGGTTAATTAAACAGTCTGCCGGCCTGCAGACGTCGATATAGTCTCGCATGGCAGATCGTTAAACAATTACCCAGTTGTGTTTTTAATCATTTAAATTAGCCTTCCCATTACCAGAAAGTATTAGCAGAAAAATAAACGGCACTGTCGATGCAGACGTTATCTAACCTTTACTTCCTGGGGAATATATACAGACGGATGTAACAGGATTGTAAACGGATATCAGTGTGTCTCTTTCAAAATGTATGTCAGATCCATTATTTTACTCTGTTGGTCTACTAATGTCAATAATGCCGAACTGATTTCCTTAATAACCGAATCTCTGCAGATACCATATACAGTAGATATCTTAGTTTTGTTATTAGTGAATATCTTGAGCTTTGATATTAGATTTGTGGATTTCATGTAAAAGACTAAAGCTCATAAGATGCTTGTGTTCAGTTTCAATACAATACTCTTCTGACCTGATAAATGCCAATTATACTTATACAAAGCCCCTTGGTTAATTTTGCCCATACATAGAAACACATTTGTCCACTGGCAGGGTATTGATCTTGTATCTTTGTTGCTGTCCTTCTTAAATTGGAACACAGTTCTTCTGGTATTTTTAGCAAATGTTCTTTTAAAGAAGCTGTACTGATGTTTGATTTTGCATATCCTCCCCTCCCATTTCTGGTCTGCTGTGCCAAGCCCAGCGACGAACTCTTGATGGATAACAGCAGTGCTGAAAGAAATAACAACGCAGTCTGACCTTTAAATGTGCATGACGGGCTGTAAAGAGCAGGGGAATAACTCAGATCTGAACTAGCAGTCAAACAAGATTACACAGGTACACAACTTCTCTCTGTGCTCCTGGCCCATGATCACTGTTTGTGATCAGAGGGGGGGGTGCTTTCTAACAATGTGAGTTTAATGGATTTCCTCCAGTGGCTTCAGTTTTCTCCCACAGTCCAGGGACATACTAGTGGGTTAACCGGCCTGGTGGAAAACTGGCCCTGGTGTGAGCGTGAGTCCTGTGATGGACTGGTGTCCTGACCATGGTGTACCCTGCCTTGCTCCTGTTGCTCGCTGGGATAGACTCCCCTGTGACCCTGAATTGGAAGAAGCAGTCAGACAGCGTGATGAGTCGTTCACTGAACTGACTGGACGCTTGTTTAGATTCATGCAGTCTGGGTGGCTGTGCTCAGGACCGGACTGAAAGGGAGAGAAACAAGCTCTAAAAAGTATAATGAGCTGCACTCTTTGGATCTCCCTCAAGCTTGGGTCGGGGCAACTTCATTCAGTATTAAACCGAGCCAAATACTATACTTTGCTCCTGAAATGTAATAACCAGCCTGAAAATCCGTAATGCCCTGAGGGCTGAGGGCAGTGGGATTGGCTGCCGATTCAGAGGTGAGCCCGGAGGGCCCCCACAGGAAGCTGGGCCGAGCACCTCCGCGCCGCTCTGACCCAGCGGCCTGCAGATCGGCGTTCATGAGCCCAACTTATTTTTCTGTGCGTTTTGTGTCGTTGGGCGGGCCCAGCTGTTCATCTTCCGCGCGATCAAGGCGGAGACGGCCGACTTCACGCAGTGCGTGACCCACGGCAGCTTCCGGCAGCGCTGGCAGGAGACCCTCTACAACATGTTCCACTTCGTCACGCTCTACGTCGTCCCCCTGCTGGTCATGAGCTGCTGCTACGCCCGCATCCTGGCCGAGATCAACCGGCAGATGAAGAAGAGCAAAGGTAAGGAGTGATGAGCGATCGACCGCAGGCGGCCGCAGAGACTCCCCGGATCCACTCCCGAGCACAGAAGTGTTGCACGGCAGGGAGGAGGGATAGGCAGGTTCTACAGTTTGATTAACTGCAGCTAACAGCTCGTTAGTAACCGGTTTGATCAGGTTTGTTTAGTGAAGTGGTTTGGGTCAGAGTAGGAGTGGACATCCCTGGTCTGTGGAGAGGATTCAATGTTTCGGAGCAACTTGGAAATTTCTCGTCCCCCATCTTCATCAATTACTGACGAGAACATCTGCATCTCTGTAGGATCTCTGGGCGGATCACTCTTTGGTAAGGCATCCATAGCAAGAATGCAAAGCAAATTTCAACATCACAGGAATAACTTCTGCCTTCCGCTGAAGGCTTGCTGGCCCAGTTAAAATCATGTATGGTGATATCCGTGCAGTGCTCAGTAATAATTAATAATAATAATTAATAATTGCTTACACTTATATAGCGCCTCAAGACGAGTCTTCTGAAACAGGCCCTCTGGCTTCTTTATCACCTTAATAATAATAATAATAATAATAATAATAATAATAATAATAATAATAATAATAATAATAATAATTCCTTATACCTCTATAGTGCTTTTCTGGACACTCCACTCAAAGCGCTTTACAGGTAATGGGGACTCCTCTCCACCACCACCAGTGTGCAGCCCCACCTGGATGATGCAACGGCAGCCATAGTGCTCCAGCACGCTCCCCACACATCAGCTCTCAGTGGGGAGGAGAGCACACCTCGAGACTTGTTCCCAGCTCCTAGACAGTCTGCAATTTGAAGTCACTTTTGTGTTGCCGCGAAAGCACCCAGTCACCTTGAGAGCTCCAACATTTACAGAACCGCGAGACAATTAAAAAGGTTTGATCGAGCACATAATGAGCTTCATCCAGGGCTCGTTCAGGCAGGAGAAATGTCAGCTCTAAGACAGAGGTACCTGACGATCAGGGCATGAACCTCACTCGTTGAGAACATGAGCTGCTTCAGTGGTTATACATCTTCTCATTTCGGTATAAATCTGAGCCAGGCAGTGTGAAAAAGATACATTCGTTTGCAAAAGGTATAATGGGTTTGTTTTGACCACTGGCAGAGAGTACAGTTTGATTTTCCCACTAGTATCTCGACATCAGGTTTAAGACACCTGCTGGGCGACTTGAACCCGTCCAAACCCTTGTGTTGTTTCCCCACAGGAGGGGAAGCCAGCCTGAGGCGCAGTGGGACAGACCAGATCCCCAAGGCGCGCATGAAGACGCTCAAGATGACCATCATCATCGTGGCCTCCTTCATCATCTGCTGGACCCCCTACTACCTGCTGGGCATCTGGTACTGGTTCCAGCCCCAGATGCTGCGGGACACCCCCGAGTACGTCAACCACATCCTCTTCCTCTTCGGAAACCTCAACACCTGCTGCGACCCGGTCATCTACGGCCTGTACACCCCTTCCTTCCGCGCCGACCTGGCGGCCTGCTGGTGCCGCCGGCCCCAGGACTCCCCCAGGTCCCTGGAGCGCCTGTCCTCTCGCCGGACCCCCCACAGCGCCGCCCTGGAGTCCAAGTCCGAGTCCCCAGCGACCGAGCACCAGAGCGCCACGCGGGGCTGAGGCTCCCCGGGCGGCAGCGGTCACCTTCCCCCTCTCCGCTTGACACGGACCAGATGGTACCCCCTGAAGTGGGAGAGACGGGCTGCTCCGCCGGGTCCGAGGCGGCAGGAGGTGACTGACCAGTCGGAGAATTTCTAGCTCGTCTGTTTTGGGGTGGGGAGGAGATGGATCTGAGGATCATGCGTTCGGAGCAAACCTCAGTTAAACATTTCATCTCAAAGGCTTCCTGTGGGAGCACAGTACCTCCCCCAGCACCCACAGACACACTCTCGTTGTGAGACCAGGGAATCAGCATAGGGTTTGTGGGACAGAGCACCTCCCCTGTCCCATTCATCCCGGACTTTAACTCGGACGTCTCCTGTGCTGTCCAGGCCAGGCTACCTTCCGAGATCTCCCAGGAAGGGGCTTCAGTTTCATCCAGCTGACTTTGAGACCGTTCCTTTCTTGGAGCCTGGCTACACGCAGATGACAGGAATGTACAGTAAGACAACAGGAAGTATCCCCGTAGAGAGGTGGGCGTCTGTTTATGTTCAGATGCAGATACACGGGCACTTTTACTAAGCAGTCAAGCCGATGTGATCCTTTAAGATCCTTTAAGACAAACGAGTTGTTTTCATACATTCTCGGTCTTTTGTCTTAGGGGTCGGCGTCATATTTAACTTCAGTGTTTACTGCAGAATGTAGACTTCATTCTGCCTCGAATGCTTCACGAATTGTATTTCATTTACTGATATGCTTGCAGTACCTGGAGTTAGCCATAATCCAATCGCCAAATGAGATTTTCACACATTTTTAGTTTTGCATATCTATTTGCTGTTGTGCTCTGTTTAATTTAAACTGTAACACAAGGACTGTAACGCATAACTACAGGAGTTCCACATGGACAGTCTGAATTTTGTCATACAATTGTCGGTCTCCAATGCACTTCTTACACTTGCTGCTGAAGCCTATCTTTATTTATGAACTCTCTCACCTCAGACAGAGCACTTGTCTTCAAAAGCTGAGGGATTTGCTAAAGTGTTTTGTCCGCAGCAGAAACAAATGTTGAAATGTAGCAGGCACTGCCAGAGAAGGGTTAGGTATAATGTCACTACAGCAGTTTGTGGCAGTATGGCCACATCACTGGCAACTGCTCAATATGTCAGCACACAGCGAAGGAAACTCTCCTAGACATTGCCACAGCAATAAGCAAACAAGGTGGCCTAGGGACAAGGAGGGTAGTATAGTCCACCTCCAGTCCTGTAGGGATGAAGTATTTTCACTCCATCTCTTCTGCTCACTACCAGCTCAGTTATCAGCTCGTCATCTAGTTATCTGCTCACTATCAGCTTGTTAGTAGCTCAACCGAATCACTTAGACAAGTTCATTTGTCCCCCAGTTCTGCAGGTGGTGCTTTAAAGAGAAACCTGCAGACACAGTGCCCCCTCCAGGGCTGGAGCTGAACCACACTGTTCTGCTTGGATCTTGAGCTCAGCCAGTTCAGGTATTTATCATGACCAGGTGTCTGTATTTGTAACTAAGTGAACTGTTAAGAGTTCTCTGTGGAGCTACAGTTGATTAAAAAAATTTGATGGCATACCAAATAGCTCAGCTGGCTACATTTATTGGTGATGATTGCCCTGCAGCAGGGTCTTTCTGGAAGCAAGGGAGATGCACAGAAAGATTATTTACAAAATAGTTCAGCGTGTCTGAAGACGGCGTCCACAGGTTCTTATTTCCTCTGTGCAGCTTGGACGTTGCAGCAATAAAGCCAAGTCGCGAACTGACAAATTCAGTTGTCAATTTCAAATAAAGAAAATCTGCACGTAACTGAGGCGTCAATTTAAGATGCAGAAGACACCTGGGCTCTTAAGGACTGGAGGTGAGAATCCTGACATAGACAACAACAAATCAAAGACATATGTGGCCACCGTGGTCAGAAGGGAAAGCATTGATAGAGAGAGAGACCAGCGCAACAGCACTCAGATCAGACACCTGCCAGACGCGAGACAAGTTCGATACCACAGAGCCCCCTGCATGAGAAAGAGGGCACAGTCACTGCCCAGCCACTCCAAGGTTTCAAGGTATCAGGTATAGTTGAGGGTGATTCACAGAGTATGTAGCCCAAAACAACATGTGCTTGTATACTTCAAGAGTATAAATAAAAATGCAAAATCAGGGAAACAGACCTCTTTTGTTATCAGTCTTTATTTCCTTAGTGAAAGAAGCTCTAATTTAGTCTAACTGGTCTAAGTGCTATCTCCTGTCTGTGGCCCAGCCAAGTCGGTACAAGTAGTTCAAGTAGGGGAGCTGTGTCAGCATGCATAGTTCAAGTTCAAGTTCAAGTTTATTGTCATACACTCATATACATGGTATATGGTGTAACAAAATGCTATTTAGCTAGCTCTCGGACATAAGTAGTACAAAGAGAAAAAAACAACAACAACAACAACAACAATACAATTGTGTAGCAAAAGAAAGACAGAGACAACAGGCAGTGTGCAAAAAAACAACAACAGGCAATGTGCAAAAAACAACAAAAAGGTAACAGGTTATGTGCAAAAATATGCATCAACAGAATAAAATAAAGGGATTGAAATGATGGGGAGTGAGCTTTTGACATGTGAGGTAGAGGTAGATTTTCAATGTGTGTTTGGGTTTTTGGTAAGAAAGAAAGGAAGAAGGCACTGTGAGGTTCAGATCATAGGTGAGAGGTGAGGTGAGAGTGAGAGTGAGAGAGGCTGGGAATTTAACAAAAAACTGTCCCTGAGTCTGGTAGTCCGGGCCCGAATGCTCCGGTACCGTTTTCCAGATGGTAGCAGATCATAAAGTCTGTAGCTGGGGTGTGTAGGGTCTTTGATTATGCTTAGAGCTTTCCTCAAGCACCGTCTGTCATAAATAGGCTGCAAAGGAACAAGTAAAGGTTTATTCCTGCTGAAAAGAGGAGAAAAGAGACACATTTCGGCTGTGGAGCCTTCTTCGGGTGTGAAGTCAAGTCGGTACAAGTCTAGGACTACAGTCCAGTGGTCCTTACAGACTCCTTAAATCTGCATCTCCCGGATACAGGCCTCCCTGTGGGGCTGGGAAAGGGGTTAGACTACAATCCTGGAGTGGAGTAGGATTGAGTCCTTTTATCTCCCAGGGATGATAGTTTTGCAGCAGGAGACAATGTAAAGAAAAACTCACAGATAAACAATACACACGCACAGGAGAATCATCTGTTGAGCAGGGTTATGGCCACAGGTACGAATGAGAACTTGAGCCTGTTTGTTTTGAGGTTGGGAAATCTGTATCTGCGGTCTGAGGGGAGGAACTGCAAGTCTTGAATCAGAGGGTGGGAGGGGTCCTCTAGGATGGACTGTGCTCCACACAGGACTCGGGACTGAGAGGCGTGGAGCAGGGCTGAAAGATCCCGACACAGTCTGACAGCTCTCCCCCGTCTGTTCTTACTGCTCAGAGGCAGGTTCCCACACCAGCAGTGAGCAGGGCAAAATCAGAAGGGCAGATTCAATCCAAACTGATGAAATGAGGTTGGTGAATTGTCAGCCTTCAAACGTGGAAGCCGCAGGACCTGTGCATCTGCGGGTTTGCATTTCAATTCATCTTTCAATTCAGAGCGGAGCAGTGGCACTGTGGCTAAGGCTCTGCGTCTGTGGCTGGAAGGTTGCCAGTTCAAATCCTACGGCTGGAATCCTACTCTGTCGGGCACCTGAGCAAGGCCCTTAACCCCAGCTGCTCCAGGGGCGCCGTATAAATGTCTGACCCCACATTCTGACCCCAAACTTCTCTTATCTATCTTATCTTTTACCAAGCTTTACCAGGGGGCTGATCTGGATCAGCTGAGCTAACAGCTTCTCCCAGCTCTTTGGGAGCAGAGCTTCTATACTGTTAGAACAGAATCAGATATATGGTGACCCTTACTCCAGGAGGAGCAATGCCTGGACAGCAGAGCCACAAGGGGCACAAAGTGAAAGGGGAAAGACAACAAGAGACAATGGATAAAGAGTTATTCTGTGCTGGCCCGGTGCTGCTTTGTTCCTGTTGTACTCTGGCAGCGAACAAATCACATTCCACATCTCTCTGCCAGGAAATACAAAAATCAATACATCTCCCCCTGCTGTTGTTTAGGGAGCTGGCATGGTGACAGGTCAGTAAAACATGCCTGGTAACTGAGGCCAACCGCGATGTTTAATCAACTCGAGTCCCACCGAGCCTTAAAAAGCCTTATCTACTGCAGCCTCCTCTGGCCCAGCTAAACACGCAGTTAAAAGCCAGCTGTCGCCCCCTCTCCAGTCTGCGCCGACGTGACACAACCCCACAGTAATTCAAGTTACTAGCTCACCTGTGGGGGAAGAAAAACACCATCCACCTGAGAATTCAGCTCCGCGTGCCATCAGCAACGAAGCAGGGGTGTCTAAAGACAGCCCACCCTTTGAGAAATAGTCATTATGATCGTGGAAACAGCACACAAGCCTGGACTGTGGTCCACACAACCTTTCTAAATGCGTCCAGAACTGATCAGACCTAATCAGGTCAGCATCACACTGTACGCAGCTCAGGACTTGAAGCACATCTTACGAAGCAGAATCAAAGAATGAGTGTTCACACGTCATGGAGCCAAGTATCCAAGTACTCTTCTGACCACCATTAGAAACGCAAAAAAACCCTGCTTGTTTGAAGAAATACTACTGGCGAAAATAAGTAGGAAATAGTACTTACAAAATAAAATGCCTGATTTGCATTGCAGTAGCTGAGAGAACAGCACACAGCAAATACAGTTTACTGTGCAGAAAGCGCAGAGCTGATCAAAGTGCCTGATGTAATGAGTTTTTAAACCCTTTGGATCCTCCTCATAGTACTAGGCTCCAGTACTTAAACAACTGTCTGTGTTTACAGCTTGCCGCTTGCTGGAGTAACGTGCTCCTCCGTCTGAGCGCTTTCTGTGCCAGTTATTATATCAGAGGTGGGATCTGAGGTTTGCACAGGTCTTTTTTAGGAACCGGGTATTGAAGCAAGGCGCTACATTAGTGAACGCTAAAACAAAACGCCTAGCACAAAAGAGAGCAGTCACCAACCCTGCAACTCCTCACACACCGCACACAGGCTGTAATGTAAAGAGCTGCCCTGCAGACTGTGCTTGTGGCGTGTTCATTCACTCAGGGTTTAGCCTCCGGCCCACTGAGGGACAAGGGCTTGGACTGGGACATGTGGCTGACAGTCCTTATTCCAGCCATTCCAGTTCTCTGGAGTCACACACGGCAGTGCACATTCGAACAGTTCTGAATAAGACCCGCACAGATCTGTGTAGTGTCTGCTTAAGAACTGCATAGCTTTGTAGAACATTGCCAAGGGTCTGCATGGAATCTGCACCATCCTGCACTGGATTGGCATGGGCCTGCTGCAGAACTGCACAGATCTGACTAAGAGGAGCACAGTTCTGCATCTGAGCAGTTCTGCAAAGATTCATGTGAGGGTCCGCACAACCCAGTGCAGTTTTGAACTGACAGGATAAAGTGTGGCCTGGTTATTTCAATTTTTTTTATTCAGTCCATTTTTCAGCTTAGTTTCAAATGAATACTGCGCCAACAGGGGCTGCAACATGTGGTGTGTCCCCAGCTATAACAATAACTAAAAGCAATAACTTTGGTTCTGCTGAGTGAGGCCATTTTCGGCCCCCCTGGGCTGGGGGGGAAAAACAGCTGCGTGATGTCCAGCAGAAGGCAGCCGGTCAGCATGCCCAGCACGCAGGATCCTTCACGAAACGACGGCGGCTTCAATGCTGGGATTGATTAGCTGCTAACAAGCAAGTTACGGTTACGGCCTTGTCTCGGGTCTGACATTCACTGCCCTCTCCCAGAGGAGGGATACCCAGCCCCTGCCTTCTCTCTGCAGGAAGACTCCTGCCAGTTACTGTATGTCTGTTGTTCTGACAAAACACATCAATTAACAGCCAAACTGAAAGAGAACCCTCCTTCACGCCAGAAAAAGACAGCACACTTACAGACCTGTTCGCCACTCATCAAGGCATAATCAATAAATCAATCTGACCGACATGTAGGGCCAACAGAAATAATTCTGGTAAGTAGACAGCAGCTGTATTCTGGGATGCAGATAATATCTTTCTGTGTTTGGCAACACACCAAAAAAGTGATATTACAGAACGAAGACTTCTCCTAAATCATAAATGATAAATCCCCCCTGGAAAGAGTTCAGCGCTTAAATAACTAAGTGCTTATGCAAAGTCTTCTAACAACTGAAGCAGTAGCCTATGAAAAGGACAAGTGTTCATGTAGACTCAAGACAGAAATCTGAGTGTCAGGAGGCTTTTCTGTGAAGATGTAGGTGTTCCTGTGTTGATTCATTTCTTCTCCACAGTACAAAAGAAGATAGATATGAAAAATAGCACATATGTGTGGATTTACAGAATTTAAAGCAAGGGATGTAATGTTAGAATTTACAATACACCAGTAAAACATCATCTGGAATATTATATAATTTTTCTTTTTCTCACCACTTTACCAAAACATCTCTCCAGAATCCCTTCAGAGAAAAGCATTTTAAGTATTTCTAGGCTCAAGGGGAATGTCATACACAGACAGGCTGAAGTCACAGAATATTTTCAATCCTGAACAATATGATATGGAGTGGAGCTGATTAAGGGATTCAAAAACCTCAAGGTCAGTGACAGGCAACCCAGCAAATTTCCTCCACTTTGACCTGTCTGTACGCAAAGAGTTGTGGGAGTCTGGAACAAGTTACCCAACCAAGTTGTTGATGTCAATACCATGGCTTCCTTCAATAAATGGCTGGATGAGATCATCCAATCAAAACGGGAGGCGTTTGTTTACACAAAGGGTGGGGGGAGTGTGGAACAAGCTGCCCGCCATGTTGTTGAAAGTATCAGCTTCAAGAAACAGGTGGACAACATCCTCGGATCAATCAGCTCCTAACTACCCAATGGTCTAGACCGACTGAGAGCGAGAAACCTTTCTTCTGTTCTGAAGTAACAGTTGAAAATCACCACCGAACATGGGAAATCGTCCATGCCAACGATCTGTGAGACTGTTTTCAAAACCTCGAAGAGAGGAATCAAAAAAAAAAGTACACGTCAGATCTGACAAATTTCACATCTGCAAACGAGAGGCATGTTTCAAACCAGATCTGAAACGGGCCAAGAGAGGATAGCCCTGGGAAGGCCTGACCTCCTGGCAAAGTATTGCAAGCAATGTCTATACTGTACATACCACTTCATTATTGATAAAAAAACAGGAAAATCACATTGAAAAATGGTAAACGTATATAAATGACTGACACAAATAGTTCATGGATTATTTAAAAATAAAAAAATAATAAATAATGTTGCTTTTCACATACCCCAGCTTGCTCTCCATGAGACACACAGACAGGGAGAGAAGCTGGGGGTCAGAGCGCAGGGTCAGCCATTGTACAGCACCCCTGGAGCAGCTGGGGTTAAGGGCCTTGCTCAGGGGCCCAACGGAGTAGGATTCCTCTGCCGGCTGCAGGATTTGAACCGGCAACCTCCCAGTCCCAGGCACAGATCCTGAGCCACAGAGCCACCGCTCTGTAAATATATTATTTAATTATAATAATAGTCAATGCTGTGATCACCAAGGTTAATACCCAAGGAGGAGACTGTTAACTTTATGAAATAACACTTTTAAGAGCTCTGCCACAATGGCGGATTAATTGAGATTTTAGCAAGTCAGCTTAACGAGATCAACAGGAGTTACCATCAAAGCCTACAACCCCGCCTCCGCAGCACTTAACACGATCCACTGGAAAGGATCACATCCGAAAAAACCAAAAGCCTCCGAATGCATCCTAAAATATCTGCGCTCTGCTCACACTCAGTGTCTCCATGACGTCGGATGCACGAGAACACCATATTAATAATAATAATAATTGCTTACACTTCTATAGCGCTTTTCTGGACACTCCACTCAAAGCACTTTACAGGTAATGGGGATCCCCTCCACCACCACCAGTGTGCAGCCCCACCTGGATGATGCGACGGCAGCCATAGTGCGCCAGAACGCTCCCCACACACCAGCTCTCAGTGGGGAGGAGAGCAGAGTAATGTAGCCAATCATAGAGGGGGATTATTGGGAGGCCATGATTGGTAAGGGCCAATGGGAAATTTGGCCAGGACGCCGGGGTTACACCCCTACTCTTTTCGAGAAGCGCCCTGGGATTTTTAATGACCACAGAGAGTCAGGACCTCGGTTTTACGTCTCATCCGAAGGACGGCACCTGTTTACAGTATAGTGTCCCCGTCACTATACTGGGGCATTAGGACCCACATGGACCGCAGGGTGAGCGCCCCCTGCTGGCCCCACTAACACCTCTTCCAGCAGCAGCCTTAGTTTTTCCCAGGAGGTCTCCCATCCAGGTACTGGCCAGGCTCCCACCTGCTGAGCTTCAGTGGGTTGCCAGTTGTGAGTTGCAGAGTGATATGGCTACTGGTGTATATAGCAGCCTTTATCACCGTTAATGGAGAGGCGGCGGCAGACAGCCGAGTAAATTTGGGATTGAGTGGCATGTCGACGGGTTTTTCCCAGCAGAAACAACAGCTTCTAATGGGGTAAGAAGATAGCCCCCCAGTGGGGTGAAGCTTTCCTGTCTGAACGGTTCTGTATCGACCGGCTCATCTTGACGGGGCTATTTTAAGCTAGCGGTGTCACAGGAGGAGGCAAAACAGTGGAATCTGTCCTTGAAACCAACATTAAAGGGCAGGTAACAGGCGACAGGATGCGGTCAAGTTCTGCGAATTCTCCAAAACCCCTAAAAGCCTGCCACCTTCATTTGAGTTGGTTTTTTTAAATAAGATTTTCCATTTCTTCTTATTCTTTTCTCTCCTGGATTCACAGACAAAAGCCAACTCGAGTCCTAGGGTTAGGGCTAGGCTGGAGTAGTATCTAGAGACTCCGAGTTTGGGAGTCCTTAAAACCGGTCTAGAGGCTGAATGGAACCTCAAGATCCACCCATCCATGATCTCTCACGAAGCTGCTTGTCCTGAGAGGGTCATGGCAAAGCCCATCCAGAGGAGCAGTGGGCAAGACGGGGATCAGTGCTCATGGCTGTGCTCTCAGAAAGCCGTCACAATGCAGGACAGCCAGCCACCCCAGCAGCAAGGCTCTGGAGGGCAGAAGGAAAGAGCAGAACCCAGAAAAAAACCAAAGAGGAACATGCAGACTCCCCCCAGACAGACTCAGCAGCTGACAGGCTGCACAGAGCCTCTGAGTTTTGGTTATAGGTGCCTCATCTTTTCCCCGGCTGGAATCCTCTCCAGTGAACCATGCCAAGTTGGAACACAGGAGACGAAGGCGAAGTTCTGGGCCGTGGTGATAACTCCTATTGATCCTGTTCAGCCAGCCCGCGAAAATATCAATTAACCGGCCGCGGCAGCAGAGCTCCGACACGAGCCCTTTCATGAAGCCAGAATTCAGCCCGGGAGCTGCGAGGGGACAGTGCTCACCACCACGGCCCAGCGCTGCCCCACTCTCGCAGCGCAAGTTTCAAAACACCCACGAGCCTAGAGAGCCGCTCCATTACTGAAGCTGCGCTCTCCACACTTTTGCTGACCCGTGAGCACTGCTTTTCATAACTTCAAATCAAGATGGAATGATTTATCCTTATTACTGTTTCATAATGGGGATCCCGATCGGGGACGACTGCCGGAGAAAAGGAAAGATAAAAGGGGTTGAGAAACCCTGGAGCGGGATACGGATTCATTAAAATTAAAACCAATTTTTTTTGATGCATTAGAGATCCAATTAGAATGAGCGCCCCCCCCTCCCAGTTTTTCCAAACACATGAGTGCTCCTGCTGTGTAAGCAGTCTCCTGCATAAGCATCCATTTATACTGTCTCAGATACTGCTTTCTATTAGGCTTTGTGCCAGACACACACTATTTTAACACCATGGCTGTTCAGCATATTAAAACAACAGTTCGGACTGGAGTAGACTGATCTTCCATTCAGACGCCACTGCATAATCGTAAGAGTAGCTCCTGGCTTTCAGTGTCTCAGGAAGACATGCATAATAGATGTAAAGGGAAAAAAAAAGTAAAAAAATACTCTGTCACACAGGTGTCTGGAATCATAACGACGATCTTGGAGCATCCTGAATCCAGATTCTGGCTACAGAAACAGCATGAAAGCCACTGTCTTCTGAGTCACAGACTGGGTCTTGTGTTCTGATCTTACCTCCTCCCAAGAAACACTCCCACCCAGATCCCTGAATCCTGGCACCTGGGTGCTCTCTGTTGCCGTTGTGATCCCACGCACTGCGCCCTGAAAAAGCTCATTTCGATGCAAAAATCGTTTCCATCCCACTGAGCAAACAGAAAACTGTGTGAGCAGCTTGAGTGTGTGCGTGCTCTTGTGTATTTATAGAACTGAGGAACACCAAGTCCTGCACCAGTTTAGCTCAGCTTAGGAAAATCACAAGGTCTGGTTACATTAACTCTTCACTGGTGCAGAGAACATCAACCCGATAACACAACCTTGCAGATGACACACCCATTCCTCTCTTTGTGTCAGTGTGGGGTGATTCATTTCTGTCAGTTCTGCTCGGGCTTAGGGATGTTTGCCCTTGTAACTATTATTTCACTCATTGATTCAAGTTCACAGGATGCACACGTTCTGGGATGCAGACAGCAAATCTGGACAAGTCTTCCAGTTTTTGTGAGGACTACAATTGAGCTGAGCTGATGGGACTGGCGCACTGAGGGTTAAACCGCAGCAGCGGCAGAGCTGTGCTGAAAGGTTCGGTAATTCGTCTTTATGAATTATAGCCCACCTCCCCCCCAGTTTGTTTTTTAATAGGGTTCTTAATAAACTACGGGATAGGTGCAAATCTCCTTTAGGGCTGCATTGATTTCATCTGTTATTAGAACTGCAGTTATTGAATGTCCCAGTCAAAGGTCAAGGGAGATCAGATTAAGACCTCTTGTGCTTTTCATGATGTTTCACAAAGACAGCAGCTTCCTTTGTTTCCGGAGGGTGCAAATTTGTCATCCCGGAGCTCCTCCGATCTTTCCTGCGCTTTCTCAGATGACGCGAACCGCGCCCTCCTGGTTGATGGCAGATCCTGCGCACATGTGAGAAGAGTTAACACCCTGTTCCATCTGGGCACAGCGCACGGCCGCCCTCCGATGAAACTACGGCAGGGCTCAGATTTAATCACAATCTCATCCCGCCTGCCAATGGCAAATTCCCCAAAAGATTCCAAGTCGGTTTTCCACTGGGTAGACCTTGATCCAAAGGAATCTGTCTGGACTGGAGGGAAGAGCTACAGATTCGTCAGGGCTTAGTGGCTCCAAAGCCTTGTCCATTTTTCTAGACATATATCCCACTTATATATATGTATCCCACCTAAATATACAAATATCCCACTTATATCCTAGAGAAACTGCCACACTCCCAGATTCCAGGCACTGAAAATCCATTGAACAGATGGTCTTGCTCCATTCAGGTTTGCCTCTCTATCGTGAGACCCACGGGATTGAGGAAGGCTTTCCCAATCTCTGCAGGACACACAGAAGCAGCTTCTGAATTTCATTTTTCAACACTACTTCTAATTTTTTTTTTTGCACTGGCACCCCGTATCGCTCAGATATTACAAGCCCTCCCAATGAAATGGAAGCTGTACTGTTGATTGGTGGATTCATCGCACACACCCCTCTCCTCCTCCTCTTCCTCACCACCCCAACTGAAGATCATCCTGCTGATGGAAAGAGAGGGGACTTGGCTGTAAAGATTCCAGAACTTTGTGGGTGACGTGCTCATGTTCTGCTGTTCGCATTGTGTGCTGCAGTCCCATATGTTAACTGATGAGGGTTCCTAATATTTTGGCCAGTGAAGATAAGAGCTGCTATATTATACACATCTTATTGCTGTGATCTGGACAGCTTGTCACGCTCAGATGCCCTCTCTTGTCCATCTTTGCCAGGTTCAACAGACAGCAGGGAGAAATAGCCCTGCTCACTAAAAGCTCTTTGCCTTTTCTCATTGTGTACCAGGGATCATTTACCAGGGATCATTTACCAGGGAAAATGTCGAGGTTGCATGTTAGCAGACAGCTTGCCACCTTGCTATTCTGCAGGGTTGGCAGTAACCTGGCCTTTCACATTAACACCACCACTGGAAAACTGACTGCAGTGATTCACAGGAAGGGGAAGGAGTTCGCCTCTTGTGTCTGTCTCGCCTCTTGCGGAGTGTCCTGGGACTGCTGGCAGGGCTCCACAGGGATTTGCATCTGCTGGCGGGGAAGGTGCTCGGAAATTCACTGCGATTGTACTGCGGGCTGCAGGAATGACGGTCTTGCGTCACCTATTTGCGACCAACAGCGTGACAGCACAGCACACTTATGGCAGCTGACCGTGGTAGTTTTACCACATGATTAAATGAGCTTTTACCATGCGTTCCATGTGGTTTAACTTTGGTTTCACGATGCTTTATCACACTGGATTTAACAGAGGCCTCTCCCACGCCTTTGTGAATTACGCTATTTATGATCAGCAAAAACAAAAGCAACAAAATCAGTTGCATTCATTAAGGTCTGACCTGTTAAATCTGCTTCCCGCAAATTCCCTGATTCATTTTCTCCATTCCCCCCTCCCTGCCTGCAAAGATCTAGAGTAGGATTTGTAAGCCCTCCTGCGCAGGTCAGTAGGCAACAAAGTCATGAGCCTCAGAGTTCCCGTCTCTTGGTCCTGCCCGTCCTTAACCACTTTAAAGACCCGTACAATTCGTAAAACCTGCTGAGCCTGCACTGCGCCGACAAACGCTAATGCACTTTCCCATAACGGGAGGTACAGTATTGACTTCAAAGTGCCTGTCTTTGTCTAAGCTCCTTAAACTCAAAGAACACTGAAGGGGAGAGGCTCAGACGGAGACTCATTTGAAGGCTTTTTGTACAACAGGACACAAACGATTTTTAATGGGATCCCCCCTGAGGCTACTTCTGATACATCCAGCTCTTGTCTTATAATTACCGGTACTTATTATCTAGTGCGAAGTGAAAAACACGAGGATGACCGTGCATACAAAATCACGATCTATTAAACCTTCAAACGCACACACCACATGCAGTTGCTTAGGTAGCAGGGCCCCCGTCTCCCTCTTTGGTGACGCTCTTGTAATCACACTGGTGTCCGACCCCCCCGCCTGGGTGAACAGACGTATCCAGGCCGCTCTCAGCTGCTGCACAGCACTGATTGATGCACTTCTGCCACAGGGCCGGCTGCAGCAGGCTCCTTAAAGATGAAATCCTGGCACCTTCGCCCTTAAACAAGGCACGAATGCTTTTCACAACCCCTCTTACAGGACAGGGGCTCACAAAAGAGCAAAAATAAGCGGGACCTCCTGGCCAATGGGCCTCGGGTTCCAGCTTTTGACATCCAATCACATTTATAGGACAAAGAGTCACGTTATTAGGAAGAGCTGCCAGGCGGCCCCTGAAGACCGCTACAATAGTAGTAACACAGAGATGGGCTTGCTCAACAGTGCCAACCTAGCTGCGCTGTGAAGCCTATTGAAGATCTTCTTTAGCTGCGATTCCCGACACGGAATACATAGCATAGAAAGCTGGCTGGCCAAAATATTAGGGACCCTCGTCAACTGTGCTGAGACTCCGCGAGGAGCACCGAACGTTTGAGCAGGATCCAGCCTATATCTCTCGGTCCAATCCCATTCCCATTTTCTGAGCCAGATCAGGGCCTCAAGTTGAGGTGTGATACCCCCTTTGTTGGACCCGGGGTCCCTAAATTTTGCCAGTGACAACATCTGTGCCTTGAATACAGCAGTAACAGCTCAGGTGTGCATTAAGAGCACCTCTCTGGCACTTGCAGTCTGTCTAGTCCAGCAACAGGTTTGCAGCTGTTTAACAAAATCTTTTTTTTGGTCTTTATTCAGAACCCCATGGGATCCCTTAACTGAATTTCCTAAGTTCTCTTATTTTCAGGGCTTTGTGGTTCCCTTAATTCTGAGTTCCTGCAAGGAATGCATTACAAGCAGCTGTGCAAAGCAGTGTGTATGTGCCAGTTTTACCAAACACCTCCCATGTGAAGATGTGATACACACTTCGTCCCTGGAATCACGGGGGACTCATGAATTATTCTCCCATAGTGTCTACAACACAATTGTGAGGATATCAGCAATTTCAAAAACTAGAGATAGTTTATAGAAAAGGCAGTGATCATTCAAGCTTCACTGGCACAAATAATGGATATTTGAGTCCAGGAGACACAAGGCTCTTGTGATTTTTCAGCTCTGAATACAAAATGGTCCAGAATGCTATTACACATCTTATTATATATTATGTCCATGTATTATGCCTGTCACATTAACACCTATAGCCTTAAATAATTAAACATCTGGGATAAAACACCAAGCACAAAAGTGAGCGGGCACAAACACAAGGTACCTTATAATTATGCACCAAACAAGATCCAATGCTGAGAGTTATGCAGCCCGATAATAATTGCACCCAGTGCATGGATACATTTGTTCAGGAAACAGACAGTTCCAGTACTGCAGGGCTCTGTATCTTATATATACAGTATTATTATATACTGCAATGACTGCAAGCAATCACCCACTGACAACAAGAACAGTGATGTCAGAAAGCTTAGAATGTTTTAATGTGGGCATTTCAAGTTATTCACCTTTATTTCTAGATATAAATTTATTTTATATCTTTATTTATACATTATTTATACCTTTATTTCTTTTAGCTAAGCATACTGACTCTTTCTAGCCTGGAACAGAAGAGATCAGGTGTTCAACATCCCAAAATGATTTGTCGTTGTTAAATCAGCAGCTTGTCTAGGATCTGGAACAAGACAAAGACCCTGGGACGCAAGTGTAAATGTGGAAGGAGATCACTGCAGGCAGAACCCAGGACAAACGATCCCATAGTCCCTCAAATCTTTATTCCAAGCAATGCCAAAGCCAGGCTGTTTGAAAACTGGCTCCGTGACCCCTTTTAAAAAAATCCCTAACAGAGGTCTTGGCATCATGAAGATACCAAAGGAGCCCCACCCCTTGTATCTGAACTTTGTTTTATCCTCAATGTCCCTGGGGTCTTTCTAGGCCTCCAAAGGGAGATGGCTATCCAATCTAGCGCTCGCCTTTTCTAAATACAGTATATATCGGCGGTACTAATCTGCCGGCCTTTCAGCCAAGAGGAAGGCAGTGCTATTAGCTTTCATAAGCTGGCAAATCAAACAGCAGGTGTGCCAAGAGATGTTGGGAAGTTAACAAGCTCAAATGAGAAAAGCAAAGCGCAGCTGTTTGAAAAGACGGTGCTTTCACCATCTTACTGGATAAGACTGCGCTCCAACATTAATAAGGACCAAGCCCATGTCATGATCCTCATCCTTCCTCTTAAGGGCGCTCTGACCCTTTCGGATTTTAGTTCATTATGTGCACCTGCCCCCTGTTTTGTCCCTCATTATTCAAGCCTGGTGCTCTCACTATTCCTGGCTCAGCACTGGGAGATGGACGCCCAGAAGCCCGCCTACCAGCGGGTCCAGGAGAGAGCCGATGGCACAGGCTTCCCCCTGGCGTCCTGACCCTCTGAGTCTGGGGCTCGGAGCGGCTGGCCTCGTTATCCTGGTTTTATTCACTGTTCCTGTTCCGGATCCCCTTCCGGATTTTAACTGTGTTTGTTTCGTCTTGGATGGATCCCCCGGTTTGGGACTTTGGACTGCCTGAACTTGTTTGCCATTGCCACACCTCCCCCCCCCCAGCACCGGATCACCGCCGTCACCTCCCCCGTCTGTCTACCCATCATAATCCTGCTGTACTTTTCCCTGTTGTCCTTCTCCACTTGCTCTGTCTGCAGAGGGTCCCGAACTACACTTCATCAGAGTCTGGACTGGTTCCTGTTCCAGCCTAGCTGTATCCTCATGAAAAACTAAGGATTGAATAAGGGTTGGGATAAAGAGGAATCCTTTCAAAGCCTCACAGCCTAAAGAACCAACAACATTTTGATCACAACATGGATCAACGCTGTGAAAAGATTGCTTTTTCACTTGGGTTACAGACAAAGAGGTTTAGAAAAGGCTGCCAAGGCTGGCAAAGGGAGCAAATTTATGCCCCCATAAATGTAAGACCTGATTTTATTCTATGAAAGAGGATAAAGCAATTTTTGTGCATGGATTATTACCTGTTCTTTGTGTTTAATTATATTTCCATATGTAACCTCCCATCAATGCTGGGAATTATACAGAAAATCATATTGGTAAAATGAAAGGTGAAAGTAGAAATGATTATCTTGTATACATTCAATGATTCAGTAAATTCATCATTAAATAAAAAGTAAAAAAAAAACTACTTCTGAAGTCCTGCTTTTAATTTGGCTCACAGCGCGAGTGAAATTAGCTTTTGATTTCCAGAGAGCGGCCATCTCCAGTTTACCAACACATTCTCCGAAGGCTCACAGCTGGTGAGCCGACAGCACCATTAACATGTCCTAGCCTGATCCCGTCAGAATCCAGAAGCCCCGCAAGGCTGGGTCTGGTCAGGACAGGGATGGGGGACCTCAAAGGGAAAACCAGGCTGCTGTTTTAAAAGTATTTTTGGGGTCACTGTCAGAGAGCCCAGGTCTAAATCAATTCCAAACTGGGGAGGCATTTTTAATTAAAAGAATGGGACTTCCAATTTCTGTCCCAGCAGGAGTCTCACTCTTACTCTTTCAGACAGTGCTCATTGGACTGAGTGAAGCTTGGCTAGTATACATTACATTACACAGATCCTCATATTGCACAGATGCTGCCAGAAGATAACCAGCCAGGTAGTGAAATGAGAGACAGCCGGATCAGTATAAAAGGCTTTTATTTCCATCCACAGCGCAGACCAGCTAAGCCCCAGCTCATCCTCCTGGGAAGTGTATTTCTTTCCATTTCTTCTTCACATACAGTCATTCTACATTCAAACTGTCTACATGTTTACTTGTACATTGTCTACTGTTTGTTTGTATGTTGTCTTGATGGACTGTTTGCACTTTGTTTTGTTTTTTTACACTTGTTTTACAATCGAGAGACTTTCTGTAAGTAAGAATTCCATTGTACCAGTTACATATGGCAATAAAGTTCAAGTTCAAGTTCTGTTTCATGTTTCATGTTCTGCTATTCTGTACTTGTGGTCTGGATTGATTGGTGTTTTCTAAATTAAATAAAAAGGGAATAAAATCCATTGATACAGAATACACCATTTCATTATCAGTAATGCATAATCTATTTTCGACTACTTTATGCATAATCTACTTTACCCTGAATGGGGAGGGTCTGCTGTTTTATTTGTATCTAATCAGTTTAATGCTGAAGAACTGAGAGAAAGCACCTGGTGCAAACATAGTCCCTAAACCAGCCACCAGGACCCTGAAAATCTGTTTGTATTTAAATTTACTGCCTCTTATACACTGACCTACTGAACACACTGCAGTCCAGCACCGACACTGACCTACTGAACACACTGCAGTCCAGCCCAGACACTGACCTACTGAACACACTGCAGTCCAGCCCAGACACTGACCTACTGAACACACTGCAGTCCACCCCCGACACTGACCTACTGAACACACTGCAGTCCAGCCCAGACACTGACCTACTGAACACACTGCAGTCCAGCCCCGACACTGACCTACTGAACACACTGCAGTCCAGCCCCGACACTGACCTACTGAACACACTGCAGTCCAGCCCAGACACTGATCTACTGAACACACTGCAGTCCAGCACTGACACTGATCTACTGAACACACTGCAGTTCTATACCGTAACACCAAGTTATTCACACAGACTGGTCTTCTGTCGTACCACACCGCAGTCGAACTGCTGAGCTGTCAATATTAATATGTGCTGCAGTGGAGGGGGGAAAAAAAATCAATTTTCGCCGAGGGGCTTGATTTGCTCAAAAATGAGACGGTACACAATCACCGAGTGCACACTCCTGAGCAGAAGCATCTCAAGGACATCCACTCGCTTTACGGAAGGGGAGATAGTCGGCTGCTAATCAGACGTCTGCAGCAAAACGGGTCCCTGCAGTGCAGGACAAGGGCTCACAGGCAACGTTCCCTCTCAGCTGTGTGCGGGTGCGCACGCCCACACGTTATGAAATCAGCGCACACAGTAAATTGAGCTGGGCACAAAAAATGAAATTCCAAAAAAATATAATAATAATAATAAAAAAACAAACACGGTCGTCAATTAAAAAATGCTAAATTGACTACAGGAGAGTGGCTGCGAGGGGCCCAACTTGGCTGTGTGCGTTATTATCGCTACTCGATCATCGATATCTGTGCTCTCGTGGTCTCGTACCTCCCTGCTCCTGCTGGCTCCACACTCAGTCTCTCTGACCGGGCTCGTGGAATCGCTCTCTTTTGGATCTCTATGCTTCTATGGTAATGACTATATTGTAACGCAACGGGGGCTCAGGCGGGCGCCCTTGCCGCATTAGGTCGGCCCCTGCACCGTCCGGGGCTCGAACCCGGGACTTCCGCGTCTCTCTGCAGCGACCTAGCCCCGTGAGCTAAAGAGAAATCTCTCTACAGCCCAGTAGCTGTGGTCCTGCTATCACAGGGAAGGGCGGTGACGTCACCCGCTCCGGTACGCCGGCTCTTACACACAGTGCTTGTCGGCCGTAACCGTTACAATATTAACAAAAAATAACAATTGAAGGTTCCCAATTTTACATGCACTCAGTTTAGTGCGCACAGGTTTTTGGCACTGGGGGGAAAAAAATGTGCACAACTTGAATTTTTTGCGAACACCGGCCATTAAAAATGAGAGGGAACGTGGCACCCAGGCAATTCACTGAGCTGCAGCGGAAGAGCAGGGCCAGGCCGGACACACCCCTCACATCCCAGCGCCGTAACCACGCCCATACACCGCACTTACTCTGACAGCATACAGTAGGTGCCAGTTTGAATCGAACACTCCTCTCTTTATTGATTTATTCGTATGAGCTTCACATGCAGAGGTTACACAGTTCTATCGTCACAGTGAGGCGCCTCAGCCGGTCGAGGCTGGCATCATCCGAATCGGTCAAGCTGCTGGGGCGCCTGAAGCGAGGGCGGGAGTACAGGATGTGGTCGGCCGTCTGCTCCTTGCTCCTTAATAAAATAATAATAATAATAATAATAATTGCTTACGCTTATATAGCGCTTTTCTGGACACTCCACTCAAAGCGCTTTACAGGTAATGGGGATCCCCTCCACCACCACCAGTGTGCAGCCCCACCTGGATGATGCGACAGCAGCCATAGTGCACCAGAACGCTCCCCACACACCTGCTCTCAGTGGGGAGGAGAGCAGAGTGTTGAAGCCACTTCATAGAGGGGGATTATTAGGAGGCCATGATTGGTAAGGGCCCATGGGAAATTTGACCAGGACACCGGGGTTACACCCCTACTCTTTTCAAGAAACATTCTGGGATTTTTAATGAGCACAGAGTCAGGACCTCAGTTTTACGTCTCATCCGAAGGATGGCACCTGTTTACAGTATAGTGTCCCCGTCACTATACTGGGGCATAAGGACCCACATGGACCGCAGGGTGAGCGCCCCCTGCTGGCCCCACTAACACCTCTTCCAGCAGCAACCTTAGTTTTTCCCAGGAGGTCTCCCATCCAGGTACTGACCAGGCTCACACCCGCTGAGCTCCAGTGGGACTGCCAGCTATGAGTTGCAAAGTGATATGGCTCCTTGGGGGTCAAGAAGAGCTACTTCCTCGTAGTGACCCCCTGGGCAACGTCTCTGACGGCAAAGAGCTCTTTGCATTGATTTAGAAAAGGATACATTTCTGGTGACCATCCATTCAGAACATTTCCCCCCATACACCCGATCAGCTGCAAACAACATGAAATTCATAAGAACCACTAATGACGTATAGTAATTTACTACTACTTAACTGAATAATAAAAAGTTTGAAACACAGGTCTGAAACACGACAGAAGGCTGCAGTTTCATACCAATCGTGGATTTTCTGCCCCAAAATGATCAATCAAGCATAATATTACTGGGTGGTTTGACTTTGTGGGAATCTGGAAGCAGGTACCCAGCCATGTTGGTGTGAAGCTGGTGCCCTAGTTTCTTTTGAGAAGCCCCTGGGCAAGATCTTTTAATCAATTAGCTACTAACTACCAGCGGGGCTAAATGGGCTTACAGTCAGATTAATCGGTGCAGGTAATTTATTTTTTCAACGGTAATTAACATATCTCCAGCAGGGCACAAATAGCTGTTTCAGCAAACTGCAAATGAGACTCCTTCTTAATAGAGAGAGCACCCTGATTCGATGGCACTGAACAAATTGATTTCTTTGGATAATTCCTTTGTTCATTTTTTCTTACCCGTTCCATTAAACAAGCTCTGGGCTGCGGTTAAAACATAAAACACTTTTTTTTTTAAAAAGCTCAAGGAAAAGGCAATTCTCCTATTCCAGAACCGGTTACGAAACCCTTATGAAACGTACCTGTAGTCATGATCCAGTAGGATGCAGTTAGAAGAGCCTGGAGCCTGGAGATGACTGAACACAGGAAGGCATTTTGAAAGCCGCTGGCCAACATACTAGGAGACACCCATCGAATAACATGCTGGGCCTGTTAATAACATCAAGACCACCCTGGAGAGGATGTGATCTGTGTGCTGCAAACGTTATCCAGCGCTTGCAGCCCAATCCTATCTCATTCAATTCAATGTATTTTTATATAGCGCCTTTCACAAGGTTGCCCCAAGGCGCTCAACAGTGCAAGTCACAGGACCTCCTGCTGTTAGGGGGTGTGGGGTTGAGATGCATGAAACTGCATGAAAGACTGAGATCAGAGGCTTTGCTCTGGTCAGGAAGGTGGCAGAAATCCATTTGGAGCTCCTCAAGCCCGTCTCTGAGGGAGAGTCTTCATTAGCCCAGAGACAGATGCTGATAGTCTGGCCAGACAGTCTCACAGTTTGGTCAAAGTAAAGAATATAGCGTGGCAAAGCTGCACAATCCTAAAATTAATCTCCTACAGTCAGTATGCTTAGGCATATTATTTTGATCCACGTTTTGAATAAGAATTAATGGTTGTCCATACTTTCACGGACGATCTTAAATTTGTCTTTAATCTTAAAAGGTCTGCACACCATCTCGACTACTTATGTTACTACTAATCTTATGTTAGTGGAAGAGCTCTGACCGAGCAATGCTGTTGAATATTGTTTTGTATTGTGGAATTATTCTGTTGTTGTATAGTATTATTGTTGAATGCTATATACGTTTATGAGCTCTTGATGTGCAAGACCAATTCCCTTAGAGGCTATAAAGGTTCAATAGTAACTGAAACACTATTTTTATATTCCAGGGTAAGAAAGAATCAGCATTGAGGAGGGCATTTCAATCAACAACATAAGTAAAATCTACACATGTGCAATCTTATTTATTGCATATTGTTTACACGTCTGTATTGTTTCCAATCAAACTGTTTACTTGTTTACTTGTACAGTGTCTACTGTTTGTTTGTATATTGTCTCGATGCGCTGTTTGCACTTTGTGTTTTTACACTTGTTTTAACAATCGAGAGACTTTCCGTCAGTAAGAATTCCATTGTACCAGTACATGGACCGGTTACACATGGCAATAAAGTTCAAGTTCAAGTTCACAGCAACATGTAAAACCCCTCATTTGCATCTCCAAATTGACCAATTGTAAAGGTACGGGCTGGGCTGATATTGCTGATATTGTCTGCGATACAGAACGAGGCAAGAAAACGTCGAGGACCTGAAGCGGCCCTGTGACATTGTCAACAGACAGCGGTTATGAAGATTGCTCTTTCAATCCAACAGAAATACTGCTCCTCACCTTGAGATGGTTTTGCCAACAAATACTCCTTACTTGTTACCTCTGCAGGCAGATCACGATGGAACGCTTCTGCGGAGAAATGCCTGCTGCACAGCCTGTTCTTATGCGCTCGTACTGTACCTCACCTGACATTAGACCTCACAGTGACTAGTGAGCACTGCGTCACAATTCTCTCACACCCTCAACAACATGGCGACTAGCCAATACATTCACAAAGCTCACAATTTGTGTGCTTCATTCAGAATGTGTACAATCCTGCTACACCATCGATGAATTTATTTTGCTACCGAGACTTGATAACCGGTCTGAGAACCTGGAACTGCATTTCCCCCTTTAATTCATCCATCAAGCTAATTCGGTCCTGTTTCTCCCTGATGACAAGAGCAGGAACAGCCACCCCTGTTTCCCAATCCATCAACATATAACCAGCATTTCTTGGGAAGCCGGGAGTAAACACAAACGGAAATAAAGCCCTGCAAACTCCATAGAGACAGGCGTCACAGGTGCAGCAAAATGACCTTTCACATGCAAAAAACAAAATTCCAAACCGGACTCTGACTGAGGCGTGCCGCAGGTCTCAGAGCTGGTTCGCAATGGGCAGCAACCACCCTGGATAACAGCAAAAAAAATATCGACAGGTTGATCCGTCAGATCGCTTTTGAAGTCCGTCAGGAAGGGGGGGGGGGGAGCCATTCGGCTCATCGTGCTGGTTGGGTCGTTACTGACCTGAGGAAACAAAGCGTTTCTTGATCGGCCCCCTCAGAACTAGGCGACGCAGTTTTGGATTACTTTTACAAAGAGCAGCTCGCAGGGCAAACATCCAGTCCACTTCCTGACCCCCTTATACAGGGTCGCAGGGGGAGCCGGAGGCAGGATACACCCTGGACAGGACGCTCGCCCATGGCAGTACACAGGGAAAATATCCGCTGTGCATTTACAGGAGGCTATACCACCTGCCTCATCTTTCACATGACCCAGGGCTCTGCTGAGCCAGGAGTGCTCGTGTCCTTCATTTCATCTTGTTTTCCTCTCAACATCTGTAAGGAAGAGCCGAAGAAACCAACCTCGCCATCCGCCCACGAGCACAGCAGATGTACGAGAGTGGATTGCGAAGTAGGGCAGGCCTGGTTGGGGGAGGGAGGGAGGGGTTGTGATGAATTAGCGCTGACATTGTCTCGTTAGAGGACCCATGCTGATTAGCCAGAATTTCAGCTTTTGCCACAGTCAACTATGATGCACGCTGGCCTCTAACACTGGGCTCATTATTTTCTGTCTCCTCCCGTCCTCTCTGTGTTGACGTCCTTCCCAGCATCCTCCCACACACCCTGCAGAGCCGGGGAGCCCACATCTGAGCCCCGATATTTGGATGTGTGCCTGCGGTTGTAGGTTCACCGTGAATCCTCCCCAATTAAGCTCCGATTTGCCAGAAGAGTGAAGTAAGTAATGAGGAGTCTGCTAGGAGCCCTGACAGAGGGAATTTAATTAACGTCAGACGGTGCCATGAACCCCAACAGGTGGCACCATGTGCATCTGAGCTTGTAACACTCTGACGAGCTGTTCTGACTCAGCTTCTTGGAATCAGCTCGGAGAAATACGCTCAGAAACTATTTGTCTTCCACCCAATTACTCTGGCCCAGGAGTCAGGCTCCGGTGGATCTGAAACTTGATTTTGATAACCACGGGACCTCCGCCAAGGCTTCCCAGGTAGCACGGGCATGGGCATCAGACATTCACCCTTTGGCGCACAGGACGGAGCAGGACAGAGGAGTGGGCCGCCTCTCGCCAATGTCTCAGCCAGCCCGCGGGCACCGGGCACATCACAGGAGGTGCCGTTTCCCCAGATACCAAAGGACGCCCTGGCCCACACAGCGCCAGCCTCCAGCGCTCCGGGGGCTTCCGTTTCTGGAAATGGCGCCATCTGGCTA
Source organism: Lepisosteus oculatus (assembly GCF_040954835.1). Taxonomy (NCBI): domain Eukaryota; kingdom Metazoa; phylum Chordata; class Actinopteri; order Semionotiformes; family Lepisosteidae; genus Lepisosteus; species Lepisosteus oculatus. Next base: position 3,392,818 of record NC_090722.1, on the reverse strand, counting down.
GCGACCATGAAGGGCTGCAGCAAAAGTGATATTTCTCAAACCCTGCCAGCTGTGTAATGAGTGAGTGAGTCTTAATGGGGAGAGCACAAGAATGCTGAGGCTCCTCAGGACGAATGGTCTCAGCTGTTGGAAACAGGAGCTTGTACTTGATGAAGCGGAGACATCAGCGTGAACGAAGAAAGAGATGGTCCGTCCTTTTGGCCGCCAATCTGTCTTTGGGGCACGTGTCCAGCAAGCTAAAAGAAACGTTCCACGGCCCGCGGTCTGCTCTGCGGGGCTGTCCCACTGCAGAACTGTCACCGGCCCCCGCCCGCACCCCCTGAAACCCCACACACGGGGCTCGGGATCACAGGACTGAGCCACTCGGGGACACAAACCCTAGAGGTGGGAAGCACCACACCCACGGCCGCCTCCGAATGCCATCCCACAGGACTCCGGTGCGACTGCTCCAGTCCCAGGACCGACAGGACAATATCAGGGAGACAGTGAGCCAGGGATAGGGTGAGGACAGGACATGGAAACATACAGAAAAGAAACCTGAAACACTGGATTATCTATGTGTATCTCCAATAAAACCTCCATTACGGACTTGCCAGAGCTTTTGTGCTACTATCACTACTGACCGCATGAACTACTGGGGTAGATGTCCATTACATCTACCCAGCAAACGGCACTGTTGAACTACAAGCAGATGTTTTAAGAATTTGGACATTTGGTGTGCTTGATTTTTTTTTTTTTATATTGGATTCTGCTTCAGAAGGAGTCCCTGTGACAAGCCGGTTTTCTTTCTTCTGCCTTAAAAAAAAAATAATCTACAAACGGAACAGGAAGAAAAGGGGAAGAAATGGTTTGGAGATGACAAGGACCAGCCTAAAACCTCCCCGAACAGGAGCTCTCCCTCCTGAGTGATCAGAGGTGAGCAGGAGCCGTCGTGAAGGATGGCTTTAAAATGGTTGTGCAGAAAATAATGGCCTTCCCTGCGCCAGAATCCTCTTTATCAGCGGTATTTATGGCGCCCATGAATAAAAGATGCGTCAGGGCTGGCTGACAGAGTCAGGAGGCCATCTGTGTAAGAGTTTTTGACGGCCCGCTGGGGCTGTGGCAGGAATACTGATTAACCCTTTTAGCGTGGCGCCGCGAGATTTCCACACCCGTCCAGCCGCCGGGCCGACCCGGGCCGCGATAAGAACGGGAGAAACAGCGATTCTGGATTAGTTTGTTAGACCGTTATTAGTAGCTAATTGATCACAGCTCGTTTGATTTTCCAATAGCTAACTGATTCCAGGATCTCATCCAGGGTCTTGGCTTCATCAGCATGGCTGTGCAGCGTGTCCCAGACTCCTACAACTCTTAGCGCAAAGAAACACCACCTGCTTCTCAGTGTTAAATGTGTTTCCATTTTCTGTAGACTGCAAACTGCAAACAGACAACAGCTTTGGATGAGGCTGACTGTTATATTTATTGTCACCAAAGCTCTTAAATTGCCAATGACTCTCAGGGACACCGATTTATTAGTTTATTACCATCAGAATCATTTCTCAATAATATTCAATTGCAATCTGGTGTCAACACATAGTGAATCATCCAATACGTTTCCGACTTGATTCTGTATTTTAGCTCAATGAGTGGCATCTGTCCAAATGCACAGAAAACTACATTTTCACAGTAAGAGTGAAGCCCCAATTGCCATTGAAATATGTCAGATACCTGGGATTTCGTTTTCAGAAAGATATGATTGATTTCAATTTCTGGTTAATACTAAGTCCAGTGGAATACATGTCAGAAACACCCTGGGCTGGTCTTTCAGACAATGCAGACATACAAGAAAATCCAACAGCTGTGCGATAGAGAGTGATTGAGCCAAGCTCCACAGGAGCTCACGCACTTGTCATACAGCGCTTTAGCACACCGGTGAACATCTTGATGGACTGTAATGGGGGAATCGCGCTCCAGACATGTCACATTCTCTACTGGATCCAGTCACATGGTGCACAATCCATTAACGCCACCCAGGTCTCTACATGGCTCTGGGCCATTAGCAAAAAGCCCATTAAGTATGTAATTATGCCTCACCGAGACAGATTCGTCAATTAAACACAAACAGGGCTAATCCGGCATGATCTGTGGGGCCTTTTGAGAAGGTCTTGGATTCGGAAACGTGGGACAAAGGGAGGAACCTGCCGAGACATTTTAATTCAGAGACGCCTTCTTTCCAAAGATGTGCCATTTGGAAACGTCACAGCCCCTGTTTGGCCAAAACTTGTTCTGTTCCCAGATGGGCGAGTTCGAGTTTGCAGCACCTCAATCCTCTCTCCCTCTTCCTGCAGGCAACCCAAGTGACTCCCCCACTGTTTCTGAAAAAAGGCCCTGGATGGAAAAGGGTTCAGTTTGGCTTCGGTTTTCAGAAATCGGCAGATTTAATTGTAGCTCGAAAATCCCAGATTCCCATCTGATGTCCAGTTTATCCAATGCATCCTATCTGTCATTAGAAGAGCCCTTCATTGTGCAAAAAAAAACTGTTTTGCAGCCCTGGGAGGCTCAAGAACATAAAGAACACATAAAGAAGAGGATGCCGTTCAGCCCCTAGTTTGCTTGATCTATGATCAGAACTATGATCTCTGGGCGCGAGCCGTGGGGCACAGTGCTGACTAATGCTTTGCGGACCGGAGCCGAACTGGAGTGGGCAGGGGGGTTAACGAGCACTGGCCTTGACCAGCCGTGTGGATTTCCCAGTGCACACACGCGAGGCTCACAGACCGTTCAGAGGGACAGCGAGCTGCTTTTCCCCACAAAGGGCACCTACAGGAAACAGGCAGCCACTGTCACAGCTCCAGCACAGGAGTAACCCTCCCAGCCAGAGGCAAGGGCACAGGGAGATCTGTGCCTGAGAGAGCCTCACCAAGCCACGTTTAAATAGCACAAAGAAATGGGACAGCGCCTAGCACGTTCTGAGCTTCACCCCGTTTTAATTTCCTATTGTCATTTGCATTTCACAAATGTCTAGTCGCTTCATTGCATCCATTAAATCCATTTCAGTTTTATTCTAGTATTACTTTATGCCTGTTGCCCTGAGCAAGGATTACAGTGAGTGTAATCATAGAGCCGTGATACTGCTGCGGCGCTCTGATCCAGCAAACTGGAAAAGGAGGGTTCAGAGTTCACCCTGAACCAGCTCTTTAAAGTTCCTATCTTTACACGTACATATGGCACACCTGTGCTAGTGAAGCAAGGGTACTTGGTTCATGAGTAAGCAAGACTTATTAACACAGATTAACTAAATTCAGTTGAGTAGAGTATTTATTGTCTTATGTACACATACATTGGAATTCTTAATCGCGCTGATCTCTCGGGACATACACAGTACAACACACAACACTACACAATCTAGACAACAGGAACAATAATTAGATTGTGGAAAATTAGTAAATTAGGAGTGCAGATGTGTATTGAGTCTGAGGCCCTGCAGTTAGCTGTTGTTGACGATGCGCATTGCAGGGGGATAGAAGCTGTTCAGTAATTACTATCCAAGCTCCTATCTGATCGATCCAAGAAACATCCCTGGTTTTGGGGGAAACAAACCTTATCGCCATTAATTAAATACTAAACCTGGTATCAAAGCCTGTGCTGACTTTGGAGATGGCGGGCACAGTTATCAGAGAATACATCTCTCACAGGCAGTCTTCACACAGGCTGCAGCCTCTCACGTCAATCTCACACTACAAACGGGCTTTCGCCAGTTGCCTGTTAATGCGAGAAACACTGAGATGTGTCAGGGGATCACAGATTCACTGCGACACTGGAAAAAAAACGTGTCAGAGCAGTGCTGCTCAACCAGGGATATTAAAGGTCAGCACATGCTCAATTTCTGAAATGTCAATGGGATCCTTTTTAAACCTGTATCATGTATTAAGAAAATGAATGCAAAAAACGATAATGCAAAATTAATTGAAATGATTGTCAAAAAAAAGATGCAAGAAAAATGCTCAGAGGATATTGCCAGGCAGTGACCTATGCTGTAGATTTCATGCAATTTGCTTTCTTTAAAGAATGAATGATTGTGTCTAGCCCATATAGTGTTACCCGATAATTCCTCACCATTGCTTTCTGTGGTGTGAGAATGTCGTTTTATTGCGAAATGTGCTTTTTGTGTATTGAAAAGAGCTTTGAGATGATTGCTTTCAAAGGTGATATATAAAACAGAATTTCTTATTATCATTATTTGTTAGCAATACTTTATTTTGCAGGAATTTGATCAAACGCCAATGAAGACGGACAAGTGATGTTTTTGGGGGTAACTCAACTGGCCGCAGAGAGCAACAAAAAATGCTAAAATGGGGCTGTCGGTAATTTCCCCCTTCCAGTTAATGAGGCGCGAGTCAGGGAGTGACAGCTGTACGCGCAAATTCGGAAGGAAGGAGGGACACAAAAACATAAATCCGCAAGACGCACAATATTGATTAATTCGACAAGTGTAAATGGGTGCGATTAGGATTTTACCCCTTCATGGATCTTCATTTTACAGCTCATTCATCTTGGATATCAGTTACACTGCATCAGAAAACAAAAAAAATATTTGTGGGGTATGGCACAGTCTGGACTTGAACCAGTAAACTCTTGGGATTTCTGAACATGTCCTGGGTGCACTCTGCCTTGCACCCGTTGCTTGCTGGGATAGGCTCCAGCTCCCCCACAGCCCTGAATTGGGTGAAGTGGTTAGAAAACAGATGGATGGAGACCAACAACCACACTCTTCATCTCACTTTACAAATCCCCAATCAGCCTGTGTGTACTTGAGTCGCTCCATCTCAATATATTGCAATATATGAGATGCTAATACAGAACTTCAATCGTCCCCTTCCAGAGAAGAATACAATAAGACCGACAACAATTTCACACCAAAATGGAAGGACTGGAAAATGAGATTTTCCAAAACACGCGGACAACACTGGTGTTACAGTGGCTGAGGCCTGCTATCTGCTGCCTTGTTTTTAGTCAGCTTTCTTGTGTTTTTTCAATAATTTGTTTCATTTCTCTCACCAGTTTCCTTTCCTTGGCCCCATAATCGCATGCATTACTCACCTGGTTTAACTGCAACCTGTTGGGGACAGGAGATCTTCTCTCTTGGCTTGCAGTGTTGTGGAGGTTTTGAACCACATAGTTCTGATCGTACACTGACAAGCTAAACTGAGTCTCTTTCGTCTTGAAGGAAGACAACAAGGGACCTGAGATCCTCAAGGGTACTTTTCACTGAATCCCACAGAGAAATCGATTAACAGCAAAAACACAATCCGGATGACCCCCGTGAAAACTGTGGGGCTGTGGAACAAGTATTGTATAGTATGAGGTTGCAGTCTTCAATCTGGATTCTTACAATAAATGGATGAGTTCCTTGAATCAGCTGCTAACTACCAGAAGGGCTAGATAGCCGAATGGTTGACTGTGTTTGGTTGAGAGTTTTAAGAGTTTTCCCCTCTTCTCTGCTACGCGACAGGTTAAACTATTTTGCGTGTTGCATACACCGAAATCTAGCATAAATGACAATTGTAAAACCAAGCCAAAAAATGTTTGACCTAAAAACAGCATCAGTAACACTGTTCATTTAACGACAAACTAACGTCGTTTAATGCTATCGGAACTGCGTAGCGAGTATTTAACCAGAGAAACATTTTTTTTTATAAAATAATCAGCATTTTCTGTAAACGTAGCATATGCTGAAGTAAAAATAACACGTACAGAAAGAGTAAAGAAATTAACCTGTAAAAATACACTTTCGAGCCGTGACCCAGATCGGTATAAAAGACGTTTTCTGACTCATCCATAGGAAAAAAAACCTGGAATATAATAATCTAACACGCTTTCAAATTCCTCAAACTATGAGTCATAATTTAAATTGTTATCCGCCGTGGTACAATGTGGGGAACTGGGAGAACAAGCAGAGCATAAGTCGTAGCCAAGGAAGGTTTTAGCTCTAAATTAAGGAGAACTAACCCCTGAATCATCTGTAAATTCAATTTAAAACACTGGCTTCCTAAATGGCGGGAATCATCTGCCTTTAAAACGCAAGCAGCATACTATCGATTTTTTCCTTGGAAATGATCTTTTATATGATAATGCATTTCACTCCACACTTAATAGCACTGTTGTTGCTGAAAGCGAAATTCACCCATCCTCCCTGCAGTCAGACATTTTTACCTGCAAATTGGAAAATACATCATTATTACCTTGCCACTCTAGACCTTCTCGGGTGAACATGTGCTGACTCGGGGTGCTTCTTGAACTTGCTAAACCTGCTGTCCATTGTGGATCGTCCATCGTATCGGCCGGGCCGAGGCACAGCCTGAGCCGCGCTGCTCGAGTGCGGTGTTGGCGGGTATTCGTCTACACGGGCTCCCGACGGGCGTTCAGCCCGGTCCCGTTAACCCCCCCCCCCCCCCCCCCAAAGTACCTACTGGTTCCCATCTCTATAAGTAGCCCAACTGCGACTCATGTTTTCCTGTGATCTGAAAAACACTGCGTTCGGGAAAGACTATTTTATTTTCTTCCCTCATCCTAAAGGTAGGAAAAATATATTCGAAGGTAAAACGTGCATTTTTGTTCGTTATTTGTCTTGTATTAGCAAAACAATATTAGTTTATGAAGATTTGTATAATAACACGTTTATAGGTACGAATCACTACGCTACAATGCAAACCTAATTCTTAGGTAAAGGAAGAAATATAACGGGTTTCAGAATCTCAGGAGTTCGCTATGAGGGCAACAAGTACAGGCTTTGCAACATTTAATTGAGGTTGTCAGGTTTTTAATGAGGTTCAGAGCTCTAAGCGTTGAAAAGGTATTTTTAGAAATGAAATGAAGCGACTTGTCCATTAGCCCCTAACCATACTGTCGAATCATACTGTATCTTGTAAGGATAAGCATATAACCAAATATGTCCCAGAATTAACAGGGGACCTTACAATTAATTATATTAATTTATTTTTAAAACTGATAAATAGTGAATCCAAAAAGATTTGAAATAGATTCAAATTTGTCAGATGTATTTGGAAAGTTTAGATACAGATAACGAGTCTGTTGTAGAGGCTGTGCATTGATATAACTCTCAGAAATGAACACAAGCAAGCAAAGATTTTTTTTTTCTAATCAACGTTCATTTGTTTTATTTGGTTTTCAGGCTCCACATAATCTGAAGAGGAGAAAAACAGCGAACAAGTTACAGACAGGCACACTTCCGGCAGTGAGAGAGGCCAAGAGGCAGAATTCTGGTTTCCCTTCCTTCCGCAATCATACTCAGAGACCCCCAACTTCCTGACCGCTCCCCCATAAACGAATGCGATGAATGGTAATTGATTTCTAACCCCTTTCTTGATGACCTATCAATGTCCCCCCAAATATTATTTGTCCTATAATTTCCTTAATTCTGATAACTCTGACATGGATACTTGTTGTGAAAGGCGCTATATAAAAATAAATTGAATTGAATGAAAATGTTCTAAAGGGGGATTTATTTGCTTTTGCTACAATGGCATTCCTCAAACCTGGGGGAGTTAATACCAGAAAATTCCAGAGGATGGAAAAAGAGGCGTCTGTTCTCATTTATTTTGCGACTGTGAGTTGGGGCTCTTGGTTAAAGACATAAGCAGAGGAGTTATGGTGTTGGTGGTGGACAGTAGTATGCACAATGAGTTTCAGTAAAATGAATTCAGTGGCTCTGGTTTCAGTCTAAAAAGCAGTTCTCAAATCCTACTCCTAAACCAAACCAGCAGGTTTTACATGTAAGCATTAAATCGCAGGTTTCTAAAGACTCAGAGTAGTTTAACTGTAATTCATTGGGAGGCGATGTGCAAAATTAAGTAACGTAGAAAGCATTTGGCACAGAAATGATCAGCCCTCAAGGTGCCGAGTTCCCTTAATTGAGCACATTACTTTCTTAATTATTGCTTAATTGGACATTGCTTATTGCTTAATTGGCCAATAACTTACAAGTGTTTGTAATCTTTAGAAACAGGTGATTTAGTGTGACCTATAAGACTTACTGGAATGGGGCTCACCAGGACCAGGGTTGAAGTCACTTGATCTAATCACAGAATGGTAGATTAAGTTGAAAATCATAAGGTGTTTACACCTATTGATGACAAAAAAGAGCAATAAAATAAGAGCCTGGCATATGAGATCTCATCGTCACTGGTTATTTGGTTCATCTTAACACCTTTCTCCCTGTTAACTACATTATTTGGTTTGTTAGTCCTTTTTTTTTAAAAAAAAAAAGACAGCTCTTTTAAAAAGTAAGATGGACAGAGTGACAGAAATTCAGTATCATTAACTGTGTAGCAAGACGCTGGGTTTCAGAACACCAGCCGTTTAGGTCGATTTTTGTCATGTACAGATGAATAAGGCAACTCAAGGACAAAACATCCCCTTAGTTCCCTGCTTAAGGGTTCCTTAAGGGTCTGACTGAAAAAGTGGACTCGGTGAAATCAAAGTACAGATGAAGGAAACAGTATCTATACTGCTTACTTAAGATTTTTAGTTTTTATAGCATTTTATACAGCCAGAGCCTGTCAGAGGTAATTGAAGTGCACAGTTTAGGTCCCACCTTTGTCCTCCTCTTATTAATTGATAATCTGTTAAGAGCTGTTTAGACAGGGGAAAAGCATTGTACTGATCAACCTGATGAGAGTCTGAACTCTCTTCACTAAAATGTACTGGGAAACCACATACCCACGGCAAGCTCTTTTGTGCTAACCCAGGGCCGAGCGAAAAATAAAGGGGATTCTTAGGATAAGTAAAAAAGCATCTTAATCTGGCGATCAAACACGGTATAAAATGTTCAGATGGAACAGAAACACCAAGGGTGGGGTGGACTGGGGTGGAGAAACTCTGGCACTTGTGGGGTACTGGGGGGGCGGCTATGAAGACTATTTATAGAGCACATGAAAGAATAGTTGAACACAGGAGGAGTTCCCAAACAGAAACGTCTGGAGTATGGAGTGGGATGAGGCGGCAGTTTTTCCAGTCTGATATTATATCAGACAGACCCTGAACACAAGAGGATAAGAACAGAGACATTTCTTTTTTTAGGAATTTTGGTCATGGCAGCAGGAAGGTGCCGTCCGGTTAATACGAGCTGTTCTCTGTTTTGAAACTGTAACGGGGCCTTGGTTGCACAGAGCTTGTGGGAGCCGACACTCCTGACGAGCTGAAAGCAGAGAGGAAGGCCAATTGCCTGTTCTCGTCTCAGTGTGACACTGTTCATGAAGTGCAATCGATTTTCCTTTGTGTTTGTGATACTGACCGATGCAACTGTCTCTACTGTAACATTACACTGCTATTCTGCAATCACCTTCACTATATAATGCAACTCGTTCAGGGGTATAAAGAGTTGAAAGTATTCTCTTACTGCCTGTTATATTTTAAAAGAGGAAATGAATCAGCTTTGTGGACTTTTTAGAGGAGCACTCTATAGGTTGCTTTTTCAATTAACTCTTTTATGAAGAGCATGGCTTCACAAAAAAGCATATTTTGTGTTTCTTGTAATTCTTTGAAGTGATCCCTTTCCTATTGAAGAGAGCTCTGGGATATGCTTTTCTGAAAGTAACCAAGAAGTATACGAGAAGGATCAGGCCTACATGAGCTCAATACATAATGAGTTGCTGGAACGGGAATTGAAAACGAATTAACTGTGATGAATGATCATGAAGCAGACAACTGCCAAACAAAAGCTGTATAATAATGAGTGAATCTTCCCCCTTTGCCCCATGCTTTGAAAAAGTATCAGATCCTGGAAATTTGATTTAGCCTACTGAGTAGCTACAGTATATCATCATCAGTCGTGACTCATCTATGACCAAATTGCCCCCTGAGGTGTACTCATTGTTAAAAGAGATACAGAAGTACTTTCCTAAAAAGAATATGTGCTCTTTTTAGGAAAAGAAAAATGCATGCAGTTTCTTTTTGTTCTGGTTTTCTGTTCTCTATTGCTTGTCTAATGGCAAGACCGAGCACCGACAGTGGAAGATCCCACTTCTAACACCAACATCCCATACTCTACCACCCATATGTAGGTTTCTGCCTATGATTGCGGCCTTATTCCATCAGACACTGCCTGTTAGCCCTCTTCCTCACCGGGAGACACACTGCCAGTTTCAAGAACACATTAAAGCTTTCGTTTAGTTGGTGTCACAGACAAAAAAAAATATGGATGGTTTGGAAAAGGAAAAACAAATGTGTTAAAGCATTTTCATGTCTCATTGGTACTAGCGTTCAGTCTCTAGTTCACTACATCTTACATTTTTCTTTTTTTCTAACCAGTGGGTTTGATTGGCAAACGGAGGGGATGAAAAAACCAAGCACAACTGTGCCGTAGTATTTGAACAGAAAATGTGTCTATAGACGCCTTTCTTTATTTCCCTTGCCTATAAATGAGATCGTTCCTGTCCGCTTTCTGTGTGGAGAAGCGGATAGGATTCTGGGCTTTGACCCAAAGGATTGCAGGCTCATATCCCAGCTGGAGAGACACTGGTGCTGTATCACTGAGCACGGTGCCTCACTCTGTGTGCTCCAGCCTGCATCCAACCGCTACCAAAAGGTTACACCATAAAAAGAAAATAACCTCTGTAAGAGGCTTTGAGGAAAAGCCAGCCAAATACATCAGTCATCTGCTTTGTCCCGCTGACTAACATAAGGACATCAGAATGCTTTTCAGAATTAATCAACCAAGGAATGGGAAACAAATGATTTTCCTTATTATTTTAACCCGTCTTCTTCCAGAGCTTGCACTGCACATGCTCGGATCCAGAAAAGCACTGAACCCGCCTGTCAAACTCATCCAGCTGGTTTCCCTTCCCTCTGTGTATTTTGTTTGGCGGCTGTGGGTTCACTGTTTCAAGATCTCGCGCGTGGGGAGAGGAGAAGTGTTGTCTTGGCTTGCTGTCTTTAACGGCAGGGCCTTTCTCAGTGGCTCTGCAGGCTGTGGTAGCGCACAGGCCTTGCAGGGCTCTGGGAGGAGATACAGCACCGGGGTCGTTTCCAACAGACACGCGCCAGAAAGTGTCACTCACACTGGGGGGGAGAAACCTGAGAAGATCTTCCTGTCAGAGAGGCGGAGGAGACTTTAGTGTTGAGGTATCTGACATACAGGCTGAAATTATGGCTTATAGTCTTATGGCTTCAAGTTCAGTGCATCTCTTTGGATTGGGCGGACTAAGCAAAGTGGCAATAGTTTGGCCAGAAGGCTTTCTTTGACAAAGGCCTCTGGAAACGTGTGGCACAATAAAGGATGAGGGGATGATCTTGCCCAGACCGATCTCATGGGCTCTCAAAGTTTCTTGGCAAGACTAGGCTGGGGCAACAGTTTCGAACTGCCCCTGATCTGCTGAGCAGTGAGGTTCCCGGTGCAGAACAGCTGCCCGGTGTCACCCAGGTGGGGCTACACTGGAGTGGGGGGTTGAAGTGGGTCCCCTCCTACACGCAAAGCACTTTAAAGATCCTTTGGGATGAAAGGCGCTATATACATGGAATTCATTGAAAACAACAGCATTGTAAAGGTGTCAGCCACACAACTGAGTGAGTATAAGTTTTTGGTCTTGTTTCCAGCTCCAATATATTGAAGTAATTCACCCCTCCCCTAATTTTTTTTTTACCAAAAAAACCCACTGTTCATTTTGTAAACCCCTAATCAACATCTTCACATTATTCTGTAGCTGCTACAAAACAAAAAGTCTCTATTCCTTATAGAGGTAAAAAAAAATCAAGAGAAATTCAAAAGCAATACGAATAACAACAATAATAATAATTATTACAACATTTAACAAAAAAATGAACATCTCAGTTTTGGCAACGTTTCCCATCCTGCAACGGGAAGAACAAATGGTGGGGAAAAAAGGAGTTCTAGAAAAAAAGAACAGTGAAACAAAAGTACACAAGGGTACTCCGTTTAGCCGCTAAGTTTCAGCTAAAGAACTTCTCCCGTCACAAAAACACAACACAACTCTTTCTTTTGGTTTCATTTCGCTTCACTTCGGTAAAAGAGCCACAGGAGTTCTGTAAATGTCAGGCTGTAGTGTGCTGGGTTAACCTTTAACACTCATTAGGGTTTAATTCAACTCTGAAGACAGCAGGGACAGGAATCCTCTGGAGACAAATTGGATTTTTTTTTCTTTCCTCTTTTAGGCAGCTTCCCAATTTTTCATCTTCCCTATTTTGGTTATTTTCAAAATTCAGTCAGAGTGAGGCAGGACTGTCCAGTCTGTGTTCTCTCTGAATCCCATCTGTACTCCTATAAGCTCAATGGGTTGACGATGTTTAGCTAATCTAATTTAAGATCAATCACAATAGCCCGGAGCTCTGCTAAAACCATTCTGCACTCTCCACAGGCCCCAAGGTATTCATTGTTTTAGTAAATTAATCTGAATTTTGCATGGTTTAACCTATAGCTACTTTTGCATTCTGACATATCCATTTCCTGAAAGCAGATGAGATATTTTGGAAGAGGGAAGTTTATACTGCCACAAAGAATTATGAATCTGTCTGTGGCTGTGTTTTTGTGGCTGCGATTTCCCTGCTGTGTTCAAGGTTTAAACAGCTGTCAGCAACCACAGAACACACACTCATACAGTGTGTGCTCTCTCTCAACGCACACACGCATTGCTGTGCTTTGGTCATGAGTAAGTGTCGAGGAAAAGTAAAGACTATGAATGTTAAAATATGCGAGAAGTATTTGGTCATTTTCTGGCAGCTTTTTTTTTTTTGGCAAATTTCAGCTCTACCTTTAGAAAGAGAAAGTAATCCATAGAAGAACACTTTGTAACGTCATAGAAAATCTCCTTGAAAATATATCCCATTTTCAAATTCTACTCTTCTCTTAAACGTTAAACGTAGTTTAAGAAAGAAAACGCTCCGTCATTCCATGTCTTAAAAGCGAGAATGTGAACAAAATGCCGTCGGAAATATGTTATTATCACTCTTAATTTTCTTTCATAACTTTTGACAGGAAAATATATTTTTATATATATTGGCTTTGGCACATAAACAGCACGTTACATATCCCCGTGCTTTTTATTCGGCTGTGTAATAACGGCAACCTTTCAAGACAGGAAGTGGAATATGGATTTCTAGAAAAAGGAAAAAAATATCTTTTAAAATATGGCAGAAATAGTTGAAAAAGGAAAGCCATTTAAATTCTACATCTTTGGATATAATTCAGCTTGGTTTCCATACAAAATATTTGGGTAGGGTCACAGACTGGGATCCTTCCACGGGAGCAGTGACGCAGCCACCCGCCATTGCCGCGTACTCACGGCAACAAGGGGTTCCCACGGCGACGGGGAGGCGCCCACCAATCGGCTCGGCTTGGGGTCATGGCGGGGGCGGAGCCTCCTTCCCTTTTCGTATAAAAGCCCCGCGACTCCATCGTCCAAGGTGAGAAAAATCAAACCTTCTTCACGGTGGAAGAACATCATCGTTCTCCCATTTTCACATTTTCATCCTCTCCTTTTTTTTTTTCCTGTCGGGGGGAGGGGGGTGCGTAAAGACCGTTCTGAAAGGGCCCGAACACATTAAAGCTTAAATTTCCTCAGGTCCAACATTTCAAAACGAGCCTTCGTGACGAATCGGCAGGTTTGAGCTGGCTCAGGCTGGGTGGGCTGGCCCGCACGAAGCCGGCTCACAAAAGGACACACTGCGGGTGACGCAGGATGCAGCTCTTGATGAGCACAGGTGTATGTCTATATATAGCTTCGTCTGCATCCGTTTTCTCTCTCCCTCTCTCTGGTCAGAAGGGGGGCGCCGTGTCTGCGATGATGGTGGGTAAGGGTGTCACGGCAGCAGGGGAAAGACTCTGGCAGGAAAGCCATCCCTGGGGTTTTTAGCCTAAACTGAGCTCTGTCACTGACCACACGGAATAATAAATGACAGTGAGGGGGGTGGGGCAACATATCTAGCAGCAGAGAAATCAATCTGAATTCATGGGGCACCCTTTTCAGTTTGGGGGCTCAAGTACCCTGCCTCCTGCTTCTCATCCGTGAGCGGAAGTGAATCCACTCCTCGCGTTGCCAAAGGGCATCGTCAGCAGGATGGAAATCGCGGGGCTTGAAAATCCGCTGTTGAGCACCGATGCGGGTTCTGATCAGCCCCAGGTGCTGAAGGGACGGAGCGGACTGGCGGTTCCCCTGGTCACTCCGGAGGTCAAGGCAAGGAGAGAGGGGCTCTGGTCCAGGGCGATGCAGTCGGGCGGGACTCCGAGGCCGCTGGCAGGCTGGCGCGGGACACTGGCGTTGGCACACGGTGGGGGGTGGGGTGGTAATGGCCTCAGGAAAAGGACTATGGGTGGTTGAGGTAGTTTTCCCTGCAGGGGTTTCGTTCCCCGAAATCGCCCGCAAGGAGCCCTGAAACTGCTTTGGCTTGGACATTCTCGTCGAGGTGAGGTAGCTCTCTTTGGGTGAGGTAAAAGTTTGTTTTGGGGGAGGTGGGGGGGGGGGTATAGGCGTGTCCTGCGGTTCCTCCAAAATACCTGCCCCAAGGCTAGCGTGGCGAGAGACAGAATTTCCCAAACTAGGCCGAATAACAAATGGCTAAGGCTGCAGGCGGCATTTTTCCTGTGAAAGCGCTTCCGCTTGTGTCGCAGGAAGCGCTGGCCTGCGCTGTTGACGCCTTAGATGGCAGTAAGGACTGGGGCGAACTCCGAGCGTTTCGCAGTGCGCGCCTGGGAAATAAACAGACGCCAATCTGGTCCTAAGGCGATCATTCAGGATCTGTATAGAAATATATAGCCACTAGTCTATAATAAGGCTTTGTGTTTTGGAGTGGGGCTCAGACATAAGGAAGACATCGGTTCTTTTGCTCCCCCATGCAGGCGCTACTGCAGGGGGCATCGGGGACCCCTCTGCATCGGGGGCGGAAGAGTAAGGCGATCCCCAGCAGCAGCAGCATGGCCAGGGCTGGGGGAGGGGGGGAACCGCAGCAGGCTGTGTGGGAGAGGAGGGTGGGGAGTTGGAGGCTGGCACCGTGTGCTAGCCAGTGCCCACTCCTGCGCTGGCGCCAGTCTGGCCGGCCTGGTGCTGCTCGATGAGGACCTGGCACTGAGACGGCCCTCCCCCTGGCACCTGCGGGGAACAGTCCCGGTTCTGCTGGGGGGCACAAAGAGGGCAGGTGTTAGCCGTGAAGTGGGGGAGGGGGACACACATATACTGTATAGTTCAGGTGGGGAGCTGCATCAGCATGCGTAGGCTGCAAAGGAACAAGTAATGGGTTTATTCCCTGCTGAAAAGAGAAGAAAGAAAACAACGTTTCGGCTGTGGAGCTTCTTCAGCTGTGAGAAAGACAGGGCGGTAATGTAGGGGGAGAACAAAGGCTGGGAGAGAGGAGGAGCGAGAGGCGGGAGCAGGGGACAGAAAGGGAAGCCAATCAGGAGGTGTGAAGTCAGGATAGGTGATGTGAAGAGAGGTGTGAAATGAAACCTACAATGAATAGAGAGAATTTAGTTATTAATTTGAGAGAAGGGGGAAGGTGTGATCCCAGCTGCAGGATCATTTTAGTTTCTGTTGTCTTTCTGATGTATGAGTTAGGAAAACCATCTTTGCACTCAAAGATGGTTTTCCTAACCATAGTGTCCCTCCCACGCTACATTACCTTTGCTTTCTGCCCTGTCTTTCTCATACCTGAAGAAGGCCGAAACGTTGTGTTTTCTTTCTTCTCTTTTCAGCAGGGAATAAACCCATTACTTGTTCCTCTACTGTATATACTGCTCCTATTCAGCACTGCAATATTCCAACTGAACCACATTGTGGAAGGTTTAATTTAGCCTGTGACAAAAGGTATAATAAGGCAGAATAAAGGTGATTTGCTTTAACAGCTGCAGCAACTAAATCCTTCTACTTGATGTTAAGAGTAAAAGTAATCACATCCAAGGACATGACTGACTCTCAAAGTGTAAAACCAACTTTTGTCACGCGCTGAAGGACAGGACAAAAACTCACAAACAGGACGGCCGTTTCAGAGTGTGAAAGAAAGGTCTTTCTGAGCCTGTGTGCTGTATCTAAGAGCTGTATGGGAGAGCCTTGCAGTGGCTGGAAGCACAGAATCTGCACAAGACTGTGTCCTGCTCCTCTGGTGAAGGATTTCCCACAAGGGCAGGACCCTAGGCAGGGCGACAGCAGGCACAGCAAGAGACAGGAGACTTCGTGCCCCTCAGTGGAGCTTCACTCTACCTGAGGCACTAGTTCGATGGCTTCAGTGTTGCAGGTGACCCCTTCCTTGTGCATGCTGCTCTGCTGGGCCAGGGGTCCCTCTCCGTCTGCCCCCCGGGGGACCGACCAGCTGTCCTGGGTCCCCTTTCGGCAGAACAGGCTGTGGGAGAACAGACGCCAGTCAGTGCCCGCCTTATCCATAGCTGTGTGATTCAAGAGAGAACTCTGCCCTCCTGCTCTCCTCTGATCCCCGACAGAGCTGAGCTGCCTGGGGGTGAGGGGTTGTGAAGCTGGCACCGGGGAGAACCTGTGTGGGGCTGGTAGCCAGGGTAGTTGGGTACTACAGCAGGACACAACTAGCCCCATCCTTGTCCTGGAAATGGGGATCCCTGCTCTGTGTAAGTCCATGTTGTTTTAAGACCCCAATTTTTCTTATCTACCCCTCCAATCTGGACCTGCCAACAGGTTTAAGACTCAGCTGCCTGGCACTGATTGCTGTGTGGATCATGCCCACCTTTCTGAGCCAGCTGCAGGCACAGCAGTGCCCTCTCTCTGGTGCCAGAGCGAGCCCGCGGGTGCCCAGGAAATCAGGAAACTTCGGGACTCTCACTGGCAACCAAGATGATCCCGGCCAACTCAAGCCCACCCTACCCCTAGAGGGTGCCGTGAGGGCTCTGCACCACTGCCTGGGGCTCCCAGGTCAGAGGCAGCATCGACACAGCCCAGGCCTGAGGAAACCAAGCCAGATCACAATCTGCACTGCGCTGATGGTCAGCTGGGGAACCAGCTGGGCTCTGTTCAGGGGCCAGAGACTGTTTCGTTCCTTTCTGACGCAGGTGCAGCAGCAGTCTCTTCCAGAAGAGAACCAGAGACCTCAGGGACTGAGCAACAAAATGCGCTGACCTGCGCCATTCATCACTTTAATGGGATTTTTATATCACATGGTGAAAATCAATTATTTTTGAGTCTGCACTCAATAAACTACCATTATTTTTTACCTCCCGCCACCCATTAAAATCCTTGTATCAGTTGCAAGTTGTATCCGTGACCCTCTTTCTTGATGGCATTACAGAAACGTGTTAATGATGTGATGTCACCCAGTCAGTTATGGGAGTTTATAACCCAGCATATAAAAGCAAAGGGCCAGGAGCTCACAATTATATACTGAATCACTGGGAAATAAAAAGTGGGACTCCTGATCCACAACTACGTGTTCCGTTTCAGGTTTCGTGAGTTGCACGATCATGTACAATAGTCTATTACCTTGGTTTTGTTCACTTACATCAGTACCATCAGATCTGCAGCTTGGAAAACATGAAACGGAACCCGAATCTCTTTTTCCCTTACCTGGATCGGACCGCTTGTGCCACAGAGCAGTGTTTAGATTGATTACAGACCCAAATATATCAATTCACGAAATGATCTTGGATCTTTGAGGGTTCTGCCTGACCTCCGAAACACACAGGCCTGCGTGTGTACAAATTTCAGCACTGTGATCATTTCTGCTCAGGACTGAAGGATGAAAACACGCAGATATTATCAGACATCACCCGTTTCTTCCCTGTGCAGTTCCAATTAAATCTGGATTTATATATTTACTTTTTAAATCCACTCTTATCTCCCTTCTGCTTCCTGTCTGCATACATTTTCTATCTTATAAAGAAAATATCCTGTGTAAATCTAGCATAGGCATGCTCCTGAGCATAGCCGACAGTGACTGGCATGCCACTGCCACTAACTGGGCTTCGTTGCCCACTGTGGGAGAGCTGCCCACCGGGTGGCGTGTGAAGGAGATGAGGGTGAGCCCTGCGTGGGCAGCCTTGTGCCCTGTGCTCACCTGCGGCGGTACCCGAACATGAGGAAGAGCACGCAGAAGATGATGCAGGCCATGGCGATGTGGATGCCCACCACGATGCCCGCCATGGAGCCCTCGCTCTCCTGCCGGCAGTTGCACGCCGTCTCGCCACCTGCGGAGAGCGAACCGCGCCCATCAGGCCCGCACGCAAGCACCGTCCTTAATCCGGACCCCAGTCAAGGGCCGGTTGATGCCCCCCCGCTTCACAAAGACCCCATGCCCCCATGTTTCTCTTTGCAAACAATTCCCCCTGCAGACCCCCTAAGGAAGGTGAACCCACCATCATTGAGGAGCAGATTCCTGTGGATTATAATGGGACTTTTCAATTAGCCAATCAGGACCTAAAACGACAATTGACTTGCCAAGCACATACATTGTTCAATTAAGTAATTGACATCAGCTGACCAAACCAACGTGCTGGGGTTGACCAGCCCTGATCTAGGGCCACCTGTTTGCCAACAGTCTTGGTCTTAAGTGACTGACTTATTTATTGCAACAAAACGTCTCCAGTCCATTAGTCTACGCTGGGGAAAACCTGGTGAGTGTCGCTTTGCCATAACATACATAAGACAATTTCATTGGGCTGATGTTTCCAAGTGCACAGTGAAATGCACTGGGTAATTTCAGAGCCCTCGGGAGCTCTGGTTGAGATTTTGTTGCCCTCTCCCCGACGTCTTCTGATCCCTAGCCTCTCTGCACACACCAGCAGGAGAGAAGTCCCCTACGCCAAAGGGCCAGCCCTCTGGTGTGGGGAACGTCAGTGCTTCTGGTGCGTGCTATCCCTGCAGCGGCCCAGTCTTGGTTCACCTCTTGGTGCCCCGGTCCTGCAACTCGCCTCAAACGTGTGAAGCCCAAACAAGGAAGCGCAGCCAGGGCAAGAGAAAGAAACGACACGTTTTTGCCCAGTTTGGGGAAAATCAGAGATCATTGGCCACTGGAAGCAAGAAATAAGAAACGCTCTTTAGGCCCATGTGAGTTTTGCAAGAGGTTCCAGAGCCGCCAGTCTCGCCCCCAGCACACCCGCCCCTGACTGCCGGCGTCTCTCACCCGTGCTGGTCCTGGCGCTGGCACCGTCCTCGCTCAGGGGCACCAGGCGCATGGTGCCGTTGCTGTCCCCGTTGCCGTTGAACGCCACCAGCTTGATCTCGTACACCGCCGAGGAGTCTGGGAACAGACAGCACCGTCAGGATGCGCCAAGCACAGAGGAGGAGCTGAGCATCGAGCAAAGAGCTTGCGAAACAACTTGGGCATAAAGTTGTAGAAAGGCACTGGCCAAGAGAAACATTTCCAAGACACTAAGCATTCCCTTTCAGCACAATGACATCAATTGTTAAGACATGGTGTAGCTTACAACCCGGGCACTGCCTAGATCAGGCTGTCTCTCCAAACTGAGCAGCTGGGCATGGAGGAAACTGGTGAGGGAGGTCACCGAGAGGCCAACATCAGAGTTTAATTGGAGGTTGTGCTCTCCCCATTCAAACCTATACTTTTACCTATCCATCCATTTTCTATCCTCTTCATCCAGTACAGGGTCGCGGGGGAGCTGGAGGCGGGCTACACTCTGGACACTGGGTGGGACACCAGTCCATCACAGGGCAGACAGACACAGACACACACACTCACACCAGGGCCAGTTTTCCCAGAAGCCAATTTACCCACCAGCACGTCTTTGGACTGTGCTGTCACCCAGATAAAACCCATGCAAATACTGGGAGAGCATGCAAACTCCACACAGACAGCACCCCAGGTCTGGAATTGAACCCGGGGCCCCAGTACAGCGAGGCACCACTGCACGACTCCCTGTTCTTTTAGACACGCTAATATTTCAACAGACCTGTACAGTCAGCTTGGGGTGGAGGGATTTGATCTTCACAAGCCTGTCTTATCTTTGTTTTTCAGGGCTTTGCTTAAAAACTGTTCGCTTCACATTGTCTCTGCTAAAGCTCCCCCTTGAGATCTTGGTCTGACTGAAAGAGACTGCCTTCTCTCATCATGAAAAACTAATCCCTGGCCAGCCTTAGTTCTGCATTTTAATCCCAACTTAATTTTTATTCAGTGTCTGTGTCTGCTCCATTTTTATAATGACCATGTGTCTTCTGTTGCACCTCTTTCCACCTGTGTTTCCTATATGACTATCCTGCAATTTTCTATCCTTATAACTGTTCGTTTTGATGGGCTTTGAGATGCTACTGTTAAAGGCGCTATATAAAACAACGTTAATTATCGTACATGACTTGTGATTTTATTACTTTTTTTTCTTCTGAATGGGGAAGAATGGGTATTTTCTAGGTATAGGTCACAAACTCAAAGTGCATTTTGAAAACTACAGAAAAATGAGATTCTGAGGGATTCATTGAGTTGATCATCTCTGTATTCCACAGTGTGGATTCATACAGGTGAGCGGTACTGGGAGGGAGGATTACTGTAACTACTGTGATTGATATAACTGGATTCTGCACTGACACTACAAGAGTGAATGAACAGCTCTCCAGTGAGGGTGGCTTGGCAGACACTGACCCAGCTGGCTGAGGATGAAGGAGTTGGTGTTGCCGGGCAGGACGTGGGGTCCCTGGAAGTCGGGCTGCGGCACCCTGCGGTGGTACAGCTTGAAGCCCTCCACCTTGCCCGGCTTGCTGGGCAGCTCCCAGAAGGCCTGGACCGCGGTGGCGTTGACCATCTTGGTGAAGAAGCTGGGTGTGGCAGGCGCTGAGAGGGAAAAACAAAAAGAGATTGATGTCACATCAGCTGGATCCAGGCTTCGGCGTCTTCTCCTCTTACCGATCAGCTCTCTGCCGTCCTCTCCTGTGTGCCTGTGATACTCGCCTCATCTGCATGGCTGTGCTGCCCCTGTGTCATGACTGCTAATTTGTTTTCTTTCCTTTCCTTAGAGGCAGCCATGTCACCCTGCAGCTCTCAACTGGCTACCCACTGGAGCTCAGCAGGTGTGAGCCTGGTCAGTACCTGGATGGGGGACTCCTGAGAAGCTATGGTTGCTGCTGGAAGAGGTGTTAGTGGGACCAGTAGGGGGCGCTCACCCTGCGGTCTGTGTGGGTCCTAATAGTGGTTGGGACACTAAACTGTAGTGGGCGCCGTCTTTCAGATGAGACGTTAAACCGAGGTCCTGACTCTCAGTGGTCATTAAAGATCCCCGGGCATTTCTCGATGAGAGTAGGGAGTTATCCCAGTGTCCGGGCCAAATATCCCCCCTCGGCCTTTACCGTGGCCTCCAAACTGTCCCAATGTGTGACTGGCTTGCACTTGCCCTGTGATGGACTGGCGCCCCCTCCAGGGTGCACCCTGCCTTGCGCTCACTGCTTGCTGGGTTGGCTCCGGCTTCACGCAACACCGTACGGGACACAGCGGTTTGGCAAATGACATGACATGACTTTCCTTCAATAAATACCCCCCCAATTTGGAATCGCCATTTGCTTCTGACTCATCTTCATGACACCGGGAGTGTGAGGCTGTGCCTGAATGGCCACCTGTCAGAGCCACTCGCCATTTGACATGCTACAAATCACACACTGCCTCATGGGAGACAGGCTGACCAACTGGAGAGGCTCCTGACCAGCACCGGCAAGCTTGCAAGTGCCTGGAATGTCACAGGACTTGATTCTGCACCGAAAATGGATCAAAACCCACCCATCCCCAGGGAAAATACCTGCCACAGCTGGTTAATGACATCTCCTTCGTCACGGTACTTACCTGCACTCATCTTAGGGTGCAACTCCTTTGATTCTCAACATGATCTTCCCAAGAGCATCACACCTATTGAGCCTGATGGCCGCCCTGAACCTATGTCCCTCTCCACTACGATGACACGTTCCCATCCGCTCAAAGGAAGTCAGCACCTGGCCCCTCCCACCTACCTCACCCAGCCACGCCCCCTAACGTCGTCCAATAGGTGTGCTGGAGTAACTCACCGCCCCCCAGGGTGGTCGCCACGACGACGTTGGACTGCTTGCTAGCTCCGAGCGGGGAGTAGGCCTTGAGGTAGATGGAGTAGGTGGTGGCGGGCTCCAGGTTGTTGAAGGCGTGCTGAAAGGTGGTCTTGCTCACGGCCTCCTGCAGCTCACGGCTGTCCGGCTCTGGGACAGCAAGATGGGCAGAAGACAGAGGTCAGCCAGGCCCTCGGCATCGTGCCAACACAAAGAGTCTGCCCACGGGCACCAGAAAACCTTCCTTATTTTGGAGAATTAATATAAAAAGTGGCTTTATTTTAAAAGAAAGCGGTTAGGGCTAGAGGATGAGGCAAAAGAGGCAACATGCTTGTCCAAAAACAGGCCCTCCAGGGATCCATCTATCCACCTTCCAACAGCTTTGTCCAATCCTGGGTTTTGGGAGAGCTGCAGCCAATCCCAGCATGCAACGGGCACAAACCAGGGTACACCCGTGATGGGATGCCAGTCCATCGCAGAGCACGCACACACACACACCATGGACATTCCTACCTACCAGACTGTAGGAGGAAACCAGAGCATCCAAAGAAAACCCACACGAACATGGGGAGAACATGCAAACTCCACACAGACAGCATCCCAGGGCAACACTGCTGCAAGGCAGCAATGCTCTGCGCCACCGTGCTGCTCTCCGCTGTCAGCTCTCGATATTACATCACATCATCTGCGTCTGCACCGAAAAACCAGGCCCAGAGCAGAGACCTCACCTCCCATCCTGCGGATGTGCAGCACGTATCCGATGATGCCGTCCGTCACCTCTGGGGGCGGCTGAGCCCAGGACAGCTGGACGGAGGTGGGGGACAGCGGCGTGGCGGTCAGGCCCTCGGGGGAGGAGGGCAGCTCCCGGGCCAGGGACACGGCCAGGCGGGCGCTGGCCTGGTTGGTGCCGGCGCTGTTCTCCGCGATGCACTGGTAGATGGCCTCGTCCTCCGTGGTGATGCGGGTCACAGCCAGGGTGCTGCCGGACGGGAGGGAGCACATGGGGTTTTACTGCCAAGTGCGGCGGGCAGGAAATACACAAACCCAGAGGGCACAGCTGGCACAGCGGGGGAAAGTCAGCACCTACTGCAGAGCAGGAGCAACAGTCCCAGCGCAAGAGTTGACTTCTAAAAGAGGAAGAGGTCGGGGTAAATTGGAAATTGCTCTTTAAGAGTTAACAGAGCAACTGTACGCATCCAAACCCAGAACATCTGATGTTAATGTTCATTTTAAAAGCATCCTGGGCTTTGGAAAGGTGCTTTATGAATAAACGTTGTGGTGTTATTATTATTATCACACCTGAAGAAGGCTCCACAGCCAAAACATTGTGTTTTCTTTCTTCTCATTTCAGCAGGGAATAAACCTGTTACTTGTTCCTTTGCAGCCTACGCATGCTGACGCAGCTACCCACATGACCTTATTATTATTATTATTATTATTATAATTATTATTATTATTATTATTATGCGCACAAGCTGTTACTGGGGTTCTTGGCAGTTTTACGTTCTTACTCGGAAAACAAACGAAGAAGAATTTCCACCTTCTTGCAGAACCAGAATATATGTTTGCTGTTTTGGAATCATTTGTAAAAGGACCTGTTTTTACACGGGAGAGCTCGGAGTGGAGTTATTTCCCGACCAGAGACAACACTGACATCTCGTGGCAACGGAGGGTAACAGCGCCGAACAATATCTGCTTGATGCAGTGATGCACACTATCACTAATAACTCCTCACACTTCTTTAGCGGTTTTCTGGACACTCCACTCAACACACTTTACAGGTCTTGGGGATCCCCTCCACCACCACCAGTGTGTATCCCCCACCTGGATGATGCGCCAGTCCGCTCCCCACACACCAGCTCTCAGTGGGGAGGAGAGCAGAGTGATGAAGCCAGTTCAGAGATTATTAGGAGGCCATGATTGGTAAAGGCCAGGGGGAAATTTGGCCAGGACACCGGGGTAACACCCCTACTCCTTTTAAGAAACGCCCTGGGATTTTTAAGGACCACAGAGTCAGTCTCTCAGTTTTACGTCTCATCCGAAGGACGGCGCCTGTTTACAGTATAGTGTCCCCGTCACTATACTGGGCCATGAGACCCTCATTTGCCCAATTCATTGACTTCAGAGAGGCTAATGTCCAAAACTTGCAGTGTTCAGATAAAACTGACAGTGAAGTCTCTCTACATTTTGGCAGAAGATATGTTGGCGAGTTCATCTTTAGCTGTTGAGCAAGTGAATTCCTGCTTTTTAATTAATTTACCACGCTGAGCACAGGAATGCCGAAGTCCTAGGTTTACCACTCCTTTTTAATTTTCGTCTTCGATATCATTCACCTCCGGCAAAGCGCCAGAGGGGTTTAAAAGTCATATTCACAGTGGGAATCATTTGGCTAAAAGAAGGAGGATAAAGGTAACACATGACATCCGGCTCTTCAAGTACGTCCGTGAAGAAATGCCTATACAACCATACAGTACATACAAACATGCACACGAAAAACCTACATTGTGCATTCACAAATACACACACGTACATACATATTCATTCTTGCACCGATACATACAAGCATATAGTATAAAAAGCCTAGCTCACCATCTGTACACTGCTTGTGGATTTGGTACAGTTGATGGCTGGCCAGAGGCGATCTTCAGATAGGCTCTTCCCTTTCTATTAGTGTTTAATTTCAGAATGTCAGAAATTGGCTTCTCAATTTTGGGGAAAATAAGCTCAGCTGAACCTGCGATGCAGCAGCTATACAGTAAAATGAGCGCTATGGAGCGAGCGGACACCACTGTAATGCAATTATTAAAGTTTTTCAACTGAAAAGTAGCCTATTCTGATACCATTATAACGGGAACAATTTATCCCTACTGATCGGCCTGTCTCTTTTTTCTGCCCTCACTTTGATCTCCCAGCGTAGTCCCATGAGGTGTCCTATTGAATAGCGAATCGGGGGCAATTTTGAAGTGCCAGACAACAGCGTGCGGAGGTATGAAAACAGGGCTCACGTTGCAATGCATACAGAACACACCCGAGGGCGCTCCGTCACCTCAGCGAGAACCGCGTTTCTGCTGCCGATGGTTTGCAGGACACGATAAACGCCTTTATGGAGCTGGTCAATACACGATTTCTCTCTTTCCACGGGAATGTCCCCACGCCCGGGCCCGTTTGGAAGGTAAACCAAAGGTCACTGTTGCACCGAGCCCAGTTTTCACATCACTCTTCCGTACATCCAGGTTTCCTTTCATTAACGTTGTAAGAACCCTGCACGTTAATGGACAAGTAAAGGTGTATTCCCTGCTGAAAAGAGAAGAAAAAACCCACAAGGTTTCGGCTGTGGGGCCTTCTTCGGGTGTGGTCAGTTAATTAAGTTAATATCCGTTAATAAATCAGGTGAAATGGATACCTGGGGAGATCGACTTGATAAGTATGGTGCATCAATACATGAAGCCGAAACGTCGTGTTTCTTTTCTTCTCTTTTCAGCACGGAATAAACCTTTCCTTGTTCCTTTGCAGCCCCTACTTGAAGTACTTCACCCTGGGCGTTATACCTGTATCCCTTGCAGAGCAGGAGTGTCTCGCTGGAGGGCGTGGGACAGGCGACCGTCTCCCCCGCAGGGTCTCAATGGGACGGGATTCCCGAGCTCACCTGTTGTTGTTGGTCAGCTTGACATTGTCCCCCGGCGTCAGGATCTTGCCGTTCTTCAGCCAGATGAGGTGGGGCTCCGGCACCCCCTGCGCCACGCACGTGAACACCGCACTGCCCCCCGCAGGCTTGGAGACGGACTGCGGCCACTGCAGGAACTCCGGAGGAGCTGCGGGAGAGACGCAGGAGAGGTGTGGCCCGTTGAGTTTGTTCGTGTGCTAGTAGCTAACCGATCCAAGGATATCCCCATTTCTTGAAAGGTCCCCGGGTAGTCTTGAAAAGCTTGTTCCAGTCACCCACCACCCTTTGTGTAAGGTGTAAAACGTGCTGCTGCCACTGTTATATACAGTTTCATTCTGCCTGTAATGCATTTCCTCTCAGTCATCCAGAGGGGCAGCAGAGGAATGAAATAAGGAGGGAAGCAGATTTCTGTGCCTGGTTGCCTGCATCTGTAAAAACCTGTGTGCTCCTGTGTATTTTTTCTTCCTTTACTTTTTATTGTACTTTTTTTTGTCTTTTTCTTTATCCATCATGTATGGCGTCCTTTGGTTTGGAAAGTCACTTTATAAATAAACGTTGTTGTTATCATTATCATCATCAATACTAATGTACTGTGGAAAAGAAAGGGAGGAGAGAGAATTGATGCAGGAGAGGAGGAGTTTGGGAAAGGATACAAGCAACAGAAGCTCGGAAGAAGAGGGAAAGGAAGGCAGGAAAAGGAGAGAGGCAGACATTGGTAACTGGAGGGAAAACAGGGGAAGGGGGGAGAAAGAGGGGTGCGGAGCTTGTGCAAGAGATGCAGGGAACACAATTCAAGACTTGCATTCAAAACCTGCCACTTCGAAACAAAACCCCATAGAGCCTGGCCAGTACATGGCAGCTATTCTAGATTAAAAAAGCTGCCACAACTACCAGGCTCTGTTATATACAGTTTACTTGTTCAGTTCATCCTTAATTCAAGTACACAAAGGTCAGGCGATAAGACTCCTGATCATTTCTCAACGGGATGTAAACGTACCCTGCACTACCTCAATACCTCCAGCAGAGGGCAGGACTGCACCCCAGTACTTCTTTTATTAAGTCTGCTTTGAATTTGCATGAGCTACAGAGACCTTTTAGCATAGCAGGGGGACTGGAGGCATGGGCAGGGTAGACAGTTGGATACATATACCTTCCAAGGATCTGGGAAAGACACTGGGAAACTTTCCAAGACATGGTAAGAGCGCTGAATGATCAGTCACCTAGTTCAGGTGGATGGTGGGGAGTTGATTTTTTTACATGTCAATTTTTGTGATCATCCTTCTCAGGTCCTGGTGATTGTAACCCCTACGCAATCATCTAATAATTAATAGATAGATATGAACCAGAGCATTATCATTGAAAACCGACCCCCCCTCTCCTTACAAAGCCAAGCCGTTAACCCCGCCCTACTCTGGAACAAAACCACGCCCCCTCCACCCGGCCCCGCCCCTCAGCCCCCAGCTTGTGTTGAGAAGGGACCAGATGTGCCTCACTGCACAGCACAGTCCCTGACACTGATCTCAATGGAGGACAATGCACATCTTACACAGGCTGGGTGTCTCACCCCTGCATCTCATTGATCTATCGCCTGCCTGTGAAAGGAGCCCCCTCTCACAGCTATTGAAGGGGCTCTGGGAAGGGCCAGGGAGGACCAAGCCTTTTCAATAGGCAGCCATTAATCAATTTAGAGAATTCATTTTTCCACCCCAGAGCCCTCATCTCGCATTCAGTTTCTCCTTCCCGGGGAAAAAAAAAACAGAAAGAGAAAAGACGATTCCCAGTTTTTGTCACCTCTGAAAATAAAGAGCCCGACAAGTCACTTTTTTTTTTTGACTTGTCAGTTTCACACCTTTCCCAACGCCTTCAGGACAGTGTCTCCGATCTGCCAGAATCCTGAGATCCTTTAAAAGCAAGAGAACGACCCCCCCCACACACACCCCCCACAGCCCCACAAGTCAAAGTGAGAGAGCCTTCTCAGTGCAGACAGGGAGCGAACTCACATGATCATCCTGATCTGCAGCACTTTGCCTCCCGGAGCACTGCAGAAACTCGGATCAGGCACAGATTTGCCTGCTTCAGCCTAAAAGCACACCCTTGGAGGCACCCTTGATGGAGAACCCCAGAACCCCAGAAATGATCAGGGTCAGAACAAGCCGTGAGCTCCTTTATCACTGGTGAATTCCTGAAGGATTAAGCCCTCTATCAGTCTGGAACCAGGCCCAGGGTATTGGTCTGGTTACCAGCAGGACCAATCCGTGCTGCGGTTTGGCACAGGGTCTGCGCTGGACGTTGGAAATGAGGCCCCTGTTCTGCACCCCAGCACTGCCTTGCTGGGGAAGAGGCTGATGGTTTGTGCCCAGCTGAATGGAGAGGCGGGGGGGGAGGGGAGCAGGCGTCCTCCCAGCCCCCCACTCCACACACACAACTTCGGAGAGGCTGTCTGAGGGTCCGGGGGGCTCCTGTCATTAATCTAATGAGCCAGCGCCACTTCTCCTCCTCAAGCACTCTTCACACTTGAACTTCGGGGGAGCAGTTTATCTGTGGCTCCAGACAGGGGTCTCCCCTCCCCCCCAGTTAATGACCGAGGACGGGGGGGCTCAAGTTGATGATATCTGCAAGCCCTTGATTTTGAAAAGATTGTTAAAAGACGAAAAACTGGTTACTTAGCCTGGGACACTACACAGTCAACTGTATACCTGGATGTGAGAACATTCTAGTTCTTTTGTGGTCAATATCTGCTCCCCTTGTGTCACATATCATACAGGCCAGGAGAACTTTTTCACTGAATTCACACAGAATCTTCAAGTTTCTCGATATGGTTCTAGGTCTCTGTAGAGGCGTTATCTATCCATCCAGTTGCTGTCTAGCTGTCTCTCCAGCTTATATGGAGTTTATCTGAGCATTGGACTAACCTTTTCAAATTCTCATACTGTAATCAATGGATTTCAATTGGATCACGACTGGGTTTTTTTTCAGTTTTGTACAAATGTGATCATGAAAATGTGACTTGTGAAATTGAAACATATTATGCATTTGTATAATTGAATATTAAATGTGATTTTAATATCTAAGCCTACATTAGGTATCACTCTTTATTGCTATTCATCTCTCTGTCTGTCAGATATACTCTACGAAGGTTCCCCTGACTAATCACGGCTAATTTTCCCTTTGTGGATACTGAAGACACTCTCTACTAATTAAGTGTAATAAATATGATTTGTTTAACTGTGGTTACACGTGTACTCTGTACATTACAAGCAAATAGAAATATATATACAATAATATAGCAGCAAATTAAAATAAGGCAAGTTAGATGTAGGCTGGGCCCATTTTTCTTAGCACTGTAATGAAAGTTTTCCCTGTCTCGTGAGAAGATTGTGAGTTACATTACAGGTCTGTTCCTGTTCTCTAACTGCCCTAGTCTGAGGTACCGGCTGCCTGAGTTCTTCGAAGGGGCCGTGCTGGTGAAAGCATGACGTTGTGTACTGCAGCCCTACCCAGGAGAGGGAAATGACAGGTGAGCCCCAGGATGGAGCTGTTTGGAAGCACGCTGTGGGTTAAATAAGAAAGCAGTTATCCAGGGTGTCTAGTGCAGGCCGAAAACACCCAGATTCATCTTCTGCTAAACCAGATGTTTCCAACATGTAAATAACCTCCTTCCTGCAGACCACTGTTTTCAAAAGCCCACATTACCATATGGCCCTGTCTTTGTCAGCATATTAAAGGCCCTTTCAGAATTTTGCATGAAAAATCCCAATTTAAATCCCATTCTGTCCTGGGAAAATGGCCGGAACCCCTCAATAGCTGTGGTGTGAACACAATAGCCGTTCCTCATCCATCTTCTTCCTTTCTCCCCTCCTGCCCTGCCTTGTGAACTTGGCTGGGGTCAGGGGGGCGGCTGACCGCCAGCTGTGGACAACGTCAGCTCCGATGCCCACACTCCCCGTCCCGGGACCGCAGTCACCTCCTCCACGGGCCATCCGTCATCGCCGCCACCCCAGAAACAAAAACCCCATCGGAAAACGCTGCTGCGGGCCTAGGGCCTATTGTCGGGGGTCAGAGGTGAGAGGTGAAGGGTCGCTCCTCACACCCACACAAAGCCTCCTCCCCTCTCCCATCCACCTCCCCCGCCTTCCTCCTGCCCCCGTACCTCAGATGGCTGTCCATTGTCCCACGCCCTCCCCCACCGCCCTGCCCTACATCTGCGCCCCCACAGACGCTCTTGGCGCCCCATCTGACCGCTGCCCCCCCGGGTTCAAGAGCGAGCTGTTCGGGGGCCGATCGGGGCTGTGTGAAAGGGCAGACATCCTCGGATCTCCCCAGCCTCCCATCTGAGGCACGGAATCCGGGATACAGAAAAGAAATCCGCTACACGCAGAAGAGTAATTGACCTAAAACCTGAACACCCCTAGATGATCGTGTTGGGCGGCTGCAAAACGGGTTTGGAGACTGAACGCTAAATGTTTGAGCAAGTCAAGGGCTGTGAGATGCTGAGGATCCTGGGTGTGACATACAGATAGACAGACAGGCAGTCAGAGAGACAGAGGTAGACAGCTGTTGTTGGCTTCAGAGTTTTCGAGCCCCGCTCCCCTAACACTAGGCTTCTCAAGGTTCATTCGTTCTCAAGAATGATTCTTCATTCAATTTGCCTTTTCCTCCGTAAGTTCTTCTAAGCCTCCTGGGCTCGGAAAGGATATAGACTGCACACCTATTGCAAATAGACACGTGGGGCTCCTTTAAACTCCTCTGTACAGGCTTATCAATACAGTCCACAAAAGATCACCGAGAGTTAACCTCAAAGAGCCAGGCAGGAGGTATGCAGATGACATTCGCAGCGCCTTTTAATATTTCGCCTTTATCGAAGCAAAGGAGCGCGATTCTATTTCATTTTCATTTCATTCATGGGGGCCCCGCACCCCCCCCCTATCATTTTTGGGGCGAGACATTGCTGCTTGAACACGAGAAACGACTCAGAAAAGCAGGGGGATAGATAGGATTTTAGCTTTGGCTGAACTGCAGCGAACTGATTGAAAAAGACGATGACGTTTTTGTGTCGCATGCAAGGTTGGATCGATCACAAAACCAGTCGTGGAAGATGTTCTGGACACACCTTCTTTCTAAAATAGCCGACTGACTTGCTGTCGGAAGCGCTGAGGAAGGGATAATCGGATTATCAACAAAGCGGAAGTATAAATCTTTCCACATTAATAGAGACAAAACGAGGGACTTTAGTTGAAAACTATTTCCCGGTATCCATCTTTAGCGGGGAGTGCAGAGACACATGCACACGTAATGGATCTCATTTCCATCGTCTCATTTCTAATTAGTTAATCAGAAGAAGGAGACCCTGGTCTTGGCGAGAGCTCAGCCGTTAATGATCGCCGCAGTCTGTCTTTCACTGCCCTGCGAGTGTGCGTGTGTGCTGGGGGTGTCAGCTGACCCCAGAGGTCACGGCCACATCCAATACAGGTTAATGTAGTCTGGCCTGCCTAAATTCTGCCCCCAGCCTCATCCATTTTCTGCTCCCCTCCCCCCTCCCTCTGCGGCCCCCTAACCCTCTGCCCCCAACCCCCTCTCAGGGTGCGACTGGGATAATGTGGGACAATGGCCGTTGCTGGGATTCGCCCCCCCCAGTCACACCTCCAAGGCTCCGTCCTGCTGCTTGAGAGCCCGGCTGTCCTGCCTGGGCCGAATCAAATCAGTACAGCCCCCCGCCCCGACCCGGGACGCAGCAGGGGGAGACGTGCTTGATGAGACCAAAGGCCAGGAAGAGCCTCTGGGAAGAGATACAGCCCGAATGGCTGAGCCTCAAGCTGTTTCAACGCACAGCTCTTCTCCCATTTCGGGCCCAGCTGGTCTCCGACGGAAACGCCCTGGGTCTCTACGGGGGCGTTTCCCTGCCGGCGAGCGCTGTGTGTGCTCACGCCGAAGTGGGGTGCTGTTTGGACCCCCCAAACTGGGTTGTGTGACCTGTCCAACGGGAAGTCGAATGCCGGAGCGGAGCTATATTAACCTACATTGTTTTAACTCCACATGAACGCCAACCTATTTTATTTTATTTTAAGAATCCCTGTGTTTGAGCATCGCGGTGTCCACATCTGTGGAAAATACTCTGGTTTACTCTGGCGGAGCAGTGGCTCTGGGGCTCAGGATCTGCTCCTGTGGCTGGAAGGTTGCCGGTTCAAATCCTGCAGCCAGCAGAGGAATCCTACTGCTTTGGGCCCCTGAGCAAGGCCCTTCACCCCAACTGCTGTGGGGATATTGAGCCTGCCGGGGCGCGGCGTGCCGACCAGGAAGCCCGGGCCCGAGGGACGCTCGCTCACCTTGCACGACCAGCCGGCCCAGCGCCGTGCGCCTCACCCTGGTGCCGGGGCGGTTGGCGGCGCACACGTACACCCCCGAGTGCTGCAGGGACACGTCGGAAATCATCAGGTTCCCCGTCCCCAGGACCTGGATCCCCTCCACGCCGATGGAGCGGCCGTCTGCGGGGGCACAGAGAGCAGGGCAAGGTCAGGGGCGCGGGGACCCCTCAGGTCACAGAATAGTTGACGTTTATTTGTCATTCCTGCCGTTTTCAAGTATACAGTGGAACGAAATATCGTTCCTCCTGGTCCACGGTGCAAATACAGACAGGACACGGACATAGACATTGTAGACAGGATACACATAGTGCAAAGTGCAGATAGTGCAAATGACAAGGCAATACATCATACAATCTACACAACACACTGGGGGGATTTAAACCCTGTTTCTGGAATTGGGGTGGGTGCAAGGAGATTCCAGGGTGTTGAGGAGCCTGTTACAGAGTCTGGTGGAGCTGGCCCGTATATTCAGCTCTGTGGGCCTGAGCTGAAGACAGGTGATCACAGGCTCACCCGGCCACACAGATCCCAGCCTGCAGGATCGCCCGGCCAGACAGTCTTCAGGCTCATCAGGCCAGTGCTTATGCAGGTTTCTGCAATGAGTGAACTAAAGGAACAAATGTCCCTGAACACAACACCAGCTTACTATAGGGTTGTCTGAGCTGGGTGACCCAGAGTCACTGGTGTACAGTATCTTGCCTATGGGTACAATAGCAGTGTCCACTTATGAGGACTCAATTCCCCATCCTTAGCCTGCTCCTGCACCTTTCCACATTTTCAGGCGCAAATTCCCAGTTCTTTGGCCACCATTCTCCAGAAGCCGTGGGCCTCTGTGTGGTGATCGTGGGGCAGGAGCCAGAGGACTCACCCAGCCTGCTCCAGGACACGATTGGCCGGGGGTTGCCGGTGGCGATGCACTCCAAGATGGCCGTCTGGTGTACAGTGATGGTGAGGTTCTGAGGGCCGGAGAGGATGACCGGTTCTTTGTAGGTTTTTGGTGCCGCCACTGAAAGGAGAGGAAGAAAGGAGAGGCTGGAATGAGACAAGAAGAACTGAAGAGCAGTGTGGCGAATGTTACCAAACCCTGCTTGTTTCTTACATTCAAAGTTTAGGTGGAAACATGGTTCAGGTATTCAAAATCCTGAGGGGTGTTAATCAAGGGGGTTTCTTCAAAATGTCACCAACAATATTGCAAGGACCCGGAGACACCAAAGGAACCAAAGTACTTGGATTTTCCAGGACTACTGGGCCAAAAGGCTTCCTCCTGTTTGTGATCCATATTATATCTGTGCACTTACTGTACCTAAGCTTGCCACAAAATTAATGATGTAGCATATTTCAGTGTTCTGCACATGCAGGTATCTCATAATCCACATGGAACACATTTACAGTGTTTAAACTACAGCGCAAGGTTGTCTCTACGCGATGTGCATTGCTTAACTGCACACCTCGGCTTTCAAGCCAAAGAAAGTCCGTTCAATTACGAACATGACCTGCTGTGCAACTACATACACGAAGACCTGGCTGCATCTGTAGACAGTGAGTTTGTGTTGACTAGGAGTTTGCATCAAAGCAAAAGCTTTAGTGCAACAGCTCATAACAACAGTGTCTTCTCCATCCCTCAGAGAAGTGATCAGAAGAGAAATTCTAATGTGGGAGCCATGCTACTCATCCTAGAGCAAAAGTCTTAATCAGCCGCACAAAACGATCCCACCAAAGTGGCCAAAAGACGGTCATCTTGCTCTTTTCTGAGCGGGTGGACAGAAGAAGGGGCACAGAGGGACAATTAGTTTCTAGACCCCTTCGGAATAGAAACGCTCTGACAGACCAAGTGAGATACGCTTCAGGCGCCGCTGATGCAGAAGGGCTGATGGGATAGCCATGTCGCCTGGACGCCCCGGTCGGCACTGGCGCGTAGCTCGGGCACAAGGCCTCAGCCGTGCCCGGCGGGGGGCGCGCTCACCGGTGACGTTGAGCTGGGCCTCCTGGCTGTAGCGGGTATTGGCGATGTTGGTGGCCACGCAGCGGTACACCCCCGTGTCGGCACGGCGCACGCCAGTGATCTGCAGGATGCCCGCGGGCAGGAGCGTGTACCTGCAGGGCAGACAGAGGGAGGCCTTCAGCCGGACCTGGCACATCAGCGAAGCACATGCGGAACACTCATGCTTAACAAATCCAACACACTACCAGGAAATTGTGCTTTTTTGTGCTGGTGATTCCTGTCTGGGCCACACACCCCCAGAGAGGAAGGACCTGCCATCCTCAGTCACATGACCAATTGGAGGAAGACCATTGGCTAGGTGACAGGTAGAACCAGGAAGTGAAGGCTTCCAGGCACTGTCGGCCTCTGCGTCGCCTCGGCGACCATTACCTGTTGTCCTTGGTGCTCAGAGCGGTCCGATTCTTCTCCCAGGTGATGTTGGCCTCGGGAATGCCGTTCACTTGACACTGGAACCGAGCCACGCCCCCCTCGTCCACCGTCATCGACTCCGGGTGGGTGTGGAACTTCGGGAGAGCTGGGGACGAAATCGAGAGGGTGAGGCTGAGGGAGATGAGCACTGCCCCCAGGAGACGCTGGCCTCAGCCCTGTTTGCAGCAGAACTGAGTTTCACTCCTGATTCTCCCCAACAGATCAGGCAGGTCTCCTGGCCCAGTACTCCTGTTACACTTCTTCTTTGGGAGATGTTCCAGACGATTTTGGCCTGTCAGTGTGAACCCGCTGCTTGTCATCTCTACAGAACACATGGGGCCCCCTTGTGAAGAGACACAGTGCGACAAGGAACTTGAGGGAACCTTTCCTATTGTCCGAGCACAGAAAGGGAACCACAGCACACGAGGCAGGTCTGGACCAGAGCAGGAGCAAGAACAATTCCTTATTTCTGGAGAACCACCGTGATCCGGGTGGCCCCAGGATCAAACTGGCCCTGCACACGGAATGACATTATCGCTCCCATTAAGCATCACGCCCCAGCTGAGAGAGCACCAGTGCACGATGGCCACGTGTAACACTGGCCAGCCGATCATTCTCTCTGACCAGACCGGATTGGAGCCCCAGCTCCAGCGAATCATCCGTGCATCCATTTTCAAACCGTTTCTTCCAATCTCGGATCATGGGGGGAAGCTGGAGACTATCCTGGTGCAAAGCGGGGTACACCTGAGACAGGACACCAGCCCATCGCGGAAGAGACAGGCACAAAACTCCCACTCACACCAGGGCTGATTTTCCCAGAAGCCAATTTACCTCCCAGCATGCCTTTGGACTGTGGGAGGACACCTCAGCCAAGTAATACTGCTCACTTGCAATTAGGTTTATCAGCGATCAATCTGTGATGAAAGCTGGTCACTTTCTTGTGCGATAATGGCCAAACTCAAGAAGTGACATTTCAAAGATGAATATTTAGAAACACTCGGTATACTTTCATTTCTGGTGTTATTATTCGTGTGCAGGATACTGAAGTAGTGGAGAGTTTGCTGGTCCACATGGAGTCACCACCTAATGCCCACCACAATGGTCTCAGTTTTTGTGTAGAATCTGCATTTGATCTATCTATCTATCTATCTATCTATCTATCTATCTATGACTGGGGTTTATTCTTTGCTTTCACAAAGGTATATACACAGCAGCCATATCACCCTGTAACTCACAATGGGCAGCCCACTGAAGCTCAGCAGGTGTGAGCCTGGTCAGTACCTGGATGGGAGACCTCCTGGGAAAAACTAAGGTTGCTGCTGGAAGAGGTGTTAGTGGGGCCAGCAGGGGGCGCTCACCCTGCGGTCCATGTGGGTCCTAATGCCCCAGTATAGTGATGGGGACACTATACTGTAAACAGGCGCCGTCCTTCGGATGAGACGTCAAACCGAGGTCCTGACTCTCTGTGGTCATTAAAAATCCCAGGGCGTTTCTCGAGAAGAGTAGGGGTGTTACCCCGGTGTCCTGGCCACATTTCCCATTGGCCCTTACCAATCATGGCCTCCTAATAATCCCCATCTAAGAATTGGCTTCATTACTCTGCTCTCCTGCCCACTGAGAGCTGATGTGTGGTGAGCGTTCTGGCGCACTATGGCTGCCGTCGCATCATCCAGGTGGGGCTGCACATTGGTGGTGGTGGAGGGGATCCCCATTACCTGTAAAGCGCTTTGAGTGGAGTGTCCAGAAAAGCACTATATAAGCGTAAGCAATTATTATTATTATTATTATTATTATTATTATTATAGGTGCACTTGTCAATAATTGTTTGTTGAACTTGTGACATCTCTTTATTTATTTAGCATCATCTCTATCAGCCCCACAATTGGAACCACAGTGTGGAGCACTGGCCATGTACCTGGAAGGTTGTGGGCTCAAATCCCAGGAGAAACACTGCTGTTTTACCCTTGAGCAAAGTCCTTCACCTGAATTGCTCCAGTACAATGAACAGACAAAGAAATGAGTAAATCTGAGTCACCTTACTTGGTACGAACGCTTAGTCCTGATTAAAAGCAGAAATTGGTTAGTAACACTGGTGGGGATGGGAGGGTGACAGAATTTAGGTCTTCAATTATGGCCAGTGATAGGCAAAGGCCCCTCTTAAAAATAGGCCGCATGGAAAAATAGGAGCCAGGCTCCAAATCAATAAAGGGGAACTTCAAATGAAGTGCATCGCCATGGTAACCCCACTGCCCAGAGGTGTCCCCCTGTGCTCCATTACCCACGCTGCCCTGGTTTATGAGGCCAGAGGGAGGGGTCAGTGGGGAGGGACTGAGGGGGCAAGGAGGACGTCATTGTCTCTTTAAAAGGGAAGGGGAGGTCGGGGACAGGGGTGGCTATAAAATGTGTCGTTATAATCCCCCCCCCACCTGCTCCCAGGAGGCAATATCAAGTGAGACTGAGTGAGGCGCTGGAGAATCAAAATCAACACGATCTTGGTACCACGCTGGTTCACGCCCTGGTCTTTCTGGGGTGCAGTGCCAGAAAAACGCATTTGTCGCCTTGTAACACCCGTGACAGCATCGGGGTTCAGCAGGCCTGAGTGTTTTGCATGTGGGGCTTCGATCCTAAGGGACAGTCGCTCTATTGAGCAACACGCTGTCTTCTTAGAAGTCAAGGGTTTTGTGCATGATGGCTGCAAACCCTGCCTAAATTTTACAAGAGCTTTTAAAAAGGTTGGTGATTAATCCTAAGGGATCGGTTTTATCCCAAAGCAGTTCTGTGGAACTCTTGCTTTTAATAATAATAATAATAATAATAATAATAATTGCTTACACTTATATAGCGCTTTTCTGGACACTCCACTCAAAGCGCTTTACAGGTAATGGGGATCCCTTCCACCACCACCAATGTGCAGCCCCACCTGGATGATGCGACGGCAGCCATAGTGCGCCAGAACACTCCCCACACATCAGCTGTGGTGAGAAAAGCTCTTGCTTTTCTGTTTGTTCCCATCAGCGCTCAATCATGTATTTATGTTGTTCTTATGTGGGATGCACAAACGTTCCCTGGCATTTCACATGTAAAATGCAGTCTGGATATATATATATATTAATTTTGGCTTATGCATGTATTTACTGAGTTTTATGAATCCACAAGATCCACAGTATTTAAAGAACTTTAACTGGTGAGGATGTGGTGTCCACGGATTAGAATAATTTTACAGTGGTTGAGTCAGAGAGGGCCACAGGAACCTTGTGTGCATGTGTGTTCAAACAATCAGTCGCACAATCAAGTGTCAGCCCACACCCTGCATGGTCTAACATACAGTCACTCAATCAATAAGTCAACCAATTAATCAATTAATCCATCAAGTGGATCAGTGCAGGCTCTGTGTCTGCCCACACCCTGCATGGTCTAACATATAGTCACTCAATCAATAAGTCAATCAATAAGTCAATTAATTAATTAAGTGGATCAGTGCAGGCTCTGTGTCAGCCCTCTACCTGCGTGGTCTAACATATAGTCAATCAATCAGTAAGTCAATCAATCAATGCAATCAATCAATCAGGGGGATCAGTGCAGGCTCTGTGTCAGCCCCCACCCAGCATGGTCTCCCACATACTCACAGGCCAGCTGGACCCGGGCCTTACGGCTGACCACTATGCCGTATCGGCTCTGTGCGGCGCAGTCATATTCCCCGGCGTCCGTCTCGTTGCTCTCCCGCCGCTTGTGGAAGTTCTGGATCAGCAGTGAGCCGTTGGCCAGAACGCTGGCCCGCTGGCCCGTCGCCACCGGGATCCCATTTTTGCGCCACGTCACCGTGATCGGCCCCTCGCCCTCCACCTGGCAGCTCAGCAGCAGTGGGCGGTCCCTGACTGCTATGACATCACTGGGCTCCAATAGGAAGGCCAGCTCAGAGGCTCCACCCACATCTAGGGAAGAGAGGAGGGGCAAAGTAAGTTAGTTCCGCCCCAAGATGATCCTGCCTGATGGATTTCACTTTCCATCCTGCACAACTGGTAAGAATGTATTTTCACGATTCTTCATGAACACAAAGTGTGAATATCCAGAGATCCTGGCTGTTTTGTCACTGTCCACTAATTACCCAATTACTTAAAAATGATAAA
Organism: Lepisosteus oculatus; assembly: GCF_040954835.1. Lineage (NCBI taxonomy): Eukaryota > Metazoa > Chordata > Actinopteri > Semionotiformes > Lepisosteidae > Lepisosteus > Lepisosteus oculatus. The sequence goes on along the minus strand of NC_090722.1, from coordinate 3,354,281 downwards.
CAGCAGGACCGTTGAACCAGAAAACTGACCCGAAATCAACTCTAATAATTGCCAATGGAGCCAGATAATTGTGTAGGCAAGGGCAGGTTTTATGTGAGTTTTCATGCCTTTTTAATTTGGACTTGTATTGAAATGTCAATACCAGCAGAGCAATACCAATAATGTTCACTTAACTCCATTCCTCTGTACTTAATGATGCATTGGTCGTTCATCAACAGCTAGGGGCTCAGCAGGAGAATACTACTCAACCAAGCTGCTCAGTTTCACCCCAACACAGAGACGTGATGTCACAAACCTGGTGTTTAGGCCAGGGGTGTTCCCAGTCCTGGTTCTGGGGATCCTGCTGCTTTTGTGCCATTTGGGCACTGAATTTCATGAATTGAACCATTAATAAGACCAAAAGTAGGTTTATTTTGAATCCGTCTGTCTTCAACCTGTTGCAGTTTTGCCTTTCAGCTATTGCACCTCATTGGTAACTGCAGAGCTCCAAAAGCTTGCAAAGGTCCCATCAAGCAACTTGTGGGCTCAGTTAAGGACTCATTTAAATGCAGAGTTTAGCTGCATTGAGAACCTGCAGTCCGTGGTGCAGCGTGTAGCTGTACTGCACACTGTAAGTGAACTTGATCTGTTGGGGGCACAGAACAGAAAACAGCAGTGTGATGGACAACTGCACTCTTCTGAACGTGAGGAAGGTGATGGTTTGCTCGCTTTCCGAAATGAACACAGGAAACAGCAGAGCATGTGGAGAGAGGCCCGTTGTCAGTGTCCGTATGTGCCAGGATCGATCCACATTTTCAGAACAAAACCAATGCGCACGAATCGGATTTCAAGCAACTCTTTATTTTCTTTCCCTTCTGAAAAATGTCACCCACCCTCCATCCCCGGGATCTTAATCAATGGGTCTCCCACCATTTGCAATTTCAAAGGTGCCCCTTGCTTTGCAAACTTGTAATTATCTCTCTGCCTCTGATTGTTTTGTTAAATGGCACCAGAAGGGTATGTTTCCTGTCAGCGAGCTGTTTGCTTTTGTGCTCACCACCAAGAAACCACCCCCTGCCTCAAGTCCCAGGGGTGCTTAACAAGGCCTGATCACAGGCTTTTACGAGAAGCAGGGAGGAGAAAACATTTGCAGCCTTACTTTCGAACTGCTGCAGCCTTATAAGAACCTAAGGATACAAAAGGCAGAGTAGAGAAGAACTCGATACACCTTCAAGGTCAGAGGGGAGGTACAGTGCCTAGAAAAAATTGTGTTACAGCAGGGAACCATGATTTATTTAACTGAGAGTTTCTGCTCTCATCAGCGCAAAGTACTCTAGCGTGTCAAAGTGGAAAAACAAAATATCCAGACATTTTACTAAATTCATAAAAAAACAGAAAAGAATTGAATGCATAAATATTCACCCCCTTGCTTTGCCACACCTGAATTACCTCTGAAGTAACCAACTCTCTTCTCCAAGTCACAGAATTACTTGACTGGAGTCCACCTGTGTGCAGTTTGCACAGAACGTGCTCATTAGTAATTTGTGAATTCATTTGAGGTTCTTAACAAGGCAGAGCATCAGCTTTAACAACAAGGCCAGGCAAGATGTTCCGCTCTCCAAGCACCCCTGGTTTGTTTTTCAGGTGTCCTTGCTATGTTATTGTTCACATTCAATTGTGAATTTCTAAAGATGCCTTTCAAAAGTTTTGCGGGAATTCATTCGTCTTTTTTTCCTTCTTGATCGTTATTGATGCCGACCAGGCCCCTGAGGAATGCTTGCGTTCTGTGTCCGAAGATCTGCCTTACTGTGCTGGCTTTCAAATACCTATCCATTCCAAATATAAGCTTTACCCCAACGCCACAGGGACACCCCAGTCTACTGGAACATATTGAGGAAAACTGGGGTAGACCGAGACAGTATGATTAAAGAGATCAATGACAGATGAAACAATCAGAATACGAGTGGTTTTGTAGTAAAGATCTGGACAGATGCTTCACTACACTGGACCGTAGGAATACTATGATGTACTGTAGTAAAATGTTAGCATGGTATTCCTATGGTCCAGCATACTAATGCAAACACGTATGAGATTGTGGAGGGTTCATGCCTTGGCCAAAGTATCCTATTGACCCAAGCAGGCTTTCTTTCTCTGGTTCTGACATCATGCAGCTCTCTGACAGCAGTCGGACCCGGGCCTGGAGGATAAACAGGTCCATCGGATCCTCAGGGCAGGGCCGGGGGCAGTCAGCAGTTCTCAGCCCTCAGCAGGCCAGCTGATCCGACCCACCAGGCCTGTAGGCAAGCAGGGGGCTGGTCTGGTTCTTTTTTTTATAGAACGCTTTACGACCTCCACCACAAGGTGATGAAGAGGTGATGAAAGTTTATGGGGTAATAAAGTCCACAGTGAGGGTTTTTATTCCCACTTATAACTGGGATGAAGGCAAAGTGTGTGTGGGGGGCTGTGCTGTGGGGGGGGGCATAAAGGTAATTGATGATGCAATCATGGAATGGGCCACCAATTTCATCGATCACCCCGGGTTTTTAATTATTCCCCAGACTAACGAGCTAAGTCAAGGGAAAGACTCCATTTTGTACGCCGTCTCTAACGAGGCACCCTAGACCTTCACACCGCAAGGCCACTGGGACGGTTTCCACGTAATTAATGGCTTAACGAGCGACACTAATTAGATTAAGAAATGGGGTTCAAATAGGGCACAGGCCTTTTTCCCTTTTCAGAGGTCGGTATTAGTCTAGGATATGGACAATCATTGTTTCTGCAATGATGCAGTGCAGAGCTGACAAACAGCACTGTTCTAATGCAAAGCACAGTGTAAGCACCAGAAAGCTGTATTAAATATAAAAACAAGTAGGAATGTAAACCTTTAATTCGTAACTAGCATTGATGTCATTCAATAAATGCTTATTATTTTTCACATTTTAAATACAAGATATATTTGTCTTCAGCAAGACTGGGCTCGGTATGAAGCAGAAATTATATGCCCAGCAGGTGATGAGCCTTCAACTGTCCAGTCATTTTCAGGAGTGCTGACTTGAAGTTCAAAATACAGCATGAACTACACCTGAACTCCTTGCATGATTTAAAAAAAAAATGAGCTCAGCATATTCATTCTGTTTTTTTTCTCTTTACACATCAGAACGGAAATAAGAAACAAGCAATCAACACATTGACATATAAATATTTCATACGTTAAGGGTATAGATTATAAATCCCACATCTTCTTAACGGGTTCTGAACTAGAGGTCACAAGGGGAAAAAAGATGCATCCGAAAACAGGTAAACCTCTTTACACAGAGAGTTGTGGGAGTGTGGAACAGGCTATCCTGCCAAAACCTTGGCTTCCTTCCAGAAGCGAGATCCGTGGATCAATTAGCTCCTAACAGCCACACAGGCTTGACGGGCTGAATGGCGTTGTCTCCTCTGGAATCTTTCTGATGTTCTGAAATCACCCCAGATCACAGCTCCCTGTCTCCTCCATCCACCCCCACTCAGATTCCAGTCCCCTATAAACACCACAGTGCCACAAGTCTGACACCCGTTACCCAGAATGCCTGCTGTACATCGCGCCTCACAAGTTACCTCTGACTCTTCTCTTAGGAAGGGGGTGTCCATGTTTATCAGATTGGTTCTGGTCAGTAAAAAGCTGATTCTCCTGCTAAGAACTGAGGGGCTGATTTGCTCTTTCTTTCTTCCTAATATTCTTTAGAATGTTCTCTAACTACATCTGTTTAGATATGTTTGCTGTTAAGGAAACGCACATGATGTGCAGAAGTCAATATTGATCATCGACCAAAACGTTTCAGGGAAAATGTTATTTTCCTGGGCAAGCTCATCTCACAAGAAACCGATTCCTAACGGCAAAATCTCAACAAATATCTTGGCACTATTCTTGATGACAAACTCATTTTTAAGGAAAACATGGACGCCGTATGTAAGAAGAGCCCACAGCGATTGGTCTTCCTATGAAAACTCTGCTCTTTTAATGTGCGTGCTACAACGTTGACTTTGTTCTAAAGAACTTTAATTGAATCCTAACATTCATTGCGGTAACCGGGTTTGATAAACTGAATACATTAATAAAAACAGACTGAGCAGGATTGTGAAGGTAGCCAGTAACACTGGTGTACAACAGCTCTCAGACATCTGCATCAAGCAAATAGTGCACAAGACCAGTATAATCACTGACCACCACTTGCACAGTGACCTTCTTCCATCTGGGCATCGATTTAGATTTCTCACATTCAAATACAATAGAAATAAGTCATCTTTTATTCCAGTTATTAACCTGCTTCTTTTACTGTGTATTTTACTATATCAATTTATGTGTTTTTATTTTCTTCTTCCTCATCATACACAGATGTCTCTTATTTGCAAATGTTGAGTTGGTTCATATTGTGTTAATTGCCTGCAAAACATATTCTCCATCTGGGACAATAAAAAGACGTAAGTAAAGAAATCACAGTTTCACATTCCTCAGAAAGTAAACCGGGGCTCACTGACTGGGGAAACTAATGTTCCACTTCTCTCCAGATGGTACGAAGTACACGAATCTGCTTCCCTGTGACTTCCGGAAGACGATCAGCAGCATGAGAAAAAGAGCTGATGACATGACATGAGAAGGTGATGAAGAGCAGACATCTTTTCACGAATTCGCCGTTTTCCATGACTGGCAGAGACACGACATGTAACTATGAAATCACATCACATAACAAATCGAAAATGCAAAGCAATGGGGCTTTCAGAAGAATCCAGACAGTGATGCTGTAATTAAAAGTCAGGACATGATAAGGTCTCGATCAGCATCACGATAACAGCTCTCTGAGAGAGTAGGCCTTTAGGCCATTAAACTCAGGAAGAGCTCGACCTGCTTTTTGAGGTTGTTGAAGACCCCCATGTGACGAGATGAAATAAATCAAACACTGGACACCGATATCTTCATTTTTAGGAGGGTGTGAGTGTGGAGAAGGAGGGGGTAACTAGGGTGACAACCCCACTGCAGGAGGGCTGGGGGAGAATGTGCACTTGACACACACTGATGGATGGCTCTTTTACAGCTTCTCCCTCTCTCTCCCGCTGCAGGAGATCTATGGCAGCCCCTCTCCCCCACCAGAGCGACACATGCCATTGAGCCCGACAGGGACACAGGAGTCGCACAATGCTGGTGGGTGGGGAGCAGGGGGCGGAGCCCTGGTGACTTCTATTTAATGAGAGAGATTGGGATTGGTGCAGGGGTGCAGGGGGGGGGGGGCGGGGTCTGGTGACTTCTGTTGAATCAGAGAGACTGGGATTGGAGCAGGGGGAGCAAGGGGGCGGGGCTTGGGTGACTTCTGTTCAATCAGAGAGATTGGGATTGGAGCAGGGGGGCGGGGGGGCGGGGTCTGGGTGACTTCTATTCACTCCGAGAGCAGGGTGGCGATTGGGCCAGACTCGAACAATAGTCCTGCCTTTACAATAGGCAGCAGTCGACCCCCCGCTCCCTCACTTTCACCCAACACCTTCCACTCAAGGCGCCATCTGCCCCCACCTCCCCCCATTTTTCAGATCCCTGTCCCTCCCTTCCTCTCTTTCGTCCCTTCACGGCCCATTCGCTCTCAGCTGCGGGGTGACTTTCCCATGCCACCCCATCACTCAAACCTCATCCCCTCCGACCGCCAGAGTCACTTTCATCACGCCCCCCCCCGCCTCTCTTTTCTTATTCCAATCAGCCCTTTGGGGGCCACTTGGTCGCCCGCAGACCCCGGGCTGCACTCAGAAGAAGGTCAGGTTCACTTTTTGACCTTCGAAAGTCCCGGCAATCCGCAATATACATAAGGACAAAAAGGACGGAGCCCCCCCAGCACGGAGAGGGGGAAATCTTGGTCTTGAACTTGCATGATGAGATGTGAAATTGAGATGTTTCAACCTTCCAGCTGCTACGTCTGCTCCCTACTCCCCAAACCTCCCTACAGCCCCCTAAACACATTAAACCCAAAGCCCAACCTCCATTAACACCCCCCCCCAGCCGAAACAATTGGAAAGCTAACAGATACGGGCTGGCTCTCAGCCAACAGATGTTTGCTTCTTCTGGGATATCCTCTATCACGACCCATCACACAGATTGCTCATCTCACTACGATCAGTGATTCGTGCCAATAATAATTAGAAAAAAGAGGCAACATTCTGGATATGATAATAGTCATAATAATTGCTTACACTTCTATAGCGCTTTTCTGGACACTCCCCTCAAAGTGCTTTACAGGTCATGGGGATCCCCTCCACCACCACCACCAGTGTGTATCCCCCACCTGGATGATGTGCCAGTCTGCTCCCCACACACCAGCTCTCAGTGGGGAGGAGAGCAGAGTGATGAAGCCAGTTCACCTACATAGCACTTTCTTCACACACCTGAGCATGGCTCCACCGCCAAAACATTGTGTCTCCTTTCTGTCTGCTTTTCCACACAGAATGAACTTCCACCTGATCCTCTGCAGCTCTGCTCCCCACATTAAGCCACAAGAACACAAGACAGATCACTGAGGAGAGGGGCCGTGTAGTTGGTATGAGTTATTAGGTCGGTAAGGGTCTCATCCAGATGTTTCTTAAAAGCAACCAGGATATTGGCTTCAACAACACAGCTGTGTAGCTTCTTCCAAACTCCCACAACCCATTTGAGCATAGGAGGCACGTCCTTGCACAAAGAGTTGTGGGAGTGTGGAGCAAGATACCATGTTGTTGAAGTCAAAGACCCTGGCTTTTTTATAACAACAGCTGGGTGAGATCCTGGGTTCAATTAACTATGAACTACTGGACCATATGGGGAGAAAGGTTAGAAAGGAGAGGGCCATGCGTGTTTTCGTATATTCTTATGTAAAAGCATTTTTTTTTGTGAATAGACTAACTACCGCTGACAAAGTCAGACAGATCCACAACGGGTTTTTCTTGCTTTAGTTTCTGTGGCACAGACAGGGGACATCTGAAATATGGACAGACTGCTTCCAGCAGAAAGCATTGACACAGCACTGGGGCACAAAGTCCTCACCTGGATTATCCCACAAACTGCCCACAAAAATCCATCTTGAGAGGCTCTAAGACACAGTCTCCCAAGGGTGGTAGTTTCACAGAGCGAACTCTGAGCCAGAAACTAAGAACGGGGCTTCTTTTCGTAGGTATCTGCATTTTTCGGCAAACTTGTTTAAGAAAAGCAGTTGGGCTTAAAAAATGTCAGAACTTTGTGCTTTGTGACATGCAGCCTTCACAACGTCGGTAACATTCTGGCTGAATTATATCATGAATGACTGAAACAATGGAGTTATCAACTGCAGTAGCATCTCTTGTCTATTGCCATGACATAATCAGAAATCCTATTAATGCAGCCAGTGGCTTCTGCTAAGCTTTCCAATTCAATTCAGCACCGATATATAGACCCATCCATCTCCTCTTTCTGTGCCTCTACATGGTAATAAAGTTTTATTAAGGCCAAACAGACTTCAGAACCCGCAGCCCCGTGATTGAGTGCTCAAGTTTAGAGGCTGAATTCAGCCCCCCATCTGTGGGGTGTCCCGAACAGCAGGCAGGATCCGCCCCAGCCCCCCCACCTCCGTGACCTCAGCCACTGCGGGGTCATGGGAGAGTTGCCAGAATTGGTGGGGGCAGTGGACAGCTTGAGCTCGGCCACTAAAAGACCCCCACCCCCCTCCTCCACCTTGTCTATTGTCCCGGTGCCCGTGAACTTCAGAGCCTATTGTGGCCGCAGCTCTAAGCCGCTGGAAAAGCAGGCGCTGGGTATCGCGACCAGGCAAACATCGGCAAATTCTTCACTGATTGCTTTGCGCTGTGCCTGTGTGCGTCCAGAGTTTTAAATTTAAACGTCCCGTCTCATTTCAGTCCTCGCTCATCAGTGAGGCATTAAAAAACACGGGGGAGGGGTCGAATCTTCTTCAGCCTAATTAATGTATTGCGCTTGGAATCGTGTGAGAGTATTAATGTGGCAATGCGGAGCTTTTTAAGTGCGTGATTGGACTCATGAGGTGTGAGATTTCCGTTGTGTCTTGCGCCCCTTCAGCAATTTCACTTCGAGTGCCGTACGTGGCTTATTTATCTAAATACGTACGGGTACACGATGGAGGTAGAAGCGAAGTCGCTGAATACCCCCGAATGAGGGATTTTTAAAACGCCTCAAGCTTTTAAAAGCTTATCATGGGAAGATGATACAGTTGTGATTCCCTGTTACTTTCAAGCACCAAGTGCTTGAGGTTGTGGAGAAGGGATAAACCTGTCCCCTTAAGACTTCCTCCCTGGTGGAGAGCTGTTCAGCACGGAAGGAGACAGTTTTGGAAGCTTGAACCCCGATCCAAGAAGCCCTGATACAGGCATCGCCAACCAGCTCCCTACCGCTGCCCGAATCTGAAAAAGCAGATTGAAGCCACCAGAGAGAGAGAGAGAGCGAGCGAGAGAAATGGAAAAAAAAATGTCTTTGAAAGTTTCTCTGTTTCTTTCCCCTGAAATATATTCCAGCCCCCTTTTGTGCGGGATTACAAATGCATGCGCGCCTGGAGAATTCCTCCCTTTTCTCTCTCTCCCGCCATTATCTCCCATTAAAGCGGTTGGATACGGCGCTTCGACAAAGGCTGAATGCAGCGCATGCGGGGCGGTCGGCGGGGAAGTGGGGAGCGGGCTCAGATCGCGGGACAGCGTGAAGCCCCGAGTCGGGGGGCTGCCTCTTTTGTCTCGCTAATGGGAGTTAAACTCCCTCCCTTCCCGGCCGACGGCGACTACTTCAAGACTTGGAGAGCAAACAGCGCCTAATAACCGCGCCGGGCATTGTTTAAAGATTGATCGTCATTATCTGGCGTCGACCAAGTTCAAAGCCGGGTAAACAGGGAGCGCTTCCGATATGGAAGTAAACACTTAACAGGGGGCTGTCTTCGGGGGTGTGGGGGTGATTAAGCGGGGCGATTTATTGCCGTTGTTTGTTAGGTGGGGCAAAACGCCCCTCAAGTAATTAAGCAACCCCCCAAAAACACTAAACCGCACCGTATGCAATCACTCGACTTCCTCCCGCGCTGTGCGAACCTGCTTTTTTTCAACTCCTCTGTCAAGGACTCCTCACTGGGTCAGCTCCGCAAAAGTTTTAATCACTTAGAGCCACATCCCCCTTCCCAGCCGCCAATGACTAAAAACAAACCATCATTAAAACGGCAATTTTGTCATATGGTAAGGTAATGGTCCTGAGGCGTTCATCGTTATTTTTTGCCAGCAATACATACGGATACCTGGAGAAGCCCTTATCAAAACAGGCTCTAGGTTTCCGCAGGAACTGTAACATTTTTACAGAAAGCTTTGTGAAATTGTCAGAATAGGGAGGGGGGTACATATGTCTTTAAATTGCTGCCACCGTTATAGTGGAATCAGCTCTCAGACAGAATTGTCATTATCTTCTGACGGTGGGAATGGTGGAATTATTCACCAACAACGTGGCACTCGAAAAAAGTCCGAGGTATGGCGTCACACTTTTTGGCGACACTGAACGGGCTTCACTCTTCGGGGAATTGGTAGTGAATGGCAAAGCAGTGTTTTGTCCAGCTGTGACTGGGTGATGGCAGGCAATATCAGCTGGGCTCTAGAACTTCACTCTGACAAGAGTGGTGCTGGATCTGGCCGCACGCAACCTCTGTGAGAAAGAGCAGCTTAGAAGAACCGCACAGCAGATGATCACACAACCCAGTCTAACAGAGCTGGTGGCCATCAGTAAACCTCCACTGCCACCAGCAGGATCTCAGCCTCCAGAAAAACTCTGTTAGGAGGTCATTAAGGGATAAGATATAGTTTTTCAGATACTGTATCCCCTGTGTTTCTGCCTATCCAGAAATCAAGCCCAGCCCAACAGATTCTCATATGCAAGTCGAGGGATCATCAAAACAGGTTGTGCTCATTACTGGATTCTAGTGAAGGCTAAGGGAATTGCTATCATTAAAAGAACGTAGGTATGTCTTAAGACAGGGAGGAAAGGAACTGTCAAGAAGTACATGATCACGTGCTTTTTTGACTCATTTATTTCACGTAAAAAGTCTCTCTGCTTGGGGTCACAGTACTACAGCAGAAACCGACTGCACTCGATATTCAGTACAGACTACATGAAACGTCACACTTCACAGTGTGTGCAATATTCAGTACAGACTTGTGCTCTTCCAGTGTGCCTTGCGTGTGCCGTGCGTGCTGTTGTAGTGTGTGCAGTGTGTGTAGTGTGTGCTGTTGCACAGTGTGCAATGTGTGTAGTGTGTGCAGTGTGTGTAGTGTGTGCTGCTGCAGTGTGTGCTACTGTAGTGTGTGCTGTTGCAGTGTGTGCAGTGTGTGTAGTGTGTGTTGTTGCACAGTGTGCAGTGTGTGTAGTGTGTGCAGTGTGTGTAGTGTGCTGCTGCTGCAGTGTGTGCTACTGTAGTGTGTGCTGTTGCAGTGTGTGCAGTGTGTGTAGTGTGTGTTGTTGCACAGTGTGCAGTGTGTGTAGTGTGTGCTGTTGCACAGTGTGATATTGTAGTGTGTGCTGTTGCACAGTGTGCAATGTGTGTAGTGTGTGTAGTGTGTGCTGTTGCACAGTGTGCAATGTGTGTAGTGTGTGCAGTGTGTGTAGTGTGTGCTGTTGCAGAGTGTGATATTGTAGTGTGTGCTGTTGCAGAGTGTGCCATTGTAGTGTGTGCTCTTGCGGTCTCTGCTGCACGTGTAGTGTGTTTTGTAGTGTGTGCTGTGTGTTCTCTTATGTTGTCTGCTTTGATTGCTTTTCGATAGCTTACATACTGTACCCAACCCTCCTGCCACTGCTCTCCATCACACACACCCAACAACAGCTTTATAAAAGTCCAAGAACACATGTCAAATTAAGGATATTATTGTGGCAACAAGCTTGGTGACTTACAAACCAACAGGTCAGACTGAGAAACAAACTTGCAGGTTTATAGACGCCTGCAATGTCTACAAAATCCTTGCTCGAACATTTTGACAGACAACAATATACATGCTGAATCAAAACACTTTTGTTTCACTTTTGTTATTGTGCACTGTATCCCCTCAGACCCACAGCACTAACAGCTGACACAGGCATCAAATGGAGGACTGATGCAGCTCATATTGAACACTGTTCTCCACCCCAACACGCTGGCATAAACCCACAAACAGCTCACTGTGATGACACTCAGCAAAGGCTCAACCAGATCCTGGCAGGGCTTGACTAATGGTAAGACTCAGTTCTGAAGAATCCTGATCTCAGGTGCCTTATGACATGGACCAGAGTCCAACCTGGCCCTATATCCGGACCCTGGGACCACTTGGAACAGAACCTGCCCCCAGTTAAACCTGTCAGGAGCCTGCTCACTCCTGCTGCTGCAGCACACAACTGCGTTTGCTTTGGGTATTTCTAAACAGCTTCATTATCACAAAAGAGATAGGCTGCAACAGGACACTGGGCCTGACAGGTTTCCAGGAGCCCATCCAGCTGGGGTAATTCTGACTCACAAATGTTAATCTCGTTTACCGGTTTAGTGTACAGAGCCACCAGGGTCAGCACTCTCTGGTACAAGCCTGGGAAGGCCTTTTTCAAAAAGAGAGCTGTTCCTACATTCATGCACATAACTCCTATCTTTCATAGCAGCTCCTGCTGGCTCTTAGAACGTACTGTTCATTTAGTTCATTTCACTGGTCAGATTATAGCTAGGCTGGGCTGATGAGCTCTAACGAGGGGGCAAACGGTGGTCTCTAGCTGCTTTCTTTGATGTAATTAGACCATACAGCTTTCTCCAGTGTTCTGATGTGGTCACAGCTCATCAATATTCTTATTCCCATCATGCATAGCGACTTGTGATTTCTCTGAAAACACCCTAAACCTGGAAATCGTTGCTCATACCATATATATACACACGCACAGGGAATAGAGATGCTGCTTGAGAGACAGTGCACCAGGTTGATTTCATGCCTGCTTTGGATTAAGCTCCCTCCTCCTCCTCACTTGCCACCACCCTGTTTCTGAGGAATGTCCGTGTGGATCAAAGTGCCCCAGATCTGGCCCAGTGATAGTGGGTGGGGGAGTGAGGTATGGCCTTGGGCAGCTGCAGGGGGATCAATGTCTCCCCCCCCTCTTTAATAAGACCTCAATCAGGGAGCCCCCACAGAAGCAGCCCACTCTCATGGAAATGAAGGTGGGGAGGATGTGAGCACTGGAGCAGAGGAGCTCCCGCCCCCGTCAGGCCCGGTGGGGATACACGCTTTAATCGCCCCTGTGTCCAGCTCCACACTCCAGAACGTCGCACAAACCTCGCTGCGCTGCTGTTTTCTCCCACTTGCGGTGGGGGTGGGGTTACACGTTACCAGAGACACCCCAGCTGGGGCCGCGTCCGTCTACAAACTCGCCCCGGACCGCGCTGTGAGGGTGTTTCGAGGGAAAACCCAGAGCACTGCATCACGAGTGAAAACCGAACCTTCAACCCCCTTCGGTCCGTTAACATTTCAGCTCGACCCCCCTAGGTGTTGCTATCCGCGCGGTTTAAACCGGGTACCCTGCGACTGATCGACTGAGAGAGGCGGCTGGAGACCCCGGGCTCTGCGGCTCTCGCTGGCGACGCGCACTGTGAGAGTCCGGGGACAATTACCTTTCCCTGAAGACGCGTTTTTCCCCTCCCTCCTCTCTCGCCACCTGTCTCGCTAAAGCTGAGACGACCCTTCAATCATGCAACTTTGCGTGAGGATACTCAACGCACAACAGCTACCCTCCACCCAGAGCCACACTTTCCCCTGCGCGCTCCCTGCTCTGGGGAGCCGGAGCGGCTGACGGGAACGCGCAGCGATCGCCTTCCTGCACTCGTACCTGAGATCATGGTTCCCTTTAGCCCCTGAGAGTTCACACAACTATTCACCGTAAATCTTCATCGCCATCTCCGTCATCTTTTCGCCAGATCTCTAAATCACCATCCATTTCAGACATAAGTATGCCTGCGGACCAATTGAACGTTGTGACTAGCAACAGTAGCACCAACACCGGTAGAATGAGCAGTAGATGTTCACGTTCAAGAGCATAACACACAATTATACTAAATCAGTTAATGATCAGGGTATACTGCTTGTAACCGCGTTACAGTGCACACAGCCTAACAGAAGTACTAGCACAATACAAAAACAAACAGCTCTCGTCCGACCCTGCGCCACAAAACATAGTTAAATCATGACTAAATTCTAGACCACATTCCAAAATAAAGCGAAAAGGAAAAGATCTTTAAAAGCGATCAATACCCCCTCACAACACGCCTACCCGAAACCGCCCTGATGAGACAGGTTTCGTAATCAACTTACTTTTATAGTTGTGTAAAATACGTTCTAGTCATTAGAGGGAAAAAAGCAGCATTAAATACTAAACGCAAAATTGTTCCCCTGAAGTCTACAAAGCTTCAAGATTAGAGCCTCGACGGGATTAGTCAATTGATTCTAAAACTGAAGTAAACTTCCTGAAAACTAGTTTATTCGGAAGGCGGAAAGTGGAGTGTACTTTCTTGCAATACCCCCCACGGAGTCTGTCAGGAGGAAGACACCAGCTGCGAAACGTTTCCGAAGTAAAACTTTGCTTAAAACGTGTTGGCGAGCGTTCAAGTTCTGTGAAAAGCGCGCCACGCTCAGTTTACCTCAACACGGTCGTACATAATTACCTCCCACAATGTCGCGTTTGTCGCCTTGCCTGGCCTAATCACCTAATTAATTAGCCCCTATTAACGACCCTCCCTCACCACCTCTTTCCCCACCGCAGGGGAGGCAAAATATGCACCAGCACTCTCGTCTGCGTTAATTACCCCGGCTTCGATAGCGAGCGCTCCTGGAGAGCAACGGAGAAGCACTGAAATTGATTCAAATACGCGCAGCTCGGTCAAGATTGCGTCTGAGACAGTCCGCGGATCTCAAGTTCTGCCTGGCACATTCAGACTGCTGTGTTTTGGGTTTTTCTTTTACGCATACTACTTTACCTTCAGTTCGTGTCGTTTTTGGACACGCAAAGAGATTCGGCTGCATTCGCTCAAAGTATTAGTTGACGAAGCGGATAGGCAGGTTGAAGTAAGAAAATAACCAACGAAAATCGCTTAACTGGGAAGATTAGCAATGAGGGGGAGAGCTGACGGGCGAACCGGCGCAAATCGGCCCTTAAAAGTTTTTTAAACAACTTTTGGCTAGGGTAGTGATAGCTCACGCCGACAAGCGTCCTGTGCATTCACACCGATATTACGCACGTTGCATTGCAGAGTACAAACGGGATTTTGCAGCCCTCACTGAAGCTGGAACCCGACGGAAGGACCGTGGGACAGGTTGTTTCAGCGAGCTGCTGAGGTTTACCATAGTAAACTCGTTACACAGAGGCCGAGTTTCCTTGCCGTGGTCTGAGGCATTTAACGTGCGGTTAACACCGCATTGCTCTTCGTAATAAAGAGAAGAAGCTGTTTAGACCGAGAATATCTAGAGATTCACAGGACGAAGTCTAGTTCGCAAAGTGAATCGGCTCGCTCAGTGTTTTAAGTCACAGAACGCCTGTTAACAGAAAGCACCTTCGCAAATTCGCTTTTTTTTAGCGATTTCCCCTTTCAATCGGAAAAGAAGCAACTTTAACGTGACAGACCACCAAACCAGCTAACCATTAAGCTTCAGCAAGCGATCACATGAAGTTCATACGAGGAGAAGAAGCTGGTCTGGTCTTCCAAAGCGCTTTGAAATCGAAGCATTTCACGCTTATAATTTAAGAGAGGGGGTTCTGTGGTTAATTACGACAGAAAGAAATTCGATTACAAAAACTAAGCGACTTGTCAGAATTGACCGAAAATATGCAGTTAACCTGTGTAAAGAATACTGATCTGGTATTCGACTCCTCAGCGTGCGTAAACAGCGAAACGGTTTCTGCTCAAATTGGGACAGTTTACGGATAGGCTCTCCTCAAAGAACAGAAAGGAACTACAAAAGATAAGCACCTTATGAATCATCAGGTTTGGGGTAGACATTTCGGCTAATAGACCTTTTCTCAGACTACACGTCAGTGTCCAAGCTAAAATCAACCAAACTGAAAAGCAGGGGATCTCTGTTCATACATTTCCGAATTTCTACACTTATCTACGCGTTTCACGCGTTTTAATTCCGCAGGCTAACGAAAATCAATATCCATCTACAGTAATCTAATTTTCTCTCCGTACAAAATCGAACAGGTATTGGGCTGTTTTTAAGATCCTCGTAAAAGATAATAGGGTATCCAAAATTGCGTTCGTAAATATCCCGTAAAAGTTGATGTCTCATGTTAGGAGACTGCATTTTTTTTCCATCCAGCGTATTTCTAGGGGGGTCAGGGAAACACGATTATTAAGGCGTAGTGAAAGCGTTGCTTAACCGCGTCAGCTCTCGGTCCCGGCAGGACCGGACAGATGGGGCCTGAGCTCGTAGCAGGACCGTGGGGTTCCGTGTGCCCGAACCTTGGGCCTTACAGCAGAACAGCCGGTAGCTTCACAGATACGCGCATCAGCAACTCAAGAGTCAACGCAAAAAAAAAGTTCATATTGCAGCTGGTCTGATTATAACTGGGCTTAAAGTATAATTAGCCAGCGTCAGTCCGCCTGGCGCATGGAGTTATTAGAACGCAAGATAAAACATTTTTTTTATTTTAGACAGCTTTACAACTGCAAATGCGACTTGTGAGTTCATGTTCATCAATGATCCGTCTCATATCTGTCAACGCCTTTTCAAATCGTTACGAAACCAGTATTGTTTTATACGCACACCGTTTTAAGTTTAAATAGCTTTATTATCATTATTATCACGGGAGACAAACGACTGAGTGACGTCGGTCACTGATTACACAGCCCCCTGTCCGGGAGATGGGCAACGGTGTTCCATGGGAACAATAGGTCACTGCTCGTCCCGGGCCCGCAGAACGTGTCATTCAGGTGATCGCAACGACGAAAAGGGGGAAAAACCAGCTCACTTACTTGAAAAGACAACTGCCACCAAAACAGCGGCCAACATCCGTGTCATTTTGTTTTAAAGCCAAGCCGTTTCCAGCTCGGGAGGATGAAGAAAAACAAAATAGGTGTCAAAACTTCTCGTTGGGTTGAATACCCTTTCACTCTTTACAAAAAAAACAACCTTTTTTTAAAAGAAAATAAAGTATACTTGGGAAATTAAATCCTCAACTTTTTTTAAAAAAAATCTTCCCCTAGCTCAAAAACCTCCCGGAAAATTTTAAAACGAGCATATCTTCCTCTTCGGGTTTCGGATAAATCCGTCATGCAGGGCTTGTCGGGGAAGGGACTGCTGGCCTCGTCCGGAGATCTGGCCGTCTACTCGCAGAACTGCGCCGGCCTCCCTCTGTGCTCTTTCCCGGGGACAGCGGAGATGAGTGATGCGGGGTATTGTTGTCTCCGCCGACACTCCCGGTCAATGAATGGACATTGATACAGCAGCTTTTCGGACTTCCCCCGGCAGGTTGGTGACTAGCGGGCCAATGGCAGGGCGGAGGGGCAGGAGGGGCCGGCCGAGATCACCCCCCCCCCCCCCCTGCGAAACCAGATTGAGAGTCATTTGAATACAAGCGGCCGGCTGCTGTCCGCAACCCCGTTTCTGTCGGGGAATATCGCCGAAAAATAAAAAAAAACACCGAGCGGACGAGACGGCAAGGGAAGATCTCTACACGTGTACACACACACACACACGAATGTATGGAAATACCGCCGCAATCAATTGACTTTATATGAGATTGGAAGTTCTGATCACACGAATCGATCGTGAAACACGTCTCAGTGAACTTGACGCCAAGAGTCCAATAGTGGTTATTAATGGCGATCTAACCCCCCAGGTTAAGAAAGCGCATCTCCTTCATGTAAATTATCATGTTGATCTTTTTTTTCCGGACTGTCATAATTCTGGTCACATTTACTTTATGTCGTATTGTTAATGGGTCTGAGAGCTGGGAGTCAATAGTGTCTTCACCAGCTTTGCCCATATGAAGCGCTTTTAGAGTTGCTTTACAGAAGCTACTTTCCAATTCCTGACTTTCTTGAAACATTCGTGTTCCTTTCTAAAAACAACCCAGCCGCGGCCTATGGACCTGCAATACAACCCCCCCCCCCCCCCCCCAAAACTCAGGTTGTTCTAAGCAGAGATGACAACAAGTCGCCATTTGCAAGGATAAACTCTGTTCCAGGTCATAACGCGCGCTAAGTGAAGTGCGCGGGTCCCCGCGGTGTCCTCGCTGTGCTGGAACTTTTAACCTCGATTCACAAAGAAGATTAATGAATGGCGATGTTTTAATGCGATGTACCTGCTACATAGCGGTATTCTCTCTGTGACCTGTGGTTTGAAGGCCCAAGAGGAGGAGGGCACTCCGCGGCAGACTGGTTCTGCCTCGGAAACAGGAACTCTCTCTCTCAGGTGTTGCTGCTTCACGCTGTGACAGCTGGAGGGTTACACATGCAAGCAAAAGAATGCTGACTTTTGCAATAAACAAAACACTTCTCACAGTCTCTTCTCTTGGGTTTTAGAGTCTCGCCCAAGAACAGCGCCCCCTACAGCTCGGTGTCCCCAGCCACCAAGACAGGGCTGTGTGAAAATACTTGTCTAGAGAGAAGAGCACCACCTACTGGTCACCTGACACCCCTAACAGCAGAAACCGGGTTTCCCTTATAGGTGTCCCAGTCCAGTTCTGATCAGACCCGGTCTTGCTTAGCCCCAGAGACCCGGTAGTCTCAGTCTACAAGGCGGTGACACTTCTGTTGATAATGTTTATACTGTCAGAAATCACTGCAGGTAATGAAAGTTTTTTTTGGTTCTGCTTGCTAGCTCTCCCTGCAAGACACATTTTCAAAATGAGAGCCCTTCCAACTCAAGGCAGAGATGAACAACAGGCCTGCCCCCCTCACCCCCTAAGTCAATTAACCCAGTATGTCTTTGAACTGTGGGAGCAAACCAGAGGAGCCCCACATGAACACAGGTAGAACATGCAAACTCCACACAGACAGCACGCCAGGTTCAGAACTGAATCCGGAGCTCAGTACTACACCACTGTGCCATCACTGCCTGTCTTCATCTTCAGTGATATTTGTATAAGAGCCTGTGGTACAAAAAAACAGATCAAACTGCATGTGCTGATGACACCTGCCCAGCTCCCTGTGAGACAGTGTGAGACAATGCTGCCTGTTCCCTAGGGTACTAGCCAGTTACCCTAATTCCATTATCTCAGCCTAGTGGAGGGACAGAAGTAAGATGTTATGCAGCACGTTGATCCAATCAAATCACTTAATTGATTTTAAGATTTCGGCTAATTGCTTTGTGAAAAAAATCACTGGAATTGGCTCCAATAACATGGTCGGGAAGCTCGCTCCAGACACCCACCACTCTACGAGTACAGTCGGGCCTCCTGTTCTCAGTCCGACACAAACCTCCCTCTTGATCCGCGTCTCCTGGACCCTTGTCTCACTGTTGATTGTGAGGCAGTGACCCAGGTGGACGTCGGACTAGATGGACTTCCAGGATTGTTAGTAGTTCCATCATCTCCTCCTTGTGGTTTCCTCTCCATATTCCTCTTAAATAAGGCGTGAGATTAAATGTTTTTAGGTAATGATTACAACTCTTATTGCTCATTAACACCAGATTCACGGGTGAAAACTCAATCAAAATAAATCCAGCACATTTCAAAGTGCCAAAGTTTAGCTGATATAATTTAACAGGCAGACGTCTTGCATTCTGCTTAAACCACTGTATATTCAAATTTGAGTTTTACACCAGCTTGAAATACGCTTTCGACTTGCATGCGTACTGTATACATCCAAGTGTTGCTCCAAATGTATTCTATTAATTATAATTAGTTCTATTCGAATGATATTTTTTGGTACTTGAAAGTACTCCTGCTGTCCGCTGGATCTCTGGGTGTGTGTTTGTACACAGGCTGCCATTTCCAAGACGCACAGCGACTCAGTGGAGCAGCTCAGCGCGACAGCTACCAATTAACAGCATTAACATACCCAGTCGGGGTTCATCCCGGCTCAATAGAGAAAGCCTTCGAGAACCGCAGGCCGCCGGCTTTTTATTAGGAAGCTCTCAAGCTCACCACAAAAGCCGGGCAAATAAACCTAATTAGGCGTTCACTTGTCGTGCAGGACTGTACAGGCGTTTCATTGTGTATCGACCTCACCAAACTGGGAAACGGGCACTTGTTACAGCCGAGGTTTAAAATCCGAACTGATGGTATGTGGGCTGAAGAGCGTCGGCAGCTCCCGCTCACGGCCTCTTTATCCGCCGTCTGCTATCTTGTTCGAAAACCTATTAACTTTCAAACTGCTCCGCATCCGCGGGGTCAGCAGCCCGGGCTGGAGCCGCCGGTGCGCGAATTCTTTCAGCCCCGGGAGGTTTTCGGAGCGGATCCTCGACATCTCAGAATCCCGTTGACTACAGAGGAGCAACGCCGCCTACCTAATTAATTAGTTAATAGTTCAAGTAGGGAGCTGCGTTAGCATGCGTAGACTGCAAAGGAACAGGTAACGGGTTTATTCCAGGCTGACAAGAGGAGAAAGGAAACACAACGTTTCGGCCGTGGAGCCTGCTTCTTTTTTTCTTTTCAGCAGGGAATAAACCCGTTTCCTGTTCCCTATTAGTTAACAGTTCATTGGTCCAAGGATCTGAAACAGCCGTTTCTTGAAGTAAGCCACGATAGTGGCCACCGCATCATGGCTGGGCGGCTTGTTCCACACTCCCACCACCTTTTGAGTAAAGAAGTGCGTCCGGTTCTCTTTATTTAAGTGCCCTGGCCTCTGGTTTGTGTGTTCAGAGTCCATTCTGAAGAACCCCCCTTGAGGCTTTTGAATAATTTTCAAACAGGGCTCCCTCACTGCTCAAGACTGAAAAGGTTCAGGTTTTGCTTTCTGTCAGTGCAGGGCATTCTGTTCAGCCCGGAAATATATCCGGTTACTCTTCTCTCGATGGATTCTAGAGCAATTCTATTACAATTCTACACAACATTCTCACTTAAGTTCTGCTATCAAATTCTTGATTTAAACTCCACGCTTTTAAATATTCCTGCTCTATTGTTTCCTTACATTGTCTGAAAGATATACATGACATGTCTACATGAACATCTTTTTTCATAAGGAGTTTGAAGAGTTCTCCTTCTTGTGACAGAGATGAAGTTCCTCAGATTTCTGATAGTACCTGCAGGTGGTTAAAAGCAGAAATCTAGTGGTAGCGTGATTTATAAGGATTCCCTTTGCCTTCCAAGATTTCAGCAAGACGTCAAGAAACCCAGTCTTCTATGTTGGAATATTCTCAAAATGCACTGTACGTGTCACACACCTAAATCATCTTTATGTGGCTGTCCCTGTCCAGGTCTTTTCTACCCTGTAGAGAGATGCTACCCCCTCTTGTTCTATTCTGACAGCTCAGGAGCTCTTGTTCTCACCCAATGGCTCAGATGATCTTGTTCTGTCCTGATGGTTCAGGTCTCGTGTTCTGTCCTGATGGCTCAGGTCTCTTGTTCTCTCCCGATGGTTCGGATGCTCTTGTTCTGTCCCGATGGCTCAGGTCTCTTGTTCTGTCCCTATGTCTCACATGCACTTGTTCTGTCCCTGTGTCTCAGGACTCTTGTTCTGTCCCGATGGCTCATGTCTCTTGTTCTCTCCCAATGGTTCAGGTGCTCTTGTTCTGTCCCGATGGCTCATTTCTCTTGTTCTCTCCCAATGGTTCAGGTGCTCTTGTTCTCTCCTGATGGCTCAGGTCTCTTGTTCTGTCCTGATGGCTCAGGACTCTTGTTCTGTCCTGGTAGCACCGGAGCTCTTGTTCTTGTTCACCACACCCCTTCTTACACACACTCCTTACTCCCTGGGTTTAATTGTATCCTATTGCCCCATTAAAATCCCTGTCCTTACCTGCCGTTCTCCTCAGCCCTCAACCCCCACCTCTCTCCATCCCCTCATCGCCCTGTCTTTCCTCCCTTCCAGCTCCTCTTGTGCTGTGAGCTCCTGACCCACTTTGAGATGGTGTGGCGGATCGTTGTGCACTCCCTGCTCTTCTTCCTGTTACCATTATGCAGTCTTTGCTAGTCAGCTTGGATGAAAGCCTCATTTAGCTAGCTGGGCATCAACACTCCACTATACTTTGTTTGGAATTATTCTAGCTGGATTTCCGTGAGGGTGACGCAGTGGGGAGCATTGCTGCCTCACAGCACTGGGGCCCTGGGATCAATTCCTCGGGTTCTGTCTGTGTGGAGTTTGCATGTTCTCCACATGTTTGTGTGGGTTTCCTCCAGGTGCTCTGGTTTCCTCCCGCAGTCCAAAGAGAAGTTGGTGGGTTAACCGTCTTCTGGGTAAAATGGCCCTGGTGTGAGTGTGTGTGTTTGTGTCTGTGTCTGTTTTCCCTGTGATCGACTGGCATCTATCACACACTGGCATGTGCCCTTCCTTGCAGCCATTGCTTCCCAGGATAGACTCCGGCTCCACTGGGACCCTGTATTGGATTAAGTGGTTAGAAAACATCGGAAGGATTTCCTGGGAGGGTTGACTCTTCAGGATAGCAGTGTGCACTGCAGCCTCATGGGCATCAGTCTGGATGGAGTCTGCATGGTCTGCCTGCGTTTGTGTGGGTTTTCACTGGCTCGTCCAGTTTCCTCTAACCGCCCAAAGACAAGCCGGCTGAGTTTGACCGGTTCTTTTAAACGAATTGAGGTGGACTGGTGTCCAGCCCTGTTGCTGTAGGATACCACAGCTGGCTCCATCGTGCCAAGACCCTCACCAGGATAACCAGCTCTCTGTTAAGGGTGGATTGAGGTTCCTTGTAAGTGTCACTTCTGATTCTGTCATCATACTCAAAAGACACCCTCCTTCCACTGCAGAGGGAAGCGTTTGGATTGGACTTAGCGTAGCGACCCCTGTATCACCAGTTACTGAGCGTGCTGGAGCTGCCATGGTAGCCAACAGTACAGAACACCCAGCAGGTTCTGGGTGGATCTTGGGTTGGACAGCAAAGAATGTCAAACCACACGCAACCAGAATGACTGCTCTGGCCATCATCGAGATAAGGGGACGTGTTGAGTTGACATTTCGGGACAGAAGTCATTTTTTTGATCGACACAGATTCTGTGCTGTCGTCGGCTGATCTGGAGAGGCCTCTGAATTCAGTTGTTTACACGATCCAGGACTGGAATTATGGCCAAAGCTCGGTGTTTGTGTAGCTTAAAAGGTTACATGCTGTAGCTATCAGTATTTTGCTGCTGTTTGCTTGATATGAACAAATTCATGTATTTTTTTTTTCCTGAGCACAAGAAAATACAATCTCCAATCCAAACCCCAGACAGACACCACTAACCTGTCTCACGCCCTCCAAGTTTCTACCTGAAACCCTAAAATAACAGAGTTTCCAAGCAAGAAGGCTGCTATGGTGTCAACAACAACACCCCACATCTCCACCACCCCCCTCAATGACAGCATGTTTCCCAGCCAGCTGACGAATAACATCTGTCATACGCACAAGTGCAATGAAATGCTTACGTGCATGTGTGCTCAAAATACAAAGACCAAGGAATCACCAAAAACATAAACACAGAACACCAACAACAAGTTAAATAACATACAACGTAAAAAAGACATCAGTGTGAGCCAGTGGTGGGGGTTGAGCTCAGTAATCTGACAGTTTGTGGGAAGAAATTGTCTCTGAATCTTGAAGTTCGTGTCTTTATGCTCCTATGATGCTTACCAGAGGGAACGGGGGAGAAAAATTAGAAACCAGGGTGACTGGTGTCCTTAACGATACTTCCAGCCTTCCTGAGACAGCGAATTGTAAAAATGTCCACAACAGAGGGGAGCTGTACCCCAGTGATGGACTGGGCTGACCTGATCACCCCCTGTAACGCCTTCCGGTCAGACGAGCTACTGCCAAACCACACTGTGATCCCACACGCGAGCCACTCTCAATAGCGCACCTGACAAATGTCATAAGGACAGTTCAAGATTTCTATGTTAAACTAGTATTACATGGCCTTGTAAGACTTCACTGGTACTGTAATGCTGGTTGTAGTGTTCCTGTTTGTTCTTATTGTTTTTTTGTTAATGTATCTATGTTTGAAAATAAATATCAATGTTGGTCACAAATAACATGGCCAGGCAGATTGTTCTATACACCCACAACCCTTTGCATGAAGGACTGCCTCCTGTTTTTGGTTTAAAATTAACTAAGAAAAAGGCTTCCGGCTATTATTCTAATTGTGCATGAATGGGTGTTGGTTGGTGGGCACATATTAGCTAAAGAGAATTTGAAATCAATTTAGAAATGTTTGTAAATGTAATGGACACACAAGTCCACCAGAGGACACAGTTCTAAAGCTTCAGATCACAAATGAGTTTATCCAGTTAAGTCATTTTTGTACACCATACCTAAAACCTAAAAAAAAAATGTTATTAAGAAGCAGCACTTATTTGGTCAGGATTGTGCTTGTGAACAATCAGGTCAGAGACTAACCTTTCTAGTGCTGAAGCTACAAAAGGATGTCCCATCCACTTTCAATCAAGAAAGTTTTCAGCATTTCCTTTCCTGGTGGCACAGTGGGCATTGCTGCCTTGCAGTGCTGGGCCCCGGGTTCAAATCTAGGCCAGTTTCCTCTGGGTGCTCTGGTTTCCTCCCACAGTCCAGAGACATGCTGGTGGGTTCATTGGTTTCTGGGAAAACTGGCCCTGGTGTGAGTGGTGTGTTTGTGTGCCCTGTGATGGACTGGCGTCCCGTCCAGGGTGTACCCTGCCTGTGGATAGGCTCCAGCTGCCCCATGATCCTGAACTGGAAGAAGTGATTAAAAAATGTCTGGAAGACAGGATTAGTGTTGTTCAAAAGACAAAAGACCTGCGTCTTGGCTTTTAATAATAACACTTACATAGCGCTTTTCTGGACACTCCACTCAAAGTACTTTACAGGTCATGGGGATCCCCTCCACCAGCACCAGTGTACAGCCCCACCTGGATGATGCTCCAGTCTGCTCCCCACACACCAGCTCAGTGGGGAGGAGAGCAGAGTGATGAAGCCAGTTCAGAGATGGGGATTATTACAAGGCCATAACTGGTAAAGGACAGGGGGAAATTTGGCCAGGACACCGGGGTAACACCCCTACTCTTTCTGGGAAACACCCTGGGATTTTTAATTACCACAGAGACATCTCATCTGAAGGACGGCACCTTTTTACAGTACAGTGTCCCCGTCATCATACTGGGGCATTAGGACCCACACAGACCGCAGGGTGAGCGCCCCCTGCTGGCCCCACTAACACCTCTTCCAGCAGCAGCCTCAGCTTTCCCAGGACTCTCCCCTCCAGGGACTGACCAGGCTCCCACCTGCTGAGCTCCAGTGGGGCTGCCAGCTGGGAGCTGCAGGATGATATCGCCGCTGGCATGCCTACACCAGACGATCCACAGCTCCGGAATGCATGGTGGTCCTCCTTCCCCCTGGTGCCAGTTCAGGAGCCGTGGCAAAATGAATCATCGCTTTGGATACACCAGACTGGGGGGGGGGGGATACCATTATTGGCAAATCCAAACTTCAACGTGAAAAAAGAAGGAAGGTGAACTTCTGTACCTGAGCAATTCATGATGCTGAGCCTGCCCATTTCTTTTATTTTCTGGGTTTCTATTCTGTAGCTTGACTGTAATACAAGCAACCAGCCTGGATACTGGTAATTGGGTGGATCAATTGGTAATTCGTAGTTGTACAGGGTGATTCCCAAAGATAAAATAAAAGCAAAAGGGTTACAATCTGGGTTATGAGGGGGGGGAGTGCTGGCTGTTTAAAAAAAAAAATGCGGTCTCCTCCTCACAGTCAGGCGAAACAGAGAGAGATCAGCACTGTTAGCACACACCCAGCTCCGGCCTCTCAGGGGTCTCGTGGTGTGGACTTGCTTCAGCCCCTTTGAGGAGAAAGGGGAAAAAAAGGACATTTCCATCTAGTTTATATTCGAGAGGGCTTGCCCGTGGGCTGCGTAATGGAGCTGTTTATTATACCTTTAAACTCAAACGGGCCGTCTTTCTTCCTGGCCCATCTCACAGCTATATTAAGTGCCCTTGGCTGGCCACTGCCAGGCAGGCCTCGGCCTCTTATCCTATTAGGCGGATAATGGCCTTGCGGTAACCCATAGCGACGATCAGAGCGGCCTAATCCGGGCCCGTATTCACCCCCACGCACGCCTTTCATGGTGTCATTTTCACAAGCTGTTGACTCTATTATCTCCCCGAGCGAGAGAGAGGCGGCGCACAACCCCACCCTGTGCCCCCTCCGAGCTCTGTGAACGGCGTTTTTAATTAGCGCTTTTCTTAAACTCAATCCCCTCCTCTCTCTCTCTCTCTCTCGCACACAGCAGTCGACTGCGCGGGAGACGTGAGCCGGGACCCTCTCCAAAGCGCCCTCCGCCTTGGGCGTTATTTAACACGGATCTGCTAATTGTGCCTCCGCGCTCGCAGCGGAACCCAGGCTGTTTAATTTATTCATCCTTACACATCCACACGCAGAGGAGGGGTGGGGGTCGGGCTTGCTTGGCGACGGAGGAGCTGTTTCACTGGGCTCTGGGGACTGGGGAGGGAATTAACGAGCACGGAGAGGACCTTTAATTAAGAGGGACGGTGTTTACGAACAGCCTCGGCGATAATGGACATCGGTTTGAACACGGGTTTTTAAAAACGGGGGGATCTTGTCTGTCCCACCCAGGAGACCCGCCTTCCTCTCTCTGAACCAGTCAGGTGAATTTCATCGCAGCCTCACAATTCTTCAGCTGACTGGTTCAGAGAAAAAAAACAGCTCCCTTACAAGCAAGATTTTTTTAAAAAAAAAACGTTGCTGAATTTGCCCATTTTTTTTGCCTAAGAAGTGTTCAGACTGTGCTTTCCCTGCTAAAGAAGTCAGAACAAAAAACAATAGTCTTTTTAAGCATCTTTTTCCCTCACATCACATCTCTGGAGATGCTGTGGAGGAGCCAGAGCCTATCCCAGCAAGCAGTAGGTGCAAGGTGGGGTACACCCTGGATGGGGGGGGGGCAGTCTATCGCCGGGCACACAGACGCACACGCACACCAGGGCCGAATTGTTATGTAAGGAGTCCAGATTCCCAGAGGGGCCCCATGTGAACACAGGGAGAGCACACACATTCCATGCAGACAGCACACCAGGAGCTGCGCCCAGTACTGGGCCTCCACGCCATCCTGAGACTACCTCCTCGTGCGTAAAATGAAACAACACAAGGCCTGGCAGATAACACAGCTGCTTCACACCGCCGGGGTCCTGGATTCAAGCCCGGCCTCGGGCAGCCGTCTGTGTGGAGTTTGCATGTTCTTGTCAAGTGTGGATAGGTTTTCCGCTGGCTTCACCTGTTCACTACGCCGTGTGGTCCCTTCAGGACTAGCAGCACAGGAATGCTCGTGCCCTGTGCTCTCAGAACAGGCTCCAGCTAGCTGCCACCCTCACCCGGATAAGTAGCTTCCTCATAATGAATCACTGGAAAGACCACACCTGGGCCAGAAGTCTGGGTGCAATGAATACACCTGCTAGAAAACACTACTGGTATTTCACTACACTGATTTAATAATGATGAACTCAATGTCCCCAATTTACACTTAAATAGCGTTTTTAGCTGAATGTTTCTGGGTAAGTGCTATAAATATCATTAGCCTTTTCATATCTCACTGATCTACAGCTTATGTGATCGGGGTAAATATTCAATTTTCCTCTTCACTCATTTCGCTTTCACTGTCCATACCTGCCACCTGACTGACCCAAATGACAACAGGAAGCAGCTCGGCCTGTTTAGAGGGGAGGTATGTGGCTTCGCTCTGGAGAGAGTGGCGTGCTGGGTGCAATTCTGGTCAATGCTTTGTAGAAAGGATGTTACTGCTCGGGAGTGAGACCAGAGATGCCTTCTGGGGCTTAAGGGAATGTTCTTCACGGACAAGCTGAAGGAACTGAAGCTTTTATGTCACCACATGGGGACCTGATACATGTACAGTAGCCAAAATTAGGCAGTGCGGTGGCCCTGTGGCTAAGGATCTGCTCCTGTGGCTGGAAGGTTGCTGGTTCAAATCCCGCGGGCGGCTGAGGAATCCAACTCCGTTGGGCCCCTGAGCAAGGCCCTTAACAACAGCTGCTCCAGGGATGCTGTAAAAATGTCTGACCCTGCGCTCTGACCCCAAGCTTCTCTCCCTGTCTGTGTGTCTCATGGAGAGCAAGCTGGAGTATGTGAAAAGACAAATTCCTAATGCAAGAAATTGTATAGGGCCAATAAAGTGATCTGATCTTAAATCCCCAAAGGCCCTGACAGAGTGAACCCAGCGGGAACAAACAGCAAAACACTAATCAGAGGACACACTGGAAAACTATATGAAAGTTCACTTTACACTGAGAGCCACAGGCACCTCTTTACACAAAGGGCTGCGGGGGTGTGGAACAAGCCGCCCAGCCATGGTGTTAAAGCTGATACTTTATCACACAACCTAAGACTAACTGCGGGACCCCTGTGTGTGTCATAGCCCTGGGTTACATGCTTATCCAGTACAAAGAGACACAGCTTCAGACCATGAGCTCGGAACAAAGGACTGGGGCTTCAGTTTGTCAATGACACACCTTTCAATATGGGACCCAATCGTGTGTCTACAGGTTTTTCAAGTGTCCCCAAACCTGGTCTTAAGTGGCCACTGCATCCACAGATTTTCACCCCTGCTGGGTTCCAAATAACCTAAGTTCATTAGTGGCTTTATTGTACCAGTGGCTTTATCGCACCCCACTCTTCAACTGCGACTGCACACAGCACCCCCTCCAGGATCAGGCCTGAGGGTCTCCTCCTTTCAAGAAACTCGGTCGCCACAAACCTCAACACAAGGTAGCGTTTATTGTTAACAGCAAGAAAAAGCACAGATGCCTTCAACCGATGCCAATCCAGGCACCCGTCTTGAAGCCAGTCTACCAGTTGTTAGGAGACACTGGCCTGGAAAACCAGCTGGGCTACACAGTGCACTGCCTTTCCGAGTTCCAGAGGTTGATTCCCAGTGCGATCCAGCAAGAGAACTGCAGGCTGCTGGGATGTGTGTCCATGTCTGTGTTCTGGATACGTCCACTCGAGTTTAGGACTCACCCCCCAGGCGTGAAGCCCTCCCAGCTAACCTCTCTGGTTAAAGAAATGGCTCTTACTGAGCAACAGTCTGTAATGGTGTTGTGGGGAGGGGGGGGGAGGAGAGAGAAAGTCTTCTTTACGAACAGAGGCTGCCCACACAAAGTCCAAGATCCGTCCCCAGCGTCTCTCCCACAATCTACAAACTGGAGACAAACTCCTGCACGGCCGACTCCGACACCTGGGAGAGAGAAAAGGCAACACAATGACACCTGAGCTGGACGGGCTTGAACTGGGCCACCGCCGTCCCAAATTCGTGTAATCCTCCCCTCTTATTTCTCTAGGCAACAACAGCGTGTAGATGTACACAGTGCCAGCTGTTCAGGTC
Organism: Lepisosteus oculatus; assembly: GCF_040954835.1. Lineage (NCBI taxonomy): Eukaryota > Metazoa > Chordata > Actinopteri > Semionotiformes > Lepisosteidae > Lepisosteus > Lepisosteus oculatus. Next base: position 3,325,804 of record NC_090722.1, on the reverse strand, counting down.
TGACAGCAAGTCTATGACCCAGATCTTTATCTTTCCCTGCTGCTGAACACGAGCATTAAGGGTAATTTTGTACACATCAGAACATCACTCTGTGACCAGAAATGTCCCGTTCAGGAGAAGAGCATGTATTTAAACAGAGGAGGGATCTCTAAAGATTCTAATGACAGGATGCATATTCAAGTGTGCAGCTGTCCCAGACCATCAACGACGGCTGAACGGGTCCACATCCAGAGTCAAATAACACACTTTGCCCGATTTCTTAACATAAAGGAATTGAACTACACAAGAAAGCACTCTTGCCTGTTGGACAGGAGACTCTCAGTGTGCTCTTAGGACGGTGCTCTCTTAACTGAAGCCCTGTAACTTAAGACCAACAGCTCCCTGCTTTGAAACGCAGCTCCAGCAGTAACAAGATGAATTTCAGAACCGGCGTTAAGGGAGCCGTAACTACAGAACGCACGTGACGGTTATTTTAATGTCGTTTGTAACACCCAGTCGCCGGGCGTTTGCGTCTCATACGAGATGCTTTGAATTGACCTCTTCCGCGTACAGGCCAGGCCTACACGAGCCTCACGGAAAATACCGGGACTGTCAAACCGCAGCTGGTCTCTGTTCGGCCAGATCCTGCCCAGCGATTTCCAGCAGGTGACACAGTCTCAGGAGGTTACAGATCTGGAGGGACCTTCACCCCAGAAGGTCAGTATTACTGACGTGTATACCAGTGAGCTGGATAAATCCCCAAAGGGCGACCGGTTGATGGGAGGCCTTCCTTAATGAACGGCCGAAACTGTAGGTTCAACAGCGGGGCAGGCCCTCGCTCCTACCTGCAGCTCCTCCACGCTCTGGCTGAGCTGCTGCTCTGCGCGGGCGATGGCCTCCCGTCCGGCCAGCACCTTCTGCGCCAGGCTGGCATTCTCCTTCTGCAGCTTCCTGAGCTCCCGGCGCAGGTACTCCTGCTGCTGCAGGTAATAGGGCATCACGAAGCCGCACAGGTCCTCCTCCGGGACCCCGCTGGGCCGCCTACGACGCACAAACACACACACACAGCGACAGGCATGAACCGCTCTGCCCCACAATCCTGCCAGCCGAGATCCAGCGCAGGTCTCGCTTTTGGCACAGGGCTGGAATCGATTCCAGACCCGGGGGTGCTGTATGGGAGGAGTCTGCATGTTCTCTGTGGTCACATGGGATTCCTCTGCGGGCTCCAGTTTACTCTTACAGTCCAAAAACATGCTGGTAGGGTAAGTGGCTAATTGAAAAACTGATCCCGGTGTGAGTGTCAGGCTCGAACCTGCAACATCTGGACCGCAGGGGCTCCACCTGTACCACAGGGGCCTGGTCCCGGAGAGCCCGCGTGCACCATGACATCACCAGTTTCTACCTGCATGTTACGTCCTGGTTGGTTTGGTTTTGTCGACTCCCCTCCCATGGGGAGGTCAGTTTTTGGAGGTGGGTCTGTCCCTAAATTGGGTCTCTCTCTGGATTGGCTGAAGAGAGTGGTCTGGTTTTAAACGCCCATACGGGACGTCCGGAGAGCAGTGTGGAAGTAGAAACAGTATGACATATCAGATTTGTTTTCTTGGCTGTGGTGTAGGGTTGAGATCGTTGTGGCGTCCATGTTTTCCATTATAGCCTAGTTTAGATAGAGCAGACAGACAGCTTGCTGCCCCTTTCTCGGGAGACAGGTTTAGAGGGTACTGGGTTGTAGAACAGTGTAATTAGCGGGTTTTTTGTTTGTTTGTTTGTGTATTTCCAGCCGTTAAACCCTGGCTCATGGGTTAGTCCCCATTCGCCCCTAGACTGAGCCATACTGGGGACATAACACTGCATGAGACGATTCTACCGAGCTCAATGAAACAGGCAATGTGTTAACTGGAATCAATCAGAGATCATTCAGGACTCTCCAGCCCCCGGGACCAGAGTGCTCTTAATAGAGCAGATTACCTGCTCCATGCAGGAGGGTGACCTGCAGATTAAAAAACAGGGGACCTGTAAAATGAAGTGCTCTGGGACCCGTGTGCTGTCTCGGTGGACTGATGCTCGTGGACGCCGGGACAGATCGACTGTAGGAACGCTCGTCGAGAGTCCCCTGCTTGACTCCGTACCAGCGGTGGTGGGTTATCCTCACCAGGCAAGCTCCATGCTGTCCTCGGCCGCCTTTTCCAGCCTGTCCAGCTCCTCGAACTTCACTTCCAGATCGCCCTCCTCTACGATCTGCGCGATGTCCTCCTGCACACAGAGGAGAGCAAGGCCAACACACTTCGCTCAGAACAAGGGCTGAGCCATCAGCCTGGCCAGAAATACCGGGGAGAAGCTACTGCACAGCTTGAATCCCGCAGCCGGCAGAGGAATCCTACTCCGTTGGGCCCCTGAGCAAGGCCCTTAACCCCAGCTGCTGCAGGGGCGCCGTATAAATGGCTGACCCTGCGCTCTGACCCCCAGCTTCTCTCCCTGTCTGTGTGTCTCATGGAGAGCAAGTTGGGGCATGCGAAAAGACAAATTCCTAATGCAAGAAATTGTATAGGGCCAATAAACTCATCTGATCTTATCTCCAGCCTGTGGTCTGTATTCCACTTGCTAGGAGAGGTCTGTGACAGTAGATGGCGCTATGCTGCCATTCACAAACTCAAAGCACACTCTAGTTCTTTGGCCCTGTGTAGTGTATTGAAGGCCAGTAGACTAAGCTGCTGTTACTTCTGGTATAGCAGTGCTGTTTTCTGCTGAATTAAAACTATTCCTGAATAAGGTACTGTGCTGTCAGAGTTGCTCACTACCGTCATGTCGGTATTGTATCGTTCGCCCTGCACAATTTAGTTCTGTCCACGACTGTCCGCTCCCTCAGCCACGAGCTGGCCGCCCCGTGGTCTTGAACACAACTGCTCCGGGGCCTGCTGCTGGAAAGGCACCTCTGCCACCTTATCAGAACAGATTAAAATAAAAGGTTATTTGATCCTTCTAGCTTATTTGTTTGCTAGTGACCAACTGATCTCTGGGGATCTCTTCCAGCTCTTTCTATAAGGAGGTCAGGCTATAGGCTTCAGTAACATAACTGGGCAGCCTGTTCCACCCTCCCACCACTCTCTGTGTAAAGTCATGCCTTCTGCTCTCAACAGCAAATGGTCTTATTCACTGTGGGCCCATTATAATCCCAATTCAATAACAACTGCACAGAACATAAATCACGGACTTCTATTCCCTGCATTTTCTATGAAAGCTGGCTGCTCTGCCCCCCCTCAGCCCCAGCTCTCACCCTGATGGAGTCCTGCAGCTGGGAGACGAACTGCCTGTGGATGCTCTCGGTCACCTGCGGGCTCTCCTTGTACAGGGGGTGGAAGGTCTGGGCAAACCTCTGGAAGCTGCACACAAGCAGACGAGGGTCAGAGGGGCAGTGCTCCTGTCTCGGACCCCTCCCACAACGAGCCACCAGCAGCTCCAGCTACTGCAAGACGTCCGGAGTGTTTGTCCCCTCATACAACATTTCAACCATAGAGCCATTCTCCCAACACCACACAGACTAGCAGCTGTAGAACAGGAAGACTTCAACAGGACCCCCTCCTGGCTCAGAGATGCTATACAGGGGGTCTCCAACATACGTCGGGTTTAGGGACCATTAAGTTGTAATGTATAGAAAAACAGCACATACAGTATAAGGCTTATTTTCCCCATATGGACAGCAGAAATATGGAGGTTAGGAAGTGTAGAGCAGGAACTTTGCCCAGAAACTCAGATCAGGAAGATTTTCCCTTACGAATTAATGGAACAGTTGAGTTGAGCTCCTGACCATAACTACGATTGTAGCTACGCAAGCTTGATCCTGGGGTATAATGATTCAATATCTCAGTCACATGCAACAGCGGGGTCTACAAGAAGAACTTTTCATGTTAGATTTTGCTCTTAACAATATTATTTCCATTTTCCTGGACAACATGATCCAGTAAGACCAATGTCGCTCTCAGCGCCTAGAAGAACCGAGGAAAAAGTTTTCCCCAGCTCATCGACGACATAAATGCGAAACAAGGTACTGTATCGCAGGGTGACTTATAATGGGGATCCCCCTACATCTCTGTGAGCTGCCGTAAAATCAAGTCAAACGAGACAGACCGTGCAGTAAACCATGGACTGTGGCCTGCAAGCTGAGGACATCAGCCTGGCTGAGCAGAGCTTTCAAAACTGCTCAGTCTGTAGACAAACCCCTCGTCAGGCAACAGGGCGACACCCCACCAAGAACGAGGTGCCCCTTGTTAAACTTCACCACCTCAAATACCGTACAGCTGATCAGTGACGTCGCACCCAAGGGTGATAAATCGCTCTGGTCTTGGACAGCCAGCAGCCGACACTCCAGGTGAATTCAGGGAGACCAGACAGGCAGAGCTCAATACAGCGTCTTGTCAGCGACTTCACACACACCGCCTGCGCAGATCTTCACGAATCCTGACCTACAGAACCGATTCTGCTGCCCAGCCGTGTCGGCCCAGAGCCAGGACAAAGGGGACTTGCAGGAGCTCCAAAAGGAGCAGCTGGGAGAAGCTGTGCAATTGGTCCAATTAAGAAGATAACGAGCCGGTTTAGATCGTTAAGAGGGAAGCTGGAATGCAAAACCTGCAGGACCAAACAATTTGGAATAGTCTAGAGGTTTTTATAGCTCTGGTCCTGCTGACCCCCAGATCTGCGGACTTTCATGAGAACATAAAGGCTAAAAGGATACAAAGAGGGCATTCAGCCCCACCAACCTGTTTGGTACTGAGCAGCTCACTGATCATAATCAGGATGTTTCTTGAAAGTAGCCAGGGCACTGAATTCAACACCCCCCTCACTTGTTCCATGCTCCCACAACTCTTTGTGTAAAACAGTTCCTTCTGTTCTAGGTTTACAAATGTCAGCATAATTGCCACTGTCTTAATGGCAATATATACACATCTAACTTGCAACTACGATAGTTTTCATCTCTTTAATACACAGATTTCAAGTAACTCTAAAACCCGCTATTTCGTACCAAATGTGGTTGTTCACGGACGGGCGACTAATCAAACCCGCCCCATTAAGGCTCTAATCAAGTGACGCCCAGCTCAGCTGTAATTAAACATTGCTTGAAAACTTTATAGGACATTATAGCAGACAAAGATTTTCCTTTACAAACAGAAAATAAAAATCGCTTTCCTCGTGAATAGGCAAGGTGAAACCGCACTGAACAAACCGTTTTGCATTCGTATCGCATCGTTTTTCTTTCACTTGTTGTAGAGCGGTTTTAGAGCCTAATAACGCCCCGTCTCCCTTTGGTCATTGTATGAAATAACTGATCGCGATATCGGAAGGCTTTTTAATCTACAGCACTCGGACAGGGTGAATTTTGCACTGATAACAGGTTTACGGGGCACTTTTTACGAATGAGCGGGTTTGGATAAGAGCGTCAGCTGGACAAATCAATCAAGAAAACTAATATTACTTTCCAAACTGAGAAAACAAAAGCCGATTTTACGACCGATCGGTGGTGGTTTGGTCTGGGTGGAAAGAGATCGCAAAAATTGTTTTTAATTTCCGTCTTGAGCTTTCGGTGTTCACGAATGACAGCAATTCCGGCTTTCACTTTTCACCTGATGTCGTTGATGAGCTTCTGCAAGCTTCTCTCCATCACCCTGTTGAACGTTTTTAACCGGGCCGGCTTGGGCTCGGTTCTGTCTTTGCTTAAATCGGTCATTTGGGTCGAGACATCTCCTCCCTGACCCGCCTGAGGCCCGGCCGCTGCAGGGCGGGACGAGCCCGGAGCCTCTCCGCTACTCGAATCCCCGGTTCCGACACCGTCCTCCGCCCTCGCCTGGGTTTCGCAGTCCATTTGCTCCGGATCAGACGAAAGGTGCTGCGCAGTTTCCTCCATCGCTTCTGCAGTTGTTTTTCCAGCAGCCCGCCAACACGCAAGCACCGCCTCCTAACCGAAAAGGAAGTAGGTTTAATGACCCTCCATTGGCTGATATTGCAGTCAGTCAATATAAAGAGGGGCCCGCCTTCCACAGAGAGCCAATCACGCACGTTGGCATGCCGCCGAAGGTGGGCGTGACCCTCATGACTAAAAGCACTGCGATTGGCTCGTTCCATGTTGTCAGACATCACTCATTCACTGACCACGCCCCTGTGTTTCTAATGCAGGTGCTGTGATAACTTACAGAATCTTATCAATTCACTCCTGTTTGACAAGCAGACTGCCTAAACTCTCGATTTGTAACCTTTCTTATTTGTGATCTCTGTCCTCAGTTACGTCGTTGTTCTCGGATTCACCGTAGAATGCGCATCCTGTTTTGTAGAGAGCAAACGGTGTTCTATATTTTGTTTTCGTCTTTTCAGTTTATCATTCTTGTTAATGACCCGGCCATCTTAAGAGCTAGAAAAAATATTTCGATATAAAATACTCACATATGGAAAGCAGACCTGCTCATCAACGCATGCGTTACCTATCGTCAATGACTGTTAAACACTAAACTCCTGAACTAAATAATATTGTAGCTCCCCCCTGCCACGAATGTTTAAAAAAGAACGCCCCCCTACGAACTAAAGTTTTATCCTTTAATAATAAAAAAAACTATTAAAGTTTTATCGTTGTGTAGGATGCTTGTAAAATAACCGATATTCGTTTGTTAATAAAGCGTAAAGAAATGTTGTCAGAGCCTATCCCCTGTGAAGTGTAAAACTACAGCTAAACTTGAGCTAAAAAACGAGCAAATACCAAAACACTTTTTTAAAAAACCAAGACATTTATAACAGAAACCACAAGGCATATAAATTACAACAGCGAAACAACGTGAAAAGTAAAATATTTAAATAAGCTTTCCTCTTTTTTCCCATACAAAAATAAAAACAAAATGTATAGAATTTCCCCTTCTTATGTTTCTCAAGCTAGCTTTGAAATCTTCTGACCCCCCAAAAAACGAAAACTAAAAAAAAAAAGTCGATACACATTAAAAGCAGGGTCCGAAGTGGTTTCACATTTAAAACAATAGAGCTAAGAAAGCGCGGAAGTATCGTTGTTTCCTTTAAAAATGCACGAGCAAATTAGTATTGGCAAACTGAGTGACCATTGTTACATCTACCTCACTGGGGCGGGGCGGTAAGATCGCCCCCTGCTGGGCGAGGGCTGTATTTTGCTTTTACAGTCCCTTTTCAGAACGAAGTGAAACACGAGACTCTAAAAATGAGTTCCAAGCAGGTCCTCGTGACCTCAGAGCTGGCTTTTGCCAGATTCAGGTCATCAGACCGCAATAAAGTGGCGAAAAAGGAAGATATTTAGCTGGACTGATTGCTTGGGACTGAAGCCCTGCCTGCTTTAAAGAACCTGATCTCTTCAACGGCTTCAGAAATCGATTCACACAAGGCACTCTGAGCCCCAGGGGGACCAGAATCCTTATGAGCCTGTGGGGAGCAAATGGATGCTGGCATTGATCTAGCTCAAATCAGCAAATCGGATGCAAAAAATATCAGACGCTGTGATCCAATCAGAATCCCTGTTTTGCCAGATTCCTACTGCAGTTTGGAAAAGCCTGTTTGTTCTTTAAAGCCGGTGCCTCGGCCCTAGATGATCACCCTGATCTATGAAGGGGGAAGGGAGACACCCCTCTGTTTCAGAAAGCACTGTCTCCTGCTCACCCCAAATCCTATGATCAGGCAAGGTGAGGTGAGGTGAGCACCCTCCCCAACACCACCACAGTCCAGGTCCCAACCCCATTCCAACTGCTGTTGCTGGCTGACTGGGGATACAGGGAGCGCAGCTGTCCGATCCAGGCCTGCCTGCACTTATTGGTTTCATGGCAATCTTAAAGACTGATTTTCAAAATGATGTGGTCAAAATGCACGTCTTTCGTAGGGTGTCAGGCAAGTTAAGGCAGCAGGACGTGACCTGTGGCTCCTTCCATTAGAGAGCTGTCCATTGATCAGCTCCTCGCGTCTTAACTGCTTATCTGGAGGATGAATGGAACAATACAGGTGTGGGCAATACAGAGGCCTTGCACAGGAGGGGACTGGAAGGGCTACATGTTAAATCTGGGCTACACAAGACCTGTCAATCGTGCAAGGCTCACCCAGCTCTCGAGATGATCAGCAGGGAGCAAAATACCATCCCCACTTCCTCTTGATCCCTTTGCATTTGTATTGGTACAACCCCTCTCTTCAATTCTCCACCACCCAGTGAGCCAGGAACGTGAAACTGGCTGTTTAACTGCTGTATTGGTCCTCGCCCTGACCAAAGACATAACGCAGCTCTTCGTCGCACAGTAAATGGAGTAATGGAGCAGACTGGTAGACTACTGCATAGTCCTGAACGTGTTGGAAGGCGTAGATCAGTGCCACCCCCTTCCTCGGGGCTCAGATCCTATTAGGAGTTTATTAGGAGGAGAGATGAATAGGCAGACGTGACAGCTAGAGGAAGGAGAACATCCTTTGTTTGCTGTTGGAAGGGTCAGTTCAGTGTCCAGTTTTAACATGTCTAATGTACACAGAATCAACGGGTCACCTCTGTCTCAGCTGCAAAAGCAGTTGTGCACCATTATCTTTAATGATGGAGAGTAAAGAGCCTGTAATACTCACAGCATTGTGGCTGACTCTTTACAGCACACAAAGCATTCATTTAAAAATGCAACAGAATACAATGTGAACTCTTGCGGTTAAAGGAAGGTGAGGATTCTACAAGGTCAGGAGGAATTTCCTTCACCATTAATGCCATTAGTTCACGTTCTCTGTCTTTCAGGAGTGAAAGGGGTTAATCTGACTATGGAGTTCTCTGTACTGGCTTTAATATTTAACAGTCATTAGATGCAGTACAGGCACATAACGATGCCCCTCATAGTCAGAAAGCCAAGTCTGTCTATTCATCTTGTCCACACAAACTCGTAATGGGATCTGAGGTGTTGGTGGAAACCAGAAGAAATCCAATTAAAGAATTTGCTCGCAAAATAATTTCCCGCCTTTCTCCCCCCTCTGCCTACTTTTCAGGCCTGCAGGGACTGGCAAACAGGTGAAGGGCAGGAGATCTTACATGAGTTTCTGCAACACCGCAATTGGCAGCTGTTTTAAGACTCAGTTCTCCAGCAAGCTGCGATTCCTGGAGCTGCGAGGAGTTAGTGCACATTGGAAGTCTGAGTGATCCTCGGCCAGAAAGCCAGGGGGGCTCAAGCCAGCTACCTTCAACCCTGGCCCTGCTGGTGTTTTCGCCGACTGTGCGCCACAGCCAGGGCAATCCTGGTCACGTTCTGCTGGCAGCTCTATCCAGACTCAAAGCCGTGACCTTTCAATCGCAGGCTTCAACCTGCTCTCCGAGCTGATGAGCCGCTTGGCTTAACACGTTTTAACAAATCCAGCGCTCACAGAATCAATGGGAAAATGGAGATAAATGGCTCATCTCTACCTTACGGGAGTAGCAAAAAAAAAAAAGAGAAGGTGTGCACCAGGGCACTGCCTGTGGCCCAAGTCAGATTCCAAACAACCAGCAAGACACGCGGGATAGTCAGTCACCTGGAAATCCTCCAGAATAGTACAGAGCTGCCATCTGGTTTACAAACACCCTCCCCACAAAACCAGAACAGTGAAGTAAGCCTCATCCATCACAAGGAAAGAAAAATAAAACAAACTCAAAGTCATTCTGTCTCTCTCCGGGGACTGCCGGGGGACATGGGAGGAGCGGCAGGGGAGGGAGGGACAGCTGTCCAGTTTGACCGTCTTTCAGGGATCAAGTCCCCTTCCCACAAACCACCGCCACACGCACACGGCCTCCCTCCCTCTCAGAGGGCATCCGCCTCCCGGCAGGCTGTGCCGCCTCAGCTGGTACCTTACTCCTCGCCGGAGCGAGGGGAAACCGGGCAGCGGCTCCTGGTCGGAGTCTCTGGACAAGGGCGTCCGCTGGCCCACGTGCGGCGATCTCCTGGAAGCCGTGACTGAGGGCAGGGGCTGAGCAGGCAACTGGGATCGGAGTCGGAGAAAGCAATCCGTAGGGAATTTGGGCTGTACAGCGGAGAGGGACAGGATGGAGGGACTAGGTAGGTATTGTTTTTTTTCATTCTTGGTCTTTCATGCCAATGAAGCTGCTTTCATGGATCTAATTAGTCTTAATTAGTCATGGTGAAGGGCGTCATTAGTTGCTAATTGAAGACTCCTATAATCACATCATGATCAGGCACGGAGACTACTGCTGCAGGATGGCCTGTCATCAGAACAGAGGTTTAGATTGTTAGAGGTTAGGGGACAGCGGACAGGTCAGGGTCTAGTGTGTAGGGTGTAAAGACTGGGTCTTCGCAAGGAAGTGCACCACAGATCGAAAAACACCCCCTTGAAACAGTTTGGAAGAAACAGGGCTTTGGCGTCTAAGAAGTAAGGGAGCAGGGTAAAGACTGCCCAGGATAGTACATTCTGCCTCCTTCTTGCCCGGTGCCTTTGTGGCTCCCCCTGGTGGCCTGGCAGGGATCAGCACTCCAGGGGGATGAGGAAGGACTTGCGGCAGTCGACGGCCTTGGGGCTGGGCGGCTGCGCCCTCTTCCTGCGCAGCTCCTCCCTGCCCAGCGAGCCGCTCAACCGGCTGTAGGCTGCCTTGTACTTCTTGTCGAAAGCAGCTGGAGGGAGAGAGAGAGAAGACATTCACTTCATTAACTGAAGAGTTGTTAATGGGGCCAGCAGGGGGCGCTCACCCTGCGGTCCATGTGGGTCCTAATGCCCCTGTATAGTGACGGGGACACTAAACTGTAAACAGGCGCCGTCCTTCGGATGAGACGTAAAACTGAGGTCCTGACTCTCTGTGGTCATTAAAAATCCCAGGGCGTTTCTCGAAAAGAGAAGGGGTGTAACCCTGGCGTCCTGGCCAAATTTCCCATTGGCCCTTACCAGTCATGGCCTCCTAATAATCCCCCTCTATGAATTGGCTACATTACTCTGCTCTCCTCCCCACTAATAGCTGATGTGTGGTGAGCGTTCTGGCGCACTATGGCTGCCGTCGCATCATCCAGGTGGAGGTGGAAGGGAGTCCCCATTACCTGTAAAGCGCTTTGAGTGGAGTGTCCAGAAAAGCGCTATATAAGTGTAAGGAATTATTAATTATTATTATTAACTGACCTCTTTCTCTACATCTGGGGACGGGCTGAAGAGCAGCAGGGCCCCTCTTGTTCTTATCCCATGAGCTGGTCTTAATTGCTTAATTAAACTTGGTCAGCTGGTCAGATCCTTGAAGTCAAACCACCTGTTTCGGGCCTTGATGACTCACTGACCACGAACTACCTGTAGCTGCATCAGGGCTCCCCTTCATGACAAGAGCTGCTCTATACTGCACCACTAAGGTGATCAATCCATGAAGAGTGTCTGCAGTGAGGCAGTGTTTAGGGTTCTGGCCTCAAAACTATGAGGCACTGGGTTCAAATCCCCTGTGGAGCCCTGCTACTGTTTGTATACAAGGATACCAATGTCAGAGCCTGTGCTTAACCCCATGAGGTGCTTGCTCGGTGCTGTCATTAGCACCCAAGCTGCTGCAGGGGACCCCGTTCCTGAAACGGGCCTGCAAGCCAGCAGCAATGTCAGGGTCCTCTCACCCATACGGTGCTGTGGAGCTCCCGGCCCTCAAAAACAGAAATGGCTCTGACAGGACAGGTCCCCATTCTCCCCCCATCGTAACAGGGGCTCTCAATTAACTGGCCATTCTAAATTGGGTGTGTATGTATAAACTGGAAAGCAGCGGGTGAGGCAGAGGAGTCCAGATATCTTACCCACATGATCCTTGCCCATAGCAGCCAGGGTGAGGAAGAGGAACTCCCGATACAGACCCCTGCGGGAAGAACAGACACACCTGCACAGTTACCACTGTGCCAACACGGCTTCTTGTTAGGAGTTTACAATTAAACCTTCAAGAGCCGCTTTGCTGTTTTGTGAATTGCCAGCTGGCCTGGGTTTCTCCAGGGTCTCTCGAGTAGAGGTGTGACTCATGTGTCCTATTGCCTGATTTAGCCACATGAAAGAGAACAGTGGTCTTGGTTAATTAGGGATCTGTGCTAAGGATCTGCGCCTGTGGCTGGAAGGTTGCCGGTTCGTATCCCGCAGCCGGCAGAGGAATCCTACTGCATTGGGCCCCTGAGTAAGGCCCTGAACCCCAACTGCTCCAGGGGTGCTGTATAAATGGCTGACCCTGCGCTCTGACCCCCAGCTTCTCTCCCTGTCTGTGTCTCATGGAGAGCAAGTTGGGGTCTGTGAAAAGACAAATTCCTAATGCAAGAAATTGTAAGGGGGTAATAAAGTGATCTCTTATAACTTTCTCACCTTGATAACACTTTATATAGTAACAAACTGCTACTGACCAATAATACATTTATATTTTGTATGAATCTTTTGCCAGCTAGATCTGTACTGCTTTCTTGATTATGACTCCCAGCAGCCATATCACCCTGCACCTCAAGACTGGCAGCCCACTGGAGCTCAGCAGGTGTGAGTCTGGCTGCTGCTCGAAGAGGTGTTAGTGGGACCAAAAGGGGGCGCTCACCCCCGAGATCTGTGTGGGTCCTAATGCCCCAGTATAGTGATGGGGACACTAGACTGTAAAAAGATGCTGTCCTTCGGATGAGACGTAAAACTGAGGTCCTGACTCTCTCATTTAAAATCCCAGGGTGTTTCTCGTAAAGAGTAGGGGTGTTACCCCAGTGTCCTGGCCAAATTACCCTCATCATTGCCTCCTAATAACCCTAATACCTAATCCATCCTAATACCTCCTAATCCATCTCTGAACTGGCTTCCTCACTCTGCTCTCCTCCCCACTGAGAGCTGGTGTGTGGGGAGCGGACTGGAGCATCATCCAGGTGGGGGATACACACTGGTGGTGCTGGAGGGGATCCCCATGACCTCTAAAGTGCTTTGAGGGGAGTGTCCAGGAAAGTGCTATAGAAGTGCGAGGGCTGTTTTTGGGGATCACAATCAAGAAACGTCCCGCTGGCTTTTACCCGAGTCGCGCGGCTGTCCGCGAGGACGCGGTGGGGTCTCACCTCTGGATCAGGGGAGTCCCCGGCTGCTTGCCCACGGTCTCCAGGAAGAGCGACACGGCCTTGTGCACCTCATTCATGCCCACCCAGCGCAGCACCTCCTCCAGGAAGCCCAGCGTGAAGGGGTGGTTGTGTCGGCGCCAGCTGTGGTGTCGCATTGGCACACCGCCTGGGGCGGAGACAGAGGGGCATCAGGCACGCCCGAACTGCTTTCCCCGGAAACGGGATATTCCAGCAGGAAGCAGAGATGCTTTCCGGTGCCAGTGTAGGAACGGCTTATTCCCTGGCACAGAAATGGAATTTCGCTTCTTATAACTCTTAGCCACCCTCGCGGCCAGGCCTCCGGTCTCCGGTCAGATCCTCTTGGGCAAGAGTAAAATGGCTCTGGAACGTTTTCTCAGTGTAGAAGCCAGATGCGCACAGGCCAGCTTGTTTCCAGGCCCAGTAACATCAGGTATACAAATTACAGGGATTTCCCACACTATCTGTCCATCTATTTTCTATCTGCTTCTTCCAAATCGAGGTCGCGGGGAAGCCAGAGCTATCCCAGCCTGGAACAGGCGTGAGGGTGGCTACACTTGGAAGGGACACCAGTCCATCACAGGGCAGACAGAGACGCACACCAGGGCCAGTTTCCCCAGAGGCCAGTTACCCCACGAGCATGTTTTTGGACTGTGGAAGGAGCCCCCCCGGGAAAACCTATGTGAACATAGAGAGAACATGCAAACTCCACCCCGACAGCACGCCAGGTCCAGATTTGAACCCAGGGCCCCAGCGCTGTGAGGCAGCAGTGCTGACCACTGCGCTGCCCGGCCTGGAACCAGCCCTGTGCGAAGAGCAAGATCTGTGCCCGATCTCAGCCGATAGGATTGTAGGAGAGAGCAGTTCAGGTCTGTCGGTCTGCCTCTCTGAGTGCGTCGCAGGTGCTCCAGCGGGGTCCCAGAGCAGGGTCACGGTGCCCTATCACCTGTGCCGCCATGCCACCCATTTCACATACCATTACAGGTATGCAAATCATTCCTGACTGGTTTTGTGCAGGGTGACGATGAATGCACCTTGGCGACACTTTCAAGGGGAGCATGTTCATTCGGAAAAACTGCGGATCTTACTGTGTATCCTCCAGAGGACGTAAAGGGGGGGCCAGTGGTCAGTGTCGGGGGTGATGGTGTCCCAGAGCAAGCGCACCCTCCAAGCGGAGCCTTCTGATGCCTGTGTCCCAGGAAGAAAAAAAAATCCAATTTCAGCCACATCCACAGAATAAAGGAAAAGCCCAGTCAAATTAAAAACTTAACTGCACAATGAAATGTTGCCATCTACACAGTTCTGGACAAGGGGTTCAGTGTACATTTACACAAACACGGATACCACACTTTGGTTAGCAAGTGCAGAGTGTATTATTTGTTCATTATCAGCCATCATGAACAACGCCTCTCATCCGCTTCATGGGACTGTTACTGGGCAGCGGAGCACTTTTAGCAACAGACTGCTCCAGCTTGGTGATCAAGGGAACGTTTCCGCAGGTCTTTCCTCTCGGCGGCTGTCAGGGTGTATAACCCTGCCCTAGGCTGGGACTGTTAGCCCTTCATCTGCTCATCTATGGACAGCATGCTGCTCCACTGGACTTTTTGGACAATCAGTCTGTATAAAGCTATGCACATTTTGCACATATTTTATTGTTTTTACAGTAACTATGATCATCATATTTTGCACACACCTATGTATTTATTTATTTTGTATAACTTTTCGTCTATTCTGATGTCTGTTTTTGCTGGTCTTGGGCTGGACTGCTGTAACACATCAATTTCCCTACAGGATCAATAAAGTCTGATCTATCTATTATTTTAGACAATACCACCAACTGTCGGACAGTCTGAAATATTCATTTCAAGTCCCACTGCCACGTCTAGCTTTGGTTCGGCAGATTCAACAGAGATTGAAAAAAGGCCAATTCAGGCTGCAGGGTGTTATTATAGCTGATACTTACTGCCTGAAAACTTTCAAGCCATCTGAAAAAAACACCTGAAGCCAGGCCTGCTGCTGCCCTCAGTGACAGCACTGGAGACAGTCATGTCCTTGTGAGGGCACTGCCATCATCAGCCTTCCTCTCCGTAACACACCAAAGGCCTGGTCTGCTATTACTTTACAGCCCATAGAAAGCACCACAGAACAGGCCATTCCCACCACTTTGGCCAGGTTGGGGAATTCTTATGTAATGTCATTCTCTACAAATGTGGGAGGGCAGTTCCTAGCCTGTGCTGGAACTATGACCTCCTAAAAACTGACTTCATCAAGCGCTTTGAGATCATCATCTTGCTTGATCAATCAAGTGACCGATCCATTATTGCGACTGGGGGTGGCCTACCTGCGACAGGTGAGCGGCGAGCTGGGAGGAGTGGATGAGCTGCAGCAGGTTGCTGGGCAGGCCCAGGCGCCTGAAGTACCACACCAGGTTCCAGAAGATGATGGAGTGGCTGTCGACCAGCTGGCCCTGGGACAGCACGGCCTCGCCCTCGTTCTCCAGCAGGCTCTCCAGCTCCTTCCGCAGGACCAGGGGGCTGAGGTACGCCACCGTCACCAGGGGGGGCCCGCCCGCTGCGGGGGCCTGCAGCCAGCCCCAGAGGCAAAACACCACTGTTAGCCAGGAGATTTACCACCCAACAGCTGCGTCAGCAGGCGTACACTGCAAAGGAACAGCTAAAGGTTTTGTTCCACCTTTACCTGTTCCTTTGCCATAAAATAGATGAGCCGAGAGCAGTGGTTAGCATTGCTGCCTCGCAGCCTGGGACGCTGGGTTTATTTCCTGGAGTGCTGTCTGTGTGGAGTTTGCATGTTCCCCCATGTTTGCGTGGGTTTCTTCCAACAGGGCAAAGACATGCTGGTAATTGGCTTCTGAGAAAATTGGCCCTGGGTTGAGTGTTTTTGTGTCTGTCTGCCCTTTGATGATGGACTGACGTCCCGACCAGGGTGTGCCCTGCCCTGTGCCCACTGCTTGCTGGGATAGATTCCGGCTCCCCTGTGATCTGCTGGATTACACTCTGCATATTTCCCCAAGGAGGCAAAAGAGCTACAGCCTAAATAACAGCGCTCAGAAAACTGACATCTGCCCTCCTACAGAGGGCAGAAGCGAGCGGGTTACGTACCGGTGCCGCAGAACTAGTCTCGGACTGCCCGCTGGTCTCAGAACCCGAGTCCTCGCTGTCCAGCCCGTTGTAGAGGTGGCGCACAGACGCGGTCAGGGCACCAGGGGGCGCCGTGCCGCCATCTGTGGGCGGAAAGCCTTCCTCCGCGCTGACAGAGTCTCGCTCCGAACTGGACACACACAAAAACACGCCCACAGGGGACCCAGGATGAGTCAGACAGAATTCACCTCCCCTGGTGTCCAAACATCACTAAGACGAGGCCGTCATTCTTTGCTTAGAAGGCCTGCAACATTACTAAATATCACCCTTGGGTGCCCAGAGAGAACACAGAGAGACCCTGCTAGGGCATGTTAGCATGAGACTGACCCCAGATGAAGTTTACTTGTTTCCAACCTCACTAGAAGACGGCACACTGAAGACAAGGTGTCGCACAAATAAACGCCCAAGTTCATGTAAGAGCAGCTACAGGAGGCAAGGAGGCAAAAGAGCTACTGCCCAGATGATAAGGGGCTCAGAAAACTAACCATCTGCCCTCCTACAGGGGGCAGAAGTGAGCAGGGGGCAGTGGGGAGTAGGAACTGTGTCTCAGGTCCTATGGCAAGGGGGCTGTGGGTTCAAGTCCCACATCTGAGTGTGGTGCTTTACCACAAGGGCTCTAGTCTCGTCAGCCAGCTGTATAAATGGGGTATCAGAACATCCTATTGGGGGGCCAAATCAGGTCTGGTACTTTCACTTCGTTCTCCAGAGGCCTGGACAGGAGGCCAGAGGTTCCCCGGCTTTCAGATCGCCCCTGAGCCTCCGGAGGCTCAGGGGCGAGGGCAGCCCACCTGGTGGGCGGGCCCGGCTCGCTGATCTCCACGTTGAGCAGGGGCACGAAGGTGCAGGTGCAGTAGGGGCAGGTGGAGTTGAGGTTGGAGTCGTCGGAGGTCCAGCCGGCCATGATCTCCTCGTCGTACACCAGGGAGTTGCACTTCCGGCACAGGCTGCAGCTGGACATCAGCACCTGCGCCAGGAGCGACACGGTCAGCGGCTGCCGGGCACGGCCGGACACGGCCCCCCTCGCCGGCGCTCTGACCCTGCTCCTGCACAACGCCACCGTTTCCCATCGAGGCACTGTGTCAGTGACGCTTTGCTCAACAACAGTGCAGACACTTTCGAAAAAATCCACTGAATAATAATCATAATAATAATAATAATAATAATAATAATAATAATTCCTCGCACTTATATAGCGCTTTCCTGGACACTCCACTCAAAGTACTGTACAGGTAATGGGGATCCCCTCCACCACCACCAGTGTGCAGCCCCACCTGGATAATGCTCCAGTCCGCCCCCCACACACCAGCTCTCAGTGGGGAGGAGAGCAGAGTGATGAAGCCAGTTCAGAGATGGGGGTTATTAGGAGGCCATGACTGGTAAAGACCAGGGGGAAATTTGGCCAGGGCGCTGGGGTTACACCCCTACTCTTTTAGAGAAACACCCTGGGATTTTTAATGACCACAGAGAGTCAGGACCTCGGTTTGACATCTCATCTGAAGGGCGTTGCCTTTTTACAGTATAGTGTCCCCGTCACTATACTGGGGCATTAGGACCCACACAGACCGCAGGGTGAGCGCCCCCCTACTGGCCCCACTAACACCTCTTCCAGCAGCAGCCTCAGCTTTCCCAGGAGCCAGGTACTGACCTGGCTCACACCTGCTGAGCTCCAGTGGGGCTGCCGGCTGGGAGCTGCAGGGTGAGATGGCTGCTGGCATATGAATAAGAAACAGAATGTCAGCTCTCAAGTCTCTAACGACGTCACCCACCATTTCCACTGGGGTGCGCTCTCCCTAGGGCTCAGCTCTTAGCTATTCTCTGCAACAATGTCTCGTTATAACCCATTCTGAATAACTGCACGCTGGAACATCACCGAAGTATTACGCTGCTCTATCTTGCTATACATGTTTGTCGTGACCTGTTTATGAAAGAGTAACGATGGTGTGTGTTAGTCTCACTCAAGTACCGTCTTTTTTTCCTTGCTGGTCAGAGGTACGCCAGGGTCTATGGTTTTAGGGGGGACACTTTAAATGGGACCTGACCCAACCAATTTAATCTGAATTCATACGATTAGCTAACGTTCAGGTTTAAGGTGCTCGGTAAAGTCTGCACAGAAGCCGTGCCCTTCTGATTGACTTCAGGGCCTCCTCCCTGCTCGACGGACATCGCCTCACCTCCAGCCCGCTGGCCTCCTGGGCGGCGTCCCACGAGGTCCGGAGGTGAAGGGTCACGGAGGCGGCGTCGGAGAGGTCAGCGTCGCTGCCGACGGACAGGGAGCTCTGCGGAGGGAGAGAGGGAGACAGCTTGTGCTCCTCGGCCAGCCTTCGGTTCGGGAAAGCATGACAGCGGGTCGCAGGAGGTCTGCTTCTCCGCCGAGCGTCCGCGCCAAGGAGCGAGCGAGCGAGCGGTGTGCCGGTGACCGGGTATTAAACTTGGGGTCTTCGCAACCCCAGAGTGGGGAGCGAGGGACCTCTGCGGACCTTAAGAGGGAGGATGAAGCCCGAGGCCGACGAGCGCTGGAGGGGACTGTGGGCCCTGTACGGGGACTGGAGAGGAAAATCCCTGATCCCCGCGCTCCTGCAGAGGACTGGACAGTTTCAGAGCCGGGACAGGGGAAAGAGACATGCACTACAGCAAGTGGCCTTGAAGGGCTCTGTCATCGTGCAAATCCAGCCCCAGCATCCACTTGCTCTGGCTGATAAAGGACCATCACCCTCTGGAAAAACTGGTGTGGTATAGTAATAATAATAATAATTGCTTACACGTATATAGTGCTTTTTCTGGACACTCCACTCAAAGCGCTTTACAGGTAATGGGGATCCCCTCCACCCCCACCAGTGTGCAGCCTCACCTGGATGATGCGACAGCAGCCATAGTGCGCCAGAACGCTCCCCACACACCAGCTCTCAGTGGGGAGGAGAGCAGAGTAATGTAGCCAATTCATAGAGGGGGATTATTAGGAGGCCATGATTGGTAAGGGCCAATGGGTAATTTGGCCAGGACACTGGGGTACACCCCTACTCTTTTCGAGAAACTCCCTGGGATTTTTAATGACCACAGAGAGTCAGGACCTCGGTTTTACGTCTCACCCGAAGGACGGCGCCTGTTTACAGTATAGTGTCCCCGTCACTATACTGGGGCATTAGGACCCACATGGACCGCAGGGTGAGCGCCCCGTGCTGGCCCCACTAACACCTCTTCCAGCAGCAACCTCAGCTTTCCCAGGACTCTCCCCTCCAGGTACTGACCAGGCTCACACCTGCTGAGCTCCAGTGGGGCTGCCAGCTGGGAGCTGCAGAGTGAGATGGCTGCTGGTATACAGTAGAGACTGCACGACTTTGCACGAGTGTGCACTTATCGTAAGATGAGTTCGAACACCTGAAGAAGGCTCCACCGCCGAAACGCCGTTTCTTTTCCGCAGGGAATAACCCTTTACTTGTTCTTTTATTGCACGATGTTTACTGTGACCAAGCTGGGCACTGACCTCCGAGGCGGCGGGGTGGAGCCGGTCCTTGGCCTTCAGCAGGCTCTCCGCCACCTGGGACTTCCGCGACTGCCGCTGCTCGGAGACCCGGCGCCCGGGGAGGCCCCCGCCCGCCGCCGGGCGCTCGTCCACGCTGGCGGTGCGCCGCATGGACGCCCGGTGCCTGGTGGGGGTCAGCAGCTGCTGCAGCTTGCCCGCCAGGCCGCGGCCGGGCGAGGGCGCGCTGCGCACGTTGTTGCAGTTCTCGTCCACCGCCTTCCTGCCCGGGCTGGCCCGCTGCCCGGCCGGCCGGCTGCAAGGGGAGGAATCGGGGGGCACCACATCGTCCTCATGCGCGCCACACAGCTCAGCCCCAGGCCGTCCCACTGTGCGGGATCTCATTCTGTTCTAACCTGCTCCTCTGGGTGCTCAGGACTGTTCCTACGGGGCGGAGCGGTGGCTCTGTGGCTCAGGATCTGCGCCTGTGGCTGGAAGGTTGCGGGTTCAAATCCCGCAGCCGGCAGAGGAATTTTACTCTGTTGGGCCCCTGAGCAAGGCCCTTCACCCCAGCTGCTCCAGGGGCGCCATATAAATGGCTGACCCTGCGCTCTGACCTCAAGCTTCTCTCCCTGTCTGTGTGTCTCATGGAGAGCAAGCTGGGGTCTGCGAAAAGACAAATTCCTAATATGAGAAATTGTATAGGGCTAATAAAGTGATCTGATCTTATCTTAAAGATGGGCGAGAGTGTCCCTGCACCACCCACGTGCCCTAAAGGGGGCGCACTGCTGCACCCCTGAGGTCCCTATACTGTTGGTGAGCTATGCTAACCATGCCTAGGGCATGCCATTCCAGATTTTTTAAAGAAAAATGGACACTGCAACAGAGAAGAAATGAATGCACTAGTGCACGCTACACTCCGTGGTGTCGGAATCGCAGAAGCCCGGAGGGTCAGCCCTGCTCTCGACCGGTGGGCCCAGCCTGTGGGGTCCGGTGGGCTGGCCTACCTGTCTGGCCTCTCTCCTGGCTGGCAGCTGCAGGCCTGGCCGGGCTCGGCGCACTCCGCGTAGAAGGTGGACAGGCAGACCTGGCTGCGCTCCACGGTGTAGCGGGCGCGGGGCGTGGCCGGGGGCGTGGGGTCTCGGGGCTGCCGGCCCGGGGCGGGGGGCTTGCCAGCCGCTGCCAGGCCGTCGGCGCCCACGGTGTGCCGGGCAGTCTTCCGGAGCGCCCTGGACTCTGCCGGATGAGGCCAGAGGTTAAAGAAAGCCTGATGGGGGATTAAAAGCGAGCCGATCCACGCAAAGCTGAACTTCTACCGAAAACTCCCTCTGATTTTCTCAAAGTTCCGCTTCTCAAAAACAACTATATGGTTAAACAGACACGGAGAGCCCACAGAGGCCTCCAGGAAAATGCCCAATGTGTATTAAGAGACAGAAGCGCAAAATCACCTCCCCTCCCTCACTATGACTAAAAGTGACCAATTTCTGGCGGTCCAGAACGGATCAGCCAATCCTGTGGTTCCAGTCCGGCTCACGTCAGGTCTCCGACTGGTATCCCCCAGCAGCCGTGGGGTACAGTGGGCACGGAGCATTTCCTTACAACAGCGCCCACTGGGGCAAGCTCGCAGCAACATCAGGAACATCCCTGGCACTGTGGAGCTCAAGGCATAGCAATAGCAATGGTACCGTACCCCTGAGAAAGGCTTCAGCAGTTCTTTCCAGTACAATGTTTACTTGTATAACTCAGAGCAAATGTAAGGCGCTTTGGATAAAAGTGTCAACCAAAGAAACACGGACATATAAATATAAATATTGCACATGTATCAGATTTAAAAAGGGACATCACTTCATTGTATAAATATTGAAAAAAGAGCTCTGTTTGTACTGAACCTCCAGTGTATTGAATGGGCAGCTGCATGGAGTCTTGACTGGTAACTGGAAGATTGTGGTTTCCAGTCCCAGCTTTGACACTGCTGTTGTACCTCTGGGCAAGTCACTCGAATAACTGAGTGCAGATGTAAGTTGCTTTGGATAAAGCCGTCGGCCAAATGAGTCGGTAAACCAGAGGCGACAGCAGAAGCTGAAATCTCGGGGCTTTCTCGTGGGCTACTCACTGTCTGCCGGGCCTCGCATGCTGCTCAGGCTGTTGCTCTTCACCAGAGGGCCGCTCAGCGATTCGTGGCTGGAGCCTTCACTCAGGCCGCTCCAGCTGGACTGTCGAACCAGGCTGGAGTGGGGGCGGGGCCTCGGGGGGCGCTCGACCAGGTTATCTGCAGGCAGGCCAATCAGAGCGCAGGACACGAACGTAACCTCACCGGTTGGTGCACCGTACAGGAAGCAGCAGATTTTGCAATCAAAGGTAAATTGTAACGAATCTTTAACATGTTTCTGCAGAAGTTAGTGGGGGGGGCAGCAGGGTGATGCTGCAGTTAGAGCTGCTACCTCACAGCTCCTGGCTCTCCACATGCATGTGCAGGGGATGTGAGCAGGAGTGAAAGCGAGTGTCCTGATCAGGGTGGAGTGGGAGTGGGGCTTTCAGAGATTCTCTACCAGATTATCAGTTTGTTCCCACTGATATCAGGTGACCCCGAAAGCGAGCAGCCTCTGTGCACCCCGCAACCGTAACTCTTTCTGTACCCCCACAGGACAGAGACGAGACCCGACGCGAGAGCCCTTACCTGCCCGGGAACACAAGGGCGACTCCCCCTGCTGGCGCAGTTTGATGGGCTGCCGGAACTGCGCCACGCCGAGCACCACGTTGCGCAGCTTGGCCCAGCGCAGCCGGGCGCCGTGGCTGGTGGAGGGCCACTTGCTCTCTAGCACCGCCTGCAGGACGGGGGCGGGAGTGCAGGTCAGTGCAACCACCCGGGTTAGTGCGTCACCTCATGATGCAAGAGGTCTTCAAAAACTCCCAGCAGGCTCCATTTTAAGCTAACTAACAGCAGAGGCAATACTACAGGGCAGAAGTGGCCAACCCCAGTCCTGGGTCCAAATCATCAATGTGCAAAGCAGTAGAGTTTTAATCAGTTTAATATGTCTATTGGTTCCATTCCACCCCAGTGGTCCTTAAGAGCCACAGGATGTTGGCATTTTAATGCCAGATGATCTGAAGTACTAAACTGAATTAATCATCAGCTTCTGGAGTCAAAATGAAACCGATCTAAGAAATTGACAACTTCAGTGTGATCTATGGGTCTCTCCAGGACCAGGCCTGGCCACATTACGGACTGTTTTTTTCTTATTCCTCTAACGTCTTCCTAGAGTAAACCTCAGTACCGACAGAAAACAAAAGTGGAGCATGATGCCGTCCTCTGATTTACGAGAGAAATGTAAAAATCCAGACTGAAAAGACTCTCCAGCAACCCCACTATAACCCTCCCTTCTTCTGCAGTAAAGACAACTGATCTCTGCAATGTCTGCCTCAGCACTTCCTTATCGTGAAGCTGCTGGGATGTCCGTTTTCTCATTCAGCAGGCACTGGTCACGGCTTGTTCTGCGCAAGACGCTTTGCAAAGGCGCACAGGACAAAGTCAACAGCGAAGGAACAGAAGGAGACACCCACGAACAGATCTCGAACATCGATCTAGCAACACTGCAGATCACTGCAATCTTTTTTGAACAGCGGGAGTTCTGTCTCGCCATTTTACGTCCAGCTGCTGGGGCTGTGCTGCCAGCTCACAAGAAGACCGCCGGACACCCCACGCCCCCCGCCAGCTGGTTCCGGTTCTGAGCAAGGCCCCACAGCGGGTCTGTTCCAAGCCGCGGGGACGTCTCTTCCAGAGCGCGGGGCCACCCAGCCCGAGGCCCTGTCCGGGGACGAGAGGGCGCGCCGGGTGCCACCCACCTTGTTGTAGTAGCCGTAAGTGATGGTGTTGGGCGTGATGCCCGCTTTCTTCATCTCCAGCAGCACTCGCACTGCCAGGACGGGCTGGCCGTACTGCCCACACAGCTGCATCAGGATCCGGTAGCACACCTGCCGACACAGAGGCGCGTCCCGTTACCCCTGCTTTCCGCACGAGCACGGAGCTGCTGTTCACGCAGCAACACGCGATCCTACCACCCTGGCTACGGACGCAGATCAGGATAGAATTCCCAAAGAGAAAGGTGCTTAACTAACGCCCATGTCCTCAGATCCCTGTTTCTCCACGGATCCTCCAGTCTGGGTGCTCTGTTGGCTCTGAGTTACAGCACCACTGGGCTGTGTGACACAATGCTTTAAGACCCAGATCACTGGCTGCTGTTTTCTGGATGGACTCCTAGTGGAGATGTGAGGCAACACCTTAGCATCTCCCTGCACAACTGAATTCCCCCCCTGGCCTTTACCAGTCATGGCCTCCTAATAACCCCCCTCTCTGAACTGGCTTCATCCCTCTGCTCTCCTCCCCACTGAGAGCTGGTCTGTGGGGAGCGGACTGGAGCATCATCCAGGTGGGGGATACACACTGGTAGGGGTGGAGGGGATCCCCATGACCTGTAAAGAGCTTTGAGTGGAGTGTCTGGAAAAGTGCTACAGAAGCGTGAGACTTATTATTACTATTATTAGATGAGGACACAGACCCGCTAAGCCAGGGGTCCTGACCCTAATCCAGTGTGTCTGCGGGGTCTCCAGGTCTCTTTAAAGCATTAGCACCTGAAGAGCTCAGACATGCTTTGAAGTTGAAAACCCCACAATCTCGCTCCTCAGCCTCGTCATCCTCTCCTGGCCTAATCCAGTCTGTCCATCCCTCAGTGGCGAAACAGCTCGGGAAACGGACTGTTTTTTCGCGTCAGGGAGAAGTACGATTCTTGGTGCACCGGCGCCGCCCGCTGGTCAAGGTCAGAAATGCAGTCTTCCACAACTGAGAGGGAGAACTCGCCTCGTCTGGCAGCACCACCTTCCTGGTCTCCATGTGCTTCAGCACCTCGTAGGCCGTCTGCAGCGCCCGCACCTTGGCGCTCTCCGCCCGGACGAAGGTGGGCAGGTAGATGAACCACAGGCCGTAGCAGTGGCCCAGCAGGCACTTAGACCACATCTCGGGCACAGAGGCGTACTTCTGTGCCCGCTTCTGTGCCAGCTTGATCTCCTGAAAAACAGAGCGTGGAGAGAAACCCCCTTCAGGCTGCTTCCTGTCACAGTTCACAGCCATAGGGACTGCGGCTGCAACTCGTCTTGACCAGTCTACCGATCAGCCTGGGATCAGATCCCTCAGGAAATGGGGTATCTATTCCATATCGATATCTACCCCCAGGCAATGTGCTTACTGCTCCCAGGAAATTCAGGGATGAATCGGATACATTCCAGGGCTTAAGGGAACCTCCTGGACAGACAGACTTAAGGACCTGAACGTTCTCAGTCCTGAACAGGGGAGACGACAGGGTATTCAAAAGGAATCAAAAGTATTCAAAATCCTCAAAGTCATCAACAAACTCAACATCCCTCTTCAGGAAGAGCAGGGAATGAGGAGCCAGAGGTCACAAGTGGCCAGTGCAATTAAAACCAAGAACACGTCTTTACACAAAGGGTAGTGGGAGTGTGGAACAAGCTAACCAGTCGATGAAGCTGGTTTCTTTCAAGCAGCTGGGTGAGATCTAGCTCAAACAGGCTTTGATGGGCCAAATGGCCTCCTCGTGTGTGTCACTGTTCTGATGATGTTATAACTGGAATAAACCCTACACCTCTCCTGTCACACTGACCACAACAATTAAGTCATCAGCACACAGCTGCTGCTGCACCTGGCTGACCATAATGTGAAGAAATTAGAAGGGGTTGTACAGGCCTAGTAAACCAGTGTAATTTTCTACTGCCGGCTTTTAATATTTCTGGGGTTCCCAGTTCAGGTCTCTGGGGTGCCTCCATGGGGGTGTGTCAGTTGGGAGGTGCCTCCATGGGGGGTGTCAGCTGGGAGGCGTGTCCAAGCAGCAGCGAGTGGTACCTGCTTAGTGCGCCGAGGGGCGGGGCTGCTGGGGGCACTCTCCTTAGCCTGGACTCTCAGCAGATCCTGCGGCCTATCAAAGAGCTCCACCTTCAGGGAGGGGAACGTCTCGTAGCTGCAGAGACACGCCCACATGGGAGGGGCAAAATAAACAGATGTCAGCATTTCACACCTCTGCCCCAGAATTCCCTTCGTCTGTACCCTGTTACAGTTCTCCTGTGCGTTGCATCCCTGCTACCTTCTTCTCCCTCTCTCCCATCTGAACAGCAAACCCCTGCATTTCTCCGCTCTACATTTCAGTGTGGAATTAACCTTTCCTTATTCCTTTAAAAATGGGTAGAGACCAGAATCTAATTAAACAAAATGGGACACCACCTTTGGAAGGCACTGTAGTTGCTTCAAGACATAAATCCAATTCCAATAAATTAAATCCACAGGTCCCAATTGACCTCTGAGTTAATCCCACTGCAAAGCTCCCCAGAATCTGCTGGTAGTGCCAAGCGACATTCTCTGCAGCCTCTTCCAAAACCCCTGATTCTACACTGAGCCTGTCCTACGCTGGGGACAGGGACTGCCCACTGTCTGGAATGAAGACAGAGGCGTACGTGAAATGCAAAGAGAAAAGGCAGAAACGTGTCATCAATATCAATCCGTCTGACTTGATGCTTCCAAAGTGACTTCCATAGGTTACGATTTAGTGACACACAAATGCACACATGTTGGGGGGGCATTTATACAGGTGCGTTTGCTGGAGCATTCTGGGTACGGTGTCTGCACCTGGATAAAAACCCTTCGCCCCCAGTCAGGGCTCAGGAGGGTTGACCACACTGCAGCAACGGTCATCTTGCTGTTATTTATACACGGGTCACTGGCGTATGAGAGAGAAGGAGAGGAGAGCGTTGCCCGGGTCAGATGGCCGTGGCCCCGCCTGGATGCCACCCTACCTGTAGGGGGCAGGACACTCGGTGCCCTCAGGCCCCTGGGGCTCCTCGGGGGGCATGATGAAGACCGTGTGCTCCCCGCTGTGCCTCTCGTCCAGGTCGATCAGCCGGACCTCCTCCGGCCGCTCCACGTCCACCTGCGTCAGGGACACGTGGGGTGTTAATGCCCTCCAACATCGCCCCCTACTGGTACACCCCCGCCAATGCAGCACGATCAAAGTGAGGGAGAAGAGAGACTGGGAGTGGGTTATGGGCTCCAGAGTCCTTCCTGTACAGAGCTTCCTGCTACTCCAGGGCTTTACTGCTGTACGTCACTCAGGCCCCTTTCCCACACAGACCACAGGGCTCAAGTGCAAACTATGTGGAAGTGCACTGGAAAGAGGCACTTTTTTACCCAAAGAGCTGTGGGAGCATGGAGCAAGATATCCAGTTATACTGTCAAAGCTGATACACCTTGCATATTATTAAAAAAAGAGCTCAGCATATTAATTCTTGTTCTTTATGTTTACAAACCTGACTCTAAAGGAGAAACAAAGCAATAACAAATATTTAATAAGTTAGAGATATAAATCCCATGCCTTCTGAACAGGTTTGCAACTAGACGTCACAAGGGGAAACAGGGTGGAAGTGTTGGTGTACGAATCTGAGAACAGGGGGCGCTGTTTTGCACAGAGAGTTGTGGGAGTGTGGAACGAGCTACCCAGTCATGCTGTTAAAGCCCAAATCATGGCTCCTTTAAAAAGAAAGGATGGATCCCTAGATCGATTACCTACAAACTACCACATGGGCCAGACCGGCTGAATGACCTCCTGTCCTTTGTAACGTTTCTGCTGAAGACGGGAAAGAGAGGGAGGAAAAGAGGAGGCTGGAAGAGCTCAGAGTTTCCCTCTAAAGCCACCGGGAACAGAACTCCAGAGATTTACAAGAAGAGAATGGGCCGGGGTGAGAGGGGGAGGGGGGAGAGCGAGAGAGGGGAACAGCCACCTTCTGCACACACTCGTCGAAGAACTCCAGGCAGGCGTGGCGGTCGCTGACGAAGGAACACTCCTCGATGAACTGGGTGAACATCTGAGTGCGGGTCAGCTGGATGTAGAACTTCTGCTGGGCCCGGTCCCGGGACTTCAGGAACCCTGCAAGGAGAGTCCGGGTAAGCGTTCTTCTCCAGGCCTCGGGATCAGAGCTGGAGATTATCTCCGTCACTCCGCCAAGCTCTTTACTTACGGGGAAGGGAGTATGAGGAGAGTCACCCTGCATCTAGAACGAATAACTTAGCGCACCCTCCTGGATGAAACAGGAGTACGATCAAAAGATAAATCACCTGCAGTACAGCAGCACTGTGGTTAGTGTTGCTGCTTCAGAGCTCTTGGAAGGCTCTGTGTGGAGTCTGCGTGTTCTCAGGTCTGGGTGGGTCTACTCCAGGTGCTCCGGTTTCCTCCCACAGTGTAAAGAAACTCTATCCAGGTTAACTGGGATCTCTCTATTCTCTTTGAGTGCATGTCTGCCTTACAATGAACTGGTCTCTGGTCACCTAGCTCATTATTAGACCAGGTCCTGGAAATGGTAGGTTAGATCATATTTGTTTCAGATACAAGGTGCCTAAACTTGAGTGGCAACTGCAAATGGACATGGTATTAAAAAGATAATAATTAGGCTAGGTTAACTGATGGCGACAGTTGGAATGGTCTTCCTGTAAGTGACACAGACAAGGCCGGGCAGGGGGCAGTGGTGGGCGGCAGAAGGCATTGGGCAGCGGTGGGCAGCAGTGGGTATCAGCAGGCAGGGGGCAGCAGTGGGTAGCAGAGGGCAGGGGGCAGCAGAGGGCAGGGGGCAGCAGTGGGTAGCAGAGGGCAGGGGGCAGCAGGGGGCAGGGGGCAGCAGGGGGCAGCAGAGGGCAGCAGAGGGCAGGGGGCAGCAGAGGGCAGCGGGGAGGGGGCAGCAGAGGGCAGCAGAGGGCAGGGGGCAGCAGGGGGCAGGGGGCAGCAGAGGGCAGGGGGCAGCAGAGGGCAGGGGGCAGCAGGGGGCAGCAGAGGGCAGGGGGCAGCAGAGGGCAGCGGGCAGTGGGCAGTGGGCAGCAGTGGGCAGTGGGCAGGCGCACCGTGCAGGTTGAAGAGGCTGCTGCAGTCCGTGGTCCTCTCGGAGGGGGCCTGGGTGATGGGCAGCAGGAAGGCCCGGTAGCCCCGCAGCAGGCAGCTCATGAAGCGCAGGAAGGCCTCCTGGATCTCCAGCTCCAGCTGCTTCTGCCGCCTGTAGATCACGTCATAGTCGGTCAGCAGGAACTCCAGCGTGGCCTCCTCCTGGCCAGGGCTGCAGACTGGGGGAGGGGGAGAGTCTGCGATGAGTGCTGGCCGTACAAGTCACGCCCTCCCCACCTCCCAAAAACACTCAGGAACCCTGGAGCCCGGCAGCAGAAATCACTTCCCCTCGTTTACATTCTTCAACCTGCTACTCGATTCATTTTCTAACAGATTAAACCCTTACAATCTAATGCTGGTGTCACACTGCACGACTTTTCCTAGGATTTTCGGTTGTAGCCTTCATTTACATTGGACAGCATGCAGAGGAGATGGGCTATCCCTTAAGCCAGAGAGGGAGAGGCCCTGATGTAGGTGCTCATGAAAAGCTCCGAGTCCTGAAGGCACTCACTCTTCTCCAGCTGCTGATGCAGGCTGCTCAGAGAAGCCAGCAGGATCTTGCAGTGCTTGCGGGGCAGAGACCTCCAGGACAGGGGCTTCTTATCCTCTGATCTACAACAGATGAACAGCAATCACACTGGGGAAACTGGAGGAGAGGAGCTGCACTCAACCCATTAAACGTGCTGGGACTCTTTATCTGACGTTTCAAGGACAACGTGGCTGGGCAGTGTGTTCCATGCCCCCACCACTCTTAGTGTAAAGGAAAGCCTCCCGAAGGGAGACATCGGAATTTACCGGTCTCACCTTGGTCACATCACGAGCCACCTGGGTGAGGCCAGCCAGCAGGAGAGCCAATACAAAAGGATTTGAATCCTATTTGAAAAAAGGCAGGTTGTTGGAACAAACTACCCAGCCATCCAGAAATGGCTTAGATGAGATTCTGGAAGAAATGACTTTTTACCGTTGGAAGTAACCAAGTTTACATGTACGTCCTTTCAGAGGGAAACTGCAGTCCCACTTTCTCAAACCAGTAACAAAATAAATTCATTGATGATATGGAAAAATTGGGACATATTTCAGATTGAGCACAAAATCATGCACTCTGTGAAGGTACTATAAGTGGCCTTGGTGTCACAAACCCCCGGTCTCTCCACAGGAGAGAGCGAGAGTTCCCGTTGAGTCGAGAGTTTGAGAATCGTGACGTGATGCAGCCCTTCCTGCTCACTAGTCACTAGTCACTAGCGAATACGTGCAGGTTGTGCAGCAGACATTTCACCGCAGAAATGTTCCAACGGGATCTTCATCCAGAGTTAACAAGTAAGGAGTATTTGTCAGCTAAACAGTCTGGAGATTGAGAGCAGTATTTTTGTTGGATTAAAAGAGGTGTTTTCACAAGCCTGCTTGTTTACAGTGTAAGAAGGCCACAACACGTCATGTCTTGTTGCCTCACTCTGAATGACAGAACGTGGTGCTGCGCAAACCTGGAAATACCAGTTATTCTGTGATGTACATTGGAGGTTTTTACAAGTCACTGTGTCCATTTTACTCTTAGTGTGGTCTGAAACGCCCTCATCATCTAACCCCAAAATATAACAGCACCGTCGCAGTTCCCCTTCAAACCAGGCCGATGCCCCTGTACCCCCGCTGTGTTACTGGTGTGATTCCAGCGGATTCCCAGGAGCCCGGGAAACTACCGACAGGAAACAGGAAACCGTTCAAACCCCCCACCCCCACGCACTGGAAGATGGTGTTGGTGTCCAGGTCCACACAGATGACGTCGGCCGGGGGGTCGTAGAGATCAAAGTAGCTGGAGTGGACGCCCACGATGAAGGGCATGGGGGCGCACAGCACGTCGGCCATCCGCAGCGGGCACAGGGGGATGTAGGGGCACTGCCAGCGCAGGGGGAAGGTCATCTGCAGGCGCACGGAGAGGAGAGGGTCAGAGGCGGGCAGGCGCCCGCAGGCCCCAGCCCCCCTCTCGGCCACCACTGCCCGCCGGGAGTGGACAGGGCAGGGCCAGACGCATACGTCCAGGGCCCGCAGTCCACACCCCTTCTCAGCCCTGTCAAAGTGTTATTCCCAAACCTCTCTCCTTGAAAGCTGGTCCTCTGTGCCCCTTTACGGAAGAGGAGATTGCAGTGGGGTTGTTAAAACAAAAAGTCTTTAAACTTGGCAACAACAACAAATTGATCTCGGGTTAGTGGCCATAGTTGAGCCTGTCACAATTTCCACCCCTCCCCAAACAGGTTATTTTTTTTTGTCAACCTGTTTGCCTTGTAGATAAAGAATCATTCCTCACAGACAACTGGGTTAAAATCGCAAAAAGATTTAAGACAAAATTTGATTTTTTTAAATTAAAAAAAATCTGGATCATTGATTACTGTGGGGAGGGATCACTCGTATGGATTTGGTAAAGACCGGTCCTTGTCATCTTCAGATACGCTTGAAAAGACTGGGGCACTTAATCCCTGTTCTATTACAGTTTCAAGCATCAACAGTAAACTCTCCACCCCAGATCTTGCAGAGTTTTTTTCATCCATTCTGGCTCAACTCTGACCGTGTGAGAGAGCTCCTGATCTGCAGTGAGCCCAATTTTACAATCGATATCTATACATCATAATGAAATCGCTTAAAAACTTGATTTCACCTTTAAACTGGGGGGGGGGGGGTGCCCGATAAGAGAGAGGGGTCACCCCCATCTAAGAAAAATGTGGCATCCCATGGGCCAGCGCGAGCGTGTGTGGGAGCGAGCGAGCGTTCTGCGCGCCCCCCGGGGGCGGGTCGCGGCGGCGCGGGCGCGGGCACGGCGCGGCACTCACGGACACCAGCGCCTCGCTCACGGAGGTGAGCACGTCGGGCCGCAGGGAGTGCAGCAGCAGCTTGTGCTCCGTCAGCACCGCCAGCAGGAGCGTGGCCGCGTTCTCCGGGCCCAGGTTCTGGAGCAGCTTCAGGAAGCTGGCGCCGCTGTGGGGGCACAGGGACAAACGCACGCAAGCTGACCGCCGGGCAGGAGACCGTTAAAGGCTCTGCCAAATTCACGGTCCTGCCCGCGTCTTTCCTGCGTAAATTAATTCAACGGGGCGACCTTCTCCAGCCCGCTGCGTCGTCTGCCGCGCCTCCAGCGCCCGAGTCCGAGCCCGACCAGGGCAGGAGCCTGAAACCAGGCGCACAGAACCGGCAGCAGCTGCCGCACCGTCCTCGGCACGGGTGCGATACAGACGCCCGCCTGCCGCCCCATCGTAGTCACCCAAACGAACCGGCAGGGACCCGGCCACCTCTGGGCCTCACAGACTCGCGTTTTATTGCTGAAAATGTAAACTTCGTAAAATATGAAGTTTATATATATATATCAAAGCCAAAGAGCTTGGTAGGGCCTTCCAAATCAGACTGGAGGTTTTAAACAAAGACGCTTTGACCATCTTAACAGTTTAATAATGTTATGCAGAATAAAAAAAAAAAACACTGTCTGCATGGTCTTTCTTTCACTTAAAAAACGGCGCAACTGTGGGCGACTCTTTTCTCTGTATCCTGTGGCCTGTCTCTGCTCCGCAACAGTCTGCCAGTTCACCTGGTGGAACAACCTCTCCTGTCTCCCCCTGATCAGCTGCTCTGGGGGGGTGAAGTGGATCCCCATCTGTGTGTTAAGTGCTTTTTGATTGCCTGACGCCCCAATAAACTTCAGCCCAGGGAGGCTGAGAATTAAAACGGAAAAGCTGTCGAGGTCAAGCTACCAGGTGAAGTTTACAGTCACTGGCCCACTACTTGATTGGCTTCACTCCGAGACCTGATTCGATCTCCTGCTCTCGTATCGGTACAAGGCATCGACAGCCTCATGGCCACATTTTCACCAGCTGTTGCTCCATCGCACTGCAGCAGCAGGGCCTAGCCAGGGCCGGATTTGGGGGTTCGTAGTTCCTGGGCACTTGCACTCCGAAATGTGCAAAAAGAGGGATGAATGCCAATTGAATGACGTTGATGCACTTTCGTTCAAGCAGGGGAGCTGCATTAGCAGGTGGAGGCTGCGAAGGGACAAGTAAAGGTTTATTCCAGGCTGAGAAGAGAAGAAAGGAAACAACGTTTCGGCTGTGCAGCCTGCTTGGGTTGTGAACTCCACACACCTAAAGAAGGCCCCAGAGCGGAAACGTTTCCTTTCTTCTCTTTTCAACAAAACCTTTTACTTGTTCCTTATGATGCACTTGAAACTATTCCAGTGCTAAACCCCCCTGATTGATGGAGCGAGTCGAGCCACCATCACTTCCATACTGCTGGTGTCTAGAGCAGCGTCCGATTATTGATCTGGAGCAACTCGAGCCGATCACCAGCGTGTTGTTTCAGTCACGGTGCCTCATGGGAAATCTGGCACCTGGCTCAGCCTGACCCCGAGTATCTGAATGACTTTTGAGGCCGTTGCAAGTCTGAAGCTGCACTGAAAGCATCCAGTTCCCAAGCAGACAGCAGGTAGTAGCTGCCATCTTAATGAAGCTGACGAGCTCTTTCAAAGAGGGTTAATTAAAGTTTAAGGGCAAGGAGGCAGCTGGAACAGATGCAGAAACCAGAGGTCCCAGTTACAAAATACACTGGTAATTCTAACCATGAGGCATCACAAGAGCCCTCAGCAAGGATCATCTGGCTCAATTTGGATAGGAGCAGCTCGGCTGTGTCCCCCTTCCTGCCTCACACTGGGAACGGGCTCCAACATCTAAAACTCTGGCACCCAAACCGGATAATTAATCGGATTCAGGGAAACCAAAAGTGATAAGAATGCAGCACTGGAAAATACTGACGTATCCATCACCAATACAAAAAATTCCTCACGCCAGATCACTGTTTCCATCCAACAAGATCCTTCGAGAGGATGAAACTTTCTGACTTACTAAATAGCTATGAAGCACATGAGCAGCCATGCAAGAACGTTTCCTTTTATACTGATTTAATTTTGAATCCAGCACCTTGCACAAGGTTCTTCGATTGGTATACCACTGTCGGTGTATATCGCTCACAATTCCAGACAAATGGATTTCTTTTTCCAGCAAAAAATGCTTCCTCTGCTAGCCATTTAATTTCAGCTGAGAACAATAACATTGAAACTGAACTCGGACAAAAGTTTGGTGTGCACAAAAGCAGTGAGCTCAACCCATGTGAGAGGCTAGCGGCTCTCCCTGCCCCTAAAGGGGGCAATTTAGAAACTCGAATGGAGGAGGAAACTGGAGCACTCAGAGAAAACCCACACAAGAGAACACGCAAATTCCACGCAGATGGTCCCACCCCCAGTAGGTTTCAAACTATGGGCCCCAAGAGCTACCGTACAAGGCAACAGCGCTAATCATCACACCACACGATGCTTAAACCCGCCCGGGACATTTCTGCCTTTGCAAGACCAGCTGCGTAACCTTGTCCTGACTCAAAGCGTCTCCTGCGAACAGGGGAGTCGGCCGGTTGCCCGTGCTCAGGAGCAGAGAGAGAAAGAAAGACGAGGAACCTCAACAGCAAAGGCCTACCTCAGGAGCAGCGGAGAGGACACCGGCTGGCACAGCAACAGGTTGTCGTAGGGCGAGAGCTGCAAAGGAGAGAGACCGTCACCGCGGGGCAGGAGGGCAGGAGGGATGCCCAGGGGCACAGTGCAGAGCGGCCGAAGTAAACCAGGACACTGGCAGCCATTCTGCAGGCCTGGCAGCGGTAATTAAACCACCTCTCACTGCTTCCTGACCTCCCTTCTGCTGCTGCCGGAATTCTCTTAACCCAGAGACACTGCGCTGCTGTGGAGCCAGTCAGAACACATGGGCATCCATCTCCTCTTTAATCACCTTCGCTGAGAGGCTCAGTACAGTACTGCTGTTCTAAAACACCTTAGCCTGCGCGATTCCACTCTCTGAACTCTTGTGACTCGTTCATTTTTCTAGCAGGTACATTTTTTCATTTTACCTGACCTTTGACCTTCTAACACAACGGAGCCCGTTTAATGTAGTTACAGCGCCTTGCGGAAGTATTCACCCACCTTGGACTTCCTCACATTTTATCATCAGCACAAAGTACTCTATAACGTCGAACTGAAAAAAAAAACCCAGACGTTTTACTAAAATTAATTAAAAATAAAAAACAGAAAATAATTGAATGCATAAATATTCACCCCCTTGCTTTGACACACCTGAATTAGCTCTGAAATAACCAACTCTCTTCTCCACGTCTCAGAATTACTTGACTGGAGCCCACCTGTGTGCAGTTGAGGGGTTTCACATGATTTTAGGATATTTTGACATTGTAGAGTACTTTGTGTTGTGCGAAAAGTCTCAGTTAAATACATCATGGTTCAATGCTGGAATGCAATAAAATGTGACCAAGGGGGGTGAATACTTTTGCAAGGCAGTGTAGGTGTCTGCTGGTCCGAAGACCGGGGCTGGCAATCACTGACACAGCGCACAGACATTCGGTATTAAAAAACACTCTGCAAAACTCTTTAGCCCAGAGCCTTGGGATGAAACAGGCATTTCAGGCAACTGGCCACTGGGTTTGTGACCAATGGGGGGATCAGGGAGGCGCCCGCAGCAGGTGGGCACACCAGACTCTTACCTGCACCAGGATGCGAGGCCGCTGTGGAGAGGGGAAGGGCACGTTGTGCATGAAGCTGGAGATGTGTCTGTAGTGAAGACAGGTAGAGAAACGTGATCAATTACACAGCCAGTCAGTGACAGGCAGGGTGGGGGGGTCTCTCTTATCTTGTAAATTAGATCAGCACCTTTCTCTGTGATCACTCGGGAGCCTTTCAAACGTGACGAGCCTCAGCAGTGCGGAGGACGACTCGGGCTCGCGATACCGTATTGTTCAAGGAGACACCCAGTAACAGGGTTACAAAAACAGATGGGCTCAGGTTCTTCATTTCAAAACCCTGCCACTCTAGCCTGCTGAGGTTGAACAGTGAAAGTGTAACGAGGAAGGCTGCTGGAAGAGTCTGGGCTGTGGAACCCCTCTGAGGACGAACAGCTGGCTGTCGAGCTCCGCGGCGTCACACAGGAGAGTCAGCACATTGGAGGTGAGGCCCGTCCTGCACTGATGTCACTGCCTGACTGCAGGTGCCTGGGAGGTCACTGGGGTCACAGAGCGCCCTGGATGTGTAACCCTCCCTTGCTTTCAGAACTGCTCTCACTAATGTGCTGCCTGAAGTTTAAATGGTGGGAATTTCTGCAGAAGGACAAAACATTAATTCTTTTGTCTGAGCCAACGATGCACAGGCAGTATATCTTCTCCTGGTAGTTTAACTCAGGACCAAAAGTGAGTAACGGTCTGAAGGCCATAGGACAAAGGAAGCACTTCGCTTTACACAGAGAGTGGCGGGAGTCTGGAACACACAACGCAGCCATTTCGTGGCACAGTACTCCGGGATTCTCCGCTCAATAAATCACGAGCAACAAAACGTGCGAGACATATCGAATGCTCAGCTCATGAATGTAAAAAAGTACAGAAGGTGGTGGAGACAGCTGAGGCCGTCACTGGTACACAACTCCCTTCCATGCAGACCATTTTCACCACACGCCGCCTCAGAACAGCAAATAATATCATCGAAGACCAAAACCCTCCTGGGAATGCACTTTTCTCTCTTCTTCCTACTGGAATAATATTTAGAAGTACAGAAGCCCAGTCCTCTAGGTTCAAAGAAAGCTTCTAACTCGCAGCCTTACGACTCCTAAACTCCACCTCTTAAATCCTCCTGCCCCCACTGACACCCCTGTTTTTCACTGAACTCAAAATACTGCCATTACTTGAATTTCACACACAGTTGCTATCTAAATGCTGGTTAAAATGATAGCTGCTCCCCTGTTCATGTCTCCAAGAATTTAGATGTCATTTGCCAAGGCATTTTCTATGTCAATGTTATAATAATAAGAAGAATTGCTTACACTTATATAGTGCTTTTCTGGACACTCCACTCAAAGCGCTTTAAAGGTAATGGGGATCCCCTCCACCACCACCAGTGTGCAGCCCCAACTGGATGATGGGATGGCAGCCATAGTGCGCCAGAACGCTCCCCACACACCAGCTATCAGTGGGGAGGAGAGCAGAGTGATGAAGCCAGTTCAGAGATGGGGATTATAAGGAGGCCATGATTAGTAAGGGCCAATAGGAAATTTGTCCAGGACACCGGGCTTACACCCCTACTCTTTTCGAGAAACACCCTGGGATTTTTAATGACCACAGAGAGTCAGGACCTCGGTTTTACGTCTCATCCGAAGGACGGCGCCTGTTTACAGTATAGTGTCCCCATCACTATACTGGGGCATTAGGACCCACATGGACCGCATGGTGAGCGCCCCCTGCTGGCCCCACTAACACCTCTTCCAGCAGCACCTCTTCCAGGAGTCTCCCATCCAGGTACTGGCCAGGCTCACACCTGCTGAGCTCCAGTGGGGCTGCCAGCTGGGAGCTGCAGGGTGAGATGGCTGCTGGCAATATGCTGGCGACATACCAGCGTTATGTCATTTGTCAAGTGAGGACAACACACAAGTAGGCATTTCATCGTACTCGGATACGTAACAATAACCTTGAACTTGAACTTGTTCTCCTCTCACTAGTAACCTTCCTTCTGGTTAGTCTGTGTGCAAGACAAGTGGTCTGACGTCACCGTTTCAAAACAAAGATGGGAACTGAAAGCAGAAGTCCTGAGCCGGAGGTCCCCTCCCCTGTCCCGGAGTTTCCTTCTCTCCACGTAGGCGAGGTCAGGCTCCAGGAGGAGCCGTGACGCAAGGATTTCCCTACCGCAGGCACGCAAGGCTTCCAGCAACACGCCGCCCGCCCTGCTCCCCAGCGCCCCTCAGAACCGACAGAGTTCGCTTTCCACGGCGGCCGGTGTGAACCCTCGACATCCCCAGCCAGCGACCCATCCTCATCGCTCCCAGGACTGGGCGGAAACCCCAGGAATCCACAGCGCCCGGACCGTCACACCTCCTCCCAGCACGCGCCACTTCCTGCGGATGCTTCCAAGTGGGCTTTGTCGTCCCGATAAATAAAAAAAATTGTAGGCCACTGCCACATTTCCGGAGGGTTCGGGTTGCTTTTTTGGTGGAGAATGGACAAATCGATCTTATTTCACAGTACTGTGAGAGAAAAAGGCCACTAAAGTCATTTTTCTTTGCAAAAATGAATCGGGCCTGAGGAAGAATTTTAACATTGACCTATAAGTACACAATACAGTGACTATTTGGCTTTGCTCACATGCCTTTTCTGCTTAGCAACAGTATAAAAGAATAATTCAAGCATATTAATTGACTTTTTGATATTAATACTACAACGCAGCTCATCTCACACCTTCTGTTTACTTATTTCCTTTTGCCTGTATACAAGGTAAAATTGCTTCTTCAGAAGAACGTTGTCAATCGCAAAGAAGTGTTTGCAGAGAGAAGGACAACCCCTAATAGGGAAATTTAGAATGAGATGTGTGAATCTGCTGTATAAAACCCATTGCAATTTACCATCTCGTTGGGAGAGGTCACTCACAGATCCGCAGGACTGTATCCTCCCCATGCGCACGACTAAAGGACTTGACCACACCTGACCCGAGTGAAGAGTTATAGTAGATTACTGCGGCTTTCCAAAAGGAAGTCTCCAGAACCGTCTCGGAGATTCAACTGAAAGAATGTCTCCGCGGAGACGAGACCTTTCGAAGGACTCACACGCCCCCGTCTCCTGGGGTGTGGGGGTCCGGAGGGGTACTCTATGAATTGGCTACATTACTCTGCTCTCCTCCCCACTGATAGCTGGTGTGTGGGGAGCGTTCTGGTGCACTATGGCTGCCGTCGCATCATCCAGGTGGGGCTGCACACTGGTGGTGGTGGAGGGGATCCCCATTACCTGTAAAGCGCTTTGAGTGGAGTGTCCAGAAAAGCGCTATATAAGTGTAAGCAATTATTATTATTATTATTATTATTATTATTATTACTCACTTCTCCAGCGGCAGGATGTGGGGGCCAGAGATGGAGTAGCGGTAGATGAAGGTGAGAAACTTCTGGAAGACGTCGAAGAAGGGCCAGTGGGAGAGCACGCAGATGCTCTTCTTGACGTGAACCGCGCGGTTGGTGATGGGCCGCCGGTCCACCACGCTGACCAGGCCCAGGCGCGCGCGCTGCTTCTCGGACAGCTGCTCCCGCGGGAACGCCTCGTAGAACTGGATGGCGGCGCCGTACACCTGGGGGAGGGGGAAGAGGGCGTGACGAGCCGAGCCGCTGAAGTGACGCTCAGTGCTAGCCAAGCTCCCAGCGGGCTCTGCCACAACAGCCTCTTGGGGGCAGCTGGGCTGTAGAACTGCAAGCTGTGTTATTGACTAGCACTGACATTTCCCACAAGGCCCTGCACACCTTCCTGCTGCACAAGAAAGGGGGAGGGGTTATGTTGCCCAGGGCAACAGCAGGCCCCACCCACTTCCTGATTGGCAGGCCAGAGGCAACGCCTCGGCCTCCTGACTTTACCAGTAAGAGCTGCCAGTAGTTGACAACATGGGCGCGTGTTTCAGAGGTCGCTCGCCACACCACCTTCATCACTCTCGTTCCGGGGGGGTTCAGCTCAGCAACCCAGCAACCCAGGGGGGGCGGGCAAAAACCATGGACTTGAAATAATTTGAGCACCAAAAGAAACACTATTGCTGCAAACTGCAACAAATTCACATAGCTGGCATTTCACAGAACTGACATGACCTCGGTTATCCTTTATGCTGCTCAGCAGGGTGGATCCACAGGGGTCTGTCTGCAGGTTGGCAGGGTCTGGAGCAACACAAGCTGCACATCCAGGCCTCCTGCCTGGCACCAGCTTGCAGACGCATTCAGCCACACAGAGCCTGCACAAGCAGGTGCCTCTTCGCTGGTCTCCGAGCCCCTAGATGCCCAACACTGTCCCAGATCACCCCACACAGGCTCAGTGGGGCTCTCTAACAGGGCCTCCGAGATCTGTCCCCTGCCGCCTCTGCAGGAGCAGTACGAGGACGTGGCGTCCTGCTGGATCACTGTCCCAGCAGCCCCGGTCACCGGACAGCCCCGTCCAGGCCATCGCACTCAAGCTCATACCACAATAATAACCGCATGCATCTGCACGACAGAGTCACGCCTGACCCAGCTACACAAAACCCTGACTGCACAAACGTGCAATCACAAAGCACAAAGGCCCTGTCTTCGTAGCAAGCGGAGGAGAATGTGTTTTCTTTCTTGATTTCCCCCCCCGAATATTAGAATGAACACAACCATTTAAACAAGCAAGATGTGGCAAACGGTCTCCTAACCCTAACTTAAATTTGGCCAGGACACCAGGGTTACACCCCTACTCTTTTCGAGAAACGCCCTGGGATTTTTAATGCCCACAGAGAGTCAGGACCTCGGTTTGACGTCTCATCCAAAGGACGGCGCCTGTTTACAGTATAGTGTCCCCATCACTATACTGGGGCATTAGGACCCACATGGACCGCAGGGTGAGCGCCCCCTGCTGGTCCCACTAACACCTCTTCCAGCAGCAGCCTCAGCTTTCCCAGGAGTCTCCCATCCAGGTACTGACCAGGCTCACACCTGCTGAGCTGCCAGCTGGGAGCTGTAGGGTGGTCTTATAGATCTACTTCTGCCCCCCCCCACCCAAACACGTAAATATCGCTGCCTGCGTCCCAGCTGCCATGTGCGTTTCGTCACACCGATGGTGGAACAAGCGTGGGACCACATTCACCGCATTGTTCACAGAAACGAGGCGCGCCGCCCCCCTCCCCCCACCAGGGGGAGCCGTACGGCGGCCGCGCCAGGGCGCACCTTGTCTCCGGTGGCGCTGGTGAGGACGAAGGTGGAGAAGATGGGCAGCTGGTACTTGGTGTGGAGGGGCCAGCTCTCGACGGTGGCGCCCATGGGCAGGCAGAAGACGGGCACGGAGTCGGGCAGCGGGAAGGCCTCTGTGTCCTCCTCGGGGTAGCGGCTGATCAGGCCTGCGCGGGGGAGGGACACAGCAGCGGGTGAGCGAGGACTCAAGGGCATCCTGGAGAGTCATTCTGATCCTCATCTAGGAACAGGGCGCCCCCGGCCTGAAACACACTCCGAGCGCAGTGATCTAATAGGATCAGCACACACGGGCAGGTTAAAGGAACTCAATCTCTTTAGTGCTGGACAAAGGAGGGGCATTAGGACCGAACAGACCCGATCGCATGTAAAAGCCCGAAAGATATGGGCAGCGTTCACCCAGTGGACTACATCATTACTAATGAAGCTCGGGATTATTACTTCCGCAAAGGGCAGAAGTAGGAGCCGAGGAGAAGTGCATTCAGAGCAGAAAACTAGAGACAAGGCTTTACACAAAAGGTGGCGGGAGGCTGGAACAAGCTGCCCACCATCGTTGCTGATACACCGAGATCCTGGGTGAGAACGACGGATGAGTCAAATGGCAACGTGCAAGATGTGCCTAGTGGGGCCCTCTAGTTTGTAACTTTTTCTCGTGCCCTGGTGATCCGAAGCCGTGGAGGAAAAGCTGGGTGGACAGATGCTGTCCTTGTCAGTCAGCGGGCAGAAGATTTCTCCTCCTCCTCTACTGGCGTCATCCCTGACCTCCCCCTGCTCAGGCCATCGCATCACCGCCTGTCTCCCGCCTCTCTAATGTTCACACACCACCTCTTCACCTGTTTGTGTGGCTGCAGGATTTGTAGCCATGGGAGGAGCCATGAAAAACACACAACTCTTGATTCCAAATTCCACACGAAAAGAACGGGTATTGGCAGGTCTTTCTTAAAAAAATCAGAAGTTTGCATTTTAAAACAAGACGATGTAGCGTTTCCAGGCAGGGCATCAGAACTCGGCTACGGTCTGGTGGCGCAGGCGTTAGCCCTGCTGGCTCACAGCACTGGGGCCCTGGGCTGTCTGTGTGGAGTTTGTATGTTTGCCCCCATGTTCAGATGCTTTCGTTTCCTCCCACAGTTCAAACACACGTTGGAGGATTCATTGGCTTCTGGGAAAACTGTCCCTGGTGTGAGTGTGTATGTATCAGTGTGCCCTGTGATGGACTGGTGTCCCATCCAGGGCGTACCCTGCCCTGCGCCTGTTGCTTGCTGGGGTAGACTCCAGCTCCCCCGTGACCCTGTATTGGATGAAGCAGTTAGAAAACAGATGGACAGATGCTTGCTGGTCACATTAAAATCCCGCTATCTTCTGTCCTCTTGCATGTCCAGGGGCGCGACCTGCGGACTGGACTCCCACGGTTCACAGCCGACTCACCTGCTTCGTAGACCAGAGCGTTGGCCTTAGCGACGGCTCTCTTGTAGCACAGGTGCAGCGCTGGGCCGAACTGCAAAAACAACACTGACGTTTCAGCGCCTGTGGCAGGAAAGCCAACCGAACCCACACAGACAAGGGCATAGGTTAAAACAGAGCATTTGTACACAGTGGGCCTTAGACTTGTCCCCATCAGCCAACAGAATGCTGAAACCATAGGCAAACTAAGCCACATTGTTTTAACAACTTTACATGATCCTCAGTAATAGGACTCGCTATCAGAATGCCCCGCTGCCCCCACCCTCTTACACATCGATTAGCTTCTCCAGAAAATATCACATGCTTATCTGAGAGCAGTGTCTTTGTTTTGCATGACTTTACGCTCGGATATTTAAAACGGGCTTTTAAAATCTGAAGTCCTAATACGTATCTTTCATACGATGGAATATATTTAAAAGATGCTTCAGTTAACCAATATAAAAAAATAGTTCTTTGTTACTATAGTTACCTGGCTGCCCTTGGGGTAATATCTTAAGGCACCAGTACACCAGACGAACTCTAAACTGTGCTGTGAGCTCATCTGTGGGACCCCAGAGGGGAGCTCAGAACACAAGACCACTCGGTTAAGGGTTCGAATCTCAGGTTTGATATTGCTGTCATAAGTAAGACATGTGGCCTCACAAACTGCTCTATTCATTTATACCGGGTGGGTCTTCAGGTTGTAAATGAGAATGTT
This sequence comes from Lepisosteus oculatus, assembly GCF_040954835.1. Lineage (NCBI taxonomy): Eukaryota > Metazoa > Chordata > Actinopteri > Semionotiformes > Lepisosteidae > Lepisosteus > Lepisosteus oculatus. Next base: position 3,283,254 of record NC_090722.1, on the reverse strand, counting down.
TTCTCTGCACAGATTAAATGAATGAAACACAGGGGTGTGGGGTGCCGTGTATAGGGTACCGAGGATAGTGTTTAGTGTGCAAGGTGTAGTGTGTAATGTACAGTGTACAGTGTAGAGGGTGCAGGGTGCAGGGTGCAGGGTGCAGGGTGCAGGGTGCAGGGTGCAGGGTGCAGGATGCAGGGTGCAGTGTGCAGTGTGCAGTGTGCAGTGTAGAGGGTGTAGGGTGCAGGGTGCAAGATGCAGTGTGCAGTGTAGAGGGTGCAGGGTGCAGTGTAGGGGGTGCAGGATGCAGGGTGCAGTGTGCAGTGTGCAGTGTAGAGGGTGTAGGATGCAGTGTAGAGGGTGCAGGGTGCAGGGTGCAGTGTAGAGGGTGCAGGGTGCAGGGTGCAAGATGCAGTGTGCAGTGTAGAGGGTGCAGGGTGCAGTGTAGAGGGTGCAGGATGCAGGGTGCAGTGTGCAGTGTGCAGTGTAGAGGGTGTAGGATGCAGTGTAGAGGGTGCAGGGTGCAGGGTGCAAGATGCAGTGTGCAGTGTAGAGGGTGCAGGGTGCAGGGTGCAGTGTAGGGGGTGCAGGATGCAGGGTGCAGTGTGCAGTGTAGAGGGTGTAGGATGCAGTGTAGAGGGTGCAGGGTGTAGGGTGCAGTGTGCAGTGTAGAGGGTGGAGGATGCAGTGTAGAGGGTGCAGGGTGTAGGGTGCAGGGTGCAGTGTAGAGGGTGGAGGATGCAGTGTAGAGGGTGCAGGGTGTAGGGTGCAGGGTGCAGTGTAGAGGGTGGAGGATGCAGGGTGCAAGATGCAGTGTGCAGTGTAGAGGGTGCAGGGTGCAAGATAGTGACGGGCTGGCTCCTGCTCGTACTGTGCCAGGGCGTGCTGGCTGGTCTCACCATGCCCGTGTTGAGGTTCTTGTCCACCTTGCAGAAGGTGTGGGGCGCGCTCTCGCCCTTGCTGGGCATGATGAGGGAGATGTCGGTGACGCCCAGCGTGTGGAGGGCCTGCGAGTCAGGCGCCCGGCGGTAGGTGAGGAAGGTGCGATGGGTGCCCGGGCCCCCCGAGCTCAGGTTGGCGGAGCGGCTGTAGGGCGTGGTCTCGATGACGTGCCACCCCGTCTTCGCCGCCTCCTTCCCCTCGTACAGCACCCTGCGCCAACCAGCGGGCAGACAGTGAGGAGACACAGGCGCTGCAGGCCAAGCCGTGCCCGCTACAGTGCAGAGAGGACCCACTGCTGCCCTCTGGCTCTGCAAGCACCCCTTTCCTAAAAGACAGGGCATCGGCTCTGCAGCGCCAACAGAGCTCTCTGGTCATTTACCACCACAATACGGAGAACAACACTTTGCTCATAATGCTTATAATGTTAGTCAGCTACTGTCCTGTGAAAAGTAGGCAGCCTAGAGCAATGAAGTCTAGTTTACATTCCAAAGGGCACCAAGACCTTGTACTGCTGGGTGACACTGTAGCATGGCCTCCCCCCATAGGGGGCAGGGACTGCGGACACAGCGAGGTCAAGGGCCCCATCTCTATGAGCTGCCGGGAAGCAAATTTCACTGCTTCACAGTGCCCAGCCTCCACAGCGAGGAGGTTACACCATCACAGCACAGTCCTCCGGCCCGCTCTGCCTGAAGACTCCCAGAAGTCTTTCCCATAGTGTCCGCTTCTGGAATACTGAGCCCCGAACTTTAAAAACCAGCGACTGACACAAAGCACGCTGGGGGCAGTGCAGGAGCAGCCTGAATCCAGACATCGCCATCTGTTGCACGACGTCTTTTCCTGCCCCACAGCAGCCAGTTGACCGCCAATTACAATTAATGAGTAACTGAATCATTTCATTAAGGAGCCTGCTGAGAACACATTCAATTAAGAAACGTGTTGGGCATCCAGTCATTCAGAGACTGGAGACTACAGATGGCAGAAAGTGCCTCTGTCAAGTGCGACAATGAACTTTCCACATCTGTGTTCAAGACAGCTAACCAGATTGGCACAAAAAAGGCACAGCATAGATAGATGAGACTTTATTGATCCCGAAGGGAAATCGATTCTGGGAGTTTACAGGCAGAGCAGGGCAGAGGACTATGCATCAGGCCTGTGACTTATTGCTGCAACGGTATAATGAATCAATCTCAAACATCTGATTGGTTCGCTCTGCAATTCCGAAGCGAGTCTGGATCAGATTTTGCCCCTGCAGTGCCCGGCTGTGCCCCCCCACTCACCCCAGCTCCAGGATGGGCGCCTTGTCGTGCCCTCTCTTGTAGCAGAGGAACATGTGGGGGTTGTTGATGAAGCCGGCGCTGAGCTCGGCCGGATGCCCGCCCTGGGTCTTCTCGATGCAGGTGAAGCCCTCGGGCACTTCCTCGCCCAGCGCGCGGGCGATCACCGCCAGCTCGGTCACGGGCAGCACGGGGCGGGACGCCCGCTGCTGCCCCTCCTCGTCCAGGGGGGCCGAGCTGCCCGTCAGCCCCGCCACCACGAAATAGTCCACCAACTGCGGGCATTTCTCCTCTGTCATGCCTCCTGTGTGCCCGCTGCTCCTGCAACACAGGAAAGGGGCACTGAAAACGGGCACCCTCTGCACCGTGCCAGTGGGGCTCCCGGCAAACGGCATCTCTGCCCTCTCCTGGTCCTGGAGGGCCTGGCTGCCAGCAGGTTGGTATTCCAGCTCCCTCCTGGATCAGCCAGAGCTCTTCCCACTTCCTCCACCTCCGCAGGACCTAGAAAACCCGGGTCCACCCCCCACCTTTCTGGAAGGAGGAAACAGCAAGTACGGAGCTTCCCTGGGTCATAAAACCACACCGCTCTGAGGAAGCCAGGCCTGAGCCCTCCAGATTACTGGCACGAGGGTTCGGTGCAGAGGACGGCTGTGAAATGCGAAATTCACACACAACCAAGTCCATCCCTATACTGACATACTGTAGAATATACTACAGTATTGTAATTTAGGGCGGAGTGGTGGCTCTGTGGCTCAGGATCTGCGCCTGTGGCTGGAAGGTTGCCGGTTCAAATCCCGCAGCCGGCAGAGGAATCCTACTCCGTTGGGCCCCTGAGCAAGGCCCTGAACCCCAACTGCTCCAGGGGCGCTGTAAAATGGCTGACCCTGCGCTCTGACCCCCAGCTTCTCTCCCTGTCTCTGTGTCTCATGGAGAGCAAGCTGGGGTATGCAAAAAGACAAATTCCTAATGCAAGAAATTGTAAAGGGTTAATAAAGTGCTGTTATATACAGTAGCTTGCATGGATGAGATGTAATAACCGTCCCTTACGTGATAATTAAATCACTAATGCACTGGCTTTAAGTTCATTTAAATAACACTGACTAAAGGAAACAGCAGTGAACCCTGTTAAGGGTTAACAGTTAGGCCCTCCAGAGCTGTCTCACTGTTCTGTACACTCCTGGCAGGCCAGGATTCCTCAAGGTCTCTCGAGTGGAGGTGTAACTCCTGTGTCCTACCTGTGATTAGCAACATGAAACGAACAGGTCTTAGCTGATTAGGGTCTTGGTTAATTGCCCAAGGCTGACCTAACAGCTAACGTTCTGACCTTGTTTATATGGTAAGAAACTGCTACTGACCAATCCTAACTGTTTGTTTCTGTATGAACGTTTCGCTCATCTTCAAGAATAGAAGCTCAGGAAAGTGAGCGAGAGCCGAGGTTAACCTCTTAACTTCATCTGTCCTCGTTTCTTCATTGCAATACAAAAACTCTCCGACTTGATTCACCGGGTGGTTTACTGAGAAAAGGGTCTAACAGCAGTCATCACTAACTGACAGCAATCCGCTGACATTTACAGAAAGAATCTCTCCTCAGCCTCCGCGGTTATCATGCCACGCAGGAACGAAAAGGGCGATAAATCACAGAACCAGACGCGCGCCAGGGTCCAGAAACGAGCCCGGTTTGAGATGCAGACGCTGGGAGGGTGTACTTGGGCAAAGGGCAGTGAAGCCTCGCTCACTGGCAGGAGTCGTCTCGTATCCCTCGAATGCTGCACCACAGATCTGAAACTGTGCTTAAGCTTCGGTTCGGCTATTTATCTCACACACACAAAAACCTCAAGAGTTCATTTCTCCTCTTTGTTTCACAGTGACATCTCCAGTCCCAGTTCTGGAAGACTGGGAAGTTGGTAGGTTTTCTCTCAATTCTTCAGCTAAATCCGTTAAGTACTTGCTTAGCGAGAACAATTTAACAGCATTTCAGGCACTCAAGCCCTGCAGGACTGAAAACTCATTTCCAAGAGGATCTGAGGAACACTACTGAAGTTCCAGCCCAGTTAAGAGTCACTGTCAAGACTAGATGTAAGCTAGCATCTTTATAATTTATCATAGCCTCACATTCAACTCTGCTTTCTCCAACTCCCAGTTTCAACCAGCTCATTTCATACGACTGTTCCACTTTTTCACAGCTCCACTGTCTCCTCCCACATATTCACCTCTCCACTCCAAGAGGAAAACAAAATCTAGACAGCTCTGAAGACAGCCCAGCCATTCTGTTTTGACAAAACGTTCATATATTGAGCGCACAGGAACTGACTCTACTGCCCATAACCATGGGCTAAAGCCAAAGCAGGAAGCGCTCTCCAGCATCATGCTTCCTGTCTGCGTGCTCATCAAGAACTTCCCAGGAAACAATAGGGCAGGCAGAATGGTTCCCCTGGGGAGAACCTGCAGGAACGAACAATAGACTGAGGAGGAAGTGAACACAGACCCCTGCCATGTCAAACAGTGGAAACTGTGTAGTCTTTTCCACAAATCTCCAGAACAGAGCTGCCAATGATGTAAACATTCTGTCTGCTAGTGAAAGGGGGGTGGGCTTACATTCACCTCTTGATATAATTAATACCCGGACTTTCTTGTCACATTTAAGAGGATTTGATTGTTTCCCTGATTTATAAATGGAAGCTGAGACTGCCACTTGGAAAGCTACAGATGCTAGCTCTTCCAGAGAGGACCCACTGCGTCACACAGCATGCGCCTAGAGTGACCACATGTCCGTCCCTCTGTCCAGCATCTCGAGTATCCCACGCAGGTAGGACCAGGGGGCACAGTGGGGGCAGGTTCATACTTCCCGGCTACAAGCTGCAGTGCTCGTGTCCCGTGCCACCATAAGGAACCGTCTGTGAATCCTCCCATTGGATTTTTCTCATTAGTCCTGTGTGCAACCAAAGGGGCTGGGCGAGACCTGCAGGACATCACCACTGATAGACAGCTCAGCGTCTCACAGCGTAGGAACACGACAGGAAGTCACCCAGGGGGATTATGGGAGATGTAGTTCTCAGAGGTAGTGCAAGCTACCTCAGCCAGCTAGGTTATACGCGCAAGAATAAAGCTCTATTACCGTCCACTAGTTCTGCGTACAGACCAGCACTCTGCAGTTGGCACTTGGTTGCTTTGACTATCGTCTACTTTCTGAACGGGTGGTTGCATCCTCACACAATTCAAAACATAAATTGTTTAAAATGCAGAAGGCAGATTTTTTGGAACGTCAATCAGATTAAACCATTTGGGGGCCCTGACAACCTTAAACTTATTCAAACTCTTCAGGGAAATGCAGTTAATATTATATGAATATTTTAAGGCCTGATCATGCCAGATCTGATGCATGAAGTAAACCAGTCAGCAGCTCCGTCACCCCTGCAGCTCAGCAGGTGTGAGCCTGGCCAGTACCTGGAGGGGAGACTCCTGGGAAAAAATGAGGCTGCTGCTGGAAGAGGTGTTAGTGGACCAGTAGGAGGCGCTCACCCTGCAGTCTGTGTGGGTCCTCATGCCCCAGTATAGTGACAGGGACACTGTACTGTAGAAAGGTGCTGTACTTCGGATATTTGAGGATTTTTCATATTAGCCACCTTATTTGGCAGCGTTGCCTCCCAGCGACCTCTGCACTGCACAGGCAGAAGGAGGCGCTGCTGCTTCCACTAGGAGCTGCCCCTCTCGGGCCCCGTCAAGGGGGGCCTCCTGGGTGAAGCCCGTCCCAAATTTACTGCCATGGGCTGGAACCTCCAACGTCAATATCGTCCAGCTCCATGATTGGCTGAGCCACGCAGGAGCTGGTTATGATGGGTCATGGGATGCCTACATTCTCGTCTTTCCCCTTCTGTCTTAAGAAAATAATGACGGAACAAGCAATAATAATTATAATAATAATAATTGCTTACACTTATACAGCACTTTTCTGGACACTTCACTCAAAGCGCTTACAGGTCATGGGGATCCCCTCCAGCACCACCAGTGTGCAGCCCCACCTGGATGAGGCGCCAGTATACTCCCCACACACCAGCTCTCAGTGGGGAGGAGAGCAGAGTGATGGAGCCAGTTCAGAGAGGGGGGTTATTAGGAGGCCATGACTGGTAAAGGCCAGGGGAGGAATTCAGTTGTGCAGGGAGATACTAAGGTGTTGCTTCACATCTCTACTAGGAGTCCATCCAGAAAACAGCAGCCAGTGATCTGGGTCTTAAAGCATTGTGTCACACAGCCCAGTGGTGCTGTAACTCAGAGCCAACAGAGCACCCAGACTGGAGGATCCGTGGAGAAACAGGGATCTGAGGACATGGGCGTTAGTCTCTTAGGGAATTCTGTCCTGATCTGCGTCCGTAGCCAGGGTGTTAGGATCGCGTGTTGCTGCGTGAACAGCAGCTCCGTGCTCGTGCGGAAAGCAGAGGATGAGACTGGGGTCACACCCCTACTCTTTTCGAGAAACGCCCTGGGATTTTACATGACCGCAGAGAGTCAGGACCTCGGTTTGAGGTCTCATCCGAAGGACGGCGCTTTTGTAGTGTTTTTCTTGCAAAATACAAGACCCCACCTCAACACTGCTGCTCACCACAGAGAGCGAGTCTCAGCGTCTCTGAGAATTTCCATTCTTCTGTTCGGCACAGCCGAGCTCGCTCTCTGCTCGTCTCTGCCTACGGGCTCAGTTTCCTGTTTTCTCTCTGCCTGCCTGTTTCCTGCGAGGCGGTCTGACCTCCAGTGAAAGAAAGTACAGAGCGCGAGAGTAACCAAGCGTTACTCAGATCCTAAAAATACCTGTCACAACATTTCGGACAGCAGAGGACCATCAATGCTCAACGTTTCGTTGCAAAAACTGGCACAGCTGTCACAGGAGAGGAACTGGATGATGATCCCAGACTGCCAATAGCAGAAGGACAGTGCTGAATGCCATTTTCAGAGGGATCTAGGAAAGAAACAGGTTAATGGGAGCTCACGGATACCCAGATTTTGCACAAACAGGTTTTCAACAGGTCTGAGATTTGATTTGTCTAATCTACTCCACCCTACTCCCCAACTCGCAACCTTTGCTCCTCTAATTCTGGTCTCCTAACTGTCCCCCGAGCATGTCTACACTCTGTGGGTGTAATGGGCCTTCTCCCGTTATGCCCCCAAGCTCTGGAACTCTCTCCCCAAGGATATCAGAGACTCACCTTCTCTAAACTCCTTCAAATCCAGACTCACAAGCTTCTTCCTTAGAAGAGCCTTTTCTGAACTGGTTCTGTTCTTTACCCCTCTGCTCCTACTGTATTCAGTACCACCATCCACTGTCTCCACTGCATATTCTCAAGTTTATCTTGTGTATTTTGTGTTGTTTATTGTGTATTTTGTATTGTGTTTTTTTAAATTGTTGTTGTTGCTGTTGCCATTATGTAAAGCGCTTTGAGAAGCCACCTTTAAAGGCGCTATATAAAATAAAGTTTTTTTCTTATTTTTTTATAATCTGTCTCGTGGTTCTAACCAGGCTCAGAAATTAGGGATCATTTTAAAGTAAAAGCAAAAAGATTACAGCAACCTTATTATGGACTCAGTACACTCTAGAAACTGGTGGAAGAAATCTATCAATTTTTAACCACTTCTTTTCATATAGGGTCATGGGGGAGCGGAGCCTTTCCCAGCAAGCAACGGGCACAGGGCGGGAACACCGTGGATGGGACGCCAGTCCATCGCAGCCCATACACAAATACAGACGCACACTCCCACCAGGGCCAGTTTCCCCAGATGCCAGTTAACCTCCCAGCATGTATCTGGGCAGGGAGAAAACCCACGAGAACAAGGAAAGAACATGCAAACTCCACACAGACAGCACTCCAGGTCCGGAATTGAACCCAGGGCTCCAGCGCTCCGAGGCAGCAGCGTTTCAGAATTATCAGCTCTAAATTCGCAAACCTACACACAGGAGGATCCCAAGTCCACACTATGAGCCACACCTGAGCCAGGGCAGCATGTTAACCTGAACAGTCTGGTGCTCTGACCATACAGACGAGTGGGGAAAAAAAAACAAGATTCAAGCTCCCGCCCAGAAATAAAGCCTGTTACCTTCCCCAGGTCGAGTTTTTAACATTCATTAAGCCACTACTACTGCGACATTAAACCCATTTCCCTACATGCAACCCCTCTGACTTCTCATGGGCTCTCAAATGGATTTTGTTTTTAAAATTCTACCAAAACAGCAAGAGAAGCAGGCGTCCCTTTTCAAAAAAGGAGCTATGGGTTTTTGGAACAAACCACCCAACCACACTGTGGAGACCAATGAGGTAGTAAGTGACCAAACCAGAAGAATGTGGCAAAATACCTTTTCCGGTTGGATCTCCCAGTCGGGGAGAGCACGTTACGAGCTTTGTTAATTCGGGTTGAATTTCCGATTGCCTCTTGCGTTGCGTGTCCCTGCCTACACTAGATCCCATTTTGAATAGGAGCAACAGATGAATAATCAGCTCATCAACGATGCAGTGTGCTGGACTGCAAGGCCTGGGCTTTGTTCGGTTGGATCTTCCCTAAACACACACACAAGCCTTTTATACATCTTGAGATCGAGCCAAAGAAAAGTTCCATGCTGGTTAACGTGAAAAGGGTACTTTCCCAACAGCTGCGAGTTCTTGTTATTAATATCGCACTTGTTTCAGATCCTGTTGAGGACTTCGTCTTCCCCTGCAGCACGTCTGCCTTGCTGCTTTGCAACAGATGAGCCGAGGGAAAGGAAACGAAATGGGGAAGTATTTCTGTGGCGCACACTCTGGCCCGTGTAATCCTTTGACATCGGGCTCTGCAGGCATTGTGCAACAGCAATTTCATTCCCCTTCCCCCATTCATTTTTTTTTAACATGTTTGCTATTTGAGGCTGCTGTAATTGCCAGGCAACAATTACAGAAGAGCATGATGTAAGCCTCACATGCCAGGAATTGTGCTGTAGTGTGACTCAAAGCAGGTTGGGGCCTGACAAGCTCTGCCTTAGAGCGGAACAGGGTTCACAGCGTGTCATCAGCCTGTAACGATGACATCATGACCTGCTTTCCTCCTTTGTCAATTCTCCAGTGACCAAGGCTTGAATCTGCACTGGCACTGATGCTAGTTTCTGGTGTCAGAGCTGGTAGGCGAGTCAAAGACACCGGTTTGAAGACGAGCACACAGATACACCAAAACAAAGGGAGCCTTCATGGAGCTCTTCCACTCCTAAGGGTCATCTCCTTCAGCTTGGTGGCTGCTAGTTCAAATCTAAGCTGTGCCACTTGCCTGTTAGTTTTCCCCGTCCTGGCGATGAAGCACAACTCTCTTTTTAAACAATTAGACAGTTATTAATTAATCACAGTACTGGGTCACTTAAGAGTTAAAGCTTCTTCAACATAACGTTTTCAAGCCACAGTAGGACCTTAAAACCCCAAAACCTGCAGAAGGTGGGTAACTGCTAAACCAAATTAACACATTATTTTCCAACTCGCACCTAAAGCCTTCATCAGCATGGCCAATTTCCGAAATACGAGTTTTTTCAAAATGTAAAAGTGGTAGCTGGAGCTGGACTTGAATTTCTGTTACGGTCAAGACAGGTCCAAGTCACTGGGCTGTCCACATTCGATCAAATTACCAACGTCCCTGCCTATCGTTAGTTAGAAACTCAGTAGGAGGCTGAAGCCCTCAGTTCTGCAAAATGCACAATAAGGAGTCATCAGGTGGATTTTGAATTCAGCAGTGAGTAAGTGAGCTGAATTACACAAGAAAGCGGTTCTGTTTGGGGAAACTTCTTAATATCTTAATATCTGCTGTGATGCCTCATCAGAAGTTTTTTTTTTTGGGCGGGGGGGGGGGGGAGGGAATCAGTCGGCATGGCAACTGCTTATCTATATTAACATGCACAGATGGAGAACTACTGAGCATAGCACAATAGCCAAAACCACGGCAACAAAGATGTGACTTAACAGGAAAGGGACACAAGTAACTGTCTTATGAAAGGTCACACCGCGAGTTTCACCTTCTCCTCTGCTCTCGAGAGAGGAAGCAGCTGAGCAGCGGGGCTCTGCAAGCAGCAGTGCTGTCAGACCGTCATGGCGCAGGCCTGTGGTTGCCTAGCAACAAGATCCGGAAAGCTGTAACTCATTTCAAGCTCTAAGCGGTGAAAAAACCCTGCAGCGGTTTGTACGGTACTGAGGCAAATATGGAAGAGCTGACCAGAATCCACGCTGCTGCAGCTGCGTTAGGTACATGGGAAACTACAAAAAAGCTAAGCTTCAAGGCTTGAGGACTGCTGATGTTCCTCAATAATGCTTTGCATTTTACAAACCTCTATCCATTCCCTAACTGCTCCACCCCATACTGGCATGCAGGCCAGGAGAAGACTATCCCAGCAAGCAATGGCTCAAGGCAGGGTACACCCTGGACAGGGCGCCAGTCCATCACGGGGCAGACAGACACACACACGAAGGCCAACTTCACAGAAGCCAATTAAGAATAATAATTCCTCACACTTATATAGCGCTTTTCTGGACACTCCACTCAAAGCGCTTTACAGGTCATGGGGATCCCCTCCACCACCACCAGTGTGCAGCCCCCCCTGGATGATGCACCAGTCCGCTCCCCACACACCAGCTCTCAGTGGGGAGGAGAGCAGAGTGATGGAGCCAGTTCAGAGATTATTAGGAGGCCATGATTGGTAAAGGCCAGGAGGAAATTTGGCCAGGATGCCAGGGTAACACCCCTACTCTTTTCAAGAAACATCCTTGGATTTTTAACGTCCCCTACTGGCCCCACTCACACCTCTTCCAGCAGCAGCCTTAGCTTTCCCAGGAGTCTCCCATCCAGGTACTGGCCAGGCTCATACCTGCTGAGCTCCAGTGGGTTGTTAGTTGGGAGTTGCAGGGTGACATGGCTGCTTAACCCAGCAGCATGTCTTCAGACTATGGGAGGCAACTGGAGGACACTCATATCATCACGGAGGGAACATCCATTGTTCCACACAGACAGCACCGCTAATGCTAAACACCGTCCCACTGTGCCACCCTCATTTCACAACCACAGAGTAATACATGCTGAAAACAGAGAGAAGATTCAGGCTCTGGGCAGCGATCAGACTCCATGTGGCAGTGAAGGAATCTCACAACAGAGCTCCTCCCTAGAGCACAGCTGTCCAGTCCTGGCCCTGACCCTGTTCCTGGCAGGACAGAGTGTTTTCATCCCACAGCACCTCAGAACAGGCTCAGCCAGCTCTTTACTGGTTTAACTGGTCCACCTTGACAGCTTCTTCAGGGGCCAGTGCTTTGAGGATATCTAGAAAACGTGCAGAAACCCCAGCCCTGCTAGACCAGGACTGGACAGCTCTATCCTAGAGTCACAAACGCAGTTCCAGGATGATGCCTGGGACATGTATCTGTTTATTTTCCACATCTGTTGCAGGGAAAGGACAAAACTTCATAAAAAACCAAAACAACTCCAAAATATTTCATGTGAGCTTGTATACAAACTCCATTTGAAATAATGTATGAGTGATCTTGCAATAAGTTGTTGAGTGTCAGCTCATAAATCCTGTTAATATACTGTACGTTTCTGAGTCACCTTGTCATTTCTGGAAAAAGTTCTCTTTAAAACCTTGAAGAAGGCACTTTATAGTTCATTATTATAATGCATGAAAAGCAACAGTGTGCATTTTTTTAATAGGCACTGCTATGAATGTGGGCATTCTACTGAGACTGATTACAGATGGGCAGGAGAGTGGGGGTGGGGGGGCATCTTGCCAAGGATATATGCCAACCCCCAGGCCTGGCACCGAGTGGTGCTCAGCACTACAGAACTGCCACTCTCGCAGGAAACAGTCAGAACCACAGGGAAATGCCCAGCTGGTACCAGTGTCATCAACGTTGTGCAGAGAAGAACACAGGGAGAATCATGGGGCAGCTGCATGAGGAACAGGCCCAGCAAAAACTGGGGCATCCTGAAGGAACAGCGAACAAGACCATCAGATATCGTATGGGCAGGGCGTGTGCTCACAAAACGCGTCCGCAAATTACACCAGCGCAGCTTGGGCAAGAGAGCCACAGACAGAAGACTGACAAAGGTAGAGACGCTGAAGGTGGAAAATGCTGGGTTTTAAATATTTCGGGTCTTTTAAGGAAGGATTTTGTCTGAAGGTCTCCATCTAAAGATGGATACAATCCAGTATCTACAGTAGCCTCCAGAGGTATTCAGGCTCTTGAGGGGATATTCCACTTTTGGTGTGGAAATTGAGGGAAAACAGCAGGGCTAATCGATCTCAAAAACCAATCGGTCCAAAATAAACACTGGGACTAAAGTTTTAAACATCTCTGCAAAATGAAAGGGAGCCTCCTGTAACCTTTGAGAGCACCAATCCTGTGAGGCTTTGATTGATGAGTTAATCATGCAATCTGTTCAATCAGATGGCTGAAGGCTCCCAGATGATCTCTGAACAGTTTCATTTATCAATCAGCTTGATCTGATCACAATGGTTTTTCTCCACAGCTTTAGAAAGTGGTGTTTTAATGGTGACATTCAACACCTGCTGGAGTGAGGCTCTCCAGGGCTGGAGATTCCTGCTTGAGGACGCAGCAGTAATGACACATCCAGGCAGCTCGCAGTCCGACTTTTGACTGTTCCTGATGAGACGTCTCCAGCCCCTTCAGATAACACAGCGCGCACTTGTGAATGGTGTTTCTGAGCTCCTACCACGAACTCCCTGCCCGACCCAGGTCTGGAGACCGAGATTCAACTTGACGATGAACACCAGCCACACAGGGAATGTTTTCTGATTTAATTTGCGGTCACTATCGTTGTGAGGCCGACAGACTCACAGCATCGGACTGTCCCATGATGACACAGTGACATGACTTCACTATTCAGCCTAACTTAAAACCCATCAGCAATCTTTGTGATCTCCACCAGTTTCTATACACGTTTGGAAGCTTGGTGAGGCTCCTATCCAGCTGTTAACTAAATTTACAATATTTCCCATACATGCTTCTTTCAATAGTGTACACGCGAGTTACAAGGGACGCTCCTATAAAAACAGAGACTCTATGATGTCAACAGCCTGTGAAAGGCACCTTGGTTTCAGACTGTAACAGTGAGTTACTGACCTGAACCCGTGCATTATTCACACGCTTGTGCTTCAAGGCCAAGCACAGGACCAGGGGTCTGTTTGTGAAGCCCTCGCACGTGCAAAGCCAACTTATTCTGCTGTGGCCCCCTGTACCGTCACTGATGAGGTGGGTCAGTCACTGTAGCTGGCAATATCAAAGTCCATTTGAACAGCATGCACAAGCAATCTCCTTTGCTTTTGGACACTGGTTGGAGATGAAGGTTCCAACCTGCATATCAAGCTCCACGTGGTTTGGAGATCATCACAAAAGATCAGTACTGTGGAAATTAAGATCCAGTACATTCAGGACTCAAAACAATACACTTCTATACGCAAAGTGTGGCAGGTGTCTGGAACAACTTCCCTCTCCGTGCATCTGTAGCCGATCTCCTGTGATACTTCAAGGACTGGCTAGCAAGCAAGATGACTGAATTCCCTCCTGTCATTTGTAGCGTTTCCTTTTATCTAACTTGTGGTGAAACTGCAACTTTATAACGAGGAAGTTGCCATTTTGGAATTGATCCAATAAAGAGCAGCCAGGTACATTCCTGGGGTGAGCAGGACTCTGACTAACTCTGACAGGGTACATGAGCTACAGTACATCTTTCTCCTCTTGAATACAGATGACTACCTGGGAACAGGAGTGCGGAACAAGCTATGCTGAAGTTCATACCCCAGCTTCTTTCAAGAAACATCTGGATGAGGTCCTCCAGTCAGGTCAGGAGGCACCAATTTACGCAAAGGGCAGCAGGAGTGTGGAACAGGCTGCCTGACCATCTTGTAGAATGCCTATAACCTGGCTTTTTTCCAGAAACATCTGGATGAGACCTCCAGATCAATTAGCTGGTAGCAACCTAATAAACTAGACAGGCTTAATAGCCTTCTCTCATTCATATCCTTTCCTATGAAACATGCTGACTATTCCTTTAGCTTTCAGAGTGCGAGTGGCCCTGCCTTCTCTCTCCGCCAGCGCCTCAAAGAAACATCTATTTTGAGTGAGGCCTCTATTTAAAGGTTTCCAGAAATACCCCAAGCTGTGGAAAAAAAACAAACGACATCAACAGTGACCTCGTGCTGCTCCTCTCTAATCTTCTGCAGATCTCCTTCAAGAAAAGGCGCACCACTGAGATTTATTCGTCTGTACGTTATCGTGAAACCAGCAATACTTTTTCAACCTCGCTACACATTCAGAGCAGAAAACATGCCTAAACGAGTAAAAAGACCTTTCTCTCTCTCTCTTTTTTCCCCACACAGCACAAACAGTGCAGCCGCAGTGAAAAACCAGCCAAGCGTCTTTAGCTACACCATCGACTTCGCTGCAAGCGAACGCGAGCTCGAGCGCTCGACGGAATTTACAATCATTGACCATTTTAGACCAGTGGCGACGCATTACAAACCACTTCCTGTCCCACTTCCTGTGTTCTCTCAGAAAGGAGGCTTTTCTCACACTGCCACCTAAATCGTGACTCAGCACCTCCTGAAACACCTGCCCTGGCGTTTAGCTTCAGCGAGGAACCTCAGGACCCCACGTTTCACCTCTTTTTTTGTCTTTTGTCTTCTGAATCACAAAGAAGAACTTCACCCTCAGTGCTTACCGTTAGCTAGACGGCCCATAATTCCACCTTCAATAGAGGTCAATAAAATCTCATTCTGAGCAATCATTCACTTGGGACATCATTCGCCAGCTATTTATTGCCATGTGGTTTGTCAGTTGTCACTTTGTCATCGTGTAACACAATATTGTAGCCATTCCGAGCTTGTTTGGAACAAATCGGTTCTCCTATTCGGGGGGGGGGGTGAATTCAGGCTGATCCTGTGGTTAGTTTCTGAGTACAAGAGCAGGGCAGAGGAGAGAGGGAGAAACAGGCAGAGGAGCAGAGAACGCACAGGCAGGATCTGAGGCAGAGAGGAGGAGGAGGGAGGAAAGAGGGGTACGAAGAAAGAGAGAAGAGAAGAGGCAGAAAAGGACAGGGGACAGCGGAGGAGAGGAGGCCGGGGGGGAGGACTGGAGAGAGCAGAGGGAAGAGAGAGGCAGGAAGAGAGTGCCACAGACTGGAGATGAAGGAGAGAGAGGGGGGCTGGAGCAGCACAGAGAAAGGGATGCAGCTATTCTGAGCGCGAGCCAAGTTCAGCTGAGCCAGCAGGAGCCCGCGTGGATCTGCTGGATAAATATAACCCCATCGCCTGCAACACCTCTGCTGTAAACACCAGGAGTACAGAGCGCACCTGCAGGACGGCCGTCTGAGCGCAGGAGTGTTTCAGTGAGGCTGAGACACACACTGCTCCTCTGGAGCACAGAGTGTGTGAGCGCAGTGTTTCAGTAAACCATACTGGATTGGGGCACCTACAGCAGGCTGAGCTCCATTGCTGTCTCTTCCCTGTTCAATTCTTCAACTCTACTACCAGGACTTGTGGGACCATGTCCCTGACCCGTCTCAGGACCCTTCTACCTCACTCAGAGAGGAGGCCATGCAGCCCAACTGTAGTTTAATAGCTAATTTATCGGACGAAGTCTGAGCAGGGAGCTGCAAGGAAACAGGCAAAGATTTGCTCAATGCTGAAAGGAAAAGAAAAGAGGCTCAACATTTCGGCTATGAAGCCTTCTCTACGTGTGCCGGCATCTTGTTTTCACACCTGAAGAAGGCTCCACGGCCGAAATGTTGAGCCTCTTTTCTTTTCCTTTCAGCTTGGGATAAACTGTTACCCGCTCCTAATGTGACAGAAGATCCTCATCCAGCTGTGTCTCGAGAGAAGCCAGGGTATCGGCTTCAACAGCATGGCTGGGTAGCTCGTTCCACACTCCCACCACTCTCTTTGTAAAGAGGTCCTCCCCCCCGCCCGAGTCCAGTGTTAAATGCACTTCCACTTCTCCCGAGTCTGAATCCTGTTTTGGGTTCTCCAAAGCCCACTCTGTTCGGTTTCAGTTCAAAGTCTCCATCCTGCACTGCTGCGGAGATCCATCCCCTTCGCACTCTGACCTCTGACCCCTGCTGGAACAACCCTACCACACACAGCAGGACAACACGCGCTCTCCCCAGACGCCGCTAGATCCCAGTCTGCTCCTGCTGGGTACATACAGATCTGGGGGTCTCCCAGCCTGGGCCTGGAGAGCCCTAATCCACTGAGCCCGTTTTTAATGACCGGCAGCATCGTAATTAAGAGATTTGAGGGTTGAAGACATCTTAACAATCCTTCAAACTGCTTAGCTTAGCAAACCGCCTGCTTAACTGATCCCAGTGAAACAGTCCGAGATCTTTAGTAACTGGCATTTTACTGGTGGCCTAGAACACCGGTATCTGCTGGTCTGGGGCTCCCCAAGACCAGGGCTGGGGATCCCCGCTATATTGTGGGGGTACAACTCTACCCTGGACACGGCGCTCACAGCCCCACAACACAGGGCCTCCCCTGTCTGCTCCCTAACGACACTTCCAGTTTCTGACCAGCTCTCGATGGAGAAAGCTGGACGGTCTGTCGCTGTTCCTGGAATGGACATAAAGGCTCCATTCAGCTCACTGAAAAGGTGAGGGACTGGGGACTTCCAGCCCTGCCCTCATTTCTGTGGAGCGTGCCACTTCCTGCTTTTATTTCTAGTTTTATTTTTTGAATGTCAGCTTATTATCAAACCCTTTCACACAGTCGGGGCACGCTTGCCCAACAGCCACAACCACCCCAGAAAGAAAAACGAAACTGGTTCCTCAAAATGCCTCTGGCCAGCTCAGAGGAAGGAAAAATCTTTGAGGAACCTGGAGCCAAGGACAGCCAGGATTTTGCTGGAAGGCAGAGCCTTTTTTATTATTATTTTACCCCACACCCCTGAACATCCAGGTTTCTTGAGTTGCAGAAAAAGAGGAATGGTACTGTGTACAGCTATTAGCTATGGAATAAACCTATTACTTGTTCCTGTGTACAGCTGCAGTCTAGCTAGGACGTGCGGACACCTGAAGGCGCCCTGAGGGACGTCTGTCTTTCACGCTTCCCCTTTCCTAAGGACACCTGGAAGCCAAGCGCACAGCATGTCGGCGCCGGTAAACCGCTCTGGAGGTCGAATATTCAAGAACAGGTGCCGCTGCGGCAAAAAAAAAAAAAACAACAACAACAACCCAACAGCTACAAAGGTTTAACGGTTGTTTACCCTGGTAAAGACAGACGCGGCCAAGCGGGCGGCGGAGAGACGGCGGGACTCCGCCGACCGGTTTGAAGAAATCGCTGGGCGACCCCCCACCCCCCCGAATTTCGACTCTCGCCCCCCTTTTTAGAAAGCTAACGCAGGGCAGCAGTGTAAATGGGGCAACTACATAGAAAGCCCCAGAAATCTCACGCAGACGACTGAGAGAGGCCGGGCCCTGTCAGCTGTTGTTTCTAACGCTGAAAGCCCGAAATTCACGCCGTGTGCGCTCTCATCTGCAGGTGAGGGGCGGAGCGGTGATGGACGGCGCTGTCGCCGGTCTGCGAAACGCGTCTATGCCTATAACAACATCTTATTCTGTGAGATTTCCACTCACATCCAATAGGCTAGACAGTACGTCTTTCGCCGCCCTGCAGATTTGAGACCACAACTGGACTCCCCCCCCGCCTAAACTGGACTTTTAATAAGCCAGTTATTGCGACGTTGACGAAACACTCGTGTTCTTCTGCGTCTGTAAAATAAAAATATGACCTATATATCTTTCGCTGTTCCACGCTTATCAGCGTCGTGTTGCCTTCTTGCGAGCTTTCTAGACATTATTGTTGTCCAACATCGCCGTGGAAGTGAAAATGGCAGTTTTGATGATTGTAAACAATGTTACAGAGCACCGTTCGCATAATGAAGTCAATATCCTGTCCTTGCCGAGCACAACTCCGCGTTTCTCCTGCTTTTCCACAGTGCTCGATCACCTGTCGGCGGCGGAAAACGCAGGACCGTGATTCCCTAGAGAAAACCGTTATTCGCGATGTTTTTTTTTTTTTCTCCCTTGGCTACTCCGTCTCCGACGAAAATACGAGCCGCACAGCCGCCCACTCCCCCCCGGTGTGGAGACGGTCAGACCCCCGGCGCTGCCCGGCTACAGAGCAAGCAGGGGGCGCAACAGCAGGGGCATTTTCACCGACTGCACAGCGCAGATCAATAAAAAGCCCAGCTTGTTTGGGTTTATGGGGGGAGGGGGAAGGGGTCAGCCCTTTACCTGCCCCAGTAGCCCTTCTACACCTGCTTAGCCTCAGCGCAGCCGGGCGCCGCGCACCGAGCCGGGAGCAGCGATCTCCTCTTACCGTTTGAACCGTGCTGGCCGCTGCGATAGCTCTCTGCGGGGGACATCCTCTCAGCGGCTTGGGTCGTGCTCTTCGTGGGCTCCTTGCATGTTTGTGACGCCCTTATCCACCCGTGTCTCCGCAGTCCGGGCTTTCTGTGCTGGGGGGGGGGATCTCAAGAGCCGGTGTAGCTTCCGAGGCGACAGAGACGTCTCTGCCGCGACCACAGCGACGGGGAGGGAGGCAGGCAGGCAGCTGTCTCTGCAGTCGCCCTCTTGCTGATACAGCCGCGTTATCAGAAAAAACCCCTCCGAGCCAATGAGCATGTGGCCCTTACAGCAAACACTGACGACTGGCGGCGTGGATGAACTACAGTTATTTATCTTGCGCCCGCAAATTAAGTTTCACCTCAGCGTTCAGCGGTGCCGTTGAATTAGAGGGATTCACAGGATCGCAGATTTTAAGCTTTTCTTTCCATTTCTTGTTCGTTTTTTTTTTTTTTGCTGCCGGGGAGTGAAAATAAACTCGTCTGACCGGTTTTGTTCTGAACTGTAATTTATGTAAAAGGATTAGATTACAAATAACAGTTCCCGTGTGTGTGTGTGTGTTGATTGTGTATTAATTCACCTAATACTCAGATTTCAGGGGAGGGTCCCTCCTCTCCCGTCTTAAAAACGCCATGTCGCGGATTGTACGGATAACCTCGGGCATTCTGTACATGTGAGGAATCCCTCATGAAAGAGTTTTAATCGGTGGCTCTGTGGCTCAGGATCTGTGCCTGTGGCTGGAAGGTTGCTGGTTCAAATCCTGCTGCCGGCAGAGGAATCCCCCTGGCAGAGGCCCTTAACCCCAGGTGCTCCAGGGGCGCCGTATAAATGGCAGACCCTGCGCTCTGACCCCCAGCTTCTCTCCCTGTCTGTGTGTCTCATGGAGAGCAAGTTGGGGTATGCGAAAAGACGAATTCCTAATGCAAGAAATTGTATAGGGCTAATAAAGTGATCTGATCTTACAGGGTAAGATTAATACTATTCGTGACTTCAGCGATACCTGTTGCAGCGTATATTAAACCACAGCTCACACGCTAAACCCCCTCAAGGTTATTTCCAGAGACGCTCAGACGTGATTATGCAAAAGGAAAAGAGCGACTCCTTCATGCGGTGAAAAGTGGGCGTTTGCAGGAGATATGTTACTTTAAATTATTCATTGTGAGTCAACTGTAACGAACTCGCTGGCTCAGGAAGGAGTTGCGGAGTAGCCGGTAGCGCTCTGTCTCACGGTTAGTACGTTGCTTCCTGTCCAGTGCCGTTGCAGACTCTGAGGAGGCTACACTGGTGCTGACGGTTTGGTTGTCATATCTGGTTGCCAACTGTGCCTTCCCATGAAAGTGTCCGATTTCAAACAGGCATTTCTGACTCCGGGCAGTACGGTGGCACAGTGGTTAGCCTCGCACTGCCTGGGCCCTGTGTTCTGTCTGTGTGGAGTTTGCATGTTCCCACATGCGTGTGGGTTTCCTCAGGGTGCTCCAGTTTCCTCCCACAGTCCAAAGACATGCTGGTGGGTCAATTGGTTTCTGGGGAAATTGGCCCAGGTGTGAGTGTGTGAGTGAGTGTGTGTGTGTGTATGTGTGTGTGTGTGTCTGTGTCTGTGTGTCTGTCTGCCCTGTGTTGGACTGGCGTCCCCCCCAGGGTGTGCCCTGCCTGGCGCCTGTTGCTTGCTGGGATAGACTCCGGCTCCCCCATGACCCTGAATTGGAAAAAGAGGTGAGAAAATATATTTCTAAATCTGTTACTGCAGTCCCCAGTTCTCAAAGAGTGCGATCACTTGTGAAGTGTATTGATTAAACAAATAATTTGTTCACTCGCAAAGTCCAGTGTGTCTGCCGGCCTCCAGGTATTTCTGCAGCTCAGGCCTGAGAGAAGAGACTTCCGAATAAAAATGTAAGGAAGCAGATGAGCAGTGCCATCACTTAGCACCGAGGATTTAGAGCTCAGCTGGAAAAAAACGCAGGTGTGTCCCAGCAGGACTGGGAACCGCTTGCTCGGACAGCTCCATCCTAGAGGGCTTCAGCGAACCTCTGAGCTTCACTCCGTCTCTAATCTTAAACACTTAACTGGACGCATTATTTTGGATGAAAAGTCTTATCACCTGATTTTTGAACAGTTCGGTGAATTTTGAACTGCAAATTGCAGTCTGGAGAGGTACCAGTTACCTGTGCATTTTTTCTTTTTTGCTACAAGAAAACTCGATTTTAAAACAAATTAACCATTTGTGTTGTCAAGAGGACATGGTCCCTTAAAAAAAAGGCACCACCCCATTCCTCTTCGTGATTCGCTGATCTATCTCAACTAGCCCCGCCCATTACAGCTATTTATTGGTTCAACTACTTGTCCCTCAACCGAGGTCTTTTCAACACCGTATTCTCATTGGTTAAAAAACTTTCTATTTTTATGTTTGCGGAAGCTGGTGTGTGTGAAGGCTGTGGGCGTTTTTGCGTGTATGTAGGTGGAGGGTATTTTATACTACCATTTTTCTCATAAGCAGGTTAGGGTTAAGTATATTTTTCTAAGACCTGAACCGGGTTTAACATAACAGAAAACGTAACTAAGGAAGGTCGAAAGTGGTGAGTGTCAAAGAGATGAAACATGCAGTGCTAATGTCAGGGCCTAATGCTGCTTTCAACTCATTATATAACAACTTCACAATTTAGAGTTTACGTATATAAAAAGTGCTACTAAGTCTACTAAGCTCTTACCAAGCTACATCGCTGAACTCTTTTTAAATGCACGCTATGTCCCAGAGGTTGCACCGTTTACTAAAACGTAACGCTGGGTCTCCAACTTAATTCCTGTGGAAGCGAGTCGAGTATTTTCTGGTTCTTGCGTCCCCAGGACTTGATGCTGCAAAGATGGTCTGATTATTGAATTAACTGAGTACTGGAAATGCATTATTCCAATGTTTCTAACCGAGCTCCGAACCGTAGCTTGACTTGAGCTGTACCTAGAAAATAAACGTCCTGTGTGGATCTGAGACAGAAGAGTTTAATTCAATTCAAACTTCATTGTCCCCTAGGGACAATAAAATGTTAAAGTATCGACATCATGTTTAAAATGTTTATATGATGTCGATATGTTTGACTGCTTAGGTTTGAACTAAACCTAAAAAGGGCACTAGATCATGGAGACGTGTCTGGCGCAAGCGTGTGTGAAGACTGTCCTGATCGCTCGGGCTTCAGCGTGACTCGCCGGGGGTCGTAATGACCTTAAGAACATCGGACCAGATCACTTTATTGGCCATTAGGAATTTGTCTTTTCGCATACCCCAACTTGCTCCCCATGAGACACACAGACAGGGGGAAAAGCTGGAGGTCAGAGCGCAGGGTCAGACATTTATACAGCACCCCTGGAGCAGTTGGGGTGAAGTGCCTTGCTCAGGGGCCCAACGCAGTAGGATTCCTCTGCCGGCTGCGGGATACGAACCGGAAACCTCCCAGCCCCAGGCGCAGATCTTCAGGCCCAGAGCCTTGTGTCCACAGCCCAGCCTCTCGATACGAGTTCATTGTAACGTGGAGGAAACGTGAGGCTCGTCCCTTCTTGAGCCGAAGGATGTGACCATCTCATCAACCTCATTAGAATAAGTCATTTATAGCTTTTTGGGTCCTGAACAATAATTGTAGCTTGAACGGACTAAAGCGATCAAAGTAGCCGAATGCTTTCCCACCTGTTGATTTAAAAAGACTGGCTGACATTTATTTGGAATTGAGAAAAGGACTTCGAGATATCATTTAACCCCGCTTTTGTTTTGGGGGAAAAAAAGACGCAGAAGTAATTTATTTTCTCGTTTCTTTTCTCGCCTGTCATGGAATATCACATATTTAAGTGGTGATGAAAAAAATCATATGTACGGAAGCGTACAGGGAGAAAAAAATTTTTTTTTGCATTTAATCAAAAAACGTATTGCGTATAAATGAGATAGTATTGCGTTTAAACAAGAAACTTAAATATTTTTTTAGCCGTGGCGCTAATAAGGTTCCTTTCCGATTCCTTTTATATCATATTGAAACTCTTGTACTTTGAAGGTATTGACGGATTAGTCTTTAAACTGTGATGGGGTTTGAATTGTTCGGTTTCTGGTTCTCTCAGTGCGAATTTACTGTTTCAGTTACTTTAAAGACCCCGCACGTGTGAACGTTATCTGCAGGGAAAACCCATATGGATACGCCAGAACATGCAGACTCCACACAGAAGACCCCCCTCAAGTGACTCAAACCTGGGATCCAAGAGCTATGAGATGGCAGCTCTAGCCTCTATGCTCTGTGCTGTAAAATTAGAAAGTCACCCCCTAGGAGTTTAGGGGACCCCATACTAAGCTGCATGGCAAGAGCAGGCTGTGATAAGGAAGAGGAGGAGATTAAAGGAGATGCAGCCCTTGGTGAAATATCAGTTGTCAAATTGTGCGTTTGTGCATCAGCACGCTGGCTTTCCCTGCTTGTGCTCCAGGTGTGCTGCTGGCCTGGGTTCCTCTGGATGTTGGGGCTGCGAGCTCTTTTCGGGATCGGGGTCCTGGTGACGTCGCGCTGCGTGCGGGGAGGCGGGGTCCTTGCACACAAAGGGGAGTGTCCTGTGATCGGTGGGCGTGGCCTACTCAACGGGGTGTGTACCAGACTAAGCTCCTCCTCCTCCATGGAGCCAGCCCGCCCCATCAAATACCTCAGGTAAGTAATAATAATAATAATAATAATAATAATAGCTTACACTTATATAGCGCTTTTCTGGACACTCCACTCAAAGTGCTTTACAGGTAATGGGGACTCCCCTCCACCACCACCAATGTGCAGCATCCACCTGGAGTACACCCTTACCACAAAATTTCTTTTTATGAACAGACAAGAGATTGACACCTGAAGAAGGCTTAACAGCCGAAACACAGCATCTCTTTTCTTTCCAGCATGGAATAAACTTTTACTTGTTCATTTGCAGCCTGTGCATGCTGACGCAGCTACTTACTTGAACAAGAGATTGTCCGATATTCTGGGTTGTCACATTTATGTGCCAATGATGTCCCAAGAAATACTGTTTTTAGCACTAAGAATTTCTAGTAATAACACTTGTAAATAACACTTCTTAAGTGTTAAATGTATTTTATGTATTAATTGTGTACTGTGTGTGACCGATGAGGAGAGAAGTCAAATTCTGTGCAGTGCTTTCCATCAGTATTACCTAAACGGGACTCTCAAGTGTACAGATCTGTTTTCTAACTGTAGTAACCCTGTGTTGTGGGCAGTAGATGTACTTGCTTTAATGGTGTAAGTAGAAAGTTTCCCCTCAATGGTGTGTGGGTATTTACAAATGCCATTTTGTATTCTTATAATAATTTTTAATTTTTATAATAGTTTCTTTGCTCCAGGTTATTGCCTGATGTGCCTGTGATATCTGAGTTAGCGTCAGTATTGTGTGAACAAGTGCTGAGATGTAAAATGGCCTTTGGAATACGGGAGTGAACTCAGTGTCACTTATGCTGACTATAGTGTCTGTGTCTCTATCTGTGTGTCTGTACTTGTGTCTCTGTGGGTGTGCGCTTCTCTCTGTGTCTCTGTGTCTGTCCTTGTGTCGCTGTGTGTGTGCGTCTCCATGTGTCTCTGTGTCTGTCCTTGCATCACTGTGTGTATGTGTCTCTCTGTGTCTGTCCTTGCGTCACTGTGTGTGTGCGTCTCTCTGTGTCTGTCCTTGCGTCACTGTGTGTGTGCGTCTCTCTGTGTCTGTCCTTGTGTCTCTGTGGATGTGCGCGTCTCTCTGTGTCTGTCCTTGTGTCTCTGTGGATGTGCGCGTCTCTCTGTGTCTGTCCTTGTGTCTCTGTGGGTGTGCGCGTCTCTCTGTGTCTGTCCTTGTGTCTCTGTGGGTGTGCGCGTCTCTCTGTGTCTGTCCTTGTGTCTCTGTGGGTGTGCGCGTCTCTCTGTGTCTGTCCTTGTGTCTCTGTGGGGGTGCGCGTCTCTCTGTGTCTGTCCTTGTGTCTCTGTGGATGTGTGCGTCTCTCTGTGTCTGTCCTTGTGTCCCTGTGGATGTGCGCGTCTCTCTGTGTCTGTCCTTGTGTCCCTGTGGGTGTGCGCGTCTCTCTGTGTCTGTCCTTGTGTCTCTGTGGGTGTGCGCGTCTCTCTGTGTCTGTCCTTGTGTCTCTGTGGGGGTGCGCGTCTCTCTGTGTCTGTCCTTGTGTCTCTGTGGGGGTGCGCGTCTCTCTGTGTCTGTCCTTGTGTCTCTGTGGGGGTGCGCGTCTCTCTGTGTCTGTCCTTGTGTCTCTGTGGGGGTGCGCGTCTCTCTGTGTCTGTCCTTGTGTCTCTGTGGGGGTGCGCGTCTCTCTGTGTCTGTCCTTGTGTCTCTGTGGGGGTGCGCGTCTCTCTGTGTCTGTCCTTGTGTCTCTGTGGGGGTGCGCGTCTCTCTGTGTCTGTCCTTGTGTCTCTGTGGGGGTGCGCGTCTCTCTGTGTCTGTCCTTGTGTCTCTGTGGGGGTGCGCGTCTCTCTGTGTCTGTCCTTGTGTCTCTGTGGGGGTGCGCGTCTCTCTGTGTCTGTCCTTGTGTCTCTGTGTGTGTGTGCGTCTCTCTGTGTCTGTCCTTGTGTCTCTGTGGGTGTGCGCGTCTCTCTGTGTCTGTCCTTGTGTCTCTGTGTGTGTGCGCGTCTCTCTGTGTCTGTCCTTGTGTCTCTGTGGGTGTGCGCGTCTCTCTGTGTCTGTCCTTGTGTCTCTGTGTGTGTGTGCGTCTCTCTGTGTCTGTCCTTGTGTCTCTGTGGGTGTGCGTGTCTCTGTGGGTGTGCGTCTCTCTCTGTGTCTGTCCTTGTGTCGCTGTGTGCGTCTCTGTGTGTGTCCTTGTGTCTCTGTGGGGGTGCGCGTCTCTCTGTGTCTGTGTGTGTCCAGTCAGGAGGAGGCCCAGCGGATCGACGAGGAGCTCTTCACTGAGTATCGCTTCAGTGTGGACCAGCTGATGGAGCTCGCCGGACTGAGCTGCGCCACGGCTATCGCCAAGGTCAGGACACGAGGTCCAGAAGTGGAAAGAGTCCAGCGCTCTTGCAGGGCTCGCGCAGGCTGTCCGCCGAGCCGTGTGCTGAAAGAGCAGCTGTGAAGGCAGGTCGTAGGCCCGCCAGCAGGCCCTGTGGAGGTGGCTTGTAAATGGAGCTGGCACACTGCCCTGCAGTGCAGAGGAGCTGAGGTTAGCTGAAAGCTCATCCGCAGTGATCTGACTGCAGTTTGCGCTAATGAGCTCGTTTTAATAGGATTGGGCTTCTCCTTGTTTTAAGCACTTCTTGCTGTGAAGGAGCTAAACCTGTAAAGACTCGGCCCCCTGCAGCTGTACTCCTCCTCTAATCTGCTTGACTGTTTACTCTCAGCGGATAATGCAAGTTTTTCAAGAAACGGCGCTAGTTACCATTAGATTTTATTTCTTGGTTGTAGCCGTGTTTTTTAATAGTCTAATAAATATTTTATAATAAACATTTTTTTTATAGTTTCACGTGATGCTCAGGAAGTGTTTATTAGTCATTTTAATACTCATAATAAAGTATTCGAAAATGGTGTGTTCCATAGTGGTAAGAATGGACCAGGATGTGGTATGACCTGTGGACTGTAAAGTAGTTGCACACCTGGCCTTTTCCACAGTGTGTAGTGTCACTGGAACAAAGGCAAATTCTAAGTCTCTTAATGAGAAGCATCATAATTGGGGCACGTGTCCTTGATGCATTGCAGAAGGCAACAGCAGACCTGACTAATAAGCTTTGGACAACGTCCTGGTTTTGCAGGATAAAACTGGGATGATTAAAAAAGGCTCAGTGAAGGCAGGACTTCACTCTGGATGGGATCCCAGTCTGAAAACAGAAAAGTAATGGTGGTGTATGAAATTGAGTACGTTGCATCAGCCAGCAAGAACATCGGAGGAATAGTAATGATACAATTATTAGAATGAAAAGGATAATTGAAGGTGTGTTGATAGTGCTGGCCAACCCTGGTCCTAAAGAGTCTCAGCCCTGCAGGTTTTCTGTGTCACCCTCAGATCAGCCTCATTTCTAACCACTTTGAACCGTTTCATCTTGACACTTTAAGATTAAGAAGACTGGTGTGGAAATCATTCTAAATGAAAATACCAATGCCACTTAATTCTGTACGGACCACAGCTGGCCAATCCTAACCAAACTGTTTAAGATAACATCACTTTATTGGCACTATACAATTTCTTGCATTAGGAATTTGTCTTTTCACAGACCCCAGCTTGCTCTAACCCTAACCCCCCGCCCATGGGAACTGTTATTTGTAATCTAAGCCTTTTGCATAAATTACAGTTCAGAACAAAACCGGTCAGATGAGATCCTTAGCCACAGAGCCACTGCTCCGCCCCTTTAATGAACTGATCATAATCCCACGTGTTCCTAGTCTTCACAAAATGTTGAATTAAAGGCAGTCCATGAGTCCTGCTGCTTTCTGATTCTCCAGAATCAGGGATATCCACCTCCACCCCCCTTTACATGACGTTGCTTTTAGTGAGAGAGTGTGTGAGGAGTTGGTGTGTGTCTCTCAGAGAGAGTGTTATGCTCCAGCCTTCATGGATCAGGGTGCTCTGTGCACTAACAGGCCGCTTGTGTCCTGTTCCAGGCGTATCCTGTGTCCTCTCTGACCAAGAGCCCCCCTGCAGTGCTGGTAATCTGTGGTCCAGGCAACAACGGGGGAGACGGCCTGGTCTGTGCCCGCCACCTCAAGCTCTTCGTGAGTGTCCGCAGCTCCTCGCTGCGCCAGCTTACAGACAAGAGGCCCTTCGGCCAGGCCATCGTGTCTGATCGCTGGTCCAGTCTCGTCCAGTCATGTCTCGAGGGAACCAGGTTGTTGGCTTCAACAGCATGTCCGAGTAACTTGTTCCAGGCAACCACCACTCTTTGTGTAGAGGGGCGTTCTTTTCCTCCTTAGTGCTCAGAGGATTGCCGAGTGCACATTCAAAAGGAGCTGTAAGGAACCAGGAGAGATGTCAGGGGGCAGTGGAGGGCGCTAGCTTGCACCATGATGATTGGCATGAGTCCCCTGATGGTCAACCTTGTTCTTAGGGCCTTTGGAAGTCTCTGTCAACATGTTCCCCTTAGCCCTACTTATGTATGTAACCAATTTCATCACTGAGCTGTGTTGTTTCAAGCACAGTGGCATTATGGTTAGTACTACTGCCTCCCAGCTCCAGGGCCCTGGGTTTGATTCCAGCCTGGAGGGGCTGTCTATATGGAGTCTGTATGTTCCCCTTGTGTCCATGTGGGTTTTTCTCAGGGTGCCCCATCCCATTCAGGTTAGGGCTGAACAGCAGCTCACTTTTCCAGGGGGGGTTCAGTGAGTTTAATACTGGGGGGGCGGGGTTGTTTCCACCCAGTACAACCAGGAACTGTAGAGAAATTGAACCGGATGGCCAGGAAGGGCCGAATGATGTCCTTTCCTTTGTGTCCTGGGCCCCGTGTGCGAGCTGCACGCTGTGTGCCAGCCTGTGCCGCCCCAGGGCGCTCCCAGCCTCTCTCGGGACCACTGGTCTCTGGGAGGGGCGGATGGGAGGACCACTCAGCACAACAAGAGCACAGTTTGCACTTGCCGTGCGTCTTAGATGACGGAGATTTCTACAAGCAGTGCTTCCTCTCCTGCCTCCAATGCATGATGCTTTAACGAGTTTTAACAATAACCAGGATAGATAAAGAAGATCATAAAATACTTGTAGGACAGAGCTGAGATCTAAAAAACCACAAGCCTTGAGCCAGCACTTACAGCTTTGAAGGGTTTGGGTACTTTATTGTTTGGAGATTTGTGGTATGAATTTAGCACGGTGATAAATTCTGGTTTTATGGACATAAGCCACAGTGACATAAAGACTAGTAATAAAAGGCAGTACTGACTCCAACAGAGATTGCTACTGCATGTGTTTGATAATTCCCCATGTGCTTATTCAGTGTAATGATCCACTGAGCAATTAAGATGCACACAAATACCGACGTATAGAAATGTATGTGAAATATGTGATTTGGTAGAAGAATAAGCGAGGGCAGCACAGTGGTGCTGTGGGTGTTTGCATAACCATCTAGTCCATTTATCACTCAGACACTTGATCATAGATCATGCAGATCATAACTGGCGATAGCAAACTCTTTCAGTATCGACACAGTTCAAGACAACACAAGTTAATGAAAGTGTTTCTGGTTACAAACCTGAACACTCATTCCTCATTCACACAGAGCTTACCACCTTGTTAGCATGCAACACATAGGCAGAATTAATAAAGAAATTACTGGCAGATTTGATTAGCCCTTTGAAGTACAGGGGTATCAATAACGAGCCTGTTAACCAAGTTAACTGCTCACATCTAGGTGTGAACACATAAAGGTTCATGCCTTTAGAGAAGCAGTCTTGCTCCCAGAGCCCAAGCTGTTGAACTGTACAACACCGCGCCCTGAATTCCAGCACGCGCCGGGCGCGCTTTTTCTCGGCACATTCAGCCTATGCTGTTCTATACCAAGGGCTGTCTGCTTGTCGCTGCAGGGATACGAGCCCGCCATCGTGTACCCCAAGCGGCCCAGCAAGCCCCTGTTCGAGAGCCTCACCGTCCAGTGTGAGAAGATGGGCCTCCGCTTCCTGCCCGAGGTGCCAGCCGAGGTGGGCAGACCCCCCCCGCCACCACTTTCGTCAGGCGTCTCTGCAGGCAAAACACCGAGCACAGAAACGATGCACTCAAACACCACAGTGACGGGTACTGCTCGGCTTCACGCCTGACGCAGGGCCTGATGCAGATGGTCTTGGAGAAGGAATACTTATGTACCACAGGCGGTGAAAATTCTGATAAACTGCTGTGCAGGTGGTGTGGTGTAAGTGCACATGTTCTGCTGAGTTGAACAGGTGGGAGGAAGCTTAGAGCACTACTGTATGTTCAGTAATGAGCCATCAGTGCTGTACTGAAACTGACCACTAAGGGGTGCATTTTGCTCCCTGGATAAGATACTTTTTTGTTACCAGCTTTTGAAATAACAGTCCGGCCCAGGGAAGGGGTTTTAAATTTGCCTTTGAAATGAAAACAAAAAACAGGTAAGACAGCTTTGGAATGAAAGTTGAATAGTTTTGCTTGATTACTGATCGACTTAATCTATTTATGCCAATGATCAAATCTAGTTGACAAAGTTTTAGTGTCTGTAATTTTTTCCCGTTAACACTCAGTTAATGGATTTAGCAGCTGATGGACATAATTGCTGCAGACAGACCAAACCCTGTAGTGTCACGTTTTGTTACCGAGTCTGTTGCAGGCTTGAAAGTGAAGGACTATGTTGATCTGTGTGGTTCTGGCTGACTGTCTCCCCTCTCCGCCTGGCAGCCGGACCTGATCGACGAGGCCTATAACCTGGTGGTCGATGCCATCTTCGGCTTCAGCTTCAAAGGAGCCGTGAGGGAGCCGTTCGGAGGCATCCTGAGCACCCTGAAGAAAGTCACCGTGCCCATCGCCAGCATCGACATCCCCTCTGGTCAGTACAGGGCACGGCCTGAGCTCAAGACAGCAGCTCAAAGTCCGTCTGCCAGCTATATAAAACGCCTCAAGTTAACCTTTCCTTTAGTTGTCTTCTCAAGTGTTTACTGGGTTTAAGGATGTTGTACAAAGCCCCATCAGCTGATCATTGAAAGTACCTCTGATGATATTTACGAATCATGAAAGGAAAAGAAGACATATCTAATGCTCATGTTTCTATGCAATCAGTGTCTCCACAAGTACATCATTTGTCTTGACCATGTGTTTAGATTCTTTATGCAACACCCTTAAACCTTAAAGAACTAAAGGGAAATTTAAACTAAGGGTCTTAATTGTTTGATAGAAGCTTTTTAACCTGGTTATTGCAGCATCGCAGAACTCTATCCCAGGCATGCGAGGTTTATAGGAGTCCTCAGTGAGTTGTATGTTCTGCTTTGCAACAACTGGGTTGAAATGCAAACAGGAATGTTTAGGGGTCCAGGACCTGTGACCGGTTTTCATCTCCTTTTTTCACTCATGGTGGGATAAGAACTCCGGGGCTGTGGAACTCCTCCTCCGTGTGAAGACAGGAGCAGCGAGCTCATCCTCTCTCTCCCTCCCCCCCAGGCTGGGATGTGGAGAAGGGCAATCCCGACGGCCTGCAGCCCGACATGCTCATCTCTCTCACCGCCCCCAAGAAGGCCGCCCAGCTCTTCCGAGGGCGATACCACTACCTGGGGGGGCGCTTTGTGCCCCAGGCGCTGGAGAGCAAATACCAGCTCAACCTGCCTGAGTACCCAAGCACAGACTGCGTCCGCCGGCTGATGTAGCGCCCAGGGCAGTGTGGGTGTGGGGGGGTACTGCACACCACAGTGCCACAGCATGTACAGTGATGCAGTAGACTAGGGGGGTTAGCTTGGTGCTTTAGTTCAAGCACCAGGCTACAATACAGGGCCATTCTGTCTTACACAGAGCAGCCACCAGTGCAAACCCAGAAACCTTCTTGGATGAGAAAAGGAAGATGTCCTTATTCAGCCACATAGAACTAATCTTTCTGATCCCTTGGCAGCCAATGGGCTGCTGTAGGAAATTTCAATAGTTCAAGATCATGCAGTGAAATGCAACAGCCATTGCAGCTCAGTCCCTTCCTGACTACAGGATGTTATTGCAGTTTTTTTTAAGGGGATCTTCTTAACGCACCTTCAGGCCTGAGGGAGGACAGCGCCACACCAACAGAAGCTCATGGGTGACCTCGCTGAAACTCAGCAAGGGCACGTGTAACACAGAGTGCAGTCAAAGGGGAAATCTCCTCACTAGATGGAGAACCCCACAAGAACAAGACCCTCTCTCCATCCTGGAAATGTTACTCTTCCTGAATAAAATAAGGGGCTCCAGCTCACCTGATGTTTTTCTTTATCTGTGAAAGACCACAAAGTGTTTATTTTTTTAACCCCAGGGCTGAAAAATTTCTGATCACCAGTTTTCACTGCAACAGACATTTTATTTCCCTAATAGTATAAATTGATTAACAACGGGGGTAACTGGACATTTTTATTGTTGTTAAAATATGACACGTGACAACTGAGACTTCAGTTAAAAATCAGAATCTCCTGGCCGCTTGTACAAAATTGTACAAAGTTGAATTTTTCCCTTAAGTGCTCCATCAGTACAAGGCTGTCACATACTGCAGCTGGAAGCGCTGGGGCCAGCTGCCACATTAAGGGAAAAAGAGTGCTTGAGGAGCTCCAGTGCGGGCAGGCAGGTTTTACTGGTTTCTGCAGAGGCAAGGGGAAGAGCTGAGAAAAGCTCTACAGCCAGGCCCCGGCCTCGAGACATTCTGTCTCACACAGAGCAGCCACCGGTGCAAACCCAGAAACCTCCTTCACGGATGGGGAAGGGAGGAGGTCCTGATTCAGCTGCACGGCCCTCAGCTTTCCGATTCCTCGGCATGCGATTTCAGCTTTGTCAATCCTCTGCGGTTTTGACAAAGTGTCTTTCAGAGTTGAGGCACCAGCGTCTGGCAGACGCCTTATACCTGTGCTGGCGAAGCTTCCAATTCTGTGAACAGCTGTACTGACAACAGCAGCGGTCTTTAGATTGTGTTTCAGGGAGATTATTGAAACAGAGGCCAGATGCAAAAAATTGTAGCAAATCTGTCCTTTGAGTCACGGGATCATATTTCTATTGGTTAAAAAAGCAATTCTTTGTTCCAAGTCCCTCACACCCTCCAGAGAGACGGGACAAGTCCGAGCCCATACTGGCAGTGCAATCGGCTGTGTGCAAACCTCCCCCAGACTGCAGTCATTCCCCATGAGCAAGGCCTGGTGTTTTCCAACGTGTCAGTTCACAGTTTGGGCACAAGGACCAGTACAGCAGTTCTACCAATAGAAGCGTAATCAGAGGAGTGTTTGGCTCACTCCCCTCACTCATCCTGTGCTTTCTTCTTCTTTTTCTTTTTCTTCCTGCTCCTCTCCGAGTCCTCTGCCTGTTCCTCCTCGGGCTCTTGTCTGCACTTCTTATTGCTCTTCCTCTTCTTCCTGCCTTCCTCCTCCTCCTCCTCCTCCTCTCCGGCACCATTTCCCTGCTCCTGCTCCAGGATGGCCTCGCTTCTACCCCTCTTCCCTTTCTTCTTCTTCTTCCGGGGCAAATCCTGCTGCCCACTTGCCCCCGTCTCGGAGCAGTGCCCTTCCTCTTCCATCAGGGCCTCCCTCTCCTCCAAGCGCTGCTGCTGCTTCTTCTTTTTCTTCTTCCTCTTGCCTGTCCTGCCCTCCTCCTCCTCCTCCTGCTGCTGCTGCTGCTGGTGCTGCTGCCCCCTGCTGGCGGGGCTGGCGTCCGAGCCCCCTGGCTGGGATTTCTTGCCGTATTTCTCCAGGAACTCCCTCTCCTGCTGCTCCAGCCTGGCGAGCTTGGCGCTCATCTTGAAGCCGTGCCGGGCTCCCCTGGAACAACAGCACACATGCCCGTCGCAGACCGCTTCTCATTGAGGAAGGAAAGGTAGCGGCAATGCAGAAACAGTAAAGGATTTCATTTTGCATTACTGTTAACTATGCATTTTATTTAAAAAACGGCACCCTCTGCTCAAAAAATGAACCGAATTCCCTCTTTCCAAAACTAACTCTCTCTGGACTTTTTTTTTTTTTGGAAGAGTCAGGCCTGGAAGGAACTGGTTTTCCTCGTTTCCAGTAGCTTCTACTGGGATAAAACCCGAGTATGAGGTCGTCCGTCACGCACCGCAGTAAGATCACATGGGCTGGAGTTGTTTCCGGGACTTGTACCCGTACTCCCCTGACAGACAATGCCAGCCTGACTTGAGAAAGAAGCCATAACTAACAAAACCTTCACAATATAATCTATGAAGGACGCTTCATACCCAGGTTTCCTCAAGACTTTCTGTGTGTGCGATTCTTGACATTGACAGTAAAAAAACGCAGGTGGAGCATTGACATTTTTAGAAAGGCTTTCTCTCGTGCATACAGAGCTCGCTCTAACAGAAGTTCAAACAGGGAGCTTGCAGGCTGCAATGGAACAAGTTTACTCCACGCTGAAAGGAAAAGAAAAGAGAACTTTTTCGGCTATGGAGTCTTCTTTGTCTTATTGTCACCTGAAGAAGACTCCACAGCCGAAACGCTGTCTCTTTTCTTTTCAGCAGGGAATAAACCTTTACCTGTTCATATGAAACATCCTAAGTATTAAATACGGATACTCACTTAAGTTTGACATGAATGCAATTCTACTGCTTTGTGCAACCCCCTTGAGAGAAAATTTAGCTTAAGTCATCTTACATAACTGGCAAAACATCGCCTTCAAGAAAATGCAACCAACAACCCAAAAAAACACCTTAACTGAACACTAGATGATGCGTCGTCTGGAACAGCAGCAGTAGAAGGCTTCAGGAATTTAAGTGCCCCTGTAATTTATAATCTGATGCAGGGGTGATTTTTTTTTTTAATTCACCTGACCATTCTTTTGTTTCGTATGAATTCTGCAGCCTGGAATTTCTTCCACGAAGATAAAAAAGGGGACATGGGAAATCCTCTCTTCAACAGCCCTCACCCAGGGTAATGACACACAGAGAGGGGAAAAGTTCGCTACACATTGAGCATTAAGATGGAGTTCTGTTGCAACCATGCAAAGAAACTTTAGTTAAACGTTTGCCATTCTGAGGCCAACAGCAAAGGCTCATTCATATTCTGGGGCTCTTTTGAGGAGGTTTGCCGATATCTTACGCTTCTAATTGTGCAGCGTAATACAAACACACAGGTGTGAGGCCTGTCTCTACTCTGCTCCTGCTGGGATTTTAGGCACGGCCACCCGCAGGCTCCTAGCACACACAGCGATGGACTCTTCTGGAGCGGGCTCCGAGCACTGAGCTCTGTCCCTCAAGCAGGGTGTGTGAAAGCATGGAGGGGGACATGTTGAACATGTTCTGAAACCGTCCAATATGCAGAAAGGCTTCCTTACATGACTGAAAACATTCTAAAGCCCAGGTCAATGAGGATATTCGTCACCCCGTCCCCAGCGGGTAGGGTGTAACTTACTTGTGAGCCGTGCGCCCCCCGCAGACTTTGATGAGGTCATCATCTGACAACCTGCCCACACACAGAGAAGAGAGGCCCTGGGTCAGTGCGATCGCGAGCAGCGCTCCACCTGTTCTCACATGACACAGAGACTGACGGCTGGCAACACTGCTGTCCTCCGCCAAAGCCGTGGAATTAAGAGTTTCTTCAGAACGTAACCACAGGCATTTACAAGGACAAGCGCATGACACCCAGGCCACGACTTGGATCAAACATTATTACTGTAAGGGACTGCGAATAAAAAGATTTGATATGATGTGAATTCTGTGCTCATTTGGAACTGGCTGGCCTTTGGTGGGCTCACACTCCCCCTAACTCCACAGGCTGTTACAATTGTGTTTTGTGCTCACTTGGTGGTGGAGGACAGGTCCAATCTCCGGTCTTCGTCCTCGGAGTCACTGCTGTCCGCCGAGCTCCCCGGCTTCTCCTCGGGCTGCTCTTCCCCCGACAGCAGGGTGGCCGACTGCAGAGGGAGAGAAAGAGGAATCGGGTCACACACCTCCTTGAAACTGGACATTCCATTGGGATAATCCCACTGTCCTGCACAGCCTCGATGCACAGCCTGGACACTCCATTGGAATGACCCTGCTCTCCGGTCAGTATTGAATATTCTATTGGAACAGTCCCGTGCTCCTGCACAGTTTGGATCTTTTTTGGCTTAAGTCCTTCTCCTGTCAGTATTGAATGATGTACATTCTCCCAAATTTCCTGCACAACCGCAAGGGCACGATTACTGCAGGCGCTGGCCTGGAACTGACCGCAGTTGTAATCAAGGTTCAACCCATCGCTCACTAACAACACGAGAAAGAAACCCAAGAATGGCTCTACATGAGAGGAGGCCACCTGACCCAATGGGACGACACGCACAGACACAGCGGGGCTCAGCGCGAGTGACACACAGTCCACTCCCGGCGTGGCAGTACAGGCCTCTGTACCTCAGAGAGACCACTTTACATCACCCTGCCTCTCACACGAGGAAGGTTACAACCCAGAGGCTGTTTGGCCCAACTGGCTCGTTTGGTAGTTAATTAATCTTTGGATCTCTGCAATCTCCTGGGTGGCTCGTTCTGCACTGGGTTTAAACCCCTTACTCCCACAGCCCGCTCTGTGAAGAAGTGCCCCCTTTTCCAGTTTAAATCTGCTTCCAAGTATTTTCCGCTGCTGCCCTTGGAATCTCTCCCCCACATCAATCCCATTCGCCCCCCCCCCCATCCTTCCTGCCTGATCCCTTCTCCCGCCTGCCCCCCCTGCTCCCCGGCGCCCCCTGTCTGTCAGCCTGACCGACCTTGATGAACCGGCCGTACAGCTTGGCCCTGCTGAGCTCCGCTTTCCGCGGCTTCTTGTTCGAGACGGGCCCCTCCTCCTCCAGCAGCTTCTGCACCGTCACGCCGTCCTGCAGCACAGACCAGCACACCAGAGGGGTGTCCGGCAGCCTCTCAGTTCAATGCAATGCCATTCGAGATGCTTTACTGGCACGACCACTGAGTGAAATCAGGGTTGCCAAAGCAAAACAAACACAATTAACATAAAACAATCTTCAGACATTTACAATACAGACAGATCATCAGCTATTTACATATAAACATATGGAGCATGACTGACAAGACAGGCGCACTGTTCCTCAGGCTGCGACAGGAGGTCACATACTGGGCTGCCGGTTCAACTGAGTTCCCTCCTGCCTCTCCAGTGTGGGAGTTGTTGTGATTCTGGCAGGTGTGGGAATTCTGGGGTTAGATTTGTAAATCTGGGGAGGAATGTTTGTCTAATCCCAAAATATTTGGCACAGTGCTTCTCTTTCTGTTTCCCCAGTCAGCACCACAAGAGCGCTGGTGGTTCTGCAGGGCTGGGGACACTGCAGAGGACAGGGCTGGGGACACTGCAGAGGGCTGCACTGTGATTAAAGCCCTGTGCAAACTAAGACGAATCATCCTTGCTCATGCAGCAGCAGTACCGCTCAGGCCTCGAGTCTCTCCACATTGGAGCGAGTCCTGGCTTCTGCAGATGGGCGCTAGCCCATCGTGGGGTTATCCAAATGATCCCTGCACCCACTCCTACGGTGCTGAGTGACAGGGGAAGGGAACCTTGTCAAAGGACATTCCAGTGCAAACTATCCTTCCAGCAGGGAGCCTGGAGCCCTACTTCTCTACACAGCCCCCAGTGTCAGCACGAGACTTCCCCTTGACAGAATGGTGACTCATTACGCTGCAGGGTGAGCAGAAGACACAATGGCAGCGTCTGCATCCATGACTGTAGTCCACAGTCCCTGGCGGTAAGCCCAAGGCTCGCTTGCATAAAACACTAAATATTCGATATAGATCCCTTTCCCCATAGTGAGGGTATTGACCACACATTTAAAAGGAAGTTCCGTTCAAGGGTGTTTATGCAACTGGCTACAGGCTACAGGCCTCAAACACCCCTTAAAATGTCTCCCTGTATTACTACTGGCTACCATATGATTCGTATTCAGTTAACATATTTGCTTGCCCATACATCCTGTCCCGAGGGAAGGGCAGCTGTCGTCCTCCGGGGCTGCACAGAGGCCTCTGGGCCTCCGTCCAGCTCAGACCTTAAACACTGATCATAACGATAGAGAAAAACTCAGGCCACCTGTGT
The DNA here is from genome assembly GCF_040954835.1 of Lepisosteus oculatus. Classification (NCBI taxonomy): domain Eukaryota; kingdom Metazoa; phylum Chordata; class Actinopteri; order Semionotiformes; family Lepisosteidae; genus Lepisosteus; species Lepisosteus oculatus. Next base: position 3,246,037 of record NC_090722.1, on the reverse strand, counting down.
TTTTAGGGTTTAATCATCTGCACCAATAAAACCTGCCAGGCTCTAGGGCTCTCTAATCTAAAACCTTAAACTTCATTTTGAGCACCTGTTCCAAATTCACAGGTGTTGAACTCAGCAGATTAGGAGCTTTACTTATCATGGCAGGTGAACAAAAAACGTGGGGCTGAGCGCTGCTGGGGTAGGGTCTGTGGGGACCCCCGCAGTACCAACAGGCTTGCAACAACCCCGACTCCTCCACACAGGCCTGCATTTCATCCACAATCTTCCTCCTCCTGTAGTCTGGGAGTTGCAATTCCAAATTAAACGGGGGGATATTTCACTATGGTCATTTTTAAAATGATTATTTTGAGATGCGCTGTGAGAAACCCTCTCGAGCTGGGTGACGGCAGAGTCCGGCCCACAGGGCAGAACGCGCAGGAGCACTGACCTTGCTGGACTCCACAGACAGGCCGGCCGCAGCCTTGTTGAACACGTGGTCCCACCAGTGGAAGGTGAACTCCTCTCCCGGACTGTGGCCCACCTGAGAAACACAGACACGATCCCCCCTGAGCGACACCCCGAGAGGAGTCAGAGACCCGATCCACCCTGGGCGACACCCCGAGACGAGACAGAGACCCGATCCCCCCTGGGCGACACCCCGAGACGAGACAGAGACCCGATCCCCCCTGGGCGACACCCCGAGACGAGTCAGAGACCCGATCCCCCCTGGGCGACACCCCGAGACGAGTCAGAGACCCACATGGTTTCAACAACAGGAGGTAAAAGGACCTTACCCCAGTCTTATCGCATTTCACTTTCACTTTGATGGCTTCCGAAATCCCGTTCTCCCGCTTACCCAGACCTTTTCCTGAAACAGCAGGAAGGAAACAAAGGTGAGGAACAGTATTTGAGGGAAATCTGGTTGTGCCGTCCGTACTGTTGCTTTATTGTGTCCCAGTGCCAGTGCCAATGTTCCCTCTAATGTTTAATGGCCAGTGTGCGCAGAAATTTCAAGTTGTGCACATTTTTTCCCCAGTGCCAAAAACCTGTGCGCACTAAACTAAGTGTATGTAAAATTGTAAACCTGAAATTATTCTTTTTTTGTTAATATAGTCATTCTTACAGAATCATAGAGATCCAAAAAACTGGGACAGCGATCCCACGAGCCCAGTCAGAGAGACTGACTGTGGAGTCAGCAGGAGCAGGGAGGTACGAGACCACGAGAGCACAGATATCGATGATCGAGTAGCGATAATAATGCACACAGCCAAGTTGGGCCTCTTGCAGCCAGTCTCCTGTAGTCAATTTAGCATTTTTCAATGGACAACTGTGTTTGTTTTATCATTATATATATTTTTTAAAAATTGTGTGCAGTTTAATTACCTATGTGTGCTGTTTTCATCATGCACACAGCTAAGAGGGAACATTGCTCAGTGCACTGTGGGATGGTGAGTCAATGGGTGGAGGGGGTATAGATTAGTTATCCACTGACTATTGGAAGCTGTAGGTCAGTGATCGATAAATGGGGCTTCTGAATCCAGGTGATTCACATTAATAATAATTATAATCATTCATTACACTTCTATAGTGCTTTACTGGACACTTCACTCAAAGCGCTTCACAGGTAATGGGGATCCCCTCCACCACCCCCAGTGTGTATCCCCCACCTGGATGATGCTTCAGTCTGCTCCCCACACACACCAGCTCTCAGTGGGGAGGAGAGCAGAGTGATGAAGCCAGTTAATTCAATTAATGTAATCAGGACCCCCTCACCCATATAGGGACAATGTACGAGTACAATAACTCAGAGGCCCGTGGATCTTCATCTTATCTTGTCCACCACATAAATCCTGTCCCCTTCGTTCCCATCCTGACCAACAGCTGTGTCTCCTGCTGGTGCTCACGCAGTTTTGCTGCACTGCATCGTAGCAAGGCGCCGTGGGGGCGCCAGTAAGCGGGCCGCCCTACTCCCCCCCTCCCCGGCCGCTCACCCTGCTGCCAGCCGTGTCGGAGCAGCTGCCGCTCGGCGAACTTCAGCCCTCGGCTCTTGTCCTCCGCGGCGTCCGCCATCGGGGCCAGAATCCTGCACGGCTGTAGAGCGGGCGAATGAGTTAACATCTCACCCCGACGTTATGGACGACGTTTGCTTTGCAATCAACTCCCCCCCCCCCAGAATTCGTCATCCGTACGTTTTTAAAGGAGTGATGATTAGATCTGCACTTAAACAAGTCCCCCGAGTATGATTAGAAAGCCAGTCGCGTATGTCGACATGTATATTATACGGTGAGCACTGCGTTCAGCTCGGCAACAATTGCAAACCCTTTATACATCTGTGCTAAAGCTGAAGGGTACTTTTTGTCCTTAATAATTTATATACACAATAAGAATTAAAAAAGCTCTGTACACTCTCACTGGTTATGAGTTGTTAACATAGCACAGTATAGGTCTACATGCTGTAACAGTATAAGACATGAAATACACTCAGTACGGACACAAACAATCCAACACTTATAATTGTTATTATTATAATAATATGTGATACTGTGCTTTCAGAACTGCAATAAATGATACATAGACATATACTAGTACCGTAAAACCATTATAAATTTATCTTGATACTTTTTACCTGTTGTAGAATACAGATGAACTCAGTATTGCAGTTAAGCCATAAGTAAGATATTAAAGTTATGGTCTTGCGATAACCATGCCGTCGGCAGTACAGGCAGCCATGACAACGGAAGTATTAACTTTGACCTTTAAGAGCCATTACACTACTTCCTTTGTTTGTGTCCTTAGCAACCGCTCCCTTCACCACCACCAATAGCAACAACAACAATATCTCTCAGGGCATGGAAGTACAGTAGCTCTTTGGAATTACATTCAAATTTGAATGTAGTTTCGTGTTTAAAGGCTTACAAAGTTGGTGATATTATTATTATAAAATACGGAAATATGCTTCCTTTTGAAGAAGAATATATGTTAAAACTACGTTTTGAATATGCCAGTTTCATCGCACGCGCAAACACAAACATGCACACACTCACACCAGGGGCCAGTTTTCCCAGATGCCAATTAACCTACCAGCATGTCTTTGGACTGTGGGAGGAAACTGGGGCACCTGGAGGAAACTCATGCAATGCAAGAACCGTTACACGAACCATAGTGTTTTGAATATACTGTATATTGAAGCGCATTCGCCCGGCTGGGGTACGCGGCGAGGGGCAGGACAGGGGTGGAAGTGGTCAGGGCGGGGTTTAGGAAGCTGCCCCACAGTGAAACGGGCGTACAGTCTGGGGAGATCGCCCGTTTTCCGTGTAAATAGTTCCCTGGTTCCGCACCCCTGTGTGTTACTCTGTCTCTTTTCTCTCGCTCGCTCGCTCTGGCGGGCTGCCTTCTCTCCCTCTCTCGACTGGGCGGGGGGGGTGCTTGCGGGCTGGTGGTGACGAAAAAATAAATAAAGCGCCGTTTTTAACTCCGCAAATCTGAGTCTCTGTGTCCGTCCTCACCGAACCCGAATTCGTTACAATATTAATTGCTGCTATTTCTTACATGGGGTTTGAAGAAATGGATTTGGACGTATTCTAAAGAACAATGCAATGATTTATTGGTCCCAGTGGAACAGCGACTGGGACCTGTCGGAATACCACGGTACGAAAGCGGACACAACGCACATGTTTTCCACACTTTTGTGGAATAATACAATAATACAAAGGAGACACGTATCCAAATAAATCAAAGTGAAAAAAAAACCAATACATTGCCAGAGGTAATTGCAAATCAGAATATAGTAGGTTAAGGTTTTAACACACATCAATTATGTTCTTACCTTGTTATTTTATGACGTTTTTAAAGGAGGTCACGTAATATTGCATTTCCAACTTACAAGCAGTAAAGCAGGTAGTAGCATTAGACCGTCTTGTTTTACGAATGTGATATCAACCCAGTATTACTAACAGGTTAATTATAAATAAATGTTCTCTTTCCATAATACATCTTGCGAAATATAACACTGTATCAAACTCCCTAAATCTAACATTCACATTTAAATGTTTAAAGATAAAGTTTTGTAAGTCTTCCAAAATAACTTTGTATATACAGTATACAGGTAATAAATAAATGTGTCAGGTTATTTTTCAGCCCACAGAACACACATGAATCATCCTGTTCATGTTTGAATCTAGAAAGTGATGATTTAAAGGATAAAACCTATGAACAATTTAAATGTTATTTATTTGACCTTGTTTGTAAGGACGTCAGTCACTGTGTCCAAACTAATTACCGGTTAATATTTACAAGTATTGCATTCCAGAAGAAAATAAAGGGGGGTAGCAGGATTTACACAGATCTCTTATGTTACTAAATATTACAATTGTTATTTTTATCCTGTATTTACGCACTATCCAAGAACAGACAACACTCATTTCTGATGATGTGGAGGGACCACATCCGGCCAGCAGGGGTCGCGCGTTACTCAAATTACGAGACTCGTACAGAGGCGCACACGCTGAAGTGCAGGGCTGTGGTGTGAGGGTGTGCAGCTCTCCAAAATCTCAACCAAAGACAAACTGTGGGTAAGTACATGCCACAGCTTGGGTTAGGTGGCCGTAACTCATCCTGGGCCCTGGGAAAGTCGTAGCTTGTAACTGTAAAAGATGGGCATCGGCTTTTAATTGTCTCTCGCTTTTGATTTACAAGTGGGAGTCAGGATGCGGAGCTCGGGAGCGACAGCTCTGCTGTTTATCTGCGCTCCCTAGCTTTCTGGCAGGAAACGGGGAATGCGCTCAAAGCTGCAATCGCTGCCCGCCTGCTGCTCAGCCGGAAAAAAACACTCCATTATCATCCCAGCATGGAGTTAGTATTGCGGGCCGCAATCGCCGGTCCTCGGCGGGACACCTTCCACATCCTGTAACAGGAGAGGCTCAGTGACCCCCTTGACCTCCGCGGCCATTCAAGTAGCCACGTCTCCACGACTCCCCTCAAAACATTACTGTAACTCCGCACTGGTCAAAGTCTGAGGGGTGGAAATAACTGAGGTGACTTTCAAAGCGCCCAACACAAGTAACGTTGACACGTCGTTTACATCTTCTAGATAACGTGGGGAAGTAAGGAAAAGACCAAAAAATAGGATTTAGGGTTAAAAGCGGAGATTTTCATTGAAGAGATGTTTCGTTAACATTGTACAGTGTACCAGTAGGGTGTACAGTTTTGGTCGCCGTGTTAAAGGAAAGATTTAGCTGCCCTGGAATCAGTCCAGAGTAACCAGAAGGAATGTCCTCCTACACTGACGGGCTAAAGAGCTAAACTTCTGAGTCTTGTTTAGAGGAAACTGCAAAAGAACCTGGTTCAGTTATTCAAAATCCTTCAAGTAACTCCAGTGGACTTGTTCAGGATTTGCCGCAGAGAAGATACAGGCAGAAACTGTTAGTAAGTGTGTTTAAAATCGATCACAGGAAACAAAGGGCTGAGGGAGTGTGGAACAAGCTAACCAACCGTGCTGTTGAAGCCGATACCCTGGCTTGTCTGTGTGAGATCCTGGAATCAATTAACTCCTAAATACTCCACATGCTAGATGGGCAGAATGGCTCCTCCTGTTTGCAATGTTTCTGATGTTCTTATTTTCTAAAAACAGTAACTGTCCCATGAATCCAAACAGATACATGAACATCTACTGAAATCTATTGCCAAAGGCTTGAAGTAAATAGTTTTTGTACATTTTTGTAACTTAATTTTACAGATGCAGAACATGGTCTGTTGGCTCCCTCTATTTCAAATGTGGGCCTAATTAATTTACTGTTCCATAGGCTAGGAATGATCATTCAATTTAAAGAGATATCATCTAGCAAGTAATGTTTATTACAAACCGTGCATCCCATGATTGGCAGCCCCACTGGAGCTCAGCAGGTGTGAGCCTGGCCAGTACCTGGAGGGGAGACTCCTGGGAAAGCTGAGGCTGCTGCTGGAAGAGGTGTTAGTGGGGCCACCAGGGGGCGCTCACCCTGAGAGCTGTGTGGGTCCTAATGCCCCAGTATAGTGACGGGGACACTATACTGTAAAAAGGCGCCGTCCTTCAGATGAGACGTAAAACCGAAGCCCTGACTCTGTGTGATCATTAAAAATCCCAGGGTGTTTCTCGAAAAGAGTGTTACTTTGGTGTCCTGGCCAAATTTCCCCCTGGCCTTTACCAGTCATGGCCTCCTAATAATCCCCATGTCTGAACTGGCTTCATCACTTGCTCTCCTCCTCACTAATAGACTGGTGGTGGGGGAGGGGATCCCCATTACCTGTAAAGTACTTTGAGTGGAGTGTCCAGAAAAGTACTGAAAAGCACTATGTAAGTGTGAGGTCTTTAACTGTTAGACAGCACTCTGTATATTATACACACCTATACAGGTAATGCGTACAGGTAAAGTAATGCTTTTACTTTACTTTTAACTTGGTAAGCATCCCTCAAAATAAAAAGGGCAACTTTTCTGGCACAAATTAACAATTCACAATTAAAGGCAGGGTGTGTTCTGGTGAGGAAGAAACATATTTTGATTATCTTAGAGTAGACAGATAGAGAAATGAAGATATTGAGATATTTTTTTGACTGTAAACGACATGTCACATGAAGCTCCATCTCCAGGACATGATCCGCTACAGCTACAGTGCTGAATATCTTTAGTCTGGATTCGAGAGGCCCTGTGAGATTGACACAAGTACTTCAAATCCTAAAATTCATTGAATCATCCCAGAGGTCTGTCTTCAGAACCATGTATCCATGTCCTAACTGGTTCTTCCAGTTCAGGGTCATGGGAGAGCCAGAGTCTATCCCAGTAAGCAATGGGTGCAAGGTGGGGTACACCCTGGACAGGACACCAGCCCATCACAGGGCAAGTAGACACACACACACACACACACACACACTCAGGGACAGCTGTCATAGAAGCCAGGTAACCCACTGGCATGTCTATCGGAGGTACCCCATACAAAGATGGGGAGAACATGCAAACTCCATACAGACAGAACCCTTGGAATTTAACTGCAGGCCCCAGCGCTGTAAGGCGGCAATCCTCAGGTCTGTACACACCACCATGCCGACCCTAGAGGACAGAAACGGGTACCTAGGAGGGGTGATGGGTGGGGGGCATGTGATATAGGGCTGACATCAGGAGGCTGGCTTTACAGAAGGGGATGTGGGTGCCTGGGCCCTGTTGTTGAAGGCAGGAATGCCTTGAGAGATCTCGCAACAAGATCGCTGATCCACGATCTACTAGCGCCAGGCGCGCAGGCTGATCTTGTTGATGTGTTCTAGTGTGGTCTGGGTGCGAGTCAGCTCCGTGAAGTCCCCCCACACACACACAAACAGCACAAACGATGAAACCCACCTCATTCGTTAGTGCTGCGTTTGTGTCGTTGAAAGTAGCGTTTGTGCTGCTGTCGTTGCCGAGATGTACCGCCCTGTTTTTTCGGGAGTGTGACGTCACTCAGCCCCTTCCCACAACGTCGGAGGAGACCCGAACCGGTCCCATTCGTTAGTGCTCCGCTTGTTCCGGCTTGTGCCGTTGAAAGTAGCTTCCCAGCTGTGTGAGCCTAATTAGCGCACACCCATCTCGTTTGTCCGTACTTGGGCTCGACGGGTGTGAATCTAATTGTCTTGCGCAGACCCCTAAATCAACAGCGATAATGGGGCTTTAACCCGAGTATCAGATGGCCCATATGCATCAGGTCCGTTGTGTGTTTCACCTCCCCTCACCACGGTGAGTGACCTTCCCCCGCCTGGTTCTGCTAGACCAGCGCCACAGGCCGGCGGAAGGGTACTGTACAGCACAGCCGCGGTAGGAAGGAAGGATCCTAAACAGGCTGGAAAATAAACAAAACACACTATAAAGCTGGGAGGAAACCGGTTCAGAGGAAAGCCGTGAGCCCATATCGCAGAACTGTGTCTTAAATCAGTGAAAAGCATGGAAACCTCCGTTTCCGTGACATCAGGTATGGTTCTGCTACGGGCTCTGTGCTGAAACCCTAAATACCGCAAATTCGATGTCTGAGTTGTTCCCCCCATCAAATCGGTAAGAAACGCATTAATCACAGCACCTCTAAAACCAACCGAATAAATAGCAAATATATCACATTCCTTTTACGAAAACAGCACTGTATTTTCAATATTTGAAAATTGAAATATTTGTATTTTCCAATCATGGCCTCCTAATAATCCCCGTCTCTGAACTGGCTTCATCACTCTGCTCTCCTCCCCACTGAGAGCTGGTGTGTGGGGAGCGGACTGGCGCATCATCCAGGTGGGGCTGCACACTGGTGGTGCTGGAGGGGATCCCCATTACCTGTAAACAGCTTCGAGTGGAGTGTCCAGAAAAGTGCTACAGAAGTGTGAGAAATTATTATTATTATTATTATTATTATTATTATTATTATTATTATTATTATTTTGTGTAAGAAGTTGGGACAACAGAGCCCGTAATGTGAATTCGCCTTGAACACGAACTGAAGAAGACGATTAGAGTAGTCAAATCATCCTGACCTGCTGGTAGGAAACCGGAGCACCCAGACAGGAAAAAACAAGCTAGCCAAGCAGAAGAGAACATGCAGACTCCGCACAGACAAACCCCCAAGTTGGGCTCAAACCTCTGACCTCCGGGGCTGTGAGACCGCGAGACGCCACTCAACGGTTTGCCTTTTTCACGAAAAGCAGTCATCCGTTAGTTTGGCTCCGCTTCTTAAATAAGTCAATACAGTATTTTCAATGTTTAACAAAATACCGAAAAACCTTGATTGATACAGCAGAGTGCAGGCTTTATATCCGTAAACTTTTAAAACCCGAGTGTGTCCGGATGTCTTCCAGATGTTTCTCAGGGTTGTTTAACACTGGGTCCCATAGAAGAATTTTGAAAATGTCATGTTTGTTTCACGACAAAGTCGTTTTCCCCGCCGTATAAGCCTTCCCTAACGGTGTGATTAAATAGACGTTACTTAAAAAACGGCGTATTGTTACACCGTGTAACTACATCAGCTGTTTGAAAGAGATAAGTGGGACAGACAATCATACAATCATTAAAAAATCTCCTTAAAAATGTAAAAAAAAGAAGTCATGGAAGAGCGTTTATAGCATCGTTTACAAACTAACGAGCACCAGAAATGAATGCGTCTTGCTCTTTGAAGTCACGGCTCATCTATTCCAAACCCAGACCATAATTTTGGTTGGTATGTTGTAATTTTTTTTTCTTCTGCCTTCGCAGCTAACGTCGTAAGCACAGTATTGCAAAGGGATTGAACGTTTCTTGAAAGAAAATGCCGTTTAACCCGAAGGGAAAGAGGCAGGCTGTTATGTACGTTGGCTTGTCCTGGACGGGTTTTGACCGTTAACAACGATAAAAAAAAAACAGCCCGTTGTGTCTACAATTAAGATTGCACTCCCACATGATACAGAATTAATTCAAACCCTCCCTCGCCTAATATCTTCCCCGCCCGAAAGGAATGGGTTCATTTTCAACCCTCGGCGGAGTTTCCAACACTTCCTGAGTCTGGGAGCGCTCTGTTCACAGTTTTCTCCCTCATTCCTTGACTTTCAGCGTCACCGGCTCCCCGGCTGCGCCACCGAGCAGCAGCGGAGAGCGCACCTGAGAGAGACCAGCGAATTATCTTCAAAATAACAAAAGGGCGTCTCGGGGGAGGGGGGGCTTCATCTTCCAAATCCCGATTTTGTCGTCTGTTCCTTCACGGGGGCAAATTTCACCCATACCGGTGCTGCGAATACCGACGACCGCTGAATTGACGCCACCGAGCCGGTTTCACAGACTTTTTCCACGAGCAGTTGCCAGAGATATGGGACGGTAAAAGGGTTCGTTTACGCTCTTAAGTCAAACTGCAAAGTGAAATTCGCGTTATTTTCTGGGACACACCGCGGGAGGAGCCAGTTTCCCAGGAGTGTCCCCGATCCAGCCGCGCGCGGATGCTCAGGTCTGAGGTAAGAGCGGCCCCGTTAACATTAACATTTCGACTTTGTTGAACCGAATATTTTTTTAATACGCGTATGGTTGAATAAGTAAATACTTAATAAATCTGATGGAAAACTACTGAAAACCGCAGCAGACTCGATACAGGTTATTGAAACTGTTTTTCGACGAAGCTCATACGGTATTAACTAACAGTATTACCCAGGCGGTGTTGCTTAATTAATTCACACACATTAACACTTTCTTTTAAAATCTGAGAGTAACTTGCTTGTTGTAGCTCAACTAGGACGGTTTTACTAATTACTTTTTTTTTCTCGTAAGGACAAAATTCTCTTAGGTTTTCGGAACGACTGTCGGTGTCTCATTCAGTCGTTAAGGCTGTTAAACTTGGTGTTATTGTTAAGATAACTGCTTTATCTTTAGCTGTCTTGCGAAACGCATATCGGAAACTGAAGTGATTTGACGGTTCAGTGTCTTTTTTATTTAGTGTATCTTTTGCGTTTTGTACAGCAACATTAGACGAAATCCGTGCGCTCTGGATCAAGTCGAACGGCGGAAAGTATAAAGTCAATATTGGACTGTCTGAAAATCTGCTCTATGTATTGTATTTTGGGGTGTGTCGGAATTTCAGTACTTTAATTGTCTGTATTTAATTAGTGTATGCGGAGATCGTTTAAGCTTTCGCTGTGTTTGAATCTACTTTTGGATTGAATTTGATTCGGCTGTATTTCTTATTTGAGCCTCGATATTTGTATGTATGTGATCAAATACTTTGAGCTGCAGAGACTGGCATCGATTGCACACCTTGTTCCATACAGTATATACAATCTTTACTGTTTTTTCCCCCACTTTTTTATTTTTTTAGTGTGGTGAGTGATTTGAATTCTGAGATTTTGCAAGGGTGTATACTGTAGCTGAACTAATTTCATTGGGGTGTAAGTTCCTGCAATAACCAGCTTTTTAAAAAACAGTCATAACATGTTGTCAGTTCAGATGTACAGTATAGCCATCACACCTAGTAATCCTCTAAAGCCCAATCAGTGTCCGGGTGTAAATATGAGGCTGGAGAAGTGCCTGTGTCTGGTGTGACAGATGGTTTTCAGACCTGTAACCCTTTTCCCAGACACTGAGATGTATTTGTTCCCTGAGGGCCTGAAGTCTCCACCCTGGTACCACTGCTCCGATCCTGCAGGTCTTGCTGTACGAGCTGCCCAGATTAGTAAAAACCTGTGCTGAAGAGCGTGTTGGGTCTTTATGAGTACGAATGATTGAGCAAATGAAGGGTTGAAAAGTGTGTTCTCTGTCTTCTTGAACAGTGGTTCTCAGTAATCATTCTAGAAGACCTCTGTCTCTGCTGGTTTCTGTTCCATCTGGGCTCTTAATCTCCAGTGCTGACTGCTGCCAGTAGCTCATCTGCTTGCTGGTTAAGTTTATTTTCTGCACCCTAGCATCTCCTGGTTTCCCAAATAAGTACATTGGTTCTCAGTCCTTGGTGAAACCTCAGGCTTGTAGGTTTTGTTCCTAATCACAAATAAAGATGTTTCAGTCTTGTACTTCAGCCCTTTGGTACATTTGCTTTCAGCTCTTAAAAAAAAACCACACAAACCAATTGAGATTTGTAACTGATATGAATCCTTTGCTGATTAGTGAGTTTCAGGACTGCCCCCCACTCAGGGCTGTGAGATGAAATATGAGCAATCAGACTGAAGCAGAAGGAAGCACACTGTCTCACTGCTGGCAGGTCTGATTCAGTGTCATTCCCATCTATGTCTGTTCATCACCAACTGGTGACCTGTTGACAGCTGTTTAGTCCAATAGAAGAGTGCAAATCTGTGAGAAACAATTTGAGGGGAGAACTGTATGAAGCTGTGTGCAGCAGCTGTTGGTAATAATGGAAGGTCGCCTGAGTGCAGAAAACACAGCAATCAGATTTCTTACAGTCACCATTTGGCACTGTGGATCAAGGGCCCAGTTGGAACCAAACCCAGCAGACCCTGGATCGCTCCAGAACCAGGATTGTGAACCCCTGTTCTAGCAGCCTCTCCTTCTTGTAGCTCATAGCACCCAGACCAGTAGTCCTCTCCCAGCGGTGGTGCAGGGGCTCCTTCACTGGCGGGGCCTGGTGATGGTGTGGGTTTGAACGAACGTCAGACCTCCCTGCAGCACTCCTGCACCCACGCGTGCAGACTGCGAATGAAAAGATAGTGTCTCTAGAGCCGGGCCAGGGGCAGCACAGGGTCGCGCCAGAGGACGTGTACCCCTTACTGGAAGGGTGTGGGTGCAAGACTCCTCTGTGTTCTTTACTCCTGTTTCACAGATGAAGTGGGGACTGGCTAGTGGACACTGGAGTATCTTGACTCTCCTCCCTGTTCGTAGTGCAGGAGAGCTACAACACTCCTGCCATAGGCAAACAGTACAGCACCTGGGATAAACTCTTCTCCAGGGATTCCCAAGCCTCAGTCCAGTTATCCTTCAGCTCAGCCCAAACCGCTTTTAATCTTTATGAACAGCTATTCCTAATCTTTTTAAAAACTTTCAGTCAAGGTGCTGGAGGGCTGAAGGATATTCTGATCTTTATTTCAATGACCACCAAATGATTTAATTGAATGAATGGTTCGGTTCCACTGAACATGTTGTAGGGGAATTGTTCCCAGGCCTTTAGGAGTTGAAGATCTGCAGGACAGGGGGGTAGAGGCCTCTGTTCTGGCCTGATCGCCCACAGGCTCAGATACAGAGGAACAGAAAATCGGTAGAGCAGCATGGGTAGTCTGGCCACATGCACCCTGTCACTAGCACACGCTGCAACAGGACGAGACACCTGGCTTCCTTCAGGAGACGACTGCATGAGACTCCAGGATCCATGAGCTACTAAATACCAAGTGGAGCAGAAGAGCTGAGTGGTCTCCTTTCACTTACAACTGCTCATATGTGATTTTGAAGTTGTGCCAGGAGCTGAGCGAAACGAGCACCTAGATTAAGCCTCGCACCGGTCCTGGGCGGTGAGCAGTAAAGTCTCGATGCTGATCAGCTTTCTCTGGTCCCGCGTGACGGGACGGTCAGTGTTGCGGATTAAGAAAATGAGTTTGAGACTCGTTTGAAAGAACTAGACTGGCCACTTTAGGATATGAACTGCTCCAGACCACACGATCCAGAATTATTTGCTATATAAATGTATGAAAATGTTTGATCATGCGGTGTTATCATGGGCTCCATTAACGTATCCTGGCTTTGGGGAACTTGATGGGTAAGAGCATAAGAAAGATAACGGATAAGATGAGGCCATTGGCCCATCTAACCTGTGTGGCCCGTCATTATTGGTTAATTGATTAGGGAATATCACCCAGCCATTTCTTGAAAGAAGCCAAACAGGATCAATGATTTCAGTGGCTGTACTGTTGGCCTACAGCAGGAGTATTTGAGCTTTTCTAATAAACTCTCTTCCAGAAAATTAGCTACAGTCAGCTCCTTAATGACCTTAATGATTAATTGGAGCAGTAGTGCTGTTCCAGGCAGAAGGTATCCAGGTTTGCTGACTTGTGTCCGTGCTGTGTCACGGATTCCTTTCCCAGATCTTTGCCTGTGATTTTAGGGTAACCGTGCCCCTTCCAGTCTGGGTCAGTACAGGACGCTGATCCAAATGGGACATGCATTGGTCTAGTTCGCCCTGGAGACCAGCTGAGCACTAGATGGAACAAAGCCTGGCTCTGGGACTGGAACAGAAAAACTGCGATTTACTGCCAGTAGGTTCCAGACTGGCTCCAGGATGGGTAGGACCCCATTCTTTCACTCACTGCTAAATCAGGAACAAATGGATCGTAATAAAAACGCAAGTGATATCATTGCTTAATCATAAGTGCATTACAGAAGAAAGCCAGCTTTTCAAGTTCTGGGGGGGGGGGGGGGGAGGTTTGTGTTCCTTTCAATTATTCATGCTGGCAAATTAATATGCAGAATTAGCAAAAAAACAGTGTAGAGGAGCAGACGACTCTCAGGAGACAGGAGTATGGACAACCCTCAGTTTTATTAGTGCAGCTGTTGTGGAGATATCTGAACTGGCTTTCACTCCAGAATACAGCTTCACAGCAGCTTAAAGACAGAATATGTCTTGTTCACCTGAGTTTGTGATAAAGCTGTATTTCCTGAGAGGGGTAAGGAGATGAGGCCTGAGCCATGTGCTCATACCCAGGAGTGCTGATTGTGCCGCTGTCTGTCTGGATCCCATAGTCCTTCATTTTTCATTAATTCACACCACATACAGTAGATCATGATTATTGTGTATAAAAATAGGATAGGGCCCTGCCCCTGGGGTGACAATATGCCTGCTGTGTCTTCATCTTTGCTGAGGTCCAGTGATAGCTTTATCTCAACAACCAAGTAGATCCTTTTTAATCTGGCTTGTTCCTTTGGTCAGTTCAGAGTGTCGAAACTACTCAGCTTTAAGGGAACTCTTCTCGACAACTTCAGCACACAGAACTTTACCCAGTCTCGCCTCGGCTGGCTGTCTTTACGTTGTGGCTGATTTGCTCTGACCAGGTGACACTGCTTTAGATTCCATTGTGTTCTCAATAACAGCCCCCTGCGATCGTCGCTGATGGACAAATCATTGTGCTTCATTCTATATACTGTTAACTTACGAGCATAACGCTGCTTAGAAAGTAGATGCAGCCTTGCCAGTCTTCAGATCTTGGAAGCCAGGTCAGACTGAGCCTGGGTGGTGCAGGGATTAGACCGTCTGAGGCAGGCAGGAGTCCGACCCTGGTCCCTCGGGGCTGGTCAGTGTGTCTGCAGGGTCTCCAGCTCTCTTGAAAGCAGCAGCACCTGAAGAGCTCAGGTGACCAGCTGCTTTATTTTAGGAGCTGATCTGGAATGAAAATCCGGGAGGGCACACTGCTCATCCCAGACCAGGATTAGACCCCCACCCAGGCTGCTGGAAAATCCAGGCTACTGCTGTAACTGCAGTTGGTGGACCAGTAGGGGGCGCTCTTCTCTTCCCTTCGGCCTTGAAGTTTCAAACCAGGGCCACTGTGTACAGAAAGGGAGCTGTCCTGTAGGAGGTGCTGGCTTTTCATTTATAATGACTTTTATAATCAATAAATGCGACATAAAAGCGTCATAACTGTTTGGTTTTTAAAAATCCCATGGCCTGGTTCTTGAGCAGGGGTATTGCCCCAGGTGTCCTAGCTAATGTCTAGGCCAGGGTGGTGCAATATGGCCTCCCTAGAGTTCCCCCTTAATCCAGCCAGTGAAGACATTTCTCACCCCCCAGTCTGCTGTGTAGGGAGGCTGCTGGCGGGTTGGATGAAGTGGGTCCCCGGCCAACTGTAAAACACAGTATAAATGCAAGGAATTACTTAAAATTGCAAAAGAGGTTTGCTGTGGATGATTTTCCCAATTTCCCTTTCGCCTTGAATAATCTCCACTCATATCGTGGTCTAGAATATAATCAGAAATAACTGTGTGATGTGCTGTAGGTTCTAATGTTGTGCGTTGAAACAGTTAGGATGCGCAGTTGTTTCTCAAAGTCTGCCTGCCTGAGGGGTGTTCGGGTGGATCTGTGGTCTACGATTTCCGAGTCGGCCACTCTCCCAAATTGTTGTGTATTCTTAATGTTTAGAAGCGGTTGGCTAGAGGCTTGTTTCAGAATCCATTCATCCCGGCTGCAGTGCGGGATTCACAAATGAACTGCGTCAAGGCAAATGAGGAACGTCACTGAAAGTTTACAAGCTGTGTGACGGAGGAGTAAACAACAGGCACAAGCTTTGGTGAAACATCCGTTTCGGGGAGCACAGTTAATTCCCTGGGAAAGCACGATGGTGGGCCTCCTTCTTGGGAATCTGGATTATGAACTCCTGTCCTAAGACTGTGTACCATCTCCTTCTGTTTATAGGTTTGAGAAATTCCTGGAAGAAACACCCTCTGAATTGCTTTTCTGCCGGCAACTGTCTCTGCTCGGCCTAACTGTTCTGTTTATTTGAATATCAGCTTTTCCAATAACCTCTGTCTAATCTTAATTGTTGAAAGAACTAATTAGGACTTTGCGTTTGAGCCTTTAACTGGGAAGGATGATCCCAGCCCTCCAGAACTATATTCTCAGATGTTCTCATAGGAACCTATCGCCATAGTCTCAAAATGCACTCAACTAACCAGGAAAGGCTGTTTTTAACTGAGAGATTCTTGGCACAGGAAATCAGAGTCCCCCAATCTGGTTTTAATGGGTGATCTGGAACAAAGTGCTCTCCATTTCGATAGCATCCTTACTCATGTCCCTTGTTTTTCCTCTTGTACCTGCCTGATAGTTATATACTGTCTGGACTGTAGATTGACACTTAATCATTGACACAGAACTTAATTAACTAAGATAAACCAAGGTAAACTTTGATGGCTTTGATCACTGAAGCTTGCTTTGAAGCTGGAAATGCTGCCAATAGCCAGGTGTTACGCATTGTATCGAGATTCTTAGAGACACTTCTGTCTGTAATCACCTATAGCTGTAACACTACCTCTCCCGTAAAAGAATGATTGTCCCCAATAACCTCTTTCATCAAGTGACCTGATCAGATGGAGAGGTCATTAAAAGGATGAAGGACATGTAACAGATTTCTGCTTTTAACTGAAATATATTTCAGTGCCTAGACTTGTAATTTAACATCCCCAGTTTAAGAGAAAACCTGCATCCTTTACTGACAGAGCTTCAAGCGTTTTTCCAGCTTGATTCCCCTTAATCATAGGCTTATCAAGAGGATGTCCAGCTGGCAACATTAGGACAATCACCCTGTCTGACATTCTATGGCTAGGGCTCGTTATGCAATAGACATGGATTTCAGCCTGTTTCTGAGAGCTGATTAATCCCACCAGTCTTTGTTTTTTATTAATTTTGGTGCCACACAGATATCTTTCAGCGACACACCAAAAATGTCTGCTAGACCACAGCTTTTTCAAATCAATAAAGACAAACAGGCGTCCCTCGCTAATTACAAAAACACTTCCCTAATCAAAATAAGACCTTCGATCTTCGAAAAGAAGGAATAAAGCCATAAAGGAGCAGAGACAGTTCCGTACCCTACTGGTGTTGGCCTTTCAAAAAAGATTCAGGCCTTGGTGAGGTCAGGGGCGCAGTTTTCCCTGTTTAAGGAAAGGATTGCTACTGTATGACAGGGCTGGATTACAGGTTTGAGAACAGTAAAGGGAATTAAGGTTATTTCCAAATCAGTTTTCCTACCAGAACATGAAGAGAAATGGAATTTGTTGAAACTGAATCTACACGAACACTAGAAAACACTTCTGCACACGGGGAGCTGGGAACACATGGAATGAATCAGCCAGCCTCACTGGCTAGAGTTGAGCTTGACGATATAATGGAATCGCGAGACGGAGTGACTTTCCCCAGCCGTTCTGCACTCGCCAGTGCAAGGCTTCCTCGTGGAGTTTTCAAAGTCAAACATAGAGCGGGAAAACACGGAGAAGGAGTCCTTGTGCTGAAACAAACCCCAGCAGTGGAACGTTCTGCCGGAATGTTTCGGCATTCGGGAAAAACCGCCGAGCCCCGACGGGCCGGGGGGCCTGGTCTGGCCCTCAGCCGTTTTCTCCGCGCTTGGGCTCTTGTCTTTGGGGGATGTGAAGATTGCTCCGCTCAGCTGCCCCCCCCGACGGAGCAGGGACAGGAAGCCCGGAGGGAGTGGGCGAGTTGTTGTTTCCTGTTTGAAAGAGGGGCCGCTCTTTGTCCGCGCGGCGTGTCGCGCCCGAGCCGGCCTGGCTACTCGGCACAAGCGCCCGCCGTGACACGCCAGGAGCACGGGCGGGCGTCAGGGGCTCCTTTTCGCTTTGATTTCGTTTCAGGGGGCTTTCCAGGAGGGGCTCCTGGCACGCCAGGCCCCGTGACTCACAGAGATGGTATGGAGAAGGGAAAAGGCATTCGGCTTCTAGGAACTAATGCCGTGCTTTCAGGGTGACTCACCTGTCCATCCTTTTTTGTG
Source organism: Lepisosteus oculatus (assembly GCF_040954835.1). Lineage (NCBI taxonomy): Eukaryota > Metazoa > Chordata > Actinopteri > Semionotiformes > Lepisosteidae > Lepisosteus > Lepisosteus oculatus. Next base: position 3,228,135 of record NC_090722.1, on the reverse strand, counting down.
CCCCCTGGGGAGCTGCGGTTGCTCTGGGGCTCAGGATCTGCACCTGTGGCTGGAAGGTTGCTGGTTCAAATCCTGTTTCCGGCAGAGGAATCCTACTCCGTTGGGCTCCTGAGCAAGGCCCTTAACCCCAAAAGCTCCAGGGGTGCTGTATAAATGTCTGACCCTGCGCTCTGACCCCAAGCTTCTCTCCCTGTCTGTGTGTCTCATGGAGAGCAAGCTGGGGTATGTGAAAAGATGAATTCCTAATACAAGAAATTGTATATGGCCAATAAAGTGATCTGATCTTATCCTCAGTTTCCGTGTGGTCCTGGCATGCAAAATTGAACATCTTCATAGATACATTTTAAGAATTGAATACCATTGCTAATCTACCCCTGGAGAATTTAGATGCTGTGTCCTTATACTGTATGTCATTTTCCATTTTTCGGCTGCAGGGTTTTGAGTGGCTCTTAAATAAGACAGTGGCTTGCAGAGTGAGCCAGGTTGTGGTTCACCTCTGATTCCTGCAGGTGATTGGTGGAGAGAGAGGGCTTGGTGTCTGGAAGAACCAATCAGCTGAAAGAGTCAGTGGGTGTGGTTGCCTCTGCTGGGCTTGCGCAGCGCCTAATGAAATGGCACTTGTATCCAGAGTGGTGTTTGTCCATCACCTTGTACAAGAATGAAGCCATGCACCAGATGGAGAAAGATTTTATTAGTACACCTTGTTCCCCATAAAGCTCATCTTTGGTTTTCTGCAATTTGTCAGACATCAACAAAAAGTTTATGCAGTTGTGAAAAACACCACACAAGCAGCTTAAAACTGCCCAGAACAGTGTAGATGGAGAGCCCAGAGGCACTGGGCTTCACCAGCGGTTTTGGAAGAAGCGTGTTCTTCCGTTGCTGTAGTCAAACACAAGGAGACAGGCTTCTGCAGCGAGAAAGTATGTTAAAACAAGCGTTATTGAGGGTGAAAATAACCACATTGTCCTCTTCTGCGGTAGAGAGCAATCTGAAGGCTCTTCTGTCAGTACGAGCCTGTGGTTTTAAAAGACAGAGATAAATGGCTGGAATTCTATCCTGGAGCCTCGATTTCTGTGTGGTGTCTGCTAAAGATTAATGAGACATAAATCGCAATTTGCAAAAAACACGATGGTCTGAAATCAAATCTTTTTTACAGCTAGAAAACAGGAGTGCAAAATACCCTGTCACCAGCTCGGATATCATGGCTTTTACTGTGCAGTTGTTTCTGGTACCTTGTTCTGCATAGCAGAGTGATTTGTTTTCGTCTTTCCCGTGATGAAAAAAAGGGTCGTTTGCAGTTGTTAATTTCATTACATCCTGCCTGGGGGAGCTGCATCTCATCTCCTTCATCCTGCTGCGTACAGGGGTATTAGCCATCACGTTGATCTAAGAACCAGCCAAGGTCCTCATTCGTCCTGGGCTGTACAGGGACTATATCCATCACGCCCAAAGAAGGCTCCACAGCCGAAACGTTGTGTTTCTTTTCTCTTCCTTTACCTTTCCTTGTTCCTATATCCGTAACTCCGAGCCGGTAACCAGGTGGCAGCTCTGAATCCAGTGGGTATAAAACAGCCTGCAGTGAAAACATCTCAGAAGAAGCGGTCCAGGCTCTGGCAGGGCACGGGTACATCACTGTTTCCCCTCTTCTGACTGCTCGCGCGCTCAGCAAAGCGTCACCTGCCAAAATCTGTTTTAATTTGAAAAAAACATGTTGGGAAGACAAATCAAGGGCCAGCGGGAGTTTTTTTTACTTAAATTAATTTTTTCAGGCAGCGTTTTGCTGACTTTCTTTTTGAGGCAGAGCCTGTTTCTTGGGGAAACGGGGTTTATAACACAGGGTATCTGTCGGGCCAAACCTGATTTCTGGAGGAGCGATGTGGATGTCATATGATAAGATCAGATCACTTTATTGGCCCTATACAATTTCTTGCATGAGGAATTTGTCTTTTCGCATACCCCAGCTTGCTCTCCATGAGACACACAGACAGGGAGAGAAGCTGGGGGTCAGAGTGCAGGGTCAGACATTTATATGGCGCCCCTGGAGCAGCTGGGGTTAAGGGCCTTACTCAGGGGCCCAACGGAGTAGGATTTCTCTGCCGGCCACGGGATTTGAACCAGCAACCTTCCAGCCACAGGCACAGATCCTGAGCCACAGTGCCACCATTCCACCTGGAGCTGGAAGTGGCGATGAGCAGTGATGGAAACCCAAGACACCCCAGACCTCTCTTGTGTGGCAAAGAGAGGATAAGGCAGCTTTTATAAGGAGTCCCCTGGTCCCACGGTGCTTGAACCAGAGGTGTGAGACTCTGTTCTAGTCTTCATGCCAGTAATAGTCTGACCCTCACCAATTCTGAGGTCCTGCATTGATCTGCATTAGGCTCCTGATTTCCAGAGTGACCCCTCCACCTCTTCCATCTTGCACGGGACTGCACACCCACTGATGCTGTGTCTCTCGGCACCTGTACCTGCTAGCCGGGCTGGAGTGACTCCTCTGGGATCACAGTGCTGAGCTGGAGCAGAAGTCTCCAGCTCTGCTCCTGGGGACCCACACACCTGCTGAGCTCTTTACTTCATTCAGTCCTGAACGGGGATCCACAAGTTGCTCGTCTGGGACCATTGCACCTTTCTTTGTTTGCTCAAGGGTAATTGAAAGGTTGGAGGTAGATCTCCAGCACGTGTAAGAACTGAAAATGATTAAAAGTGCCATTAAAACCCATTATTAGATCTATTCAAGGTTCAGTTGTTTAGCTGAGTGCTCAGGTACCCAGCAGGTACATTCTTAAGCTCCACACACCCTCAGCCTGTGTCCAGGGATCAGCTCTTACATGTCCAGGCCTGTGCATGGCTCTGGAACTGGACCCCTGTGGCCAGCTGTTAGCCCCTTAAGTGTCAGACACCCGAAGTATATAATCTAGAGACTTTTTTCTGCAACAGGGTATTGACCGCAGTATGTGCTGCTTTCCACGACACCCTTAAAGTAAAAGATCTTTCCATGGCAAAAAAAAACAGAGGAAAGAATGAACTGTTTGTGTTGGCTCATCATTAACATCTTCTAGGCAATGTGGGGAAGCAATAACAAGTCAAAAAGTGCTAGGTTATATAGTTAAAAGCGTAGAATTTGAATCAAGGGACCTTGTGTTAAAGGGTGGACTGCTGGCGCAGTGGTCAGCATTGCTGCCTTGTAGCGGTGGGATCCTTGGATCAGTTCCTGGGGTGCTGTCTGTGTGGAGTTTGCATGTTCTCCCTGTGTTTGTGTGGGTTTCCTCTGGGTGCTCTGGTTTCCTCCCTTAGTCCGAAGACATAGTAATTGGTTAATTGGCTCTGAGAAAACTGGTCCTGGTGTGAGTGTGTGTGTGTGCCCTGTGATTGACTGGCGTCCTGTCCAGGGTGTACCCTGCCTTGCTCCTGTTGCTTGCCAGGATAGACTCTGGCTCCCCTGCAACCCTAAATTGGAAAAAATCAGTGAGAAAATGGATTGATGGATGTTATGTTACAATTGAATAACAGCTTAGTAAGACCTCATTTAGAATATTGTGCACAATTTTGGCCACCTCATCATAAAAATCTTACTGCTGCTCTGGCATCAGTCCAGAGAGGAGCAGCCAGGCACATTCTGGGGTTGAAGGGGCTGAGTCTCTTTAGTCTGAAGGGAGTGTCCCACACTGACAGGCTGGAGGAACTGTCTCTTTAGTCTGAAGGGAGTGTCCCACACTGGCAGGCTGGAGGAACTGAGTCTCTTTAGTCTGAAGGGAGTGTCCCACACTGACAGGCTGGAGGAACGGATCCTTTTCCTTTTCTTTTCCATTTTTGAGAAGATTCCAAGGGGACTTGATAGTACAATATTCAAAATCCTCAAAGGCCAATCCAGTGAACTTCAGAATTAGCTGCACAGCAGAGGCTGTACAAGTGGAAACTACATGTAAGTGCATTTAAAAAGGACAACAGGAAGCAAAGGGCTGTGGAAGTGTGGAACAAGCTACATAGCCACATGTTTGAAGCTGATACCCTGGCTTCTTTCAGTCAGTGAGTAGATGGCCTCCTCCTGTTTGTAACTCTACTTCTAAAGGGAAATTTATTTCAAGGGTGTTTTGTGCAACTCGTCGCTTACCTCTGTCTTGCTGGCAAGGTCTGTGAGCTTGTCCTGAAGAGAACTTGCGCTTCCCAGGGTCCCATTTTCTCACAGAGCAAGACGCAGTTCTGGTCGAGCTACCTGGGAGACCCCCGCCACGCAAATTGACCTTTGCCCTTGTCCTCAAGAGCTCGGTTGCGCAATGAAACTCTGGAGCGCTACAGCTGACCGCAGTCACCAGCCCCTCAGACACCCTGTCGGGTCATCAGCCCCATCCTCCTCCCCGCCGGTGGAGTTGATTCGGCCCCCTCGGCGCGAGACGGGGAGCCCGCGGAGCCTGCTGTCAGAGCTCCGCTCTGCGGAATGTTTTTCTGTCCTCGACGGCTGCCTTTCCAACAGCAAAGCCACAAGGATTACAACACCGACTCCATGTCTTGTGTAATTTGAGGGGGGGTGGGGGAGTAGATTGATTTTTTTTTTCCAGTGCTGTTTGCCTTATGAAAGGGAGGTTTTGTAAGAAAGCTGGCTGGCGTTCCACAGTGGTGCTGGGAGTGCCAAACTGGGCACGGGTGAGAGGATTCACCCTCCCCTGTCAGCTGTCCCCCCTCCCCACCCACCCCCTGTTTTGCCAGCGCTGTGTTCACCACCATGTGGAGGAAAAGGATGTTTGAGCGATGCCGTGAGTTTACCATCAAGATGTTTCCTATCCGTTTCCTCTTGTTTGTCTGATGGGGCTCCCCTGCGCTTGATCGCCCGGAGGACTAGCAGACAGCTGGATGGCAAGAGAGCAGGACGGGGGGTTTGCTGGCTGGTTGGACTGGGCATGGAAAAACAAAATCAGCTCGGCTCCATTTCAGCCCACTTCCAAACCCGAATCGGTTCCGAATCACCGCAGGGAATTGTTTTGGAGAATACCGAGCAGGTAAACAGTGGGTGTGCTAATCCCCGAGTCCAGGGATCGTTCTGCTAGGATTCCGGGACACTCTGTACCGGAACGTTGCGTCAACACTTGTATGAAACAGTGAGGAAGGTTTTTCTCTCAGGAGCGGAGCCTGAGCTTGGCTTTACACGTCCTGTCATCCTATATTCACGCTTGTGTCCCGCCAAAGGCAGGTCCCCTCGTGTCCACACTATTAAAGACACGCTTGTGTCACGCAAAAGACAGGTCCCCCGTGTCCACACTACCAAAGACACGCTTGTGTCACATGAAAGACAAGTCCCCTCGTGTCCACACTACCAAAGACACGCTTGTGTCACATGAAAGACAGGTCCCCTCGTGTCCACACTACCAACGAAGGTGCTCGAACTCTGGAGACTGCGTTTTTAACTGGAATGAGGATCGTTAGCGGAAAGCTGGATCCTTCAGCAGCTGGTGAACTGAAATCCCTGCCTATATACAGTATCCCGGTGTCTCTGGTGACTGATTTAACAGTGCTGTATAGTTCTGAAGACACATTCTGGGGTCTGTATATCAGTCAGGACCATCACCCCAGTACTGTCAGCCTGCAGCCAGAACATCTGTGTTACACACACGGGCTGCACTCGGCTGTGTCAATTCACAAAAGTGGCTCTCTTGGAAAGAGGTGCAGCTGGGTTCAGATTTATTAGTGCTGAAATCGGAGGCCCCCGCTGCTCTTAAAAATCTGTTGTACATGCCTTTCTGCTCTGTGCACGTGATCTTATTTTGTATCTGTTGCTGTATTTTGGAAAATAAAGATTGTTGAAAAAAACATACTCTGAGAATACAAATATTAGGGGAAGGTGATGCAATGCAGGAGATTAAATGAGATATAATGGAATTCAGCACATGGGCTTGAGAGTTACTAGCAGACCTTTATCAGTTCATTAAAACAGTCTATCAGTACCAGCAGCTTGTTTTTGTTTTGTTTTATTGACTAGTTTTGAGTCACACTTGTGACAATGTGTGTCCTCTCAGGGGACAACTGATATGTGGTCCTTTCCAGTCTGGGAAAGGGAAGTGCTTTTTTTTTTGCTGACTTGTTTGTTTGCCCCTCCTTCCCTCAAAGCCCCCCTCCCAATTTTGGCCTAGCTTTTCCTTTTCTTTGTCGGAGAGGAGCGATTTCCAGATGGGACAGCTGTCCACGAGCCATCCCAGCTCCAGCTGCCCCTCGTCCTGTTTGCACAGGAAGTGCTGTTTGCGTGTGCGTTTGTTTGCTGGGATGCCCTCCTGGACCGATCGCGTCTTCCTGCTCGAAGTATTTCCAGGAACCTGACATCGGCGGCTCTGAGTGGGTCCTTAAAAAAGGGCGCTGAGGCCCGTGAGAAAGAGCCCTTCGACAGTGGTTCTGAAAGTGCTGCAGAGGGCCAGCATGCAGTAAGTCTTCTTGGCCTTTTAATGTTAATCAGCAATGTTCAAGACCTTAGAAGACCAGTGAAACTGGAGCAGATCACCTCGTGTGCTGAAGATGAACTATTCTCAGGTTTTACGCTGTTGATGATTTAAAGAGACACTGATACCGCCCTCTCCTTCGCAGTCTTGACATGCAGAATGGACCTGTGTCCTCTTCTTGCTCTCGGTTCATCCCGATCGAACGCAAAACCGTTTGAATGAGCCGGCAAACAGGGCAGACGAGGGGGGGGAGGATAACCAGCGCCGGAAATCTCTCCTTGGTCGGCTGTAAGCTCGTTCCGAGCTGTCGAGCGATGGCTCCAGGCAGCTCCGGCCTCCGGTTTCCTCTCTTCTGCTGCTTATCAGCCCAGCTCTAGTTTTCACTGCCCAATCAAGCTGACGAGCACAGCCCGGTTCACTGCTTAAACAAGGTTGGAGGTGGTGGTTAAAGTTATCAGCTGGCTCCGTTTCTCCAACAGCAATATCATTCGCCTCCGTTCTCCACTAGCTCCCGAATGCAGGAGCTGGTTTGGGCAGGGGGCGCAGGTCTCCGAGAGGAGAGAGGGGTATCGTAATCTCATACTAATCCCCCCCCGCCCAGGTGTGACTGTGAACAAGTGAGCCACAGTCTCCTAAGAGATCAGATCAGATCACTTTATTGATCATATACAATTTCTTGCATTAGGAATTAGTCTTTTTCGCATACCCCAACTTGCTCTCCATGAGACACACAGACGGGGAGAGAAGCTGGGGGTCAGAGCGCAGGGTCAGCCATTTATACGGCGCCCCTGGAGCAGTTGGGGTTCAGGGCCTTGCTCAGGGGCCCAATGGAGTAGGATTCCTCTGCCGGCTGTGGGATATAAACTGGCAACCTTCCAGCCACAGGCACAGATCCTGAGGCTCAGAGCCACCACTCCGCCCCTTACTGACCTCACATCCTGTCAGCAGAGAGATTCATGGCTTGAATTTCGTGTGAAGAGCCTAAGAACAGTAAACAGGGCAGTGATCTTCCTGATTCACCATTTGGATTGAAAATGAGTTGTAAACAAATTAGGGTAACTGTAATCATTTTCAAAATCTAGAGTTGCTCCAGACTTTAGCTTTAACACTGAAGTGACACTTGAAGACGGGACTTCCAAATTCTGGTCAATGTGTCTGTTTTTATTGAGCCCAGCTCTCTGTCACTTAATTAAGCTCCTAATTTAAGTGATTACTTGCTTAAGTAGCCATTTGACATTGTGTTCAGGTGCTGAAACAGTGCTGATTTAAAGCTTCTTTCTTGCAAGAGTGGATAACAACAATGAAGCCTGCAGGAGCCTGATATTTTAGGTGGAAGCAATAAAACAGTTTGAGTTAATGATTCACCTGATGTTCATCCCTATAATGTTACTTTTATTGTTTTTATAGGAAATGGTAGGAAGGGTTTTTTTTTTACAGGGTACTTTCCAGTTAGCAATGATGAAAATCCCCAAACGATGTGATTTCTTATCTGAATAATTTGTTCAGTAATCCTCCCTTATTGTGAGATAACTCGACTCGGCGTGTGCCATGAATGAGAATTGAAGGATCTCTCACTATCGTGCGCTTGGGAAAGAGACAGCCCTTCGTTGGTGTGGCACTCATCGCGATAGAGTTTGTCGCACTCGAACAAGCTGATCTGCTTTTCTCTCTCTGGCCCCGTTTCAGAATTTTCTGCTGATTTGGGGCTACGCTTCATTTTCTCTTTTTTTTTTACTTTCTCAAACAACGGAAAACATCTGTTTTGTGTATCGTTGTTACATCGCAGATATATTTACTGGCGTACCAAGTGGTATTTGTTTCAAGATTGCGCTAGCGATGCCTAGGCTTTGCTGCCTCTTAGGATGTCAGACCTCTTGATCCACGCGTGTGTATTCCTGTGTGCAGTGGAAGCAGCTGCCCACAGCCACGCTGCTGTAATGCTTCTGTATCACAGTGTTACCTCTCAGCCGTCCGATGCAGGCGAGTCCTGCAGTGACGAGCTGCCTGTGTGATTGGCGGTTGATCCGAATGGGAGTGGTAGCACAGCCAGATCACAGCACGCATGCAGAGCCGCAAATTGTTTGGCCGTTTTCCCTCTAAAGTCAAAGAGAAGGAGAAAGGACAGATGGGCAGTGTTGGCACAGCAACCCAGGGTCTGTGATCGGACTTGGCGGAAGTGAAGAGAGACCATAGAGGTGACCGGCCAAGGCCAGCAGGCATATCACTCTGCAGCTCCCAGCTGGCAGCCCCACTGGAGCTCAGCAGGTGTGAGCCTGGTCAGTACCTGGATGGGAGACACCTGGGAAAGCTAAGGCTTCTGCTGGAACTGGTGTCAGTGGGACCAGCGGGGGGCGATCACCCTGCAGTCTGTGTGGGTCCTAATGCCCCAGTATAGTGGCAGAGACATTATACTGTAAAAAGGCACCGCCCTTCGGGTAAGACATAAAACTGAGGTCCTGACTCTCTGTGGTCATTAAAAATCCCAGGGCATTTCTCTAAAAGAGTAGGGGTGTAACCCCGGCGTCCTGGTCAAATTTCCCCCTGGCCTTTACCAATCATGGCCTCCTAATAATCCCCATCTATGAATTGGCTTCATTACTCTGCTCTCCTCCCCACTGAGAGCTGATGTGTGGTGAGTGTTCTGGCGCACTATGGCTGCTGTCACATCATCCAGGTGGGGCTGCACACTGCTGGTGGTGGAGGGGATCCCCATTACCTGTAAAGCACTTTGAGTGGAGTGTCCAGAAATGCGCTGTATAAGTGTAAGTTATTATTATTAAGGCCAGCAAGAGTGACCGCTCATCTCTGCAACGCCCACTGCCGCTCTGTACTGACAAACATCTGGCCCCCGCCGGCCTCCCCCTCATCAACCTGGCCGGGGGGAGGCGTCCCCAGACCGCTGATCGAAGGAGAGGATGATCTTTCAAGACATCAGAAAGGTTCTGATCCGAGAGGGGGGGTCGTTCTCGTCAGTGAAGACCGCCCGCGCCACGCCACCCTGTTTCTTCTGGTCAAAGCTGGTTTGGTCTGTGAGGTCTTTGGCCACCTTCAGGCGTGGGTTGTGCCAGGATCCAGTTTGACCTGGCAGATAAATACAAGTGCATATGAAAACGTTCTGTCTGCAGTGCAGTAAGGACACCATGGTTTGTAGGCCTGGGTGGTCCCTGTGCTGTTCGAGCCCTGGCAGGTCGATCCCTCCTTGGTTTTCGCTTGGAACATGAAAAGAGACCTTGACAGCCGATACAGTAGCCAGAAACGCTCAAACACACACAGTGTTACACAGTCACTCTCCTGCGTGCAGCTAGGGCAGAAAACGGGAGGCAAAAATATTTGAATTTGAAGGCCAGGGGTTTGCAGTCATGGTCTAGAGAGAACCATCTGGAGTCATCAGTATGTATAGGGAATAGCTCTGTATTAGATACACTCACCCCGAGTGACCTTCAGCGGAGGACAGATGCTGTGGGTAGCATTTCAGACAACACATCTGAAGGGGAGCCATTCTGGACTCATTAGCTGATATAGCCTGATGGAAATGACAAGTTGTATTCAGTGTTTCAAGGGTTTCAGAGCTAGGAACTACAGCTGTAGCCAACTGATTTCATAGTTGAGACCAGGAATGGGCAGCTCTGGTCCTAGTGGTCCAGAAGATCTGATCGATTCTCTTCTTTGGATTAAGAAGTCTAATTTTCTCATTCCTCTTCCTCAGGCCTCTTAGGTTTTAGGTCAGTCTAAACTGATCAGTAAAACGTAGCTGTAAAGCCTGCAAAGCTGTGGTCAGACTTGCCTGTCCCTAGTCAAGTTGAAGCGGTTCACAGTCAGGCGTCTTCCACCTCGAGTCTTCAGGTTTGCGATCCAGACACTGTTAGTTTGAGCCTGGGTCTTGTCACTCTCCGACTGAGAGTGGGGTTCCTGGTATGGCAGAGCTCCCTTGTCTTCCTGGCAAACTGCGGCTCCTGTGGCTTGCTGGGTGCCAGCAGGGCCAGGGGCTCAAAGTGAGAGCCGCAGGCCCTCCTGTCAGGCACTGGAGATGTTGCAGTGTGTCTAAGGGCAAAGGGCCCTGCAGGTGGTTATGATGGGGGACCTGTACTTGTCCACGTCTCACTCTCTCCCATGTGGGTACTGAAGTCAAGGCCAGGCAGCTGAGTCACAAAACGGTTGGAGATTCCAGACTGGGAGGGTATAGAATAAGAAAATAACGCATCCTTGTTGTCATTTGGGGCGTTGACTCTAGTTGTTGATGAAGGTTTATTCCCTGCTGAAAAGAGAAGGAAAGAAACGCACTGTTTCGGCTGTGGAATGTTCTACGGGTGTGAGATTGATGACTAGTTGTTGATTTGTAAGCTCAGTATGTTGTACGTGTCTTACAGCCACACTGGTCTACACACCTGAAACATCACTGCAACCAGAGAAGCCTCCAGTCAGGCTGTTCACTCAGCAACTACCATAACAGCTTAGATCAGGGTGTAGGTCTGTCTCAACTGCATGCAAGTAACCTCCACTTTCCTCGTTTTCCCAGTGGATATTTAAGATCAGTGATGATAGTCCGCACTGCTCGTCTTGGTGTTCCCTTGCTTAATGCTTCTTAATAAAAGTATCTCTCTCGACTTTGATTACCCCATGTCGTCTTCTCCATGCATCAGCCCTGTTTGCCCTTCATGCTTTATCTTGGACGTCTTTGCCTTTGATCCTTGCCCGTTCGATGATAACTCCGGTTTGTGCTGTGGACTTCAGACTCACCTTCGCTCGCCTGCACCAGTCTGCTCAGCTGCAGAACACACAGCTGGATTCCTCCTTCTGCCTCAGATCTCTTGCTTCACCTGGTCAGTGTGGCAGTGTGACAGTGAACAGGGAGCTGCTGTTCTGTGTTACAGACATATCGTTGTGATTGGCGCACATGGGATGGTTTGAACAGAGGGTATTCCAATAGAAACTTGGCAGCCCTTCAGCTGCTGGCTCTGTGTGCGACTGCGTTTCTTTAACTGGGGGAACAAAAGTGAGACTGCACTTCAGTTGTGAATCATGCGTGTTCAGGGACCAGGGTTAATCCCCTTCCATTGCTCTTGGAATAAAAAAGACAAGCAAAAGAGACCATAGTCAGCTGTGTCTGACTGCAGAGATTCACAGAAGAAATATTCCATTCTCTGGGTGTTGTTGTTATAGGTGGGGTTTAGACAGGCGCTGACAGACACTCCGGACTGAAGAAGTGCAAGACTCAGCAATTATTTATCCTCTCTTGGACTCAAAGGACAGAAAACAGGAATGTCACATGTTTTTGTGTTTCACCGTGTGGATCTAAATCAAAACCGTAACTGTTTCTGATTAACAAATTTGACAGTTTAACATTCAATAGGCTTGACTGTTCATGCAGTCCGCAGATCTCCCGGCCAGTGATCCTCAACTATACCTATTAAACCCACTGGAAAAATCCCAACAATCCAGGCGTTCCCTGAAAGGGGTGGTTAGAGAGGGAAGCAGGGGTTCACCATTACTTCAGTCCTGAGTTCTGGAAAATGGCTTAAGCTGTCAATACTGGAGGAGCTGAGTAAATACTTTCTAGCTGTAGAGTATTGAACGGGCTATGATGACATTAAATTTATGAGTGCACAATGATGACTCCTAATGATTTGTGAGGTGTCTTTGGCCCTGTGTTTTTCACACCCCAAAACTGATGTTTCCTCTCCAGCATAAGAGCAGACGAATAGGAGGCCATTCAGGTCACCTAGCCTGTTGGGTAGTTAGTAGCTTATTGATCCAATGATTTCCTCCGGCTAATGCATGGGTCCGATAATAGAGCTGCGTAGCTTGTTCCACTCTCTCACCACTCTTGGGGTAAAGAAATGTCTTCTGCTCCTGTTTTTAAATGCACTTCCACATAGGTTCCACTGGTGTTGTCTGGTTCTGCTTATCCTGAAGACTTCTGCTGCCTTGACTTCATCGGTGCCTGTGAGGATTTTGAATACCTGCATCAGTTCCCCCATAGGCTTTTCTGTTCATGACTAAGGAGGTTCAGTTCCTTCTGCCTGTCAGTGTTGGGCATTGCCTCAGGACCCAGATGTTCAATTTCCTTAATCAATTTCCCTTCGGGATCAATAAAGCCTTATCTATCTATGTTCAAGTGTGTCCACGGATGCTGCACATGGCTTTTGTCACTGAACGTCCTGGCACGTCTAGAAGATTGCCAGTGTGGCGTCGTTAGGAAGTGCACAGCTACTGTCCCTAATACTGAATGTTGGCCGAATGTTGTTCAGTTTGCTATGCTGTAGTTTGTTTGATGCGTGTAAAGAGTGCGAGCTCATGGACACCCGAGCACCAGAAACACGTATACGCTCCTGCAGCTTAGTATGTGCTGCACAGCAGCGTTTCTCAGCCTTTTTCATGCCATGGCAGACTCGAATAAATCTGAACATTACCGACACCCTGCCTCCCCTCCCATCCACCCCGTACACAGACACATCACCGGCCTGAGCGCATGGCTATGAGAATGACCAATACTTATATAGCGACAAATATGTCGATTTCAGTGCCTGATCTACGTTTGCCCATCGACAGGTTAATCGAGTTCCGTGTCTCGGAGGCTGAGGAGGATGTAATATCGATGGTAGCAGACCATTCGGCTTGCAGTCTCTCCAGTCTTCTCCCTTCCTGAAAGGAGGCACAGCCAGCTCCTCTGTTCTTGAACTGCTGATCAGCAGGGTTGGTATAAGGACCTGGCTGCCTTTGCACTGCAGTGGTGCAGTGAGGGATTGAAAGGGCTGTAGGCTGGGGAGCGAGGGAAGTCAGACGGCAGGTCCCCCGCGCGGGCAGTGTGTGAACACTGTGGGAGTATCCTGTTATTGCTTTCCTCTGGCCCGGATCTGCGCTGAAGTCTCAGTGAGCTGCTGCAGAGATGCTTCATTCCGGGATCAAGCGGGCCAGTCAGTGAGCGCGGTGCAGCTTGAATTCCCTGCTGCTCTGTTAGCTTGGCCAGCAGCCATAGCACCCTGCAGCTCCCAGCTGGCAGCCCCACTGGAGCTCAGCAGGTGTGAGCCTGGCCAGTACCTGGAGGGGAGACTCCTGGGAAAGGTGTTGGTGAGGCCAGCAGGGCGCGCTCACCCTGTGGTCTGTGTGGGTCCTAATGCCCCAGTATAGTTAAAGGGACATCATACTGTAAAAAGGCACCGTGCTTCATTAAAACTGAGGCCCTGACTCTATGTGGTCATTAAAAATTCCAGGGCATTTCTATATAAGAGTAGGGGTGTTACCCCTGTGTCCTGTTCAAATTTCCCCCTGGCTTTTACCCATCATGGCCTCCTAATAATCCCCATCTCTGAACTGGCTTTATCACTCTGCTCTCCCCACTGGGAGCGGACTGGTGCGTCATCCAGGTGGGGGATACACACTGGTGGTGCTGGAGGGGATCCCCATTACCTGTGAAAAGCTTTGAGTGGAGTGTCCAGAAAAGCACTATAGAAGTGTGAGAAATTATTATTATTATTATTATTATTATTATTATTATTATTAGTAGTAGTAGTAGTAGTAGAAGTAGATGTCCTACTTGCTCGTCCTGACATGAGACAGCAGCACTTGGGCCACAGGCTCATGTGAAAAACGGCCGACTGCGCCTTTTCTGACGGGGAAATACAGGCTGTGAAGACCCTGCTTCCATGACACACCACAAACCACGACCCCACCAGCAGCCCGTCAGGCGGTCTTTCTCAGCACAGGGGGCTCAGAAGGCAGCTCTCACCGCCTGTGCGCTGCCAGCAGTGTGAAAACACAGACCCCACTTTCTGTTCACACCTGTTGCCTGTTCTGGAGTTCTGAATAGCTCTGTGACCGGAGGATTGTGTCGGTGCTGGGAAAGCCTTGTAATGGAGGCACCCTGCTGTCTGAGAGCCATTTCAAAGCACTGGTGTTCTGTAGTGGGTGAGTGGCTCTTGACATGCATTGATCTTGCCCTGCTAGTCTTGCACTAATGACTTGCACCGTCACCAGCTACTGTATGTACAGTACAAGATATGATCTTTCCAATCGACTCGATTGCATTTCCTTAGAGCTTTCTTTTAATCATTAATTGCTGTTATTGATTGCCAGCTTGTGTTTGGACTGTCGGGGGAGACCGGAGCACTTGGAGGAAACCCACACAAACACAGGGAGAACATGCAAACTCCACACAGACAGCACCCCAGGAATTGAACACAGGACCCCAGCGCTGCAAGGCAGCAATGCTCCCCACTGCACCACAATGCCACTCCAGTAAAACAAGTATTATTATCCATGCGGAATATGCTTTATGCATGTTATGAATTTGCCGTCGCCTTCTGTAAATGAATACGCCTGCCTCGTTTCACAAACCTTTTCCCAGAAATCAGTCACACAGATCAGTTACTTTTACACGTCTTAACGTTGGAAGCGCTTGTTGGCTCAGAGTGAACCAACGCAAATTGTGTAAGACGCGCTCGGCGTTCGAGCTGACTTGTTTTAGATGAAGGGTAATCCGAGACCGGCCTACTGGGAGCATGCCGTGTCTCCTACGGATGTGAACTGTTTTCCTGGGAGCTCCTGCTGCTGCTCCTGTCTTTGAGAAACGCCAAGGTGGAAGAACTCCCATTGGCTTGCGGACTCGGAACTGGGCGCCGGGCACCGTCGGTCTCTGCTTCCTCACGTTTGACAGTACCGGCGCCGGTAGATCCAGAGAAATCCACTACGAGCGATCAGCTGTGTCAACACCAGAGCCCTTCATGAGCGTAAAGAAAAGCCTTTGTCTAATTCCGGCAACACAATTTCTGGAGTGTAAAAAATAAAGTGTTTCAGTGGTTTTTGGATGTAATCAAAATCTCAACAAAGTAGAAACCGATGTTTTTCATTCTGTGTAAAAAACAAACCCTTGCCAAGCAGAGATAAATCCAATAAACACGTATTAAGTGCTCTTGTTAAGTGCCCTAGAAATGCACAATTACTGGAAAAAGGCTTACTTACCGACTCCCAGTAAAAATCCCTGTTGGATCTATTTTTTTCACCCTCCGGCTTCTGGGGACCAGGGCTGGGTTATGTGAGAGTGCAGTATATGCGTGGCGTCTCCTATTTTATTAAAAATAAGAAGAATTCCTTGCAGTTGTGTAGCACTTTTCCCAAAGTGACTTACATACAGGGGACCCACTTCACCCTCCACTGTATTGCAGCCCCCACCTGGGTGACCCACAGCTGCCAACTGCACCTGCAGCAGGTGAGGTAGAGACCTAACAGGGTGCTTCACCTTAAATCAAGGGGGAACGTTAGGAAGGCCAGACGGGACGCCAGTCCATCGCAGGGCAGACATGCGGACAAACCACAGAGGCGCACACACTCATGCCAGGGCCAACATTCCCAAAAGCCCCTTCACCCACCAGCATGGACTGGGGGAGGAAACCCGAGCATCTGGAGGAAATGCACGCAAACATGAGGAGAACGTGCAAACTCCACACAGACAGCTCCACCCGGGTCCAGAACTGAATGCAGGGCCCTACTGTGAGGTAGGAGTGCTGGGAAAAAGCGCCACCTACTGGTCCACCATCACCATTTATAGCAGCAACATGGTTTTCCTCTGAGGTCTCCCTTCCCAGTACTGACCAGGCCCTGTGCTGCTTAGTCTTCACTAGTGAATTCCAGTGAGATGTCCAGCCGAGCAAAGCCATCGCACTGTTAGCGTGAAGAATGAAAGTGCTCAAGAGTGAAAGGAGGTTACAGTTGAGAGCAGCTGGTTGCTCTGAGGAGCTCTGCAAGTCATTTATTGAAGGATCCCAGGAGGGTCCCTGGGAACTGGCTACACAAAGCAACTCTTGGGAACTCGTTGAGTTTTGTCCTTTTGCTCGTTTGAAACCTACAGCGGTTTTGCAGTTCTGCAGTTTTGGCCATATTTGCCTCGGATTTAGCTGCTCTACATCCAAAGAAAAGTGGATGTTGAAGTTGATCATCTATGGCAGACTGATCATACAGGTGGCTCCCTCACTGTGACCAAATGGGAATGCTGGGATTTGTGCATCCAGTGCTGCGTGACTCATAGTCTTGTGATCTGTCGCGATTTATAGCTGCAGTTTGCTGCAGTTCTCGGTGTTCTGGGCCTTTGGCGAGTTCTGTCCCCTCCTCCGCCTCCTCCACTCCTCTTCCTGTGCAGCTCAGGCTGCGCTCGGCCGCCTGTCTCCCCGTCCGTAATCCGTAGCCGGCCTCAGTCATGTTTTTCCTCTCTTCCCCATCCTGCGCCCAGTTCCAAAACAGTGACTAATATTTTCTACCTCGATTAACAGCTCAGCCCGCAAATGCAGGGGCTCGGCGCTCGCTCTGATCACTCCCATGTGCGGGTGGCTCCTATTACATAACCGAGAGGCAGAGAAAAAAACACTCCACAGCCTTACTCCCTGCTTCTATACACACAGAACCAGTGCAGCAGGGATCCCCAAGCTGCTCTCTGCGACCCCAGCCTCATCTGCTTTTAATTGTAGCCGAGCTCTTGGTTACTTGATTGAGCTCACAGAATAATAGTGGCTTAATTAGATTTCTTTAGTGGCTTAATTTTATTGGATTTTGAAATGCCTGTAAGGTTTTCATGTCACTTGAAACCTGTTTCTTTGCTGAAAATGAGCCAAAACCCCGCAGTTAAGGTATCGATTAATAACTGATTGCTTCACTTTGGTAATTGAGAGCGGTATCCATGAGGCACTGGACAGAGGCCAGTTACACTCTGTGAGTTTCTTCATAGGTTCTCCCTTGACTCTGCCTTGGGCTCGGGAGAGGCAAAAAGCATCAGGAAATATTAAAGCCAACAGCCAAGTCAGTAAAGTGGGCCCAGGTCTAGTGCAAGTGTTCACATTACTCCTATCCTGGAGTCCTTGCACTGGCTTTCGGTCAAATTCCGTGTAGACTTTAAAATCCTCATGCTCACCTATAAGGCTCGCAACCTTCGCTTTTCTAATTCTGCCCTCCTTACTGTCCCCCAAGCCCGTCTATATTGTATGGGTGACAGGGCCTTCTCCTGTTATGCCCCCAAGCTCTGGAATTCTTTGCCCAAGGATATCAGAGAGTCACCTTCTCTAAACTCCTTCAAATCCAGACTCAAAACCCTCTTCTTCAGGAAAGCCTTTACTGAACTGGTTCCACTCTTCACCCCTCTGCTTTTCTTAGTACCACCATCCACGGTCTCCTCTGTATATTGTAATTGTGTCTTATCTTGTGTAGTCTTCTTATTTATTGTTGTTGTCTTCTTATTTATTGTTGTTGTCATCCTGTAAAGTGCTTTGAGAAGCCACCTTTAAAGGCGCTATATAAAATAAAGTTTATGATTATTATTATTGATGATTTGGCTACACTATCATGAGCACAGACAGGATGTAAACCAACAGACACTACTGTATTGTCTCTGATCAGCTGCTTACAGGAACTGAAGTCACTTTTTGCCCTGAGCGATTGAGCACGAAGGGTCTTACAAAAAGTAGCTGGACGCCTTGAATTCGCTACTGCAGTGAAGAGAAACAGATTGTAAGAGCCTGGTGCCAGCAACAAGGTGCTGATGGGCCCAGTCACAGAGACTCTGGCCAGTTAGCTCAGGGGAAGTGCTTGTTAGGGTGAGATTGTGTTGTTGTCCAGGTCACGGGGCTCGATCGGCACTCCCAGTGAGCCCCGTCATCAGCTGAACCCCTCAGGTATCACCCCCCGTTTGGGGGTGACACTGGCCAGTCCTCCACAGAATCACGTCTGTCAGCAGCAAGAACAGCTTAAACACCATGTGGCATTTCATCCAGCAGGTCCTGAAGTGTTTGGAGCATGATCCCAGGCCATTTTTTTTAGTGGATCGGCCTTGTTCGGTCTCTGTGTTGAGGGTAACGGAGAGCAGGGATTGAATTGCACAGGTTCCCCTAAGCTCTCAGTAGAGTT
The DNA here is from genome assembly GCF_040954835.1 of Lepisosteus oculatus. Lineage (NCBI taxonomy): Eukaryota > Metazoa > Chordata > Actinopteri > Semionotiformes > Lepisosteidae > Lepisosteus > Lepisosteus oculatus. The sequence goes on along the minus strand of NC_090722.1, from coordinate 3,209,830 downwards.
GTGATTGTCCTGGGCCATGGGGGGTAATGGAAGTCTGTCCCTGTCTCTTCCTTAAGCCCAGCCACACAGTGCCTGAGAGGTTGAGATTGAGAGAGTCTGAGTGGGGTCTCTGGTGGCAGCATTGCTAATGCCCTGGCCAGCGGGTGCCCCTGTGTGTTTCATGATCAAGAGCCTAAAAAAGGAGAGTTGCACTTACAGGTATGGCTAACAGCTTGTACATGTTGGCTCTCAACAAGAGAAAGATCCCTTGTTTCTCATCACCAATGCAGCACTTTCACCATGTATGACAGAAAAATACCAGGGTTAAAAAACTGGCTGAACAAATAGAACTTGAGGTCTGGAGTTTGGCCATCACTGCCTTGACAGTGGGAGAGCCTCCTGATTGGCTGTGCTGGACCTGGGAGAGCCTCCTGATTGGCTGTGCTGGACCTGGGAGAGCCTCCTGATTGGCTGTGGTGGACCTGGGAGAGCCTCCTGATTGGCCGCGAGGGAGGTAGGAGACTTCTGGTTGGCTGGTTCTTCAGACCCCCTTGGAGGGTGCCTGACCTCACCTCATGCCTGCTCTGGACTCCAGCGCTGACTCCACTGATGGACTGGCAGCAATGGCTTCCAAGTCTGTCGCAACACGGGAGCCGATGGGACCTGCAGGTCTGGATTTGGCTGCCGCTGTCTTAATGAAGCAACAGAGAGGTTCTGTAACAGGGTTTTAGTGACTTCAGAATCGGTACCTCTTGACAGGGGTGGGTGGTGGGAATAGAACCATCCCAAAGTTAGAATAAAGGCTGCAGTGTTACTCCGGGCCTTCATCCAACTTGGCAGGAATTCCTGCCATGGTTTAAAATAAGCGTTTACTGTGGTAACGCGCCGCATTATTAGAAACAGCGCACAGCAAAGGCGTGGTGAAGGCGGGAAAGCTCTGTGTGCAACACACAATGCATTTGTGAAGAGCTGGGAAGAAGCACAGCAAACAGCTGAGGGCGCGGTGTAGCCGTGTCGCACAGCTCCAGGTACACGACCCCGAGGAGAGACCTGCCCCTCGACACGGCACCGCACCGCACCGGTCCGCCGCCTGTCCGTCACACGGCGGCCGCGCCGGCGTGTGTTTCTCATTGCCGTCTGGGACCCTGTTGCGGTTACCACAGTTTATTAAAGAAAGCAGACTTTAGAAAATAAATGAGTGATTAAAAACTGTTTACCCTTAAAAAAAAAACCGGGCCCTGGTAAAACTGAATTGCCCTCAGTTAATGAAAGCCATTCGCGTGCTCCTATAAACCCTGTTTTTTTTTCCTGCGTGCTTAGTTTTTTCTCATTCTTTCCCCCCAGTACCTTACTGGGAGCCAGGTTTTAAATTCGTTCCTTGCAAGAAAAAAAAAACACAGGGGGAATTTTCGTGCAGAGCGATTTATGTGACTGTTAAGGGATTCGGTGGAGCCGCCGCGCTCTGAAACACCTCGGGCTCGCGGATCGGTTAGGGGGGACAGGAGGGTCCGCGCGGCCCGTGCTAATCGCTTGACGTCATCAGCCCCCCGAACGTCAATCAGGCGTCTCTAGAACTTTCCCACAGAATGTTTTTTTTTCCTCTTTGCGGCTGGGATAACATCCGGGCATGTTTGGCCACTGTCTCAAATGCATTAATTTTTTTTGTGTCTTAATTTTCTGTTGTCAGTTTTTATGGTGCTTTGCATGAATATGTGACACAAACATAGCTCTGAGTTTAAACATAATAGGGACATACTGTATAGTCATTTCTGTTTTGAACATAGTGAAATTAGAAACTGCTGTGTGTCCCCAGTATTGGGACTGTGGGTTAGTTTAGGAGGTGGTTGGTTCAATAGCTCAGTGCCGGAGTGCACTGTGTTCAGAAGATCAGTGTTAGTGCTGGATTGCAGTGTGTTCAGTAGCTCAGTGTAAGAGTGCTGGGCTGCAGTGTGTTCAGCAGCTCAGTGTGTTCAGTAGTTCAGTGTGAGAGTGCTGGAGTGCAGTGTGTTCAGTAGTTCGGTGTGAGAGTACTGGAGTGCAGTGTGTTCAGTAGTTCAGTGTGAGAGTACTGGAGTGCAGTGTGTTCAGTAGTTCAGTGTGAGAATGCTGGAGTGCAGTGTGTTCAGCAGTTCAGTGTGAGAGTGCTGGAGTGCAGTGTGTTCAGTAGTTCAGTGTGTTCAGCAGTTCAGTGTGAGAGTGCTGGAGTGCAGCGTGTTCAGTAGCCCAGTGTCACAGTTGTTAACATGTAAACTAAGAAAACACTGTGGGTATAGTCAGACAAAACCACTGGCGATGGCAGGAAGCAGGCAGGCATTTTGCGTGGGATCCCTGCTACCATCTCCGTCTGCAGCCACACTGTGTGTCACACCGCTGTGCTCAGTGCGAGTGAGCAGGAGGAGGGTTTGAGCTCCAGCCCAGCCCTGCTCACACTGAGGACTGCAGACCGTCTCGCGCTCCTGTGCAGATTTCAGGACAGTCCTCGGGCCTCTTCGCAGCTCGGCTCCAGATGTCCCCTCTCTGGCGGTGCTGCACAGACACGAGGCACGTGGCTGAAAAGAACAGGGGATCAAATCACATTCCTCCCTTCCTCCAGCCAAATATTTCACCTCTGTCCCGTGGGCAGACAGCTTACATAACCTTGCAGGAAATAGACACAGTATCAGATCAGATTAACTCGCAGGCTGCCATGTCTCAGTGAGACACCGGAAAAAGACATGAGCTCAGTACACACTCTGTGAAAGAGTGGAAAAAAAGTCAGGCTACAGCAACGACAACAAATGGAATGGATGTAGATTCATACCTTATGTTCATGAGGCCCGTAGCTTTCCTTCCAGAAAAACAAACATGCAAAGTTGGCACTGTGTCCTGTGGTTGGGGCGGAGAGCACTAAGACACCGTTAGTTTTTTTTGTACTTAAAGCCTCACTTATAAAGGATTGAAAGTAATATTGAATTAAACTGATTGAATGAGTATTTGTTATTGTCGAGGAAAAGTTTTGAAATTGTTGAAGAAAAGTCTTCACTCAGGTTAGGTGTGGTCAAGCAGAGTCCTTTATTCATGTGCATGGGGAGGATATAACCATGCAGATCTGAGAGCAGCCTCTCATACAGATCTGTGAGTAACCTCTCCACGAGATGGTAAATGCAATGAGTTTTATCCAGCAGATTCACACAGGAAAGCGCATTCTAAGTTTCCACATGAGGAGTTGGTTTTCTCTCTACAAACATTTCTTTGTAATTGACCACGTTCTTCTTAAGAAGCAGTTTTACCTTGTATACATACAAAAGGAAGTATATAAATAAAAGGTGTGAAATGAGCTACACATTCTGCTATTGTAGCATTAATATCAAAAAGTCAAATAATATGTTTGCAATTGTTCTTTCATACTGTTGCTGGGTAAAAGACATTTTTCAAAGCCAACTAGTCACTATCTTATGCTAAAATTCTTCCACATTATACTGAAAGGGATATCACTGACGAGCATAATTAAATATGCATTTCATTAACCCAGTAAATGAAGAATTAGCCTTGGTTCAAATAAAAAAAAGTTGGGGTGAGTGCTTTGGAAATGTGTCGATAGAATTGTGCAGTTTCATAATTTATGAAGCTGTGGTACCAGTGTTTCTGGCTCCTAATGGAAGGTGCTATTTATTGTAAAATACTCTGCCAAGGTAAGTTGGCAGCACGCTCAAATGTATTTATTCTAGCAGTCATTATGAAAGAGGGGGAGCGCAGTGTGTTTTTTCACAGCCCTACAGCTCACGTCTCTTAGCGGTAGGCGTGTGATTATACGTCAGAAACGACAGCAGCTGTAAGAGAAATCGGGGAGAATGGATTAGTCCCTCTTCCCTCGCTGAGCGCCGACGCTCTCCGGGCAGAGTGGGACATCGCCGTCTGCTGTGTGTTCCAGGACCATGGCCGTCACGAAGAGAGGGGCTGCCGCCGCCCTGCTGCTGGTCCCTCTGCTTGACCTGGTGTGCCCTTTGACCCCCGGGGACCCCAACGTGTGCAGCACATGGGAGAGGTGAGAGGCGCCGCCTCTTGGCCCCTTCTGTCTGCTCACCCCCTGAGATCTTCCCGATGGGCTTCAACAGAGCCGGACCTGACCTGGGCAGTGTTATTGCTACTGAGCCTAGACTGACTTCCTTATCTGAAACAGCTTAGAACCGGTACATACTGTATCATTGCACCCTGTACAACAATACTGGAACACTGAACTGATGAACATAATTCATCAGTCAAAGCCTGCATAGTCTGTGCTGTATCCCTCAGTAGTAGCATAGCAGTGTGCCAGATGTGGAAGGAAAGTTACAAGCTAGGAGACCACAGGAAATAATGTGCGTATTTATACCGCAAAAAGCTTGCACAGGAAAAAGGATGAAAGAGGGCCGCCTGCAGTCTTGAAACCTGACAGCAGGAAGAAACAAAGCTGAACAAAAGCCTCCCTGTCATCTGATCTTCTTTAAAATCAGGAGACAGTGGCGTCCAGGAGTGCAGTGCTGGCGGTAACATTTTGTAGGCAACAAGCCTGAGAGAAGGGGCAGTGCAGTGCATACCTGTGCGTCTTGGTCAGCTCGCCCCAGATTGAGGGAGGACAGAGTTCCGTATGAAATGGCAACAGCTTTGAAGAGTCAGAAGTTCTATACATACTAGGAGCATTCAAAGAGAAAACAGTTCCCCAGGATAATATGGTAGAATTCTACCCATGGCGTGTAAATGAGGAGTCCTTCGTGATCAGTTAATAAAACTCTTCGAACGGTTGTTCATTACAGGGTAAAACTCACTGATGAAAATTGCTAATGTAGCCTTTCACAAAACGGAAACAAGTGATTATTGATTAAGTCGTATGTCTATGACATGTAAGGCTAAGTAAAAGAAAGAAAACTAAACCTGGCGATCATCTTTGTGGAAGTAGGATCGTCCACCATTCTGTTTCCAAACTGTTCTATCCGGGCTCGTGGGAGAGCCGGAGTCTATCCCAATAGGCACCAGGCAGGGTATGCCCAGTCCATCACAGGGCCGACAGACACACATCAGACCCACACTCACACTCGCGCCAGGGCCGAATAACCCACCAGCATGTCTTTGGACCATGAGAGGAAACTGGAGCACCTGGAAGAAACCCACGCAAACCCGGGGAGAACATGCAAACTCCACACAGACAGCACCCCAGGAACTGAACCCAAGACGCTGTGAAGTGCTCAACACTGCAGCCCCTGAATAAGACCATCTTTTTAGAACACATCCTTTAACTTGTCCAACAACAACTAGTCTTTGTCCATCTACTCTGCGATCTACTGGCTGTGATGCCCTACTGGCATCTCATTCTGTGACCAGCCTTACTCTCGTTGGTTGCTGGGATAGGCTCTGGCTCCCCCGCGGCACAGAAGTGGATGAAATGGACTGATGGAAGATATTGCTGCTCTGGTCAGTCCGGAGAAGAGCAGCCCAAGTACATTCCTGGGCTCAGAGGAATGTCCTGCTCTGACAGGCTGCAGGAACTGAGCCTCTTTAGTCTTGGACAGCGAGGGGATCTGATCCAGGTGTTCAGAAACCTCAAAGGCCCTGACAGTCAACCCAGTGAATGTCTCCAGATTAAAACGTGAGACATGAGCCAGAGGACTCAAGTGGAAACGATGGGGCGCTTGGGTGTAGCGGAGTTGTGAGGGTAACACCCTCCCGTTGAATGGCGAGAGTCCTGGGGTCGACTAGCTCTTCACTGCCTCATCACGTCTCTTCTCGATGGGCCTCGTCTGTGACCCTTCCTGTGTATTTTGTCCTTCGCAGCTTCACCACCACGGTGAAGGAGTCGTACGCTCACCCCTTCGACCAGGTGTACGAGGAGCCCTGCGCCGACGCCCGGATCTCCCTCAGGTGCACGCGCCACCGGTGAGTGCGCCCCTTTCGGGGACACCCTTTCAAGGCGTTCCCCTTGAAGGTCATTCCGCCAGACGGTAGGAGGCTTGAGCCTCAGCCTGTCTCCTCCTCTACGTCCTGTTGACTCAGCGAACTTCATCACCTTTCCCCACGTGCTCGGGCGGCCTGTGCCGGACCCCTCCGGCCCTTCTGACTCGACTCTCCCTGTGCTGTGTGTGCGCAGGGTCACGTACAAGACCGCCTACCGGCAGGGCGTGAAGATGGACTACCGCAGGAGATACCAGTGCTGTCAGGGCTACTACGAGAGCAGAGGCACCTGTGTCCGTAAGTGACAGGCATGGCTGGGGGGGGTGGAGGGCAAGAGGTGAGTCGCACCAGGCTGGTGATAGTATCCTGGGATCAGACGCCTAGTTCCCAGTAACTCCAGTTTTAATCTCACTGCTGGAGACTGGGGGGGTTTGTGTTATATCAGTGTAATCCTCATAAATGTTACTATTGCTCTCTTCATTTCTGCTCTGGTTTGGCCTCCTTACTCTAAAAGTCTTCAAATCTTTTTATTTATTTTAACTTTAAAAACCTGTTAGCAGCCAGATATGTATGAGATCCCAGAGACAGAATAAGTTCGTACCGCTACTAAAGTCCTGTTGATATGACATGTTGTTTTTGACGAAGATGCATGAAAGAGCTCACGGTGGCTCACTGCAGTTTCCTTGTCTTTAACAGTTTCCACGCCTGTGCTCTTCTCTGTGTTTGTGTGTCTTTGCCCATGTTGTAATGTCTGTGCCCTCTCCAGCCCTCTGTACCCAGGAGTGTGTCCACGGGCGGTGCCAGGCCCCAGATCGATGCCAGTGCGAGCCCGGCTGGAGGGGCGAGAACTGCTCCAGTGGTGAGGCGACTCCTAACTGCCCTCTGTTATCAGTAGGAGCTTTAATTGCTGAACAGAGACTCTTTTCTATGGTTATTGACAATATATCCTAAACGTCATCGGGTGTCACTACAGGTACAGCAAGAGCAAATAAATACAAGATTGTGGGAGTGTGGCACACTTCTTTATGCTAAAAGTTGTGGGGGTGTGGAACAAGCTGCTCGGCCATGTTGTTGAAGCCAATACCCTGGCTTCTCTCAAGACACAGCTGGATCACCTCACGGCGAACTAAACTGGCCCGATGAGCCGAACGGCCCCTTGTTTCTAATCGTTCTTATATCCTCATACTTAGTGGCAAAAAGGCCAGAACCAGCTGAAAACGCAGTGTAATTACAGCACGAAGCCACATGAAATACAACTGAAGCAATGTACAAGTTCACTTGGAAACAAAGCAGCGATGAAAACAGGTGGTACTGCATGTACTGTATTCCAGCTGTTCAGTAAGAACAGGTGTGTGGTTACAAATTAGTGGAGGCCAATCTGCTCACCAAGCCCATTTATCAGCTACGCACTAATAATTTGTGGTCAAGGAAAGAACTTAGACAGCATGGCTGGGTAGTTTCTTCCATATTGCCTCAACTCTTGGTGGAATCAAGAACATCTTATACCTTAATATATAAAATACCAGAATCTAGTCTTTTTCATATCTGTCTTACTTAGGTTTCTCTAGGTGCATGTGGTTTGATTTCCAAAACCTCATGGTGGCCTATCTTCATTATCTTATTAGTGTTAAAAAAAACAAATAATCTTTTCCCACACTGGTACATCTAAGATTGTAATGAAATATTAAAATTGAGGAATCAATCATTTTTTTACAATGTTTTATCTTCAGAAATTAAGCTAACAAGTATCATACAAATATATTAGCATTTTTTCTGAGAAGGAATGAATTCCCACGTGATCTAAATCTAGTATTACACTCTCCACTCAAAATCATGAGATATTTCTTACCTGAGACTCTACAGCACCTACAGTTTCCTACAGCGCCCTCTAGTGGAGAACAGTCAGCTTCCGGCAGGACAATAGGTATTAGCAAGGAACCCAGTTTCAAATAAAACAACTTGAATTAAATCAAATGTGCTCTGAGGCTTGCAAGTTATACCTCAGAGTATTTTAAATTGCCCCTTTACAAAGATTCTACAGTGGGGTAGAAAATAATTCTAGAGGAGACTGAAAAATATGTGAGTATGTTTAAGTAGAACATAACAAATGTTACAAAAGACAGGATCCAGCTGTTTTTTGCCAGAAGCCAGGGAATCTATTTCAACTGCATGGCTTGGTAGCTTGTTCTATGCTCCCAGTTCCCTTTGTGTAAAAAAAGGTTTCCACGTCTGACCTCTGGTTTGTGTTTCACTCTTGATTCTCCACATGACTTTGTCAGTTCTTATGAGGATTTAATAGTACTGATTAGCTAATTGTACAGAGCCTAGTGATCAAATAGAGCCTCAGTTTCATATCCCATCAGAAGGAGAGTCAGAACCTCACTGAGGGTGACATAGTGGCACAGCCTGGCTTTGAACTGGGAACCTACTTGACAGTAAGACTTTTACCTTAAGCATTGGGTTGTACAGCCTCCTTGCAGATGGTGTTTTAGGAAAAGCCCGAGGACACCCAGGAACATTTAGTCCTTTAAGTCTTTGACTTCCTGTTTGTCTCTAGAACCTGTGGTCCTCTTTCCTGTTGCCAAATGCTTGGCAGTGGTTCTCTCCTGGAAAAGAGGTTCCTTACAGTAAAAATGAGATGCTTTAGAGAGGATGAAAGCTGTGTGTTGTCTAATCCAAAAAGAGCTTCTATAAATAGAAAATTATTCCACTTGTGTTCGAGGGCCCTGCTAGTTAGGCCTGAAGGGCACAGTAGCTGTACGGTACTGGGACAGCACCAGGCCTTATAAGGTTCCTCATGAATTTTGCGGAGGGGGGATTATTCCTGACGCTTCCTGGATGCCTGTGTGTTGAGCTAACTGTGGGGATGGGAGTGAGCGCCACTCCGGAATTTTCCCACATCCCTGTCTGTTCCGACGGGATACAAAAACAGCCACATTTCTCCCGGGATTGACCGTTAGAGAGTTAGACTGGGGGGCCCTGCTGACCTGAACCAGCCTGAAAATCTGCCTTCAATTAGGGGTTAAAGACTACTGGACTGCAGAGCTAAACAAGAGCCGCTCTGAGGGCCTGCTTGGTGGAGTTAGTTCAGAGCAAGTCAGCTTGCATGGTGTAAGGATATTGGCAGAGCATGATCCTAATGGGTTGCCGTACTGCACAGATGATGCAGTACATGAATATGTAAATAGTCTATATAGAGAGAGTAGTAGATTGAGGGGCAGTTGGTTAGGCAGTTACTGAGTTAGTGTTGTAAGAGTTATAGAGCACTGTGTTCATAAAGTGCACGTTCATCACTACAAACCTGTGTGGTTAATGACCGCCAGTAAGAACCCAAATAGAGAATATAACACATGGCTCTGCAGAGTGAACCACACTCCTTCCTTCCCAGTGCTACGGCTCTACCGTAATTTCGTCTTGCACCCTTAACAATGTCTCTGGGCCTACACGGTGCTCTCAGAAATCGGACAGTCGTGTTGCTTATTGCATGAGGTTTCCTGCAAACTGCACTTCCCTTCCCTCTTCTGAGAGGTTCGGAAGGAAAGTAAGGTGAACGCCCTCACTCGTAGATGAAACTTGGGGGTGTGGGGGCCCACAATATTCTATCCACACAGCCATTTTCCAACCAGCTCCCGGTGAGGGTCGGGGTGGTGACGGGCTGATCCGATCAGACCGGAGAGTCTCCAGTTCCTCCCGGGCGACTGCCAGGTGCTCCCAGGCCAGCCGAGAGAGAGAATCCCTCCAGGGTGTCCTGGGTCTGCTCCAGGCTGTCTTCCCAGTGGGATGTGCCTGATCCCGTGGAAGACGGGACACAGCAGGGCTCTGTGTCAGTGACAGTATTGGTGTTGAGACTCTGTAGGCACAGCAGGGCTCTGTGTCAGTGACAGTATTGGTGTTGAGACTCTGTAGGCACACCAGGGCTCTGTGTCAGTGACAGTATTGGTGTTGAGACTCTGTAGGCACACCAGGGCTCTGTGTCAGTGACAGTATTGGTGTTGAGACTCTCTGTAGCAACACCAGGGCTCTGTGTCAGTGACAGTATTGGTGTTGAGACTCTGTAGGCACACCAGGGCTCTGTGTCAGTGACAGTATTGGTGTTGAGACTCTCTGTAGCAACACCAGGGCTCTGTGTCAGTGACAGTATTGGTGTTGAGACTCTGTAGGCACACCAGGGCTCTGTGTCAGTGACAGTATTGGTGTTGAGACTCTCTGTAGCAACACCAGGGCTCTGTGTCAGTGACAGTATTGGTGTTGAGACTCTCTGTAGCAACACCAGGGCTCTGTGTCAGTGACAGTATTGGTGTTGAGACTCTGTAGGCACACCAGGGCTCTGTGTCAGTGACAGTATTGGTGTTGAGACTCTGTAGGCACAGCAGGGCTCTGTGTCAGTGACAGTATTGGTGTTGAGACTCTGTAGGCACACCAGGGCTCTGTGTCAGTGACAGTATTGGTGTTGAGACTCTGTAGGCACACCAGGGCTCTGTGTCAGTGACAGTATTGGTGTTGAGACTCTGTAGGCACAGCAGGGCTCTGTGTCAGTGACAGTATTGGTGTTGAGACTCTGTAGGCACACCAGGGCTCTGTGTCAGTGACAGTATTGGTGTTGAGACTCTCTGTAGCAACACCAGGGCTCTGTGTCAGTGACAGTATTGGTGGTGAGACTCTGTAGGTACAGCAGGGCTCTGTGTCAGTGACAGTATTGGTGTTGAGACTCTGTAGGTACAGCAGGGCTCTGTGTCAGTGACAGTATTGGTGTTGAGACTCTGTAGGCACACAAGGGCTCTGTGCCAGTGACAGTATTGGTGTTGAGACTCTGTAGGCACACCAGGGCTCTGTGTCAGTGACAGTATTGGTGTTGAGACTCTGTAGGCACAGCAGGGCTCTGTGTCAGTGACAGTATTGGTGTTGAGACTCTCTGTAGCAACACCAGGGCTCTGTGTCAGTGACAGTATTGGTGTTGAGACTCTGTAGGCACACCAGGGCTCTGTGTCAGTGACAGTATTGGTGTTGAGACTCTCTGTAGCAACACCAGGGCTCTGTGTCAGTGACAGTATTGGTGTTGAGACTCTCTGTAGCAACACCAGGGCTCTGTGTCAGTGACAGTATTGGTGTTGAGACTCTGTAGGCACACCAGGGCTCTGTGTCAGTGACAGTATTGGTGTTGAGACTCTGTAGGCACAGCAGGGCTCTGTGTCAGTGACAGTATTGGTGTTGAGACTCTGTAGGCACACCAGGGCTCTGTGTCAGTGACAGTATTGGTGTTGAGACTCTGTAGGTACAGCAGGGCTCTGTGTCAGTGACAGTATTGGTGTTGAGACTCTGTAGGCACACCAGGGCTCTGTGCCAGTGACAGTATTGGTGTTGAGACTCTGTAGGCACACCAGGGCTCTGTGTCAGTGACAGTATTGGTGTTGAGACTCTGTAGGCACAGCAGGGCTCTGTGTCAGTGACAGTATTGGTGTTGAGACTCTCTGTAGCAACACCAGGGCTCTGTGTCAGTGACAGTATTGGTGTTGAGACTCTGTAGGCACACCAGGGCTCTGTGTCAGTGACAGTATTGGTGTTGAGACTCTGTAGGCACAGCAGGGCTCTGTGTCAGTGACAGTATTGGTGTTGAGACTCTGTAGGCACAGCAGGGCTCTGTGTCAGTGACAGTATTGGTGTTGAGACTCTCTGTAGCAACACCAGGGCTCTGTGTCAGTGACAGTATTGGTGTTGAGACTCTGTAGGCACACCAGGGCTCTGTGTCAGTGACAGTATTGGTGTTGAGACTCTGTAGGCACAGCAGGGCTCTGTGTCAGTGACAGTATTGGTGTTGAGACTCTGTAGGCACAGCAGGGCTCTGTGTCAGTGACAGTATTGGTGTTGAGACTCTGTAGGCACAGCAGGGCTCTGTGTCAGTGACAGTATTGGTGTTGAGACTCTCTGTAGCAACACCAGGGCTCTGTGTCAGTGACAGTATTGGTGTTGAGACTCTGTAGGCACACCAGGGCTCTGTGTCAGTGACAGTATTGGTGTTGAGACTCTGTAGGCACAGCAGGGCTCTGTGTCAGTGACAGTATTGGTGTTGAGACTGTAGGCACAGCAGGGCTCTGTGTCAGTGACAGTATTGGTGTTGAGACTCTCTGTAGCAACACCAGGGCTCTGTGTCAGTGACAGTATTGGTGTTGAGACTCTGTAGGCACAGCAGGGCTCTGTGTCAGTGACAGTATTGGTGTTGAGACTCTGTAGGTACACCAGGGCTCTGTGTCAGTGACAGTATTGGTGTTGAGACTCTGTAGGCACACCAGGGCTCTGTGTCAGTGACAGTATTGGTGTTGAGACTCTGTAGGCACAGCAGGGCTCTGTGTCAGTGACAGTATTGGTGTTGAGACTCTGTAGGCACACCAGGGCTCTGTGTCAGTGACAGTATTGGTGTTGAGACTCTGTAGGCACACCTGTGTCAGTAGGGCTCTGTGTCAGTGACAGTATTGGTGTTGAGACTCTCTGTAGCAACACCAGGGCTCTGTGTCAGTGACAGTATTGGTGTTGAGACTCTGTAGGCACAGCAGGGCTCTGTGTCAGTGACAGTATTGGTGTTGAGACTCTCTGTAGGTACACCAGGGCTCTGTGTCAGTGACAGTATTGGTGTGTTGCAGCCTGTGATGTCCACCACTGGGGTCCAGCCTGCCGCCTGGACTGTGAGTGCAAGAACGGGGGTCAGTGTGATGCTCTGACTGGCGCCTGCCGCTGTCCCCCCGGATACCATGGCCCCCTCTGCCAGAACACCTGCGTTCTGGGGACCTACGGCCAGGGGTGCCAGGGGCGCTGCCGGTGCGGAACGGGGGGCACCTGCGACCCAGTGACGGGGGAGTGCCTGTGCAAAGATGGATTCACCGGGACACTGTGAGTGAGGTCTCGACGAGCACTCTTTCACGAGTGCCTTTGATCAGGTCATCGACGGCACTGCGCAGGCAGACCGCCAGGAGCTCACGCGCTGTCTCTGCCCCGCCCACAGCTGCGAGACCCTGTGCCTGCCGTACAGATGCCCCAGACGATGCCCCTGCCAGAACGGAGGGCACTGCCAGGGCGTGGGCAACTGCGCCTGTCCGCCTGGCTGGATGGTAGGTTCCCCGTGGAGAGAGTGAGGCCGTGTGTTTCCTTCACCAGTGTGATTAGTGAAATGCAAGCGTGTCTTTTAAGTTTGGCCTGCAACAGCCCCTTCCTCACCTGCCTTTCATTCTCCCTCCCTTTTCTCTTCTCCCTCCTCTTCATTGTTACTTCTCTCCTCCCAATTACTCCTCTCTCCTCTCTCCTCTCTCTCCACTACCTTCTCTTTCTCCTCTCCCTTCTTTTTCTCCTCTCTCTCCTCTCTCTCCTCTCCCTCCTTTTCTGCCTCTCCACTTTCTCCTCTCCTGTCTCTCCCTCCTCTCTCTCGTTCTTCTCTCCTCTCCTGCCTCTCTACTCTCTCCCTCCTCTCCCTCCTCTCTGTCCTTGTCCTCCTCTCTCTCTGTCCAGGGAGCGGTGTGCACTGAGCGCTGTCCGGAGGGGAAGTTTGGCCTGAACTGCTCCCAGGACTGCCTGTGCCACAACAGCAGGGGCTGTGACCCTGAGACTGGAGAGTGCCAGTGCCTCGAAGGCTTCACTGGGGACAGGTCAGCAAGCTCGGCCAGCCCCCCACATGGAATGGCTTCTTCATGGAAGGAGCCATCCCATTGTTCCATTTGATCCCATCAGCCTGTGCCCTCACCTTGGAGCCCTGTTAGGAAAGGTTCGGGGGTTCTCATAGGTGCAGGCAAGGGAGAACCCTTAAAATCAGGGTGCTGCAGTGTGTGATGTTGGAAGTGTAGGTGGCGATCTTCCATCCGATCCAGAGAACACAAGCTTGTGTCCCACCTGGTGGCCTCGCTAAAGTCCAGCTCAGGCTTGCTCAGTTTAGCATATCTAAATTGGCCACTCAGCTGAACTGACAAAGTAATGGCACAAAAAAACCCGAAACTGCATTTCATGAACCCGTCCAAACTGGAAAGGCTAACTGTTTTGCTGTAAGTGATGTTTGTAAGTTAGTAGGAGGCACTGTGGTGTAGGAGGTGCCGTCCTATGGATGAGTTCCTGTGTGCTTGCTCATTATGGATCCCATTTTAACCCCAGAGTCCTGGCTAGATTCCAGTTTTGCACAATCTGGCCTCCCAGGAAAATCCTCCTTAATTCAGTCAGTGAAAGCCTCTCACTCCTCCATCTGATCTGTCATGCAGTGTCACCCATGTGGAGCTGTACTTCAGTGGGGTATGAAGGGGGCCCCTCCTGTATTTAAAGTGCTTTGGGATGCACTAATATAAATGCAGTTAATTAAGACTCAGCTCTGTATCGACTGATCCCACACAGTCCTCAAACTCTTCTGACAGGCCCACCTGTACAGCCCATTCACCTTGCAGCTCTCTGTGGGCTCCACAACGCCCCACTGGAGAGCTAACACTGATTGCTGGAGCATCGCATCTCTCAGAGGCATCGCAAACCTGCAGGGGCCTGACAATCGCAGGAGTCACCGTTTGCTGGAAAACTGTGTGTAAAGGCCTGGTGGATGATGGATTGCTCTAGCACGAGTGTAGCAGTACAGTACGCAGTGAGCCCTGTCCCTGCCCTGACATATTTACATCAGTGTGCGTAGTGCTGTGATGTGAGATGAAGCGAGATTTTTACCCAGGTACAGCCCTGGTAGAACCTACTGTTCAGCTGCAGATACACCTCAGATCAGGTCCTGTTTATGTTTAAGAGCTGCTAAAACCAAACTTTAAACAACTTTATCTGGTAAATCTGGTTTTTCCAATTCGATTCCTTAGGAGCTGCAGGACTGCTTGATTGTAATTAAAATTGAAGGTACGGGACTGGACCAGGCTGGCTAGTTCTTCTCTAATTGTTGACCAATGACTCTCTTGCAACGTGCAATAGTCCCGCCTGTAAAGCTGACCGATCGGAGATGTTCAGAAGAGCCGTCTGTGCCTCCCTCCGCCCCCAGGTGCCGTGAGGAGTGCCCGGTGGGCCGCTACGGCCAGGACTGCAGCGGGCGCTGCGACTGTGCCAACGGGGCGAGCTGTTTCCACATCAACGGGGCCTGCCTGTGTGAGCCGGGGTTCAGCGGGCCGCTCTGCAAGGACAGGATGTGCCCGCCCGAAAAATACGGGGTGCACTGCCAGCACCCCTGCATCTGTGACGAGCAGCACACTCTCAGGTCAGCAGCGCGCGTCTCCCTGCCGGTCTCGAGAGGAGCTTGACCGCTCGTGTCCTGTAGCTCAGGAAATACTGAATCCAGGATCTGTCACATCTGCAAGAGCACAGGCAGTGCTGGAGTGACGCTTATCTACCCTGGTGTGATCCGAAAAAAAACAGAACAACACAAATTCGAGCTCCATTTTTGCAAGTTCTTTACACAATAATGAGGGCCGGGGGCAGAGGGGCGAGGGGAGAGGGGAGAGGGCGGGGGCGGAGGGAAGAGGGGAGAGGGCGGGGGCAGAGGGGATAGGGGATAGGGGATAGGGGAGAGGGGATAGGGCCGGGGGCAGAGGGGAGAGGGGATAGGGGAGAGGGGAGAGGGGAGAGGGGAGAGGGGAGAGGGGAGAGGGCTGGGGGCAGAGGGGAGAGGGGAGAGGGCCGGGGGCAGAGGGGAGAGGGGAGGACCGGGGTCAGGGAGGAGGGGTGGGTCAGGGGGCAGGGCCGGGGGAAAGAGTGGAGGGCGGGGGCAGGGCGCAGAGGGGAGAGGGCAGAGTGGAGGGCCGGGGTCAGGGAGGAGGGCTGGGGTACGGGGGAGAGCTGGGGGAAGAGGGGATCACAGCGGCCCGTATGACGGAGACCTCTCTGTGTTTGTGTGTACCCAGCTGCCACCCCATGAAGGGCGAGTGCACGTGCCAGCCGGGCTGGGCGGGGCTGTTCTGTAACGAGACCTGTCCGCAGGGTTACTACGGCAGCGGTTGCCAGGAGACCTGCTTATGCCTGAACGGGGGCACCTGCAGCAGCGAGAATGGGCAGTGCCACTGCGCCCCCGGGTACAGGGTGAGTCCCTGGGGGCGTGGGGGAGGGGATCCAGGCAGCGTAGCCTGTGAGCGTCTTCTGTTTCACAAATTCCTTTAACTTCTGGCGCACAGCTGATATGTGTATCCATGGCAGGCTGCAGAGAGATAAGGAAGTGAGCTGTGGCAACAGAATGTAGGACTCACTGACCCCAGGAATGGGACCCAAACGGTCATTAAGTCTCTCAGAATGTCAGGTCCAGCGCTTGTACTGTAGCTTTGGACCTAGTGACCAACACTTAATTTAATTTAACTGCTGGACCACCTAGCCTCAGAATCATCCCTGAAGCTAATATAAGAAACAGCCAACTAGGAACTGGGTCATGGAAGTGACACTTTACTGCTGCTTGGAGATTATGACTTTATTATTGCTGACTCTTCTACTGCAGCCAAGATAAATTGCATTTCTTTAAACAGCACACTTGCATGCTTGTGTGTGTTTTTGGGGATGTCAGGAAACATGAACTAGATAACATTGTCTCATAGTATAACAGCTCGTCATGTCTAGCGCGCTGGCTGTAATTGGATGTCCTGTGTGTATCTTTGCCTCCCCCTGCTGGCCACAGGGAGACCACTGCTCCAGCCACTGCCTCCCAGGATCCTTTGGGAAGAACTGCTCCTCTCGCTGCACCTGCGTGAACGCAGTGGCCTGCTCCCCCATCGATGGCACCTGCTTCTGCAAGGAGGGTGAGAAACCAGGCCCATCATCCTTCACACAGCTCCTCTGTGCTGGGAGTCCAGTCTGCTGCTCAATCCAGTTTGAGACTCTTCTTCCTTCCCCCTGCTCTTTCCACCTCTATCGGCTCTGTCCTCTTCCTTCTTACAGTCCCTCGTCTGTCCTGACTCTGCTTCTCGTCCGCTCCCACCTGCTGCTGGGTGCTGGTTCCCCCTGGCTCGTGCCTCTCTGTCTGATCCTGCTCCTCATCCACACAGCCAGCTGCAGACATCAGGACCCACTGCCTCTCTGCTCCTCTTCTCCTCTCCAGTGCCCATCTTCTCTCGCTGCAGCCATGACAGCGGACTGTGGGCTCTGGTGTCCTGCCAACCCTGGTGTCACGACCACCAGCCTGCCCAGACCAGCCCCCAAGAGAGCTAACCAGTGCCAGCAGCGGGGCGATACTTACAAACGCCACTGCACGTGTTAACTCAGCACCAGACGCCCTACCGTGCGGCCGGCTGCAGTATTTAAGCTTCACGCTGCTCGGTATTGAATCTACTCCCCGAGAGCTCGACCTGGCGGTTACTGTTCCTCGTATGACCTTGGATTCTGGACTTCCCTTTTGCCCTTTGACTTCAGACCTCGCCTCTCGTCTCGGATGGTTTGCCACCAGAGTACTACCCGGATTTCGACCTACCCTTACTCCCTTCGGCCACGACCTCGCCTCTTGCTTCGGATTGTTTGCTTCTGTCGGACTTCCTGGATACTGAACCACCTTTTCCTTCGGACCACGACCTCATCTCGCGCATTGGATTGTACGCCAGCCGTGTCTTCTGCCTACCCCTGCGTCTGCACAGGATCCATATCTCCTCATTAGGGTTGCCTAACACCTGGTGCCCTGTCAGGCCTGGTTCCTCCTGCAAAAGCATAGTCATGCTGTTACACTGAATCCTTAAGCCATGATTTTGCCTCCTGCTTTTCCATTTTGCGCTTTTACCTCGCTTTCCATCCATTGTTATTGTTGTTGATCATGTGTCATATACCTTCTTTTCAAAGGGACTGTCGAAAGAACAACCAATCATCTTCTTAACTGTAACTAGGAAACTGTTTTACCGTGAACTGTTGTTACAGCACACTGAGCACTTTTACATGCTGTAAGACATCTTGGATAAAGGCATCTGCTGGAAACAATAATTCTGAGCTTCCTTTCACTTGAATTGTGGACTCAGCAAACTGATAATGAGCTGAGACATGCCAGAGCAGGAGAAGCTACAGTGCCAGTTAGCGAAACTGGAGCAGCTGAAGAACAATTCTGCAGGCTTCTGGGGTGCCTTCCCCTCCTAATAAGTCAGCAGCCTTGATTTTGAAACCATGTCATAAACACGCTCTTGAAGGAGCCTCCCTGAAGGAAAAGCCAGGAGCGTATTTGTTCCGAGATCGCCCCCGGAAAAAAAAGTTCTTTGGAGAGCACAGCGCTAAACGGGTGCAGATGTCTGCTAATACCGATGTTGTAGTTCCATCTCTCGCATATTTTCTGTTGACACCAAGAAAAAAAAGCGAGTTAATAAACTTCTCGAACAGGTGGCCTCTCAGGAGCTCCGTGATGGTCTAGCAAATGTGGAACCGAATCCACCTGATGCGTTTGGCTGCAGCAGCTGCTTTCTTCAGGTCGGCAGAGGTGCAGACGTGTGTATGTGTGTCACAAAGTTGGCAGTCCTTGTCACGATCGTTACTCCTCCTCTTAAGGGCTCTCCAGCCCTTCCTTGTTCTGCCCCATTCCCCGCACCTGTTCCTTATTCCGGCCCCTCTTCAGTTCCCCCTTAAAAGCCAGACGCAGACGTCATTCGAATCCCGTTTCGTGAGAGCCCCGGTCCTGTTGCGTCTGGCTCCATTATGATTTTAACCTTCTGTTCCTAATCACCCCAGCCGGTTCCGACCCGGTGGTGTGTTTTAACCCCCGGATGGATCGCCTGGCTATGGACTCTCGCTTCTGTCCTGGATTACCCGTTTGGACTTCTTCATGGATTGTTCGCCCCGGAATCACCACCCCTGGACACCTGCGCCCCTTGGACACGCCCCCTGTCTCCATACCCGTCTCCTGCATGGCTTTTTCCCCAGTGTTTCCGAACAATTCCGGATCGTGTCGTCTGCATAGGGCCCGGAAAGAACTGTTCGGGACAGTCCTGCCACGCCCCCATTTTAAGCGCTCAGGAGCAGATGCTTCTATAGTGGGGGTGGGGGGGAAGAAGGAAGCAGGAAAGTAGACTTGATTGCTCCCTGAAAAGCCATGAAAATGTTTCTCTTTCTCTAAAAATTCATCCATTTTTCATTTGCAAGCTGTTTGCTGAGATAATTGGATCGCAGCTGTAAGGAACGCTGATAAGACAGACATGGGTGTCCAGTCCTGCTCCTACTGATCCAGTGTGTCTGCAGGTTTCCTGGGTCTCCTTAAAGCAGCAGCACTTGAAGTGTCGGGTGACGATAGCGCACTGGTCCAGTCAAGCTGTCAATGGCCTGATTTGGGATGTTAGGAGCTCAAGTGGAATGAACACTTGCAGACACACTGGTTCTAGGGCCAGCAGTTGTCACCCCTGGTCTGAGGTCCAAAACAGCCCAAGAGGCAGCAGTGTGGCACAGCGGCTGGAGCTCTGGACTCTTGACCTGAGGGTTCTGGGTTCAAATCCCATATTTCTTGTTAAAAAAAAACATTGCTACCATCTGGAAAAAAGTACCGGAGCATTCGGGCCCGGACTTCCAGACTCAGAGACAGTTTTGACCCCCGCACTATCAAACTGTTAAACTCCCAGCCTCTCTCACCTCTCACCTATGATCTGAACCTCACAGTGCCTTCTTTCTTACCAAAGACTCAAACACACACTGAAATCTACCTCTACCTCACAGGTCAAAAGCTCACTCCCCATAATTTCTATCCTTTATTTCATTCTGTTAAAGCATGTTTTTGCACATCTGATGTTGTTTTTGCACATTGTCTGTTTCTTTCATTATACAGTTGTATTGTTTTTTTTTGTACTACGTATCGTCCGAGAGGTAGCTAAATAGCATTTTGTTATACCATATACCTGTATATGATGACAATTAACTTGAACTTGAACTTGAGAATAGGTATTCTTCAGAATGCGGTTGGAAATAACAGTGTGGTCAGAAAAGGATATCTATCCATAAATGAAGGTTTGTTTAGATTTAAGTGAATCCAAGCCGATGAGAAATGAAATGATGCCCTTCCTTCTTTTGACTGTGAGACGGCTGCCTGCGCCAGACCACCCTCGCGCCCCTCGATGGATTAACTGCCAACTCATCTTCGTCTTTAAAAACTTTGAATTAGTATTGCACTTGTTTTCCACTGACTGTAAATCACTTATCCAGTCCACTGTGTGACCAGCGGGCCCAGTGAGAGATCAGTGACGCTGGCAGGGACAGAGTGGAGACCGAGCAGTGTGGTGTCCTGTCTGACGCCCCAAAATGTTCTAGGGGGCGCTGATGTTGTAGAGAGGTTCTTCCCATTGGGGGGCGGTATCTGTGGGGGGGTGAAGGAAGTCCCAATGCAATTCAATTCAAACTACTTTATTCCTCCCCAGCAGGGACGGGTTTAGGAATGTGACCTGGGATTTGTGTTTGCAGGCTGGCTGGGTTTCGACTGCTCCATCCCCTGCTCCAGGGGCACCTGGGGCCCCGCCTGCAACGGTACCTGCCTTTGCGCCAACGGGGCGGCCTGCAGTCACCTGGACGGCTCCTGCACCTGCACCGCGGGCTGGCAGGGGGCGCTCTGCGACCAGCCCTGTCCGGTGAGAGCCCCTGCACAGCCCGAGTGAGGCTCGGTAGAAACCATAGCGCCAGGCTCAGAGGCAAGGCAGGGCGATGGAATAAAACACCATTTCTTAGAAGAGTACAAAATACAGATCCTCCCCTGGGATCGCAGTTTCCCTGGGGTTTTCCAGAGCTGCAGGTTCGAGTCTTGAAATCCACACAGCTGGAGATTTGGTGCTGATCGTATTTTCTTTACGAAAGGAAGACATGCGTAAGTTAGCATGAATGTACTGTGTTTGGGATTATCTGTATCCGTGGTACTGCACAGAGAAGAGCCTGCCCCAGGGAACACCTGGAATGGATCCAGCTTCTACGGGATCAGATTCTCACCCCCCAGTGGAAGTAGCTTACTGTTGCCCTCATCATCAATATGTTTCCCACCTGTTAAAAGAGTCCTGCGCTGCTGTGAGGGATTAAGGCTTCCGAATCTGAGGATGTGCCAACGTGCCAAGGATCCTCTTGATGGGACGTTGCCAAAGCAACACCAGAAAGTGTCGGGCTAGTGGCATATGTTCCTGTGGTGTGTTCCGCACAAATTAAAAGCACGTACGTTTAGAAATGACATCACATCCAGCCTAAACCGCTACAGCAGGTAAAGGTATAAATGCTTTTAACAGAGAAATCCCTGACACGTCTGCTGCAGCAACTGCCCAGATTAAAGGTTTAAACTTTTGAAGGTGTTTGTTACAGCGGCTTGTATTTACAGTAGTAGGAATCGAGCTTTTGGAGGCCCTAGGAAAGATCTTGCGTGAACTATTATCATCAGCCCCCACCCAAAACGTATTTGACTATTTAGAGCACTATTTAGAAGTTAATGAATTACATATACCAGAAAACGTCCATTAACCCTCTTTGCTTAACCAACTTCTAGTAAAACTCCTCTGGTGGTCTCTGTGGCTTAGCTTGAAGATGTGGCTTGCCTAACGTTTGCTAGTTACATGGATCTGACCGCTCGAGCCCAGAGTCGAATGAAATACAACTGCACGAGTGATTCTAATCAGAATCATAATCAATAGTATTCATAACTAACAAATTTAAGCTGCCTTGCAACAGAAAGTGCCACCGGGGGCAGTTTTTGGCTCACAGTGGAACGTGCCGGCTAAAGATGGGCTGTGCAGCACCTCTCCGGGGGCCCCAGGCAGCCGCCCCGCTGGCCCTGGTAGGGGCCCCCGGAGAGGGCGCAGTGTGGCTGGAGTGTGAGGCTGTGCTGTCCTGCAGGAGTCCTCCTACGGGCCGGGCTGCGGACTGCGCTGCGACTGCCTGCGCGCCGAGACCTGTGACCCCCGGGACGGGCGCTGCCGCTGCCGCCCCGCGTGGACGGGTGAGTGCGCCCGCCTCGCGCAGGGATCCGCTCGCTGGGCTTTCGTGCAGCTAAGCCCTCTCGCCGCGGAAGCTGCAGTCTGGCACAGGGGACTGATGGGACTCCTGGAATCTCAAGGCCTGTGTTTGTAACACTGGCTGTAATAACAGCTGACCTGCCACTAGATGTCGCCAAAAGCCTCTGTCTCTTGTATATTGAGTGTTGGGTAACTGAGTTCAGGTTCACTCCTGACGGTAATTGATGGTGTGTTGGAGTGTTAAAGGGCAGGCACAGTGTTGGTGTTAGTGGCAAGTGGGATAAAGAAATAGTCAGGGAAGAGTGTAGAAGCTCTATCACCCTGCAAATGACAGCTGGCAGGCCACTGGAGTTTTGCAGCTGTGAGCCTGGCCACAGCTGAGGCTGTTGCTGGAAGAGGTGTTAGTGGGGCCAGTATTGGGCGCACACCCTGTGGTCTGTGTGGGTCGTAAAGCCCCAGTATAGTGATGGGGGTGTAAAAAAGGTACCATTTTTTGGATTAGATGTAAAACTTAGGTCCAAGAGTGTTTCTCGAAACCTGGCCTTTACCAATCATGGCCTCCTAATAATCCCCATCTCTGAACTGGCTTCATCACTCTGCTCTCCTCCCCACTGAGAGCTGCTGTGTGGGGCCGGACTGGTACATCATCCAGGTGGGGATACACACTGGTGGTGGTGGAGGGGAACACTGTGTTTTGTCCAGAAAAGTGTTACAGTATATAAGAGCAAGGATTAGTATTAGATGTAGTGAAGGAAAGCTCCTCAAGAGTCCTGCACTCTGAAGTGCTGTCATTGTGAGTTTCATGTGACAGATCCCTGGAGTTGCTTAGCCTAAGACTGTCTCAAAGGGACCACTTTCACTGTGGTAAAAGCGTAATAAAACAACAAGAAAACTGTCTTTCATGAGAAGCAAATGAACTGGCCTATCTTGCACAGTAAAGGAGGACACGAGGAAAGGTTTTGAAGTGCGCGGCGAGCAGTCGTGCTGGTGAGGGTGACCGGGACTCCCCTCTCCCCTCCGCAGGAGCCCGCTGCGAGAAGCCCTGTGAGGAGGGCCGCTGGGGGCCAGACTGCACCGGCACCTGCACCTGTCAGAACAGCGCCACCTGTCTGCCTGAGAACGGAACCTGCATCTGCAGCCCTGGGTACCAGGGAACCCGCTGCCAGAACAGTGCGTATCCCCCAGAGACCCCGCTGACTGTATCCCCCAGAGACCCCGCTGACTGTATCCCCCAGACCTCACCGACTGTATTCCACAGAGACCCCGCTGACTGTATCCCCCAGAGACCCCGCTGACTGTATCCCCCAGAGACCCCGCTGACTGTATCCCCCAGAGACCCCGCTGACTGTATCCCCCAGACCTCACTGACTGTATTCCCCAGAGACCCCGCTGACTGTATCCCCCAGACCTCACTGACTGTATCCCCCAGAGACCCCGCTGACTGTATCCCCCAGAGACCCCGCTGACTGTATCCCCCAGAGACCTCACTGACTGTATCCCCCAGAGACCTCACTGACTGTATCCCCCAGAGACCCCGCTGACTGTATCCCCCAGAGACCTCGCTGACTGTATCCCCCAGAGACCTCGCTGACTGTATCCCCCAGAGACCTCACTGACTGTATCCCACAGATACCCCTGCGACACCCTCTCCTCACTCCTTCTCATTCAAAATAATCATGAGAATTGTCTACTTGTTTTTTTTTCAATTGCATGCATATATGTTTTTTATTTGTACTACGTATTGTGTACGGCTTTTGATCTGTTTGCAAAACAAATCTCCCCGTTTGAGCCGGAAAGAGAGTGAGTCTCTGTCCTGTCCCTCTCCCAGCCTGCCCTCCCGGTCTGTACGGCCCCCAGTGCAGCTGGCCGTGTCCCCGCTGCGTGCACAGCGCCGGCCCCTGCCACCACATCACCGGAGAGTGCACCTGCAGCCCGGGCTTCACCGGACAGCTGTGCGACCAGGGTCAGTCTTCCTGTGTGACAGGCCACTTCCACATGACCTGGGTGATTCCAGCAGATTCACGAAAGACCTCTAGGAGTGAATTATAAAAGCACAACCACGCAGACACTTAACTTACCCGCCATCTGTCCATAGAAGAGTGTAGTTACAGAGTAGAGAATGAAAGATAGCAGAGCGATGACCAGGGCTGGTCAGTAAGAGGCTTTGGGCTGTGATACGATGCCTTCAGAGGCCATTGGAAACCAGAATTTCCAGATCTCTGCAGCATTATAGTAAAAGGGGGCTCTGCTGTGTGAGAGATGTCGTCCTTCAGATGAGATTTGAAATGAAGGTCTTAACTCTTTGGCCATTAAAGATCCTAGGGCACTGTTGGGAAGAGAAGTGGTATTATCTACACTGTCCTGGCTAAATCTGTACAGTCTGGCCATGGACAGTGTTACTAGAGCATGCTGGTGATTTACGGATCACAGCTGTCCTGAGCTGCTGATCTGATGAAGCGCTGGGACAGGAAAGCCAGACTTTAAGATCACTTTATTAACCCTGTACAATTTCTTGCATTAGGAATTTGTCTTTTCGCACACCCCAGCTTGCTCTCCATGAGACACACAGACAGGGAGAGAAGCTGGGGGTCAGAGCGCAGGGTCAGCCATTTATACAGCACCCCTGGAGCAGCTGGGGTTCAGGGCCTGGCTCAGGGGCCCAACAGAGTAGGATTCCTCTGCTGGCTGCGGGATTTGAACCGGCAACCTCCCAGCCACAGGCACAGATCCTGAGCCACAGAGCCACTGCTCCGCCCGCTGAGAGGGCAAGACTTCCCAAACCGCCGGAGCCGCAAAGCGAGGCCGGTGCGGAGCCGAACGAAAATGGCAGCAGAGCCTTCAAACCCCTCGCCCTTGTCTCCCAGGCTGCGCCCCAGGGACCTACGGGCCGGACTGCCACCAGCGCTGCCCGTGCCAGGATGGGGCGGCCTGTGATGGCGTGACGGGAGCCTGCACGTGCCCCGCGGGGCACACCGGGCAGCACTGCGAGTCAAGTAAGAGACACCAGGGCCGCCCGAGGTCACTAGTTGCAGGGTGATATGCCAGCAGCCATGTCACCCTGCAGCTCACAACTGGCAACCCACTGAAGCTCAGCAGGTGTGAGCCTGGTCAGTACCTGGATGGGAGACCTCCAGGGAAAAACTAAGGTTGCTGCTGGAAGAGGTGTTAGTGGGGCCAGCAGGGGGCGCTCACCCTGCGGTCCATGTGGGTCCTAATGCCCCAGTATAGTGACGGGGACACTATACTGTAAACAGGCGCCGTCCTTCGGATGAGACGTCAAACCGAGGTCCTGACTCTCTGTGGTCATTAAAAATCCCAGGGTGTTTCTCGAAAAGAGTAGGGGTGTAACCCCAGTGTCCTGGCCAAATTTCCTATTGGCCCTTACCAATCATGGCCTCCTAATAATCCCCATTTCTGAATTGGCTTCATTACTCTGCTCTCCTCCCCACTGAGAGCTGGTGTGTGGGGAGCGTTCTGGCGCACTAAGGCTGCCGTCACATCATCCAGGTGGGGCTGCACACTGGTGGTGGTGGAGGGGAGTCCCCATTACCTGTAAAGCGCTTTGAGTGGAGTGTCCAGAAAAGCGCTATATAAGTGTAAGCAATTATTATTATTATTACTAGGGCTCTCTGATAGTGACTTACCTAGGCCAGGTGTAGGAGTGAGGTGTCACAATACCCAGGAATGGGTGTGATGTGCACTGAAGATAAGCAGGCAAGGTAGTGGACTGCATTTATCAGACCCATCCACGCTCGCTCCAGATCCACCACTCTCTCCTGTTCACAGGTTTGTGATACAATATGATTCTTGAAGAAGGATCACTTCTGCTTTTGCTCAAGCCTACTTTAATGAACGCTCGTGGCATCCTCCTGCATGTGCGAATCTGCGTCTGGTGTGTGCTCCACATCTGAGGGGATATCACACAACTCGCCTCCGCAGTCGCCTGACAGTGTTCTCCAGCAAACGTGCCTTTGCATGGTCCTTGTAAAATAACAAGTATTTTTTGTTGATCTTTATTTTATTTTTGGAATAGTAGCATATTCTCATGGTTTATTTTAGTGATAAAGTATCATGAATGTATATTACATTTTTGTTTATTTATATGTTAAAAATCACATCATTTTCATGCTGTGGATCATTTCACATAAATGTGAATGCAAATTAGTTATAATTATCATCGGAAACAAAAACTCCTAACCTCCAGCCTTTCAGTCATCAGCTGAACTGGGGGGAGCCACTGTCAGTGAGCTGCTGGCTGGCTAATGGGTTCTCAGAAATCACTCTTGATGTCTTGTAGGTGCCTTTTGCGTTATCAGCACATGAAAGTGGAAACAGTATTATTGTAGCTGTTGCTGATTGTATAGGCAGTGGGCCTTGCAGCTGGGCCACCCTCTGGAATATGTCAACTTGAGACATATTTCCTTTTGTTTGTATTACTGAGTTGCTGATGTGTTGCCATCACAGTTAGAAAACTTCATCAGTCTGTACAGTGTGTTAGCAGAGACTGGTGTGGCCTCAGGGACTTAAACCCAGTGGCTATAGCAGACGAGAATGAAATACATTGCCCTCTGGCTCCTGCCATTCTGTACTTTTGGGTCTTATTGTACAAGTAGTATGTTGTGAAATATGTTTCTCTACCCCAAAGAAATTGTATCCGCAGTCATGGTAATCCATTCTTTTCCAAAGTACTGGGAATTGTGCAGCAGACGGTATGTCCCTTGACTCCCGGGGACTGTAAAGTAGTAGCAGACCAGGCCTTTTCCTCAATCTGTTCTGCTGTGGTACAGGTGATTGAAAGGCAAGGTTGCTGGTGCATTGTGTGTCTGGCACATTGCAGAAGGCTACAGCAGACCTGGTTAATATGGCAATTCGTACAGCCTCTAGAGTTCCCAGTCAATACCTACAAGAAACACACCTCAGGCTATAAGAAGATACTGAGCCACTGCTCACATTATATAGATGTGTACACTGTTTATCCCATATCTCAGAGGGAGGCCTTGTGGGCCACCATACAGTATATCACATGTATTCGAGACAGGAGATGGTCCTTGGATCTGCCGAGGATGACTCGGTTTCTGATATTAAAATGATATATTGGAATCAATTACTGTAGTTCTCAGTGCTAATTTTCAGTGACTGGAGTTGCCCATCCTCCTTCATGAAATAGTGCAGAACGTTTATGGATGCATGTGTATGCACTGGCAGGGAGCACGCACTCAGCCCATCTAATACAAAGAATATAAAGCTTAAAAGATCAATGGCATCAGCCACTAGCCTGGGCAGTCTGGCTGGCACACGTGCGAACGCCCAGTCCATCTCGGCAGAGCGCCTGACGCCAGCGTGCGTGTGTGTCTCCCTCCCCGTGACAGAGTGTCGTCCCGGGACCTTCGGCCTGCACTGCGCCCAGACCTGCGCCTGTCCCCTCAACGCCACCTGCAACCCCCTGAGCGGAGACTGCCCGTGCGAGCAAGGAGACTGCGGTTCAGGTGAGAGTAAAAAAATCGGATCCAAACGGTTTTCCTGGATTGCATCGCCTGTCCAGGTCTTTTCCCTCTTGAGTAAGGGTGGGGACACATATTCTTCCAAGGTGTTTGAGTTACCTGGCCTGATCAAGCCCCAGAGTTTAGATCCTCCCTGGGAAATCGGTGTGCGCCCCCTGGTGGACAACAGCACCACCACCGTGTGAACCTAGATTAGCTCATTACTGCCTTAACCTTGACCTGTCCACAGTTTCACCCTCTCCTGGCTCGGACGCTGGTGGGACTGGACGCCCCGTTTTCAATTCAATTCAATTTATTTTTATATAGTGTCTTTCACAACAAGGTTGCCCCAAGGCGCTTAACAATGCAAGTAACCCTACATGTTGTGAATACAGAACAGAAAAGACCAGAAGACAACAGGGGACAGGAACCAAAAACTCCTTAGTAAGGAGAAAAAAAACCTCTAGGGGTCCAAGGTCAACTGGCTGTCCAACCCCTTTGGGCATGCTAATATTATACAATTCAATAAATGAATGAGGGTATTAATCCATCCATGCAGATCGCTGTAGATCAGCAGAATCCTCCTAAACGATAGCTAAATCCACCATGTCCCTCTTGGATCCATGGCAGTGATGCAGCATCCAACTCAGATGGTCCCCAGCCAGGGCGCCATCCGGACATGTGGGGAGGAGAATAGGATAGTCTGGTCAGAACAGATGTATCTACCTGGTGGGCCAACACAGAGACACACAATGGCCGGGACAGCAGCACCAGCAGCCATGGTTGCAGCAGGCTGTGATGTAAGGTGTGAGTAGGCTAGGTTGTTTTGACATCTCCGTTGTTGGTGTCTCCTCTCCTGCCCCAGGGAAGGGGGGCAGCAGCTCCATGGTGCCCGTGTCCCCGATGGAGAGGGACTCGTGGGGCGCCATCGTGGGCATCGTCGTCCTGGTGGCCCTGGTGGTCCTGCTGCTGGCGCTGCTGCTGCTGTGCCGCTGCCGGCGCAGGGACAAGCAGAGCCGCGCGCCCGTCGTCTCCTACTCCACCACCCGCGTGGTCAACTCCGAGTACGCCGTGCCAGGTGCGCCGCCAACGTCTCCGGGAACGGCAGGCCCACTGGCCCGTCCGGGTCTTGTACAGAATCCACTTCAACAGCAAGGCAGAGTAATGTGCTCCAGACACCTGCCACCCTTTGTGTAAAGCATTTCATATTTTCACCCCCTACATATACATCCTTTTATTTGCACTTTGCCCTGGGTTACTTTTTTGATCGCTGGTTCATGAAACCTCACTTTGTCATCATCATTCTTAGATATTCTGTTTTTTTTTTCTGAATTGCCTTGTTTCTAAAAGACACATTCATCCAGAGTGGCTTTTGATGTAACACTGTGCACGTGTGTGATGGGCTCTTGAACCAGGAACCCCTTGGTAGCTAGGTCTGTGCCCCTAACTGCTGGACCACGACTTCTTTCTCTCCTCAGATGTCCCTCACAGCTACTACCATTACTACTCCAACCCCAGCTACCACACCCTGTCCCAGAGCCGACCGCCCCCGCCCCACCCCCCCAACAACCAGGACAGGACGGGCAGCTCCATCAAGGTGGGTACAGCCCTGGCCAGGCCATGCCAGCTGATACGGGTACAAGCTGTGCCAGTCAATCCAGGGCACTGGGAGACAGGATGTTCACCTGAAGACCTAGATTAGCTCATTATTGCCTTGACTTGCCTAGTGTTTCAGGTCAGGCGCTTTAACTGAAGGAAATGGGTCTGTAAGGTCGGCACTGAAACCTCGCCAAGTTGGTACTGTGGAACCGTCTACCATTGCCTGCTGGCGTCGCGATTCTGCTGCACTTAGGAATCGTGTTTGGAAAACCAGCCACTCCGCTGCCAGGCCATTGAATACCCAGCTATTCAGACACAAGCCTGGAGAGGCTGAGCAGATGGCAGATGCCATTTCTCACTGGGTCAGGGAGTCTCTCTTCTGATCAAGAATGTTCATGAGCAAATCTGGTATTGAAACATGAGTAGTTGCTCAAAAACAAAGAATCCAAAATAGTTTGAAAATTCGGATTTGCATGCATTTTATTAACTAGAATAATGTTGTGCTGTAAAGCGGATCTCGGCAGGTAGGCGATGAACTGCTCAGCTTACATGTGACAGTTTTTCTTTGAAAAACTGTCCTCTCTCACGCTGTCTGGATTGTATAATGCCTGTCTTCTGGCACCCCTTCATTTCTCTGTGCCTTCTGCTTCTGGTGCACAGCACCAGCTGCTGGGCCAGAGCAGTTGTGATAGCTACCTTTTCTAGTCTGAGAGGTTTGTGGCGACTGGCATAATTGCTTTCTCCTGTAATGTGCTGTGTAGCTCTAACCACGATGGCTTTGAAGCTTACTTTCTGCCCCAGAGCTGCAAAAGCTCTAGCAGCTCTGCCACAGTTCTTTGCCCTTCAGCAGTTTTTGCAGACCTGGGCTTGACTTGCTGGAGATGAAAAGTCTTTCCACACGCAGAGCCTGTATTTGCCTCTGTCTGCATTAGTAGTGCTGATGCCTTCTGTTCTCGTATTTGCACAAGCGTGTGGGACTGAATTTAAAAGAGGAAGGAAATCAGAGGAGATTTTTCCTTTATAGAGCACAGTTCTTCAAAGCCTGGGAGAGAAATCCTCACCTAAGCTTTGGGTATTGATTGCTGTGAAATCTCGCTTGTTTAAAATTCCTGCAATGGATTCACCAGGGAAGCAGACATCAGCAGTGAGTTCCATGGGGATCAAATCTTTCCTTTGGAACTGAATATTTAACAAAACATACACAACCAGGGCTTTGACTCATGAATATAGCTCCAAACCAGTAACTGAGAGTAATTACCCCAGAGGCTATAGCAAGCAGAAGACTCGGTATTCTATCCATCCTTGCATTTTCTAGCTGCTTCTTCCAGTTCAGGGTCACAGGGGAGCTGGAGTCTATCCCAGCAAGCAGCGGGAGCAAGGTGGGGTACACCCTGGGCGGGATGCCAGTCCATCACAGGGCACACACTCGCACCAGGGTCAATTTACCCAGAAGCCAATTAACCTACCTGCAGCTAACCTCCCACCTACCATGGGAGGAGAGCCATATAAACCCAGGGACAACATGCAGACTCCACGCAGACAGCACCCCACGGCCCCAGCCCTGGCAGACAGGAATGCACCACCATGCTGCCTGCCAGTACACTAAATATGCACTAATTGTGAAAAACACAAGAGATCCGGGGGTACACTGTAGCATCTATCTGTAGCACAAAAAAGTTGTCAAAAGGAAGGAAAAATAATAGCTTGTCATATCATATGCAGAAACACAGGAACCACCTCTGCTTCCTCATTTCATTGTTTCTCTGGGTTCTTTTGAAAGCACAACGTTTCAGTCTTTTAAAGCAAAGCCCTCCGCAAGATGGTAATACATGGTAATTACGCCTGTCAGAGCTGATGCTGTAATGCAGCTCCTTGGTGAGGAGGGATGCTGCTTGAAAAATAAGCAGTCTGGCGGTCCAGCCGTGCACCAGGAGAGACAGGCTGTATCCTGACGCCTCGCTCAAAACACAAAAGACCTGCTGGTAGACTTTCATCACCAGTGTCTGTTCCTCTCATCACGGACATTGTTTAGCAAGAAAAGCATTGTGTGTGATGAACCAGAGTTTAACTGGCTGCCCTGCCGTGCGTGAAGGAGTAAGAAACTGGCTGTGTGGTTGTTTGGGCATTCGCTCTGCTTTTCCTGCTGTGCTCTGTTCCCGATTGCCGTGGGCATGTCTGGAATCGTTAAAGAGCCCGGGGAGGAGGCTGCCGGTGGGAACCAGCTTTGTTCCCTGTGGAGGAGAGGAGGGTGGGATGTGGTCTGGCATTGTGTGGGGCTGTGCGTGTGTATTGTGTGTGTGTGTGTGGCTGGCAGGCTCTGTGCAGGACTGCAGTTCGGTTAAGCTGATGCTGTGTGATTTTGTCCCTCTCCCCCCGCCTCCTCCACAGAACACCAATAATCAGCTTTTCTCCGACATGAAGAACTTGGAGAGGGAGAGGTTGGGGCTGTTTGGAGCCGAGAGCAATGCCACTCTGCCAGCAGACTGGAAGCACCAGGATCCTGCAGCCTGCAAAGATACCGGTACAGACAAGCCCTCTCTTGTAGTGGACTGTGAACTACAGGCAAGCCACAGTGAGTCCAGCACTGCCCCCACAGATCAGTGCACCACAAAGCAAAGCCCTCCGCCACATGGTGATACATGGTACACACTGTATGCCTGTCGGAGCTGATGCTGTAATGCAGCTCATTGGTAAGGAAGGGATGCCGCTTGAAAATAAGCAGTCTGGCGGTCCACTCCTGCACCAGGAGCGTCACGTTTGTGCGTCACGTTTAACAGTGAGTGAGCAGTGACACTAGTGGCTTTCACTCAGGAGCGTTACAGTACATCACTCACCAGCTAATAATGCACAGCAGCACACAGGGGGTCGTTGTCTGTAGGTGCGCCTAGTCCACAAGAAATCATTATCAGTTTATACAGAGGTCTGTGATTGTGAACTGAGTGAGTGAACCATCCCTTAGTTCACTGTACAGTCCAGCCTTGCTGCAGATGGGCCTGAACAGGACGCGTCAGGTCAGACATCTCGCATCGGACGCGTTTGTCTGCTCGCCCTTCTGTCTGGGGTTTGTTAGAGGAAGGCTCCAAAGGAACCTTACCGGTAGAAAACATGGACTTGAAAATTGAATTAGGGACTTAGCCAGGCCTCGAGAATTTGAGCATGTGAAATGTCCTGAGGGGCAATATTTTTTTCTTTAAATAATTTGATGAAAATAAATGATTTCCCTGGATGGATTTGTGCATTTGTAAAGAAGCACGCAAATATGGGACGATACAGAGTGCATCAGGGTGACACAGCAGTCAAAGCTCCTAACTCTTGGGCCAGGGGTTTGCTGCTGACGTGGGGCACCTTGTGTACGGAGTTTGCGTGGTGTGTTTTCCCTGTGCGTTTGCCTTGTGCTGAACTGCTGTCCCATCCAGAGCGTAGGGATGAGTAGCTTTCAATCAATGTTTTGACAGGTGCCTTCAGGCTCGACAGGTGCTACAGCTACAGCAACAGCAACAGCCTGAGCAAACGCTATAACACAGGTACAGTATCTGTTCGGGAGCACAGGCTTGTTTTACTGTTTTATTACCAATGTTATTTTATAAAAGAGGAGCGATGCTGCCATAATACTGATCCGATACAACTTGAAGTCATTAATGCATCTCCCCCTGGTACAGTATACTGACCAACCTCACAGGAACAGAGACGCTTTGCTGTCACAGAGCTGTCTGTCAGAACTTTTTGTGAAAACCATTAACACAGCTCGCAGATCATATTGTCCTTTCCTGCACCCCTAAAAAAAACCTTTGTAAAATAAAGTCAGAGTAAAATACTTGACTTTTATTTAACGAGCCAGTTAGCCAGAGAAGAAAGCTGTGTTTCAAGGGCACTCCAAAGACGAATGAGTGAACAGTGAATGCAGGCTGGGGTTTGAAGCCTTTTGTTTTTGGAGCTGGCCAAGACACCCCTGCTCTTTCAGACAGCTCCCCAGCAATGCTGATGAGGCCAATACCTGGACTTCTTTAAAGAAACATGTCTTATGTGACAGGTTCCCAAACTGGGGAATACATTTTATAATCTGTTTTAGAGGGAAAGAATGCTGGCCAGGTTGACTGGTGTCTCTACTGTACGTTATTTGAGTGTGCCCGCCCCTGTGATGGGCAGCCATTCCCCACAGAGTGTACAGCAGTCCCATCTCGCACCCTGTGCCTCCTGGATAGACTCCAAGTTGCCGTGAGTGTAACCAGGGGTGGTTGGATATTACAGAGTGGCCAGCTGGCCAATGCCACCACTACGGGCACAATCAGATTGTCCTTCGGAGTCTCCCATCCCGGCACAGAGCAGGCCCAGCCTGGCTTAGCTTCCTGGATCTGATGGGATAGCGGCAGCACAGAGCTGTGGGGTGTCTTATTGGAAATGTATGAGCCATTGCTCTAACATTCGCAAGAAGACTCCTCTAACTGTGTATTGTCATCCTGCATATCATGTGTGTTTTTTTTATTGTTGTTTTCATTCTGTAAAGCTCTTTGAGAAGCCAGCTTTAAAGGCGCTATATAAAGTTGTTTATTATTATTGCCGTGCTTTAATTAATTGGTTCCTCCCACATCAGGTTTGTCCAAGGAGTGTCCTCTGAATCTGAGCAGCAGCTCTCTGAACAGCGAGAATCCCTACGCCACCATCAAAGACCTGCCTGTACTGGTGGGCAGGCCCTCCGAGAGCAGCTACATGGAAATGAAGTCTCCAGCGCTGAGAGAGCGATCGTGCACCGGGAGTGGCCTGCTGACTCCCTCCAGCAGCACAGCACAAGGTGTGAGCACAGGGTCCAGCAGAGAGAGGGAGCAAAGAGCACAGGGTCCAGCAGAGAGCACAGTGTCTAGCATAGTGAGAGCAAAGAGCACAGGGTCTAGCAGAGAGCACAGGGTCTAACAGAGAGATTAAAGAGCACAGGCTCTAACAGAGAGAGCACAGGGTCTAACAGAGAGATTAAAGAGCACAGGCTCTAACAGAGAGAGCAGAGAGTCTAACAGAGAGATGAGAGGGCACAGGATCTAACAGAGAGAGCAGAGAGTAAAGAGCCTAACAGAGAGAGAGCAGAGAGCACTGGGTCTAACAGAGAGAGCAGAGGGCACAGGGTCTAACAGAGAGAAGAGAGGGCACAGGGTCTAACAGAGAGAGAAGAGGGCACAGGGTCTAACAGAGAGAGAAGAGAGGGCACAGGGTCTAACAGAGAGAGAAGAGAGGGCACAGGGTCTAACAGAGAGAGAAGAGAGGGCACAGGGTCTAACAGAGAGGGGTGGACAGGGTGCCTAACAGAGAGAGCGGTGGGGGGGAGGATGGACTAACTGATGATTTTTCCTTTTTCTGTCGCTGTCTGTCTGCTAGAGAGGTGCCTGTTGGTGGACGTGCCCGAGCAGGAGCCCCAGGGACACTATGACCTCCCCGTGAACAGCCACATCCCCGGCCACTACGACCTGCCGCCGCGGCACCGCCCCCCCTCGCCCCCCAGCAAGGCGCTGGACCGGTGAGGGGCTCTTTGGCGCTGGCGCTGTAGAGCTGGCTGGCAGGGTGACGTGGGCGCGTGGGGCTGGAGGACATTGCTACACGCCCCTGGCCCAACGTGACAGATGCTGGAGAAACAGCTGGCCTTCCTTTCGACCGCTGTAGACATGGTGTAGATCACAGGGTACCGCCCCCCACGCAGGGGCCTTGGTTTGGAATGTCTGGTGTACTGGTCCACCATTGCCACTGCAGGCAGTGCAGCACACTCCTCTGCTCCAGCCTGTCCAAACCCCAGCCTGGCCTTGCCGAGCTCACGAGGAGCAGGCCGCAGGGCGGACCGCCGAGTACACACGTCCTCCAGCACGGAAAAGGAAACCGAGCGTCCAGATTCCTGTGTTTATATCATGTTACAAGTCTTCTTTAGCCAATTAGAAAGGTGTTTTAAACTGAATTGAGAAAGGTATTCATGAATTTTAAATACTTACTGTAACTCAGTTTCAAGTGACGCATGATGTGATTTTTTGACTGTTTTGTGGATGATTTATCATCCGATTTTTGTTCAACATGTGTTGCAACAGAACACAGCTGAAGCCCTAAATAGAGCAGCAGGGAAACTGGGTAATAAAATGGGACTAAAATAGGTTCAGGGTACGAGCCAAGGGTGTCGTCATGCGTCAGCTGTGTTCTGATCACGTAACAGTTCAGCCCATGGATTCGAGAGCAGTTTTGTGGTGCTTAAATATAAACAGCTCATGATTTTTGTTCCGCCCACACCAGTGGAAACAGCCAGTTGTGTGTATGCAGGTGTCAACCAGCAGGCAGCTGAATGAGTGGCAGCGGTCAGCACTGGAGGTCAAGAGCCCAGGTGGCACAGAAACCAGCCGAGACGGCGGCTGAGCTCTACTGACTGGACAGTGTTCCACAGGAGCCCAAGTACTGTATGCAAGACTGTTCAATAGCGCCTCCTTTGAACACTGTCAGACCACTGGTACGCTGCTCCTGTCCTGCGCTGCAATAATGTCTATGTGCTTTAATTCCACTCCTGCTCTTCATGAGCTAATTGGGATGATGATCTTAACTGTTACACTTTAACAGTTTTCAGAGGCCTTAAGCCACAAAAAAACCTTCTGGATTCTGTTCTACAAGCGCAGAAGTTGACCAGCTTAGTTTAGTCATTTAGTTTGTAAGTCAACACTGCAACATAGTGAATGTTATAGTCTGGCTGATCCAACCAAATGTTAAAAAAAAACACTTCATATAGTTCTCTCTCTCTCTCTGTGGCTAGGTCTAATGTTACAGAAATTTGTTGAAAGTTATTTTCAAATTTCAGGATCGCTGAACACAAATAACTTCATTCTTCTAAGAAACAGCTGTTGGTCATTGTTGGATACCAGGGAGTTTTTTACTGGTATTGGGGTTTGAAAAGGTTTTGTTGTGTATAGTGTGTAAAAACCATTTCTGTAACCTGGATTTTGTTTTCAAATTACTTTTTATATTAAGTGAATGCAGAAAAGAAAACATCTATTCTTGCAACAGCAACCAGGTTTCCTGAGTGGTTTTTGAAGCCGTCGGAGAGCTGCAGTTTGTGCGTTTGTGCATAAATTGTACTAAATCAAAACACACAAAACAAGTACTGTGAAAAAGAAAAGGCTTTATTTAAAAGGCTTTAACATTTTTTTAGTATGAAAATAATATTGGTAACACTTAAGTTCTATCACTGGCTGTGAAACAAACAACCCACTGATAAAAAAATAAATCTCCTTTTCTTATTATTTTGTGGGTCTGCTAAAGACACGCTTCAGAAAATACAAAGCATTTACAATTGAGAATACGGAATTTTCTCTTTAATATATAATCAAATACCAAAATCTACAATAATTCAGCCAATGTGGATTTCCATCTATTTTAACCAAATTCTTTATTTAAAAAAAAAAATCCCCCTACATTCCTGAGTGCAGTTCTAGTCAAACCTTTGGTCTCACTGTTGTAGTGCCATTACTAGATCAGCTAAAGGTTACTCTTTGGTTTAAAGAGGAATAGTTCCAGATTCAAAGCGAAGGCTGAAAAAGGAGACTCACATAAAATACATCATTGAGCAGTGTGTAGAGAGAAGAGTGTCACATCACCTCGTTGCTGATCAGACATCTCCAGAATGCCTCCTAGTGCTTAAATACCACTTTTTGTTTTACAGCAAACAAAATGGTACAGCTGCCTTGAATTCTAAAAAAACAATTCTGCAAAATGCAATCACAATAAATATGGCTTTGGTGAAGCTGTATCTCAAAAACTCTCATAGAAACCTAAGTAACAAAGAAAACTCCCTATTCGTGATTGTTACCTTACTGTAGTGAGCACTTTAGAACACAAATCTATATTCATGAACAGAACTGCAAGTGTTACCAATACTGCACAAGCCCCCTTCTCCCCCCCAGTACGTTAAAGCAAAGCGTATAATTCCATCAGCTGCCTACCCTACGGCACAGGGGGTACCTATCCTCTCGACACGCTGGCCGCCACAGGAAGTGGGGCGCTCCATAGGGGTAGCAAAGGAAAGAGAATATTCTGCATTGGTTACATGGCGTATAAGGGTATTCAAGAGACACTAGCCTGTCTAATTCAGCTTTCTTTACTCTCAGTGACAAAGCGCTGCAGGTTTCCTGAAGAAGTTCTAATCGTCAGCAGGCCCACTGTTGGGAGAGACTGTTCTCATTAAGGCTAACTGGACTCATGAGTGCGGGCGGCTGCAATCTGGCAGGTTGTACTGGTCTGTTAAAAACCACAAGACTGGGAAAGGCTGGTTCTACTGTCGGTCCACTTAGGCCAGTGAGCCGTTCCACCTGCAGACACGGCAGTCCTACAGGACCAGAGAGAGACACCCCTGATTTAGGTGACCCCCCCCTGGGCCCACTCAAGAACAGCTGTCTAGCAGGTTCTGCAACCACGCAGGAGGGCTCTTTAACCCCCTGCTGAAGTCTTATTTTGCTGCTATTGATTTAAGACAGGGATCCCCAGTCCTAGTCCTGGAGGTACAGTCTCTCTACTGGGTGTTTTGGGGTTTTGTGTAAAGAGGCACTCACAAGTTCCTCCCAGGTCTGCAGGAGCTGCTGCTTGTTTAGTGGCCTGGAAGCCCTGCAGACCTACAGCAGCTCTCCAGGGCCAAGACTGGGGACCCCTGATTTACAGTGAGACACAGAGGAAGAGTCTCCAGTGCCTCTTGGTAACCTGAGTGTCGAGCTCTAAGTCGCTTCAGCAATGTAATCATCCTGCTGAAATATTAATACTTGTTAGAGCATCACTTTAGTACTGAAGCAACTGTAAGTGCTTTAGAGGAAACAGATCCACCGCATTGAGTGCAGAATTCTAACAAGTGCTGCTCAGGAGACAAGAGTCTATGGCACCAACAGATCCATTGCTTATTTGAGCTGGTCGTTAGGTCAGCGAACTGCATTCGTTTTAAAAAAATATTCTCAGCTCCTCAAAATTTGCCAGACAGAATGAGTTCTAGACCCTAACAGTATCTTGAAAACACCGAGACTTGCATCTAAGTATCCTAAAAGGTGTAAATAATTGTTTCAGTCAGAATAAATATCTGCTGACAGCTGGGTGACACTATAGTATAGACTGGCTGCAGCTGAGACCTTTATCAATGTGTGACACTGGAACAGTGAGGCGTCCATTGATAAAGCACTTACACACGGGACGATGACCATTAAAATCCATGCAATTAACCAGTGGTTCAGGTTCAGTGCAAGTGAAACTCAAACCCCCAGAATCCAGAGCTCCTGCAGCTCGGTCTGGCCACTTCTGGTAGCTTCAGCTACTGGACTATCACTGATGACCGACAGGATCGATGGGACGATTCCAGAAACACGAACCCCTCCTTTAGACGCCTCTGTGTCTCGTCTTGGGGAAAAGGCATTCATCACTCAACCCTTTATACGTTATATTTATATATTATATATAATCTGGAGCCATATTATAAGGATCTAGGAGTCCACTAGACCAGCAAGGTCTGAAATCACCTCACAGTCAGGCTCAATGGAACAGAGCGAAGCCTCATCGATCACAGGAGACAGCATGAGTCGATCCTGTGTGAAGAGGCGCCCAAGCCTATAGAACACGCTCTGGCAGTAAGATGAGGTGCTACATGCAATGGGGTCCAGGCTGAGCAGTGGAGCAGACAGGACATGTGGAGCAGCCTTGCAGCAGTAGCTCAGCAGAGGGATCTCATCTCTCACAGGCAGGCAGAAGAATCTGCTTTTCCACCACTTCTTGAGCTACAGCATGTGTGTGATTAGCTTTTAAAACCCGTTTAGCTCAGTGCCTGTGCTAAGTGTCAGGAGTGAAATGTCAAAACCAGAGGGTTCAAATGAGCACCCTTCGTCTCTAGAATGGCCCCATTTTGGGGATGCTAACAGCACCTCTGTCCTGTGGTGGAGTGATGTCTCATCAGTGCAGCTCAACACTATTAAGCAGCTAAACACTGCCAGTCCCCTGCTCGAGAACTGTGCTCTGTCAGGGCTGAGTTACTTGTTAAAGAGGGAAAAGGAGATTTACACACAGTGCACCAATGAGACTTATATTTGCATATTCAACCTTCATGCATGTTCCATTCATATATGTGCGTTATTAAACAATATACCATCACTGCAGCTGGTTTAAACCACAAAACCTTTACAGAAAAAACTCAGGTGGGTACAGAGGCTTGGAGAAACTGTCGATTCTTCAGGAAATTCTAGCTGCCTGTCTGTGGTTTTGATTTTTAAAAACTTTGCTCACACCGTCAGGTTTTATATGACAAATTAAGTGACTTCTGCGGATTTTGAAGAAAAAAACTTACTTTCTCTAACCTTATCAACCACCTGCAGATGTAAGGAGATGGAACTGCTCATTTAACACTGTCAGTGCCTGTGAAAACAGTAAAATGACCAAATAGTTCCATATAGGACCAATTAGTTACAGTACAGTCTAAGGCAAATCTTTAGGTTGTGCAGTGGCTCTGTCTTTGTCTCGGCCATCTGATTCCACTACAATCCTACAGCACCTACTGTGGCCCAGCCCCCTCTGTCTTAGTCAGCCTTTTCAGAAAATCGTTCAAATCAGGCCCCGGCTCAGATCCTGAGAAGCAGCTAGTTTGAAGCATGATTACATGATCACAACGTCTTCCCCAAGACAGGAAGATGTGATATTGAACCTTCCTGCCGGCTTCCAGCTCCTTGAGCTTCCCGAGTACCGACCCAGCTGATATAAACGCCTCTCTCTCCCTCTTTTCACAAGCCCCTCCATGCCCAAGAGTCAGCTCCATCTACAGTACAGGGCCCACACACCTGCCTTCAGAACAAACAGGTTAGCACACTAATCCTACATATTAAAAAAGAATTACTGTAGAGTACTGTGTACAAAATAAGACTGGTTTCATTTCTATATATAAAAAAGGAAAGAAAAAAAAATCTACTTGGTATACAAAAGTTTCTTCTGGTTCTGTGTTGGATCCCAGTGGACCTGGGCAGTGTCCTCCCTTGGTCCTGCTTCGGCAGGTTTGCACATTACATGACGGAACAGCTCTCCATCCTGGGTCCAGCCTACAGAGAGAACAAGATCGAGGATCGTTGATGACATGGCTCGATATGCTCCTGATGACGTGCCTGCTGCAGTCCAGAAAGGACAGCCAGGAAAGGGCCATGCATTCCCTGGGCTTTCAAGCCCCAGGTGACCCAATAAATAAAACAGATTTCAGAGGTTTACTACATTACACACAACGCTACTGCAAGACTTGTGTTACAAACTAACAAGGACGTCCAGCACAGATCCTCTCTCCTTGTTCTGCAGAAGCACAGGTCTTGCTTTCTGCCTCAGCTTTTCACAGCTTTCACAACTCAACAGGTTTGAATTAACATTGTTTTTTTTACTTAAGCAGGGTTGTGAAGAGTGAATGTGGCTGACATTATTTTCCAATACATTATATAACAGCATTGTCTGCAGAGAATGTATAAAATCATCTAGCTCGTTAGGGAGATAATTGAACGGAGGCTCTCATCCAGGTGTTTCATAAAGGGGAACTGCAGCGCATATTTGTCATTTTCAGGGTTTCTATTCAGCTTGTTCCCCACTCCCACCCCCCTTTGTGTAAAGAGCCGCCTCCTGTCCTGACTGTTTCTTGAAGGAAGCCGCGTTATGGAGTCCCAGCCCCTCGGCGGCGGGCACTGGCGGGCACTGACCTGCCGGCGCGAGTCGCCCCCCACCACGTAGGAGTGCGACACCAGCCCCTCGGGCAGGCCGCCGCCGGCGCTGGAGCGGAAGCTGCGGGACACGGAGACGCCGGAGCTGCCGGAGCTGGCCACCGCCGAGCCACCGCTGCCGCCCGACTTGTCCGAGGGCTGGCCGCACGACCCGCAGACCACCGTGCGGCTGCGCAGGTTGTACTCGCCGTCCACGCAGGTGCTGTGGGCCGCCTGCAGGGGGAGACAGAGAGACGGGGAGAGATCAGCGGGATGGGGCCTCCTCCGGGGGGGGGGGGGGAGAATCGAGAGCCGTGACCCCACTTACCATCTCATCATCTTCGTCCATGTCCTGGAAGAGCACACGCACCACCTTCCTCATGGCCATCTCCTGGAGGAAGAGGAGGGCAGAGCGGGGGTTAGGAACAGGCCTCGCTGCTTCTCGAGAGATCAAGAGATCTGCACTTTCCTTCTGGGGTTTACGGGGGTGATTCTTCTCTCTCACTAGGCAGGAGAGTCTTTTATTTGCTGATGGGCACAGGGCCTGGCAGGGCTGGACTATCTCCGTTCGCAAAATGTAACGGGAAATCCAGCTCCCCAAATAATCCCACTCCGGAAAAGGAGAAAATAACAGAATATCATCAGACCAAGTGGTCTGATGCAGCGGCCCGCTGAGGTCTGGGTGCAGCTGCAGCTGGGAGGAAGCTCAGGCAGAGGGCAGCAGCGGTGTGGGCTACCAGCCTGAAGTGAAGGTCTGCAGGGCCAGCCGGGCTCTGGGCTGCAGACTGCAGGGGCTCGAGGACTGCTCCCACGCTCACTCAGGGGGGACACCAGCTCTGAGCTCAACGGTCCGGCTCAGCGTGCACAGAGCTGTCCTGGCAGTCGAGCCCAACAGCGCCGGGCCCGCAGGAGGCACTGACACTGCTGGGCCCACTCCCACACACAAGAGGCTCTTACCTCTCCGTTGGCGCTGATCAGGGTGGTCTGGAAGTTGTCCCCGGAGCCCCAGGAGCTCTGGGTTTTCCACACCATGTCCGAGGGGGGGTTGTGGGTGGCGCCGGCGGCAGAGGCCCAGATCTGGACACATCGTGTGGCGGAAAACAAAGGGTTAGAGAGACTGAAGGCTGTTTGAGAAGTATGAACAATTACCACTCCCTGTGATCATAGGGAGACCCTAGTACAGTATCAGAAACCAGAACTCACTCACCCAGAGACGAAAAAAACTTTTTTCAGTCCACTAAGGAAAAGGCCTGGTCTGCTACTACTTTACAGCTAAAGAATTATGGGAAAGAATCCCGTACACACTTGAGACACACCGTTCGCTCATGTTCTGACATCGTACTATTAACCATGAAGATGCCGTGGCGGTGGTCTCACCCTGAAAAAAGAAGAGCTGGAGATTTGGGGTGACCTTACCGTGACAGTCTGCCCAGCCTTCAGGATGAACTTCGGGGGGAACTTGTAGACGATGGGGGTGCGATTCCCCACCTGCCTCTTCACCTGCCAGTGTCCCAGGGGCTGGTCCTGTGAGAGAGACACCACCAGAGGGGGGATTTATAGATAAGTGCCAATTACCCGTGCGGCAGACCGCCTCTCCCACCTCCCATGAGCCCCTGC
This sequence comes from Lepisosteus oculatus, assembly GCF_040954835.1. Taxonomy (NCBI): domain Eukaryota; kingdom Metazoa; phylum Chordata; class Actinopteri; order Semionotiformes; family Lepisosteidae; genus Lepisosteus; species Lepisosteus oculatus. Next base: position 3,167,692 of record NC_090722.1, on the reverse strand, counting down.
AGCAGGGCTCTGACCGGGAACAAGCTCTGGCGACAAGGGCGAGCGAGCACCGACCGCAGGGGCTGGAGTGGTGCCGCTGCCCAGCTTAAGCCCACCCGTTGCTGCTGGCGCCAGTCCCTCCTGGGCAAACCCACCGCTAACGCCACCCCGATTCGAACCCGGAGCTGCCTCGCTGGAGGAGACAGGCCTCAGCTGCCCGGTGCTCAGTTCCGCCCGTGACGTCAGGGGGCTGCAGAGCACCTCTCTCCGGGGGGGTGCTCAGGGGCCTTCAGGTTTTTTTCGTTGAGCACAACGGGGCGCTACGCCGTGCCACACTGGGGTGGCGGCGCTGTGCTCTAGACTCTCCCCCAGCCACTCGCGCTGCCAGCCACTGGGACCTGCGCGGAGGTCACTCTGAACGCAAGGAGTGTAGACACTGGGAATTATCCAGCCAGCAGCAGCTTTCCAGTAACCGTGAGGCAAGATAACTGGGCTCCCCGATCCTGAAATCATGAAATGCAGCACGCCAGCAGGGGGCACTCTAACCCAAATGACACCACTCTAAACAGGTCACACAACATGGGATTCCTGGGACTGTTAATGGGCAGCGGAGCACTTTTAGCAACAGACTGCTCCAGCTACAGTGTTCAAGGGAACGTTTCCGCAGGTCTTTCCTCCCAGCGGCTGTCAGGGTGTATAACCCTGCCCTAGGCTAGGACTGTTAGCCCTTCATCTGCTCGTCTATGGACAGCATGTTGCTCCATTGGACTTTTTGGACAATCAGTCTGTATAAAGCTATGCACATTTTGCACATATTTTATTGTTTTTACAGTGACTATGATCATCATATTTTGCACACACCTATGTATTTATTTATTTTATATTTATTTTGTATAACTTTTCATCTATTCTGATGTCTGTTTTTGCTTGTCTTGGGCTGGGCTGCTGCAACACCTCCATTTCCCTTCGGGATCAATAAAGTCTGATCGATCTATCTTACAGAGAGCACACAAGCTACCCGCTAACCAGGGCTTTATTACTGAGGCTTTCCTGCACGAGGTGGGAAAGGGAGACGCTCTGGCACAGAGCTGACGACCAGCCTGCCCGAATCTGGGACTCTCACCTCATCCGCCTTGTTGCTGAGCCGGACGTACTTGCCGTCCAGATCCACCTCGTCCACGGTCACGCGGCCGCTGGCGGTGGCCTGCTGGGTGATGCGCGTCCTGGCCACGGCGCCCCCCGCTGTGCTGGAGGCCTCGCTGTCCGTGTCGTTCAGCCGCCTCTTCTTGGTGGCGGAGGAGCTCTGGGCGCTGGAGTGCACGGTGCGCGAGGCCGAGGCCGAACCCGAGGCCGAGGTGCGGGTCACGGTCACGCGGGGGGGCGGGCTGGGAGACAGACGCAGCCTGGGGGGGGGGGATAAAGGGCATCAGGTAAGGAAAGTGTCTCAGGCCACGTTAAAACAACACAGCTGTCGTTCAATCCACATTTCTATCCCTCATCGCGCCCTGACACTACCAGCAGGCAGCCACACTGGAGCTCAGCAGGTGTGAGCCTGGCCAGTACCTGGCTCCTGGGAAAGCTGAGGCTGCTGCTGGAAGAGGTGTTAGTGGGGCCAGCAGGGGGCGCTCACCCTGCGGTCCATGTGGGTCCTAATGCCCCAGTATAGTGACGGGGACACTAAACTGTAAAAAGGCGCCGTCCTTCAGATGAGATGGAAAACTGAGGTCCTGACTCTCTGTGGTCATTTAAAATCCCAGGGTGTTTCTCAAAAAGAGTAGGGGTGTTCCTGGTGTCCTGGCTAAATTTCTCCCTGGCCTTTACCAATCATGGCCTCCTAATAACCCCCCTCTCTGAACTGGCTTCATCACTCTGCTCTCCTCCCCACTGAGAGCTGGTGTGTGGGGAGCAGACTGGAGCATCATCCAGGTGGGGGCTGCACACTGGTGGGGGTGGAGGGGATCCCCATGACCTGTACAGAGCTCTGAGTGGAGTGGAGCTCTATACTGTAAGTGTGAGGAGCGATTATTACAGCCGCACACTGCTGTGGAGAAAGTGGATGAAACTGGCTCGCCTCTCCTCCTCGCCCTCCAGCAGCTTGCGGTAGGCGCTGATCTCCATGTCCAGCGCCAGCTTGACGTCCAGCAGCTCCTGGTACTCGTCCAGCTGCTGCTGCATGCGCTGCCTCATCTCCGCCATCTCCCGCTCCTTCTCGCCCAGCAGGCGGCGCGTGGTGTCGCGCTCCCGGGACAGCGCCTCCTCCAGGTCGCGGATCTTCGCCTCGCGGGCGGACAGCTGGGGAGGAGGAGGAGGAGGAGGAGGGGGTTAGGGCTGTGTCCTCTTGCGGGGAGTTTGCATGCTCTTCCCCGGTCCCGACTGGCTCGTCTCAGGTCTCCCCGTGAAGAGACAGTCCTGTCAGGAGTCCAGTCTCACGCCTCTCCGCCTGCTCTCGGCACCGGGCACGGGCCACGCCCACAGACAGGCCGACACAGTACGGGTCATGGGTGGGTGAATACGGATCAGCTCTGGAGAGGGGACCCGTCTGAGCATCGCCTGAACGGTAAGACTGCTCTTTCTAAGACACTGGAATTGGAAGTCTGTGTAGATGCTTCTGCCTTCTCGAGTCATGCAATGGTCAGAGCTAAGTAATATTCCCTTCCCTGTAATTATTAGGAAACGCTTAGTCTTAATCCTGCAAGGCAGAGAAGCAGGAGGACTGGAGGGAAATAAACTCTAATGGGAGTATGAGCTGAGGGCGAGACAGTGGCACAGTGATCTGCATTGCTGCCTCGCAACACTAGAGCCCCGGGTTCAACTCTGGACCTGGGGCACTGTCTGTGTGAAGGTGGATGTTCTCTCCGTGTTTGTGGGGGTTTCCTCCCTCGCAAGAAGTTAATTGATTTCTTGGAAAATCAAGACATTTTCCAATTTCTTGGAAAATTGGTCCTGGTGTGTGTGTCCTGCAATGGACAGGCGTCCTGTCCAGTGTGTACCCTGCCTTGCACCCATTGCTTGCTGGGATAGACTCGGGCTGCCCCGCGACGCCGTACTGTACAGGATGAGGCCGTGCTGGAGGAGCACAAGCATGGACAGACCAGAGGAGCACTGACCTGCTTCTGCAGCTGGCTGAGCTGGGCGGACATGGACTCCAGGCGCATGCGGGTCTGCTGGATCTCCTCGTGGGCCGCCCCCACCAGGCTGCTGTTCCTGTCGGCCGACAGCCGGGCGTTCTCCAGCTGCACGGGCACAAGCACACAGGACAGGGGCCTCAGCGGACAGCGGAGCTGGCCACCGTGACCGGGAACAGGCCAGACCGGCAACAGGCAGGCCGGCCAGCATCTGACCGGTACCCGTCTTCCTCTGACATCTGGCTAAGCAATCAACTTGAGTAAGGTAGCGGTCAGCTTGAAACCTCCACATGCCAGTTAGACTGATGACGCACCGCTTCATGGCCGAACGCAGCTATCTTCATTAATGACAGACTGCGACACTGAACCAGTACCATTTCATGACTCACTAAGATAAGATCAGATCACTTTATTGGCCATATACAATTTATTGTATTAGGAATTTCTTTTTGCATATCCCAGCTTGCTCTCCATGAGACACACAGACGGGGAGAGAAGCTGGGGGTCAGAGCGCAGGGTCAGCCATTTATACGGCGCCCCTGGAGCAGTTGGGGTGAAGGGCCTTGCTCAGGGGCCCAACGGAGTAGGATTCCTCTGCCGGCTGCGGGATTCGAACCGGCAACCTCCCAGCCCCAGAGCCGCTTCAGTAAAGTAAGGTAAGATCAGCTGTGGCAGGACCTCGTTTAAGAACGCAGGCAAGGCAAAGCGCAGGAGGGGCAGACCTTGGCGTTGTAGGTCTTCTCCAGCTCTTCCTTGTACATCTTGACCTGGTCCTCGTGCTGGCTCCGCAGCTCCATCAGGGCCTCGCTCAGCTTGCTCTCGAACTCCTGCTGCCGGCCCGTGTCCATCTCCACCATGCGCGTCTCCAGGCGCCGCTTGGACTCGCGCAGCTCCTGGCAGGGAGGGACAGAGCAGGTCAGCCGCGGCCTGGACTGGCACCTGCACTTCCCCCCGCTGGCTGACAGGGGGCAGTGTGGAGCACAGCTGTGTGTATGAGCAGATAGGCAGGGTCTGGGATTACCAGAACCCAGTCACCTTTAATACGTCTCGAGAAACTGACGCCTGACGGACATGGAGGAACAGGGAAGCTGCTGTGTGTAGGGCCTTATGGGATGATCTGAAACTTGCAAGTGACAGAAAGATCTGCATCCTGCATCAGGTGAGCCTAACTTTTTTCTAGCACACTACGAATGCAATAAGGTTTTTTGTTTGTTTGTTTTTTTACAAACTGTAGGGGCTCTGCATTTTGTGCAATGATAATTATTGAAATAGATCTGGAAAATCTCAATTTTCCACATAAAATCAGTCCTGTCCAGGCGCATAAACAAGCAGGTACTTCAGACGCATCAGAACTGCCCTGTGACGATGTGCCTGAATGACATCACAGGTCAAGCCCCAGACTGACCAATCAGAGACCAGCTTTCTCTCCCACCTTACCATAATGGTCTAACTTCACAAGTGCCTCTGTGCACGTCTGCACTGAATCAGATAATAGGCACAACAGGTAGAGAGAGAAAAGATCACAGTTGCTTAAACCCTGAGAGATTAAGGTTTCTGGCTCCTGGCTGTGTCCGACAGGCACTGACCTCATTGTAGATGTTCTTCTGGAACTCCAGCTCCTCTTTCAGCGTCTGGATACGGTTCTCAGCATCCACTCTCCTCAGCATCTCGTCCTGCAGCTGCTTCTTGGCATCGACCAGGCCGCCCTCCAGCTGTCAGTCACAAACCGACAGTAGAGGTCAATGGAGGGGTTTCAGAAAGGCTGAGAATGGACCAGACACTCTTGTGCGTCCTCAGCTGTGAGATCTGAAGACACACTGGCTGAATGCATGTCAGACTGACTTCTGCTTTGGGTCAAACGTGACGAGGACTCTTCTGGAATAACCCAGCTCAGATCAGCTTCTGGACTCACAAACACTGCTGAGTGTGGAAATGTTTGTCTGTGGGGAGGAACTATCCAGGGAGAAACAGCGGTATTCACTACTGCTTCACATTGTTTTGATCTGAATCTCCTGCAATGGCACATCATTATGAAGAGAAAGGCATGTCTTCTCAGCACCAGAATGCAGATTACGCTGCACTGACCACAAGATGGGAAATGTCACATTTCCTTGCTCTCTAATGGCACCCTGCAACTCCCAGCTGGCAGCCCCACTGGAGCTCAGCAGGTGTGAGCCTGGCCAGTACCTGGATGGGAGAGTCCTGGGAAAGCTAAGGCTGCTGCTGGAAGAGGTGTTAGTGGGACCAGTAGGAGGTGCTCACCCTGCAGTCCGTGTGGGTTCTAATGTCCCAGTATAGTGACGGGGACACTATACTGTAAAAAAAGGCACCACTCTTTGGATGAGATGTTAAAACCGACATCCTGACTCTCTGCGGTCATTAAAAATCCCAGGGTGTTTCCAAAAAGAGTAGTGGTGCTCCTGGTGTCCTGGCTAAATTTCCCCCTGGCACTTATTAATCATGGCCTCCTAATAACCCCCATCTCTGAACTGGCTTCATCACTCTGCTCTCCTCCCCACTGAGAGCTGGTGTGTGGGGAGCGGACTGGAGCATCATCCAGGTGGGGCTGCACACTGGTGGTGCTGGATGGGAAAATTATTAGCCTTCTAAATTGCAAGATTGGACAGCTGTCCTTTTTGTACATTGAGCAAAATGTTGTACTTCCTAAATCGACCTCGGGGTGGAGCTATAGGCATTGAGAACATTTTCCTGCATGAGCTACTGCACTCTGTACGATAACCTGACTCCATTCACTTCACAAGGTACGGAGAAGAATTCTGACAATCCATCCATAACCTCAAATATGCATACGATCAGCCCAAACCCATGCACGACTGTACATGAAATAGGAAAATAAAATAAAATGATCTGATTTTGTTTTTCATTGCAGAGCTTCATTGCAAGCAGTATTTATTCAGTCAATTCACGTAATTTGCCATCTTGCAAGCAATCAATTAAGAATGATTTGCAGGAATGACCTCCTCCCGTCCAATCAGCAGGTGGTAAATGAGAAGAGCACATTTTCCAAATGTCCTCAGGCCTGCCTGCAGTAGCTCAGTGTGGGCACTGAAGGGTTCTCACCGTTGTGACCTCCGAACGACTTAACCATTCAGTGGCTCAAGCGATCACTGATGATTCTTTCTGAATGTGGGTTGGTAACCACTGATGTTTACTTTGAAAATAGACTTCTGATTCATCCCTGGATCAATTAACTACTAACTACCAAACATGTTAAATGGGCTGAATATTTGTGACTTTTCTCATGTTCTTACATAAACCTGCTGTATTAAGACTTCCTTAATACACCAGGCCTGCAGACTCCTGGCTTCAAACCTATGGATAAGGGGATAGATTGCTGAACCCAGTTAACTTGAACTGGGCCGATTCAAGCGTTCCTCCAGCTCTTAAGACTTAAAGCCCAGCTGGATTTTGTACAAGGGCTGGGACAGCAGTGGATGCTGCCGAGACGACACTGCCCTGCCTTACCTTGCCCAGCTGTGCCTTCAGGTCCCTGAGCTCCGCCTCCAGGGTGCGCTTTTCCCCCAGCGCAGTGCTCAGAGAGGCGTCCTTGGAGTTGAGCAGGGCCTCCAGGTCCTTGAGCCGGGCCTGAGCCGCAGCCAGGTCCGCCTCCTTCTTGGAGTTCCTGGACAGACAGACGCACGGAGAGACGATGGGTCAGTGCCACAGATCTGACATCACCAACGCTAACCTGACAGAGCCGGGAATTTGAGTCACGGCAGCAGCTCAGGTAAAGAAGGCCCTTCTAGTGCATCAAGGTGCAAGATAAACAGCTGCAGCTTGGATGCCCATCAGGTCTGATAACAGGAGGCACGTCTTTACGCTAAGGGTGGCAGAAGTCTGCACCAGGCCACCCAGCCATCAGATCCCCGGATCTGTCAGCTACAAGTAAACAACAGGCTCATGGAGCAAACCCTCACCTCTGATTTTAGTTTTTTTTTATTTTGAAAACCCTTTCTCAATTTGGCTATTTGTGTGGTTCTTCATTTTGGAAAAGGCACTTTGAAAATGGATCTTTTTGTTTAGTTTCAGACTGGGTCCACGACTGAGTTCACAAAATTGGGGGGGGAGAGGCAAACAGGCCAGATTCAGGGCGCGAGTGTTCCTTTCCCAGCATGCACCTCTTCCCACCCCAGCAGCAGCTCTCTGGCTCATTCCACCTCGGTGGGGCGTGGGTGCGAGGGGCCTGGCAGCCCAGCAGATCAGAGCCAGACCGCCTGTGACAGACCGTGGGGTCTGTGGAGCTCCTGCACAGATTCCTAGATTTTACATTAAAAACACAACGGTTTCCTCTTTGTTCACCCACTTGTCACCCAACAGCATCTCTGATGGGCACGAGCCCTTTCTGGTGCCCATAACGAGTGTGTGTGTGTGGGGGGGGGTATGGGGGGTACGGGGAGGGTGACGTGTCAGCCGTCAGGCGAAGAGCAAGAAGAAAGTTCAAACTGCTCTTTTGGGATGTGGCTCCTGCTTAATTAATGCCATGCAATCCCGCAATCAAACGAAAACTAAAATAGACAAAAGGAAAAAGTGGAGGGTGTGTGTGTGGGTGAGGGGGGTAGCCTGTTTGAGCTGGAAAATAAAAAACACGACAGAATCACATCCTTGGTTTTCTTCTCTGCCTGGAGCACAACTTGCTTGGACACTAATGAGGTCCATCTGGCTGGCTGATGGTTTCCAGGTCCCTCTCAGCTCCACTCCGACAGGCTCCAGCCTGGCACTACCATTCTGCGGCAGATTCAAGCTCATCTGCGTGGCAGACACAGCCCTGCTTGGCACTGGCCTGGGCCTGGGCACCAGCCACTGGTGGGCACTGTGGGGGGGACCCCCTCCCATCTCTCCCACGAGACACAGACTGCAAGACCAGGGGATCTCTGCCCTTCTCCGAGTCGGAGGGGGCGCCGTCTGGCTGGCAGAACGGCCGTGTGAACATGGCGCAGGTGGGACCAGAAAACCAGACACCCCTCTCGCCGGCGTGCTGCCAGAGTAGCCGAGAGGCGCAGAGCTCGGCCCGTTGTTGAAGGCTTTCCCGTAGCGGCTAAGGACAGACCGTGCTGAGCGTCTCCACTCTTCTCTTGATGCTTTGCGTTGTGCTTGTAGAGCATTAAGATGAGTGAGAAACACAACTAGTGCAAGACCGAACACAAGCGAGCAGCTAACATTACAGTACAGCTGGGGCTCGACATTCTTGAAGGTTTGGTGCAGAGAACCGCTGTAAACTGCCAAAATCACATATAATCAAGCCCACTCCTATACCACCGCATAATGTACTACAGCATGGTTACAGACATAAGTAAACCTCCCTTATGCATTGGCTTCAAGTCAATTTAAATAATACTGATTAAAAAAACAACACTTATCACTAACTTATAGTAATCAGTTAAAATAAAAAAAACACAAATCCCTCCTCTGTCTCCAGCCTGCACTTTCTCTCTCTGCTACAACGATCATCATGCTGCACTGTAATAAAAGGGGCAATAAAACTGTCAGAGGGCCTGTAAAGTCATCTCCAGCCTGTCATTCCCCACACTGCTGACACAGAACCTGGAGCGTTCGGCACAGTGCAGACACCAGGGCCACGCTGGGTGGTGGGTACTTGGGCAGGGGGCGTCTCCCTCACTGGCTAGTTCGTCTCACAATCCGGAGCGGTGGCTCTGTGGCTAAGGATCTGCGCCTGTGACCGGAAGGTTGCCGGTTCAAATCCCGCGGCCGGCAGAGGAATCCTACTCCGTTGGGCCCCTGAGCAAGGCCCTTAACCCCAACTGCTCCAGGGGCTGCGCTCTGACCCCCAGCTTCTCTCCCTGTCTCTGTGTCTGTGTCTCCCTAGAGAAAAGCTGGGGTATGCGAAAAGACGCATTCCTAATGCAAGAAATTGTGTAGGGCTAATAAAGAAACATTATTATTATTATTAGTCTGATCCGCAAGTTGCGCTTCAAAACCTCCAGCTTGGTTTTGTCCCAGTCTGTTCTTCTGCCATCCAAACCCCCATGGGCCAGACAGAACTGCAAAAAAGTTGAGACTCTATTGTTCTATATAATACTTCTGAGCTGTTTTCTATTTTTTTTTTTTAGATTCTTTTGCATCCTTGTTCACCCACGACTGTACTGCCTTTGAGCTTTGAAGGGCCTCCTTCATTTGCAACCCTACTTGCTCAAATTCTCTGACTCGGAGATCGAAGCCGATGGGGGACATGTTGGCTTGGCTCAGGTTCGAAGGGTCTTTTTAGCAGGAGATCAGGCGGGAGGTTCTCCAGCCCTGGTGCGGGACTCCAGATGGACTCTTATGGTCCTGTTATGCAGTTTAACAGCTGCTCCCAGCTCTTCAGGTGCTGCTGCTTTAAAGAGACCTGGAGACCCTGTAGACACAGCGCCCCTGCTGGACCAGGAGGAGGAGGGCTCCAGGGAGCCATCAGGAAACGTGGGATAGCAGCTTACACACCCCCACCTAGGGACACCTTCCGATTTGCATTGTTGTGAGGAGCACAACAACCAAACTCCAACGTAAGCAAATGAGCAACAGACGCTTGGAAGATCCCCAACAGTGAATGCAGCCCTGATGCCCCTGCAGACATTTACCCAGGATCCAGGATCAAACACTACCCTGTCTCCTGACCTGCTGTGTGCTTGAAGGGATTAGTTCCAGTGTAGGATGTCATTCCTGTTTCCTACTGGGTGCAGAACTGAAGAACAGGTACCTATTCTTGCATAATCTGTATGTATATTTTGGGGGAAGTCATATCAGAATATTACTTTATTCACCTTCTTTGGATAAAAACAAAACTAAACAGATGCTCTTTGGTTTGTGAAGGTTATGGGTTATATAGATTAGAACTGAGCCTCCATGACACACCCAGTTAAGGGGAATTTCAACACACTAGATGCTATGTGTGCAGACACAATGCACAAAAGTGAGCAGGCAGAAACACCAGCCAACAGCAGGGTAAGCTTGATCTTGATCATTCTGACTTGGCAGAGGCAGGTCCCGCAGAATGTGTGCTGAGGTGTGTCTAGCAAGGTGGTACACAAGAAAATGTGAAGGACACTCATTTTAAAAACCAGCAGGGCTCTCTGTTGCATCTCGAAACCATGAGAAACACGTAGCTCTCAACACACCCCTAATTTTGTGAAGAATCTGAAACACACTGACAATGCAGTGCATCACAGGAAGACCTACAGATGTCAACATGGATCCCAACTAGGTTAAATACAATGACGTATCTGTGAGGAAATTTAGACTGGTGCTAGTCTGACATCCATCTCTTCTAACATACAGCACAGATGGCTCAGTCCTGGACCTGGGGTGCTGTCTGTGTGGAGTTTGCATGTTCTCCCCATGTGATGTGGGTTTACTCCAGGTGCTCTGGTTTCCTCCCGCAGTCCAAAGACTAGCTGGTGGGTTAACTGACTTCTGGGAAAACTGGCCCTGATGTGAGTGTGTGCGTCTGTGATGGACTGGCGTCCCGCCCAGAGTATACCCTGCCGTTATACCAAGTACTTATCCGGACAGACCCTGGCTCCCCTGTGACCCGCAATTGGATAAAGCAGTTAGGAAATGGATGGATGGTGTATCCAAGATCTAGATTGATTGTGTTTAGAATCCTAATTGAGGCTTCCCTTCTGTCACACATTAGAAAACTCTGCTCATTAAAAACTCAAAAAGGCGATTCAAGGACCACAGTGCCGGTCCCCTCCAGATCAGACCTGCCCCCCCCCCAGCCCTCACTCCTTCCTGGGAGAAAGATCAAGTAGAAGCTGCAGGAGGACAGCAAGGGCTGTGAAACACAGCGAATGAACTGCGTCGTCGAAAGGCAGCCTGGCAATTCGCCACTTCTTGAATTCCAGAAATTCACTGGCTTGTGCGGAAAAAAATGCAACTTCACATTAGGAGCAAAGACCTGCAGGGCTTTTAGCAGCTGATACACATTAAACTTCTCTGTTTCATCGTGTGAATGCTGCAGTTTTGCAAGAACATCAACACTCTACCTTACTGATACAGGTATGCCCGTTTCAATTTTGTTTCAAACAAGTAAAAATTTGTGTTGATGGGTTTTTACGGTTTGAGCCAAGAATCCAGGAGAAAGCACATGAAAGAAATTGAAAGTATTTAAAGTCACCTCTGTGTAAATAACAATAACATCACTTCATTAACCCTATACAATTTCTTGCATTAGGAATTATCTTTTCGCATACCCCAGCTTGCTCTCCATGAGACACACAGACAGGGAGAGAGCCTGGGGTCAGAGCACAGGGTCAGCCATTGTACAGCGCCCCTGGAGCAGTTGGGGTGAAGGGCCTTGCTCAGGGGCCCAACAGAGTAGGATTCCTCTGCCAGCTGCGGGATTTGAACTAGCAACCTTCCAGCCACAGGCACAGATCCTTAGCAGCAGAGCCACCACACCGCCCTAAATACTAACTGATAGAAGGGACAAGTATGGTGTTATTGAAGCACTGCACATACAAGTTTTAACAATCAATAAGAATCCGTACACACAGCTGCAAGGTACGAATTGTTCTTCTCCAGAGAAAAGGCTTATTTGTACCATAGGTGTGTCAGACCCACAGTTCTCTGTGTTCAACTGGTTAGCTCAATGAACAGCTATTCCTCAATCAGGCTTCATCCACAAGCCTGTTCTGGGCTTGTGGAGTTGGAAGCCTTAATTCCAGCAGGGAATCAGTCCAGATTCCCATTGCAGAGCAGCCATTTCAGGATTGACAAGCCCAGGGGTCTTGGACTACACAGAGTGAACAAAAAACACAAACTACAAGGTAGGAGTGGAAACAGCGTGGAAGTGCAATTAAAGCCGAGAACTGGAGCCACTCATTTACACAAAGGGTTGCGGGAGTATGAAACAAGCCAGTACCCTGGATTTCTTCAGGAAACAGCCGGAGGACATTTTTTGGACCATCTTTCCATCCATTTTTTGTTATCTTTCAATCGTTATTATTATTCAGTTATTAATTCTTTACTGGAGATCTGCTAATCAGCTGCAGTGTCTTGAAAGGTGGACACCTATAGGGGGCAGTGCAGTTCTTGACTACTAATTGGAGGGCTGTGGGTTGAGGAAAATGCTGTCATGTCCTTTAACAAAATACTACATCTGTCCTAATTCCTCCACTCAGCTGTAGATGGTATAGAGGTACCAGCACTTGAAGGGGAACACTGTGATGGACCAGTGTCCCATCTGAGGAGGGGGGACGGGAGGTCATGTGCTCTCAGTGAGCTGAACACATCAGATTTTAGCCAGCGTGCGCTTCTGTAGACGTAACAGGCTTCTCCACCTGTACTTACTGTTTAGCAAACAATTACGGAGACAAAGGGCAGTCATTATGATTCACTGTGAGTTAAGGCTTTAGAATCGCCCATACGAGGATGGGTGAATCTGAGATCATCAAAAGAGCTTAAAGACACAGAACTGTGACGTCTCCCACAAGTCTTCACTGAGCGCCACTGCGCAGGACAATCCCCTCAGCCAGGAACACAATACTGGACCATTCAGACATCTGCTACGGTTAATGGGCTGGATGGAGCGCTTCCAGTAAACACAGGATGGAAAAACTTTGGCAGAGCCCCTTCATTTAAAGCAATGCGTGTGTTAATTTCAGAGCTCTGCTCCCCAGGATGGGATGTTTTGAAATCCTCTCTTTTACAAGGGGAGCAGACTGAACCGCACTGGGAACCATCGGCCACAGGCATTCCCATCCCATTGTGATTTCAACATTTTAATCAATCGGATGTTCACTTGCACTTCCTTTTGAGTGGAACAGCCCGGGGTCTTTACCTGATACACAGACTACCGTATATACCTTGCAGTCAGTGAATTAGCAGTGCTCACTTCCTAAAACCTGGCATGATTTATTGACTAGCTTCAAAGTTTGTCTTCCTTCTGAAAAATGACAGGGGTCCTATTACCTTTAGCAGGTCAAGACTGTGTAACTCTGTTTTAAAAGGGACACAAGCTAAAAATTCATCAAGGGGTTTATTTCATTTGCTGAATTTACTGAATCGATGCATGACCTAAAAAAGCCGTAAAAGCTACTTGAACTATGGAAGAACCAAAAACTGTGCTTCCCACAGCTCAGGGGTGGTGGTAAAAGAAAAAAATATTATATTCCAAAGTCAGTGGATATCTGCACCGTGGATACTTGGCTTAAAGGGTAATTTAATTCTATCTTGAACTATACCAGACAAAACAATTAGACAGCAGCCAACGAAAGATTGTTCACTCTGAAACGGCTTTGCAAAATGGCCAAATGCAGTTTCCGTTTTCTGATTTTACCGTCAAGAAAAACTGTTCCCTCCCTTGAGGATGACAGCAGGACTGCACTGCTCATCAATGACGAAAAATGACATTTGAGTTAAGAGCTGCCAAGATGTGGATATTCAAGCCTGGAGACGTACACTCTTAAAGCAGCTTTCTAGCCATTTATGGAAAGGGAGACACTTCAATGAATATACTCTTGAGATGGATCCATACATAAACACATAATATTTATATATTTCAAGCTGCGATGTCTAAATATTATGAGCACTGTGGGTCAACGAGGACGTGTGTCCATATCCAACCCACCATATTAGACTTGGGAAAAGATCCCCAGAGGCACCTAAACGACTGAATCGTTCAGGTGACGGATAAGTTAACTCTTGTACAGGTATGCTCCCAGTGGCCTTGTACAAGATCTAACAAACAACGGAGCCAAACTGAAACAGCATGAGTATGGCAGTAAGACAGTATAAATATTTGTGTACAGTGTGTGTGCAATGGAGAGGTAAAAGCTTGTGTGCATGAAGACGTTTACATTAAAAGCACTAATGCTGGACACAGCTGTGCAAATCTGCTTGGGCAGTGTGTGTAAACTCATGGCAGCTGACGTGTTAAAACTGTGTTCGTTAAGGACAGCTGATAGTTAAACTGGCAGTAAACAATCACACCCAACTGGAGGGCGAGACGAACAAGCTGAAAAGGCAGTTCTTTTTTTCCCCCCCAGTCACAGCTGCAATCTTAATTTGAATGCTAAAGCCATCCGTCGCGGAGGGCTTTTGGAAAACAGGCCGCAGGCGTTTTTTTTTACCGAAACGGGTCGCCTGTTTTCACGGACTGCTTCCAAAGAGGTGCCAGTGTCACAGGCCCGCCCCATCTGTGAGCCGTCTGGAAGGAGGGAGGGGCTGAGGAGTGAGCTGGCAGAGTGACTGGCAGTGCGTTAACCACGAGGCTGCAGACACAAGTCCTGCAGCTCCCGGGCACGAGGTGATAATCTGTGAAGTTCAGAGCCTCCGACGTGCAAGAAAGTGACTCAATTCACGAGGGCTGTTGAGAAAGCTCAACACCATGATATTCCCAGCTGCCTTTTAATTTGTCTACTCCTGGTGAGCTGCAAGATTCTGACAATTTAATAAAATCACACAGATAGCAAGGTTTTTGGCTGCACAATAGTGAAATGCACACCATCATCTTAGCCTTGCATCTGTTTCTTTCTATGAAAGATTTTGTTAAGATCTTGTTTGCAAGCTCAATGCATATTTCCTTTATGGTATGACTAAAGGTCAGCTCAGAAACTGACACAAAGAATTGTGGGAGTATGGAACAATCTGCCCAGTTGCTACTGTGATTTAGGTTTTTAACCTGTTAGTTGCAGTATTTGTTCCTTAAATGAAGGGGGACGCACAAAATACATTTGTTAATTAAAAAAAGTCTCACTAATTGTCAATACTTAGCATTTTAAATGCGCAAAGCTTTTGTTAAGGCAAACAGAATCTGCGATTTAAAACAAAATGGCATACTAATCATAGTTTTAAAACAATTTCAATCAAACAAAGCAGCAAGCTGCTCTCTACTCAAGACACCTGATAAATCAACTTTTAAAAAGGAAATTAACTAAGACTTAGAACAACGTGACCAAAAAGTTGTCAATGCAGGTTTCTTCAAACTGACGATTCACCACGCCTTGGGTATTTAACACTTAGTGACAATGCCACCAAACTCAGGAAGTTTTCCCATTGTTTACTGGAGCAAAAACGTTCTTCCAGATAACCCAGCAACTGCTGTACAACGTGTTTGTACAAATAGATGCCACATATGAAAACAGATTTTTTTTTTTTAAGTGTTGAGGTGTGAGGAAGGGAGTGGAGCCCGGTGGAAATTCTTTTCAAATTTAAAAGGGGAAAAAAAAGGGGAATGTCTCAGTAGTGTCTCCAAATTCAGTGAGTCACAGCTCTCCTCTTGCGTCTGTGTGACAAATATGGAAGCCGCAGAGGAGGGAGTTGTTATGCTGTTGTTATGCCCCTGCTGCTGCCATGGCAACGAGGCCTGCTCTGTAGGCCCACAGCCCAGCCACTCTCACACACAGAAAAGGCATTTCCCCTCTGTTCCTTTTTACGTTAAAAAAAGGGGAAAAAAGAATGGAATTCTCCTCAGAGCTACATATTCTAAATATAAACAGATCTGTGTAAATGAGAGAGGGGAAAAAAAGCAGTCACCGTCTTTTTTTAGGTTTACAGAACTTTGATTAAATGTTAGGCTTCAGAATGACTAATTATAAAAATATGCAGTGAAGGATTTGTGTGCCACTGTGGGCCCACACAGAGGGAGCTGAAAAACACTGCTGCCATTATTGAAAAAAAGCACCGTCTCCAGGCCAACAACAATAAACTTCATGCTCAGTGAGACTTTTAAAGACGTGAAGACCAGTCTACCCGATAAAAGCAAACTTTTGACTTTAATGCAGAGTTAGGAGAACTGAGTAAATAGTTTCCCCCTTCTAGTTCTAATTATCTTCCATGCTTATATTCAACTTACCAGTAAGATTCCTTAGGGCACCATTTAAAGCCCTTATAAGAAACGCTGCACAACGGACTGCTTCTCCACTAAAAGTTGACAATGTCTGATTAACAGTTTCCATATGTTTTCCTACGCAGTGCAACAGGGAATAAAACAGCAATATAACAATTACTGCAGAGAGCCGCAGCCTTTCTAAACAGGGGAGTCTTGTCACGCAGACATCACAAATGCAGCACAACACCCAGCACAAACTGGAGGAGACAAACCCAGCGGTAGCGGCCTGACAGGCACAGACCGGCACGAAAGTGCTGAGGGAAAACGAGAGGACTCGTCTCGTCTCATGCTCGCTGGATCTCAGTCAAGCCACACAATGCAATCACTTGCTCTATAAAACTACAGATTAGCTGGCAGGTAAACGATGCCTCATAAAAAGGGAAACTGCAGTGGTCTGGATTTGCCTTCGTAAGCAGCAACTCGATTTTTTAAAAACTATCCGGGACCTTTGCTTTCTTTGCCACGTCGGGAGGAGAAAAAAAAAACGAAACTTGGGGAAGAGGGACAGGGACGAGCAGAAACAAGAATGCGACAGGAATTCGGGCCCGACCTCAGAAATGGAAAACGTAGTGAATGATGTTTTGCCGTCACCAGGCAACGGCAACAACCCACAGCGCGTCACGAGTTGGAAAAAAATCGCGCCACCTGCGGCTACAGCATTTTTCTGTTTCACGGAGAGCCCAACAGTCATCTCTCATCTCCCCTGCACATGCGCTGCAAGGAGATCCAGCCAGCTCTCCGGTCTCTTCCACATGTCCCTCCACCTCCCAGAGGCCGCCTTCTACCACGGATTGAACACAGATGTGTTCACTGGGCCTTTAATGAGTCACAATCAGGTCCTTCCTGTCCACTGGCATTTACAGCAGCCTCGCAGCGAGGGGCACACCGTCAGTGTTCAACTTAAACGTGCAGAACCTGCAAAACCACCACCTGCTTTAACTGGTGCACCTGCAGAGGTGTCTTAAAAAGAATCTGACAACGCAAATCCTGCCGGTACAGAGAAAAAGAAACCCAGCGGCCTAGCAGTGTGAGCCATTTCACGTCTTAGAAGTTGCGGGCCATCATACGTTACAGAATTAAAACAAAGACAAACGTTCGATTTAGATTAAGCCCTATATGGGCATCTCAAGATTAAGATATCGAAGGCCTAGTGGTAGCATACAGGGCGCTGCAGCTTACAAACCTGAAATGGCTCACAGTGTTACACACTGGGGCTTTCTCTAACCCTGGAGGACTGCACTGCTGTGTTGATTTGATACTGATGCTACTTTGCACAGAAAAATGGATCAGAGTCAATTATACCGTTCCTATCTGTAAGAGTATGCTTGCGTATTTCCTCTTCCTGGCCAAAAATATTAGGACCTCAGGTCAAATGAAGACATTCTCTGTGGCAGTCAACACACGGGTGGGCTTGAGGAGCAAGAGACTGACTTTCATTACGATTTAAGGGTAAATCGATGGCCATTTCTCAGTTTTACAGAAATACTGGTGGAACCACTGGAATGCAACTCAGTCCCACTTGAGTTCCTCACTTGAACTTAAGGCGATCCCAGTAGAATAGGAAGGGGAACTGGGCTGCAGGTACTTTCAAACCTTGTGGGTCACTTGACTACATCCTGTTCAGGCGGCTCTTGGTGCTCACTGGAGCCCCAACACATTTAAGCGAAGGCAGCTCTCTTAATATTTTGGCCAGGGGGTGAATATATCCAAGCATTTTCTGAGCTTTTCTTTTATTGCTTTCCTCTACTGCCTATTCAAAAACACCACAGACTTCATAAAGGAAACGGCAGAAGACAAGCACCCTCTCTCTGTTCCCGCTCAGGGGCTGGCCGTGTTGATTTATTCTGTCTGACAAGACCTGATCAGTTGCACACTTATTCCGATCTCCAGAGTGCCTGCTCACATCAAGACAAATGGCTGAGTTCCAGCAGCCAATCACTGTGAAAACGCACAGCACGCTTATAACAATTGTGGAACTTATTGTAACGGACAGCTACCTTTTAAACTTTGTTATCCTCGATTGAAATGAGTCGCTATTTTTATCCAGACAGGCAGGACCTGAGAGGTTTCCCCAAGACACTCCTGCAAGCCTTTAAAAAACTGCTTTACTGCGGAAATTCAAGGGAAAAAAAATGACTGACTGGGTTTTAAGCTAGAAAGGAAAATTCTAGTTAATGGCAGCTAGTCTGTTAATTTTTCCAGGAGTACAAGCCAGATGCCTTCCCTGAAGACAAAAGCCTCTTTATTGGAAAGTCATGTTGTAAAAGACTTTTAAAGTGAGCGTACACATTGAGCACGCATATAGGGTACTTTGTCAGCTCCAGGCTTTATTGATTCAGAGCTGGATGAAGGCCAGGTCCCACCAAAATTGGGGGACAAAATTGTTTACTAGTTTCTTGCTTAAGCTTCACAGCCATGTGTGTCAAAGAATCACATGGACAGAGCAGTGTCTCCAAACCCCATCCTGAGAAGCCACAATCTTATATTATAGGTCTCCCCTAAATCACTAGATTGTAAAGATCAGGAATTCTTAAAAGTTACTGATTAACCGAGTCATTTGCTAAATTGATAAGATAATGCTTGTACTTGAGAGATGAAGGAATCTTACATTTCTGGTGCCGAATCTCTAAATGACTAAATTTAACAAATCACCTGAGTTTTGAGCAAACAATTAGTTACTCGTTACATCTAAACTCTGCTCTACGTTGTGTCTCCAAAGACTAGGGTTGGAGATTCCTGGACTATGCGACTGTGAATTGAATTGGAGCTCCAGTACCGGTTAGTAGTGACTCTGACAATGAGGATATTATTTGAAAGTGACAACAGTGTGTCAATAGAATTGACAGCAAAGCTAACTCCTACTACATGTCTTATTCATGTTTTTTAAAATGCAAAAGAGAAAATAAACAACGTTTCGGCTGTGGAGCCTTCTTCATGTGCCTCCTGTTAGACTCCACGGCTGAGACGTTGTTTCCTTTCTTCTCTTTCCAGCAGTGAATAAACCTTTACTTGTTCCTTTGCAGCCTACGCGTGCTGATGCAGCCCCCAACTTGAACTAAATCTTACCTCTCGCACTTTGACATAGGTGAAATGACCAGTGGAGGAATTCACCGGCAGGATTTCTTTCCTGGAAGATAATAAGCTCTGCAATTGCAGCTCTGTCCTGAAGTGACACTCCACATTTTTTGTTTTTATGGTACAAGTCTACAAATCACAAAACATAGCCATGGGGGTTCTGGGATTCGATGCAGTGCAGGCTTTTAGCACGGGCTGCAATGATTGGAAAAGGAAAAAGCTTCTATGACCTTGAGATCATGTTCCATTCCAGATTCAATCTATTAGCAAAGGTGTCAGAGCTTTCATTGAGCTTAATTGGATAACCTGGTGCAAACACAGATAACTATAGCAAAGGCTTTTGTGTGAGACAAATTCATCTGGGGCTAAAATGCGTTTTAAAAACACATATCCTACATGAAGATGACACTCTGGACTAAGATGGCTCTACAACAGGCATACTGTAGGGCCAGATGATGGCTTTGGAATGAAGGCAGGCCTGACGCACTGGGAGAAGCTATCATTCCATCTACTTCGCTTTCTAATTTACAGGCAGAGGGGAGATGATCTGCCAAAATGCCTAATTGTCCTCCATAAGTAAAGGGTTTTGGCACAACCTTAATTGCAGCTCTGCAGCTCTGAGCCCATCAATTAAGATTGCTGGATGAGTTTTAATGCCTGCCTGCAGGACCTAATCTATACTGTCAAATCATACAAATCTGTCTGTAGAATGTAATTACAGGGATTTAAAAAGATGGCTAAAGGCGAGGTAAATTTTTACTTATTTGTATTATTTTGACAACGCCTTTAACCGGAGAGACACATTCAAAACCATCACTAAACTGTTTTCTGGGGTCAAAACGTCTTGCAGATTGACAAAAGGTGTGGTTCCTGATATGTTACAAACTGAGCAAAAAGCCAAAAACAGCAATGAATAGAGGGATTATTCCAACAATCTAGCCGCCATCTTTGAACTGTTCCATTACCATTATTGCTCTGCAATTCCTGCAGGGGACGGCATCTCCAAAAAGCTATTCAAACTTCCAGTTCTAGATTGTGGTTTTTGGTACGCATTTATAGCGCGCTACACGCTAAAACACAGGCTGTTCTGCCCAGAAACAATTACACAACTGGCTTACGGAAAACAACAGGACTGCAGGAGCAGGGCTGGTCGGCATTAAGACAGTCCGCCTGCTGCAAGACTCCCAGCTCCACTGGACTGGAGATGGAGGGGGGAGAGAGGGAGGGCCGAGAGGCTCGAGGAAGAGAACGTGAAGGAGGACAGGGCAGAAAGGGGACTGCGTGGAAGAGAGGTCTTCACAGGCCCCCCAGAGGTGTTTTCCGGCTTCCTGCTTTTCCCTCCCGCGCCAGCAGCTTCTTCCCATGATGCCTTGCCAAAACCAGGCCTCCAGGGAACGCAGGCTGTGATCGGCAGCCAGCGAGCAGCACGGAGAGGCACGCCCTGCCCGCGCGGGACGAGCAGGGCGGCTCCCCGGCGGCGGGCGGCGGTTTCGGATCACGTTTCGCCAGCGATAAAGCTCTGGGCCTTCCGAGGGACTGGGTTGGGCCTGGCAGCACGTTTCCGGCACTGACTCATCGTTAGAAAAAGACTGCTCTTTGTTTTTACTGAAGCGCTGCAATAATCCTGCATCGTCGCCAGATCTGATAAGATTAAGCGTTGCTGATTAATGACTTGGCTTTCGGGAACATGAGGTTGGAGCGTTAATTGGATCGTGATGATAACGAGGAAATCATGTGGCCTCTACCACATCTGCTGCGGAGTGTTTAGTCCGTGGCCACCCTCTGGTTGCTCCACGTTCTGCCAATATCTAGAGATTCATAATGTCACGAACTGAGCAAAAACATACAAAAGCCAGCAACTGCGACTACAATGAATACAGGGATCATTCACTGTAGGTTTTCTCTTCCAGTTCTCTCAGGATTGACTGGATTCTTTACACAATGCTGTAAAGTAAATTGCACTCTGCACATTGCACTTTATGTACCCTGTACCCTGTCAGAAATGTCTGTGTCTATAGCATTGTCTTGCGAGTGTCTTGTCTGTATTCACACCGTAGACCTGGAGAACGATATCTCGCTCCTCTGTAGACTTGTATATGGCTGGACTGACAAACTTGAACTAGAGTGTCGATACTCCTTCTCAAATGCTCCCTGCCCTTGTCTTTTGTTCTCCTGTGCTCTATCTACAGTATCTGCTGGATTCCCTCTCTCCCTCAAACCAGAAGGAGGCTCCACAGCTGAAACGTTGTGTTCCTTTCCCTTTCCCTGGTCCTCTACAGCCTACGCATGCGAACGCAGCTCCCTACTCCAGCTTCTCCTGTGTGATGTGTACTGTACATGCATTCGCGGATTCTCGGGGTATAGAAACCTGGTGGTTACAAATTAACCCCAGGAAGAGAAAAGATCAACGGACAGAATTCCTTTTTGGAAAAAGAACCCAGAACCGTTATAAACTGCTGATGACTTCTGAAATTGAGCAAGTCAAACTGAAAAAGTCATCACCTCTGTGCCCCCCAGTGCCTTATTTAAAAAATGGAATCCCTTACACAAGCACCTACTTTAAAAAAAAAAGCATTTTCCTCAACACTGCATGTGGAGACAAAAGAAAAGAATTTGTGCTACACTTGGACAGCCACAAATCAGCCTATAAATACAACTGGTCAGTTCATGAAGACAGTGCTCCTTGGCTTCACTACCTGGGTACGTGCACTGATCCACTCAACTTCTCAGACAGAACAGAGTGTGCATCAGGCAGAGATTATTTCTCTCGAGAAGGCAAAGGAGCTTTTGATGTGAACAAGAACGCATTCAATGGGTTGGTCTACACAGGTCTGGCAGAGAGTGGGCTCTCTTTAACGACTCCGTTTGGCGAGATGGGAATCCCAGCTTCAGGGGTAGAGTCAACCTCTCGAGGATTATAAACACGGGCAGCAAAACTACTGGTCAGAAAGAGACCCAGCGGACCCACATCAACACCAGAAGTGTTTACAGGAGGGCCGTGTTAACAGCGAATGTTACGCTGCATCCACTATGCTCCCAGTCTGAAAAATCACATTCCGGATGACTTTTCAGAGTGCTAAAGGCTACAAAGAAAAATTAAGAAACCATTCATTCTGGGTGCTGTTACTCTTTTAAACCCTGATGAATGTGCCCCTCCAGAGCACTGCCTTGACAGCATATAAATGCAAGCCTGCATGAATCTTATGCACTAGATGTACACTGATGTACACCGGACAATAAAGTAGATTCTGATTCTGATTACGAGAACAGTGACAGAATGCAAAACACAAAACAGAGAGGCCACTAAGGAAATCATTATCAATGCAATTCAGACTACTGTATTCAGACCCAAGGGTGGTAATTTAAGCAGCAATTGGCATAACATTATCATTATCATCTACTTGGACTTGCAGAGCCTAATGAAGACAGTCATGAAGACACCTGGTGTTTATATCTGGGGCTGGAAAGGGGTCTTTGAGCACATGGACAATTCCACTACTTGAAGGATGTTTGTTTAAATATGGAAAAAGCTCTCAAAAACATTTTGTGGGAGTATCTATAAACAGCATAGCTTGATGCTATTTATATCAAATAGCTACATCACTCGCTGTCGGCTGAGGGTGTACAAATGCACTCACGCTCACGCTCACGCTCACGCTCACGCTCACGCTCACATTGCATTAGGAATCCCAACTCACTCATTCACTGTCCACAAGCATCAGCAGGAACAGCCTGGCCGCAGCACGAGGCCGGTACTGCTTGAAGGCAGCCCAGCCCCAGCTGCACATCTCTGGGTGCACTGTGGGTCGCCAGCAGTTAACACCCTGAGGAAGGCTAACAGGGATCCTGGACTGAAATCCGGGATTGGCCAGTACTGTCAGGATGGAGGCCGGGCACCGGGCCAGTGAAGGTGACGGCGTTCCGTCTCGGGAAGAGGCGTTTGTGGAAAATGACTCGGAAATAATACGAATGTTACCCACCTCACAATTTGACTACACAAATTAAAAAGGAGATACCTGCCTTTGGGTATCCTTATCATTGTTTTCCCAATCCTGGCCCTGGAATATCCCCAGATACTTTGGTTTTCATTGTAGCTCCAGTCTTAATTACATTTATTGACCTCTTGATTGGTTGATTTGAATCAATTAATTCTTTGTTGGGACCAGTTGATTAGTTTTTAATTGTTCTCTACAAACAGAGGCTTAAACACTTCATCAACTGAGACTTTCATACAAATGGAATTGAAACGGAATTAAGACTTCATCACTCCTGTGGGGATTAACCCCAAGACATCCGCCAACAAAACAGCTGCACCTTGGTCTGACGTTGTTGCACTCTAAACAGCTTGTAGTTGCTTCTCAATGAAGCCTCTGCAGACGCGATGTCCAACGCTGCTGTAATGGGCATTCACAGTGCCATACCAGCTCACCCCTTAAGCAAGTCGCTGAAACAAGAGGCTGGTTCGAAGAGGAGCAGATCTGAAACCCAGCATCTGGCACAGGTACCCTGCTAACCAACTGAAGAGCTGAAACGGTTTTAAAAACGCCAATGCAGCGAGTGCTTGTGTAGGTTGTGTAACGGTGTAGGTTAATAAGATTCGGTATGAACGACGAACAGGAGGGAAGGGAAATCCTACAGCCTTGCATCTTCCAAAGCTTAGAAAGGACAGAGAGATCAGGAGCCTTTTCCGTGCTCTGAAATGAAGCAATCCGATGTGTAAAAGCCCTACTCTGTCAGCTACACTTTCCTCTGCGTTCCCATACAACAACAGCGCCTTCGGTCCTTCACTTTCCAAGCGGCCTGCTCTTGGCAGTGAGGCAGCGGGTCGTTTGTATTGATGCCAGTAACTTTTTCTTCACCGATCCCTGCCTTACCGGAGAACCAGTTCCAGCGAGGCTGAGACAACTGGAACAGCTGAGGCCAGTTGGAAACATGGGCTGGAAAGTGCCAGTAAATCATACGAGCGCACAAGCTCACTCAGGGAAACTGAACTGCAAAGTTGCACGTAAAAGAACGCTCCTCCCAACGTGAACGAGAGATTTAGAAGGAGACTGCGAGAAACTACAGTGGGGCTGACCAAGAACTGCCAAAACGAACCCAGAGACTCTTCTCTGGATTGCATGGTGTACATTTCTTAAACACTTCAGGATGGGGGAGAAGAACAAACTGCAGACTCCAAACACAGCAAATGAAAGAAAATGCAGCGCCAATCAAATGCAGATGCTGTCTCGTTAGACTGATTAACGTTTTTGTCCGTCCTTTGGTCTCTCCCATCTGCTTGCGATTAAAGCTGGGCTTCGGGAAAACGAGGTTTGCATTTCTGCTCTGGAGCCTCACCAAGCACTGTGGTTGGGACCCGGGGGCCCCTTCAAACCCACAGAGCCCCCCCCCCGCACGCTACGCTGGGCCGTGGTGCCAGCAGGGGGGCACATGGGCTTTAACGCAGCAAAGAACTGCACCCGCCAAAGGGACTGGCACCTCATTACTGATACTAGGGTATGAGCTTGTTTATTGGATGAGCACCATTTGTTGAACCGTAATGATCTGTCAGGGGCATGTCTTCTAAGATCGCTCTGTGCGATTGTATGAGCTCAGGCGGCGGCGGCAGGGAGGGGGAGGAGCTGTAGACATGCTCCTCAGACACGCCCACCCCTGCAGAGCTCCACAGCGCCCCCCACTGGCGTCGCGGCCAGCCCGCAGGCTGCCCCGCCCGTGTTCTGCCAAGTCTGCCCCGAAGCATGGGGAGTCCCACTCACGGTACATGTGACCCAGGCTTGCCCACAGTACAGTACAGCTCGGTCTCCTGCAGTTCTGCGCGGTAAAGCACCGCCAAGGCACGTCAGACCACGGTAAAGTAAAAGGGCCAGCTCTATGATGAATCTACCAGGGTAAACTTCGATACAGACAAATCTGCAGTTACAGATCAACTGAAACCTCCGGGATGCATAAGGGAAACTCTCATTTCACTAATGACTCCGTGTCCCATTAAATAAGTAAGCCGAATGATTTGGAAAACGCACAATACTATACGAGTCCAACTAAAATGGAAGCAATTTAATGGAACCAGACGCATCCGCTACAGACTCCCACTGCAAAGCACTGCGATCCATTTCAGGTTTTACCAGCTGCAAGGGTCTCATGAGAACTAACACAGGGCGCTGAGCGCTTCAGTCCACTCCAGTCTGACCTGGAGCTACAGGAACCCCTTTGCATTTTAGTGCAATTCACACAGGAACAGGACCCCGCACTCTCGGATCCTAAAACCTGAAGTGGATCAAACTGCCCTGCAACCGGACTCTTTCGACAATCTCCCTGGCGTCGTCCTGGCCTGAAACGCCTGAAGGCTCTGCGTTTCTCTCTTCAGCCTAAACGCATGCACATAAATGTAACTGTGACGGCCCCCTCATGACAAAGAAGCCTGACACTGAGAAAGCCTGATCCCAAATATCAGATGCAGACGGAGCTCGTACACAGCTAATAGGCTCCAATTCCCAGAAAGGCACCAAAAAAAAAAATCTCCATTTAGATGAAAACGACTGAAGCCGTTCCCAGCCCTTGAATTCCCCCCCTCGGGCCAATCTGGAACCGAGCCGCTCAGCAGTTCAGCTCTGGCATCTTAAACCAATTGGGCTGCGGTGAGTCATACTGCTTTCCCTGCAGGCAGCTCAGCCGCAGTGGAAACTGTGATCGCGCGCCCTCCGCCTTGGCCACACGGCTCACATGCCGCGGCCCGGCCTGCCTCCGGATCAGAGGGACGACCGATCCGCAGGGCTGGAACAAAGGGGCTTCTGTTCGGCAGGCCCCCATTTCAAAGGCTTTTTGCTTCCTTTTCTTCCCCTGGTCTCCAAGCTCAGGAATAATCAAATAACACGGAGCCCCCCACCGACGTTACTCTCTTGCACTTTTTCCCGCAGAGAGAACCGGCGCGCGGCACAACGCGAAGCACGGAGCAGAGCAGGCACAAACACGGGACGCAGCCGCTCACGCAGAAGGGCTGGTATTTACAGCGTCTCCGCTGAGGGGGGGGCGGGAAAAAAGCTGCACGATTCCATTGTTTGGGAGATAGATAGAGTAACAAACAAAGCATTTAGATGGATGAAAATAACTGGTGGGACTGTAAACGATGACTATTAACCACATCGGAGCAGAAACAAACAAGTTATTTTAAGTCATCTCCAAGGTCTCTGAGCTCAGAACTCCAGCGCAGAAGCAAGCGCATCGGACTAGTTCTCTTCCAACTCTTTTGCTGGAAGAGTTTTCTCCATTTGCCCTGTGCTCTCAGGAAGGCCGAGTTTCTCTCCCCGCTTGGGAAGGCCGGGCAGGTAGGCTGAACGAACCAACCCATGAGAAACTAGAGCGGGGCTCCCTAAGGACTGGCGAAGTGGGGTACACACCCCGCCCCCCACCGAGGGAGTCCCCCTCCCCCCCCCACTGCGACATCAAGACATCAGACACGGTGGCTGTGACTGTTCCCAACAAGGCGTGAAAGTTTTGCAACAGTCACACAAGCAAATAAGCGTGTTATGTGTTATGTGCATCTGCATGTTAACGCCTGTCTGTATAATGATATATTATTCAAGCTCAGAAACATTATCCAGAAGGCTATGCATCACACATCCAGTAATAAACTGTCTACATTTAAAGACACCTATCTATAAAAATCAAACTTTTTCCAGAGTTTCCTTGAGTAATTATAATTCTATTATAATTCAAATTGCTATATTTATAAAATAGAATTAAAAAGCACAATAATTACCATGATTATCAATTACAACTTAAAATGGAGTTTTCAGCCTATATTTTGCATTTGAAGAATTTCTAAAAAATAAGACAATTTGTCATCTCTAAATCCTAACTGTACCCTACTAAAAACTTTTCTTTTCTACTGAAAACACTCTTCTTTCTGCTTTCGCTTTGATCCTTTGATATTTCATGTTTTCAATTAAACACGCACATCACTGTTCCTTCCAGGAGGGCATTGTCATTGACGTGGCTAACTGAGTCCCTGATGTGCGCAGTGGGTAATTAATTCATCAAGAGGAGGGCCGATGGAGGAGCTGCCCCCCACACCCTGCTCCTCCTGCCCAGTCGGAGTTCGGCCACAACGCCGCATCCGAAATACAGTATGTAGGGATACGCATCGGCACGAGACTAGGTGTTCTAGTTTGGGCTGAAGTCATGGGAGAAATCCAGCCCCAGACTCCGTCTTGGAAGTTCAAATCCTTGATTGGGAGGTCCCGTATTTCGGAACAGCACGGGGCCCTTTGCTCCCGAAAACCCAGCGTGTGTGTGTGCGTAGAAGCCCAGCCTTCTCCGCAGAGAGCTCCTGGAAGCGAGGGAGGGAAGCATGTTTTCCTCCTGACTCAAAGCTAAACAAAAGCAGAGGGAGGGAGGAGGGAAGACAACGAAGAGACCGGTCATGTTCGTCTGGTTTGGAAACTAGAAATGGATCAATGCACAAGTATGCGAGTTCTGTTTATAGTAACATTTAATCCGGCAGCGAATTCTTGCAAGATGAACCCTGTGTGTTTTTTTTTTTTTACAAAGACCGTGACAGTTTCCAGAGGAGTTAAAACCCTTCAGGTTACTGCATCCCAAAATGCAAAATGCGAACACATTTAGCCATGCCCCTCGGACCACACCTATACCATCTACCTCATTATGATTTCTTATTTACTGCACATCTCCACTCATTGTTTACTTGCTTACTTGTACATTGTCTACTGTTTGTTTGTATGTTGTCTTGATGCGCTGTCTGCACTTTGTGTTTTTACACTTGTTTTAACAATCAAGAGACTTTCCGTCAGTAAGAATTCCATTGTACCAGTACATGGACCGGTTACACATGGCAATAAAGTTCAAGTTCAAATTAAAAAAAATACAGCAGTTGCTTATTTCTTTCGCTGGGATACCTTGAAAATATACAAAACGAGACTTCTCTGCACACGCTGTTCTCCACAGAAAAAGTGAAAAAGTCCTTAGTGTCAGCAAAGAGATGAGAAAACCCACAGAGGTGTGACTTGTGTATTTTGTGGGTGGTTGCGTGTGTGTGTGTGTACATGTGTTTGTGCTGATTGGAGGATGCAGATCTCTGGAACTCCATTCAGCCAAGCTCATGTACCCCTCATCTCCTGCAACACTTTTGTACCGTCTTTTCTGTTGGTAATGTTTCTTATATCGTTGTCTTGGACTGAAAATACATTTCTCCCAGTGAATAATAAAGCTTGAATTGAACTGAAGCCCAAGGAAGACTTAAGGGGAAAAAGTAAGGGAGGGATTCTAATTGAAGGTGTTTTATACAACTGGACACTGGGATTTTCACTTTACCAAAGGGGTACCTCAAAACCAGGATAAGACAACTCCTATAAATCTTTTTTCCACTACGTTTCCACATATTTGCCGGACAAATCTCGTTTCTGACTCAACAAGGACACAGCCTGTTATCTGGGTCTCACACTTGACACAAAGGGTGGGGTAAAATTCAATGCCAACCGTGCGCAAACTTCCCAGGAATGGGCTCTAGTGCAAATATTGGCTCAGGTGGGCCGTCGGCCGAAGAGGGGAAAAAAAAGTCTAAAATGAACCACTTCCGAAAGCAGGAGGTCAAAAGAGTAGTAGTTGAAACAGTTGAATAAACCACAGCAGTCCAAAAACAGTGTTGTCTGTTCTGGAAAAGAATTAAGTTAAATACTAAGCCACATATTGCAGGACATTGTACAGCAATCTGTAACCAAATTCTCCTGAAAATATTTACTGGACAAACATGGAAAAGACAGACTGCATAACTCCAAATGTCTACAGCTCTGAAGGTGAATTTTGCGATTCTAGATTCTCTACGATCACCTTAAATCCATCGGGCAATATTAAGCACTAAAGTTTTTGCTATTCTTTTATCGAGGCGGTTGTGGCAACTGGCCTTGGAGGTCAGTGCCAGCGACAGCGTTTCGCTGTTGACTTTATGACTCAGCCATGCTGTACAGAGAAACGAGCACAAGAGGGAACGTTCGCTTGCGAGTCTGACAAGGAGAAAATCTGACTAGTGGAAATCTGTTAGATCACAATCCAGACTGCGATACCTCAACAGCTTGCAAAGAGTTTATTAAACAACAAGCAAACAAGCTTTTCAGCACTTCTGTAGGTTAAGAGTACCAAGGCAGTACATCTCCTAACTGTTTTAAGACTGGAAATTCTCAACCCTATACTGATTTCATAGCAACACAGAGGACAGTTTCTAAACAGTGCAGATTTCTGTTGGGTAGTCCACCCATTTTCAAACTACATCTCCCGATGCAGTGTTGCAGGAGAGCCAGAGTCTATCCTGACAAGTAATGGGGCGTCAGGCAGGGCACACCCTGGAGGGATGCCAGTCCATCACAGGACAGACAGACACAGGCACATCACGGCCAACCTTCCCAGAAGCCAATTAACCCACCAGTATGTCTTTGGAGTGTGGGAGGAAACCGGAGCACCTGGGGGAGACGCACGCAAAGTGAGGGGGGAACATGCAAACTCCACACAGCCAGCACCCCGGGTCTAGAATTGAACCCCAGGGCCCCAGGCTGATCCCTGCGCCTCTATGCTGGATAGCGATGACTGCAGAAACACTTCACTTCGGGCACTTGACAATCTTACTTCAGAGCAAACAAGGCTACACATAAGGGAAAGACATAAACAGGAAGAAATAAAGGCCTCTCCTGACGAGTTAGGCTGTGAATGGTCTCTGTTTAAATAAAGAACGTGAAGCTATCTGGAGGCACAGGCTGGCTCTGCTGCCACAGTTAGCTATAAGCACCGACTGGCCCCTAGGGAACTTGATAAGGACCCATTTCCTCCCTGTCCACCAACAGCGCGGAGCTGTTTGCCGTTGTTTCGAGTTCAGGTCCCGAGACATTGAAAACAGGAACGAGGAAGTACTTCGCTTGGAACGAAGCAGGAATGCTTCCAGGGAATTCAGCGCCGACAAATATTTTGCCATTCAAAAAAAAATGCTACAAGAATCAGGGTGGCACCCCACACAATCGCAACCGGTTTTGCTGAAACAAACAGCACGGGCTCAGGCAATGTGCATAAGGCAACACCACCAGGCACAAAAAGGAGCAGGCACAAACACAAATCACGTAGGGGCTGATGCATACATCACGACTGAAGAAGAGGGGGAAGGATGAAGAATCACACTGTGGGGGGGGTTAATATCCTGTTTTTTGGAATTCTGGTTTCCAAGTCTTGGCTTTTAAATTCCCATGACTGCTGTGAAGCCTACGCAGTTACGCAACACAAAGAAAGGACTTCTTTTGAAGAAGAATGGTTGATTTCTTCACGACGTGTCTTTCTACATATTTTAATACTCTTTTTTTTCCTTTCTCTTGGAACAAAAGGAAGGAAAGGGTGTAATGTGAATTCAGTCTTTGCCCACGGAGACTGAATCTCTCAACGACAGACATCCTAGTGCCAGGATGCGCTCACACGCACCTCCCGGGGATCACGTTACTGGCCCAGGGTACGGCGCCGTAGCCCAAGGACAACCGCGCACTGGTGTGACTGAAGTGGGGAGACGTGGGGGAGGGAGAAAGAGAGAGTGAGACAGGAGGGGGGAGGGCAGCACACAAAGCTGCATTCGGCTGCCCGCCTCGTGCGCGCTGCGGGCTGAAACAGGTGTGGCAGGCGCTGCCTCTGACCGAGGATCAGCAGGTAATCCCTGGGCAAACAGGTGTGCCAGCGCCCGTCACTGCCCCATTCATGAGCGCCGTCTGGCTCGGCCGCTGGCCGCTGCCCAACTGCCCCCTGGGCCAGATCCGACTGATAGTGACACAGACCCACAGCACACAACCGTCTTCTCATTCAGCTGCAAGGCAGGGTTATTCACCTGTTGGGACAGCCTTTGAAGGACTCAATCAGCCCAATTCCAAGTGCTTTGGGGCTGTATTTCAGTCTTTGAATGTAGGCATGGCCCAGAGCCTATACGAGACAAAAACCAACCAGGAAGACCACACTGTAATCTATTTGTGACTAAGGTTTGTTCAGTTTGCCTGCACAACATTAAGTTGAAATACTAAACTTAGTCTTGTAAGGAAGTCTCGATTGGGGCCATAATTTCTTCTTGCGGAACGCTGAGGTTTCCTTTGCTGCAGGTTGGAAAGGAGGAAGACACTAACGGGATTCTCAGCCAGGTGATCTGCAGTTTGCGAAATGCAAACAACACTGAAGCAAATCGAATCCATGAAGGTTTTGGGTGGGGCGATAAAAATGAGAAAAAAATAAGGAACAATCCCGAAAATACTTCTGCTTCTGTGCAACGCGAAAAAAAGGCGCCCTTTTATTTCTGTAGCAGCCCTGCGGTTCAGCGGCAACTGCACAGATCTCTCCAAACCGTTTCTGAGGAATGCAGGCAGCCTGAGCTACACTCTGTTCCACCTTAACTCACACCTAAACCTGCACCATACAATGCTGTGATCAATCAATTAAACTATTTCCAGACAACAACGCAGTGAAAGGAATACAGAGTAAAGAACTGTTTAAATGTCTAATTTAACTTCTTTTTTGTTTTTTGTGAAACAAACATTAATAATGCTACATGGACAGTAAGCAATACACAACATAAACATACAACATACAAATTACAATATTTACAAACAAGGTAGGCATCTTGACTAACCAGAGAGCCCCAGACCGCTGCCAAGTACTGAAATCCTGTTTATTTTCCCCCCAGTTGAGCACTCTCTTTATTAGGAGGGACTTTCTCCAATATTAACAGATGGGACCATCCCCAAGAGACACTGTCAGGTGCTGGCTTAACACGTCCCTTCCAAGACAGGGTGTTCTGACACAGCGCTGATCAACATCTGGGCTTTCCAGCACTGGGATTTTGTGCTGTTTAATTTCACCGATACATGAATAGTATACCATAATATGGAATTTTACTTTTAAAGGAAAGGCATACACATATATAATTGTTCCAGTTTACATTCTAATGAATAACACGTATAGATACCGCACTGTGAACCTTAAGAAATCCCTTTAACTCAAGGCAACTAGCTTCAGGTTACCAGACAGGGAACGCACTGTGTTTGCATAACACCCTTTTGGATAACAAAGCAGGTATAGATCCAGACAAATTTTTTAAGACAGGCAAATGAATAATGCTTCCGAGCCACCTCCCCACCACACACACACACAAACTCTTCAGCCTCATTACCTCAATTTACTCATTTAACGAAGCATGACGGCCAACATATTCAAGTCTCCTTTTGTTCAACACCTGCTGCTCTTTGACGGTGGTATTTGTACAGCGAATGGACTCCAGGTCCCTCTCCTAACATCTTGACCTGAGAAGGCACTATGCGAAGCTATGAGAAGGTCACATCTGTTGGGCAGAGAACTGCACAAGCTAAGCTTGGAGTTGAAAGGCGGTTTATGGCCCAGGGGGCCCTGTGTCAATCCAATACAACCAGCTCTAATGATCCTGGGGTTGCCACTGCAGTGAGCTAACAGACACAGCTCCTGTAAAGCGATACCTTACAATCCCTCAGGGAGCTGCTCATCAGGCAGTAAAAAAAAAAAAAAGAGACCCCTTGATGTTTAAAGTCATCTTAACGGCCCACTGTGAAATGAATACGACAACACCTCCTAGATCGTACATCACCGTGTCCATCCGACCCATACTGCACAGCAAAGGAAACTCGTCATCTCTGATCAGAAAACCTTTTGTCGCCAGTGTGCCTGGAACTTTTTATTGCCCGTCAGGAAGCAGTGTGGCCACTACAGCACCCTCCAGGGTGGGGGAGTAAGGTACAGCATCCAGTGCCAGATTTCCCATGGGGCACTGCAGGCACAGCGCCTAGGGCCTACGAAGGAGGGAAACTCTAGTGACTGAAACAACACGCTGGCGATCGGCTCGAGGTGCTCCGGATCAATAATCAGACGCAGCTCTAGACACTAGCAGTGTGGAAGTGATGGTGGCCCGACTCGCTCCCTCAATCAGGGGGTTTAGCACTGGAATCGTTTACAGGGCGTCACGTCAGTTGGCGTTCACCCCTCTTCACCCCTCGGAGTGAAAGTGCCCAGGGCCTACGAACCCCACACTCCGGCCCTGATAACATCAGTAAGGCCACAGATGACCGCAGGGGGGAAAGGCAGGGCTAGATTTCGTTGTTGGGGTGTCCTCTGGTGCCCAAGGACGTTCACTCTGTCTCTGGGATATCTTCATAGCTTTTTTTTTCTGTGGCAGTGCGAAGGCAGCCTTATATTTTCAAAATCGATATATATCCACCAGAGCACGATGAGTAATATGGCGGTTCGGGTGAGTAACACCCAGGCCTCAGGCCCATGGTCGCAACTACTCCTAGCTGAGCCCCAGTTTGCCCACCAACAGCAGACTGGCGTCCTCTCCTTCAGAGCTCTGGGCTCTGAACATGACGCCCTGTAAACTATTCCAGTGCTAAACCCCCTGATTGAGGGAGCGAGTCGAGCCACCATCACTTCCATACTGCTAGTGTCTAGAGCAGCGTCTGATTATTAATCTGGAGCACCTCGAGCCGATCGCCAGCCTGTTGTTTCAGTCACTAGTGTTTCCCTCCTTCGGAGGCCCTAGGCGCTGTGCCTGCAGTGCCTCATGGGAAATCCGGCACCAGACCAAGCCCTCAGTCAAGACACGAACAGGAGCGCGGGGTCTGGACAGCAGGCTCAGCTGTGGGAACCCACTCCCTGTGGCCGACCTGCGGCAGCAGGAGGTCTTTGGCGCCAGTTTGATTGAAAGTGTTTCTAGAACGCCCACACATACTCAGACGTTGTAATTCGGGGTACGGGGGGGGGGGGGGGTGGTCTTTCAAGGAGCCAGGGAGGGGTTGCTGAGAAACCTGTAAAACACATGAACTGCAACAGGAAATTCAGGGAGCCCTCAAATGAGGCGCCGCACTCTGAGGAAGAGTGCTTCCCTCTGTGGGCATCACCGCGCCGCCACAGACGTGCGCCTTCCCCACAGCTGAGTCACTGACCACAGCCAGGCCGCTGCGCCGCGTCGCCTCGGCAACCAAACAGTCCCGCCAAACAGCAGCGCCCGCAGCCAGGCCCCGCCGAGGCGGCTGGGACGGTCCTGTTCCCTGCTTTCTCTCTCTCTCTCTCTCCCATGCGTCACACCAGGCCCCGGGCGGACAGTCACGATCAGGCTCTCGCGCGTGGGGGGGGGAAGAGAAGCTGCCCCCCCTCTCCCGTTACAAACCACTCCGGTTGGGCTTCTTAAACAACCACGGGCTTGCAGATTCCCTGCTCCAGACAGCTCACACACGCCAAATCTGTTCAGTTCGCTCGGGACGTGGACAGGCTGGGAGGGCGGTGTGCGTTTTTACATGACATCTGCGTGCGACGGTGCACTCTCTCATAAGAGTAGGGTTTACCGCAGTATTCCAAAAGGTACCCATCCTGGGACAGTGAAGGGCTCTCTGCTCCCACTCCGTTCCAGCAGTTCTGTGCACCCACTCCTTATTTTCCCCAGGGAACTTAGCCAGGAAATCAAAAGGGTAAACTGCTGTTTTTCTGCTTTTAATGATAATGCTGAAGAAGGTGGATATTAAAATGCGCACAGGCATGCTGCATGTTTATGACGGACCTTGTATATGCAGCACAGTATGAGAAGAACCGTTTCGAAAATAAGCACAGGGTTCGAGAAAAGTGATTCCCAATTTCAGGCACATTTAAGCAGAACCGCTCAGCTGAAACATATTCGTTCTCCTTCCTTGAGGAAACAGAAGACGCGTCTTTACAGGAACAGATAGAGGGTTTTTGGAAAAGCCACCGAGCTGTACTCTGGGCGCCGATGCACCAGATAATTTTCACAGGAAGGCTTTAAACAATTAGACAAATACTCTCCTGACAAGCTGTACAAGCCAAACAAATTCTGGTTTGCAACTTTTTGGCACGTTTCAGAGCCAGTGTGTAACAGACAGCACAGGCCCCCCTCGAGGGGTGAAGCTCTCGTTATGGGCTGAATGCAACACCCACAAGGATCTTCACACCTCCCAGCAGGACCTCACGGGCCCAAGTCGCCACAGTAACGTGGCAAACCGAGTGATTCTGTGGTTCATGTGCAAGGCCCAAGCTATAAAGAGATTCAATTCAATTTATTTTTATATGGCGCCTTTCACAACAGGGTTGGCCCAATAAACAGTAAACACACAGCACACGCTAACGTTCACCCAGAGGGCAACGTGGGGCCTGTTTGAAACCGATACTCCCTTTGCCAGCCTTTCACTGGACCATAAAAAAGCCAATCCTCTCACAATCTGAAGGAATCTACACATGCCAGACTGTGACACACAACCTGCTTCCTCTCTGTGTTTATTTCAGGAGAGGTGGCACCGATCAGAGCGCATCAGGCTCGGCAGCTGGACCTGGCTTCTGCTGCAGCAGGAGACTCACGGAAAAAAAAACAACAGGAACGAAGTGGTTCAGGAACGACGTGACTGTGGGTGGTTCAAGTTCAAGAAGAAAATACACGTTTAATGCCGATTCAAGTGGAAACAGGTCGAGGGCCCAGATCGGAGCAACGCATTCAACCTGCCAGCCAATCACAAACTCCAAACCCTGCTTCCGCCCAATAGGAACGCATCACCGTAAAGTGGGTGTGCACTCTGTGGTTCGCAGGCATGTCTGCTCCTTGAGCTCGTCAGTGTAGAAGGCAGAGTGGATACACAGCTTTCAACAAACAACATGGGGTTTCCCAGGTGCCTTTGATAGAAATGTTCAGCGTAACTAATACGTAAGAGGTGTTGGGAGAGTCGTCAGTGGCTGTAACGAGATTACATTGTTCAGTAACTTTTTTTTTTCAAAATGACTTGGATGACTCTTTAAGTCAAGGACTGTGGCTGATTAATAAAGAGTGCTTTTTTTAAGAGCATGTATTTTTCTGAGAACTGTAAAGATTTCAGTCTTGCCTTGCTGTCCCTGTTCACCATGACTCTCCACGCAGGATGCTGTTAATGAAGATGGTGAAAGGGTTAACAATTTTAAACTCTGGACATGCGTGCACAATTTTCTCTTTCTGATGAAATGAACATCCAGCTAGGAATCTCAGTAACGGCCTGAATATCCTGTATTTTAACCCAAGTGTCTTGTAAAGTTGTCCTTTGTGTGAATTTCTGAGGTTTCTGAGCAAAATGTTTGTTTGTTTTTTCATTGAACTTGACTCAAGGGAGCTGGATTATTATTCTATGACCGTATCTCACTCATCCTTAAAAAATGGATAAAACCTACAGGTTTAAATTCACATTGTGTGTGTGGGAGGGGGATATTGAAATTCTGTTGCTGCATTTACTTTGGATCTTAGGAGATCTTTAAATTCCATGACACACAGAAAACAGAAACACCTTGCTGCAGAACTCAGAGCTCTGCAAATTGCCTTGTAATTACCGGAGAGGAAAAGGAAGCAGTGAGATAACTTGAACGATGACATGGGAATAGGCGATTAGAAAGGAAGAGAGATTAGAGAGGATCCTTCCAGCCTGCATCAGCTCCTTCGCAGTGTGGTTCAAATCCCAAATGAGACACCAGCTGAGCACTGCTGCGCCCTTGAGAAAGACTGCTCCAGGCAGAAGAATGGGCCACAAAATGTGAACACAAAAAAATATTGTAATGCCTGTAACTCAACTTGAAGCGCATTTTTAATTCATGAAAAAGTTTCACAGTCCCTAAGTTAATAAGTACTGCGCAGATCCATGGACAATGAAAGTTATTCTATAGCAGGACATGAAGAGGGTGGATCTTCACTATGAAGAGGAAATGAATGAGAAGACATCAAGACACTGACTCATCAGTCTCCTCAGCCTGACAATGTAAGGAAGTATCCCCAGTAAAGGGCAATGGAATTGCAGATACTTTGCAAAAATTCTGTTCAGAATGGTTTAAACTGAGTGATGTGATTGTCTTGTTTATCATACGACACTCCAAACTGCTCATCTCACTGTAAGAGGGATATGGCTTCCCGGAATTAGAAAACCAGGATTTCCCCAAAAGAGCACATTAACAGATGCCTGCAGGTAGCATGCATGAAGGAAAGTTTTGGGAACTGAGAACGAGTGATTCCATCACCGTCACCACATCGCTGCGATTTTAAAATCTCCTACGCAGATATTTTAGCCTAAGTGTAAGTAGTGCTAAGGGACAAGCTTTTGTTTCCATTCAAAATGGGAGCAAAAAAGCTCTACATTATGATCCCAATACACAGCCATTTAGTTAGAGGAATCCTACTGTGAAAATGCCTGAGCCAAGGGCAGCAAAACAATTTTAGACCCCAAACTCGACTGGGTCAGTGTCCAGTGGCTTGGGTCAAGACCTTTACCCTGTGCAGCTGCTAAAAGGTATCAGGCTAATAACAGCAATGCTAATTGCACAAACCCGCTGGTCACCGACCAGCCACAGAGGCGGCAGTCATGTGGCAAACTGAGTGATTCTGAAGCGGTGCTCTTGGCCTGTGGTCAGATCCAGCCAGTGACATGCAGTACAGAAATCACTGGTTCATGAGCAAGGCCCAAGCTAAATAGAGATCAATTAGTCACCTCGATATACAGTACATAACATTATGTGTGGCTTTACTCAGCCTGCAGCTAGGCTTTTAGACATCTGTTTTACATAAACACCCCTAGTGGATATGGTGAGCCCACACAAGTTGACAGACCCTCAACCTGTTCATCCCTGCCTACTGAGGCAGCTCGAAGACCGACGAGGTTCAGAAGAACAGAAAGTGAAGTTTATTTACTCCTTCCTTTAAAATGGCCGCAAAAATCTTCCCGAAACTTTGGGCTGTTTTCACAAAGAAAAAAGCACATTCCATTTCCAAATCCTGATTTGAGTCAGCCTAGAAGACAAGACAAACCAATCCCAGGACCACTTCCATTTTCATTTATCCACCATGAATTAAAAACGGCATCATCCAGAAATTAATTATCCATGATCATCACATTAGGACTACACAAAAACAACAGCAGCCAGCCTGTCTGATTAGTTCCTACTAATCACCACTGCTGTATTAACAGATGTCCAGGAGCAGACACACCTGACTTACCTGGTATCATGAAAAAAGAAAACCAAAACTGGAGCATTGCGAAAGTAAAAACTTGAATGAAACAGGTTATGCCAAAAATCAGGAACCGACAACCTACACAATAAATTCCAAAAGTACTTCAAGTTTCAGACACCTCTGACAGCTTCAGCTTCACAACCTCACACTGGCAGCTAGAGACAGCTTTCGCACAGGCAGGGGAGAAGAGATCGCAGACAAGCTGCAGGTTACACTGGAAAAACTTTGCCGTGTCAGGATCGATTTGGAGTCTGACACAGACCTGACGGCTGCAATGGTACTGTATGCATTTAAAGGCTGACTCAGTCCTTCACCCAGAACCACACACTGTGGGAACATGCAGCCTCCCCCACACAGGTCCTTCAGTTCTCTCCTTCTCAAGCAAGAGGAGGGGAGAGGCTGTCACATGCTGAAAGGCGGGCAGATGTGATCACCAGTACTCGAACGTTTGGACAGAGCAAAGAGACGACAAAGAGTTTGCCCAGCCCCAGCCCCAGCCCCGGCGAGCCGACAGTCATCCAAGACTGTGATCTATCGGCATGTGATCGTTTATTTTCCCTGCCTGACTACTGCATGCAAACCGCTCCTATGTCCTGGGACCTAAATCAAACTTGAGGATTAATAGTTATGCACCTTTTATCTACAAAAAGCGAACCAGGATACATTGCATAGCATTCTCGACCACAGAAATGCACAGAACTCTCTAGCTGCAAACAACAAATAATTGAGCTTGCTTCTGCTTGTGCAGGCTGGACTTGTCCTTTACAATGTGACTTTGTATTTTTGATGCCCTTATCCTCCATTATATTTCAAACTGTGGGTGAGATTCATTAATCCCGTTTCTGGTCAAAATACTTGATTTACTTGACCTCCAGGTTTAGAATCTCAGTTTGAATAGTACCGTCCCACCAGTGACTCGAACCAATAGCTGCAACTGAGATTTGGGAAAATCCCTCGGCTTTTGTTTCAGCTTTTGTACAGCAAGTTGATTCACGGGAGATTGTGAAGAAAATCCCAGAAGTGGCTGATCTGTAACACAGAAGGAGTAAACTACAACAGGAGACGCAACCGGAAATTTTCAGAACCAGCCGGCAGTGGGCACTAGACACGAGATAACTCCAGTAAATCAAATAAAAACAGCTTCATAACAGGGAGTGGTGGCTAAGGCCACTCCTTAATTAACACCCCACATCACAGCACGGACGTACATATACTGTCGTTGAATGTTTTTGCTCGCTGCTCAAGAAATGTTTTAGCTCCATTTATACAACATAAGTCACCTTATTGTCTATATCCTTGGAGATATTAAGTTGCTGGTATTTTGAGAAAAACATACTATCAAGGCTAACAATGAAGGACAGCACTTTTATTTCTTACATAACACCCCTTTCGGCTCTGCAGAGGCAGATGCCCAAATCGTGAAATGCTAACATTTAGAGATCTCAATCTAATCACACTTTTAAGCCTTTTCCCCAGAAAGTGCGAGCGAGATAGAGCTACACAAGGCTGTGTGGCAAGGGAAGACATCAGGGGCATGCATCTCTAAAGGAATTCCCCCACCTCCCCCCCACCAGAGACCCAGAGAAGTCGTTTCTTCGAATATACAACTCTATATTAGTCTTCAAAAGGACCTCCTGAAAATAACCTTTCAAGATATCAGATTCCAGCTTGAAATCTAACATGATGGCACCAGGAAATACAGCTAAGATGTGTCATGAGGTTTATATAGTCATATTCTTAAGACTATAACATTGATCTTCTCTAGAATAGTGAATATAAGCAGAGTACAAGCCCACGCAATAGACAGTGTGTCCCTAATACATTTGTTCTCATCTCCTGAGCTCAACAGAAGGGGGTTTTGTCTCTTACATGTTATTTCCCCGAGGGCTGAGCTGACAATTCAAAATGCTCTGGAAGAAAACTTTGTCCCAGTTAACATAATGCATGAGCGCCCAGATGTGTTGAACAATCCTCAAGGCTCAGTCAAGAAATCATACAGCTTAAGAAGGACATAGACCAGGATCAGTGTAACACACTACCTAACCAGTGACAGTGAAGTCTGGTGCTGCTATCTTACTGTTGGAGCACAAGAACTGCTGGATCTGGATGACCAACACACAAAACCAGAAATGAAACGCATGATGAAGCCAGTCAAGTTTAGGGGATTGAATGCGAAGGCACAAAGCCAGCAAGTCTACAAACGACACAGCTGTGAGCCTTGACCCAGGAGAACAATCAATGAACGGAGGAAGAGGTACTACAGTACTACAGAAATACAGCACTGAAAATTAATAATGCATCTGTAAGTTTTACTTTAGTATAAGTTTCTGCTGTGCACTGTGCAATACAACCCCTGTCCTCTTTTTGTGTCATTGGAAGCCAACAGATTTTGTAAAAGACTGAGAAAGCGAGTCATTTTCTAGGCAGGGTTGAATTACAAGTCGGAAAAGCTCTC
Organism: Lepisosteus oculatus; assembly: GCF_040954835.1. NCBI lineage: Eukaryota > Metazoa > Chordata > Actinopteri > Semionotiformes > Lepisosteidae > Lepisosteus > Lepisosteus oculatus. Next base: position 3,127,145 of record NC_090722.1, on the reverse strand, counting down.
ACTGAGGTTTAAAGGTGGGCGCTATCTCGATGACGTTTCAGAGATCAGCGGAAGGGACTCCCCTCCTGATGCTCCGTGGATAACGTCTCGCAGCGGGGAGAGGACGTGGCACTTCTCCCAGAGCGCACCGCGTGTCGGGAGTGGGATTGTCCCAGTCACAGGACGTTCTCCAGCAGGGGTCTGGAGGGATCCTCACTGGTACATGAGCTCCAGAACCTCCGAGACCCGCCGGGATGGGAAAGCGACAAGGAACACGGCCTGACCTTTGCATTTTTGGGGGGTGGGGGGACGACGAGGGGGCTGCAGCAGCAAGCTCAAAAGGCTGCTCGAGAAGAAGGGCATTCTGGGAGAGAGGGGCTCCCCTCCTACCTGGCCTTCAGCTCCTTGTACTCCTCGCGGACCTTGCCCAGCTCCAGCTGCAGGCGGGCCCGCTCCTTGGCCACCGAGTCCAGGGTCTTGCGCGCGTCGGCCAGCTCGGTCTCGTAGGCGGCCTTCAGGCCCGACAGGTCGCGGCTGATCTCCTCCTCGGACTCGGTGATGCGCAGCCGCAGCCCGGCGTTCTCCGCCTCCAGCGAGCGCACCTTGTCGATGTAGACAGCCAGCCGGTCGTTCAGGTCCTGCAGATCCTCCTTCTCCTGCAGCCGCGTGATGCGGGCCGGCGAGAGCGGGGTGCTGCCGCCGCGGGGGGTGCGCTTCGGGCCGGGGGTCTCCATGGCGTCGGCTGGGACGGGGGGGGCGGGGTCCTCGCACCTGGCCCGGGGGGGGGGGGGGGAAACGGAGAAGAAACGGGCTTTAGCGTCTGCCTTCGCCCTTGTTCCAGCCTGGGTGGACTCTCTTACCTTTCGCGTAACCTTTGACCTCCCGCTCCTGTGGCTAGGTGTGATCTTGAAACCGCCTCCCTCGCCAATAAAGGGAGGAGCGAGAAGAGGAGGACAGAAAACACGACTGCCGAGAAGACTTGTGCCCCGTGTTTCAATCAAGGGCGGAGCACCAGGTAGGAGACGTCCAGATCCCACACACCGAGGCAGAGGCTGGATTTGAACCGGGAACCTCCAGCTCACACATCCTGCTCCTGTACACCTGGACTGCCATCTCCTAAATCAAACCTATGAGCTTCCCTCGCCTGCCGGCACTTTAAAATACTTCGACAGGGGAGTCCTTGAGCCCGCGATTTGGAATTTTGAAATGACCTCGACTTGGCTACCGGTCCCGCCTTAGCACAGACCGTGAGGGTTCAGCGGCAGGGAGCACAACTGCGAGGCAAAGACCTGTTCCACTGACTCATACGTCCGAGAAAAGCACCTCTATTGCAGCAGGGCAAAACTTGAGAACTGTTGCGCAGTGTGAAAAACCAAGCGGCTATAAAAAGCGTTTACCTTGCAGTTGAGTCGTCTGGGGGCAAAGTGTCCCGCAACTTGGAGCGAACTGGTCCGGAGGCTGGCGGTACTTTTGGAAGCAAGGCTGTGACTCAGCACGCAGCTGCTAGATCTCTAGTGAACTGGCTTCTCAAGATATGATTTCGCTGCTGTCTGCTGCTGCTGGCTGCTGCTCCCTGATCTCTCTCTCTCTCTCTGTCCTTCGCCTCCTGGCTCCAGATCCAGACTGCTTCTTGCTCAGCCTTTCCCAGCCAATGTATTTCTGGAACACAGAAAGAGTGAGGAGGAGGAGGGGTGGAAGAGGGAGGAGCTCCAGTAGAACTGAGTTTGCTCTGCAAGCCTGAAACAGCTTTCCCTGCCCTTCAGTGCACGCCAGCTTCTCAGTGGAGCGCGTAAGAAAGCTGTCAGAAGCTGCCAGTGAGGTGAAAAAACGAAATAAAAAATGCAGGAGAACCGAGTGAGGGGAAAGTACCTTGATTTTCTACAAGATAAAAAGTTGCCCCTGTAACTCCCTTGCCTTTAATAGTGCGCTTTTGGTCAGTGCCCAGGAGAGCTTAGCCCTCATCAAGAGGAAAGAGCAAGATCAGCATCCAACTTTCAGGGAAAATTCCAGAAGGATTTCTCCTCTCTTTCGGTTTTGCTTTCCAATTCAGATCAGGAAAACTGCGGCCGGGGGGGGGGGTTAATTTGGCCAGTCACGTGCATTTATATGGAAGAATTGTAGCAAATACTGCGTTGGAAAGTTCCTCACAAGAACAATACAGGATTCGGAGCCTCAATCCTGTGCAATAAGAAGTATTTTAGCCAAAGGTAAGGGCAGGATTTACAAACTACAATTAGAAGTATCTTCTAGGACGAAATACATGTTAACATGCTTTAAAAATAAGGCACTGGGTTTATTTGTGTCTTTTGAATGTGCTAACCGTATGCTGATGCGATCAGAAACTGCAGAAAAAGATTGTGCCCTTCACTGGAAGACTGCACTGGTGGACAGCGGGAGATGTATCTTTCATACAGCTGACCCTCAGCGGGGGTGTTTTATCTCATCTGGGAGACACCCTTTGCCAATTGAGAAAGGCACCCTTATCAACGGACAGACCAGAGTCCACAGGTCACGGATATCCAGAAATCATAAGGCTAAGACAAACTTTACTAGGTTTGTCAGAAGGAGCAAATCTCACCAGAAACAGATTCAACACGAACACGGCTCTTTGTTCTTTAGCTTTTAAATCCTTCATTTTTTGTCTCTGCTTGCTGTTAGCATTTTAAAGACATCTAAAAATGTTTGAGGCTCAGTTTTGCTCATGGCCTTCAAGGCCTCCACATGAAGCCTATCCCAGCAACACACGCATAACTCGCAGCAGGGCCAGTTTTCCCAGACGCCAAGTAACCTCCCAGCACATCACTGGAGGAAACCCACCAGGACATGGAAAGAACATGCAAACCCCACATAGACAGCACCTCAGGTACAGAACTGAACCAGGGCCCCAGCACTGCAAGGGAGCAATGCTAACCACTGCACTGCTCTGACACCTGTCTTCAAGGTATATTTTTAAATATTGAATATTTCACAGCACATTAACTTTGTGGATTTTTAGCAAACAGCATCAGCAAAACCTTTTCGCATGTAAAAGTTTCTATTTAACGTGCATGTTATTCTTCAAAAATATGCAGGCCATTTCTTTTCATACTTATAGCAAGGGCCAGTTGTTATCAAAAATCCCATTTTTTATTATTCCTTTATTTTACCTGGCTGATCAATTGAGAGGAAAGCGGTGGCACTGTGGCTAAGGATCTGTGCCTGTGGCTGGAAAGTTGCCGGTTCAAATCCCGCGGGCGGCAGAGGAATCCTACTCCGTTGGGCCCCTGAGCAAGGCCCTTCACCCCAACTCCTCCAGGGGCGCCGTATAAATGGCTGACCCTGCACTCTGACCCCCAGCTTCTCTCCCTGTCTGTGTGTCTCATGGAGAGTAAGCTGGGTAATGCGAAAAGATGAAATGCAAGAAATTGTATAGGGCTAATAAAGTGATATTATCTTATCTTATTATCTTTTCCAAACCTCACCTTGCCCACACCTCCACAGTCTCTGCTCTGTCTTTTCACATCAGTGGGCCTGATAACTTGTCCACAGTTTCATTTCCCTATTTCACCTCATCACTCGCACTGCAAGATGTTTGAGAGACTAGATGGGCCTCTGGGTGTGCTCAACAGCCTCCTCGTTTGTGACTGTTCTTATGAAACACAGACCTTCTTGCTACACTGACGATTTTGATAGCGCTGTTTTAATGAGGGGCGGGATTCTTTGTGGCCATATAACTGGAGTGAAGGCACAGCTTCAATACTGCTTTTACATCAGCTTTCAAAAGCCTTTCGCGAATGAGGCTCTTATCTTAAACATCCCGGGCAGGAGAAAAATGTCCCAGGTTCGCCTCTTGCTTTGCTCCTTATCTATCCCAACAGCATTCCAGGCCCCTCATGGAAAATCTAGATCAGAAATCTGTTCTGAAAGGGACACCAGTGCTTTCATGTGCACCTTTTTTATTCCTTCCTGGCGTTCCTTGTCAAAGATTAGAGGTACAGATGTAGCATCTCAAGCAGGAGAGCTGTTCCCTTAGACAGCTGGCTCAGCTCTCTGGTCTAGAGGTCAGAGGTCAGAGCCCGAGGTACTACACAACTTTGGTCAGGACTCTCCCATGAACAACAGGACAAGCCCACCCAGGTTTGGGAAGGCTGAAGGAATTCCTGGCAGGGGGTTGTGGGTTCAAATCCCAGGTGGGTGACACAGCAGGTAGGTACCCCACTTAAACCACTCCACTAATCACCTTGCTGTAAAACCACATCTCCGATGGAAACGAGAATCTCCTCTCAATTGACTACCTGTTAAAACAAGTGAAAAATAAATACAGGAAATTTCCCCCCCATCGACGAGTGGCAATTCTTAATCGGCAAGGGGATAAAAAGACGATAACCTTTCGTCAAATGTCCGATTGGAAAATGAACTGCAGTTGATCGGGAGCTGAGGGAAAAACAGGGGGACAACTGGAGGAGTTTGGCAATTCAGCCTCTGACCCACAGCCATGGAATGATAAGGGTGGAAGCAGCATGCTAAACAAAGTGCTCTGTAATTGCTCTAAAAAAAAAAGTGAGAAGCCAATTCTAAAACCGTATTCTTCATTTCCGTTTGCCACTGCGTTATTAATGACATTTTAAGGAGCTTCGCCATCGCAGGAGTGTATCTGTCATAAGAAGAAAAAGCAGGCATTAGAGATCACACCCCTTCCTGTGAGTCAGCCTCCGCCTGCTCCATTTCTGCCGCCCATTGTTTCATCCTGTGACTTATTAACTGGACAGGAGCTGTGCACAGGTTGAAGGTACAGTCTGCCAGACCGTTTCTCAGGGATAAGGAGTTATCTGGCAGTAAATGATTTAACCCTGTCTTTCTATCAGAGCCTTTTCCAAGCTCATTGGCTCACTGAAAACATAAGCTTTCCCCATTTTCAAGAAAAAAAGACTCAGATTATTAATTTGTTTGGTTTTAACCTAAGTGACTTACTTAGTGACCTTGCTTATTTAGATGGACCGAGTGGAGGCTCTGTGGCTAAGGATCTGTGCCTGTGGCTGGAAGGTTGCTGGTTCAAATCCTGCGGCCGGCAGAGGAATCCTACTGCGTTGGGCCCCTGAGCAAGGCCCTTCACCCCAACTGTTCCAGGGGTGCTGTATAAATGGCTGACCCTGCGCTCTGACCCCCAGCTTCTCTCTCCCTGTCTGTGTGTCTCATGGAGAGCAAGCTGGGGTCTGTGAAAAGACAGATTCCTAATGCAAGAAATTGTTTATGGCCAATAAAGTGATCTGATCTTGATCAGACAGATAAACCTGTCCTAGACACCACAACTCCATCTGCTCTTTTCCAGAACCATGGCCCAGTGACATGCTAGCTGAGCTCACGGAACCAGGTGAAAAGACTTGCTCTGTTCTAGAAGCAAGATCTCCAGCATCACTCTCCATCCTCAAGAAGAGCCCCAAGGATTCACTGTTTTATTTCCTTGGTCTTGGGGGGAATTTTGAAAATAATGAACAAATTGTAAGAGGATCAATTGGGACTTTTATCCTGCGGTGCATTTTAATGGCATAAATCATGACAATGCTTAATCAGACACTTCTTAAGCTGGCATTTACTGTACTATATTGAATCTAGTGGGAATGAGGGTTAAGCATCTACACTGCAAATGGGAAAGACATCAAAATTATAAGACATGAGTCTCCCAAGGATGGTTTTATGCCACAGCCAGGCTGACCTGATCACAGTCCCAAAGCCATCCTTTCTTAACAGATCCTGAAGATGCATGTAATAACAATAATATTATAATAGCATTATAATATAATCTTATATTACAAATGCCTGAGGCACATTCCTCACAAAAAAACAAGTCTAAAAAAATGAACCATGATAATACTATTGAGAACAGCAACTGAACATTTAAGTGAGAACTTTAACAGAACTGCAGTCAACACTTTTGATCACGATGATCAGGATCTTAATCAAGTCTTGAATTTTGCAAGAACAAGTTTTCCTGCGATACAAGATTTTTACCCGATGGTTATGGGAGAGCAGCTCAGAAATGTGTGATGGGTTGTGTCTGTCCAGTTGCTTCCTCACATAAAGGCCTTCACCACCCAGCACGAGCTGGGCACTGCCAGGGCTGATGCACGACACTGTGCACAAAGGGTTTAGCACCACAGAAAGAAATAAAAGCAAAAATGGCCTCATTCTCATAATGCTCAATAATTTGAGCTGCAGGGGATCCCAGCCGGACTGGGCTCTAGTGGGCCGATTGGCGATTTGAATATGGGCTAGCTCTAGGTTGGGTTGAGTCATGTGGGCTGTCATCGAGTGTGCCGCTTATTTTGTGCATGTGGGTGAGCAAACCATCTTTGTGTACTCGTGCACATGCACGTGAATCCTCAGAATTAAAGCCGCCTCAAAACGTTCAATTTACTCACAGTGGGGCATCTGGTGAACCCTTGTGAAGAAAGTGGTTTAAAAACATAATAGTATTCAAAGCTGAAGGACTATCTGGTTGTGGAACTTTCAGGAATAGATTGTTTCAGGATTTGGAGAGCTAAACCGGATCAACCACTCTCATTCCGAAGTAGTGCGATCCAGTTCTGAGCTGCAAGCTCTTACAAAAACATCGTACTTCACGAAGCACAAAAAACGAGGCACTTAATTGTGCCTGATTATGTAAATCTACTGGAGAAAATGCCCTTTGACGATCAAAAAAACCCGCTGCTGAAACACACAGGAGACTGCAGCTCCTTTAAACTCAAATGTACCAACTGTTCTGCAATAAGAGTCCTTTGTGGTTTCCCTGGATACTTATTAACAGAGAACATGAATACTACAATGATCAAGAGGAAATGAACGTGATGTGGGAAAGACCCGATCCAATGCCCCCTTCTCTCAAAGAGCCGATCGCTCTGGCTTGCTCGTGCGGATGTCTGCAGCCACGCCCAAGATATCTCAGTGTGCTCCCGCAGAGGGGGCGGACAGGCAGACAGCGGGCACAGCCCAGTCAGAGAAGCAAACAGTCGTAATCCGCAGAAGAGAGAACCCGCCATCCGATTTCAACACCTTCCCTCTTAATGAGCGACAAGAGCCACGTACTGTCTGCCTGTACAAACGTGCTTCATCCCCAGAAAAACAAACACCGATTTTAAAAAAAAAGAAAGAAGACGATCCCAGATAGACGGTGTGACCGTGTGCACCAATTTTGGTTGGGGAGCGCTGTTACAACATAATTTAAAAAAAAAACAGAATGAACACGCACTACCAGATTTAAAAATGGGTAGAAAACTTCCAGAGAACAAAACGAGAGCAAATTGTCAGCAAATTTCCTAGAGGGTGAGCCATCACCTACAGCTAGCATGTGAGCAGCTTCCCCACACAGGAGGATTAAGGACTCATAAGGACGCAGCACAATACTGAGCACAAAATGGAGCCGCCACAAACACTGCAGTGTCTGGAAGTTTGGCTTTACTCAATGACTGAGGGTCTGATGCAGACGCTTGGCAGAAGCCTTCAGGAGCACAGGATAATTCATAAGACCCACATAAGGCCTTATTTAGAATAACGTGTAAAAATTTCACATACTGTTGCTCTAAAATCAGTTCGGACAGGAGCGGCTGGATGCACTGCTGGGCTTAAAGGACTGTACTATGCTGTGGACAGCTTCAGCAAGTGGGACAAGATCCAGAGGAAAATATGCATCCAAACCTGAGCACAGTTCTTCATGCTAAGGTTTATGGGAGTCTGGAACAAGCTACCCAGCCATGTTGCTGAAGCCGATAACCTGGCTTCCTTCAAGAAGTGTCTGTATGAGATCCTGGGATCAATTAGCTTCTAACTACCCAACGGGCTGGACGGGCTGACTCTCCTCCTTGTTTGTAAACTTTTTAAAATATTGACAAAAGACACACCTTAGCAGGAGGCTGCAGGGAAGGCCGGAGAGAGGAAGAGTCAACTGTACACAGAACACTCCTTCCTCAAATCCCCAAATAATCAGATGCGCAGACACTCCTTCAAGCAAACACTCGTGCTGAAGCTCATCCCCAATCTCTCTCTCCTCCGCCGCCAATCGATCTGCATCCTTAACTGAATTAGACAGACAAATGAGACAAGCTTCCTTTTTTGTGCCACGGTGACCAGAGCAATAGCGTTCTTCCTAATTATGACACAAAGTGATTAAGTGGAACCTGGTGGCATGGTAACGAACTGTGGCTTTAGAAAGCTGAAGAGCCACACATCATGTCCCAGGAGCTGTGAAGTCACTGTCAGCACTGGACTTCCCCTCCACTCCTCACTGTGGTTGTTAGTCACCAGCAGTCAATCCACCACACTGCTGCCCCTCCCTGTTTAACCAGTGATAACCCGAGGGCAGACTCAAGCACTCCCTCACAATGGGTAATATTCCTTCTCATCTACCCCCACGTGCTCAATCCTGGATTCACTGTTGCTCCAGCAGGGGTGTTCTGGCTTGAATTTGGCACAAAAAAAGCCATTTATTCTGAATACTAGTATTAAGTCCACCTTCATTCTTTCAGGATCCCGGTATTGTCCCCTCATGATCTCCTTTTATGAAGACTAAAGGTAATCAGTTCCTTTAATCTGTGCAACATCCCTTTAAAGGACAACTGGCCAGTCATTCTGGTTTTCATCAACTGTGCATTTTTCTGTCATGTGGTAAAAATTTGCGCGCCATTCAAAATGAAGTGTAGCAAATGCCCTTTGACGATAAAAAAAACCGCTGCTGAATCTTAACTTCCCTTTCAATTTTACAGAAGTACGCGTGCCTATATTTCCTCATTTATTTCCCCCCAATATTGCTTTAGAGGAAATAATTTAGAGTGATTCACTGGTGGTCAAATGCATCTGCCTGGGGAACTGTGCACCAGGCAGAGTGACTAAGGCAGCAGCAACTTCACCTGCTGCTCTGAGGGAACGTTATGTCAAAACACAACACACCAAGTCAAGCCATTACAGAGAACAAGCACTGACCATCCACCAGTAACTACAGCGGCCTTCCACGTCTTGCATGACAGAGCAATTCAACTCTCAAAGCCACCTTCACTTACTCAAAGACACGGTCATGCACAACGAAGGCCTGTCATGTCCTTATTTAATTAGTAATACAAATGACCTCACTTTTTTCCAGCTCTTAAAGACACCTTGTGTAAATGATTTAACCCTGTCTTTCTATCGTTGCCTTTTCCAAGCGTATGGGCTCACGGAAATCACTAGCATTCCCCATTTTCAAGGATAAAAGACTTGGATTATTCATTTTTTGATGGAAGCTTTTATCCCAAGTGACGTACATGCCCATCCATTTGTACAGATGGGTATTTTACTACTGTACTATACTGTATTGGTACCAATCAGTGTCTCCCCTGGGATTTCAGCCCACAGCCCTTCAGTTACAAGCCCAGGCCCCTGACTGCTCCTCCGCAGGGTACTCGTCCACTACATGCATTCTTCCATAAGTTTCTTTTTCATTTCCAGGCCAAAGAGGTTTGTTGCTAAAGTCAGAAAAGAATCAGAACCAAGCCTGTAGTGGATTACATGGACTGCAGTCATCGCCCACCTTGGAGCTGGGTATCAGCTGATCATTTCAGTAGCAAACGCCCATTCTGATTGGCCTTTTGGGGCTACTAGCTTCATTTAGTAGGGGCTGCGCACACCGAGAGCATGCTGTTAGCGTGCCAATGGCTGCCTTGCCGAGGGACAATTAATTTTTAATCCCACAGGGATTGCGTTTCAAGAAGCAGCAGAGCACTAACCATGTCTGAGCAGAGGCTGGGTGGGGCTGGCAGACAGGACCGTGTCGAGGCTGTAGGAGATGAGGAGGAAATCTTCCCCAAGTGCAAGCTGGGAACCAGCTGGGTTTTCAACTACAGGCGGCTGGACTGCGTTCAGCAGGGGCCAGAGACCCAGTGTGCAAGCATGATGATGACAGCTTTAACATTTTGATCTCATCGTAACATCACTTTCAATAACCACTTGTTTACAGGACACACACACACACACACTAGAGCCAATGTCTCCGAACACAACTAACTCACCAGCACCTCTATGGACTGTTGGAGGAGACTAGAGCCCCCTGGAGGAACATCCAAACTCCACACAGACAGCAGGCCAGGTCTCGAATTGAACAGAAATAAAATGATCAACAGAAATGTCGACCGTTGCAACAGAAATAAAATATGTACATGAGCACTCCAGGTATGCAATACTCACAACCATACCATGTGACCAACCATATCACGACTCCTTGAATTTATATAGCACATTCCACCTCGGAGCCCTCCAGCGTAAGAATCATGTTTTTGGTGTACTGTATTTGTGGGGACCATAGAAAATGTCCCCACGGGCACAGAAACTCACTAGTAACCCGAGTGATAAAGACCGATGAGGCCGTCCTCGCAAGACAAAGCCATTTTTCCCCCATAAACCAGACGGCGATTTCTTTGAAAACGATACGGGGGTTTCTTTCAACCCTGTGGGGTTTTTATTTCAATGGAGTACATAACTGTACATAAAAAGTTGGCTGTCTAGAAAAAGCCAATGGTTGCGCCGAACTATTCATATAAAGTATCCAGATATTAGTAACGACGTGTGAACGTGTTTCCGCGCTGAGAAAGCCTCCTCACAAAGATAGCAACGTACAGACGAATAAAAAATGTGGGGACAGTCCTGCTTTAATAAAACAAATAATTCGCATTTTCTCACAAATGCAAGCGTCTGTATTCGCCACACGTTGAGTCGGAGTGAAGTTTGGACCCGTAAAGGGAGCCCCCCCACACGCAGAGCGGAGCGAGGGTGTGTAACCCGGGTCCGAACCCGAGCTGCAGCCCGGCAGGGTCGGGTCACACTCACTCACTGCCCACGGTGAACCCCAGAAGTCAAATCCCACCCCTACTCGTTCATTTCCCGCCAGCTCCCCGGTCTGCCTCTAGCTAATGAAACCGTCCGGGCCGCTTGACGTGGGTCTGACCAGGACACAACGCGCAGAACGCAGAGGAAACACTCAATCAGCGTCATGGGTGTGAAGCTCTGGCAATTCTCAAACCACAGAAGCTGAAGGCCACTCTCCCCCCACAACACACACACACACACCATCTCGGCCCCGATAATAACACATTTCGCTATAACACGCTCATTCCGACCCCAGACAGCACGTCTCTCTGCCTCTAGCGGCCGGACGGCAAACCCCATCCCTATCCGCCCCGCCCGGCCCCGCCCGGGCAGCCTGCTTTCCTGGAGGCGAGGCCGGGCTGGGCGGATCATTTGATGACTAAGTCTTCCCGACAGCGAGCTCGACTCCACAGCTCACACAAGACTCAGATTGAGCCCTGCCTGCTGGAACCAATACCAGCCATTCTCTCCCCCCGCCCATTTAAACAAAGATCTGTTTTTACACACTCTACAAACCAAAGGACAGTTTCTAACGAGGAGTGCTTTTCCCGCACCGACTCTGCTTTTCAGAATCCACTTCTCCTTTTAAAGCACATTATCGTTTTCCTCTCTTGTCACTTGGCCAGTGGGAAATGTCTGCTAAGAATATAAAAACACCATAACTTAAATGGGCCACTCTACATATTGTACTGCAATATATAATACAAACATGTTGTATAATATAATACATGTTGTGGAGGTGTGCTACACTGTGTGCTGTTGTCTGCTGTACTGTGTTGTCCTGAGAGACCAGCAAGAAGGAGAATTCCAGTACACATGTACACAAGAACCTCCTCTACTCTCTATTCAGACATCCAGCCTGTCTAGACAGTTCATAGTTATTTGAACCGAAGATCTCGTCCAGACATTTCCTAAAAGAAAACAGGGCATCGGCTTCAACCACATGGCTGGGCGCCTTGTTCCCCACTCCCACAGCTCTTTGTGTAAAGAAGCGGCTCCCCCCCTCCCCATCATTCTCGGTCTGAAATGCAGATTGCCTGATGTTGCACATGCTGTAGGACTGTTGATCAGGAAAACTGTTGATGAGAGAGCTTACAAAATTAAAAGAAAACAAAAAGATAAAAAGCCGGTCGTGGGAGGCAAGGTGGAGTGGAGCATGTTGCAGGAGGCTGTCTACCTAACCTCATTCTCCCTGAGCATCATCATAATAATTCTGGACACTCCACACAAAGGACTATATAAGGTCATGGGGATCCCCTCCACCCCCACCAGTGTGCAGCCCCTCCTGGATGATGCGCCAGTCCGCTCCCCACACACCAGCTCTCAGTGGGGAGGAGAGCAGAGAGATGAAGCCAGTTCAGAGAGGGGGGGTTATTAGGAGGCCATGACTGGTAAAGGACAGGGGGAAATTTAGCCAGGACACCAGGAGTACCACTACTCTTTTTGGAAACACCCTGGGATTTTTAATGACCATAGAGAGTTAGGACATAAGTGTTACATCTCATATAAAGGAAGACGCCATTTTTACAGTACAGTGTCCCCGTCACCATACTGGGGCATTAGGACCCACACAAACCGCAGGGTGAGCGCCCCCTACTGGCCCCACTAACACCTCTTCCAGCAGCAGCCTCAGCTTTCCCAGGAGTCTCCCCTCCAGGTACTGGCCAGACTCCCACCTGCCGAGCTCCAGTGGGGCTGCCAGCTGGGAGCTGCAGGATGATATCATCTGTTATCATCTAGTAATACACAACATCAGCACTGCAACCTTGAATACATCATCATCATAAGCCAATATTTCTATAAACAGAAATGTATCCTGTCATTTCTTGGTTACTCATGGATAGGACAGCAGTTTTTTTACTGACAATGACATCACCTCCTTACTGCAGTACCTGTTACTCATGCAGCAGCTCACAGGTGTCTGTACTCACAGCGAGCAATCGGAGAAGGCTCATTATCATTATTGAAAACGATCATTCCTGTTCTTATCTGGCCCGTGACAGCAGAGCAGCCGAATCAGACGAGAGGCCATCTTCCATTCTCATGCTCACATCTGCATCCAAAAACTAAAGGCTCTGACAGCACAACCACCTCAGATGCAGATTTTATTCGATTTCAGGGGAGAAGCTGGCCCCAGCCTGGTCAGTCCTGGATATGGAAGACATCTGAGGAAAACCAGGTTGTGTTGGTGGGACCAGTAGGTGGCACTCTCCCCCTGGACCAGAATGTCCAAACCAATGGTGCAACGTTCTGTTTCCTGGTCGGAGACACTGTGTTATAGGACCTACCATCCTTACGAGATAGATAGACAGGAGTTTATTGATCCCGAAGGGAAACTGAGGTGTTACAGCAGCCCAGCCCAAGACAAGCTAAAACAGAAATCAGAAATAGACTAATAATTCAAATAAAATAAGTACAGCAATACAAAATAGAATATATAGAGTTAGGTGTGTGCAAAATATGCTCACAATAAAATATGTGCAAAATGTGCATAGGTATATACAGATTGAGAGTACCACAGTATAAACAGAATATTAATGCAGTGTCCAAAAAGTACATGAGTGCAACAGGCTGTCCACAGAGGAGCAGATGAAGGGCTGACAGTCCTAGCCTAGGGCAGTCTTATACAAAGACATGCTAAACTGAGCTCTTGACAATCAGCTTTTGAAAAAGTAGGGGTGCCTTGGCTAATTCCCACAGTGTGGCTGTACACTCTGGCCTACGTAATAGACCGAACACTTCTCCTGTAACAGAATTTCTCACTATACTACCATGCATCCACTGAGTGGACGATGATGTTAGTTCACTCCTAGATGTTAAAGGCTTTGGGATCCTTCAGAATCAAAGCTGTTGTACAAAGGCAACCGATCATGACTTCTAATGAATCTGTCACGGGCTGGGCGCCTCCCTGTTTGCTACTGATACAAAAGAGCAAGAGAGAACAAGCCTCTTGCAGATCCCTCAGGAAAAGGATAAGAAAAAATCCTATACAGAGGATTTCCAAGGCGCTCAGCTGGTACACATGCTTGCCTGAGCACAGGAATGATCTGCGATCCCGGGTTCGAGCCCGGGTGGCATCACTAACCGACTGCGACTGGGATTGCCCAAGCTGCGGTTCACAGTGGGTGGGATAAGTCTGCCCCCTGGGCTGCCTGCCGGCATGTGGACACTGCACTGGTCCTCCAGCAGGGGGCAGTAGTGCTGCCGGTGATCTGTTCCAGCCAAAGGGCTGGGAGCTGGGCAGGGCAGGGCATGCTGCCTACACTTGTGCTGGAGCAGTCTGGCTATGCTGCCTTCATAAAGAAGTGTCCCTGCGTGGGATTGGAACCCTCAACCTTTCGCTCAAAAGTCCAGAGCCCTTACTGTCATGAGCCCAGGGAGGTCAAAGGCAAGAAGATCTCAAAAATGTACTTTAACCGAAAGTATAAAAAGTGTAAATCATCTCTTTTTAGATGAAAAGTATATCTCATCACTTTACTTTTAAGAAGGCCTTCCAGATACCTGATATGGATTAATTCTTGTCCATCATACAAAACAATAACATCTGATTATACCATCATGGGCTTTTTGAGGATAATTTTCTCCAGTTCCAGTTAGAAAAGTCCTAAAAGGGACTTTTTGTCTCACATTGATTTGAAACCCAGGTGACGATGATCTAGGAGGACAAACGTACACTCCTGAAACTGAAGTTGCTTCGTTCCCTCACAAACTAGTGCCAGCTCAGTCCCAACAAGGGCAGTTTTCCAAATCCTCTTCCAGTGTTGGAGCATCTGTGTTGTAACCATGGCGATCGGAACTGTACTGTGTAACCAAGAGAGAGGCTAAAGCATGGAAACCACCACTTCCTGACGTAGGAAAACCACAACAGCCCGAGTGAGTGGAAACTAACACAACGTGGTAACTAGGGGTTACTCAGCCAAGCACAGCCCTGCCTGTGTGAGAGAGAGAGAGGGGCGTCGCATCCTCCAGCAAAGCCCAGCTGCTCAGGAACAAACACTCCACGATCTGAATCGCACAGAGCACAACCCACCGACAAAGAAAGATCCGGAAACGTGCCTTTCAGATTGACTTCTGCGAGTAGGATGTGTGTGTGACTGTGTGTGACTGTGTCATGGTGTGTAATTGCCTTTTCCTTCGGAACGTCCCTGCAGCGCGTTCGGCTGCTTACCCAGACTGGGAGGGAAGAGTGATTCTTTCTGGGGAAGAGAGGGGGGGGAAACACGATAACAGCAACGCACAAACATCCGGCCTCGCAAAGCAGGGACCCCACCTGTGACACCGGGGGTCTTAACCCAGCAAGCTTCGTGCTTCATTCACACCAACAGCTTAACAGCACAAGAAAGAACACCAGGACCAGAGAAGAGTTAGAGAGGGGGCTCATCTTACTCATTTGTTTGCTAGAAACTGATTGATAATGATCCATAAATCAATAACAATCAGTGGACTTCCTTCGACCTGTTTCTTGAAGGAACTGTCTGAACTGGGCTGTACAACATGACCAGGCAGTTTGCTCCACACCCCTACAACTCTAGGTGTAAGGAAGCGCCTCCCGTCCCAGAGCTCAACACAATGTCTTCTAAGCTTCTGCTTGGACCCTGGTTTCTCTATTGGCCTCGAAGTCGTCCTCTGGATTGGCATCTGAGCTAAAGAAAAGTGTTCATCTTTAAAAATGTCTTAATCGTACTTTTATGCTGAATAGTACCGTTTAAATCCTCCCCATTGCCCTTTTTAGCTCTTGATGTTCAAACGGTTCCCAAGAACGTCCTGGACTACGACCCACAAAGACTGCAGGTGGGGACCCCATTTCAAATGAGGTCTGAGCCTTCAACAAAGCAGTGTGGTGCAGTAGGGCTTGGGTTCAAGTCCCTGCCTACTTGAGCAGAACACATCCTCTCAGATTGTTCCAATAAGACATCCAGCTGCACCAACTGGTACAGCTGTAACAATTTAAGAAAAATGTCATATGAACCAATAAGGAGACACTCTAAACTCAGTTATTTAATGACCTTTCTTAAGTTATTTATGAAGTATTTGGACTCTTCCCTTCTTTTGTACGCAGATCAGAAAACCACCTTCTCCATCACAAAACTGCCCACTCAGAGCCCTGAAGCAGAGGAGCATGCCCTGTTTGTGTAGCCAGCTCCCGTTGGTCTTTCTCCTGGGAATGTTGTTTCTCTGCACGCTGACATTGATGCACACGAATTCATTTCAAAAGAGACGGTATTCGGATACTGTTGGAATACCGCTAAGCTGCCTCTGTAGTGCAGCACAGTTTCAAACGGCCGATTTTTGCAGTCAGTTGATTTGCCTGGAGGGGGGGCGGGGAGAGCAGTTGGAGCAAAAAGATTTTAAAAAATAAAAGTACAAGTTTCAAGTTGCATTTGGTGCGGAGCCCAGTTCTCGGGGTTTCATTGTGTCAAATATATTTTTATAGACCTGGGAACACGGCCACAGACAGAGCGCGACGCGGCTCCGTACCGCCATCTAGTGGTGATCGCCAACACGTTACTACTGGGTAGTACAGCTGTAGGATCCAACACCGGTTCTCAAGCATCGTAATTGCAATTCAAACATATACGACTTCTTTTACTGCACTTCAGACCCATCTCTGTGCTGTTTCCCCTCCCTGTGCCCCTTATGTCACAGTACAGCCATGTTTTCTTCACTGCATCCACTGAGGCCAGAAGCAGTCCACCTCATCACAAGGGGCTGACTGCCCGAGTCGTCAGGACAGTGTCCTGGGAGGGCCGATGTTGGAGATCCGGGAAGAAACCCCTAACAGCTGTTGAGGTGGCTCTGTGGCTGGAAGGTTGCCGGTTCAAATCCGGCAGCCAGCAGAGGAATCCTACTCCTTTGGGCCCCTGAGCAAGGCCCTTCACCCCAACTGCTCCAGGGGCGCCGTATAAATGGCTGACCCTGCGCTCTGACCCCCAGCTTCTCTCCCCGTCTGTGTGTCTCAAGGAGAGCAAGCTGGAGTATGTGAAAAGACAAATTCCTAATGCAAGAAATTGTAAAGGGCTAATAAAGTTATGTTATGATTTGAGCCAAGAGGCGCCTCGATGACCCGCCTTTAACGTGCTCACAAACACAATCTCCGCACACGGTTCTTCACCGGCCAGTGTGAAGAACTCACACTCACGGCCCAAGTTTCATTCCCGACACGTGGATTACTAGTTTCTTACGGAAACGAAAGAGAAAACTTTCACAAACGATTTTTCCGTTTCAAGCCGCAGGAACGACAACTACTGTAACCTGAAAGCTGGGCACCTCATTCTGGGGCAGAATTATTTGTCGGAGCACAGCTGGGCTCCTGCAGATAGCGGCAAACTTTAAACCCGCAGCCACCCTCGTCCGAACACCCCCAGGACGGACGAGCTAGCCGACGCCATGAGCCACTTTTACTCAAAGAAACACCTGCCTCTTTCTCATTTCTCCTACACAGCCCGACGCACATTTAAATAGTGTCGAATTTGCCTCCTGTTTTGTTTTGGGTCATGCGCAGGTGTTAATTTCCTTATTGTGGGTAATTGATACCATTGCTTTCTGAGCGCACAGAGCATCTGGCTTCAGTCAATACAAGCTTTTCAGAAGGGCTACTTCCAGATCCCGCATTGCAAAGGGGCGAGGGGGAAATCTCTCTCAAAGAGAGTCGAGCACGCAAAGGGAGACAAGTTCATGACGAACAGGCGATAACAAGCGACAGACAGAGAAAATACGGGCGACGTTTTACCTGAGAACCGGGCCGGCATCAATCCGCCGATTTCCTGGACTCGGTGACTTCTTGTCTGTTTGTTTCTTCATTTAAATCCCGATTAATCTTCGGGGAGACTTCAAGAAAACCGCCGCTGACCACTCGCGCGGGATGACGGGTACGCTACCCAAAGCGCACTGGCGACCGCTAACCTCGTTTTAAAACGATTTCGTTATCAAAGATAGCGTCTCATTTGTGTGCGTCCCTACTATCAATCTCGGAAATGTAAATGAAAGACAATAAAGATCCCTATCTACCGTCGGTGTTATACAAATAACCAGGGAACTGATGTGGCTTTTTGCTGCTCTGAAATTATTTTGCTTTGTGCACACTGCCCCCTTGTGGACCAATGTTCGATCACTTGCCGTCTGTGTTGTATGTGAAAGCGTTCTCAATAGTCAATTAAATGTGGTAGTCCTTAAAATGAGGACTTACTCTATATTGAGTGGTGTACCAACAAATATGAAATCAAAGTCTGTCAATTAATGTCACGTATCTGAATTGCACCAGCAAACATTAATTCAATGTCTATTAATTAGATATTAATGTCACATATGATCAAAAGGGCCACATGTCAGTGCTGGGTTGAGATCCTAAAAGCTACTACATTAAAATATAAAACATAAATTGACCTATATCATATATGCTCAGTAAAATATCAGTGCAAAAAAAGACACTTCTGTCTTTTTCCCTTGCATTTTCAAAGTTAATCCAACGGCTTGTTATAAGAAGCCCTAAGACTCAGATTTTAAGAAATACTTTAGGGGAAATTAATTAGACCCCCTTCTGCACAGCTAAACTCAAACTGCCCTTTTTTGTGTGTTTCTTACCAATCCAATTGTCTGATCCATGTATACACATTGTTCCACAACCTGAATTGATGCACACTTAAGTCAAATTTAAAATTACAATGACATCCGGCTGTTTTCGAATCACTTCTTCCAGTTGAGGGTCTTGGGAGCAGCCAGAGCCTGTCCAGATGAGCAGCAGGCACAGGGACGCCAGTCCATCACAGGACACACACACCCTGGACAGGACACCAGTCCATCACAGGACACACACACACCCAGAACAGGACACTAGTCCATCGCAGGACACACACACACACACACACACACACACACACACACACACACACACACAGAACAGGACACCAGTCCATCGCAGGACACACACACACAGAACAGGACACCAGTCCATCGCAGGTCACACAGACTCACACAGGGCTGATTGTCCCAGAAACCAATTAACCCACCAGCATGTCTTCAGACTGTGAGAGGAAACCACAGCACCCAGAGGAAACCCCCATAAACACGGGGAGAACATGCAAACTCCACACAGACAGGTGCCGAGGTCTGGAATTGAACTGAGGGCCCCAGCATTGCAAGGTACTTTTTAAATATTGTTTTGTCATTTGAAATGACTGTGTGGGGAGAGCCATGCGTCAGTCAGTCATGTCTGAGTATGATATCCAGTTTAAAGCAACATGGTGATCAGGTCTGTGTGGAATCAGAGATTCTGGATAATTTGGGGGAACTAGAAAGTCCTTTTTTGATTTCTCAAAGGAGGAAAGAAAGAGCAGGAGAATAAAGAATAAAATAGCAGTCTGACACCCAGCTAACAGTTACTGGAGTGCAGCACCGTACCAGGAGCAGACATGCTGGTCTGAGACTGAAAGAGTGAGGTCAAAGGTTCGAATTCGTGTGCAACAGGCTCAGTCAGACGGACAGTGTCGGGGAGAGACCATCCACTCTGCGTAAAACCAAGATCAAACCAGCTTCTTTACTGCCTTCCCAGTTGAGCTGTATGGCGAGTTAACCAGCTGACATCCTCCCATTTGCAAACTAGTTTACAGTCTTAAATCGGTATCCATTACAGTAGAAGAATTTGCCACTGGACAATTCCAAAACACAGGTGAGTATTTCCTGAAAAGTTTGGTTCAGCTTTCAAGAGAGCAGTTCCGCCTTCGGACTCTTCTTCTGAAGGGATGGAACAGGAGCCAGCCCCAGACGGTGCAACCAGGGGCACCCAAGAGTTTTAGAAATACAGAGGTCTGTGGGCTTGCAGAGCAGAACTTTGTCAGCCTGCAGCTTAAAGTAGCTCATTCGCTGGGAAGCTGACGTAAGGCAGGCTGCAGGTGCTTTTATAGTGAATACTTGTGGAGAAAACACCTGTCGTCTTTAAAGGCCACAGGAAATCTGGCTTTCAGAAGTGAGGTCTTGTGCTGTACAGACCTGTATCCGGTGTGCCAGTCAGAGCCAAAAACCCACCGTGGTAGCAAAGCCAGGTACTGGAAGGAGGAGCATTGCCAGTTATACTGGTAACCACTCTGCCTCAGCACGTAGCCCAGTATGTGCTCGATTGGCTCACTTTGTGTTGGATTTATTGAGAATCCCCTCCTCTGCTACGAAGGCCCTCTCCAGCTTCCCACGGAGAGAACTCCCGGGGATTCTGCAACCGAATTCTGGAACAGGAGCCTCCCCATCCATCCCCAAAGCAAGAGAAGGACAGAGGGAGAAAATGGGGAGGAACACCGCAGAAGCACGCCGTCATACGAAGCCATTATTTTCTTTTAAAAGGGGGCCCTCTATATCCGATCTGAGAGTGGCATCAGAGGGGGGGAGTTAAGAAAAGACAGGACAACACAGGTCCACTGCGGGCCTGGTGCAGCAGCTGCTGTAAAGGTGTGTCAGCGTGCTTCCAGACTCTTCTGTTACAGGGAAGAGGCTCACACAGCATGAGGAGAGGGGTGACCTCATAAGCTGAGAAAAGAGATGAAGTCATAGCCACCTGACTCCTATTCCCGGCTGAATGCAGCACTCCCCTTTGCTACAGAACCCCATGTGTCAGCCTGTGTGTGTGTGTGCGTTGCCTGCGCGCGTGTGGCTGTTGAGCAGGATGGCTGAGAAGGGGAGGAGCTCTGTTTCCTCTAGTGGGTGTGACTTGAGCCGTCAATCACACAGACCCCTCTGCCTTACCTCACCCCCTGCTTCTGAGGCGCATCAGGCGTGAAAAACAGGACCATCCCAAACAACAAAGCTCCCTTCCTCGTCGGCAATTAGGAGCAATTATCACAGCATTTACGGCCTTTGATCGTATGAGTGATCGTGACTGAATAAGAGATCCTAAAAGGCGAAGGAAGCTACACCTTGAAATCTGACTTGCCCCATGTTAGACAGAATATTATTTAAAATAATAGCATTCATAATAATTATTTTATGTAGCGCCTTTCATGTCAAGACATGTCAAAAACGCTTTACCCTGGAGGTGACCAATCAACAGCATGGAAGTAGAAGGAACACAAAAAAAAACAGCATTTCTGTATTAAAACTTAGCAGACCCTAGCATGAAGAAATGTGTTTTTAAATGGCTTTTGAGGACCGACAGAGACGGGGAGTCCTGTATCATTTCAGTAGAGCCCTCCAAATCTCTGTAGAAAACATAGCATCCAGGATATGGTGTTTTATCATGGGGCACACAGCAAGCCAAGGAGCAGAGCTGTTGGAATGGAGCATAACACCTCGGCAAGCTTTTGAGCCTGATTGTGTAGTCCTTTGTCGGGAAGGACAAGGATTTTAACCCCTATCCTATACTGGTAGCCAATGCAGGGAAGCTAGAACAGGAGTGATATTCATATGGAGGTTTGGATCTGGTAAAGACTGTAGTCTGTGCATAGTGTGCTTAGGAGCTAGTCCAATCTGGCGATCCTAAAGGTGTGGACCAGTTTCTCAACATCAGGCTCAGAACCACACTAAACACCTTGATGCTGCACAGACTCTGTGGTGGTCCAGTTCCATTCACATCACCATTGTCAATATTGAGCTGCAAGAAATGTTGTTATATCCAGGTTTTACCCTCTGAGAAGTCACCCGTAAGAAGAACGACACCTAGATCAGTCCACGTGTCCATCTCAATGTCACCAGCATGGAAATTAACACCATGGTGACAGATACATTAATCACCACGTTCAGTTGTAACACAGAGGTGCTGGAAAGAAATTGGCCCAGACCCAAGCCGTGAGGAACACCTGAAGTCACCAAAAGAGTTCTTCCTATTGACTCAAACTGCTTTTGATCAGAAATCAAGGCCAAGCCAACTAAGGGCGAGCCGAGATATGCCAGCATGGGTCTCTAAGTAATTCCTGTGGGCAGCATGATTAACAGTCTCAAAAGCAGCACTTAGTTCCAGCAGAGCAAGGGCAGACAATGCGCTTGAGTCCAGAGCCAAGAAGAGATCATTAGTCACATTGATTAGGATGATTAGGCTGGTTTAATGCTGTGAAACTGCCCACAGCCTGAGATGAGGGGCTAAAAAACTGGAATCGATGCACAATGTGAGTCACAGTGGTTTGAGAGCCCCTATCAAAAATCCTGGTGAGCCCATGGGTTCATCACACTATAACTCTGGAGAACCTGGTGTCTGATATTGTTGACTTTGTTTAGAAAAACGGCATTAGATCAGTCTCTGCAAAAAGACAGAGTAGATTTGTAGCCTGGCTCTAACATGCCATTGATATGTTCTCCACAGACACTGAAATTTTGATGACATTAGTAACAGCATGGTGGCATGCTAGGTAACCTGCGTTTTGCAGATCTCGGGTTCAATTGTAGACTTGGATGCCTTCTGTGTGGAGTTTGCATGTTCTCCCTGTGTCCCGGAGGATTTGCTACTCTGGGTTTTGAGTTCCTTCCTCCCACTTACCAAAGGCCTAGGTTAACTGGCTTACGAAGGTGACGACTGACTTGATGTCAATGGGTGGCGCAGTGGTGAGCATGGCTACCCTGCAGCTCTGGGGCCTGGGGTGCTGTCTGAGTGGAGCATGTCTGTTGTATTTTCACATTTTCTCTGCCTGCCCCTCCGTCTCCAGTCTTCCTGGTCCTTGTTCCTCCGGTTGACGATACTGTGGATTTCTGTCCTGTTTCCCACGTTGTGTAGCCACTTGTTCAAGCTCCCTGCCTCTAAAGCTGACTACACAAGTGTGATCTTGAATTGTGTCTGCGACACATTGCATTTTGTGACCATCGTAAGCCACCTTGGATCTTGGCCATTAATTCATTGATTGATTAGTTAGCATCACTTATTCCTGTGCATCCCTCATAAGCAGGCTTGTCTTGAAAGGTGCTATATCTACATACATTTTGCTGTATTTACCTACATTATTTTAACTCCACATGAACGCCAACCTATTTTATTTTAAGAATCCCTGTGTTTGAGCATCCCAGTGTCCACATCTGTGGAAAATACCCTGGTTTACTCTGGCGGAGCAGTGGCTCTATGGCTCAGGATCTGCGCCTGTGGCTGGAAGGTTACCGGTTCGTATTCCGTGGCCAGCAGAGGAATCCTACTGCATTGGGCCCCTGAGCAAGGCCCTTCACCCCAACTACTCCAGGGGCGCCGTATAAATGTCTGACCCTGCGCTCTGACCCCCAGCTTCTCTCCCTGTCTATGTGTCTCATGGAGAGCAAGCTGGGGTATGCAAACAGACAAATTCCTAATGCAAGAAATTGTATATAGTATAATTGTATTAAAATCTTATCCTAAGCTGCTGGTGTCCTAAGTCAGTTCCCTCTGGCCACAGAGCCCTGGGTTGTTCTCCAGCTGCTGACTCACCCTGAGCCCTGACACTCGCTTGCCATGCTGGTCCAGGAACCGGGGGGGGCTGCTCAGCAGTGCAGTGTCGGTAGCTCTCGGCGCAGACTTGAGGTGGATCGCGAGTCTCGGGGGGCAGCGGGGGAGGGGGGAGCCGGCCTGGAGTTCCTGCTCACACATCAAAGCGTCTCTCCTGCCAGCTCAGCCCTCGGAGGGCTGCAGAGCAGAGCCGATACGTCCGAGGCACCTAGCTCAGGCGCCGAGCTCACAGCCCCGGGCTCATCCACTTTCTAACTGCAGGGGTTAAAGTAGTAAATTGTACAAGAGCAGCGTCTGCAGCAGGAACTCGAAGCCCCATCCTGTGTGTCATGGTGAAAGGGGGCTTGTTGTGGGGGAACTGTAGTCTATCCCAGCAAGATAAGATCAGATCACTTCATTAACCCTATACAATTTCTTGCATTAGGAATTTGTCTTTTCACAGACCCCAGCTTGCTCTCCATGAGACACACAGACAGGGAGAGAAGCTGGGGGTCAGAGCGCAGGGTCAGCCATTGTACAGCACCCCTGGAGCAGCTGGGGTTCGGGGCCTTGCTCAGGGGCCCAACGGAGTAGGATTCCTCTGCCGGCTGTGGGATACGAACCGGCAACCTTCCAGCCACAGGCGCAGATCCTGAGCCACAGAGCCACCACTCCGCCCAAGCAAGCAATGGGCGCAATGCAGGGTACACCCTGGACCGGACGCCAGTCCATCACAGGGCACACACACAGGCACCCACACCAGGGCGAATCTTCCCAGAATAAAAATAACCCACCAGCATGTCTTTGGACTGTGGGAGGAAACCGGAGCACCTGGAAGAAACCCACATGGACCCTGGGATAATATGCAAACTCCACACAGACAGCACCCCCAAGTCCGGAATGGAACCCAGGGCCCGAGCACAGAAATTCTAATCCCTGTGCCCCGCTGTGGTAGATTTGAATCCTAAATGGACGGAGACGATTGCTTCGGAGATGCAGCGATAGATAAAAATGTGAATCAGATTAGTTCGATAAGAATTGCCTGTGTTTGTACAGTGCTTTGCCTTCACTTCGTCTACAAACGCAGCACCTCTGCGCTCCCCGAGCCCTGCTATACTGCACTGCAGGTGTGGAAGGGATTCACTAATCAGGGAATTGCTTCACTAATTGATTTCAGGGGGAAATTTAGGGAGACCCAATGGTGCAAGTTGCACGGTGGAATTTAGCCAGAACAAACAGACAGACCCACAGTCTGCACACAGACGGACAGACAATGGCCCCTCTTCATGCGCTACGTGTGGCATCAGATGACCTTTCAGGAGACCACCGGCCTCTTCCCAGCATGCTGAGCTTCCCCGCAGTGAGTCAGCGCGAGGCTCTCCTGCCGCCCCAGGGAAAGCGCAGCGCCAGTCAGGCCCCCGGCAGCCGCGCGCGGCGACACCCTAGGGACCCCCCCGGCTAATTAGTCCCCGGGATCCTGTCTAGACAATGATTATGTGCACCTGAACTGCCCACCAGCATGACTTCACCGCACACAGACCCCACCGCTCCTCGGGCAGCCCCCCGGAGGCCGGATTAGTTGGTATCTCCCGGCCACACCAGAGCGCTGCCGTGACCCGGCCACCGAACCACAGCGACCCGCGTGGACGATACGGGCCTTTCGCCACATTCGGCTCTTTGATCTCAAGGAGTCAGAACCATCTCCCAGTACAGAATGACAAAATGAAGGACTAACAGACCGGGTCTTGAATTTTCGGATTTGGTTTTTGCGCTGAACGAGGTGGAGAGTTTAACATTTGGGGTCATTCCCACGCCGGACTACGGTCGTGCGCAGGCAAAACGTATCGGAAAAATCCCAGACACGCGAGTCATCAAATCTTCTGATTACAAATTGTTCAGATTTGTTTCCAGAAGATCCGTCATGACATATGTCTGAGGCAGAAAGAAAAATGTGTCTTCCTGCAGCTGTGTTCAGAGACCGATACTATAACTCCCCTGGGTGCTGCGTTTGGCTCCGGGTTTCAGAGTTGGTAGTGTTAGAACAGCAAGCGGGCTCGGGCAGGTCGGATACCGCTCTGATACCGGCTCTACCGGGCCAGCCGGCGCGCGAGCCGCCTCGCCCCTGTCCACACCGCGAGGCGGTGACCGAGTGGGCTCGCGTGACGGGTCGTGACCCTCCTCCACAGGGCGTCCCGAAGCTCTCGGATCGGCTTATTCCCACGCAGACAAAACTGTAGAGGACACAAGCATAATAATAATAATAATAATAATAATAATAATAATAATAATAATAATAATAATAAATAAAAGGATAACTTGCTTGTCTTAGCCTGTGTCGAAAAACAACAGAACTAAGTACAGTTACAAACGAGAGCAGCCATTCGGTTCATCTAGCTGGTAGTTAATAGCTAATTGACAATTAGTCCTGGGATCTCATCCAGCCATCCTGAAGAAAGACAGAGCTTCTGCTCCAACTGCACGTCTGGGTTGTTTCATGCTCCTACAACCCTTCGCGTAAAGACGTGTCTCCGGCTCTCAGTTTCAAGTGCACAATGTCCAGGTGTGTCCTGTGGTTGGGGACGTCCCGCTGGAATGGCTGGGTCGCTGGCGGTGAGGCTTGTGAACACCTGTCTGAGGGCCCCTCGTGCCTCTTCCAGACTCTTCGAGATCTTTCTCAAGACTGAGAGGGTTCAGTCCCTTCAGCCTGTCAGCCAAATTCCCTCCCTTCATCCCCTGAATGTGTCAGGACTGATTCCAGAGCAGTGATATTTTTCTGATGCATAGAAATACACTTATTTCTATCATTTCTATTTAAAACAATTCTGTAGTGGCCAAAGTTGTGTGCAGTTTTCTTAATGAGGTCCTCCTAGTGCATTCTGCAATTTTGGCGTGACATCTCTTGAGTTCAATTCTACAATTTACCGATACACTTACACAATTTTATACTTTACCGATACACTTGCACAATTCTACACTTTGAGCTACACATCTGAGCTGTTTGCCTGTGTACCTGCTTCCTCACCTTGACTCAAAGACGTAAAGGATCTGTCGACGACAGGACCTCAGTCTTCTTCGTTCATAGCCTCTTCCCGTTCGGAGTTTCTCAGGCTGGGTTTATCGTTTGTCTTTTCCACCCATCCATTTCCTAATCCCTTCTTCCAGTTCCAGGTCGGGAGGAGCTGGAGTCGATCCCAGCAAGCAGTGCGCACGCGAGACTGTCACAGAGCAGACAGACATCGGAGGCGATCTCAACCACTGCGTTTACACTCTGTATATTACATTTAAATCTGTATTATTATATTGTATTTCATATTTTCACTACCTGTGTGCAAAAC
The DNA here is from genome assembly GCF_040954835.1 of Lepisosteus oculatus. Classification (NCBI taxonomy): domain Eukaryota; kingdom Metazoa; phylum Chordata; class Actinopteri; order Semionotiformes; family Lepisosteidae; genus Lepisosteus; species Lepisosteus oculatus. The sequence goes on along the minus strand of NC_090722.1, from coordinate 3,100,607 downwards.
CCAGTGCATTTCATAACTCAGTGGCTCTGGGACTCAGGATCTGCGCCTGGGGCTGGAAAGTTGCCGGTTCGAATCCCGCGACCGGCAGAGGAATCCTACTCTGTTGGGCCCCTGAGCAAGACCCTTCACCCCAGCTGCTCCAGGGGCACCGTATAAATGTCTGACCCTGCGCTCTGACCCCCAGCTTCTCTCCCTGTCTGTGTGTCTCATGGAGAGCAAGCTGGGGTATGTGAAAAGACGAATTCCTAATGCAAGAAATTGTATAGGGCCAATAGAGTGATCTGATCTTATATTAAACATCATCATCAAGATGCTTTCCAGGAAACCAATTTCAGATTTTCTGGTCTAGAATTACTTGGGTCACCTTTGTCACCCTTCTCGTGGTTGGGCACTACATTAGCAGTTCTCCTGCCCCAGGTGCGAGCCCCGTCTTGAGTAACAGCGTGTCAGTGGTCTCTGAATATCCTCTCTCCTAAAACACAGGGAAGCAACACCATTTACAATATGTGTATTTTGATCAGTTCAGTAATATTGAAATTCACCTTTCTGTATATAGAATTTCTGTAAATAAGATGGTTTTATTTTTTTGGTTTAAATTGTTTAACTTGAACTTGAACTGCGCTCCTTGTGTCCTTGAGCGCAGCTGGTAAGTTCGCCTCAGGCCCCGGGGGTTTAGCGATCTTGAGGGCTTCTAGTGTGTAAACACTTCATCCTCTTCTGTGCTGGTTCAGAACCTTCCTCTTCCTCAGCCCGAGGCCCGTTGCTCTTCCTCGGTGCACACCTGAGTGAAACGAGTGGCCCAGCCATGTCCCCCTCTCTGTCCGGAAGTTTCTCCTTTTCGCCCACGAGATACCTGGGCTCCTCCTTGATGGTTCACCCTTTTGCAGTTGCAGTGATGAAAGACCGTTTTCTGAACTATTTTAGCCAGCGCCGAAATATTCCTTTCACTTCCCCCCTCGACCTTTCTGCTATCTTTGCCTATCTGTGCTGGAAATAAACTCTTACTCTTTTTCTTTAACTGCCTCCTGCTGGGGTTTTTTGTAGTCATCTGGTCCTTGATATTTTTCCTCACTGCTTGTTAAAATTTTGCGGGGATAAACGTGCTCAGTGCTTCATACGGCTGCCCCCGTTTTTCCCACCTGGTTTCGTATCTCTCCTGTCCCATTTTACACAAGAGAGAGCATGCGAACTCCACACAGACGGACGCACACAGGAAACGGGGCGCTAAGCCCCCCCGTAGAGGACCAGCAGAAAAGAAAGGCGCAGCGCTCTCGCTCCCCTTTCCCCCAGCGCGATGCGCTTTACCCGGCGGTGCCGTCACACACCGATAGGAAGTGCGACAGCCGCTCGTCTCGGGGGATCGCCCCGCGAGCGCCTCGCAACAAAGCCCCAGATGATCCGAGACTCGCGCGCCGGAGAGCCGCCGCCCTCGAGGCGGGGGGGTGGGGGGGCGCGCGACCCGTGAAGCCGGCACGAGGCGACAGACGCGCCGCGAGCCAGAGCGACATCGTCTCTGGGAGTCTTCTTCACTCCTTGTTTTTCTTTTGAGCTCTTTGCTATTTTTGTTGTTGTTGTTGGTCAAGTTGTTTTGCGGTTAGCGGTTAACTGTCGTCGCTCGCTCTCTGTATAGAAATACAAAGATACATCAAGGGCTGTTCCAGACCCTGATCTTCAATCGCCTGCAGAAAGGGTCGTGATGAGTTAAACCTACTCTGAGGACGTTATTTTTGAATTTATGTCACCTTAAATATAAATTGACGTTTCCTTTAATGTGATCTGTTTTAAATCCTTTTTTTCCCCCTATTTCTAATCACGGATTGATTTCCTACAGTGTTGCTTGAATGTTTACCTTTCGCTGTCCTTATACTCATTTGTAAAGTCCGTGCCTGCTTTAGAAACTTGTCTGGAGGAAGTTTGCTGGTGTATCTCTTTATATGATCTGTGTGGCACGTGGTTCTCCCCCAGAGTTCAACCCGTGGAAGAGAAGAGAAGTCACAGATGAGAGTATGTGACTCCAGTCCAGTCACTCCGGTCGCTCTGCTCATTCGGTCGCTGGTATCTTACGAATCCAGAGTTTCCATCCAACCCTCTTTCCCTGAAGCTTCCCAGGCTGTTTGCGCCCTGTTTCCATAGTGCGACTGGGCAGCTTGCTCCACACCCCCACTACCCTTTGTGTAAAGGCCCTCACTGTCGGGGCGAAATGTGCATCCTGTTGACTGCTGCTCGGGCCTGCAGACTCTGCTCGATGAGCAGTGAAAACATTAACTACTAAGGAGCTGTAGAGAGAGCCTTAGATTTGCCGAAATCTACCCACTTACACAGGCCCCTGCCATTCTGAGCACACCTGTCAGCTCCGCTGGATTTTACTGCACTTCAGACCCATCTCTGTGCTGTTTCCCCTCCCTGTGCCCTTTATGTCACAGTACAGCCATGTTTTCTTCACTGCATCCACTGAGGCCAGAAGCAGTCCACCTCATCACAAGGGGCTGACTGCCCGAGTCGTCAGGACAGTGTCCTGGGAGGGCCGATGTTGGAGATCCGGGAAGAAACCCCTAACAGCTGTTGAGGTGGCTCTGTGGCTGTGCCTGTGGCTGGAAGGTTGCCGGTTCAAATCCCGTGGCTGACAAAGGAATCCTACTCCGTTGGGCCCCTGAGCAAGGCCCTGAACCCCAACTGCTCCAGGGGTGCCGTATAAATGTCTGACCCTGTGCTCTGACCCCCAGCCTCTCTCCCTGTCTGTGTGTCTCATGGAGAGCAAGCTGGGGTATGTGAAAAGACGAATTCCTAATGCAAGAAATTGTATGGGGCTAATAAAGTGATCTGATCTGATCTTATTTTGAAAGCTGGTTGTGGACAGGTACATCTGTGGTCAGCGTGCTGGGCACTGCCACTGGGAAACGAGGGGAGACAAATATATCAGCACCAGTGCCAGATTTCCCATGAGGCACTGCAGGCACAGCGCCTAGGGCCTCCGAAATGTTTAGGGCCCGTGAAGGAGGGAAACACTAGCGACTGAAACAACAGGCTGGCGATCGGCTCGAGGTGCTCCAGATCAATAATCAGACGCTGCTCTAGACACTAGCAGTGTGGAAGTGATGGTGGCTCGACTCGCTCCCTCAATCAGGGGGTTTAGCACTGGAATAGTTTACAGGGCGTCACGTCAGTTGGCGTTCACCCCTCTTCACCCCTCGGAGTGAAAGTGCCCAGGGCCTACGCACCCCAGAATCCGGCCCTGATCGGCACCCCGAGATCAGGAACCCCCTGAAGAAAGTAAGAATGTGGTCCTAAGAATGGAACCGGTGGAGGAAAAAAGACTTTAAAGGCTTAAATCGTCAGAACCCAGAAAGAGAGTTTCACGAATCTGAGACCCAGAGTTTCTCTCGTGTCGGAACAGGGGGACGGGGTGGGGAGCTGGGGTGGTACCCCGATTCAGTGTCGCCCCATCCTCCACACCACAGTCGGGGCTTCCTCTGGAGGAGAGCTGGGCCGTGAAAACAAATAAAACAGGCGCACAGCTTGTACCAGCCTTGTAAATAAATACTGGGTCTTTAAAACCCAGCCCGACAATGACAGGGGCGGCTGTGGGCGGGGCTCTGCCCCATTGCGGGCTCCACGACCCGCGTGATCCCGGCTGTGTCGGAGCTGGCCGGCTCCCCCCGCACATCAGCCCTCGGGGCGTCTGAGCCGCGCTGCGGGGCTCGGGTGACGTGAAGTGAGAACTGTAAACTGCGAGAGTGTCACACTTTCCGGAGGGACAAGGCGACGACCGTCACCTGTGAAAGCGTGCAGAGAGATTTCTGAAGGAGAGGGAAGCGGTGCGCCCGCTTTTCTTTGGCGTGAAAGAGACTTGCTAGACGCCACTTGGCGCGCAGCCCGCGTGGAGACGGTGCGGACGCGTTCTAATCTGGAGTGGGGGCTAATTGTTTCACGCACCGAGTTTCAGGAGCCTGCGCCCCTGCCATGATGTCATTCCAACCAGACCGCTCTCCCACAGGGGGGGGGTCGGCCCAGCCCGCGGGGAATTCGGGAAGAACCCAGAAAAAGCAACACGAGGTTATTTTCCTGGAAGGCGCAGACACGCTTCCAAAAGCAGGCTCTCCTGCTCGGTGTTTGAACCGCTGGCATTCGGCTAACAAGCTGTGGGTTTTGATTTCGAAAAGCGCCAAAGTACTGCAAGCTGCACCCCTGTACAGACTGCCACAGATAACATTAGGCAGGGCAATACCTGACTTAGTACGACTTAAGTTATTATTATTATTATTATTATTTTATTATTGTTGTTGTTGTTATTATTATTGTTGCGAGTGCAAGTCTGCCGCCAGGCGTGGCCGCGCGCTGGAGCTGAGCGCGATGCTGCTGCCGCCGCGCGAGCACTTCTTTGTTCCAGCCTGGCTCGAGCGCTCGCGAGCGGTGCTCGCGCTGCCCGAGATCTGGTTCCGGGAAACTGGACGCCGAAGACTGGGAAGAAAGAGAGGAGAAGGAGAAGGAGGAGGAGGGGGGTGAGGGGCTCCCGGGGAGGCGGCAACTAATGCACTGGTTTGGCGAACGGCTTGCAGACTCATCCTCCTCCCTCCCCCCCCCCCGCCCATCTGCACAGCGTCTGAGCCTGAGCCGCTCTTCAAGTACAACCTGCTACAGGCTCGATGCATATTCAGGAGAGGGCGAAGGAGCCCCTCTGCACGCACACGGAGAGCCGCACAAAGAGAGCGCCTCCCCCCCCCCGCTGCACCGCACCGCCGCGCCACTCCCCGGCCCTAAATCAAGTCCTAACCCTAAAGTCGCCGCTCTTTGTTGAGGCGGAACCACGTCGCTTCGCCTCAACCCGCCGCCGGCCGAAAACAACTTCTGCCCGCGGCCGGGTCGCCCCGCTCCGGCCGGGTGGAGGTGCGGGCGCCCCCCGGGCAGTTAAAACAAGGCACCTCCCGGCGGCTCTGGGGCTCCACGGCACGGCCCCCCCTCCTCCTCCGCCACCGCTCACACTGCGATTGATCCCGCTTTTCCCTCCCAGCCGGCGGCGCGCTTGTCGACAGGCTGGTGCGGGGCGCTGCGTCAGCGGGCGCGCGGAGGCCGGTTCCAGAGCCGCGGAGCAGGAAGGGGGAGGGAACGGCAACAACAACACACACACACACAAAAAAGAGAAAATATCATTGACGGGCTCCGCAGTCACCGGGGCCGGCGGGGTCGGGGGTTCGGGAGGAGAGAGAGCCCGGCAGGGGAGGACCCCCGCAGGTCTCAGTCCGGCTCGGCCCGGCCCGTCCGAGGGGGAGAGGGCCGGTGTCAGACAGACGGGGTGGGGCGAGGGGCGGCCTGAGCTGGGGTTGCAGACAAGACGGTGAGTCCCTGAAGTTCTCCAGACAGAGAGCGAAGGGAAAGGAGGCAGACGGCGGAGCGGGGAGTGGGGGCCGGGCTGGAGGAGGGACTACCGAAAAAAAGCGAGAGAGGGGGGGAGGAGGAGGAGGCGGCTCGTCGCTGTTCTCCAGTCTCTTTTCCCTGTCTTTGTTTCATACTCTTTTGTTAGCCATGCCTAGCCTGCTGGTTCTAGCAGGGATCATGGAAAAGAATGGGGGCTACGGCGGGGCTCTAGCCGGCTCCGGCTTCGGAACCGAGGGGCTGCTGCTGCCCCCCGACGAGGAGGAGGACGACTCCCGCGCCCTGCGGGTCGCCCTGGGGCAGCTGTCGCTGCTGGGGCTCGGGGAGCCGGAGGACGGCGGGGGCGCTCCCGCGGCGGGCGTCCAGGCGGCGGACCGGTGCAGCAGCGGCGGCAGCAGCAGCACCACCAGCCACACGGGCAACGGCGGCGGCGGCGGCGGGGACGGAGGTCTCCTGCAGCCCAAGAACAAGTTGTGCGTCCTGTACGAGAGCTGCGCCGAGGCGAAAGGACGCGGCTGCAACATCACGGAGTGCGTGCCCGTCCCCAGCTCCGAGCATGTGGCCGAGATAGTGGGCAGACAAGGTAACGCGAAGACAAAGGGTCGGAATAAAAAAAAACTGTGTGGATGGGAGGTGGGGAAACAAAGTGCTGGCCATCGCCGCGATCTCTTCTTGTTTTGTGTTGGGTCGGGTTTCGCGTTCGTGCGAAGACTTGGGGACTGTTACCTCATATTGTTCAAGAAAGGGGGGTGTCTTTTTTTTCCCTCTCCCCCTTCTGCTTTCGGCTGCTGGGGATCCGTAACTGTGTCACCGTCGCCGTGCTGGGGCGCGTTATCGATGTGGATATACATACCCACGCTCTCCACGTTACAAAGAGATTTAAGTGATGCAGCCTGTTTCTATCCCAGCTCCACACACCCCACCCCCTCCCTCTCTCTCCGCGTTCCTGCATCGATCGCTTTTAAAAAAAAAGACACCGAATAAAAGTACCATGTCTCTGCCGCGCAAGTCGGGACAAAAACAGCCTGGTCTACGGCGCTCTCGTCTTTTGACGATGCGCTGCGCCGCACACGCACAGACGGCCGGGTCCGGCGAACTCTTGCGCCCTTTGTCGTAAAGAGCACGACTCCGAGCTGCCTGAGCTCTCCTCAACCCTCCACACAGCCACAAAGTCCAGACCCCGGCACCGGTGCCAATGTTGTTGTTGTTGTTGTTGTTGTTTGTTTGGTGCATTAGCGTTGATTCCGTCGCCGGCACATGTTCCAGTCCGCTCATTGTTTCCCGGAGTCGAGTTTCGGACAAAGGCGAGGGGGGGGCGGGGGGGAGTCTGGCGTTACCAATGACGATTCGCGTCCACTCGTGGCGGTATTTAAAAAACAACAACAGGGGCAGGCGGGCGTTTGAACGGTGCGCCGCCCGACGCGTGTCCCGACTCCTCGAAAGCAGGAATGGGGTTTGAGGAGTCGTCTAGCCACGGCAGACCCCGGGAGGCGGTCGGACGAAAACTTCCTGGCGAAGTGCGGCGCGTACCGAGCCCCGAGCGCAGGTTCTGCTCTCGCCCCCTCCACATGTGAAGCAGATGGGGGGGGAGGCCGATGCGTTGACCCATGCCGAGGTTTTCTCCCATGACTTTGGCGGAAGAGGAGACGAGTTTCCCCCGTGCGTTCGGCGGGAGGGGGGCGTGTTGGTGGGGGTGACCTATCACCTTCTTGTTAAGAGTCTGACCTCGGCGATCAGACTGCACGGAAAAGCCCCTTTGGGGAACAGTGGCTTGGAGGGGGTGCCTTTGTTGACAGGGCCTGCACACCGTGGCTGTAGAGGGGGGGGGTCACGCCCAGCCAGTTGCCCTTCACAACAACCTGGGCCCCACCCCCCTGACTTCTGCATGCACCGGTGCAGATTGGGGTGTGAGAAAAGGCAGGGAAGGCTATTTTACTTATGGAACGCGGTCATGCTGGCAGGGGTGCAGAGGTTGGTCCCCTGGAGAGCGGTCAGCTCACCGTGAGGAGCTCCGGGCTTGTGGTCAAGGCTTCGTCCTGCTGGGCGGCGGCCGGACACTCGGGCGTGTTGGTGGCTGCTCGGTTTGGTGCCTGGGGGTCTTCTCGCAGGTGAACGATGTCACGGTGCCCGTGACCCTCCCTCGAGCGCCTGTGTCCATACCGCTCAGCGGGGCCGAGAGCTCAGCGGGGCCGAGGCGTGTCTGGTCTCGCAGATGTGGTCATGTCAGCCGGCCGCCGCTGACCGTGTGGCCGAGCTGCACCTTTTCGAGAAGTTGGCTGGGTCTGAAAAGCAGTGCGGCCCTGCTGGAGGCAGCCTGTGTCCCCTCAGGGCGTGTCCAGAGAGCCCAGGGGGGTTCGTGTGCTGTCAGTGTCCTCTGCTTGCTGGGGAGGGGGCATGTGGACGTGCTGTTTTGGTGAGGCGCTGGGTCAGGGGTGCACGACGGGCTCCGCTTTGTGAATCGAGCTGGCGAACACACAGCTGTCCTTTCTCTTAGCCATGCGGAAGGCATATGCATTTTGGAGCAATTCTGGGGTTTTGACGAATCGTGCCTTCTGTCTGGAGACTGTGGCAGAGACAGATGGCCAAGTCTCGGGTAGCAGACTTGGTTTGGTCTAGACCGCCTGTGCAGTCTGCGGTGTGGGGTTTAATATTCCGATCAGACAGACCGCCCTTTGCTCGCGCATCTCTTATCAGCAGCCCCATAATTGGGGGCGTCTTCCTTTTCTCGAATCTGAGAGAGGTGTAGCTGTGGCCAGAGGAGGCTGCAATAAGAAGTTCCTGGCTGGGATTAACACGCAAGATAGATGCTAATGTCTGCGTGTTGGGCCCCCCGAAACAAAATTCTTTACATGGCTTTGAGCTGTAGCTGCACTGCTGTCCCGTTGAGGTGGTTCTGTATCAAGAGCTTTCCTCGATTTCGAGGGGTGTGTGATGTCACACTTCATTCATTAAATAAGACCTTGCAAAACGACACTGCGCTGGTTCGGGTTTCAGCCAGAGCAACGGTCTTCAACTGCAAACCTATCGGTTCGTGGTTCAGTTTTAGCCAGAGCCCGAATCCCTAATTCAGAGGAACACACGTGCCCCAAAATCAGATTTCCCCTGCAGCACCCATTGTGTCTGTCTCTGACATGGATGCTGTGAGCTAGAAAATACAGTCTTGTCCCCACCGGGGCTTTAGTGTTAGGAAAGCAGGAGGGCGAGAGCTTCTTTGAGACCCCGCGCAGGCTGGGTTTGGGCTGAGATGCGCACCAGACCTCCCATCAGGAGCTCCAGTGCCACTGACTGTAGACACCACATCGTCTGTTTCTTGTCTGCGCTGTCCCTTTTTGTCATGTAAAAAACACATGGGTGAAGAAAGACACCTTCTCGTGTGACGGGCCTGACCTGGCGTCTCGTTCCCCCTTTCTGATTGGTGCGTTTTAATAAACCGCCGAGGGAAAACCCTCCGGATATTCGGATGAGTCATTTGGAAAGAGCCCTTGGTCATCGCTACCGTTGTTTCCCATTAGGGGGTAGGTACTCTGGCAGCTGGTGAGAAAGCCTTTCAGGATCTCAGTTCCCCCAGGATAAGACTGGTGTGTGTGTGTTGGGCATAAATGAAGTTTACTCATTAGAGATGAAAGCAGTCTGATACTCTGCAGAGTTAAACACACTGGTGGTCTTAATAATACTAAATATTAATAAATTTAGGATTTGTATGTGCAGTAGTCTTATCTATACATTCATTTTTGGAACAGCTTCATCCAATTCAGGGGGAGCTGGACCCTGAACCAGCAAACAGGCACAAGACCAGGCAGGGAAGAGACACACACACACACACTCACACCTGGGCCCATTTTCCCTGAAACCAGTTGACACCAGCATGTCTCTGTTGGGGGGGAAGGGGGGAAACTGGAGTCCCCACAGGAAACCCACATGTATGCAGGGAGAACATGCAAACTCCACCCAGACAGCACCCCAGGTCCAGAATTGAACCCAGGGCCCCAGAACATTGCCGAACAGTGTGCCACCGTCACGCCCATTATTTGTAGTCGCCGCAGAGTAAAAGCAGCTCACCTTTCTCTCGCGTCACAGAGCAGGAGAGAACGAGGCGCAGCCTGATGCTGACTCTCTCTCTCTCTCCCCCTCCGTCCTCAGGCTGCAAGATCAAAGCCCTGCGCGCCAAGACCAACACCTACATCAAGACGCCGGTGCGGGGCGAGGAGCCCGTGTTCCTGATCACGGGCCGCAAGGAGGACGTGGCGCTGGCCCGGCGGGAGATCATCTCGGCGGCGGAGCACTTCTCCATGCTGAGGGCGTCCCGGAACAAGCTGGGCGTGTCCTTCAGCGGCTCCCCGCCCGCCCTGCCCGGCCAGACCACCATCCAGGTGCGGGTGCCCTACCGGGTGGTGGGGCTGGTGGTGGGGCCCAAGGGCTCCACCATCAAGCGCATCCAGCAGCAGACCTGCACCTACATCGTCACGCCCAGCCGGGACAGGGACCCCGTCTTCGAGATCACGGGCTCGCCGGGCAACGCGGAGCGGGCGCGGGAGGAGATCGAGGCCCACATCGCCTTCCGCACGGGCGGGCTGCACGACCTCAACAACGAGAACGACTGCCTGGCGGGCGAGGGCGGCGCGCTGGAGACGCGGCTGCAGGAGGTCTGGGGGCTGCAGGCCCACCGCAAGCCCCTGTGCAGCAGCTACCGGCAGAACAGCAGCCTCCTGGACCCCCTTCCGGGGGGCGGGGGGTTCGGCAAGCCCGACTTCCCCGGCGACAAGCCCTCCTCCTACTTCGGCTCGGACGGGACCCCCTGCTGGGGGGACCCCGATTACCCCAAGCCGGCCGCCTTCTACGCCCAGCAGCGCTCCAAGAGCTTCGGGGGGCTGCCGCTGCCCCTGGCCAGACTGTCCCCGGGGCTGCAGGAGCCCGGCGCCCCCGCGCCCGCCCACGCCCAGGCCCGGCGGGCCCACAGCGAGCCCATCTCCGCCAGCGCCGTCTTCCCCTCCCGCCTGGCCCTGCCCGACTCGCCGCCCGCCAGCCGGGACTGCATGACCTGCTTCGAGAGCAAAGTGACAGCCGCCCTGGTGCCCTGCGGGCACAACCTCTTCTGCATGGAGTGCGCCATCCGGATCTGCGAGCTGGCACACCCCGAGTGCCCGGTCTGCCACACCCTGGTCACACAGGCCATCCGAATATTTTCCTAAACCTTTTTTTACATTACGATTACCGTTGTTCCATTGCTTTGTTTTTTATACTATGATTCTGATTATTATTATTATTATTATTAATATTATTATGATTTCTTTTTTATTCAGAGGGAAAAAAAAACTCAACTCAAACAAGCAGATATTTTAGAAGGCCCTGCTTGGTTATCGAAAATGAACAAACTATTTTTTTGGGGTTTTTTTTATATATATTTTATACAAATTTTGGTTTATAAAGCAACAGTAGCCTTTTTTCCCCCGTTTTCTTTTGCGGAGATGAGGTGGGGATGTGAGAAAATTGGACCTTGTTTTTAGGGTTTTGTTGTTGATTTTGAGGGAGGAGGAGGAGTTGTGCTCGCTGGCCCTGAGCTCCAGGTGAATGCGCAGAGGGGTAGGAGGCTGGACTGGCGCAGAACAGTGGCCTGTAGGAGCGTGGTGAGGAGGGAGGAGGGAGATTTTGAGGGGTCTGCTCCCAGTCGGACGATGTGTGGCAGTTTTCAGAGCTGCTGGTTTTGGTGGTGGCAACGTAACGGCCATAGGCGTCTGTCTGCTAGCACAGCGTCACGTTGTTCTGGGGGTGTGTGTGGGGGTGGGAGGGGGGGAACAGTTAAAAATTGGATTTGTGCTCTACAAGGTGGGGTGCGGGGTGCGTCGCAGTTGTTTTGGGGACCCCCACGAGGCAGGAGGGCTTTGCACTGGGGTGCAGAAGCAGGGCCGGTGCTGAAAAGGGGGACCGCCGAGTCCCCGGGCTGGGTCAGAACCGCGGGTCCGGGCTTGCTTTGTGTGGGAAGGCACTCCTGCCTCTCGGGGGGTTTGGGGAGAAGAGCAAGGTGTCGGGGTTCAGACACACCCCCCTTGTGAACCCCAAACACTGACCCCCAGTCAGAGGAGGAGGAGGAGGGGGGGCTGATCTGAGTGAACCCCCAGATCTGCAGTCAGGGCAGGAGGGAAAGGGAAAAGCCAATCCTCTAGTCCCGTGCGCTGTGCTGGCACACCCCCGCTAGGAGTCCTGTAGGTGCCGCCTTCCGAATCACAGATCCGCAGACAGATCGAGCTCCGCCGCCGATCCATACAGGGTACCGTCTGCGAGGGAACTGTGCTGGGACCTGTGGGTTTTTTTTTTCTTCTCAATTTTGTTTTGAAGGTAGCCTTTTTTTTTTAAATAAAAAAAGACCCGTGTGTTTTGCACCGTGATTGGCATTTGTTTCGGTGCCCGTGGCGGTTACAGGTGCGACCCCGCCTTTCCTCCGTGCGCCTGTTCCTGCTCCACGGCGCGCCGAGAGGTCAAGAGACCCTCGACCTCCCGGCTGTCAAAACGCGGTAACAGTCATTCCGTGGGGCGTGACTGGAAATGCCATTTAAAAAAAAAAAGGCACTGGGGGGGAGGGTGGAGAGAGGGAGGGAAAAAAAGTTTTTTATTTATTTTTTAAAGCAGAGCCGAAACGGCTTCAGTCCTCGGTTCGCGTCCTTCGGCTGGATGTCTCCTGCCCGGGTTTGATGCAAGGGGCGCTAGCGGCGAGCGGGGGGGTCAGACCAGATCGGATTTACCATTCAGCTCCTCTAATAGGACCTCCTGCCGCCTCGGCCCGAGCAGACGTCTGTTTCAGCCGAACAGGCGGCCAATGGGAGGGCCGGCCCCCGCTCTGGGGACGGCATCGGACGATTTTAATTGACAAGCGAGCGGGAGAGTCTGTCCATTTAGCCTCGTCTACCGCTGAATCAAATTACACACTGTCTGCTGGCCCCCCAGTACCGGGCGCGGGCAGGAGGGGGAACTAATGGAGGGGGGAGGGCTGCTGGAGTTTCTCCCTTTAAATGAAGGCTAGCCCTCTCCACCACTCCCCCCACCCTCCAAAAAAAGTTTCAGGCCAGCACTGTTCCCTCAGAGCATCTGTGACCTGCCACCTTAAGGCACTGTGTGTGTGTGTGTGAGAGAGAGAGTGCAGATCGGCGAGGATGAGAGCGTGTGGACGCGGGCGAGGGGCTCAGTCTCTGAAATCGAGGGGGTCGCTTCTGAACACCACAAAACAACAAAACACCGACCTGAGGTTTCTGTTTCTGTGTTCGGAAGGGACGCCACGTCAGTGACGGAACTCTCAGTTTAAACCAAGTCTGCGTTTTTGTTTTGGGTTTTTTTGTTTTGCCCCTGATTGATGGCGGTAACAAGAAGGAGGAAGTACAGAGGTTTGAAATGAGGAGCAGTCGTGTGGCCCGTCTCGCTCAGAGCTCCTCAGTCCGAGAGGGTCCCACACAGGCAGGTCAAGTTTAGTCCCCCCCGCGGTGTAAAACGTTCACTAATTCCCATTGTCCGGTGAAACCGAGTTGTTGTTTCCTGAGCCGTCGTGGCGGACAGGGATCTTCACGGATGGTAGTGAGATCGCCGCCTTTATGCCAGTGCTGGAGAGCGGCTGTGGTTGTATGCCTTGGGTATACTGCAGTGTCGCCTCTACGTGTCTGTCACAGGCATGTAAAAAAGCAAGAATCGCCCAGATATCCGTTACTTTTGAACCTTTTGTTTTGAAGGAGCAGGAGAGTAGTGGCCGTGATTTCCGGAGAATGTGAGGGGGGTGTAGTAGGGGTTTGAGCTGACTAAAATTGAGGCTCGTTATGTGTTTAAATGCAAAGAAACAATAAAAGCACCTTATTTTATACAAATATGACTGAAACCAAACCGACCACTGATGGTGACCGTTGAAACCCTTTTTGTTAGCAGACCAATATTTTTGCATGTTTAAGGTGTGGTTCTTGGTAGGAATTTAGAATAATGCTCTTCCGAGCAGTTGAGCCCAGCGAGCTGATGCTCTGCTAGTCTGTGCTGATCTTCCGCCCCGATGGACAGCAGATAAGGAGACCCATATTACTGGCTTTAAGAGACAGAGTTTTGAGGCTTATAAGGATAATTGTCAATCGGAAAAACAATGCAATATGCTTTTAACGACCTGATTGTAACGACCTTTACTTGACTAGTTTACGTGGGGAGGGGGGACTGTTTTAATGAAAGCTGTGACAAGGGTCAAGACAGGATCTGTGCAAACCGAAAGCTCGGCCCGGTTTCTTTAGTTGAGGAGCTATATCGTTTTTCCAGACCGTCTCAATTTATCGTTTTCAGAGCAGCAGCTCGATCCCGGACGTGACGCAGTTAATATTCGCCCACTTCACAGCCCAACTGCTGGGTTGTTTGTTTTTCCGGTGTCGGGATATAAAGCTCACGGTGAGCCTAAAACGACTCTCGATTTAGGTTGTCAATTCGTCGGTCAAGGAGCGTGTTCCCGCCTGAGAAGCAGTCCTGTCGTCTGGGGGACTTTATTGCTAGTTTCCGTGTGATGAGTTAAATCCCAAACCAGCCCGTCAAACCCATATTCAACTCTTTAACCCCAGTTTTCCGGATTCTGCTTTTTGTCCATAATTAATTCATCCATCAACCCATTAATGGATCCATGGACAGTTTCGTGCGGTTAAATGGAAGAATGTTCAAGTCCTCATTAAAAACCGTAAGGGGCATAACTCTGTCGAGTACGAATAAATCGCAGCTCTGCCTTACAGAATTGGTACAGTCCTGCCTTTCGATTTGTGTTAGGGATTGCATTCTTGAATCATTTCAGATTGCTGAGAAGGGATTAGTTTTGCACACCCAAAAACCAAACCAGGGATCCCCAGCCATTGAAGACCAGCGCGTCTTTTCAAGCTCCTTGGAGAAATTCAGGAATATAGTAGGTCCTCGTTGAGGAATACAAATTTAGGAACGGAATATTTTTATAAAATGCAAACTTAGATGCAAATCCCCCAAAAAACAAAAATGCAACCAGGTTTTCTGTATATATAGACTTGAAAAGTAAGCAATAAATTGAAATTAGAATGGGTAAGAAAAAAATAATCCGATGTACAGTTTCAGTAGACCGCGAGCACTTAAACTACAATCCAGAACCTGCTTTTTATTTACCGAGCACAAAAAAAAAACGCACGGTGTCCCTGGAAGGGATAGATGGAAAAAATCGAAACCGATTCACTCATATTTTTGCAAACTGTATAACAGACGTCTTAAATAAGTACAAAATACAGGCTTAGAGCGAGTGGCATTCATGCTCTGATTAATGTTTTCTGAAAACACGTTGTTTGAAACACTTTTTCCGTTTTCTATAAAAGCACTTAAATGATTGAAACTTTACCAAATATACGCTTTACGTCAAAACCCCGTAAATTCTGACCAAACCCATCTCTCCATTCACTTATCACTGTCGTAACTGCGAGTGGGGTTGTATTCGCTTTACTTTAAAACAGGCCACACTGCTTTAAAATAAAATTGATGTCCTTAGTTGATGGAAAACGGAAAACGTCGAGCTTTTTAAAAAGCACTTGTTGTTTGTCGTCGTATAAGACTACTTTCACTAGGAAGGTAGTGATATTGATTATGGCAAATTGGGGAGTTGGTTTTTGCCAGTGAGTGATATTGCGAAAAATAATTATTTTAAAGTTCATGTCAGTAATTAAGTATTGCGTTTTTAACATGTATGTTTCTACAGATTGATCCCAATTAAGTACGTACATTTTCGAACTGCTGGGATTAATCGAAGAGGGTGTTGCAATTATGTGATTCCCTACGACCTTGTTATGTCTGTAGTCTTATTGCTGCAGAACTCTAAGTGGAACCCTGTTATCTGTAGAACAGCGAGGAGGAGGAACTATTTTCAAGGTGCACCTTCCCTACCGAGCTTCAGAGACATGTCCGGAGTTTCCCCCCACAAAAAGGAACAAAGCAGTTAGTTCATATTAACCTGAAGAATTGCATCTTAGGGAAACAATCAGTATACTTCATTTAATAGCGTCAAGATCAAGGATGATCAAACGTAGTTTTTTGCTTCCGCTTAACCGTGCTGCTCAAAATTTGCAGCCAAACATTTCTCCCATCCATAAATATTGAAAAAGAAGGGAAGGCATTTTGACGTGTCAGAAAGGGGACTTTTTGTTGCCTTTTTATTTTGTTACAGAAGTACTTTAGAGCTTCACACTGGGCTCAGTTGCACTATGACACTACAATAACATTGGGAATCATTATTCGTTGAGAGACTCAATGGACGCTTCTCTTACAGAATGTTACTTCTGATTTGTAGCACTGAAACTTTGACGATAAGTGCTTCTTTTTTTACATTTGTATAATAGATTTGAGACCTTCGTGTCCAACCGTTTTTGCACTGTTTAATCCGAGCCTATCAACACCCCGTAGACGTTAATCCCACTGCAACTCACAAAGACAAGACTGACAGTTTTTCCTTTTTATAACAAGTGGGTATCGACGCCTGTAAAAAGTATTGAGCCAAACGTACCACTTTTGGATAAGTAGCATTTATTAAAACTTTTATTATGCGGTATTTACTCATATTAGGGAGATGTTTTATCCAAGACGTTATAATTACCATAAGATTATTATTGTTAAAATGAAAGTTATTTCAGTGTTTTAACTATATTTTATTTTTATGTAGCTGATTTAAAAACAGTGTTTTAAGTATTGTTACGTTTAAATTTTAGGGTTTTTTTTTGTAAACAGATTTCTCCGTATTCTTGGTTGCGAGACTAAAAGATGAAATGTGAACAAAATAATAAAAGGTTAGCCAAAGAATAAAAACTGCAAAGAGATGAGATTTTTCTGCCTTTTTTTTTTCTCTCAAAAGTCTAAGATCCGATGTACTGGCCAGCCTTGCGTGCGCATTCCCCTGCGGTGTCGTCTCCTGCCGTTGACCGCTGTGTGTTTTTGAAGAGAGAGATTCGCTCTCTGGCTTGGACTCGACCTTGTAACGATCCGACAACGGAGTCGTGTGCATTTTGTAACCGGAGAACCATAATCAACGGACCGCTTAAGTCTCTGGCCCGTGTCCACTCCAAGGCGGGGGTGGAGAGGGGTTCATTAGTCCAGCTAAGATCCTAATCTGATCCCACTTCACCCCTTTTGCTGGGGTGGTAAGTGGTCAGTAAAGTTTGAAAGATGCAAAGACTTGCCATTCGTTGGAAGCTCTCCGGGAGAGGAGTGGCGAGCTGGTCCGAGTCGCTCCGAAAACCGAGGTTCGCTCTCGCGTCACTGCGGCGCCGTTAGAAAAGGAGGGGGCAGCGTTTACAGCAAGCGCAAACACGCACCCCCACAAGAGGGCGTGGGCGACCTCGTACACCCCCCTTATCGACCAATAAAGGCAGAACGGCGTGTTACGTGAACAGCTGCGGCGGGTCACGGCGAGCACACCTCGGCTCGGGCTCGGTTCCGTGCGCGGCCGTGGGTGTGAAAGCGGTCTGCACTTCGGAAACACACATTCCCGGCTCCCCCAGGGGGCGCCAGTCAACCGGTTAAGGAATAAACGGCAAATGTGAGAGATTGTTGAAACTCAACCACAGGACAAATTCCCAAAGAAACAAACCTTAGACTAATAATACCTTTAATCAAACTGAGCCAATTGCTTTGGCGTCCGTTTTTTTTCTATATATACTAGCCAAAAACTGGCTTCTTAAGGGCACCTTTGTATCTCATCCCAGCATTAAATGTGAATTAACACAACGCTGACAGCACGGGATTTTCCCGGCATCCTCAGTCAATATTCCTTGTGGTGGAGTTGACTTTGTACGACGCTGCACGGAGAACAGCGATTATTAGGAAAACTGTGGGCGGGGGAGGGATCTATATTTATACGATTGTGTTGTAATTCTTGTAGAACCGTCACTTAAGGGCTAGCCTATATTCTTAAAAAAGTTTTAATGAAATAGAGAAAAAAAAAGTTTAACGTTTATTTAATGTGACCCAGGCCTCGCCGTATAGTGAAACCCCATTGTGTTGCTATTAATATAAGTGTACAAGGTTTGTGTCTAAAAACCCACCCGTGAGAATGAGAGAAGAGGACGGACAGGGGTTCTGCGTTACTCTGTAGATCAGAGGCGCCAGGAACAAAAGGGGACTTTTAGGGAATTGGCATGTGATATTTTTTGGCTGCAGACTGGACTAATTACCCGGATAATAATGGTTCGGTGTGATATTGTTAATCTGATTTGAAGATCAATTTTGTGGACCCCAGCAGTGTGGTCATGCCTATTCTCTCGTGGTCGTTTTTTTGTTTTGTTTTCATTGACAGTAGGTTACCGACACCCACTAAGCCAAAACCCACGATGGTTGGTAACGTGTTATTAAGGGATACAGGTTATTCTTTGATTTTAACAGTGTTATCAGTTATAATTATGATCTACAGTTCATTTTGCCTATCCAAAGTCAGTTCAGCGTTAATCACTGAGAGGAATGTCTAAACAAGCAGTGAATTAACCCCAAAGCGAAGTTTTCCGTATTCTGGACCAGCTTTTAAGATCTCAAATGTTTCACTGACGGCGAGGTTTGGGTTCTATCAGTTTTAACGTATGTTACATTTATAGGAAGCAACTTAAAAGCAAAACTTTCTTATTACAGTTTTTTAAATTCTATTTTGCTAACGTGGGTTATTATTTCCTATGAAGAAGAGGAATCGGTATCACACAGTTATTTATGAAAATAAGATATTTATGAGTAACCGCTTAAGACGTTTTGTTTTTTAATTACAAAAAAAATACAAAAAGTTTAATATATTTCTAACACAGGAAGCTGGTTTTTAGTGAAAAAAAAAACAAAGTTTTATTTATGAGCTTAGAGAAGATAACCGAAAAAAATAGAAAAAATCAAGACTCTTTATTTATGGTATTTCACTCTTGCAGGAAACATACGGGGAGGGAGGTGTTAACAAGTCTTCTCCATGGTTTATATTTGAACAGCAAAAAACAATGAAGTTTTACAGGGCAGTCCGGTACATTTTAATGGAAATATTTTAAAAAGAAATGTAATGAATTGGAAGAATTAAAAAAAAAGCTTTTTTATTTTTGTTTCGCTGAGTAGTCGAGCTAAGGTTCCCGAATTGCTATGGCAGCACCACCCCAGTGACGTCTTCAGTAGGGCGCGTCGCCTGAGATGCGCGTCACTTGGTGGGCTCGAACTGCCGCAAGCGCTCACCTGCGTTCACCAACGCAGAAGTCACCAGCTGACTCTCAGGGAAACAAAAACGCATGCCAATGTAATGTATTTATCTATATTATTTAAGAAAAAAAAGTAATAAAGGATGATGCTATTGTAACTTTTAAACAAGAAAACTTTTAAGGTATAAAAGTTATTTCCGAAAACGTTTATTAGTGTTGCCCCACGCCCTAACGATTCCCAGTTTTTAACTTCCTGAACAGGTTCCTTTTCTGCTTGTCGAGTTAATGCAGCACCCGTTGCTTCTGAGCCTATTTTAAGGGGGCAGGTGTGTACGAGCGATGTACACGCCCGCCCATACACACACAGTCTCTACGAACATCATACAACACTACACGCCGTACGTATGAACATATATCTACTACGTGTTGGAAGTTATTTTTTGCTTTAATGTCCGAAAAATAATGCCAAATGTTTTTTTTAAGAAAAGCAAAAAAAAAAAACAATGTATACACACACACACAAAAAAAACTGAACTAAAGCCTTAAGTAAAACCTTCCTTTATAAAAATAAACGTTCCTCTCCAATAATGCCTAAACGGTTTCTAATGTAGATTTGTCAACTCTGGCTCAGGGACAGCAGACTGTCCCGCAGCGCAGAATCAGTGACCTTCCATGGCTTTTGGAGTTGCCTAGACACAATATGTAGTAGATGTATGATAGTAACACATAACCACATTCTTACATATTCATACAAGATTGCATGTTTCTTGTAGATTCACCTAGAACTGAGGGCAGCCTGTAGCTCCGCATGGAGACCTGTTCCCAAGAGGGACTGTGGACGCATGGTCCTCTCTGGGGGCGGGCGGGCTGCGTTTTCTTTTTTTAGATTCTCATAGTGGACGCCCCCGTTGGCGCTGGAATAGGAGAGCTGAGAGTTTTAGAAAACCGGCAACAGCAGCAGTCGGCAAGGAGACATTTGCGAGCGCCCTTTGCGGCAGGAGTCGCTCCATCTGGCCCCTTTCAGGGTGGGAGGCGGGGGAGTTGGGGCGACGCCTGTCCGCTCTTTTCTTGAACTCTGTGGGTGGCGGTTCATCCGAAGGCCCGCTGAAGTTATAGCCCTCGCCGTTCAGCGTTGTAACTCACGGGGAGCGCGAACAAATCCGGTCATTGGAAAATCGGGAATGTTTTTCTGTGCCACGGAGTGCCCTGACGCGTTCTTGTTTTGGGTCCTGAGCAAACCGACGACGCCCAGGGAGGACGTCTTCATCCACTGACGTGACAAAACCGTGGCCGCCTCTCTCGGGCCCACTTTTCCTGAAAAGCTGGGCACACTTCCACCTTCACAAAAACACCCAACCGGGCAAAGAAAAACATTCCCCAAATTGCTGACATACAATTCTTCCGTAAGCCATGAAGAGGGGCGTCATTCAACAGCCACGATGCAAAAAAAATTAATGAACAGTCCCGAATCTGGTAACAGGCCCTCTGTAATCAGTTACACGTGTTGGGGCTGATGTGTTCAGGGGTGAAATGTCGCCTTGCTTCGACTGCTGTTCTTTTTTTCTTCTTCATAAACGTTCATGACAGTCTGACAGTTTGTCTTTGGTAGCTTTTTAATCTTCCGGCACTGTAGAAAGTTGCATACCAGTCTCATAGTGGTTTTAGTGCATTAGATGGGCCCGCAGCCGCCGGCCCTTGTTTCTGACTAATCCGTTTCCAGGAGAAAGAGGCGGGGCGTGTGCGCGACCTGGCGGACACGCCCCCACACGTGTGTCTTCTTTTGAACCATGTTACGATGATGTCATGTTGGCACGAGCATGCAACATGGCTCATTTTTTTTCTAGCACATGTAATCTGTGATTGTTTTTTTATTTTATTTTTTATTTTATATATACCGTATTATAACAATACTAGTTTGGGTTCTTGTATTTTTTTCCAAGATGGTTTTAAAATGTATTGTAAATGTTTCTAATAAAAAAATCATGAAAGTACCCAGACCTCGTCTTAATTTCAACCTGTGATCTTCGGCACATGTGCATATTTTCTTTTTTACAGGTTGCTCATTCCTTTTTTTCAGCTCTTGCCAGTTTGAAATCTGAGAATTAAGCACAAACCAAACTGCACTACTTTTCTTGAACGCAGCAATGGATTTTAAAATAACTTTCCCACTTTTTAAGCAGAGGAAGGGTACTATCTGCACTGATCTTGAATAAAGGAGATTTAATTCCTATCAAAAACGCAAATGAACACTGCAAACAGTACGTTAACTCCCCTGAGAAAGAACACACTCCAAATTCACTTTAAATTCTACAGACCAATAGAAGAGTTGCTTTGAGCTATTTAGAAGTGTTTGCTGGAAATAAAAACAGAATTTGTCCTCTCAAATAGGCTTTTTATTTAATATGTACATATTTAAACGAAATATACAGATACATTAATCGTCACAATAAAACCAGAAAAAAAATTCTATATTGGGCAGATCTCCAGTGTCCACCTGGACTAAGAACAGCACAGTAGCTGAGGGCAAAGTCACTCTGGAAGAGTCTTATTCTCTACAGGCTACACTGCTTCTGTGTCCCACCCCCCCACTTAAGAAAAAGACGTGAGGCCTGACGACAATCCGTAAGGGATTCCAGAAGGTATGGTCATCTCAGATAAAAACCAGGAGAAAAATGTTGCACCCTTCATAAAAGCAAGTCTAATTTTTTTAAGGGCTTGGTTCAAATATTAAGCCTTGTTTATTGCTCCGTAATAATATACTGTGAGGATTTAAAAAGGTAACAAAGGAATACTGGAACCAACCTATGGTGAGAGTTTTTAAGGCCTTCCACTGCACTAAAGCCATATACATTTCTGTTCCAAATTAAGGCGTGAAATTACAATGGCATGAACAAGACACTAACATAACAAATCCTCCGGTTAACTGTGAGAAACAGAAAAGTGGCCAAATAACACGGTGTTTAAAAAAAAGGCAGCAGATCTGAAAACTCAGTCGCACAAATGTAGCGGAAGCTGATATAGATTGACTCAGTAGTGTAGATACAATAGTCCCTTTTTAAAGCCAGGATTTTACAGTTAAGAGTTGTTTATTTAAACCTAAGATGTGCTTTCTCTAATGAAAAACATACAACTTTTCTCCTCAAGTTTTCCAAGCAGTACTCGAGGATAACCATTTTATTCCTACAATTAGGTCTACAGAGTGGTAGAACCCAGGTCAGAAGGGTCACAACGGAGAGCAGGCCATTGGACCCACTGGGTTATTCTGGTGATTCTCTACAGCTCCCATCACCCGTATTGGCTTGCAATTCCACCTCCGTATTAAATGAAATCTTCCAAAGTGGACGAATAAGCCAATTAAAAGTAGGCTGGTCAGTAGAAAACTCGAGAGAAACATGCAATCTCCACACATACAGGCACCCCCTGCTGAAACCGATGAGATTAGATCAACACTTCCCACATGACAAATCTAGTACTAGTTGAGGACTTCCTATTTAACAAACGAAGAACTCAGAAGCCTTCTATAAAAAAAGGGACAATCAACATCCAAATTTGACATCTACAAGTAGCAGGTAGAGTTTTACATTTTTTAATCAACTCACACCATTTCTATATCTGCGACATATTCATTTCCGGTGTCCTTACCCTATAAAAATATGTTTTCTAGTGGCATCATGGCAGGTTCCTGTACAATACAAGGCTGTAACTATATGATGGCTTTTAGAAGATCATGTACATCTCCTGTACGTTTGTGAAATACACGGTAAATGAAACAAACAAAACAAATTATGGAATGAAAAAAGGTCTAGAATTGATTTATGCATTAATTCCAGACCTGGATGACAGGTTATAAAAAAACAGAACCCAAAAGTGAAGAGACCCTCCTTAAAATAAATAAAAGAGCAGAAGTAATTTTTAAAATACGCCCCACACCAACACCAATCAGCCCTGTTCACCAGGTTTAATGTGACAGAATCAGTAGGTCACTCAGTTTGGATCCTATGAACAGCATCAAGGCGACTGCAGACAGTGAACCAGTTAGCTGAAGCACTGTGGTTCTGACACAGGGGTGTCCAGTCCTGGTCCTGGAGGCCTAGTCTACCTGTAGGATCTGAGTCTCTGGGGCAGTGGTTCTCACTCCTGGACCGGAGACATCCTTGTGTTTGCTGGGTTTGGTGACTGTACATGATCTGCTTGCTTATTCAGACTAAGAAATATATCTTAGCTAAAGCACATTACTTCCCAACAACTTCAGTGCATAAATGTTTATGCAGTTTCTCCCTAACATGTTGATTAAGAATTCATTTCTAACTAAAAAGGCTCTTGAGGTGTCCAGTTACTCCCCCAGTTAGTGTACTTTTCCTTCTGCTTCTCTGCGAGTTTGCACGTCTGCACGTAATTTTTCACAATGTTGACAGAAGGCAGGTCGGAAACGAAAACTAAAATCAGTACAGGGCTGATCCCAATTAAAAATTCCGTGCAACATTTTAAGACCCGGATGTGAACTGTAAAATTCCCCAAACGGGAATCGGAAGTCTCCCTGGACCAGGGCAGGAAACCACTGCTCTAGGGCTCCAGTACTGGAGGAGCCTGGACAGACTGGTGGACAGGTCCCATCAGGCCAGGAATTAGCCGATCTAGATCCTGAAAAAGTCGGACACACCGGCCCCCCAGGACCCAGAGTGCAGCTCTTCCTGCTGGGATTCGATCCCGGTTGTTCAGTGGCTCCAGGCAGACGGCACGCCCTGCCCCCGACAGCGGACACCTCCGTCTCCTCTGCTGAAGCAGAGTCTCACACTCCAGGTGTCTAGATTTCGGAGGGGGGCGACGTCTCTTCTGTAACTGGCTCAGTGCAGGAGCCCCGTCAGACAAGGCTCAGAAACCCCTGCTCGCACTACGCCCCCAACCCTGACACCGCCTTGCATTCATTTGTGGTCCACGTCAGGGTTGAAAGAGACTGGCTGTGGACCTATATAAGGATTCTGCTTAAAGTAACAATAAAAAAATCTATAGCAACTGCAGGACACCGCTCAGTGGGGCTCTGCGTGTACAGTAGCTATCCCCTTTAGTGTTGAGAGAAGGGATGTAAACAGACCCCAGACCGCACAAGGGAGACAACGCTTTCAGGATTTTCTTCATTTAAAAACTCTTAAATAAAGAAACCAAACATTTAAAATAGAAATCTAACAGGAGCACGTGACCGCTCATTTTGAGAGCGGCGTCTGCCCTTTGGGATAGAACCTGGATCGAAGTGGCTTAGTGCCTTCAGAAGGGTGAATCTGAGAAAATGTGTTCACACGCAAAAAAGAAAAAAAGAAGCAATAAAACTGAGGACAAACGTGAAAAAGCTCTCCATAAATATTGGCCTGCTGCTCATTTGTATGTGTCCATGAAGATTTTCAACCACTAGAAATTGCACAAATCTTCTCTCCTGGCCCCATGCTGATTCTCTCTAGCCCCCAAGTTTAAACATGTTCATATTCCTTGATCGACGCCCACCCAAGTCTTAGGGCCTGTGCACATCCCTAAAGAGCTAACCAGCCAACGAGCTAACGAGAATGACCTCATCCCAGACAGGCAGGCAGCTACAGAGAGCAGCAGGAGGTACAGCGCAGGACAGAGAGGGGCCGTACCTAGAGCCAGATCACGAATATGAGCTCGGACTAAATGAGATCGCTTTCACCCGTTTCTGAGAGGGCCTCTGCTTCGGGGTCCCCTTCTTCACCCCCTCTCCCTTCTCCGTCCCGGGATCTCACCCCCCCCACCCCACCCCCGCCTGGTGGTGGTGCGGGGAAGGAGGGGGGGGGGTGTGTTCGACTCAGTTGCCCTGGCAGCAGCTCTGCTTGGCCGAGTGCTGTGTGGGCTGCACAGTGATGGGCACCACGTTGGCACTGGGCGAGAAGTCCGAGTCGCTGCGCCCCGACATCTGCCGCTGGGACACGATGCGGTAGATCTCTGCAGGAGGGAGAGGGAGAGAGCCAAGCCTGGCTTGTTACAGCGCTCAGACGGCTCCTACAAAGGGCACCGTAAGAGGCACCCGCTCCCACAGTTTAACAGCAGACATCATGCTGGGGAAACTGGGGAAGGAGGAGGGACCAGCAGGCCAGGTCCTAACAGGGTACATTGTGCTCACTGAAGCTCCTGTTTTAGGGCAGGAGGGTGAATCTGCTATGCCTTCACGCTGGTCTGAAGCCTCACCTTTGTTTTCAAGAGCCAAGAAAAAATTCTAGACAGAACCTAAATCTCAAGGATACGAACGACCCTGAATGCTGACTCCTGAGCCCTGTGGTTGCTTAATTAGCTACACTGCCATCTGATTACAACAGCCTTAATTTTTTGGGGGGGCTTCAAAGCACCCATCTTTCATCAAATGGCCAGACTCCTGATAAGAAGGGAAGAAGTCTGAACACAATTAGTGTATTAAACCTCTCTAATTGGCGTTAGGTTGTGAAAGGGCACTTAAAGATCTTTGATGCTGACAAAGGCACTTTACTCATAGCTACTTGACATGTCTGGAAAAAAACTGATCTCTTGAATAACTTTTTAGACGGCATTCTCCTTCTGTAGCATCTCAGGATCCCATGATCAAGATTTTGTTGTCTTTTGTTTTATAACTATTCTGATGTCTGTTTTTGCTTGTGTTGGGCTGGACTGCTGTAACACATCAATTTCCCTACGGGATTAATAAAGTATTATCTATCTATCCCACATCCCGTTTTTATCAGGAACGGGAGACAGAGCTGTCATTTGTAACTTGCTGAAAATGATTATAGATCGTAGGCTACAGTTAGAAATGATCCCTGTGTGGCCCCCTTGTTCAGACTTATCCTCAAATAGTGCTTCACACAAATATTCCTAAACATCTGACTGGAAAAAGGCAAACCAGGGGAAGCTGAAACAGAGCTGAGCACAATTGTATTTGTAGGGATTTGGCGCCACCTAATGGCGTTTGCAGAAGTTTGGGCAATTTAAAATTGTTCCCCAGGCAAGGACTGGTTTAAGAGATTATTTGGGAAACCGCAACAATGCTCATGCGTTCATGCAACTGACGGAAAGTACAATCTTCCCATTCAAATTCCGGTGATATTCAAGTAGCTCCAGGCCCTTAGGCTGGAATCCTGCGGGTTTCAGGTGGACAAAGTCAAATCGGAGACACTCTGGGGCCTCACATCTCGCTTTAGTGTGTGACAATCACAGGGTGGAAGTCGAATCTTTCCAGGACACGAAAATCAGTGTGTTCAGTATGGGCACAGCGTCACAGCCGCGTCCGGGCGGTCCTGTGCGAAACCGCACACTCACCTGTGAGGATCGTCTGGAAGGCCAGCTCGACGTTGGAGGAGTCCAGCGCGGAGGTTTCCAGGAAAGACAGGCCATGCTTCTCTGAAACACAACAGGGGGCGCAGGGCTCAGATCAGACTTCACTAGCATCTGTCTAACACAGGAGTTTATTAAGCGCCTTTCGTGGCAACCATTGCAAAGAACAGAAATATAGTCAGAAATGAAACATTTAATTTGCACACATTTCTGTACAAGATAAAGATCTGTGCCCAACTCCATAAGGCCACAATTCAGATTTCCATTTACATGCTCTTGATGATAAGCAGGATGAAGTGCTGTAAAATGTTAATGCACTGCACTCAATCGCACAATCCAATGAAATACTATTTGTACTTCATGCTTTACAGGTCACAGTCCCAGGGAAAATTCAGTGTAAAGCAATTCTACTGAAAGACTGTTCAGTTCAGAATGAGTTAGGTCATTGCATGGTCTCAGCCAGTCCTTCTCAGCATAGCCTCCTGAGCCAGTAGTACAGCAGCACAGAAAGGAAAGGCACTTGTACTGACCCCTCACACCAAATGAGAGCCCAGGGTGGGCATTAGATTGCATGTTTGCATGTATGAACACTTTGGGCTGGACATAAAAGTGCTCTCATATACCAACAGGCAGCAAAAGTTCTTATTTGTAAATTTAATCCTGGGTCCTTGATTGCAGAATACCACAAAGCTACCCTTAACTATGGGAATAGTTAAGGGTAATATAATAAAAATGATAACTATTGGTAGGTAATTAGGCCATTATACAGTATGAGCAGTTATTTTTGTAAAAGTTTCTCTCTTATCATTTCAGAGCATAATGGCCTAAAATGCAGTTCCTTCAATTAATTAAGCATTACATATTTTGCTAGTGGAAGCAAACACACAAAAGATGAGTGAGCAGTTTAGGTACCATGCCTAATTTAAACCCATTAATATAAATCAATATGAATACGAAAGCACATCAGAACTAATTAATCTCATTTTCGGAATGAAATTCGGTAATCCTTGCACATGCTTAACGAAACCTCAGAATATTGCAGCGTTTAATCATCCATAATTGGTCTGTAACTCCTGACAGGATAAAATTGGCTCGAAAGGGATATTTTGCCTGGCCTGTGTAGCCCTTAAACCAATCGAGTAATTTCTCGCTTGTCCACCTGACCGGCTGTGCAGTGAGCCATCCTAAGAAACTGTTTCAGATTGCATTGAGCAATTTCAGATGGATGCTTTCCTTTGCGGCGCAGGTATTATTTAATAGTACCCAACCCAAGCACACACTAAATTATATACCTTTAACAGTAATCTAATTAATGAATCCTTATATTATCGCTTTGCATCTGAAAGAGTGAAAGAGTAACCTCTGTCATCGCTACACGTTAGCTCAGGAGAAGAGAGAAATGACTTCACCTGTCTTTTAAACACATCTGCTATCTGTCTCCCTTACTATAACACACGGGCACACCTACTCCCTTAAAGCTGTAGGGTGAAGAGTGGAGGAACTCGCGTGGATTCTGTAAATACGGAATCTTCCCAGCGGAAGATGGATCTCTCTCCCAGCCCGAGCGGTTCCGGCATCAGGGTTTTAGTGCAGCCCGCAGAGCAGAAACGAGGATGGGGGGGTCAGAACACGCCAGCACCGGTGCCTCTCCTCCCAGAAGCACAAGAGCAGGCATGCCGGCTCAGCTGCTGGAGGGCTATGAGCCTTCTGGCTTTTGCTCCAACCCGAGAAGCCAATTGATCCACATAACTAATCGTTTTCTCATTTACACATGCAGAGATCTTCCCCTTTAAACAGTCGATGACAGAACACATTAGCTTCATTACTGAGGACAGTTACCCATAAATCGCAGACGTATCGCAGTTATGCAGCTAATTGAATAATTAGACCAACTATGGGACTTGAAGCTAGGAGAGGACACTAGACCTTCCAGGAACTGTGTGAGATATCTGTAGCAAATGAAGGCCAAAGAGGCTAAATGCAAAGGGATCGAGGTTAGATATTGGCAGTGTATTAATATCAAAATGTTTTTGCGTTTCTGATTATTGTACAATGACACAATACACTCT
This sequence comes from Lepisosteus oculatus, assembly GCF_040954835.1. Lineage (NCBI taxonomy): Eukaryota > Metazoa > Chordata > Actinopteri > Semionotiformes > Lepisosteidae > Lepisosteus > Lepisosteus oculatus. Next base: position 3,072,700 of record NC_090722.1, on the reverse strand, counting down.
GAACTATATTGCGTTTGATAAAATTAATGTTTGATGTCAGTCTCACAGTGGATTTTCCCTTTGGGCTTTTTTTAAGTTCAGAATCGCATGTAACTAGAGGTGAAGACGTTCACAGCCTCGGCAGCGACACGGAGATTAGCGTGATGAGTAAGAGCTGGCGCCCAGCAGCTCTCGCGGCGCTCTGGACGACAGACCCCAGCGCTGGGCGAGTGCGGCTCCAGACAGCATACAGTGATAAACTCATCGCAAGCAGCGCTGCACGGCCCCTTACAGCTCATGAAACTCTCTGAAATGAATTGGAAGCCAGCGACATGACCCCGAGGGCAGGCAAAGACTTCTCACGACCGCGGTAATCACATCTCCTGGCGGCAACAGCTCCTACACCAGGGGTCAGCAGCTTCCACTCTTTGTCCCAGCTGGTGCTTAAGTAGCAAAGAGATTTCCAGAGGCAGGGTCAATTAGGTAATTAAGGGTAGTTAAAAGTCTCTGTGGCTGGATTACAGTTCTGAAACAGCATGGATTGGAGAGCCTACAGTTGACCAAGACAAGGTGTAATTAAGGGCAGTTAAAAGTCTCTGTGGCTGGATTACCGTTCTGAAACAGCATGGATCGGAGAGCCTACAGTTGACCAACAAGACAGGGTGTCTTCAGAAGACAGGAAGCGGGGAATCGATGTTGCAAAGCAACTGGCTCCCAGCAAGAGCTGCACAAAATTGTTTTTTCAATCTGTTAAATTCAGCCAATAAACAGTAATTGTGCACTGAAATGCGCAGAAATACTATTATTTAAGTTTGTACCCTGCAGAGGTAGTGTTAACTTCTCTTCACTGAGAGATTGTGTGAAAAGTTGACCACGGTTGCCCAAACGTTTGGATACAACGGCAGTGCGCAAGGAGGGGGCTGAATGACTCGGACATCTGTGTCAGTTATCTGTGACATCTGTGTGGGGCGGAGCGCAGGCTCTGGGGCTCAGGATCTGCACCTGTGGCTGGGAGGTTGCCGGTTCAAATCCCACGGCCAGCAGAGGAATCCTACTCTGTTGGGCCGCTGAGCAAGGCCCTTCACCCCAGCTGCTCCAGGGGTGCTGTACAATGGCTGACCCTGCGCTCTGACCCCAGGCTCTCTCCCTGTCTGTGTGTCTCATGGAGAGCAAGCTGGGGTATGCGAAAAGATGAATTCCTATTGCAAGAAATTGTATAGGGCTAATAAAGTGATGTTGTTGTTGTTATGTTGTTAATCTGCGCTTTCTGGAAAGAGACGAGTCTGCGAGTCAAAGGAGGGAAATCTTTAAGGAGACATCTGCATGTGTTAGTGTTCTGGTCCTCCTCAAATGCAGATCTGTGTTTAAAATAAGAATATTCCCCCCTTGAATGAGCGTTTGGAATAACTGGACGTTGCCTAAGCAGTAGGAGAATCCGGAGGGGGGGGCTCCTCCTCATCCCAGGAGCCCCGGGGGGGCGCGGCGACACTCACCAGCGAAGGCCCGCGCCTCGTCGGTGGGCACCGCCCTCAGGTGGCGCAGGTCGCTCTTGTTGCCCACCAGCATGATGACGATGTTGCTGTCGGCGTGGTCCTGCAGCTCCTTCAGCCAGCGCTCTGCGTTCTCGTAGGTCAGGTGCTTGGCGATGTCGTACACCAGCAGGGCGCCCACAGCCCCCCGGTAGTACCTGTGTGCAGAAGACGGAGGGAGGGGAGGAAGACGTCAGGGCACGGCCCGCTGGAAACACCCCTCGCTCTCCCCCCGGAGACGCCACACCCGAGTGCAGGGAGCTGGCGGAGGGTCGTTCCTGAAGGTGCTCTGAGGCTGGCCACAGCTGCGAGGGCTAGAGTTCACCTGAAGGCACTTCAGCAGGGCCTTACACACCTAAACAGCAGGCAGAAGCGTTCTGCAGTTTCGGTGTTTATTTTACAACTAAATATCTCCCTTTAAGATGCTATTAGCAGTCAGTCAATTTAGCAGAACTCACTCACTGCTCTGTGGGAAGCTTTTAAGCATCATTAACCGCATTTTAACATCACAAATTAGTTTCAACATTTAGTTAATTGAATAACTTTAATGAAAGATTATTTAAAATAATCGTGGTTACTGCACACTGCGTAAGTCAGTTCTGATGAAAAGAATATTAGGAACTTCTCTAATTTCAGAACGGACAACAGCAGCTGTGATGAAGAGAGAGATACAGCTCAGACCTCGTTTCCCATCAAGTTTTAGTGTTTTTTTGCTGGGAATAGAACCAGAAAAATACATTTTCAAGAGAATGCTGGCTGACAGATATTGAAAATATAGAACACGCAGTGCTGGGGATCTATGTTCAAATCCCGGGGGCTGTCTGTGTGGAGTTTGTATGTTCTCCTCCGTTCGTGTGGGGATCATGCTGGTGGGTTAAACGGCTTCTGGGAAAATCAGCCCTTTTTGTGAGCATGTCTGTGTCTGTCTGCCCTGTGATGGACTGGCGTCCTGTCCGGGGCGTACCCTGCCTTGAGCCTGTTGCTTGCTGGGATAGACTCCAGCTCCCCCACAACTCTGAATTGGAAGAAGTGGCGAGTAAATGGATGGATGAGTGAAACACAATTTACTAGATAACAGTGATTTAAAAATGGAAAAAACTTCACATCTACAAATTCTTAATTGCTATTGCTTTTTGGCAAGTAGCAGCTACTTGTTCAGTACTAATCAAGCATTTGCAGTCGCTTCTATGAATTTCAATTCCTCCACTTCCCCTTTCCTCGATCCTTTTGAAATCCTAAAAACAATCACGAGGTACAGTTTCAATGAGGTCGGGGGCGGCACGGGCACGGAACTTGCTCCGAAATTTAGAAGACGTGTACAGGTCTCGTGATTTCCGCGCAAAGACACGCCCCTGTCGGACTATATCTGATACCTCCAGACAGACAGGAGAAGCAGAGGGGGGGGCGTCTGCACCCCTGAGTGCGCGGCGGTCCTGCCAGCCAAGCGCACATTGAATCCTGGCCCCTGGCTCTACACAGGGCAACAGGAGCCGGACAGATGGGCTGGGCAGGTCACAGCCAGCTCCCGGGCCCTGTGTCCAACGTGTGTGACCTGAGGGCTAGATGGATTCTGCCAAAAGAAGCACCGTTCGGCCAGTGGGTGACGACAATTTCTAAAGCAGACTTTCCAACCCAATAGGCCATTCTGAAGAGAGAGAGGAAGCTATTCTACCTGAAGGTGCTGCTTTCAGATGAGATGGAAAACTGAGTTGGTGGACATTGCAGATCTCATGAGCCCGTTTGGAAGGGGCAGAGGGTGTTATTCGTGAGGCCACAGTTAGCTCTCCAGAATCTGGTCTGCCTTAAACTCCAGCGACCTCCAAAACAGGTTAAATCCCATTTCTGGCTCCAGCCTCTGTACATCAGGACCAGAATTTACTGCAGAGTGCTTCGGGGCGGAGCGGTGGCTCTGGAAGGTTGCAGAGGAATCCTACTCCGTTGGGCCCCTGAGCAAGGCCCTGAACCCCAACTGCTCCAGGGGCGCTGTACAATGGCTGACCCTGCGCTCTGACCCCAGGCTTCTCTCCCTGTCTGTCTCTCTCACGGAGAGAAAGCTGGGGTATGCGAAAAAATGAATTCCTAATGTAAGAAATTATATAGGGCTAATAAAGCAACATTATTATTATTATTTAGGGAGAAGAAAATTTCTATACAAGTGGTAAGCTGTTGTTGCCAATTGCGTTTCCCGGTTTATATCTCATCCGCCAGACCTCCCATGCTTAATTCTGAGAGACAGTGTTTTCCTGTCAGTTCGGAACCTGGCCGTTAACAACACCCAGGTTTACACCATGTACGTTTCTGAAGAGTCCTAAAGACTTCCCACATCTCACACCCCCAGTCATCTCTCCTAGGCTGTGGAAAACTGAGGTCATGAAGTCATGACGTGATATAGAGAACATCACAGCTGGTGAGCGATCATGGCTGGTCGGGAGTATAGGGGAGGAGACCTTGTGCTGCCCTGGGGGACGGTACCCTCTTTTAATCTGTCCACCACTGTTGACCTGGTCCTTGGGTGACCCAGGGGGCTGATGATGACAGACAATAAGCACTTGCGTCACTCACGCGGAGGTGATGGCCCGGTAGCGCTCCTGCCCGGCCGTGTCCCAGATCTGCGCCTTGACCGTCTTGCCCTCCACCTGGATGCTGCGGGTGGCGAACTCCACACCGATGGTGCTCTTGCTCTCCAGGCTGAACTCGTTGCGGGTGAAGCGGGAGAGCAGGTTGCTCTTGCCCACGCCGGAGTCGCCGATCAGCACCACTGCGGGGCAGAAACACAGGGCACAGCTTCAGCACCGCTGGGGGGGGCAGAAACACAGGGCACAGCTTGAGCACCGCTGGGGGGGGCAGAAACACAGGGCACAGCTTCAGCACCGCTGGGGGGGGGGGCAGGAGCACAGGGCACAGCTTCAGCACCGCTGGGGGGGGGCAGGAGCACAGGGCACAGCTTCAGCACCGCTGGGGGGGGCAGAAACACAGGGCACAGCTTCAGCACCGCTGGGGGGGGCAGGAGCACAGGGCACAGCTTCAGCACCACTGGGGGGGGGCAGAAACACCGGGCACAGCTTCAGCACCGCTGGGGGGGGGGCAGGAGCACAGGGCACAGCTTCAGCACCGCTGGGGGGGGGCAGAAACACAGGGCACAGCTTCAGCACCGCTGGGGGGGGGCAGAAACACAGGGCACAGCTTCAGCACCGCTGGGGGGGGGCAGAAACACAGGGAACAGCTTCAGCACCGCTGGGGGGGGCAGGAGCACAGGGCACAGCTTCAGCACCGCTGGGGGGGGCAGGAGCACAGGGCACAGCTTCAGCACCGCTGGGGGGGGGCAGAAACACAGGGCACAGCTTCAGCACCGCTGGGGGGGGGCAGAAACACAGGGCACAGCTTCAGCACCGCTGGGGGGGGCAGGAGCACAGGGCACAGCTTCAGCACCACGGTGGGGGGGGGAAGCTCACATGATCGGGCGTCTCGTGCTCCTGAACCGACTTTAATTATGACTTTAATGCAGACTTGACAGATTTTATAGAAACGTCCCGAAATACAGAAAAAAACATGTGAAAAGTGGTGCAGGAGGGAAAAGGAGAAGAGGAGGCTAGTAAAAGCTTTTAACCTAAACAGGCTTCTGAGTATGCCGTGAGCTTCTGCACTAGCTAAATACACCCCAGCTTGTGCTTCCTTCCAGGAGAACAATAAGACATCTCATTCTCCACACAGATATTTCATGAGATTGTTTAGCTGCAGTTAGACCTGAAAACAAAGGGCAACAAGTCTGAAGATTTACATAGTAAAGGAAAACTAAAATGAAAGCTAAAAAAGCATAAAGTCACAGTGCACAGAGCTTATATTTTAAATCAGGGATGATCAACTCCAAACTTAAGTGACAAAGAAAGCAGACAAAGTTCTCTGCTTTCTGCTTGTTATGTGTCCATCAGTTGTGAATAGAAAAGCAACTGTACGACTTGGAAGGCTCCAGCCTATTGAGGACTGGAGTTGCTCATCCCTGTCTTTGATGCTGCATGAAGTAGATCATTCTTCTCTTCTTTTAAGACTTGTGGTCATTTAGAACCTTAAAATGATGCTTACATCCCACCTGTAGACAAATGGTTTGCAAACAGAGACAATACTGTTCATGTACTCTACTGCATTATTACAAAACGGTCATGAATTAATATATTAGTATAGAAGGAAACTCCTTAAAAAACACTTGGCTGTACAGACAGGACAGAAGACCTCTCCTGCTTTCTAATGGAGGCCCTTGGACATCTCCCTACTCCCTAGAATTGCTTCATCTCGTACTATTTCATTTATTGCATCACTATGATTTTACAAACATTGTTGATACAACAACTCTATTATTCTTAATTAAGAATTGCCAGATATTTTGCATTATACCCTCTTAATTCGCAATCGCCAGATGTTTTATGCATCTCAGACCACAGCTACAAACTCCCTGATAGCACACTGGGAGAATGAGGAAGTGCAGGCAGACTCCTGAGACCTGTCTGCCTTCCAAACCAATCGCCTTTTAACATGTCACTGATCAGCCCGCCCTGTGTTGGAGGCTCAGTGCTGATTGGAGGAGAGGCGTGTCCCTCACTCGCAGCACTGCAAGACAAATAGCCGAGAGGTCACAGGGGGTCTCTGTGTCACGGACAGCCGGGAGAGCCCAGACTGACTAATCCGACCCCACTCTTTAGGGGAAATCCCAGTCACAGTCAGCTTGTGACATGACCCACTCAAACCCGTGATCCTCAAGAGCCACCTGTGTTCAGCTGAGCAACTTCACTGGTGGAACCACTCAGGAGGCTCCTATCCCTCTGAGCAAGCCACTTGACAAAGGCAGCAGCTAAATAAAGTGATTCAATCATTCACTTCAAGTCAATCACTCCTCTCCACACAGCACTAGACAGACAATGGAAGAAAACTATTTTCTGTAGAAGCACCACACCTCCTTCAAACCCCAGATCCAGTCTGGTTAACAGACCAACAGTCCTTCCCTATCCCAGATTCTTCAACTTAAGGGGGAAAAGTATCGTAAAAACAAAACTCCACTGAGATTACTCCCCACAAAGTCACCCTGAGCCCCTGTAACTGCACATCACCCCTTCATTTTTATAATAATTAATAATTCCTTACACTTATATAGTGCTTTTCTGGACACTCCACTCAAAGCGCTTTACAGGTAATGGGGATCCCCTCCACCACCACCAGTGTGCAGCCCCACCAGGATGATGTGACGGCAGCTATAGTGCGCCAGAACGCTCCCCACACACCAGCTCTCAGTGGGGAGGAGAGCAGAGTAATGTAGCCAATTCATAGAGGGGGATTATTAGGAGGCCATGATTGGTAAGGGCCGATGGGAAATTTGGCCAGGACGCCGGGGTTACACCCCTACTCTTTTCGAGAAACGCCCTGGGATTTCATTTTTGCACCACTAATAACCACTAATTGCACTGGCCCATTACCAACAATGGGTTTGTTGTAAACCCATTCTGATTTATTGAGCACTGTGATTGAACATGGGATAAAGGAATTCCTCATTTTGTCACGTCTGCATTGAGAAACTCTAAAACATCTGTTTGAAGGCATCAGTTGGTATTCTAAAATTACAAATATATCATGTCTTTTATATATTTATTTTAAAGCCTTTGCCAACTTCATTTTATTTTAGATTGCCGGTAAAAAAAAACTCACCATGTGCCCCACAAGCTTACAGTGCAGGAGGAACTGTCGTGAAAAAGGATCCAGCCCACAGCATAGTGACAGCCAGCAGCACTAGACACTCCCTCTCGTGATCAAATTAACACACCACATACACGCCAGATCTGTGCATCAGGAATCACAGATGAGAACATTTCTTCCTCTTTGTGAAATTAACAGGTCTTTCCAAGACATTATGCACACAACAGTCTGACATGAAAGGCTTCACTGTCTGTTAATTAGGCAATCTAGCGAACAAAACCACTTAATCGAGAGGCAGCAGAATGCGTTTGTTCTCAAGCCAGCTACTCTCGCTCTGGGATGTCCAAGGTTCCTGCTGCCGGTCGGGGGCGTCTGCAAGCTGGCGGGGTTATCGGCGAGAATCGGACCCGCCTGTCATGCGCTGCTCGCCCTGGAGCACTGCGGTCTGAGAAAGAGGAAGTTGGCCTGAAGGTGGTGGTTTTAGGGGATGCCTGCATTTATTCAGTGGGAAGTGAGGTTGGTTAACCCATGGACAATTTCAAAACCTAGACACAGCAGCCACAATTCTAAATAACAAAAGATACACAAGTGCCCCCTAGTGGCTCACCAGGGAAAGGCACAAGATGACTGTCTATCTGGCGCCCTCTAGTGGCTTGACTGGTATAGGCACGCTCTAGGAGCGCAGGTGGAGTCCTGAGATCCAGATTCCCCAGGCCTGGGTCTGGATCATGTCCATAGTGAGCTGTGGCTGGGATTCCCCTGATATCCGTGCACAGCTGGCCAAGCGCCACTGGCAGCTGGGCTGGGATTAGTCCGGCCAGGTCCGTCTCGGATCCCCGGAAAACAGCAGCTCCTATGACTTCGCGGGTGTCCACGGGCTTGTGGAGACACTGGTGAGAGGTGCCCTGATCCTCCAGTCTCTGCACTGGGACTGGGACGCCGCCCTGTTCTCTGCTGAGTGGCCATGGGTGCCGTCTTCAGAGATCAGAGTCATAAAACAAGTGGCGATTCCTAACTGGGCGCGGAATATAACATAAATAGACCCGAGAAGAATGACACGCAACAGGACAGAAAGGGCCGTGTCGCTCATGCGCAACATGGGGAAGGGGCTCCGTGTCTGAGCTGTCTGTGTGGCTTTGAGACCCGTGGGAGAGAAGACCGGCAGAGGCGCAGGCGTTGGCAGGAGGCAGAGAGAGCAAGACCGACTCTGGCTGCCCTCAGGGTGGGCCGGTCACCATGTCCGGCTGCTGCAGGCTGGTGGTCGGACCAGGGAAAAGGAGGATAATTCCCATTAAAGGGAGAGTGGGGTTGGCTCTTCTGCAGGCTAAAGAGGGAACAGCTGGGCTCGTTTTCCCATGAGGAGAGAGGAGAGAGGAGAGAGGAGAGAGGAGAGAGGAGAGAGAAGCCCGGCGCCTCTCTACCACACTGTGAGGACAGGCCAGCAGGGGAATCTGGGGGAAACAGGCTACAGACCGAGTCGGGGTGAGAAGGATTTGTACACCAGGGTCAGCCCAGCCTCAGGCCCGGTTTCACAGTTCCCCATAGTTTATAGGCAAGGTCACACCACACAGGGTGCAGGGGGTCCCCATGACACCACCGGGTCACAGGTGTACGACGGCGGTCTAAATGAAACCACATCAGACTGGCGAGCCCAAATCAGGCTCAGGGAAATTCAATCGCGCGCCTCGTCCTGATCCTGCTTTTGAAATTGCAGTAAGAAAAAAATGCAGGCTAAAGAGATTTTTAGCTGTAAACGAGGAAGAAAGAAGGTGTCCTCATGCAGATCCCAAATTCGAAGAAGAAAAACGCAGTGTCACATCTATATGGAGGCTAACTGAACCGTCTCCATGCACAGCTTCAGCATGTCTTGAGTTTCCGATCCCAAACGGAATGCACTCATTTCGGTGTGGCGAGAGGCCCTCCACAGGAGGCATGTAGAGACTGGGAAAATGAGACGAACAATAGTGGGAGAAGTGAAGGGTTTGTCCAGATGCACCTTGCGACACAATGGAGCACCCAGCCAGCCGGTAATCTGACTCGCCCTGCTCCACCCCGTGTGCACGCACATACAGAAGAGCTCAGCCCGCGGAGAGCGAGCTCTGGGCTTCCTGGAAACCAAGACGCGGACAGATGCCGGTCATGTGGAATGTCTGCAGAAAGAGTTGGTGACATCTCAGGGCCACTGGAAAGGGGACACTACAGTCTGCGTGATTGTTAAAGCATTCCTGTACGCTGTGTGTCCTGTCCATGCATGTGCTCAGAGAAGAGCAGCAAAGATACATTTGTGTCACAATCTGCTCTCATGAAAGGCCTTCCACAGAACACACTCACTTCAGATCCACTGGGAATGCGCACATCCCTACAGTGGGAACAGAAATGTGGGAATGAGCTTCTATCAATGTGGGGAAAAACAGGAGAGTTTCCTCAGAACTCCGGACAGCAAACAGAAGTGACATACAATGTAACCGGCATTTTTAAACCAACCAAACGGCACCTTAAATTCTAGATCGGAATCTACTAGTGGCTGAAATACTTGTTGTGTCTATTTTCACCTGGTGTGGTGTTTAATTATAGTGATGCTTGGACAAAGGACAAATACAGTATTACTAATGAGTGTGCAAGTTATTAAGCAACAAAACCGTTTCTATATTAGGCCTCACCTGAAAAAAAAAATAGTGCGTAAGGCCAGTATAATCGCTGACTGTCATGACCGCCTCTTGCACAGCGAGCTCCTTCCATCTGGGTATCGATTTAGACTGCCTAGGTTCAAGAGCAATAGAACCAACTTATCCTTTATTCTCAAGGCTATCAACCTGCTTCCTTTGGACAATAGACTGGATATTTTACTTTCACAATACATTTCTTTTTTTATCATGCAGGTATGCTTCTTATTAGATAATGGGCACATCTTGTGTTCAATGTATTGTGCAATGCGTCGTGTCCCCTCCAGGTCAAGAAAGGAAGTAAGTTAAGCAGCAGAAAAGGAAGCAGGAAAGAGAAAAAGAATTAGGAAAATCCCCTAAAACTCTGCTGACTGACTGGAAGGATGTGCCCTAGCCTGACCCAAGCTCTAGCAATCCCGCGCCATGAACGTTATATCTGGAGCAAACCAGAGGCTCAATAACTCGAAATCCAGAGCAGAGCTCCGATTCCATGGGGAGTGTGCAGCTCCTGTTCCAAGGTTTGGCACCGAGCACAGCGTGTACCGAGTGAGAATGGGCTGTCAAAGGTTCACACAGGTCACCCGGAGCCTTCCAGTTTTTCCAGTCTGGCGACTGATTTTCAAACGAGCCCTGTTTTTCTTAACAACTAAGAGGTTATGTTGAGCAACAATACAGTGCAAAACCCACTCTAGATACTGATCTCTAGACAGACAAAGGGGGGGAAAAATGCTTCTTCTCTGGACCTGGTGATTTTGGGCACACTGCACAAGGAAATAAGGAAATACATATTACCCTAAACTATCTAAGTTTTCTGACGAGAACATACACACAAACCAGAACAGATAGATCTACTAATAATGTTCAATTTTCAATTTGATTTTTGGCAGCAGTTTATAGAGCCACGTCTTTATCTCCCAGGTATATCCTTAAAGATTTTTAAATCATTCCTGACAGGGGATACTCACTCGCATTTAATTGTCTCTCACATTTTTTTCTTGTCCTCAATTTGGACAAATTTTAAGAGAATCACATGACAACTAAGGGCACTGTCAATGTAAATCTGGTTTTGCTCGTGTGTTGCGATTTGGTTAGCTTTGCTTAAATTAAGACATAGAGCATTTTTTAACAAAAAACTTTTGCTTTCATTTTCATGGGATGGACATATGTGCCTGTATGCAGTGCTGGGCTGTATGTGAACAGCAGGGCTGTACTCAACGGAGAAACTTCAAACTGGTTTCATTGCTGTGGATCTCCTGTGAGCAAAGACGACCGCAGACAGATGTGAACCGTTAAACTAGAGCGCGCTTCGAGCATTAAAATGGGACAACAATGTCAAAAAGTGTGTCACCGAACAGACACTCTAGCTCTACGAAATGCTCTCAAATGTTCTCTGCTCTTGGGCACTTGACTCAGACTGGCTACATTACAGATTACTTCATTTTGATTTCTATTTTTGAAGGGGAGGAGGCATTTGTTGATACAGATGTAGTCACTTCCTACTACACTGCCTTTATCAGTTAGGCTGCAATCAGCCCTCTGAGTCTTAACTTTAGTTTCTGCCTGTGCACAGCTATTAAAAGAGCTAACTGCATATGTGTCCCCACAGATATTTTAAGGCAGTTTACCCAATACAGAACTCTATGCATACAAACAGCTGGCCACCACACATGAGCCATGATTTACAATTTAGGGGTTCGGCGTACACGCTGCCTTTAGGATTTCACATTTGACCCTCTCCTGTGGCAATCTAGGGTTGACTCACTGGTTACACCACGGTGAAGCAATGCTACTTCACAATTAAAAGATGACTCATCATTTAGTAGCAGGGATTCTTTTAAGTGGGCGTGATGCAAGGAAGCTGCTGGAACGGCGAGCAGAGCTTCGACATCAAAAGAAAGGGACCAGAGATACCATCAGAAAATATTTCTATCGAGTCATGCTTATTCCTTGTTCCAGAGAGGAAGTGTAAGCCTTCTGCACAAGACAAGGAGGAAACAAAGAGTTTTCTTTCCGAGTTGCACTGGTTGATCTCTTATTTCTATAAACACACAGCAAGGAAACATTCTCCTGTCAACACATTCAACAGCAAAAAAAACTTCCCCAGAAACGCTGTGGAGCTTTATGTGTTGAGCGCAACTCTCCTTTGTCTTGAAAGAGATCATCCACAGTCATTTACAGTTACAACCAACATATTTTCCACCCATTTCCAGCAGCCTGTAAAACCCCTGCTTTCCGTTCTTTCAGACTCCAATATTTGTATTTCTTACACCGATGTCTGGCCACTGAACATCTTAAGAGGTTTTTTCTTTCGGCAATTTTCCCTATATTAACAATTGTGCGTATCCTGAACTCCAGCCACGCAATCTAGATGAATTCTTGCACATGGGTGAAACACCCCATGTGTCTTGTGCCATATTGCACAAGGGCCAAAACGGCCTGAGGCATTGTGGTCAGTACAGGGGGCGGAACTTCACATCTCACCCCGAGACCAACAGCTTATCTTCACACTTTACCTAACGGCCCGAACCGCCCTATCTTGTCTGTAACCCCGACTAGAGCGTCATGGCGGCACACTTCAGTAGTGACGACATGACATAGGTGAGCACAGGAATCTAGCTCAGTCCGCAGGTGAAATGAGCTTTGCGGTTTGAACACATCCTCCTGTATGGATCTCTGTCTTCGACACTCAGAGATCTGCCCAGGAAAGCCAAGTCTGGGGGCGATGCAAGATGACCCCCAGTCTATTGCTACCAGTGAGCTCAGTGAAGACTTCCTGCTCCATAACGGAGACAGGCAGCCCTGAGCAGTGGTGTGTGTGTGTGTGTGTGAGACAGGGATCAGTGCTATCCGCAGTCTAGGGAGGGATTGTGTGCCAGGAACTACTGCAAACGGCCCCCTTCATTTGTCACTTCTCATATCTTCCAAGGGGGCAAATTCAGCTGCGTGCCAAAGGGCGGGCAAGCACCCAGCCCCTCGCCACCTTCTGCCCGGGCTTTACCTGACTGCCAGGGCAGAAACAAAGCCCCCCGTCTTCAAGACAAAGCCGAGGAGGTCAGTGACACATCACATCACTGGCGACGGCGGCACCGACCCTACAGCTTCCCGGGAGGGGAGCCGAGAGAGCCGGGCTCGGATCTCCGCAGACACCGCACAACCCCGGCTGTGCACTAGGTGTACACCAGGTCACTGTGTTTAACGTAAGCGACAGCGACTAACTCGCTTTTTCCGGACGCGGAAGTAGCAGCGGGCACCGCCATAGGTTGTCAGGGTCCTGCCGGAGTTATGATGCAACAGCTCACAGCTCACAAACTTGGAGGGGGGGGGAGGATTAATTCACTAGACAGCGATAGCCCCCCCCCCCGCGACAAAACTCCGAGGGGCCGCCGAGCTACTCCACTGCCCCTCATGAAGACGAGGAACAGCCCCCGGAGAGCGGCTCCGGCGCGGTCAGACCCGGGGTCCCCGCCGGGAGAGCCGAGCCGGGCGGCCGGAGTCCCAGGTCGAGACCCCCCCGCCCACCGGCGGCGCCACACGGCGGGGCAGGGGGCCGACCTGCCACCGGGGGCGACGTGCTTACCCTTGAAGAGATAGTCGTACTCGTCTTCTCTGTTGGCCATGTCTTCAGCGGGCTGGCAGCTGCGGGTCCTCGGCGGTGAGGATGTCGAACCTGCCGGTCGGCACCAGGCACTCGCTTCCTTGAGAGATAACTGTGCGGTTCCGTCTCTCTCACTTTTCCTCGCTTTCTCCTGTTTTGTTCTTTGCAGTCGTGTGCCTTTTGGTTTCCCCCCTGCCTCGTCCGCTGGTTTTGGTGCTCGACAATAAAGAAACAAATCAACTAACCGCCCACTGCCGGAAAAATTAAGAAACTTTTTCTCCTTCCCGTCCGACTGCTCGACTTCAACCGCTCTCCATTTCCCTGCGACACACCGCCGCGACTTGGCCCGCCTCCTCTTGGCTTCCGATTGGGCGGCGGCCTGTGGGCACCTGTCTCTTCCTGCCCTTTGATTGGCTACTGTACGTGTCAATCTCCCCCCCCCCCCCCGATGGGCAGTTTCTCGGCGGGGGGGGGGGCATGCTTTTCTCTTTTTTTCTCTTTTCTCATGACGTCACCCTCCCGAGGTCTGGTGCAGGTGTGTTCGGCAATGTCGTGACCTCACCTCTTGTACACGACAAGGGTGTGGTCTTCCTAAAAACATTTAAGTCTGACGATCCCTTCCATTTTGTTGCAATAATTGCACCGTGTCGAGTCCTGTTGGGGCTTCTGTTAAAAAAAAAAAAACGACTCTCCGAATTGTACTGTCTATGTACTATTTCCAAACGGGGTTATAAGTGAGGCTTGACACATGATCTTATCGCTGGCCTTTTAATACCGACTAAGTCAAATTTAATTATTTTATTACCTACATTCAAAATAAGATGCTGACAGTTTGTTTTTCGGAAATTTAAGATTAACACAACAGTTTAAGTTACAATTCTTGATGAAACAGTTTTTAAACTTAAAAAGGACGTCTCCTTTAAAAAAATCTCAAGAGGTATTTAAAATGTAAAGGAGTCTTTCCTTTTATTGTCATAACCACACTGCCTTTTAAGGCTCTGCGTTGTATCCTGGCCTTTCATCATAGCAATTTCTCTTCATACGACACTTGTGCGCATGGACAGGCGTCTGGTGTCGCAGAGTCCACAAGAAGATTTCAGTTTGGGGGTTCTGTAACTTCGACAGGGTGACCCACAGCTGTCTTGGGCAAGGTTTCTGTTGGGAACACCTATCTAATTGCCTTACTTGCTGCACCATTTTGCCATGTGTCAGTTTAAACATTGATCTAGACGCATCGTTTCCACTCTGCTGGATGTCAATCAAGAAACGGGAAGTCCTTATGCAAGAGGACGGGGCTCAGCTCGGGCAGTCTCTGTCTGACCTGCCATGGTGCTGGGACTTTCGGTGTGCCACCATTGAGTCGTCTTCTGAGCCCCCAGAATCCTTAACTGTGTTCAAAACAATCTAAAAAACTGTTTTCCCAAATCCCACCCTTTTGTCACATTTTAAATCTCGCCAGACCTCCACCCATCATCCAAAAGGGCGCTCTCCAGTGGACCCTGGGCAGACAGATGTTACAGCTGTGTTCGTTCTGGAGCAAAGCAGTAACCCCTAGTCGGACACATCACGTCATGCAGGCTGACTCTGTACAGAGCAGCAGACCACTGTTATCCCTGTTACTGAGGCAGACAGGAGTGTGTCAGGCTGGAGCTGTGTCAAGAGTGAGTGTCCTGAAGGCTGGGTCTCACATCGTAATGTTTCTGACTTCAGTTTAGAGCACAACAGTGAACACTCAACTGACAAACGTTTTTAGATTTTTGCTTTTAAAGGCGCGTTAAGAATATTTGTGCAAATGAAATATATCAGACATTTATTATCATTGAATGATTTTCTGTGTGCCCTTTGTTGATGGGTACTTCCACTGATGAGAAACACAATTAAAGTCCTATTTATTACTTCCAGCCAGACACTTCAAGTGCTGACTTGTCTGGCCCGGGGCCTGTAGAGTGCCTTTCCTCTCTCGCTGTGACGTCCTCAGCGCTGAGGGCATCAGTCTGACGTTTGCTTGACCTCCACTTGTCCACAATACAAAGACCCTCCCAGCTGCATACTGATCTTATTCAGATCCATTCATTCAGAGGGGCTTTTCAAAGGCACTGATGGGACAATGCTTTAATAACATCTGTAAGGCAGCATATAAAAGCAGTGTCTGTATTACAGAATGTCTGCTGTTGTTTGTGCCATAGTCGGATATGGTATCTTTAATACGTGTGCACTGATCACAAAGTTTCCTAATCAAATTAACACCAAAGACAATTACAATACCTGGCTCCTCAGCTTGCAGTTTCAAGGTTGGGACCTGAGTCTAAGGCATACTGTAGGAGTGGATCTTCTCATAATACAATTTGCTCATGATATTTCCATAATATATAATTTTATAATAATAATACTTCTAAGATCATTCCTATCAATAATTATAAAAGACATACAGTGTATTCATCACTGAGGTGCGGCACTCATCTGATTGCAGGTGAAGGGGAAGAAACTGCCTAACAATTTATGTTAAGGAGGAACGATAGAGAGACAGATTGTGCAAACCCATAAACCCGTACAGCACCGTGAGGTTATCACCCCTGTTCTCCTCAGCAGTGCTCTGGGATCGGCAAAGACCAGACAGTGAGCACCCGAAGGACCATGTTCTCTGTCGAAACTCTGGGTCACCGGCTGGGAGGTTCTGATCCAGAGGGAAGAGCGCTGCCTACTGGTCCAGCACCGCCACTGACAGCAGCAGCGCTCGCTGTCTCCACACTGGGGCACTGCCTTAGGAAGTGTAGTCCAGGGGGCAGCGTGCCAGTTGATCATGCTGGGGTTTGCCCAGGCATCCACGAGTGGTGCTCACAGGGTCCCTTTAAAGGGGAACTGTGGTCCCAGTTTCTCAGACTGGTTATTAAATCTCGGTAGCAAAATAAATCCATTGACAGTGAAAAAAATGGCCAATTTCAGATTAAGCGCAAAGTCATGAACGTTGCGAAACGTCCGTAATGGGCGAGAGAATTGTGACATGAAGTGGTCCTTCCTGCTGTCTGTTCACTGCGATGACTAATGTAACGTGATGTACAAGCAAATAAGTACAGGCTGTGCAGAAGACATTTCACCACAGATATGTTCCAACATGATCTGCATGCAGAGGTAACAAGTAAGGAGTATGTGTCGGCAAACCAAGGGCAATATTTCTATTGGATTAAAGATTATTATTGGCCATATACAATTTCTTTTATTAGGAATTTGTCTTTTCACATATCCCTGCTTGTTCTCCATGAGACACACAGACAGGGAGAGAAGCTTGGGGTCAGAGCTCAGGGTCAGCCATTGTACAGCACCCCTGGAGCAGCTGGGGTTAAGGGCCTTGCTCAGGGGCCCAACGGAGTAGGATTCCTCTGCCGGCCACGGGATTTGAACCAGCAACCTTCCAGCCACAGGCACAGATCTTTAGGAGGAGATGGATCCTTAAAGGAGACGTATTCACAAGCCTGCTTGTTTACAATGTCATAGGGCTGCTTCATGTTCTTCATGTTCATGTTCGGATGTTCTGTTGCCTCGTTCTGAATCGCAGAACATGGTGCTGCACACACCGGAAAATTTAGTCTGTTTTGTGGTGTAAACTGGTTGTCTAACACGTACACTGTGCACATTTTACATTCATTGTGGTCTGCAGTGCACTTATCAGCGCTGATTCTTTCTAACTGTGAAATATAAAAAAGCATTTCAGTTCCCCTTTATGACTAAATAACTGTGGGAGTTACTGAGACCTAGTGAAACTGATACCAGAGGTGTGCAGGTTTTGCCATAGCTGTAAAGATTCCAATAATTTCAACAATTGTTTGTATTGACATTTAGAGTGTCACAAGAACTACACTGTGTTAAAGATACATTTTCATGCAAAATTGATTCAGTGCCCATTCAAGACTTAATGCTGCACGGCCTATACTTGGGTAACAGATGTAAGAGGACGTTTTCGCGACATATTCTCATGAAAGTTCCTGTTGATGATATTGTACTTATTATACCCTATCAGGCCAGCAGGGGTCACCCTTCAAACTGCCATCTACTCTCAGTGCTCTAGGGTAAGGAAAGACTGCTATATGTTTTAGACTCACTCTGTGGCTGGCAATGCTTGGCTAGCTTAAAAAGTTTGAGACTGATTTCTGCTGCCTTCCTTGCTCACAGCAGCTGTCAGGAGAGTGAGGGGGATTGGTCATTTGCAACGCCTTTTGGAATGCATGAAGCAGCCTGCCCCAGATGTTCTTTCTGCGCAGAGATGATGAGCACATCCGTTAGCCCGAGCGTGCATTTTTTATACATTTGAAATGTTGGGGTCCCATAGTTAATCCAGACACAGCAAAGTGTGGCTTTGGGCCAGATCTGCCTGCCATAGTCGGCGCTCAGTATATGATCAGCCACCAGCAGTAGTCTAGTGCTCAGGTGGTATCACCAGAACAATACAGGAAATGCATTCTTATTGGCGTTTCCTACATCCAAACCCCACCTCAAATTTCCAGAAGGTCCCCAAATGATGTCTTCTAGACTATAATGGAAAACGATCCCACAAATAGCCCATCACCCCAGCTCCTACCATGCATCCATCTATGAATTGGCTTCATTACTCTGCTCTCCTCCCCACTAATAGCTGATGTGTGGTGAGTGTTCTGGTGCACTATGGCTGCCATCGCATCATCCAGGTGGGGCTGCACACTGGTGGTGGTGGAGGGGATCCCCATTACCTGTAAAGCGTTTTGAGTGGAGTGTCTAGAAAAGCGCTATATAAGTGTAAGCAATTATTATAATAATTATTATTATTATTCGTTCAAGACAAGTCTTGCGTCCAAAGCCACCTTTAAAGGCGCTATATAAAATTAAGATTATTATTATGATTATTACGTCTTACGGTCACGGTTGACTCTGCCCTGCCTTGACACTCCACAGCTCTGACCACCTGGGTCCCCAACATGGACTCCAACATAATCTGACCACTGTCAACCTTTTCCCCCACTCCACTGCCCCTGACACCCCTGAAAGAGCCCCCTGCAAGAGCTCTCTGGCGCCACCCTGCTGTTCGGTCATATGATGACCCTGTTCTAGTGAAAGGTCAAAGGTTACCACAGAGCGACAGTGGCAGACTCGGGGGCAGCGATTTTGAGAAAAAAAAAGCAAAGAGACAGAAAGCAAAGGGTCGAATTTCTTTTTATTTCAGGTGATTGTTGAACACAATTACAACAGGCTTGCAACATTGCTTTAGCTGAGCCTGGGACGGACACAAAGTTTCAGATCCCAGAATAATCACATCACTCCTCTGATAACTGTCCTGGGATCCTGGGACTTATAATAGCAACAACAACAAATCTAAACCGTGATAAGGAAAGACAAAGAGGAAACATAAAATGATTCTGGATATTTTCAATAATTGTGATAGATTGTGAGTGAAAAATGTCAAAACAGCAATGAAAGCAACAGGTAACAGCAAAATTAATGGATTTGTGGGAAAAGTGCACTGCTTGTCCATTGTGTTACATTTCCAGGGTAAAGTGGACTCAGCAATATACCATACTTTGTGTTATGCATTGCCAAAATATTTCAACATGTCTCATAACAAGACTAACAGTGAACCTAAGACCTAGAGCAGGGTGCATATTAGATTGTCCACTGGCTACACGTTATAAACCCTGTCCCTTGAAAAAAACCTTGAAACCTTGAAAAAAAAGAAAAAAACCTCTTAGTCAAAAGATGGTGAGGATTCACTTCGCCGTGCTGCTGTGCAAGATCTCTGTTTTTGTTCAAACTAAGAGCTGAATAAGCAGCAAAATTAGTCAGGGGCAGAGTGAGGGGAATGCAAGTTTTTTTAACATGGCACCACTAATTGACTCACCACTTCCTGTGCCAGTGAATGAATGCCTGCTACCGCCTGCTGTGGTTGTAATTTGCATCTGGTGCTCGGCAAGTCGAAGCTGTGATGCAGACGGTGGTCCACACGAGCAGAGCTACCTACCCCTGAGAAATCAACTGTCAAGAGGCGGACTGCCCGGCACTTGGAGGTAACAAGTCCAGTTCCACGAACAGAGTGGGGAAGCACAGTATCACGTCATTTAGCACAGCTGCGTCACAGCTCCAGGGACCCAGATACCTGTCTGTGTGGAGTCTGAATGAGGTGAGACATCATCCTTCCACCTATTTCCGAATCGCTTTACCCAAAACAGGCTCGCAGGGAAGCCAGAGCCTATCCCAGCAAGCAGCGGGTGCAAGGCAGGGTACACCCTGGATGGGACGCCAATCCACTGCAGGGCAAACACACTCAAACGAGCCCAAACTCACATTAGGGCCAATTTGCTCTAGAAGCCAATTAACCTACCCGCATGTCTTTGAACTGTGGGAGGAAACCTGAGCAGCCTGAGGAATCCTATGTGAACATGGGGAGAACATGCAAACTCCACACAGACAGCACCCCAAGGAATTGAACCCAGGGCACCAGTGCGGCGAGGCAGCAATGCTGATCACTGCACCACACACGACACATCATGTTCATGATGTCTGGTAAAAAGCATCTCAGCAGGTCGGGCTCAGCAATCTCTCATTGCTCCACAGTCTTGACTTTGAGGGAACCTCCAGTCTCCAGCGGCGCAGGGAAAGATTTAAGCAGGTTACTCCTCGTGTGTTCCAATCAGCGTTCCAAGCCAACTCCAGATCTCGTCATTATCCAGACATCCTGGATTCACGATTAACAGTCTGCTTCAGTGCGATGATAAGTTCCGGTTCCAGGATGTGTTCTGACTAAGTGTTTGCACAACAGAAAGTCGGCGGACGTCCTCAGGAGTTGTCATTTTAAAAGCAAACATAAAACTGACTGACTTGCTGTACAGAAGCAAAATTGCCTACCTGTGGATTCATTCTTTTTTTTTTGAGTCTCCTGCACTTTGTAAATCCACTGCAAACGCACTACAAGTCTAGTGACACGGTGTCACTAAAGCTAAGGGGGACTATGACCTTTTGATTAAACAAACAATGCTGCACCACGGAGTTCTCAGAGTAATTTTACAAACTTAATTCTAAAAAGATGAGAAAAATAGTCATTAAAAGGCCAGACATCCATCCATCTACTAACCACTTCATCCATTTCTGTGTTGGGGGGGAGCTGGAGCCTATCCCAGCAAACTACAGGCACAAGGCAGGGTACACCCTGGACGGGACGCCAGTCCATCACAGAGCAGACGGACACACACGCTCACAGCACGGCCAGTTTTCCCAGAAGACAATTAACCCACCAGCATGTCTCTGGATTATGGGACGAAGCCCAACCAAACAAGGAGAGTACATGCAAACTCCACACAGACAGCACCCCAGGTTGAACCCAGGGCCCCAGCACAGCAAGACAGCAATGCTCCCCACTGTGTCACCATGCCGCCCCAGAAGGCCAAACATTTCGCAAAATAAAACAAGAAAGCTTTTCTTTGGCAATCCTGAAGTTGTGTGTTAAGGCAGGGGACTGACCGATCATGTAGAAGTTTCTATCGCAGGGCTTGGACCCAAGTCAATTGCTTAGTTGACCATAAAATCGAACACCAAGAGAATTAAGGATGGACTGAATGAAGGCCTGCCAGGAAATGGAATTCAAAAGGCCAGAGCTGACTGCTCTCATTGGGAAGGACCGGCTGCTGACATACTGTACGACCTTGATAAGACAATCTTCCCTTGACAAAACAAACAGGAGTCTAGAAGAGGACTGCCTCGTGCGTAGGAGTAAAATACGAAAGAAACGACAGAGTAAGACAGAAGAGCAGCTGAAATCACCTGCTGTTGACATTGCTCCAGGAAGGAGCTTGATGACCCCCTTAGGTCAGTACTCCTCTGTCACCGGGACGGGCAGAGGCTGTTTCCCAGTTGTCAAAAACAGATGCCTGGACTCATCGCGCTCGTTAGTTTCATCTCGGAGCCGCGTCGGGATGTTCTGTCCCCTGACTGGCCAGGGCGGCGCGGTGATGGGGCAGGGTGTCGCGTGCTAACCCCTCCCCCCCGCCCCCAGCGCCGTCCCTCACAGGTTCCTGCAGCAGGTCTTGCTCCCCTCTTCCCTCTCTGCGCCCACGGCGTTGGGGTTGGACAGGGACACGGCGCTGATGGAGCCACGGGTCACCTCTTTGCTCGCCACCTTCCTGTGGATCTCTGGAGAAGACAGACACGAGCGCGACCTTTGAACCCCGGGGCCCAGAGAGCCAGAGATATAACAGACAAGAGACTGGGCGCCTGTCGGAAAGAACAAACTCAAAAATATTCCTGCAGCCAAACTGCCCTAAGGCGACACTTTCTAGCTTCAGATGTGCAAAACAAATGAATCTTTAGGGCTCTTAACCATACCGGAAAACTATTAACACAAACTGTTGTTTTTATTATCAACCATAATTACACACTTTGTTGATGACTGAACTCAACAAGACTCAAAACCACAGAAAGAAAATGATGTTCAACTTTCATATCATGAGTTTTGTACTGAAGCTGATTAGCGCCAAGGAGAAATAAAGCTTCTGTACCTCTCCTCAGTCTGTTAGGATTTTTTGTTCTTCATTTTTCTTATTTTTTTTAAATAACAGTAGTTATAATAATCAGCCACAAATGAACCCAGAGATAAACCTTTCTTGCCCTCCCCACCCCTGTCCCTCTTCACAGGCAGTTAAATGATCATCGATAACTAATAAAAGAATATAAACTCATCCAAGATTCTGACATAATATGGATTGTCTCACAGCTTCTATGTCTCCAAGGTTGAAATAATTGAAAAGGGGGATTCCAGATGAAATAATAAGGACATAGTTCCTTTTGTACAAGTTTTTCCAATTTAAAATGGTCCCCCATAATAGAAAGCCATTGCACAATCGATAGATTATTTTTAGCTAATGTTCCCTTAGCTAGTGCCCAAGACAGAAGTCACGGAGAGGAGCCCTGGGTGGTTGGGATGTCAGGTCTGTTGATTAGGACTCGGGATCGGCTTTGGAGAGGTGACCCCTCATGTGATCAATGACTACCATTGAAGCAGCCATCTCACCCTGCAGCTCCCAGCTGGCAGCCCCACTGGAGCTCAGCAGGTGTGAGCCTGGTCAGTACCTGGAGGGGAGACTCCTGGGAAAAACTAAGGTTGCTGCTGGAAGAGGTGTTAGTGGGGCCAGCAGGGGGCGCTCACCCTGTGGTCCATGTGGGTCCTAATGCCCCAGTATAGTGACGGGGACACTATACTGTAAAACAGGCGCTGTCCTTCGGATGAGACGTCAAACCGAGGTCCTGACTCTCTGTGGTCATTAAAAATCCCAGGGTGTTTCTTGAAAAGAGTAGGGGTGTAACCCTGGTGTACTGGCCATATTTCCCATTGGCCCTCACCAATCATGGCCTCCTAGTAATCCCCTTTGAGTGGAGTGTCCGGAAAAGTGCTATATAAGTGTAAACAATTATTATTAATTATTATTACCTGCCAGCACGTTGTTGAAGGCCGTCTCAACGTTGGTGGACTCCAGGGCCGACGTCTCCATGAACAGCAGTCCCCGCTTTTCTGAGGAGGGGAAGGCAGAGACCGGGTTGTCATGAGCGTGTGCGTCCACACACACCCAGCCAGGCACCCCGACACCGCCTGGCACGCATGCTGCTGCTGGCCTGTCTGAGCAGGACCTGTGCACTCAAGAAGACTGAAAACTAGTTCTCTAGTGTATCTCTGGGTTTTCATTCCAGCTTGACCCTTCACTCCCCTACATCAGCTCAGTTATTGACTCAACTGGACCAACTCTCTCAGTTCATCGGGTTCTGGTGTCTGAAGGTCTGAACCAGCAGGCAGATCAGTTATGGGCACCCGTGAACACGGGTGACTGAAGACCCAGTTGAAAAACTAGAAGACAAAGCAGGCGCTCAGACCCAGGTCTGTAAAGACACGGAGAAAATCTGCAGACACACTGGCCATCCAGCACCAGGACTGGACACCCCTGACTTCAGAGAGGAAATCCAGTTTTAATTTGACGGAATTGACCACAGGTTCTCCGGAATTTCCCAGACTTCCCTGGCTCTGTCACTGACTAACAGTGAGCAAGTTCCTGAATCTCCTTCTCCTTCTTCCTTCAAAACAGACAGCGACCCAACTTACTTCATTAAAATGACTCCAAAGCTTTATATGTTGATCTCCTAATTTACTGCCTGGTTTGTCTATGTTTTGGCTAAATGGCTAATTAGTGTTCTGGTGTTTCTAAGACCAATGGGAAAGGAAGACAGAAGACACCACACTGGGATTCAACAGCATGGAGTTATGGAAGTCAGATTCCACTGAGTGTCCAAAGTCATTCCAAGGTCTCTTTTCCCATTTTCCTTGCACTCTTGATGTGATGCAGCCAAGCATGTGATCGTGAGCGCACAGAATTCCTCACCATGTTCTCAGTCCTTTTAGAGTGCAGGTTGAGCACGTTCTCTGGAGCTGTGTAAATATCGGAGCGCTCAGTCAGGAACTGGGAGAGGTGGAGCCTCCCGAGTGGCTCAGGCAGTGACCTGCTCAAGCGCAGGCTGAGATCTGCTAGCATGGGAGTGAACCT
Organism: Lepisosteus oculatus; assembly: GCF_040954835.1. Lineage (NCBI taxonomy): Eukaryota > Metazoa > Chordata > Actinopteri > Semionotiformes > Lepisosteidae > Lepisosteus > Lepisosteus oculatus. Next base: position 3,048,711 of record NC_090722.1, on the reverse strand, counting down.
GGGTCATGTCACTAGCTGACTGCGACTGGACAGCGCACAGTGGGCTGAGTGCTGTCAAGGGTAAAGTGGGATTATTCAGCCAGAGGGTTCTCAGCCCTGGGCAAACACAGCGACGCCCTGTGGCCTTCTGAGCCCCTGCAGACCTTGCAGTGCTGTGAGAGAGGGGGGCTCTGAGTCTGGTAGCTGTGTTAAGAGACGAGGAGCTCGAAGGCGGGCAGGTGCAGAAGTCGGCACTTCCTCTTTCTCTCCCGTGTACGCTCACAGGCTTCGTATCTCTGAGCTGCAATGTGAAAATCACACAATCGGCTGGTCCCCAAAACTGGGCAGCAATTACAAATAAAACAGAAGACTTGTCCTGGGTGAGATGGACTGTTGGGTGCAAGCAGGACAGGTCGGAAACACAATTCCCGTCCTTGGGCTGTTGGTACCTGCAAAGTCCCTGGCCTCCTCAGTCGGCACTGCCCGCAGGGACGACAGGTCGGTCTTGTTGCCCACCAGCATGACCACGATGTGGGGGTCGGCGTGGTCATACAGCTCCTTCAGCCAGCGCTCCACAGACTCATAAGTGAGGTGTTTGGAGATGTCGTACACCAGCAGGGCGCCCACAGCCCCCCGGTAGTACCTGCAGGGGGGGGGGACAGAGATGGAGTAATGAATTCGTGGAAGAACCTGCCGGTAATGGGCAGCGGGCATCTGGATCAAGCAGCCCAGCTACACTGGAGAAGCAGGTTCCCTGGCAACGATCAAGAAACAACTTTGCGGTGGCTCTGCGCTAAGGATCTGGAGCCGGAAGGTTGCCGGTTCGAATCCCGCGGCCGGCAGAGGAATCCTACTCTGTTGGGCCCCTGAGCAAGGCCCTGAACCCCAACTGCTCCAGGGGCGCCGTATAAATGTCTGACCCTGCGCTCTGACCCCCAGCTTCTCTCTCCCTGTCTGTGTCTCATGGAGAGCAAGCTGGGGTATGCAAAAAGACAAATTCCTAATGCAAGAAATTGTATATAGCCAATAAAGTGATCTTGCCTTATCATAGAATAGAAATGGTACCGTTCTGATGGCCACAGATACAGACTGCTCCCACCCCTCCCTGTCCTATAAGGTCTGGGCGTGAACTGTCACAGAGCGTTATTGGAAATATGTGACTCGTGCTGTGACTGTAATATGGAGCCCCTGAGCACTCCATCTGAATTATGACTCCCAATTATCAACATTCAGGCATGATGACTACTGCCACTGCAGGCTGAACTGCAGCTAAAAACCATATCTCTCAAGTCTGGCAGCAGACTGTGATCCCCTTAGATCACACTTGGCTGTATTCATGGGCAGAATTTGATCTTATAGAGAGAAAGCAGGGCAGGTTCTGTTTTGTTTGTGTGGCAGCACAGTCTGAGGCTCTTGGGTCAGTTTCTTACTAAGCTGCTGCACGATCAGGCTTGTGTGAAAAGTGACCCCGTGTTTCCTCTTACACTACAACGTGATTGTCGTCATTAGTGGGATGAACAGTCTCACTGGGGGACGGGTGTCTGAAAAACGCTGCCCAACTGTGTCATCGAAGCAGATTCCTTACGATCTGTCAAGGTCTTTCAAGAAACTACTTTAAATTTGTGTAGAAACTACAAAACCTACAAACAGCAGCAGATCCAGATGGAGACTGCACAACTGCTGGATGAGGTCGTCATCTCCATTCTTTACTAAGCTTATTTCCAACTCCTCAGTTCTGATCAGGCCTGGACAAAACTGTCCAGATCTCCGTCTTTCAATACACAGTAGTTCCAGGATCTACTGCTGGTGTAACAAGTCTCCCAGCAGAAGATGAGGTGGCTACAGCACTTCACTGGCAAGAGTGTCTGGGCCTTTGATGAAAAAGTCCAGCATTTTTCCAGGAAGAGGATATTCCTACTGCCTTGTGCAGTCTAAGGATCTCACCAATCTATTTCTTAGAGATTTCCAAGTTGGATTCATTGAGGATTAAGAAAACATGTATAAAAGCCAGTTTTGGGTTAGTGCACTAGGAGGGAATCATTTAAAGGCTGCGCAGCACTCGGAAGTATCCTCTTCTCCACGCACCATGCTCAAAGACCCACTGCCTTGTTATCTTTGTCTCTTGCACAATGGCAGACTCTTTGTTTCCTTTGTTCTAGAAGTAACGTTTTTTGTCACGGTAGTGCTTGGCTCGAATTTCACTCGACACACAAGCAAGCGCTCAGAATTCCAGAGAACCGGCTCGACTGGCCGGGCCGCAGGCGAAGACAATTAGAGCACGGGACAACAGGGGTCATATAAACCAGCCCTTTGATTCCGCAGGGCCTAGGGGAGCAGGCAAAGAAGAGATCTGAGATCCCCAGCAGAGCTTTTAAATGTAGAAAATCAAAAGCTTAATGTCCTTCAGGCCTCATAGGCTGTCTGGTATTTACTAAATACTGGTTTTTGTTGGCTATACATAACATAAGGAGTTACATAACATCATTTTATTAGCCCTATACCAAGTTCTTGTATTAGGATTTGTCTTTTCACATACCCCAGCTTGCTCTCCATGAGACACACAGACAGGGAGAGAAGCTGGGGGTCAGAGCACAGTGTCAGCCATTGTACAGCACCCCTGGAACAGTTGGGGTGAAGGGCCTTGCTCAGGGGCCCAACAGAGTAGGATTCCTCTGCCAGCTGCAGGATTTGAACCAGCAACCTTCCAGCCACAGGCGGAGATCCTGAGCCCCAGAGCCACCGCTCCGCCTTTAGCCTGAAAGATCTAATTCCTGTATTGAAAGAAACATCAGGACCACTGCTGTTTCAACTCAATATAACAAACAGACTAGACTATATTGTCTAGTCTTAGCCTGATTGCCACAGTTTGTTGTTTTGCTCCTTGTTAATGCTTTGTCTTTGCATGGGGGCCAGTCCTGGTTCTGGGGAGCCCCGACGCTGTGTATTTTGTGGGTGGCCCTCTGCACTCACGCGGAGGTGATGGCGCGGTATCTCTCCAGGCCCGCGGTGTCCCAGATCTGCGCCTTGATGGTGAGCCTGTTGATCTGCACGGTGCGGGTGCTGAACTCCACGCCGATGGTGGTGCGGCTGTCGTGGTTGAACTCGTTCTTGGTGAAGCGCGACAGCAGGTTGCTCTTGCCCACCCCCGACTCTCCGATCAGCACCACTGCGCACAGGAGAGGGAGAGAGATGGCCCACATTCACAACTGGTCGTTATTGGTCACACATCCAGCAGCTGTATCGCCCTGCAGCTCCCAGCTGGTAGCCCCACCCCGAGGTCTGTGTGGGTCCTAATGCCCCACTATAGTGACGGGGACACTGTACTGTAGGCGCCGTCCTTCTGAGGTCCTGACTCTCTGTGGTCATTAACAATCTCAGGGTGTTTCTCGAAAAGAGTAGGGGTGTAACCCCAGTGTCCTGGCCAAATTTCCCCCATCATGGCCTCCTAATAACCCCCCTCTCTGAACTGGCTTCATCACTCTGCTCTCCTCCCCACTGAGAGCTGGTGTGTGGGGAGCGGACTGGCGCATCATCCAGGTGGGGGTGCACACTGGTGGGGGTGGAGGGGATCCCCATGACCTGTAAAGTGCTTTAAGTGGTGTGTATATAATTTGTAAGTAGTTATAATAATAATAATAATAATAATAATAATAATAATAATAATAATAATAATAATAATATGAGTGCTGGGGTCACTTGTCAACTTTGTATTATACTCAGAGAATCGTCATCACCATAATAACCAAACCATTTTTATTTGAATTACACCAGTATGATAGTGTGAAGGCCCAGTAATTCTGTACCAGCAGGTTTTATTTTCAGAGCTAGGACAGCCTGTTATCCATACTCATGGCTCTTACTGATATTCTGTTCCCTCCCTCCGCCACTGTGGGTGTTTTAATATCCACTGCCCAAAATCCACAAAGTCAGCACAGTAACCTGCAGCCCAGAGAAAGACTGGAAGATTCTCTTCTGCTTAGGCTTGTGAACTGCCCTCCTAGTGCTTTTCAGTGCACTTAACAACTCAACTATAAAAGTTAATTGTTTAATTGCTGCCTAATTAGCTGCTCTTTAAAAATCATTATGTAACAAGGCCCTATACTCCTGCTCCATGTTAACATAATTCCCTAGGGAAACGGGACGGTGTGTGGAAGTTTCCCACAGAGAGGCTCAACCCTCATGAAATTCCCAGACCACGCAGCTCAGAGCTGGGAAGCTCCTGGGACGTAGTGATCATATCCTGGCAGAGCCACAGCTGTCCACAGCTGCACAAGGCCATAGGACAGAATCCCACACCCACAGCTCTGCACCTGCGTTTCACACTCTAGACATACAGGCGGAAATCAACAAGAGACCGGTCTTAAAAAGATTGCTCAATGACGGAGAATATCAGATTGATAAGGACATCACATTGATCAGACTTCCACATAGGAAAACTGAAAACAGAAACTCTAAAGCAGCATATGTGCAAGAGCTTTATCAATAACGATCATGAAGAAGAACATAGGGTTGAGTTTGTCACTGCCTTTGAGGATTTAGTATTCTTGAATCTGGCTTCCTCTCAGTCTTCTCTAGATTAGAGCAAAGAAGATGAAATTCCTGGAATCTGGGAGGGAAGAAACTTTTGTTGAGCCCAGGAATGTACCGTGTCAATCTTCCAGATCATTTCCGTGAACGGTTTTTTAACATGACCAAAATTATAATCGACATATACCATCAATCCAATTTCCAGCCCCTTTATCCCTTTACAGGATCGTGGGGGAGCCGGTGCCTATCCCAGCAAGCAACAGGCTCAAGGTGGGGGTGCACCCTGGACAGAACTCTAGTTTATCTCAGCCCAGACACACAGAGATACAAACACACACACACTCACACCAGGACCAATTTTCCCAGACACCAATTAACCTACCAGTACGTTTTTGGGCTGTGGGAGGAAACTGGAGCCCCCACAGGAAACCCACACGAATGCAGGGAGAACATGCAAACTCCACACAGACAGCAACCCAGGTCTGGAATTGAACCCAGGGTCCCAGTGCTGTGAGGCAGCAATGCTGACCTCTGTGCCATTGCCCCTCAATGTATAACAGTTTTAACAAACAACACTTCTTTTAAATTCTTGACTGAACTTTAACTACAAATCCCATCATTCTTTGCTGCCCTGGTTACAGATTTGGCTGTTCGGTTTTTCAGGTAGGAAGTGAACAATAGTATAGTTTGAGCTGTGAATGTTCTGGAGACTATCACTGCAGGAGTGTCTGCTTTGTTTTCAGTTGCACCCCAGATCCACCCAGTTCTCAGAGCCTCCACACAGTCTTGACAAAGTTGCAACATTCCAAGACACTCCCAGCACAGAATTTCCTACTGTCTCCAACTCCCACTGTGGGCGAGCTAATCAGCAGAGGCGTGAACAGAATGAAACTTATTGTAGCAACTGCTTTCGGAAACCTGGTCAATTTCGTAAGAACAATCCCAAATATCTGCCTTAACAGAAGTCACAACGAGCAGATTGGACCCAAGGAGTTACCAGACTGGTTTGAACTCAAGCAGGTGGCATTTTGGAGTGACAAACGGAGGTGCATCTTTATCCAAACAGTGCTGGGTGTCTTAAAAAAGCCGCCCAGTTTATGTTGTTCAAGCTGATTTTTCCCGAATCAATCACCTACTGGCAGGAAAGCGAGATGACTTCAGCTGAATAGCCCCTCCCTTGCAACCTTCTGGATACCCCAATACAGTACTTACCTTTCCAGCAGGCTTGGGTAATGCTGGATGACTGCATCTCAATTAATTAACAGGTAGTCAAAAGAGATGCTGAATGAGTAATAGATAAAGAGATTTTTTTTACCCAATGTTCTTAAATAATTTACATGCAGCTACACACAAATCAGCACAAAACAGGATCACTTCCAAAACACAAAATCTGGTCTTGTCGTTCCCACACCGCAACCAAATTTCCAACTTTAGGGCATGTTTGGAAACAGGAATTGCAGGACTTTTCCTTGGACTGTGGGGCTGGTGGACACAGACAGCCATGTCCTATAAAAATGGGATTTTAGTGTTCCTGACCAACGCTTCCCTGAGGACAAATCCCGGTAATTCAACACTGTATCCGAGGACGGAAAGAGAGCTTTGAGCACGCGTGCTGGGCGATGCAAAGTATATTGAAATTGCATCTTATCTAAACAGCAAGAGCACTCAGCTGGTATGTGGATGCAGTTCTCCTACATTCAGGAAAAATAATACCCATCTTTCCACACAGATGCCTATTGAAAAAACACGTTGTACCCATTCTCCGTGCCAGTTCTGGGAGCAGGTATCCGAACAGAAATAAAGAGTCTGTCTGTCGGGGGGGTAGCGTGTTAGTTTAGCAGCATGTGTAATTGTCAGGCATTCAGTATCACCACATGTAAATAATCATAATAATATGTTAAAAATAAACAATTATATACATTGCCTCTAAAATGGCTTTATCAAGCAGTTTACAGTAAGAAACAATGAGCACACAATGAGAGGAGAAGCAGAATTGCACAGTTACAGTGAGAATTTGGAATACAGTAGGAAAGCAAAGGGGCAGCAGACAGCCAGTTAAATAAAAGCCCTTCTGGAGAAGAAGGTTTTGAGTCTTGATCTGAAGGAGCTCAGGGAAGGTGACTCTGATATCCTTGGGGATAGAGTTGCAGAGCTTTGGAGCAGGAGAACAAGAGAAGGCCCTGTCACCCACAGAGTGTAGGCAGGCTTGGGTGACAGATAGGAGACCAGAGATAGAAGAGAGAAGGTTGTGAGGTGGGGAGTAGGGTGATAGTGACTCAGACAGGTACTGAGGTGCCAAGCCATGCAGAGCCTTGTAGGTGAGAATTTTGAAGTTGACACGAAACCTGACAGGAAGCCAGTGCAAGGACTCCAGGACAGGAGTAATGCGATCACTTGAACACGACCTGGTCAGGATTCTGGCTGCCGAATTCTGGACATACTGGTGTTTGTTTGATGTGGATTTAGACACCCCAGCGAGCAGGCCATTACAAAATGGAATTAAGTATGGAATGGTGATTCCATTCAGATTTGAGCATTTTGCCTTTTTGTTGACCTTAATACCTGCACACCTCCCTGTGTGATGCACTGTATGGAGTACCCTTGTTAAGTACCCCTAAAGAGTCTGAATAATGCCTCCTGGGGGCCAGAGATCTCTTTCCCAGCCCCTCCTGGGTGAGGGGAGTCACTCTCTCTATGTTCTGTTTCCTGCTATGTGGACTTCAGGCTTCAGGTATGAGCCTCTCACATCATTGTACAATTTTAAAACAGCGTTTTTAAAATGCTCTTTACATTTTAAACTTAATGCTCTTTTTTCCTTTTTTATTGCTTCCTCCCATTCCCTATAAAATGTCATTTTACAACATGTGTCAACATAACCTCTTTCATGAGCAGCTTCTTCAAGCTCAGTGTCGTCCACAGTAGTAGTTTGTAGTTTGGCTCCTCGGCTACTTGTTTTGTGTAGAATAATACATTGCAGGCGGTGGACTATTATTTATTTGTAATGTGACATCCTGCAGTTTTGGGCTGGGCTGCTGTCGGTCAATAGAAAGACACCTCACCCTGCTTATCCGTTTTTTCTAATCCGCAGACCTTTCCCAATAACAGGCAGGCCCACACTAGCAGTCTCACGTCTGATCGGCCGTGCCTGTTGGACAGATCAAGCACAGCACAGTTGCAAGGCGTGGCTGTGAGACGCCCATTGCATAGCAGAGCAAGCCCTGAGCACCAGGGACTGGGTACAGTGGCTGTTAAAAGATCCAGTATCTGGAGCTGCTGCACGAGCCCTGTGTACAGACTGCTCCTATCACATATTTTAATGACCAAGAGCGTAGATTTGTCCAAATGGCAGCGCAAGTGGATCTGCTGTATCCATGCTAGAGATCACAAAGTCACATTCTACGATGGGACTTAGTCCATTCAGCGAATATACAGTAGCCTCCAAATTGACAGACTTGCGTTTTCGTTTACAGTACATTATTTTAAATTGTAGCCCCGAGTCCAGACTTCTGGAAAATAATCAAATCAATTTCAATTCTCATCAGTAAGAAAACGAAAGAAATATTATTCTTAGGAGCTTATGAGGCCTTTAATTATGGCTTTTCTAGGCTGGTTTGTGATGAATTGGTGCTCTGGGTTGATTTTGTCAGTACGGTACACTATGTTCAGTTAAGGTCCTCTCGAAATCTGCTCAGCTGCTCATTTATTTTAACTTTTTTATTTATTTTAACTATTTTAACTTAATCTTTATGGGGGGGAGGGTTAAAAGTCAGGTGGACTTATGAAGAGGCAGATCTGCACAACAAATGTTCGTTTGCACCGTGCCTACAGGGTGCGAATACAACCAGTTTGTACCACAGGGGTGAGAAGCACAGTACTCACTTACTCCTAACAGGAATTGTACAATGGAATTCAGATTGCAGCTTGCTTTAGGCCTAAATGAAAGCTCCCAGTTTCCAGAGCTCCCAGACAGGTTTATTTTTAACCCAGAGTGAAAAAACAGGCTGAAGGAATTTTTATGACCTGCCTGGATGTGTTATGCTTCAGGTAATGGTCCACAGACTGCGATTGTGAGCTTGCTACGGTTTTATAAGGTGACCTGAAGTGATAGATTCCCTTGGGTACGTGACAGGTTTCTCTTTGTGAATCTGACAGAGATCCCTGAGTTTGGTTCAGGTTTCTCACAATTGGCTGTCTCTGGTCTTTTCAGATTCTCAATTTTTGTTTCACATACAAGAGGAAGAGATATGGATCTTGTCCCTTTAACAATTAAAAACAGGCCCCAGTGTGGCATCTCCTGAACCAGGCGTCAAACAGAGCCCAGTGGTAGAGACTATGACCTCAGCATGCAGAAGAGGAAGTGATGTCACAGAGGAGAAGAGAAGTAGACTAGGCTCTGAGGGGTAAGGGCTGCTACAGAACAATAGCTTGCTTTCATGAACAAGGGCTGGACGCACAGGAGGAACTGAATCTAAACTCCAGGAAATCAAAGCTCAGCAAAGAGGGCTCTGTGACCGTCACCTGTTTCAATTAAAGGAAATGGTAGCTAGAAATATCTTAAGCAACGTATTAGAACAAGGTCTTAAACATGAGCCCAGTATCAGCTTTTTTAGGTGACGTTATGGAACTGAATGGAAGCGTCTGAGTTTGACAAATGGCCGCTACTAAAATATGGATAAATGGAACCACCAGGATCTTCCAGCTGCCTCTCAATGGATTCACGAATGAAACACTTTTGGACTTTTAGATTGAAAAAGCTCCAGACTAAGAGGCAGTCCCCATCTATCTGAATACCTGGTGGAACAGTATGAATTCTCATGAAAACATTCTCCTTAAATCACTGCGTGAAATCATATCGCATGTAGTCTTTTGTTTGAGATTAGGGTCATGTTATGTACCTTTCCTGTATTTCTGTTTTATTTTGTTTATTCTACCCTCTTGATAGAACATCTACACTAACCAGGGGCACCAGCGGAAATGAAGTGGAAGCACAATTATCACTGAGAACAGGCGGCACTTCTCTACACAAAGCTCAGTGGGGGTGTGGAACTCACTGCCCAGTTGTTTCGTAGAGACTGATACCCTGGCTTCCTTCAGAAATGGCGGGGTGGGATCCTCAGATCAATTGGCTATTGAAAAAATAAATGAGCTAAATGAACCAAGTTACCTGCTCTCAATTATAACCATTCTCACCGCCGTATTTGCAATGATCACGATGAAGTACGCACAGGCACTGATGGCTCTGTGGGGTTCGAAACAAACTTTAGAAAAAGTGAGTGAAAACCTCAGACAGCCGGGAAAGAACATTGTGAGGAGGGATGAAACGCACAGAAACACGAGGCCAGCTTTAGCCATGTCTGTGCATTTCAGAGAGCTGTCTGGGCAATTGCGGCCTTCCACCCTCATTCCAGAACGAGGAATATCGTCCCCCATGCCCCAAAAGTCTTTCGACTGGAGGTTTAGCAGACAAGCAATATTAAAATTTCATTTCGCTGCTTCTTCAAGGAGTCAAGAGTACGGACTTCAGGCCCTGGCTGGGAGGCTTGATCCAGACAACCACAGCTCTTGGTATAAAAAACGAATTTCCTTACCGGAAACGGGAGCACCCGGAGAAATCCCATGCGAATGCGGGGACAACATGCAAACTCCGTGCAGACAGCATCCCAGGAAATGAACCCAGGGCCCCAGAGCTGTGAAGCAGCAGCAATGCTGCCCACTAACTTTAATATGCAGGGCTGGGCTCAGATTTGTCAGCCATTGGGCAGAGTGATGCACTGTGTTAGGTGAATCACAAACAGGAGAGCTCCAGAGACTTCCACTCTCCCTCAGCACAGCAAGGATTTGGTGACAATAATATCACATGAGACTTCACGCTGTAAACTTTCCTGCAGTTTCTAATCTGTTTCTTCAGTCAAATACTAGTATGAAGGCATATTTAAAAAAAACTGTTTTTTTTTCCCTAATGGTATTTGGAATGCTCTGAGATGCACAACACAGGATGCATAAGCAGTGAACTTCGCTGTACAGCAAAAAAAGATCCATTTTAAAACCAGTTAAAAAAAGAGATACTTTACATATTGATCTACGGGACCCTGCGTGGTCCATGTGGATTTTAGCTCCACTGCTGCACAGTATCATTGTATGTTGTTGACAAAGTGACCATATTTCATTGTGAGATGAACTGGTTGATTGTTACCACTAGTAACAGCCTTTCTCTCTCCACATTCAACTGTGTTTTAAAGCCCTCACACATAGCAAATATATCACACTTGTTTCTTCTCCTCACAATCCCTCTACAGCCATGACCTAACAACCTCGTACACATGGTGACCTAGATCAGACTTTGCATGACAAGGCCAACAAGGAGTCTGACCCACATCTTTCCTTATAAATAATATACACTTATATAGCGCTTTTCTGGACACTCCACTCAAAGCGCTGTACAGGTAATGGGGACTCCCCTCCACCACCACCAGTGTGCAGCCCCACCTGGATGATGCGCCAGTCCGCTCACTCAGTGGGGAGGAGAGCAGAGTGATGAAGCCAGTTCAGAGATGGGAGGTATAACTGGTAAAGGCCAGGGGGAAATTTGGTCTAGTCTGAACCGTACAGCAGGGGCACATGCCACATTGAATAAGACTCAGGAGCCCTAACAGTAGTTTGGATCGAGATGTGATTGGTTCAAGTGAACAAGATGCAGCTCGATCTAGGCCACACGCTCTTCGTGGCCAACAAACGGAGAGTGTGCGTGTCAGATCAAAGGGAGCTCAAGCTTTTCCCCTGCTTTCCGAGTCCCTGCGGCTCGTGACTCTGTCCATTTGCAGCTCCCAGACATACCCGCGCCAATCCTTCCGCAAGACCGTGCGTTGCTACAGCAGAAAAACAAAAAGTTGACTCATCGGCTCTGTAAACATCCCTGGCTGGGCTGACATGGCAGCAGGTCGATTTCGGGGGAGGGAGTGAAAATGCAGTCAGTCACCGCCCAGACCAACACTGGGAAAATGTTCGCCTTCCCACATGCAGCCTCCACCACTATGGACGCTCTGTACATGGACAGCGCATCTGCCTTGTGCATTGTCGCACCATGACGTGCAGCTGAGTGACTCACGGGGCCCCCCCCGTGCAAAAAGAGACAACTGGCCCCAGCACCAGATCAATGCAGAATCAGCAGGCGCAGGCACGATCTGTATCCGAGACAGATCACTCAAGGAATGTGTAATGGGCTAGAAGTGCAGGGAGCTGCTGCTTGCATTCGAGCCTGATACCCATGCATTGCTTCCTACCTTGTCCGACGGCTCACCAGAGAACTACCGCAGGCCTGAAGCGGGCTGGCTTCTGCCCCCCCCCCCCCAGGCCCGTGGGGCCCCCATAGCGATCCAGCCCCCCCTCTGCAGCCCCAAACACCTTACACAGGCGGCTGTTTGTTAAGAGCAAGAGCCTTACCTTTAAACACAAAGTTATAGTCTTCGTCTGTCCCCATGCTGGCGGCTCACCTGCTGCCGTCTCGTCGGGCCCGTGAGCGTCCCTGCCGAACGGGTCAGGGAGAAAAGGTGGAAAAGGTACCGTCCTCCAGCACCTCCCCCGCCCCCGTTCTCCTGCTCTCCCTTTCCCCTCTGGGAGAGATCCGAGTCCGGAATGCAGTACCCTGCCTGAGCAAGTCCAGGTGGTCGAGATCACCGCGGCCGCCACTCTCTCTCCCTGGGCGCAGGAGTCAGTGCTGTGTTTGCACAAGGACCTGGCGGCTGCGCTCACAGCTGACGGTGGGCGTGTCCGGGAAGCAGGTAGAACAGGTAGAGGCAGCCTGGCCTCCACCCCCCACCCTGGTACTGAATCACCACAGGGCTGACATTGGGAGGACCTCTCGTTTTGTACTTTCTCACTTTCTCCAGCCAACGGACCACCACGAAAGACACTCCCCCTCCGCCTTCCAAAAATGAACCTGCAATCAGTGAAGGAGAGCGGCAGCTTTCTCGGCTCCAGCCCCTCCCTTCCTTTCGCCGCTCTCGGGCTGTAATCATTAACCCGATCAGCCGCTGCGGCTTGGTAATAAGGCCGGCCATCCGGCCCCCCCAGGGAGATCCTGGCGGCTGGGAGTGTGAGCTCGGCCCCGCCCCCTCGCGCTCAACGCCCTGCTGAAGTCTCGGCCGGACAGGTGGGCACCAGCTTCACAGGACGCCGACGGCAGGGGGCTGTTTGTCTACCAGGAATATTCAGGGGAGCTGGTACAGTTTTTCCTACCTTTAACACCTTGATCCAACCTGCTAACATGAAGGCACATGAAACATTCTGATGACAAAATACCTTCAGCACTGTGATTGCTACCCCTACTTCTCTAACCCCCCTAGTGATTGTCAAGAAGCCAGCAGCTCTGTACCTCACCCTTTAACTACTAGGGAATAAATCTAATAAAAGACAGTATATTTTAAAAAAAGACCCAAACACAATAAAAGACTCCTTTTACCAGGAGAGGAGTCCTTCTCCATAGATTGTGTAATACAGCAAAATCAAACACTCATAAAGTTTCTAGACAGGCTGGGCCTTGCTGTCCCTGGCTCCTTCTGTCACACTGCTGCATCCAGGCCTTGTGCATTCACACCTTCCTGAGCTAATGGACCACTGGACAACCTCCTGCAAACTGCAAACAGCCCAATGTAAGGTAAATGGAGCAGGACTGTAATACTTCACAGATATGGAGTTCACAGCTGGGCAGTACAAAGAAACATTCTCTGATCTCCATGCCCAGGGTACAGGGCTGAGCAAAGGGGACTGAAGCCAAGGAGTCATGTATCACCGAAAACAAGCAGATTTGTATTTCTGTCTCCAAGTGCACTGCAAACTGAAAATAATCTGATGCAAGCTCAAAACCAAGGCATCAAGGCACACCCACACTGTTCATTACATTTGCTTTGCAAGAGCCAATGTTTGACAATAAAGGAAAAATCTGGTGTATCGACAGCAAGAAACTTCTTTCATTTTGTTGTTTACAGATTTCACAGAGGTGGTATTACAGATTCTTTGATTAAAACAATGTTCTGCACAGAATGACTTTTAAACAGGATCTAAACACATGCACAGTTGAAATCAATGCTATATACAGATAAATGCTTCAGGATAGTGCTGCCTTATGGATCAAGACAGCCTTAGTTTTGGAAACCATCCCTGAAAGAGTCCAACAGAAAGTTGCTCCTTGGCCAGTTTCCTTCCAGAGACTTCAGACAGGAAATCCAGGAATCGGTGTCACAGTCATTTTCTTCCCCAGTGTTCATGACGCAGCCACTTGGGTTAAAGGTTCCTCCAAGTACTGAACCAGAGCTTCAGCCTAGGCAAAAAATGTAGCTTACTGTTACTTTAAGCATTACCTTTGCTGACCTTAATATATTGTTTTTACTTCCACATTCAAGCAACCAACTAGAAGACCACCAAAGTGTGCAGAAAAACAATAACAACTAATGAAATAAGAAAAATGTTCTTTCAAGAGAAGGAAAAGCACAGTCAGTTTCCATCAAGTTTCAAAAATGCACAGAAACCCACTCCTCTTAAAACCAGCACAATGGCCAAGGATTATTTTGTACAGATGGTGGCAAGCACTTAACAGTAACTAAGCAGCAAAATGTTTAAGCATTGAACAGCAATCCGCATCTCCAGTTTTAATCATTATCTGCATCTGTATAGTGGTTAAATCCTAAAAGATATATATAATAATAATAATAATAATAATAATAATAATAATAATAATAATAATAGCTTACACTTATATAGCGCTTTTCTGGACACTCCACTCAAAGCACTTTACAGGTAATGGGGATCCCCTCCACCACCACCAGTGTGCAGCCCCACCTGGATGATGTGACGGCAGCCATAGCGCGCCAGAACGCTCCCCACACACCAGCTCTCAGTGGGGAGGAGAGCAGAGTGATGAAGCCAGTTCAGAGATGGGGATTATTAGGAGGCCATGATTGGTAAGGGCCAATGGGAAATTTGTCCAGGACACCGGGGTTACACCCCTACTCTTTTCGAGAAACACCCTGGGATTTTTAATGACCACAGAGAGTCAGGACCTCCGTTTTATGTCTCATCCGAAGGACGGCGCCTGTTTACAGTATAGTGTCCCCGTCACTATACTGGGGCATTAGGACCCACATGGACCGCAGGGTGAGCGCCCCCTACTGGCCCCACTAACACCTCTTCCAGCAGCAGACTTAGTTTTTCCCAGGAGGTCTCCATCCAGGTACTGATCAGGCTCACACCTGCTGAGCTTCAGTGGGGCTGCCAGCTGGGAGTTGCAGAGTGATATGGATGCTGGCTAAATGTCTACCTTCTTTCATATTAAAAAAAACTAGGCAGCAAATTTAAATGCTTTGTAGCTTGGCCTGCTGGAGAAGAAAAAAAGGCTTCAAATCTGTGAGAAATCTGTGGATTTACACACCAGGGCTTCCCTCAAAGCTAACGTGACCTCACAGTCCTTTCCAGGATCAGAGCTGGCGGAACCTCATCTTGTTTCTGAGAAGCCAAGACCGTCATGAGTCAATGCAAGACACTTGACGCTGATTCATTACTGCCAGGCTCGGCTCTGCTTCAAAATGAAGAACTGAGCTGTTCAGGCGCTAACACCAGCCTGTGAGTACAAGAAAAAAAACTAAATGTCCATGCCACCTGCTGGACACCTGGAGAACTACACCCCCAAAACATCAGCACTCTAAGAAGGTTACAAATAAGAGAAGAACATTCTGCTCATCTTGCCCCTTTGGAGGTCAGTAGATAATTAAGCCAAGGATGTCATTAGGCAATTCCTTGGAGGAAGCCAGTGTATCACCCTCAACAGCTCGGCTCCTATTGACACAGCCCTGTTCTGGCCTCGGGGCTGACTTTGAGGGTCCTGAATGCTTGTTATGGGGGTCTCTGCTCAGGACTGAAGAGTGTTTAGTTATCTCAGCCTGTAGGTGTAGGACATCCCCATATACCTTGGAGTTGCTCTCTATGGATGGATTTCAGAGCAGCAACATCTTTTCTACAGCATGTTAACCAATAATGTACATATTATTCTAAGTAGGCCTTGCTAATGGACTATACATTATTCAGCCTAACACCCCCCACCCACATTTAAATTCTGTATTGTAATCCAGACTATATCCTAATGTTTTGTTTACCTTCTTAATTTCTCCTAAGGCAAATGATGCATCAACATAAACACCTGAGTCTTTTTTTTCCATTTGTAGCCTCTAATAGCTCAGTGTTTCCCATTTTATACCTGTATTTTGTTTTTACTACCTGCATGCAAAACCCTGCACTTCTCCACATGACACCTGTTAGTGTAGCCAAGTGATCACCACGTTTTGAATTTTATCAACACTGTTTATCTCTTTTTGGATTTCAGGTGCTGATCCTGTGGGGTGTGCCAATCCCCCTTATTTGGTATCATGTGCAAATGTGATTAGTTTACTAATGATATAGGATCCTGGCTCATGGATATGGGTTAAGAAGAGCAGTGGTCCTAGTATATCTCCTGAGGAAGAACATTACATCACCCTTGTTCATCCCTTATTACTACCCTGTTTTCTGTTTACGAGGTAATTTCAATCTGAACACTTTTGTTTCCCTGAGGTCCTACTGTCCGCCATTTGAGAATTCATCTTTGATGAGGAAGTTGATCAAAAGACTTCTGCAAACCTAAATGCACCATAGCATTCTGCACGAGCTCCACACCAAGCAGGTGTCAGCACACGGCTGGCTTGGGGAGCTCCAGACCGACGTCTCTGGAAAACACACCTCCATCTCTACCCTGCTGAAAACAGGCTTCCATCCCACACCTTATTAAACCTCAGACTGCAACCCCAGGTGGAAGACGAGAATGCTTGAGGAGCAGGAGAGGGAAAATATTTCAGAACCTCCTAGTACAGCAGCCATGCTGCCCCTGCTGTGCTTTTGCATGTCATGCAGCAGTAGTACTTTGTCTGGTGAGCGCACATCTCACTGTCTCGTTCTCTCAGCTCCGCAGGTTTGAGCCCAGAGCCACAGTCTCCTTCTGCACAACCACCCTGAACATGCAGTCTTATGGGAGGGGGGGAGAATACAGAATCTCTCTTCAGACTAAACGTGAATCCCCTGCATTAGATCTTAATTTGGAAATCGCATAAGAGTGCCTTTTCCTTATTTATTCATTAGAATCCTGGGAGTCCGGTGGCTGGCGAAACGAGTCTACCTGCTCAACTGAAAGGCACCTCGCCAGCCCAGTCTCGCCGTCAGAGGGAGAGACCCGCCTCGCTCGGAGCCGCTGGTCTCAGGTTGCGCCCCGAGCCCGAAGGGGCCCTCCTCTGACGGCGGCCGGTGCGC
Organism: Lepisosteus oculatus; assembly: GCF_040954835.1. Classification (NCBI taxonomy): domain Eukaryota; kingdom Metazoa; phylum Chordata; class Actinopteri; order Semionotiformes; family Lepisosteidae; genus Lepisosteus; species Lepisosteus oculatus. Next base: position 3,031,878 of record NC_090722.1, on the reverse strand, counting down.
GCCAGTGAGGATTACCCACGTGGGGTCGTCAGCGACCCCCTGTTCAGGCCTCCACTCAACTCAGGCCAGCTGTGCCACGCCTGCACCCCCCCCCTCACTCCGGGAGCTCCCAGCAACAGTTGGCCTGTGCCACAGCCCGGATTCGAACCCGTGATCTCCAATCAAGGCACCACCTTTTGGCAGATGAGCCCCACGAAATGCCCGTAAGAACGTGGCAGCACTGACCTTGGCTTTCAGCATCCCGAAGCCCACCGTCTCCTTGGCGTACATGCACAGCAGCAGGTTGGCCACACGGGTGATGGCCACTCGGCCCTCCTACAAGACACAAGGGAACAAGACCTGAGCCTCTTGCAGACCGAGCACCAGACGCACCAGCCCCGGCTCTGAAACACGTCACCAGAGCTCGGTATTTTTTGGGGGGGGGGGATTCTGTCATGTAACTTGGGAGAGGAAAAAAAAAATGGATCCAATACTGAATCTCTATCATCTCTGTTTCCGTTCGCCCTGGAATCACCATCCCAGCGCCTGGTGATTTCCTGTAAAAAGGCCCCACTGAAACACCAGCTGCCTTGGGGATGTGCACATGCTCGTGTCATATGTGAAGTCTGCCCCCCAGCCAGGATTCGATCTCTCGAGCTCCAGAGTATCAGTATCAACACAGATCCCTCTCCAAGAGCCCTTCCCATCTTCCACGGCAGCCTCGCTAGCCAGCAGGCATCAGCCTCGGTGATATGAGTCACACAAGGAAGTAGCTGCTCTGACTATTTATTTCTGCATTAAATTCAACACTTAAGCTGAAATGGAAAAATTAACCTACCAGTTAAAACTCCAGAAGGAGGTCTCTGGAGAAGGAGAGATACTGGGAGAGGTGGATTATTTATATGACCTAATGATAATGTTTTTCTGTTTCTGGAAGTTCTTTTTTCTCCACCCTCATCTTTCCCCTGCACTATCTCCCCTGACAAAATGGAAAAGAATGATAAATAACAGACTTTATACTCATTTATGTTTGTAATAGTTGATGTTTTGCAACTTTTTACATTTATTTTTGATTACCTTTGTATGTTCATAAAAGTAATAAAACATAAGTAACAAATAAATGTAAGACTTAAGATTTTCAGAGACTATGGTGACTCAGAATAGGTTTCCTTGGGTGATAACTCTCACATGAAAAAACTGCTTCGCACTGACTGGTTCTGAAAATAAATGACAAACAATAAATCTAAGGTCAGGATCTCTCTCCTGGCAGCTGGTTAGTTTTCATGTTATAACACATGTATAAGCTCACAAGCGTGAAAAAGATGATTACTGGGAAAAGATTATAACAATACAAGAGAGGTTAAAAATAAAATGAAGCCACACTCTGCTTGTTGAACTTTCAGAAGATTATGGATTCAAGGACTGAAGGATCCCAAGAATTCAGCTTTAAGAATGTGGCCAGGCACTTTGCCCCACTCACCCACTTACTCTTAGTGTAAAGCACAAACACAGACACAGGTCCTAAATGCACTTAACCCTATCTTCTACTTGAGTCCCCAACGTTTTACCCCTCCTTCAAGAGAAGACCTCTAGGTGAGGTTTATCAAAGCCTTTTGGGATTCTGAAGTCCAGCTCAATTGTAAATTGCTTTCCTTAAGCCTAGAAAAATGAATTAATAGCGTTTTACAGTGCTTTTCACCCCAAAGCACTTAATATACAAGACAGACGTCACCTCATCTACCACTATGGTGCCAGACACAACTTGCACTGTGCGCCACAAACTCCATGGCACAGCAGATCAGATGGGAAAGTGGGAAACAGCTTCATCAGTTCACCCTTCACCAGGGGGCTTTATGCAGGTCAGGCTGCGCCAGGCCCAAGGCCCAAGACTAATGTGTAGACTAACCTACTCTTCCAACAGTGGCGAGAGAACTTGAAAGATCAAGCGGTGAAGAACGAGGTTTAAAGTCTCATCCGAAGAGTAGGGCTTCAAAGCTCAGCTGCTGGAGACCCACACACCCACGGCAGCCCAGCGTAGCTCCTGCACTCAACCCTCCACTGTACTAACAACTTACCTGAGCGATCTGATTATTTGCCATTGAGTTTCCTACTCAAAAGTTGGGGATTTTACTTACGAAATGCGGTACAGTAGTTAAAACGTAACCTCCAAAATGTTTAGAGCTGAAACCAGTCAAATTAAATCTAAATATAAAAATGAATGAATCGATATTAATACATCCATTAAGAGTTCAGCTGTGGAACTGAGGGCTCGGCTGGGAACAGAAATCATCGGGTATGTGGTCCACCAGGAGCAGGACTGGGAGCCCCTGTCCTACAGCACAGCGCCCCCCGTCACTATGCTGAGACACTGTCTTGGAAATCCTGTCCCAGGGAGAAAAGCACCACCTACTACCAACACCGCTTACACTAGCAAACTGCTATTCCTGCAGTCCTCCCATGCCAGTGCAGTCCAGGTTCGGCCTTGATCAGCTTCCGATATCTCAGAAAAGAGGGCTAAGAGGTGATGAGGAACAAGTAAAGGTTTATTCCATGCTGAAAAGAGAAGAAAAGAAACACGTTTCCACGGTGGAGCCTTCTTCGGGTCCACAGTGGGAAACTTGTGTTTCCTTTCTTCTCAGCCTGGAATAAACGATTACTTGTTCCTTTGCAGACTACGCATGCTGACGCAGCTCCCCACTTGAACTACTGAGAGGTGATGATGCTATAGTCCTCTAGACTGCCTGTGGTCAGTGTTCGTGGTTGGTCCACTCTGACTCCTTGCAGCAGTAAGCAGTCTGCCGAAGCACTGGAGGAGTGGAACAGTCGACCCCTGGTGGGGACGCGGGGAAGTGCAGCGGCTCACCATGCAGTCCATGAGGATGAACTTCAGCTTGTCCTCGTTGAAGGCCTGGTGCCCGTTCTTGTCGTACGCTGCCCAGATGTTGCTGGCGATGGCGGCGGTCACGCGGGCATCTGTGTCCCCGTAGCCGGAGTAGGCCAGAAGGGAGCCTTCGTTATTCAGCAGGCTGGGGAAAGGAGCAGAGGGAAAGTCACCATCATCAAGTCTCTAACGGACTGCTGGAGCCCTCCTCTTATTCCAGGCTGGCTCCACTGAGTTTCCAAAGTAAGTGTTGAAGGCACAGTCTGTAGGAGGCACGGTGCTGTGGAGGTAAGCACTCCTGCCTCATAGTACTGGGGGTGCTGTCTGTGAGGAGTTTGCATGTTCCTCCAGGTGCTGTGGTTTGCTCCCACAGTGAAAAGGCATGCTGGTGGATTAATTGGAAGAACTGGCTCTGTGTGCGAGTGTGTATCTGCCCTGTGATGGACTGGCATCCCGCCCAGGGATGCTTTGCGCCCGTTGATTACCAGGATAGACTCCGGTTCCCCTGCAGTCCTGGATTACCATGACAACAGACCCAGGGAACCACAGCTAGCTCACTCGGATAACCGTGACGACCATGATGTTCCAGAGAACAGGATATCAGCCCTGGGCTTTGGGGAAACTGCTCACAATACATCATCATTAGTATTCAACTAGCAATAATCACGCCTCGGGCCAAACCTCATATACTGCGATACAGCCACTGTGCAAAGCTGTAACTGACCATCGGACACAGAGGAGAGGAACTCAGAAACTCAGAAACTGGCAGTGGGAAGAGATAAGGCTCCGGGGGTCCCCAGGCAGCATCGTCTCCCCGCTGGTCTAGTGGTTAGGGTTCGGCGCTCTCACCGCTGCGGCCCGGGTTCGATTCCCGGTCAGGGAAGGGTCTCCTTTTTTATGGGGGTATAGCTCAGTGGTAGAGCATTTGACTGCAGATCAAGAGGTCCCCAGTTCAAATCTGGGTGCCCCCTCTGTATGTGACTTTCATCAATTTATAAAGTATTATCTATCTATCATTACTGCACCCCAAACTCACTGCCCGGGGACCCCCGGAGGCTTATCTCTTCCCACTGCCAGTTTCTGAGTTTCTGAGTTCCTCTCCTCTGTGTCCGATGGTCAGTTACAGCTTTGCACAGTGGCTGTATCGCAGTATATGAGGTTTGGCCCGAGGCGCGATTATTGCTAGTTGAATACTTTTCCCAAACTAGTTATACTGCCATAGAAATCTGTAAAATAATCTGTGGCAAAGCGCTGTGAAGAGCGTTATACCAGATACATTGACAGACTGATGTGCTAGATGTTATGAAATTAGAAGTTAAACCTGGGATTCAGGTAAAAACGTGTACGAATACATAGAAAATTAATCACTACGTGGCCGTAAAAATATATTTTTTTAAAATGCTGTATACATTATTTAAAGTGAATTAATTAATTATTGATCTTCATTTGGTTATTTCAGGATGTTGCAGAGACACGTTCTTCTTCGGGTACTCACGCTGAGTATTTTATCATACGTTTTTTTTACTATCGCACAATGCAGTTCAGCCTTCCGAGAAAGCCTATATACCAACTGCCACCTTATTGAGTCGCGCTGGCATTGTAAACGTGCCGTTGCCGCTAAGGGGAAGTTCCTGCTGTTCCTGATGTTACTGGAGACCAAATACGAGCTTTTTCTGCAAGAGAGGCGAAGGCAGCTCAGATTGGGAAACTCGTTACCGCTTCCCACGCAGGTTACCCACGAATTTTGTTCGACAGCTGCGTTAAGTGTAGGTTATCTCCCACCCAGTCAAATATATTTTATAGCAGAACAGTCCGCATCAGTGAAAATATCAGGTGGAAACGTGGTTATTATAGCCTTCATCATTACTCACAGTGTACTCTGAACGCCGCTTGTATTCGCCTGGCTCAGAACTTGAGTCAGTGCCTTTGGTCGCAGCATGGTTGGAAAAAAGAATACGAAGAAATCAAGTATTAAATCTAAATAACTACAATACTTGTACTCTCCAAAATATACAGTATCCTCGCGGAAAGCACCACTCCGTCAGCTGACTGAACATTCCGGAAGTCACTTCCTGTTTACGTCTCGAGTCCACTGCGGTTCTGGGAATTGTAGTTTCCTTTTGCGACGCGGTAGCGTCCTGTGCACACGTCTCGATTGTAGTTTTCACAAAACTTTAACAGTTCCATTAAACAGCGGTTCAGTTTGTATCGCGGACAGATTTTATCCGGCGTAAGGCACGTACAGCGGACTTATAAATACCAGGTGGCCCCGTCTACTTTTGTGTCGTGTCCGTTTAGTTTGAGGCGCAAACAAAAAACTGTAGTACCTTTAACTCAGTACAGTACCCGAAATTAAGTACAGTATCTGTGTTTCTCCTCTGCCTGGGAGTACGGCCTTTTCTAGTGGGGTTTACCCTTGTAAAATCAACCCCCATCACCTTCCCCTTGATACAACTCACAAAATACTGCATCATACTAAACACCTGGGACTTGGTTAGCAGTATACATTACAATGCCCTCACGTTACGGACAGTAACACGCAGATTTAATTGACAAAAGTCTGAAGCGAAAAGCAGAAGGAAAAGCCTTGTAATGTGGTTAAAGGTTTTAAGTAGATAAGCTTATGATTTAGATATTACAATTAGCTTTGTTTTACGATAAAGTCTTGAAATACGTAGTACGAAAACCTGTTCAAGTTGTTATTGTACTCGAAGATAAGATAAACAAGTCTAGGCATGTTATTACTGTCGGTGTGATGTATAGTTTTCCAGATAACCTCGCCTCGGAAATGTTTAAAATACTGTACTTCTCATTATCATCATTATACACAGACGAGCGTTAACATAGAAAAAAGTTCACCTGTTATGTGTCTAATACCTCTCCCTCCATATTTGTGTGTAGAGTAGCTGCATTAGTTTCACCTGTTTTTAGAATAGTCACAGTCTGTGTCTGAAGCCTAGGTGTCTCAGGAGAAGCCCCTGGCCTTCGCTAGTCTGCACAGTAGCACAGTCCGAGCTCCAGAGTCTGTTGGGGATCGGGGTCAGTTACCATACACACCCCCAAGAAAGGCAGGCGAAGAGTCATTTCTGCGTTATTCAACAAAGTCTGCCAACCTCAGCACATCCCACCTATCGACAGGCGGGCAGAGAATCAAGGGGGCAGAGACGGGTTCTAGGGGTTAATGTTGTGGGAGGACACTCGTTAACCTAGAAGACCAATGCGGATCACTGCCTCAAGGTCCCGAGCGATCATCGTCCCTCCAAGCACGTCTTTCCTGCTGGGAGAAGAGCTGTCCAGGATGACAGAGCAAGTGTGGACACCCAGTAGCTTGATAAGCCTGACGCTGATGTTATTCATATATTATGGCCACCTCAGTCACCAGTTCTGCACCCAATCGAGCATTTACAGCATATTTAATAATAATAATAATAATAATAATAATAAAGCGCTTTACAGGTAATGGGGATCCCCTCCACCACCACCAGTGTGCAGCCCCACCTGGATGATGCGACGGCAGCCATAGTGCGCCAGAACGCTCACCACACATCAGCTATCAGTGGGGAGGAGAGCAGAGTAATGAAGCCAATTCATAGATGGGGATTATTAGGAGGCCATGATTGGTAAGGGCCAATGGGAAATTTGGCCAGGCCACCAGGGTTACACCCCTACTCTTTTCGAGAAGTGGCCTAGGATTTTAAATGACCATAGAGAGTCAGGACCTCAGTTTTACGACTCATCCTAAGGACGGCGCCTGTTTATAGTATAGTGTCCCCATCACTATACTGGGGCATTAGGACCCACATTGACCGCAGGGTGAGCACCCCTTGCTGGCCCCACTAACACCTCTTCCAGCAGCAACCTTAGTTTTTCCCAGGAGTCTCCCATCGAGGTACTGACCAGGCTCACACCTGCTGAGATTCAGGGGGTTGTTAGCTGTGAGTTGCAGAGTGATATGGCTGCTGGTAATATGACAATGCTTGAGACGGGTTTTCACCTCTGTCCACTAGGAGCGAGTTGACTTCCTTTCTCCTGGAAGAAGGTGCCGTGTCCCTCCTGCAGAATCCCAGAGGCTGGCAGATGTTACTCCACAGACCACACAGGGTATACAGGCCCAGCGCCCTCTTAAATCTCTTTACATTGTCATTGGCATTTTTTGTCCACCATAACAAAAAGACAAAGGATTAATCAAACTTGAACAGTTTATTCAAGTTGAATACGTATACTTTCTTTAGTCAGGAATCATGCGTCTTGGCAACAAGAAACACAGGCATGTAGATGTCCTCACAGCACTGGGGCCCTGGGGTCCTGTCTGTGTGGAGTTCGGATGTTCTCCTCATGTTCATGTGGGTTTCCTCCCTCAGGCCAAAGACATGCTGGTGGGTTAATTGACTTCTGGGAAAACTGGCCCTGGTGTGAGTTTGTACTTGCGTTAGTCTGCCCTGTGACGGACCGGCATTTCGTCCAGGAGGTATCCAGCCTTGCGTCTGTTTTTTATTGGAATATGCTCCCCCAGAACTCTATAATGGAAAAACCAGCTCGATACTTGACAACTGTACCCTGCAGTCTGTGACCTTAAACGTATGCTACCACTAAATGAGGAAGAGACTTCATCGGCTTTTAAGAGTATCACATTGCAAGGGATTTCAGGGCACCCGCCCAAGAGATAGATCTTGGCTAAACTGTAGTTCAACAGAAACTTGAATGACCTGGACTGGAGAAAATCAAACACCTGGAGTAGTTCCACCCGTCAGAAGTGACAGCTGAAATTTTCCCTTTTCTGTCGCTGCAGTCCAAACGGATTAACAGGACAGTACCCAACGTCTTTGGGTTAAGAAGGATTAATTCTTTTAGTTCTGCATTCATGGTAACTCCACAATATCTCACAATAAAGCTCATAATCAAGCAATAGAAAATCTTATTTTCTTACTAAAATAAAGTGCTCTGTGAGGCTTCTCACTACTGGTACTCTTTTTAAGTAAGTTGACATAAGTTGACTATTCTACCAAACATATTTCTATTTGATCGGGCACAAAACCATAGAAATAACTGAGAACACAAGTGACCAGAGGAAAACACATAAACACACGTATACTGTTATGTGCATTGTCTTTCGTGGCATAAAAGGTACACTAACATATAACACTGTACTGTAAACAGGCGTCGTCCTTCAGATGAGACGTAAAACCGAGGTCCTGACTCTCTATGGTCATTAAAAATCCCAGGGTGTTTCTCGAAAAGAGTAGGGGTGTAACCCCGGCGTCTTGGCCAAATTTCCCATTGCCCCTTACCAATCATGGCCTCCTAATAACCCCATGTCTGAATTGGCTTCATTACTCTGCTCTCCTCCCCACTGAGAGCTGGTGTGTGGGGAGCGTTCTGCCGCACTATAGCTGCCGTCACATCATCCAGGTGGGGCTGCACACTGGTGGTGGTGGAGGGGATCCCCATTACCTGTAAAGCGCTTTGAGTGGAGTGTCCAGAAAAGCACTATATAAGTGTAAGCAATTATTATTATTATTATTATTATACCCCATCCCAAATGAGAATTGGAAAACCTGAAAACTGCCTTTGGCTACCACCTAGTGGTCAGTTATGTGCACTCCAGATAGTCTGGAGATTGGCAATTGGTAAGAGAATGGCCATGACAAGATCAACATGACTGTTGACCAAATTTGAAAAAAAGGATGTTATGTGCTAACTCTACTATGACAATTCATTGGTTTAATATTTATGCATGTAATAATATGGCAGGTAACAACCACAGAGTTGAATAATACAATTTGAGTAAGCATTCTTTATACCACAGTTCTTGTGGTCAGTGCTTTGGGTGAGATAAGACAGCTCGCTGTTTAAAAGACTTAAAAATTAAACAAAACACAAAATAATCTGTGTACATGCACAGAAATCTCTGTGCATGTAATGTTTAATGATTTTTTTCAAAAATACACCTTTAAAATTGGCTGTTGGAATGATTTTGTTGGAATGGAATTTCTGCATTCTCTCCACCTTCCACGGCAACATCTCTCGTTTGCTTCCCGTTCGGTCATGGGTCCATTCTGAAAGCCTCTACCCCCAAAACAGGCGACTGCAATTCCTTTAAGACTTGCCCGTCTCTGTTGTGTAACGCCAGTCTGTGAGGGCTGGACACTTGCACTCTTTGACAGGGGCTTTAGAGGTGAGCAGCTGATGCTGGCCAGCGGGCGACTGCCTTCTGATCTCAATCAGTGGTGGAATGAAACTGTGCTCCCCTGGGACTGGTATTGCCTGTGAATGAAGGGTTTCAAAATCCCGGCCAAGCATGGCAAACAATTCAGGCCCCAGCTATTTCAAAACTTCAGTGCAGCAGCCAGAGGTAAACTGTACCAGGATGCTGGCCGTTCTGTTTGGAAGAGGCATTCAGGACTTGGTAATTGCCTCTACCACTGGGTTTGAAGCTGAATTATATTAAGGGCCTTTGATGAAGTGTGCTAACTACTCTGTTCCAGTTTCTGGCAAAAAAGAATGTCTTCCAACATCGAGCCGGGGCAGACATGAGACATCAAACATGCGCACACGTACCACTTTCCACATGTCAACTAAGAGTAGACCTTTTTGTCTGAATTGTTCGGTACAGTTCTTAAAAAAGGCGGCTGCTGCTCTGGTGAAAAGAACCAACACTGGCTACAGTTTGCGTTCTTAAGACTTTTTTTATTCAGTCCCAAGAATTAAAACAGAAATTTGGGAGTTTTCCAGATCAGCCTCCAAAGACACAGCAGTTTTCCATCACAAATCGCTGAACCAGATCTGATCAGCTATCTGTTTTTAAAAGACTCGGGGAATCGTCTGGACTCATCTGCCAAATCTACTCCTTCACATTCATCATGGTAAATGGATTTGTGTGCTTTTGACAAAATTCAAATCAAATATACGGATTGTGCATTTGGAACCTGAATCTTGTTTCATCAATATGATTTAGCCTGGTTCCATCTCCCACATTCCCCTTCATTTCCTAGTGTGCCTTAGAAACCTTACTTTCTGTCACAGCAGGACAGCTATCAAATTGTACATAGTTATTCACCCATTTAGTCAGAGACCACCATTAAATTACTGTATATCTGAGACCATCTTTCTCTGGGATTCAGTCAAGATTCATAGTCAAACGCAAAACTGAGGAAGAATATTGACAATGCCTTATTTAACTCCAAAACAGTATTATTGCTTTGCATCTGATGCACAAATGATCAAGCTTTAAGCAACTTCACACAAAGGTGACATGAGAAGAGTTTTGACCTGCAGGGTCCTATAACAGAGAAAGAGCTACAGAGCCTTTTATCTGGATCGCAATGAATTAAAAACAATCTAGGCTAAATTTACTATTCACCTTATCCAGTGAATTTACTTAATCCAGTTGTACAAACGTAAGACGTTTCCAGTTTCTCCTATGTAAACTGCACAGTGTTGAATCCAAACTTAATTCGTCCAACTTCCATGTTACAGGATCTGAAGTCCAAACCCAGCCTTTTCTGGCCAATGATCTGTCCCTTCACTGTCGATTAATTATCCCCCCAGGACCTTCAGGACTAGTCAGCTAGTAACGTTTTTTCCAAAAGTATCCCATGGGGGAAGGGGGAGGGGGCCATTTCAAAGCATTCTGCAAATCAAGCCAAAAACAATCTGGAATATGACTGCCACAACTTTCCCTGTGGGGAAACTAGCTCTGCACAAAACTAAATCATTGGGCAAAACCTTCACATTGGCCTACCAAGAAAAGCAAATGCCCCCTTATTTCAATTGAGATGTTCTACGTTTCTTTGTTTGACACTTTCTGTTTCATTCCTGTACCCAACAAGTTTGGAAAGGACAGTTTGTTTTACCGACTTGTCTGCTGCCTAGGGATAATGAGGCTGTGCAGACGTGCTCCTCTGACCCGCCCACCCACCCCCTCGTATCCTTACAGGAGGGTCAGCAGTGAGCGGAGGAGAGGCACGTCCTGTGCAGAAGTGGCGTCAGGCCTGGTGCCCAGGAAACCTCAGGAATAGCTTCACTGAGCGCCCTGGGCCAGAGGAACTCAGCCAACTGCACACCACCAGTGTGGGAATCCCAGTCACAGTCAGCTAGTAACATGACCCAGTCCACACAGCACAAACTGGGCTCAGAGTGGGCAACCTTTCCTGACTGAGGTACACAGTGGCCCCTTTAATTTCTTTCAAACTGCACACATCTGAAAACAGAAGCCTCCATCGCTTGAAAAATCATTTTGCCAGAAGGATTTCTGAGGTTGAGATAGAACCTGCCACCCATCTTTGACCTCGAGTCACTCCCCTGTCCCCCCGCCCTCCCCCCAGGTCCATCTTTAAATCTAATGTGCCAGCTAAGATGGATGTGGATGAATTCACAACCAAAAACTTCCAGAAAGTCAGATTTGAAAGAAAATTACGGTTAATGCACTTAATTTAAAGAGTCTCTCTGAAGAAGCATGAAAAACCAAGTTACTATTCAGCTGAAAAACGTGATTTTGGTGCGATTTTTAATTAAATCTTATATAACCGATCCATGCAGCAGGAAAAAGGACAGTGTTACTGATTAATCCATGAAAGAGTACTAACCCTAAGGAATAATTACGTTGGCTTCATCTTACAGGATGTACACATGGAAAGACCTGGACGCATCAGATGAGAAAACATTAAAGAATGTCTTCCACTGATCAACGTCTGCTGGTTTTCACTTTATCATTATTAGTTACATCTTTCAGATTGCTTCCCAACTCCTGAAGAAGCCGGGTTTCAAATTCTCTACTCATCCTTTTCATGTACTGTAAATGACCTGAAATTTTCTAAACATTTCATTAAACAAGCTGCCCAGTTCAATCATGTGTCTGTGCACCAGATGGGAACTCAGCTATAGCAGAGACCACAAGGCAAAAGGGAAATGTGATGGCCAGGAATTAGATGACCTCTCGTAAGTCAACACTGGACACGGTCAGCACCAAGTCAAGAATTCAGCCTGACCAAGCACTTCATCTTCATCAGCTGTAAAAGGCTCTCTGCCTTCTAGGTGCTGGTTAATCAGCCACTGTAATCTACACCTGGTTCCCTCTGATGAAGGAAAAACATTATAGTCAAAGTCTTTCCAACCATCCGGCACACAAGTGGGGCTCGAGACTTGAAAGTGGAACTGTGAAGGAAGAGAAAAGATTCAGCAAACGCTAATGTTAAAACAGAAAATGTCCAAAAGTCGGGAGACCTTTTCGAGTAAGAACTTGAACACTATCAGATTGAGAGCGTAGCGACCAGTCTCTTTTATTTTAGTATATTAAAAATTAAAGTTCTGCGTGTCCACGGGACAGATGTACTGGAGCACTGATGTGAAAAAGAAAATGCTGAGCCAAGCTTCTACCAGATTTCCACCAGTAAAGCAGGGGAGGGTTCAAAGAGAAACCGAAAATCTGCATGTTACAGCCACGTACACAGGCTCTACAAATCGTAAAATGCAAATATAACCAGAGGAAAGTGGAACACCCTCAGTGATCCTGAACTCTAGACTGGAATGCGGCGGGACGTTTGCAGATTCTAACCGATTAGTAATAAAGTGCTAGGAAGAGGAGGCTGAGGGAAATTCTATAGCAAATTACAATAAATAGTCACATGAAGCAGGCATGAAATAATCAATGGAAAACCTTAAAACTCTTCCAGCTTTCAGAAGAACCCCCGAAACCCCCCCGATTCATTTTGATGATCCAACACCATATATTCCGGAAAGCGTTTAAGAAACTGACAATCGCAAGAGCTTTGTCCTCCTGCCACTGCTGCCCGGACTTGGGTTTTCCAGATGAGGAAGAACCGTTCATGATCTCAGGGGGTCAACCGGCGATAAACCTGAACGTATGGGACTGTTATTTCTTTCCTCCCAGGATGCCCCTCTGTATTGAGTGGAGAACACGGGATGGGTCTAATGATGTACAGACACCCCCCACCCCCACCACAGCCACAGTATGCATCCGTGTGAGGGGGGCGCACACACACACACACATTACCCACCCCCATCCCCCACCCCCCAGTCAAACCCAGTGAGAAAGTGGAATTAGTCTCGTAGGCAGGCTAGCTGGATCATGTGTCTCCCCAGCAGAAAGACCTCCGTTCAACGTTGCGAGAAACAACAGGAGTGCAAGTGGAAACATCTCTCCCCTCCCCCAACCCCCTGAATGCAGATGGGCACAGGCGTGCCGTGTTGAGTTGTGTTAAATGTGTTGTGTTCCTAGAGGTTCCCCTCTCTCCACCCCTCCCCTCCCCTCCTCCCTCGAGCGCAGGATCCTGCGTTTAGGAGGGCTGGGAGCCCAGCAGTCTCTCGATGGCGGCGTTGATGTCTCCCCCGGTGGCGATCAGGGCCTGCAGGTTGGCCTCCCGGTTGATGAAGCCCATGGCGCTGAGCTGCTCCAGCTGCTGCTGAAACCGCACCTCCGGGGTCTGGCTCTGGAGAGGGAGCGAGAAAAGGAGACGGAGAGGGTGGGCACATTGCTTTCAAGGAGAGGTCAAAGGTCATGAAGCTGAGCACTCAAGAACACGCACACACGAAGGTGGGAGAGTGGAAGCAGTGGTAGAATATCTTCCCCCGCTTTCTCATTCTGATGTGCGTGTGATTGTGGAGGGGGGGAGGGCATCCACTCTTGATATCAGCACCGTAAAATGAACTGGCACTGACATCAAATTTAAATAGGGCTGTTTCCCGTCTGGAAAAACTCCTTCTGCATTCCGAAAGGATTCACAAGAACATAATAACAGGGTGGCAAACCAACTAAAGACTCATCAAACCGAGACCAGGCCAGCCAGCCCATCAGAGCTCACCAGTTTCGTCAACTGTATTCTGACTCAAGCTAATTGTGTGAGCGAGGACAGAAATTCATGTACCATAAATTCTCAGTTAAGAAAATGTGGTACGTTTTACATGAGATTTTAGTTCTCATTGGCCACGTTTCCACAGATTTTTTTTTCTCTATTTGGCGAGATGCAGCAAAAGTTATTATTCCCTGTAAAACTGTATCAGGCATCCCGCAAATCCTAACGTTACCAAGACAGCTTGCCAGTATTTGATTTCAACCAGTTAACTTTGTGTAACGTAAGATTAACAAAACAAAACAATTTCAAGAACAGAACAGTTCATGTTGCGAAAGCCACCTTCTGGATTAATTGACCCTGGTGAAAAAAAGATCTTTTATCACCCTACTCCCCACCTCGCAACCTCCGCTCTTCAAATTCTGCCCTCCTTACTGTCCCCCAAGCCCGTCTACATTGTATGGGTGACGGGGCCTTCTCCTGTTATGCCCCCAAGCTCTGGAACTCTTTGCCCAAGGATATCAGAGAGTCACCTTCTCTAAACTCCTACAAATCCAGACTCAAACCCTTCTTCTTCACAAAAGCCTTTACTGAACTGGTTCCACTCTTCACCCCTCTGCTCTTCTTAGTACCACCTTCCACGGTCTCCTCTATTGTTATTGTTGTATTGTTGTAATTATAATTGTGTCCTATCTTGTGAAATCTTCTTATTTATTGTTGTAGTCTTATTTATTGTTATTGTCATCCTGTAAAGCGCTTTGAGAAGCCACCTTTAAAGGCGCTATATAAAATAAAGTTTATTATTATATTATCTTTAATCCTTCTCCTTTTCGGTGCTGACAGGCTAGGCCAGGCTGCTCTGAGAGGCCTCACGGAGCGAAGAAGCCTCTTCACTTGTTTGGAAGTCTGTCAGGCTTAAAGGCCCGTGCTGTCCCGTCACGTCCAGGTGCAATTTCGCTTAGCTGAACTCGCTGGTGCAGGGCCAGGGGGAGGAGGGCGAAGACAGGCTTGGGAGCAGGACCGCGCCGATGTTAGAATGAGGAGGTCGCTGTAGAAATTTCAAGTCACGAGGGGTTTTACTGGCGGTCGAGAACGTCGCTTGTCCTGCACTTTTCCCTCAAACGTGCCAGAAGGGCTTTCAACAGCAAGAGCCATGACCGGGACTCCAAGAGCTTGCACAATGACTGCACACAGCACGGCAAACACCCACTGTTTAAGAGCATGTCACACTGTGGGGGTCAAACACCCGCTGTCACACTGTGGGGTCAAACACCCGCTGTCACACTGTGGGGCTCAAACACCCGCTGTCACACTGTGGGGCTCAAACACCCGCTGTCACACTGTGGGGCTCAAACACCCGCTGTCACACTGTGGGGCTCAAACACCCGCTGTCACACTGTGGGGGTCAAACACCCGCTGTCACACTGTGGGGTCAAACACCCGCTGTCACACTGTGAGGCTCAAACACCCGCTGTCACACTGTGGGGTCAAACACCCGCTGTCACACTGTGGGGGTCAAACACCCGCTGTCACGCTGTGGGGGCAAACACCCGCTGTCACGCTGTGGGGCTCAAACACCCGCTGTCACGCTGTGAGGCTCAAACACCCGCTGTCACGCTGTGGGGGGCAAACACCCGCTGTCACACTGTGGGGTCAAACACCCGCTGTCACACTGTGGGGTCAAACACCCGCTGTCACACTGTGGGGGTCAAACACCCGCTGTCACACTGTGGGGGTCAAACACCCGCTGTCACACTGTGGGGGTCAAACACCCGCTGTCACACTGTGGGGTCAAACACCCGCTGTCACACTGTGGGGTCAAACACCCGCTGTCACACTGTGGGGTCAAACACCCGCTGTCACACTGTGGGGGTCAAACACCCGCTGTCACACTGTGGGGGCAAACACCCGCTGTCACACTGTGGGGTCAAACACCCGCTGTCACACTGTGAGGCTCAAACACCCGCTGTCACACTGTGGGGTCAAACACCCGCTGTCACGCTGTGGGGCTCAAACACCCGCTGTCACGCTGTGAGGCTCAAACACCCGCTGTCACACTGTGGGGGGCAAACACCCGCTGTCACACTGTGGGGGGCAAACACCCGCTGTCACACTGTGGGGCTCAAACACCCGCTGTCACACTGTGGGGGTCAAACACCCACTGTCACACTGTGGGGGTCAAACACCCGCTGTCACACTGTGGGGGTCAAACACCCACTGTCACACTGTGAGGCTCAAACACCCGCTGTCACACTGTGGGGGCAAACACCCGCTGTCACACTGTGGGGGGCAAACACCCGCTGTCACACTGTGGGGGGCAAACACCCGCTGTCACACTGTGGGGGGCAAACACCCGCTGTCACACTGTGGGGGGCAAACACCCGCTGTCACACTGTGGGGTCAAACACCCGCTGTCACACTGTGGGGGTCAAACACCCGCTGTCACACTGTGAGGCTCAAACACCCGCTGTCACACTGTGGGGGTCAAACACCCGCTGTCACACTGTGGGGGTCAAACACCCGCTGTCACACTGTGGGGGTCAAACACCCACTGTCACACTGTGAGGCTCAAACACCCGCTGTCACACTGTGGGGGGCAAACACCCGCTGTCACACTGTGGGGGGCAAACACCCGCTGTCACACTGTGGGGTCAAACACCCGCTGTCACACTGTGGGGGTCAAACACCCACTGTCACACTGTGAGGCTCAAACACCCGCTGTCACACTGTGGGGGTCAAACACCCGCTGTCACACTGTGGGGCTCAAACACCCGCTGTCACACTGTGGGGCTCAAACACCCGCTGTCACACTGTGGGGTCAAACACCCGCTGTCACACTGTGGGGGTCAAACACCCGCTGTCACGCTGTGGGGCTCAAACACCCGCTGTCACGCTGTGAGGCTCAAACACCCGCTGTCACACTGTGGGGGGCAAACACCCGCTGTCAAACTGTGGGGGGCAAACACCCGCTGTCAAACTGTGGGGGGCAAACACCCGCTGTCACACTGTGGGGTCAAACACCCGCTGTCACACTGTGAGGCTCAAACACCCGCTGTCACACTGTGGAGGGCAAACACCCGCTGTTACACTGTGGGGGGCAAACACCCGCTGTCACACTGTGGGGTCAAACACCCGCTGTCACACTGTGGGGTCAAACACCCGCTGTCACACTGTGGGGTCAAACACCCGCTGTCACACTGTGGGGTCAAACACCCGCTGTCACACTGTGGGGGTCAAACACCCGCTGTCACACTGTGGGGGTCAAACACCCGCTGTCACACTGTGGGGGTCAAACACCCGCTGTCACACTGTGAGGCTCAAACACCCGCTGTCACACTGTGGGGGTCAAACACCCGCTGTCACACTGTGGGGTCAAACACCCGCTGTCACACTGTGGGGCTCAAACACCCGCTGTCACACTGTGGGGGTCAAACACCCGCTGTCACACTGTGGGGGTCTAGGAGGAGCAGTGAAGAGTCGCTGGTTCAAATCATTCTCTCTTGGAGGGGGACAGAAGACTTGCGTGAGGTCACTATGAAAAATAAATAAATTCCCCTTCTGGGTGAGTTTAGCGGAGATCGAGGAACAGACATAATCAAACGTCTGAGTCTAGGCTGGAGATGGACAAGGCTCTGTGATGAACCAGGAAAAATCCGTGGTGGTATCTTTTAACACAGCTCCTCCTCCGAGTGGGAGCAGCTGCTGGCACTGATCTTGGAATAGCATTCCTGTCAGGGACGCGAGAGTCGAGCTGAATTCCTGGTTGCTGGGTGCCCTCTAGTGGTCACCCGTGGAATTTCGGCTCATTGCGTCACAAGCGGAAACGATGATGATCTGATGGAGCACTGGAGATGCCAGAAGAATAATCTCGTCAGGAGAGTCGGTGTCACTGTATGGGCACTTTTGCAAACCCCTGACAGCCATCGGTCTGAACTGGAGATCTCTTCGCCTGTTCTTAATTTCTGATCGGCGGTCTTCTGTTACCAGCAGCCAGCAGCCATATCACTCTGCAACTCCCAGCTGGCAGCCCCACTGGAGCTCAGCAGGTGTGAGCCTGGCCAGTACCTGGATGGGAGACTCCTGGGAAAAACTAAGGTTGCTGCTGGAAGAGGTGTTAGTGGGGCCAGCAGTGGGGCGCTCACCCTGCGGTCCACGTGGGTCCTAATGCCCCAGTATAGTGATGGGGACACTATACTGTAAACAGGCGCCGTCCTTCGGATGAGACGTAAAACCGAGGTCCTGACTCTCTGTGTTCATTAAAAATCCCAGGGCGTTTCTCGAAAAGAGTAGGGGTGTAACCCCTGGCCAAATTACCCATTGGCCCTTACCAATCATGGCCTCCTAATAATCCCCATCTCTGAATTGGCTTCATTACTCTGCTCTCCTCCCCACTGAGAGCTGATGTGTGGTGAGCGCACTATGGCTGCCGTCGCATCATCCAGGTGGGGCTGCTGGTGGTGGAGGGGATCCCCATTACCTGTAAAGCGCTTTGAGTGGAGTGTCCAGGAAAGCGCTATCTAAGTGTAAGCAATTCTTATAATTATTATTACCAAAGGCCGACACTCATTCACAAATAGCTACAGCAGCAGGAGTAGATTCACAAAAAAGTGCTGTGGCAGCGATTTCTGTTCTGCCATACAGTCTTCTCCAGTCCCACACACACCGACTTCCTTACGAGTTGATACTGAAGGAGAGGGGGAGTTCCCGCGTGTGTGCATCTACACTGCTCAGCAGTCTACACTTTTAATTTTAAAGATAATACATATTATATGATTTAGTTTCAATTTGCAGCTTTATTTTTGATGTACCCTAAAATGTGTAATTGCACACTGTACAGAATGTAAATTGCCTCAGATTGAAGCACCAGTGAAAATGTAAATTATTACTTATGTTCTTCAATTGCTGGTCATTCTATTTCATGTTGGAGATTTTCCAAGTCTGTAAAATTATATTTTTCATTGGACTAAAAAGAAACATTTGCTGCCTGATCATTTTCGCCCTGAACTGAAAACTAAACTGGATTTTGGAAACATTTGATTAGTGCCTCACATTATTGAAAACGTGACCACTTCCACTTAAAATTTATATAGAATGTTTTCCTGCATATTATATAATTTAAATAGTAAATTATATAGGAGAAAACATTAAGAATCTGTCAGCAAGGAAATGACATTTGTCTTTCCTGGTATTCAATTCTTATCAGATTGGATGCATCTTTATTATATGTAAATTAATTGCAATTCTGTAATACCTCCCCGAATACTTGAAAAGCAAACTAAATAAGACCAGGCAGCACACAGAACAACTGAAAAGGGCTCACCAGCCTCCAGTCAGGCTGACCGTACCAAGGTTTGTGAGTTTGTGTGGTTTCAGCTGATTAGGAATTGTCAATTCTGAACGGGTAATATGGATTTACAAAGGAATGACACACTTAACTGTACTGACTTACGAGCACAAACAACACACAATCCATCAGCAATCTCAAACCTGTGCACTTCCTCCTGCGAACATCTGCAACATCTGCTGCATGAGCTGCTGCTGGGCGGAGCTGCTTCCTGTGGGCCCGGTCACGGGGGTGGGGCCTTGGCTGGGCCCGCCCCCCGAGGGGGCGGGGTTCTCCGGGGGCCCTGTCCCCCCAGCGGAGAGAGGGGAAACTGGGAATCCCCCAGGCGTCAGGCTGTGGGAGGAGGAATGCCACAGGTTAGGACGGCGATCGAAAGACTGGCCATTCCGAGGAAAATGGCTTTTTGGGGCTGAACACAGAACACAGTGCAGTGTCTGGAGTGCTCTTCCGGTCCCCAGCGCAACCCCAGAGAGCCGTGGGTGTCTCTGACTGCAGAAGGAAGTACCGACGGCAGCGCTGGGACAGCTGACCCACTGCTGGCGTACCTGGGCATGAGGCCTGGAGCCTCCGTCTGCAGCGTCTGCAGCCCCTGCTGGATCTGGAGCAGCGCCTGCATGGCCCGAGGGTTCGTCATCACCGACAGCGCCTCGGGATTCTGCATCTGCGCGGCAGGGAAAAGACATCATTGCTGCAAACTCAATCTGAAACCAGGAGCTTTCCATCTTCACCGACTCCATGTGACCGTGGCTTTCTCATGAATTTAGACTCGATGATTTGTCTGTATTACATTCACCCAATTGGGAAAACACAATCGCGTTTTTCATGTCCGGGGAGACTGAGGAAGTGAAGGCTGACTCCTCTGAGCCGCCCACCTCTGAGCCAATTGCCTTTTGACACATCACAGGCAGCACCGCCCCACACTGGAGGTTCAGTGCTGATTGGAGGAGAGCTATGTCCCTCACTGGCAACACCGCGTGCCTACAAGCCCCTGGGAGGTGGGAGGGTTCACGGTGTCGCCAAGAGCCGGGAGAGCGCTGGCCGACTCGGCCGACTCATCCTGCCCTCAGCCAACTGAGCTCCTCCGCTTGGGGAATCCCAGTCACAGTCAGCTGGTGCCATGACATGTCTGTCGTGTTTTTTCTCTCTACCTGCTATAAACTCAAGAGTGAAAAAACAGATCTGTATGTTTTCTGTTCTGTATCAGAATGGTCATATGTTTCAGGTTTCCAAGACTGAACAGCATGACAAAAGTTATATAGTGTAACATATATCTGATATTAAGTACACGTGTGGCCTGTTAAAGAAATTGATAAAATGTAGACTGAGTTTTACAGTAAATATGAAATCATGTGGTCAAGGCAGGATCTTGTGAACCTTTGTTTCACTAATTTGAGGGGGCTGTTTCTCCAATGCCATTACTCAACATTTAATACCACTCTTGGCTTCCAAACTGGGAGTTTAAATAATCCCTCTCTTTTCGGCACAGACCGCCTTCTGATGAAAAGCCAATCCCGGAGCACAGAGTGAATCTTGAATCTGAAACCACTCTGCTGCTCAGATCCCAGCCTCTTACCTGCTGCAGAAACACGGGCAGCTGGTGTCTTAACTGCTCCTGCAGCTGAGGATTGCCAGCGAAGAGAGGGTTGTTCATCATAACCTGTCAGAATCGCGAAACAAGAGCAGGCATACCTGAAGTTACTCCTTACAAGATTTCTTCAGATTGACTCTTAAAAGAACAAGTGCCAAGCTCCTAAAATACACCTATCCTCCTACTTTCGGAACTGGCAAACACTTCTTTTTACAGTTCACATGGCAACATCTTTGATTTTCTTTTACCTCCATTCTTATGACTTTAAAATTGAAAATGGCACCTGTGCTCCCCTTTTGAGCCGAAGGGACAAAATGAATGATGGGAAGGCAGCAGCGCAAGGACAATGCCTGCTGGGAGTGCTGCCGTTTCTGGGAATTTGTGCCATTCTCTCTGAGGAGGGCCCGAGTGCATTTTTACTAGAAAATGTCCCGGCTGCGTCCTCAACATTTTAGAGAATAAGACGAAGTATTCCAAAACCTGCTTTCGGAGTGTTTAGAGCAGAAAATACACCAGGATACATTATTCTCACTCCAGAAGATGTGCTGGTGTAAACTATTAAATGTGACAATAATTCTACCCTACTTTATACTTCCAAGGTTTGGACAAGGAATTAAACTGGAGATTTTTATGTCTATGTTCATGAAGGCAAAGAAATCAGGAATTCATATCATGTACAGCGTATGTTTGAGTGGACGATGGAAGAACATGAGAGACTTGAGGCTGAGATCAACCCAACACTGAACGCACATGCTGTTTCGTGTGAATTCGCGTGTAAATGAAATGTAGATGTGGGACGGGTACAAATTGAGTTTTGGGTGAGCAGAAGGTGAGAGGCAGACTGGACTGCACACCTGCGCTGCAATGTCAGGGTTCTGTGCCAAGGACTGCATCATACTGCGCATGTAGGGCGCGGACAGCATGTTCTGCATGAGCTGGGGGTTTTCCGAGATCTGCTGCAAGAGGCTCTGCATGCCGGGACTGTTGAACATGCCTACAGAAAAAAAAAAAACAAGGACAAAGGCAGAGGTGAGATGAAAGAAGACAAACCGATCCGAGAGTCAGTAATCAGCAGGAGCAGGACAAGAGTGGAAGAGTGAAATATTCCTGTCCTTTTCCGATCCCTAATCAATGCACAAGTCGATGATTACTGTGACACATACAGTACTCCACCAGTGCAACTGCAGGGGAGTCTGAGGAGGGCAGGGCACCCGAAGCTCACCATGCAACAGCAGATCCACTGACTAGCAGGACACCTGTGAGCTTGCAGGTCTGGCCGTGAGAGCTGTACCCATCTTGCAACGGATGCTAGCTCAGCTGTAGGCCCTGCATGGGCCAGCAGCAAGAACAGCAATCAGCCTTCGCACGAATATGTGTTCAGGGGAAACGCGTGCACAGTCATTTTTACACACAGGTGTAAAAAAAAAAATCGAGACAGGCTGCCAAGTCACTCCACCAGTTACAGTGCTTTCTCAAGGGTGCGGGATGAGTCTCGCTGGCCCAGATATTACAGGTGTGAGCCTGACCTGGGTCAGGTCACTAAATGATGCTGACCAGCATTCCTCAAGTGCTGATCAAGGTACAGACGGACATCAGCTGGCTGGTGTCGTCTTGGTATTTGATAAAACAGTGACTGGACTTGATGCAGGCCTATAGTGACAAATACTGTTACCTATAATCTTTTTAGGCAATACAATATTAAATATTTATTTTCACAATAATAGCGCCATCAAGAAACTCCAAGTGCATATTAATTAGTGACAACTGAAAAATATGTAAATATGAAAAAACATTGAAAAAGGTTTAATAATTCACTGTTAATAGGAGCAAGTGGAACTCATTACTGATAAAAGACTATTAGAGGGACCACAGGTTAATTTGCTGCAAATTAAGGACAACAACCGAGATTAAATCAATTTGTCCCAATAACAAACTACTGGGTGAAGCCCTGTGGAGCTGGCGGCAGGTCAGAAGATGAGACAGCTCTGAAAGGTGTGCGTGAGTCCCCAGCCTCCCCGTGCAACCCAGCAACTGCAGTGCCCAGGACATCGCTACTAGAGAAATTCTTAAACAGCGATTCCGAACCAGCGGGGCACCGACGAGAAAACAGTGAAATTATTTTCAGTAAAAAAAAATCAAGAAAAAACGAAAGCAAATCTATGAATACATCTTTCAATGGCATTTTTTGTTTGAAAAAGCGGAGAAGATTAAGAATTGTCAACTCCACATTCAGGGGGATATGAAATAAGTAACTGGCAATTCTACTCTGAACAAGCTGCAGTATGTCCAAAATTCAGCAGCCAGACCAGGTCTAGTACAAGTGTTCACATTACTCCTATCCTGGAGTCCTTGCACTGGCTTCCGGTCAAATTCCGCGTAGACTTTAAAATCCTCATGCTCACCTACAAGGCTTTACATGGCTTGGCACCTCAATACCTGTCTGAACTTTTATCGCCCTACTCCCCACCTCGCAACCTCCGCTCTTCAAATTCTGCCCTCCTTACTGTCCCCCAAGCCCGTCTACATTGTATGGGTGACAGGGCCTTCTCCTATTATGCCCCCAAGCTCTGGAACTCTTTGCCCAAGGATATTAGAGAGTCACCTTCTCTAAACTCCTTCAAATCCAGACTCAAAACCTTCTTCTTCAGAAAAGCCTTTACTTAACTGGTTCCATTCTTCACCCCTCTGCTCTTCTTAATACCATCTTCCACGGTCTCCTCTATTTTTATTGTTGTATTGTTGTAATTATAATTGTGTCCTCTTGTGAAATTTTCTTATTTATTGTTGTAGTCTTCTTAT
Source organism: Lepisosteus oculatus (assembly GCF_040954835.1). Classification (NCBI taxonomy): domain Eukaryota; kingdom Metazoa; phylum Chordata; class Actinopteri; order Semionotiformes; family Lepisosteidae; genus Lepisosteus; species Lepisosteus oculatus. Next base: position 3,008,479 of record NC_090722.1, on the reverse strand, counting down.
TTATTGTTATTGTCATCCTGTAAAGTGCTTTGAGAAGCCACCTTTAAAGGCGCTATATAAAATAAAGTTTATTATTATTATTATTATTATTATTATTATTCCTAACATGCAAATAAAGCAGAAATGAGAGAGACGACGCCTGCCAGTAACTTCTGGCTGCAGGGGTACGGAGCGACGGGTACCGTTGCCCAGGTTGGCGGCACTGATGCCCAGGGGGTTGGATATACTGGGGGTGCTGCCCCCCTGGGTTGAAGCGGCGGAGCTGCTGCTGCTGCTGCCGCCCCCGGTCTCGGTGGTCGAGGTGGGGGCCGCGGTGCTGGGGGGGCCCCAGGGGTTCGGCAGAGGCTCCCGGTTCTCCGTCCTGGAAGGCTGCACCCCCGAGCTGTCCGAGCTCCCGCTGAGCGCGGAGAAAGGGTTATTTCCGAACTGCCGCCAGAAAAAAAACAGAACAGGAACAACTTCACTCCAGTTCAGGGACGCCACGCGCAGAGGAAGGGGGCCCTGCCAGTCCTGCGGACTGTGGGGAAATAAACCCCAGAATCTTATCCAGTGGCTCCTCAAGGGATCCCAGAGTCAGGAGTGTAGGAAGAAGTGTGTCTGACTTATCTGCCCTAAATGCAACCACTAGTGATCCTGTAGCTTTAATTTCAGGCATCACAGAATGATGACGAATTTAAGACACCAAGTGGAAGGAACATTAGGTCATTCAAGACTTAAGTCTCTCAAAAAAATGGTCTGAATATCGAAGGGTTGTTCGTCTAAAAATCTGAAGAGCCTCAAATCTGTAGTGCTATTCTGAAATTAATATAACATTTAGTGCCCCTTTAAAATGACTGAATTTGTGCCGTTAGATTCTTGCAAATCTTTAAATCACTCAATTGAGCTCATTATTAAAAATGAACTAAATAAATATTAAACCCCAGGTTCACAATCTTTGAGCATGATTAATCTACTGCTATAATTCTGAATATTCAATCTCTATTGATAGTAACAGATTTTCAACATATTAGTATCAATCTTCATAAAACAACAGAAATAAAACCAATGAAATTATTGATAACTGCATTTAACTGTAACACCTAGTCCGCTGTAAAATATTTTTCCATACGTTTGCTCCACAGCGGAGGAATACCTCAACACATTCAATCCTGGAGGTCATTAAATGCCTTTTCTGTAGTCTGTGCTTTTGAAGATGAATACAAACAAGCCTGATAAATCCTTATCAACAGATCAAGGACAAGAGCTTCTCGTAGAAAAATATCTGTTCCTCGTCTTTGTTCCCCATTCGTACTACCACATGGAAAGTAATGGATACCTTTCAATAGTTTTTTAAATTAGTAAAACAATTGGTCAAAGGCATATTTGTAGAGACATCAAGGTTCATCACAAAATAACCCCACATGCAGTATCGTTTCAGTACTTTAGTAACTAACAGCAGATCTCGAAAAGAAATATGCTTCTCTGTCAACTGTCTTAATTGGGGTAAAAGTGGACTCATTTTCACTTTAGATGTTGATTCAAGCATTACAAACATTTTAGTTTTGAACATCTGGATACATCCAGAGTACTGATTTGCGTGTACAGACTATGTGTTGTGGAGAGAAAGACATAAGCTACACTCCTGCTGTGTGAACTAAGAATCTCAAAGGTTTGGCACCTGGTGTGTTTTAACCAAAGGTGTCATGTCCTACCAGTCATTTGTAAGCCTGCACATGTGACACACAGCCACACAGCGCCATGACTGTCTCCAGGCGTCAGGTCCGCCTACCTGCTCCCGGGCAGCGCTGAACATGGGCTCCTGGATGTCCGTGTACATCCTGCGCAGGGCGTTGTACCCGCCTGGGATGCTCTCCAGGTTGCTGAGCGCCCGGTCCTGGTTCCTCATCATCTCCTGCATCATCGCCGGGTTCCGCGCCAGTTCCATCGTCTGACAACCAGAACACAACAGGGCCAAGCTCAGAGCAAAGCTGCACGGATCTCCCCCATGAGGGTCACGCGGTCCCCTTCCCTTCCAACCCGGCCCGACCTGGGCTACTGAACCGAGTCGGATGAAGGCTTGTGCTGGATCTGAATTAGGCCAGGATTATAAGAGATCAGAACTGCTGTAATGGCAACCTATGTGGCCCAGAGCTGGACATCAGCTTCACAGTGGGCCTGAGCTCCGGTTGTCACACGAAATGGGAGAGAAGGTATCCCTGGATGAATGTCAACAACAGTGCTTAAGGATGCAAGATAAAACTCTTGAGCTAAATGTGCATCAACTCTTAGGGATGAGATGAACTCTTCAGTACACCTGCTAAGCTCACCTGAAAGTCTTAAATAAGTAAATTTGAAATGTTTCAAAGCAACTTTCAGAGATACTTTAGTCTGCACAAGCTATTCTTCTAAGGCCAAATGAATGGGTTTTAATGTGAATGCCCAGATGTCAAATGCACAAGGAGAAGTGTTAATGACAATTCACTCCCAATATACAACATACTAGTAAAAGCTCCCATTGCAATATTAACATTAATAACAAGAGGGGGCAGCAAGGTGTCGCAGTGGTGAGCATTGCTGCCTCGCTGCGTTGGGGTGCTGTCTGTGTGGAGTCTGCATGCTCTCCTTGTGTTCATTTGGGTTTCCTCCACTTTCTCCAGTCTCCTCCTAAAGTCCAACGACCTGTCTGTGACCCTGGCCCAGATGTGGGTGTGTGTCTGTGTGCCCCTTGGTGGGCTGGCATCCCCACCCCGCCTTGAGCCTGTTGCTTAGTGGGATAGACTCCGACTCCCCCACGATCCTGTACCGGGGGGGGGGGGGGTGGTGTTAAACATCAATAGGCAGAGCCTGCTCCCATGTCTCGAACCAGGGGCCCAGGTTGCGGACGAGCTCCGGCGCTGCAGACCTCCCTCACCTGCCTCATGAGCTCAGGGTTGTTGAGCATGTGGCTGATCTCCGGGTTGCGTTCCATCAGCTGCTGCATCTGGGGGTTGGCCATGATCATCTGGCGCATCAGGTCCGGGTTGGACATCATGTTCTGCACCAGCGGGTTCTCCATGATCTGGGACAGCATCTCCGGGTTGGACATCAGCTGCCGCTGCATCTGCTGCTGCAGCTCCATGAAGTTGGCCGAGCCCATGCCCAGGCCCCCCAGGCCGGCCAGGTCCCCGAACCCCGCTGTGGGCACACGGACAGAAGGTAAGGACACGCGGGAGAGACGGGACCCCACAGAGGAGAACTCAACACCCGCGTCGATCTCATCTGGACCAGCTGAGAGCATCCTTCCTTCTGCCTGTTACACCCCCAGATGTGGAATGGATCTCTGGGCCAGCGGGGCATCAAGAAAAGGTTTTAGAGATACACAGATCTAGAGTCAATCTCTCATCCTAGCGTTAATCCCACATCAGCAGGGTCCGCTTGGCGGCACGCCCGTCTCCATTTGGTGGTTTGAACCAAATCTTTGAGCTGACGTTGCCATTAAATGCGACCGAGAATACTCCAACTGGCATCACTCCGCCTGCCGTCGGAGGGGGGGAGGAGAACAAAGTAATGTAGCCAATTCAGAGATGGGGATTATTAGGAGGCCATGATTGGAAAGGGCCAATGGGAAATTTGGCCAGGACGCCAGGGTTACACCCCTGCTCTTTTCGAGAAACACCCTGGGATTTTTAATGACCACAGAGAGTCAGGACCTCAGTTTTACGTCTCATCCGAAAGATGGCGCCTGTTTACAGTATAGTGTCCCCGTCACTATACTGGGGCATTAGGACCCACACGGACCGCAGGGTGAGCGCCCCCTGCTGGCCCCACTAACACCTCTTCCAGCAGCAGCCTTAGTTTTTCCCAGGAGGTCTCCCATCCAGGTACTGACCAGGCTCACACCTGCTGAGCTCCAATGGATTGCCAATTGTAAGTTGCAGGGTGAATTGGCTGCTGGCACAGATCCAGAGTCAATAAAACACTTTATAACTGATGATGGAAGGTCCTCTAGGGCAGTGGTTCTCAAACTTTTTGGACCAAGTACCACCCCTAATCCAACTAAAGCATCCAAGTACCACCTACAAGTCATCATCTCATAGGAACCCCAGAAATTCTCAATGACCAACATGAGCGCGCATACATATAACAAATATTATAATAATAAACTTTATTTGATATAGCACCTTTAAAGGTGGGTTCTCAAAGTGTTTTACAGAAAAAAAACATTAACAACAACTAATAAAAAAGCACCATTTCAGTGAGAGGGGTGAGCCTGTTTAGTTGAGCAAAGCAGATGTGAATTAATTTTTTGAGCCTTGATACAATTCACAACAGAGTCTAACATATATTTAATCGTCAGGCATTTTCTTGACGGCAAAGGTCTCGCGGTGGATGTTGTAATGCGTACATTAATTTCTGGAGCAACCTCTCTAATTCGTGCAACTACACCGTTATGTCGGCTTGTCATTGCTCTAGCACCGTCTGTACAAACTCCCACACATTTTATCCAGTCGATGCCATTCTCTTCGATAAATTCATTCAGAAGCTGAAATGTGTGCTCTCCTGTAGTTCCTGTTGGTAGCGGTTTAAAGAACAGAAAGTCCTCATGGGACGTACCCTCAAACTCGTACCTAACGTAAACGAGCAAATTGGCCAAATTGACTACAGACTCATCTAATTGCAGTGAAAAACATCTGCTCATCTTAACGCGCTCTATCAGTGTACTTTTGATATAATCCTTCATTTCAATAATTCTATGAATGACTGGGTCTTTCAGGGGGAGGGGGGCAGCAGGTCGAGCTGTTTAGCAGCTTTTTCTCTACACATAATACGTGTCAGCTCTTTTGCCAACGGTAAATAAGGTTCTTCAAAAACAGTGTAGCTTACCTGCTTTAGCAATCCGCAAGCTTGCATTTTTCCGCGTTTCCGTTTTTATTTCCGTATTTATTTAAAGTTTTTATTTCATGCGCATGGGAGCGAAACAGAGACGCTCGGTGTATTTACCTCAAATTAGAACAGTTCTTAAATATTTTTCTGTTATCACGTTTTCGTGTGCTCACAAGATTACCAGCATTCGTAGCACGTATTTCTATGCATTCCTGTGTTTACAACGTTGGCATTGTTCCAAAATCACGCGCATTCTCCTTCCTCCCTATTTGCTGGAGATACAGTAGCTTTTTTTAAATACAATTGGTCACTTGCATCCGTAGCACACATTCCTACGGAGTGGTATAGAATTACAGAGTATCTCTTGTGTCCACTGAAGTATTAGCGCGCAATGTATCATAGTACGTAGGCTGCGTATTCGACACTGTATTAAAATACAAAATATGAAAACCCGTCCCGATTTTTCAGCGCACAAGACACAGTTCCATGGTCATTTGGCGTACCACTTGGCGGCACGCCACGTACCACTGCCGGTACGCGTACCACAGTTTGAGAACCACTGCTCTAGGGGGTAGGTGTTGGGGACTGTATTATCCAAGAAACCGGTGGCAGACGACCTTTTCCAAGAACATGGAGATGGGGCTCTAGCTCCTGTGAAGTAGTGGTACAGGAGTGGTGTAAGATACACCCCTCGCGCCCACTCGCAGAGAGCTCTAATCTGCAGTTGGCCACTAGGTGGCGCTGCAGTGCCGGGGAGGGACGCGGTTACTCACTGAGGAGGCTGGCGGGCGGCGTGGGGGCCGAAGTGGGAGCGCTGCTGGAGGAGCCGGCGGGCGAGGAGCTGACGGCGGGGCTCGGGCTGCCCGGGCTGGCGCTGCTGCTGCTGCTGCTCACCTGCGGCGTGCTGGAGCTGGAGGAGGCGGAGGGCTGGGAGCTAGCGCCATCTGGTGCCCTGGAGGGACAGGAGACGGCGGATTAATCAACCCGCAGCAGGACCGCCAGAGTCACTGACCGGAGTGGACACTGCAGGTACCCTCTTCACGGTCCTTTTATTCATTCGACAAAATTCTGCAGATCATGAAGTCTGATAATTAGAGACAAGTATCGCAATCACAACTCATACAAGTTTTAGCTCCTAGACCGTAAATACACATTCATTTCATAATTCACAGTCCTGGATGCAGGCTAAGGCTAAGTCTGAGCTCGGCACAGTATCCACCAATTCCTGAGTCACAGGAATGACCGAATATGTGTAGTTGTGCCTCAATTTACACTGTAATTATATTCTCACAGTGAAACAAGCATACAAAATAGTGCAAATCGTGTAAGACATGGGGGAAAAAAAGATTTTGTTTCCATCCCTAAAGGATGACTTCCTGAATTTTTCCAACTGAAAAGGGTTCATGTGCTGCCGCTCAGATTCGATGACGATACTGATGTTGAGATGAGAATTCGGAGGGTCCACCAGGGGTGTGTGGGCATACCAACTCCATGCAGCTTGAAGTGGGACATGGGATATACTATGCCTTGAAAAAGTATTCAGATCCTTTCAAAGTTTTCACAAGTAGCTGGAACTACAAATGACACTTGTACATATTTTTCCAAAACAGTATTTTTATTGCAAACTCACACGCTCCAGCAGCCAAGACAAAATCAGTTACTTCTCAGCAAAAATGTTAAAGAAAGCCAAAAACTGAAATACGCTGCTGGCAGAAGTCTTCAGACCCCACACATTAATATTTGGTAGAGCCACCTTTTGCTGCAATAACAGATTAAGTCTTTTGGGGTAGGTATTTAACAGCTGTGCACACTGGTTAGGGGTGATGTTTGCTCACCAACACAGATTCGCGCTGGGGTTGAGGTGGGGACTTTGACTGGGCCGCCCGAGGACAGTCACATTTTTGTTCTTGAGCCAGTATTGCTTTGGCCCTGTGCTCTGGATTACTGCACTGTTGCAAGATGAATGTCCTTCCAGGATTCAGTGTTTTAGCAGACTGAAACAGATTTCCTTGCAGTATTTCCCCATACACTGCTCCACCCAATTTTGCTTCAATTCGAACAAGATTCCCAGTCCCTACTGCTGATGAGAAGCACCTCCACAGCCTCATACCGTCACCTCCAAACTTCCTGAACAGTGTTTCCTGGGGCACTCACAACGTTAGGTTTGCGCCACACATAGCACTTTGAGGTTCAGCCAAAAAGCTCTACCTTGGTGTCATCCAACCACAAACCTTTTACCAGATCTTCGCTGGATCACTCTTGTGCTGTCTGGCAAACTCCAGACGGGCTCCGAGATGGTTGTTTTTGAGTAATGGCATCTTTCTTGCCACTCGCCCATACAGGCCAGCGTTATGCAGAGCTCTTGATACAGTTGACCGACGCGCCTGCATGCCACTCTCAGCCACTGAGCTTTGCAGGTCTTTCGAAGTGATTCTTGTGTTCAAAGCGAGTGCCCTCTCAGTGGCTTCCCTCACAAGCCTCCTTCTTGTTCGTCTGCTGAGTTTTGAGGAACAGCCTTTCCTAGGCAGTGTCTGGGTGGAGTGATGCAGCCTCCATTTCTTGGCGATTGAGCCAATAGTGCTAAGTGGGATATCCAAAAACTTCTAAATTTTTTGTACCATTTTCATAGTTATGTATTTTATCACTTTATCTCTAACTTCCTTAGAATGCTCTATAGCATTCATTTCCATACGTTTCCTTCAAATTCACTGCCTGACCAATGATGCCTAAGCAGAACAGAACTTTTATCTTCTAAATGTGTCAGATCATTTTATTGGTGCACAGGAGGCCAATGGAAAGGCAGCTCCATCCTTGTTAAGGCAGTTTCTGAGAGCGCAGGGGTGTGAATACTCAAGCACGCCACGTATTGCAGTTTTTGACTTTCCTTAAGATATCAGCTGACAAATAATTTTCTCTTTAAACCTTTTTAAATGTTTGAGCAAGTGAGTTCGCAGCATCAATACTGTTTTAAAAAGGAATGTATAAGATTTGTAAACCAGTGCATTTGAAAACTTCTAAAAAGGTATTAATACTTTTGAAAGGCACTGCATATACACCCAGTGGCCACTTTATTAGGTACACCTATCTAGTCCCGGGTAGGACCCCCTTTTGCCTCCAGAACAGCCTGAATTCTTCGCAGCACGGATTCAACAAGGTGCTGGAAACATTCCTTAGGGATTTTGGTCCATGCCGACTCGATAGCATCACGGAGTTCCAGCAGGTTGTTCGGCCAGACGTTCATGCTGCGAACCTCCCGTTCCTCCTCATCCCAAAGGTGTGCTATGGGATCGAGATCTGGGGACTGTGCAGGCCACTGGAGTAAACTGACGTCACCGTCATGTCCGTAGAACCAGCCTGCGATGACGCCTGCCTTGCGACACGGCGCATTATCCTGCTGGAAGTATCCATTTGAGAACGGGGAGACTGCGGCCATAAAGGGACGCACATGGTCAGCAACAATGCTTAGGTTCGCTGTGGCATTCAAATGGTGCTCAGCTGGTATTGAGGGGCTTAACGTGCAACAAGAAAACATTCCCCACTCCATTACACCACCTCCAGCCTGTACTATTGACAGGGCGGATTCATGCTCTTTAGGTCAAATTCTGACCCTACCATCTGCACGTCGCAGCAGAAATCGAGATTCGTCAGACTGGGCGGCGTTTTTCCCCAATCTTCAGGCGTGCATTTTTGCTGATCACATGCCCACTGTAGCCTCATCTTCCTGGTCTTAGCTGGCAGGAGTGGAAACCGGCGTGGTCTTCTGCTGCTGTAGCCCATCTGCTTCAAGGTTCGACACGCTGTGCGTTCAGAGATGCCCTTCTGCACACCACTGTTGTAAAGACCGGTTATCTGAGTATCTGCAGGCTTTGTCAGCTGGAACGAGTCTGGCCGGTCTCCTCTGACCTCTCATTAACAAGGTGTTTTCGCCCACAGAACTGCCGCTCACTGGATGTTTTTTTGTTTATCCTCTGTAAACTCTAGAGACTGCAGTGGGTGAAGATCCCAGGAGGCCAGCGGCTTCTGAGATGCTGGAACCACCACGCCTGGCACCAACAACCATACCACGGTCAAAGTCGCTGAGATCACGCGTCTTCCCCATTCTAATGTTTGGTCGAACAACAACTAAACCTCTTGATTATGTCTGCATGCCTTATATATTGAGTTGCAGCCACATGATTTGCTGTTTGTCTATTCGTGTTAATGAGCAAGTGTACCTAATAAAGTGGCCGGAGGGTATATTGCTCTACAGTATTCCTACTGAACCACATTGTGGAAGGTATCAGAGGATACCTTCCACAATGTTAATTTAGGGATCTGTTAATTTAGGCTTTACCAAAAGGTATGTTAATACAGAATAAGGCTGCCTTACCTCAATGGCTGCAGCAACTAACTTCCTTCTATAGAGTAGGAGTGTCCAAAGACATGACTAACACTCAAAGTGTGAAAGAAACTGCTTTCTGAGCCTGTGTGCTGTATGCAAGAGCTGGGAGAGCCTTGCAGTGTCTGTTCTGCGGGGCAGACCCAGCGCAGGCGTCTGTACTTAATGAGGCTCAATAAACACTGAATCTGCACAAGACTGTGTCCTGATCTTCTGTCCTGCTGCAGGATAGCCCATAAGACAGCCCAACCTCCTCCTTCTGTTTCAAAGCGTTCTTTGCTGGATGTGAAGTCAGGTCCCTCAGCTATTCCGTTTTCTCCCAGAGCTGATACAGCGCTCCGTGTCAAGTGATCATACAAATCTCGTAGCCTTTTCTGGATTATTGGCCTGTTCAATGCAACACGTATCTGAGTTTGGTCCTTAAATCCGGCTGTTCAGCTCTTTCTCAGAAATATTGAAATATTTTACTCTACTCTTGCCTCTTTTCCCTTCACTGCAGGGTTCTTGCCACAGAGGATGACCCTTGACCTGTCCAACACTCCCCCTTCCTGTACTGCATTCAGCTCAAGGGAAACACTGTTAGCCAGTGATCGCAGCTGAGGAAGGCAACGCTGGCGAGCCCACACCTGCCCACAGCCCAAGAGCAGCGTGATGGAGGGGATGGGGAACAATAGCCGACACAACAAGCTACACTGTGTGACAGTGAACCCACACCGTGTATAAAAATAACGGGTGACACGTAATTGTCCATTCATAAATGAAACCATGCAAACCAAGCCCGAGTGCACTGTGCTCCACAATGGCTATGAATTGGCCTCCTGTCTGGGTACTGTCTATACACATTAAGCGCAATCAATATGCGAGATTCAGGTTCATACTGGGGCTCTGTGGATCTTCACTCTTCCCCGCTGTCAGTGCAGTGGCCTGAAGCAAGCGGCCCTTTTCTTCCCACAATGCAGGGGCTTAGACTGCTAAACTCCTCGATGGCAGAGTGATGGATTAGGACCGTGTTGAATCCGATGTAACCAGTGGCTTTTACAGGACATCCGAGGAATCAAAGGTCTGTCTCAGCACTCCACCAAATCCCATCCGGATTGTGACTGTGGCACCTCCGTGCCTGACTGATCTCCTGTTCACTGCAGACAGGACGGCTGGAATTCCCCACCTGCCCTTCTCCAGCGCCACCCAGGGTCGTGTGCTCCAGAACTCCACGGGGTGGTGACAGACTTCAACAGCTCGGGCACAGCCTCACCTGGACTGTGGCTTACATCTAGCTTCGTTCCTGCAGCCCCCCCAAGAGGCTGGGACAAGCATCTTCTCCAACTTGCCTTATCAGTGCTCTTTTTTCGTAACACCTGATGGGTCTCCATGAGCATGAGCTGCAACACTGTGTGACAATGTTGTGAACACATTAATTTGACCGGCCAAGAGCTCGTGCAGACTCCCTCATGCCACGACCTCTGACAGACAGCAGGACATCACAGGTGGAGCACTCGGAGTTCCACCCTATAAATTGCTTTAAGATTTTAAGCTTGTAAAGTGGAAGGTTATGTAAACATAAGCTACTCTGGCTACAAGTTAGGTATCATTATCTCAATTACAGAAAAATATGTCCAACATAAAATAAGAGATGAGTAACAGATATTAGAATGTCAGGTAAGCAGAATTGAATTATAGTTAATTTAATTGAGGTCATAAGTCTCAATAGCCAGTGACCACTTACTATGGCTATATCTAATACTTAAGACACTAAGATCTTAGTTTAGTTAAGTTACTTGGTAAAACACCCATATACCCAAGGAAAACTATGGCCAATTTCAGGAGACATTAAAGGAGTTTTTCTAGAACAGGGTATAGCAGTGTCAAGCCCATAGCCTTTAGGGACACATATAATGGTTCAGTCAGACACATGCAAAAAATTATTGAATTGAAAACAATTTTATTAGGAAAACTTAAGCAAAGGAGAGCTTTGGGTGGTGAGCGGGAATGATGTGTCTTTGCTATCCCTGTTGGATTGTCTAGTCCTCATCCTGTGCCTTTTAATTCCAGTTCAGCTCTTAACAAGCTAAACCTGCCCATTACTGGCTTAACTGGACCAGTTTTTCCTAGCTCTTCAGGATCTGCTGCATTAACGAGACTAAGAAAACCCACAGACACACTGACCCCCCCAGGATTAAGACTGGAAACTCCTGGCTTAGACCAGACTGACTTAGACTTGGTTCTGTAACTGGGATGCACTGGTTCTGGAGCTGGAACCCACTCACTTGTGCGCGGTCTTGATGACAAGGTGCACAGTCAGGCCATCCTTGATGCCATGCTGGTTCAGAGTGTCTCCGTCCTTCAGGATCTTCCCAGCAAAGATCAGAACCAGCTGGTCCTGCTTGGCTTTGAACCGCCGGGAGATCTCCTCCTTAAACTGTGGACACAGGGAGAGAGAGGGGTGAATGAGGGCAAGACCAGGATAGGTCTTTCAACACGTGTCCTCTGGAGACTAACGGAGACGCAGGACAGCTTGAAGATGACAGGACAATTAGATGATGATCATAGCACGTCTCCATTGCTGGATATATTAAGAATGACAACTGTTTTGAAAACAAAAGTGTTCCCATTCAATTATTCATAAAGCTTATACTTCCTCTTTTACACACCTGAAGTGCTGGTCAAGATGAAAATAGTGGATTTTCTGAAGAAGAGCCCTAGTAGACAGCACACTGTTAACTTAAAGATGAAGGAAGCAGATGACAGGAATGCAAACATCACTTGGGGGTGAAACATCTCAGAAGATGCAAAAGAAATGAGGATCCCTTAAACTAACGTAAATCTAATTGCCTTTGCTGCCTTTAAAACTTCCGAGGTTCAAGAGCTCAGGAAATGATGATTTTAATAAATTGGTCTAGTCAAAGTGTAGCTGGGCCAAGTTCACCTTTCTCCAGCTGTGGTAAACTGCACAACACTTAAGAAAAACTTATGAAGTCTATCACAGCTTGATGTTGCCTCCCTGCCAATTATTAAGCCAGGCAAAGCTGAAGATCACAGAAGAGAGGTTCGATAAAGGTCGTGGAGCAGAAGATTTCCTGTGGAGCTGTTTTGCACTGCTAGCAGAGGAAGGGATAAGCACACATCTCTGCTCCACATGCATTTAGTTCTCTATGCTTTCTGTTGATTTTCGAAACACAGTCCATCATTATCTTACATCAGAACGTTAACAACCTCCTTGAGCGTTTTACACACCAAAGGAACCCTTCAAGTACTGGACTAACAACCTGCAACTGATTGTGGGAGGTGGTTTCACAGCTTTGATCTCGTCTTAGTCTCTTCTTGCTCCAGGGCTTCCTAACCCCAGCCCAATGGCTTCTATTTGTTTTTTTAGCTAAAAAACCAAAGCTTCCCTTTTAGCATTAACTAACGTTTTCATTTTGATTTTAGCTCTGAATCAAAGATTGTGTGGGTATCAGGCCGCTCAAGCATTTTTGCCACCATCATGAAATTCTAAATCATTTCACTCCAGACCACAATTAAAAAGCACAAATAAAAAATTACAGAGTGAAAGGCTTCACAAGGTGACGGACCACCTGTTAGAAAAATCAGAAGACATTATGAAGCCAGTAGGGAAAACCCTACAGTCCTCTGTGAAGAGCTGCTCTTTTGAGTGTGTGATCTGGTCTTATTAAGCGCAGGTTTCGTAGAGACTCACAGGGCCCCTTTCAACATTAGACCGTGAGTGCACATGACCAACCAGCCTAGCCCTGGAGCTAGGGAGGGTCCACTGGCTTGAGCCCAACCTCCGCTCTGAATGACCTGGTGGCTCAGATCTCTGCTAACACCTCCCTACAGATCCAGCCGAACACTGGATCTCTCCCACAGGCTCAAAGACTCCTGCCCGCGTATCACAGCTTCACGACGTCTCCCCATTAAGCCAGAAATGCAGATGAAAATCTTTCCTCCAGCCTCACCGATGTGATTCCACCCATTCAGCACATCTCATCCCCCCCGGGCCACTGCTCACTTTCCTCCAGGGAGGGCAGAGATGCATCTTCATTCACTATTTCTACAAAATACCAACACCGTGGAGTGCTGCAGCACAAACAGCCAAGCTCCGAGGCGCAAGAGCCAGAGAGGTTACAGACGAGAGGCATCAGCTGCGTTAGTAGTTCAGGTGGGTAGCTGCGTCAGCATGCGTAGGCTGCAAAGGAACAAGTAATAGGTTTATTCCATGCATGGAATAAACCTATCAGCTGCGTTAGTCTGTGAATAGCTTCATGTCCAAGGACCTCCCCCCAGCTCTTACTTTACAGATTCCAGGAAACCTGCTCCTGCGATGTGGCCAGATACTCACCTCTAATCATCTACCTAGAACTTCAACAGCCAACATTTCCAAGACCATTCCTCTGATGTCTTAAAAACAGGACTAACCTCTGGTAACTACCCTCACAGGAGACATTAAGCTGGGCAATGAGGTCTCCTTAATACAGCCGATGAATTCACCGAATTTATACAGCACTTTTCACTTCAAAGGCTCCCAAAGACATATAGAAAAGGGGACCAGGATCAGGTGGAAAAGTGAGAAACTGCTCCACCAGCTGAGATAAGGGGGATCTTCATGTAGGCCTGGACAACAGAGCCAACAACTGGACTGTAACGCATGGTGTCATTGGGACCTGTAAAAGACCTCAGTCTGAGGTCTCACTCACTGGACAGCAGCTGCGACAGCACAGGGCCCCTGATCACCACACTGGGGCCCTGGTCTGGGAGTTGCTTACACTTGCAGCACCACAACAGCAGTCTGGATTCCATAGTCCCAGTACTGATCAGGCCAAACTCAGCTCAGCTTTTGAGTGGAGATTACATCAGGCTACAAGGTGGGAGCTGCTGCCTGTCGCTATTAATGTGAAGGGCTTTCTTTTAACTGTTGCTCGTTGGTCTAGGGGTACGATTCTCGCTGAGGATGCAGTATTTCGGGGCGGAGCGGTGGCTCTGGATCTGCGCCTGTGGCTGGAAGGTTGCTGGTTCAAATCCCGCGGCCGGCAGAGGAATCCTACTCTGTTGGGCCCCTGAGCAAGGCCCTTCACCCCAACTGCTCCAGGGGCGCTGTACAATGGCAGACCCTGCGCTCTGACCCCAGGCTTCTCTCTCCCTATCTGTGTGCGTCATGGAGAGCAAATCGGGGTATGCGAAAAGACAAATAGGGCCATAGGGCTAATCAAGTGATCTCATCTTATCTAACTGGTTCTGTGTGCTTCCCTCTACTTCCCTACTGTATCCCATACCCCCATCTATTATGTGTATTTATTTGGGTTTGCTGTTCTGTAAACTGCTTTGAGAAGCCACTTTTATAGGCGCTATATAAAAGTAAAGTTGATTATTGTGTGAGATGAAAACCCGTGAGATTTAGCCTATATTTGAAAATAGAGATTCTCCTTAAAAATCACATCTAGATTATAACGGAGCACGTGAAAAAAAGCCTGGGATGTATCCATCTGCTCCCAAGAGCTCAAAATGAGCTAGCTTAGTGTTAGACGGAGCACGGGGACACGGGACATTACTAGACCTCTGACAATGCACAGAGAGACCTTTCACACCAACAACAGCACTGCAGGTCACGCGGGGGCTCGGTGCATCACCTTTTAAAATGGATGACAACTAACTTCTGTAACTGACATGATGTCAGCTAGCTGACATGTTTAACGGGGGAAAAGGGCTCATCTTCACAAACAGGGGACGATCGCGCTATTGCAGAGCTATGAACTTTATGACGAATCTGAACTGTGGAATAAAAAAAAACCCGATCCGCCTTGAGGTTCTGAAAGCTTTAGATGACACGATCTTACCACCTTTCACGTGAGCTTTAGTACACATTTTTCAAAATGACTCAGCCTTTTGCGCCATAAGCCAGTTTCGCCCAAAGAACAGAAACCTCAGAGAAGGACAGACAGAACACGAACCGACAAGCAGGCCGGTTCCACTAATCACGGCGATCACAGGTTCCCAGGTGAAAGACCTGCGAGACACTGTCCCTCACCCCCACCCCCACGCAAAGGTGATGCCGTTCAGCAGGTATCTTATAAGGCCAACCCGATCTTGATCGAACAGCCAGATGCTGGGTCCTGCAGGCGAGTTTTGGCCACGGCTCGTTACGGCATAGATAGAAAACTGCAATCTTCCATTCAGACTCAACTCCGTGAGACGTGAATCGGTCACGTCCCACCCACCGCAAGCCAAGATGGAAAAACCGGCACTTAGAGGCTACGCTGACCGCGCAGACGGAAAAATCAAACCCCCACGCCTGCTGCAGAGGTCTGCGGGGCAACAGGCGAACAGCAGAGACCGACTCCCCACCTCTGGGTTAGCGGGGGGGATCGACAAGCCCCGGCTGAACTCCAGGCCTAGTGACCCGTGGACCGTCTCACTGTCGTGCCCGTTTCGGCCCCCGGTCGAGAACATTCAAGGCGCTGCTGTCGCCCGCAGGCCTACACAACATCCAGGGGGTGGGGGCATGGAGATCAGCATTCAATTACGAGCGCTGATGTTTCAAAACAAGAAGGGATCTGGGTGAATTCAGCTTTCATGGCGAGCAACTTGTCAGACGCGTGACAGCACGCAGCCTAGGAGGGCTCTGTCGGAGCCTTTTCACGATTGGGCACGGATCGCCCGCCAGCTTTAGATGAGGCACCCCGGCTTATCCTCCTGCCTCCCAGACATTTTACTCTGGAGGTGGAAGTATAAGAAATGGAGGTGGGCGACTACAGAGGTCCGTCCCTCCCGTGCCATTCATTTCGCAGCGCCAGCTCCAGAGACACCGAGAAACACGCTGACGCGCACCCGACTGCGGCGACGAAACACACAGACACATTTTATAACGAAAAGGGTAGACCTGTGTAACCGAGGCATCCTCCACGATCGCAATTTCCTCTTTGTCCTTCGGGGTTTTGACCGTGACCCTGATAATATTCCCTTCCAAGGCGATATTTTTGTTATTGTTGTTGTTCACGGGGTCTGTGCCGCTGCTGTCCGCCATCTTTACTCCTCCTGTTATCACTGAGTCACTGACGAGCAGCCTCGAGCCGGCAAGAGGTAAGAACCCCCCCTCCGTGCCCCTACCTCATCCCAGCGCCCGGCCCAGCGCAACGGCCTCGCTTCCGCTGGGGGGGCCTCTGGCGGCGAGGAGGAGGTATTACACCTAAAGCCATGCATGACACCGGAAATGGCCACATCCCGGCGTCCATCTGGGAGCATCTTGTCCATCGCAGGTTGCACATTCAGAGACTCCAAGACTGCATGTCTTTTTGAAGGTGGGAAGATACTGGAGCACCCAGAGAAAATCCCCAAAGAACACAGGGCAAATGGGCAAGAGACAAGCATCTTGAGTTACTTACTTTACCGTATGCTTTGAATTTTCTTTGATATTTTCTTATGAGATTGTGTAGTGTCATTTGAAGATCCGGTGAGATCCTCTGAAACAAAAACACACCGTATCAGCGTGTGAGAATGTTTGAAGGAAAGGGCAGTGTGTGGCGAACAATGAATGCCAGTAAAAAGGAAAAAGTGCTTTTGAAATACGTTTATAAAATACTGCAGCGTTCTGCTCCCCCCCCCTCCAGCAGTGGACCGGACCGTCGCCCTCTGACCCTTCCCAGCAGTCTCCCCTTCCTTCCAGGAGAGCTATATAAGGGGGGACCCTGAGGCATTCTCCCTCTTGTCCCTGGTGGCATGCTAGGGGTAACCTTGCAGCTGTGAGCCCCTACTCCCATCCCCCACCTGCAGCAACTAGCATAGCGCACCTCTGTACACAAAAGGGCAATAAATTCCTCTCCTTACTGCTGCAGCTCGCCTGCTGTCTGCTCATTCTCTCTATGCCACAATACTATATGAAATGTGAAGTCACATTACTATTACAATACTGAAGTATGTGGATCCTGCTTGTTTTTTCCTCTTAAGAACCTAGGCAGCAATAAGATTCGTAGTCCTTTTAAAATTTCAATGTACCAGATAATAATAATTAATAATAATTTTTTAATTAATAATAATAGCACTTTTCTGGAGACTCCACTCAAAGCGCTTTACAGGTAATGGGGATCCCCTCCACCACCAGCAGTGTGCAGCCCCACCTGGATGATGCGACGGCAGCCATAGTGCACCAGAACGCTCACCACACATCAGCTCTCAGTGGGGAGGAGAGCAGAGTAATGAAGCCAATTCATAGATGGGGATTATTAGGAGGCCATGACTGGTAAGGGCCAATGGGAAATTTGGCCAGGACGCCAGGGTAACACCCCTACTCTTTTCGAGAAACACCCTGGGATTTTTATTGACCACAGAGAGTCAGGACCTCAGTTTTACGTCTCATCCAAAGGACGGCACCTGTTTACAGTATAGTATCCCCATCACTATACTGGGGCATTAGGACCCACACAGCCTACAGGGTGAGCGCCCCCTGCTGGCCCCACTAACACCTCTTCCAGCAGCAACCTTAGTTTTTCCCAGGAGTCTCCCATCCAGCTACTGACCAGGCTCACTCCTGCTGAGCTTCAGTGGGCTGCCAGTCGTGAGTTGCAGGGTGAGATGGCTGCTGGCCATATAAAGTATATATAGTAGTAAAACAAAATGTACTTCATGGGGTTACCTTACGTTACAAGTACAACATAAGTAGGTAAAAGTGATGCACCCAAATGTACATTAAAAGTAGCACATTTTTGTATGATTTCAAAATTATTAAACAGCCAGTTGTTTGCCACCGCCTGGAGAATCCTAAGACTGAGAAAGAACAAAGGGACAAGCAGAGCTGGTATCTCTCTGGAGGTTTTTCATGCATTTGCATGAGACGGGGGGAGCGATAGTTTCATTTAGGAGAAACTGCGGAAAGTTTTCGGAAGACATGGGATACCTGATATAATACATGAGATTTTAACCGGGGATTTTAACCTCGTCGCGTCCCAGGATGGATAACTCGCTGATGGACTCCTGGACTGTGCCCTGATCTGCCTTTGGACCCGTTTGGATTTGGATGTCATTCTTTGTCTCCCCAGTTCACCGTCTCACGGACTGTCACTATTATTCTGTGCACTATTAAACCCCTGTGTGTTTCCTTTTACCACGCCTCCTGTTTTCTCCAGCTCTTACTGCATCGCATAGGGTCTACTACAAGACCCGACACGGATCTCAGTCCGTGTTCGTGACAAAGACTGCCCCAAAACTAAAAACCAATGCAAGAGATAAACAGTTACAGGAAACATCTAGTTGAAGACAACCGACTGGCTCTTTATTACAGGACATCATATATTGGACTCATTATGACTCCTGCAGTGATGAACTGCCCATTTTAATGCCTCTTACTCTAACAAGCAAGAGGGAGAGACATTTGGACGTGAACCACTGATGGAGTTCACCTGTCGTAAATCCAGAGTAATCGTGAGTGAACACGCCGGAGCACCTGGGGAAAATCCACACGGACACAGGGACAACATGCAAACTCCACACAGACAGCTCCGCAGGTCCAGAATTGAACCCAGGACCCCTGCCCTGCGAGGCAACAATTTTGATCAGTGCTCCACCATTCCGCCCAAATTATGCTGTCATTTTAAAGAAATGTCTGAGAAAGATCAGTATTTAGTCACCTGTCCAACATATTGATGTCAAGCAATTGTATGTGAGAAAACTGTGAGACTGATTCATGCGCTTGGCCACAGAAACAAGTGTATAAGCCAATATATTTTAACACCATTTTTAGAATCCCTATAATTCCTGTATAATTGATCTGCCATTTGTGTGTACCATGGCCAAAGGATTCTTATGCATGCCCTATGTATTCACCCTTGTGGTGGTTTATTCTGCACGTTTTTTTTATTTCCAGTTTCTAATGGTTCAGGCGAATTAAAACCATCAAAAACACAATATGGGCTTAGTTCCAATCAGTATCCCAAGTGATTCTTTTCCTAGACATATACTTGAACTTGAACTTTATTGCCATATGTAACTGGTCCATGTACTGGTACAATGGAATTCTTACTGACAGAAAGTCTCTCGATTGTAAAACAAGTGTAAAAACTAAAACAAAGTGCAAACAGTGCATCAAGACAATATACAAAAAAACAATAGACAATGTGCAAGTAAACATGTAGACAGTTTGAATGTAAACAATACAGATGTGTAAACAGTGACTGGAGATGTGCAATAGACAAGAAATCATAATGAGGTAGATGGTGATGGTGTAGGTGTGGTCCGAGGGGGATGGCTAAATGTGTTCGCCAGTCTCACTGCTTGTGGATAGAAGCTATTGAAGAATCTAGTGGTAAGTGTCCGTATGCTCTTATATCTCTTGCCTGAGGGCAGTGGGGTGAAGAGCTCATGCCCGGGGTGGTGACTGTCCTCTGTGATGGCCAGAATTCTACCACGGCAGCGGTCCTCATAGAGCTGTTTAATCTCGGTGAGACCACAGCCGATGATCTTCTGGGCCACATTGACCATTCCCTGCAGTGCCTTTCTCTCTCGAGAAGAGGTGCTGCCGTACCACACGGTGATCCCGTTGGTGAGGACGCTCTCGATGGTGCAGCGATAGAAGTTCACCAACACAGGTACTGGCATCCCCCATCGCTTGAGGCACCTCAGGAAATAAAGGCGGATATAGAGGTATGACTGGAAATAATGCAAACACTGTATAAAAGCAGAAGGCTGTTTTACATTTCATCCTTTTTCTACCCAATTCAGGGTTGCGATGGAGTCAATCCCAGCATGCAACAGGCACAAAGTGTGTCCACGCCGGACACACACAAGCACAATCACACACTCACACCAGAGCCAGTTTTCACAGAAGCCAGTTAACCCACCAGCATATCTTTGGACTGTGAGAGCACATACAGTACGAACTCCCACACACACCCCAGGTCTGACTGAATAGGATGCATTTCCATGCTTATATACCATATTTCCATTGTATTATTGGTCATGTATACAGGGTTGGTGGTAGGATAAATAATAACAATGTAACTTTGTTTTGCCTCATTGTCAAGATGATCATTTAAACAGCAACTTCATTACTAACTGTATTGTTCTAATTATGTATCAAAAACACAAACCATACATCTACTGCGAGTTAGCAGGTGAACCAGGTGCCAGGATATTAATATTACTATATCATAATTTGTGAGATTCTACGTGGCTTCCTGGCTTTCAGTGTTCATTGTGCCAAACTGGCATTTTATTTCAGCTCAAACCAGCCTGTTTAATGTAAGATGAACTCTGTTGTCTTAATTCCTCACCTTCAGTCTGTACCCCAGCTAAAGGCATACAGAAACAACACAAATTTATTAATCTTAACATGTTTTAAACACTGTCCTCATATGCAATTCCAAACCTTTCTCTCTTAATCATTTTGTTTTAGCATAAGGTGTTTATAATATTAGGTGAAGTATTCAGTCAACTATATTGAAAGCCTGGTACAGTGGAGCCTTTGATAAATTGTACTGCGAGGAATATTTTTAACATCAGGATTTTGTTCTGGATATGTAATAAAGCTTATCCATTTTATGTTCTTTGCATTTTTAGTTATTATTTTTTTAACACACTGTGTTCATGTCTTTTGCCTCTTAATTTGAATGGTACTGATCCGTGAAGTACCTATTTTAATTTTCAACCTGATAAATTAAAATTTTCTTAACCTAGTAACACTGACAGCTTTTTACAGATACACTATATTCCTGAATACCCTCATGAGATATTGGTCTTTTTAATCTAGACCTGCATGTAAATGGCACACAGGTGAGATCGTATAAGCACACAATAATTTGAATTAGAAATGTGACCCATTGTCATATTTCGTTTTTATGACACGGCATATATGAATGTGCAGTTTTACACATATAAGCAGAGTATTTTCTGCTTCAACAAGACCCCCTTAGAATATCTTAATTGTTTCATCTCTGACTGTGGATTCTTGCTTGCTTGTCAGCCAAAAAAAACAACAGACAATTTGGCAAGAAAGCATGACCATACTGCAGGCTTCAGAGTAGTCCTGACTTAACTTGACTTAACTTAACTTAATGATTCCTTCAGCGATCAAAAACCTAAATTAGTTTTTTTTTTCTGAAGCAATGAATTTCACTGGTGATCTATAATGCCTGACAGTTTATGTGCTAAGCTGCAAAACACATCTTAGGTATTAAATATGGTTACTTGTTTCCTCACTTAAAATGCTTATGTTGCTATCCAGATAGCCTACAAGCATTGAGTCAGTAACAGCAGTAAACTGCTTCAGGTGCACTTCAGTTGTAGTTGGTGATGTACAGCATATATGGGTTGTATACCTGGTTGTTGATCTTGAATTGCTATAGTGCAGAGTGCCTATAGCAGTGGGGACTTCAGGAATGATGTCATTGAGATGTGCCAAGGCAGAATAAAGAGAGACTGAATGTGAACTGAATATAAACATGTGAAAAGCTGTATCACTCATGTTGCAGTTTTACAGGTTAAAGAGAACTAGTGGCAGCACAGGTCCTTGATTCATGGTAGTCTGTGATATTGGCTTTGGAAGAGCAGCAGTATCTGCTGAAGTAACAATGAAACTAAAAATAATAAAATCATTACTAAGGAGAAAGAACTGATATTTGGACATAAGTTCAAATCAACCACTTTCAGACTACAGCTTGTGCAATGGGAACTTTATCTATCCATACACTTTCACCTACACAACTATATCTCACACTGCCCACCTAAACAGTCAACGCGTGCCTGTCCGGCCATGGGAGATCTGCCTTTCAAAAAACTGTTTAAGCCTCAATGATGATGAAATCATCTTCAGAAGGAAACTTTAAAATTCCTCCTGTTTAACAAAAATTTGATCTTCAGTGTGTGAGAGGGGTGTGAGCCACCTGTGTTAGGAAGAGGACTATAGAGGAGGTGTGAGCTCTTCGACCCAGCCCTGCTGATCATCATGCAAATTTCAATCAGGCTACAGGTCGTGTAGAGAGACCCTCTGTATTTATACGGGCTGAGGGACGAGCCCGTGCTCAGACCTCACCAGCCACAGCAGTGAGACCGCCAGCCAGTTTCCCAGAGAGGCGACGCCAGCTCACCAGGTGAGTCTAACCTTTTTTCCCAGGAAAGAAAACTGAACAAGAAGACTGTTCAATTAATCGCATGGGACATTTTTAAAGAGGAGCAAGTAATGGGTTTATTCCCTGCTGAAAAGAGAAGAAAGAAAACACAACGTTTTGGCCGTGGAGCCTTCTTCAGGTGTGGCCGAAACGTTGTGTTTTCTTTCTTCTCTTTTCAGCAGGGAATAAACCCATTACTTGCAGCCCATGCATGCTGACGCAGCTACCCACCTGAACATTTTTAAAGAGGATGCAATCAGCAATCATTTATAAAAATACAAGTAATAGGTTTATTTCCTGATGAAATGAGAAGAAAGAAAACACAAGGTTTCGGCCAAAACGTTATGTTTGCATCCTACACATGCTTCCTTTGCAGCCTACACATGCTGATGCAGCTACCCACCTGAACTACATTTGTAAAAATTTATGGCTAACAATTTTACAATAGATTTTAATGCTCTTGTTGGTACACATAGCATAAACCTTCAAGTGTTTTACTTCCTACGTTTTTACGATTTACTTGACAGATCGTCACAAAGGTATAGATGCACTTCTCCAGTGTTACCTTCTCCTTAATTACGCTTTTCATTCAACATTTGAATGTTAATTACTACAGGTTAGCTTGGGTGAGTAGAAACCAAACGTATTACTGAGCAATATTTAATTCACATTGATCAGCTAATCCATCACATTTACCAATCAAATTTAATTCACTCGTTATTAGAAATTCCTTGTTTTTAACACCATTTTGTCCTCTGTACACCTCCACATAGTTAAAAAGCTACTGTTGTACCATCAATTTACAGATCAATTTACAGATTTATCACGATTAATCTTAGAACAAAATAGCACAAACATTTAAACAATATTTTTCTATAAAACTGTTTCTGTATAAAGAAGGAAAGCATAAAATGATGAAAAGCAAAACAAAGCAAAAAGCACAGCAGTACGCATGATAGTTGATCATATTTCAAGACTGTAAGTCTATTGTTATGTCATTTTATACAGATCACTGTTTCAGCTGGCATGTGCACAGGCAAAAATAAAATTAGCAGTTTTAATTTTAATGCATTTAAGAATTAATTATTCTATTAGGTGCCATTTGGAATTTAAAATATAAATATGTAAAGATAGGTCCTAATAAATTCAACAACAACAATTATTATTAATATAGTGGACATCGGGCCAACAACCCTACTCTTTTCAAGACACCCTGGGATTTTTAATGACCACATACAGTAGAGTCAGGACCTCAATTTTACATCTCATCCGAAGGGTGGTGCCTTTATACAGTTTAGTCCTGTCACTATATGGGGGCATTAGGATCCACCACAGGGTGAGCACCCCCTGCTGGCCCCACTAACACCTCTTCCAGCAGCAACTATAGTTTTTCCAGGAGTCTCCCATCCAGCTACTGACCAGGCTCACACCTGCTGAGCTCCAGCAGGCTGCCAGCTGTGAGCTTCAGGGTGATATGACTGCTGGCATTCACTGGCATACTTAGTTGTTTGTACATCGCATTACATTAGTCATTACAGTGACTAGAGAGCAGGAGGGGCCCAATTACGTCACACTCCGTGGGAACTCTCGCTCTTGCCCACAGCAAGACCAGGGTTTTTTGATAACACAGGAACTTACGGTACTTTCACAAAGTGCACCATTTTGTGCTAAATTCAGAAGTTTTCTATACCGTCAATTAATTTAATTTGTCACGGAAATCTCATAACTTGTCTGAGAAACTGGGACTGCAGTTCCCTTTTAGTGAAAGGTAAGTTTCTAACCCCAGTTAAATTCTTCTACCACCAGTTTCAATTCCTTGTTACCTTCAGCCCAGTGAAGCCCTTCGCAGACCAGGAGGAAATGATCATGAGACCCAAATCATCGATCATCTGGAGTCCCAAGAAAATCCCGCTGGATGTCTGCCTGCTCCTCTTGTGAGTATGAATGCTGCAAAAAGCTCTTCTTTTTGAGTCTGCACACTGAAGAACTGTATTAAGAATTGTGCTTCCACTTGGGATCAAAATCGTGTGCTTTATGCACCACATTAAACAGCTAGTGTGTACCCAGAAACCTTTCAAAATCGTATTCCAGGCTGAAAAGAAAGGAAAAGAGACACTACGTTTTGGCCATGGAGCCATCTTCAGTTGTGAAAATGTATTTTTGCCTCGTTCTGCTGACGCAGCTACTTGAACTTCTTTTAAAACCTTCATGATAATTCTGAAAATCATTTGCATCACAAAAGCAGGACTTAGGGGAATATTAAGCATCCTAACGTAAAGTCTTCTGATTTGCAAGGTTCAAGTGCCCCCAAAATATTTATTTCAACACCATGCAGATACAGTAGCTACCATTTTCATCTGTCGGAGAAATTTGTCATCAGGTAGCGTACATGTGGGTCAAGTCCACCAGTAGGTAGAAACTAGGACCCCAGGAACCTAGGGGTGGGAGTGAGGGGCTGAAGAGAGAGGGAGTATCCAGTAACCAAAATGGAGGGCAAAGATCCATTATCTTAAAGGTCAATTAGCACTGAAAGAACAAACGAAGAGACGAGTTGAGCTCTGCGAGTAATCCTCACTAGTGAGCATGGAGAGGTGTGATTGAAAGGCTTAACTAGGGAGGAAAGAGGAAAACGGTTGGATAATCGATTCATTCTGTGAGCAGTGCACATTGGAACAGGGCAGCGAGTGCGTGGTGACTCTGACAATGTGACAAACATTTAACTGAACTTTTTTAAGACTCTTAATTCATTTTGTGAAGAATGTAATGCAAAGATCAATATGACGACTCTTCAATGATAATTCCAAAATAAGTAAGGCATTCTGCTGTAGGAAACCTTCAACAGGGTATGACAAGATGTGGATAGATTAAGTTTTATGTTTGAAAAAATCTGGTAATTTGAGAATTTTCATGAAATAAGGTGCAACAATCCACAAAATTGCAAATAATAAATCTGTAAAAATGCATAATAATTAAAGGGTGCAATTTACTTCCAGACTCCTTGCCATCAATTGCTCTGGGAACAGGAACTTCTTTGATGACACAGAAGCACCTGAGTTTAACAATGAGGACTGGATGAAAGAGATTCCAGACAACACTCTTCTTTCGGCAGTCAATATCCCCGGCACCCATGACTCCCTGTCTTTATACTGCACACGGCTGGCTATATGCCAAAGCTGGACATTAGACAAACAGCTACAGGCAGGAATCCGTTTCCTGGATGTTAGAATACAGTGTTTTCCTCTATGTGGTGACCCAGTTATCTGCCATGGAATAACTCCCCAGTTCGACTGGTTTAGCAATGTGGTGAAAGTAGT
This sequence comes from Lepisosteus oculatus, assembly GCF_040954835.1. Lineage (NCBI taxonomy): Eukaryota > Metazoa > Chordata > Actinopteri > Semionotiformes > Lepisosteidae > Lepisosteus > Lepisosteus oculatus. Next base: position 2,982,860 of record NC_090722.1, on the reverse strand, counting down.
CATGAACTTCTTGCAGGCTCATAAGAAAGAGACTGTTGTGATGAGGCTGAAGGCAGAGCTTTGTGAAACTGGTGTCAATACTCTTGTGAAGGTAAAGAACATGCTGAATAACAATGGGGCAGCAGGGGCTTTGTGGGAGAGCACAGATGTGCCGAAAATGAGACAAGTTAGAGGAAAGCTGGTGATACTGCAGGAGTTCAGCGGTGAGACACAGTGGATCAAGTATGACTCACTGGACATTGGCGATGACTACCAGGTGCAGAACATCAACGAGAAGTGGACAAGCGTCCAAAACCACCTAAACTCGGCCATTCAGGGGGACAAAGAAAAACTCTTCCTGACCTTCAGCAGCGGCACGGGCATTTCTGCTACACAGATAATCTGTGCACTGTGTCCCCACCATGTGGCACAAACAATTAATAACAAATTATTTGATTATTTGCCAACTTTAGCCAGTAACAAAAATCGTCTGGGGATAATCGCCATGGACTTCCCATCTGCCCAGCTGATCCAAAAGATCATCGAGCTGAACCAGCAGACAAACTGAGGCAGATCGAACAGCCTTCCCTCTTGAACTATTTCCTTTAAGCATGTTTCAGAAAGCCAGGTCTTCAGAGAGCTCTTCAAGCTTCTCCTTGTCAGCTTCAGACACAGCAGGTTATAAACACGCCAATGAGCTTTGAACCATCATTCAAGCTGAATCGCAAGCCTTAATTAATCTTAAAAAGAAAGCCTCTTTGTGTAGCCTCTAAAAGTGTGAAACGATTTCTCAAATTCAACAAAATTAAGCTTTTGCTATTATTATTTGATTAATAAAATGGGGGTGGGAAGAATCATAAAAATGCTATTGTTGCATGCCAAGCTGAATGTGCTACTTTTGAATGCTTACATGAAATAAAGATTTAAAGCATTCTTGTTTGAATCATTCTTCACTGCCAAGTATCTGGGTGGAGCTGTTCCTTTTTATACCAGAAGATGGAAGTGTGGGTCTCTCTTAATTGTAACACAGTAAGAGCAGTGCAGGAAGTCCAGTAAAAGCCCACACAATATTTACAGTACAGACAGCGCTGGACTCACCCGTAGCATGAGTACAGGACTGAAAATGAGATCGATCCAGTTTTTATGCTGTAGAGGAGCAGTGAAAATTTCCAGTTTCTCATTTGTATCATTGCTAGAAGCAATGTTGATATTGATATCAAATCAAAAGTAATGGGAAATCTATTGATCTAAACGTTATATACTGTATATACTGTACCTATATCTTTCTTTGACAGGAAACATGGCACATGTGAGGTCAGAGTTCAATTACTCCATGAAGGATAAATAGAGCATGTATAGTATACCACAGCATTTTATATAAAGTGGAGCCCATGGACATCAGAACTGCACACAATTTATGAAAACCAGGGACCTGATTTTATCCCTCCAAAATATTGTGAAAAGTGTTTTTTCATCACTTTATTCTTGGTGTCTTTTTATTTACTACCCATGCAAGAAATTATGCTGTAAGTCTACCACCAAATTAAATGTACACAACACACAAAACATTCTAGAGTTTTCTATCTAAGCATTACATCTTCTATATAAGGGGAAAACTAAGGCTGCTGCTGGAAGAGGTGTTAGTAGGGCCACCAGGGGGCGCTCACCCTGTGGGTCCTAATGCCCCAGTATAGTGATGGGGACACTATACTGTAAACAGGCGCCGTCCTTTGGATGAGACGTAAAACCGAGGTCCTGACTCTCTGTGGTCATTAAAAATCCCAGGATGTTTCTCGAAAAGAGTAGGGGTGTTACCCCGGCGTCCTGGCCAAATTTCCCATTGGCCCTTACCAATCATGGCCTCCTAATAATCCCCCTATATGAATTGGCTTCATTACTCTGCTCTCCTCCCCCACTGAGAGTTGATGTGTGGTGAGCGTTATGGCGCACTATGGCTGCCGTCGCATCATCCAGGTGGGGCTGCACACTGGTGGTGGTGGAGGGGAGACCCCATTACCTGTAAAGTGCTTTGAGTGGAGTGTCCAGAAAAGCACTATATAAGTGTAAGCAATTATTATTAATTATTCAGAAATGAGCTTTTTAGGGCATCTTTGCTCAGTGAAACACTTGATGGCCCTTTGCTCATTATTTCTTAAACTAAGCAACATTGTCCAATAATCCCGAAAAAACAGAATAGTATTAATCCTGCTTTAGAAATTAAGCTTGGATTATAAAACAGGTACACTGCACATTGATACTTGACACAAAAGCTTTTTCTCATGGGTGTGACAATTGTAGCAAACTTGGAAAAAATGTAGAAAGTTGTAGCACCTCCTAAACCACTGAAAAATGTTTGACATTTTGAATTATTACTGATTTACATGAGCCAAACTCTGTAAATGTTAGCCCAGTGTCCTTGTGGGTTTTCTCTGGTTTCCTCCCACAGTCCAGAGATGCTGTGGGTCGTTTTGTGGTTAGTGAAGGCCTAGGTTCAAATCCAGTCCAGAGACATGTTGGTGGGTTAATTGGTGGAAAATTAGCCCTGGTGTGAGTGTGTACCCCGCCTTGAGCCTGTGGCTTGGTGGGGGTAGACTCTAACTCCCCCGGGACCCTCAGCTGCATTAAGCAGTTAGAAAATGTTTAGATAAGCCAAATAATCTGTAAATTCAAAATAGTGCACGCACTAAACTGACAAAAACAAAAACACATTTTTACGCAAGACTTTTCTATCCGATGACAATTTCAAAGTGCACGAGGGAGGACCTGACTTAATTTTTAAAGTAAACCAAACTTCATTTTCGAGCTCCAGGTAAACTGATTTAAATTTCACCTACAATCAAAAACACACTGAATGCAAACATGGGTATATCAACATTTTACCACAGACTGCAAACACTGTTGTAGTGAGATTAGCCAGCTTCTGTATATTAGAGATATAAAATCAGGTCAAGGTGAAGCATGGTCTGTTCATGTTAAACACAGAGAAAAGGTATAGAATACAACAGCAGTACAACAGATAAAACAACAGATAAAATGTGTTATATTGTAGTAATACAAAAAGTGGTTAAGTATAATATTATGTAAAATATGTAAAACTCAATATATAGAATCTGCTTTTATGGTATTATTAGAATATTAATTGATAGAATATGTTGTCAAGATCTAAATTTGTTCACAAGTGACTCAATGGTGAAATCACACGCCGCGTTGCGGGCCGCTGCGGTCATCTGCAGCCGAGAAATGGGGTGACTCGCGCCCACAATCGGCAGCAGTTCTTGAGACCCTCACTTCCATTAAAGGTCTGTCTACATCTGGAATTTTAATATGGATGGAGAACTGAGAAGGAATTATGAGGGCTATATTCCCAGTTAAAAAAGTATTGAGCCAGTGAAGCATTCGTCTAGTGAGCGGTAAGATACTTTTTTTTGGACACCAAGTAGATTACAAATATAATGTACTGTATCTGGTATGTAAACGGATAAACCAGTAGCGGGGGAGGAAGACACTGAAATTCGCCTCTCTTTCACCCCGGCTCAGACCGCCCGGGCCGAGGGGCAGGTGCGGCCTTCAATGACGTCACCCAGCCCCGCCGGAGTGACGTCAGCAGTTCGGCTGCCATGTCGGACCTGGGTTCGGCGATCTCGGCGCTGGTGTTCGGGGCGGTTTTCCTCCTTTTCCTCGAGGTGCTCAGGCTCCGGTTCCCCAGGCACCGCAGGCCCCCCGGCCCCACGCCCTGCCCCTTCATCGGGAACCTGCCGCAGCTTCTCCTACAGCCGCTGGAGACTTTCACACAGGTAGGATCCGCGGACAGGACCTGTCGCCGGCTCGCACACGGACCGCACCTGCATGCTTCGCTGGAGGATTATGAACGATTCGCTGTAAACCACATCTAAAGCGACTACACGTGCGATTCCTAAAAATCTTCTTCTTGTACAGCAACACCTCGGTGAACACAGGGGTAGCGCAATTATACAAGAGCTGTCGGCGGTTTTAAGAGCTTTTCACAGTTTGTGCGGAACTCCGGATGATCGTGCGCTGTCCGATCCTGGTGTATTTACAGTCCAGGCTCCGGAGACTGAACAGGGGCTTAAATAAACCGAACTAAATGTGCCACTTAAGAGCTACAGCTCTGCTAAACTGCTGCTTAATTCCAGTGCGCAACCTGACAACGAGGTAATTCATCAGGAGTTATACTCCTGAGTGAATTATAGATTTCCAGTTTATTGCTAGGAATTCGTTCAGCTCTCTGACTCCTTCATGCAAGAGCACAAAGGTTATTTTAAAATTAAAATTTCTAACATAGTGCTTACTCCACAGTTCTCCGTACCTTTGACACTTGAAATCTCTTGAAAGTTGATTTCAGAGAGGAAAAACCCACTTCACACTGTTTTGTGGTTAAATGAAAACATGAACGGTATATTGAAAAACACAGATTTTCGTCTTTGTCTTTTTGTTAAAAGTGGATTTGCCAGTTATTTGTGTTAAACTCAACCTGTTTTGCTCGCTCGGTACGTGTTGACGCACGTCGGAGGGGGAGGCAGTAGGGGCGGAGTCCTATCCGAGCTGACTTTCAGCTCCGTACGGACGGGACAGTCCTGGACTGCAGGGTCGCGCCCGTCACCTGCAGCACAACAACCTGCAAGCGCACATGAGGCCACCAGGGGGCGCTGTGTCACCAGAACCCAAGAGATCTCTGGCCGACTAATCTTGACAGCGCTCTGCTAACTTATAATAATAATAAACTTTATTTTATATAGCGGCTTTAAAGGTGGCTTCTCAAAGCGCTTTACAGGATGACAATAACAATAAATAAGAATACTACAACAATAAATAAAAAGATTTCACAAGATAAGACACAATTACAATTACAACAATAACAATAGAGGAGACCGTGGATGGTGGTACTAAGAAGAGCAGAGGGGTGAAGAATGGAACCAGTTCAGTAAAGGCTTTTCTGAAGAAGAGGGTTTTGAGTCTGGATTTGAAGGAGTTTAGAGAAGGTGACTCTCGGATATCCTTGGGCAAAGAATTCCAGAGTTTGGGGGCATAACAGGAGAAGGCCCTGTCGCCCATACAATGTAGACGGGCTTGGGGGACAGTAAGGAGGGCAGAATTTGAAGAGCGAAGGTTGCGAGGTGGGGAGTAGGGCGATAAAAGTTCAGACAGGTATTGAGGTGCCAAGCCATGTAAAGCCTTATAGGTGAGCATGAGGATTTTAAAGTCTACGCGGAATTTGACCGGAAGCCAGTGCAAGGACTCCAGGATAGGTGTAATGTGAACACTTGCACTAGACCTGGTCAGGATTCTGGCTGCTGAATTTTGGACATACTGCAGTTTGATCAGAGTAGATTTAGATACCCCAGGGAGTAGAGCATTGCAGTAGTCAATTCGAGAGAATACAAATATGTTGATCAGCTTTTTAGCCACAGTTAATGATAGCATAGGGCGTAGTCTTGCGATATTTCTAAGGTGAAAAAAAGATGTTTTGACAGTATGCTGTACATGTGGGTCGAATGTTAAGCCAGAATCGAATATAACCCCAAAGTTTTTCAATTTTGATTGAAGCTCAAGTACAGAGCCATCTACAGACAGGGTTACAGGACTGGCTTTACGAAGTTGATGGGGGTACCAATAAGCATGACTTCAGTCTTGTCACAGTTAAGATGAAGGAAGTTTTGAGTCATCCAAATTTTTATGTCAGAGATGCAATTAGATAGAATAGAGACAGCCACATCAGTGTCAGGTTTGGTATGGATGTATATTTGAGTATCGTCAGCATAAAAATGAAAGCTGAGGCCATGTGATCTTAAAAGCTGACCAAGTGGGAACATGTAAATGCTGAAGAGCAAGGGGCCCAGTATTGAGCCCTGGGGGACACCAGACTTGACAAGACCAATTTCAGACCTGTACCCATTGAGAGAGACAAAGTGACAGCGATCAGTGAGGTAAGATTTAAACCATTTGAGGGCAGTGTCAGAGACTCCAAACACAGTCTCGAGACGAGAAAGTAAGATGTTATGGTCAACAGTGTCAATGGCAGCACTGAGATCAAGAAGGATGAGTATGGAAAGAGAACCAGAATCAGAAGCTATTAGGAGATCGTTGGTGACTTTGACCAGGGCGGTTTCTGTGCTGTGAAGTTGACGGAAGCCAGATTGGAGGGGTTTGAAAAGGTTGTTTGTTATGAGGTGGTTAACTGAACTGTAACTGAAGTGTGACAGCACGTTCTAGAATTTTAGAGAGAAAGGGTAAGCTGGAGATGGGAAATTCTCGTGTGGGGAGTCCCAGTCACAGCTAGTGAAAAGACCGGGGTTCGAACCTGAGACATCTTGATCAGAGAACTCAACTGATAAGACAGGGTAACTTTTCCATCATTTGCTTAATATATGCAGCAGATACAGGCTGCACACTTGCATTGTCTTGTGCTAATGCCAGATTTACTATATGAAGAGTTTGAATTGGGGTGACATGGTGGTGCTGTGGTTAGCATGTGGTCAGTGGGTCTCACCTGGGTGATCTGGTTTCCTCCCTCAGTCCAAAGACATACTGGGAGGTTAATTGGCTTCTGGGAAAACTGGCTCTTGTGTGAGTGTGTGTCTGTCTGTGTTTCCTGTGATGGACTGGTGTGCTGTCCAGGGTGTCTGTGTCCTGTGATGGACTAGCATGCTGTCCAGGGTGAGTGTCTGTGTCCTGTGATGGACTGGCGTGCTGTCCAGGGTGTGTGTGTGTGTGTGTGTGTGTGTGTGTGTGTGTCTGTGTGTGTGTCCTGTGATGGACTGGCGTGCTGTCCAGGGTGTGTGTGTCCTGTGATGGACTGGTGTGTCCTGTCTAGGGTGAGCGTGTGTGTCCTGTGATGGACTGGCGTCCTGTCCAGGGTGCCTTGTGCCCACTGCTTGCTGGGATACACTCTGGCTCCCCGCCTCCCTGCTGGGTAAAGCAGTTACAAAATGAATGGATGGAAGAGTATAAATAAACTTGGAGTTGCTCGCAATATTACTCAGAAATGCATGCATTTTAACTTTGTTTATTCAAATATGTTAATCTTTTTAACACTTATTCTTCCCAGCTATTAGAGATTAGGGGTCAGATTTAGAGAAGTGGAGGTCTGGATGGAAGACGGACTTCCTTCAAGTCTCCCAGGGTCCTGTGAGCGCAGTCCAGAGCGGACTCGGCCGGGCGGACACTCCGGCCGCTGTCCCGCGGTCTTTCCGACTCTCGGTGCTCTTGTCTGGGCAGATGAAGGACCGGTATGGAGACCTGAGCACGATCTACCTGGGCCGGACGCCCGCGGTCCTCCTCAACGGGATCGGCGTGACCAAGGAGGCGCTGGTGCACAGGGGGGCGGAGTTCGCCGGGAGGCCGAGTATCCCTGTGCTGGACTGGATCATCAACGGGCTGGGTGAGCCGCAGGCAGGGATCTGGAATAGCTGACACACGTCCGGGAGCTAGCGCGCGAGAGGGTGGGGTAAACACTCCCAAACACACATTTCACAATGCATCCTCTATTCCTTCCTTCCCCAGAGCCGGATTCTTTCAGGGTAAGATCTGGGTTGCAGATACCAAGGGGGTGTGTGTGTGTTTCCTGTGATGGACTGGCTGTAATGAACAGTTCTTTCCAGACCCTATGCGGACGACACAATCCGAAGAAGTGAGGAAACACTAGGAAAACGTCATGCAGGAATACGGGGCTGAAAACAGGGGGGCGTGTCCAAAGTGCGCTGGTGCACGGGGGAGGTGTGGCCGAGGCAAACAATCCAAAAGAGTAATCCATAGAGGGAATCCAAAAACACAAGAGTAAGTCCAGAGCCAGGAGATCCATCCAAACAAGGAATTAAAAACACGAACCGGGTCGGAACCGGCGGACTAGGAACGGGAACAGAGGTTAAAACCTTAAAGGGACCAGGCGCTTCCAGGTCCCGGACTCGCACGGTGCAGAAACCAGATGCAGAGCCAGGATGAGCGTCAGCGCCTGGCTTTTAAGGTGGGCTGGGAAAAGGGGTCAGGTGCACAGAATTAAATCTAAAGTGAAAGGGCTGGAGCACCCTTAAGGAGGGGGAACTATAATTGTGACACTGGCATCCTGTCCAGGGTGTGTGTGTGTCCTGTGATGCACTGGCACCCTGTCCAGGGTGTGTGTGTGTGTCCTGTGATGGACTGGCACCCTGTCCAGGGTGTGTGTGTGTCCTGTGATGCACTGGCACTCTGTCCAGGGTGTGTGTGTGTGTGTGTGTCCTGTGATGCACTGGCGCCCTGTCCAGGGTGTGTGTGTGTGTGTCCTGTGATGGACTGGCACCCTGTCCAGGGTGTGTGTGTGTGTCCTGTGATGGACTGGCACCCTGTCCAGGGTGTGTGTGTGTGTGTGTCCTGTGATGCACTGGCGCCCTGTCCAGGGTGTGTGTGTGTGTGTCCTGTGATGGACTGGCGCCCTGTCCAGGGTGAGTGTGTGTGTTCTGTGATGGACTGGTATCCCACCCTGTACCAAATGCTTCCTGGGTGAGATCTGGGATGGTTTCATGGTTTTGGATGCATTATGAAGTAACATTCAATGCAGATAGAGATTAAAATAAAACTAGAAGAAAAATAAAGAAGAAAAACATAAGTAATCATGGCTGTTTGTCTGTAGAATACCTATGAATCAATACAGCTATGCAGCATTCAAATGGTTCTCAGTTCCCACCCAGCTCTGAGAGAGACATTTTATAGATACAGGAAAACCCACAAGACTTTAGATGGGAAAACACTCAGCAGTCTGGGGTCCTACCCTGAGCGATACCATTCTGTGGGTCAATGGTATGGCTAGAGCCAATGGAAGACCCTTCACCGGCTGTGCAGCCACAGATCTTTCCCACACTGGAAGAGAGTGAGGATTGAGGTGGGCCGTGGTCACAGGGTTTCTCAGAGGCCTTGTGGGCTGGCTGGAGGGACAGAAGGACTGGCTGACATTGTGGGTGGAGGGGTAAATAAAGTCACATCTGTGATGGAGACGGTCAGGAGCAATCCGGACCCGTCTGTGCAATGCAGTATTACGTACGTATGAGCAAGTTGAAAATGGCCCGGCTGGTGTGTTTAAAGGTTTAGAAGAAGACCCATATTTCCCAAACTGCATCCCTCTTAGGTCTGCTCCCCAGGCATCTCCAGATCTCTGACTCATCTTGAGATTTTCCGATTGCTCAGGCTCTTCTCCAGGAAGAAATACCACCCATCATCTCATGCAAAAGTCAACTCTCCGGTTCCAACCCAGTACAGACTGGTACAGAATTCTTACCAGTACAGAATTCTTACCAGAGTGATTCTGGAATTCCAGTGCAATGCGATTAGTTACAACTGGTGAAATGAGAGGTCGTCAGTCTAAATTGCACAAGAGTGTTGGCCAACAGGTTCCCTTTCTCCACCCAAGGCATCCTCATGGCTCCCTATGGGGACTCCTGGAAGCAGCAGAGGAGGTTCTCCCTCGTCACACTGCGCAACTTCGGTCTGGGCAAGAGGTCCCTGGAGGAGCGGATTGCAGAAGAAGCCAAGTGCCTCATCCAGGAGCTCGAGGAGCAAGGAGGTAGGCTGTCGGCACAGGGGGGCTCATGTGGAAAGCAGAGGAGGTGGGTATAGACCTGAGGGAAGGACATGGCCCAGGGTCTGAGGGAACGGGGTGCAGTCTGGGAGGATGAGGAGACACAGGGAACAGGGTGCAGTCTGGGAGGATGGGGAGACACAGGGAACAGGGTGCAGTCTGGGAGGATGGGGAGACCCAGGGAACAGGGTGCAGTCTGGGAGGATGGGGAGACACAGGGAACAGGGTGCAGTCTGGGAGGATGGGGAGACCCAGGGAACAGGGTGCAGTCTGGGAGGATGGGGAGACACAGGGAACAGGGTGCAGTCTGGGAGGATGAGGAGACACAGGGAACAGGGTGCAGTCTGGGAGGATGGGGAGACACAGGGAACAGGGTGCAGTCTGGGAGGATGGGGAGACCCAGGGAACAGGGTGCAGTCTGGGAGGATGGGGGGACACAGGGAACAGGGTGCAGTCTGGGAGGATGAGGAGACACAGGGAACAGGGTGCAGTCTGGGAGGAAGGGGAGACACAGGGAACAGGGTGCAGTCTGGGAGGATGGGGAGACCCAGGGAACAGGGTGCAGTCTGGGAGGAAGGGGAGACCCAGGGAACGGGGTGCAGTCTGGGAGGAAGGGGAGACACAGGGAACGGGGTGCAGTCTGGGAGGATGGGGAGACTGAGAGAATGGGGTGCAGTCTGGGAGGTAGGGGAGACACAGGGAACGGGGTGCAGCCTGGGAGGATGAGGAGACACAGGGAACAGGGTGCAGTCTGGGAGGATGGGGAGACACAGGGAACGGGGTGCAGTCTGGGAGGAAGGGGAGACACAGGGAACGGGGTGCAGTCTGGGAGGATGGGGAGACTGAGAGAATGGGGTGCAGTCTGGGAGGTAGGGGAGACACAGGGAACGGGGTGCAGCCTGGGAGGATGAGGAGACACAGGGAACAGGGTGCAGTCTGGGAGGAAGGGGAGACCCAGGGAACGGGGTGCAGTCTGGGAGGAAGGGGAGACACAGGGAACAGGGTGCAGTCTGGGAGGATGGGGAGACCCAGGGAATGGGGTGCAGTCTGGGAGGATGGGGAGACACAGGGAACGGGGTGCAGTCTGGGAGGATGGGGAGACACAGGGAACGGGGTGCAGTCTGGGAGGATGGGGAGACTGAGAGAATGGGGTGCAGTCTGGGAGGTAGGGGAGACACAGGGAACGGGGTGCAGTCTGGGAGGAAGGGGAGACACAGGGAACAGGGTGCAGTCTGGGAGGAAGGGGAGACACAGGGAACGGGGTGCAGTCTGGGAGGATGGGGAGACTGAGAGAATGGGGTGCAGTCTGGGAGGTAGGGGAGACACAGGGAACGGGGTGCAGTCTGGGAGGATGGGGAGACACAGGGAACAGGGTGCAGTCTGGGAGGAAGGGGAGACACAGGGAACGGGGTGCAGTCTGGGAGGATGGGGAGACACAGGGAACAGGGTGCAGTCTGGGAGGAAGGGGAGACACAGGGAACGGGGTGCAGTCTGGGAGGATGGGGAGACTGAGAGAATGGGGTGCAGTCTGGGAGGTAGGGGAGACACAGGGAACGGGGTGCAGCCTGGGAGGATGAGGAGACACAGGGAACGGGGTGCAGTCTGGGAGGATGGGGAGACCCAGGGACTGGGGTGCAGTCTGGGAGGATGGGGAGACACAGGGAAAGGGGTACAGTTTGGGAGGATGGGGAGACTGAGAAAACGGGGTGCAGTCTGGGAGGATGGGGAGACCCGTGAGAATGGGGTGCAGGATGGAGAACAGAGCCCAGGGACCTTCAGGGCAGGATGTTGTGAGGGACTGAGTAAATCTGACCAGCTGGTATAGAGCTCAGTACGATGGGGCAGTGGTTAGGGATGAGCTGGTCCTAACCAATGCTTTCAGCCACAGCTGGCAAAGAATAAGAAGGGAATAGGAGACGCTAATCAAAGCGGAGTTTCGAGACCCTTCCAGAGCCTGTCGTATCTTCTCAGGACAGCCTTACAATCCCCAGTTCCTCTTCCACAACGCGGCCTCCAACATCATCTGCTCCATTGTGTTTGGCAACCGCTTCGATTACAGCGACGAGGCGTTTGTGCGTTTGCTGCGCATCATGAATAACAACGCCTACCTGACGGGATCACCCATAGCCCAGGTACAGTACACAGTAGTTACCTGTCCATAATCACAGGACCCTACACTGCGGTGTGGTTTCTAGTTGTCATACACCTACAGCTACTGCATAAATCAAGTTGTCTGTTTCGTGTATTTTTCTGTCTGTATAACCAAAATGAGGTTTTGAATCATGTCATAATCACATATGATATTTGTGTAAGATTCCAGTCTTGGGTTAGAATCTTTACACAAGACAACTACACTTCAACGCTGATATAAATAAAAGGTTCAGATCTTATTCACGCTTTGTTGAATAAACCAGAAAGTCTACTCAGATGTTCCTGTAGCGCTCTCCCCAGTTGTCTCCCTCTCTCTCTGTGACACATCCTTTAATACAAAGCAAACCTGAGCGGAAATCCACTCGCACTGCTGAGTCTTCATGGGTCTTCTGTATTCACCAGCTGAGCGCTGTGTGCAAATGCGTTGCTTGAGGCGGCCTCTAGTGGCAGCCCATGTGCATTGCAGTCACTATGCATGTAGCCTGGAAGTTTAAGTCAGAAATGGAGCAAGTAAAAGTTTTGCTTGAGTCAGTGTGTGAACTACCTGAGTCAGAAAGGTTTGACAAGGTTGCTGAACCAACATGACGCTGGTGCCGCCGTATGTCCCATGCTGTCATGCTCATGGACAGTGCATGGATTTGGTTCTTAGTGGTTTTCTGATGGGTGGATTCTGACCGGAGCCGTTTCTGTGTCCCAGCTCTTCAACTTGGCTCCCTTCATCAAGCACTTTCCCGGACCCCATCAGAAGATCCAGCAGAACGCCAGGGAGGTGCTGGAGTTCGTGGGGGAGGCTGTGAAGCAGCACCGTGACACCCTGGACAGGGACAACCTGCGAGACTTCATCGACGCCTACATCGTGGAGATGGAGAGGGTACAGGCTGGCTGGGGCTCTCTGACCAAATCAATAGCTTCACTTTTGTTTTTCTTAATTGCTGGGTCCTAGCAGCTCTTCCTGTAGCCTGATGGTTGACAATCAGGGGTCACGAGGGGCACCGGGCTTCTGTAGTCCACTGCAGGACTTGGGTTTATACTGATTGCATGAAGACCCGTAGCTGGTGCTGTGAATGTGACAGTCAGCTGTGGTGCATTGGTGCACCGAACACGTCCAGACAGCACATGGTGTTACTGGACAGACGTTCAGGTGGAGTCAGGGTCTAGTATCGCACTTCCACTTCTTCGTGCAGAAAAGCCCCCAGCTCAAACCCGCCTCAGCCACACTGCATCCTCTCGAGCACCCCTCCCTGCACCCCAAAATCACCATTGCAGCAGCTCCCCCTGGCTGAGACCCCCCTAAGTGGGTGGGGGATGTGAGGGCGCTGGTCTTTGCCCAGAGGAATCCAGGGCACTATGCATGTGGCTCTCTGTACCTTCAGCTCGATTGGTCACTACTAGAATTTGACAGAATAGCAGCAGTGGAACAGGGTGTGCAGGCAACCATCACATCTCACTGATACACTGCAACTTCTCCCAGTCCCTCGCCCACAAGGGAATGAAAAACACAGCCAGCACGGAATGACAGAGGAAGGGTTTAAAATGCGGGACACTCCAATGAAGAGGAACGGGACAGCCTTGATACAGAAAGCGAAACAGTGGTTTTTACAGATACTAACTCTAGATAAAGTGCTACACCGGCTGAGAAGTTGGGTGACTTTTTGCAGCAGCACAAATTAAACTAAAGGGCAAAGGGAGAAAACCACAAAAGCACTTGAAGCATCCTACACAGTTAAGTACCTAATAGCTAAATCTGAAGAGCCACTGTCAATCTGAGAAATGCTTGTTCTTCCTACAGAAGTAGCATTGTGTCCTATTTCACTTGGAGATCAATTTGCAGTGTTGCATGTTTCTTTGTGCACTCACTGGTTGCAGGAAGCATTGACATGATTTCTACTGATCTAAAGTCCGGCAGAGCCCCAGATCTGCTTTGCAAATGGACAGCTCCTCAGACATATCTGGTTCAGCTCCGGTGTTTGTTTGTAAGATTTGCAATGCGGGCAGAACTCCACCAGGATTTAGAATTGGGCAACGTGAGCCGTAGTTCAAGCGTCTCGCTTTTAAAAACCCGTTTCTGGACATTGCTTTCAACGCAGTTTTTTTTTAATCGAGCAGCAAAGGTCCAACCCAGAGTCCACGTTCTTCGAGGAGAACCTGATCATGACCATCGCGGACCTGTTCATCGCAGGAACGGACACCACGTCCACCACTCTGAGATGGGGCCTGGTGTACCTGATGGAGTTCCCTGATATTCAAGGTCCAGGCGCTTTCACTGTCTCGTCAGACACACAGCTCCTTCTTACATTGTTCTGGAACATTACTTCTGTGCTGGAACTGCTGTACTGGCTTCCACTTGAGATTCACATTAATTTAAAAAGTCTTCAGGGTGGACGTTGCTGCCTCCCAGCACTGGGGCACTTGGTTCAACTCTGGTCGTGGGGTGCTATCCGTGTGGAGTTTGTATGTTCCCCCTGTGTTCACAGGGGTTTTGTTTCCTCTGGGTGCACCAGTTTCCCACCACACTCCAAAGACATGCCGGCAGGTTATTTGGCTTCTGGGAAATCGGGCCCTGGTGTGCGTGTCTACACCTGTTCCCTGCAGTGGACTGGCGTCCCATTCAGGGTGTATCCTGCCTCGTGCCCACTGCTTGCTGGGATAGGTTCCGGCTCCCCCACGACCCTGCATTGACTGAAAATGGAGGGATGGATCGTTAGTTTAAATTAAAAAGACATTCAGAATTTCTGCATGTTTTCTGAGTATCTTTCCAATATCTGTGAATCATGATATATTGGTTATGGCACAGTTTGCTTAAAAATGATACAACTTGGAAGGAGTGGACCACCAAAGACTTCTATGGATTTAGGGGGTCCATGGCTGTAATGGGTGAGTGTCTTGAGTTGACATGCCCTTTCGCCTCCTGCCTCTGTGTAGAAAGATGCCACCAGGAGATTGTGAGGGTCGCTGGTTACGACAGGCTGCCCTCGGTGGAGGACAGAGCTAAGATGCCGTACGTGGAAGCCACCATCAGCGAGATCCAGCGCTGTGCCAACATCGCCGCCTTTGGCATGCCACACGCCGTCACCAGAGACACCAGCCTGCACGGGTACTTCCTCCCCAAGGTAACCACCAGCACACTGCACTGAGGAGCACCGAGCGGCACTGATGAGGAATGAGCAGGTATTGAGCGGTATTGATGAGGAATGAGTGGGTATTGAGCGGTATTGATGAGGAATGAGCAGGTATTGAGCAGCACTGATGAAGCATGAGGAGGTATTAAGCAGTATTGATGAGGAATGAGCAGGTATTGGGCAGTATTGATGAGGAATGAGCAGGTATTGAGCAGTACTGATGAGGAATGAGTGGGTATTGAGCAGTATTGATGAGGAATGAGCAGGTATTGAGCAGTATTGATGAGGAATGAGCAGGTATTGAGCAGCACTGATGAAGCATGAGGAGGTATTAAGCAGTATTGATGAGGAATGAGCAGGTATTGGGCAGTATTGATGAGGAATGAGCAGGTATTGAGCAGTACTGATGAGGAATGAGTGGGTATTGGGCAGTACTGATGAGGAATGAGGAGGTATTGAGCAGTATTGATGAGGAATGAGCGGTATTGGGCAGTATTGATGAGGAATGAGGAGGCATTGAGCAGTATTGATGAGGAATGAGCAGGTATTGAGCAGTATTGATGAGGAATGAGCAGGTATTGAGCAGTATGGATGAGGCATGAGGAGGTATTGAGCAGCATAGATGAGGAATGAGTGGGTATTGAGCAGTATTGATGAGGAATGAGTGGGTATTGAGCAGTATTGATGAGGAATGAGTGGGTAATGAGGAGTGTTGATGAGGAATGGACAGGTATTGAGGTGTGTTGAGTAAGTGCTGCCTCATTCCTCAGATCTGAACCTGAATCTGCAATGAGAGTAGAGAGTAGAGGAGTTTCTTTCCATATGTACATGAACACTGGAATTCATATTTGCGCTGATCTCTTGGAACAACAGTCCAGCAGACAACACCACACAATGTAGACAGTACATTACAACATAATAAATGATAATAACAACACAATACATGTGTTGTGGAGAATGATAAACATGAGAAAAAAAGTACATGGTAGATCGTGCAAAAAGTGCAGAGTGCAGATGTGCATTGAGTCTGAGGCTCTGCAGGTAGCTGTTGAGGATGTGTACTGCAGTGGGATAGAAGCTGTTCCTAAGTCTAGTGGTCTGTGCTTTAATAGTGCGGTAGAGAGCAGAGGGCAGGTGGGAGAACAGTTTGTGGCTGGGATGGTTGGGATCCTGAATGGGCTTTATGGGGACAGCGGATGGTGTAAATCTCACAGACTGATGGTCAAACACATCCTATAACCCTCTGTGCTGTTGCCACGAGCCTTTGTAGTGTGTCTCTGTCATGTGTGGTGGTATTGCTGTACCACACAGTGATGCCATTAGTGAGGACACTTTCTAAAGTGCTGCGGTAAAAGTTAATGAGGAGCTGCTTCCCTGAACTGTCTTTAAGCACCACAGAGAGGGCAGGCCTTTTTCAGACTGGCTACAGTGTTGTGCATGAGTGCCCCTTTCACAGATCACCCCTGAAATAAACTGGCCTTGATTTCAAACACGAAAAACCCATCACCAGGATCTCTCTGCCATGGGCAATATTGAAATGCTGAGGAATGCTTCATTCCGCATTCAGTAGCATCTCCTACGAACTTGCTCCTGCTCTGTGTGGTCTGACCTGTGCTGCTGTTTCTCCTCCCATAGGGTACCCATGTGATCCCCAACATGAGCTCCATCCTCAGCGACAAGGCGCAGTGGAAATTTCCCCATCACTTCAATCCGGACAACTTCCTGGATGCCGAAGGACATTTTGAACGACCAGAAGCCTTCATCCCCTTCTCTGCGGGTAAACAGACCACATGACCTCAAATAGTCTCTGGTGCGTTTCCCTGCGGGGCCCCAGGTGTATTTGAAAGGGGTTTTCAGAAGAACGTTAGAGCAGATTCAAAGAAGAGTTGGCCAGTTTGTTCCGGGAGCCGGGTCGCTCTCCCGTGGAGGGTGGTCTTTAGACCCTGTGCAAGGTGGCGAATCCAGAAACAGGACCACAGACAGGGTCCAGGGAAGACACACAAGGTTTATTGTGAAGGGGTTACAGTTCATGATCCGGTGGGCAGGGGAAAGTAGGGGAAAGTAGCCTTAGGCATCCAAGTCCAGACAGGTCCAGGCGGGTAGTCAGGGCATAGTCCAAGATCCAATAGGCCAGGTAATCCATCTGGGACAAACACAGGATAAAATCCCTGGAAGCGGGGAAGCAGGACACAGACACAGAACAGGAACGGGCCTGGGGACGCCGAGCCCCGGACTCAGTGGACGGGACGCCGTGTTGAAGCCTGTGCCGGCGGGCCACTCCTGGACCCGCTGGTAGGTGGGCTTCCAGGCGTCCGTCTTCCAAATGCTGAGCCCCAAAACGCCCGAGGCCCAGCGTTAAATAACACGAAAACAAGACACATCAGATGATAATAAAGTCCGAAGGCTAGTCTTCGAGAGTTAGAGCGCCCACTAGGGGAGGGATGCCGACCGTGACACATTTGGCCCATCTCGCCTGTTGGATAGGAGTTCATGAATACAAGGATCTCCTTCAGTGATTTCTTGAGAGAAGGCAGCGTATCGGCTTCAGGAGCATGGCTGTGCAGCTTGTTCCACACTCCCCTTTGCTGTGTAATTCCAAGCTCAAATGTATTAGATGTGAGCATAGCCTAAAATCCTTTGAGAGTTTGTGCTTCAAGCTTCAATGATTGACCAGCAATCACAATATTGTTCACAAATTAATTATTGTGTTTTAATGCAATGTTATCTTGCATAAGCGCAAAAAGTATCTCCTTTGAACGCAACACTATCTTGTTTAAATGCAAAAAATATTTTTTTCTCTGTTGTGCCGATAAGCTTCTGTACGGAACGTTATTTTGAGGCAATAAATCAGGTCTCTGTTCTTTGATCCTATTCTGAAGCAGCAGCTTAACTGTACTGTGGAGCCCTTCAGTGTTTTATACATCCTGCTCATTCAGTGGGCGTGTCTGTGACGGGCTGTGTCATTGGCCGGTCAGAGGGCGTGTCTGTGACGGGATGTGTCATTGGCCGGTCAGAGGGCGTGTCTGTGACGGGCTGTGTCATTGGCCGGTCAGAGGGCGTGTCTGTGACGGGATGTGTCATTGGCCGGTCAGAGGGCGTGTCTATGACGGGCTGTGTCATTGGCAGGTCAGAGGGCGTGTCTCGGCGAGAAGCTGGCCAGAATGGAGCTCTTCCTCTTCTTCACCTCTCTGCTGCAGCGCCTCAAGTTCATGTGGCCCCCTGGGGCCGGACCTGCGGATTTAAAGGGGACTGTGGGGTTTGTCCGCTCTCCACACCCCTTTCACATGATCTGCCAGAGTCGGGACCCCGCCAGCCCCTCCACCTGAGTCCTGTTTAGGCTTGTTTGAACAGCAGAGCAGAGTCTGTCAAAAATAAGAACATACGCACACAAGAACACAATGAAGTGCATAAAGAGCCAAAGAAAGTTTTAACAACCCTCATGTAATGTTCACGGTGCCATTATTATAGTTGATGAACATAAGAAACATTCTAAACAAGAGGAGGCTATTCTGGCCATTTGGTAATTAGTAGTTAATTGATCCATGGATCTTGTCCTGCCGTTCCCTAAAAGGTTTCAGTAACATGACTGGGTAGCTTGTTCCACACTCCCACAATACTTTGTGTAAAGAAGTCAGGTGAGTCTTGTCCAGCTGTTTCCTGAAAGACGCCACAGTTCGACAGCTTGTTCCACACCCCAGCAATAACATTTCCATGTACTGGGACAGTTTCTTGAGAGACTCCTGTAGCTTCCTTTCCATTTTTAACACGCTGGCAATTCATGTTTGTAGTGAAAGGCTCGTCCCATTCAGGGAGATTTGAGTTGTATTTGTTTCTCCTGGGACCACTGTTCAGGATCCTATTTGAAATCTTCTTGCCTCATCTCTAATGATGTTGACACTTCATAAACTTTATTACATCGGACATGATTATGCTGAATCAGGTGTTTTGTTCATTGATTGTTTTTTCAGTTGTTTTGGAAAATGAGTACCAGGATTAAAATAAATGGTATGCAGTTTATTACCCCGTGTGAAATCAATAGCTGTGATTTGAAATCAGGTATAGAATCAGGTCATTATGTGAGAAGGCTAACTCCACATTCAACACAAAATGAAGCCCCTGTCAACCTCTATCAATAAAACTTAATATTTTGGAAGAATCCAGTGTGCTTTCTAATATATACAGTTGCTCAGAAACGTTCCATTCACTGCAGGGCGGCTCAGTTGTTTTTCACTTCATCTAGAAAGCTGATTTGAAGTCTTATGTCTCCAGTCGTATCAAAGCAGGTCTTTCATGGTCAGCCCACACTGGAACAGACGTTCCACCACCACAAGCTTGAAGATCTTCTCTTGAACACCTGCAGCACAGAACCGAAACTCACAAGTGAGGCCAGATCAGTAAATCAAGATCTGTGAGATCTACTCAGATCAGTAAATCGAGATCCACCACAGACTGTAAATCTGGCACAGTCCTGTATGAGCTCCAGATTGAACCTCAGATACTCGTCTCTTTTAAATCTGGACTGGCACGCTAATGTTGAGAGAATCACTGGGATGTCTTGCGTAAGACACAGGTGACCTGATGCATGAGGTGATGGAGGGGTTCTCACCTGCAAGAACATGCCTGTAAACTACATTGACATTGTTAGGATGCCCCAGTGGAACAGTGTCAGGCAGCGTGTGGGTGAGCAGTCCCCAGGAGTAGATCCTGGTGAGAATGACGGAACTAGCAGGACGAGCAGTTCAGTCCCTCTGACCGGTACAATACCTTGGCTGAGTGTTTTCCTCCTGGAAGAATCTGGTGCAGCACAGCTCCTGTCCCTCTGTGTGTTATTGGTGCACAAATGATAAGAATCGTGTGAATGGGAAGAGCTCTTTTCAGCTGCCTCACATTTTCAGCAAGCGCTTCACAGGAAGGGTGGGGCCCAGTGCTGCCACCAGGGACTGGAGACCAGCCTGAGAGACACACAGCAGCCAAACAGGGGCACCAAGGGGAACGCGCCCACCCTTGCGATCAGTGCCAGTGAGATTTCTCACACCCACACAGTCAGTGTCTCAGCTTGATGTCTCAGCTGAGGATGTTCATTATATCTGGAGGTGAGGACAGCTTCTCTACCAGAGTATTTCCTCTCTCTCGGACCCGTGTCAAATTGCCCTGGAATTTGAGCTGTAAATTAAATAATCAGGTCAGTTTGGTTGTATAAAACACATTGGATTGTCACTAAATCTGATACCAGATTGCTCAGATTGATGTTTCAAGAGCCCATCATTGACATGAATCTGTTTCTGGTATGAGCACTACACATTAATGTTGCTCATGTCTCGTTAGCTGTGAGGAAAGATCTTTTTTTAAGGCGTTTGTTGTCATTGATGAGCTGTGGAGCTTAACCAGACTGTGTAAATACTGTCTGCAGCACAGCTCCCTGGATACAGATACAGGTGAGTACTGTGTGCGCAGGTGTGAGGATGTACATTTACCTTTACTGTTCAAAATGCTTAAATAATTTTAGATTAAACATGAGCTTTGCTGCCTCACAGTGCTGGGGCCCTGGGTTCAACTCTGGAGCTGTGGTCTGTGTGGAGTTTGCATGTTCTCCTGGTGTTTGTGTGGGTTTCCTCAAGGTGCTCCATTCCCACCCCCCACCCCCCCACAGACCTAAAACGTACAGGTAGGGTAATTGGCTTCTGGGAAAATTGTCTGTGACGTATTTGAGTGTGTGCGTGTCTCTGTGTGTGATTGTGAGTGTGTGTGTGTCTGTGAGTGTGTGTTTGAGGGTGTGTGTGTCTGTGTGTGATTGTGAGTGTGTGTTTGAGTGTGTGTGTCTCTGTGAGTGTGTGAGCGTGTGTGTGTCTGTGTGTGATTGTGAGTGTGTGTTTGAGTGTGTGTGTGTCTGTGAGTGTGTGTTTGAGCGTGTGCGTGTCTGTGATTGTGAGTGTGTCTGTGAGTGTGTTTGAGTGTGTGCGTGTCTGTATTTGATTGTGAGTGTGTGTTTGACTGTGTGCGTGTCTGTGTTTGTGTTTGTGTGAGTCTGCCCTGCAGTGGACTAGTGTCCTGTCCAGGGTGTATCCCGACAAGCATCTTGCTTGCTGGGACAGGTTCAAGCTCCCTGTGACCCTAATTTGGATTAAGTGAAAATGGACAGATGTTTCCATAATCAGAGTTTCCTAAAATAACGGAACTGCAAGCTCTCTTACAACATTGATATAACAAACAATCAAGTTTCTCAGCCACAATCTGGTCCCCAAAACTGATCAGGACAAAATCTACCTGCCTTTCACTGCTTCTCTCTGTCTGTCTTTGTTCTTCCGTTTGGTGTTTTACTCCCCTTTTCAGGTGCTTAAAGGGCTGTAGATGTTCGATCGAAGAGCTAACTTGGAGTCTCAGCTGATCAGCTCAGCAAACGACTCCATCGATACACTAAGAGCTCAGCAGGAATGAAAGCCTGTGACCAGGGTCCCCACTCCTGTGTGTCTGCAGGATTTCAGTCCAGCTGGACTTTCAGTGACCTCAATTAGCTCATTATTGACTTAATTGGACCAGTTTTACAGCTTCTTCCAGCTCTTCAGGAGCTGCTGCTTCGAAGACCCCTGGAAACCTCACCGACACCTTGTGTATCCAGGAGCAGGACTGGGGCTGAGCTACAGCAGGGCCCACCAGAAGCAGGCCTGGAGAGCCTCACCTGCAGCTCACAGTGTGAGGCTGGCCTCAGCTTCACTCACGGTCTCCTTCGCTTTGTCTCCAGATGCTTTTGCAGGGACTGGATATCGGTCTGATAGTGTTTGCGGATCTCCAGCTGCGTGTGACCGTCAGTGTGTCTGTTCTGGGCTTGAGGGCTCTGAGCCAGACCGAGGCCAAGTTAAGGAATCAGCCCAGCACACAGCTGCTCTGCTGCCAAACTCGAGTCACCACCCGTCCCACAGGAGACTCCGATCAGGACAGTCTGGGGGTGTCTCACAGAAACTGGGACCTAAACTGGCCACGATCTGGTTTCACCCCTGGGTTCTGGTAGGAGGTATCGCAGTGTCAGAACACTGACCAATAGATTCAAAAACAATTTCTTCCCCAGGGCAGTCCGCATCATAAACAGCTCAAATTAGCACCTGCACTTTAAGGTACTGCACTGTTTAAACTATGTCCTGTCTTGGCTGTGTTATAACGCCTATTGTCTTAATTTGTCATTTGTGCCAATTTTTTTCCTCCACTGTTACTGGGTACAGCTGAACGAGTAGGCATTCCAACACACTTGTTGTATATGGCCAATAAAAAATCTTGAATATTGAAAGTGATGCCTGCAGGAAAGCTTACTTTGCCTGTTCAGCAGTAGGTTAAACTGACGAATTCTGACAAAAATGCTCATTTTATGTGCAGCCGATTTTTGATACTACTCTTCTGGTGAAATGAATGTACTGAAAAGGAAAATTCTCAGAGTTCAGTTGGTTTTAGAAGCAGAAGGAAAATGATCACTTAGGAGAAACAAATGTTGCACATCCTGCTGTTAAACCTCCAGCCATTTGGGTTTCAATCAAATGAGGAAAAATACATTTAAACTTCATTTTTTTTCATTTCAAACAGAATGTCTTGGACCAGTGGTCATGAAGACAGGAAACAAGCTGTTTCACACAGAAATGGCTCCAGCTGAAATGAGGTGTATCTGACAAGCATTTTCACAGGCAACTGTTTAATTATTATATTAATTACTAGTATAAAATATTCCTACAGTAGCATTGTTTTCATTCAGGCCCCGCCCCCTGCTGATCGCGGCTTCTGATTGGCTGAGTCGCAGCCCCGAGCGCTCGGCGTCTCCGCCTCCTCCGGCTCCGGCTCGCGGCTGCCCGCTCCGCTGAGGGCGCGAGAGGAGCGCAGCCGTTATTTGTGAGCGGCTGTGTGTCGGAGGAGCGATCGTCTCCCTGCGGCTGATCCCTGTGGAGGCGTGTGGGGCTCCTGAGGCGCGGCTCTCTCTGCCTCCTGTCACTGCGGAGAAGAGCCGAGGGCAGACCTGCAGCCCCGCTCCGCCGCTATGAGAACCAGCGGGTCTGCAGGACCGTCAGTCTCGGACCTCCTGCGGCCCAGCGACGGGTCTCTGCTGCTCCCGGCCGCAGGGCTTCACACACCGTGGCGCTGCTGCAGGGCGCTGCAAGACGAGCTGCTTCAAGACCAGATGTGTCGCTGCGGACTGGTTAGAGCACAAGGTCTGTGCGTGAGCGAGCGGAGTGACCATGAGGAGGAGCCGGAGAGCAGATCTGCAGGGCGAGTCTGGGTCACAGGAGGACTAATGAGCAGGTAGGCCTGTGACCGATGATGGGCCTTTAGGTGTACAGGTTGTGGATTGCGAGGTCCGTTTCTTTTAGAAAATTGATTTTGATTCCTTAAATTGTTGATCCAAACAAGCACTAGTAGCACTTTCCCAGTGCCCCTTTGTCCACAAGCTCCAGTGATGTGCTGGTGAGGCCCAGTGCAGAAGAGGATTATGGTCTGTGGTGCCCCATGTGATTGTGGAAGGGTGTGAACAAGATGGATCTGCCAGGGGTAGAGTCCAGGGGAGGCGTTATCCTGCTCTGTCAGATTTTTGTGTGTGATCAAACTACCAAAATCCTAATGCTAACGTGTTATTGCATACACTGAGAGAGTGAGGCCTCTTGAGGAAGCAGCAGTGCCTCTCCAGATTGACTCCAACGTGCTCTTCTTTCAGAGTCTGAGTGTGCTTGTGGGGGCAGCAGTGCCGAAGGCCAGACCAGTGCTGGAATCCCAGCTGGAGCAGCTGCTGACCATGGTCCACGCCCAGGTAATGGGGACAGCAGCCCGCTCACCTGCACAGACAGACGTCACAGTAGCCAGTAAATGATTAATGTCTGTTTTGAGGAAGTGCCCGAAGTATTAGATATTGCCATGTCCAGTTACTGTCCCAACTGAAAGCACTTCTATATTAATAGTACCCAGTTTGTCAGCACGTGCAGAAGATGTGGCTGGGTTATATAGTAAATGTGCTTTGGAAATCCTCTGTCTCTCTCAGGTTTGTGCTTCTTTCAAATGTCCTGGGAAACCAGAGGAGGAGAGAAGCGCATCCTTAGTGCTGAGGTTCTGCGTCTTAGGTGAGGGCTAAGGGCTTTGTTTTTATGTGTCAGACATACAAAGATGATTCCTTCAGACCGGGACAAAGATAGCTTTACGTGAGGGTATTGTCTCCGTAAGAGAAATTCCCAGTTCATTAAAGGTGGAAACCTTTTCAACACCAGTGTGACTTGGATCACTAGATGCCACATCCAACAGTCACAAGCCAGGGAGCTCAGTTGTGTCCCTGTGGTAGAGCAGCTTCAGTCAGTGGCTCTACTCTTCTGTGCTCAAGATGTCCAAGATGAACCACTTCACTAAGAATGAAGGCACCAGTCGTTAAAGGGGAACTTTTTATATTTTAGGGTTAGAAGGAATCTACATTGATGGGTACATTTCAAACCCCAATGAATATAAAATGTATACAGTAACGTGTTATAGCTCCAATTGACATCACAAAAGAGATGGCATTTCCAGGTTTGCGCAGCGCCATGCAGGTGATATTGTCTGTGATTCCGAACGAGGCAACAGAACGTCCGGTGAGGTTAAGGGGCCCTGTTATATTGTGAACAGGCAGGCTTGTGAAGACTGTTAAATATTGCTCTTCATTTGGAGACAGTTGTGCCGACCAATACAATTTGCTTGCAGATTACGGTGGAACATTTCTGTGGTGAAATGTCTGCTGCACAACCTGAACTTAGTCGCTTGTACGTTGCATGACTTAGTCATTACAGTGTCTAGTGAGCAGGAAGGGCTGCTTCATGCGATGTCACCAGCTGATGAAATGTTGTTCTGTTTTGATGTGTGTCCTCCGAGCTGGGTGTACAGATGAGATGATGAAGATTATTTGTAGGAAGGGGCTGTAGGTTCTAGGTGCAGGTTGATGGGGAGAGTGTGTGCTGTCCTGAGTGCCATGATTTCCTTCTGCTCTGTTGCTTTTTTGTAGCTGGGGAGTTTCCAGGGAGGGTGCTGGAATTCTGCATGTCCCAGCTGGAAAATCTGGAGGAGCATAACCAACTAGGCAGCCTGACCATCCTTGCGAGGCTTGACTGTCTTTTCCCAAATTGGAAACTCATCCTTCCTAACAGGAGTGTCGATTTTATTTAGGAACGGTTGAGAATTATTCATCAGAGTTGATAGGGTGTGAGACTGTAGTCCTCCGTAGCCATGAGATGAACCCCGATTCCTTGTCACTTCTTAGTCCTCTTCATCTGCTGCGTCTGGTCAAGCTGCTTGGACCAGGGCTGCACTCACAGGGTTGTGTGTTTTTTCAGTCTGTGTCAAGGAGACCCTGAAGGAGTATGTCCTCATGAGCTTTGTGGCATCCCTTCACAACCCCAGCAATCAGGTACAGTCAGAGCTGCAGTGATCTGGCCTCGCTCTGCTGTCATGTGTCAGTGCTCTGTATTCTGCTGCGCCTGGGAATGTGTGAAGTACTCCTGAGGTGTGTGGAAGGTGTGAGGGTGTTTGTGTGTCTCAGCGTGTGCAGACTGGTCCTCTGTGACGATGTGCTGTGATTCCTGTCCTCAGGTGAAGTATCTGGAGTCGCAGGTCCTGATTGAAATGGGGCAGAAGGGCTACCTGGGGCTGGGGTGCAGAGTCTTAGCTCTGGAGTACACAGTAAAGAACTGTGCCCTTGCAGATGACACCACCCAGGTATGGAGCTGCAGTTTCCGGTTCTTTGTCAGTAATGTTCCTGAATGAACATGAAATAAAACCTTGGACTTCCTGTTGAGCAGCGCCCTGAGAACTGTCAGTTCATCCCAAGTGTTTGGCTTTACCTCTTCTTGCACAGGATGAGCATGTCCCTGCTCCACACCGAGTGGAATAATGTGTGTGTTTCTGTGTGTTCAGGCCGAGCAGAGTGTGAGCAGCAGCACTGTGAGGCAGAGCTTTGAGGCTGTGCTGGCCTGCTGGTGTGCCGATGAGAGTGTGACTGAAGTAAGTGCCTCTGTCTACAGTCTCTGCCACCTGAGACTGGAAACCTCTTCCAGCTCGATGCTCAGGCAGACTGTTGTCAAGCCTGTCTATTATCTCTTCCTGTATCCTTTCTTCCTCTTTCACTGTGTTTCTTTAGAAGGTGGTGCTGCTTTTTAGCAATTGTGTTGAGGAGCTGGAGGTTGGAGTGGCCTGTGTTTTGTTGTGCTCTTGCCAGATGCTGTGGCCTGTGTACCTGCTGAGGTTCCTCACCTGGAGGAGTTATAGCAACGCTCTGCCCACACTGTGCCAGAACCTCAGTGTGCTGCACAGGAGGCTGAGGGAGAACAGCCCCTCCTTCCTGTGCGACTTTGATGAGCTTGGTTAG
Source organism: Lepisosteus oculatus (assembly GCF_040954835.1). NCBI lineage: Eukaryota > Metazoa > Chordata > Actinopteri > Semionotiformes > Lepisosteidae > Lepisosteus > Lepisosteus oculatus. The sequence continues at coordinate 2,956,696 of NC_090722.1, read as the reverse complement.
TATCGAGGATCCGATGGAGTGTCTCAAATTTGTCATATTTGCTCCTTGGTTCTGGGACTGTGTGGAGCCACATGGGAGAGGGTGCCCCCACTGTATTGAATTCTAAAATTGATAGCAGAAAGGCCAAGTTAATGAAAAGCTTTAAGTATTTAAAAATTCCATGTTTTGAATTTTGACATCATTTTGCATAAGCATTTTCCATCCTTAACTGTGATTAAGGATATGGGAAACTGGGCCAGTGGGGGTGATTCCTTTCTTGATCCAGTGTGAACTGGGGGAAAAAGTGCATCAGTGAAGCCAGTGATTCAGTATTCAGTGTAGACAGCAGCTAGAGAGCCGTGCACACTAATACCCAGCAGTGATGTGCAGGCCCGAGCTGAAGTTCTGTGCTGACATCTGCTTGCCAGCTTGGAGCATCCCAGCCGCACAGAGGTGGGACTGAGTGCCTGAGCCTCCTGCAGTCCCTGGGCTCAGTGATCCATCCCCAGCTGCCCAGTGTCTGGGAGCCGCTCATCCCACCTCTGGCCAGGTGTACCTCACAGCACAACAGGACAGATCTGCAAAGAGATATGTCTGAGAGAGCACTCAGCTGCTCCCGAGAGTACACCACGATAAGTGTAGAAGTCTGTAGCAGAATTATATGATTTCTCTCTGGGAGTTTTAGGTGCGTTTTGAGGATTAATCAGATTTGGAATCTTTCAGTGTTGCATTAGAATCAGTGTCATATCTTCTGCTGAGCACAGGTTTTGTCCTTATGGCAGCATTACCTGAGCAGATCTCCATCCCACTGTCCAGAACTGTACAGGATACAGCATATCAGATGGGAGATTTACATTTATCGACACCACCATGTCCATAATGTCACTCATCTGTGTTTTCTTATGTTCAGTTACAGCTATTCTCCCTCAATAAGCTCTGAGCTGCTACAGGCCCTATCTAAGTGCTGAGTTTTTTGTGTGTTGTGTTTCAGAATTTCCAGCAGTGGCAGGATGGGCTGATTGTGGTATGTAGTGAGAGAGGGGATTGTTAACACACACAGTGAGAGGGAGGGGGCACACACAGGGAAAGTGATCTTCTTCCTCTGTTAGGTAATGTCATGTCATTCAAATGCAGTGACAGATGTCTTGAACTTCCTCTCCTGGCTTGCTGTGGATTCAAGAGAATAATCTATCTTCTCTTGTTTTGGATAATTTGCTAAATATTATTGTTAAACATTTAAAGGTAAATGTTAAATTTAGAGATTTTGATATTATTTTATATTTTGTTACACCTGATTTGGAAAGGTTTTTTTATTTAAATTCTAGTAATTTAAAGAATCAAAAGGCAAGACATACAATGGAAATATGTAAAAAGCACAATTGTTATTGTGAATTCCTCTGGCTGTGAAGTGTGTCTATTTCTGTATCTCTTTTAATATTTTGTCTCCTTTTTTGTATTTCTGATGTTTAAATAAAATCTTTAAAAAAAACATTCCTGGCTCCCGCTCGGCTCTGAAATGCGCTTCCCTGTAGCTTCCTGTAGTGTAGTGGTGTTTCTCTGTGCATCCTGAAGCAGCGCCCCGGGAGCAGCAGAGACCCGTCGCTGGGCTGCAGGAGGTCCGAGACTGACGGCCCTGCAGACCCGCTGGCTCAGCTGGTGCCATTTCTGTGTGAAACAGCTTGTTTCCAGCTCCTCCTGTCTGAACACTTACAGACTGAAGACAGGAAAGCGCTTCATACACTTCAGTGTTGGTTCAGCACCATTCATACATTCTGGAACGAAAACCAGCTTCTGTACACGTTGTGTAATTAATTTAAACACAAATGTGTGTGTGGAGGAGAGAGAGAGGTGTGCTGTGCGGTCCAGAGTGAGCTGGGGTGCCCAGGTGTCTCTGCAGTGGCTGGGGAGGGACGCCATCGTCATTCATACAGTCTGGAATGAGTTCCCGTGGTCTGGTGGTCTGTGTGACTGTCGCTTTCCTGGTGGTCTCCCTCACCAGTGTCCTGTTCAGTGGGGAGGAACAGTCCAGCCTAGGACTTACCTTCTAAAGTCTGTCTTAAAGATCAGCTTCACAGACACGAAGACATGCTTTGTACTCTTCTGATCAGCGCCTTCATACATACAAACCACTTAGGTCCTTGATATATGCACACATCTGTGCTTGAAATTCACTTCCTGACGCTGAGGGAGGAATATTAACTCTTATTATCAGTCATATACAATTTCTTGCATTAGGAATTTGTCTTTTTGTATTCTCCAACTTGCACTCCATGAGACATTTGCATGCAGAGAAGCTGGGGGTCAGCCATTTATACTGCACCCCTGGAGTAGTTGGGGTGAAGGGCCTTGCTCAGGGGCCCAACAGAGTAGGATTCCTCTGCCGGCCATGGGATTCGAACCGGCAACCTTATGGCCACAGGAGAAGATCCTGAGCCACAGAGCCATCCTGAGCTCCACTCTTATTGGGCACCGATTCGGCACTCGTTCTGTAATCTGTGTTGTATAGAATTCCCACAAGGGCTAGGCTTCTAAAATCATGACTTTTCCATTTTCAAAACGTAATTACTGGCAGTTTTAAAGCACTGATGACTGGAATGAAGGGAGAACTGCAAGTTGCCTGTCTATTTCCGTCAGGCACTGTACACAATCCAAACATTTTACCTCCCAGAATTAAAAACAAAGGACATGTCAGTGAATTGATTTTTTTTTTTTTTTGCGGTGGGGGGTGTTAATAAGGACAGCTCACTTTTTGATGTGCGGGAGGAAAGTCCCAATCATCGTCGCCAGACCGCTTCGGGGAAGGAAGGAGTTAAAGGTGAACCGTGAACTTCAGCCCAGCCCCGCCTCAGCGGAGCGGCCTGGTAGCCGTGCATCCGTAAACCGCGGACATCTCGCGTAGCAGCGCCCGTCCGCAGCCCGCTGTCCGGATACAGAGCGGAGACAGGCCAGTACTGCGTGCGAGTGACTGCTGAGGACACTGCAAACATTATTATTATAGTTCAGGTGGGTAGCTGCGTCAGCATGTGTAGTCTGCAAAGGAACAAGTAACAGGTTTATTCCCTGCTGGAAAGAGAAGAGAGAAAACAACGTGTCGGATGTGAAGCCTTCTTCAGGTGTGAGGAAGAATAATCATCATCTTTGTTGTTGTTATTATTATTATTATTATTATTATTATAGAATGCCTATTTACGGATCACAATGTTAACGTTTTTTATTTTTTCCCCAGCTGTGAATACTGTAGGAAGAAGTCGTATGGTTTAACACTGGTTCCCCGATACACTTCTACTTATAGCGATCTGTGTGGGGGGGAACCTCCGTTTAGCTCACCCGACTTACCGGGAGCCTCTCCCCGTTAGCCGGTGGAGCAGAGCAGGACAACGGGGCTGTTCAGTTCGACTGTGGCGCTGTGTGCCTCCGTTTTACCGCACAATCATTTTTTAATGCCTTTCCTCGCTGCCAATCGTTTTAACAGTGGCCTGAAGTGAATTCAAGCGACGTTTTAGACAATTCCGCGTATCCTGCTCTCGTTCACACGCTCCAGGGAAGTTCCTCTGGTCAATTTTAGCTGCGCTTGTTTTTACGTTCAGCATCTGCGTTACCGCTGGCGTTTCGCTTGTAACCGCAGAGCCCCCTGTGTTGCAATCCGTCGATGTAGCCAGACGCCCAGCTGTGAGAGTAATGATCAGACAGAGAACTGAGGAGCTGGTTGCGCTGAGATACGGGACTGCTAGGAGTTTTCAGACGTTTAGACGCACAGCATGGCCACCCTGAGTAGCGCTCGCATATCCCACCCTTCTACATGTTTAACGGCTGCATGTTTTATACAGTGTAAGCCAAAGTGAATTTGTGTGCAGACATCAGAAAGTACGACCTGCATGGTGAAAGCTAGCTGGGCAGTCTTCCTCCGAACTAGGGGGTTCTGATAAGCAGACGCCTTTCTTACTATCACATTTGGAATGGTTATCGGCCCACTCGGAAATCCGTAGATGTGCTTTCGTGGGACTAACTTTAGATTTCTGTGGGTATAAAGCGACGCGGTGCAGTTTTCACCCCTGTGGAATAAGGAGAGGGCGGGAAGTGGGAGATGGCCGCTGTTTGCTCTTCGGCAGGAGGGTATGAGCCCCTCCCCCAGGAGAACACGCAGACGCAAAGTGATTCTTTCAGTAAGATAAGGGGAGTTATAAATGTGTTTGTTCCACTACTAGCTTACTGAGCTGAAGATGTCACCCTGCTGTTTCCTGATGGGGAGTTTCCCAGTGAGATTACCGCATGCCTGGGTCATTTGGTTACACGCACCCACAGCTCTTTGTGTAAAAAGGCGCTTCCTGTTTTTGTAGTTGGCTGGTGACATGCCCTGGTCTCAAACCCGTGACAGCTGTGTGATGACGCTGGCGCGCTCGGCAAACACGACGCCTCCGATCTCCCATTTTAAGAGGACTGTCCATGTCTTTCAGCCCCCCTCTGGGACCCTAAATCTAACACGTTGGTTCCCTTCAAGGAAAGTCTGTGAAGTCGTCCTCGGTTGCTTTTGCAGGTGGTTCTGCTAAGAACTAGCCAAAGCTGATGATATTCCCAGCTACTCCCTGGAGTAACACTCCCTGGGAGTGTCTTATACACTTTAGCCTAACTCTTCAATCATCTGTCTCTTCTGCAGCAGCACTGAAGAACTCAGCTCCAGCACATTATCCACTGAAAGCATCATTAATGCACTAAAACTCAGCTTCACCCCTGACACTCAGTTCTCAAACTTCACTTCAATAAACACTGTAACATCTTTCTCACTTTTCACCAAGCGCCGGGTCGTTGTCAATGCCGAATTCTTCTGGTCACGGACTCTGGCGGCTGATCCTGTTTGGCCAGGCACTCGAGGGACTCGCGCCCCCGATACGGCGGCAGCCGGTTCGCCGTCTTCTCTCCCATCTCGCGCTCGGAGACCGCCGGTTTCTCTGCCGATGTTGAGACAAAGGGAGTGTACAGGACTCAACCACAGCTAGACTCCTCTCTCTGGTCTACGGGAGGAAAGTACCCAACACCAGACCCCCTTCTGTTCCTCCACAGCACTTTCTACCTCCCTGAGTCTGACAAATAATCGAGCCAATGGCCATCTATTCAGCTACTGTGACAACCCTCAAAAAGTGACAGAAGCTGTATTTTCTCAGGTACCCTTAACCTTGTCCTTAGAATGTCACTGGCTTGTAGGACAGCTCAAGCTGTTCCACACACACACACACACACACACACACACACACACACACACAGTACTGCTCTTGTTCGCCCTTTTATTGAAAGGTATAGACAGATTCAACCTAGTGGGCTTCTTCAGAATAAACATTGAAACAGAAATCTGATGGCACAGGTAGAAGCCAAGGGTAAGGACATTCCAAACCGAAGAAACTCTTTACACAAAAAGTGTTGGGCGTCTGGATCAAGCTACCCAGCCACGTTTTTAAGGTGTGACCCTTGCATCTTTCAAGGAAGGGCTGGATGAGATCCCCTGATCGATAAGTTAGTCGTTGTGAACTCTGGACTTTGCAGGCTACTTGCGATCTTGCAGCGGCGTCAGCTGAGAGATGAGTCTCTCCTCCAATCAGGGCTCTCCCGTAGGGTGTGGCTCTGCTGTGTGTGCTGCAGAGGTCGCCCTGGGGACGCGCTTGACAAACCACATCTTGGAGACACGGTCCCCAACCTGCGTGTGTTGATGAGAGGCTTAAGAGCACTGCTGTTCCAAATTCAAGGGGTGTGAAACGATACTCCCAGCTGTCGGAGTGCATCTGGATCTTACCTACAGTATCTGTTATTTCAGGCGGGTCTTTGAGGTGAGAGTTTCTGGGAATTTGTAAGTAATGTGATCCTGGACTTGACCATGCAGTTTAGACGCACAGTTTCTCATTGATGACGTCTAGCTTGCTGTGAATCTCCACAAGGTGCGAACTCTGTGAGTGGGTCTAATTGCAGCTTATAACAAGAGGCTTTTTAACATAAAACTTCAATGAGATGCGAGTCTTCATTCGTTGGATTAACCCTTGTGGAAAGATGCCCCACTGGGTTCTGTTTTACAAAAGCCAAACCCGGGACACTGTGGGCAAGGGCTGGTATTTGGTCTTGAAAATGTGTTGAATTGGCTCTCCTCTAATTTCAGTCAACGGTCTCCCATTTTGTGAATGTGCCCATTCGAGCATTTCATGTTGCATTTCTGGAAAATAATTGTTTAAAAACAAACAAACATCCCCCAACGTTCAAGAAACAGTGTTCAGAAACGGGGAATATAGTGCACCCAGGGTTGTGTGGCTACAGGGGTGTAGGCTGCATGAAATGTATTCATTTTTTCATGTTTGCTCTAGTTTCAGCTGAACCTCTGAAGGGGAAAAAATATCAAAACCCCGTTCTTTCTTCAGTTTTGTCCTGTGAGCTGAGCTATATTTCCAGGTGTAAGCTGAGGAGTGTAGATTCGAAACCTTACAGGGAAATCACCTTGGGCGAGTCTTAAGTAAAGCCTAGTAAAAGCCCAGCGCTGTTAATAATTCATAACTGCTTACACTTATATAGCGCTTTTCCGGACACTCCACTCAAAGCGCTTTACAGGTAATGGGGATCCCCTCCACCACCACCAGTGTGCAGCCCCACCTGGATGATGCGACGGCAGCCATAGGGCGCCAGAACGATCCCCACACACCAGCTCTCAGTGAGGAGGAGAGCAGAGTGTTGTAGCCAATTCATAGAGGGGGATTATTAGGAGGCCATGATTGGTGAGGGCCAAGGGGAAATTTGGCCAGGACGCCTGTTGTCTGGCTCTGTCAAGCACTAGCTAGTCTAAAGAAGATGGTAGATAATCCGATGGGTGTGATGATCTCTTTCCAGGCCCCCGAGCGAGCGGCGCTGGCAGCATGTCCATGTCCATGACTAGGGGCGAGGGGGTGACGGTGTTCACCCTGACCTCGGACACCAGCAGCAACTGGCCCCTGGTTTGCCAGCTCCTGCGGCAGCTGTGCTGCAGCCCGGTGTGCGTGGTGTCCCATCAGCTGAAGCAGCTCTTCACCGGCACACAGACAGCACTGGGGGTGAGCGAGCACGGCGCTCAGCACTGGGGGTGACCTTCACGAGCTGTTTACATCTCGATTTGGATCGATTCATGGTATTTGAAACAGCTCAGTAGGGTTACTAATGATAATTGCTAGGCGTTTTGGATCCCCAGTGGATCTCTTACTTGGGAATCTTGCTGAATAAAGAGGAGGCTTGTCCGTATTTCCCCTACGCCTCTTAGGACTTGACTGATTTGTCCCCTGACGACCTCACTGACCTGTTATCTCTCTACACACCTGTACGTTAAGGGTGCCAGACAGTGCAGGAGGTTTTACTTTAGAGCTTTTAATAGGTCTTTCAACAAAGAGGACTCTTGAACAGCCTATCCCAGACCGCTACTAAAATCTCACACCTCAGCAATCAGTGAAATAATCAGACCCTTCATAATGTTTAATTTTAACTTTTTATTTTCATACATTTAGTAATTATTTCCTAAACATATTGGAGGTCTGCCTTTAATCTGTTATGTTCCAGAAGTAATTTAAGGTCTCCAACCCTCCCAACTCCTAGCCCTCACTTCTTTATCTCCACTATGTGAAGTCTAACCGTAATCCACTAATAGAATTAACATACAACCAGTGAGATTATTTTCAATTGTCTCCTGAGGCTGCATGGTGTAGTGGTTAGCATTGGTAAGCACTGGGTTCAGTTCCTGTCTGTGTGGGGTTTGTATGTACTCCCCTTGCTTTCCAGAATAGGTGATCCTCAGTTGGATGAAACAGAAATAGAAACAGATACAGGCCTCCTATGATGCCCTCTAGTGTCAGTTTTATGGTCTGTGCTGTCCCTTCATAGAGTTGGCCTGCGACAGAATATCCTAACATCTGTGTCATCTGCTTGTTAGGAAATCTATTTGTTCGAATTTCTCCTTCACAAACTTGTGGTTTATTTATTTCAGACCATGCAGATTATAGTGGGGCTGTTCAACATCGCATTTGGTGTGATCCTTGGACGGACTTCATACTTCATAATGAACTCAGACGCACCCTTTTGGCTGGGAGGTCTAGTAAGTCTTCAGAGCTTAGAACAACAGTCCTTTTTTCTCAGTGAAAACTGAGAACTTTGAGTCTCCTGCTGAAGTGAAATGTTGCTTCTCACCTCAGGGTTAATCAAAAACAGAACTCGGAGTAGCAGAAACCACTTCCAAGAACATACAGTAGTTTTCACAGAAGAGAGGTTGTAGTCAGATCTGTAGCATTGAATAATGCCTGGTTTTGTTCCATGTTCATCCATCCAGTCCTAAGAGTCATGGCTGAAAAACAGCATGTAGAAAGTTGAATATCAGAAGTATATGCTTCCTCAGTGCTGGTTGAGTTTGGGCCATGTTACTAGCCCACTGTGACTGTGATTCCCCAAGGGGCTCAGCTGGAGGGAGGATGGGATTAGTCAGACGGGCGCTTGCAGGATCGCAGGGCTGTTGGTGAGAGACGCTGAACCTCCTGCGTGAGTGTCATGATCGTCATCCCTCCTCTAGGGGGCGCTCCGACCCTTTTTGTGTTTTAGTTTCAGTATCACGTACGCCACATCACTCTGCAACTCCCAGCTGGCAGCCCCACTGGAGCTCAGCAGGTGTGAGCCTGGTCAGTACCTGGATGAGAGACCTCCTGGGAAAAACTAAGGTTGCTGCTGGAAGAGGTGTTAGTGGGGCCAGCAGGGGGCGCTCACCCTGTGGTCCATGTGGGTCCTAATGCCCCAGTATAGTGACGGGGACCCTATACTGTAAACAGGCGCCGTCCTTTGGACGAGACGTAAAACTGAGGTCCTGACTCTCTGTGGTCATTAAAACCACCAGAGAAAGGGATAGCACATAGATCTTGTTATACCCTTCACAGCTGTTCCACAGAGTCCATTTTGTCATTTCTCCCGGAATAATAAGTATAAAGTTAGAGAGTGACGAGTTCCTGTGCTCTTATCTCCCAGTTCATCGCCGCTGGTGTGATGTGCATCCTTGGCGAGATGTTCCCCAGTCCCTGCTTGGTAAGTCGCCTGTTACTCCCTTGAGGTGAGGTGTCGGTGTTGGGCGGGTCCCCCCTGAGGGAGCTGGGAGACTGAGCGCTTGGCTCGGGGGAACGTGGCCCTGATGATGAGCCGTCTCTGGACCCGATGGGGAGGTGTGGGCTGGGTGCTCCTGAGAACTGGGGGCTGTGGTGCCTCTCTGCCCTTTGCCTTGAAACGCTTGTGATCATGTGTTTTCCTCTTATGGGAAACATGCACATTGGATTTCACCCAGGTTACTGCTATTATGTACAGTATTGTGTGTCGATTGATGGTAAAAAAGAATCAATTCAATTTGAAATAAGTCTACAGCACAACAAAGTGTGGAAAAATTAGAGGGGTCTGAACACTTTCTGAAGGCACTGTAATCCGCTTCTGTCTTTTCCTTGATTGCCACCAGGCTTGACTTTCAACAGGTAGAATCAATTCAATTCAATTTATTTTCATATAGCGCCTTTCACAACACGTTTGCCCCAAGGCGCTTGACAATACAATTGACGATACACGTTGTCAATACAGAACAGAAGACCAGAAGACAACGGAGGAGAGGACCCAAAAACTCCTTAGTAAGGAGGAAAAAAACCTCTAGGGGTCCAAGGTCAACTGGCTGTCCAGCACCTTTGGGCATGCTAACATTATATAATTAAAAAAAGGAAACGATTAGGGTATTAATCCATCCAGCCATCATGTCTTCTGTGTGCAGATCTCTGTAGACCAGTAAATTGCTCCTAAACAATAGCTATATCCACAATGTCCCCCTTGGATCCATGGCAGTGATGCAGGATCCAACTCGGATGGAACCCAGCCCGGGCGCCATCCGGACACGTGGGGAGGAGATCACCTCGTGATCTGTGACCAAGTTCTCTATGATAATGTGAATTTTGCCTTGTGCCAACAGTCCATCGGGGAATGAAACGTTAATCAAAACGTTGAATCGGTATCCATTAAACCAAGGATCTTTCTGCTTCTGCCCTGCAGGTGTTTCTCACCATCTGTATGAACCTGGTGAGCTCTGGGCTGGGACTCACAGCCATTGTGTTGTACTCGGTGGATGTGGCCCAGCTCACGCACAACTCCTGGATGTACTATTGCTCAGATGATAAATACAGGTCTTGGACGACAGCCCCTCCTGACCCGGAGAAACAGCGCATCATGCAGCACAACTTAGCTGAGTGCAGGAGCAGCCGCCGGGTCCTGGTGGTAGGTCTCCTTCATTCCTTACAGTAGGCGGAAGGTGGGGGGAAATATAGCTGGTCCCAGGCTGTGGTGAGGTGGGCAACACCGCACCCAAACAAACAAGGTAAGAAGAGCTCAAAAAGTAAAACCAACACTCAGTAAGGAACAGGGCAAGCACTGAAATAAGTAAACAAGCACACAAAGGTAGAGAAGAAAAGCAAACTGGCATAAAGAAACTACGAGGTAGCTAAGCTAATGAGCCCTGAGTGAAGGTCGCAGGAACTAGTTACGGGAAATGAAACTAATAAAGAAAGGATAATGAAATAATAGATGAATTGGCCGCCCACTGTGAAGGTCTGCCTGAGCGTGTTCTGACGTCTCCGGGAGGTGTGCTGTCCCACGAGTGCCTGCGGGATCGATTACCGTGAGGTTGAACTAGTCCGATACCAGGGACAGGATTGACATCGTTTACGCAAAAGACAATAAAATCTCTCAGTCATTTCCATCTTGTGAGATTGGTGCCTACAATGGAGCTTACTTACACTTGGGAGTTCGCAATGTCCAGTTTTCATCATCACAATGTTGCCAGTGTCGCCAGATGATCTGTGGCACGCGGTGTCGCATCAGCAACATGTACACGACTCTCGGTTACTCAGTCCACACTACGCTATGAATCTGAGCAAGGTATTGCACGAAACAGTTGTGAAATTAAGTGATGCCAGCAGCCATGTCACCCTGCAACTTACAATTGGCAACCCACTGGAGCTAAGCAAACCTCCTGGGAAAAACTAAGGCTTCTGCTGGAAGAGGTGTTAGTGGGGCCAGCAGGGGGCGCTCACCCTGCGGTCCATGTGGGTCCTAATGCCCCAGTATAGTGACGGGGACACTATACTGTAAACAGGCGTCGTCCTTCAGATGAGATGTAAAACCGAGGTCCTGACTCTCTGTGGTCATTAAAAATCCCAGGGCGTTTCTTGAAAAGAGTAGGGGTGTTACCCCGGTGTCTTGGCTAAATTTCCCATTGGCCCTTACCAATCATGGCCTCCTAATAATCCCCATCTATGAATTGGCTTCATTACTTTGTTCTCCCCCCCCCCCGACGGCAGGTGGAGCGATGCCAGTTGGAGTATTCTCGGTCGCATTTAATGGCAACGTCAGCTCAAAGATTTGGTTCAAACCACCAAATGGAGACGGGCATGCCGCCAAGCGGACCTTGTTGATGTGGGATTAACGCTAGGATGAGAGAGAGTTGTGATATTAAGTACAACGCATTGTGAGGCAATTAGAAGAAGTCAAGATTTCATTGTCTTCCTGGTCTGAGAGTACTCCCGGACATCATTGTGCCAAGTGACTTTGTCAGTCCCTCCGGAACAACAGGGTGCAGAGCTGTGAGTTAAACTGTGATCCGTTTGGTTAGGGGATATTCTTTCTAATTTAATTTAGTTGACATTTTTTTCCCCAGCTATAGCCAGGTCACATCTTTACCGGGCTTAAGACTTTAAAAAAGCCTTCACATACTGTATACTACTTGATTCATACCTATTCATATAAAAGTCAATACCCCAATAAAGGAAAACATTCTTTATGATGTTGATAATGATGATTCTTCATCTGCTCTTGTTCAGCTCATGCTTCTTCTCGTTGGCTAAATGCAGGGAACAATTTCATTCAGAGGCCTTCACTACCCTGTTCTTTCTTCTATTTTGTGTTGACCTGCTGCCAGGACTGCACACGGTGCTCCAGCTATTGTACGTGTATAAATTAGTGCTGCATGAAAAACAGGAAGTGCAACTACACAAGAGCTAAAGGATGAGCTCCACAGCAGAGCATGGGTATGCCCTCCCTCGCTGTTCTCCCTCCACCTGCAGAGCTGTGAGAGACAGAGTTGAACTGTGAGTTTGCCCTCCCTCACCGCTCTCCAGCGGAGCTTGTTGCAGTTTCAGCGGCCAGTGACACTTCCTCTGTGGTTTTGCTGGCGAGGGTGAAGGATTCGATGCCGGGCCCTCCTGCCTTCTGAGGTGGTAGTTAGTTGCGCAGTTAGTCGGGTTCTGACTCACTTTAACCAGACGAATGAAACCAGAGTTTGCCTTCGTGAAAGTGGAGCAAGCCTGAAGCCAGTTAGAACATTTGATTCAATCGGGCTGACTTGAGAAAGTCTTGGACTAGCTAAACCTGCTTCGTGAAACGGAGACATGTCAAACTGTCTCAGTCTCAGCTGATCAGCTCAGCAAACGGCTCCATCGATACACTAAGAGCTCAGCAGGAATGAAAACCTGTGACCAGGGTCCCCAGTCCTGTGTGTCTGCAGGATTTCAGTCCAGCTGGACTTTCAGTGACCTCAATTAGCTCATTATTGGCTTAATTGGACCAGTTTTACAGCTTCTTCCAGCTCTTCAGGAGCTGCTGCTTCGAAGACCCCTGGAAACCTCACCGACACCCTGGGTATCCAGGAGCAGGCCTGGAGAGCCTCACCTGCAGCTCCAAGTGTGTGAGGCTGGCCTCAGCTTCACTCACGGTCTCCTTTGCTTTGTCTCCAGATGCTTGCGCGGGGACTGGATATCAGTCTGATAGTGTTTGCGGTTCTCCAGCTGTGTGTGGCCCTCAGCGCGTCTGTTCTGGGCATCAAGGCATTGTGCAAGACCAAGGGAAAGGCAAAGGTAAGGAATGAGACCAGTAAAAGAGAAAAGGAATGCACACCCAAAAAATACTGAGGTACTTCCAGGAAAAATCGCGAAATCAACTGCGCACATACAGTCATCTCCAAAATAATGTCATTATTAGCACTGGTCAATGATTTGACAGAAGCCTTCTTCAGGAAATACTGTACATCTTTGGCTGGGCAACTTATACAAGCCTGTATTCTTTAGTTGTTTATTATTTAACTGTTGGTTTGAGAGGAGGCCCTTGGTCTTGGAATCAATGCATCTGTTTGGCCATACACATACTTAATTATCTGGAGACCTATATGTATCAGAAAATGCATGTTTTTCCTAAATGTTCAGCTTCTTGGGAGTGGTCTTCGATGTCTGTGGCCAAAAAAGAAAATTAAACTGAACATCAGGAACTAGAAGGATTTCATGCAGCATGACAGCAGTCAAGATCTCCCTCTCTCCTGTTGCTCTGACTGCTAATTCTCTGTGATGTCACTTCCTGAAAGCTACACAAGCCATAGAGCACCTCTCTTGCTCACATTTGACTTTCTGCCTCCCTTCTCCACCCCATCTCCAGCTGACCAGTTGCCCCTTGGTTAACCTCTCTCTGTAGGGGGTCTGACTTCCTCATCCTACAGGTGTTCACCCCCCCGCCCAGCAGGTTCAGCGAAAACTTCACCTATGTCCGTGAACGTTGCTATACACATTTTCTCAGGGCATGATGTTGTGTTGTAATGTTGTTTCTCTACGTACCTAATCCTTTGCCTCCCAGATGGGCTGAAGAGCAGGACTCTAGTTGATTCTAAGCGCTAAGGGGCAGAATGAGAAGAAGAGAGGCCCAGCAGATCTGTGGCACAGCAGCTGCCTGGCCTCTGGGATGCAGGTATGGACCTTGTCATTGTTTTTTTTCATCTGCACTGCCGCTGTTTTGCAGCCAGAGCCTGAGCCTGACACCAGCATTCCCCTCCTGGAAGAGGGCCCAGTGGTGTGATGAAAGAGGACCTCACTGTCACACGAGGATCAAGCCGATCAGATTGTCTACGAGCAATCAATTTCTTTGTCAAATACAGCCTTTTTAATTTCATGCTCCTATCCCGATTTAGTGCCTTAGGATGTGAAAAGATTTAAGACTTAAGCAGTGCAGGATTCAGGCAATTGAAATCTCTCTAAAAATGTTTTAGCTCTTGTGACTACCTGGGGGGATGGGAAGGGCTATTGATCAGCTCCCCCTGTGTTCTGCGACCACATTGCTGTTAATATGTAGCCCACCTTGAGAAAACCAACACACAGACGAAGTAAAAATAAACAGGGAGGACACAGCCCAAGGGTGGTGCAGTGGTCAGCACTGCTGTCTCGCACCCTGGGGTGCTGACTGCATGGAGTGTGTTTGTGTGAGTTTCCTCCAGGTGCTCCAGTTTGTCTTCTGCGAAACCTGGCTCTGGTGTGTGTCTCTGTGTGTCTCCCCTGCACTGTACAAGTGTCCCATCCAGGATGTATCCCACCTTGTGGCTGTTGCTTGCTGGGATAGGCTCCAGCTCCCCTGTGACCCTGAGCTGGATCAAGCCCCATCGCCCCTGACAAACAATCGCCTGTCTGGAGTTCCAATACAGACCGAAACCGTTTTCTTCCTCACTGTATTTACAAGCTCTAATTACTCAGTTATACCAGGTGTGCCTCACTCCACAGGTGTTTTACATTAACATTTTGTTTAATTAACAGGTGGAAAGGCAGAAAGTCTTGCATTATGTATTGGATATTAGCATTTTGCAACTGCATCAGAATGTAGTCATGCTTTTTCACACGTTTTTTTAACACTGTAACACTCAATAAAGAGATGATGCACTGAGCTGGTGTGATCTTCAGGGATGTAACGAAGTACTAAGCAGACACACTACTGTGACTGAACACATTTTTAGATGGCCAGCGGATCCCTTATTTGTTCAGCCTTATAAACAAAATATTACGTTTCACATGATTCAGTTTTGCATTTTATACGGCACCATTTGGAAAAGGGAATAATTTCCTTCTCAGGATGTGAAATTCTACTTGGTTGACTGTGAACACAAACTTCAAGTAATTTGACTGCTGTTCTGTGATTCCACCTTTTTCTTAATGGCACGCAAACCCACATTCTACTGGTTTAAAGCTTTATTTAAGCATAAAACACAACAATAGCATTTACAGTGTTTTGCATGTTAAAGATTTACCTTAACACTTACAAGCCTGGTCCTTGCCTGGCACACTAAAGCAAATTTAACTGTGGAATTAGATTTATGTTTCATACTTAAACATTTGATTTTATGGTATATTTAAAGTCTGACAGCGGTAAGACTGTCTATTAGTCCAACTTTGCTCAAGTTGATTATCACAAGGTAATTGATGTCAGTTTAAAATTTCCAAACACTGCATTACAGTGTTATTTCCACCTGTGTCTGTTCTTCAGAAATTCGTCACCTTCCAAGAGCTGTTTGGTCAGGAGTAAGAATCAGTCATTTGAGGACAGTCTGCCTTAAGTGCTGAAGTATTTTGTAAAGAATCCCCTTGAAGTTGGATAGTGTTGAACCTGTGATCAAAACAAGTGGTGCATAAGCAGTAATTAGTACGGGCAATTTAGAACTCAATTGTAATGGAAAACGTTTTGTAGCTTTTTGTAAGTAGCTTTTTGTAAGGCATGTTCTGCTTGCTTCTACCTGCCATGAGTACTAGATTTGTGACGAAGAGGCGTAGTCTTGCCCTACGTCGTGTCACAGAGTAAATGGACCGCACAGCTCTGCGTATCACCGAGGTAAATACGAACAGGAAATTCAATCTCGTCGAGAAGCCAGGCATTGTAAGCATCCGGTTATCCGCTAGGGGGCGACAGGCGACCACCTGAGTAAAAGACTGGCTAGTGACGCTGACGGCTGACACCAGCGAAGAGCAAAATACGCAGATCAGAGAATCTGCATTTTGACGGCGATTGTATTTGACAAGAGTGTTCTGGTCAGAGAATGATGAACCTTGAGCTAGGTCAGTCTGTATTATGCAAGCGTAGGACGGCTCCACCATAAGCCTCCTTCTTTTGAAAAAGATAACAATAAATTCGAAAATGATCATCTGCCAGTGGCACCGGACTGAAAGGTGTCATTTTTTAATCCACAACCCCCTGGTTTGCCAGGAAAAAAAAGACTCGAATGAGTTCATCACAAATTACGCAGAGATTGAACCCAACGTGCAATCCGGTATCGCTTTGATGTGTGAAAGTATTTGTGTATGTGTGAAATCTGTATTTTTATTAGGCCGTGGCTGCGCGGAGCCGCAGACTCGGACAGTGACGCGGCGCCTATTGCCACACACCCACACGCCCTTACACCCTTCACGGCCCGACACCCCGGCTTGTCCGTCCCTGAACCACCTGAAACCGGCGCCCGGTCTGCTCGCAACCCTCCTGTGCCGTAGCGGGAGGTTGGCAGCCGAGAAGACGAAAACTCGCAAGAAAAAAACCAACACGGGTTCAGTCGGTTCCACATTCCTGTTCATTTGCACGTTGTAATTAAGTCGACGCGGCGAGTACTTCGGTAAAATCCAGTCTGACCGGAAAAGGCACGCGAAGGAAAAAAAAAGGCATCACAGTATCCACGGAAGCTAGCCACTTTCACGCATAAAACAGTAGTGACGGAATATAACATTTTCTTGACTTTATTGCAAGATAGGATGATAATAATTGCTTACACTTATATAGCGCTTTTCTGGACACTCCACTCAAAGCGCTTTACGGGTAATGAGGACTCCCCTCCACCGCCTCCAATATGCAGCAACCACCTGGATCTGCGTAAATGCATCAGTTAGCATCAGTGTATTGATATTTGGACTGCACATATACAGTACGCCCGATTGCCTTAACATTATGCGCAGGCTCGTACAACATACACTTATAAAACAACCCCAGAGAGCCGTTGAAAACACAGGAAAATGTGTAGAATACTACACTTTATACGCTGTGTATAACGTTTGTAATGCAGTGCACAAATTCTGACCTCTACTGAACACCGCGCATTCATTCACTAACCACCCCGCAGGGAGGCAAGAAAGCCCCTTGATTAACACGGGGCGCTTTTCATCTTCTTTAACCGCCGTCAGTCACCCTGCGATCTCCACACCTCACAACCCCAGAAACCGCATTCCAACACACCCGCGCTGTGAAAGAGAAGACAATCCGGATTTTTAGAATGTTTGCTGTTTTTTTTTTTGTTACTTAGAAGCGGAAACCGTATTTCCAGGGAACGCGATGTCGAGCGGCTGCACCCGTGGAACTGACCGTGCTCGTGTGTGGGTTTAAAATGGATTGTGTCGGGCAGCACGGTGGCGCTGCCAGCGCGGAGTGATGTGTTAGAGCAGTCCAAGGCGATGTAACGCCGTGTGTCAAACATTTAACAGATAAATACAGCCAATCATACATGTACCGTAGGTCATCGTTAAATATTCTTCTCTGTACACGTCTTTAAAAAAACCAAAACGAAACCGAGCATCAGTTTTATTAATGCATTAGCTATTTTTCTTCAGTAGGTTACTCGTTTGGCAAGTGGAGTCTTAACACGGTGAACTTTTTAAAGCTGGTCACATTCCTGGCTTGAGATCAGATGATATTGTAACGCAACGGGGGCTCAAGCGGGCGCCCTTGCCGCATCTGGTCGGCCCAAAGTATAGGTGGCTCGAACCCGGGACTTCCGCGTCTCTCTGCAGCGACCTAGCCCCGTGAGCTAAAGAGAGATCTCTCCACAGCCCAGTAGCTGTGGTCCTGCTATCACAGGGAAGGGCGGTGACGTCACCCGCTCTGGTACGCCGGCTCTTACACACAGTGCTTGTCGGCCGTAAGCGTTACAATATGAAGAGCTCACACGCCGTTCCTGAACGACTTTATAACTCCTGAAGTTCAGGACGGTCCTCATGCGGACCGGTTTGCCCAGACGTCACCAGCCAGGCCTCTGCGGACGGAAACCCAGTTGATTCCGGGCTTGTCCGATACTCCGCCAGCCCCTCCGGTGTCTGTTCACCCTGTCGAGTGCTGCTTTATCCGAACGGACGGTTAACCAAGCTGGCGAAAGGCGATGTATAGTTTAGGGTGCAGAAGCTGTTGGAAACAATGCAGGAACAGCTTCAACAAATCTCTAAACAACCATTAAAGTAAGCAATTAGCCCTGGAGACGTACGATAGAGCTCGGATTGAAAACATATATATTGTATATTGTAACGCAACGGGGGTTCAGGCGGGCGCCCTTGCCGCAGTAGGTCAGCCCCCCACCGTCGGGGGCTCGAACCCGGGACTCCCGCGTCACTCAGCAAGGACCCAGCCGTGGTAACTCGGCTCTTACACACCCTGATGGCCGTATGCGTTACAATATATTATGCTACTGTATATCTTTTTTAAACCATGCAGTGATTTTAAACGCGATATTGAGGAGTGTTTCTCAATACGTTGCGACAATATTGTGGTAGCAACAGAGGTGCAGGATCACGGATATATATACTGTATACATCTTTATCAAGCTGTAATGAAGTGCTCGATTAAAGAAGAATGCGCTTTAAACTGAAGCACGTACAGGTGAAGAACAATAAAACGATGCTATCTTCATTTCAACCCGTAGAGGGGGTGGTTTGAAATGGCAGGGTTGTACTTCAAAATTTCACATTTCCAATCGCCCCCTCCCCTCACACACCCAGAAGCACGCTGTAGTCTCACAAAGCGCTTGGACTGTGGTCCACAGTATGTCAAACACTTCCAGGATTCGCAGGTGTCGTATCCCATTCGTTACTGATGGAAATCTGTGTCCGACACAGTGGGCTCCGGGCTCAGCGTCACTCAAGCGGGACAGTAAATTTACATTCCAGGCTGTACTGTAGCTCTGTACTTCGCATGTGGGAGTTTCTCTATCTGCTGATAATTAGTGGCTCTGACTACACGGAGCGTTGTGTGTTTTCGGGGGAAAAAGGCAGGATTTCTAAGGTCAGAAACGGGATGATACTGCAAAGCCGCAAATCAGAAATGTCCACATTTGAATCCACCCTCGGTACACATGATCCCACTGTCACGATGTCCCGCGGGGTTGGCTGGAAAAGGGCGTTGTTGTGTTACTTTTTAAATATATCTCAAGTGTTGTCATAAGGAGGCCTCAATGACTGCTTTATTTTCAGACATACGACAAAGAGGTCCCCGCGGCCACACCAATACCGGAACCAGACCTCGAACAATCGCTCTCCGTGGACGTTTCCCACGGAGCCGGGCAGGGCCGAGGGGCGTGAGAACCAAGTCACGTCACCCGGACCTGCCACGTCAGCGAAGATCGGCAGAGCTCGGGAGTCCGGGTAGAAATAAAGGGATGTCAGACAAGCTAAAAAAAAAAACAGGTCTGTCGCACTTCCTGTAATTTCCTTTTGAGCAGAAGTCTTTTTTTTTCTTCACAAAACATGTGTTGTTTTTTCATTTTGAACTTCGGGCTTCAGTGCCTGCTGCGTCCAAAGTGTCCAAACGGCTGCCGGGAACACGCAAGCTCAAATATCCCTCCCTCGTGGTGTTGACCCAAGTCACGGCTTGCCCACACAAAGTGTACCTTTAATTCAACCAGCGGGCGCTTCAACGCGTGTCCTCCAAAAATTCCTGCTTTTGAAGGTCATACCTATAAAAAGCCCCTCTTACCAAGATAAGGGAGGGAATTTAGTTTTCAAATAAATCGTCTGAAACAAATGGTTCTCAGTTGCTCCTTGAAGGAATGTGAGGATCCCAACCTAAGATGCATCTAAGACATTTTATTGTGCTATTAATAATTAAAATTAATAATAATAATTGCTTACACTTATATAGTGCTTTTCTGGACACTCCACTCAAAGCACTTTACAGGTAATGGGGATCCCCTCCACTACCACCAGTGTGCAGCCCCACCTGGATCTGTGTAAATGTGTGCCAGAACGCTCACCACAGTGGGGAGGAGAGCAGAGTAATGAAGCCAATTTACAGAAGGGGACTGTTAGGAGGCCATGATTGGTAAGGGCCAATGGGAAATTTGGCCAGGATGCTGGGGTTACACCCCTACTCTTTTCAAGAAACACCCTGGCATTTTTAATGACCACAGAAAGTCAGGACCTCAGTTTTACATCTCATCCGAAGGACGGCGCCTATTTACAGTATAGTGTCCCTGTCACTATACTGGGGCATTAGGACCCACATGGACTGCAGGGTGAGCGCCCCCTGCTGGCCCCACTAACACCTCTTCCAGCAGCAACCTTAGTTTTTCCCAGGTGGTCTCTCATCCAGGTACTGACCAGGCTCACAGCGGCTGAGCTTCAGTGGGGCTGCCAGCTAGGAGTTGCAGGGTGAGATGGCTGCTGGCAAACGTGATCTGATTCGCACGTGACCTGTCCAGAGGACTGGGGCTGTACTGTAGACGCAGTGGTGAAGGTAATGCGTTCACTGCCAGGCTGGCCTGACTCTGTGAGGGTCAGAGTCACAGTGAGGAGCTGCCGTTTGTATGGGATGCGGAGGAGTTTCGGTATCGCGTTGCCAAAATCAGAAGGTGGACGACAGAATGCGATCTAAGATGGAGGGCTTGTTTAATTGGACCGTGTTCGCCATTTCCCGGTCCTGGCAGCTGTGGTTCGTGCCGAGTCTCACCAGTTTCTGGAGACCTGGAGCAAATTGTTTTTGATGAGCAAATCATTTGTTCAACGCAAGGATCTCGTGATCGAAGGGAATGAAAGTATTGAAACTCTCCTGCTTTCTTAAACCAGAAAGAGCCCCCCTTAAAAATGAAAAAAAATTCTGGGAAAAGATATGGCAGTGTGCGGACCAGCTCCACCAGACTCTGTAACAGCTTCTTCCTGCAGGCTGTCAGGCTGCTCAACACCCTGGAATCTACTTGCACCCACTCCAGTCCCAGAAACAGGGTTTAAATCCCCCCAGTGTGTTGTGTATATTGTATTATGTATTGCCTTGTCATTTGCACTATCTGCACTTTGCACTATGTGTATCCCGTCTACAATGTCTATGTCCGTGTCCTGTCTGTATTTGCACTGTGGCCCAGGAGGAACGATATTTCATTCCACTGTATACTTGTATATGGCTGGAATGACAAATAAACGTGAACTTGAACTTAAACTATTTACTTTTCAAAAGGATTTTATTTTGGCTCCGGATAGTCTCCCCTGTGACCCCGATTTGGAAGAAGATTAAGAGGAGGGGTGGAGGGATGTATAAGGATGGGTAAGGATCAGAAATATGGAGAAATGTGGTATGCTCCACGATTCCTGAGGCCTATAAAGTAGTAGCAGACCTGGCCTGTTCCTCAGTGTGCCGTGCTATGGGAAATAAAGCTGACGTTACCAAAAGGTAGGCCCTTGCATGCAGAGCTGCTCTGAGTGCTACGGGTAGCGTGTCTGCTCCGTCACTTCTGTACATGCAGGGCAGGGCTGGACACACTGGGGCAATTTCCTTTCGACCACTCAAGCTAGTGACCAGCCCTGATTGAACCTGCAACAATTGCTTTCATCAAATCTTGTCTTTTCGAATTGAAGAGTTATGGAAGAGCCTTGGAGATGCAGTTACTGCTGGACAGTGGGCCAGCCTGGTGGTACTCTGACCAGATGCATTCCAGTGAGCAGTGCATATAAATGTAACATTTTCCCCCTTTCCTTTCAAAACAGTGCTTTTAAAAACGAACCCAGACAGCACAGCTGTTTCATGCATGGCTGATCATGCACTACCTGGGCTCCTACAGCCAGAGACATTACTGTCGTACATCAAGGGCAGGACAGCGGTGTTTGATGCCCTGGGCCCTGCCTTGCCAGGTGATGTACTGTCTAGTCTGTACACCTGGATGCTTGGCTGAGCTTTATTCTTCACGAGAAGAGCTGGCAAGCAGCCTGTCTGAAGGCTGAAGCTCTGGAAGCCTACAGGAGCAGCGGGAGCTGCTTCTTCACACACAGGCGGGGAGAGAACTCCAATCTGAACGTGACCTGACCATACGTACTGAACACGGCTGCCCGCTGTGGGACACATCTTGGCTCGGCTTAAGCCTGAGATGGAATTACGGTGCAGCAAAGCGGACGAGAAGAACAGCAGATCATCAGACTGAGCGAAGCTAACAGAGCTGTAGGAGCTACACTTGGAAAACAGAGCCGCAGCAGCCAAACGGGTTCCAGAGATTTTATAAGCAAATCTTGTGCTGTTGTCTGTTTAGATCCTTTGCTGCTCAAAGATTTTTTCAAAGCTTATTTCAAGTGGCGTCTGACTTTGTAAGCTCAATGTGCTAAAATCTCGCAAATGTGTCGAATCCACATAAAACCGCACCACAGGCCGATGAGGTTTCAGAGCTCAATCCCCAGCCGTCTCGCTTGGTTCACTCCGACACCATGTGATCGGTCTCGATGTGCCTTTTAGGGCGTCACCTGACAATATCAGTGGTTATTTCAGTAACATAAAATGATTTCCACAGAAACGCCACCAGTGCCAGCAGCTGGGTTAATGCTGGCCTGATAAAAGAGCTAAAGAGCTTTCCTGCATGCCGAGCGTGTTTCTCTGTGAGGGCCGCGTGATGTTTGCCTGCGTTCCTGCAGTCACCTGATGACAGGGCTCAATGGAGGACTGTTTGGGCAAATCATATTTAGGAGAGGTCAGTTTTTTACCTGATTAAATAGTGCTGTTGGGTGAGATCCCTTGAGCTGTGCATGCTGGGTTGAGTGTGCCTTTGAAGACTGAATCCAAGTTATTTGATAGTCTTGGTGGAGTTCTTCAGCTCAGCGCAGACCAGGCTGTCAAGCTTCTGGTTGATCTTGAGAAAATCAAGATCATATGGAAAGACCGTAAGATGTGCAGCTGGCCACCAAATATTAAACAGCTCTGGGTATGCATGTGGTGACCTGTGATAAACCTACTGAAGAGATGCTCCATTGATCAGTGCACTGATGCTTTAAGGGTCAATGTTTTGCACTGTGATAGAATGTCAAGGTAAATTCCAAGCCTCACAGTCCTTTCCAGCAGGACAGAACAGAGCCCTGAAGTCAGGGCCAGTCAGAGCTGCATGGATCCAATGTGTCTCTCCTAACTCTTCTAAAGGGAAAAGGAGAGCCAGTCTTAAGTGTGGTTTAATCATTCAGTTTGTTAAAATACGTTCTACTCGATACCAATCCACTAGTGGACTGGTGTCATTCAGGAGTGTGAGCTAAAATATAACCAGCTGGACTGCAGCAGAAGATAACACTGACTCACTGATACAGGGTCATACCCTCCTGTGTATGTTCAGTAATTGATAACCTATTAAGAGCTGTTTAGTCAGAAATAAGAGCAAATTCATGCCTTCAGGGGAGACATCATAGAGTTCTGTGTGCTGGAGTTTTATAAGTAAGAACTGAGTGCAAAGAAAAAGTCTAAAGCAGTTACCAGCCACTGGCACAAGTTAACACTGAAGATTAAGGCACTACCTGGATCAAACTGACCAGCAGAACCAAAGATCCTCTAGACCAGGATTCAGAAATAAAGTTCCAGTGTCCACTTTACAGTACTGTACGGTACTGTATTAAGAACCTAATACTCAGTACACATCAGTTACAGTTATTCTAGTTAATGTAGGGCAGTTAATCTGAGTTTGGATACCGTAGCCAGGAAATGAGATGTACTGTATACAGGCTGCTGCAGAACAGCTGTTCACTGCAGTATATGAGATCACAGCCTCTGGGGTGAGATCTTTGCCCTTTACACAGAAAAAAAACTATGGAGTAAGCAACTCTGAGGAAGAGATTAACACAACAGGGGCAGAGAGGGCAGCCAAGCACAAAAACAAATACATACGAAGCCTGCAAACCAAGCACAAAGGAACTGCAGATACACATGGTACAAGGAGCACAGACAGAGGAATAGACAGAAACAGGTAATGCAAATGCAAACTGCAGCAAGTATCTCCAAACATCAAGGCCTTGTGCTGTGGTGGGGTCCCCTGCTAGTTAATTTGTGAGTTTTTCAGTCAAAGAACAGCTCTGTCTTTAAGAATAATTGCCAATTAGTTTTCCTAATGTGGTCCCCCAGTTTGGAACTGTGTTGGCTGATTTTACACCATTTTCTAAACAGACAGGCTGAAGGAACTGAAAGTATTTAGTCTTGAACAGAGAAGACTATGACACAGTCAGCCCAGTGGACTTCTTCAGATTCAACGGTGAAACACACCTTACAGGGCACAGTGTGAAACTAGGGTGGCACGGTGGCACAGTGGTTGGCATTGCTGCCTTGCCGCTACCTCCTGGGATACTGTCTGTGTGGAGTTTGCATGGTCTCCCCAAGTCCACGTGTCCACCAAAGGTCAAAGACGTGCTGAGGGGTTGCCTTCTGGGAAAACTGGCCCTGATGAGTGTGTGTGTCTGTCTGCCCTGCAATGGACTGGCGTCCTGTCCGGGGTGTATCCTGCCTCGCTTGCTGGAACAGACTCTGGCTCCCCTTGATCCTGCATTAGATCAAGCAGTTAGAAAATGAATGGATAGAGATGGAAACTACAGAAGTGCATTTAAATTTGAGAACATGGAGGCACTTCATTACCTAAATTGCTGTTTGGTTAGGAACAAGCTACAATACCTAAGCCATGTTGATTAAGTCGTTTACTTCTTTCCAGAAACCCAACCCTAGGTAGGGCTGAGAATGTGGTAATGATTTCGTTGGATCTCCTGAAATTTTTTTTCCAAAACTTAGCTCATGTTCTCTCAATCAGAGAATCTATGAGGACATTTTCCAAAAGAACTGAGTGTGTTTGCTCAGAGTCTGAGACACTGAAGTCAGGGGCAGTCAGAGCTGAATGGATGCCCTCTGACGTGTCTTCTAGGAGGAAAGAAAAGCTGGTCTTAAGTGTGGTTTAATCATAAGGTATGTCCTACTAAATAACAGTCAACTAATGGACTGCCATCATTCAGGAGTGTGAGCTGACATATATCCAACTGGACTGAAGCAGAAGAAAACACACTGTCTCACTGTGGGCAGGTCTGACAGTGTCCTTCCCACCTGTGTGTCTTCAACACCAGCTGATCACCTATAAAGAGCCATTTAGCCAGATATCTGTGATAAACAAGATCCATCACGAAAGCTTTGAGACCAAGATAGACATGTTGAAGAAAGGCCTTGAAGCAGTAGGGCAGTTAAAGGGAGACAGCATAAATATCTGTGTGCAGCAGTTGCTGGAAACAATGCACATTAACTGGGACATTTTATAAGTACGGACTGAATGCAGTCAAAAAGTCTAAACAAGCAAGCAGATCAGTTAGTGGCGCCACTTAGCACAGATGATTAAGAGCTCAACTGGACCAAAAACCAGTAGAGACAAGGCAGAAAGACAAAGACAGAAAGGAGCATTTCTATGAGCTACTGTACCTGCAGTCCATGTATAGTGCACTCAACCAGCCCACCTACAAAGCTCTGGACCGGCTCATCAACTGAAGATGCTCAATCACAGTGCAAATTGATCCAGATGTTAGCTCATCTTCCACTCTGATCCAGATGCTAAATCATGTCACTAGCGGACTGTGACCAAGCCGACCAGTAGGCTGAGCAGTGGTAGTGTTGGGTTGGGATTAGTCATTCAGGGCAGTCTTGGCTTCCTGGTTTCCGCAGGATTGTGGTGACATCCTGCACTCGGGGCTGTGTAGAGCCTGCAGTGTGTCATGTGAAGTGACCAGGGGCACTGCAGGAAAGTGCACTGGAGAGGCATCTCTCCTAATGGTAGAAGAATCTTAAAACAACTGGGAGTTCTAAATTGGTTGGGTACATCAAAAACAGTTCCATTTCAATTTGATGTGTTATTTCGTTTCAGATTTCTGCAGAGTTATTTGAAGGGGAATAACGCATGATGAAAATGTCCCGTGGCTCAGAATTTTTGAGTGTCTGAAAATTTGTTGGCCATTGATCTGATGATTATCAGAGGGTGATCTACATCCACAGTGGTAAAAAGTATAAAACACTAGTAATGTAGAATGTGGCTTTTGAAGAACATATTTTCATTATTCAAGTCAGAGGGAGCATGTTTAAAGCTTTTACAAGTACAGATGTTTTCATACCCACCCAATGAAGCAGGAAAAGCAAACTTTATACAACTAAATTACTTGTTAGATAACATGTTGTGCTTAAAATACTAAAAATGTTATACTGTTATTGTACCAGCAAAGTATGGAACAACTGAATTCCAGAGAATATAAGGGTCAGATTTAGTCACACCATCTAAAAATGTATCCAACAAATACAAATCTGTAATAACATTCTGCTCTTTGGAAGAACATCTGTTAATGTGGAGGCCAGAGCAGGTTTAGCCGAAGTATGAAAGGAGGTCAGCAGCATCTCAGTGGTGGGTATTGTCATGTTTAAGGCCAGAGAGCTCTGCTAAGACTGCAGGTACAGTAAATGGTCCACAAGCTGGGGTGTGGCCATAAAATAAATCCCCAAGAAGCTCAATTTACCACTTTCCACTGGTGTGTCCATTTTTTAGAACTCAAAGGTTATGGTTATTGGGGCCATCCTGCTAGGAAGAGGATGCAAGAGCATCTTGTGAAACAAGTGGTTTGGGGGGCGACCGTAAGGCCAAAGGCAACAGCTGGAGATCTCCTCCACAAACTGGCGTCTTTAGGATATAAAGGGCTGAATCTAGGATTTGCCTTTGTCCGCATGAATGTGGACACCAAGAAGAAGCCTCTTCTGAGGGTGAACGACAGGAAGAGGTGACTTGAGTGTAATCTTAATTTGCCAAGATTAAGGCGATGAAACAGCTTCTCCAGAATCAGATTTTGGAAATTCACTCCCAAACAGAATCAACTGGAAAACACTGTGGGCGTTTCTCTGGATTTGGAGTGCGATCTATCAACGACTTCCTGCGTCAGGACAAAATATTCTCCAAACAATTAAGAGTTAGCAACAAGAGCCAGTATTGGCACATAAAATGAATCGATTTTTCCAGTAGAACATATGATTGTCAACGGATTTTATTTAGAGTTACAAAATCAAGACTGTTTCCCACTGGAGCAAATTAGATTGCAACACCTTTTAATCATCAGGATTAAGGGGGGTGTTAGAAATATACTGAGTTACGCGGCAGTGAAAGTTCCACATGTATCTGGCAGCATTCCTTGAAAAATTCAGTAGAAACAGAAACATTCAGGAAAAAAAAAGATTGAAAAGACTCATAATCTCATTTATTATGATCTTAAACTATAATGTCTGGTACTGATCTACAGAAATATTTCTGTTTCTTGAAATAGCTTCACATGTACACTGTCTGGCCACTAGAACTGTGAGAGGTATACAGAATGAACCATCACTCTAAGCCAGGTGATGAATTTTAAAGTGCACAGGACCCCTTGTCTGCTGCCTAGTCTGAGAGTTTTACCCCAAAGGTATGACAGTAGGAATGTGCACTGTAAGATGTTTACGGGCATGGGATGTACAACTGTCGTTTTAAGTTGCCTGCTACACTGATCACTGTGTATCTACAATGGCTGGTTCCCCATTTTGTGCCATATGCTTTGACTGTGTTACAATCAAGGATGGTGACTCAGGCTTTCCTTCAAAAAGATGATAACTGTCTTTGAAAAACCGTTCTTCTCTAAAGGGCTCCCCGCCACATGGATTCATCATGAAAGCTTTGAGACCGAGACAGCGGTAAACATGCTGAACAAAGGCCTTGATTGAAGTAGCGGGACAGTGTACTGTACTCAC
Organism: Lepisosteus oculatus; assembly: GCF_040954835.1. Taxonomy (NCBI): domain Eukaryota; kingdom Metazoa; phylum Chordata; class Actinopteri; order Semionotiformes; family Lepisosteidae; genus Lepisosteus; species Lepisosteus oculatus. The sequence goes on along the minus strand of NC_090722.1, from coordinate 2,929,108 downwards.
TGGAGTCTGTTCATCTCTTTACAGAAAGCCCTTCAGTCTGTCTTCAATAGAAGGGACAAACAACGGGACAGTCAAACACTGTGCTCTTTTCACTTCTTTCAGTGCTTGTTAAGGAGCAGCATCTTAATACTGTCAACAGTGAATAAATCAAAGAGCACATCTGATTCCTCCGAGTCTGCTAATATTCAAACATTGTGCTACTATCGTGCAGACTGGCAAGGAGACAAGCTGATTTTCTCACAATGAGAAAAACTGAACCTAAATATAAGATTGCTTTTTGCGTTGTCACTCATTAAAATCATGTCTTAAGCTCAAGCCTGGGCCATGTTACTAGCCAACTGTAACTGGGATTCCCCAAATAGTTGTGGACATTCTCAAGAGCTCCTCTGGCTCTCAGTGATCTACTTCCGGTGTATAGGCTTTCAGTGATGTCACTGAGAGACACACCACTCCTCCAATTGGGTGCTAACTCTCCTGCCAGGCGCTGTGGGGCTCGCAGAATGTCAAAAAGATCCGCAGCTGTAAGGGTGGGGCAAGCAGAGTGTAACGAACAGTTCTTTTCGGACCCTATGCGGACGACACAATCCGAAGAAGTGGGGAAACACTAGGAAAACGTCATGCAGGAATACGGGGCTGAAAACAGGGGGGCGTGTCCAAAGTGCGCTGGTGCACAGGGGAGGTGTGGCCGAGGCAAACAATCCAAAAGTTATCCACAGAGCGAATCCAAAACACAAGAATAAGTCCATAGCCAGGTGATCCATCCAAACAGGAATTAAAAACACGAACCGGGTCAGAACCGGCGGACAAGGAACGGGAACAGAGATTAAAACCTTAACGGGACCAGGCGCTTCCAGGTCCCGGACTCGCACAGTGCGGAAACCAGATGCAGAGCCAGGATGAGCTGGGAAAACGGATCAGGTGCACAGAATAAGTCTAAAGTGAAGGGCTGGAGGACCCTTAAGGAGGGGGGGACTATAATCGTGACACAGAGGAGCCTGTCTACTCTTCCTCATTCTCCCTGTGCAGCACAAGAGTAGTGTCTGAGAGCCAAGATGTTAAGAAATGTTTGGTGATTCTAAATGACATGAGTATAAAAATAGAAACAGAAAAAAAATATTTGAGCAATAGTGCCATATTACATTATTTCTCCCCATTCATGAAATGATAACATATTACTACTGTATAAAAATAACTATTGCTTCTAGTTTTGTAATCTGAAGCAACTTTCAACAATACAGGCTGAACCACAAGCAATAACCCTCAGCTTCATCTCCGTCTGGAGACACAGACTGCTTTTCCATTAAAATCTTTAGAACAACAGCCATGAACTTCTCTCTTCACTCACACCAGCGCCAAGTATAGACAGATTTGCAGTTCCATGATATGACCCTCGAAACACTTCGTATTCTTACAATACACTACACAATACAACACACAGTAGTATCAATTCACTTACAGTTTGGAATTTGGAAATAATCCTCATTGATTCCCTATCACCTTTCAGTTTATGAATTCCAGAGACGAAACAGATAAGACTGTGGCAGACTGAATTCTTTAATTTCCTCAACTGTAAAATGTTTATTGTCAGTTTAAATTTACATGTCTATTAATCAGAGATGAGTAAGAAGCATGAAGGAACCCACAACCCCATGTTACAGTAGCTTATACACAAGAGCCTGCTGTTTTAAAAGCCGGAAATAGGACAAATTATCACCTTTTTTGCATCCCTGCAGCTGCAGCATTTAGGGGGCAGAGCAGCACAGTGGGTATGTTTCTACATTCATAACTGATGGGTTTGAGTCTCTCCTTGAGACACACAGCCCAGTGGCTCCAGTCCACCCAGTAGTATAAATAGGAACCAGCATTGCTGCTCCTGTGATGGACTGGCATCCTGTCCAGGGGGGAGTCATGTGCTCTCTGATTGCTTCACACCTAGAAACCAGGAAACTTCTGTCTTGGTGAACCACTGTGTGCATCTCAAATGGAATCAGCTACCCAGCTGCAGCACAGTGTCTTGATCTAATGTTACAGATTCCTGCATGTGATTTTCATCTGGTGTGTTTCCTACAGATAAAACTCAAAGCAAGGCCAAGGATTAGAGGCCACTGCTGCAACATGAATCCCAAGAGAGAGACTCTGCAGCCCCATATGATACAATTCAGGAATGGAAAGGTTTTGGGGCTCAGATTTGTTGTGTTAATGTTCTCCATTTTCAGCCTCACAGAAAGCTTACTGAGCAAAGTGAATAAACCTCTGTCTACACTGAGGTTTCCTACTGTAATTATGCCTTGCCACACAGCACCCACAGTGCAATAAAGTAAAGCAATGAACTGTATCTTGAAATAATCCAGGAGAGGTCATGACACTGATAACGCTTGCCTTACAAATCAAAGGCAATTGATCATTTTTACTGCAAGGGCAATAGACAGTAACTGCCAAGCCCTGGCAGCAGGTATTTTCAACCCAACAGTTCAAAGGGATTCAGCGAGCAGAAGGCGAGCTATCTTTCGCCTCTGTTTCACAACACAACAGATGCACATCACTGTGGTTACTGTGACGCATCTGACTAAACAGGGAATTTTTCCTGGTAAAACACTGAGTGTGTGGCTACCTGCCAGATGTGCCTGATCATGTCTGGGCAAGTCCTTTCTTGAACATCTGGATTCATTTTATAAAGCTGCAATTCCTGACTGGAGGGAACCACAAGCAGCATTGTTCAGCTCTGTTCGTCCCGTGGATGTGATCCCCTAAAATACGGCAATCTGCAGTGTCAGTTCAACACAAATGTATCGTACTGCTCGTTTAAGTTTGAAAAGATCTGCAACACAATCTAACGCATTCCTGAAGCAGCCAATTAGACAGTAAAACTGCTGTGTAGTGGCACAGATTTTTTAAACAGTCGTTTCACTGGGCAAAGGGGTTTACAATTTCAAGCACTTGAGGGAGGTGTTCCTAAGTTGATTTTTAGTTCTATTACCCAATCACCCGATTCGACAGGTTTTCCTTATGATTTGATCCTTAAGGCACATGCGGTGTTTGTCTGTTTCAGCCTCCTCTGGCTCAGTGCGCCCCCCCAACTACGCCGAGTGCACGCAGACGGCGAAGTTCTTGTGTTGCTCCCAGTAGTGCAGCTCCTCGGAGAAGCTCCAGGAGACGCCGAGGTCTTTGGTCGGCTTGACGGCGTGGACGACGCAGGCGGGCAGCCGGTCGAAGAGCAGCTCGGCCACCGACACCACGCTGGCCTTCTTCTGCTGCTCGATCAGCTGCTGGATGTCGCTCTTGTCGACGGGCTCCGGCGAGGCGCTGTAGGAAACCACCACGTTGAACTTGCTGTCGCCTTCCGGCAACTGGAACCGGCTCCTCCCGGTGCAGCACTGGTACTCCTTGGAAAACATGTTGCTGAACACGCCCGAGGGGGAGTTGAAGACCCGCACGGACCAGCTGACCCAGTCGTACTTCTTCTTGAGGAAGTCCACCAGGTGGTCGGCCAGCTGCTGGTTCGTTCTGGCTTCCCTGTCCCTCACCAGTTTGCGGGCGTCCATCTTGGCCTGCTCGGGGAAGCTGCTGATGCAGTCCTCGATGACGGCGTTCATCTTCCCCTGCACCGCCTTCATCTTCTCCCCCCAGTCCTTCAGCAGAGCTTCCTCGTCGTCTCCCTTGAGGGCGGCGTGCCCCATCAGGGCGATCAGGCCCACGCAAAACAACTTCTTCAGCCGGGCGCAGAACTCCTCCATGGGACGCCGGCTCTTCTCCTCGTAGTTGAGCGTGATCTCCAGGATTGACTCCCCGGAGAAGTTGTCCCCCGTCACGGCGTTGTACAGAGTGTGGAGGTTCTTGTCGCCCCCCGTCTTGCTGAAGTGCTCCAGGAAGAGCTTCTTCTTGACTTCCTTGAACTTGGGCTTGGCGTTCAGGATGTCCATGTACTTGCGGAACTGGTTGGTCAGGTTCTCCTCCACGGAGAAGTACTCCGCGTCCACCTGGCTCTTCTTGATCTCCTCGTTGATGCGCTTGATCTCCTCCGAGAGGACCTCCAGCCGCTCCCTCACCTTCTGGAACTGCTCCTTCATGTACGCCGCCTCCTCGCTCTCCACGTTGTCCAGGGCCAGCTTGACGATGGGCGCGGCGATCTGGAAGATGGGGAAGAGGTCCCCTGCCATGCTGGCCACCACCTCGGCGCCTTGCTCGAACACCTCCATCACTGTCTCCACCACGTCCTTCTTCTCCGCCACCATTTTCTGCAGCTGGTTTGTCATGGTTGCTGCCCGGGAGATCTCCACAGGGGACAGAACTGGGTGAGAAAATTAGCTGTAACAAATTGAGATAAGGATAGTACGTGAAATTTAATCATTACAAAAACAAGTTTAAAACTACAACCTCAAGCAGGGCAACAAGAAAACCTGTCTTCATTCTTATCTAATAGATCAGGGCTTCCCAAACATCTTCTGCTTCCAACATACGTTTATTGTCCTCAGCTTTCTGTGGCACATTAGAAGATTTCAAATTAAGCGCTACTACAGTGAGAAATTACGCTTCCTTCAAACTGCAACGGATTACAATTTGAAAGGATTTGAATAAGAAATATTAAATTTGACATTATTTACCTACAACTTTCAAAGTGAAATTTGAGACATTTTTCAGTGAACAAAGGTGACATGTGGGTTTGGTCTGGGACGCCCTGAAATACACGACTCACAGGGGATTTTGGCCCAACCTCTCAGACATGTGGAATTGCTGAAAGTCTAGGTAAAAGGCTGTAATCAGATGTCATACCCAGTAATCCATTTATGAACTTACACTTCCAGACACAACAATAATACCCACAGGTGATCACACTGTTGGCACAATCCTTAGAAACCTCAGTCTTGATTGAGGTTATTGAGGCTCATAACCGGTAACAATTTCCACACTTTAAACATGTTACATTACAGCCAAGGTGCGATGATACAAATGTAAAAGGTGGAATTTCAGGAGTTCTGTTCCATTACATTTTGTTGCTCTCCAGAAAACTTTAAAAATGTCATTCATCGTGGAATTACAGCTATTTACTTACACAACTAACACACCCTAAGTTGTGAAATATTCAAAAGGCCGCCTTGCCTTGTCCCATTCTCTGTTGGTAGTTTTTCTATTTCTTTACAGTGTGATGTGGAAGAACCGGTTACGTTTGCATTCACTGAATAATTTTTAACATGAATTTGAATTTAAAAGCGCACTATGAAAAAAACTCAGAAAGACCACAGACACATCTTACAGCTGCCCTGTAGCAAACATAAGAAAATGAAACATGGTTGCATTAATTTTGCGGGTTACAGTGCGCAAATGTGACAGATATATTTGTGCATTTTCTAATAATTGGGTGTATTGTAAACTTCTAAAGGTTCATGCTTCATAAATGTAAGTGGATGTTTAAATTGTATTCGTTCCGTTATGCAGTAAATATGACAACTAGAACAACTTCAGAATTGTGTTTTTCTTGTATTGCAATATAACCCTGAAATTTGAAAAAAAAAGGGTATTTGGGTAAAAACAGAACAGTTTGGAGAACAAATGTTCTCGTCTACTGAGGTAACAATGGTCATAAAATCTCGTCTATCAGGTGACACCTGTTGGCTCGGGCATCAGGAAATATTGGTTTCACATTCCTTTTCCTGTGCATTATTGCCATTAAAGGGCATTTCATTTGGGAATACACAACTGCTTTCGTCCACCTACACTGCCTCTTTTATATGCACTCATCAGTACTAGTGCCAAACTGGCTGGTTGGGAAAACAAAACTCTTGAGTGAATTCTTCTGGGTGGCTTGAAAACAAAAACAAAAAGGAATGACAGTAACATTCCTATAGTGAACGTGCTGACTATTTCAGACAAACATTTCATACTCAACTCTAACTGAAGCCTACAAGTACAAGTAGTTATTATTAGCTAGAAATCAAAACCCGAAAATGCACAGCATCAGACCTGCTGTTAACACTTGTGGAGCACATCTGTCTCGTGTTGATTTTACACACTTCGAACCTGGGGGGGGAGTTAGGCTTTGTCCCCCTGAACAGCCCGCTGACCCCTGACAGAACCTGATACTCCCAGCTCAGGCCTGCCTGTTTTTCAGCACAACTTCGGAGAACTCGTTCCAGCACTGCTTCATCAGGAAGCTCTTGTGGAAAGACGACTGGGCTGGAGGTGGATAGTGTGTGCAACAGCAGGCAGCCGGCCGCAGAGCAGGGCCGCACCGGGGGCAGCAACACCCTGCTTGACGGCATGTGGACATGCAGACTCCCCACGCACAGCCAAGCGGAGACTCCGCTCGAGGTTGTCAAGCACCTGCTGGTCTCCTTACCCACTTGAGTACACAAACATACTCTAATCACAGAGCTCGGGCCAGCGCTCAGTGTTATCAAGTTGTCTTGTTCTGTCTGTGGTCTGAAAGCCGCACATGGGTGTAGATACAGTATCCACAGACATACTGTAGCTGGCCATTTTTAATTATGAATTTAAAATTCATTATTAAGTGGCAGGGAACTTAATTGCCAAAAGCACTAAATCTATCAATCTGGAAGCACTTTCACTGAGCTCTGCGTTCTTGTTAAAGGTAGAAATATTCTTAGTGGGTGAAAATTTAGAATAAGGGTCTATTTGTGTTTAATTCGTGGGGAATGGGACAAGTCATACAAACAGCCCCTGAATACATTGTGACTTACAGTTCATTTAACTCCAGATGAAATTAGATCTCACTTCACTTGTAATTGCATTAAATATACAGACACCAATGGCAGAGTTACTCCTGCAAATCACAGGCCTATAAACACTTCTTAACTCCTTCTAAAACACCCTTCTATCTCAACACACTGCTGTTCCAATCTCTGAACATGTGCCTGCAGCCTTCATCCTGGCAATATAATGTACCACAGTTCTGTGCTTCCTGCACACCCTGTATTAAAATTAATTACAGACCATTCTAACCTCATCTCACAGGGGCTTTGAAAGATATGATCTCCCTGAGACGGTGTGCGCATCCGCGCGCTGTGTTTTTATAGAAACTGGCTCGGTAACCAAGGTAACAGGAGTGCCGAACCATCACGTCAGCTCCTCTCCTGCTGCGCACCACCCAGGAGTTTACATTCCAGCATGCACTCTCTGCTTTTTTGTCAGGTTGAGTCTAGATATCTCCCCGAGACAGCAGTGTGACTGCAATCACTGTGCAGTGCATGCTGGGTTCTGTAGTCCTGGAGAAAACAGCAACCAGGAAGTGACCCAACTCTGAAGAGCTGAGGGACTGGTGTGACTGCAGGATCTCTAGGACTCTGTCAATCAACAGCACCTGAACAGTTGCGAGCAGCTGGCCAGATTAAAGTCAGTACCAAGATGATTTAGGTCATTAATCCTTGCTTGTAGGCCTGGTCAATCCGATACATTTTTCTTGAAGAATTCAATGCTTCTGCACGACTTGTGACTTCAGATCTCTTTGTTCGAGGGCTGTATCACAGGGTTAAAGGCTAAGTGGGAATGAAAACCTGCACTGGCACCTCAGGACCAGAGCTGGACTACCCAGGCATAACTGAATCTGCGGACGAATGACATTATGTGGAATCCTGCTACGTGGATTCCTAACTGACTGGTGAAATGTCAAGTATCTGCTTTGGACACTGTGAGAAAAGTGACCTAAGATACCATTCTTGTGTTCTGTGAATTGAACAGCCTGGACTTTCTGTCAGAGACACTGTACCAGTGACTCCAGCACTGAAAAACCAAGTATGGATCTATTTTCAAATCCTCTGTACTCCCAATTTCATAATCAGCCTAAGTATTTGATCATATGGCTGGCTGCTCCTTAATTAAACTATAGGAAACATGCAGGGGTGTACACCACTAATGAAATTGTGCACGATCTGTACCATCTCGGAAATCATCACTGGGTGATCTGATAAAAACACAAATCAATGATGGGCCAGGCAGCTTAGTGCTGAGAGGCGATATGTTTGTACAGCCTGAACACAACACATTTCAGACCATTTAAGGTGGACTGCTCTGTCCTCAGCGTGATGGATGTTGTAGTCTCCAGTGAAGTGCTTACTGTACAGCTAAGACTAACTTAGCTATCTGTTCAGCGCAGAGCACTGGAGCGTCTAACGTTTGGCGCATTTAGGTTTTGGATCAATAAAAAGTACACAGCAGCAACATTAATAAGAAAATGCATGCATTAGAAACACACATCCTCATTCAATTTGGGAATGCACCACTCCTCCCAGCGAAATTAAGCACAACCCATTCGGATAAGCACTCCATCTAAAGAGCAGCGTCCCCTGGGCCTCTGCACAAGGCTCTGGCTGAATGGGCTCCACTATCAGAACAATAAAAGCATAATGCAGTCTATATATAAACTGACCTCCAAGATGGTTTCATATCCTGCTCTGTGGAAATTAACAACCTGCTTTAAACAAGCTCTGCTGAATAATAATACAAGCACAGAGATCGACACTGACAGGAAATCACAAGGTCGGTCCATTTTTGTATGAGGTGCTGCTTCCCACACCAATACCACAACCCTTTGTGTTTGGCATTGCAATTAATTAAGCTCCTAGGAAAATATAATTTAATGGCGCTGTCTGGCGTGGGCACAGAGACAGAAGGTTGTGTGGCAGTTGTTAGTAACAAGTAGCCAGACAGCCCTTACTGTACTAGATGATCTGTTTTTGTTAGAAGCACATTAACCTTCGAACGTAACAACATTTCCTTTCAGATCGGGGCTGTTGTTGCCAATAGTTTAGACGTATTAAAACTACACGGATCCTGCTGCACTGGTGTAATCTCCTGTACACACTCTCCCTGCGAGATTACCGAATGGGCTAACATCTGAATTCTTCACTTCCTATGTGCGTTTCTTCTTAACCTGTACTTTCCCGGCTTTTACAATACACTATGTAAGGCTTTTACACTTGTTGTAATTAGTACCGTAAACCCCAACATGGCCTAAAACCAGGATGATAAAAAGCTGGTAAACATCTGCTTAAAATGGGTGGGTACTTTGTCATCGGTTTCGCATGTCCGTCACTTTCAGGCCTACATTAAAGTTAATAACAGGATTCTGCGGATACGCAAAAAATGCGTGAAATAGCATCATGACATTACAATTACTATGTATTTTTTGCTTTTGTTTGTGGGTGACTGTGACATTCTCCGTTTGGAAAGTTCGGCAACTTTCACTCGGAGTCCATTCCCGTGTTCGAGTTTAAACTAGCTTTTTTAAAGTAAAAAAATGAATTTATTTACTGGATCTCAAAAGAAACGATTCTGCTTCAACCCAATCAACTGTTAACCTACTATGGTCGATCTCAAAACAAAACTGCGAGTACAATTCTGTAACAACTAAAGGAGAAATATCGTTTTTCGTGCTTGGCGTTTTTTGGGAGATAATGAATTGTAAATCTCCGGGATTATGACCAAAAATGGAACCTTCGTTTAGCAACAGATGCGTTTAGATAGCGTGAACATACATCATTTTTAAAATATATACCACTTACCTTGTAAAACAAAAAGTTAAAGTTTCAAACACAGCCCTGAACACAACACGGAACTTCCAGTTTCTACCACTTTTTTTTTTCTGTCAGGGAGGTATCGGGTTTCAGGAGCAAAAAGCGCCACACCCGGTCATAAAACACAGGCCAACATTTCACCAGCGGGCTGTGCCGCTTGTACAAGAGAAACCTTCCTCTACAGTTGGTTAAAACAGCACAGCCTTAGACCAAACACTCTCCTTTTGACGGACCCGTGCACTATATTATATGTTGGATAGTTACATATAGAAATTGGCTGTAAGAGTTTGAGATTCCTGGACACAGAAAAATCATACTTTAACGCAGTACATAATTAGTAGAAACCATAATTGTTTTTTTTTTCGGTCTGCCCTCTGTTCCGGCCCTCATTTCCTGTATAACCGACCGTAAAAGTCATGGTTGATATTTGTGTGGTACTGGTTATCTTAATGTATATTTGTGTCACCGCCCTTCCTTTTAAAAGACCGAAAACAAATCTCAAGGTCGACTGAATTTAGGGGGTTTGAAACTCGGAATCTGCCCTATTTCTTAATACTGATGCGAGCCGTTGAAAGCAACGTCTCTTCTCCAATGGCGTCTTCGGAGGCAGAGGTGGGCCGAGTACTCGCCCAGTACCTGCTGCCCTGTGACTGTGGGGCACATACTGAAGAAGACTACGGGGCGAATAGTCCATTTTTGTCAATTCTGAAGCTGTGAGATTGATCTCCGATGACGAGTACCAGACACATGAAATGTCGTTCATATTTTAATCCGCCCACGTACGCTTAACAAGGAGTGCGGACCACAGCTAACTCCTGTACCGTAGGAGGCGTTAAGATCCCCAGCGACACGAAATGGAGCGAGTCCGAGTGTCGCTGCCGCAGGTCTCAAAGCACCGCGTCTTGAGGAAACCTGCTGCTCTGTACGTTCGAGTTTAAACATCGACAGCCCGTTCATAGGCTGCAGTAAAAAACAAAAAATCAAGTACAATTATGCCCGGAATCCAGTTCTGAAAACCGCAGGTTCTGTTATTTGCCATAGTAACGTCTGTTCAAATAATGCAAACTTTTTCCATGTCTGATAAAAAAAAAACCCAATTCAAAACAAATCTGTATAGAAGTGCATTTTTATTCCCACTGATCACCAACCATCTTAACAGCCATAAAAGCCAGGAATGTAAACAACGAAAATCAACATAGTCCATCTTGCTTTGGTTTATAATGGTAAATTCATAATGAAACGACGAAAGAATCAAAGCGTTTTGTGGGGGGATTTACAAATGTATATGTCCTCCATTCATTTTTATATACAGTATATTTATATAGTGCATGATGTTTTTTTTTATTTAAACCTACCCACTGAGGTTAATTGACAAGTCATATTTAAAAAATAAAGCACACATTTTCATATATTTTACATAACACGTTCTTTTTTTGTTCTCTCGCCACCAGACTAAACGTGTTTCTTGACTGTTGCAGAGACGGGACGTTCCCGGTTTGAGATGAGCCTTTAAATCATAAAAATGTTGAGTGTATGTAGCTCAGAGCTTGTAAGAAAAAAAAAACAGGCTAATATACAATCTGTTGCACAATTTAGTCCCTCGTACGAGAACCGCGATCCAGCATGAGAGCGTAATTTCAGATCTGCTGAAGTTTTACGAAAACACTGCGTTGTGTTGTTGTGTTGTTGTGTGCGAGAAGCTTCTATTTGAAAGCTTGTGTGTGATCCAAGCTGTAGACGCCCAATGTAGGTCCACATGTCTGTGGATTATTCGGAATGGATGCACAGATAGGCTTTTTTGTGCTTTGTATAGTAATAGCAATCTTCGGGAAAGTTGTTGGATTCCACCACGTCCTTGTAGCGGCTGATGGCGTGCACGATGCACTTGGGCACGCCGTTGTAGATAGACTGGGCCAAGTCCACCATGTTGCTCGTCATTTTCTGCCTCTCGATCAGCTCCTGGATTTTGCTTTTGTTTATGGGCGTGGGGCCCACGCTGTAGGACACCACGACCTTGACGTTGTGTTTAGTCACGACATCGAAGAAGTTTCCACCCCCGCTGCCCTGGTACTTCTTACCAGCCAGCCAGTTCCAGAACCACAGCCCGGAGTGGCTGAACACCCGCACCGACCAGAAGACCCAGTCGTACTTCTTCCCCAAGAAGTCCAGGAGCGGCTGGACGAACTCCTGGTCCAGTTTGGCCTGTTTGTCCCGCACCTGGTTCTCCATGTCGGTTCTGGCCTGGGCGGCGAAGTTGTTGGTGCAGTCGTCCACGGCCGCCTTCATGCGCCTCTCCACCTCCTCCATCCTCTGACCCCACTCCCTCATGAGCGCCTCCCCCACCGCCCCCTCCTTCAGGGAGGCGTGGCCCATGACGGCGATCAGCCCCACCAGGAAGAGCTTCTTCAGCTGGGCGCAGAACTCCTCCACCGCTCTGCGGCTCCTCTCCTCCGTGACCAGCACGGTCTCCAGCACCGACTCCCCAGACAGGTTTTCCCCAATCACCGCGTTGTACAGGGCGTCCAGGTTCATGTCCCCATCCGTGGCTTGGAAGTGGTTCATGAATTTGTCCTTCCTGACCTCCTTGAACTTGGGTTTGGCGCTGACGAACTCCAGGTACTTCTCGTACTGGCTGATCATCTGCACCTCCAGGTCGAAGTTCTGCTTGTTCATGGAGATCTTCTGCCGTTCTCTCTGAATGGACTCGATATCATCCTGAATGCCTTCCAGCCTCTGGTTGACCTTCTCAAACTGCTCGGTCAAGTACTTTGCTTCTTTGCTCTCTGGGTTGCAGAGAATCTCTTTGGAAGCCACGAACACGGCCTCCAGGATGGGGTGAAGCTGCCCGACTGTAGCGGCGAGGATCTCGCACCCTTTCCCCATGATCTCCACTCCCTGCTCGATCTTCTCCTTGTTTTCCATCACCCATTCTTCCACGCGCTCCATGATTGGTGCTTTAACAGAGCAACAAGCTCTTCCAGCCTTCAGAACGAGCAGGCGATCGTGCTGAAAGAGAAGCAGGAAATGAATCTGAGATCAACTGTTGGTTTTGGTTCGTGGGCGTATAGATACAAAAATATGGACCAGGAATTTAGGATTTTAAGTGCAAGACCTCAAATGTTTGGAATTGCTCTGAATCCTGACACATACTTCAGCACAGAAAGAACGATTGTGTGTATTAGTGTGTATGCCTCAGTCAAACGTCACCAAAAACCCTTTGATTTGCACACATTAAATGAAAATGTATCATCCTATTGTTGTACCATTGACATACAGTGGCTCCAGAGGCTGTGATATTAATAAACGATTTTATGTCGAATTAGTAGTAACAGCAGTAACAATGCAAAGTCTGGGCAAAAGTGTAACAAATTCTATAAACGTGTATCTACAGGGTATTTAAAAACCTGCCAGTGTCTAATTTCAATTATAAGCCTGTACAATCAACAGTTCTTTGTTGCACAAAAACATCCAGGACACGTATTCAACCCAGCAACTCGGAACAATGCTCACACTAGTGTATCACGGAGGACGTCACAGTCTAACTCTATGCCACGCCTTCTGACTCTGAACACAACTGCAACCCAGACTTCAGTGGTATTGAGTCATTCTACGCAATGCAGAAATATGAAAGGGGGGCTAATTTGATTTGTTTCACACACACACACACACACAACAACGAATGCTCAAAAGCAGAAATTGGGATTTCTTGTATCGGAAGATCTTGACGATTCTTTAAAACATGAAACGTGTGCTCACACATTGATCCCCAAAGTCAAATCAGGCACAGATGTTCAAAACAGGCAATGTCATGAAAAACAATGGATATTTATGTTAATGGACAAAACAAATGCCGTCCTTTTAGTACTCAGTAGGAAAGGACTCTGGTGAAAACCACATACCCCAGACCAAGAGCCAGTCAGCACTGCAGAAGAGGCACGCCCTGTTCTTTAACTCTTAAAAGCTTATTGCTATTGCATTTATTAAAAAACAGTTTGAAAATTCCAATATTCACTGTATGTTCTGGCATTTCAAAGTTAGCCCACTTCAGTGTTTGTTTCTTCTGTTGTAAAATCAAGCCTCATCTAGTTCCCAACCAATTTTGTGGTGTACAGGACATTAAACATCTATTTTCAGAATCTATACAACAACCAGTACTTTACACAGTAACAAAACAGCCCTGTGTACAGTGCATTCTTTATTCCTTATTCTTTATTCTTCCAGTTCCCAAGGCACACTGCTGAAAAGGATTGTAGACTAAATATTCCCTCTAACATTGTCACACAAAGAGCACTGTTTATCAAGGTCTGTTGAATCAGACAACTGAGTCAACATGAAATCTCCATTTAACCAGTTTTGTTAAAACAACCAGCATATTAGACTCAAGACAATGGAATCACCACCTTACATATTTCTTTAGCAAATTAATTTTAAATTAATTTCTCAAATGAAAATCCTGGATTTAGTCAACAAATCCTTCATAGGGTTCCTTGTATCCAGAATGCATTTTTTTATCTTCATCTTGATCTAAAACAGCTTTGATAATTTTGCTATCAAACTAGTGCCTGCCTAGGTGTCTGGTTTCCCTGTGACGAACTGGATTCCAGGAATGTGCTTTTCTTGAAAGCAAAAAGAATGCGTTTCCCCAGCAAATCCCATGAAATATGTTCTTTTAAACACAACGGACAGAATCAGGAATTTAAGAGGGTCTCAGCCAAATGCTGCAAGTTGGAGAAAAGAGAAATGTGTGCCCAACCACCCAGATTCTGGATTTTATCTTCATGAAAAATTAAGAAGAAATCATCTAATTTCTTGACCAGTAAAAAAAACAGCCCCAGATAATGAATCCAATAACCCCTACATTTCTAATCTGCACAGACCCACAAAGACGGCCAGCAAAGTCAATATTTGTTTAACAACAACATCCTTGTCCTGTTTATTCTTCTATCTTTAAAATTCAGGAGCTGGTGAAAGTCTTATCATGGCACTGATCCAAGCCCCTATTTTTTTCCCATTACTCAAATCAATAATGCCAGAGCAGAACGTATTTTTGTCATAAATGAGAATTACCTCTAGGTGTGCTCAAGTGTAGCCAGGTCTTCAGCGCAGACCATCTGTTTCTCTACAGCAGCTTTCCTAAACCTGGGTATATATAGGCTCTGTCACAGGGCACTCCCCTTGGATCATCTCCATAGCCACTTTGCATTCAGAGCACCCATCCTTGGGAGCAATTGGCTGGGATGTGTTAACAGATAACATCCTGGAAACATTTCTGCAAAAGGAAATGAATACGCACAGAATTCTAGCGGAAAAAGACAGAAGAAAACTGAAGGATTTAGGGAACAGAACTGCTTCTTGTTTCCCGCAGCAATGAAAGTTGCCGTATTTAGGACCTCGTCACGTAACAGAATGTCAGCAATGTGAGTGATCATGCCTGTTTTTTCTCGTTTGTGTTTTGTTTTTTTGCGACCTCATTAAAATAAATTTATTTTTTTAAAGATGTGAATTGGTCCACCAGGACTTTGTAACAGCAGGGGATTTCCAAAGTTGTTTTTTTTTTTTGTCCCACAGCAAATCCTGCTTCTGGTTTTGTAAAAGTGGACATTTTCCAAGTGGGCCCATACAGTACATGACGTGTGTGAAAGAGAAATTGTGTATTAATTCCCTTTTTTCACACTTTTTGGACTTTTGTTATGCAGAATATCCGGAGATTGAAAAGGCGGAACTAATTTTGCCTTAGAGCAGAAAAAGCTTTTGAGAGTGAGCCCTCACTAAGCAACACTGACACTTTGTCAAAAGATCCCAGAGTGTTAACCTCTATGATGCAGTGAGGGTCATTCATTCTGCACATTAGTACGGCTCTGTCTGAAGAACCAAAGAGTTTGTTGTGTTTCCAAGGTTGGGAGGGAGAAATGCAGGCAGAGTTTGCAAGCAGTCTTACCAACGGCAGTGAAATCACTGTTCAATTTGTTACCAGAACACCATAGAGCCCAGACACCCAGGCAGGGAGGCAAAGAGCTGTGAGATGTATTGTATCTACACATGCTTGATCCACAGCAAGGGAGTGAGACTCACTGTATTTCTTGTGTTCACATTAATTCTTTGTTTTCTTTTTCCTAGTTATGATAAATAACAATCTGTTTTCTAACCACTTCATCCAATTGAGGGTTGTGGGGTAGCCAGAGTCTATCCCAGCAAGCAACAGGCACAAGGCAGGGTACACCCTGGATGGGACACCTATCCATCACAGGACAGACGCAAACACAGAGACACAGACACTCCCACAAGGGCCAGTTTTCCCAGTTAACTTCCCAGTATGTCTTTAGACTGTGGGAGGAAACCGGAGCACCTGGAAACACAGGGAGAACATGCAAACTCCATGCAGAAAGCACCCCAGAAATTGAACCCAGGTCCCCAGCTCTGTGAAGCAGTCTTCATGCACAGCTCTGAACGGTGGAGTGGGGAAGACATCTGAGAGAGGCCGGTGACCAGGGGAGATCTTTCCTTGACAACCTCGTTGGACTCTCCCTCTCTCGAGCCCTCTGCAGCCCGGAGAGATCAGCCTGGATCTCAGCCAGAGCATCCCGGCAGTCCAGCTCAGTTTTCCACCAGGCTCGGTATCGAGCATCGAGACCAGTGCTGCCTGAACACATTCCAACACCCCAGAGGACCGAGGAGATAAACCCAACGCAAGGAGAAAGAGTCAACCAGGAGGAAACTGCTATTAAACAGATACTGCCGGGTGCCAGACTCTGTCCGCTGTACTCCCACTAGCACATCTGTTGAGTGCAGCTGCATTGATCTGCTGTGTGTCCACTTGATCCATTCGTTCCAGCCCCCTGGTGTGTTTCTGGAGGCTCTGATGCTCTGAATTGCGCACAATAGAAAAAAAAAACCTAAAAAGTAAGGAACATTTACATTCCTGCTTTATCCACTTAGTGTGGGGTTATGGATGTTTCCCCTTTGTTGACCTTCATGTTTCCACCACTTCTCAGTTTCCTAAGTTTTATTTTTTATTGCTCAGTGCCACAGAAGATTAGTGGGCCATGCAGGTTTCAAGCAGTTAGCAGTTAAAAATGGGCAAAGTGCCTCACTGACAGCACAGCACAGCGTAGAGGGTGAATGTTTGGATTTGTAGCTAACAGGGTGTCATATCCTCATCGTCGCCTCTGCTGTTATATGGTCAGTGAGGTTCTTCACCCCAGTTTCTCTAGTCCAGCCAGCTGTATAATTGGGGACCAGCGGTACTGTGGGTTACCCTGTGATTGACTGGTGTTTTCAGTCCACTTAACGCTGCGGTAACCAGGACGAGATCTGGCCGAACGAGGCATCGGGCTGTAGTGTGGACTTGTGTGTTTGCACTTACAGCGCAAGCTTCTTTGCTGAGGACAATTGGGAGATGGTGGTAAAACAGAGGAAACCAAAATACTCACAGCTGACAGCACCCACTTCATTCACTGTGCTGTTCAGACTGCACCTGAGATGAAACCCCACAAACTGGTAGGAGCAGTACACTGCTGCTGCACCCCCAAATCCAGAGGATGTGATGATGAGCAGCTTGAATTCAGCTCTTCACTAAGATCCTTGTTTTTTAGAAGTGAAGCAGTTCGCAAAACCACTTGGCTGTTAAATGTCATTGTAATGCTCGTCACATTGGTTTTCAATGTCGTCTGGCAATATCCACATTCCAGATCGGCACACCTCATCTACAGTAGTTAACACAATTATCATTTAATTCGCTCCTAGATTGCTTCTGTTGTCGAGAGGCTCTACCTGTTGTGGCCCAAACCCCACTTTATATCTTCAAATTGTCTTTGTAATCTGCCTCTAAAAGAGATGCCCGTTAGGTCCAGTGTTTTGCGTTTTCTGAGTTATAGTTGATTCTCAGCAGAATTTCTATGTGGCTCAAGTTAAATAGGTAAAAAAGCCCATGTTAAAATATCAAGCGCTCAGTGAGTTCAATCGCTTGCAAGTTAATCAAGTTAAGAAAAAAATCTTACAAAAAGGCAGGTGTTTTGTTCCAGTGACTTCAGCACATCTGAAACATAAAAGTTCCAAACGGGATTGATGTTATCCTGCATCCTTGCTGTTTAACCTTAGCTTAATTCTGTCCATCTTTTAGTTTGATTGCCTCAATGCACTTTGCAGTGTGTAACTCATCCCTTTATTAAGACTTAGAACTTGCACACAGTGCCAGTCATGCCCAAGTGAGCACACAGTGAGCACAAGGACCAGAGCCAGTCTGAACCCACAACCTGCAGTCTCCCAGATGCAGAAGAAATTATAGTATGTGGAGATTTTTAAATTATTTAAGGATTGTTGCCTGTTTGCACAGTTTCTTCCTTATTTGGCTGTTTGTCCAAGTTTTTATTATTAAAAACTCAGTTCTTACATCTGCATTCACAAAGAAAACCCATTTTCTATGTTGTGTTACTGTCTCCCCCAGATTTCCTACCAATATTTGTACCTCCAAAACTTTATATATTGTACCTCAAAAATATATATTTTGTACCACAAAACTTTTTAATGTAGTCTCCTGTATGAGGGCGGCATCGTTTCTGAGGCTGGTTTTAACCTCAAGCTAGAGTCACACTGATACATAAGGAGACAAAAGCCCACTTAATTCTTAGCACTGTGGCATGACTGGGCCCAATACTACAGACATTTATTTTCACACCATGTGGTGCTGTAAGTCACCTGTTCTGCTGAATTTCAAACAAATTCTGAATTAGTGAAGGGTTAACTGAGGAGATGTTAACTCTCGATGTCTCAGGCTTTACAGAATAGCTTTACGGGTTTTAACAAATGATAAAAACACATTCTAATTTGGCTATAACACTTTGTACTGAGAATAGACCAAAAGTGATGAAAAAGTGTGCAGAGTTGCACATTGTCAGCTTCAGTGTGAAAAGGCATTTTGAAATCATTTATTTGAGAAACAAAGTATTCTACAGTGTTGTGAAATTTCCAAGATAACACCAAATCACTTTTGACAAATCTTCCTGTGCTTCCTGTGCACACTGTGGAAGTACCTAATCTCAAGATGATTTAGGTCAAGCTGGTTCAGAGACCTGAAATGACACACGATGACCCTTTGACACAAATGTAAGCTCTAAATGTCCAGGAAAATTCTTCGCTTTATTAACAGGTTGGAAATTGACAAAATCAAATGTTTCTTAAACAAAAAACATGAAATTAAATGTGGCCACCAGCCACATTGCTTTGTCTACTGAACTTATCCTACCAAACACTTTGCTTAATATTAGTAACAGCAACCAAACACACCATCTACTGACAGCAGTGAGGGACAAAGATAAACATATACAAGAGAAACACAGGCCATATTCATGCCATCAAATACTACACTTGGTCTGCAAGTTACAAACGTTAGAGATATGAACTTTCTGTACATAGAAATTGGTATCAATAAGACATTTCATAAGGTGAAATATATGAACTGTGAACTGAGATTCACTCACTCAAGGCTACCACGACACTGAGTCACATTTGCTCTGTGATTTCGTAGATTTTTCCAGTGTTAAAAATGTCAGAGGAAAGGAAAAGTGACAAAGATGAAATCCTCTAAAAAGAAGGTTTCTATTGTCTGAGATGAAAGTGGAAACCGCTCTCAGTCTAATTATTTTGACGTATCGACTTCAGTTATGATCGGGGCTCAAGGACCGAGATCTTTCTCTTATATACTGAGCGAGAAGCCAGTGGCAGTGTGTTGACCCATCACACGACACTAGCATACAATATTACCCATCCAGCCATTGTCCAACTGCTTCATCCAATTCAGGGTCACAGGGCCTTCAGTATCAAAGTTGTTTAATTACACAATCAAAACAAACAGTGCCCCCACTGTTGCTGGTTAGCGCTGCTATCCCAGAGCTGCTAGGGTTTTGTGTAGTCTCCCTCATGAGAGACGCATAACATCTGAGACTGATTTGAAAAGCAAGCTAGAGACGTCCCACCGACACTCAATGACACCAGAGTAAAATTAATAATACACACTGTGTCTTAAATGTGTCAAATAAATGGTGTTTGGGAGGGATGACAAACTCCAAGCTCAATCAGACTCTGCTGTCGGTGATTAGCAATCACTCCTGACAATCCATTCCTCTCCCAAACGCTATAAATACCTACGAGATCCCCATCTCTCTATCTTGCATGTCTCTTGCATCCCACCTCCACCCCATCTCCTCCTCTGCAGCTGCCCCTTGGGGGTCCTGGTCTCCTTGTCCGATGGCCAGGAGGGTCAGCCCTCAGGCAAGTGGGTTAAGCCACAGTTTCGCTCCATGGCGCCTTCATCTTGTGGTGTTGTCATTCCTTGTGAAAAGAAAATATTCTATCTTTCTAATTTTTAAAAAAAACCTTTGCGCACTTTATGTATTAAGCTCATTTGGCGGCTGTTCTGATTGTTTCACAATTAGTAAAAAGTCTAAAAGCCGCCTCGCCTGAAACAAAAGTTAGACTCTAAGCGTTGATATTATTAGCTCGAGCCCCCATGTGCCGTTGTCATGGAGACACAGCTCCTCCCCTGCTCCTTCAGGCTCTTTTAAATCTGTAAAGATCAGCCAGAGCCCAGAGCTCATCCCACAGGTGCTCGACTGGGATCAGATCTAACGATATGGGCCAGAGCACGATGCAGCTTTCAGGAAAAACTGCTCAGCATTCAACTGTTTGCAGGAAGTCCACTGTGATCATTCTTGTGGTCTTTCTGGCAGAGAGGTGGCTCTGGGGCTAAGGCTCTGTGCCTCTGGCTGGAAGGTTGCTGGTTCAAAACCCCTGGCTGGCTGAGAAATCCTACTCCATTGGGTCCCTGAGCAAGGCCCTTTGCCCCAACTGTTCCAGGGGTGCTGTGTAAATGGCTGACCCTGTGCTCTGACTCCAAGCTTCTCTCCCTGTGTGTCTCTTGGAGAGCATGCTAGGGTATGCCGAAAGACAATTTCCTAGTCTAAGAAATTGTATATAGCTAAAAAGTGATCTCATCTTCTCTTTTTGTTCCTAGTGTCATCTTGCAGTTTCAAAGCATTGTGCTTTTTAACTGCAGTACTCCACACAACGCCACATAGGGCCAGAGGTTATTCTATGCTCAAAGGACTGGCCTGCCTGCTTTTTATCAGACTTCAGCAAATGAAAAGGAGTGTCATCTAACAGAAGATAACACTGATGCTAGCCAGTGAACTCGGCGGACAGTTAGTTCAGTCCAGCAGCAGATAAAGCCTGCTGTATGTCAGTATGACACTGCACAGCATAGCACCGGCCAGTGCTCAAGATTTAACGAGCAGTGACAAGAAAATTACAGATTGCTTTTCAGGAGACATCAGAGGGGTCATCTCTTAAATGTCAGATCTTTGTAATTACTGCGCAGGAACCAGGAAATGCTCATTTGTTTTTTTGTTTGGGAGTGTAGAATCCAGGGAAATTGTATTTGGTGCCTGAGTTATCAGCACGGTTCTGTAGCCGATGGATCTGTGATGGTCTGTGAATGGTGTGGCAGTGGAACCAAAATGACCTAATCCCATCTTGGTTATTGCTTTATCTTGGTTAGTGGTTATTTCAAACTGTTACATTGTGTGCTCTGACGTAGTATGCAAATGGCTTCTGAGGTAGAAATTCATGGATTTCCCCTCAAACAGTGGCTCATCGTTGCTTTGAATTTGCACATCAGTAAAAAATCCCATGTGCAAACGTGTCTTTTAAAACCCCCCTCACAATTTCTAACGGATTACTTCCATCTGGTTATTCCAGCCTGCTTATGTCATTGCAGATAACCAGATCACCAGCTCCTGCTGGCACTTCCCCAAGTAGGGGGCATGATGAGCCCTGAGACCTGAGACCTGAGACCTAAGACCTGAGACCCCAGACCTGAGACCTGAGACCTGAGACCTGGGACCTGAGCCCTGAGCCCTGAGACCCGAGCCCTGGGACCTGAGCCCTGAGCCCTGAGACCCGAGACCTGAGCCCTGAGTCCTGAGTCTCTCTCAGTTTTCCAGTGAAAAGCAACTCCTGTGGCTTGTAGTGGCTCCAGCAGGGTTGCAATAATGATGCCACTGAGAGACGCCTCATTCCGCCAGCTGGCGCCAACTCTCCTGTCAGGCGCCCGAGCCCTCTCCAATGACGCACCGTTCAGCGGGCGCTGGTGTTGACGCCATCATGATCTCGCTGGGATCAGTTCCACTGGTGCTGTCTGTGTGGAGTTTGTATGTTCTCCTCATGCTCACGTGGGTTCCCTCCCTCAGTCCAAAGACATGCTGGTGGGTTAATTGGCTTCTGGGAAAATTAGCCCTGGTGGATGTGTGTGGATGTGTCTACCCTGAGACAGATAGGTCCCGTTCAGGATATACTCTACCTGTCACGATATTAGTCCCCCCTCCTTAAGGGTGCTCCAGCCCTTTCACTTAAGACTTTATTCTCTGCACCTGTTTCCCATTCCCAGCCCACCTTAAAAGCCAGGCGCTGACGCTCATCCGGGCTCTGCATCTGGTTTCCGCACCGTGCGAGTCCGGGACCTGGAAGCGCCTGGTCCCGTTAAGGTTTTAATCTCGGTTCCCGTTCCTGTTCCCTGTCTGCCGGTTCCGACCCGGCCTTCGTGTTTTTAATTCCTTGTTCTGATGGATCTCCTGGTTTTGGACTTACCCTTGTGTTTTGGATATTCTCTAAGGACTACTCTTTTGAATTGTTCGCCTCGGCCACGCCTCCCCCGTGCACCAGCGCACCTTGGACACGCCCCCCTGTCTTCAGCCCCGTATTCCTGCATGACGTTTCCCCAGTGTTCCCCCCACTTCGTCGGATTGTGTCGTCCGCATAGGGTCCGGAAAGAACTGTTCGTTACACTACCCTGCACTGGGTTTTTGTTAACACTTCCACTATTTCAGTAACAGGGGTAGCACGCTACGTACAAGTAACAATTATAACACCATGCATTTCATTTCTATGTGGCCCTTAATTGTGGCTAAGTTTGGATGTTCCCGTAGTTGTCTGTGAGTTTCTATGTGTTTCAGCCCCAACACTAACACTGACCCAAACATTAATCACTAACTAGCCAGACATTTACACGAAAGAGCAGCCTGTGTGCTTTGTGCTGTCTACCCGCCCTCAGTGCTCCAGGGCCATGCTGATGGTATCTCAGAGCCGCCATGAGGCTTTCAGATTTTCTCCAACGATACATCATGTCTCAGCAGTTTTTTTGCCTAGAAACCACAAGAAAGAAGAAGGCAAACTGTCGCGTCAGCTCTTCTCTCTGAGTGCTTGCCAGACAGGGTTGTTGTACTCCAGCAGACCCACATTCACCCGTTTGTTCAGCAGTAAACAGCTCGACTGACCCTGTTCTGGGGCGGAGTGGTGGCTCTGGGGCTAAGGATCTGCACCTGCGCCTGTGGTGCTTGTGGTGAAACTGTGCCTGTGGCTGGAAGGTTGCTGGTTCAAATCCTGGAGCTGACAGAGGAATCCTACTCTGTTGGGCCCCTGAGCAAGGCCCTTAACTCCAGGGGCGCTTGCTCAGGGGTTGACCCTGCACTCTGACCCCAAGCTTCTCTCCCTGTCTGTGTCTCATGGAGAGCAAACTGGGGTATATGAAAAGACAAATTCCTAATGCAAGAAATTGTGTAGGGCTAATAAAGTGATGTTATGTTCTGCACTGCATGTCTGCTCATCTGCCATAGAAGGTAAGCAATGCACTCTGGGTGCTGAAGTCCTAAAGAGTGCTGTATGAGAATGCTGAGATGAGGGTTGAGATCATGATCATGAGATCATCTTGTGTAAGGGCGCCGTGTTGTACACAAGTGGCCAATTTCAGTCAATTAGTTCCACGGTGCTGCAGGTCGTCTTGCTCACAGCCTGGATGGTAATGACATGGGCCTTTTGAATTATGTAGTGTGATTTAAGAAACAGAAAAAGCTCTGAGCTCTCGATCAGAGGATTTAGTCATTCTCAGCCTAGCATTAACTTGGTGTGGGTACGTGGTTAATGCAGATTGAGTTTTCCTCTTACAGTGTGTGTGCTCTTGATTTCTTAAACAAGTTAATTGATTTAAAAAATCCCCCTGAACCTCATCACCTCCCTCCAAAACACTTGAGCAATTCAGGAATAAAAGATCAGTGGGAAACGAGCAGGGGAGTTATCTTGAAGACAGAAATTCAGGAGCTTTTGTTGAAAAACACATGGAATCCAACTGTGCTCTGTATGACCTCATCGTCATGTTGAGTTTTAGCAGTGTTACTCAATACTTTTTAGAGCAGGGGATTTTGGCGCAGGGGAGCCAAGGGGATTCTCACAAACGTAACCGTTTAAAAATCAACACTCACGCGGTGCCTCTGTACAGAGCTTGTGGTGAAACTGCTGGCCTGCATTACTATTTATACTTTTTTATACAGGGGTTTCTTTAAAGGTGACCCTGAACACACTGAAACGCTCTGGGAATGATATAGACATGAAGCACAAACAGCCCATCTGCAGTGACCTGTCAGGATCATAGGAAGGCGTCTCCCTGCTAATAGCAAAGCTTTCACTGAAGGGCTTTTCCGTATGAAAAGTACATGATCAGGCTCATCAGTGTCGCACAGGCTGGAAAGACACATTACAAAGTAACTAGAACAGAGTGCTTACAAATAAGACATTGAAGGGTTTCGCTCAAGGTTATTGTAAGAATGCTAGCCCCCGGCTCATACCGAATCACCCCAGCTTGATCACATGAGGGAGGTTTCCAGCAGCACTACTTTCATGTGAGCTCTGATCATCCCCTCCAGGATCACGGCTCTCCCGCTGACACCGCCTCAGAGGCACGAGCAGATCCTTTCCCTTTCCGGTCTCTGCTTTCCTCCTCTCAGACCCAGGAGTCTCTGCTTTGTCAGCCCATCACGCCCTCCCAATCTCCTGCACCCCAGCCCTGCTCATGGACGCCCTTTGACCTAACGCATCGGAGATTCCGTTCCCTCTTATCACAAAGCGTGGATCAGGAACCTATGCAGGCGGTAGAATCCGGGAGGGAGTGAAACAGACACGAGGGGGAGACGACTGGGAACTGGGCAGGTTGACGAACAGGGGGGCGTGACGACGGTGCACTGGTGCTCGGGGGGGGCGTGGTCCAGGCATACAAGTCCAAGGGAGTCCGAAGGGAAAATCCAGGGTGTACAGCAAGAGTCCAGAGCCAGGTAATCCAAACGAGACAAAGACAAAACAAAGTTTAAAAACCAGAGCGGGATCCGGTGCAGGGATGGGGAATAAACTTGGGTTAACAGGACCAGGAGCTCCGAGCCCCGGACCCAGATGGTCAGGATACCGTCGTGAAGCCGATGGGTCTCTCCTGGACCCGCTAGTAGGCGGGCTTCCGGGCGTCCATCATCCAAAGGCGAGTGAGCATCTGGCTTAAATAGGGAGGGGCTGGATAGGAGGCAGGTGCACAAAATCAATTAAAACGGGAAAGAGCCGGAGCGCCCTTAGAGGAGGGACTTACGATCGTGACACCTCTCTGCTCCTCAGCTCGAGGTTCCTCCTTTGTCATGTTCTCCTTGCTGAGCACCACCTCTCAAAACACGTCCCTTCTTTCCCGCCCCTCAGTCTGCAGCTGTTCCTTCGTGAAGTCTGAACCTGATTTCTGTCACCTGTGCTGGGACGGGGCTGTGCGCTGTTGTATTGCCAGGCGGTGCCTTGTTTGAGGTGCCGATCCCCTTGGCTGCCCGAGATCTCCTGTTCCTCTGCAGCGCGGCTCTTCACAAATGAGCTACCACACCACCCACGAGCCCAACACCCACGACGCCCTTCAGCGCCCTTCGAAAAAGGCCTCTCGAGCTCCTACACCGTCCCCCAGACAATCACAGGCCTCTCTGTCCCGACACTGGCGCCCCTGATGTCAGCAGGGTGCTTCTGCTCTTTCTGAAAAGAAAGATTTATCTGGTAAACACGGCAAGCTCCATCATTTGACCTGTCGTCAATAAACACACTTACCGTTTCTTTCGGCTGCAGAGCACGCTAGCAGTTAGAGCTCTGGACCCGTACTGGGTGCTTGTGGGTTTAAGTCTCCACTGTGGACACTGATGCGGTACGAGTTGGCCTAGTCGAGCCAGCTGTGCAGTTCAGTGAACATCCAGGGTGAAGTCAGCTTCAGGCAGAACTCAGGCAGGCAGCCCAGTTGTTTCACTCTGACAGCCGGGTGATGGAATATGCAATCTGTGACTGAAGTTATACCATGTATCTACTGTATGCCCTTTCACATTCTGTGAGTAAATATGTGTTTTGTGTGTATCGTGACTTTTGTGGTAGCTCAAGGGACTGGGTGGGGCCGTATTCAGATCGTGAAAGGCTTTAGAGAATGATTTTATGTAGAGCATAGCAGGAGAAGATACATTTTGTATCCCTGTTTTTTTCATTGCTCTTCCTGTAAGAATAAACTTGCTCCAAAACTTCACTGAGCTGTGCGGTTAGTTATTACGAAACCACCCGGTCTGGTTTGAGCTTTTCTTGAAAAAGCTTACACGGAGAAATGCCCTTATTAATGTCTGCTGTGCAATTCTGGTGCAAAGCTGAGATTCTTACACAGTTCAGCATCCGGCACTGAAGCTGAGACTGTTGATTAGCATTTTAAACATCACCATAGTGATGACTGGATGTGTGAGAAAGGATTCAGGTATGGTAGTCGAAAAGAAAATGAGCTTCTCCTAATCTCAGTATGCCTGCATATTACACTGGGGGTAACATACATAAGCTAAAGGGTTGTCCTTTTTCACAGACACAAGATATCACCTTGAGTGATAGAAAACAACCTGTACAATTAATCAAAAGAATATCTCAAACACTATTATGATCAGTCCTTGCCAGGGGTCTGTGAGTAGATCTTATTGATCACTTCTATAGTATGTGGGAGAGTAGTGCTGTCTGTATGCAAACCAACTTCAGAATCCACACCCGGATCAAACTGAACTCCCTCCCCCGAATAATGAAGACTAGTTGTCATACTGTCCGCTAGCTGTTTCGTTGGGAAATGGATATTTCATGATTGCATCACATCAGATCTGACTTGAAGGCAGTGAAAACTGTGTCTGCTATTAATTTTTTACAGTAAAAGACCTTATGTTAGTGACATAATGGAGAGCAGAAGGCAAATATGTTAAAAAAAACAGGGAAAACCAACAAATAGTTAAGTGCATTATTTTTCTGTTTTAGGGCTCTGTTTTGAAGGTGCTTGTGTTTTTGGCACTAAAAGCAAAAGCAACACATTATGAAGGTCAGTAGATTTTTCTAATCTTGTTTAACAAGGACAGAAAGTACTGTAAGGATGTGTCCATTAGTGAAAGAGGGATGTGAGAGTGACATTGGGCAGCTGGTGGACACGGATATTTAAGAATTCGCATTCCCAACGCCAGCAAACCTGCGTGACCAAGTAATGTAACATAGGGACTACCAAGGGACCAGTCCTTGTGCTACCAGTCCAGCTTGCAGGTTCACATCCAGGATGTACAGTAAAAAAGCAGATCCAGCTGGATGCACACTCCACGCTCCAAAATATATTTGATTGAACACACTGTCAACGGTCCAGCACAAAAGCCTCCATCCGGACAAACACATTTGGCTTGGTTTGTTTTAAAATCGTCTCAATATAAATTACTATCAATATTACAAGCAATCAATTTCGGCTCTAATTTACAGTATTAGACGGGTCTGTTTCTTCAGCTATGGTTCTTCTAATTTAAAAAAGAAGGGGATGTCTCCTTTCATAATGAAGGCACGCTTACACATAGTGGAATTCCTCAAAGACCAAGACGTTTTATGAAGGATTTCGATGACATTGCATTTTTGGAGTATAGAGTGTGTGGCCAGCAGACTCTACTTCTCTTCTTGATTTTGTGCGGTCAGCTCCTTGGCGAGGTCTGGTGCCTCCTCACATGCCGGACATGCCAGCAGGCGGGTGCAGCAGGGTGCCCCCAGGGGCAGCGTGTGGCTGCCCCAGCCCTCTGTACGCCGGCGTGGAGGGAGCCTGCTGGCTGTCCCCTCGTTCCCACACAGCAGCAGACTCTCTCCCCGGTGGGACGACCGGGTGCTAGGCAGTGCTACCTGCGTGCGCTTGTCCTGCCTCGGACACGGTCTCTCCACCATTTACACTGCTGGGTCTGCACTGAAGGAGCAGAGCTGGGAGGTGCCATGATGTGGTGGGAAGTCTTCATCTCTCCCTCACTGGATGAGAAGGTTTCAGAGGTGAGTTGGTTTGGATCCTGCACACCGGTGTGCACACAAAAGGCAAGAAGATTGGAAAAAATCCATCCAGAAGGCCAGCTTATCACTGTATTCACTCCTGATTCAGGCATTAGCTGAAAAACTGAAATAGCAGACTCACAGTCTGGCAGACTTCTTTACGAGTAGTTTTGAAAAGTTAATATGCAGAAACCTGGAAAAATGTCAGGTTATTGTCTTGCGTTTAAATGGTCAAACCAGTTCATTTAGAGCTCAAGAAGGACAGGAAAACTGTTTCATTCTAGGCTCCGGGTAGCAAATCCCTTAGTGAGCACATTTCCACTTCATCCTCACAGCCGTGTAAAGTTACAGGAAAGAGAACTTTTCTGCTAGAAATGTGCTGTTTTGGTGCCTCCTGAGTCACAGGTCCTGTACGAGCACCATGGCTTCAGCTGTGCAGAGAGCCCCACTGCCGGACAAGCCCGGAGAAGCTGCAGCAGGGAGTCCCGTGGAATTATTTGGAGCTGTCCGGCTCCCACCAGGACTGGGTGGAGGACAGAACACTTGATCCTCAGCGGAAGATCCTCAGCACTTCCCAAAACTGTGCTCTCTGCCGCAGAGCCTGAAGGACCGGGTGGGGTCAGTGGAAGGTGGATCAGAGCTCCAGCCTGATTTCGGGTTCGCCCCTGTGTTAGCTGTCCGAAAGCTTGACGTGTCCCGCAGGACGGACGCAGGACTGTCTGCAGTTCCTCCCCGGAGCTCGACTCTGAGCCCTCAGTGTCGGGGCTCGGAGGGGGGAGCAGGTGGTTCGAAATCACATTGGTCCGAAGGAGACAGAAAAACGCCCCTGTGATTCCACTGGGGAGCAAAACAAAGGAGTGACTGTCTCCGAAGGGATATGACTAAACATCCCGCTGGTCCAGATTACAGGTTGGTCCCGTGGGAAAACTAGTGTGGGCTGGGCAGCCCGTTCCTTGAAAGGATCTGTTCCGTCGAGACGGATGCGTGACAGCGCCGTGTGGGAAAGCTGTGAGACGTGGGAATTGGCCGCGGGCTTGAAACTGTGTACTCTGTGGCAAGACCTGTAGCTGTTACTGATGACACCTCGCAGTGTGAGAGCCAGAAATCAGAATCCCTGATCACGCCTGGATCTCACTTTACACAGATGTGTCATGGGGATAATTAGACATCCTCCGAGACTCACTTGTTACCAACACAATAATGAGTCTGAAACAGGAATATTATTTACTGTTCTTTTTTTAATTTTTTATGAATGGGGTGCACACCAAAGCACCCCATTGGCTCTGAGAGCTGGGCTGAGGTCAATCCAGCCCCAGTGGTGTGGCCTTCTGGCCTACAGTAACACACATGCTGTGGAAGCGACATGCTCATATCCCCTCCCTAAGAGATCAGAGCTCCTGATCTGTGATGCTATGGCACCAGCCGTGTTTATGAAACATAGTCCATTCACTGGGACAGGGTCCGTAATTTGGGGCCTCCACAGTGGTAGACCCTGTATATTGCCACAGGTTATTCCCTCCAGCCTGGAAATGATTATAAACAAGAATTTCGTGTAATTGTCCTTTTCTTGGCGTTAAATTGACTCCCCCACAGTTCACACTGGTGTCCTCTGGTTTGTGTTGGATTAACTGGTATGGACCGGCATTGCCTCCGACCTCCATGTGCAGGCTGTGCCGTGAAGGACTCAGTACAGCTGCTTTGCCACTAGAGGGCACTGGTTAGGCCCTTACAGATTTGCAACCTACTGTAGTTCACCTGGGGTAACCACTAATTGAATAACTGCTGCACTGTAATGCATGTTCTCACATGGGGTGCCATCAGTTTACAGTGTGATCTAAGGGTCTCTCAGAGCTCTGTGACTGGGCTCTTGTATACTTACCCTGTATCATAGCTGTATATGTGTATAGCTGCTTAGATTCCCTGCAATAAGACTCCTCCAAGCCATGTAAGTTTTTAACATGTTCAGATTTGGGTAATTATAATACTAATAATTGCTTACACTTATATAGCGAGTGTTCCATACACTCACCACCCTTTGTGTAAAGACCTGCCCCCTGCTATTGATTTTAAATACACTTCTTCATAGATTCCACTTTTAATAATAATAATAATTGCTTACACTTATATAGCGCTTTTCTGGACACTCCACTCAAAGCGCTTTACAGGTAATGGGGATCCCCTCCACCACCACCAGTGTGCAGCCCCACCTGGATGATGCGACGGCAGCCATAGTGCGCCAGAACGCTCCCCACACACCAGCTCTCAGTGGGGAGGAGAGCAGAGTAATTAAGCCAATTCATAGATGGGGATTATTAGGAGGCCATGATTGGTAAGGGCCAATGGGAATTTGGCCAGGCCAGGAATTTACACCCCTGCTCTTTTCGAGAAACACCCTGGGATTTTGACAGTTGGTCTGTGTCTCGCAGTGTGGCCTTTGCTGGTGACCCTTGGTTTCTCACAGACAGCGACACACTCTGTCACACTAGTGTCTGTGGGGGCTGTGTCTGTCGCACGGCTGGCCTGTCAAATGTGCTGACAGACAGGCCACAGGCCAACAGCACAGCTCCTCAAAGGACAGGACCTGGTTGAGCTGCAGGTGGAGTCTGGGTAAGTGACTGGGGCTCCCAGTCAGGAGAGCCCAGAGAGTTAAACACGCGTTTAAATGTGTTTGTTACTAGAACACTTGTTCCGTTGGGTTTGAAATAGCCATTGGCCCTGAAAAGATGTGACACTTCTCTCTTTATACACAGTGTGGGGTGTTTAATGAGCACCACAAATGGCTTCTCTACTGAGACTTGTTTATTTTGTTTGACAGAATTCAGCAGCTTAACTCGCCGATGCAAACAGCGGACGAAAATGGGTTTTTGAAGCACAGTGGCCCAGAAGAGAGTTATTTTAGATCTGTGAATTCGAGTTTGCACACAACCAAGTAATGTTTCACATAGAAGGAACCCCATCATATCCAGCAGACGTGCCTTCTGATTAATAACCGTTAGAATTCACCTGCAGGAGATAAGGCGAGCTTACTGAAGTATCTGTGCTGTGTTGCGGCCGTGTCTCACTAGGGGGAGCTGCTGTGCAGCTTGTGCCAGTTCCTGCCGGGCTCGGCACTGTCCCAGCCGCTCCTGAAGGTTTCGCGTTGATCGCCGTCAGCACAGCGCGCTGCTCCCCCAGAGACAGCCGGCCGACTCCCTCCGAGCCCCGCTGTGGGATCGATCACTCCGCCGATCTAAAGGAAAAACAAAAACATCGATTCCGCTAATCTTCTGAATCTCTTCAAGTACTCGTCGATCTCCCGCTTAGGAAGCCAAGCAGTCACTCTAACACACATTGTGTTACCGAGCGCAGGAGGGGTCTGTAGAGCGAGGTTCGAGTGGGAACACGTAGACGTTAATACTAACCTAAAAAGTAGAAAAATAAAATGCGACCTTTCTGCCTTTTAGCCTTCTTCAGATGAGGAAGCATAACACCTACAGTAAATGGAAGTTTTTTTGCTGTTAGCCCACTACTGGATTCTTTTTAAACGAAAAAAAGGTGAACAAAATGACAGGACGTATAATTTAAAGCGAGGGGATTTAACACAACAGGTGTTACAGTACGTTAAAATTGTGTATCGTATGTATTGTACTGTATACTGTATATACAACAGCAAAGCTCATTTAAAATATTGTCTGCAACCGTGGTCGCCATGTAATAGTTAAAACTGTTCAGGAGGGAGCTGCGTCAGCATGCGTAGACCGCAAAGGAACAAGTTAAAGGTTTCTTCCCTGCTGGAAAGAGAAGAACGATTTTTTTTTTTTGTGGAGCCTCCTTCAGGTGTGAGAAAGACAGGGGAATCAGCAGAGATTATATAGCAGAACAAACGCCGGGAGTGTGGAGGAGGCGGGAGCCGGGGGGGCTGAGTGGGCACTCAGGTGGTGT
Source organism: Lepisosteus oculatus (assembly GCF_040954835.1). NCBI lineage: Eukaryota > Metazoa > Chordata > Actinopteri > Semionotiformes > Lepisosteidae > Lepisosteus > Lepisosteus oculatus. The sequence continues at coordinate 2,897,474 of NC_090722.1, read as the reverse complement.
GAAGTCGAGAGAGGTGAAGAGAGAGGATAAGAAGAAAAACTAGTATCACTGAGAGAAGGGGGAAGGTGTGAAACATGTTTCAGGATCATTTTAGTTTCTGATGCCCTTCTTCCATGGGAGTTAAGAAGACCCTTCTTTGAGAAGGCAGACAGAGAGATCAGTGCGATCGTGGCCGTCAGAGGTGAAATGAGAAACTATGGGCTTGGAGAAATCTTTGATCCTCACAGCCCTGACATGTCCTCTGAAGCGGTCTCCGGGTCTCCTTCCTGTTTCCCCAATGTACAGTAGATGGCTGGGTGTTTACTGCAAGAGATGCAGTAAACGAGGCTGCTGGAGGTACAAGATGTTTAAAGTTAAAAACGGTGCTACTCTGGAATCTGTTCAGGGAGGAGCAATCCCATCCATCTGAACTGAACACTGTGTCATCGACAGAGTATAAGGGGACTTAATCTCGGTATTCAGACTCCTCAGTGTCGGCCCAAGGCAATGGCAAAGTTAATTGGGTGGCCTTTTTCACAATGAACATGGACCAGAGAACAAAAGCCAGCAGCCATCTCACCCTGCAGCTCCCAGCTGGCAGCCCCACTGGAGCTCAGCAGGTGTGAGCTTGGTCAGTACCTGGAGGGGAGACTCCTGGGAAAAACTAAGGTTGCTGCTGGAATGCTGGAAGAGGTGTTAGTGGGGCCAGTAGGGGGCACTCACCCTGTGGTCCATGTGGGTCCTAATGCCCCACTATAGTGATGGGGACACTATACTGTAAACAGGCGCCGTCCTTCGGATGAGACGTTAAACTGAGGTCCTGACTCTCTGTGGTCATTAAAAATCCCAGGGCGCTTCTCGAAAAGAGTAGGGGTGTAACCCCGGCGTCCTGGCCAAATTTACCAATCATGGCCTCCTAATAATCCCCCTCTCTGAACTGGCTTCATCACTCTGCTCTCCTCCCCACTGAGAGCTGATGTGTGGGGAGCGTTCTGGCGCACTATGGCTGCTGTCGCATCATCCAGGTGGGGCTGCACACTGGTGGTGGTGGAGGGGATCCCCATTACCTGTGAAGCGCTTTGAGTGGAGTGTCCAGAAAAGCGCAATATAAGTGTAAGGAATTATTATTATTATTAAAATTGGAATCTATGAGGAAGTGTATTTAAAACCAATAGCAGGGGGCAGGTCTTTACACAAAGGGTGGTGAGTGTATGAAACAAGCTACCCACTCATGTTGTTGCAACTAACTACCGTGACTTAAAACATTAAATGGATCAATCTAACCTTCTCCCATTATTACTCAAGGATACATAAAAACTGCTTTTTGGAGATTTAGTACAAGAAACAAAGGAGGTGACGTATTATAAAATGAACAAATACTCACCGCTGCTGGGAAACTCTGGTTTACACTGCACATGACATAATCAATTACTTTCCCAAGATGCATTTGTTACATTTTCATACATGTCCCCACTGAGAGCTGGTGTGTGGGGAGTGTTCTGGCGCACTATGGCTGCCGTCACATCATCCAGGTGGGGCTACACACTGGTGGTGGTGGAGGGGATCCCCATTACCTGTAAAGCACTTTGAGTGTAGTGTCCAGAAAAGCGCTATATAAGTGTACACACAATTTCAATTTCTCAGCTCTCGTGTTGTTGGTGTTGCTGTCACAGTGTTTCCTTGCTCTGAATTCAGCATCTGAATCAACTATTCACAGGCAAGTGCAACACACAGATGAAAAATAAAAGATGCAGCTCTGAACAGCCCCCAGGAAAATCAAACAAGCACGGACTCCTTCACCTTCACCCTAGTCCTTTATGAAGACAGACACACTCTTCTCCATTAATGAGCTCAATACAGACATCAAAAGAGCAGACAGAATGCTGATCAACATATTAGTTCCAGTTTTAATTTGCTAATGGCCTTGTGGATGCTCATGTTGATTGAGGCAGGAAGAGACTATTACGAGTCAATTGTAAATGCCTCCTCATTGACTGCATTGGTGTGGAATCCACTCATGGTTAAGTGAGCTATTGGTCATTCACTGATGCAGATGCTGAGTTCTGGAGTCCTTTCCAAATTTGATCAGACAGTAATAGAAGCAGAACTGTCCATTCATTGTGAGCACTGTCAGCTCCATTGTGTGAAAGTGCTGGTTTATCACAATGGGGTTCAGGACCTGGGTGAAGAGTTTCTCTTTTGCATCTGGGGACTCTGGACAAGATCTCAGGACACCCAGGGGTCCCCTGGCCACAGGCTGGATCTCCACAAAACCAACACTATCAGCAATGTTTTGTCACATAAATAGTTATGGGATTGTTTTTTACAGTAGATGTAAAAATAGAAAATACCATTAATACTATAAATAAAGTGCAAAATGTTGTTTCTAAATGTGTCATTGCTTTGCACCTGCTAGGTAACATGCAGTTTTTTATCCTTATTTTTTAACTTTAGCTAAAACCAGGCTAATTTCAGCATCAGAAATCTTTTGAGAAAGGTCTTGTAGACAAAACTGGACTTGTCGTCTTGTGTTTTGAGTATGCCAGAGATTCCAGTTAATTTAATTTATGTTTTTGTGTGTCACAGATTTTATGGTCTCTATTTCCCTATTCTATGGTTCTTCTCTATTTTATGGTTTCTATTTCTATTTCTCTCTTCTTGAGAATTACAGTTCCTAATAATGAATAATTCCTTCCACTTCTAATCACAAAAACTTTGGGATGGCCTTGAATTTGATACTTGGGGATTTTCATCTCAGAATTGATCTGCGTTTTCTCACCACTAAGAAATGTCCAAGTATAAGACAATGTTATAATCTGCACTTATAATGCAATGAAGTACCACTACTGAAGTAAACTCAAGAGAGATAGAAACATTTTAACCACAGGGAGCTGCTGCTATCCTACATGAGACAATATCTGATCATGTCTGTTACCTTTTATTGTTTAATTGTGCAGTTTCCAGCCAGCTCATTATCATCCATTTTAACTATCAGGACAGGCAGGTGTGGGAGTGATCTGCGGAGCATTCCCACAGATCTTAATTAGAGGGAACAGGTTTGATCTGTTGTCAGCTGCAGCCCATCACAGGAATGCTGCCTATGTTCTTACAGAGGTTAAATGATTGTGTGGTTTTGATTTTAATCGAGTGGGTGGTGTAGTGGTCATCATTGCTGTCTCACAGTGCTTCTGAGAAAATTGACGCTGTTGTGGGTCTGAGCCAGTTCATCACAGGTCAGACAGACACAGACACACACTCACGCCAGGGCCAATTTTCCCAGATGCCAATTTACCTACCAGTATATCTTTGGACTGTGGGAGGAAACTGGGGCACCTTGAGGAAACACCCGTGAATGCAGAGAGAACATGCAAACTCCACACAGACAGCACCCCAGGTCTGGAATTTGAGCCCAGAGCCCCAGCGCTGTGAGGCAGCAATACTGTGCCAACATGCTGCTCTATATGATAATAGCAGTCAAAACTAATGTCACGTTATAATAATAATAATAATAATAATAATAATATTAATAATTACTTACACTTATATAGCGCTTTTCCGGACACTCCACTCAAAGCGCTTTACAGGTAATGGGGATCCCCTCCACCACCACCAGTGTCCAGCCCCACCTGGATGATGCGATGGCAGCCATAGTGCGCCAGAACGCTCCCCACACACCAGCTATCTGTGGGGGGGAGGAGCAGAGTAATGAAGCCAGTTCAAAGATGAGGATTATTAGGAGGCCATGACTGGTAAGGGCCAATGGGAAATTTGGACGCAGGGGTTATGACAAATGGTCTTTCATAAGAAGAAAAATAAAAAAAAGTCTTAATTCATTTCCATTCTGCAACCCCTCTTGACTGAAGGTACAGAAGGACCTCTTTTTAATCAAATGCTACTTTTTTCTTATTTTCTTATATTTACTTTTTTTTTTAAACTAAAAGCAAAAAAAGGAGGTGATGTCTTTTTAAATGAGAAAAACAGTCCTCTAACAGGCAGGCAGTCAGAGGACTGCCATTTATAATCAATTGGATCATGTGCAGTCTTTACTGTATCAGGAGGATAATTTTCTTCGTTTTCCAGCAGCCTGTGTCTTCTGGTAAATAATTCAAGCTGACGGGGAGACAGGAGGAGCCGACGAGCCCCTCTGAGGACGTGAGAGAGGCACAAAGCCTGTACTGTGAGGATCTTGTTCTGGAGGCATGTGAACAAACATCCTTTCAAAGAGTCAGGGAGTCCTTCACTGACAGGCATTACCCAAGAGTGACACCCAATTATCCCTGTGTTCTGTGAAAGCCATTTCACAAAACTATGGTGTTTGACATTAAAAAAATGTTTTAAGGTTTTTTTTTTTATTGGACTAGGCCACCTTCACAGCAGACGCCTGATCAATGAGCCTCTCTGACTGATGGCTAATCCTATCACTGGAAGCCTTGCTGGCTTATGAGAGCAGGCAGGGGGTGTCTGTCATTGAGGGAGAGACTGCCGGGGAGTTTGATGTCCAGCTTTGCAAAACTGTGCATTTAATACTAATGCTCATTGTGCATCTCTCTAATCTCTCTAAAGATCTTTACAGATGAGCCACAGTAATGACACCTAGTGTTTACTCGATAATGCAAAAAAGCCATTAAAAACCCCAGGGAAGGAGACAAGTGTCCCCAGTACGTAAGATGTTAAGATGAATATTAACAGCTACAAAATGAAAGGAAGTCTTTTAGCCCAGCTGACCCATTTGGGAATGAACAGCTCACTGATCCCAGAATCTCATCCAGCCAGGGTATTTGTTGTGCGTTTTCTTGAAAGATGCCAAGGCAGGTTCTTCAACAACATAGCTGGGTAGCCTGTTCTAGACTCTCCCACCACCCATTCTAAAGACCTGCCTCCTGCTCGTTCCATGCAGCAGGGGAATTCTGAAATCAGATAAGTTTTAGTGGAGAATTTTTCCAATCCCAGAGTATTCATTGCAATACAACAGAAAGGGCATCTCTTACTCTGCTTATCTCAAATGGCAGTGGGAGCACAGCCTGTCCATTCTGGGCAGCAAGGTCTGTCTGTGTTGCCCAGTTCCTATTATCCTGTACCCGGGCTGTGGTCTCTGAGCCTGTCCTGTCTGAGTATCCAAGTCTGTCTGTGTCCAGTTTCTATGGCCGGGCTGTGGTCTCTGAGCCTGTCCTCTCTGGGCAGCCAAGTCTGTCAGTGTCCAGTTTCTATGGCCAGGCTGTGGTCTCTGAGCCTGTCCTCTCTGGACAGCCAGGTCTGTCTGTGTCCAGTTTCTATGGCCGGGCTGTGGTCTCTGAGCCTGTCCTCTCTGGACAGCCAGGTCTGTCTGTGTCCAGTTTCCATGGCCTGGCTGTGGTCTCTGAGCCTGTGCTCTCTGGGCAGCCAGGTCTGTCTGTGTCCAGTTTCTATGGCCAGGCTGTGGTCTCTGAGCCTGTCCTCTCTGGGCAGCCGGGTCTGTCTGTGTCCAGTTTCTATGGCCGGGCTGTGGTCTCTGAGCCTGTCCTCTCTGAATATCCAAGTCTGTCTGTGTCCAGTTTCTATGGCCGGGCTGTGGTCTCTGAGCCTGTCCTCTCTGAATATCCAAGTCTGTCTGTGTCCAGTTTCTATGGCCGGGCTGTGGTCTCTGAGCCTGTCCTCTCTGGGCAGCCGGGTCTGTCTGTGTCCAGTTTCTATGGCCAGGCTGTGGTCTCTGAGCCTGTCCTCTCTGGGCAGCCGGGTCTGTCTGTGTCCAGTTTCTATGGCCTGGCTGTGGTCTCTGAGCCTGTGCTCTCTGGGCAGCCAGGTCTGTCTGTGTCCAGTTTCTATGGCCGGGCTGTGGTCTCTGAGCCTGTGCTCTCTGGGCAGCCAGGTCTGTCTGTGTCCAGTTTCTATGGCCTGGCTGTGGTCTCTGAGCCTGTCCTCTCTGGGCAGCCAGGTCTGTCTGTGTCCAGTTTCTATGGCCGGGCTGTGGTCTCTGAGCCTGTCCTCTCTGGGCAGCCAGGTCTGTCTGTGTCCAGTTTCTATGGCCGGGCTGTGGTCTCTGAGCCTGTCCTCTCTGGGCAGCCGGGTCTGTCTGTGTCCAGTTTCTATGGCCTGGCTGTGGTCTCTGAGCCTGTCCTCTCTGAATATCCAAGTCTGTCTGTGTCCAGTTTCTATGGCCGGGCTGTGGTCTCTGAGCCTGTGCTCTCTGGGCAGCCAGGTCTGTCTGTGTCCAGTTTCTATGGCCAGGCTGTGGTCTCTGAGCCTGTCCTCTCTGGGCAGCCAGGTCTGTCTGTGTCCAGTTTCTATGGCCGGGCTGTGGTCTCTGAGCCTGTGCTCTCTGGGCAGCCAGGTCTGTCTGTGTCCAGTTTCTATGGCCAGGCTGTGGTCTCTGAGCCTGTCCTCTCTGGGCAGCCGGGTCTGTCTGTGTCCAGTTTCTATGGCCGGGCTGTGGTCTCTGAGCCTGTCCTCTCTGGGCAGCCGGGTCTGTCTGTGTCCAGTTTCTATGGCCTGGCTGTGGTCTCTGAGCCTGTCCTCTCTGGGCAGCCAGGTCTGTCTGTGTCCAGTTTCTATGGCCGGGCTGTGGTCTCTGAGCCTGTCCTCTCTGGGCAGCCAGGTCTGTCTGTGTCCAGTTTCTATGGCCGGGCTGTGGTCTCTGAGCCTGTCCTCTCTGGGCAGCCGGGTCTGTCTGTGTCCAGTTTCTATGGCCTGGCTGTGGTCTCTGAGCCTGTCCTCTCTGAATATCCAAGTCTGTCTGTGTCCAGTTTCTATGGCCGGGCTGTGGTCTCTGAGCCTGTCCTCTCTGGGCAGCCGGGTCTGTCTGTGTCCAGTTTCTATGGCCTGGCTGTGGTCTCTGAGCCTGTGCTCTCTGGGCAGCCGGGTCTGTCTGTGTCCAGTTTCTATGGCCTGGCTGTGGTCTCTGAGCCTGTGCTCTCTGGGCAGCCAGGTCTGTCTGTGTCCAGTTTCTATGGCCAGGCTGTGGTCTCTGAGCCTGTCCTCTCTGGGCAGCCGGGTCTGTCTGTGTCCAGTTTCTATGGCCGGGCTGTGGTCTCTGAGCCTGTCCTCTCTGGGCAGCCAGGTCTGTTTGTGTCCAGTTTCTATGGCCGGGCTGTGGTCTCTGAGCCGGTGCTTTGTCAGGGTCTTGTTCTCCTTGTGTTTCCTCACCTTGCTGAGATATTGGGCCAATGTTATCTCTGTCTGGAGTACTGCAGCTGCGAGACTGCAAAAGAACTGGAGTCACTGAAGGTTAAATCCACCGACTCCGGCCCCCTCCCTCACTGAGCTCCTCCCCACTTGTCATCCTGTTTCCCTGCCTGAGTGCTCTGTGTAAGTATCTTTACTGAACGCTCAAGGGAAGCGCTGCAGCTTCTCATTAATCAGCCAGACTCCCCCCCATTCCTGGAGACAGCTCAGGGCCCCAGGGAGGCGATCGATACCATGTCATTCAGGAGCACTCTACATTTTCCTTCTCTGAACTTAATCATGAATAAATCGGAGGCGCAGAAAGACAGGGAGGTCACCTGATCTTCTGCCCTTGCTTGCAAAGCGCTGTTTGACATTAAAAGCTTGTTTAACAAGGCAAGATGCTTATTCTCTCTTATTCCCCCAAAGGACTGACTGCTATCAAAATGTTTTGAGAGATAAATACTGGTACATTTAGAGCTACAGAATGTGAACCGAATATGAAATCATTTAAAACGAGAGTGCTCCCAGGCGAAGTATTTTAATATTTATCCCTGTGTCTGATGTACAGTATATTGTTGTCAGATCCCGATTTGCTGCAAACTGAAGTCCTAATTCTACAGGTTAATGTCAAACACATTAACACATTAATTTCAGGACACCTTTGTAACAAAATAACCTCCTAAACGTATTTTTTTTGGTTAACATTTATCATCAAGGAGGTGGCATGGTGACACAGTGGTGAGCATTGCTGCCTGGGTTCAATTCCAGACCTGGGCTGCTGTCTGTGTGGAGTTTGCATGTTCTCCCTCTGTTTGCATGGGTTTTTTTCCAGGTGCTCCTCTTTCCTCCTACAGTCAAAAGACATGCTGGTAGTTTGCCTGGCTTCTGTATAAACTGGCCCTGGTGTGAGTGAGTGTGTGTGTTTTTGTGTTTGTCTGCCCTGCATTGAACTGGCGTCCTGTCCGGGCTGTACTCTGCCTCCCACCTGTTGCTTCCTGGGATAGACTCCGGCTCTGCTGCAGCCCGGATTTAGATAAAGCTGTTAGAAAATGGATGGAGGCATCATCAAGGAAAAACGACAACATAGGCAGTGTCACTGAGGTTTTGATGTTTTTTAGAGACCGTACAATCAGGCTGAAGTAACATTGTGCTCACAAAGTGGTTAAACCTAATAACCTCTCCTGAGGCAGTGAGCTTGGTACAGTAATTATTTTAATAAGTCATAAACCTCTTATGGGGAGATGAAAGGTACAAAGATCAATAGCTATTATTGCCAAGGAAAAACCCACAGAACCACTAATGAATATAAAAGCACTGTAAATACCATTTTTTTCCCCATGTATTAATTGGAAAATGGTGTCTTAGGTCTGAAGGGGACAGGCAATACCACAAGTTAAGGCACGGGGGATGAAAAGATATCTCATTCTGGAAAGAATTGCTGGGTAATGCTGTCAAATATGCAAATGTCCATGAAGCCACAAACTTTGATACATTTTGATCAGGCTGGGAGAAGGAAGATGTGTTCTGGAGGCCTGGCAGTGAGTAACAGTGTAGATGGGTAATTGGGGATCTGGGGGTTATTGGTAAATTGATAGTTTGTTCTTATCTGATCAGATATTACACATTTGTGTATCTGTTTTGTATATTCTCTACAAATTTGGTGTCCTTAAAAAAAAAGAGAGTGAAAGATAGCTTATTTGATCTTATAAGATCACTCTATTGGCCATATACAGTTTCTCACATTAGGAATTTATCTTTTCGCAGACCCCAGCTTGCTCTCCATGAGACACACAGGGAGGCAGAGAGAAGCTTGGGATCAGAGCGGAGGGTCAGACATTTACACAGCACCCCTGGAGCAGCAGGGGTTAAGGGCCTTGCTCAGGAGCCCAATGGAGTACGATTCCTCTGCCGGCCACGGGATTCAAACCTGCAACCTTCCAGCCACAGGCGCAGATAGCTTATAATCAGCTAATGTACTTTTCTGTGTAATATATATACAGTATGCTTTACAATTCGATGGTTTGAAAGAGAGAAGACACTTTTCTTGTGACTCATTATTGTACTGAAAAAGTAACAGAAAAGAGGCGAATATTTTAAAGAGAAAAACAGTCCTTTCCAAGGGGGGTGGCGGCTGAGCAGAAACAAACTGTCCTGAAGCAGACGCCATTTGTGTTCAGTAGTTTTATGAAGAGTGAAATCGGAAAAACACATTTTTATTTTATGTGGGTGAAAGGATAACAATAATGCTTTGCACTCATATAGCACTTTTCTGGACACTCCACTCAAAGCGCTTTACAGGTAATGGGGATCCCCTCCACCACCACCAATGTGCAGCCCCACCTGGATGATGCGACGGCAGCCATAGTGCGTCAGAACGCTCCCCACACACCAGCTCTCAGTGGGGAGGAGAGCAGAGTAATTAAGCCAGTTCAGAGATGGGGATTATTAGGAGGCCATGATGGGTAAGGGGGGGAATTTGGCCAGGACACCGGGGTAACACCCCTACTCTTTTCACAAAATGACCTTGATTTTACAGCTCATCCACAGGACGGCACCTTCTTACAGCAGAGTGTCCCCATCCCTACACTTGGATAGTAGCACCCTCCCAGACCACAGAGTGAGCGCCCCCTACTGATCCTACTAACACCTCTCCCAGCAGCAACCTTTGTTTTTTTCCAGGAGTCTCCCATCCAGGTACTGACCAGCCTCACACCTGCTGAGCTTCAGTGGGTTGCCAGCTGTGAGCTGCAGGCTATGATTTATATAGAATAAATATATAGAAATAAATATATAGAATATATTTAGATATATATTATTTTTTATCTAAGAATATAGCTAAAATATATTCATATATATATAATAGAATTTTTGTCCACCCAAACTGTACTAAAATGTCATACTGTAACAAGGGCAGAACAGGTCCACCTTCACTTCACATTATTTTAATAAACATTTACTTTCTCTCCCTAGGCAGCCTGTTTCCTGACAGGAAAGGCACTGGCTGTGAGTGTAGTGTAGTGTAGGCTGTGAGTGTAGATTGCTCTCCACAGTCTGGCTGTAGCCAGGAGCTGCCGGGGGGCCAGGGTGAGCTGGGTGGGCTCACACAGTGACATCCGCGACCCCAGTGAAGACGCCCTGATGGTTTCTGGGCTGGTCAGAGGAGCAGATCTGCGACTCCTCATTCTCTCCAAGCAGCACAGGAACCATTGCTGTGAGCTGTGAGGTTGCGGAACAATTCGCCATGCCACATAGGGTGCTTATAAAATAAAGTCTTTCATTAAAAATGAAAAACAGCTTCTGGATAGCTGGAGGCCTGGCCTGATTCATTTTTGCACCCTTTTCAAGCAGGGCCTGCTGGATTTCACTCCAGCTGAGCAAAGTGATTCCTGAAGTGGAACCTTTAGCCAAACTAATATCCCCAAAATATTAAAAACCCAGCACATTTCTGTCGAGTCATAATATTTAAATATATGATAGCAAATTATTTAATTGTGCAACTATTTCAATGCCTGATGTTTCTCAAATGTTCTAAGTAGCACATTTAATTTGATTAAGTGTGATTTGATCAATAGTGTATCTAATTAGTATATTCACAATGAAAACTATAAGATACCTCTGGGATCTCAAGAGCCTGGGTTGGAAAGCCCTGATTTAGAGTATATTCACCATCTTGTCGCTTTTTAACTACTCATTTTGGGATCTGGTTTGAGATCAGTAATTTTTTTATAGATCATTAAAATGTCCTTGAATTATTATGGAGCAAAACAGATTTAGCAGAATTACAATGACCAACTATGGTGTTATTTTTTGCAGGTCTGGGGCAATTTTAAAAACCTGCAATGTCTCGGATGTCCTGGATATCCGACTAGGTGACCAGGTGAATTAGTACAGGAGACTCTCTTGATTTCTATCCACCCCTTAATCACAAATGACAGAGTCTGAATTGAATTGAAAACTGCCCTGATGTATTTTGCAGTTGGTAGCTCTGATTTTAACTGGGCGTGGGACCCATTATTCAGAATGTATTCTTCTGAGTCACTAGCTACAATTTGTACAGTGAATGGAAATCATGGCTGCATACAGCTGTTGGGATTAACATACAGATCCCAGTAATTTGATACAGTTCTCTTTTACAATGAACTATCCCCAAATGACTTACAATAAACCCCGGCTAACAGTTCAGATTTCAGCTGCATGCCACAGAATCCATACATTTTAACTATTATACTTTCAAAATATTGATAAATGCAATTATTTCATCCTGATTGGACTGCAGTATTGCCTTACTTATCGGGGTATTGATACTAAGTAAGTTACATTATGTCCAGAAGTCTGTGGTTCAAGTGCTGAAAATACTCTGCATCAGTCCATAACCCCCTGTCCTCAGTAACTGCACTGGCTACCAGTGAAATTCAGAGGGAAATGTAGGGTTTCCTGCATAAATGTAAGGCAATGAATAGTCTAGCTCTACTCTGCAGGAGTCTAGTCTAGTTCTTAATTTGCTATCTGCTGATTCGGGTCTTTTTACTACATCAGACCAGGCTCCAAAAAAGAGACTACCAATTATTTCAAATGTCCTTTAAAGACCTACAGTATATTTCATTCAAACTTATAATGTATAATTTATTTTTGTTCCTGGCTTCACTCTTCACTATGCTTATTTCCTGTGCTTTTAATTTATTATTTTTTTCCCTTCCTTTTCAAGCTATTGTACAGAGCTGAATTTGTCAAAAAGCACTTTTAATGTTCCCATTTTAACAATGATAGAAGACCACACAAGTTGCATCTTCACCTTCATGCAATTCACACTAGTTCAATTTAAAAAGCAGGAAGAAGTGGTTGATATTTAACATTGATACCCATTTGGAAAATCCCAACAATTCCATCCATCCATTTTCTAATGGCTTGATCCAGGACAGGAATGTGGGGGACACTAGTGAGCAACAGGCACAGGGCAGGACACACTCTGGACGCGACGCCTATCCATTGCAGGGGACACACAGACACAAACACACGCACACACAGTCACACCAAGACCAATTTTCCCAGAGGCCAACTAACCGACCAGTGTGTCTTTGGACTGTGGGAAACTGGAGCACCTTCAGGAAACCCATGTGAACACGGGGAGAACATGCAGACTCCACACAGACAGCAGCCCAGAAATTGAACCAAGGTCCCCAGCGCTGTGAGGCAGCAATGTGGACAAACAACTCCTTCCTATATGTTTTAATGTTTTCTATTTCTGATGCACATGATAAAGTACAGTAGCAGAAAAGTCATGCTGTTACTTCCTGTTTTTCTCAAATGTATTTTTGTTGAATTGGATCGGGCTTCAGACTTCAACCTATACTCCCCATGTGTCTCCAGCGTCTTCAATAATGTTCAGGAAACAACTAAACTTAAAACTTTAATACAAAAAGGATGCAGAAACAAGTCAAGAGATTAAATGATCCTCCCGCAGAAAATGCTTGCAGTAAGAAATGGCTTTGAAGTACGTTTGAGCTGAGTGGGCAGAGTCCTGACACAGCTGTTCTGTTACCAATAAAATATGCAGTAATTTCAGCTCCACTCCACCATGACACCCTGCAGTGATTGATTTCAGACTGCTGAGAGAAGCACTTTCCAGCTCATTCCCACTGTATTAATGGAGCTACAAGCTCACAGAGGTTATTCACAGGCAATTAAATGAAATGTCCTGAATTCGAAAGCGCTGACACTTGTGCTTATGACAGTTATAAACCGGGGACCAAGATCCAGCTATATTTTAAAAACACATTGAGATATAACTTATGGCCTCATGCACAGGAGCTGGTGGATTGATGTCAAATGCAATGTGCTGATTACACAGCGATTAGGAGTGGATCTGTCACTTCCTTTTTAAAATATTAAAACTTGGAGCTAAAAGGATTGCTAATGCAGGAGAGCAGTGCGTGTGCTCTGTTGCCATTACTGGGCTTTGAAACCGAAGATTCTCCCAGCAACACATTTAAAACGTTGAAGAAAAAACAAAAAATATGGTTTTAAAATCACTTGTAGAAATCAGTAATAACTGAAATGGGACAGTTTATTTCCTTTGTACTATGGGTTACAACTTGGGTATTTTTCATGTGGAAAACATCATGGTCTTTTTATCACAGAGCCCCTTTGGATACTTTAATGTTATCCACTCATAATATCAATAATTACTTATATATTGTAATTTCGAACCTGTAGTGTAATAAAACTCATTTCCATGGCCCTCATTAGGAAAAGTGGATAGATATCAAGACTCCTTGTGACAGCAAGAGATCAGAAGTCAGAATGTGTGTTTTCATCAACTTTATTACACTGAAGGACTGTGTCAGTCCTTTAAACATAAACCCACAGTCTATACCCACATTTATACAGCTGTTGGGCTTGCTTAAGTATACTGTAGTTTACGGCTGTGGTCCACTTTCGAATGCCAGGGTTCAATTGTGATACAAAGTCACAGGGCTGTAGGAGAATTCAAAGCCGTCGAGTCTCCGAACGGGTGAAGCCAACTTTTCTAACAGTTTCCACTGGGCTACACCGATAAAGCCTTAATTCAACTTCAGTTTTGAAGATTTCTCGCGTCACCTACTTTCTTCTGTTGTCTAAATGTGCTCAACCCAACAAATGTATGTACAAATAGAGAAAGAAAAAACACTGAGCCTAATGTTCACAAATGCACTAAGAGTTACAGCAGAAGAACTCACCCAGTTTCCCTTTTTAACTGTGCAAATGTGCATCTCAGAATCGCCAGGCGTCTGTTCAGATCGGGACTTGTGAACAGGCTTGGGGAGGAGGAGGAGGAGGAAGCACAGACGGAGATGGAGTCACTCGTCTGTGTGCAGGCTCCCCCGCTGACGTCAGTGCAAATATGGAACAGTGCTCAGGGATTGGCCGGAATCACCCAGAGGCCCCTGGGCAACTCATCCCAAGCCCGGGCCAGAGCTGCGCTGCCAGTTACAGTATGTTGCACAGCGCGGGGTATTCTACTAGTGACACGACCCTGGTTCGAACCCATGACATTTGGGATATAGAGTGAAACTGTCGCTAGGGGCGAGAGTCTTTACTAGGGAGCCCCACTGGCTGCGAACATTACTGAGCAACTAGTTACTTTCAAAGGGACTGGAGCAGCAGTAACAGCAGCTCAGATCTCCCACTCCTCACACCTCCCATCCTCCCAGATAGAGCCACAGAGGTGGACTGAAGAATCCAAGACATTAGACAGACATCGAAGTACATATCAAGACATCATGCGGAATGACAAGGATGAATGCAGATACAGCCCCCCCAGTTTGGAGCCCACGAGACCTCAGACTGGCTGAGTGTGATCAAGGTGCACATTTACAGGACATGCAGGCAGGCGTCCGACAAGTGGTCGTGTCACATGAGCTCTGTCCACCTCACAGCAGCGCTGTGGTAATTGAAATGTTTTGTACACAAGAACGAGAAGTAGAGAGGAGGAGAAATAAATGAGGCTGGACAGGCACGCCCCCGGAGAACTCACCGCCCTCAATCAGCTCGTTCCCATCCCAGTGCAGTTAGTCCAATTAACTAATCAGACACACCTTCTTCCACCTGCCTACTTAAACCAGCCTGACACGGCACTCCTTGCTCAGTGTTGGGTTTTTACCCAGCTAGAGCTGCATTGTTTCCTGTTCTCTTGTTGCAGGATTTCTAGGTTTTTGGTTTGGACCCCTGGCTTGTTTCTGACTTTGTCTTCTGGCTCTCAACTTGGTGATTCTGGTTTGGACTCTGCTTCCTTTGTCAACATACAGCTCTGTCTCTGTCTCTGTCTCTGTCTCTGTCTCTGTCTCTGTCTCTGTCTCTGTCTCTGTCTCTGTCTCTGTCTCTGTCTCTGTCTCTGTCTCTGTCTCTGTCTCCGTGGATTTACTGGTTTTTGACCCTGGCCTCAGCTCCTCACTGTCACGGATCTTAGAAGGGATGAACCGTGGAATGGCAGGAGATCGGAAAAAGACCCTATGTGAAGTGGCAGAACAGGGAGTTAGCCCGAGCTCAGCAGTGCAGGAGTTCTGGAGTGCCGTATAGAAACCTACGCCCTCAGGCCATGGACGGAGCAGCGGCCTGGTGCCAGGGAGGGGGGGGTCTCAGGACATCTGAACATAAATGCTGAGCGAAGCAGAATAAGTGATTCGGAAATATATAGCCCCACAGAGAGAGACACCGGAAGAAGAGCAAAGCACAGGAAACTAGGGACAGGACAGAAGAAGGAGCGCCCTCTGGCTGCAGAGGGTGTGACACTGACCCACGTTTCTGGATAAACTTCTACTTTTACTTTCGAGTTCTAAGGATTCTGCATAGGGTCCTTCTGGATCGTAATGGGCAGCAATCCTCATTATCCATTAAGGAGCAGATAAATGAGAATTCAGTATCGTACTAATGACAAGAAAGATAGACATAAGCCCGTTTGCTGTCTTCTGCCTGTCCTGTGTTCTATGCATGCAAGTTCTCCAACTTCCTGACTAGTATGAATTACAGGTGGCCAGCTGTGGTCCACAATCCTGCAGGTTTATAGGCTGCCTGTATGATCACGTTGTAATAATATTAAGCACATCTAAAACTCCTTTAGAGCTGCTGGGATATTGGGAGTGCAACGGGGTATTAGTGAAATACAAGTGTTCTCTAAATTAATTAACTGAGAAAATTGTTTTCGTAACCAATGGTACAGCGATTTACTTTTTCCAAACCCTTGAGAAATGAATGGCTGAAGGAGAGGCTGCTCGACTAGAGGCTCTGTCAAACTCCTCCATCCCTGAGGTCTCGACATTTTTAACATGTCCATCATCAAGCATCTCCTTCGTTAATGATGGACCAAGGAATCATTACAAGTGAGACATGTCATTATCGATAGCGATCAGGACCAACGATGTATTACGGCAATACAAGTGTGAGGACTGCACCGGTCGTGTGTTGATGTTTCATAACCTGCAACAGCTGGTTTCTGCCCGTTCAACACCAGAGCCCAGAGCCGGCCATCTCCTTCTGGGTGATCTGTGACACTGGCTTCTACTCTTTTTTTTTTTTCAGAACGTCTTCGATCTTGGAAGAGAGATCATCTAGACGAGCAGAGAGCAAAACGCAGGGCAACGACAACATCACGTTCACCACGGCGCCCTGGCTTGTGAACCCGCGGTTATTCCGAATGGACGCACAGGAAGACGTTCCTGTGCTTCTCCCAGTAGTGGCAGTCGTCCGGGAAGCTCCAGGAGGCCCAGGTCTCCTTGTGGCGGCTGATCGCGTGAACGACGTAGCCGGGGGTCTCCTGAGCGATGGCCTCTGCCACCGCCCTGGCGTCGCCCCTGCGGCACGGCCCCTCCATCGCCCGCCGGATGCCCTCCGTGGGCACGGCGCGGGGCTGGCCGCTGTAGGACACCACCACGTCGGTGTCGCTCGCCTGCGTCAGGTCGAACCAGTTGCCGCCCGCCACGCAGTGGAAGTTCTCGCCCGCCCGCCAGGCGCGGAAGCCGCCGCCGGAGCGCTTGAACACCCTCACCGACCACTTCACCCAGTCGTACTTCCTGGCCAGGAAGTCCCGGAGGGCCCTGGCCACCCCCTCGTGGCCCCGCCCCTCGTCCTCCTTGACCAGGCGCTCCGCGTCCAGCCGGGCCTGCTCCGGGAAGGCCGCCACGCACTCGTCGACGGCCGCCTTCATCCTCCTCTCCACCTCCAGCGTCTTCCCCCCCCACTCGCGGATCAGCTCCTCTTCCTCGTCCTCCCCCAGGGAGAGGGCCGAGTGGCCCAGCAGGGCGATCAGCCCCAGGCAGAAGAGCTCCTTCAGGCGGACGCAGAAGTCTTCCAGCAGCCGCCGGTTCCTCGCCTCGTATCTCAGCACCACCTCCAGGACGGACTCCCCGAAGGTGCTGCAGCCCATCACGGCGTCGTAGAGCACGTGGAGGTTCTTGTCGCCCCCCGTCCTGCTGAAGTGCTCCAGGAAGAGCTTCTTCTTGACCTCCTGGAACTCCGGCTTGGCGTTCAGGATGTCCATGTACTTGCGGAACTGGTTCCGCAGGTTCTCCTCCACGGAGAAGTACTGGGTGTCCACCAGGCTCTTCCTGATCTCCCGGTCGATGTCCTCCAGCTCCTCCGAGATGACGTCCAGCTTGTTGCGCACCGCCTGGAACTGCTCCCTCACGTAGAAGACCTCCTTGCTCTGCACGTTGTCCAGGGCCAGCCGGAGGACGGGGGCGGCCGCCTCGCACAGGGGGAAGAGCTCCCCCACGGCGCTGGCCAAGACTTCGGCCCCCCTCTCGAACATCTCCATCACCGCCTCGATGGCCTCCTTCTTCTGGGCCACTGCTTTTTCCAGAGGGCTGGGCATCATCGGGGGCTGCACTGCGCAGAAGGGACGTGGAAGACAAGTAGTGTTTAAGGGCTATATCAGGTAAGCAAGAGGATTTAAAGAACTACAAGTTAGTGCGTTTTTGTAGAGCCGCCATTTTGTATCCTTCTCCCCCCCCAGACTGATGGTCTTTATGTCCGCAGTGCTCCTGTCATGAGAGATGACTACCGGGCACCACCCTGTTTCCGGAGCTGCTGGACGGCTTGCTTTTCAATCAATAACAGTCTTCTGACCGCTTTCTGAACGATGCAGCACAACG
This sequence comes from Lepisosteus oculatus, assembly GCF_040954835.1. Classification (NCBI taxonomy): domain Eukaryota; kingdom Metazoa; phylum Chordata; class Actinopteri; order Semionotiformes; family Lepisosteidae; genus Lepisosteus; species Lepisosteus oculatus. The sequence goes on along the minus strand of NC_090722.1, from coordinate 2,879,730 downwards.
TCAGTTAAAAATCAACTTCATGTTCTACAACATGCGAAAAATGCACGTACTGTAACACAGCTCCGTATTTAACGCAGGAACCTCCTTATTTAGAGGGTAGTTCGTTGCCCGTAGACCAGATTTAAGAAAACTGGGTTAATCCTGTAATTAGGTAACGTTTAAGCTTTGGAATCTGGAAATGCCTGATTCAGGGTCATTTCTCAGCCCCAGCAAAGAGTGCAAACACCTCTCCCGGCTCCAGCGGGGCTGGGAGAGAGGCGCTCGGCCGGCAGTGCGCGGAATCCGACCTGTCTTGGCGCAGTACACCTGCCTCGGGCGCCCAGGCGCTTAACGGGATGCAGAACAGCGCGGTGCAATCGGGCTGATTAAAAGCTCCGAAAAGCACCAGCTGAAGTTAGTTTGGGGGCTCTGCGAACGTTCCAGGCCAACAGAGGGGAAACTGTTACTCAGGGGGTGTTTTAGCCGAAATCAAGGACACCGAGAGACTTCCCCAAAGATGCTTTGTCACGAACCTCTTCCCTGACGCGGGCGGCTTCTTCAGGCTCCTGCGCCGCGAAATGGCGCGTCGGTGTGTTAACTATCCTCTCCTGTCTAGCCTCTGCCACAGTCTCCCACTCCTAAACCCTGCCTGCAACGGCGCAGGTTCTCCGTAGGTGAGCTTTTCTACCTATAGTGGCAGATTCTAGGGAACACAGCCGTTCATATTTTGAAAAACAAAATCCTCATGAAGGGGAAAAAAACGCTTCTCAACAGCTTTGCAGGAAAAAAAAATTAAAATGGTTTAAAACCTAAATGGCAAATGCGCAAATACCCTCTTATAAAACTAGCTCAGACACACCTTCGGAACAGCTAGTCTTCTTGAGAACACGTTCACCTCTCTCGGGAGGTCTTCACGGGTTTTAAAGACAAGGACAGAGGCGCTGCGTACTGTACCTGCGCTCACCGGCTTGTCTCGTCCTCCACGCCGAGCGCGGGTATCCAGCGGCGGCGAGTTGGACTTGTTCTGGGTCTGGACAGTGATGCTGCTTCTCCCGGGGCTGTCGGGCTGGAGATGTTGCGCATCTGTTCAGAGACTGGGAGGCTAACAGGCGAGCCGAATTAGGGGGGAGGAGGAGGGGGGTCTTGCACGCCGAGCGGCCAGCCAGACCTTTGAGTTTCGCGTGGATTTGGAACGTCTGTCCACGCAGCCTTTCCACTAAGTGGTCTCACACCTGCGGGGAAGGGGTTTGGACACCGCGCAGAGCTGTTGTGTCAGATTGGACTGTTGTTTGATCGGAAATAAGGAAATAAATACGTTGCGATAAGAGTGCCGGGGAACCGTGAGAGAAATGCGCTCAGATGAAGGCAGAAGCGAGGAAAACTGCGCACTTACCAGGGGACACCCTTCACAAGAGCCTCTAGGTCCACAGCCAGTCCGGTAAGAGCTTTTGCCTGGTTATACGTGTTAGAAGGTAAACATGACTTTTTCATTTAACGTGTTCTTTGAAGTTGAATGAAAGGAAACCGTGTTTTTAAGGGCACCGTGGCCTCTCCTTAAATCATGAAAGGGTTAATGGTGTCGAATGAGCCCTGAATGACATGAAATACGCTCCATTTTCAGTTTTTTATTTTTAAAATTCACTTTATTTATTAATTAACTTTATCTGCTCTAATACTACAATTATACATTATTTACTGTGACACATGGAGTGGCCATTAGCCCTTTCTTTTCAGGGTATACATCTCGAAATGAGCGAGGCTTTGAACGTCATATCTAATTATACGTGTATATCGTGTGAATGGCAGGAAATAACAGATTTTTGTTTAAAAAGTCTTCATATCTGTCGGTCAGTTACCACTGTTACAGATATAATGAATGTCTTGTGTTGCTTCTTTTTGAAAACATTTTGCTAAATGGGATCCGTTAAAACAAAATGGAGCGGTGCCCCCATAAACTCTACTCTAGAATTGCTACGAATGTGCTTAGAAATGCAACGGTCGTGTTGTTGTACTCTTGTAAATAATTGTTAATATTAAAGAAGATGTTTTTTTTTAAATAAGTGAATCGGGAACCGCTACTCAGCGCGAGGGTGTGTGTGCGTTTTAATTGATGTTCAGAGGATTAAAAAAAACAGGAAAAGCAGTCATCGCTGCGAGTGAACTCCACGCGAATGTGTCCCTCCGGTGTCCCAGCAGACAGACCTCCAGTGTCTCCCCTTCCAGCGTCTGTGTCCCGTGCGGGCCGCGATTTGACACATTCCGGCTGCTTTTGTTGTCTTGAAGAGGTTACGAACGTGTCCTTCCTCACCTTCGCATTGAGCATTTAATTATTTAGTGAGAGGCAGATGGGGCGGCACGCTTCCGCAGTGGTTAGTGGTGCCTTGCAGTGCTGGGGCCCTGGGTTCAATTCCCAGAGTGCTGTCTGTGTGGAGTCTGCATGTTCTTCCCGTGTTCACGTAGGTTTCCTGAAGGTGCTCCAGTTTCCCACAGTCCAAAGACGCACTGGTGGGAAAATTTGTTTTTGGTGTGTTTCCTTTAGGTGGTTTCCTTCCACAGTTCAAGGACATACTGGTACAGTAGGTTAATTGGCTTCTGGAAAATATTGGCTCTGTTGTGATTGTGTGTAGGCTGTGATGGACTGAAGTCCTGTCCAGGGTGTGCCCTCCCTTGTGTCAATTGCTTGCTGGGATAGACTTGAGCCCCCTGTGACCATGATCTGGATGAATTGTTTATCAGGGAGCTCTATCACCCTGCAACTGACAACCTGCTGAAGCTCGGCAGGTGTGAGCCTGGTCAGCACCTGGATGGGAGACTCCTGGGAAAGCTGAGGCTGCTGCTGGAAGAGGTGTTAGTGGGACCAGCAGGGGGTGCTAACCCTCTAGTCTGTGTGGGTCCTAATGCCCCAGTATAGTGACGGGGACACTATACTGCAAAAAGGCACTGTCCTTCGGATGAGACATAAAACCGAGGTCCTGACTCTCTGTGGTCATTAAAAATCCCAGGGCGTTTCTCAAAAAGAGTAGGGGTGTAACCCTGGTGTCCTGGCCAAATTTCCCATTGGCCTTTACTAGTCATGGCCTCCTTATAACCCCCATCTCTGAACTGGCTTCATCACTCTGGTCTCCTGCCCACTGAGAGCTGGTGTGTGGGGAGCGGACAGGCTCACTTTGGCTGCAGTCGCATCATCCAGGTGGGGCTGCACACTGCTGGTGGTGGAGGGGATCCCCATTACCTGTAAAGCGCTTTGAGTGGAGTGTCCAGAAAAGTGCTATATAAGTGTGAAGAGTTATTAATTATTATTAAAATGAGTGGATGTGTACATACGGCAGAGTACATACGTCTGATTGGGCTGGGGATGCTGTATCAATCTTACCCTCTTTGGAGATGGAGTTATTTGCCCTTGTGCTTAGGTTTGTTGTTATGCTGAAATGGGAGGCTAGAGCCTACAGCTACCAGGTGAGATATGAGTCCAGAGCAGTTCTTTGCTAAAAGCAATTTTTTTTTTCAGTCACACATTTTTGACAGTACAGCCTATGTATTGTCCCTGCTTTCAACCCATTGGATGTTGTCAGAGAACTTACCAGGCTCGTTGATGTGCGTTTTGAAATGCTAGACTCTATTAATTCTGAGTATTTTCCTGAGGAGACCACTAGGCTGATTCAGATATCGTTTCTGATGAACTTGTGGTTGTGGGCTAGTGCTGTACTCTATTCTGTCATATCTGTGGGTGTTGGCTTGAGATTTGTCACCCTTGTCACACCTGCTGTGGGAGGTCTGGGTCTTGCTGGTGTGTAACTCTTTGTAAGGTTGAGTACGTGCTCCGTCTCTGATTCTGGGAACACCATCGTGGAACTGTGTGACCTGGGTTAACGTTTCTCAAGGCACGCTCTTTATCTTTTTTAAAAAGACAAAAACACCCCCCAAATGATCAAGGTGCTGTCCAGTAAAAAACAGTGAAAGCAGTAAGACGCATACTGAATGTCCACTTCCTTTTTTCCCACAAAATATTTATCAAAACATTCGTTTTTTTCATACACATAGATATGACATCTTATCGTTTTCTCACATTCTTTATTCTTGCCAGCTGTGAAAGTTGGCTTTCTCTGCCGTTTGCCTGAAAAATCAGATCAGAGACAATCTTTCACTACATTACATTTAATAGGAAAGTTTGGTCCAATTGATCACTGTTCCAGTTACATTTGCTGACCAAAATATTGGTGTTCAGGGCTCTGTGAGTGACAGAGACCACTGAACTTGCATCTGGCACACTTTCTATGGCCTGTTTGAAATATTTACAGCTCGGCGGCACCAAGCCCTGCAACATGCTTATGTTTTAACATCACTTTATTAGCCCTATACAATTTCTTGCATTAGGAAGTTGTCTTTTCACATACCCCAGCTTGCTCTCCATGAGACACACAGACAGGGAGAGAGCCTGGGGTCAGAGCGCAGGGTCTGCCATTGTACAGAACCCCTGGAGCAGTTGGGGTTCAGGGCCTTGCTCAGGGGCCCAATAGAGTAGAATTCCTCTGCCGGCCACGGGATTTGAACTGGTAACCTTCCAGCCACAGGTGCAGATCCTGAGCCACAGAGCCACCACTACACCCCATAGCTTTTAGCTGTTTTAAAGCTATGATCAGCATACTGGTGTGTGGGATTGCGCTGCATGTTCCTGTTCTATTGGTTTTGATTCAGATTGCGATCTGGGAATTGCTCTGGTCAGAGAAGCCGAGCAGGGAGTGTCACATGCTCCTCAAAACCATTTACTGGGGTAGCCTAAAATTGTGGCCAGGGCCATGCTGTACAGAATAGCGAGACAGTCCATAACTGAGATCGGCATTGTGATGCACGACGCGGTTTTCCTTTGCATGAGGTCTGTTTTTGCAGTATGCGTTTATTTCCCAAGTAGAACAATTCATTTTTCTTTACATGAACACTTCTCGTGTGTGCTCATTAACCTGCAGCCTGCTGGTTTCGCTTGAGCCCTAGTATGTTTTGCAAGTTTGTTTTCTACTCGGAAGTTGATCTTACATTAATGCACAAGACAGTAGGGAAACGCAAATACTGGAGTATTTCCCAGTTCCTCCGCAAAATTCCAACATGTTTAAGGACTGTAAGCAATTAAAGACTCCAGCTTAGTTTGTTCATTTTAAAGGTTCAATATCTCAACCCTCGAGGCCAATAGTGTCACAGTATCGGGAGTTCAGCTGAAAGGAAAACCAGTAAATTTGCGCGTCCTCAAGAGCCGAGTCCGGAATCCTTGGTTAACATAGAAGAGCCGGCGCGCCAGGTCTTTAGTGGAGTGCAGTCACATGCTGCCCTCTAGCGGGGACTACCGCGTACGTCAGCGTTACACATCACAAGCTCCGTTAAACCTGGAGAGCAAGGTCACACTATATCCTGGTCTGAACCCCAGTCCGTCATGGGGTTCACAGACAGAGGGGCAGTTTAAAGGTCTAGTCAACCTAGTCACTGTGTCTTTTGAAACTGGGAGAACTTCCGAGTACCCAGAAAAGCACCGAGATTTGTCAGTACATTGAGTGGAAATTTCAGGTTACATCGATATAGATTTAGCGCTGTGTGATGTGTGAACTATAGACATTTGTCATTTTTATTTTTTCAGTTTTGATGGTGTTTTACTATGATTGAATTGAATTGATTTCTGCCTACTTTTGTCCTAAAAAAAAAGTACAGCAGATGGATATTCCGCTGTTTTGACACAGCGGCGGGTTGACCCATTGAACTGCTTCCTGTGAGGATTTGCAGTCGAACACGGAAAGCGGTCCTCGCTCTTTAACACCGCACCCCTGGGGCTGCAAAGAGATCAGACATAAATGGTGCTGACAGGGTTGATCCGTTAAGGACGCCAAGCTCAGATCAATGAACTATGAAAATGCAGCGCTAATGGCTTTTAGTTTGGGTCCGCTGAAATCTGGAATGGTGTTGAATTTCTAGCGTTTCATCGATTTGTCTAGAAATCGAGCTGTCCTGGAGCAGGATCAGTTAATCAGCTGGCTGTAGTGTTTGCCGATCCGTTTGAAACTCACGTTTTCATTCCTCAAAATACTTCATAGCAGACCAGAGTGATCTACTGTACTGTAGCGCCGCCTGCAGGTGAGAAGAGGAAGAGCACCTTTATTGTCGCGTTTTATTTCATATTTTGTTTATGCTATCATATCACATCGCGTATTAACAAACGTACGTGTACAGTATATGTTACCTACTCTCTGAGAACTAAGCTCTATGTCTGGTGTTAATTCTGTAAAATTTATTTTTTTGGATAAGTTGACCTAGCACATATCCCTGAAAGTAGCATGGATTCTGGTGCCACACTGATCAGCATTGCAGCCGCACAGTGCTGGAACCCTGGGTTTAATTCCAGACCTGGGGTGCTGTCTGTGTGGAGTTTGCATGTTCTCCCTATGTTCACGTGGGGTTTCTTGCAGGTGCTCCAGTCTCCAAAGATGTACTGGTGGGTTAATTGGCTACTGGCAAAATTGGCCCTGGTGAGACTGTGTGTGTCTGTGTGTGCCATGTGATGGACTGGTGTCCCATCCAGGGTGTGTCCCACATTGCACATGTTGCATGCTGGGATAGACTCTGGATCGCCCATGACCCAGAATTGGGAGAATTGTTTTCATATAGTAATGGGGGGAAAAAAAGGTATTTTGTGTTTATATTTGCCCCTTTAGCAATCTTTCCACAGTCCTCCATGTCTTCTTTCTCTGTGCCTGCAGATTAGTGAGCTCGTCACGTCTGATTTGGTTGTCTGTGTAGTCTATGAATCCCCACTTCCTCCTACTGAAATGTAATGTAACCGGTTCTGTGTAGGCAAGGCTTTTTGAAGGACAAGGACAGTCTTGTCACATCCTCCAGGGGTGCCTGTATTTAGAGCCCACTTTGGGAATATGATGCTCATTCTGGCAGGATGCAGAAGCCTGTTCCATAGGGTCCAAGTCCTGATGTCCTTAAAAAGCCTGCTTTGCCAGACACCCCTGTCTCTGCTGCTCGCTGACCCTTCCTACATCCCCAGGGCTCAGAGATCCTAACCCTGTTTTTTGCTACTGCCTTCCCAATGACAAACACGAGCTCTAGATGTCAAACAGGAATCATAATATCAAGCTGACATCAATCTGAACTCGAATTCGGAGCCATCAGTGACAGGACACACAGACGGGCCTCGGTCACGCTAAGGAACATTTCCCTCTGTGCTGGATGATGTTTCTGAGCGCCGGGCTGGCATTGAAACTGTGTGTACCAGGCTGAGAACTGACCCATCGCACTAAGGAGGGGGCATTTCTGTGGCTAATGCCTTCCTGCCATCCCTGCCATTAACTGTCTCTTCATTTGGAAGAGGTGTTAGTGGGGCCAGCAGGGGGCGCTCACCCTGCGGTCCATGTGGGTCCTAATGCCCCAGTATAGTGATGGGGACACTATACTGTAAACAGGCGCCGTCCTTCGGATGAGACGTAAAACTGAGATCCTGACTCTCTGTGGTCATTAAAAATCCCAGGGTGTTTCTCGAAAAGAGTAGGGGTGTAACCCCGGCGTCCTGGCCAAATTTCCCATTGGCCCTTATCAATCATGGTCTCCTAACAATCCCCCTCTATGAATTGGCTTCATCACTCTGCTCTCCTCCCCACTGAGAGCTGGTGTGTGGGGAGCGTTCTGGCGCACTATGGCTGCTGTCGCATCATCCAGGTGGGGCTGCACACTGCTGGTGGTGGAGGGGATCCCCATTACCTGTAAAGCGCTTTGAGTGGAGTGTCCAGAAAAGCACTATATAAGTGTAAGCAATTATTATTATTTTATTATTATTATTTGTTGAGCTGCTGCACAGATTAGTTTAACATTTAGAGAGATCAAAAAGACTGTAGGGGCAGTGAATAGGAAATGCATGAATGGTAATTACAGTTATTCAATATATTTTATTCTCATCACAACTCAGGAGATGAAAGGAATCATTACTGTGCCATATTGGTACAAGCATATACATCTCTGTTGTGTCTAAAGGCAAAAGAGTATCCCTAGAAGTTTGCTTCAGAGCAGCTGTGTTCCTGCGGAGGTCAGGGTGAGACTCATTGCCTGATATTTGCCAGTTTGAATCCAGCTACATCACTGACCGACTGTGACACACTGGTCAGGCTGGAAAGCATGAGCAGGTAGGATTCAACCCAGTCATTCCAAGTGAGCATACTCATACAAAGTCAGTTTTAGAGTGTAAAATGTACTGTTTCATATCAGAGCCCTTTGAGGCAAGAAGGGGGTTTGGTGTTTGGTGACTTCATTGGACCACAGACTGCAGTTATTGCCTCGATGGGATATTGATTGAAACAGAGGCAGACTTTACTCCAGCTAGGCGCCTGCTAAGCTGCCTTCAGCCTGTAACACATGTGGTGGCTAATGAAGTCCAGGGCTCTATTATCAGGACTGTAATTACAAAAATGACTGACACAACATATAACTACAGATGTTCAAGTAGGGGGCTGCGTCAGCATGCGTAGGCTGCAAAGGAACAAGTAAAGGTTTATTCTCTGCTGAAAGGAAGAGAAAAGAGACAACATTATGGCCGTGGAGTTTTCTTCAGGGGTGAAGTGGACTCCACGATTTATAACAGAAAATCTCTGTTGAAAATACACGTTTAATTATTCATTTAACTCTGGTTACCAAATAATATGCACAAAATGAACCAACTTTCCATCTTGTATCTCTGAACTTGTTTGCTCACTTTAATCAGGACTATACCTCAGACGTTTGCCGGTTGTACTTCTTCTGTTGCTGCTCCAGTGTTATGGAATGCCCTTCCTCCAACTCTTTGAGAGCAAATTCTTTGACGGTTTTTGAAATCGAAACTTAAAACTCCCATTTTTACTGGGGCTCATGTCTGATTTCCTTACAGTTTATCCTGTATGTTCTCCCCACCCCCTCACTTTATTTACTTTTTATTGTATTCTTGTTCCATTTGTCTTATCACTATGTGCAGTACAGTGTCCTCATGTTTGGAAAGGTGCTCTGTTCAGCTGAGGCTGGTCGTTTGCTCACTATACCCAGGACTAAATTGTGGATTTTTGGTGACTTGACTTTTTTGTTGCTGCTCCAGTGTTATGGAATGCCCTTCCTCTGACTCTTAGAGAGAGATTTTTTGACTCTTCAAATCTAAACTCAAATCTCACCCTTTTACTAGCGTCTGCTGTATGTCTGGTTGCCCTACATTCGATCTCGTATGTTCTTGTTGGATTTTTGTGTGAACTTTTTATTGAACATTTTTGTTATTTTTCTCTAGCGTTATGTACAGCATCCTTGGGTTTGGAAAGGCACTTTATAAATAAATAAGTTACTTTAATTATGTTGCTGCATTTTGAAGAAAGCTAACGTTTAAGACATCGTTCAGAAAGGGCAATAACTTTCCACATAAAAAAAATCAAAATACATTTTTCAACTTTTTTTATTCTGTTTCTACTGGCAACACATTATAAAGAGAATCTAAAGGAAGCTTGATATTTACTGTGAACGGCAGAAATACAAAAACTCAGATGTACAATAATCAGATCATGTACAGATTCTCAACCATTTTGGGAAATGTTTCTAAGTAGTTCTCAGTAAAGACCCCTCCAAAGCTAGACAAAAAAGCTTATATCAAGGCATTCTAAAATTAGCTAAATTTCTGATACTTATCTAATGCTAGATGTGCTAATACATGCAACATAAAATATTTGATTTATTTGTTGAAAGGTAAGCCTTGCTTCAAATACTTACTGGCTTAAATGTCATGGAAGATCTAGTCTGAAGATACGCGATGTGGACAGTGACTATTCTGAATGAATGCAGATATAAGCCACGTTGTGCTTTTTGAAATAGTAACAGTCATCCTTAAAGTTGTTTGCTTCCTTAACATTCTTTACGGTGCTGACCACATGAGCAAGGTACCGTGGGAAACGGCAGTGGAGGGTCTTGACCACGCCAGCCGTGTTCCGTCTCCATCCCATTGTCTCAACTAGTTTTTCAATGTCATCCTTCGGGATGGGCTTGGGGTGCTGGCAGTAGGACACGACCAGTTGTATGTTTTGAAGCTCCACAGAAAAATGGTTGCAGCCGCTGATGCTGGTGTACTGGTTGCCTGCCAGCAGCTTCCAGATCCCACTTTCTGAAGGGTTAAACATTCGCACTGACCACGAGACCCAGTCATACTTCTTCTCCAGGAAGGACAGGAGCTGCTTGGGAAGCTCCTCATCGTCCTTGTCGGCCCCCCCCCCTTGCAGCAGCCCCTCCATGTCACTCCTGGCCTGCACGGCGAAGTTGTCAGTGCAGTCATCTATGACTTCCTTTATCTTTCTGTTCACGTCCTTGAGCTTCTCTCCCCACTCTTCCATCAGCTCCTCCTCTTTCCCGTTCCCCTTCAGCTTGGAATGGGTGCACAAGACGACCAGCTCCATGACAAACAGTTTCTTCAGATGAATGCAGAACTGCTCCACACTCTGGAGGCTTCTCTTCCTGTTATCTCTAATTATGTCCAGAATAGGCCTCTGGTTGTTGCTGCCCATCACGCCTTCGTACAGCTCCATGATCGTCACATCCGTGCCATCCACGTGGTCGAAGAAGCGGATCTTGTCAGATTCGTCTTTTTTATCAGCGGTGTAGGTCTTCATTAATTTCAAAAATAGATCGTAGTGGTGTAAAATTGTAATTTCGTCGTTGTAATATTGCCGATTCATAAAACTTTTTTCTATTTCACTCTGAAGGTCTTTGAAATCAGTTTGAATGCTTCCTATTTTTTCATTCAGCTTGCTCAGCTGCCCTATGAAGTACTGGGCTTCGGTGCTTTCCGGGCAGTCAAGGATTTGTCTTGAAATGAATGTTAAAAGCTTCAGTGCAGGATGCAGCTCAGCAGCTTTACGAGCCAGAATATCAAGCACATCTGTTCCAACATCAACACATTTCCTGTTTTGTAGGAGAAATTCCATCTTTATTAGACTGAAAGAAGTGATATTTTCTTGTGTTTTGCAGAGCAGGTTGGTTTTTTTAGGTCCTAAAAAAAAGCAAACAAGAGACCCACAGCTTGATAACTGGACTCATCTAGTGCCTTGTGACATACAGTACCCTTTCAGACACAGTGTCAGCAGAAGGATGCTTGCTTTTTACAAGTATCGTGGATTTCTAATGTCAAACCAGAGCTTCGACAGACTTCTATTTTTTTTTTGCTCAGTCCTCTATACTTTTTAATATTTGTTTTTGTATTTCTAATATTATCCAGGAAATCTGAGCAGGAATAAAGAAGTGAAAATTATAGGAGATGTAATGGTGTAGCATTGAAAAGTTGGTAATGCTAGTATCAAATGAAGAGGCTAACATGGTCTTAAGTTATGTGGCACAATTTAGGTTAAATAAAAACAATAATAAAAGTTATTATTATCATAATCATCCCCTGGGGGATATTTGTTATATGAATAATGTCCAACACAACAATACAACAAAAAGACAGTTCTCAAGACAAACATCACCAAAGATCGCAGAGGTCATATCGGGGCAAATAGAGGCATTTCCCAGATTAGGAGTTTATTAGGTTTTAGAAAACACCAGCAGCGACTAGAGGGGAAAAAAACTGAAATGTGTTGAATGAATAAGAATTCAGACCCATGAACCCAACAGTTGGCAGATTGACAGCTGCAGGATTTAAGAGGGTCAGTTAGTGCTGCTGTTGCACATGGATGTGGTTCATTCTTCTTCAGTCAAACTCTCGCAGTGTACTTAGGGATTGAGCAGCGACTGCAGTTTTTCAAATCTTTCCTAGAGAGAGAACTACTTCTCTCTCTTCTCAGATCTCAGTGAGAGTCACCCATGTACAATTGGGATTCCCTAATGAGGTGTAGCCTTTTTTAAATTCTCACTTTTGATTCCTGGAAAGTATATAAACTTGAGTTTTGAACGCCATCTCCTGGCTGTGTGTGGAACTACTTGTCACTTTTGCTGCATATCTGCTGTGTGAAGTTCCTGCCTGCGATTCAGGGGTATCGGATGTACTCCAGGTTTTAAGGCGATCAGAAAATAATAATACTTCCCTCCACACCTTTTTATCTGATGTGACAGCAATGCTCCTGTTATTGCAAACTCATTTACAGTAACTCCTCTCTTCAGCTACGGCTGCCTGTTCTTTAAATGGAAACACAAAACAAAAGAGAAATGGATAAAATAGTCTGCATAAACACCTGCACAGAATTTCAGTTCATGGGGAATCTTCAGTATCTAAGTTCTTGAACACAAAAAACAGCCACAAAAATAATCAAAACTGGAGGCGTTGCAAGATCCTGAAACTTGAGTTGAAAGTGACCGCAAACTGTATCGGGAATATTGTGAATATGATAAAAAAAGACAAGTTTACAAATCCAGAATAAGACTGGAAAGTTGATTGTAATGAAAAACAAGAGTGAAAAAGCTTAAAATAAAAAAAACAGTTTTTTATCTGAACCAGTAATTACAGACCAGTAAAAGCACTGAAATGATTGTTTTAGATTTACTCCATAAATTAAAACTAATAGTAGGAATGTTAAAGATGAACATGTATTAAATGATGTGCACCAGATATATAGTAAATCTACGTTATTAAAAACTGCTGTCATGTTAAATAATTTCTGAATAATTCCTTGCTTACCAACAATACAGAAAAAAAATGCAACTGCATATGAACACACGATAATACTGAATGTCGTGAACATACTATAGGCATATTAGTATAAGACATATTTTTGGTTTGTGTGCTAACATTAGCACTTTGTAAATTTGTATTCAAGTCACAAATTCCTATGATAATGAAGCATTTCAATACTTCTAGTTCTCCCTAGACCTGCCTGCTAAAGCAGTCTTAAGTGAATATTTCTTTCACATTAATTTGTTTAATATGAGACACTTACAATGGTTAATGCCATAACCATTTCTTTGCAGTTTATTAAACAATTTCCCACTATTTAAATCAATGTAGCATAGAACAGAACCATAAAGATCAGCATTTGAAAGCAATATTGATCTGCATTGCAATGAGTTAAAGTGAAATGACACAAGTCTTACCTATATTCCTAAGATATGTGCTGAAGTGTTCTTTGGTTTGTAGCAGAGATCATCTGTGTCTCTGGAGCTGATGACCACCCTTATATATACACAGAGGTTTCTGAAAGGGCAGGCTTCTTGGCTTTATATCAATTTTTCCGAATTCCAAAGTAACATCCAATAACTGTTCTGACAAGCATATTCTGACAATAGAAATTGCTAGGTACATTGTGGTGGTGCAGGGGAGTCCCCATTACCTGTAAAGCGCTTTGAGTGGAGTGTCCAGAAAAGCGCTATATAAGTGTAAGCAATTATTATTATTATTATTATTATTATTATTATTGTACGGTAAGTTATGGAACTAACTTGAACTATTACATTAGAACATGGCAAATGCTTTGTAAGTGACAAGTGAAACAAAATTTCATTCAAGGAACAGAAGAAATTAATGCAACCCTCACACCAAACCAACACAACCTCATCTGATACTGTAATTAGACAATATAGAAAACAATTCTAAATGTTTTGTGTTGAATTCATACTTTGTCTGTTTCATATTTACAGTATATATAAATGAACGTCTATGACAGTTAAATTTAAGATCTGTATTTATGCTAAAATATTCCAGATATTGGATGTGCGACGTGTAACCACTAATGCAATACTCAACTGTAGTTAGTTATGGAACACATGAGTACACCAGCTGCAGTTTAGGTTTATGGCGCCTTTTATTTCCACTGATAAATGATATAGATTCATATGGAGATCCTTCAGATGACTAAGCAAACCTATTGCTCTTTTGCTCTTAAAGTTTGTATAGGCTATATTTGTGTCTGCAGTACTATAAATGTATGTCTTGTGCATTTTCTGGGACTACATTTGTTGTGCTTCATCTAAGAGTTTGTGGATCTTTTCCATTTGAGGTAGTATGTTAGATAAGTTACTGTAAGTTTACAGGTTTGTTGAACAATGACTGATGAAGGCAAGTATTGCATATTAAAGCAGCGTTAGTAAATTGTTACAGAAAGCACCGGTTAAATAGCATAGCAATTTTGTTTTTATACAGAAATAGCATTAATACAAGGTGCTGGCATATGGGAGTGGATTTCATCTGCAAGAAAAAAAAAGTAAGCTTAGCAGACTTCTGTAACAGATCATGGAGATTTCAGTTTATCACTGCGCCTGACTGTGTGAGCCTTTCTTAAAGCATTTTGCTTGCCTCTCACTTGGTGTGCATAAGAGCCAGTACTGTCACAGTGCCACATGCAGTCCTACACAACCTTATCGACTGGGTGAGCCTGCTGTTCCGTCTCCAAAACATTTGGCACACTCCTCCTGTTTCAACACTGTTGATATTGGACCACAGCCAATCTACCTGAGAACCACAAGTGTACAGTCCCATCACAATAAAAAACAACATATCCACTCAATCGACACCCAGATGTACAGTAACTGGACACATATGAGACGTACACTTCATTTAAATACTATACTATAAACACTCCCTTAATTTCACTAAAAATTCACTGTCATATTAAAGGTGCAGATACAGCTACTAATAAAGTTAAACTTCATTATTAATAGATTATACTTCTATTAATTAACATATGTATTAATATATTTCATTATAATAATCGCATAATAAATGTGGTCAAAAATAGATATTACAATAATTTTCAAGTGTCAGATGCTTAAATTCATTTCGTAGTGATGATATTATTTCCACTACATTCCGGAATGTTCTAATGATTGAATATTCTAACAGGGCGAGAAAGTTATGTGTTGTTGATTTCCTTTCAGGACTGACTTCTTCCTTATTTGAGAAGATATTGATATCATGGATAAGGCAGCGCTTGAACAGGTGATAGAAAAAAAGATTCTGACAGCTCTGAAATACGCAGGTGTGATTTTGGAAGCTGCAGCATCCGCCATCCCTGGTCTCCAGCAAGCCATTCCCCTGTTCGAAGCTATCCAAAATGTCAAAGATAGGGAAGCTGTGGAGAAAGAAGTCCAAGGCACAATGAGAAGACTGGAAGAGCTTTCAAAAGCCATTCGGAGCTGCAGACAACAGCTTGAAATGGGTGAAGTCAACATTAAGTTAAGCGATTTACAGAAGAAACTACAATATCATCTAAATGCCTTGGAAACCCTGATTAAGGCTGATCCAAAGGATGAGGAAGCCGTGCAGAAATTTAAGACTACATTTATGCAATATGATGGTGAAAGAAACCTGTTTGCACTGCAACAGATAATGAAAGGTAATAACATCTTTGGCAATTCTGTGCTGAAGGTGTACAAAACACATTGCAATCCTGAAGAAAAGAAGCAGGGGTGCCTCCGCTTGATATGCATGTTCTATAATTTAATGATAATTGACCTAGTGTATCAAAGAATCTTCAGTAAGAAGAGTTGGGAGGCCATACAGGATGCATGTAATAAGCAAGCAGCTGAGTTTAATGAGAAAATCAAGAAGGAAATGGCTGAGGATACATCCCCTCAGAGTTCAGAATAGGTTAAAAAGGATGATGTGACAAATGGAAAACTGCTTTTTGAAAGAAATGATTGATGTAAACAATGGTAAAACCTGAAGAGATAAGGGAGACACCTGGGAAGTGATTTAATAATATCATTTTTGTAAACTATGCAGTCCAGTGTCTTAAAGCTTTGCGCTCAAATGTATATAAAGATGCTGCCTGTCCTTGGTCAGTAAGATAAAGGGCATGTTCCGCCCTGCCGCTATACCGGGGCTATTAGCACCCCACACAGACTGCAGGGTGGGCGCCCCCCACTGGCCCACTAACTCCACTTCCAGCAGCAGCCTTAGCTTTCCCAGGAGTCTCCCCTCCAGGGACTGGCCAGGCTCACACCTGCTGAGCTCCAGTGGGCTGCCAGCTGGGAGCTGCAGGGTGAGATGGCTGTTGCCCAGACTCCTCTGCTCTATAGAAGGACAACAGTGTGCAGAGGCTCCGCCTCCTCACAGGTCAGGGGTTCTGGAACCGTGGGCTCTGTCTGTGTGGAGTCTGCATGGTTCCCCCCAGGTGACACCCATTTTCAACACTGGTTTCGTTTTGGACCATATCAGTTTTTTGGGGTTGTTTCAGAGAATCTGGTGCAACTATGTTGTGTTGCCCTCTGATGGACTGACGGCCTGTCCAGGGTGTACCCTGGGATAGGCTCTGGCTCCACTGTGCCCCTGTAGTGGATAAGCTGATTAGACAACGGATGCATGGAAGTACAAGTTAATTAATGAAAATAAACTTGCAAAAAAGCTTAAAGCTTTCATCTCTGTCTACAAGCAGTTATTATATTAGAGTTGTAGTGTGCTCTCACGAGGCACCAGTTCTGCACGGTTTGGGCATTTACTGGAACAATTATTAATTGTAGCAGTAAATCACTAAATTGATTCTTTTGATGGCTTTAGAATCCAACCATGCGATATAACTCAAACAACGCACACACACAGGTAATAATACACAAGAATACATTTATTAATACATAAAATATGCATATAAACCTAACAGATCTTATCGAGAGGGTTATCAGAATACAAAAGGTATACAGTGCCTTGCGAAAGTATTCGGCCCCCTTGAACTTTTCAACCTTTTGCCACATTTCAGGCTTCAAACATAAAGATATAAATTTTTTATTTTATGTGAAGAATCACCAACAAGTGGGACACAATTGTGAAGTGGAACGAAATCTATTGGATTTTTGAAACTTTTTTAACTAATAAAAAAATGAAAAGTGGGGCGTGCAAAATTATTCGGCCCCCTTGCGTTAATACTTTGTAGAGCCACCTTTTGCTGCGATTACAGCTGCAAGTCGCTTGGGGTATGTCTCTATCAGTTTTGCACATCGAGAGACTGAAATTCTTGCCCATTCTTCCTTGCAAAACAGCTCGAGCTCAGTGAGGTTGGATGGAGAGCGTTTGTGAACAGCAGTTTTCAGCTCTTTCCACAGATTCTCGATTGGATTCAGGTCTGGACTTTGACTTGGCCATTCAAACACCTGGATACGTTTATTTGTGAACCATTCCTTTGTAGATTTTGCTGTACGTTTGGGATCATTGTCTTGTTGGAAGATAAATCTCCGTCCCAGTTTCAGGTCTTTTGCAGACTCCAACAGGTTTTCATCCAGAATGGTCCTGTATTTGGCTGCATCCATCTTCCCCTCAATTTTAACCATCTTCCCTGTCCCTGCTGAAGAAAAGCAGGCCCAAACCATGATGCTGCCACCACCATGTTTGACAGTGGGGATGGTGTGTTGAGGGTGATGAGCTGTGTTGCTTTTACGCCAAACATATCGTTTTGCATTGTGGCCAAAAAGTTCGATTTTGGTTTCATCTGACCAGAGCACCTTCTTCCACATGTTTGGGGTGTCTCCCAGGTGGCTTGTGGCAAACCTTAGACGAGACTTTTTATGGATATCTTTGAGAAATGGCTTTCTTCTTGCCACTCTTCCATAAAGGCCAGATTTGTGCAGTGTAAGACTGATTGTTGTCCTATGGACAGACTCTCCCACCTCAGCTGTAGTTCTCTGCAGTTCATCCAGAGTGATCATGGGCCTCTTGGCTGCATCTCTGATCAGTCTTCTCCTTGTCTGAGCTGAAAGTTTAGAGGGACGGCCAGGTCTTGGTAGATTTGCAGTGGTCTGATACTCCTTCCATTTCAAGATGATCGCTTGCACAGTGCTCCTTGGGATGTTTGAAGCTTGGGAAATCTTTTTGTATCCAAATCCGGCTTTAAACTTCTCCACAACAGTATTACGGACCTGCCTGGTGTGTTCCTTGGTCTTCATGATGCTCTCTGCGCTTTCAACAGAACCTTGAGACTATCACAGAGCAGGTGCATTTATACAGAGACTTGATTACACACAGGTGGATTCTATTTATCACCATCAGTCATTTAGGACAACATTGGATCATTCAGAGATCCTCGCTGAACTTCTGGAGTGAGTTTGCTGCACTGAAAGTAAAGGGGCCGAATAATTTTGCACGCCCCACTTTTCATTTTTTTATTAGTTAAAAAAGTTTCAAAAATCCAATAGATTTCGTTCCACTTCACAATTGTGTCCCACTTGTTGGTGATTCTTCACATAAAATAAAAAATTTATATCTTTATGTTTGAAGCCTGAAATGTGGCAAAAGGTTGAAAAGTTCAAGGGGGCCGAATACTTTCGCAAGGCACTGTATATTCAGTCAGTTACAAAGTGTTACATATATCAAGAGGACATACGTTCGGTATATCATTCATTTAGACCGTTCCGTAAATGAACTTGGTTATAACTTCTACATTAGATACTCAAAACAAGTACATAACTCTTAGGAATTAAATTGATATCAACTGGTTGGGTTAACAATTGAATTCTCGAGCAGCAATGCAGTGAAGTTGAATACTCATCCAATCTTTGGGGATTCAGATCTCCTGCGGGCACAAAGAAACAGTTGCAAGCTTGTTGCTGTCCAATCCGCGCTCTCTGGCTCGGTGCCAAGCTGTGCTGTTGCGGCTTGTGACAGTTTGCTGCTGATGCTCTCTGAAGACCGGCTAGTTAGTTTTGGCTGAAACTAGCAAGAGTTTGTGCACAGGAGAAAAGATGACTGTGGGTCCCAGCAGGTCAGGAAGAAGATCAGTTTGTTCCTGATGAAGTGCTAGTTCAGAATAGTGATTCAGCTGTCCACAGTTCGGACCTGTTCACGAGGCTTGCTGCTGGTGCTAACCTCGGGTGGATCCTCTGGTTACTCTCTGGCAACCTCCGCTCTAGACTCTTAGAACAAAGGAAAGTTCTGGCACTCGGACACACTGGCCATTCCGTGGTTTTCCGGGCGGAGTCTCAGGATAGTCAGGAGGCGCGCTGCGAGAATGTCCTGCCCTTGGGAGCCTTTCTGCTCCTGGGCCGTCCTGCCCTGGAATTGTCTCGCACCCCTGGAATCCTCCTTAGAATTTTCCTTAGAATTTCTCCTTAGAAAAGTCCACCGAATAGTTCTCCTGTGTTGCCTGTTTTTACCTGGAGGAACTTCAGCTCGTTCATTGGCTGAAAGTTCCATGGGCATCAGAGTCCCACGTGGGTTACTCGGCCCTACCAGTCCCAGATTGGTTGATCAAGGTGAGATATGAGTCACTTACTCCTGACACCTAGGAATGCAGTCCAGATGTCCATCTGGCACTCCCTAGACAGATAGGTGCCAATGGATGACCATTGATCATGATAGCCAGGCTTAGCTAAGTGCATCCCCATTTGGGAGCTGTCCCTTATCAAAGGAAACCTTAAATCAGCCTGCATGAATAGTTTCTCTGTGGCTGCATCACAGAGATGAAGAGAGAGATGGGGCCTCATTTGGGAAAGCACAGCAACACTTAATTCTGTCTTATTAACAAGCATTGCCACTACAAAGTGCAGGAAAAAAGTTGCTTATAGTATTCTGGCAATTACTGTTAACGTCAATATGACCTCTGAATTATGATTATTTGCTCATAAATATGAATGGAACTAAATAAATTGCATATTTTGCACACTAAGCTGATCACAACACAGTGGAAGTATTCTTAACAGTAATCAAAGGGCATTTATGGTAATAATTATGAACTGTATGCTAAGTTGTGAATGAATCAAACTGTATATTACCATACAAGGATTCTGGATGGGGTGAATTGTCCGAGTACTGAAGATCTCCGTATACAGTAACTCATGGAGTAGACTGTCAAATACTCAAGTGAGTCAATTTTTCAGGACTTTGTATAGTTGTCAGGTCTTCTCATGATCTCCTCAATCTGATTAGAAAATCTTCTAAGCTATACAAATCACATTCCCCGGAGTCTATATTATTATTATTATTATTATTAATAATAATAGTATTACTAAAGATGGATGTAGGTTCCTGAATCAGGCTTTAACAGTCATTTATCAACCAGTTCAATTAATTCATTTGTTTATTTAGTGACATAGTTTAGAGCTATGCCTTATTCATTCCAAGAGGTCGGATCATAATCAGGTACTGTATACTACTGTATGAGCGCTGGGTTTTCTCTTGATAATTCAATATTGAGTTAACCCGTTAGTGGCAGCATACTACTGTATATTTCAGGCACTGCTTTAAATAAGTCCCTGGCAAATTTTTATATCACTCGCTCCTTATCCAGAAAGAGATTTCCATAGGTTAATGAATACATTTGCATTGCCGTTTTTATAGCTCAGGTGACTGTCATGCATATTCAAGATCTTTTAAGAGCATATTTTGATAAGATTTTAGCTTTTAAAATTACATTTGCTTGAATGTGATATACACACATATATTTGAACTCAATAGCTATAAATCTAAGATTAACAAGTTAGTAAATGCACAGTTGTGCTTTAGTGATGCATCGTGTTAGACTGCTGACACCTAGTGGCTGGTGTACAAATGAAGCTCTAAGAGGTTTTGTATGCCCTTTTCCATAAATCTTTACCAATAAGATACCTTTATTAGCCCTATATTGCATTAGGAATTGTCTTTTCGCATACCCCAGCTTGCTCTCCATGAGACACACAGACAGGGAGAGAAACTTGGGGTCAGAGCACATGGTCAGCCATTTATACAGCACCCCTGGAGCAGCTGGGGTGAAGGGCCTTGCTCAGGGGCCCAATGGAGTAGGATTCCTCTGCCGTCTGCGGGATACGAACTGGCAACCTTCCAGTCACAGGCACAGATCCTGAGCCACAGAGCCACCGCTCCACCCAAGGACTTCTGATTAACTGGAGCAATATTAAGCAAACACTTTTTTAGTCAGGCCCCCGATCTAGTTTAATTTAGTTAATTAACACATTAATTAGACGCCTTATTTAGTCACCTTGAACTGCTGTATCATTGCCCTGTCATTTGAGCCTCTATTTACGTGCGAGAGTAAACTCGTCTCACCAGTGAAAGCTACTATGTTCAATTCCTTGCTTCACCATGCAACAATACAGCGGATTCCCCTCTGTATTATGAGTCTTATTTTTTCTTAGGCATTTTTTGTTTCCCTTTCTGTACTTTTTTGTACTTTTTATTCTTTTTTTTCAGCGCCGACTCTCCACCTTTTTATTTTTCAGCTGGGGGCCTCATTTAGAGTCTGTAAGACCCGTCTACAAAAAAAAATATTTGTGCCTGCGTCAGATCTCCGTGATACTTTCTGATACTGCCATACGACGCTTATACTGTATTTGAACATCTTACTGAGACCTGCTGCAGCTCCTGCACAGCTGGGTCTCCTCCACAGTGGGATCCTGCCCCTCCAGTGACTCCCCAAGTGGCCACAGCCTTGGGGACACTGGAGATCCTGTCCCAGTGTCTGGGGTTTCTTTTCTCACTCACAGCCCAATCTGATCATTGAACTAGAGAGTTAATTCACTCTTATTCTGATGATTAATGGAGTTCAACTTAATCTCTTTCTGCTTTCAGTTTATGTTTAGAATCTAAATTTGGAAAGAAAAAACTTCTAATATTCAGAAATGTATCTTTGGAAGGCTCCTGTACATATGTGTTATACATACTGTACATTAATTTTCTAACTGCTTTGTGTAATTCAGAGGGACCTATCCCAGCAAGCAATGGGCACAAGGCAGGGTACACCCTGGACAGGACACCATTGCAGGGCAGACAAACAGACATGTGCATACTATGTACTGTATTGTACATTTTATTACAATTATAATTCTTAAACCATTATTAAATAAGCAATGCCCTTTTTACGGTCATGTATACAACTTTGATTGGGTGCCCTTAATAAAACATTAGACTAGTTCAAAGGGATTTTATGCTACAGTGCTTTTTTGGAGCTACTGTAATTTACTCTTTATTATTGTATTGTAACATAGACACACCCATTTCTACAATTACTGACTTAAGATGCCTTGATGCAAACAAGCTAAAGACCTCTATATGTCTGAAAAAATATTTGTGTATGTTCTTTAATACCAATTCCAGTGTAATGTAAATGTGGTGCCTATTTCTCTACAAATGGCCAATGATGCCAGTGGACCATTTTATTAGACAGAGGCTCTTCCTGGCTTCTGATTAAGACTGGTACTTTAATCCAGGCAGTCGAGCAGGGTAAGTTAAGCTCCCTTAGTTCTTGAGTGCTGGGTTCTTTCAGGTCTTTAAGGGACCTTTTAATTAACTCCTGATTAAGACAATGGACTCCTTATCCACTTACTTGGTTCATGTAAGTCATTGAGTCATAAACCGGACAAAAACATTAAGAATCAAAGACCAGGTTTGCCTGCCTCTACAGTACCTTACACATACAGTGTATAACAGCCAAAGAAAGGAACTGAATGAGCTCATCTCAGATTGGTCATGCTGATCTCTGAGTTAACCATTGAACCAGTCACCCATTACGCTCACAAGTTCAAGCAGCAATTCTGAAACATCCTTCTGGAGAAGGACTGCTCTTGAGTCAGATCAATCAGTTACTGTATGTGTGAATGTTTTTTTCTTCTGGAAAGGGTGCTGGTACATTACTACTGCGTCTTCATCACCGTGAGTGGATTCATGATAGACTCCAGATCCTCACAGCGTTCAGATCCTGTTTCCCCAACAGCTTTTGTAATGGTAATGGTTAGAGAATGAATCACGATCAGAATTTGTTTTCCCTCTAGATCCATGTCAATTGGCAAAGTGTGGTCCACAATAAACACAGCAGAATGAGAAGCTAAAGCATAAACTAACTGACACAGAACTGTCCACACTGATGTTGGAGCAGGAGGGTGTTTATAGT
This sequence comes from Lepisosteus oculatus, assembly GCF_040954835.1. Taxonomy (NCBI): domain Eukaryota; kingdom Metazoa; phylum Chordata; class Actinopteri; order Semionotiformes; family Lepisosteidae; genus Lepisosteus; species Lepisosteus oculatus. Next base: position 2,856,982 of record NC_090722.1, on the reverse strand, counting down.
CTCTCATTTACAAGGAAAGGGGAGCTGTTTGTGGTGCTGAATGACAGCTCACTTAGATTGTAAGATTAGGGCTGCTAGGGCAATAGGATCCTATGCAGGACTCAAGACTAAGAGAAAGACACCAAGCAGATACGCTAGGCAAAAACGAAAACCAGGAGGCAGGTGAGTAGGTCGGAACACGGAGAGACAAGGAGGAAGCAACAATCCAAAAACACAAGGCGAAATCGAATCCAGGAAGCAGGCGAGTAGGTCAGAACACGGAAGTACAAACGAGGAAGCAGCAATCCAAATCACAAGGCGAAATCGAAAACGAGAAGCAGGCAAGGAGATCAAAAACCGGAGAGAAGCAAGAGATAGCCGCGCACTAGGGAGCTCGAAGAGAATCCGCAATAGTGAGCGGGGAAGTGAGGAAAAAGGGGAACTAAAATAGAGACGGGAGAGAAAGGTGATTGGCGTTTACTTGCGGCGTGAGCTTGTTCTACAGGGTGTGCGCGTGGGAATGCGTAACATAGATACAGTACTCACATTTTCCTTGACATTCATCAGCTAAGGAGTACTTTAATTCCTGTTTACCTGCTGAAAGTTCCTGACTTTTAGACAGTTTTCTTTTTCAGTTGAGATAACATTACAGTATATGGAGTAGGTGTGCTTTCGTACTATTTCATACATTTTTTATGTGACTCACACTCACCTCTTTGTACTTTTTCCTTTCTAGAGTACGTAGAGAATTATTACCATAGACTATCGGTCATGGGCTCTCGTAATCAAGGACAAGCCTCTATCAATTACAGAAGGCATAGACATCATACCTGATGATTCAGTCAGCCTTCTTAATCGCTGCCACGGCTCACAGCTGTAGACTACTTAAGAACCAGTTTTGGGTTTTCCCTCTTGAGTCTCTCGGGTGAAAATAGCCCTGAGTCAATATTTCTGGTTATTTAAGATTTTAAAGAAGATGCATTTCCATAAAATATTTACTGTTCAAAAAAGTAGTTGGGGGTAGTCCACAGCTATCATGAGATACTGTCTTTTTGCATATATTTTTATATATAATTTTAGGAGGGCTTTGTAAATGACGGTGTGTGTACTTTTTGAAGATGCCAGTCAAAGAATCATATAATTACATGAAAACGTATAATGAGACACACAAAATAATGATCTCTGTTTTCTCCCTATTTTTTATTGATAATATTGTCTCATGGTTGCAGTCAGACATAATGAATTAAAAAAAAGGAAAAGCAAATTGAAACAGTATTGGAAGAAAATAACTTAATCATACATCAGTGGTTCTGTGAATTCTGTGAATAAGTGCTTTCAAGGCAGCTGCTATTTTTGAAAGTTCATTCTAGTTGGAACCAAAAGACAAGCACAATATCTGGTTACAACATATACCTGCATGACACGCATATCACTGAGTATGATAACTGATTATAGAGGGATACAGAGCCCAGTGACCAACATGATTTAAAAAAATAACATGCAAGTTCTTCAATACATTTCTTATGTAGTGTTCCAGAGCTGGTATAGGACAGAGACTATTCTGAAGCTTAAAGCAGAATGTTACATGAGTAATTTTACATAAAGAAGAAGCACTATTGGCAGGTTCCAGTCATCCAGGCTGAGCTTGGGTGGACACAGGAGAGCACAGGGCTTCAGGGATACAAACAACACTAACAGCTCATTTAGTGTACGTACTGTATGGTTCTTTTCAAATTAAAAACCATCAAGAGTAAAAACAACAGCAGGCTGATACAGAAAATAATCAGAATTACATGTGAGACGTTAACCTGTTTCTTAGAAGACAGAACAATAAAAATCAGAATTCAGTCTTTCCTTGTCATTACAAAATTTTACATTGTGCAAATCAGAAAAAACAAACATGATTACAGCCTGCATGGAACCCAGTTTTGGATATTGAATTAATTACTGTATTTTTTGGATTTTAGGTGGGATGCTCAAGATTTGTAAAGCTTGCTGGGCACTAAAGCTTTTTAAGACCTTTTTCACTTTGGATTGGAATTAATTGAAGAACCTTAAGATTTGCAAAAGTGGCAACACTTTCATTCGCCTAGAAAGTTAGGCTTTACAATTCTTTATGCTCAGCATACATTTTTAATTTGAAGCTTTTTGTTTTGGTTTTGTCTGTTTCAGTTTTGAAACTGTACTAACCACAGCTATCACTGGCGATTGTTTTGGGTTATACAGTAAGTCGGAATTTGACCAAACGGACAAACAGAACGAATAAGCGCCTATTTTTCAAATCTGCTGTTGAAATGATTACGAGCTGACGGCTCTTCTTGATATTGCAGTAGTTATGGGAGATAAGGACACCATGGCGAGCAGGGCTAGCTGTGTTTTTGAGGGGGTGCAGTCAATACACAATTGATCTGTACATCTTATATCTCGTCTGTTCTTCCCCTTTGTCCACCTCCAACTGCACTTGCAGAAGCCTCTCTCTCCCTGCCTTGGCTTTGCACACTGGCTTCACAGAGTCCTGCAGGGTTTCCACATTATCATCTACCAATACCCCTCCCATGCCGAATGTCCACAAGACATATTGTGTCTACAAATAACGGCTGCATTCTTTTTTTTCCTTAGGGTTGAGTTTCTGCCTCCATTCTGCCTGAGACCTGACTGTTCCATTAGGATCCCCACGCCTTTTTCCCTTTCTACACTTAAGATCTTATTGACCTAAACAACTCCAGTGCTTTACATGAAATCCGTTGGACATCCCAGTTTTGACCTGCGGTTTACATCATCAAGACGTTCCAAGATGTAAAAATGTAAGGTAAACAGGCTTTGTCCATATGTGAAGTCAGAAACATGGCTTGAGAGGCTGACTCACAACTACGGATTGTCATAAAACTCATCAGGATACAGTGTCACCAAGACTCCCATTTAAGGTTGACCCTGTACATATGCAAAATACTTTATGTACTCTTGCATTGATTTTGCTAAAAATACCTTTGTTACCCTTGACTGAACTTGAAATTTATTTATGACCTGATATGTATATATACACTGAGGGTATGACCAAAGTTTAAGCAAAGTGTGACTCCTGATTGTGTCTGGCATGTTTGCACAGCAGTGTATGGTGATAGACAAGTCGGTTAAAACACAAAACAACTGCCCAATTAAAAGGTGTTGAAGGTATATTAAATAAGTAAAGGTAGAAAGCAGAAGCTTAACTTAGGAACACAAGAACTGGAACTTACATGCACAGTTACACCCTAGAATAACCTACAGTATCTCCAGCCTAAGTCTGCTTCAGTTTTCATTGACGAATATTGTCAGACGCTAGACTACCATTCAAGCTCTACAGAAGCCTTATTAGTACAGACCCCAGGGGACAGGACTATTCAGAATGTGCGACACCACGAGGCTGATGTTGTTTGTAGTTGAGACGTCAAAAATGTTTTGCCCTGCTTTTCCCTCATAATTTTTGCCTGCTAACCAGTTCCAGAACCACATTCCAGAGATCCTGTATGCTCTGACCGACCAGGACACCCAGTTGCACTTCTTCCCCAAGAAGTCCAGGAGTGGTTGATAAACTCCTGGATGAGTTTAGTCTATTTCTCCTGCAGCTGGTTCTCCATGTCCGTTCTGGCCTGGGCAGCGAAGTTGTTGGTGCAGTCGTCCACGGCCGCCTTCATGCGCCTCTCCACCTCCTCCATCTTCTCACCCCACTCCTTCAGGAGCAGTTTGCCTGCTGCCTGGTCCTCCAGGGAGGCATGACCAATCACAGCGATGAGGCCCATGAAGAAGAGCTTCTTCAGGTGGGCGCAGAACTCCTCCACCGCTCTGCGGCTCCTCTCCTCTGTGACCAGCACGGTCTCCAGCACCGACTCCCCAGATGGGTTGTCCCCGATCACCATGTTGTACAGAGTGAGGAGGCTCAGGTCCCCTTTCGTGGCCTGAAAGTGTCTTATGAATGTCCTTTTGCTGCTCTCCTTGAACTTGGTGCTAGCGTTCACAAATTCCAGGTATATCTTGTACTGGCTGAGAATACGCGCCTCCGCCTCAAAATATTTTTTGTTAATTGAGGATTTTTCCATCTCTCGGTAGATGCTGTCAATCTCATTCTTAACAGCTTCTAATTTCTGGTTGACCTTCTCAAACAGCTCGGTCAAATACTTCACATCTTTGCTCTCTGGGTTGCTGAGAATCTCTTTGGAAAAAATTAAAACAGCCTCCAGGACGGGGTTCAGTTTTCCAGCTGTAGTGGCAAAAAAGTCATATCCTTTCCCCATGATTTCCAATTCCAACTCGATCTTCTCCTTGTTTTCCATCACCCATTCTTCCACGCACTCCATCATTGGTCCTTTTATCTTCTGGCCTTCAGGTGATCTTCACAAGTGCTGAAAGAGAAGCAGGAAATTAGTTTTTCCTCTTATAGATGTGTGAGGAAATGAAAATGTGTCATTTGTGCCCTTCTCAAGTTCAAGTTTGTCATTCCAGCCATATACAAGTATACAGTGGAACGAAATATTGTTCCTCCTAGTCCATGGTGCAAATATAGACAAGACTCTGACATAGACAATGTAGACCAGACTAATAATACTAATATTAATTCACTAGGAATGACAACACCCAAGATTAAAGCGTCATGAAAGGATTATGGAGCGAAACTTTGGCTTAAGCAGCTTGGCTAAGGGAGTATTTGTTTAGCTGGAGGAGCACTTTCATCATGACTAGCCTCTCGAAGCACTTCATGATAATTGGTGTGAGTGCCAGGCGCCGATAGTCATTGAGGCAGGACACAACTATCTTCTTTGGCACTGGTGTAATAGTGGTTTTGTAGCATACAAGGGCGTCCGCTAGCTGATCTGCACATTCCTTGAGCATGCAGCATGGTGCCTGCATCTTTAACTAGAATAAATATATACTAGAAATAACTTCTTATATATATACTCTTCTGAAAGTACTCCCACATGTTTCCATATTCTCCATATTTAAAATTCAGAGATGAAACAAACATTCACTGAATTCTTAATCTCTTCATTTGCCTTGACTTAAATGGTCTTTAATAGACAGAAACTAAGCTAAGCAAGGCTGGGGCTGGTGCCGAAAGGCTGATACTGTAGGTGGCGCTCTTGCCTCAAACCCCAGATTCCAGCTAAACAAGTTGACAGGAGAAAGTGGTTGAATGTCCACAAAGGAAAATAAAACTAGGCTGATTTGCTAGGGCAAATTTGAATTGGTTCAGTTGCACAACATTACTTGAGCAAGTCACAGAATTGGCTGCTTGACCTCTGTTTGCTGTAATACAGGTTCACAACTTTCCTTCCGTCAGGTAGACGAGAGAATTTCAAGCAAATAGTCAACCATGATAACCAAAGAGCTTTCAAAGGAATTCGGGATAAATGTGTATTAAGGTGCATGCATTAGGAGAAGAGTATAAAAATTCCAAAGACACTAAATATCCCTAAATAGTCTAAATTGTCACATTTACCATTAAGAGGTGGAAGAGCAGATAGACTAGGAGGAAACTGGTTAGGTACTGTGTGCCCATGAGACCAACCGAGACTATGAAAGAAATTTAGACAAAATTGGACTCTTTTGGTCTAAATACAAAGAGTTATGTCAACACAGCACATCCCCCAGTCAAGACCATCCTTAATGTCAAGCAAGTCACTGGTGGTGGAGGCAGCATTATGTGAGGGGTCAATAGGGACGCTTGTTAAAATAAAGACATACAGACGCAGCCGTTCAAAATGAGCAGGGTACACTACGGTAAAATGCGATGGGCGTGTCGCATCACAGCGCGTCATATCACATCATACCTTGTAATACCGCAGTTATGATAATAGTATCCGGAATCACCACCAGGTGGAGCTAATAACTTAACTTCTCATGTACAGCGTTTGAGCTGTTGCCAGAAAACGCCTGGTTTCAAATCCCGGTCACTACTGAAGGACAATCTTTTTCCAATTAAGAATTTAAGTTGTATACTCTTTAGACTTTTAATAATTTTAAACTGTGTATTACAGCATGTTAATCATTAAACTTTAAAAAGTCGGTATGTTTTATAAAAGCAAGATTGCTGAGTTGGACAAAAGTACACAGTACAGTCTTTATGGAAGATATTACTAATAGTATGAATAATGAATGACCTTGGACAGGCTGTAAGCTCAAAGTATTACCGTGGTTCACTTTCTTTGTAACCCTCTTTGTAAATGTTTCATTGACAAAAATGAACACCATGATACATCACCGTAAACAATATTAATTTAGGAACATAAACATATTATGTAAACTGTATATTGCTGGTATTGGTAGCTTAAAGAAAAAATACACACCAGTATTCCACTTTCTTCCTAAACATTTTAAGCATCAAAGTCTTACATGTGGTTATTTTGGAAACATTTTTACTTGCTCCTTCTGACCATATTAAGTTTATATACTTTGTGAAAAGTTATAATGTTTTAACCATTTCTGCAAATACGCCTGTTATCGTATCATTTTTGTAAAGATTTGTGCCTGCCACATGTATCTCAAGGGTTATCACTAGTTTTACAATATTTTGCATTTAAGCAGCTGATTATGTGTTATTTTAGATGTAGAGCATTTTGGTATGTAGGTGTTGCACATTTTTTAGTAAAACCTGGTGTTACACTGAGGCAAGACCCATGAGATTCACAAGCTCCTGCTTAACTTTATCACACAACTTATCACACAACTTTGTCTTTATTTTCTGGTACATGGCAAATTTCTGGTACACGCTGACTGTTTTGAATGAAATGTGATTTGTCCTCTTGTTTTTACAAGTTGCAAGAAGGCTGAATGGAGTCGTCTCCTAAATATTCTAGAATCAAGTTGGGATTTTATATTAAAATGACATGGGTTTATTTATTTTTTTAGACCCATGAATGTATTTATGTTGGCATCATCTTAATATGAATAAAAATGTAAAAAAATCATATAACTATAGTTATATTATAGCATAGTGATTATTATATATAATAGTCATTCTTATTTACAGTAAAATAAGTTATATATAATAATAATTTATATAATATTATTCTCTCTAATGTAATGCAGATTAAGAGTTTACAGCTTTATTCTGCCATCAGTACCAAATACCTGATCTATCTATATTCTTCTACTAATCCCAAGGACGTTTTACCTCCTAGTATTTGTTTGATGAAACACGTTTGTTGTAGCAAGATACTTTCTTCAGCAAGAACATTTCATTTCAGAAAGTCTGTGTAGAAATTTGGGAGATATATCTTACCTACAGCCCAACAAAGTGCTTCACACTCACTCAGGTCTCCAGCCAAGATCAGCTGTCTCTCTGTAGCAGGGGTCTGCTCTTCGGTGTATATAGAGTTTTCTGTCCATGGACACACCTCCTGGCTCCACCCAAGTCCTCCTTGACTTCCAAAGAACTCACAGTGGAGAATGTGAAGGATACTGTCCAGCAAATATTTGTATAGACTTTTTATCTATGTTTTATGGTATGGAGTAATGTTTAAAGTCAAGAACTCATTTTGGCTGCTATTTTACAAAAACCAAGACCCTTAACGTTCTACCTCTGACACTTTAAATGTGGGAAAGATTTAAAAACCAAGAAAGACGCAAATGTTTGCAGGAGCCAGTGATTCACTGAGAGATTAGGTTTGAGGACAGATTTTTTATGCTTCTTCCTAACTCTAAGCCTTTTATTATTCACTGGCTTATTCTGTGCCTGAACAGATATCCATCTGAGCAACACACACTGCAGGAACCGATAAAGAAACTCTCTCACAACTGTCACACCAACCCAATGTGTCCTACTGTCACAAAGAAAGCTGTTTAACAAAGGTACAGTATGTACGTTGATAAGTCCTGTGCTCTGATTCTCCATATAAATAACCTTGAGTATCACCTGTTTCCTGGGCAGTAGTTTTATTCCTGAGCACAAGTGCAGCCCTCTTCATTGCTGGTCAGGTTTTGATTCATCCAGTTAGCATGTTTTGAGTGAATTTATTTTTCTAAAGTTGGAAAATGACTGCTTGCATGCTCTATAGAGTAGAGACAGATTTTTTCTAAGAAGGCAAATCTAGCATTCTGCATTGTGCTCGACGTGTGAAAGTTTTATTACACAGTTGTGAACCCTCTCCAACTTCGGCTACATTTACTTGTTTTTTGCATTTTCCCATTTTGTCATGTTACTGTGCAATGCTTTTCAGCTTTAATTTAAACTCTATTGCCCACATGGCTGTATCTGTGAAGTCAGTAATGACCCGCTCCAAATCTCTGAAGGAGATGTCTGGAATCCCCATCCATTCCACTTCTTCAGTGTCGTCATGCTAGTTGCAATGCATGAATGTTTTCAACAGACTAGTGCTACCAGAAACATCCTCTGTGGATTGTTTTGACTTTGTATCTGAAGCACCTGACAATGAGTGAGTCTGACAATCCAGTTTTGATTGTAATGTACTGTAAATACTGTCTGCTGAAGACAGTGAGTCAGGATTTGCACATTATACTTACAGTACGTTGTCAGAGCAAATATTAAGAAGGAAGTCACAGACTGAAGGTCCTGGAAATGTTGTTCCAAGAAAAATATTTATTCAGTCAAACTCAGCTGCAGGGTAACCAGGTGTACTGCTGTGCAGTACAGTACATCATAATCCCTGAATACTGTGATCCCAACAGGGAGGTGGACTGAGTGGGCAAAAATGGGATGTCATTGTAAGTCTGATTCTCTTCGTGTCCAGTCAGCTCTGTTCATTGCAAATGAAGCACAAAATAAATCTGCAATGATCTAAAACACAGGGCAGAAGGTGTAAATCTAGGCAGAGATGAAAGCATAAAACGATGGCTTGTCCAGTCAACCATCAGCCTGTAGCTAACTGGGCCCTGCTTGGCCCTCACCCAGTAATGATGCATAATGACCATTTGACCACATTGGGGCTTATTTTCATTTTATAAATGGAAATCATTTCCAGTCAAATACTGACATCACTATCATGTGAGTGAAAATGGATCTAATGTACATCTGTTGCATCAAGTTGCAGAAGAGGTTGACGCAGACAAAACATTTGATTGCCGACAACACCGCTGTATGCTGTACTGTTCGTGCATTGATAAATAAACCTTGATTGATTGATTGATGTGATTTCTGCTGATTACAACAATGGGAGTGTGTGCTAGGCATGGTGCTTGTGGATTAATGTGCTGGGTGCTGATTAATAACCACTCAGCATTATTTTCTCATATTCATTGTGTTGTACTGTATATAGAACCTTGCAAAATTATTCACCCCCTTCCAGGGATGTCCCATTACGGATTGATAGTTACACCTTTGAAAGGAGTTCAATCAAAAGAAGCCAAATGTCAGCACAAACTCCAAGGGAAAATAAAAAAAATAAAATATGTAGCTTCATGCATAAGTACTCATCCCCTTGAGGCAATAAGAGAATTAGAGAATGGATAAAGTATTTCACCTGCACCTGATACTCCTTGGAAAACACACAAAATGTGCAAAACCTGGTGATCTCCTACTCCTGCTAGTCTGGATTCAGTAAGAGATACAACGGTGAAAGATACAGTCACCAATGTTGTTCAATGGTCTTTTTTTTGTGTTGTTTTGCCATTTTAAATTAAACCTCTCCCCACCCAAACTTTCCTAATATCATAAAGAAAGAATAGGACAGTGATTAAGAAGGCTATAGCAGTTTTAAAGAAAGAAGGTTACTTACCTGATGGGGAACAGACACTGGCATCCCTGACTGGCAGCAGCTGCCCTCACTACATTAGTTGTTGGTACCCACAGTATAAAGATACTGAGCTCTAAGGAATGACTGGCACAGTAATGTTTATGAAGACACCTGATATGATTTTCCTTGAGGCAGATCTTGCCTCACCCAACCTTTTAAACTCCAAATTTGCCTCCGGAAAATAGTGTTTTGTTTTCTTCAAATGCGATTTGTAACCCAGCATGCCCATACAGACAACCTGGCACTTCCAGGGAAGTGAGAGAGAGTTCCCATTGCTGTGTGAGCACACCCCACACCGACGGATTGTACATTTCATTTGCTCCTTGTGTTCTTATATTGTATAAAAGCAGCTCTCATCAGTTTGTGTACTCGAAATAGCTGTATTTATGATAATCATGGTGCTTGTAACTGTTGTATAGGATCATAGTGAGATACTTTCCTGGTCATCCTTCCAGTTCTCAATTAGGACACCCTGCTGGGCTCGTCTCTTACATGTCCAGAACACAATGTTGGATATCAAACCTTTATTAATTTCAAAATGTATTGGAAAGCAGAAACTTCCTGAAAGGGTTGGAGAATTACACAAAACAAGGAGTTAACAGGAAGAAAGGAGTCTTAGATTGGTTATTTAGGACAAGGACAGATCATCACTTACATCTCAAAACATGGGAATTCAGATGATTCTATCGAAAACTTCTTAAACATTACAGAAGATGCATAATGACAGGAACAAGGCTATCAAATAAAAGACAAGTTAAGACCTCTAGAATTATGCCAAGAGTTTTGTAGATCTAGAATAAGCTATATATCTAGACCCAAAGGGCACTCCAATACTCTAAAAAGGTAATAACATTCTCTCTGCAAACAAGAATCTTTCTGAATATAAATGCAATAAAATATCAGTTCGTATTTAACTTTCCTAGTATTATAAACGTTATGTGGGTGGCATGGTGGGGAAGGGTTATCATTGCTGCCTTGCAGTTCTGGGGCCCTGGTTTAAATCTCAGCCCTGTGGTGCTCTCTGTGTGGAGTTTGCGTGTTCCTCTTGTGTTCTTGTGGGTTTGGGTTTGTGTCTGTTTGCCCTGCGATAGTCTGGTGTCCCATCCAGGGTGCACCCAGCGCTGCGCCTGGGCACCAGACACCAGACACCAGCATCACTGCAGACCTGAATTGGAGGAAGTGATTAGAAAATGGATGGATATATGTTTTGAATTATATTGATAAAATACAGCAAAACCACCTTTCAGAATGTGACTAACTCTCCTCTCAAAAGTATTCCAGCAGAACTAGAATGTTTTTTGTACAAACACACTGAGTACACAATCCAAACTGTAAAAAACTCCCCGCAGAGCTGCACTCCACCCATTAACATTATCACATTGATGCCAACCTGCGATGCATGAGCCTGAGAATTCAGACAGGGAACAAACAAGATCATAGCGTGACAAGAAATGTGCCGTAGTTACTTTATTGATACACGAACTTGATGGAATACATTTTTTTATTTGACTGGCCATACCTGAGCGCCTGATTGACAATGGCACCTCCCCAGGGTGGTGCGATGCACAGTTCGGAATCACTGTGGTAAAGCGCTCGTGCGCCTTCTAACTGCATGAATAATGAAATGTAAGAAAAAACAGCAGCAAACAAAGTGGAATATGGGGAATATTGAGTTATTTATTTTTTTATCTCAAGGGCCGGTTCAAACTGGCTGGCGGGCTACGGAATTACTGAGAGCCACAGCATCACTCCACGAACTCCTTCCCGCCCAGAACCAGCCCTGGAACACTCTCCCTCTGGATCTGCAAATCAGAGGAAACTTCAGGGCTCTCTCACGAGCCTCTAAACCAGGGGAGTCGCTGCTGGAATCAGAGACCCACACTGCAGCAGCACTTAATATCAGAATAACAGGAATAAGAAGATCAATCGATTTCCCCATTTATGGTCAACGGTTTCTAAAGACATGGATCTATATCATATCTGACACTTGAGCAGGTTATTTGCTCACTGGAGGAATTCTGCTTTGGGATGAAACATGATGGGCACCACAGTGGCACAGTGATCAGTACTGCTGCTTCAGCGCTGGGGCCCTGGGTTCGATTCCAGCGGAGCTGTCTGTGTGGAGTTTGCATGTTCTCCCCATGCTCACTGAGGTTTCCTCTGGGTGCACCCGTTTCCTTCCGCAGTTCAAAAACATACTGGTGGGTTGATTAGCATCCGGGAGAACTGGCGCTGGTGCGAGTGTGTCTGTGTTTGTGTCAGTTTGCCCTGTGATGAACTGGTGTCCTGTCCATGGTGTACCCTGCCTTGTGCCCGTTGCTTGCCGGGGTCGAGGCCTGCTTAGCGCGACCTGAATTGGACGAAGGGGGACGGTGTTACGTTCCGTTTTATTTTACTCCCCTCCCAAGCTGGAATCCAGTTTGGGAAGTGGGCGTATCCCTTAATTAAGTCTCTCTCTGGATTGGTTGAAGAGAGCGGTCCGGTTTTAAATGGCGGTTCGGGACTTCCTGAGGGGTGAGTCCGAAGAGAGATGGAAGAAGAAGAAACGGCGAAAACGTGAAAGGTGTCGGATTTGTTAGCTTAGCTGTGGTGTAGAGTTGGAATTGTTGTGGCGCCCATGTTTTTTTTTAGCTTTCCGTTATACTGTAGCTTAGTTAAGTACAGAGTAGGAAGATAGCTTGTGAAGATTTTTCTTTAGCTTTTTTACCCTTGTCGTGGAAGTTTATCGAAGAAGAGCCAGGAGAGGTGTCCTCATTCACTCAGTAAGGTCTTTATTCATATTGCAATCTGGGAAAAAGCCAGCACCCGTCTGTGCAGAAAAGTAAAGGCTGATTCAAAAGCAAGCAGGGAGAGCCCTTGTTTTATATCTTTTTTTTAAGCTGATGCAACACTTCGAGGACAGGCAAAGCAGTAATTTTCCATTACTTATAGGTTTTTTCTTTTAGCAAAGAAGAGCAGTTATTCAAATAGTTTCTCATACTCCGCAGCAGAGATAAACATTATTAAAACATCCCGTGCCCTTGGCGAGCTGGGTGCTATCACACTTTGTTCTAAGTGTCCAGCTGCTTCTGCAGAACAGCTCTGTCCGTAAACAACATTTTTAGGATAAAACACTTTTTCTCATTAGCTTTCCATTACATTCCCTCCTTTTTATCCTTAAATATGTTCACACCACAGAGTCCTCATAGGGGTCACCTGGTGGGTCCCAGGGCTCCTCGGAGTCTGTTCTGAGCAGTGCATATTGATACGTAAACATTTTCATTACCATAGATGGAAGCATAGGAATAATACAAGTCATACAACAGCACAACAGCAAAAACATTATAACAACAGGCATGAATAGCTTTAAGAAAAACAGTCCCCATGACCCAAATAATGATTTTAACCATGAAAAGAAGGGGAACTCACTGCCAATGCCCCGTTCTTGATTTACCCTGTCTTTAAGTTCTTTCAGCTGGTGTATTGCGAGGGTGAGGTTACCATGGTCATTGTCATTAGCAGGGATATAGGCACAGCACGAATCGCCTATCAGAGCACACACCCCTCCAGAGGCTGCATTCTGGAGGTCTAACACAAACCTATTTTGCAACGCCATTAACCTGACTCCTTAATTCTTGTTTAATTGTGTTAAGGCCATCCAGCATTATATTAATAAAGGAGTACATTTCATAGCGGGTTATTTGCAGCCAGCGAGCATTAGCTACGGATTGGATACTCAGACCCGATGAGGAAACCATTTCTGCTGCTGAGAATAGTCTATAATCATCTGGGATCCCTACCATACTTGGGGAATACCTTTCTGCCCAGGTTAAGGCCCTCTTGGCTAGGGTTCCCTTCTGGGTGATTAAAGGTTGGGTGGAGTCTAGCAAGTGGGAGTCTACCGGAACTACTAGGATTGGGTGATGCAGGGTTACGAATGCACAAACACCCTTCCACTGAGGAGGAAGGCTATCGTACACCTTTGCACCACATTGCCAATACCAGTCCATTAACACCATGGTTCCATCAGACATGGTATGATCAGTAGTAGTAAGATTACAACCTAGGGTTCGTCCTGACCCTGACGAACCCTGACCCTTGTTTTCATAGCAATGTGAGTGGTAGATCATGGATGGGAGGTGAACTACTATTTTGACTGGGGAGTCAGCCCAAGGAATGTGTTTCATCATGTGATTCCAAATCGGGGGGCACTCAGGTTTTTTGTCGCCGGTGTAAGGCATGTGAAGACTGAAGCTCAACCCTCGTGTAGTAGTGTCAGATGTGTTGAAGCTTAGTTCAATGGAGCCTGGGACATGTCCCCTGTACCCATTTATTGTACTGTAGTTGTACCCCTCGGAGTAGGCCAATGAGGTTAGGACAAATCCTCCGGGGTCAGGCCTCTGAAATCCCGCAACTAAACTTATACACTCAGAGAAAATACTTGCAACCGGCTGAGGGATGAGGCTCCCTGGTGAGGCTGTGGAATGAGGCATTAGAGAACACGCATAATAATAATAATAATAATAATAATAATAATAATAATAATAATAATAATAATAATAATAATTGCTTACACTTATATAGCGCTTTGAGTGGAGTGTCCAGAAAAGCGCTATATAAGTGTAAGCAATTATTATTATTATTATTATGCGTGTTCTCTAATTTACAGGTAATGGGGTCTCCCCTCCACCACCACCAATGTGCAGCCCCACCTGGATGATGCGACGGCAGCCATAGTGCACCAGAACGCTCACCACACATCAGCTATTAGTGGGGAGGAGAGCAGAGAGTAATGAAGCCAATTCATAGAGGGGGATTATTAGCAGGCCATGATTGGTAAGGGCCAATGGGAAATTTGGCCAGGACGCTGGGGTTACACCCCTACTCTTTTTGAGAAACGCCCTGGGATTTTTAATGACCACAGAGTCAGGACCTCAGTTTTACGTCTCATCCGAAGGACGGCACCTGTTTACAGTATGGTGTCCCCCTCACTATAGTGGGGCATTAGGACCCACATGGACCACAGGGTGAGCACCCCCTGCTGGCCCCACTAACATAACAGGACATATTTGGTCGAGTACTTTTTGCAGTATAGTTCATGTAACGGCACCACAAATTGTCCTGGAAATCAGTATGATCGGTCTCATTCAGTCAATCCAGTGGGGAAACAACCTCTCTCTTCTGTCTGCTTTTTGGAACTGGAGTAGTGCCGTTTTGGCCTCCAGTAGTCACAGAGTCAGTTGTCAACAGAATGGGGACGATGATGAACAGACTGAGGGAGACGAGTCCAGGCAGGCTTCTACCGAGTGAGCACCCCAAGCGTCGGAATGGGTGCCAAAGGCACTGAGACGTCATCATTGCTCTGATAGATCGTCTACTTGTAGATCGCCGGTCACCTTCTTGCAGTGGGACGTATGGATCCAGGGCACTCTTTCTGCAACCTTCACAGCGGTGGTTGTGGTCAGTAGCACCTGGTGTGGGCCTGGGCGAACACCACTTTTTCCTCCTGAAGTCTTTCACCGGGATCCAGTCTCCTGGCTGGAGGGCGTGGCAGTAGTCTCGGTCTGGAGCCGGTAGGGCAGCTTTTACCTGTTTGTGAATATCACTGACAAGTTTAGACATTTTTCAGCAGTATGCCACCAGACACTCATCCAGTTGCGTGAGGTCTGTGGGCGTTCCCTGGGGATTTGGAAGACCCATTGGCATATGTCTGCCCGTGAGGACCTCGTGGGGGACAGGCCAGTAGTTGCATGGGGCCGTGCCCTGATATACATCAACACTAAGGGAAGGCAGGTCACCCAATCCATTCCTGTGTCAGCCATCATTTTTGTTAATTTGTTTTTAATGGTCCCATTCGCTCGTTCTACTGCCACACCACTTTGTGGGTGGTAGGAGCAGTGCTGCTTTAAGTCGATGCCTAGGTGATCAGTTAAGTAGGTACTGTAATAACATTGTTCACAAAATGGGTACCATTGTCTGAGCTGAGTTTTCCCGGGATTCCCCACCTTGGGAGGACATCCTGCAGTGAGTGTTTGGCCACACTTTTAGCGTCTGCATGTTTGCAGGGAAAAACTACCCACCTCGAGAACATGTCCGCTATAACTAGACAGTATTTGTATCCTCTGCAGGGTGTCAATTCTATGAAGTCCATCATGAGGTGATCAAAGGGCCCCTGAGGAGTGGGATGGGCCGAGGACTGTGCCTTAGTGAACCCTGCCGACATTGTTTTGGGCACAGAAGACATTTTTCACAAAATTTTTCAGCAAAGGTGGTGAACCCCCTTGTATCCCACTGTGTACTTACCATACTCACCATCCCTCCTTTTGACACATGGTCCTTTCCATGTGTCAATTTTGCTATGTAGGGAAAACAATGGTGGGGTAAGCAAGGTTTACCTGTGGGCCCCAGCCACACCCCGTTGGAGAACGATCCAGATTTTTTCCACTTACCTCTTTCCGACGCGGGAGCAAGGGCTTGCATGTCAGGTAGAGAAGCTACCTGGGGCTCCGGCTGGGCGGGGATGGAGGGGAGGGTAAGAGGAGAAGAAGGAGAAGCTCAGCCCGAGCATTACCTTTCGAGACGTCGTCGGTGGCACTGGTGTGGGCTGCACACTTACACACTGCAATGGCCTGAGGTAAGAGGATAGCCTCGAGCAGATTACTGACCAGAAGAGAGTGCTGAATGGGCGTCCCTTGGGAGGTGAGAAAACCTCTGTTCTTCCATAGAGTGCCAAAGTCCTGGACGACTATCCAGTCAGTGCCAATCGAACGAGAATCAGCGGAGATGTCATGGCCTAAGTAACGTACACATTCTTTAACAAGCTGTACTTTAGAAAGTGAGGCCTTGTTACCGGTTTCAGCTAAAAAAAATTAAGAGATCTCTGGTGTCTAGATTGCAGGCTTCCTCGGTAGAGGAGCAAACGAACAGGTCGTCCACATATTGGATGAGGGTGCTACCCTGCTTAAAAGAGAATCCTGAGAGACACTCTTGCAGTGCCGAGGAAAAAACAGTAGGTGCCTCGGTATACCCCTGGGGCATCCGAGTCCATGTGTACTTTTTCCCTTTAAAAGTAAAAGCAAACCAAAACTGAGACTCAGGATGAACCGGAACACTAAAAAAAGCATTTGCCAACTCAATGACAGATAAAAACTTTGAGTCCCCGGGGATAGAAGACAAAATGGTGGACGGGGTGGGGACCACTGGAGCTCGAGCATGGATGGCGGCATTTACTGCCCGCAGGTCCTGGACCGGACGCCAAGATTCCCCATCGGCCTTTTTCACGGGGAAAATTGGAGTGTTACATGGAGACGTTGGGCAGGGGATGAGAATCTTTTCAGCCACCAGCTTGTCCACAACAGGTTCCAATCCAGCCTCAGCGTCAGGTCTCAATGGATACTGCGGCCTGCAGGGGGCCTGCTACCACCTCTAGAGGGACAGCACCCTTTATCAGGCCCACGTCGTAGTTGTGGGCAGCCCAGAGGGAATCCGGGACTCCCTCCAGTGCAGGGCGTAAAGTGTCAACTGGGACTGAGGCAAACAATCGGCCCATCCCGTCGTCAGGTGCACTGTCCTCCAGGTGTTAAAAACAGGTGAGCAGGGATGCCAGCTGGCCTGGAGAGCAGAGTTATGCCTAATGCCTTCAGCACCTGGGGCTGTCCATGCCTGGCTAGTAACGCACTGTTGGACAAAGACACCCACATCTTGCCAGCGGAAGCCTGCAGCTTTCGCCAGAGACACGTGTGGGTGCGTCCCTGCCCGATACAGAGACTGCTGCTCGGTAGTCAGGGTCACTGCAAGGGTAGCAAAATCCCTTGAGACCAGATAACCATTCCCTTTTAGTCCATCGCTGCACTGTCCATCTCTAAACCAGACTTCCTCAAACCCTTCATCTGGGCCCCCGAAACTAACCGAGGCCGTGCAATGCAACTTATCAATATCTTGAAAATCACCCTGGCCGGGCCACAGTC
This sequence comes from Lepisosteus oculatus, assembly GCF_040954835.1. Taxonomy (NCBI): domain Eukaryota; kingdom Metazoa; phylum Chordata; class Actinopteri; order Semionotiformes; family Lepisosteidae; genus Lepisosteus; species Lepisosteus oculatus. Next base: position 2,839,332 of record NC_090722.1, on the reverse strand, counting down.
TGGCTGCGTCATTCAGAATCGTTTGGGAAACCTGACCCACATCTTTTCCTAATAGGTCCCAGCTGTAGTAATAATCCGGGACCATGGGGGAGTGTTGGACAAGCATGGTTCGGGGCAAGCAGTCTTCATTGCAGGTTAGTTCGAGACCCCGTTCTGGACAGACGATGGCGAGGCCCATTTTACAGAGCAAATCTCTGCAACACAAATTAACAGGGCATTCTTTTGAAAGTAAGAATGAGTGGTTGGTGGGCCCAAACCCATGCTTCTGGCATTCCACAGTGAGCGGTGTGGTGAAATGAGCCTCTGTCGGAGTGCCTGTTACTCCTATTGTCAGGATAGATTTCGATGAGAGCTTGAAACGGTGTGCGTCGTCTCTAAGCAGGGAATGGGTCGCCCCTGTGACAACTAAAAAGTCATAAGGATCGCCATTAATATGCAAAGTGACTGTGGGCAGCTGGGAAGGGGAGGAGACAGCAGGTAATATGGAAGTGGTGCCCTCAGGCCCTACCTCTCCTGGGGGGGATAGTCAGTCTTTCTTTTCCCGTTGCCATGGTGTGCTGACTGTTACTCCAGCCGGGGGCGCCGAGTCCCAGTTCCCATCGTCTTCCTCTCCCCCCTCATTTTTGGGGCATTCTCTTGCCCAATGTCCTGTTTTTCCGCAGCGAAAACACGCGTCGCGGTCTCCTTTTCCTCGGTGGCCTCCTCGGCGGCCACGGCCTCCTGGTCCCCTTCCTCTTCCTCCTTGATAGAACTGGAGCTGGGCCCTCTGGAGCTGGTGTAGCCGATTCCTGTCTTTTTGTGCCTTTTTCTCATTCTTTGATGCTAATTGTCTCTCAGCATGGTAAGCATGGCTGCACACCTCGGTCAACCGGGCGGTGTCCCAGCCGATGCATGAGATTTTCACCATGCTCCCTATTTCGGGGAGCAGGCCGTCCACGAAAAGATGCGTAAGTTGAGTTTCATATACTGAGCCGTCGTGGTTAGGGGCAGGTGGGGGCAGGCCACTGAGGTTACTGAAGCGGGGGGTCAGTCTCTCCAAGAAATCAGTACACGTTTCTCCGGGCTTTTGCTTGGTTTGTCTCAAGGTGAACCAGTCCATTTTGGGGGGATACTTTGCTTCTATTCTCTGGCAAATGGCGTCTAGCTGGTTCTGATAGCCACTGCCGATGACAGCGTCATACACCACGTCTGGGTTGAACGTGTCGCGCACATCGCCGTAGTCAAGCTTCAGGGTCTTTTGAAAAACGGTCTCTAGTTCGCTGCTCGTGGGCTCGTATTGAGCGACTAGACGCCGCAAGGCGGTGGTGTATTTTTGCCCGTTTGTCTTGGAGTTTGGTGGTTCGCCGATTACGGCTATCAGCTCTGCTAATTTCCATGGGCGGAAAACTAAAACAGGGTTACCGCCCTGGGGGTTTGGACATTCAATCATAGGGAACTGAAGACCCAGATTTGGGTCATCCTCCTCTTCTCCATCAGAAAAAGGCAAAGGGACCAGTGACGGGTCCAGGTGGGAACCATATTGGGCTCCCAGCCTCGTAGAGGGCGGGGAGAGGCCATCCCACACTGGTTGGGGTCCCTTTTTTGGCATAAACTCAGAAGCTGTCGGGCGGAGCTTAACACTCTTTTCCCCTGGCGCTGGTATAAATTCCAGGGCCTGTTGTTTAGGGTTCTCCCCCACAGGGGTCCCATGGCCTCCTGTGCCCCAGTTATATGGGGGTGGTGCCGCTGGTAAAAGTGGAGCTGGGGCTGAAGCAAGACAGTCGAGGTCTGGATACAATTTAGATGTGCTCAGCATCATCTGTTCAGGGTTAGTAAGCAAGGGGGGGAATCTTCTTCCAGACGCATCCCAGACTGACACACATTTTCTCATATACTCATAATCCCAATTAGGATCCCCTCCTGGATTTGGAGGGTCAGTCATTTCATGCAGCAGCCTAATGGCCCATGGCTGAAAACTCCCGTCTCGAGGCCACTGCTCATTCGTCCATCCTGACATGCAATCAGTGAAAGGTTGGCAATAAACCAATCCATATTCTCTCCCTACTATACTCATGGGAGTTCCCTCAGATTTCCCATTTCTCTCTTTCTTATGTGCTTCTTTACTTTTCCTTTCTCTAGCCTGCACCTCATTTTTCCACAGCTCAAAACATTTCCAGTCTACTTTCTTGTTTCCTTTTTTCTCCCTTTCCTGCAACTTCTCCTGAAGCTGCTCAACCTGTCGTGGACTAAAGCTGCCATTCTCTGGGAAACCCAACTTGCTCCAAAGGGGAAGACACTTTATTCCCACATCGCCAAACTTATCGTACATGTACCTGGCTGGGCCACTCGGCCCAGCTTTGCCTTTAGAGCTCTCGTTACCCATTGTCGACAATGCCTTACTGTTTCTAGAACACTATCACAATAACTACTCCGCAGAGCAAAAACCCCACGTCTGTGTTAAGATATGTTCGTTTCACGAGTCCCTGACTCGCCGGGTCCCAAACCCGTTATAAGTGCCTGACTTATCGAAGAGAACACCCTTGTGGCTCACTATTCAAACTATTAGTTCTCTTAAGGATCACTTACTGATGTCAGACGGCCGTGGATTTCTCCAGACGCTTCTCCGAAAGGATAAGTATTTATCCCCCGAGGTTCGTCCAATTCACAAAAATTGTCCGGGTCCGGATGGAGTTCCAATAGCCGTCCGCAATCAGGTTTGTGATCCCATCCTCGTCGCCGAAGATTGTCGTGGAATTTTATCGAAGAAGAGCCAGGAGAGGTGTCCTCATTCACTCAGTAAGGTCTTTATTCATATTGCAATCTGGGAAAAAGCCATCACCCGTCTGTGCAGAAACGTGAAAGCTGATTCAAAAGCAAGCAGGGAGAGCCCTTGTTTTATATCTTTTTTTAAGCTGAGGCAACACCTCAAGGACAGGCAAAGCAGTAATTTTCCATTCCTTATAGGTTTTTGCTTTTAGCAAAGAAGAGCAGTTATTCAAATAGTTTCTCATACTCCCTTCTTCAAGCAGCAGAGATAAACATTATTAAAACATCCCGTGCCCTTGACGAGCTGGGTGCTATCACACTTTTCTCTAAGTATCCAGCTGCTTCTGCAGCACAGCTCTGTCCATAAACAACATTTTTAGGATAAAACACTTTTTCTCATTAACTTTCCATTACACCCTTTCCTCTGGAGACAGGTTTAGCGTGTAATTGTGTTGTAGAATAGTGTAGTTAGCTGTTTTTTTTGTTCACTTACCCGTGTGTTTTTTTTTACTTCCTAGGGTACATCCTACACGTAGTTGTGTGTTTTTCTGTCTGTTAAACCCTGGCTCGTATCTTAGTCCCCATTCGCCCCTGGACTGAGCCATATTGGGGACGTAACAGTAGAAAATGGTTGGATGGTGAAAACATGAATAGTCCTTCCAAATAAAAGTGCTGGTCTCTGCAACCCTGCAGGTGCTTCCTAAACCAGCAGATTAACCAGGCCAAACAGAAAGATACATTTGTAATAATGGAAACACTGATGGTTGAGTATGATGTTTAAAAACCTGCTGAATACAGTATAGTTTTTATTTGAAATGTGGGCCGTCTCTAACCAATCTTTATTGCATGAGTTACAATTGATAGAATAGGGGTTGGGGCTGAGAGAGCTTAGTTCTTATCTGTCTAAGCTCAACAGCCCTGAAGGAACTCCAGCTCCTCTTACTAGATTCCAGGATGATCTGATGACATTCATGGCCACATTAGTTTATCTCTTGGCTCCAAGACTCCTATCCTGGGAGGCATGAAGTGTTCTTTCTTTCTCGCTTAACTACCTAATTGAACGTATCGTGTGTTTAAGCAAGAAGCTGAAGTCTTTCCTTGCTCTTTGGAAGATGGAGGTTTATAGAGACCTGTATACCCTGCTGGACAGCGCCCCCTTGGGGACAGGAGCTGAGCTCTGCTGGTGTAGCTTCTGCAATATTCAGCTCAGAAATTGGCCCTGGTGTGAGTGTGTGTGTCTGGGTCGGTGTGTGTCCTGTGATGGACTGGCCTTGATCCCATTGCTTGCCAGGTTAGGCTCTGGCTTCTCTGCAACCTTGTACTGGTTAAGGTGCTTAGGAAATGGATCCTTAGAAGTACAAATTAAATAATGAAAATAAACATTAAGGTTTGTTGATGTAATGCTGACTACAAAAACGCTTGAAGTTTTCACCTTTGTTATTGTTTTAGATAGTTACAAAATATAAAAGTGTTGGAAAATGCTTACAGTATTCTGGCAATTACTGTAAATACGTCAACATGACCTCTGCATTATGGTTATTGTCTCCAAAAATGGAGAACTTGGCGGAACTAAGTTGATATTTATCTAAGATGATGCCAGTTCAGAGGAAATATTCTTAACAACAGTCGTGGGACATATATGGTCAAACTTAATTGTCATGCTAAGTTTCGTAATATAACTCAAACACTATATTACCATAAAAAGGTACTGGATGGGGGTGAATTGACCGAGTGGCAAAGAACTCTATGTTGTATGACTCGTGGTGTTCAGTTTTTACAGCCGTCATTATAATTTAGGTTTTGAAGTATAGCACATGATTAAATGCACAAATGAAATAGTCAACCGAGTTGAGTATTGACTTTTCAGGACTTTGAATACCTGCCATGATCACCTCAATCTCAGATTCAAGAATGCTCTAAGCTATACAAATCACATTCCTCAGATTATGATTAGTGTTCTTGCTGTTAAGGATGGATTTAGTTTTGTACTTTATATCTGACTTTAAGAGTAATTTAACCAGCATTTTTACATTGCATTTTCCAGTTTACATTATTCATTATTTTATTCAGTAACATATTGTACGATCATTCTAAGAGGCTGGATCATGATCAGGTATTGTAGGAGCGCTGGGTTTTCTCTTGGTAGAGTAATTTGAGATGGAGATAGCGAGTCCATTATACAGAAGGATATTTATGAAAGTAATATATTTGCATATTGCTTATACATAGCTTAAGTTACAGTCATAATTATTCATGAACTTTTAAGTGCATATTTGAATAGATTCATCTTGTAAAATTACATTCAAAATCTCAATTCCAAGGTGCAGTCGTGCTTTAGTGATGCACTGTGTTAGACTGCTGACACCTTGTGGCTGGACTAAAAATGAAGCAACTCAGATTAATTGTAGCACTACACTTCAAATCCTAGGATATGACGCATAAAAACATTGACAAAAATCAACCCATTTAAAATTTTAAAATAGTATTGTCTTTGCGTGCCCTTTCTGGTCAGATAATTCTTTTCCCAGGGAGACAAGCTATTCCAGTACAAATAATTTCCAACCAGGCTCGTTAAAGCACTCTCCTTGATGCAGCCCTCCAGGCTGGGTTAGTCACAAGCCTGGGCCTGCTGTCAGAGCTTCCTGCAGTGAGCACAGATTCCGGTCACACAGAACAATGTCAGTTCTCCTTGATCTCCTCCCTCCTGCACTGCTTGTTCTCTGGCTTGACGTCCACCAGCTGCAGGAACCCGCAGAGCTGGGTCTCCTCCACAGTGGGATCCGGCCCCTCCAGTGACTCCCCAAGCGCTCGCAGCCTTGGGGACACTGGAGATCCTGTCCCAGTGTCTGGGGTTTCTTTTCTCACTCACAGCTCAAGCTGATTATTGAACTAGAGAGTTAATTCACTCTTATTCTTCCAGTTACTGATTAACGGAGTTCAACTTTATTTTAGTCTGTTTCCAATTTAGGTTTCGAATCTAAATTCTGAATAAAAGAAAACTTTTTTTTACATTCAGCCATTAACCTTGAAAGACAAATGTAAATACGTATTACGGTATCCATCTGTTTTTTAATACAGTAGAAATCAAACTGACAATTGTAGACCCAGAACTGTGCACACTGGTGTTGGAGCAGGAGGGTGTTTAGCACCCTGGGGAGAGGATGCTTAACCCTAACACCTGATGCAGAATAATGAATCATTACTTTCAGTGACTGGAACGCAGACGGGGAAAAAAACATCTAAAGTTTCTGCATTTCTCTTCTTAGAAATATATGGCCATTCTTATGAATTGGTATCTAAGAGTTTAGAAAGATATTTTTAGGGAGGACTTCAAATTTACTGTACAAAAAAGGTGCCAGTGATGGAATCAAATAATTATGTGAAAACATAAAATTAGACATAAAATAATGTTTTGTTTTCCCCATATATTTTTATTGATATTATTGTCTCATGGTTGCAGTCAGACATAATGAATTAAAAAAAGAAGAACAAATTGAAACAGTATTGGAAGAAAAGAACTTAATCATACATCAGGTTCTGTGAATTCTGTGAATAAGTGCTTTCAAGGCAGCTGCTATTTTTGAAAGTTCATTCTAGTTGAAACCAAAAGACAAGCACAATATCTGGTTACAACATATACCTGCATGACACGCATATCACTGAGTATGATAACTGATTATAGAGGAATACAACATATAGACCAACATGATTTTAAAAAATAACATACATTTCTTATGTACTGTAGTGTTCCAGACCTGGTATAGGAGAGAGACTATTCTGAAGCTTAAAGCAGAATTTCACATGAGTAATTTTACATAAAGAAGAGGCACTATTGGCAGGTTCCAGTCATCCAGGCTGAGCTTGGGTGGACACAGGAGAGCACAGGGCTTCAAGGATACAAACAACACTAACAGCTCATTTAGTGTACGAATGGCTCTTTCGAAATTAAAAACCATCAAGAGTAAAAACAACAGCAGGCTGATACAGAAAATAATCGGAATTACATGTGACATGTTAACCTGTTTCTTAGCGGACATAGAACAATAAAAACAGAATTCAGTCTTTCCTTGTCATTATACAATTTTACATTCGGCAAGAAAGACAAACCACAAACATGGTTACAGCCTGCATAGAAACTAGATTTGGATATTGAATTAATTATGTATGGATTTTGTTTGGGGTATTAGACCACATGTGCAGGATTTTAAAATCTTGCTGGACACTAATGAACTTGCTCACCTTAGACTGAAATTAATTGAACCAGAACCTTAAGACTGAAAAAATTAGCAATACTTTATTTCACAAACAAAGTTGAGCTTTGTTATTCTTTAATTTTAGTATCGTCATTCAATTTGAAACATTTCTGTACTGCTATCCTAACCAAGGCCATCATTTTGGGTTAAAAGTCCGAAATTGATTAATTGAACAAACAAGACGAGACCAATACCTAATTTTCAGATTTGTCCTTCTGCTTCCTGTGAATAAGATAAGGAGCTGACACCTCTTCTTGATATTGAATTAGTTATGGTAGGCAGGGACACAATGGAAAGTCAGGCCAGCTTTTGGGGGTGGAGTCAATACATCATTTCAAACTTTATTCGGCGATCTCTTGAGGGGTCTGCCTGAAAGACTTTATTCTTCCCCCTCATTGATTTTTCGTCCTGGCAGTTTGGGGGTGGTAGTTCAGGCATAAGAGCTGGTGCCATTATTTATAAAGTCAAAAATGAGTTCCATTTGTGTTCCATTTCAGAGGAACCTGACTGCACCCTCAGGGCTAATAAAGACTCTCTCTTTCTAAGGAATTTTGACGCTGTTGGCTGTAAACAACAAAATATCTCATCTCAAAATGGAGTTGTAATCCAAGGTGGCTCTTCTTTATTTGACAGGGCATGTAGTTACATTTCACTCAGCTGAATCCACTCCGCTTGATAGTACATTCTAGGTCATCACACCTGCATCAGTGGAGATGCATGTTGTACATGGTTACAGCACATGGTAGGTACATGGTACCTTGATTAGGATAGGATGAGTGGAGACACTGGTTGTACATTTTCACTCCTCCATATTGTGAACATAGAAGATGCTATTTGGACTCTCAGGCTGTGGATGTCAGCAGAAGGGAAACAAGACTGACATTCACCAGTCATCTTGCATCGAGTGGTATAAGCTAAGACAGTATGTATACTGTAAAAACGAACCCCACTGCATATCTGTGCTTACATTCAAATGCATCATGAATGCAACAGCAAGGATGCATGACTTGAGCTATATATAATGACATTCATACAATCAGAAGTGAGATTTTATTCTGTATGACAGCATGACATTTTCAGTCCTGCAGATATACTGTAGAGCGCAGTAACAAAAGACAGAAATAAATTGAGATGGTGCAAAAATATACATCCAGTCAACCTAACCTACCAGGTATTAATTTATAAACATTTAATTTCAGTATTGAACACAATTCCGGTATGGCCTCCTGCAGAGCAGACATGAGAAACCTCTTACAAACCATGTCGCGTTTAGAAGATCACAATAGTCTAGTAAATCATAAAAATAGATTTCTAACATGTTTTTAAAAGAATATTGACATTCAGAATGAAATTTTAAAAAATAAATGAATTTTGTCATCTACATTGTGAAGAACAAAATATTTTGATGTAATTAGTGAATTAGTAAATAGTAAAACTATTAGTGTTTCACCTACTGTACTGCTAGTTGTAAAGGAATTATCACAATTACACTGTACTGCATTAGTCCGTCCAACTGCTAGCTCAAAGGTTTGGATGTTTCCATTTGATTGTGAAAAACTGGAAAAATGTTTGCTTTAGCTTAAAATGCTTTAAAATGTTTAAAGAATAAGGTGCTTGATTTATTTAAATTTTGCAAGACACAAATAAGCAGACATTTGGAACAAAATAATTTGTTAATTTTCTCTCATATATATTAAATGTAGTGTTTCTCAATTCTCCCTAGACAGACACAAGGAACTTTAATTCAGGGTTTATGCTGTGAAGAGATTTGCCTGTATTAGGTGAGGATGAAACAAGAGATTAAAAAGTGTCAGTTGTTATTTCAACTTATAACAGTATTTGGAGATGAGTCTAAACTGGAGTTGTCTTCTGTATTTCACAGCTGGAAAGAACATTTGCTTTTTATAATTCTCAAGAAGTTCTTTATAAATCAGATACTAGGTGTTATAATATTTAAGGACCTGTTTTGTGTGGCAGTTAAATGGAATTAGTGTTTGTGCAGCAGCAGTGAAGAGCCTGGTTTACTGTAGAGTAGATGCTAGTGGACAAAGCCAACCAAACCTAGATGAGGATGTGATGTTCCCCTGGTCTAGAGTGTCTGCGCTGTGTTTTGTGGTTTCACAAGGAGATAAAAGCTCTTTCATAACATATATAGTGCAGTGTGATGTGTTCATATTGGCTGGTAGTAATATGGTCTGTTAAATGTAGAGTATTTATGCATTATTTCTGTATCAGATTAAAGCACATAAACATATAAAAATAATGATGTAGTGCAGGAATAGTGTACGAATAGCTCGTGTCACTGGCTGCTTCTTTTATTTTGGTTCCTCACTGTGAGGATGCTATATACTGTATGTGTCCAGCTTGACTCTGCTGTTCTTTCTGATTAGATGACTGTGGACCAGGGTATTTAACTATTCCAGCAGCAATGGCTTCTGAAATACTAATCAAAAGCTTAACTACAGGCAGTATAGTGCTATAGAGAAGATTTGCAAAATGAAGGCCCAACACCTGATTTTTTTCACTAGGGTATTTCGGCATGTAATTAAGCCTGATTAATTCGGTTCATGGTAACATTGAAGAAAATAATTCAAAGGCAGCCACAGTCCACAGCTGGACATGCTGGATCATAGACAACTATAATCCGCCTGCCAGGCAAGAAAACATCTCAAGACAGTCCTCCAACTTGCCATGCTGAAATAGGTAGCATGCAAAATAATCTAAGCAGAAAAAATGCTATGTCAATCTAGATGCACATAGAAAGCAGCCATTTAGAAAGATGTTGATAGTACTAATCGGTATATAAATTGGCCATCATCTATTACCCGTTTCAAAGGAAAGATGAAAGTATGTCATCATTTTTCTGTCAGCCCCAACTCTAGCTGCTACCTTCTTTTGCAGTGCTTTCATGCCGCTTTCCTTTGGAACAGGGAGGGTGGGGTGTCGATCATCAGTTCGGGGAAGGGGCGCGTGTTCTGGGGCAGAGGATTCACTTGCACCTCCTCAGCACCTCCTGCATTCGCTCCTGCACGTTCTCCATCTTCTCGGCCCACTCCTCGCTCAGCTCCTCCTCGTCATCGCCGATGACGGCCGCGTAGCCCATGAGCGCGATCAGCCCGATGCAGAAGAGGTAGGTCAGGCGGGTGCAGAGGCGCTCCATCACCTTGCGGTCCCCATGGGAGTGCTTCATGTACACCTCCAGGATGGGCTTGCTGAAGAGCTTGGGTTTACCCATCACGCCATCGTACAGGGTGTGCAGATTCTGGTCGCCCAGGTCGTTGGCGAAATGCTCCTCGAAATCCTCTCTCTTCCTGCTCTGGTGCTCCGGCTTGGCTTCCACCAGCTCCATGAACTTGCGGAACTGGTTCTTGATGTTCTCCTCCACCTTGGAGTACTGGCCGTCCAGCGTCTCCTTCTTGATCTGCAGCAGGGCGTTGCGGTTCTGCTGGGAGATGTCGTCCAGGGCCTTGTGGACGCTGTTGAACTCCTTCTTCAGGGTCTTGATGTCCTCGTCGTCGATCTGGTGCAGCACCACCCTGATCAGGGACCCCGCGATGCCGAAGATGGGGTTCACCACGGCGGCGGCCGAGGAGATGGTGGCCACGCACTGCAGCACCTTCACCAGCCCCTTCTTCAGCTTCTCTCGGTCCTCCAGGATTTCAGACATGGCTTCTTCTGGAAGGCAGGCAGTAGTGCCTGTGAGGAGAGCAGGAAACAGCTGTAGTTGAAGTATTCTAACAATGCAGAAGTGCAGAGTGCTTATTTTGAATAATCAATGTAATTTTTTCCACAATTTTAGAAGTGCCTCTGTGTTACATATATTTTTCCTTTACTTCTGATACTGAATACTTCCTCTCCCCCCGCTGGCCTGCCACTAGAGGGAGTTAAGGCCTTAATGCTCTGTATATACAGTACAGTAGGTTCACATGAGGCACACTGTTTCTTAATTAATTTGCGGATAGCTATGATTCACATTTTCAGGTGGGGATAATTTAGATTGTTTGGGATATATGGTGGGAGTTAGGTTGCTTTAGAACACGTGGCAGAAAATGTGGCGGATTAATTACTCTTTTTCACCATTACTATAGGATTCAGCAGGTGGCCTTGTCGTGTAGCTGATCTGGAGCGGTGCAAATGGCAGCATCTTATTTTGAAGGCTTATAAATAAATGATTTTACCATAAATGATTTTAATACAACGGGCATCTGAGACTAATAATGTTGTAAACAATTATTATAATTCTGTCCTATTCAATTCAATTCAACTTTATTTGTCATTATACCGTACTTACACAGGTGCATAGTAATAATGAAAAGTGTTTCTCATTAGTCTCTCAGGTGCAGTATATACACAACAGCAGACAATAGACAGTAAACACAATAACAATGTAAACAATGAGTATGGTACCGGTATGACAGTACCCATATCTGTCAAAAACTGTGCAAAAGTACACAACCAGAGCAAACAGTGCAAAATAATACAGCGACTTATCAAATAGTACAACTCAATCAAGTACAGTTTTATGTTCAAGTTCGGCTTACATTCGATTGTTGGAGGTATGTTGCATGTAGTGGTGTAGGTGTACAGTCGTTGTGTGGTACAGGAAGAAGTGAGGAGAGATCACAGTTTGGTGAGTGGTTGTGGGGGGGTCACCAGATTGACGGCTCTGGGGAAGAAGCTATTTCAGAGTCTTGTTGTGTGTGACTGGATCGTCCGGAACCCAGAACCACAACGAACAAGTTGTGACTGGGGTGAGTGGAGTCAGTCATGATTTCAGGGGCTTTTTTCAGGCACATGGTGTTGTAGATTTCCTGGATGGATGGTAAGGAACTGCCGATGATGTGATGGGCAGTTTTGGCCACCCGCTGCAGGGCCTTGCGGTCGGATGCGGTGCAGTTGCCGTACCAGACTGTGATGCAGCTGGTCAGTATGCTCTCCACCGTCCATCTGTAGAAGTTGGTGAGGATCCGTGGATGCAGGCATATTTCCTTCAGCCTTCTCAGGAAGTCCAGCCGCTGTTGTGCCTTCTTGATGAGACTGGAGGTGTTGAGTGCCCATGTGAGGTCCTCAGTGATGTGAACACCTAGAAATTTGAAGTTATTCACCATCTCCACCACAGATCCTTCGATGTAAATGGGGGAGTGGACTTTTCCCTGTCTCCTGAAGTTTTGCTGATGTTGAGACATTGGTTGTTGGTTCGGCACCAGTCTGCAAGTTGTTTTATCTCCTCCCTGTAGGCAGTTGTCGTTGTTGTCAGGCCCAGGACTGTGGTATCGTCAGCACACTTAATGATGGTGTTTGTGCTGAACTTGGCAGTACAGTCATGGGTGAATAGGGAGTAAAGCAGTGGGCTGAGCACACAGCCTTGAGGGGCACTGGTGTTAAGGGTGAGCATGTTGGAGGTGAGGTTGCCAATCCTGACAGTCTGGGGTCTGCTGGTGAGGAAGTCCATGATCCAGCTACAGAGGGTGGTATCTAGACCCAGAGCCCAGAGCTTGGTAACAAGTTTTATGGGTATGATGTTGTTAAATGCTGAACTAAAGATAATAAACAGAATTCCTGCATAGGTATTCTTTTTATCCAGGTGGGTCAGTGTGGTGTGTAAAGCTGTAGAGATTGCATCCTCCTATATAAAATGTATAACAATCTGTGGTCTCCATGGTGGTGCAGCTGTACTTGGAAGGAAACCAGAGTATCCGCTTCAGTCACGTGACTGGGTTGTATAGTAAACAGTAATTTTGGGGTCATAAAGAATAAACGAATCCAACATTATATCTGTCCTTCAAACCATTTTTTGCAAGGGTCTCCCAAAACGTGATTCCCCATATGCTTAGAGATGCTAATTCTCACAAGATGAAGTGGTGAAAGATTTAACTTGGAAAATGGATGAGCACTGAACCAGCAAATCTTCTGGTTTCACTTTTCTTCAATACAGTTTAACAGAAAAAAAAGTTGCGGAATTACTTTATGCGTGCCCCTCAACCCACTTGAGTATTACAATTTTAGTCTATTTTTGTTTGAAGTACAGTATATTGCTGTGCTCATTTTATGACATTATATAATTCCGTCTCATGAAATCACAAAGAAGGCTAGAGAGATTTAGAATTATTTCTGTTTATTTAAGGCATTCATTAATGACACATTCCACATGAGACAAGATTTAAAAATAAAGAAAATAGTACAAAGTGGCTGTGGTGCAAAGTTTTCAGTGAGCTGCTTTGGGTTTCCTGTTGAATTCTTCTTTAGTTTTTTTTTATAATAGATAATGAAGACAGTTGCCACAAGAGATCAGACTGTCACCCGCTGAGGGTTACAAACGGTATCGGAAGATGAATCAATGAATTTCCTGGAGTTTATCCAAGTCCCATCTGGATATTGCCTCCCAAGATCATTTTGAATCAAGGAATGATTAGTTTTTGGGTTTTGGTCTTCCTTGGGTGCCCTTGGGCACGTGCCCTGAGGCTATTTGCACTGGCTCAGCACTTCCTGCATCTTCGCTTGAATTTCGGTCACTCGCTTGGCCCACTTGTCTCTGACCTCCTCCTCGTCGTCCTCGATGACGGCGGTGTACCCCATGAGGGCCACCAGCCCCACGTGGAAGAGGTTGGTCAGATGGGAGCACCGGTGCTCCATGATCTTAAGGTCCCCATCGCAATGTTCCATGTAGACAGGGAGCAGCGGGCGGCCAAAAGTTCTCCGTGTGCCCATCACCCCATGGTAGAACACGTCCAGGCTCAGATCCCCCTTGTCCCTCTCATAGGTCTCCTGGAAGTCTGCCATGTGGCTCTCTTTGTGCTCGGGGTCTCTCTTGACCAGCTCCACCATGGTGTTGAAGGCCTTGTACTGGTGTTTGATGTACTCCTCGTACTTAGTGAAGGTCTCATGGATCTCGTCGATGCGCATCTGCTTCAGGGTCTGCTTGTTCTTCTGCGAGATGCTCTCCAGCGTGCTGTAGATGGCCTGGAAGTCCTTCTCCAGCTCGTTCGTCTCCTCGTCGTAGATGCCCTTCCGCACGATGGAGACCAAGGAGGTGACGATCCCAAACAGGGGGTCGATGGAAGAGGCAAAGGAGGAGACCTTCTCCACATAGGAAAGCACCTTGGCTGTGCTCTTCCGGATGTTCTCCGTGTCGCCCATGGCTGGGGGAAGCAGAGGGGGGCGGCCGTTCCGAAGTCACACCTGGAAGGAGTGGAAAAGGAGAAACCAGCTGGTCAGGATGTCTTCTCTATATCATCCTGTAACAATGCTCACTGCATGTTCACCTGCCTACAGAAGATCTACAGGGCTAACTGAAATTATAAATATTATTTCCTATTATACCAATACAGCTATTTAAAAACAACAAAAACATACACTTTATATTTAGGAGCCATCTAGAAACAGCTGCTGAATAGTTTGTATTATTTTATGGGAAGGATAAAATAGGTCACAGTCCCATCCTGTACCAGAGCAAATATTAATTGATTGTATATTAAAAGACCAGGATCAGCCATTAACAGTGAAATAGGAACAAGTAGACAGTGGCCTACTTGCGTATGTGACTTCAACATTCCTCTGGTAATTGCACAGTAAAGTCAAGTAAATGCTTCTTTACAAAGCTGTCACTGTTGAAGAATTATCTAGGATTTGCTGTGACAGGCAGGGAAAAAAGCATGAGGGTTTCAGGTACTGAAAATAAGCACTTTGCTGTGTTTTAAATTCTTTTCTTTACAAAGCTCCTCACAAAAGGGAAACATGACCAGGGGTGTAACTGGGTGTTCTTTAAAGAACTTCTGAAGAAGCAAACGAAAAAATGCTCCAAAGCTTCAGAAATTTGTTTTTTTTTCTTTAATTTTTGCCATGAAAATATAATAATTCAATTCTGGCTGCAGTATTGTGTCAGTGTGCTGTGTTTACAGTTTATGTGCCAAGTATAAGATGCACTGAACAGTGATTAGGTTGTAAAAAAGCAGAAAAAAAAGATTTTATGGGCCTTTTTAAAGAGGAATATATTGCTGGGCAGAAATTAAGAACAAGACTTCCTTGTCATATGTAGCTTTTTTAGCTTCTTTAAGAAAAACCCTCAATCTGCCTCCTGTTACACACTAACACTGCCACACCCCTTTCTCCTCTTCCCTGGCTTCTCTGCAGTCTTTTGCTCGCTCTCTCCTGTGAATCTTTCTTATATTAGCATAGTCCGTCAGTCTCTGTTACAGGGACAAAGCAGCTCAGTTTTTTCACAGCGTTTCAGTTTCCAGACACTCAGAACACCGCAGGAAGCCAGGTTTTGTGCAGCAGTGAAAAGAGGTTTGATGTGATGACGTTTCAAGCGTTTCTTCGGGGAAAAGGCGGAAAAGATGAGCTGACTCACTGTTACAAAGGGGTACGGTTTTTCACTGCCTGTCACAGCGGTAATTTTCAACAGCCAGGGCACTCACTTCCCCTCAGCCTGGCTATTACAAGGTTGAATTCACTGTTTACTGCAGCTCCGTTCTGCTGAGATGCTGTTAAATATCTAAAGGCACTGCTATTGATTCCTCATTTCCAACAAAACACACAATTAAACAGTCACAATGCAAAAGCTCTATTGCTCGGTTCTGGGAACTTACCTCTATATGTACTGTTGTTCTTCACTTCCTACAAGCTCCTGCTGTTCGTGTTATCAGCCACCATTTCAGTCCTGAATGGGTAAGACAGGCCTCGCCTATATGATACCATATTTAGCTTCAGGAAGAGGAAGTGACTCACGCACACGAGCAGTTTCGATTGGGTGGGAAGAATGCTGCCTCTCAGCAGTTCCTAGTTCCAGGGACTGCCGTTGAACTGAACCATGGGAGAAAGGCAGTGGAGCAGGGGTGGTGCTTACAGTATATAGTCTGATAAGGCCTGTGTATTTGTTTTTAAAAAGACAACAGAATAGCTGCCTATTAGCTGTCTGAAAAAACGAAACCCATTTTGTTCTGGAATAGTTTAAAATGGATTTAAGCAATTAAAAGACACAGAAATTCACAGGAGTCAGTGTATTCACAAGCAGCATGACAGGACACCTGCTGGAAGACATTTATCACACGGGGGGGGTTGGGGGGACAGGTGAAGGAACAGCCAAGCTGAATATACTGAATACTCAAATAAAGAAAAGAGGATGATGAGCACAGCAGATGGAGGGGGTGTCTGAGAAACAAGGTTTTTAATGTACAAACACACTCAAAGTTGTTTAAAATGCCGAATCCACAGCGGTAGATATCATGTGCAACCACATAGAAACAAATCTGAGAAAGGGAACCTTTAGAAATTTGCTCTCATGCAAATGCAGTTTGGGAGCAGTTCCCTGCTGTGGACCTCCTTCCTGTTCATAACTCTGTGGCCTCGTTAGCTAGTGCCTGCCCTGCACTTGTAGTTCAGACACGTCCATGAAAACTGTGAAATATGCATCTTTATTGACTGAGCGCCTCAAGAGCTCAAATTTATGCGCTGTTGCTATCACTGGAGAGGTGTTGCATCCGAGTTACTTCAGTTTACCTCAAGGAAAACTCATTCAGCTGGTACATAAAAGAAAGGTTTCTGCTTCTGTAACTGAAAAAATAATATTTGCCATTGTGTTGTCATCTGTCATTCGTGTTGACATGAATGCAGGTTCTCCTAGCAGCTGAGGAAGCAGATTTCTCCAAACCCGGACGTGATGGAAGCACAGAGCCAGGTGGCAGTGACCTCACACAGACAGCAGCCCCTTCACCAACACAGGCTGACGTCCTGAAGCCCCGTGCAATCAGCTTTCTCCATCTGGCATGTTTAACAAAGGTTTTACAAACGGATGAACACCTGTCTTCTTGCAAAGTAATTCTGTCATCTGTAAGCGAAGTGATGGACTCTTTCAACCAATCCCAATTCCCCCAGAAAGTGGCAGATTTCAGTTTGTCTCAGAAAGCAGAAGTGCTTTCTCCAGGCACGCAGAGATGACATCGTCCCCTGGAGCCTGGTATCTCTGTTATCAGTCCAATCTGATTCCCCAAACAGCAGGTGTCCTTGTCTGGCAATGCGAGAGTTATCTCGCGGTCTTGCCAGGGCATCTGGGAGCTCACACTGCTATAGTAAGAGACGCTTCTTTCCTCCAGCTGGTGCTGGCTCTCCGGTAACTACTGCAATTGTCTTTGATCCTACAGTATAATCTTACTGACTCGAGACGTCAGCTTGTATCTGTCCAAGAGCTGGGTCTACCAATCTGCTGTGTATCTGATGTTTTTTAAACAGCTGGCGGAAGCAGACTTTTCCAGGTAATGACTTCAGCTCCCTTAGCATGGTGGTCAGCAAGTCAGACAGACAGCGGTCTTGAGGAAGCACTCCCCTACACAAACCCAGGCTGGCATGTAGTTTTCAAGTTTAGGTGTCCCGATTCCATTATAGAGAAGCTTCTAGTTCATTAATTCTTTAATGGAAATAATTGATTAGCCACTTTGGTCACACCTTTAGAATACAAGGCTACAAATGCCATTTCTAAATGTCTTATAAATGGTAAAAACACACATTAACAAAACAAAATGCATTTATAAAGTATCATAAATGAAAAACAAACAACCACTACTGTATACTAGTTGCATGTTAGTAAGAAAACCCTAATCCTGAGAATGATCTAAACAATACCCTAACCTTTGTAGAACATAGCTTTTAATACTTTAAATGGTGTAACAGTGCCTATCATCCATTTACAGTGTAGTTAAGCAAACCCAAAACCTAAATACTTTTTAAATTGATGTGAGCTTTTAAAGACTTATAGTTCCATCTATCTATTCAAGTATTGGTTACTGTTCTAAGTACACTCAGAATTGACATGGAAAATAAAAAAGAGTCATTCCAAATGAGAAAAGTAAGCTCCTGATTGGTTAGAACAGGACATTGGTGTTCTTAGGACCAGGAATTCATTCACACAAATCAGAGGAATCCGAATGTCGGCTGCCTGCCACTTGTTTAGCAGAGCACATGACAATCAAATATTACGGAAGATAAATATTTTAGTTCTGAAGCAAGTCTACTCAGGCCTGTTCTATTTATAAGTAGCATTTGAAATTAGTTTTCTACTTCTTTAAGCAATTAATACCTTAAAACATAGAAAATTCCATATCCCTTCTGCAGCTGCTCTGCAGCTCTTTTCTACCAAAAACAGGTCTTGTATCAATCTGTTTCACCCCACGTTGTAGACCATACGTTATGGATTAATTAAGGCCATCAAACACATTTTTGCCAAATTCAGATATTGGATAAATTGACAGACCTGTGAAAGCAGTGGAAGAAAAATGAAATGCAAGCCCAGCAAATCGCTACATGCTCATCCCACACTCACTTTGTCTGTCCTGATAGGCCAAAGGACTGAGCCCTTTTTTTACCCCGAACACAGAAAAACACAAGGTGACCTGGAGGTGTAGGCCAACGTCAGTGGACTTCTGCAGAATCCCAGAAGAAAAGCAGGGGTACTTCTTTACACAAAAGGTTGTCGGAGTATGGAACAGGTCACCCAGTTATACTGTTGAAGCTGATACCCTGGCTTCTTTAATGAAATGGCTGGATGAGATCCCTGCATCAGTTAGCTATTATTAAACGGGCCAAAAGGTATCCTGTTTGTAACCTAATGTTCTTATGAGTTTCAGCTACAATCCACCAGATCTTCAACATTTTCGTCACACCAAATTGAATAAAGCACATTTATGTTGGCATGCAGAACTGTAAATGTTCGACTTCGCCTTTTGAACTCAAGAACAAAATTCATTTGATGGGTGTTTTTGTTCACTGTAAGAACAATGTTGAGAGTGCTTGTCAATCCAGATGTACATGCAGTCCCCTCTCAGACAATGAGGGTCAGACAATGAGGGTGGGAGTTTCGGACACAGTAAATTTACATTAGTAAGTACATTCCTAAGAGTTTATTCCAAATGAAGGGAAATGGAAATATAATTCCTTACGTTAAAGATGTCCTTGTTGTTGTCAGTTTCCCTCTTGAACGGAAAGACAGCAGTGATGAAGGAGATGTGACCAGGAATGTCTCTTGTCTGGGAGAAATTTCACCTGGCAAAGAAACAAGCAGGTAAGCAATAGGCTGTTGTACTTGAACTGTGACAAGAACCTAACTAGGACACCAATGGAAATGTGTTTGTACACAGTCAATCATGTTTGTGAAAAAACAGCTTTACCTGGCTGTGGAGGAAATTAGACACTTTTATTTTAGCAGGTTTTTGACAGATTTGGCAAAGTAACTCACACTCTATACTAACACACAAAGGCTTTTAAAAAGAAATAGCTCCTTTTATTAAGATAATGCCAGCAGCCATATCACCCTGCAGCTCTCAGCAGCTGTGAGCCTGGTCAGTACCTGGATGGGAGACTCCTGGGAAAGCTGAGGCTGGTGCTGGGAGAGGTGTTAGTGGGGTCAGCAGGGGGCGCTCACCCTGCGGTCTATGTGGCTCCTAATATAGTGTCCCCGTCACTATACTGTAAAAAGTCTCTTCGGATGAGACGTAAAACCAAGGTCCTGACTCTCTGTGGTCATTAAAAATCCCAGGGCGTTTCTTGAAAAAGAGTAGGGGTGTTACCCCGGCGTCCTGCCCAAGTTTCCCTCTGGCCTTTACCAATCATGGCCTCCTAATAACCCCCGTCTCTGAACTGGCTTCATCACTCTGCTCTCCTCCCCACTGAGAGCTGGTGTGTGGGGAGCGGACTGGTGCATCATCCAGGTGGGGGATACACACTGGTGGGGGTGGAGGGGATCCCCATTACCTGTAAAGTGCGTTGAGTGAAGTGTCCAGAAAAGCGCTATAGAAGTGTTAGCAATTATTATTATAAGAGCACATCAGTTGCCAAAATTTAAAACTACAGTTCTGATGGGCTGGCATGTTGACAAGGGTGCAGAATGCTTTTGTATAAGTAGCTGAGAAATATGGATTACAAACTCCTCTGTTTTCAATGTCTGTCATATCTGCTGTTTGTTGATTGAATCTCATATTTCACTTTAACAGTTTATTCCGTCTGTGTGTGCATACAGTAGTCTATATGACCACTAGTCAATATCACCAGTAGACCCATCTAGCTCGTAGTTTGGATCATGCTCCCTTCACAGTAACAGTGAACAAATATAAACCCACAAACATCAGGAGTGATATTGAATTATACTCGTATTATACATAGTAGATAATGTCTGCTTTTGGGCTTTCTTTATTCTTGGCTTATTTTAAAGAGAAATACAGTACACGCCACACAGAGATTCTGTATAACAAGATTCTGTAAAACAAAACACAATGGCTTTTTAGACTTAGAAGAAGTAATATTTAATGCATGACCTTGATTTAAATATATACAGTATGTAAATCTAGTTATTTCAAAAGGATCGGTAAATTGGGTGCATTACTGAGAAAACCCTTAGCGCATTTCAAAATGTACCAAATTATTACACTTTTCACCACAAGACAAGCAAAAGAAAATATTTCTATAGGAGCTTATGATTTAACCACTGAGGAATGAGGAAGCTCTGAAGGCTTTTATTTTAATCTTTCTGTTACTGGCCATAGCACAAACAGAAAAAAGAACAAACATTTAGCATTTTGTGTTTTGTGTTTCTGCTAAGCTATGTTACAATTATTATTTGCAACAATTATTAGAAATTGCAACAGAATAGAGTTTCCTATCAAACCAAGGCAGTCTGGTTACTTTGCAATAGTAAATTGGACAAACGCATGGCAGTTTCCAAAATGCATCCAAAGTTTGAACATGTGCTGAAGAACATGTTTGCTTTCTCCTGTTTGTTCAGCACAGTCACTGTATTTGCACAAGGAGCATCAGGAGTCATTTTCACCTGGGCTTTACAGGTAGAAACCAGCAAGCTGAGCTAAGAAACATAACCAGTGTCTGCTGGGCCCATCCTGCCCCACAGCAGACTGAGAAAGGAAGAGGAGGGGCAAGTGCTAAAAAGAAAAAAAAATAACTCAGTCCTTCCTGGATCTTCGCTTCTTCAGGCATCTATGGTGAATTCCAGTGCCCAAACGCAGAGGCTCATGGGAGTTCAGCCAAAGGATTGCCGCGCTGAGGTCTGTCCCAGCCGTTTGAAGCAGGACCGCGGGATTCTACCTTAAACCCTCGACACAAGGGTTTTAAAAAAGCTGCAGTTATGGGTCTAAAAGAGCCTGTGCTCCACACTCCCTTTTCTTTAGGAAAGAAACGTGACTGCAGGGAACGAAAAACAAAGCTGTTTTTTTTTTTACATGAGGCTGAGTTGACTCAAGTTTTCCCCAACTAGAGAACGCAATGATTAAGCGCGGGCTCTTTGTAGCGATTCTAGCCCAGGGACGTCTCGGTTGCTTGTCAGCCTGGGCGCGCAGACATGCTCAGGGAGGACACTCAGGCGAGGCAAACCAGAAAGGTACGTGTCCTGTGATGGCTTAATCTGTACAACCACCATTACAGCTGGGCTGTGCTCAAGCCGAGAGCTTGTACCAGTCCTGTCTTACATTAATAGGCATCAGAATATGGGGAAACCAGTACCATGTGCAGTACTTATCTTATTTTCTGTTCTTTAAATCTGTGTATGCAACAAATCCTATAGCGGTTTTGTGCATGATTCTGTGTTTTAAATTCTTCTCAGATTATGCCCATTGAGAACAAGCTGCAAGTTACTCATCGGCATTAAAAGCGAATGGCGAATTAATAAGACAGTAGTAAATCCTTCGGAGGCAGTTAAAACAAGGTTTAAAACTTACTTTCGTTGGTATAGCTCCCGTGCCAGGTTAAACAGACCACTGGCAGGATAAACTGACAGCACACGTAGGACAAGGCTTTCAAGGCGAGAGAAGCTGAGCGGACATGAAGTCTTTTAATCTGCAGGACTCGTGTGTGAGCTACAGAGCCTAAACCCTGAAGGCAGGCACGTTTAACCCCAGAGAATGCTTTTTGCCCAGCCTCACTCGAGAATGCAGGAGTTCACTGACTGCCCAGAGGCCTTGGTGACTTTCTAGCTGCGACATGTGGCCCTGCGCACAGACCAACCACAAGCTGCAGAAAGGCAACAGAAAAATAAAGGAGAACAACTCATCTCAGCACCAGTGAAACTCACTGTTCTCCCTGTCCCAAACTCTTCCATGTTCATGGGGAGACAGGGCCTCTCCACATTTAGGCTTTTGCTTTCATTTATACCCCCGTTCAGCACCAGCAATGAGACACATCTTGCAACACACTACAGCTAAATACAACAAAACACATATGTTGTGTTTCTTTTATTAACCCTTTACATTTCCAATGTCTGATAATTGTAAATACCAGCCTGGACCTCATTCTGTCAGTGTCTTTTCGGACAACACAGTTCAGAATCTAAACATGTGAGGAGGAAAGTCTCAATGGGTGTGTCTTAATTGTTTAAAACGCCTCCTTTTGTGAATTTTGGAAGGTTTCTTGATTTCAAATAAATACCTTAATTATGGAGGGAGGAGAAAAGACTATCTGGGATCTAAGCCAAGATTGGAACCAGCCTGTTCATTAAGTTTATGGGAGTTTGGATCTTTAAACTGGTTCTTTACTGTATCTCTAAACGTGAGAAAGGCAGTTCCTTTTATACTGTATATGTTTTTCTGCTTCATACTGTATGTGATGTGATAGCAAATCCATCGCTTCCTTGTCTTACATGCCAGTGGGCAGCGTGGAAAGGGTTAATTTCCCACAGAGTGACACTCAGATTTGTTTTACATCAGGGTACATATTGGCGCCTCAAAATCGGAGGCCTGTAATTCAGAATATTGACACTTCCACACCCACAAGGGGAAGAAGCAGTCAGTGCAGCAGCCATCTTAGTGAGGTCAAACTAAAACTGCCTCTTAAAAACGAAACCTTACACCTTTTCCAGAGTTTTTAACTGAAGCCCTTCGCCATTAGGGACATTACTCAAATTCTTCTCGAGATAAGATCGGCAGTTAAGGTCTAGCTGAGGGCTAACTGACAGACAGGAATGCACTTGAAAGTAACTGTCAGCACAGAAAACGGTACACTAGCAGTTGTTTACTGTTTCCTGGGGGTGTGTCTGTATCTGTCTACCAGGCACACACACTTGTACCGTTTCTAGCAACACTTTGCACCATCTGAAAGCTTGCAAACATAGTTTTAAAACTGTTGGAAGGTATTGTTCCAGGGCCCTGACTGTTACTAAGGCAACAGTGCTTGCCGGTATGTGTCAGTTAGTACAGGCCCACTTCCTGAAATCCCTTTAATTAAACAAGTATACATCCTGCTAGAACTATATTCTCCGGCTTTTTTGTAGCTTCTGTGGATTTCTGACCCAGATAAATGCCCAGATTAGTCAGTGGTGTGGTACAAACCTCCACACACAGCCACAGCAGTAACAGGAAATGAGTTTCTGTTTCTCCTCCATGTTAAACAGCCATTTTGTTTAAAGGGCTGGCAATGCCCTTTAAAGACTTTGCAAGTAAACAAATATACTGTTCGAGCAACTACACTGTGAGCAGTGTAGCACCTGCCATGTGGGGGTTTGCCTCGACAATGGCTGGAAAGTGACAGTTTGCTTTCTCTCCCTTTCAGACATCCGCCTGTTTGACAGCCAGAGCACTTGGAAACAAGCCTGGGAGGCCAGAAAAGAACAAACAGAAACCAACTAAAGAAGCCAAATGAAGACAATGCAAGCTCCTTCCTGAGTCTCCCTGGGCATGTGAGAATGGAGTCCCCCAGAAATGCTTTCTGTATCCACACACTTTCAAGCCCCCTCTCCCACTATGGCTTCCCTCCTGTCTTCATTATCCGTTTGCTCTCCCATTTCCTTGTTTATGCACGGCAGAATGCCCTCTCCCCCCCCCTCTGTATCACAGACCTCAGACCTCACTGCACCTGACAAGCAGGGATCTTGGACTTGGCCTTGAATCCTGTACCCTGCAAATGTCCCCAGACCCACAGGGGCTCTCTGTCTCTGAGCTGCTTTGCCCACTCACCTCTTCAGGGTCCTTCTCCTTCTTCCTCACTCTCCAAATTCCCAGTCTCTCTTCTTCTTCCCAGCAATCCCTGCTTGGGGCACTCCCATGTAGGTTCAGTGAGCAGGGGTGCTCATATGGACTGTACCATTATTTGTACTGTAGCCCTAGCTGTTCAGTGAAAGAAGGACCTGCATACACATGCAGGCTCTTAAACTGTCAGCTGGTGTGCCACAAGTCCAGAGCCTGTTCTCCCCCCCCTCCTCTCCTCCTCCCTCAAGGGCTTTCCAATAATTGAGCCCTTTCATTAGCCAGAAAGAGCCAACTGAGCACCAACTGTCTCTTACAGAACAGCTGGGCCCAGGGGAATTCAGATGGGGTCTGGACAGCTGTCCACACCTTCACTTGACTCAGTAGCACCCAGAACAGGCTCCCAGTCTCTGTGCTGACTCAGAAACACAAACAAATTGAAATGTGCCTGCGAATACATACTCTATCCGTTATTTAAATGAACCGCTGCCACAGAAAAGCCAGTTTGTATTTGCATACAACCTTTCAGCAGTTCCCAAACATCACGCCAGGTGACTCCACCAAAGCCATGTGCTTACCCTTGGCCTGTGGGACGCACTGTAGGCAGCTGAGACACAGAAACTGTTGTATATTGAGTCTGTAGCTGTAATGAAGGTTTCGATTGGGTTTTATGGTGGGAGAATGTGAGAACCTGGTCAAGTAGGGACATACAGATAAGTCACTGTAGCTTTGGAGGTAGAAGACGAGCCCAGATTGACAAAACTAAGGAAGAAAGAGGCACCAAGTCAATACGTTGAGCCAACTACAGCTTTACTAATCTGTACTCAAATTATGATCCAGGCAGACTTCAGTTTACCCTCACCATGCTGCACAAACACCTTCAGATAAACAGGTATTGCCACCATAAGGCTCCCAAGAATGTGCTCTTGGTCCATGAGTTCCAAGGCAAAGCCTGGTAAGAAAAGAGTTTTCAGTATAACCGCTGCAGGGTACTGTATTTCCAAGTGTTCATCTGCTTTAGAGGGGAGGAGAAAACATTACCCAACTGGCCTGGGTTCAAGAAGAAGGAAAGGCTGAGCAGTGTGTTCGGTCAAGTACAGTAAATGTATATTTGGAGCTTGTGCACATTATTCTGGTGCTTATAGACAGCTCCCTTCTGATACAGGACACCTCCATGCTGCAGTTCTGTTCTCAGATTTGTGGAGTAAATCAGATTATACCTTCCTACTCTCAGGGGATGAAGACAGTGGAACACGTGTTTGTGGACATCTGGTGGGTTGAATGAATGCCCACCACAATGTACAGTACCTCTGTCCCCTGCTTTAGGTGCAACTTTATTTAGGCACTTGGAGCAGAGTGCTGGTAAGACTATTAGGGAAACACTATTGCCTGAGACTAGTGTACCATCTCGGTGTGATCTGAAACGAAAACTGCAGGACATTCACATCTGTAACATTTGCAGAAGCTAAGGAAGACCCCCCTGTTAAAAAAATAAATCTGATGAAGGAATCGACAGGGATAGCTGTCGGGATATTGCTGGGAACAACTGGTGGGTACAGAAATACTGTTGAAAACACGTTGTTAATGCCAGTCACCGCATATGAAACTGCTAGAAATCTGTCAGAGAAAAACTACGCACAGTAGCACCTGTTATAGATAAAAACAGACCCTGAGGCCGTGGGCACTTGTGGACACTTAAAAAAGAGGCGGTTAGGCGGGTATGAGACCCGCACTCACTGAGGGCACACGTCTTTGGTTTATAGATCCGTATTTACTTTCTGGAACAAGACGACACAGTGACGCTCTCCGGGACAGAGCCGCTCAGCTGCTGCGCGTCTGCGGCGCCGCTCGAGCCGGACAACAGCAGCTGCGGCTCCGCAGCTCAAACCTCAAACACCGCCGCGGCATATCGGCGCACTGGCACAGCACCAGGGAGAGAGAGAACAAAAAACAACTGAAACATCTCCTCTCTCGAGGTTGAACAACTTGACCCCGAACTTTTACAAGTTAATTCCTGCAAACCCCTTTAGTAAAGAGCGTTTTTAACGCATTACCGTTTATTTCTATACGCGGACACCGCCAGAAAAGAGATTTGCTGTACCACAAAACCAATTATCTACATACCAGTATGTATTTAATTCAACCACATGGAATACAAGTGTCTTATACAATATTTTTACAAAGGTGTTTAAAACTCACCGGTCTGTTCAAATAGTGACAGTTATTTTCCGAGCACTTCAATAGAGAGAGAATGCTTCCGTGCCAGAGAGGTGCTGCCTAAAATCAAAATCTGAAAGAGCTCTTTCTGCCGCACGTGATTCTCCTCTTCTGTCTGCTTTGATGAGTTAATCGGCTGCCGGGCGCGAGCAGACACTGCCCAGCCGTTTAGTCGCCACGACACGACACGACAGGTGTCAAACAGGGCCGCTTCTATCGGCTGAAATCCCCAGGGAGCAATTCGGGCACCAGTTGCTCACAGATGGTGGACGTCGATACAGAGATCCCCAGAATCTAACAGAACAAGAGGCATAATAATAATAATAATAATAATAATAATAACAACTTAAACGTTATTATTGGGCTACGTGTGTTGTCTGATAAATTAAAAAAGGTGCTTTCAAAATATTTTGCGCAAATCGAGAAATGTGCGAGGACCAGGTCAATGGAAATATTTTTGATGAGTTATATTTCTGCAGTTTCACAACTTAAGCCTTTTTCCAGCCCGGATAAGTGTTTTTAAAGTTAAATCCCGTTTAGTGCTGTAAAACGGTCTCTAAAGACCACCTTGCTGGATTTTGAGGTGGGGGGGTGTCTTCAAATAAAAGTCCCCGCAGGTAAACTGTGCCATTCCTTATTTCTGTTTAGTCTTTTACCTGTTCTCTACCTGGCCTGTTGGAAAATCAATCAAGATTTGCGGAGTCAGGTTTTTGACACTAAAAATTTAACTTGGTGTTTGTAAATGTATCTGCGTCTAGTTGTGCCATCCAGCCATTAATCAACAGCTGCTTCCATTCCGGGACCACAGGACACACGGTTCTGAGTTTTTAAGTCGCAATTCTGAGATATGAAGTCGCAATTGCGAGAAACGTTGCGCGTTTTTTTTACTCCCTGGCGGAAACGGGCTTCCATACAGGACACACGGTGGGACAGACAGAGCACTCCCCATGAACTGTTCCCCATGATCCGGGACAGGAGGCCAGTCTGTCCCAGGACCACAGCCAAAGGGACACTTCAGAGCTACGCAAACCTAGACCACAGGAGAAAATTCACTTTTGAAATCCGTGCTGGCTTTAAGTAAGACCTCACTTATAATAATGTGCCCAGTGAATGTTATGATTGTTGTCAATGGTGCTGTTGTATGTTATTATAAGAATGTGTTCATTGCAGGGCAGACAGACAGGCGCACAGACACACCAGACATACACATTTTTCCAGCGGCCAAATAACCCGTCAGGTTGTCTTTGGCCTGTGGGAGGAAATCGAGCACCCAGAGAAAACCACACAAAAACATGAGGAGAACATGCAAACTCCACACAGGCTGCATCACAGGTCCCAAAGAAGATAATTATGGGAACACACTGAACTACAAAATGAGCGAGTTGGACCTCTTTCCTCTTTTTGCTGTCCATGAAGCCAGTTTAGGACAGGCTGGCCAGAGAGGTGCTGGTGAAAGGGTGCTGAGCCCTGTGCTTGGCTGTTCAGTCAGTGTCTGTCTGTGAGCCTGGGTGAATGCGAGAGATGGGCAGGGGGGCTGCGAGGGGTGGTGTGATCTGCCAATCCCACCCACTCGTACAGATATGTAAAGTGACCCTGGACATGGACTGCAGCTGATAATGCTACTGTGGACTTTTTCAGTCACCTAAAGGCTTGCCAGCGAGAGACACCAGCCATCCTGTGCAGCCAGGTAACAGCAGTGTGCTATTTTTGTGTGATAATAATAATAATAACAACAAATTGTAATATACAGTCGATTATAAACTTGAAAAGAATATTTATGTATGTGTATTGTACTAAAAGTTTTTCTTGTTTTTGTGTGTCCAACACAAGACAGCCCAACACAAGTGTGTCTTTCTGTCTGTATATTACTGTTACTGCCTTTTTGCTCCAATTTCCTATTTTTTCCATATCCACTAGAGGAGTTCTGAAAAATCTCTGAGACACCCACAGAAGGAAAAGCTGGGAACTCGTCTTATCGCCCATACTAAGCTCTTGTGGATAGCCACAGCATGGTATTCTAGACTGTTTTGCTCCTTCACCATGCTTTGTCTTTTACAGGACGCCCACCATGGGTGCTGAATCCTAAAGGAGGGAAACACTCTGCTGCCATTGAATTTTTAGAACTCAGGTGTTTGCAGATTGCCACTGGTTCGCTATTCCAGAGTGTTTCGGATTTCTGTCATTCCCATCATCAGCAACTTGCAACACATAATACATAACTATTCAATCAATGCAGAATGCAAAAGCTTTATTATCTAAAGAGAGACCTAACATGTCATACTTACTACACTCACAGCAAATATTGATACAATCATCTATTTTCTGAACTAAATTGACCATGTTTGAGAATCTCTTCAAAAATGGTTTAAAACAGGGAGTAGATAAATTCAGAATGTCCACTCTGAGGGCCTCTCTGAGCCTGCTGAGACTCTTTCGTGGACATCTCTGACAAGCCCATTCAAATTAGGAAATGCAAAATTGGAGGTACAGTAGGCAGACCCAGGGTAAGCTCTGATATCTGCATGACCCAGCATCAGGTCCAGCCTGCTGCGACAGAGACGTCAAGCCTTCTGGAGACCGAGACCTGCATTCCAGCTGCGACCTGTGGTGAGGTTTTCAAATTTCAAAATGTCCCTGTAAAAATAACAGTGCTGAGTTTTCAAAAATTGCTCTTCTGGACCCTAATTCAGCAAGCAGTGACCGGAATGGGGCCAGGATCAATCGAGCAGTGTTCTTTTGGTTACCTGCGAAACGCTGAGCCCAGAACTGCAGATTTGTAGTGACAATCAAGGACACATCAGCAGCCCTCATGTACCTTATTGTGGGACCTGCTGCCTGTCTAAAGATGAATCGCTGCGACTTATGAGCTGATCACAGGAGCACATCTGTCCTTCATTCTCCAGCACAGGAGCCATTGTTGTGAGATTAGTAAAGAGGTAGTGAAGTAAAGAAACAATTAGCAATTCTGAATTGAGTGGACATAAAATGAAAATGCAAAAGTATAATTTTGGATGCATACTAGCCCTAAGAGCTGGTACTTGAATTAGAAGTGCAGTTTCAATATTGACAGTTGAGTTTATGAATAGTTTTTTTTCCGGGGAGTGGATCTGAGGCATACGCTGTGCAGGGAGTGTCCTAAATCATGCTCAGCTGCTATTTGCACATTTATTGCATATAAAAACTTACCAGTTGGATGACAACAGGGTCCCCTCCACCACCACCACCAGCGTGCAGCCCCACCTGGATGATGCGCCAGTCCGCTCCTCACACACCAGCTCTCAGTGGGGAGGAGAGCAGAGTGATGAAGCCATTTCAGAGATGGGGGTTATTAGGAGGTCATGATTGGTTAGTGAGAAATCTTCAGTCTATGTTTTGGTTGTGTGGTTTAGAGAAAATAATTATTGAGAAATCAAGCTTTGTTGGGTGAAATTCCTCAGGTTTCTTACAGGCTTAAGAGATGTGAACTTCCCGATCAGATCAGTGGCATCGTGTTTCAGGCTTTGCTCCCCTGTGCTATATCTTCATTAGGTTCATTAAGTTAAAACTGCCAATGCCTGCTGCAGCAGATCCCCACTCACATGGCTTTCAAAATGATACCTTTTAAATAACGAGGAGGCAGATGGAGAGCTCTCTTGGCCTTGAAGCAAGAATATAAAACTCAAAAATGGCAACATTTAAGGAAGCACTGAAAACAATGTTTGAGAAAATGATGTGATCCAAGTTAAGATTGGACACCAATGGAAGAGCTGTCAGGATTCTTTGGAAACGTCTGCTCAAGCTTGGATTCTTCGTAGTGCATGTATCCCAAATTCCCAATAAATGACAATCAGTACAGTACCTCAGTACCTTGCATGCTTAGAATAAGATAGAGATTTCAGCCTTTGCAACTCACTACAGTAGAAACAGAGCAGATTGCGCCAGTGGAATTGCAGATTTCTCCGGGATTTTAAAGCGCATCTGTTGTCCTGAGTTTCTTTTCTTTTGGGTGTCTGTGACGATGCAGTAGTGTCGGTGAAGGCTGACGGCGATACTGCTCCTCCTGCAGGTGTTAACTCTCCTGTAGGAACCTGTGGAAGTCACAGTGTGTGAGGAGCTGATTGACCCCCTGTCAGCAGAGGAATGTACTCACACTGATGGGCCCTGCACCCTGCTGCAACTGGTGTTTTCGAAATTGGGTGTGCACGAAAGCAGACAATAATTACAATTAAGCATGATCTTATAATTAAAAAAGCATTCATTGCAATACGTGTGGAATTTGAATATTTCTCCATTTCTAAGTGGCGTTTCTGCAGGAACTCCAGTTTTGTCCCCCAGTCCCAAAACGTACAGGAACTGGCAGCACTAAACTGTTCCCCCACCTTCTCTGCAAGGAATGTCCTGTCTGGGGTCTGTGTCTGGGGAGCTAGGCTCCAGCTCACCCCATCTCACTGATTATAAAGAGATAAGTGAACCAGATGGATAGATGAATCTTTTTTTTTAAGTATCTCCTTCTATGCATTTCTTGTACAGACTTATACAAATGATGCTTTGTTGCAGGTTTCTGGTTCCAGTCTATGTATTTAAAGAAGTTGTTACAGGCATACAGTATCTCTTAAAAATGTACTTCCTAAAATGCTTTCTGGGCACTATGCTCTTGAGTAGAAGAAAAAAAGGAACATGGTTAAAATTTTTTGGCCAAAACCACATCATAGCTATCATTTCCCTTTTAAACACCTATCTAAAGAGGGCACGTGGAGTGCAGAATGACTACATTTGTTTTATTTGCTTTCGCTTCATTTTCTTAACTCTTCGACCGACAATGTCTGTTCATGTGCGGTGCGGTGCGGTGCGGTGCGGTGCGTGTGTGTGTGTGTGGCTTCCCCATGACCCAGTACTGGATACAGCAGTTAGTCAATGGATGGATGGGTGGAAGACGAGCTGGGCCAGTGAGTGTCCAGTCAATATTGCTTCCACTTTATTTTTATTTTTTTTCCTTTCTTTATAAATGTTTTCAAACAAGTGTTTTGCAGACTATCAATTTGCAAGCTGTCACAAATAACCCATATAATCAACCAGAGGTAAAGAATGTCACTGTTGGCAACCTCATTCTGTTAGGACCCTGTTACTATGTCTTCTTTGAGTGCTGTATCTCAGAGAGCTCCACTTATCCTGCACGAAAGCGCTGCTTTACAAAAGGCACTGTAATTGGTGATTCTCCTAAATAAGCTCAGATGGGGGAAAAATCGGATGAATCTGGTCTCCCAGGGAACAGATCTAGGAAGCTCCAGGCTGGACAGAAAGATGAGGTGAGCTGTGTTATGTGACTTCAAGCACAATTCAGGCGAATGAGTAATAAAACCAACATCGTGTAACAGGAGCCGGTCCAGACTCCCACGAAGCGTAGTTCAGGACCCTATGCAGACGGTATAATCCGGAAGTAAGCGGAGAGGGACATCAGGGGAGGAGACGAAGAGGATCAGGACGGGTTGACAGACAGGAGGGCGTGACTACGGTGATCCGGTGCTCGGGGGGCGTGGTGATGGCAAACAAGTTCAGGCAGTCCAAAAGGGGGAATCTGGGCCGCAGTCCAAAGTCCAAAACCAGGGAATCCAACCAAGACGAAAATAAACACAGTTAAAATCTGGAATGGGATCTGGAATGAGGCCAGGTGCTCCGAGCCCCGGACCCAGATGCCGTCGGCTCTCTCCTGGACCCGCTGGTAGGCGGGCTTCCGGGCGTCCATCTCCCAGTGGTGAGCCTGGAATAGTGAGAGCGCCTGGCTTAAATAAGGAGACAGAACAGGGGGCAGGTGCACATAATCAACTAAAATCCGAAAGGGCCGGAGCGCCCTTAAGAGGAGGGCTTACGATCGTGACACCTCACCTGTCTTCAGGGTTTTCACCAGTGGATGTCAGGAGTCGATTCAGAGACCAGACTACGATGACGCCAGCACGCCCCAGTTCCTCAACCCTTCCTGGATGGCACAGCTCCCAGACCGGCACCTCCTGTCAGGGGTCACCCTTCCTGGCACCCACAATACCATGACCTTTTGTCGTGGCCACTCAAGCTCCAGCTGGAAGCGGGCATCCGGTTCCTGGGCATAAGAGTGCGCCACGTCCGGGGCAACCTCACCATCCACCACGGCATCATTTACCAGCGGGCGCCCTTTGGAGAGGTGCTGGCGGAGGTCACCCGCTTCCTCGGGGCGCGGCCCACGGCGACGGTGCTGATGAGGGTGAAGGAGGAAGCTCAGCGAGACCGACGCCATCCGCGCCGCCCTGGTGAGCTACGGGCGCGGGTTTTCGGAGACTGGCGGCTGCTGTGGCGCGGCAGGGACACGCCCGCCCTGGGGCAGGCCCGCGGGAAGCTGCTGGTTCCGCAGGACTTCCGGGGCCTGGCCCTGGGGCTGCACTACGGCTCCCAGCGCATCGCCGAGGACTGGCAGGTGCCCACGCTGCTGCACGCGCCTGGAAAGTGAAAGCACATGTGGCGCCACCTGCAGGCCGCACTTTCCTCACGTACGCCAGCTCTTCACGCCCCCCCCTTTTGAGTGTTTTTGATGGTTACATTTGTAGAAGGAGGATTTGCCATTTTAAGAACCAGGAAAAAGATGATGTATCTGTTATCATGACTACATGTTCTACACCTTATTTCTAAATGTAAATTAAGGTTCATAATAATTAATAGCTAAATAATTAGGGGTGGAGCGGTGGCTTTGCGCCTAAGGATCTGCTCCTGTGGCTGGTAGAGGAATCCTACTCCCCTGGGTCTTCCAGCAAGGCCCTTCACCCCACCTGCTCCGGGGGCGCCTTATAAATGGCAGACCCTGTGCTCTGACCCCCAGCTTCTCTCCCTGTCCGTGTCTCATGGAGAGCGAGCTGGGGTATGCTAAAAAGACAAATTCCTAATGCAAGAAATTGTATATGGCCAATAAAGTGATCTGATCTTAAACCACATTTTTTATTAACTAAAATAGTGAAACTTAAGATGAAAAACATACCAATACCAAAATAACCAAACACATCAAATCCTCCGCACTTGTTACCTTATCTCCTATCCAGACTGTATTTCAAAATGACTCTGCAGCCACAGGTGTAAAAGTATCCTCTCATCCACATAAGCCACTTGAGATAAAAAGCCACAGTTACAATTACTAATCCTCATTTCCTATATTCACAGTCTTTGAAGAACAGTTTTAA
Organism: Lepisosteus oculatus; assembly: GCF_040954835.1. Taxonomy (NCBI): domain Eukaryota; kingdom Metazoa; phylum Chordata; class Actinopteri; order Semionotiformes; family Lepisosteidae; genus Lepisosteus; species Lepisosteus oculatus. Next base: position 2,805,987 of record NC_090722.1, on the reverse strand, counting down.
TTATAAATGTGACACTTTGTGTTGCTGCTGTTGTTTTCCTGAGAGAATTATAACTTGTGCAGCTGCAAGCTCAGCAGTTTGCATGTCTGCTGCAAAAGGGAGGTTTTATTGCTGCCCGTGTGTGACTTCCTTTCTGGATTATTTCACTGAATGTTCCTCCATTTGGAATTCTGGAAGAGGCTCTGTCATGGATAAAATATGGGTATAACCTGACACAAGCCCAGGCTCAAAACCGAGCAGACTCAAACACACTAGAGTCTGATGAATATTGTACAGTACATACTCTGAAGCAGATTGGCACATTACAGCCTACAATTTATATCAATGCTTATTTACACGTTAAAGGAAAGCTACACACATCCAGTATTTTTTTTAATATTTAAGTTGGCATCATTTTCTGTGAGAGACACTTATCAATGAAAGGTACTAATTCACAGGAACTCAAAGCTTTTAACCATCCATATTTCCTCTTTGCTATCATGTATTCAAATTCCAGACGTTCCTCAAAAAGTCTTAGAATGAATTGATTAAATAGTTGAGTAACAATAAACTAGGACTGGGTTTGAGCAGCTCTGTCATATACAGTATACTGTACAAATCAGAAACATAGTGAGTTTGGTTTTTACCCAACAGGTTAGTGGACGTTTATCATGCCTCAATCCAAAGAGTTTTCAGATGACTTTTTTCATCAGGGTTATTAATTTCGAAACCTCTGGGGCTCCATCCAACTACTTTCAGTTTGCCAACAAACAGAAAAAGACCACTGTGACTCAGAACTCAGAACCACCTCAGTATTCTGTCCAGTTTTGCTCATCGCACAATATGTTGCTGCTTTGCAATCAGTCTGCAGAAAAGCAACCAGCTGGACTCTTAGTTTTCAAGCAATGTCTTACACTGGCAGGCGAAAAAAAAACAAACTAATAATAATTGTTTACACTTATATAGCGCTTTTCTGGACACTCCACTCAAAGTGCTTTACAGGTAATGGGGATCCCCTCCACCACCACCAGTGTGCAGCCCCACCTGGATGATGCGACGGCAGCCATAGTGCGCCAGAACGCTCCCCACACATCAGCTCTCAGTGGGGAGGAGAGCAGAGTAATGAAGCCAATTCATATATGGGGATTATTAGGAGGCCATGATTGGTAAGGGCCAATGGGGAAATTTGACCAGGATACCGGTCATCCCACCGAACGTGTTCAAAACAAACAGTGGAACTCTAACCAGAGGACACACGTGGAAACTGCATAGCAGTGCGTTTAAATTGGAGAACAGGAGGCTCTTTCTTACACAAGGTGTGGTGTAGCCATGTTACTGAAGCCTCTGGCTACCTTCAAGAAACAGCGGGATGAGATCCTTGGGTCACTAAGCTACTAGCAATCAAACAGGCTAGACTGCCCGAACGGATCTTCTTATGTGTAACCTGTCTTACAGTCTGAAGCATTGAAGTTTGCAAATGAGCAGAGGTCATTCAGCTACTCTTCCATACAGGTAGGTGTGGACAGGGCTGACTTATCACAAACATGTACTAGGGAAGGCAGATCTTAGAATCTTTTAGAATCTGGTCGTCGTGAGTTGCTTATGCATGCTAGCAGGGCAGATATCTGATATGATTTCCATTTAATCCAATTTTGTCCAAAAAGGATTAGAAGAGCAGCTATGCTCAAGCAAGAAGTCTTAAGTGATGTAAGTCGTAAAACTAATCTGAATACACAAATACGCAGGCTTTTTTATACTTTCCAGAATAGCAACATTCCTTTGGAAAGTTGTTGGACTCTGCAACGGCTTTGTACTTGCTGACCGCGTGCGCTAAGCATTGTGGGCAACGGCTGTGGAGGAACGTCGCCAGCTTCTGCATGTTCTTTGTCTGTCCTCGGCTTTCTACCAGCTCCTGAATTTTTGTCTTATCGATGGGCTCAGGCTTTGTGCTGTAAGACACCACGACATTAGTGTTGTCTTTATGGATGGTGAAGTGTTTTCCGCCACTGATCCCTTGGTACTTCTTTCCAGCCCAAAAATTTGAAATGCAAGAGCCCGAGTCGTTATACACCCTTACCGACCAGGAAATCCAGTCGTACTTTTCTTCCAGGAATCTGAGGATGTGGTCGGACAGCTCCTGCTGGGCTCCGGCGGTCCACTCCAGGAGCCATTTGGCCACATCCGTTTCGGCCTGGCTGGCGAAATTCTCCGTGCAGTCTGCGATCGCCTCCTTCACACGTTTCTCCACGTCCTGCATCTTCTCCCTCCAGGCCTCGAGCGGCGCTTCCTCGTCCTGCCGGCTCAGAGCGGCGTGCCCCATCAGGACGATCAGGCCCACCCAGAACAGCCTCATCAGCCGGGCGCAGAACTCCTCCATGGGACGCCGGCTCTTCTCCTCGTAGTTGAGCGTGATCTCCAGGATTGACTCCCCGGAGAAGTTGTCCCCCGTCACGGCGCTGTACAGAGTGTGGAGGTTCTTGTCGCCCCCCGTCTTGCTGAAGTGCTCCAGGAAGAGCTTCTTCTTGACCTCCTTGAACTTGGGCTTGGCGTTCAGGATGTCCATGTACTTGCGGAACTGGTTGGTCAGGTTCTCCTCCACAGAGAAGTACTCCGCGTCCACCTGGCTCTTCTTGATCTCCTCGTTGATGCGGGTGATCTCCTCCGAGATGACCTCCATCTTGTCCCTCACCTTCTGGAACTGCTCCTTCATGTATTTTGCCTCAGTGGACTCGATGTTATCCAAAGCAAGCTTCAGGATTGGAGCTGCAACCTCAAAGACAGGGAAGAGCTCACCCACAGTGCTGGCTAGCAGCTCGGTCCCTTTCCCCAGGAGCTCCATACACTCCTCCACCATGTCTTTCCGGTCTGCCAGCATCTGCCCCAGCTGTGTGCTCATTTTGACCCCGGGTAAAGTTCTCAGGCTCTGCTAGAAGAAGAACCGGGGACAGCGTGGAGTCAATTTAGGTTTGTGCAATAAAATGCAGAGCTCTCTGACAAAGCTTTGTTTTTGTATTATTTGAAGAAAATCCAAAAATAAAGATTGATGCAGTATTTTCACCCCAATATGAACTAACCCCCTCCAACACCAAGCTCCCAGCTCTGAGTGTCCTGTCAGAGGTCTTCAGAACCAATCGACAATGATAGACATATCCTTTCAGTTATCAGTCATTTTAGTATGAATACATACGCAAAAGCTCTTCCACAAAGAGTAATATGCCCATATACAGGATACAGTACACCACTTTTAAATTCAGGTTACTTCATATACCAACATAATAATCTGATGCCTCTCAGTAATAAAACAAAAAGACCTCGATTGATGCAAATATGTATTTATTAAACACTGAACATTAAAATTAATGTCCTGTGATTTGGTGGCATTGGGAACATGTAGGAGTTCGGACCAATATACATTTCTACTAAAGACGGGATGATACAGGCATGGAATTTGTGCTCGTCCAGTTGTTCGATAAACCAAACCACGGATACAGACAAAAGTCTCATTTCCTCCCAAAATACTAGGAAGGAAGTACATGAAGTATACCAGGGTTCAGGAGGTTTGATATGGAAAAGGATTGTCCCTTACCTCTGTTGTGACGTTTGAATTTTTTATTTAGGTTATATTTTTGCTGCAGTTCCAGACTCTTTTGACTTATTTTATTTAGAATTTAGGCCACACCTTTCATCTACTTCCTCTGTGGTTGAGCAACGTTCCTTCACTTCCTGCTGCTGGGGTGAGATTCTGAGTTTCGATGTGTTACAGAGTGACGGAGCTGTGTGTACTCATGCAAAAGTACGGTAAAATACTTTAAAATACTGTAGTTTTATAGTGATACAATTTCCAAACATTAAATTCACATCTTCCCCAAAAAAGCAAAAAAACAACATTATAGTGCTTTAAATAAGTTTCCTAAATTAACTAATAAAATCATGTCTTGTTCATGCCACAACCCTTAGGAGTAAAAGCAGACTGAAGATAGATATCTTGTTTACTTACTTAATAATAATAATTCTTTACACCTATATAGCGCTTCTCTGGACACTCCACTTAAAGCACTTTACAGGTCATGGGGATCCCCTCCACCACCACCAGTGTACAGCCCCACCTGGATGATGCGCCAGTCCGCTCCCCACACACCAGCTCTCAGTGGGGAGGAGAGCAGAGTGATGAAGCCAGTTCAGAGATGGGGATTATTAGGAGGCCATGATGCCAGGGGAAAATTTGGCCAGGACACCGGGGTTACACCCATACTCTTTTCGAGAAACGCTCTGGGATTTTTAATTACCAGAGAGAGTAAGGACCTCAGTTTAACATCTCATCCGAAGGACGGTGCCTTTTTTTCACTATACTGGGGCATTAGGATCCACACAGATCGCAGGGTGATTCAGAATCTAATTCAATGGCGTTACAGGCTCATTCATCCATCTCCTCCAGCTGTCTGTTGAAGGAAGCCAACGTCAACAACATGGCTGGGGATTTTGTTGCAGATCCCCACAACCCTTTGCATGAAGAAGCAGTTCCTTCCATTTCATTCTAAACGTACTTCGAAGTAGTTTCCTCTCGTGTCCTCAGGTTTGAGTCCTACTTTTTATTCTGAAGAAGTCTTCTGCGTTCACTTTATTAACTCTGAGACCTGTGGATCTTCTCACCAGGTCCCCTTGAAGACTGCCTGCCAGTGTCGGACATGCAGTTCAGCTACGGAACAAATCTGGTGGCTCTGCTCTCGACAGATTCCAGAGCACCAGTCTTGATAAAATATCAGAATTCGTCCGTCTTCCTCTGGCTTTCCTTCAACTGGAGCTCTGTGAGGACTCACCACGCTGAGGTGAAAATCATAGCACGTTTCTGGACATAATCAGAATCTTTCTAGCTTGAAAGAGCTCCCTGCTGGAAAAACAACAGAATTATTACATGGAGAATAATGCTAAATGTTTACTATATTCTTCCCACTTCCTTACAGAACAGAAAAAAATATGTTCCTCCTTCCCATTACATAATTCAAGGAATGAACTAGAGAAAACTGGAGACAACAAACTGTCAGGAAGCCCCCAGTGATGGTGCTGAGAACAACATCTCACGATCCTCAAGAAGCTGGAGGAGATCCTCAGGTCCTCAGGTCACATGGCTGAACAGACTGGATGGACTGGACTCTCTTGACTGCAGCAGCTCCTCCCCAAAGTGAAGCACACCCCTTAAAGATGGTTTTGGAAACCTTGGACAGTCTTTCCCCCATGTCATGTTCAAACGCCCTGCTCATGAAATATAATCCTTGTCACCCTCACACAAAAACAAGCCAAAAGTGATGAATAGCCATGCTCTAGCAGCATGCACAGGACTGCTTTCCCTCGCAATATAAACATATAAGCAGGTACCTGTAAGAAGTTTTACAGTACGGCCCTCAAGGACTGAACTTGAGGAACCCTAATGACAGCACAGCCATATACAGTGACCTGAATAGGCCAAGAGATGCCCCAATGTAATGAATACTACACCTATAAATGAAACATTTCTGGCTTTGCCACCTTTCAAAATGAGATATTCTGTATTTTGTTTGCTCCATGGGGCAAACTCAAATCCCCAGCATTTAAGAAGAAATGTTCGTAAATTCGATTCTTCTGACAAATCAAGTCTTATAAACAACCACTTTGCCTTTACTTATAAGAAATTGTGTAGAAATGCAACATTTAGCTAAACATCAATTAATGGTAGGCGTAACCTCTGTTAAAACTTTATTTAAAATAATTCCATTGTAGTAAATAGAAAAATACTAAATGAAAAACAAAGAAGAAACACCTACATTCAGATCGGTAACAGTTTAACACATCATTCCCAAAGTGTTGTAATAATATACAGTATCTTTATGTAAGAGCTGCAATCACACATGTAGGCTTCCCAAGCCACACACATGGGTCTGTGTGTGGCAGACAACTCAGAACTGGGCTGTCCTTCACACAGAATTCTGGGGGATCTGGAACAGTTTTAATTTATTGTACAGGACTGTGAATAAGCAAATCGATTAACAGTGTTGCTCACCGACAGAGGAGTTACGCAAGTAAGAGGACACTATTGAAGTTAAAAGTAAAAAATGTCTCTACTATGCCAACACCATTATTGCAGCAGTTCCTCTGCCAGATTTAAACCAGCAACAATGTTCAACTTCACTATATTTTTGTTGCTTCCATTGTACACCACAAGTGCTGTGTAGTCCAGGAAAGGGGAGATGTGGATCTTCAGACTGCTTTAACAGGAGGCCCTACTTTATGCCGGGAAGTGAAAGTGATCCAAACATGTACCTCATCCGTGTTTTTTTAAAAATTTTATTTAAACCTGACAAACAGGCCCAGAGGCTCACACCTCTATAAAACTTTGTTGCGAAATCTCCCAAACTCCTTCAAAAACCCAGGCGATGATGATTTACCAACAACCATGCAAGGAACATAAGCATTTTCAAATACTTATGCCGTGTTAAGCTACCAATAAATAAAGCCAGTAGAAACAGGGTACAGCTGTCTCGCTGTTCTGATCCAAAACGTAAAACCAAGGCAATTGTACTAAATGGAATCGCGGAGATCAATCCACCTACACCTGACGCCATCACTACAACTAGACTCAGGAGGGGCTGTGTGGCACAGGGTGGATCCTGCCACCAGGCACAGCGGTTAGTGGTTTCAGAAATCGATTCGCCCTGCTTCATCCTTGTTTTCTCTTTGCTTCAGCCTGTGTCCCATAGTTCCAGCACTGTCCTGCCACCCAACACAAAGACACCAGGAAGCATCCCTTGTACCTTGGACCACAGTGCATCTAAATCACCTAAATACTTTTACTCTGTTATATTTTGTGACCACTCCTCTTGCCAAAAAAAAAAAATCTGCCATTTACGTAGAGTCTTAAAAGACTTTCTTTTCTGTTTTGAGAAGCTCGAGGTTACATGCCTTGACTGGCAGTTGCTACACTGTACCGTAAAACGACATCGGCGGCGTGTCTTTCTTAAACAAGAGTGTGGCCTGAAAAGGACATCCTGACACCCGAGACTAATCAAAACCTGTGGAATGACGGGCATCTGCAGAGATTTCACAGCTTCTGAGACGCGGCCTCTGCCCAGCTTTGGCGCTGATGAGTGTCTCAGGTTATCTGGCTGATCTCTGGACAGAAGGCACCTCTTCTCTGCCCGGCAGCGGGCTCCACAGTGTGGCTCGACCGATGCTGCAGGCAGGAGGGCCCCGGGACGGAGCAGGATTTCTTCCGCTGCCGGTACCGCCTGGCCGCCTCTCGCCACGCCTCCCGCTTCAGTCTCTGGCAGTGCTCCGAGAGATCGCTGATCAGCTTCTTCCTCTCGTGGTACCTGAAAACAGGAGTCCGGAGTCAGCACGGGCTGCCCTGCCCTGCACGATGAAATGGGCAAGACAGGGGCTTTCTTCTGATCTCTCCCTGGATTTTATCCAGAACTGCTCCCGTGCACAACATTCAAGTGCCTCTTTTTGACCTAAAACTATTTAATCGATTGCGTGCTGGTTTCATAATCTCAAACCGAGCCACTTACAGTAAGCTGATGTCCAAGATTTTCATTCACTCACCTGACAAAGCTTTTAGATAATAATGCTGGAAAGTCAGACAAGTTATTCAGTCTTAATACTGTAACGCATACGGCCACCATCGCAGGTTGTGAGAGCCGGCTCACCAGCGTGATGACGTCACCGCCCTTCCCTGTGGATAGCAGGGACCGCAGCCGCCGAGCTGATGGGAGATCTCCCTTTAGCTCAAGTGGCTGGGTCCCTGTTGAGTGACCCCGGAGGCCCGGGTTCGAGTCCCCAGCGGTGGGGGGGCTGACCTGAGGCGGCAGCGGCGAGAGCGCTACAATATGTCTTCAGCAATGCTTTATATCTTCAGTTCCAAGAGCTTCGCAATTTGGAATCACCAATTGTTTATGTTCACGTGATGGAAATTTCTGAGTTGTGTAGGAGAGAAAGAAGGAGTATTGAAAGAAGATGGGGGGGGCACTGTGATTAGCACTGCTGCCTCGAAGCACTGGGGCCCTGGTTCAATTCCCAGGGGTGCAGTCTGTGTGGAGTTTGTATGTTCTCTTCATGTCCACATTGGTTTCCTCTAGGTGGCCCTGGTGTGAGTGTGCGTGGTTATAACCATGTGATGGACTGGTGTCCCATCCAGGGTGGATCTCTGTATTCCTGTGGTTTTTTTTTATTTTCATCAATACATTGATGAACATTTGTGCTTGCTCATTATGTACAGTTATACACTGACAAGGGAAAATGCTGGTCCCTGATCGGTAACTACAGAAGTGATTATGTTTCTTGCTTCGGCTGGAATGAGCCGTAGTACAGCGCGTGCAATGTGTTGTGACAGCATGGCTTCCTGCAGACAGGAGAGCTGTCCGCTGCTGAAAGCTGCTGTGAGCAGACAGATACCTCTGGCGATCCTTTTCCCGATGAGCTCGGCCCCTCTCAGGATCAGCTCTGATCTTCTCCCGGTAGCGCCGCTGCCTCTCGGCTGACGACAGCTTGCCGTTTCTCCCTGAAAATAAACCGCAGTTCACATACCCTGGAAAGTGAATACTCGCCCTGACTTTAAAGACCCTGGCAGCCAGCGGAAAAAGTTCACTTTTACAAGTGGTCCAGGTAAAAGGATGTCTCTGCCTTACATTCTCTCCCCTTCATGACAAAATAAAGTGACACTGTTTTTTCTTGTTAACTTGCTCAGATGGGTTTTAGAAATACCAAAAAACTAATGTTACCTACACTTGGACTTAGCTGTTTTACTTTAAAAAGAAATAAACTATAAGTTTATATAGCGCCTTCAAAGGTGGATTTTCAAAGCGCTTTACAGAATGACAAAAAAGAAAAAAAAACACAATGAGAGAAGATAGTAAATGGGGATAAGGAATACTATAGGAGCAAATGGGTAAGTCTAGATTTGAAAGAGCTTAGGGAAGGTGACTCTCTGGTATGCTTAGGGATAGCGTTCCAGAGCTTTGGGGCGCAGGAGGAGAAGGCCCTGTCACCCACAGAGTGTAGACGGGCCTGGGAGACAAACAGCAGACCAGAATCAGAAGAGCGAAGGTAGCGAGGTGGGGAGTAGGACATTAGTACTCAGACAGGCACTTAGGTGCCAAGCAGAGCCTTATAGTTAGTCAAGCGAGATACAAGACTCACCAATTTAAATAAACAAAAGAAATAAATAAAACACATTCATTCTGCGGCGCAACTCGAGAATGAGACAATGAATTGGGTTTTACAGCACAAGTGACCTTGCAGCCAGCAGGATGCAAGTCTCTACTGCACACAGATGAGTGCGAATTGAATCTGGTTCAACTCATGCTGACTTACACTGGTGCACTGGTACAGCACAAACACAATCACACTTAAAAGCCACAGTGCCAATGGGCTCCACATCTAGCATCTCAATATTCACCTGCAGGATTTACATATATAGAGGTCAACTGGCTGGACAATGTGTAAAGCCTCAAACTGCTCAGAATAACAGTAATTTATATCCCTGCACTGCAAACAGTTTATTGAGCTGTGGCTTTCTGCCACTGAAGCACGTGTAATATACACACACTTACTATGTGCACTGGGAAAAGACTGCACTGGCGTTTCTCCATTATAAGCGAAGAGTCTGATGCCCAGATTCCGTGTCCCCCCGGGGAGCATCGGAGCAGCGAAAGGAGATCCGAGATCGGACAGGTGCTCTCCGGAGCCGAACATGGAGTTGGACTCTGCCTCGCTAGAGCCATCACTCCTTTCGGACCCCTCCCTTTTGACGCAGGCGGCGTCATCATCGAGGGGCTCCTCTTTAATAAGAGCCTCCTGCAGCCTGTAACAGCGCCCCCAGTCCGCAGGGAAAGGCTTCAGGTGTCTCGCGGATTCGGGACAGGATGCCTGAGAGGCCGAAGTGCTTGCACTCTCGCCGGGGCCACTGGAGCAGGATTCCTTGCTGATCCGGATAGGAATCTCAGAAACGTTGGTTGACTCTTCCTTAATCCATTCCCTCACAGTCCCCTTCTCAAACAGACCTGCAAACAAGACAAAACCTCTTACTTTTACCACTCTTCCGTTGCTGAAGAGCTGAGGAGATTTATTACGGATCTTCTGGTTTTCAGCCCAGCTTGAGTTTTCTTGATAAGCATTTTAAGTGTGCTATAAATAGCACATCGGTCAACCTTCTATGCACCATGGCCAACGACAAACATCCATACCCTTAAAAAAAAAGTCACCTTCACCAACTCTGTGTGCCTACAGTGCCTCAAGTGTTTCTTATTACAAACAACAGCTTACCAGCATAACAACCACCTCTGGAGGCTTAATTTCCTATCTCTGCTATCCCTTTCTTCACATGACTATGCACAGGTCAATGAACTTACAAATATTCCAGTCCTGATTTTTCCATGTTCTATGAATTCAGCCTACCGCCTGATACACGTTAGATTAATCCCCACTGCAGATGCAACCCTTTACCATTGTTTTAAAATGGGGATTTCTTGTCCAGTCTTGTCTCAGCACAGTACGATCTTTTGGGAAAACCAGATTTCCTAGCCCTTCTGATGACATGATGCTACTGTTTTGTATGGGCCTACTGGTACTGATGTTCTTCCATGTCTTTTGCTGTTATATGGTACATATCTGTGCTACAGAACTGAGCACAGACTGTCAAGGTTATGTGTGTTTGTAGGCAGTATACATACGTGCTAACAGCTGTTACATCTGTGGTACTCAGGTTAATGTGACTTGTTAATTTAAGATTTTCTTTTATGCAAGTCATGATCCCTCTTTCCCCAATTCTTGTTGTGGTGTTTTTCAAAGTTTAGACCTATCAAAGATAAATACAAAGAAAATTATACAAATGGCAAGATTTTTGTCAAAGAGCTCCGAAAAGGTACACAACAAAACGAAGGGGGAAATACATTTGCTCAAATCTTCAACTAACTAGATGAAAGGTAACTCAAGAGTTAGAAACGTGAACTGTTGGATAGCACAAAAGCATACCGTTGCGTGCACAAGGGATTCATGATAGTACTGATCAATTTATCTTAACCAGAGCAGAACTGCAGCAGGAAATACGAATTCATGAGGACAACACACCAACATAGCATTAAAAACGATAGTGATAGTGAAGTTAGCTACCTGAAACTGTGCCTCCCTCCTCCTCCTCACTGGGACACAAGTCTGCTGTTTCACGGTCTGCACGCAAATCCTCTTCTCTCGGGTCCTCCGGGGACGCAACGGAAACCTCCTCGGACTCCCCGCCGCCAGTAGCGTGGCCCGGGTGCGACAGAGGAGGCGGCTCAGGCGCCCGCAAGCGGACGCGCAGGTCCGTCAGCTCCCGGACCGCAGCCTCCCCCTGGGCCCGCAGCCGCTCGTTCTCTTTCTCGGCCTCTGCCACCCGGATCTGGTACTCCCGCATTTTACTGTCGCTTATCCTCGACACCACGTACAGCACCGTCTCTATGGCTGCCTTGACAGCGCGCTCTACCGCACGAAGGCTCTCCTCGTCCGTGAGCAAGAAATCAGCGCTTCTGTCGAAACTGGACATGTTGCGTTTTTCGAACAGGGACGTTTCTGCCATTTTTGATCGGCCAGGTATCACTTTCTCCTGATCTGTGAATGCAGGGTGAATGCACGCTGTTAATTCATACCAAAAAAAGCCGCTTTTGTGAAGATCCCAGTTTGATCACGTTATGTTTTAGCTACCTATCACAAAAGTTCAATTCCCTGTAAATCTTTGGTATTTTTATAACATCTCTCGCTATCGAAGGAACGATTTACCTGACACAAAATCAGGTATTACTGAGAATAATCGTACAAACATGAAAAATCAAGTCGCCAAGCAAGGATTTTCCGCCATGACAGCACAGAAGGTCAACACAACAACATCAACATCCGCTGCCCCACCACGATTACTTCCGGTGTCAGCGCCGTGCTGCGGCTTCGTATCGCAGCTCCACTCGCACAGCGCCCTCTTCCGAGCTGGCGACGACAAGAGGCCGCTGATGTCGCCATTCAGTTTAAAGGTTAATATTTATTAGTAAGGCTTGTAAATATTAACACTAAAACATCTAATACTACTACATCTAACAGTATTTATTCATTAAAATGATGTTTTCAAATTCCCTTTTTATGCCATGAAGCATCAGTACACCTGGCCAGTGTAAGGATAGGTACAGTACATTTTTGCGTCTCTCGTTCGCTGAAACCTACTGTGCGATGCCCCGGCGCCCAATCCAAGTGAACGCTGCCCAGCTCCTGTTGCCTGCCAGGATGGGCTCCAACCCCGTGACCCTGTTTTGGAGGAAGCGTTTCGAATGTGGCTGGATGGACATTCGCTAAAGTCCACATTGCCAGTGGAGGCTGGCGAAGGAGCCAGTGGGACAGAAGTGCAAAAATACGATCGTCGTGTTGTTTAATCGATGCAGGCGTATATTCTGCAGGCAGATTTAAAAAAAAAAAAATACACCGTCGGGAGAAATCTTGCACACAACGGAGTAGTGCAACACAGGAATGTGGAATAACAAGTTTATCTCCTTTCCAGATTGGCCATCGGAGGTGTGGTTTACAACAGTAAAGAACACTAAAAAAATCCGAAGAGCTGAAGACTGCTGAACACAGCTAGGAGTCTGTTTGGAAAAAGCTGTGATTTACGGGAAAATAATTCCCCGAAGTATATCAGGACTAGGGTGACCATATTTTGGGTTTCAAAAAAGAGGCCGGGGGGGTATAATCGACACTTGAAACATGCCTCCAAAGTAATGAATCTTTATTACTTTTTCTAATAAAAAAAATCAATTTGAACTCTCTAGTTTTTATTAAATGTCATAGTAAACTTTTAAACAGTTGCAGAGAAACAAGCTATTTCTCTTCCAAAATGGCAAACAAGGAAGAAACAAAATATAGCCCTCTTTTTAAAAAAAGTTTTTTTTTTTCATTTTAACACAACAAAAGTCTTAACATCTGAGGACAAAATGAAGACATCACAACTTAGGAGAAGTCCCCCTTGGTTGCAAACATGATCAATGTTAACGAAACATTTTCAAATATAATGAAACAAGTTAAACATTGTTATTTCTCATGGCCATCAAAACAGCCCCACCCACATACAAAAAAAAAAACCCTTTTCAAGCTCAGTTCAAAACATCTACCGGTAATGCGTGGAATGAAGGAAAACATGTAGGCCTGTGTTTGTTTACACAGTCTGAGTAACGAGCAGAACGAAATCCCTGACAATTTCTGGTATTTTCAGAAATTCCCAGTCAGACCGATATTTTCAGTCTCAAAAAGAGGACATGTTCAGGAAAAAGAGGACATCCGGTCACCCTAAGCAGGACTCAAACACAAAATAGGCACTGTCACCATGCAGCAGTACAAATAAGACCATAAGGTTACAGATAAGAGGCTGTTAGCAGGAGTAATTGATCCAAGGATGTAAATTTCATCTAGCTGTTTCTTGAAAGGAGCCAGGGGATCAGCTTCAACAATACAGTATGACTCCCAGAACCCTTTGGGCAAACTCTAGGTTGTAGCCTCGTTAAAGTAGAGTGAAGACTCCATAAAAAAACATTGTTTTCCCACTTTTTTTCCTTCTCTGAATTGCAATTGCTTTGTTTATTTACAACACACAGGCTTGTGTAGCTTAGATAAAAGCTTTCTAATCTACACATAAAATGTACTGTAAAATACCAGTAGAATCCCTAATCTAACCATTATCTAACACAGGCTTGTGGAGGAGCCCGAACCTTTATCTACATAATATACAGTATATGGATTGATTAGGCACAGGTTGTTTAGAAGTGGGAATGGTTAATCTTGTGCAGGGATGTATAAAATGAAAAAACTTGCCCGGACAAGTGATTCTGGGAAATCGGTTGAATGCTTGTAGCTTTCATGGCTGTACTGGAGTGCAGTTCTACAACAGCTGACGTGAAAAAAGGAAAGCTTCAGGCTGAACAAAAGCCTAATGTTTCTCCACATTCCACACAGCATGTCAGACAATTATCTGAACTCCATGACAAGGCATGTTTTGCAGAGCCGGAACATGACCTGTACAGCTGTCTGGCGCTGGGCCCAGTCCGCTCTCCAAGTCTTGCTGCAGCTGCAGTTCACGATCAGTTTACTGGAAAACAAACGTTCGGAATTTGGAAGGAGACCAAACGGGCCATCTGCCTTGTTACAAAGTTTACTGTTCGGACCTCTGAAATATTTTGTAGGCTTTGGATGGGAAAAAAAAGGAGCTTTGTAGTGTTCACAGCTCAAGCTGCTTAACCCCAGAGGAAACTGGGGCTGCTGGATGACGTTTTAGCTCCCAGTCTTTAACCTCTGTAGTTGTCAAAGAATTTTAGTTTAGTAGGTGAGCTTAGCCAACAGGCTTTACGTACACTCAAAGTGTTCAAGTTTTTTCAAGTAGCTCCCCAGGAATATGCAGTATAGTGCCTGTATACTGTATACTGTAGTCTACACAAACCTTCCACACTACCATATTTAATGGCCTAAAAGGAAGACATAAAATCAGAATGTATTTGATCTTTATCGACACATTGCATCACACAGCCTCCTGGGGGAAAACACAGCCTCAAACACTCTGAACTGTAACCGAAAAAGTGAAAAACTAGAACAATGGACAAATCCCAGATGAAATACTGTGCCTCTTGGGGTTCCGAGAAAAGCTTTAGTTAGATTGTTCGAGGACTTTCTCTGCTGTCCATTATGCCACTAGCAACAAAATGTGTTTTGAATATATTTGCTTGGTTACAAAGTGTTCAGAAACAAACAAAGCTATAAACCTTCTGAACTGTGACCTTCCAGGACTGATATAACAAATAAATCCAGGATGCAATTACATCCCAAATATCAAGGCCTGTTTAAGCATTTAAATAAACAAAGGCACTCAGTTATATCCATCATGGCACAATAAATACCTCATTTAAATCGGTCTGAAACTCACTTCCCAGAAGGCCTTCTTTCTTCTTGTTTCTTTTTCCTACTTGAGGACTCAAACATAGGCCTAATTATTTTCTCAGTTAGAGAGGAGCAAGTGCAACAAATTGGCACATGTAGTGTAGAGCTCTACACTAACCACAGGATGGTCTCCAGTTAGTACTCTGCATTTAGGTATTAACATGCAAATGACCCTGTTACGACCCCAGGTGTCGAGGGGGAAAGGGGTGTAACGTTAAGGATGGGTTTGGATGCAGGAGGGTTTCTGGTGAGGGAAGCGTGACCACAAAATGTCAGTGCAAAAGTGATTACCAAGTGAAAGTGAATAAGGAACTGGTACTGTACGTATTTACAGGACACATGTCACAATCGCTACTCCTCATCTTAAGGGCCCTCCAGCCCTTCCTAGTTCTGACCCATTACCTGCACCTGTTTCTGATTTCCGTTCCCCCTTAAAAGCCAGACGCATACGTCACCCGAGGTTCCTCATTGAATCCCGTTTCGTGAGAGCCCCGGTCCTGCTGCGTCTGGCTCCGTTATGATTTTAACCTTCTGTTCCTGATTCCCTGCCCCGCCGGTCCCGACCCGGTTCCCGTGTTTTAACCCCCGGATGGATCGCCTGGCTATGGACTCTCGCTTCTGTCCTGGATTACCCGTTTGGACTTCTTCATGGATTGTTCGCCCCGGAATCACCACCCCTGGACACCTGCACCCCTAGGACACGCCCCCTGTCTCCATACCCGTCTCCTGCATGACTGTCTCCCCCGTTTTCCTCACTAATCCAGATCGTGTCGTCTGCGTAGGGCCCGGAAAGAACTGTTTGGGACAACATAAAGAACACACAGGGAAAAGGAACTTGAGCGGTGCCAAAGAAAATAAGCCGGCGGTAGCTAATACAGTGACAGTGGGATCTGACCTAACTAACCAGAACAAAACAGGAAACAAAAAGGTCTTCAGCGTCTTCAAACGCCCTGACTCCCCTACACTGACTACCCCTAACCAGAAAATACAAAATAATAATAAGAAACTTTATTTTATATAGCGCCTTTAAAGGTGGCTTCTCAAAGCACTTTACAGGATGACAACAACAATAAATAAGAAGACTACAACAATAAATAAGAAGAATACACAAGATAAGACACAATTACAATATATAGAGGAGACCGTGGATGGTGGTACTAAGAAAAGCAGAGGGGTGAAGAATGGAACCAGTTCAGTAAAGGCTTTTCTGAAGAACAGGGTTTTGAGTCTGGATGTGAAGGAGTTTAGAGAAGGTGACTCTCTGGGCAGAGAGTTCCAGAGCTTGGGGACATAAGAGGAGAAGGCCCTGTCACCCATACAATGTAGACGGGCTGGGGGGGCAATAAGGAGAGCAGAATTAGAAGAGCGAAGGTTGTGAGGTGGGGAGTAGGGCGATAATAGTTCAGACAGGTACTGAGGTGCCAAGCCATGCAGAGCCTTATAGGTGAGCATGAGGATTTTAAAGTCTACACGGAATTTGACCGGAAGCCAGTGCAAGGACTCCAGGACAGGAGTAATGTGAACACTTGCACTAGACCTGTTCAGGATTCTGGCTGCTGAATTTTGGACATACTGCAGTTTGTTCAGAGTAGATTTAGATACCCCAGCGAGTAGAGCATTAAAGTAGTCAATTCGAGGGAACACAAATGTGTTGAAATTAGGAAACAAAGTAACCCCACGACCTTACCTTTACCTTTTCCCCTGGCATACAAGAAGTTCAGTTCACACTACAATATGGGAAACAGGTAATACACAAAGAAATACGCGAGCAGGGAATGGGGTAACAAATGAGCACCGGCAGGTGAAAGGGAAAGTAACAAGCGCTGGCAAGGTCATAACAAAACACAGATAATCAAGATTAATGAAACAAGCCAGCCAGCAAACAAACGAAGCCGAAACTAAGAACAAACACGAGCCGAACTGAACCAAAGTTGACCCTTCTTCTGGCACATAAACTGTTGATCTTGGGTTCTGATTGGCCGGGAGTAGATTGGTGATGACGTCAGCAGCGATGGTGTAATGATGGACCAATGTGGGGGAGGATACCCGAATACAGGAAAAATAAAACACACGCACAGGGACATAATAGACCCATATATAGATTCACAATTATTGGAATCATTTATTTAATTAGTAGAAAAGGTACCTATGAAACTCATCTGGAAGTTAAAAGAATGCTTACAAAGTGACATTGCTTGTGTTTTGTTGCTGCTGAAAATGTATCAGGTGGTATCCTTGACTATAACTTAAACTGTTTCATTTTAATCTGGATGTAATTCTGAGCTGCAAAAGAGCTTAGCAAAGCCCGAGTCTGGTATGTGCCTGTATTACCCAATTTGTATTTGGATGGCTGTGATCTTTTTTTTTTCAGTGCGTGGTGACAAACTGGAGGCAATCAATAAATCATTGTCTGCAGCAATAATAATGTCATGTCATGTACCAGACCGCTGTGTACCGTTCGGTGTCGCGGGAAGCCAGAGCCTACCTGCCAAGCAACGAGCGCAAGGCAGGGTGCACCCTGGAGGGGGCGCCAGTCCATCGCAGGGCAAGTGCAAGCCAGTCACACATGGGGACAATCTGGAGGCCACGGTAAAGGCCGAGCTGGGAAATTTGGCTCGGACACCGGGATAACTCCTGGGGATCTTTAAAGACTACCGAGAGTCAGGACCTTGGTTTCACGTCTCATCTGAAAGACGGCGCCCACTACAGTATAGTGTCCCTTCCACTTTACTGGGGCATTAGGACCCACACAGATCGCAGGTTGAGTGCCCCCCACTGGTCCCACTAACACCTCTTCCAACAGCAACCTCAGCTTCCCAGGAGGTCTCTCATCCAGGTGCCGACCAGGCTCAACCCTGCTGAGCTCCAGTGGGTAGGCAGTTGAGAGATGCAGGGTGATATGTCTGCTGGCATAGCAATAATAATAATAATAATAATAATAATAATAATAATAATAATAATAATAATAATTTCTTGCACATTTATAGTGGTTATCTGGATAGTCCACCTGGATGATATGATGGCAGCCAGAGTGCACCACTACACTCCCCACACACCAGCTCTCAGTGGGGGGGGAGCAGAGTGATGAAGCCAGTTCAGAGATTGTTAGGAGGCCATGACTAGTAAAGGCCAGGGGAAATTAGGACACCAGGGTAGCAATGTTAAGTGCTCCGACTTTTCATCTTGTTTGGAACAGATTGTGGCAGATTTCCTTATCTGATGCTTGTGTGCTTACGTCAGTCATTATCTGGAAAAGCTTTTTCTTCCTCCTCTGTTCCTTATAACAGAGGATTTTCTTCCATTGCTTGGTCTAGAAGTTAGTCTTTTGACAGGGATTTAAAGTTGTGCCTGATGCACCCCTGGAGAGTAGAAATGTTTTAATTCAGGTCTTTGAACTCTTCATGGTATTTTCATGGTGTGGCCTTTGAGTTTGTATATATTAAATGCTGCACCCTCCAAACAAGTAATTATTTTCTTGCTCCAGATAGTTGAGTGCTTATTAACTCCCAAACAAGTAAAAACTTGTATTGTCCTTGAGGTTTAGGATCACAAAACTAAAGCATTAAACAGCTGGACACTCCTGTCTTCCCCATTCTATTGAAAATTATCTGCATATTTAATTTAACTGTACAAAAACCCTGCAACCATAATAAATATAGTAGATACAGACCGCATTGTGAAATAGCAACACTAATATGCAAGCAGTCTAGTGATCTCCATATCACCCTGCAACTCACAACTGGCAACCCACTGACGCTCAGCAGGTGTGAGCCTGGTCAGTACCTGGATGGAGACCTCCTGGGAAAAACTAAGGTTGCTGCTGGAAGAGGTGTTAGTGGGGCCAGCAGGGGGCGCTCACCCTGCGGTCCATGTGGGTCCTAATGCCCCAGTATAGTGATGGGGACACTATACTGTAAACAGGCGCCGTCCTTCGGATGAGATGTAAAACCGAGGTCCTGACTCTCTGTGGTCATTAAAAATCCCAGGGTGCTTCTCGAAAAGAACCTGGCCACATTTCCCATTGGCCCTTACCAATCATGGCCTCCTAATACTCCCCCTCTATGAATTGGCTACATTACTCTGCTCTCCTCCCCACTGATAGCTGATGTGTGGTGAGCGTTCTGGCGCACTATGGCTGTTGTCGCATCATCCAGGTGGGGCTGCACACTGGTGGTGGTGGACGGGAGTCCCCATTACCTGTAAAGCGCTTTGAGTGGAGTGTCCAGAAAAGCGCTATATAAGTGTAAGCAATTATTATTATTATTATTATTATTATTATTATCTCTGGGATGCCTGTGACCTGTTTGAACTGAGGCTGCTTGAGATAAATATTCAGTTGCAATACTGGTTTTAAACTGAAGCAGAATAGGCTTTTGGTAAGTTTTTAAAGACTTTAAAGAGTTTGTAAAGATGGTGGGGGATTTTTAAAAAGACAAAGAACCCAAACATGAGATTCCAAAGCTGTATGTTCCATCCATCCCATTGGGTAGTTCTAGTAAATGCTCGGGCTACTGTAAGAACACACAAGTGTTTCAAGACTTTATTTGTGACCAAGGGCATTCCTCTTGCTTTCTGCCTCTACAGAGGGAGTGTATTTCTGTCCACATTGGCCAAGCTGCTGTCCAGTTTGGAAATGCATGCTGGGAGCTCTACTGTCTGGAACATGGAATACGACCAGATGAGACTGTGTTTGCTGTGACTACAGCTGATCCATTGGATTCCTCCTTCAGTACTTTCTCCAGCAAGACTGGGTAAGGCAGGCATGTCCCTAGAGTTCTACACATACTGTAGAACTGGAGCCAACTGTCATAGGTAACGTGGGTTATTTGCTTCAAAGAATCTCAAGCCTACCAATAACAAGAGATCCTTTAATGATCACTTGAAGATTGCCAACATTTTAATTTCAATTTACATTTAGTATTCAAAGGAGAATGGTAGCTTCAATGTTCTTCTGAAGAACTAGTTCAGAAAAATTTGCTATAATTTGAACTTGATCAGTCTGGTTTTCTCCTGGTAGATAAGATCAGAATTGGCAAATATTGCCAGCTACAGTACAGCACCTCAGCTCATCAGTGGGGAAAGGAGGGACACACTACGCCAGTCGCAAGGAAATGATTGATCCACTGCAGGAATACCAGTACGTCATCTGGCCTATCAGATTGATACCAAATTTAAATTGAAACATCTGCCCAAGTGCCCGTTGAGGTGTGTTAAGAATATAGTTGATGGCAACTCTCAAGAAGCTTTCCATGTCTACTTTAGAACAGGTCAGGATTCTGTGACTAGTGTTATTACTTCCTGTACTGGAATGCTACTTTTTCCATTTGAGTTTCTTCCACTGGCTTTCTTGTCTTTCCTAGTGTACAGGTTTTTGGGGTTTCCTGGTGTTCCACAGCTTTGGAGGTGGACCTGGAGCTGTGGAGCTGGTTAGGGATTCATTTCCCTGTTGATAGGTGGCAAGACATCCAAGCTGGAGTTCTCAGTCTACCCTGATCCATGGGTCTCCACTGAACACCCACATCACCCTGGAGCACTCGGACAGCTCCTTCATGGTGGGCAGCGAGGCCGCCTTTGACATCTGCATCAATGTGGCGCGTCCATCATACCACAATTTGAACCGACTGCAATTCTGCAAGATTTATGTCCAGTGCCCCATCAAAGCGCAAGGAGGCAGGAATAGATTAAACTATCTGAGAAATCAAACACTTTTGGTGCCATATCCCAGAATTCACTTTCCTTTGGTCACTAATGCTCACATCATATCTGCTGAGAAAGCTTACGATGAGCAGCTGTCAGTGCCAGAGATCGTAAATGTTTGTGTTGATCATGCAGACCAGTTTATAAAATGTGATGGCGGGCGTGGAAAGCACAGTACATGGCCTGCTGTCTGCTGTATTATGGGGATGTGGTGCCCAAGGATGTCAATGCAGCTATTGCAGCTATCCAAAGCAGGAACTCCATCCAGTTGGTGGACTGGTGTCCCACTGGCTTCCAGGTGGGTTTCTTACTGCGGTGTCTGGAGGAGATCTGGCCAAGCTTGTGCAAGCTGTGTGCATGCTGAGTGACCGCAGAGGCTGCCTGGACCACACATTCGACCTCAAGGGCTTCTGTCCCCTGGGAGATAAATAGAGGAGGGAGAATTCTCTGCAGCCAGGGAAGATATGGCTGCCTTGGTAAAGGACTAGTAGGGTGTAGGAGCAGACTCATTCCAATTCCAGGACTTAGTGTGACACCACCTGATTTCAAATGTGATTCATGTACTTCTGAATCTGCTGCTGAAAATGTAAACAGAGAGGAAGGTGAAAATGCACGTTTGCACGGCGTCGGTTTTAAGAGTAGTTCTGCTTCAGGGTTGTGGAGGAAAATTGTGCACAGAAGGAAACAGAAGCCACAGGGCACCACTGTGAATCCAGCTAAAAGCTGCATTTACTCTGGTATGGCGTCCATCTTATCGTTCCTGTACTCCCTTGTTTTCATCCTTTGAACAAGGGTATAACAACCCCTGTATGACAGCACGACCATTAGTACTTCATCAATGGAAAATTAAAATTTCAGATTCTTTTTCTTGTTTGAAATGTGTAATTCATAAATCTGGCTTTATGCTTTTGGTGCTAGACTACTGCTGAAAACTGCTCAGAAATGTTGGAGCACCGGTGAATGTTTCAGCACTCTGAGCTGTGCTACTGTCGTTTCCTCTTGCTCAGAGACAGTTTTTTCACACACAAGTGAAATACTGCAATACTTAATCACGTATCCCTTCGCCAATAAGTGAATTTACAGTAACAGAAGTCAGTTTAACCCAAACAGTACTCCCCTTTATCATACTGCAGGGTGGCAAGTCTGAATGTGATTGCTGCCTCTTCAATCTGGATTCAATTTCAAACTGTGATACCTTGTAGGTGGAGTTTGCATGGTCTTCCCATGTTCCTTTGGGTATCCTCTGGATTCTTCTGGACTCTCCAGTTTCTTCTGTCCTGCTATAGCTTTTGAACCAATAAATACCAATACACATCTGTGATCATTAACTTAAAGTACTTACCACCATTAATTTGTGATACCTAATTTTTTGTATTTTCTTCATTGCTAGCAGTATAACAGTATAGCGTATACTGTGACATACTGTACAGTACTGTAGCTTTCTTAATCCACTGGACAAGCACAGTACATTATACTGTCCTTTCTCTGGTCTTACACCTGTTCTGTTCTTGGGCCAGCAGACCTGTCTTTCCAGTGCAGGTTACACAAGTCATTTCCAATGACTGATGCTGTTTATGCATGTGCAGATTCCTCGTTGGTTCTCGTGCTCATTTTTGGAGGATGACTTTCTTTATGTTTTTGTCCTGTTTTAATCAGTTATTTTTCTAATTATCTGGAGAATAACTACAATAAGGCAGCACTGTGGTCAGCATTGCTGCCTCGCTGCTGTAGGGCCCTGGGGCCAATTCCTGGGGTGCTGTCTATGTGGAGTCTGTATGTTCTCCCTGTGCTCACACATGTTTTCTCCAGGTGCTCCGGTTTCCTCCCAAAGATATACTGTAGGTTAACAGGCTTCTGGAAAAACCGGTTCTGGTGTGAGTGTGTGTCTGTGATGGACTGGTGTCCCTGCCTTGTGCCCGTTGCTTGCTGGGATAGGCTCCAGCGTCCCCTGTGACTCCCTCCTGAATAAAGTCGTTAGAAAATGGATGGTTAGATGGATGAAGCTCCTTGAATTGAGTCTTTGCATGAAAGTAATCTCACAGATGTTGACCCCTTAATGCAGAATTATTGGATCTTTTTTACTGGTTATGTTACTAAACGTAACTAAACGTTACTACGTTACCGGCCAGCAGCCATCTCACTCTGCAACTCCCAGCTGGCAGCCCACTGGAGCTCAGCAGGTGTGAGCCTGGTCAGTACCTGGATGGGAGACTCCTGGGAAAAACTAAGGTTGCTGCTGGGAGAGGTGTTAGTGGGGCCAGCAGGGGGCACCCACCCTACGGTCCGTGTGGGTCCTAATGCCCCAGTATAGTGACGGGGACACTATACTGTAAACAGGCACCGTCCTTCGGATGAGACATAAAACCGAGGTCCTGACTCTCTGTGGTCATTAAAAATCCCAGGGTGTTTCTCGAAAAGAGTAGGGGTGTTACCCCGGCGTCCTGGCAAAATTTCCCATTGGCCCTTACCAATCATGGCCTCCTAATAATCCTAATATTGGAGCACTCTGCTCTCCTCCCCACTGAGAGCTGGTGTGTGGGGAGCGTTCTGGCGCACTATGGCTGCCGTTGCATCATCCAGGTGGGGCTGCCCACTGGTGGTGGTGGAGGGGATCCCCATTACCTGTAAAGCACTTTGAGTGAAGTGTCCAGAAAAGAGCTATATAAGTGCAAGCTATTATTATTATTATTATTATTAAACAATCTAAAGGGTTTAAGATCTCTATTCCCCTGTGATGGGTTCTTTATATCTCCTAGAACCACCAGTGCACCCATAGACCAGACAAGATGATATCCTACGTACAGTAATTACACTTTGTATTACGGAACACCAGTCTCCCCATCCCACAGGACCCACAACAGTTTCTATAGCTGCCTTCCCAACACACAGAACACATAGCACAACTCATCTACAAGAGGCACTGCACGCGCAGCAAGTAACTGTACAAGAACAACAGGAACCCCAGTTTCACAAACCCAGTGTCCCAGAGCAGAAGTCCGGCAGCATCCTGGTGTGTCTGGTGTGTCTCCTCCTGCTGCCACAGCAAAGAAACTCTGTCTCCTCCTCCCTCCTCTTCAGTCCTGGCCGACCCAAACACTGTAGTCCCTGATGTCCCGGTCCTCCCCACCTCCAGCCTCAGGGCCTTTGCCCTGCTGCTCTCTGTCAAGTCCCTGGTGTTGGAAACTCCCCCTGCAAAACTCAGCCCTGCAATCTCTGTCCCCCACGATATTTCCCTCTCAGAACCTCTTCTCGCTCAGAACCAGGGAGGAGGTGTCTTGGTCTGGTCTGATGTCTTGGGTGTGGGCACAGCAAGCTGCTCAGGGGTCTTTGGTGAACAGGCTGTATGCCCAGATGCCCTGGTGCATTCCTGCCCTGTTCTACCCCTGCCACCTGTGGTCTCACGCCCTGATTTTGTCACTCTGTGACAGATTAGAAAATAGGACAAAAGATATGCAATGCGTGCTGGGGGATTTTGTAGAGTACCACACGAATCCTGTAACGTGTGGAATCAAATCCAGAATATTGATTTGCAATATTTGAGCCGTATTAAACATTGTAGCGTTTACAGGTTCTTCTCAGAAGAGAGGACCAGTGGAGACGCGATTAACAAACCAAGCGATAGCTTTATTCTTTTACAACCAAAAAACCAAACACAGGATATACACACACATGAGGAGACTGACGGAACACATGTTTAGGGTGGTAATTACTTAACAACACGCTATACACTTACTGTATAAGACTACACAGGACACTAGAACTACTATGACATTATTTACACAGGTAGGGTCAGCCGCTGGTCATCGTGCTGACCCTCAGACTCTCCCCGGCTACAACTAACAACCTGCCCAGCGGTAGTATGAGCGCTTAGGGTCGCTTCCTCCTCACCACCAGGCGAGGGCGTTACAATATTTTAAAGCGCTACATCACAGCAATCAACGCTCTGTTTGCATTCTGTGCAAACGAATTATCCCAAATAACCGGAGAATACAGTGATATACAACTAACTGGTCATTACACCTAACTAAGTACAATTTTTTTTTCCGATCTGAAAACGTTGCTGGCCCGAAATTTGATTCACTTTGTCGTTAAAAAGCCAAAACGCAACGAAACGTCGCAGCTCATCCAGATTTCCAAGCGTCCGTCTCTGATCATTAAATGACCCGGTTTGCTCGCAGATCTGTGCTTTAAAGTGACTTGGTCGCCGCCAGATCGACCTGTACTTCTTGCGCAAATCGGAATCGCTCCGGGAACTGGCAGCCTAACGAAACCGTAACTGCGAACTGCGAGGAGGCACAGTTGGTCAATTTGGTGTAAGCGGCGTGACTGTGATGTGTGTCTTCGGTGAAGGGTGTTAAAACCTTCAGTTGGAGGACTAGACACGCCTCCGTCGTGCCTTCGGAATAGAAGGGGAAATCAGACGGGCTGGGATTGAAATTCACGAAACACAACACTGAGAGGAAGAGAGAAAGCGGTAGGACACAGGAGCGAAGTGAGTGAAAATAAAGACACAGCTGTTATTGATTCTCGTTTAGAGAAGGGTCTCGATAAAAATATTTAACTGTTTAGTTCTGCGTTATGGGTCCAGGTTTTAACACGGGCGAGGTTTTTCCCACTAACTCTGGAAAAGTGTCGGTTACAATGATCGGAGCGAGACTGTAGGTTTGTACTGTGCCATTCTACAAATTTTACAATGTTAGTACAGTAGTATGGGGTTTTGTTAATGCAGGAATAATAATGAGAGCAACAACGTAACGGTAGAACAGAGTTTTCTTCTTCTGCTAACAAGTATGAAAACTGCATGTCTCGACGCAGACGAATACCAAACACCCACCATCGTATAAATAATCGCTACGGTTTTAAATGGTTTGATGTGGTAAGTGGACCAGCACAACAGATAGATACAGTGCGTGGCAGACATTCGGTTAAAAGCTCATGTAACCGAAATTAAATTAAGAAATACGTTATAGTCAGGGCTAACACACTGTTGGCAGGAGACTAATACAGTGGGGAGTATGGTAATCAAAAAAACTTCAGAACAGGAAACATTTGCGAGTAGTTATTTTGTCAGCAGTAGTGTAGAAGCAGTAAATACTTTAAGCTTCTCTGTTTAGGGACAGCACTTTGCATATTTTATTCTAATTTCATTGCTTGTTTTTAGCAATAGCAGTACCACGTTGAACCCTCATCACATCTCTAAGCCAGATCCCATGACCAGCGTCCCGGTGTCCGATGATGGTTTTTGTTCCCATTGAACTTTAATTTGTTTTCAAGTGTTAGATTCAGAAGCAGTTTGAAAAGGGTCTCTTTGGGAACAGAGAATAGTCGTGATCAAATTATTACTTCGTTAAAACAACTGAAAGTCCATCTGGATTGAAAGGTTGAAAGGCAGGGGACGGGGGTTATCGTGTGTATGATTGGGATACTCTGCTCTAAGTATGCACCAACATGCTGCGACAGGTTGTTGTAGCATGTGGTGCTGGTGGCAGTACATGAACAGTAGGTGTTACATCGGCCACATTTACAGAGCAATGTTGCAGTGTTTTGCCTGGGGATTGTGTGGTGTATGCTGCATAAGACTTTAAATTGAGGGCCTGAATACCTGGTCATTAAAGATCTCATGCCTTTGTAACAGTAGTAGTGTGAACCCGTGTCCTCGCTAAATTTCGCTTTGTCTTTGCTTGATCTGACCTTTCTAAACTGATGGGAAACAATATTATATCTCACTTCTGCTGCCGCAGATTAACTGACGCATGTCATCTCACTGTATATGATAATAATAATAATAATAATAATAATAATAATAATAATTGCTTACACTTATATAGCGCTTTTCTGGACACTCCACTCAAAGTGCTTTACAGGTAATGGGGATCCCCTCCACCACCACCAGTGTGCAGCCCCACCTGGATGATGTGACGGCAGCCTTAGTGCGCCAGAACGCTCCCCACACATCAGCTCTCAGTGGGGAGGAGAGCAGAGTAATGAAGCCAGTTCAGAGATGGGGATTATTAGGAGGCCATGACTGGTAAGGGCCAATAGGAAATTTGGCCAGGACACTGGGGTTACACCCCTACTCTTTTCAAGAAACGCCCTGGGATTTTTAATGACCACAGAGAGTCAGGACCTCGGTTTGACGTCTCATCCGAAGGACGGCGCCTGTTTACAGTATAGTGTCCCCATCACTATACTGGGGCATAAGGACCCACACGGACTGCAGGATGAGCGCCCCCTGCTGGCCCCACTAACACCTCTTCCAGCAGCTGGTACTCCCATCCAGGTACTGACCAGGCTCACACCTGCTGAGTGTCAGTGGGGCTGCCAGCTGGGAGTTGCAGGGTGAGATGGCTGCTGGCTACGTGACCAGCAGCCAGCACTTCAGCAGATGGCTGAGGTGGCACCCTTCTATACTGTATGTAAAGCGTTTTTGGAAGAAAACCACCATATACAGTACATGCAAGCCATCTTTACAATTTTATGCAACTTCGATGTATTTGATTTGCACTGTGTAGCACTGTTTTGTGTCACGATCGTAGACCCCTCCCCTTAAGGGCGCTCCAGCCCTTCCTTGTTTTTTACTTGACTCCCGCACCTGCTCCCTGTTCCAGCCCCCTTTTCAGTTCCCCTTAAAAGCCAGACTCTGACGCTATTCCGGGCTCTGCTCTGGTTTCCATACCAGGCGAGTCTGGGACCAGGCACTGCCTAAGGTTTTAGTTCCTGTTCCTGTTCCTGTTCCTGTTCCTGTTCCTGTGCCCGTCCGGACCCGGTTCTTGTTTTTATCTTGTCTGTCTTGGATGGATCGCCTGGCTTTGGACTTTTGCCCCGTTTTTGGACTCAGTTTTGGACTGTTTGCCTCGGCCACACCTCCCCCGAACACCAGCGCACCATGGACACGCCCCCCGTCTTCATTCCCGACTCCCGCATGCTGTTTTGATTCGTGTCTTTGTTTTCATTTTGCTTCCTGATCGTCATCTCCAAAGTTACCGTATAGAAGCAGGACAAGACTCTGTACACAAGAAGCCGAGTTCATGTCACGATTGTAGTCCCTCCCCCTTAAGAGCGCTCTGGTTCTTTCACTTTGTTCCAGCCTTCTATTCAACCCACCTTAAAAGCCAGACGCTCACTCTGTTCCAGGCTCTGCATTGGTTCCTGTACCAGGCGAGTGCAGGACCTGGAGCGCCTGGTCCCGTCAAGTTTTTAGTTGCTGTTCCTGTTCCTAATTCCCTTTGTCTTCGTCTCAGATGGACCGCCCGGCTCTGGGCTTTCGCCTTGTCTCGGATTTCCCTTTGGCCTCAGTTTTGGACTGTTTGCCTAGGCCACACCTCCCCCGAACACCAGCGCACCATGGACACGCCCCCTGTTTTCATTCCTGACCCCTGCATGCTTTTTTCCCTGTGTTTCCTCACTCTACCCCGGATTGTGTCGTCTGCATAGGGTCCGGAAAGAACACCTCCCTGACAATTTGCTTTGCAGTTTTTGTGTTTCTACCTGTGTTCTGTTTGCCCCTGGGAGTGCATCTGCAAAGCACACGAACAGTGAAATCCTTGTGGGCCGGCTGGCTGCTTTCCCTGCCCCCTCACTCTCTGTCTCTGTGCAGGAAGTCCACACCACCTGCCGGACATGGCCAGCTCTGTCAGTACCGCCGGTGGGCTGGTGATCTCCACCCAGGTGTATCCAGCCGGTCAGGCCCCTGTGCCCTCTCCTGGCCTGCAGGCTCAGTGGTTGCCAGCCCCCACTTCCCTCTCCCAGGATTCTGCAGAGCTGAAGAAGCACCTGCGAGGAGAGCCCAAGGCTCTGGGGGTGAGCCCTTTCAGCCATTTTCAGATTGGGTTTTACAGGCCTGTTCCTGTTCCTCATGCTAGGTGTCGCCTCTCATAACTGATTAAAGCCTCCCGTGTGGGAGCAGAAGTGCTTGTGAATGTGTTTACAATGTGATTGAAACCGCACTCATACTAGGCTCAGAGTGGCAGAAAGGCAGTCATCTGATTGAAGCCCCAAGGAATTGGCCAAGACAACCTACCACCCACCTGGGCAGTTAGGATTGCCATAACCCTCCCACGGGCTAAGCTCCGATGGTCTGACATAGTCAATAGCAATGGGACCACATTTGTTTTAGACTTCACATGAAAGTGAATGTGTTGAATTGATTTATTCATTTGGAATGCAATCCAGGAAGTACCTGGACCTGAGTGTCGTTTTCATGTGCAAGCAAGCAGAGAGAGGAATGTCAACACCCTTTACCATCTAATGGTGTTACTGCTTGCATTATGGCACTCAGACAAAAATGATGTCACATCCAGCATTCTGTCTAATCAGAATTTGTTACGTTGGTCCTAGCACAAGCACAAGAGCTGTATCTTTTATTTTATGCTGCCGGTATCGTATCAGGACAGCACGGTGACACTGGGGCACGGGGTTTAATGTCTGGGGCGCTGTTTGTGTGGAGTTTGTATGTTCTCCCTGTGCTCACATGGACATTCTCTGAGTGCTCAGCTATCCTCCCACAGTCCAAAGACCTGTTATTTCCATTTATATTGGAAAAGAGTTCATTTTGAGCTGAGCTGTGCCATTTTTATGATATCGTCTTTCCTTTTCCACAGACGGCCCAGATTATGATTGGCATTTTCAGTGTGCTCCTTGGCATCATACTGTCACACAATGACCCCGTTCTCGCAAGTGAGACTGGAATCGCTTACTGGGGAGGTTTGCTGGTGAGTTGAATTTCTAGTAGTCCATTAAAAGTCTGCTGTTGAAAGCAGAAACATCACCAGATCACTGATAGTGGCTGGGGCAGGTTTCTCTGGAAGTGGTATCATAGCTTTAAAGTAGGCCTGTGACGTGGGGGCAGCTCTCAGGTGAGATCATATTGCTGGAGAGAGCACAGTGCAAAGCACAATTCCGCTGCACTGACAAACTTACAGTGTACTTTGCTGTACCTACTATTTCAGACTCTGTTCCCCACGTTTCATAACAGCTACTAAGAAGACCCCCCGAAACCTGACTGAGGCTACTAGTACATCATTTAAGTTTCACAGTCAGCAATGACTTGATAAAAATATATTGAGAGCACCTGACTGAACCACAGGAGCAGTGACAATCATGGGAAATGTGTTCATGATCAGCACTACAAGCTGCATACAAGGGACATACTATGTAGGACCCATTGTTATCCTATCCTATGGTCGGAACAAAATTCACACGTTTCTGCATTCCTGACTGTAGCAGTGAGCACTGACACTGCTCTCATTGCAACGTGGGATTAGCGAGATGCGAATACCCACTGTTTATCCTTTTCTTGTGAGCAAAACATTCTCCAAATATCAAAGCAGGACATGCATGCTACAGTACATTAAACCACACATGTTTTTTTAATAAAAAATAATAACGATCTACAAAATTGACTTTTCTCAACAGTACATTATTTCTGGGGCTCTCTGTGTCGCTGGAGAAAACACTCTCAGAATGTCTGTGGTGAGTGCTCATTTGTTATTCCTATTGAAAACCCAGTTGCTATACACTAGGACTGTCCAGTGGGTTAAGATTGTCCTGATATTCTGCTGAAATCTGGCCTGGATGGTTATCTGATTAGTCACCAATACACTTTCTGCACAGTGGCTGTTACTGCATTCAGTCCAACACATGGGGAAGCAGGAGAATTTAAGACAGACAGTGGCTCAACAAAGCAAAGGGAGGGTCTGATAACAGTGGGAGCACAATTGTCTCTCAGTGAACTGGCTTCACCAGCAAGAACTGTTAGTGACATTCTAGGAACTGAAGCATCAAAGACATTAAAAGCAAACTGTAAAGTCATATGCACATATTTGTACGAATGTGGCAAATCGCAATGAAGGGCTAATGACAGGTAGTATTTGGCTCTTGTGTTTTTCACTTTATATCACTTGAGTTCGAATGTCTATTACATCTCAGTTGACGTTCGCCAGTTCCTGTACTGCATATTTAGAATAAGGGATGGACCAACCCAGAAGCCATTCAGCTTTTAACCCACCGCAAGCTCAGCAGCGCCTTACAGGGGGGTTAATAATGGTAGGAAGAGAGGCAGTCTCTCAGTGATGTCACCACAAACCTACAGGCAGCTACTGTAGCAAGTTGCAGGAGTCGCTGTTTCACTGGAAGCTGAGACAAGCCTGGCCAATGAACACCAGCAAGCAATCGCTGTCAATGGCAATAGACCTGCAGTATCTGCATTGTGCTTTCCTGTACTTTACTGAGTGAACATTGGAGGGTTTTTTGTCTGCCAATGTATTTCCCCACTGACAAACGGCTCATACTGCTGTGTTAATAGTAAATTCCAGCAGCCAGAGTTGGAGGGTTTTGGCAGTAACACAGTTGACTTTCCTGTGTTATACAGGAAACAGTGGTCGACGATAGGGGTTCTGGGCTCTTGCCCAGAGATTAGTCTGTACACATCCTAGATCGTTACGCAGTTGTCATATTTTA
This sequence comes from Lepisosteus oculatus, assembly GCF_040954835.1. Lineage (NCBI taxonomy): Eukaryota > Metazoa > Chordata > Actinopteri > Semionotiformes > Lepisosteidae > Lepisosteus > Lepisosteus oculatus. The sequence goes on along the minus strand of NC_090722.1, from coordinate 2,774,889 downwards.
AGGACAGGCCTTCTTCTCAGTTTGCTGCTGTAAGAGCCCTGCGTGTAAATGAACAAGCGCCCCCTTGCAAGAACAAGTGTGCTGAATTATATTTTCAAGACGCATGGGAATATTTGAATTAGATTTGACTTTGTATAACAAATACAGAACATATCCAATAATATTAATCCGGACAGTGTTTTAGTTGGCAATTTCCTCTTTGTCTATAAACAGATGGTGTGTGTATGGAAATTCTGGAATGTTCCATTGTTCTCCTGATTATTTTTTTTTTCAAATGTTCTCTTTTTCAGATCAAGGCAGCAGTAGGAATGCATGTCATAAGCTTGGTTATTGCCATCGTTGCAACAGCAATTTATTCGTTGAGTTTTAAAGAGACAGAACCTTGTGTCCAAGAGGAATATCATCATTATTATTATTATCCTGAGTGCTATGATCACAGGAATGCTGTGGTACAGATTTCCATTTCTTTTTTATGAATACTATATTATAATAATATAAATATTGTATGAGTGTTCACAAATGCTCCTCAGGTAAAAATGTTGTCCTTTGTGTTCTTTCTGAAAATGTCCCTTTTCCTCAATTAATTATAGTTTTACAATTTGCATTTTTACCTATATGGAATTCATTTAGTTTTTACTCATTTGAATACATTGTACTCGATGTAAGTATGCTTACATTATACAAAAATGACTTGATGTGCATGTAAAAAGTAATAACAGGTATTAACTAGCTCCCTTCACGTTTTGTTCCATAACTAAGGATTGACCTCTTCTTATATTAGTGTAGTAGCACAGTATAGCTGCCAGTAATTTCAAAACACACTCACCCCTTGCTATGCAAACGCAATTGGTTCCAAAATTTCTGATTGTAGGCCAACATTTGTACAAGCAACACAGAATTCCCCATTAAAAAAACATGTAAAAGTCTCTGATTCCTTTCAAGTATTCATAACTGGACATCAACCAATTGAGTTTAGGTGCTTTTCTGATGCATTTAAATAGTTTGGCACCAGAAATTGCAAAGTACACATGCAATAAATAGAATTTACTAACACTGCAAACTGTTACGTTTAAATGTGATGCGAAGCAGTTATGTGTAGGAATAGAATTTGCCTGATCTCTGTAATACATGTGCACAATACCTCTTAAGGCTTTCATTGGAACACAGGTCAACCAAGTTACTGTCTTGCACGTGCAAGTGTGATTGATTTCAGACTTCAGGCGCTGACTGTGTAGTCGTGTACACCTCTTTGAAAAGATGCTCCTGACTCATCTGAGTGAGGTGACATAGCATCTACATAAAGAGTGTTCTCTTCTCAGATGGGGCAGCTTCACCATGTAATTGTGTCAATTTGGATCACTGTGAAGAGGATTGGGCATTCAGAAGGACCATTTCTTTGCACATTTCATGGGAAAAATATGTTTTGTGAGTGCAGTTAGTGTACAGGGAAACTAGAGAGAGGACTGTAGCAGATGGAAGCTTTCAGCATCTTGCAATAACCACATCATGACACTAATAATGCTTTTCACCTTTGGAAAAAATAATATGACCGACATAGCATACATGCAGCTCACTGTGAAAGAGAATTCCACTATACTGCTACCTGCATGGAGGATTTGGGATTTATCATCTTTCTTGTGCGATACAGTTCCTGTTGAAAATGTAGTGTAACTGAAAAAGTGGCTACAGTGCACACCAGTGTTAAAGTTCAATATGTACTGTTTTCCTTCCTGTAGCTCTTGCAAAATGGCACAAGTGGGGCCCTGATTTTTTTTACTGTCCTGGAGATTTGCATTGCTGCTTCCATGCTGGCCTTTGGGCTGAAAGATGCGTGCTTCAGAAGTTCAATGGTGAGGAACAGTTATTTATTATTGATACTGCCAGTTGATGGAGCCCCTGCGGTCAGACAAGGTTTGAAGTTGGGCATGCATCTGGACCTCCGGTGTCGGTCCAGAAGAGTGCTACGCTCACTACTTAAAAAATTTACCCCTCACTGCTTGGAGTACAGTATAAATACTCTTGAAAGCACTGGCAAGTGATGTAACCATGCTTATCAATATTTAATATACGTTATAATGGCTTTTCCTTGATCTCTTATGTCTTGTATTATTTATGCCTTACTATGATAGACCATCATACAGTATGCCTTAATTTATTGGTTTTATAGGAAACCAAAGATAATATAAGGTCAAAACCACTGTAAAACTTCAAAACTATTTGATAAATTCAGCATGGGGAGCTCTTCTATAGGACATGACTGTCTCATATTACCCAGTGAGACCCTGTTAGACTTCTAAACATGAATACCCACCTTGTGCCTTTAAATCCTGCAGTCTGCTTCCCAGAAAGTGTATGGTCAGGGCTGTTTCTGACAGAGCCCTCCCCCCGCAGTCTGTGTATGGTCAGGGCTGTTTCTCTGACAGAGCCCTCCTCTGCAGTCTGTGTATGGTCAGGGCTGTTTCTCTGACAGAGCCCTCCCTCCGCAGTCTGTTCTCTGCATAAAGATACTTTTTTCTGCTGTGTGGAAGGGGAGTTTGTTTTCTTGTTGTAAACTTGGGCAATAAGCACTTACAGTATGTCAATAACTTGTCAGGTGCTTCCAGGCCTCTGCTCAGAATATAGGTTGAGTCGCTACCTGACCGTGAGAGAGACGCCCCCAAGGGGGGAGACAGTGCCTTTGCACTGCTGGTGTCTCGTGGTTATTAGACATCCAGTGCTGTCTTGCCTTTCTTTACAACAGTGACCCCTACAATCTGCCATGAGCTTAGCAAGGGAAGAACTGCTCCTCCGGTTGGCACATTGTCCTGTTCGCCAAACACTGTCCGCTTCCCAGCATGGCCGCTGGGCAGGCATGCTGGAGGAGCATTCCCATCGCCCCTCGGTTCCTCTGTGCTGCACAGTGGTGATTCCGGGCTGGGCGAGGAGAATGTCAAACAGGAACGGGCAATTCTTCCAAATTGAAAGAGGAGTTTGGTAACTGCTGGGAAAAATCATGATCTCCCACTGTTGGCCACTCCAGTGGTGCAACCAGTGTTGCTGGCAGAAGCGCTTTGAGCACGTCTGTACGAGGGAAACGGATGCGGTCGAGTTGCAGGGATTCTAGATTCATTGGGAGGAGAGCAGAGGTCCAGGGACAGTGTGGGAAGCGCCTCTCGGACCCGTGATCGCCATCTCTGTGTCCTTCTGCACTGCAATGTCCCTCACGGGATCAATAAAGTATCTATCTTCTTCCACAGCCTTCAGTTGTACTGCAGCAGCCATTGCCATCAGGGACGCCTGCCCGTTCCTCGGACTACTGCCCCCTTGTGGACGATGAAACCGGCATTGCCAGTAGCCACACTATGTAGCTCCTCCAGTGTCCAAACCGCTGAGCAGTAGTAGCACAGGGCCTTGCTGAGCTGCAGGTGTTCAAAGCTCTAATGTGCCAGCCATTACTAACCCTCTTGCTTAGTGCTGATATTGTCAAGGGCTCCCTGTCTCTGTTGGATGATACTGAGATGGAGTGGTCTTGGGAGGGATTGAAAAGTAGATGCACTCTCTGTTTCAGAAATGTTATCTGCTTCTTAGACTTTTCCTCCTGGGGGCCCCATTTGGGACATACAGTAAACTGTGAAGAATTTAGCAATTTACCCTGTTTTTGTGCCTCAGGTCTTTCAATTTCCCTCCTGCTATTCTCCTAAGAAGCTCTGTGTTCAATCCCTCTGCCACTGAATGCAACAGTTCCTGTCTGACTGCTTCCCATTGTTAGCCATTAATACTACACAGTCATTTGTTTTGCACTATGTATCATACTTTGACTAGCTACTGTATATACATCCTGTGTTTATCAACATGCTCCCATTATTAAGGCCTGCCATGGGATTCCTGACATTTTAGTAAAAGGGTCTGTTTTTCCAGTTTTTCTGAAAACAAAACAGTTCCCAAGCTCCCTGGAATGTCCATCTGTAAAAATGCAGAGACGTGAAGAAACAGCAGGAACATCACAAACGCTGATGTCTGTGTTTCAGCTTAGGGAAGTATTTTATCCTGAATCTTCTGCTCTGCTGTCTTTCACATGCAGACTGCTGTTCCTGTACTATCTTTCTGTGGTTCTGTAATTAACTATGTGCTTTGTGGATTTATAATATATTGTATTCTTATAATTGAAAAATTTACAAGTTGCCAAGGATGAAGGTATCAGCTAAGTTACAGTTGTTCTTAGACGTTCTGGTTCAGATAAATATCAGGTAGCTTCTGCCCACAGCATGACAATGACCCCGAGCAAGCCAGTGCAGCTGATGAGCTCATGAAGTCCAACTCAGTCCGTAGTTTACGTGCTGAAGAAAGATCTGGGGCAGAACCCCAAGAACTGCCAACAGCTCAAGTGGCAGCAACAGAAAATCTCAAACGATCCCACCGATAGATTCAAACCTCATGAGCACAAATACAGATTGCTCGACAATAAAAGAAAAGTTATTCTGACTTTGCGCTCTCACTAAATTTGGAGGGCACTGTATACGAAAGGTGTATTAACGTATAACTCAGAAAATAATAAACACACATTCAAATTCCACTGTCTCTTTGGAATTGTTTTATAAACTTGATTAAAAAAAACAGATTTTTGTTTGTGCATCTGTTTTGACAGGATCAGATGTAAAATAATTTTTGGTTATCAAATGTGTTTGAAAGTGCATAGAGAAGTTACATCTCTGCAATGTTACTGAGTAAGTGAGGACTGTTGTACCTAAAGTCTCTGAATGGCCAGAATGATCGGAGTGATTATTTTTTTATTACGATTATTACTTTTATTTCTTAACAGGCAGTTCAGGGATGCATGCCTCCACTGGCCTGGATCTTTCCTTTGGGATTTCTCATCCAGCTTGGGAAAACTCCCAAATGATTTTTCCTAATTAGTTTGTTACTATTTATACTCTTTTTTTTGTCTGGTTAGTAACAAATCTGTCTGTCCTAGCTGGGTTTTAAATTCCCTGGTCTCTTGGTTCCCTAGTTTTCCTGTAGAGGCAAACAGAAGCTTTGATGATCAGAAAGCTGTGCCACTCCCTTCTATATCGTGAGAGGCAAGGCAGTCACCGTCACCTGCCTCATCACATAGCAGTTCAGCTAGCAACGCAACAGCTAGCAAAGCAACGCAACATCTCCTGCTCCACACTCTGGCCCTCCTGTCTGCGTGGAACAGGCGGAAGAGTGACTCGTCTGTGAAGAGGACCTGATGCCACTGCTGACGAGTCCATCGCAGCCTCTGTCTGGCCCAAGCCAGTCGGGTGTGACGTCTAGGAGGTGTGAGCAGAGGGCCTCTGAAAGAGCAGAGGGCCAGCAGCATGGAGCCTCACTGTCCTGTCACTGGTGCGGGCATTGTGTCTGCTGTCAGCTTCAGCAGCAGTACGGGGGGCAGATCTGAAACGATCTCTCAGATGGACCAGTCTGATGTGTCTGTCCTGCTCTGGTGTGGTCACTCGAGGGTGACCGGATCTTGGACGGTCATCTGTCCCACCGGTCTGCCGAAACCTTCTCTGCTGTTGGGACACAGTGGAACAGCTTACTCCATAGTGTCTGGCAACACTGGCACATGACATGCCTGCCTGCAGCATGCCGATGGCCCTCTCCTTTGCCTCTGGTGACATTCGAGGCATTATGGACTGCACAGCAAACTGACTAAGTGTGGCCTTTTTCTTGCATTGACCTAAGCTTTGAATTAAGGCCTTTTTAAAGGTGACCTGATCAGGCATTGTTCCACCTGGACCTCGTTGGGTAAAAGTGCACCTAACGAGCTTTCGTGTGATTGGCAAGTTGCAGTGCCTCACTGCACAAGCTGTATTGCTGGTCAGGGGGCTTAAAACACATTGACAACTTTTTGTGAAAGTACATAAGCTAAAACTATAGTATTCTCATTCCAGAAAATGTTGCATTTCTTTTTTCCATCAGTAAATATTCTCTCTATTACTCTGCCTCACATTCTGTCACAGGTAACTCAAACATGAGCTGTAGCACACCATCGCAGTATTTCAAAAGCTTCAAAGTAAAGCTGTTTAGAGATCACTGTTGTACTTGGTGTCTGATTTTTTCCCAAGGTGGCGAGCAGTTTCCATGATAACTCCTAAATAAAAATATCCAACGGTTGTGGTAACAAGAGTACAGAAAGTTTTAAATTGAAAAACAAAATGAAAAATTAACTTAATCTGATGCTGCAATTAGTCTCAAATTTTAATTTCACTGTTTCTCTAGTTCATTCCCAGCATTTCCCCTCCATCTCTCCTGTCCATGCTGGAGGAAGGGGCAGCAGCTGAAACTTTGTGTCTTTTGCTAATTTATTTCAACTTTCCGCGTGTGCATAGCCTTTACTGTCACGGAAGCCGGGGGCCAGCCATGGAGAGAGACCGGTGAGGCAGTAGGACCCCATGCGTAGCAATGGAGCGAACGAGAGGGTTCATCCGGGCTCAAGGTATCGGGTGGAGTCGGGGTGAGACATAATGTAACAAAACGTTCTTTCGGGACCCTATGCAGACGACACAATCCGGGGATGAGTGAGGACAACACAGGGGGAAAAGCATGCGGGAGTCGGGAATGAAAACGGGGCGTGTCCATAGTGCTTCCAGGGACCAGGACCACAAAAAAAACAGACAGAACATGTAACAAAGCACACACAGCTTCTACAACTCCTGTGTTGGCTTGTGTTTATGTTTCCTGACACCTCTTTAGCTTGTTAAAATATGGATTTTCCTCTACTGTATGCAAGCCTGGGAAAAACAGGAAGCATGCAGATTGTTCTTAACCGGATTTGTCCGAGATGGTGGCTATTTTGTTGGAATGCCACCGCTGGAGAATAACAGGAATATACCAAGGGCCACAGACACTTCAGCTCTCTTGTTTTCTGTTTTCTGTTGATATAACTGCCAAAGAACACACTGTACCCCTATACTTTAACCTAGTCCTACTGAATTTGCAGTGTCCTGATTAACTAATCACTCTCTATGGTTAACCCTCCCCAAATTATAAGTCAGAAATAGAGATTTTATTAATAAAAGGAATGAGCAGCTATGAAATACTGTGCTGCGTCAGAGCATCCTGAAGATCAGTGGCTGGATGGTCACAGGTGTCATTTCAAGAATGAAATATAAAATATATGGTTTTGGCTTAATTTTATTCTCTGCTGCTGCTGTCAGTAATCTTATCGGCTGTCTAATGAATAAATAGCTATCAAGGCCTTTCGGTAATTGTTAGGAGCTTGCAAATGGGTGTTCATTGTAACCCTAACAATCTGATATGTGCTTTACAACCTGCAACGTTTAAGGATCATAAACCAATTTTAAATAATTGCAGATTCCATTAGTTGAACAGATGCCTGTTATAAGCAGAGTGAAATCACAGTAATCTAGCCCCCAACTCTTTGGTTAATGAGAAGAGTCTAGAGCAGGTTTCTCCAGTCCATTGAGGTAGTAAGTGGGAGCTAATGGAAGTGTGATTTGGTGTAATTAAAGTTGTAATCAAAGGGCTGCCCACAGCCTTTGGTCTCCAGGGAAAATGAGAACATTCCCATGAGAAGACACATTCCACTGGGCCAGATTCACCGACTCCCTTCAACCAATTAACCCCTCTAATTCAACATTGATATGTGACTGGTGTGGTGCTCTGTCATTGAGTCACTTCAGCAGTACTGACCTCTCTCTCTCCCGGATTCCACCTGAATTCCAGGTCTGTCCTCAAACCTGGTGTGCCTACCAGTATGTCTCCCACCCTGAACCGGACCAGTGGTTCTGAGATTTCCAGCAGTTGGCCAGGCAGCAGTGCAGTCTGCCTGTCTGTTCCTGCCCTGAAGACTGTGCTCTATCGGACCAGTCCTGTTCACAACCGCCATGTCCCTTCACCCTCTCCGTCACCCTCTGTCCTGCCTTGGACACCTCCAGTAGCCTCTGAGCTCCTGACCTTCGGCTCTCTCCACCAGAAACTCTGGAGAGCTGGAGCACTTTTCAGCTAGGTATGGCTGTGAGTTCCAGCAACAGTTTCAGAACAATGTTTAACATGCAGTATCAATGTATGTTAATAAATAACTAACACATGACTTCTTAAATAGAGCAGTGCTCATTCTTAATAAGAACCGACCTGTACACTGTAGAATCTTATAATATCTACGTTTTTCACTATATAATAATAAACTTAATAATGTGGATTTATATTTTTATTGCTTCTGTTTGTTGTCTAGTTGAGAGTATTGGACAATGTGTGTGAATATTTTATGAACATAATATCTATAGAGTGAATGATATTATGAAATAAATAAGGAATATATTACAGGAGGTACTGAAAGACCTGCTATGCAGTGCTAATTTGGTTCAATCAGCCATTTGAGCTACAGTTGATTATGAACAGCATAACCTATCAATAACATTAGGACATGTCCTGTGCTAGCGAAACCTTACTGGAAATACAGACAGATGCTCAAACCAGGAGCCTGAATATAGTTTCATCACCCAGGCCAAAATATTTATATTACAACCTTACGCAATGCCCTGCCAGATGCAAAAGAACTTCCTGAGATCAGAGATTAGTGACAGTGGCCTGGCTGAACCACTGCTGTTGTGCAAGCATACTGGCGTCACTCAGTCTCTCCCAGAGAAGCCTCTGCCTGACTCTCCAGATTCCACAGCAGGAGTGGGTTGCTACAGTCATGCAGCACAGGTATTGTTGACTGTCTGCTGCACGGTGTGGATTCTCACAGCTGTCCTGTCTTGAGCAAGAGCCAGACACACCAAGTACTGAACCCAGTCATCTACACTGGAAGTGCATATGATTCCAGAACAATCAAAGCTTCCTTGATAATCATTAATTAAATATGATAGTATATACAGGAGTTTCTTTGTAGCATTCGAGTCAAAGTAATATTATATGTAACTTATGCACTATATACATACTGTATTGAAGAGCTATTTGTAAGAGATAGATAAACTGCATTCCTTGATTTATGTGCTTATCTGCAGTGAAACTATTTTATATAGAACCTAAGATCACACAAGATACAAACGAGAGGAGGCCATTGGCACACTATGGCTGCATTTGCATCATGCAGGTGGGGCTGCACACTGGTGGGGGTGGAGGGGATCCCCATTACCTGAAAAGCGCTATATAACTGTAAGCAATTATTATTATTATTATTATTATTATTATTATTATTATTATTACACATATCCATCTTGGGCAGGTGAGGTGGTACCTTGTCACCAGATCTCATCAGCTCTCAGAAGCAGGACTGCACCTTGTTCATTCTGGGATGGGAAACTTTTGGACTAAACCTCACTCCTGCTGTAAGGGGCTTTAGAGGACCAGTATGTGGCACTCTCCCTTCAAACCAAGTATAGAGTGGTACAGTGGTTAGCACTGCTGCCTTGGAGCTGGGGTCCTGGGTTCAATTCCAGACCTGGCGTACTGTCTGTGTGGACTTTATATGTGTGGACTTCTCCCCAGGGTTCATGTGGGCTTTGTGTGGGTGCTCTGGTTTCCTCCCACAGTCCAAACACCTACTGATAGCTCTATTGGTTTCTGGGAAAACTGGCCCTGGTGTGAGGGTTCGTATGTCCATGTCAGTCTGCCCTGCGACAGACTGGCATCCTGTCTAAGGTGTATCCTGCCTTCTGCCTGTCGTTTGCCTGGATAGGCTTCAGCTCCCCTTCGATCCTGCATTGGATGAAGCGGTTAGAGATTGGATGGATGGGTGCTCATGTATAGTGACAGTGTGCTGGCTCTCTGAAGAGATGTTACCAAGGCATTGGCTATGGAATATCCATCAACACTGTTTGTGAGAGTAGGACTGCTTTATGTGTCCTGGATTAATTCCTCATAGGGGTAGGCGACTCTATTCTCGTCTGATCATCCAGCTGTGTCCAGACAAGTGGTGATCCATCAGGAGCCAGGGGATTGCACCTGTGGCAGAAAAGTGAGTCTTTTGTTCTCCAGTTGCTTAATAAGACTCCACTGCAGTTCATCCTATTAGGCTGAACTCCCTTAGACTTTGACCACGAGGGTCAAAACACAGTGTAGAGAGCTGTGATTGAACCCATGAGTGTGGTACAGTATATGCGTAGCTGTGCCCATCCTAAAGGATAAAATCTCAGTTCCTAAAACCACAAGGTTCCATCAGTGACTCACGTAGCTATTATTGTTAGTGTTGGACCAAGGCTTCGCAAAATGATGCAAGGACCAATGTAAAGGGTCAAGAAGGTAGAAGGCCTTAATCTCAACTCCCTCTTCCTCAGGAATGCCCAATTTAAAGGATTTTGTTTGGCAGAAATGGGAGTGATATCTATTTTTACAGACAGAGCAACAGATCACGGTACATGTTTAAATTCAAACACTGCAGAATACCCTCTGTAGCTAATTTAAAACTCATCTTCAAACAGCAACTAACGGTATTAAATTTAGGGGTTGGCAATCGGTCAGAGAATTTACCCTACCATCACCGTCATTAGCGCCAGTGGAAAGACAGAGAGGCTCGTCGTCATTCCATTTCTACACAGAAGTTTCACATTTTATTCAGTTAAAGTACAGCTGAATAAACTAGACTTCTAGCCCGAGTTGTGCTAAAGTGAATCATCAACACCCTTAAGAATAACAGTATCATTCGCTAATTCAGCTTAAATCCATTACCCAAAGATCTGTAAGACTAAAAGAAAAAACTAGCAATCAAAATAATGGTTTAGAAAACTAGAACTAGCAAATATAAAAGAAAAACAGTATTTTGATATAATAAAAAATGGGAATACAACACAAAGAGACAGTGGTTCAATAAATTACTAGGGCAGTGTTGTAATGAAAGCTAAGGAGCAACATGTCCTGTATTTCCACTGGGACAGTGATCTTTAAGATTTAAGATGAGGTTATTATGGACTCATCCGTTGTGACTCTTCATTTCTGGGAAGAGTGTAGCAGTAACAGGAGGCCTCATGCTTTATTTGGATGCAGACTGATTCCTTGGCATGTAAGCTCAAGAAGGAAGTTAAACAATGAGTTCAACCACGGGCCTTTATTTAGAAGCATAAGATATATGCAAAAGTCACAACATGGCTTATTTCAAAAAATGCAGCTGTCAGCTGGCCCTAGATCAGCTGGATAATCTGAAACAGAACAGACCTGATATGCTACCTCTAAATGAGAATGTATCTGTACAACAGTGCTTAATCATAGTGATTGGTTTTAGAGATGTCAGCTGAAGCTGCCACTGCTCTAAACAGTTGATCAACATGACTAATTCCTTTGCAGAGCTGTGGGACTTGGAGGGTGTATGAAGTAACTGAGGACAAAAACAAAGTTCAGTTTGAATTCTGACTGAATTCTAGAACAGCCAAATATTGTAACATGGTGGCCAAGGTGGCACATTGCTCAAATGAGGTTTCACTTGTAGATTGTTCAATTTTAGAGGAACATCTTTTTCCTTTACATTCTCTAACCCAGCTCCTGGTGAGGATCTTGTGGAGCAGCTGCTGTACGCCAGGGTCCTCCCAGACTACCCTGCTCCTCACCTCGTCCTGGAGAATAAGTCTCTCTGCACTCTTACCTGACATCCCTTCTTTGGGAGCAGTGAAACAGCATCAGTCATCTCGGAAAGTACTCAAAACATACCTATTCAGTCACACGCACTGCTGTGCGTTGCAAATATAGGAGTTGAGGTAGTGAATAAGGTATTTAAAGGAGTCTGAATATGTTTAAAGAGTGCAGATTATGCGTTATCATTGTGATAGTGTCGGTAGAGATAGGAGGCTGCCTGAGCACTGGCAGAGCGCGTGTTGTTTTCCGTGCGGTTTGCCGGTGTGTATTCATCTGCAGAGGGTTCGGTTCTCTGGTACAGGAGAGAACTCTTCCTCTAAGCGGAGAAATTAGTTTGTGCCGCCGATAAGGGGAATACATCCGGTTCTGCCGTGAACGCCGTCTGCGGCCGCGTGGGGATCTTAAATCGCAGCCCCGATTAGCGTCAGGTGTGGAAGCTGCACATTCCCACACGCCGCTGAGTGCAGTGGGAGGTGTGTTCCACTGTCACATCATGTTGTGATGATTGTTGGCAAGTAGTCAGGACAGTCCCGAAGACGAATCGGACCAGAGACAGTCGTAAGGACAATCGTCTTTCTTTATTCACGCTGTGTATAACGGGAGTTCCATAAAGTACAGAATTCTCAGCAAGCACCTGGGATTGAAAACACTTTCAGGTGGAGATCCCACCTCTACTGTATTAATACACTGCAGAGTGCAGTATTTCATTAGCATTTAGCCATCCCACCTACCTTCCTAGATTATATCAGACAACATCCCATAATATTGCTCGTCGTCTTCCTCATCTTCATCACAGGCACCTATGGCCAACTACGGAATTTACTATGGCAACCCCAGGACAAATGGATGATGCGTTGGTGTCCCTTACTTGATCCTGTCTGGCTGATACAGTATAACCTTAGAGGTTTTAATCAGGCTGGTTTCTACCAGCTCTTATCTATAGGTTTTGATGCAGCTACCGCCAAGTTGCTTTCGCCAAGGTCAACTTAACATCTTCTAAACCTCCTCGCAGGAATGGGTTTAATAGAGAGTACAGTACATCAGCTCTCCTGTGACTTTCGCATATCTTGAAGGTTATGCAGAAGCAATACAAACAAAGGGCCAGCATACTGCTGGATACGAGAGCGATATACAACGCTAGCGAAAATGATGATCATTAATCAATAAACTTCGATATTAGAATCAATCAATTTCACATTGAACAAAGTGACATTTAAACAAGAAACAGAACTAGTGGTGTCCGGTGGTCTGCCAGATGTCTGGAAAGCGCAGTGGGGTCTGTGCACCCGAAAAACGTTGGGAACTGCTGGTCAAGAAGATAATAATGTTGCCAAGATGAACATTATTTTTCATTGGAAGCTTTAGATCAGTATATCTCACTTTCCATTAATAGTTTCAATGTTGGTGACTGATATATGTAATGTTCGGAAATTGCCTAAGGTGGATATTATCCTCTCCAGGTGCTTTCTCAGTCTGTTTTCCTTAAGCATAATGAGAGGAAAACCCACATTTTCCTGAGTGCTTCTAATACTTGTGGCACTGCCTCTTCTCTGTGAAAACTAAACTCTGCTTGGCATGTTCCTACATGCTCCCTGCTGGACACTTCAGTGAAATATTAATTTATCTGCCCTGTCCTTTTCATCTGTTTCTCATTTTTTTTATCACACTTTACTTCATTCTATGCTGTCCCTCTTCTGTTGTAGTATTTGAAAGAAAGAACTTTTTTTGTCTCAGCCCTGCTGGCAATATTCAGCAGTATAGTTGTGTTGGCTATTGTACCACAGTCCGAAAACTAAAAAATATTCAGCAATACTGCCATGTTGGATTCTATCCGAAAACAAATGTCCCCCATTTGTTGATGATACTAAATGATACTAGGGGAAGTGGCACCCACATAAACAGCAGTTGCAAAAATGTTTTGACAAAATCTGGGATTGTTCCCACACTTGGCAAATAAAATTCAACATTAATAAGTGCAAAGTACAGAGCTCAAAGTGTGGAATTTAAATCCTGGGAAGTTATGCTTACAATTTACTAGTAAGACCTCATCTAAAGTACACTTGTTCTCATTCAGTCAGCATGACACAGAAAATATAATACGGCATTAGAAACAAAGTTGTACTATCGTTTCAAAGACGAGCAGGAAAATCCTGCTCCAGGGGACTGTGGTACAGTAAGTGCTGTCTCTGAATACTGTCACTACTCTGAATCCGACAGAGAACTGAACTGCTCTTTCCACTATTGTTGTCTAAGATATTAAAGCTTCATCTACACACAAAAAAACTGTTTTTACCCCTTTTTTAACAAAATAACCAGCAAACTGTATTTTTGTGAGGACATTTCTATTTATAAACATAACATAATACATTTCCCCCAAATACAAAAGAAAGGTACAAGATTGGGAAGAAACAGCAAGAAAAACGAAGGAAAAGGAGTCTGATTACACAGGTTTGGCCAACGAAAGAATTCGTCTATCCAGACTGACACAGAGATAATGCACTTTCTCCACTTTGAATAAACGTTATGGGGGGAGAACTACTTTTAGTTATGAGATTAAAAAAAACAGAGAAGAGACCAGACTTCCTGCAGTTGCCGATGAAACATTGAAAACAACCACTGAAACATATGCAGGCAAATACTATAAAAAATGTCATAAACAGCAGGAACATTGCCTGTATACTAGTAGAAGAAATATTATTATTTTTGCTTGAAAGCTGCTTACTGCTGAAGGCCTATTTTGTTATTTTGGTTGAGAAATATGATGGGAGACTTGAAAAACTTTGGTGTCTTCAGTTAACACTGACACACGGGCTATTGACTGACTGCCAGAGCTACTGCGAATTATCCATCACTCCGCATAAGCTGGGGGAGGGATCTTGGGAATACTGGACACATCCGTGTTTGACACTAATTGGTATTGGGTGTCGCTGGCATTCTGGGTCACAGGCTGAGGTTGGGCCGTGTACTGGATCACAATCACAGGCTGCAAGGAGACAAGATGGAAAGAAATTGGTACCAATGAGGTCAGAGAGCTGAGGTGCTGTGGCATGAGGCAGGGGCGTGTCCAGTGTGGAGGCGGAGCCCTGGTAGAAGGGCGACGCCTTGCCTTTGTAGTCCCAGCTATCCCGGCTTCTAGATGAGCCCCAGCTGGGGCAGGTCCTATAAAGGCACACTGGACACCCCCCAAGGGGACCAGCAGGGACATCCCCAATAGGGGGAGTTTACACCTGCTGTCCCAGAGGGGACTGCACCCACGTAAGGTTAACTTTTTGCTTTTGCCTGTCCCATCACGTATCCTCACAGGGCAGGCACACATACACCCTTTCTCACACACTCAGTTCTTGTTCTCTTTTGGCCTCACGCGCCCTGCTCTTCCAGACTGGACCCCTCTGAACAGGGTCGGTCCAGTCTGGTCCCCGCTGTGCGAGCGGTTCTTTCTTTTCTTGGTAAAAGGAGTTGTTTGCCTCTGTACAGCAGTCTCTGGAATTCTGTTACTCAGTCATCAGTGAATTGTGGCTTTTGGTTCCTTCACTCCTGCACTCTGGAGGATGTTTCACTGACAGTTATGTCAGGGTTTTCCTTGACAGCAGTTTTGCTGTCACCAGCTGCAGATGTCTTTCTTGTCTGATCAGGTCTTGGCTGATTGGTAATATTGCCTATCATTCTGTCTTCTGTATATTTCAAATTGTTGATTTACAGGGAGGTATGGCCAAATGCTGGGTCATGGGTCCAATTGAACCTTTTCTTTAATTGTCAAAATTGACTGTTTTCATTTCAGCTTTTGACATCAGGCTCCAAGGACTACAGCCAAAGTGAAAGTTTCTCATGAGAGAGGATTATTAGAGTTCATAGTGAAAATCCTAGTTCAGACTTGGCCATACCAATAGGACAAGGTAGATTTAACAAACAGGCCTGGCAATCTACTGCACTCCATTCATTCAGAAAATTTAATTTCATTAATTTCTTAATCTGCTTTAATGAGATTCTTTGTATGTGCCTGGGTGAAAGTCTTATGCCTGACTGCAGTCATTGCTTTTGTGGTTCAGTAAAAACCTACTTACAGTACGCCTCTCGTGTATGAATAAGGAAGTTGAATGTATAACCAGCTAATGGTGAAACCACACAATCATTATAAATCTTTCTTACCGCTGGATCACTGTTGCACACAGCCTTGCACCCGTAGACAGAACTAGAGATGGCAACACAGAACTCCAGGACTGAGAGAATTAGGGCACTTCCAGTGATGGCTTTGAAATTAAACTCCTACAAGATACATTTTTAAATTATATATATTAAGACAGGATTCATGAGTGTGTAATTGATGCACTTTAAAATATAAAAAAACATGATCATCCATTAAAAGGATTTTGAACATTAGTTCAAATGTCTGTGTGGAATGGATGGGATGCCAGTCCATCACTGGTCACACACTGACACACAAGCACACACTCACACAACGTCTAACTTTCCCAGAAGCCAATTAACCTACCATTAGATCTTAGTAATATGGGAAGAAATGGTGGCACCCAGGAGAAACCTGGACACACATGGAGTGAACATACAAACTCCACACAGACAGCACCCCAGATCCAGAATTGAACCTGGGGCCGCAGTGCTGCAAGGCAGCAGTGCTGAGCACTCCCTGCCTCCCTATCGTAAAATACTGGATGTGAGTCAAATTGCAAATGAATAAGCTGAACTTAGCATCACCTCTATCCTGAAACTGAAGTATCAGGCAATTTTGTTCAAGATGTGCATCTCATCATTAATCACGATATGCTTTTCTGGTCCAGAATAGATCACTTCCTCACAGCACTATGTGCAACTGAATAGAGAATTACCGCTTTTTAATTAGGGGAATTCACTGTCTCTAATTTTAGAGCCTTCATAAAGGGGATATGAGACTCTAAGATGAGTTCCACATTCCACCTTTCTTCAATATTAGACGAACTGACATTGACCAAACTCCCAATTGATTTGAAATGGTGTACTTCTGAGAAAGCAAAATGTCTTGCAGTTGTGTTAAAAAACAATCTAGTGACATCATATGCCTCAATATACAAATAAAAGAAAAAAAAACAAAAAACTTACCGTTGTATAATAGGAATGATCGAAAAGAATTTGAAGAAAGTTAACGATTATTGATATGCCAGCACCCACTGCACTCACGATATTCATAGATAGTGCAGCCTTGACCTGTAAAAAGACACACCCATGAGGCCATTTCAGGTTTCAAAGGCTTCCATTTTTTCAAATGGACAGGTCAAATACTAGATAATCAAGTGTTATTTAATAATGTTTTATTTTACTGTGATAATCACACAACAAGCCTACAGCTCCTGCAATCCTGACTCCAGCCTTGATTCCAGCTGTGGAGATGGAACAAGAGTCCCAGATCTTGCTTTAATTTACAAAGTGTCCTTTTCTACTTACCAGAGAAGGCTTCAGTTTTTTATCAGCTGCAATACTTAAAGCACCAGAGGTGATGTACTGAAGAGAAAAAAAAGGTTTAGGATCAGTTTCATCATTCTTTTACTATGTGAGCTTGTGATCTTCTCCTAGATCTTCACTGCTCTGTCAAAACCCAGAGACTAGTCCAGTATGTTCCACGTTCCACAGGAGTGACTCATCCTGTCTAAAATAATGGGAATGGCCCAACACAGGCTAAGACCCATGACTTCTGAAGATGATAAAGTAGTAGCAGACCAGGCTTTCTCCTTAGTGCACCTCACTGTGGGAAATAAATCCGCTGTAAGTGACAAAGGAGAGTTTACAGAAAGTGTCTCGCAATTAATATAAAACAAAGGGCTTGTAATCCGACTACAAGAAGGTGCTTCGCCCACAGGATAGCAAGCACATTCCATGTCGTGTGAGAAGACCAGTCACACTTTCCTGGACATCTGTTAGACATCTACTGGACTTCATGCAGCAACATGTAGCAGCTACAATCACCAGTGGAGGTGGACAGACCCTCTAATACAGGAATTGTCTAATAATATGTCTTTGTTATTATATTATTATATTGTTAGTATAAGATAGATAGATACTTTATTGATCCCGTGAGGGAAACTGCAGTGCAACAGCAGCTTAACACAGACAACACAGACACAGTATAACGAATGATACAATAATAATAATACAATACATACAATACAATTAGTACAGTGAGGGGTGCACTAAAAGAGTTACTCACAGTCCAGGACACACAAAGAACAAACTAGAACAGAACAGTACGCAGAACAATCATATTGCACATATGAAATAAATATAGATATATAATATAAATATAAATGTATTGCACGGGTCCCTGGCATATATTGCACAAAAACGGTTGTAAACGGGAAAAGAAAAGAACAGATGTAGCAGTGGATGTGTAGATGTGTTCAGTCCAGAAACAGGTCACTGTCAATGTTGCCTCTGCCCAGACACACAGTGGATGCGTTGTACAGTCTTATGGCAGAAGGCAAGAATGACCTCCTGTAGCGCTCCCTGTCGCACAGTGGATGTATCAGTCTATTCCTGAACGTGCTCTTCATTTCTACAAGCCTGTCATAGAGGGGATGGGAGATGTTGTCCATGATGGCCTCTAGTTTGGACACCATTCTCCTCTCAGCCACTACCTCCAGGGGGTCCAGGTCAGACCCAATGACAGCGCTTGCTCTCCTGATGAGCTTGTTCAGTCTGTTAGAATCCCCTGCTCTAATCCTAGGGCCCCAGCATACCGCTGCGTAGAGAATAGCGCTTGCTACCACCGACAGAAAGAACATATGTAGCATCTTACTACACACACTGAAGGACCTGAGCCTCCTCAAGAAGTAAAGTCGGCTCTGTCCCTTCTTGTAGATGGCCTCGATGTTCTTAGACCATTCCAGTCTATCATCGATGTGCACTCCCAGGTACTTGTACGAGTCCACCATCTCCACGCCACTCCCATGGATGTAGACAGAAGTAGGTTTGACCTTTTTCCTTCTGAAATCTACCACCAGTTCCTTTGTCTTTGTTACATTCAGTTCCAAGTGGTTCTCTCCACACAACTCCACAAAGCTGCTGACCAGTCCTCTGTACTCCTCCTCCTGCCCACCCTTGATGCATCCCACAATTGCAGAGTCATCTGAGAACTTTTGCAGGTGGCATGACTTTGAGTTGTACTTAAAGTCCGAAGTATAGAGGGTGATAATACCATGTCTTTGGTTGGATGACATACTTTGATTTATCTATGAGCATTTGGAGGTGAAGAGAGTTCAGTGGTATATTGTAGTTGTGTTTTATCTTGTGTATTATTTTATTTATTGTTGTCATTCTGTAAAGCGCTTTGAGAACCCACCTTTAAAGGCACTGTATAAAATAAAGTTAATTATTATAACACAGTTGCAATCCAGTAGGTTTGGCCCTGATCATCACAGGGAAATACAGTGATAACACCACTGGATCACAGGCATCACAATTTCAAGTGCTCTGTCCATCTCAATAGCTGCTCTTACATGATCAGGAAAATTTCCTCAGGTTTCATCCCCATCTGGAATCGGAGGTCACTGGACAGTCTGAGATATGTTTATATTTAGGGTTTGGGAGCATATAAAAACCTTCAAAAACAACTTGTGTACAAAACTAGAATTTGAAAACTAACAGATTCTAAAATAGGGCCATTATTTCAACCAGAAAAGATGATCAAGGCATTAGCTTTTAGATATTTAATTCACAACTTCATCTTAGGGACATCTTCATTATAATGACTCTTTTAATGTCAGATATAAAAAGCCACTCACCGCCATGGGTCCCCAGAATGGGACGCCAGTATACACTGACAAAGACCTTTGAAATATCATGAAGACTCCTAAAATGAGAATGAGCTGTCCAACCATGATCTGGACCACCTGTAAAAGCAGTGAAAGGAAGAGAAGGCATAGATAAAATCTTCAGCACAGAGCCTGCACAATGTTTCCATACGGGACATAGAAACATATGTGTTTGTTCCCTTCATAACTAACATGTGGAACAAGAGAGACCTTGATGAGAAGAAGTCAAGGGTGTTTAGAGGGAAACACCTTCAGATGAACACAGGAGAGACATGAAGCACTGGAGAGGGCCAGCAGAGCCCACAGCACTATTCACTCTCACCCCAAGAGCTTTGGGCTCTCCCTTCTGAAACCTCTTCAGGGACGAGGACATCTGGGGGAAGTGACTGGCGGGGAGCACGGATTGTGTCTGTGGGGCAAAAGCAGGCAGCGTATCCTGCCCCTGGGGGTAAACCTGGGAGATGATCACCATCCCTCTGTCAGTACTGACTGAGCTGCTCATCTTCAAGGGCTGATGGAGCTGCGTCTGCGATCAGAGAGGAAGAAGGTGTTCGTGAGCTCTGAGGGTGAGTTTTACCCCGGGCAACTGCTACTTGTGTGGCACGTGTGGTCACAGCCTGGAGTCAGTCTGCCATCCCTCAGTCACACCGATATCTCAGAATGATTTTAATACATCTCCAAAGGATGTAAAGATATCACCAAATGATTTAAAGGTGTCTGTAAAAGATATATCTAAAAGGTATTTCTAAATACCTAAATACCATATGGTTATCTGGAAATGATTTAAAGATACAGTTGCCAGAAAATGTTTGTCAACTCTTTGGAATTACTTGGATTTCTGCATTAATTACTCAAAAAAATGTGGTCTGATCTTCAATTAAGTCACAACAATAGACAAACACAATCTGCCAAATTTATAGCAGACAAACAATTGTACTTCTTGTCAGTACTAAACACATCATTTAAACATTCACAGTCCAGGCTGGAAAAAGTATGAGAACTTCTAGGCTGATGACTTCTCCCAAAGCTAACTGGAGTCAGGTCTTCCAATCAGTGAGATGAGATTGGAGGTGTGGGTTGGAGGTGCCCTTCCCTATAAAAAAGGCACACAAAGATTGGTAGTAGTTCAGGTGGGTAGCTGCGTCAGCATGCGTAGGCTGCAAAGGAACAAGTAATAGGTTTATTCCATGCTGAAAAAAAGAAGAAAGAGAACACAACGTTTCGGCTGTGGAGCCTTCTTCAGGTGTGAGCAAAGATTGGTTACTGACAGCATCTGCTCTTCTCAAGAAAGAGCTGTTCATGTGAACCATACCCTGATCAAAATAAATATCAGAGGACCTTAGAAAAATTGTAGAGATGCATAAAGTTGGAAAAGGCTACAACAGTATTTCTAAAGGACCTGCAGAACTCTCTTGATTTTGCCGCTGAACAAGAATGGTGTTAAGGGGAGAAAACCACTGCTCTCCAAAAAAAAAAACATTGCTCCACATCTCAAGTTTGCACAAGACCACCTGGTCTTCCATGACAATGTTCTGTGGATGGATGAGAGAAAAGTTGAACTCTTTGGCAGAAACGCGCAATGCTATGTTTGGAGGAATAAAAGCACTGCACACCAACACCAAAACCTTATCCCAGCTGTGAAGCATAGTGGAGGGAGCATCATGGTTTAGGGCTGCTTTGCTGCCTCAGGGCCTGGACAGCTTGCCCTCATAGAAGAAACAATGAATTCAAAACTGTATCAAGAAATTTTACAGGAGAATGTCAGGGTAGCAGCCTGTCACCTGAAGCTTAATAGAAGTTGGGTGATGCAACAAGACGATGACCTGAAACACAGGAGTAAATCAACTACAGAATGGCTTAAACAGAAGGAAATTCGTGTTCTGGAATGGCCATGTCAGAGTCCAGACCTCAGCCCAATTGAGATGCTGTGGCATGACCAGAAGAGAGCTGTTCACGCAACGAATCCCAGAAATGTCACTGAACTGAAACAGTTTTGTAAGGAGGAATGGTCTAAAATTCCTCCTTTGAGCAAGTCTCACCAGCAGCTCCAGGAAACATTTGGTAGAGGTTATTGCTGCTAAAGGAGGTTCTACCAGTTACTAAATTACAAGGGCTCACATACTTTTTCCAGTCTGGACTGTAAATTACTTAATAATGTGTTCAATATTGCCAAGAAGAAGTCCAATTGCTTGTGTTATTAGTTTAAGCAGATTGTGTTTGTGTATTATAGTGACTTAGTTGAAGATCAGTAATTAATGCAGAAATCCAGGTAATTCCAAAGGGTTCACAAACTTTTTCTTGCAACTGTATCTCAACATACAGTACAGTAATTTAAAGGGATCTCTAAATGATAATTCAGCTCATCATACTCTTCCACATGTCCGACCCACAAACAGGGCCTTGCAAAAGTATTCACACCGGTCCCCACGATGCCTCATTCTGTACAGAGCCGCTTATACAGTATGTCCCAGTTCACACAAACTCTCACTCTCGCCCCTGGTGAGACCCTGCTTTCTCATCTGCCAGTGAGAAGATGGCAACTTTACAGTACTTTCACAAAGCTCATGATTTTGCCCATTTTTTGAGAAATTTGTAAAACCTTGCAAAATAATCCATTACTTCATTTTGTTATGGAGGTCCAATACCCGGTCTGAGAAATTGGGACTGCCTTTCCCCAGGGCAGTTTCTGTGCAAGTGAGAAGATTTGACGTTTTTTCGTAATGAGTAACTGTTAAATTAACTGCAACGGCACTTTCTAACCTTTTAGCAAGAAAAGGTAAGTTGACAAAAATGGTTTAGGTTGTCCAGAACCATGTTTGTTGTTATTTGTTGGCTTAGAGAACAAGGTCCATTTTTCTGCCCCTGTTGGAGACGCAGGAGCAGAAGGTGGTGAAGATTACTGTCCTTCAGGCTCGAAAGCAGGGCGAGGCGTTTAAGCGACTCAGGAAAGACGTCTCCTGCCAGAACTCGTTTGGTTTCGACCCCTGAAGCTGACGCGCAGTTGAGATTCCGGTATCACAAGCCGGGCAAGTGGGTTAAATACGCCTCGGCTAACGCTAACTTGGCGCTGCGATCGTTTTTGCAGATTTACTGCTCGATAATTTGCATAATTTATTATTTAAATAGTGCGATAGTCCAATGCTGACAGAAAACTTTTGGGAGGGGCACAATACCAAAAAGAAATGCGTCATCGATAATCTAGTAGACCCGCGTGGCTTGCGGGGCTGCAGTGGATACAACAGAAATGTTTTTGGTGACCAAAATCCACACAATATATACTAAAGCCGATGAGTGGCAGTTTGTCTGAAGCTTAATGTTTTTCAACACTCTTGTCCACATGAAAGGCAGTAAAACAGTAAAAAAAAAAGACCGAAACATTTGCCGCACCGTTAAGAAAGCCACACAATATATCTGTATACTAGCCTGTATACTGGATGGCAGTTTGGCTGAAGCTTAATTTGTTTTTCAACACTCTTGCCCACATGAAAAGCAGTAAAAGAGTCAAATTGAAGAAGAACGAAATCACATCACTTACCCCAGTTTTGTCCCCTCCCGGAGGTGCGATCCTGTGTTTATAACCAGCTCCTGTGTGCTACATTAACACTGGAAACTGTGTTTCTTTCTTCAAATCGCGAGAAGCGAGTGGACTGCGGCACTAAAGCCTGTATTAAAGTGTAGTCAGAGACTGTAACAGCGCGCAGCGACAGGTCTGTCTTGGGAAAACAGTGTCTTAACAGTTCAGATGTGCTTTCGCGAATGTAGCAAGAATCCCAAACTTCCTGCAGTCCTCATGATAGACTATATATCCTGCTAAGCCACACAGATTTCTTGGCACAGATCTTTTATGGCGTAACACGCGTGCTTTGACGAGCTAAGAAAAAGTGCATATTTTGTTCTGCGGAGACCTTTTTTTCGATTTACTAGAAAACAGTCCCTTCTGTCGGGAACTGAACTACCAGATTTTTCCCCCCTGCACCGCTTTTGACAACTACACCGAACTTGCTTTCATTTTGACATTTTGAAGACGAAGCCACCAAGAAAGACTGCTGCAGATTTTATATTTTTCTTGCTCCATAAAAACGTGTTTGTATAATTTGCAAAACATATATATTCCCATAGTTCAGGTGGCTATATGAAGAAGGCTGCACGACCTAAACGTGTTTTCTTTTTTTCAGCATGGAATTAACCTATTACTTGTTCATATATACCCATGTACAACCCAATATTCAACAATGAGACAACAAAACGGTCGAGTTTTCGGTTCATAGGCAGATTTCTGAACGTTTCTGAAACTGGGGGTTTAGTTTATCTGCCACTGTGTACTGTCAACTTACTATCTGGTGCTGCTCATTAAAATACACCAAGGCAGCAAGCCGTCGATATTTAAAGATAAAACTTGACAGTGAGAATACAACTTTTATTTTGAAGAAAGCAACATGTTTTTGACGAGTTCGGGCGAGAAGCGATGTCCGCTTGCGACTTGTAAAGACAGAAACAGGTGTCGTCTCGAATTCAGTCAACCGTGGACATCTCCCTCCCCTTTCAGAGTGCGCATGTCCCCTGGAAATCGGAGGTCTGGTTTGTCTGCCTGCTCGTCTTCACATTTCGTATTGTCTGTAGGCATCGCGCAATTCTAAATTTCAGGTTGACATAATTAATAATAATAATAATAATAATAATAATAATAATAATAATAATAATAATTGCTTACAGTTATATAGCGCCTTTCTGGACACTCCAGGACACACCCTGGGATTTTTAATGACCACAGAGAGTCAGGACCTCGGTTTGACGTCTCATCCGAAGGACGGCACCTGTATAGTTACAGTATAGTGTCCCCGTCACTATACTGGGGCATAAGGACCCACATGGACCGCAGGGTGAGCGCCCCCTGCTGGCCCCACTAACACCTTAGTTTTTCCCAGGAGGTACTGTATAAGTACATAAGTATTGCAATTATGAGAAATGAGGTGTTAATCAGCAATTACGTCTTCTTGTTAATTTTGTCTTAATGTGCCTTACACAAACTATGTTATGGAGAGGACCCAAAATAAACATGAAAAGACAGTTTGCTTTCGTGTTTTCTTTGCCTGACATATTTTATCGGTAGGCAGAAAAATTCACCTTAGCCACGTTATCTGCTCAGAAAAGTATCCCCTTATATACAGTGCCTTCAGAAAGTATTCACCTCCCCCACTGATTAATTCTCGTTCTGCTGTTGCAAAGACAAATTAAAGCATATTTAAATGGGATGTTTTTTCACTCCTGTAGAAGTAATTCTCTATAATGTTAAAATGACAAAGTGTTTATATGTCTTCAGAATTATATTCAAAATTAAAATCTGAAAATTACTTAATTGATAAGTATTCACCCTCTTTGTTTTAACAACCTAAATTGGGTGAGGTATTCAATTATCTTGAGATCAAACTAAATATGTTAACAAGGTACACCCTGTGTTCATTTCGAATCCACCTGTGTTCAATTGCACAATAAATATCACTGACTGTGAGGTCTTACCATTAAAACAGAAGATCACATCAGTCCTGCTGTCATGAAGACCAAAGAGCTGCCTGTGGAACTTCGTGATGAAGTTGTTAGGAGGAAAAAAGCTGGAGAAGGTTATAAAAAGATTGGCAAAGCTTTGAACCTTCCTGTGAGCACTGTGAAGTCCATTGTAACAAAATGGAAAAGAACATGGCACAACCCAGACACTACTAAGATCAGGCCATCGTACCAAATTGAGCAACTGGACTAGAAGGGCGATTGTCAGAGAAGTGACCAAGATGTCAGCTACAACACTGACAGAGTTACAGAGCTCTTTGTCTGAAATGGGAGGAACTGTCCAGACATCAACAATCTCTTCAGCACTTCACAGATTCAGCTTCTTTGGGAGAGTGGCTAGAAGGAAGCCGCTTCTGAGAATGGCCAACATTAAGTCACACCTGGAGTTTGCTAGAAGCCATGTGACAAAACCTGAGACCTTCTGGAAGAACATTTTGTGGTCTGATGAGACTAAAGTTGAGCTCCTTGGCCTGAAAGCAAAGTGCTATGTTTGGCGCCAACCAAATACAGCCCACCACCCAGGTAACACCATCCCTACCATCAAGCATGGTGGTGGCAGCATCATGCTCTGGGGTTGCTTTTCAGCAGGAGGATCTGGAAAGCTTGTTGCCAAGGGCAACATGGATTGAGCCAAATACAGGCAAATCCTTGAACCTGTTTGTCAGCCAGAGGTCGGCGTTTAGGGCAAAGATTCATTTTCCACCAGGACAATGACCCAGGGCACACAGCAAAAAACTATAAAAAAGAAGGTTAGTATTCTGGAATGGCCCAGCCAAAGCCCAGACTGGATTCCAACTGAAAATCAGTGGTATGACCTGAAATTGCTGTCCACTGATGCTCTCCACCTAATTTGGTAGAGATGGAGCAACTTTGCATTGAAAAATCGAAATGTGCAAAGCTCATGCAGACATACTCAGGAAGACTCAGGGCTGTGATTGCTGCTAAAGGACTATGTACAAAGTATTGACTCTGGGGGGGGGGGGATACTTTTGTAAATGAGAAATGTAAGTCTTTCATACTGGAGAAATGAATGTTCTTGAATAAATATTTTTTGATTCATAAATGTGTTGAATTTATTGTGCTATTAAAGGGAGAAAAAATTTCAATGTGTTCAAATTTGGAGGTGGAACAGGAACAAAATGTAAAAAAACTCAAGGGAGTGAATACTCTCTGAAGGCACTATATGTCCGTCTCCCACAGAAGCCACACTCACTCGTGCGATACCCCAGGGAAAGGCTGCTCTGCAGTGTAGAATCTGGTATCCCCTGCACATTTCGTGGCCGCCACCTCCCGAAAGAACCTCCACTCACACAACCAGCAGACCTCTGGGCCGGATCGGGCCGGCTGGTCCTGAGACACACAGGGAGACCCTTCTCCGCATACCGAATTCGATACGACACCGCTGCAGCAGACGTTCATTCCACATACTGTACGGAATTAGCCCAAGTGAAGAAGGCTCAACCACTTTCTATACTTCGGCTTTCAATCAAGATCTACTTGTTCTTTACCAAATATTTCTGTTCTGAACTTTTATGGTTTATTTCAGGGTGAACGCTCGGGATATCTAATGGAGCGAGCACAATATACTATACTTACTATAGTGTGAGGGAATGTTATAAATTTGATAAAAACTAAAAACTGCTTATCTTTTTGTTTTCTAACTGCTTATAACATTGGCAAATGGGAACATACGAGGGGGCACCTATAGGTCAGTGGAGAAGTACAGCTCATGTCTTAAATATAGTAAAAAGGGAAGTAGAATGTCTTGTTTTGCAAATGTAAGCAGTAACGAAAGTCTCAATAAGGAGTTGTTTTCCGTTATCCAAGCTTGACTAAGAACTAATGGTTCATTTTAGGGATAAGGTCATCTTTGTTAAACGTAGGAAGTTTGTCTGTTACCGTGTATAAAAAGCACCGAGCAACATCTTTCAGAGAGACTAGCTTTTACAAGCTGATCTCCCATATCCATACGAATAAACAGCTCTTCTTTCACCAACACCCGGATTTTAATGTTTCTACAAGTGTACAGCCTTAAATTTCGAAAACTGGCTTTAAAGAAAATGTATTACTTCTGAAGAAACATTAAAATGACAGAATTGCTGAAGGCAGTACGGCACCGGCTGTTTTTCTGGTTGAGAAATATGATTAGAGACTTGAAAGGCTTTGGCTCTTCAGCTAACACTGATACGGTGTAATGTCACGGCTGCATACGGCCACACAGGTGTGGATTTCTCAGAACCCAAGTGCAAGAGACCGGAGAGTGACAAGTGAAAGGTGAGAATGAGATAATTCATTACTGGCCGGGGGAGCAAATCAGCATAATGATCTTGCATCTTTTCCAACAGGCTGCCTTTTTCTCGAGTCTTTCGGGTACAGAAAGACTCGAATAGCAAGACCCCTGAAAAAAGAACCAAACGGACCAAGAAGGGCCGCCTTCTGAGCGCCAGGGGTGCAGACCGGCAAACTGGAGGGTTGACGTGCTGAGCAGTGAAGTAGAGTGCTGGCTACAATCTGAGATTGCTCCTTCAGCTGATGCAGGGCGCAGGCCAGGAGCTGAAGCTGCTGGGCCGGGCGATGCTAGAGCAGATGCTAGAAGCCAGAACTGTCACGATTGTAAACCCCTCCTTTTAAGGACACTCCAGCCCTTCCTTGTTTAGCGTTTATCTCCTGCACCTCCCTCCGGTTCCAGCCTCCCGTGCTATAAAAGCCAGACGTTCCTGCCAATCTGGGCTCAGCTTTGGAAGATGGACGCCTGGAAGCCCGCCTACCCGCGAGTCCAGGAGCGACTCGACGGCATCGGCTGCACCACAGTGTCCTGACCTTCTGGGTTCGGGATTGGGAACAACTGGTCCCGTGACCCTCCTTTTATTCCCCGGACCCTCCGCCAGATCCGACTCTGGCTTTTAACTCTGTTTGTCTGTGTCTGGATGGATCTCCCGGTTTTGGACATTGGATCATTCTTGGATTCGCTACGGCCTCCATTGGGCTTGTTTGCCTCCCCCCCCCCGAACACCAGCGCCACTTGGACACGCCCGCTGTTTTCCTTCCAGCCCTTTTGCATGCCTTTTCCCCGGTGTGTTCCTCGCTCCTCCCTGGATTGTGCTGTCTGCACAGGGTCCTGAAAGAATGCTTCGTGACAAGAACTCCTGCCCAACCCAGGACATGTGGCTGCAGCTTACTTGCAGAGGAAAGACCGTCTAGCACAGCAAAGAGATGTGAAGAGTGCAAACAGTCGTGCCAGTGAAAATCCGGGGCAAAGTGAAAAAATGATGAAGTCCTGTTAAAGCGGCACCTCGGCTTTATATAGGAAAGCAGGAGTGGAATAATTAGCTAATTAACACGGATCAAGGTGATCTGGTTAGAGCAGCAAAATCCTGGAAATCTGTGATCCCTCCTGAGAATGTGATGGTTTCCTGGGGAAACCGCTGCCGTCCTGACACACGGGCTGTTGACTGACAGTGCCAGAGCTACTGCGAATTATCCATCACTCTGCATGTGCTGGGGGAGGGATCTTGGGAATACTGGACACATCCGTGTTTGACACTAATTGGCATTCTGGGTCACAGGCTGAGGTTGGGCCGTGTACTGGATCACAATCACAGGCTGCAAGGAGACAAGAAGGAAAGAAATTGGTACAGATGCAGCCATTCAAAATGCGCGGTAAAAACCCGCGGTACGGTAACCTACCCACAAGCCACCGCGGGGCACCGGAGGGTACCGCAGGGCAAGTGATTGGCTGGCCAAAATGACCGACAGGGGCACTCGTGGTGCATTGGTTGGTAGTGCAAAGATTTAATCATTTAATGTCTTTACTGTGCACATTTTAATCCGCTTAGTTTTGAATATTTATATGGATTTTACCACTAAAGGGAAATTTTAGTAGCTGAGCATAAAAAGAAGAGGAGCATAACGCATCTGAAGGTCATAAACGATATTAATTTAAAACATTACTGTATGTATGTAAACTGTACTGTGTATGGCTGGTCTTGGTAGTTTAAAGAAAAAATACACACCAGTCTTCCATTTCTCCCTAAACATTTTAAGCATGAAAGTTTTATGAAACGGTACCCAAATATGCGATTGCTGTATAGAATGAATTGTAATTAAAAAAAAATATTTAACACGAACATTAAGCTGTTTACATCTTCCGCCTGAGAACAGTCACCCGTTGCTACCCAACGCAGAATGGTGATTGGCTGACACCATCTGACACCCCTCTGATTGTAGAAAAAAGACGTGCTGGTTTGCTATACCAGGAAGAGGATTTCTTTCTATTCAAAAAGTGTATTTTAAAAGTTTAAGAAGTAAAAACCTTACAGCGTACACAGATTTCTAAACTGATCAGGATCGTTATCTTTGTCTTATGCATAATAATGTTCACCGCTCTGTCCAGCAAATTAATAATAAACTTTATTTTATATAGCTTTTTAAACGAATAAGTAATTAGATTGCTCATAAACCTAATCACTTGCTTTTTCTTTTTATTTAGACTCAGATTTCAACTATAGATCGTATTATTAATAACCATAATAACAACCAACCAACAAAAACAACCATATAAACATAATACCAACCAAAAACATAGATAACAACCACAATACAAAATCAAATAATCAAACCATTTTACACTCGCAAAGTCGTCCAATTATCATAATCCCGCCCCTTATGCAAAACCAAACCTTCCTCCCATCCCAGTTTATCCTGTTTATCATAAACAAAATCCACCTCAATTTTCAACATAAAGCATTACACAAAATCAATACCTCAACACTCCATACTCAACAACGATAATTCACAAACAGCCAGAACATGTAACTACACATTCCCAAACAGACCTCATTTCCATAGCCCCGCCCCTTATGCAAAACCAACATCCCTCCCCTGTTCTCTCTCTCCCCTGGCGGTTGTAATTGTTTTTATTTTCAAATAAATTTTAGCAAAGTCATGTATTTTAAAAATCTTAAGATTTTTCTATATATGTCTTTATTTAGTGGTTTCATTAGTGACAAAGGCTAAACTTTCTTGGAAAAATGTCTTTTATGTAAACCATGTTTGCTATTAATTCATTCAGGGCTAAAATATGTTCATTGTCTTCTAATGAAAGAAGGGTTCCTTTCGCCGTAGTCGGGAGCCTAGCCTTTAACTAGTAAGTACTGTATTTACTGGGTTTTTGAGGGGGGGGTGTCTTTCGCTGGAAATCTCGCCTCCTACTTTGAAAATACCCGTGAAACCGGTTCAATTCGTCACAGCCAGCACTCCTGCAGAGAGTTGGGTTGTACTTGCAGTGTATACAGTACACGCGTTATGCTCTTCGTTAATGTCTGTGAAGTTTTATTTAAGCTCTGAGCCATACTGATTCTTCTGGAAGCCAGTTTCCGCCAGGGAGTAAAAAAAAAAAACACACTATGGTATTCTCTCCAATGCAGTGCAGTTAAAAACATACCTCTGATGCTGCTCCTAAATGAATATCGTTTATGACCATCAGAAGCTTTATGCTCCTTTTCTTTTTTCCAGTGGATTGAACAGGGAGAGGCATTTCATGATGTCCTTTTCACTGATGAAACAACAGTGGCTCTGGAACAGTTTTCAACCAAGTCGTTTTATAAAAAGGGGAGATATGTACAGGTTACTGAAGCTAAAAGTTTAGCCTTTGTCACTAATGTAAAAACGAAATAAAGACATATAGAAATCCCTACGTTACAGACTGTATATGGCTGGTATTGGTAGTTTAAAGAAAAAATACACACCAGTATTCCACTTTCTCCCTAAACATTTTTAGGATCAGAGTCTTACATGTGGTTATTTCGAAAACGTTTGTACGTGCTCCTTCTTACCATGTTACTGTTTACCGTTACTGACCATATTAAGTTTAAGTGCCTGTGGGCACTTTTCCTGTCCGTGGGGGGTGGACCGTCTTTCATTAGAAGGTTAGTCTGTTCTACTCTGAGAATGTAGAGGGGGTGGGAAGTGCCCGCGGTCATTTAATTAGTATTAAAATCTTAGTTATCTTTCTAGTTCACAGGTTTGCATGCATAATTTAATTTTGAAAGCCACTGAGACATCAGGTACTACTGTTGTATTTATGAAAAAGAAACAAAACAAAAAACATACTAACAACTGTGCCATCCTACTCCTTAGTTAATACATTTTATTATTCATAAACAGTTAACATTGTTAGCAAAATATTTTGAATTATATTTAACCCTATTTTTTCTTTAGTTTTGTATTTAACTTATTATATGATAGTCAGACTTAATGTATATTAATGTATATTTGAACAATGAAAATATATTTTAACAAGATTTTACATTAAGCACTTAAAATTAATATGGTTAATAATAGTAAACTGTAACATGCTGTAACAAGATCGGTTAAACTGCGAAGAAAATCCTTTCAGAGAAAATGTTTCAGGTGTGAAGAACAAACCTGTTCCCACACACCCTGCCCCCACTACCATTAGAATATACACAAACATTTTAGCGTTTCATTCTGAGCAGAAGACCCTCACACCTGAAGAGTGCTGGCTGTGACGAATTAAACCGGTTTTACAGGTTTCAATCACAGATTGGGACTCAGAAAAGTAACACACAGCGCCACTGGATTTGATAATACTGTACCTAACCAAAATCCGCAATATGGAAACAGAACCTGTGTGATTGTTGATAGATGATGTACTCGTAACATTTTTTCAAGACGAACTACAACATTTAAAAAATGACTTGTATGTACTTGATATCTCTAATCAATCCACGGGTCCCAGCACAAAACGAAACTAAAACGCATACCGTTTAGCGCTTCTTATTAGTTGCTCAAAAGTAATTTGACCGTATGAAATGCATAATATAAACCTAGAAACATATACGTGAGCAGTACTTAAGCACTGTAGTATCGGTGTTAAGACATACCTCTCAAATACTGTAAATCAAGTTAAAAATATCTCAAGACCGATTCTGGTCGTAATGAAACCATGTTTCGTGTATGTTTTCTTTTTCATCTTGAAATAACTCATTTCTAAATACCTTTTTCACTGTTAACATCAACTTTGCGACAAAATATACACTCTGACAGTAAATAAAACAAATCTTAAGATTTCTATATTTATGTCTTTATTTAGTGGTTTCATTCGAAGTATACAATGTTTAGGGAGAAATGGAATACTGGTGTGTATTTTTTTCTTTAAAGTACCGAGACCAGCCATATACTGTATGTTTATGTTAAGATTTCCCTTCAGTGGTAAAATTAGATATGAATATTCAATACTTAAACGGGCACAGTTAAGACATTAAATATACATATACATATTGTATACAGTACAGTTTGCATACGGTAATATGTTTGTTACGCGATTAAAAAATAAATAAATAAAACTGAAAGGTCCAGCACCAACTGGATTCAAACACACAACCTGCCAGTTGGTAGACACACACCTAGACCAGTAGGCTACAAGACAGCTCGCATAAGCAGGCAGGGGAAACAGCCCTGCCGCAGTACACGGATATAATCATACTGTTATTAAATTCTTGAGATACGCGATTCCATATTATATTCCCTTTTAATCAAATTCTAAAAGTTTGCTTGTTGACTCCGGTATCACGTTAGTTAAAGACTTCGAAGCTTACAGTGTTTAGGGAGAAATGGAATACTGGTGTGTATTTTTTTCTTTTCATGATAGGTGTCGCATTTTAAATCATTTTCGTAGTTAGAAATTATGAAACGCCCTGTTAAAAGCAAGGAAGTTTTTATGCCCATTGAAGTAAAACAAAATGCCTGACAAAGTATGGCTTGGACAGATTCCAAGTGCTTGTACAAATGTGCTAAAGAAATTATACTTTGAGTATACAGCTTGTCCAAAGTCATCCATTATTAATACTATTAGTAATATCTTCAGTAAAGGCTTTGATGCATAAATATTTCTGATAAAGGTAGGTTGTGTACTTTTGTCCAACTGAGCAATCTTGCTTTCATAAAATATACCAACATTTGAATGACTGATGATTAACATGCTGTAATACACAGTTCAAAATTAAAGGCTCGAATACTGTACATGAGAGGTTAAGCTCCCCCTGGCGGTTTTACAAGGTGACGCCGGATAGCTAGTCACGTGACACACGTGATACCGCGTGATACCCCGGTGGGCGTGTCGCGGTATGCCGTGAAATACCTCACCCATTTTGAATGGCTGCATCTGTACCAATTAGGTCAGTGTGCTAAGGTATCCTGAACAGTGCTGACCAGAGATGAGTTACAGATGAGCATCTGTAGTCCCTTTCTATCCCCACACTTCCAATTTTCTTTCACTTTGATGAACATGTTTCTCACCTGTCCATAAAACTTGTTCCAGATCTCTAAATATCTAATCTCATACTTTTGAGCATACTTTTGAGCACATTCTTTTTCTTGGTAAAAGGAATACTTTGCCTCTGTTCAGTGGTCTTTGGAATTCTGTTACTCAGTCGTCAGTGAATTGTGGATTTTGGTTGCTTCACTCCTGCACTCTGGAGGTTGTTTCACTGGCAGTTATGTCAGGGTTTTCCTTGACAGCAGTTTTTCTGTCACCAGCTGGAGATGTTTTTCTTGGTTGAGTGGCAATGTTCAACCAAGCTGATTGGTAATATTACCTCACATTCTGTCTTCTGCATATTTCAGATTACTGATTCGGTACTTTATGCGCAAATGCTGGGTTATGGCTCCAATTGAGCTGTTTCTTTAAGCTTCAAAATTGAATTTAGTTCTTGGACAGGAAACTTCTCTGGTTCTCATTTTGGTTTTTAACTACAGGCTCCAAACACTACAGCCATATACTGTAGTGAAAGAGTGAGAAGCTGTTCACAGCTCTTTAACGAGACTAATGCTCCAACTGAAACACCTGACCAACCAGACCCCTGTCAGCCTGTCGTCCCTGTTTGCTCCTTGAAAATAATGATGTTTAACAATATAATTGGTTAAATTAAATGGATAGACGAACTAAATTTACTTTAATACAAATACATAGACTTAGTATTGATCTCATTTTTTTTATTAGAGAGGATTATTAGAGTTCATAGTGAAAATCCCAGTTCAGACTTGGCCGTACCAACAGGACAAGGTAGATTTAACAAACAGGCCTGGCAATCTACTGCACTCCATTCATTCAGAAAATTTAATTTCATTCATTTCTTAATCTGCTTTAATGAGATTCCTTGAACAGTATGTGTCTGGGAGAAAGTTATAAATCGTTATAAGTCTTTCTTACCGCTAGATCACATTTGCACAGAGCCTTGCACCCGTAGGCTGAAGTAGAGATGGCAACACAGAACTCCAGGACCGAGAGAATCTGGAGTATTCCACTGATGCCTCTGTAATAAAAGTCCTACAAGATACAGTATATTTTTAAATGATATATATAAAGGCAGGATTCATGAGTGTAATTGATGCACTTTAAATGTAAAAAAACATGACTATCCATTCAAAGGATTTTGAATATTAGTTCAAATGCCTGTGTGAAAACATTTATTGACAAGTAAGTGTGGTTTTGGGCAGAAAACGTAAATGAACAACTCCAAAAAAGCAAGTAGCCAAGTTTGTTGTACTTTGTGCTATTTATTCAGTCTGTCTCTAAAGCTTCGACAACCCTGTGAGGAGCAGCAAGCTCAAATCACTGTCTGAACACTGGCTCTTTCTCACTGGGGCGTCAGGAAATCAGAACATGGCGAGAGATGCTCACACTGGGGCTACAGGCGAGAGTCCAGAGTGGAAGGAAGACTGAACTGAATACCAGGGCTGCTGTCAGAAACAGCTGAGGGACTGACAGCAGGAAATGAGGAGGAGCAACCGAGCATGCTGTTGTAACAGAAAGAATAAGGTTCTGGATCCCGAGATGAAGTAAAACAGATGAGTTTATTGCATGCAAGGAACAATAAAGCCGAAGTCTTGTTTCCCGCAAGAAACAACAAAACCGAAGTATTGTTCGATGTGCCGGTACAAACTTTTAGGTTATATAGTCCTTCCTTGCTGCTTCCGACGTCATTCGGTGTTATAGTAAGGGGGGCGGGGTCATGGTATTTGGCCAGTTAAGAGACCCTGGCCAAATGGTCAGTTTAAGATTATGCCCCCAGGGGGTTCCTAGCTCGCATCTGGAATCCTTATCAGTTAACCCCCTTTCCTGCTATAAACCCCTGTTGCTTAGAAGTCTAATTTTCAGGTAGAACTGACTTAAGTTAACCCTTTTTACATCTGGTCTCTTACTTCAATGCTAACTGAAGATCATACAACTTCAACAACACTGTGTTGGTTAGTCAGCTTAAATCACTGCCTGTGAGGAGGCAGCTGTCGGTCCTTACGAGCCAAAATCCTGACAGCTGCCCCCCTCCCTGTGTGAACACTGGCTCCTCCTTAGTGGGTTTGAGAGGTAGTAAGAGTGAGAGCTAACAAGCAAACGAACTGTCACTGCACTGTTGCACTGAGACCTGCAGAGCACCCGAGCAAACCAACTGAAGATCGCAGCTGCTGAAACAAGCCGCCAAAGGGCTCTTCCTCCGAAACAACTCATTTCTCGGTGTTTGTGATGAGACTAAAGAGCGCTGGTGCAACTCCCCTCTCTTGCACTGTTGGTCTTTCACCAGCCTGGGAGGAAGATATCAGATATCCAGTTGAGCACATGAGATGAGCTCTTGTGGCCATGTGATAATGTCTCACAGGTACATGGCGGATGACCTTCTGCAGAGCAAACTAGCCAGAGTGATGGCGCAGGTGCCCACCTACACATAGGAAGTCAAGACTTCAGAGGGATGATATGCTGCCTGAGAAAGGGAATGTGCAAATGAAGAAACAATTCTCTGTTTATTTGGTGGAATTCACTGTATTATTTTCAGAGCCTTTGAAAAGGCTCCATAAAGAGGATCAGGAACTTTATGAGACTCTATTCTAAGACGACCTCCACACTTTGCTTTTCTCCTCCTCTGCTACACTAGCTGACTTTGACCAAGCTTACAATACATTGGTTAGAAGAGCCGTTCCTCTCCTTATTAAGCCAAAGGAAGGATCACTTGAAGCAAGATTTCTTGCAGGAATGTAAAACAAAGTCACTCTCATGACAAGCGGCTGAATCGGGCTCAATAATAATAATAATAATAATAATAATAATAAAAATATTTTATTGTTATTATTATTATTGTTGTTGTTGCTGCTGCTTACACTTATATAGCGCTTTTCTGGACACTCCACTCAAAGCGCTTCACAGATAATGGGGATCCCCTCCGCCACCACCAGTGTGCAGCCCCACCTGGATGATGCACCAGTCCGCTCCCCACACACCAGCTCTCAGTGGGGAGGAGAGCGGAGTGATGAAGCCAGTTCAGAGAGGGGGGTTATTAGGAGGCCATGACTGGTAAGGACCAGGGAGAAATTTAGCTAGGACGCCGGGGTTACACCCCTACTCTTTTCGAGAAACGCCCTGGGATTTTTAATGACCACAGAGAGTCAGGACCTCGGTTTTACGTCTCATCCGAAGGACGGCGCCTGTTTACAGTATAGTTTCCCAGTCACTATACTGGGGCATTAGGACCCACATAGGCCGCAGGGTGAGCGCCCCCTGCTGGTCCCATTAACACCTCTTCCTCTTTTTATCAATCTGAAGATAAAAAGAAAGAAAACACTTACTGAGCTATAATGAGGTTGAAGATGAAGTTCAATACAGTTTGTGATTATTGCAAACCCAGCTGACACTGCGCTGACAACGTTTGTGGAGAGTGAAGCACTGATCTGGAAAAAGACAAATCCACGAGGTATTCTATTATTTGACTAACTGACCTGGGACTAGGGATGGAGTGGGCACTGTTGCTAACAACATCTTGGTTCTTCAACAGCAGCTCTGCAGCTAACGTGCAAAACCAGCACTTTCAGGATTCAAAAGCTTCCATTTTTTTTAAATAGACATATTAGATACTAGATAATCCAGTTATATTTAATAATGTTTTATTTTACTGTGATAATCACACAACAACCCTGCAGCTCCTGCAATCCTGACTCCAGCCTTGATTCCAGCTGTGGAGATGGAACAAGAGTCCCAGATCTTGCTTTGTTTTACAAAGTGTCCTGTTTCTACTTACCAGAGAAGGCTTCAGTTTATCAGCTGCAATAGTGAAAGCACCAGAGATGATGTACTGAAGAGAAATAAAAGGTTTAGGATCAGTTTCATCATTCTTTTACTATGTGAGCTTGTGATCTACTAATAGATCTTCACTGCTCTGTCAAAACCCAGAGACTAGTCCAGTATGTTCCACGTTCCACAGGAGTGACTCATCCTGTCTAAAATAATGGGAATGGCCCAACACCCAAGACTCATGACATCTGAAGATGATAAAGTAGTAGCAGACCAGGCTTTCTCCATAGTGCACCTCACTGTGGGAAATAAATCTGCTCTAAGTGGAAAAGGAGAGTTTACAGAAAGTGTCTCGCAATTTAATAAAACAAAGGGCTTGTAATCCGACTACAAGAAGGTGCTTCGCCCACAGGATAGCAAGCGACACTGGTTACCCGACCTAGTTATTTTGTTTCGACTCCGACTTTTGCCTTTTGCTTTCAGGATTTAGATGCCAGTCGATTGCAATAACCTCTAGTCTGAGCACCGCATAGGGTCCAACCTGCTGCTCCTAACGCCTCCTTTGACACTTAGCTTTATGAATATATTTGTCATTCACATTTTCATATGAAAAGGGGCACCTTCATTGACTCTTTTAATGTCAGATATAAAAAGCCACTCACCACGATGGATCCCCAGAATGAGCTTGCAGTATTCATTGACCCAGACCTCTTAAATGTCATTAAGACTCCTAAAATGAGGATGATCTGTCCAAGCATGATCTGGACCACCTGGAAATGCAGTGATAGGAAGAGAAGGCAGAGAAAAAAAGTTCAGTACTTAGTCTTCAGAAAAACACATTACTTCCATACTGGACATATCCATAACTACCATTTACTGTGTTCTACAGCTACAGCAGGGTGTTAAGGCTCAAAACAATTTCGACCATTTAGCAATGAGTCCAAGTCTAGGAAAATATAGCTTATGGATTGCGTCTACTCCTTTTCTGTCTTAAGCTTCAATATACTGTATCTGCCGACATTGTGCCAATATTTTTACGAAAAATAAAGATGGCACCAAAAGTTTTATGTAACTGTGCAAAATTCATTTTTATTATGCTTCACTTTTCATTCATGATATCTTCAAAAATATGCAAGGACAATTACAAAGCTTATAAACAACAGGAGGACATTGTGACTCTGACCATCTTACCCAGTCGGTAGCTGATCACCTGCTCAGTTCTTAAACATTTACAGGGAATTAGGTTTAATGACTTGACTGGGCAGCATTTTCCACACTTTGTGTTTTAGTGAAGTCTCCAGTCCTAAGTCCCTCACACACACTTCTCCTAAATTTATATCCACTGTTTCCATCACCGATTGATCTCCAAACAGGGGACTGGATTAACTCCGGAAGCACCACTGAGAAATGACTCCAGGAGGACTCATGATTGATCTGTTTGCTGGTCTTAATTCACAACAATGTGTCTTTGTTATCATGTGCGGTCAGTGTTCCGCTGAGATGCCGTTTAGATCAGAACATCATTGACTGAAGACGTGGAGACAAGTGCTGTCTGAACCAGGAAGCGCTAAACCGTAATGGACACACAAGGAAAGCTCCTGGGGTTTTCTAATAGTTTCAGCCTTGTTCAATCTCTTTGAGTCTCTTTTAGTCTTGTGAAGAAACTGTATGTGGAACAAGTGAGACCTTGATGAGAAGAAGTCAAGGGTGTTTAGAGGGAAACACCTTCAGATGAACACAGAAGAGACATGAAGCACTGGAGAGGGCCAGCAGAGCCCACAGCACTATTCACTCTCACCCCAAGAGCTTTGGGCTCTCCCTTCTGAAACCTCTTCAGGGACGAGGACACCTGGGGGAAGTGACTGGCGGGGAGCATGGATTGTGTCTGTGGGGCAAAAGCAGGCAGCGTATCCTGTCCCTGGGGGTAAACCTGGGAGATGATCACCATCCCTCTGTCGGTACTGACTGAGCTGCTCATCTTCAAGGGCTGATGGAGCTGCGTCTGTGATCAGAGAGGAAGAAGGTGTTCGTGAGCTCTGAGGGTGAGTTTTACCCCGGGCAACTGCTACTTGTGTGGCACGTGTGGTCACAGGCTGGAGTCAGTCTGCCATCCCTCAGTCATTTAAAGATATCTCCAAATGATTGCTTAGCTTGTCATACTCTCAGGCAGTTCTATGTGTCCAATACACAAATAGAGCTTTTTAAAAGTATTCACACCATTCCAATGATTTTCTTTTACAGCTATATTTACCAGTATGTTTTGCACCACAAATCATCTTCACTTGAATGCTCGAAAGTGATCGCTTTTATGGTCGAATTAAGTCAAGTGTCAGCAGAAACTGCAATAAAAACCCAAACCAAAATACGATTTCACAAATTTGTATTCACCAACCTGAGTCAACCCTGCAAAACACTTAGGGTAAGTCAGACGTGGTGCAATTTTCAGTTCTTCTTCTTTGCAAACCTGCTCAAGCTCTGTGAAGTTGTTTGAGGATTCCTGATGACCAGCGACTTTCCAGTCTTGTCACAGATTTACAATTGCATTCAGGTCAGGTCAACTTCGACTGGACCACTCAAGGAAAGTCAGTTTTGTCTTGAAGTCCAGTACAAAAATATATCTATCTATTTCAAAGATCAACCTATTCCCAAGTTTAAAATAAAACATGAAAACTGACTTGTCTTAGTTATTAGATCATTACAGCATAGTAATTATAGTGTCACCATTGCCATCCCTCCTCTAGAGGGTACTCCGACCATTTATTATTAGTTTCATCATTACCTGCGCTTGTCTCTTGTTAAACCCATCACTATATAAGTTATATGCCTCCTACGCTCTGGGCTCAGCATTGGAAGATGGACGCCACAAGTCTTGCCTATACCCTGGGCTCGCGGATAGCCTGAGGGCAGGTCTTAGTCCCCATTGTCCTGACCATCTCGGTCCAAGGCTCGGAGCGCCTGGCCTCGTCTTCATGTTTTTAGCTTCCCAGTTCCTGTTCCGGTTCCAGTTCCAACCTGTTTTTAACTGTATGTCTTGGATTGACCTCCCGGCTACCTGGACTTTGGATTGCTCCCTGTTTTCCCCCTTTTGGACTCCCACTGAACTTGTTCACCTGCGCTCCCCCCTGGCACCTGGATCACCGTCAACACTGCCCCCTCAGTCCTCCCATCCATTCCTCTCCGTGTCCTTCTCCACTCTCTTCTGGATTGTACCGTCTGCATAGGGTCTTAATAACTAACGGCTCCCGTGACATATAGCTGTACAGGTGAGAATTAATACGATCCTTTAGTTGTTGGAATTAAAATAAACACAGCACAACATTAATAATATCACATAAGGTTACAAATGAGAGGCCCAGGTGCCCATGTAGCATGTTGGTTGCTAACAGTTAATCCAACAATCTCATACATTTTTGTGAAATAAGCCAGGCTGTCGGCTTCAACTACAGACACCCACAACCTTTAGTTTCTCTTAGTCTCCATTTGTGTACCCTGGGTTGTACGTAGTTCCATTGATGGCTACTGGGTGGCGGTGCCCGCTCTCCTCATTGTCTTCTGTCTTCAACATTCTGCTCTTTTTAATATGTCAGGAATATGTCTTTAAGCCTGGGAACGTACCTGGAGACCCACAGCAGAGATATTTAATATCAAACTGTTTTTAAACATTTCTGTTTTTAAACGTACTATTTCAAATGAGCTTCCTTCATCGCTGGCAGCTAATTATCCAGCTGTTTCCTGAAAAGAGTCGAGGTGTTAGCTTTGGCAGTGTGGCTGGGAAGCTGATCCAAACTTCCCCGGATCCTTGCAACACAAGAACATGAACAGTATTTTTCAGAAACTATTAACATTAATAAAAATCAAGTCAGCAGGACAGTTTGCTGGGAAAACCCAACTTGACCTTCAGCATGCGTAGGCTGCAAAGGAACAAGTAATAGGTTTATTCCCTGCTGAAGAGAGAAGAGAGAAAACTCTCTTCTGTGAGCCTCACACCTGAAGAAGGCTTCACAGCCGAAACATGGTGAACTGTCACTGCACTGTTGCACTGAGACCTGCAGAGCACCCGAGCAAACCAACTGAAGATCGCAGCTGCTGAAACAAGCCGCCAAAGGGCTCTTCCTCCGAAACAACTCATTTCTCGGTGTTTGTGATGAGACTAAAGAGCGCTGGTGCAACTCCCCTCTCTTGCACTGTTGGTCTTTCACCAGCCTGGGAGGAAGATATCAGATATCCAGTTGAGCACATGAGATGAGCTCTTGTGGCCATGTGATAATGTCTCACAGGTACATGGCGGATGACCTTCTGCAGAGCAAACTAGCCAGAGTGGTGGCGCAGGTGCCCACCTACACATAGGAAGTCAAGACTTCAGAGGGATGATATGCTGCCTGAGAAAGGGAATGTGCAAATGAAGAAACAATCCTCTGTTTATTTGGTGGAATTCACTGTATTATTCTCAGAGCCTTTGAAAAGGCTCCATAAAGAGGATCAGGAACTTTATGAGACTCTATTCTAAGACGACCTCCACACTTTGCTTTTCTCCTCCTCTGCTACACTAGCTGACTTTGACCAAGCTTACAATACATTGGTTAGAAGAGCCGTTCCTCTCCTTATTAAGCCAAAGGAAGGATCACTTGAAGCAAGATTTCTTGCAGGAATGTAAAACAAAGTCACTCTCATGACAAGCGGCTGAATCGGGCTCAATAATAATAATAATAATAATAATAATAATAATAAAAATATTTTATTGTTATTATTATTATTGTTGTTGTTGCTGCTGCTTACACTTATATAGCGCTTTTCTGGACACTCCACTCAAAGCGCTTCACAGATAATGGGGATCCCCTCCGCCACCACCAGTGTGCAGCCCCACCTGGATGATGCACCAGTCCGCTCCCCACACACCAGCTCTCAGTGGGGAGGAGAGCGGAGTGATGAAGCCAGTTCAGAGAGGGGGGTTATTAGGAGGCCATGACTGGTAAGGACCAGGGAGAAATTTAGCTAGGACGCCGGGGTTACACCCCTACTCTTTTCGAGAAACGCCCTGGGATTTTTAATGACCACAGAGAGTCAGGACCTCGGTTTTACGTCTCATCCGAAGGACGGCGCCTGTTTACAGTATAGTTTCCCAGTCACTATACTGGGGCATTAGGACCCACATAGGCCGCAGGGTGAGCGCCCCCTGCTGGTCCCATTAACACCTCTTCCTCTTTTTATCAATCTGAAGATAAAAAGAAAGAAAACACTTACTGAGCTATAATGAGGTTGAAGATGAAGTTCAATACAGTTTGTGATTATTGCAAACCCAGCTGACACTGCGCTGACAACGTTTGTGGAGAGTGAAGCACTGATCTGGAAAAAGACAAATCCACGAGGTATTCTATTATTTGACTAACTGACCTGGGACTAGGGATGGAGTGGGCACTGTTGCTAACAACATCTTGGTTCTTCAACAGCAGCTCTGCAGCTAACGTGCAAAACCAGCACTTTCAGGATTCAAAAGCTTCCATTTTTTTTAAATAGACATATTAGATACTAGATAATCCAGTTATATTTAATAATGTTTTATTTTACTGTGATAATCACACAACAACCCTGCAGCTCCTGCAATCCTGACTCCAGCCTTGATTCCAGCTGTGGAGATGGAACAAGAGTCCCAGATCTTGCTTTGTTTTACAAAGTGTCCTGTTTCTACTTACCAGAGAAGGCTTCAGTTTATCAGCTGCAATAGTGAAAGCACCAGAGATGATGTACTGAAGAGAAATAAAAGGTTTAGGATCAGTTTCATCATTCTTTTACTATGTGAGCTTGTGATCTACTAATAGATCTTCACTGCTCTGTCAAAACCCAGAGACTAGTCCAGTATGTTCCACGTTCCACAGGAGTGACTCATCCTGTCTAAAATAATGGGAATGGCCCAACACCCAAGACTCATGACATCTGAAGATGATAAAGTAGTAGCAGACCAGGCTTTCTCCATAGTGCACCTCACTGTGGGAAATAAATCTGCTCTAAGTGGAAAAGGAGAGTTTACAGAAAGTGTCTCGCAATTTAATAAAACAAAGGGCTTGTAATCCGACTACAAGAAGGTGCTTCGCCCACAGGATAGCAAGCGACACTGGTTACCCGACCTAGTTATTTTGTTTCGACTCCGACTTTTGCCTTTTGCTTTCAGGATTTAGATGCCAGTCGATTGCAATAACCTCTAGTCTGAGCACCGCATAGGGTCCAACCTGCTGCTCCTAACGCCTCCTTTGACACTTAGCTTTATGAATATATTTGTCATTCACATTTTCATATGAATAGGGGCACCTTCATTGACTCTTTTAATGTCAGATATAAAAAGCCACTCACCACGATGGATCCCCAGAATGAGCTTGCAGTATTCATTGACCCAGACCTCTTAAATGTCATTAAGACTCCTAAAATGAGGATGATCTGTCCAAGCATGATCTGGACCACCTGGAAATGCAGTGATAGGAAGAGAAGGCAGAGAAAAAAAGTTCAGTACTTAGTCTTCAGAAAAACACATTACTTCCATACTGGACATATCCATAACTACCATTTACTGTGTTCTACAGCTACAGCAGGGTGTTAAGGCTCAAAACAATTTCGACCATTTAGCAATGAGTCCAAGTCTAGGAAAATATAGCTTATGGATTGCGTCTACTCCTTTTCTGTCTTAAGCTTCAATATACTGTATCTGCCGACATTGTGCCAATATTTTAACGAAAAATAAAGATGGCACCAAAAGTTTTATGTAACTGTGCAAAATTCATTTTTATTATGCTTCACTTTTCATTCATGATATCTTCAAAAATATGCAAGGACAATTACAAAGCTTATAAACAACAGGAGGACATTGTGACTCTGACCATCTTACCCAGTCGGTAGCTGATCACCTGCTCAGTTCTTAAACATTTACAGGGAATTAGGTTT
Source organism: Lepisosteus oculatus (assembly GCF_040954835.1). Classification (NCBI taxonomy): domain Eukaryota; kingdom Metazoa; phylum Chordata; class Actinopteri; order Semionotiformes; family Lepisosteidae; genus Lepisosteus; species Lepisosteus oculatus. Next base: position 2,730,990 of record NC_090722.1, on the reverse strand, counting down.
AATGACTTGACTGGGCAGCATTTTCCACACTTTGTGTTTTAGTGAAGTCTCCAGTCCTAAGTCCCTCACACACACTTCTCCTAAATTTATATCCACTGTTTCCATCACCGATTGATCTCCAAACAGGGGACTGGATTAACTCCGGAAGCACCACTGAGAAATGACTCCAGGAGGACTCATGATTGATCTGTTTGCTGGTCTTAATTCACAACAATGTGTCTTTGTTATCATGTGCGGTCAGTGTTCCGCTGAGATGCCGTTTAGATCAGAACATCATTGACTGAAGACGTGGAGACAAGTGCTGTCTGAACCAGGAAGCGCTAAACCGTAATGGACACACAAGGAAAGCTCCTGGGGTTTTCTAATAGTTTCAGCCTTGTTCAATCTCTTTGAGTCTCTTTTAGTCTTGTGAAGAAACTGTATGTGGAACAAGTGAGACCTTGATGAGAAGAAGTCAAGGGTGTTTAGAGGGAAACACCTTCAGATGAACACAGAAGAGACATGAAGCACTGGAGAGGGCCAGCAGAGCCCACAGCACTATTCACTCTCACCCCAAGAGCTTTGGGCTCTCCCTTCTGAAACCTCTTCAGGGACGAGGACACCTGGGGGAAGTGACTGGCGGGGAGCATGGATTGTGTCTGTGGGGCAAAAGCAGGCAGCGTATCCTGTCCCTGGGGGTAAACCTGGGAGATGATCACCATCCCTCTGTCGGTACTGACTGAGCTGCTCATCTTCAAGGGCTGATGGAGCTGCGTCTGTGATCAGAGAGGAAGAAGGTGTTCGTGAGCTCTGAGGGTGAGTTTTACCCCGGGCAACTGCTACTTGTGTGGCACGTGTGGTCACAGGCTGGAGTCAGTCTGCCATCCCTCAGTCATTTAAAGATATCTCCAAATGATTGCTTAGCTTGTCATACTCTCAGGCAGTTCTATGTGTCCAATACACAAATAGAGCTTTTTAAAAGTATTCACACCATTCCAATGATTTTCTTTTACAGCTATATTTACCAGTATGTTTTGCACCACAAATCATCTTCACTTGAATGCTCGAAAGTGATCGCTTTTATGGTCGAATTAAGTCAAGTGTCAGCAGAAACTGCAATAAAAACCCAAACCAAAATACGATTTCACAAATTTGTATTCACCAACCTGAGTCAACCCTGCAAAACACTTAGGGTAAGTCAGACGTGGTGCAATTTTCAGTTCTTCTTCTTTGCAAACCTGCTCAAGCTCTGTGAAGTTGTTTGAGGATTCCTGATGACCAGCGACTTTCCAGTCTTGTCACAGATTTACAATTGCATTCAGGTCAGGTCAGGTCAACTTCGACTGGACCACTCAAGGAAAGTCAGTTTTGTCTTGAAGTCCAGTACAAAAATATATCTATCTATTTCAAAGATCAACCTATTCCCAAGTTTAAAATAAAACATGAAAACTGACTTGTCTTAGTTATTAGATCATTACAGCATAGTAATTATAGTGTCACCATTGCCATCCCTCCTCTAGAGGGTACTCCGACCATTTATTATTAGTTTCATCATTACCTGCGCTTGTCTCTTGTTAAACCCATCACTATATAAGTTATATGCCTCCTACGCTCTGGGCTCAGCATTGGAAGATGGACGCCACAAGTCTTGCCTATACCCTGGGCTCGCGGATAGCCTGAGGGCAGGTCTTAGTCCCCATTGTCCTGACCATCTCGGTCCAAGGCTCGGAGCGCCTGGCCTCGTCTTCATGTTTTTAGCTTCCCAGTTCCTGTTCCGGTTCCAGTTCCAACCTGTTTTTAACTGTATGTCTTGGATTGACCTCCCGGCTACCTGGACTTTGGATTGCTCCCTGTTTTCCCCCTTTTGGACTCCCACTGAACTTGTTCACCTGCGCTCCCCCCTGGCACCTGGATCACCGTCAACACTGCCCCCTCAGTCCTCCCATCCATTCCTCTCCGTGTCCTTCTCCACTCTCTTCTGGATTGTACCGTCTGCATAGGGTCTTAATAACTAACGGCTCCCGTGACATATAGCTGTACAGGTGAGAATTAATACGATCCTTTAGTTGTTGGAATTAAAATAAACACAGCACAACATTAATAATATCACATAAGGTTACAAATGAGAGGCCCAGGTGCCCATGTAGCATGTTGGTTGCTAACAGTTAATCCAACAATCTCATACATTTTTGTGAAATAAGCCAGGCTGTCGGCTTCAACTACAGACACCCACAACCTTTAGTTTCTCTTAGTCTCCATTTGTGTACCCTGGGTTGTACGTAGTTCCATTGATGGCTACTGGGTGGCGGTGCCCGCTCTCCTCATTGTCTTCTGTCTTCAACATTCTGCTCTTTTTAATATGTCAGGAATATGTCTTTAAGCCTGGGAACGTACCTGGAGACCCACAGCAGAGATATTTAATATCAAACTGTTTTTAAACATTTCTGTTTTTAAACGTACTATTTCAAATGAGCTTCCTTCATCGCTGGCAGCTAATTATCCAGCTGTTTCCTGAAAAGAGTCGAGGTGTTAGCTTTGGCAGTGTGGCTGGGAAGCTGATCCAAACTTCCCCGGATCCTTGCAACACAAGAACATGAACAGTATTTTTCAGAAACTATTAACATTAATAAAAATCAAGTCAGCAGGACAGTTTGCTGGGAAAACCCAACTTGACCTTCAGCATGCGTAGGCTGCAAAGGAACAAGTAATAGGTTTATTCCCTGCTGAAGAGAGAAGAGAGAAAACTCTCTTCTGTGAGCCTCACACCTGAAGAAGGCTTCACAGCCGAAACATGGTGTATTCTTTCTTCTCTTTTCAGCATGGAATCAACCTATTACAATTTTATTTACTGATGCCTTCATCTTTCTGTACACTGAGAGAATAAGCAAAAATAAGAATTCCAATGCACTTGTTACAGAAGGCAAATAAACTGAGAGCTCGACCGTATTTACTACTTGTACTGGATAATTCTAGGTAGAGATGTGGAACGGTATTGAACACTTGCTTTTCTGAGTCAACCCCTTAAGTCACCTCCTGCCATTCAACTGCTCTGAATTGGCTGAATCCGGGCATCTTTCCTTGGTCTCCTGCCTAGAGCCTGCCTTTTCTCCAGATTTCTTCCGCAGACGCCTCATCCCCCATAATGACTCATATATAAGTTAGAAAGTTAAGTGTTTTTGTAATAATAATAATAAAAATAATAATAATAAACTTTATTTTATACAGCACCTTTAAAGGTGGCTTCTCAAAGCGCTTTACAGGATGACAATAACAATAAATAAGAAGACTACAACAGTAAATAAGAAGAATACAGAAGATAAGACACAATTACAACAATACAACAATAACAATAGAGGAGACCGTGGAAGGTGGCACTAAGAAGAGCAGAGGGGTGAAGAATGGAACCAGTTAAGTAAAGGCTTTTCTGAAGAAGAGGGTTTTGAGTTTAGAGAAGGTGACTCTCTGATATCCTTGGGCAAAGAGTTCCAGAGCTTGGGGGCATAACAGGAGAAGGCCCTGTCGCCCATACAATGTAGACGGGCTTGGGGGACAGTAAGGAGGGCAGAATTTGAAGAGCAGAGGTTGCGAGGTGGGGAGTAGGGCGATAATAGTTCAGACAGGTATTGAGGTGCCAAGCCATGTAGAGCCTTATAGGTGAGCATGAGGATTTTAAAGTCTACACGTAATTTGACCGGAAGCCAGTGCAAGGACTCCAGGATAGGAGTAATCCTATTGTCAGTGGTATCATCCTCCTGAAATGCATGGGTCTGGGATTGCGCTGCGATCGCTTTTTCCATTTTTCCTGCCCGAGTGTTTTTCATTGCTGCCTTTGGGAAATGTTCAATTATAATTTGCATAGTTCATCATTTAAATAGTGTCACAGCGTAATATCGACATATGGCCAGCAGCCATATCACCCTGCAACTCACAACTGGCAACCCACTGAAGCTAAGCAGGTGTGAGCCTGGTCAGTACCTGGATGGGAGACCTCCTGGGAAAAACTAAGGTTGCTGCTGGAAGAGGTGTTAGTGGGGCCAGCAGGGGGCGCTCACCCTGTGGTCCATGTGGGTCCTAATGCCCCAGTATAGTGATGGGGACACTATACTGTAAACAGGCGCCGTCCTTTGGATGAGACGTAAAACCGAGGTCCTGACTCTCTGTGGTCATTAAAAATCCCAGGGCTCTTCTCGAAAAGAGTAGGGGTGTACCCCGGTGTCCTGGCCAAATTTCCAATTGGCCCTTACTAATCATGGCCTCCTAATAATCCCCCTCTATGAATTGGCTACATTACTCTGCTCTCCTCCCCACTGAGAGCTGGTGTGTGGGGAGCGTTCTGGCGCACTATGGCTGCCGTCGCATCATCCAGGTGGATGCTGCACATTGGTGGTGGTGGAGGGGAGTCCCCATTACCTGTAAAGCGCTTTGAGTGGAGTGTCCAGAAAAGCGCTATATAAGTGTAAGCAATTATTATTATTAATTATTATAACCCCTTTTCTTGGGGTGTAAACAAATATAAAAAAGAAATGCATCGTCGATAATCTAGTGAAAAGCGTGTCCGGTGCTGCAGTAGTTTTACTGTGGAATTGGTCACTTTCTCCCTGCACACACAAACTGTGGTGTTCATTTTAAATAGTTCAAGACTGTTCTTTTAATCAGTATAGATTAATTTTTAAGCCTGGGAAAATACCTACTCACATCAGAAATGTATTTATTTTTTAATATGGTGACCAAAAGCCACACAATATACCTGTATACTAGCCGATGGACGGCAGTTTGGCTGAAGCTTAATTTGTTTTTCAACACTCTTGCCCACATGAAAAGCGGTAAAACAGTCAAATTGAAGAAGAACGAAACATTTGCCGCACCGTTAAGAAATCACACCACTTACCCCAGTATTTAAAGTTTGCTTTTACCCCTCCCTGAGGTGCTTACTGTGTTTATAACCAGCTCCTGTGTGCTACATTAACACTGGAAACACATTTCTTTCTTCAAATCGCGAGAAGCGAGTGGACTGCGGCACTAAAGCCTGTATTAAAGTGTAGTCAGAGACTGTAACAGCGCCCAGCGACAGGTCTGTCTTGGGAAAACAGTGTCTTAACAGTTCAGATGTGCTTTCGCGAATGTAGCAAGAATCGCAAACTTCCTGCAGTCCTCATGGTAGAGTACTGTATATCCTGCTAAGCCACACAGATTTCTTGGCACAGATCTTACTTTTATGGCGTAACCGTCGTGCTTTGACGAGCTAAGAAAAAGTGCATACAATTAATCAGAGTTTGTTCTCGGAACCTTTCCCCCGATTTACTAGAAAACAACAGTCCCTTCTGTCGGGAACTGAACTACCGGGAGATTTTTTTTTTCCTGCACCGCTTTTGACAACAACACTGAACTTGCTTTCCGAAAAGTTACATCTTGTAGATGAAAATAATAGCATCAGTAGAAAATAATGCTCCTTTTTATTGGCACATACAACATCGTACATTGTAGAATACACAGTACAAATCATATACTGTATATCGATATACGAATCCATATTTAACAATAAGACAACAAAACTGTGCAAATCTCTTTTCGATTCCTAAGCAGATGAGTGAGTGCATTACTATGACAAAGTGCATTTTATCGAAACTGGGGGTTTCATTAACATTGTCGTCATGTCGACCTACCATTGCAACGGTTGTGCTGTCGAGGTGCAATCTAGTGCTGCTGATGAAAACAGTTGGACAAAGACTAGAAAGATGGGTGAGGGGGCAGCAAGGGGTGGCTGAAATGAAAGTTGTTTTCTGCGGAAGGACAGAGCAAGAATACCAGAACAAAACCATAGATTAACAGGGAAGCAGGCCTCATGAATGAAGTATTTCAGAAGTTTGGTCATGTGTGTTGAAATGCAAGCGCTACACTGGCAACATGGATACAGTACATGAAGTCATGCCAGTTTTTAATTCTGTGTCCTATTGTAATGCTGTTTTGGTAGCTGATATTGAGATGTGAAAACAGCAAGACATAAATATTCTAGAAATAACTTTTTTTTCCAAAGAAATTTTCAAAAATTAAAATACTCTATATAGTACGCATAATAATAAAAATAATTGCTTACACTTATATAGCGCTTTTCTGGACACTCCACTCAAAGCGCTTTACAGGTAATGGGGATCCCCTCCACCACCACCAGTGTGCAGCCCCACCTGGATGATGCGACGGCAGCCATAGTGCGCCAGAACGCTCCCCACACACCAGCTCTCAGTGGGGAGGAGAGCAGAGTGATGAAGCCAATTCATAGAGGGGGATTATTAGGAGGCCATGATTGGTAAGGGCCAATGGGAAATTGTTACACCCCTACTCTTTTCGAGAATCGCCCTGGGATTTTTAATGACCACACAGAGTCAGGACCTCAGTTTTACATCTCATCTGAAGGACAGCACCTGTTTACAGTATAGTGTCCCCATCACTATACTGGGGCATTAGGACCCACATGGACCACAGGGTGAGCGCCCCCTGCTGGCCCCACTAACACCTCTTCCAGCAGCAACCTTAGTTTTTCCCAGGAGGTCTCTCATCCAGGTACTGACCAGGCTCACACCTGCTGAGCTCCAGTGGGGCTGCCAGTTGTGAGTTGCAGGCTGCTGGCATGATATGGCTGCTAGCATCTCATACTATAGTTTAGTATTCTTACTTAACTATATTTTCGCTACTATTGTTACTATATTTGTTCTCCCTCCATTAATTATCTGTTGTGCTCATTCTGAAATAAACCAGGAAATAAATGTTTAGAACAGAAATATCTGGTAAGGAGCAAGTACAGGTTAAAACAGCATTTTTTAGTGCTATGAAAGCCTGAGACAATTGCAAATGGTGTTAATTGGTAATTTCCAAACTTTAAACCTGCATCTTCTGTTACAGTTATCATAACCGTTCAGTCACTCTGCACTATATTTTATTCAGACACATTTTAATTAACAGGTTTAATTAACCTGTAGATCTGTATCACGGGACTATTGTGGGAAATTCTGTGATAATTGGCAAGTGCTCTTTCTATTCTCCTTTTCTCTCTCTGTTTCTCATTTTCTGAGCTGTCAGTCCCTGCTTGTGTTAATTGATGGGCTTTGAGGCAAACAATGTGAAGGTTGCTGACTCTGTGCTTATCACATGCAATGGAGGAGATAGTAGCCAGATGCTCACTCAGCTTTGGAAGATGGACGCCCAGAAGCCCGCCTATGAGCGGGTCCAGGAGAGACCCAACGGCATCGGCTTCACAACGGTGTCCTGACCATCTGGGTTTGGGACTCGGAGCGCCTGGCCCCGTTAACCCACGTTTTTATTCCCCGTCCCTGCACCGGATCCTGCTCCGGTTTTAAACCTTGTCTTGTCTGTCCCGAATGGATCACCTGGCTCTGGACTCCAGTTCACAGTGGTCACGCCCCCTGTTCGTCAACCTGCCCAGTTCCCAGTCGACTCCTCCCCGTGTCTGTTTCACTCTCTCCTGGATTCTGCCATCTGCATAGGGTCCTGATCCACGCTTCGTGACAATATGTAGAGAAGTAGAGAGAAAAAACATGGTGGACCATGAAGGATCAGCTTTTCTTTCAACGGTCTGCACAAATCCCAAAAAGATTAGCCACTTGAGTCATTAAACGGGGAACTGTCGGATCACTCGGTTCTTGTGACCACACTTTTGGATCAGAATAATGCTCTGAATACCAGGTTCAGATATTTCAGAAACATGGGAAGTACATTGATGGCTTGATGAAAACTCATGTATTGCACCAGCAGGGGTCCATTGCTGTTAAAGGAGGAGAGAATCAGATTGATTTCCGTATTTAATCCCATGAACAGTAGTGATGGAGCCTGCTAACAGCTTTTACATGCTGAACTGTGACCATCATACTTACTTGATCACAGATGCTTCCCCACCTATACTTACCCCCAGATGGTGAATCTTTACCCAAATGGTGAATGTTTACACTAAACTCCGATGGGAAAGGAAGGTTTCAATTTCCTGGAGTTACATCAAAGACAGGAGGGGGGAAACGTAGATATAAGTTCTGTAGGGCCATATATCCTTTGAGCTACGATAGGTACTATAACTATTATGGTCCTTATTGTGGTTCCTTGTATGCATGCAATAAAGCTTGGCTGGACGAACTAACACTTCAGGCTCGAATTTCTTGGTTTCTACAGTAGGTACAGTATTTCATGCACAGAGTGTTGTGGGAGTGTGCTCTCCAGATGCGTGGTAGATGGTGATACCCTGGCGTCTTTCAAGAAATGCACTAGATGGACCTCTGTGTTCTTTTAGACTTTCCTTCATTTGGTCCCTTAATACAGCTTAGACTGTACTGCTGATCTTCCCAGGGCACTGGAAACAAAGGCTGAGTTTACCTCACTTTACTCTAACTCTGTCTTTCCAGTTTGGATGTGGACACCTGTCTTTCCCCATTCAGAGTATATATGGATGGTATTCAAGGTGTTATGCGAGCCGTTCCTAACTCCTGTGAAGGTTTAGGACCCTGTGCAGACGGTATAACCCAGAAGTGACTGGAAAAAGGGCTACGGGGAAAACACAGTAGGAAAGGAAGGGATGGCCCCGAGCCCCGGACTCAGCTGGTCAGGAAGCCATTCAGAGGCCGAAGCCCTCAAGCCGCGGATGTGGGGCGACCTGGTGCTAGGTGGGCCTCCGGGCGGCCATCTTCCAATGCAGAGCCCCGAGCTTCAGAGGCACCAGGTTTAAATAATATACAGTGAAAGCAGGGACAGGTGTACGTGATAAAGAAACTAAAACACAAAAAGGGTCGGAGCGCCCTCCAGAGGAGGGAAGACCATCGGGACACAGGGGGTCTGCGTGAAATTTCATTTCAAGTCTGTTTCGGAAATAAGACAGGTCTCCTTCTCCAGGTCTCCTTGCTGTCCCTCTTCCCATCGCTCCTCCAACTTTTAAATTTAGGAAGTGTCATTTTTGTTATATGTATTGTTTTTTCAGTTTTTTTACATCCATCCAACTACCACGGAAACACGCATTTAGTCTACTGCAGGTCTCATCGACTGGCAGACTACACATACAGGGCAGGAAACAGAGAGCAATACTGTCCTCACAAACCTTGTCTGTCTGTACACAGAATAACTGAGTACCTTTGAGTGCGAACACAGAAGCACAAGCCCATCCTTTATTAGAAAATGAAAGGTTACTAGTTCCATAGAGAAAATCCACATTAAAACATGCTAATATCATATAGAAGGAAATTCATTAGGAAATCAAAACCAGAAACTGAGAGACAGCAGTCCTGAAATCTAAACCAATGTGCAGCCCAATTGATTGCTAGTAAATTGGGAGCTTTAAGAGCTACAGTATCATTAATTCTGAATGCAGTAACTCTGCATTGTTTTCTTAAATTGTCACATAATTATCACTAATCCTCTCCCATATCAGATTAATTGAGGAATTTCAAATCAGGGTCCAGAAAAGTTCTTCTGAGTTCTGAGAAAAAAAATATTTTTAAAACTGGGCAATGGCATTTGAAAAATATCTGGGCAAAGGGGTCTGTGACAAGAGTAACCGAATATTTAAATTAGCAATATGTTTCAGAGCAAGTCCTCTTACACCAGGTTAGTGACTACCCTTGGCCTGTATTACAAGAGGATGGCCCTGCTGAGATTAGTCCTAATCAGATTCATCAGGATTTTGAGCGCGGAGCTTGGGGATGTGTTCTGTGGAAAGAGTTCAAATAATTATGTCTTCTGTAATTAAAACTTGAAGGATTCAATCAGTAGCTCGTTATACTTTAATTTTACACCTGGGTAGTCAGGTGAGTGTAGGAGCTGAAGCCCAGCAGTCTTGACTATATAAAGGCCACTGCTGGGGCTAATAGTCTACATGAGGTTTGTGGGATCACTTATCAACATGGAAGGGAGAGGCTGTGTGTTGTGTTTGCTTGTGGGATGCCTTCTAGGTAAGGTTTGTATATTGCTTTAATTAAAAGCAGCAGCAGCAGCATAAGGGCTACTAGAGGAGGAATAACTGCGCAATGCTAAAAAGTCTGGAGTACTGATTGGATTCAATCCATGATTTGGAAGTTTCCATCTATTATTGAAGTTCTGTGAACACTGGTCTATAAGCTATACCATGTGTGAAAACTACTAAGTGAAGAGATGTTTCTCCTGTCCTGTATCTTCAGTAGTCAAAGCAACAAATGCTCATGATTGTATGTTGCTTAAAGCCCAGGCTCCTTCCAGCTGATCTGGCTGGTGGTCTCTGACCCAGTGGTGTCCTCTCCTCCCCAGTGTCTGTGGCTGGAGCCCTGCAGTGTCGGGCTGTGCCTGGCAGTCTGAAGCAGATAGATGCTGGTGCTGGAAGGGTGTGTGGAGTCGACAATGCAGACAACCTGGTCAGCTACCAGGGCAACAGCTGGGTCTCTCTGGCCATGAAGGGGAAACATGTGAGTGTGGGGCCAGCAGGGCTCTGGAGTGTGAGTCTCGCCAGCCTTGTGTTCAAGTGGCTTGGAGGAAGGTGGATCCGAGTGCAACCAGGTGAGGCTACAGCTGATCTATAGGGGTTGGAAATGGTAGCTTTTGGGTCTCTCCTAGAATCCATCTGGGTCTGCCAGGCAACCTGTCAATGAGCGTTCTGGCTGAAGGTGGCTATTTCACTCCCTTGTAACAAATGTGCACTGCGCTGCCCCCTGCTGAGAACAGCTATATTTCTTGTTCTCCTCTGCAGGCTCCCTCATCCAGATTGATGCTGGTGGAGACAAGTTTGTGGTTGGTGTCAATGCTGCCAATTCCATCTTCTGCCTGAACAGCGGGCCTGTGCTGCATTATGCTGGCCTGGGCAATATCCCCTGGATTAATGTTGCAGGCTCCCTCAAGTACTATTCCTGTGGGCCATTTGGCTGCTGGGGAGTGAATAGGTTGGACCAGATCTTCGTCAAGCTGGATGTGAGTGGGGATTCCTGCAGAGGCTCTGACAGGTGGTACCCCATTCAGGGCTCCCTGTCCCTGGTGGAGGTGGGCTCAGATGGCAGTGTGTATGGGGTGAACAGGAATGGAGTGGTCTTCAAGAGGTGAGCTGGTGGAGGGGATAACGCACGTGGGTGCATGAATGACTGTCCTAATTCTAGGCTGCTCTAATCCTGTTCCTTTTCCTGCAGGGTTGGTATTGATGCCTGTAACCCCTTTGGCAGTAGATGGTGGGCTCTAAGGGCAGCTGGTGTGGCCAGGCATGTGTCCTATGACCGAGGAATCCTCTGGATTGTGTGCAAAGATGGACGAGTCCAGAGATGCCAGGTCTGAGCAGCCTGTATGGCCTGGGAAGAGCAGCAGTTGTAGAAGTTTCTTCTGCCTTCTGAGCCAAATAAAATAACCTGGAAATCCTAGATGGTGTATGTGGGTTGGTTTGGTTTTTTTTTCCTTAATCTGATCATAAGGCCTAATATCACTTTATGAAGTGAAATGAAGGCCCTCCTTAAGACCTCATTGGGAAGACAACAGTTGCATCTAATCATGCACTTTTCTTGCCTTACCAGCAAAGAAGGGTGATGGATGAGCCTAAAAGGCTTTGCTTCTACATAGAAGCCCTAAGAGCTGAGGAGGAGAAATGTAATTTACCATAGAAAATCATTAATATGGAGGTTAAAGGGAATAATTGTGAAATCTTGTTTCAAGTTTGTGGAAGCAGCCACAGTAAGATGCCCTTACTTTTTGGAAGGCTAGGGATAAAGGAAAAGTGTGAATTGAGAACTGGTTATGTAGATAATTATAGGAATGGAATATTTAATGGGAATGAAGTAACTTCAGGGATCTAAGAAGCAAAAAGATAAACCTAACCTGCATGGATGTGTTGGTTCTAGTCTAGCTCACCTAGTTAAATGTTTAGGTGATCCTAAATTAGGAAGATGAGGTAGAGTAGCATTGTAGAAGTACTAAATTAAATTTAGGCTTTTTGAAGAGGGTGAAAGACCAAAGGAACTTTCTGAAACAAATATTCTTCTGCCTGATTAAGCACTGACAAAGTCACCCTAAAGGACTTGATTGCAGTTGTAGTGTCAAACAAATGACAAAGTTCAGGTGTCTGTGAAGCAGAAGTATCTTTATTCATATGAAAATGGAAGTCTGGCTTGCAACCACCAGACTTAAGTAGCTGAAGAGGGTCCTTTATACCTTAAAACACAAAGAGTTACTATGACATAATCTAAACAAGTGATTAAACAGCAACACCTGCCAATTAATTATATCTAAGTTGCAGACTAGACAAGTTAATTTAATGTTCTGGGTGTACAGCCAGCTTACCAAATACATGCCCCTTATCTTACTGACCAAGGACAGGCAGCATCTTTATATATATTTGAGCCCAAAGCCTGTCAAGCCCCTAGACTGCATAGTTTGCAAAAACACAAATTATATTATCTCACTTCCCGGGCGTATCTTATCTTCCTCAAAGTGGTCAGTGAAACAAATATGAAGCACCAGTAGAAATTATGAAAGTACCTTAAGAAAATGGAACATTTGCCATCTTTATTCTTAGTGGATTAGGATGACAAGGAACAGATGAGCTGGCTGCATTGGTGCGACTGCTCATTCTGCTAAAGGGCCCATTTTTATACCAGTAAATCTATTTTTTTCTTGTTTAGTGAATGCAAACTCCCTGAGTCCTGCAATAGCAGCTGATCCAGCTGTCATTAGGGTGTGCAGTCCTGGGCTGGGTCTCAGTGGGGATAGGGTAGACTTTCAAAAATGAGTGGAAAACAGCTGCAGCAAAATTCAAGCAAGTACTAGTGAAGCATTTTCCTTGTTATGTTTATTAATAGACAGCTGAGTAGTTTAATGGACTGGTAAGGGAGTTTTAATACACCCTTGATGGAGAGGACTGGATGGTGGTGCTACAACACCCTGATAAGAGTTGGTATGAACTGGTTTCCAGGGACCATTGGGCTGGGGGGGGAATGTACTATCTCTGCAGTTCAAGAAGGGGACACCAAGTTCAACATTCCCATGGCCTGGGGTTGCTATGGAGCAATAAATGCCCAGCCATCTACATTGGGGAAACAGGAAGGAGACTTGGAGACCGCTTCAGAGAACATAATTTAATAATTGCTTACACTTATATAGCGCTTTTCTGGACACTCCACTCAAAGCGCTTTACAGGTAATGGGGATCCCCTCCACCACCACCAGTGTGCAGCCCCACCTGGATGATGCGACGGCAGCCATAGTGCGCCAGAACGCTCCCCACACATCAGCTCTCAGTGGGGAGGAGAGCAGAGTGTTGTAGCCAGTTCATAGATGGGGATTATTAGGAGGCCATGATTGGTAAGGGCCAATGGGAAATTTGGCCAGGATGCTGGTGTTACACCCCTACTCTTTTAGAGAAACATATCAGGGCTGTGAAGATTAAAGATCTCTCCAAGCCTATTGTTTCTCATTTCACCTCTGATGGCCATTATCACACTGATTTCCAACCCCAAGGACACTGTACATCATGAATAAAGAAAAAGACAAGAAAAGTACAATAAAAGCAAATGAAGAAAAAAAACAAGAACACTGACATTGACTGTAGGCAATCGAACGTAGGCCTTGGTAAAAAGGTCAATTTTAATTTTAGATTTAAAGAGAGTTAAAAAAGCTGTCTCTCATCTGAGGAGATCATTCCACAACACTTGGAGCAGGGACAGAGAAGGCTTGGTCACCGAAGCTCCGTGGTTTAGTCCTGGGGACAGTGAGCAGAGGACCAGCCTCACCTGACCGGAGTGTAAACATGGAGGAGTTCAGAGATGAATGATGGAGCCAGATGGTTTAGAGTCTTGAAAGTCAGTAACAAGATCTTTGATAAATATATGACTTTAAATATCCTGCCAGGGTGTGGTGTGACTGGGAAGTCTAGCTGCAGAGTTTTGAACATGTTGCAAGATGTTGAGAAGAGGGTTTGGGAGCCCGTAGAGTAAAGACTTGCAGAAATCAAGCCTTGATGATCAGGCTCTCGGCATCGGACACTGATTGAAATTGCCTAATGTGGGCTATATTTCTAAGGTGAAAGAAAGATGTCCTGAACAAGTTTTTCACAAGAGCCTCGAAAGACAGTAGAGGATCAACTGTGACTTCCAGATTCCTGACTGTGGCTGACACATGAATGGAGAAGCCATCAGCCATGACTGTGAGAATTTATCCAGCTGAGATTTGCTGCCAGTAACATTTCAGTTTTGTCACTATTTTGCTTCAGGGAATTTGATGTCGACCAGAGTTTGATGTCACGCATACAAGAGACAAGTGAAGGAGGGGGGAGACCAGAGGGGGAAGAGGTTTTAACACAACTCTGAGTATCAGCTGCAGAACAGTGAAACTGAAGACCATGTTTGCATATAATCTGGCCATTATGGAGCATATCAATAATAAAAAAGTCAGTACCGCTCATAGACAAGAAAGCTTACAAGCGATTTAGCAACACGAAATGAATTACTGTATCAAAAGCAACACTAAGATCAAACAACAAAAGGATACTTATAGCCCCTGAGTCAGAGGCAATAAGTAAATTGTTCACAACTCTGACAAACGCAGTCTGTGTTATGATTTGAGCAGAAGCCAGACTCCAATGACTTGAACAAGTCATTAGCTAGCATATAGTATGTGCCTGTAGCTGATGTGCAACAACATGTTCTAAAACATTCAATAGATTAGAGATTGGTCTGTAGTTCATCATTACTTCTGAGTCCAAGCAAGGTTTCTTCAATATAAGAGTGATAGATGCCCTCTTTAAGGCAGTAGGGAACACACCCAGGGAAAGGGATGTTGATGAGGTTGAAAATTAACGGGCAGATGTCTGGGAGACAAGCTTTCAGTAGAGAGGTAGGGATGGGATCTAGGCAACAGGAAGCTCTTTTATAGGTGGTTATTTTTTTAACTTGATGGGAGTTAACTAAGGTAAACTGGAAGAACTGGGCTGAGGCTTGATTCAGATCATTGTAGTTGTATAGCATCAATCTTTGATTGAAACAATTGCATAGATTTAAGAGAGAGGTCAGGGGTGGCAGAGAAAGCAGAGTTGTCAGGGGGTTTCGTGAAACAAAGAGGAGTTTATGATGTCCTAGTCCTAAGCTAATTGTATCAGGGATGTAGGAGCTGGAGCAACTCTGTGTAATAAAGCATTCTTTCAGGACCCTATGCAGACAACACAATCTAGGGTAGAGTGAGGAAACACAGGGAAAAAGGCATGCAGGAGTCAGGAATGAAAACAGGGGGCACGTCCATGGTGTACTGGTGTTTGGGGGGAGGTGTGACCAAGGCAAACAATCCAGAAATAAGTCCTAGGGGGAGTCCAAGAGTAGGCAAAAAGCCAAAACCAGGCAGCCCATCCAAGACAAACAGAATAAAAACAAGAAACAGGAACTTTCAGGTCCCAGCCTCACCTGGTACAGAAACCAATACAAAGCCCAGACTAGAGTGAGCGCCTGGCTTTTAAGGAGAACTGAAAAGGGGGTTGGAACAGGGAGCAGGTGAGGGGGATGAGTAGAAAACAAGGAAGGGCTGGAGCGTCCTTAAGAGAAGGGGTTACGAACGTGACAATCTGTTGACTTGCAGGTGTTCATTATGAGCCTGAGTGTGAAGCACAGGGCCAGATGGTTCCAGACACCATCCAGCTAGTTTCAGATTGTGTATACCATGGGGAGGAGCACTTGAAGAAAACTGAGCGAGTTTATCCAAAGTACTATTCATCACACTGTTTAGATCATTGACTAGGTCAATTCCTGTAGACGACCAGTTTTGTAAAAGGGGAATACTAAGCACAGCATTCGAGAAATCAGAGTGGTTCAGAGATTTCAGATTTCCAAAATGAATTTGTGCATTTTCATCTCACTGATGAAAGAGGGATACAGACATTAAATAATACAGCTTTGCGATCAGAAATATGTAGGTCAATGTCATGAATATTGCAAATTGTAGAGGCATTCTGCAAACAAGCGCAAACAAGATCAAGGGGCTCACCACAGACACGGGTGGGAAATTTCACCAACTGAGAGAGATCAAAGCAGTCCAGGGTTCACAAAAAATCCAAAACTGATCAGCCACCCCCACCTGAAAGTGCATTTAACGTCTGGTGCTTGCTATGTATCTTTGAGCTCGAATTGTATTGTGGAACTCCCATTGTGCACACATTGTGAATAAAGGAGGAAAATAAATCTCACAACTGTGGTCTGCTTCATTTGGGCTGTCCTGACATTGTGCCTACACATTTAAAGACAGCCCAATTGATAGTCAAGAATGTCTGCAAGCTTCAGAGCAGCATGAAAATATAAACTGTGTCAAAAGCCATATTAAAATCAAGGATTATAAGAATATGTACAGTATGGCTTCCAAGTCAGATGCAACTATCAACTCATTCACATGTAGCAGTGGTTACTAATGCTGGTTCTGGAAGGATAATGTGTCTGCAGGTTTTTATCCCAGATGAACTCTTAACATAAATCAGTTCCTCCGTATCTTAAATGGACTTTGTTAACAGCTTCCATTTCTGAAGACACCTAGAAAACCAATGGGCACTGTACATTGACCCTTCAGGATGAGGACTGGAACTAAATGTCAAGCATTTAGTTTTATTAAAACTATTTTAGCCCACATTTAACACAAGAGGGGCTTTAATGTTGTTTTGAAGTTAGTGCTACTGGACAGAAATCATTTTATTCATTAGGGGTATTTTTTTAGCTATAGGTATAATTACAGAAGTTTTCCACAAACTCAGAACTTTAAATGTGCCCAGTGATTCAGTCTTCTGCAATTGAAATAATTAAATTAGCAGCTCGTTATAGTTCAATTCAACACCTGGTTAGACAGGTGTGTGTAGGAGCTGAAGCCCAGCAGTCTTAAGTATATAAAGGCCACTGCTGGGGGTTGTATTACTGTATGTGTGAGATTGGTGAGATCACTCATTAAAGATGGAAGTGAGAGGCTGTGTGTTGTGTTTGCTTGTGGGATGCCTTCTAGGTAAGGTTTGGATGTTGCTTTAATTAAATTCAAAGCAGTAGTGTAAGGGCTGCTAGAGGTGGAATAACTGTGTGTTGCTAATTGGATCTTGAGTATAGGTGTTTGCTTAAGTAATGCTTTAAGTACTGTTTGTATTAAATTAATGTCTTGAATGCTGTGAAGTTCTGCAAGAACTTGTTTATACTCCCCTATGTGTAACAACTTTTGTTCACTTTAGCTGATGCACTAATGTTGGCTTGTTTCTCCTGCCCTGTGTCTTGATTAGTCACTTAATGTGTCAAATGCAAATGATTCTATGTTGCCTAAACCCTAGCCTGATTCCACCTGATCTTGCTGGTGATCATTGACCCAGTGGTATCCTCTCTTCCCCAGTGTCTGTGGCTGGAGCCCTGCAGTGTCGGGCTGTGCCTGGCAGTCTGAAGCAGATAGATGCTGGTGCTGGAAGGGTGTGTGGAGTCGACAATGCAGACAACCTGGTCATCTACCAGGGCAACAGCTGGGTCTCTCTGGCCATGAAGGGGAAACATGCGAGTGTGGGGTCAGCAGGACTCTGGAGTGTGAGTGTCGCCAGCCTTGTGTTCAAGTGGCTTGGAGGAAGGTGGATCCGAGTGCAGCCAGGTGAGGCTACAGCTGATCTAGAGAGGTTGGAAATGGTAGCTTTTGGGTCTCTCCCAGAATCCATCTGGCTCTGCCAGGCTACCTGTCCATGAGTGTTCTGGCTGAAGGTGGCTATTTCACTCCCTTGTAACAAATGTGCACTGCACAGCTCCCTGCTGAGAACAGCTGTATTCCTTGCTCTCCTCTGCAGGCTCCCTCATCCAGATTGATGCTGGTGGAGACAAGTTTGTGGTTGGTGTCAATGCTGCCAATTCCATCTTCTGCCTGAACAGCGGGCCTGTGCTGCAGTATGCTGGCCAGGGCAACATCCCCTGGATTCCTGTTGTGGGCTCCCTCAAGTACTATTCCTGTGGGCCTTTTGGCTGCTGGGGAGTGAACAGGCTGGACCAGATCTTTGTCAAGCTGGATGTGAGTGGGGATTCCTGCAAAGGCTCTGACAGGTGGTACCCCATTCAGGGCTCCCTGTCCCTGGTGGAGGTGGGCTCAGATGGCAGTGTGTATGGGGTGAACAGGAATGGAGTGGTCTTCAAGAGGTGAGCTGGGGGAAGGGATAACACATGGGTGCATGAATGACTGTCCTAATTCTAGGCTGATCTAACCCTGTGCCTTTTCCTGCAGGCTTGGTATTGATGCCTGTAACCCCTTTGGCAGTAGATGGTGGGCTCTAAGGGCAGCTGGTGTGGCCAGGCATGTGTCCTATGACCGAGGAATCCTCTGGATTGTGTGCAAAGATGGCCGAGTCCAGAGGTGCCAGGTCTGAGCACCCTGTGACCTGGTCCTGGGAGGAGAGCAGCAGATGTGGAAGTTTCTTCTGCCTTTTGAGTCAATTAAAATAGCCTGTAAATCCTAGGTGGTGTTATAGTACATGCTCCCCCTCCTTCTAATAAAGGAAATGATCTCATTCAGGTGACACTTGAAACATCTTCTAGTGCCTCTAAAGAAGGGTGCAGAACTAGTTAATAAATCCAATGCTGGATGGAAATGATGCAAATGTCTGAGTTGTGTTGGAGTAATTTCAAGAGGTGCTCTATCACAACTTTTCTTCACCTATGCTGGTGGATGTCTGAGTTCAGGTATACTTCACCTACTACTTGCAACTGATGCCAATTTTAAGAGGATTAGGTAGCACCCTAGAAGTTTCAAGTGAAATTCAAGACTGTCTCTGCAGCAATGATTAGTCCAGTAAACAGTGATTAAGTCAATGCAGGATTTAATCAAAGTGGAACAATGAAATCACATGAAGGAGAGTACAAGGAAAAACATTTAATGGGTTGTGATTGTCTGGAACTAACTAGCTGTGTTGTTGAGGTTACTGTAATGACACCTTCAAGAAACAGCTGTTCAGTTATCAACTATGAGGAGACTTTACATGTCAAATGTTCTCCTGTCATCTGTAATTCTTCCTGCTCTTAATTCTTTCCCTCATGTTTGTAAGCTGAGGGTGAAGGTATCACAGTTCTGTATGTCGATTGTATAAGTACTCAAACGCATGAATTCAATTTATTTGGTAGCAGCTCCCTTCCTAGCAATCATAGCTGCATGTCTCTGTAGTAATGGTGCACATGTCTACAGAAGGATCTGCACTTTATTCTGATGTAGCTTTGGCCTGAAAATATTTCTCTAGTAAGTTCCTGGGTTTTGCTTCATCTGTTTTGCCCTTATGTTTGACAACATACCCGGTGCTTGCTGAGCAGCAGTGAGAAGCAGAACAGCAACACTACTGTCTCCACCATGCTTCACAGTAGGGCTGGGTGATGTGCTGTTTGTTCAGCGTGTTTACACCAAAATGTTCCAATTGTATTTTATTTGTAAAATGTTTTATCATGAAACAAAATATTGCAATTTTTTTGTTTATAAAATACCTTTCTAGACCCAAGGGCACTGTACATAATGATTAAGGAATGATGATTATGAGGGAAAATACAATAAAAAGTAAAACATAAAAACTTCAAGATAAATCGTACGACAATCAAACATTCCCCTAGTAATAAGGTGAGTTTCAGTTTAGATTCAAAAAGAATCCTAGAATTTGTCTCTTGAGGAGTTGGTGGAAGGGAATTCCATAACAATGGAGCAGAGACAGAAAAGACAGTCACTGAGAGTCTGAGATTTAGTCCCAGGTATAGTGAGCAAGGGACCAGCCTCAGCTGAGTGGAGAATATGGTAAGGAGTGTAAATATGAAGGAGTTTGGTTGTTCAGAGCTTTAAAAGTCAGTAAGATCTCATTGAATACATGACTTTATAGGGGAGCAATGTATAGATTTAAGAGTAGGAGTGATACGCTGCCCTGTTCTGGTGTGGGATAGAAGTCCTACAGGTAGCTTCAGACATTTACACATATTGCAACTTACTGAGAAGAATACTAGGAGGCCTATAGAGCACACAGCTGCCTTGATGTTATCAATAAATGAATTGAGCCCTCAGCATCAGACATTTATAGAAATTGCCTGATATGGGGACATTTTTGTAAGTTGAAAAAAGATTTTGAATCAAATTTTTCACATGGGGCTTAAAAGAAAGGAGAGGATTAAGTGTGACTTCCAGATTTCTGCCTGTACCCGATGCCTTCATGGAGAAGCCATCCGCCATTACTGTGAAGCTCCCCAAAGTGTTCCCAGCTGACATTTGCTCCAAACCAGTTACTTTTAAGTTTCAAGGAATTTGCTGTCAGCAAGAGTTTCATGTTACACAGTCAAGAGATAAGTGATGAAGGTGAAAGATCAGAGGGTGAAGAGGTATTAATGGAAATCTGCAAAATGTATTTTCTGCATAACAATGAATCTGAAGACCATGTTTGCGTATGATCTGAGTGAGAAGGGGCATATAGATAATGAAGAGCAATAGGCCCAAGACTGAACCCTGAGGCACACCTCGATTGACTGGGGCCATGAGGGATTTATGAGGACCATGAGAAACAAAATGCTGCCTGCCCGTCAAATGAAAGAGGAACCAGTTAAAAACAGCACATTTGATAGACATGAATGTCTGCAAGCATTTGAGCAAGATTTGAGCACAAAGGGGCACTAATATCAAGGTGCATAAGAATACTGAGAGCCCCTGAGTCAGATGTAGCCAGCAAATCATTCACAACCCTGACAAGATGATGCAGCAGTGTAGCAGTGGTTACTAATCCTGGTTCCTGAAGATCAGTCTATCTGTAGGTTTTATCCCAGATCGACTCTTAACATAAATGAGCTCATCAGTAGTTGAATTGAATTTCATCAACAGCTCCCGTTTCTGAAGACACCTGAAAACCCACAGGTGCATTGGCCCTTCAGGACCAGGATTGGAGATGCTTAACAGGTAGTTTACTCAACTCATAAATGAGGTTAAACATGTAGTTTATAAAGAGAAAAGACTCAGTCTGATGGGTTTCAATTAATTTGCAATGTGATAGAAATTTGACATACTGTAAATATGACATAAATATAGTGTGACCAAAACACCAACAGAATATGACATACTAAGAAAAGATTGTTTTTATATTTCAGTGACCTCTTCAATATTTTCTCAGCAGGGGGCAGCATTTAATAACTGACGAGCATTTCAGCTCCAGGGCAAAATCAGAGCTGAGAGGAGCTCTGTTGCTTTGTGTTTTGAGCCTCTGGCAGTGTGCAGCTCTTGCACTGATTCTTTATGCTAAAGCATAGAAGAATCAGACTAAACCTGAGAATAGTAAAAGCTTCTGAGCTTTGCAGAATACAAAACCCACATTTTTATTGCCGCATTTGATATTATCATTATCTTTCATGGTGTAACTTAAAAATGAAATCTCATCAGTGACTTTAATACAAAAAAAACAGTGTTGTGAGCTGTGCCAAGGCAATGACCAGTGTCGGGTTAGCGTGTTATACTGTATATTACTGTAGAACAAATTTAGCAACTCTATCACTGTGCAACTCACAGCTTGCAGCCCACTGAAGCTCAGCAGGTATGAGCCTGGCCAGTACCTGGATGAGAGACTCCTGGGAAAGCTTAGGTTGCTGCTGGAAGAGGTATTAGTGAGACCAGTAGGGGGCTCTCACTCTGTTGTCTGTGTGGGTCCTAATGCCCCAGTTGTAGCAATGGGGACACAATACTGTAAAAAAAGGTTCTGTCCTTCAAATGAGATGTAAAACAGAGGCCGTGACTCTATGTTTTCATTAAAAATCATAGAGTGTTTCTCAAAATTATTAGGGGTGATACCCTGGTGTCCTGGCTAAATTTCCCCCTGGCACTTATTAATCATGGCCTCCTAATAATTCCCATCTCTGAACTGGCTTCATCACTCTGCTCTCCTCCCCACTGAGAGCTGGTGTGTGTGAGAGGACTGGAGCATCATCCAGGTGGGGCTGCACACTGGTGGTGGTGGAGGGACCCTATTACCTGTAAAGCACTTTGAGTGGAGTGTGCAGAAAAGCACTATATACGTGTAAGAAATTATTATTAATTATTACAACAGTAATAAAATCAGGGGAACACTTATCTGCCACAACCTTAGACCTTTAATTGTGGGAAGTGACTTCTGAAAGAGGTTATGGAATTTAGGGCTGAGTTGGTCATGACACTTCTGCAAAGTATAACCTTGTGTCAGGACCCATTGAAAACAGTTGTTTCACTTGTTTCACTTGTTCAGCTGTTATAGTAAAGGAGTGACACCACTGGGCCCAATTCCATTGTTAAAAATGGCCTCTGCTGGTTCTCTCAAGCTGAGTAAAAGGATAATTCAGTTCATTGAGGTGAGGTGTGTGGCTCAAGCACTGTTTCCATTCACCAATTTCTAATCTCTTTTATCCTGTTTCCATTCTTCCTGTATCTTCCTTGGATTCACTTTCTCCCATAATCGATCATTTCCTTTGAATGTCCACACTTTCTCCAACTGCAATTTTTTAATCATTGACATTACTTTTTACATACATGTAAACTACTTTGAAAAGCCAGGTTGCCTTTCTAAAATGGGAGCAAACTGGTCCCATACAAAAAATCCACATGGAAGACATGCAAGCTCCACACAGCAGGAAATTCAGATGGACATCAACCCCAGGAACTGTGAGGCTGCAGTCCTTAATCCACACCACTGTGCTGTCCAAATGGTCACTCGTGAATTAAGTGCTTTAAGAGCTACAGTATCATTAATTCCCCATTCTGAATGCAGGAACTTGTGCTTTCATAGATTTTAATTATCACTAATCCTCTCCCACATGACATTAACTGAGAAAACAAGACTGGACTTGAAATATTTCAATCTAGGGCCCAGATATTTTCCTCTCAGTGCTCAGAAAAATTTAATCTTTAATCTGGGAGATGAAATCTGAAATGAAAAAAAAATATCTCTGGACAAAGAACAAGAGTAACAAAATATTCAGCTTTGCAATTAAACTTGTTGTCTCGTTATCTAATTCAGTTATTTTTTGCATTAAACAATTACAGAGTTTTTTGTGTGCCAGCTGTCCCTGTGACCACCCCTGACCTGCACTACTGGAGGATGTCACTGCTGATATTAGTACTAATCCAGCTCATGACTATCTGAAGCACTGGGCTTCAATTTCAGTTCTTGTCGCCATGATTCCTAAACCCTGAGGATAAGGTCTATGGAAAGAATATAATTAATGATGTCTTCTGTAATTGATACTTGAGTGATTCAATCAGCAGCTCGTTATGGTTCACAATTTAACACCTGGTTAGACAGCTGTGTGTAGGAGCTGAAGCCCAGCAGTCTTGACTATATAAAGGCCACTGTGGGGGGTTATAGTCTACATGAGGTTTGTGTGCTCACTCATCAACATGGAAGGGAGAGGCTGTGTGTTGTGTTTACTTGTGGGATGTCTTCTAGGTAAGATTTTGATATACTACAAACTAATTAAAAGGAGCAGTATAAGGGCAGGTGCAGGAGGAACAACTACTGTAGGTTTCAGTTTAGCTGATTGGGTCTTGAGTATGGATGCTGCCTAAAAAAATTCCTTTTGTTTATTCTCCTGATGCATTAATGCACTGGCTTGTTTCTCCTGTCCTGTGTCTTTAGTCTATCACTGTTGGATGCTCATGATCCCATGTTGCCTTAAGCCCGGGCTCCTTCCACTTGATCTTGTTGGTGCTCATTGACCCAGTGGTGTCCTCTCTTCCCCAGTGTCTGTGGCTGAAGCCCTGCAGTGTCGGGCTGTGCCTGGCAGTCTGAAGCAGATAGATGCTGGTGCTGGAAGGGTGTGTGGAGTTGACAATGCAGACAACCTGGTCAGCTACCAGGGCAACAGCTGGGTCTCTCTGGCCATGAAGGGGAAACATGTGAGTGTGGGGCCAGCAGGGCTCTGGAGTGTGAGTCTCGCAAGCCTTGTGTTCAAGTGGCTTCGGGGAAGGTGGATCCCAGTGCAACCAGGTGAGGCTACAGTTGATCTAGAGAGGTTGGAAATGGTAGCTTTTGGGTCTCTGCCAGGCTACCTGTCAATGAGTGTTCTGGCTGAAGGCAGCTATTTCACTCCCTTGTAACAGAAATGTGCACTGCACTGCCCCCTGCTGAGAACAGCTGTATTCCTTGCTCTCCTCTGCAGGCTCCCTCATCCAGATTGATGCTGGTGGAGACAAGTTCGTGGTTGGTGTCAATGCTGCCAATTCCATCTTCTGCCTGAACAGCGGGCCTGTGCTGCAGTATGCTGGCCAGGGCAACATCCCCTGGATTCCTGTCGTGGGCTCCCTCAAGTACTATTCCTGTGGGCCTTTTGGCTGCTGGGGAGTGAACAGGTTGGACCAGATCTTTGTCAAGCTGGATGTGAGTGGGGATTCCTGCAAAGGCTCTGACAGGTGGTACCCCATTCAGGGCTCCCTGTCCCTGGTGGAGGTGGGCTCAGATGGCAGTGTGTATGGGGTGAACAGGAATGGAGTGGTCTTCAAGAGGTGAGCTGGTGGAGGGGATAACACATGGGTGCATGAATGACTGTCCTAATTCTAGGCTGATCTAACCCTGTGCCTCTTCCTGCAGGGTTGGTATTGATGCCTGTAACCCCTTTGGCAGTAGATGGTGGGCTCTAAGGGCAGCTGGTGTGGCCAGGCATGTGTCCTATGACCGAGGAATCCTCTGGATTGTGTGCAAAGATGGCAGAGTCCAGAGGTGCCAGGTCTGAGCACCCTGTGACCTGGTCCTGGGAGGAGAGCAGCAGATGTGGAAGCTTCTTCTACCTTCTGAGCCAAATAAAATAGCCTGGAAATCCTAGATGGTGTCTCTGTGTTTTAACTTTGCAAATTGAATGTGGTTCAAGAGCCTCATCTGCAGAGTCTGCTTGTACTTAAAGTAAACTCAAGGCGAGGAGCCTCTGATCTTCAGAAGATGGAGGCAACAGTTACCTATATCTTGGATACTACTTGGACAGCTCTACCATATACTCCCTCATGTAGCTGGAGCCTGTCATATTTATGGGTAACTAACAGGGGTTTTGGGGAACAAGTCTTGCTTGATGCACCTTTGTCCTTCAAGTGTGTGAAACTGGAGTGTATTTAACCTTCTCAAAAGGCTGTGCCTGGGGAAAAACCTGACCCTTCCCTGTTGAATTTGCAATTTGGTTAAGAACTAGTTAAATATGGAACTGTACAGTTTAAGCAGCTCTCCAATCTGGGTGAAGTAACTAAACTTGGATACTGGTGTAGTTCACTTTGCTAAACCTGTAGGTGATGCCAGATTTTGAGGATTAGGTAGCACTGTTGAAGTACCAAATGAAAGTTGGGGGGGAATAATTTGAAGAGCACTGTTCCAATGTGAACAGTGAAACATTAAGGAGAGCACAAATCAATATGATTGAATGTTTAGAAGGCTGACCAGATGGAACTAGCTGGTCAATATTCCTCAATTTCTGTTTGGGATCAAAGTCTTATCTGTTTAATGTTAAACTGTGTGTTGATTGTAGGATGGCTGACACATGAATTCACTTTGGATGGAGCTTCTTTGGCCACCTTTACAGCTGCACGTCTGCACTAATGTTTCACTATGTGCCTTTCTCCTTGATTGGCTTTCTTTGTGGTTTACTAATGGGCTGATATTCCTTCTCCATTAGGGTTCACATCCAGACTTTGTCTGGGCCGTGGGAGAACCTGGACTTATTCTCATGCTGTTCTAGAACATTCCCCACACACCAGCTCTCAGGGGGGAGGAGAGCGGAGTGATGTAGCCAGTTTAGAAATGGGGATTATTAGGAGGTCATGATGGGTAAAGGCTAATGGGAAATTAGGCCCAGACACCAGGGTTGCACCCTTTCTTTTCAAGAAATGCTCTGGGATTTTTAATGACCACAGAGAGTCAGGACTCATCCGAAGGACGGTGCATGTTTACAGTATAGTGTCCCTGTCGCTATACTGGGGCATTAGGACCCATACAGACTGCAGGGAGAGTGCCCCCTGCTGGCCCCACTAACACCTCTTCCAGCAGCAGCCTTAGTTCTTCCCAGGAGGTCTCCCATCCAGGTACTGACCAGGCTCATGCCTCCTGAGCATCAGTGGGCTGCCAGTTGTGAGCTGCAGGGTGATATGGCTGCTGGCTAAAAGTATGTCTGAACCCCAGTTATGTCTGACAGAAAATGATTATGAAATACTTTCCTGGATTTTGTTCCATCCAGTTTGCACTCATGTTTGACAACTTGTCCAGTCCCTGCTGAGCAGAAATGAGAAGCAGAACTATAACAATTCTGTTTCCACCATGCTTCACAGTAGGGATTGGGTAAGAAGATGCAGCAATCAGACATAAACCCTAGTAAAAAGTTGAGTTTTGAATTTGAAGAGAGTCAAAGAATTTGTCTGAGGGTCTGAGAAAGGGCAGTCCATAACAGTGGAGCAGCCACAGAAAAGGCACGATCACAAAATACACCAAAATGTAGATAATGTAGTAGAGCAATATGCTGCCAAGTTAGAAGTCTGGTTGCAGAGTTTTGGACACGACTTCCCAAGAAGAGTGTTAGGAAGCTCATAGAGCAAAGAGTTGCAAAAATCAAGCCGTGATAATAATAATTATAATAATTGCTTACACTTATATAGCGCTTTTCTGGACACTCCACTCAAAGCGCTTTACAGGTAATGGGGATCCCCTCCACCACCACCAGTGGTGATGCGACGGCAGCCATAGTGCGCCAGAACACTCCCCACACACCAGCTATCAGTGAGGAGGAGAGCAGAGTAATGAAGCCAATTCAAAGATGGGGATTATTAGGAGGCCATGATTGATAAGGGCCAATGGGAAATTTGGCCAGGACACCGGGCTTACACCCCTACTCTTTTCGAGAAACGCCCTGGGATTTTTAATGACCACAGAGAGTCAGGACCTTGGTTTTTGTCTCATCCGCAGGACGGTGCCTGTTTACAGTAAAGTGTCCCTGTCATTATACTGGGGCATTAGGACCCACATGGACCGCAGGGTGAGTGCCCCCTGCTGGCCCCACTAACACCTCTGAATGCATGAATCAGGCAATCTGCATTGGACCCCGATAGAAATTGCATTGATAGTAATAATGTGGTCACTATTTGTAAGGTGAAAGCAAGATGTCTTCATCAAATTTTGCATGTCAGGCTTTCTGAAGATACCCAAAAGCCTGCAGGTACACTGGCCCTTTAGGACCAGGATTGGAGATGCTTAGCAGGTAGTTTGCTCAACTCATGAATAAGCCTGTAGATATAGTTTGTAAAGAAAAAGGGATCAGCCTGAAGGGTATTTTAAATAATTTGCAATATTCTGAAAATACATTATTACTTAAAGTGCTCATCGTTGCTGTACGACAACAAAAAACAACAACAGAGGGCGACATACTACAAAAAATTCATGCAATTGATTTTATTATCAGTATTTATCCAGCAGGGGGCGGCATTTCATAACCGATGAGCAGAATTGAACTCCAGGGGGAAATAGGAGCCGAGAGGATCTCTGTTGATTCACATTTTGAGCTTCTAGTAGTGTGCTCGTATTGGTTTACAACAAAATAGTAGAATTCGTCTAAACCCGAGGAAAGTAAAAGCTTCTGAGCTTTGCAGGAATACAAAACACACAACTGATTGTGGCATTTGAAAGAGTCATCATCTTGGCCCTGTTATAACCTAAAGTTTAACAAACTGAGATAAACTGAGAGTTTTCTGTTCTTCCAGGTTTCTGCAAAAAGGGATTTCGTTTGCACCATCTTTCTGGGAGAGAGTAATTAGGTCTTAGTCTGATTAATCAGTGTTATGAGCTGTGCCAGGGCAGTACGCATGTGAAATGTTAATGTGATATATATTTACTATAATATAGTATATTTACTGTATAACAAAACAGTAATAAAACCTGAGGAACATTTATTTTGAATGATAAAAATATTGTGAAATGATAAAGCCCCACTTATCACAAAAAAAGAGCTTTATTATTCTTTCCAATACTTAAATTAAGGGACCGGATCTTCAAAGGCACTGACATTCAGAATCAATAGTGTCACACGACCCAGAGGACATGGGCAGAAGCTATGTGGAAGTGCATTTAAAACTGAGAACAGGAGGCAATTCTTAACGTAGTGAGGAGTATGGAACAAATTACCCAGCTGAGTTGTTAAAGACAAGAGCCCCGGCTACTTTCAAGATACCTCTGGGTGAGATCCTTGAATCAATTAACTAGTAATTGCCAAACGAGCTACAGTACAATTGATGGTACTGGTTGAATGGATGGTTCTCATTTGTGGCTTATCTTATGTTCAAAACGTTTGTATGCAAATTATGTTGGCGCAGGACCGCAGAACTATGGAAACTGGAAGAGATACAGCCTCCAAAACCTCACGAGGTCATGAGATTGCTCCTGCCAGCTGGAATGGGCACAGAGCTGCCCACAGGCCTGTTCCATACTGACTGCAAGAACATACACAGACCGTCAAACAGACACCAGGCCAGCGATCCAGTGATGTTCATGGCAATACTTCACAGAGCAGGATTCAGTCTGGATGATCTTTGCTGTAGGTTCAATTTAGCAAATTGATAATAAGAAGTTCACATGTTCATCGGACTTTTGATGTTGTTGTCTTCCAGTTTTAAATAGCCCTCCCTGTAGTGTGCTGTCCTGGCCAGTCAGCCCATACTGTGTATCTTTACATGGCTCTGTTTAATGTGTATTAAAACAGGATGACAAATTCATCATGGAAAATATTCAGGAAGGGACGTTTGTGTGGCAAGTATAGTATGCGATTTTAGATTAGCATACTACAGTTTACTCCAGCTACTTTCCAGAGAATTCTGCGACAATACGAGTTGTGATGTAATCACTGTAGTAAAATGATGTGATGATCTAAATTCTGGGGAAAGCTTTCTGGAATGGGACTGGGCTGATAGCACCAAGTGACACGCAGAGTCTATACAGCTTAACAATGTTTTTTGTGGCAGAAAGTCGATAGGCCTGTCAGATGAAATTCTTAGTCCTTGAACCTGTTTTTCAGCGTTTTTAGTTGGTCCAGGCATGAATACTAAACATGAGAATACTAAACATGATTTTGAATTAAACTGACATTCTGCAAACTTTCATTCAAACTCTTTCCTTAAAATCTTTGTAAAACCAGTATTCGTGCCACGTACTGTATACAGTGTATAAGTCAAGCCTTGAAATTGTTTCTACTTTTTGTCCAATTCAGCGGTCTATGCGCAATGCTTACTTCATGTTCATTTTACTGGGAGAGTTTTGAATACAAATATTGTCACAAATACAAATATTGTAGTATTAAAACAAATGCTTGTTTTGTCAGATCAATGCTTCATCTACAAGCACCACTTGTCTTTGACCTGTGTGTCACAGACGTCTGGAACACAGGCAGGAGTGGTAACAGTGCTTGTCTTTTAGCAGACTGTGCATTAGCAACTGCTGCCACAGAGGTTCTTACAGTAAGATCTCAGCTCTTCCTCACCCCAGTGTTGGAGGCACAAGGAAATGCTGGCACGTACTAGTTATAGAGACAGAGAATCATGGTAGAACTGGGAACTTTCTGGTAACAAGCGGTGCTGGACAACCGAGACTTTCCTGTAAGCATTTGCAAAGCTGTAGTCGCACGCGCAAAAGGTGACCGCGGTGCCACTGTGTCGATCTACAGAAAAGTGGAACGTGCCGACATCTGGAAGTGGAGCCAAGCGTGACATTTTCAACAGCCCTGAAACCAAATTCTAGTGAAGAAACATTCTGAATAACATAACAAGCCACAGAAGCCTTTTGAAATGAATTGCTAATGCAGAGCAGATTTTTTTCCACAGGTTATAAATACAACCGTCAATGCCAACAAAACAACGTGCAGCAGTCGAGCAGCGTTCCCAATAACTTCTAAGATATAGATTGCAATGTCAGAGTGGTGAATTTCTCGAAAAATGTGGTAATATATACACACACTTAAAGTGGAACGGCACTTTATTTATTTTTTGCAAACCCCTGAAACAAACGCGCCGGAGATCTGAGAGTGAGAGCTTTATGGACTGAGCTGACACAACTTCACTCACGGCTTCGGAACAGCCAGCTGAGGCACAAAAAAAGACAAAAAAATTGAAAGGAAAAGAAAGGTTTAAGAGAAGTCGCCAAGAAAACAAGCAAAAATATGGAAGAGAAACCCAAAAAGAAGGAACGAAAAAGGAAAATTAAATGGAAATGGGGGAAAAGAGGTAGAAAAGGGGGCAAAAACAGGGACCACAAGGAAAGAAAGCCCTTCAGCTGCACCACCTGCTCTCCTGTGTTTTAATCGTGAAGCCGGCCCGCGGTGGACTGTTAGTGACCCGTCTCGGCAGCGCCGCGCTGGAGACGAGGGGGTGTAATTTGAGTCGGGGGAGGGGGGGTGGCGAGGACTCGCAGAACAGATGTGTGTGCGCGCTGGGGGCTGGGTGGAGGTGATGCGGGGAGGCACAGGAGAGAAACCCGGCTCCAGGAGGCTCAGAAGTAAAAAAGCTGGAGCAGAAAAACCGCCTCTCTTCCCGCACCGCGCCGCGCCGGGCGAGCGGTACAGCAATTTGCGCGATTACACAGCTCGCTGCCTCGCCGCAGCTCTGACAGCCCGCGCTGAGGGACGGAGGAATGGAGAGCTGAGATTAGGGGGGAGGCAGGAGCGATAAAGACGTGGACAGAGGAAATGGGAGGGAGGCAAAGCTGGAGACGGGGGGAGGGAGGAGAGCAGGAGGAGGAGGGAGGGGGTGAGAGGGACTCCGAGAGAAACGGAGAGTGAGTTTGGATGAAGGGAGTGAACTGGCAGGGAAAGAAATAGGACAGCAGAGGAAGAGGTCCCTCCAGGTTAGGTGGGAAAGAGGTGGGGTGTACTTGTATCTACAAGCAGGAGCGTGTGTTAAGCATGTATGCGTAAAACCGTGCAAAAGCAAGAGATCACAATCTTCGTGCTAACTGAGAGCGGCTGTACAAAATGCTTTGATGCTTTCACCCCGACCCTGGAGCTCACAGTGAACCCAAGCGTGACTGGAGCTCGCCGCCCCCGTAACCCTCAAACATGCGAAATGATATTTCCAATATCACTCGTTAGTCAGATTTGGGGATTAAAATGACAAGCACCACTGATCGGAGGGAGTAACAGAACAATTCAGAGCGACCCCCAGTAATGACAAAATGCTTTCTAGCCTTTTTTTAAAAAAAAAAAATGTTTTTACAGTAATGCGTTAAACATTGAAACTGTGAGTGAAAGAAGCCCAAGAGTCAGATGGAAGAGCAGGAAACGAGAGAACGAAAGAGCCTATCAACACGACGACCCGCTTCTCTCTTCTAGGCCTGCTTGTGAGCCATGGTAACGGAACCACGAGTAAAACGGGGTTGTTTACACTGCGCGAGTTGCTCGTCACCCCGGCGCTCGGGAGGTCTGAGCAAGACGCCCTTTCCGCAGAGGTTTCTTTGCTGTGAAACACAATGTAGCCCAAATAGCGGCTTTCATAGGGATGATTTTAAAATGAAATCATTAGAACAGAATATACGTTTGGGAAAGGGGCTGGCGAAGTCAAAACAAGTCACCCCATATTGCAGCAGAAAACAACCCGCGGATTCCAGCCTTTTAAATGAAGACGGAACTGCGTGGAACACGTTTTAAAATGATTTTGGCTGCATCAATGGTCTCATTCCCAAATTTTCTAAAAGTCGCATCCAAGAAACAAATGTGAGAAACAAATTGACGAGAGGGTGGTTGCCTCAAAAGTTCTTGGAATGAGTCCTTCAAACATCAGCAAATCCACTCGTCTCTTCCCCGGAACTTTAAGTGAAGAAAAGACTGGATTGTTTTTTTTTGGGGGGGGTGGAATATTTTACACAACTGGCGAAGTGTAATCTGAGCAGGTATCCCAAGGATCAGATATGCTGGGTATCTGATCCCTGGAAAACTGTTGAAATAAATTGCTGGGAAGCAAAGATGATTACTAGAAACTGTAATACATATCAAGATAAGCAAAGTCATGAAATACTGTAGATATAATTTGAATTGTGGAAGGTAAATATACCACAGTTGAAAATGATCTACTGATTTCAAGAACAGGCATTTTAGCGAACACAATCAGATCTGTTATTTGTCCTGAAACTGGAAGAAATCAATGGATTTATAATAGATGAAACGTGAGTCCATTGTCGCTGTTTGCAGAAAATAAAGGTGGGAGTAATTATTTCATCCCCAGGCGCAAACCTCTGGAAATAAACACAGCACCGAAGGGATCATGGGGCTCCGCGATGGCCTTTAATCTGTCGGTAGTGTTTGGTGAGCCTTGTGGAGACACTCTGTTTTTAAAAGCTCCCTCAAGGCGCTCATGGGAGACCTAGAGACACAGAGAGGGCAAGAGTTAATCCTGCTCGGGATTGAGCACAGGCGCTTGGCTAATCCCTCCAATCTCTCCACTTCTGTTTTCACAACAAATCAATAACATGCCTCTTCGTGGAGAGCTCCTTCTCTAAGTGCTTCAGCACAGGAGCCGTGTTACAACACAGCCACGACAGAGGAGCCACTAGTTCTCCTAGGAGCACAAGAAAGGTCACACACAAGAGGATTCCATTGGGCTCATCTAGTTAGTTTGTTAGTCTGTAGCTAATAGACTGAACAGCAAATTCAGCCGCATGGCTGCACAGTGTGTTCCACACTTCCATAGCCCTCTGTGTCAAAATGTACCTTCTCCATTTTAAAAGCACTCCCATGTAGTCCTCACTTGTGTCCTGTGTCATGTTTAATATTCATTCTGAAGAAGTCCTCTGGGTTGACTGTCATTGCCTCTGTCTTCAGTCGGTCAGAGTAGGACTTTCCCTCAAGCTTCCTGCCAGCAGCTCTGTCACCCTGCAGCTGACAGCTGGCAGCAGGTTCAGCGGTACTATTTAACAAACCGTATAGATGAGACGTGAGCTCTCGGTGGTCATTAAAAATCCAGGGAGTGTTGTCTCCAAATTTCCCCCAGCCTTTACCAGTCATGGCCTCCTAATATTCCCCATCTCTGAACTGGCTTCATCCCTCTGCTCTCCTCCTTACCGAGAGCTGGTGTGTGGGGAGTGTGCTGGAGTCCCCATTACCTGTAAAGCACTTCGAGTGGAGTGTCTAGAAAAGCACTATATGACTGTGAAGATTTATTAATATTAAGTCCCAGGATGTGTCTGGTTGCTCTTCTCTAGATAGATTCCAAAGCAATGGTGTATTTATTATAACATAGTGACCAAAATTGTACACAGTTTTCTGTACTATGCAATTTAGTTCCTTTAGTTTGTTAGTGAAAGAAGTCCATGACTTTTCAAGAAGTCTCTCTTAATAAGAACCCACCACTCATGAAAGGCTCAGATGAAATTGGGGTTTATAGTTATCAGAAGCATTGCTGTTATTAATTCTGAAAGATTAAAAGCAGAACTGGAGGTGAACAGGCCCATCACAAGCTCATTCAGAGAAGGTCTACTGTGTGAGAGTGCTGATGTTATGCATTTGATCTAAAATAGGGGCTAAAGATTAATTTAAATTCTGTGATCCCTCCTGGACAGTCTCTGGGATGCTTGGTTCCAATCCCCTGAAATAAAATAATTCTCAATTCAAAGACAATGTATATTATTAAGACATTTGAAATGATAAAGCTCATAAAATAAATAAATCAAGTTTCAAAATTCAGATTATAAGCAAAAAAGAAGACAACACACCTATAAGTAAGAATCTAACACATCCTAACTAACAACCGAAATCATCCAATCATTTTTAGTGGGCTGTTAAACATCAGCTGAGGTGATGTCTGCCTAGTGGTCAGAGGTGGAGCTGTGGTCGTGCTGCCTCGCAGTTGAACAAGTCACATCCAGGAGGGAACAACCCTCACCTCTTGCCGAGAACCTTTTTAACATCTCGCCACGACTTTGGAACATTTGTTTGGAATTTGCTCAGCTTCCACTTCTCAAAAGTCCTTCTCTTAAAAAGCTAACAGGTACAGCTGCAAATTCAGCTTGATATGTCCGTTTGATTCGTGTCTTTGTTTTCATTTTGCTTCCTGATCGTCATCTCCAAAGTTACCGTATAGAAGCTGTTCATGAAGGACAAGACTCTGTACACAGGAAGCCGAGTTCATGTCACGATTGTAGTCCCTCCCCCTTAAGTGCGCTCCGGTTCTTTCACTTTGGAGTTGATTTTATGCACCTGCTCCTTGTTCCAGCCTCCTATTCAACCCACCTTAAAAGCCAGACGCTCACTCTGTTCCAGGCTCTGCATTGGTTCCTGTACCAGGCGAGTGCTGGACCTGGAGCGCCTGGTCCCGTCAAGTTTTTAGTTGCTGTTCCTGTTCCTAATTCCCTTTGTCTTCGTCTCAGATGGACCGCCCGGCTCTGGGCTTTCGCCTTGTCTCGGATTTCCCTTTGGCCTCAGTTTTGGACTGTTTGCCTCGGCCACACCTCCCCCGAACACCAGCGCACCATGGACACGCCCCCTGTTTTCATTCCTGACCCCTGTATGCTTTTTTCCCCGTGTTTTCCTCACTCTACCCCAGATTATGTTGTCTGCATAGGGTCCTGAAAGAACGCTTCGTTATAGTTCATCTCCCGAACAGGCTGGCTCTTAGCATTTATTCCACCGCTCTGTGCCTGTGGTATCCCACAGAAACATTTATCTATCTTCTGTCCTCTTTTCCTAGCAAGCATCTCAAGATGCTTCCTGCTGGCAGCTCTGACCCTGTAACTGACAGCTGGCAGCCCCACTGGAGCTCAGCAGGTGTGAGCCTGGTCAGCACCTGGATGGGAGACTCCTGGGAAAGCTTAGGTTGCTGCTGGAAGAGGTGTTAGTGGGGCCAGCAGGGGGCGCTCACCCTGCAGTCTGTGTTGGTCCTACTGCTCTAGTACATTGATGGGGACACTATACTTTAAAAAATGTGCTGTCCTTCAGATGAGATGTGAGCTCTCATGGTTGTTAAAAATCCAGGGCATTACCCCCAAATTTCCCCCTGGCCTTTGCTAGGCATGGCCTTCTAATAATCTCCAAAACCAGCATCACAAGACCCCTCCAGAAACAGCCAGTAGCTCATTAGGTTCTGTCCGATTCCACTGCTCTCAGTTTTGTTTGTTACTTATGTGAAACATTCTGCCGCTGAATCTGTTCTATCCCACTGTATAGAGCTCTTCATGTTTTTTACGAAAAGGAAAAGAGAAGGAAAGGAAGACAGCAGACTCAGAAATACAGGGAATGAAAACGATGCGAAAGAGAGAGAGGGATAAAGGGGAAAAGAAAAGGAAAAGGAGTAAATGCAGAAGGCCAGATGAAAAGAAGGAATCAAAATGTTGCAGGATGATGCACCCCTTGAGTGAAGCACAAGTCCCCAAGTGCCGCCCCCAATTCTTCTGTGTCTGGGAGGGGGTCAACTGAAGGTCAAGCCCCCCATCCAGCCAATCGGAATTCTCCGGTGCAGAGGTCAAAGTGTTCCTGCTCCGCTGGCTGATCAGAGACAAAGTCTAAATTAACCTCATCCACCCGCTGTTTTGTCCCAGCCTGTGTTCAGTAATACTCCCCTGTGTGCATCTTCAGTTTAAAAACTGGTTGCTCCACTGTTTTCGGCAGTTATTGAGCTGTACGATCCAAACAACAGCAAAATAATTCGCTGTGCTGTTTCTGTATTTTTCAAAACGTCTCGTAGCTGGAACTAATTTAAAACAGAAGTGATTCTTGTGTAATGTTCCAAAGGGCGGTGGTACCCATGTTTCCCGGCCCTAATGTCTTAGGTCTTTACCTCCTCGGACCAAAAAAAGATGATTCCGATGATCATCCCTGATGGTGACCAGCTCCAGACTTCTCAAACCCCGCTTACACTTTAGAGACTGAGTGTTTCGATTTTCTTTCAGTTAAGAAAGTTAGTTCATGCAATATAAAAGTCATGAATAAAAATGACAACTCTGATTAGCAGCAGCACAGAGGTGCACAGTGTGGCAGTAGTTAGCACCGCTGCCTCACAGTACTGGAGCCCTGGGATCAATGCCAGACCTGGGATCGTTTTTTTCAACGGGCTGTTAAACATCAGCTGACATGATATTGGAATGGGGTTGCTGTCTGTGTGGAGTCTGTATGCTCCCCTTGTGTTTGTGTGGGTTTCCTCTGGATGCTTCATTTTCCTCCCACAGTCCAAAAACACACTGTTGGGAAATTGGCCCTGGTGTGAGTATCTATGTCTGTGTGTGGGTCAGTGTGTGTCCTGCGATGGGCTGGTGTCCTGTCCAGGATGTGTGAGTGTGTGTGTCTGTGAGTGTCCTGCAATGAGTACTGTGACAGTTTTTAAGTTCTTCCAGTTCCACGTGCACAATATTGCATGAATGACTCAGCGTTCACATCATGACTTGGCAGTATTTGGTAGGAAGCTGCGTGGGCTGTTGGTAGTCTGGATCCAAATAGGGGAGATTTGAACAAATTAAACTGTGAATTCCATATTTTAAAATATAAATCAGCTCTTATCTGACAGAGCTTCTCAGGCCTGGTATCTTGGTGATTATCCCCTGGAGTTGTGTCCAACAGTACATTCCAGATGAGCTTTTCTGGTATTTTTTTTACTATCTGGTTACTATGAATGATAATTAGGGTAGTGACCACTGCTGGACATACTGTATGGGAGGTTGGACAATTATACTGCTTCGGCTTGATCAACCTTGACTTAAATTCAATATTATTTTTACGACACATCTTTGACCTTCCCTGGGCTGGGCAGGTTGGGTTCACAGCGATTTATTTGTGAATAAATCCGTCAGCTGCCTTTAGAAGTGCTCAAGATGGGGGTCATTGTTTTAGGTCAAAGTCGCACGAGGCACATCAGACCTTGTATTTGAAGGGGGGAGGGGAACAGGAGAGACAGAGAGAAAATGTCCACCGCGGTTGAGGCAATAAGTTCCCTAAACCACGTTTAAATATCTTGATTTGCAAAGTGATGGAGGGGACACCCCATTAGCTGTAAAGCCCTTTGAGTGGAGAGTCCAGAAAAGCACTATATGCGTGTAAAGAATTATTATTATACTATTTATTAAGGACTGTTTTGAAATGGGGCCAAACAAGGTTGTAGAATATGAAGATTTCTGT
This sequence comes from Lepisosteus oculatus, assembly GCF_040954835.1. Classification (NCBI taxonomy): domain Eukaryota; kingdom Metazoa; phylum Chordata; class Actinopteri; order Semionotiformes; family Lepisosteidae; genus Lepisosteus; species Lepisosteus oculatus. The sequence continues at coordinate 2,693,969 of NC_090722.1, read as the reverse complement.
ACCGTTGGCGTCCATAAACACACATTCTACTGACACCCCTTTGTGGTGAATCTATATGCAGTATAACAGTGTCCAAGCATACAATAAAATGGCCTTTTCTTGTATAGAGCCACCACTAATTACTTAGTTACTAGTAATTACTAGTTACTTAGATGACAAAATGCTGGATGAAACCCAAAATCTAACGAGGATAGTGATACCATGAGACAAAACTCCAGACTAAGATCCTGTGAGGGCAAACATACTAACTACAGGGTGAGATCACAATACAATATGCTTCAAAAGTAAAATCAATTAACCACAGGGAAGAATCTGACAATGTATTCTGATAAGCTGTAGGCTTATTTTCAGCTCATGATGCCACTAGGGCTATGACCAGCACACACAATCACGATCTTAAGATTCTGCTAAATTACCACAAGGTATTAAAGATAACATATTTGTACAGTACCTTTCTTAAAAAGCCACAAAACTACACATATGAGGTACAAACGTACTTGGAATTCCAATTACATTCACAAAAATATCAAAGCTCCAGAGAACAAGAGGCACTTCTTTACCCAGGCAGTTGTAGGTGTAGGGAACAAACATCCCAGCCATGTTGAAGCTGACTCCCTGGCTTCTTTCTGCAACAGCTAGATGAAATTCTGGAATCAATAAGCAAATAGCTACCAAACGGGCTAGATGTTTGTAAATGTTGTCAATTTTCTCAAATGTACTTGAGGTTAAAGATTTCTATGGAAAAGCTGCGCACCAGTGGTTTGTTTGCTCTGTTTTTTTGTGCAATGATGTGGAGTCTTTAGTAAGAAGTATGCCGGTCCACCCACTTCCCAGCATGCCTTCTATTTCAGCAAGGGATTGATGACTTATGGGAAGTGATCCATATCACTAATGGAGACAGGATTAGGTTGGTGGTAGAGACAAGGTAGCCCCTAACAACATCAATAGGTTTAGTTTTGGAAGGGGTGGAGGGAAAGGTTTTTAGGATGAAGGCACCTATTTACTATCCATACTCTTACCTAAGGACCATCCTCCTTGTGTGCAACTATCATTAGGCTTTTCTGAGCTTTAGATCTAATCCGCCTAAATGAAGCGTTTATCTTTATTGACCCAGCACTGAAGCAAAGCAGGCTGGAATCAGAATGCTAAAATACATGCTAAGAAACAACCGTGACATGATGTCTGAGTAACTACATAATTGGCTTATTCTTTAACAGCTACAATCACCGTTTCCCTTTCATTTTTGTAATATTTTCGTATGGAAATGGATGCCCAGACTTATAGTGACTACAAGAGCACCAAAGTGCAGAAGAGAACACCCAGGCTCATTTTGAGTGTTGTGATGAATGAATCTTCTAAGACCATTCTGCCTCACATACAGTGATTTTCTCAGGCATGTCTGAGTGAGCTCATTAGCTTACGCATGTGACTAACTGCAGGGAAGTCTTAGAGAGCTTAACTGAGCCATTGACAGGAACATTATACTAATTAAACATTTAAACTTTAAACATTTTGTAAACGTTTCTTATGTGACCGAATAGAAATCAGTTCAGTAGTTTTGTAAGTCAAGTAAGAAAACTAGTGTTCAAAACTGAAGTTTAAATACGTGTTAGGGCTGTTTCCCACTGATGGATATCTGCGTTTAGATTTCAATAGCTTGTCTGAAACTAGATCAAGGCGAACCAGACCTCCCTGTATCAGAGCAATTTAAAAAACTTCGACTTACTTTGAATTGAACAAGGTTGAGGGCTGACACTGACCCTTATCAGAACCCTTGACTGGAGAGGCTGGAGGGTGAGAGTTTTAGGATGATGCTCCCATAAATACACTTACTCCCAATTCCAGTTGATAATGGAAGCCTGGATTTTTGGGTGCAAAATGGCAGACACACCAGCATCCATCTAACCATGCAGTTTAGCCTTTTGTGGATTAAATGGCATCTATGCTCTAACTGTTTTATCCAATACAGGGTTACAGGGGTCGCTGGAGCATATCCTGGCATGCAATGGGTGAAAGGCAGGACACACAGGACACATACAGACACAGGTCGAGGCCAGTTGTTCCCAGTAGTCAATTAACCTGCGAGAATTTCTTTAGACTGTCAGAGGAAATCAGAACACCCAGAGGGGACCCATACAAACACAGTGAGAACATGCAAACTCCACACAGATAGCACCTAAGGGATTCAATGCTGACCATGGCGCCACTGTGCTATCCATTAAAATACCACATTTAAGTAGATACTATCTGGGCCCTGCTCTATTAAGTGAGCCTATGAACTCACAAATAGTCTTTTTAATTAGCTTTACATTTCTGTTCAAAGCAGAAAAAAAGCAGGTTAAATGGAATTGAACTGCATATCTGCAGTACATTATATATGAACTATAATATCAAGTGACATTCTGGTAGTTCCATGTGGCGGTTCATGCCCTAATAGGACAGAATGTACAGTATGCATTGCAATCTACTGCATACATCTGGCATTGTAAAAAAAACTGTGTGAAACAGCAGGTAACACGGCAACACAATGCTAAACATCGTCTCTCATCTCTGGGTCTGGCAAATCTTGAGCGTGCCTTTGTGGATTAAGCCAATCCGTGCAGGAGCCGGGCAGGGGCTGGGCAGGAGCTGGGCTTGAGGGACACTTTGTTGTAAGGGGGTGGCAAACCAAATGTGGGAGTTGAAACAAAAGAACATATGTCAGCCCCTCATTAGGTGACAATGTACAGATCCTGTTCTGATTAATCTCCAGGGAGCCTACCAATGACAAATTACAGGACTGAGACCTGCTCATTAATTGCACCAGGGGGCACAGAGAGGGAGAAGGGGAGAGAGACTGTGAGGCAATGCGAGTGTCTCTGTGTTAGAAATCCTGAATATTTTATTTTTTTCAAATTCCTATTGAGCTTTCTTTGCTGCTGGACTGTTATAGGTAAGCACATCCTTACAAAAGTATGTGCTTTGTAATCAATCGATGTGGCTGGGGACCCAAAGACTGAGACTTTTGACGATTTTAATCCTCTATAACCTGACAAAGATTCCTATACAAAACCTTTGGATGTCCCAATTAGAATCCACCTTGTGTAATAGCATTCTGTTACTGTTACAGTTCAATCTTACAACCTAGTGCTTCACAGACAGATGTGTTACACTTTTTTAGATGGGAAAACTGTCCAGCACACACCTCCCAACTCTCTCAGCACTCTTGCTAAACCCCACTACAAAGATGTGGATTTGTTCAAGTTGATGCTATTCTGTCTTGGTAAAAGGTCACAATAGCGTCACAGCTAGAATAGTGAACATTGCAGGCAATTCATGAGACCAAACACTAAAATAAAGACGAGATTGGCATGCTTCAGAATTCAGACTACCAGCACGTACAGTATGTTTTGCAATAAAAGCAGCTTTTAAGTTACATTTCAATAAAAGTGAGTGATTCAACGGTCATTCTCTGTGTTTATTGTATATTATTATGCTTCTGTACTCAGAACACTGCATTTCCTATGTAAATGGCCTCTGCACATCGTTAATAACACCAGGGCAGTTCACTTCCACGACAAATGCCCTAATTTACAGTTTCTAATGAGAGAAAAGCTTTCTTAAAAAGCTCCGAACGTGTTACAGTTGTGAAGAAGAGACCGTGCTGGTGGTCGATTCTCCCGATACACAGGCGCTGTCGTATCCTTCTGTCACCAGCAAGCGGCGCTTTCGCAAAAGCGGCAGCGGCAATGTGTGTTCACATCAACACGCCGCAGAGAGCCGTCTTGTGATTCTGACGAAAAGAGGTTAAAGTGGCTTGAAAAAAGGACGCCTTTTTATCCCGACTCAAGGTCCCAGAGCACTTCACAGCTCCCTCCCGCCGGCCCCTCTGCGCGCTGAAGTGGAGTAGCGATAATCGCGTCTGAGGGAAAGTGTGGCCGCACCGCAGCACATCGTACACATGTTGCCAGAAAAGGGGAGGTATTAACACAGAGCGGGACAGCAGTCTTCACGGCCGCGGCAGTTTGAAAGACTGTAAAGTGCTATTTTCTTACAGGAAAACAACCCCAATGATGAAACTGGCCAGAGCTACAGTTTCGACAAAAAGAGGTGAAGGCAATGTCTATCTCTGCGTGTCACTGCTGGCCGTCAGAAACTAACGTTCGGTCCTTATACTTGTCCTCCCGTTATAATCAGCAAAAAAGAGGCCAAGGGTGCCATTGCATCTAGGCCTGCTCCCTTTTGGTTTATTTTAATTAAGCACACAGCATACCTGGACAGGAGGCCAGTCTATCACAGGGCCCGGTTTTCCCAGAAGCCAGTTAACCCACCAGCATGTCTGGACTGTGGGAGGAAACCACAGCACCCAGAGGAAACCCCCGTAAACACGGGGAGAACATGCAAACTCCACACAGACAGTACCCCAGGTCCAGAATTGAACCCGGTTTCATTGTTTTATACAGTAGGCTTTTTAAACTAATATACATTTCTTTGGAAGACTTTGATTTAAAAGCGCATGCTGTATATGTGTTATGGTCACATATGTGTCTTAAATACAGATTGTGATACTCATTTATCAGAGGAACCGTGCTCGACTGTAGGGCAAAGGTGTCCCTGTGAGGCAGTAAGACGTTTCAGCTTTAATGGAGATAGATGGATGTTTGTTCGTTATGCCACTACCCTGAGATTATGAGTCTCATGCTCTACCAAAAGAACTAGTCGGGGCCTGCTTCAATGGAGAGCCACCTATTAAAGAGAAAAGCCAGGTTTGGACTGATTAGATGATCAGCATGCAGAGGGAGTAAGATTCCACACGAGCGAAAGGAGCAGACAGCACAGGCTGTGAGGAAGTGACCACAGCCCTGGACTAATGAGAGGGTGTACAGCCAGCTGGAGCAAGAGCTGAGATGTGGAAGGTGTTTCAGTGAGAAGCAGGGCTCAGTAGTTACTATGAAACATTGTGGGTTTTTTTCTTCTCTTTTCAGCAGGGAATAAACCTTTACTTGTTCCTCTGCAGCCTACGCATGCTGACGCAGCCCCCTACTCGAACTACTTCAGTAGTAACTCGTGGGGCTGACTTTCAGGCCTGTGAGGCTCATTCAGTGAAAGAGGCATGAGACAATACAGCCTTGGCTATATATCAGATATTGCCCAGAAACAATGTTCCCTCTTAGTTTGATTAGTTAGCAACAAACTTGCACTTCTTCAGCTGAGCAGCTGTGTTGTGGGGCTGTGCTGGTGGATGCCACCGAGCTGGGGTCCCGTCATTGGTGAAGTGGAACCTCTCAGAAAGGAAAGACATTTGGCTGATCTTGCCCATTTGGTTGCTACAGTAGAAGTTTAGCGTTCTTAGAAATCTCGTTCGGCCACTTCAGCTTTGATAAGATCACTTTATTGGCCATATACAATTTCTTGTATTAGGAATTTGTCTTTTCACATACCCCAACTTGCTCTCCATGAGACAAACAGGGAGGCAGAGAGAAGCTTGGGGTCAGAGCGCAGGGTCAGCCATTTAAACAGCACCCCTGGAGCAGCTGGGGTGAAGGGCCTTGCTCAGGGGCCCAACGGAGTAGGATTCCTCTGTCGGCCACAGGATACAAACCAGCAACCTTCCAGCCACAGGCGCAGATCCTTAGCCACAGAGCCACCACTCCGATGTGTGATTAAGTCAAAAAGACTTTATTTTAAATGCACTTCTATGTAGTTTTCACTGCTGTTCATGTTTCACGTTTGATTTGAAGTAGACCACTGGATGAATTTGGGTTGATTCATGATTTTGAAGACTTAAATCAGCTTTCTCCATAATCTTCTCTGTCCAAGGCTAAAAAGATTGTTATTTTGACTTGCATTTTTTATAAGCCCAGGAATGCACTGCAGGCCCTCTGGACTGATTCCAGTGCAGAAATACCTTTTTAGTTTTTTTTTTTAATTTTCATACCAAACTGAAAATTTACAGTGGTCTCAAAAAGAGGCCAATACTAATGCAGTGTACAATTATAACAGCTCCTGATTTCAATTTTCCACTTCTGTGCTCTAATATTTTGCTGTTTCTTTGCGTTGTCGTATTGTCTAGGTGATGAAAATGTTGCACCACCATCAACACAAGTCTTGCTCCTAGCTCCCTGTAGCTCCCAGCTGCCCATTGGATAGTGATGCAAGCTGCACCTTAACTGTACACTTGTGTACATCAACATTCATCTGTCAAGAGTTCCCCCCCTTTGAATTCTCAGTCTTTTTGAATTTCCTTTGACTCATTTAGAGTGTTTTATTAAACCCTCCTTTTTTGTATCATCTGTGAACTTGACTCGTTAACTGTGCCAGAATCTAAATCAGTCATATGAATTACGAGCAGCAGTTATAACGGAGTTCCCTGTTACTCCTCAAAGTGCAGTACATTTATATTTACCCATTGCACTCTTTTCTCCAATTTCTATTCACCTCTTCTTTATCCTTAAGTCTTAGGTCTTTCATTACATCGAATGCAGTTTAAGAATAACATTTTATGAGGTACCTTATTAAAAGTCCCCTAAAATGTAAATAATATTGTATGTTCTGGTTGTATTTGTAACTGTGGTGACTTATTCAAGAAATAAGTTTGAGCGATGCTTGCCTTCTTTAAATTATATGTACAAAAAAATCAAAGTACTGTTATCAGTGATTTCCTCACTAGTTTGCTAGCAGAAGTTTTGGAAACGTATAGAATTGATACAGGATTTCATCATAAAAACAAAGATATACAAACACCCTCACAGAGAAATTGAAGGAGAGATCGGCACTGTGTTCTCATAAAAGCTACCCGCCCATGAGATGTTTTAAGTCATATTTTACTATGTTTTACTAGTCAGTCTGTGACGTTGATGATTTACACCCACGCTGTGAAGTGAATGCAGACACAGACTCATTTTTCTGAACTCTCCGGAGTGAGCATATAATCATTTGCCCTTGAGAGGAGAAAATGAAAGAGCCCCATCAAACTGAAAAGTTGTCATTCTGATATTTATCTCTTTTTTTTTCTCAGATGCATTTCATTTTGAAAGTGTAGCATTAGTAGCATGTGTCTGCTGTCCATAAATGCTCAAGCAAGCCTTTTCTCCCTTCCTCGAGATGAATATTAGCTGTCTCGTGGTTATCGATTTGCTCTAAGGTCAAGAACCCCATGCTTGGTGAACCTTCACATGAAAATGAGTTGCCTGGCAACGGCCATTCCCCCTCCTCCCCCTTCACCCCAATAATAACTAGCTCGGCCTTCCTGGCTCAGACGAAGCCTGGGCCTTGATTTCTCCCCTCTGTGATTAAATGTAGCCTTTTCACTGACACGGAGACCTTAACCCTGGCCCTCTCTGCTCTTGGGTCACTTAACCTTGAACCCAATTACACGATAAGGTTACTTAACTGTGACCTGCTCTTTGCTTGATTCACTTAATAGGCAGCCTGGAAAAAAGCCAGCACAGCTAATAATGTGGGTTGACATAAGAAAGGTTACCAGTGAGAGAAGGCCATTTGTCCCATCTAACTTCAAGAGCTGGTTTCACAGTAGGAAGGAGAGGTGCTTAGGAACATGTAGCCACACATCACCAAAAACACGGAACATCATACAGTGTTGTGTTATTAAAATGGAACAGTTTTATGGAACTAAACTCAATTGTATTCTCATTATTTTCTGTGATACTTTCCTTTATTTAAAATTCACATCTTGCAGCGCTTAGCAATGGAATATTTGTCCTAAACTCTTCATTGCTTCACCCTAGTTCTTAAAACTATGATATCTGCTTTGCCTGATCTTTCAGATGTGTTTTCCCTCTGCTTTATCCTGTTCTGTGCCCCTGTCTGCTCAGAATGACATGTGCCATCCTGTGTAACTGTTCTCATCCAAAATGACAGCAGAATACAGTCAGTTCTTTTCAGGATATACAGTAAAATACTTGAATGATATCTACCTGAAGGCTCTTTTCCTGGGTAAAAGAGTCTGGGTCTTCTAATTTCTCAGTGGATGACCAATGAGATTGCTTTTTTGATGTTACCAATGTGGTTCCACTATTACCTGCCCATCACTGTTTTTTAAAGCAGAAGAAGGGGTTTCTCAATTGGCCAAAGCAGTAGAGGCCGCGTTTCAGAGTGTAGCTTGAGCCCCGTTGTCCGGAGTTCAGTGGCTGAAATTCAGGGGATGTGTCATTGACTGATAATGATGGGAATCCCTCCATTGTGTGTGTTTGTACTCTTCCAGAGTTACCTTGTGCTTCCAAACAGCAGGGACCTCTGAGACTTCCCAGACATCTCCATCCCTCCTCCAGAATGTGACATGGCCATGTGGAAAGGCTGCAAAATGTTGACTTTGCTATTTTCTACATTGATGAGCTGTTCTCTTATGCCAGCTAGGAGCAGTGAGCTGAGCAGCAATTGTTGGCTTGTAGAATAGTTGAATAGTAGAAAAGGCAATTCAGTGCCTCTTGATCATTCTGCTTCGTCTGCCTGAGTGGTTCCAGACCCCAGGGTTCTCTGGGTGAAGGAGAGTCTCCCATGTTCTGCGATAAATGCTGCTGAACATTATATCCTGAAGAAGTCCCTTGGGTTGACTTGGTCTATGAATTTCATTTGAATACCTGAATCAAATCTCCACGTAATCTACTCTGCTCCCTTAATTCAGCTCCTTTAATCTAGCTGAGTGTGAAATTCCCCGTAGACCCAGAGTCTGAAGTCTGTTTTGCTTTGTAGCTCTCATCAGTGGTACGAGCTACCACTCTGGTACCTTGGTGACCAAAACTAAATAAACTAATACTGATTAATTTATTGTAACATTGTAATGTAACTTTAACATTATTTACAATTTACAATCTCGATGATACATTGCAGATACTGTTGTTGATAAGGGCGGAGGATGCATTTACATTTATCTTATAGTTTATAGCAAGTACCTATTCTCATATATAAGACAAAGACGTTTATTCTTCTTATAATTATAAGCTAGCCATGCATTGTTTCTTAGCTTTGCTTTTTTGTGTACATCTGAGTAGGCTGATGCCCTTCCAATAATATAGAAAGTTTATATGATGTCCTGACATTAATGATGTCATGGTATGTGGTTGTACAGTACCCACGTCTGTTCTTAGATTAGTTTTTTTTTTCTTGTTCCTTGGGTCTTACATATTGTATCTTATGATCTATGGGAGAATTATACTGGGCCTTGATGGCCCATGACATAATGAGAGTATTGTATGTTAATCATTTGGTATGGATTTTAATTCAAAATGGCATACCGTGCCAGAATCGTGGTTCAAGCAGTGTCTTCAGTAGAATCACTGATAACAGGTCCTTGGTTTTAAAGTCTGGTCCTCATCACACAGCACAAAGAGAGTTCAGCAGCTTATTCAAGGCAAGATTGGGCAAGTCGTTGGCACATCAGGAGGGCTTAAAGAGGAACTCCCTGAAGAAAACCGAGGGTTAGCTTGATTTCTGGACTACTTAGTGCCAGGATAGAACAGAGACATAGCCAACAGAATCAACTCATTTGACATCCAAAACTGTACAAATTGAATCATTGTAGGAATTATGAAATTCGTTTTTTTTCTATTCATAAGCGTTCTACATTTACCCTTTTTTCCAAATTACCTTAAATGCAAGCGACAAACTAATTCACCAAACAGAACCCTGTCCAGTCTGCACTCACCTTGCTTCAAAGATGGTTGGTAGCTATCAACTCATGTAGCATAAAGAGGTAGGAATCAATCAAACCTATAATATGTTTTCCAGAATTAATCCTGTAATCAGTATTGTTTTTCAGCATCAATGTCTATAACTTAAGCTCCAGATATCATAAACAAGTCTTAAGTTAAATCCCCCCTTAGTTTCTGCTTTTAGTGTTTTCTTAAGTTTAAGGGTGTTACACAAATCATTTCAACATGTTGATGTCAGTACCCAACAAGGGGTATAGAACCAGCCTCTGAACAATCAAACAATTGATTTAAATCAGGAAAGTTGTGATACCTAGCGCTAGACAGAGTGCTTATTATTAATGCCGCCCATCTTTCTGAAGCCCATGTGCGAGCAACAGACTTAAAAGAATCCTGCAGACAGGAAGGAATGAGAAAGAGATGGTCACTGCTAGTGTTCCATCTGCTGCACTTTGATGTTCTGAGAATTACAGCTTGCTCTGATGAAAACAAGAAATTAGTTTCCCTGAGCCCTTGCCTTCAGATCCGGTTCATTAAACAGCCTAACCTCAGAACGCTAATAGCATAAAATACCTATTTGAAAAAAAAAAACAAGACTCATGGTTAACCCCGATCAGAAGCCCATGAATGTCATTCTGACCATCGTTCCGGAGGCCTGATTCATCTACCTATTCACTTAATTGCTCAACTTAAAAAGGAAGTTATTAAAATCATTAATTAAAAGGCCCTTTATACAGTTGGTAAGAATGGGAGCTGTGCAGGAATGTGCTGGAGTTGGGCAACTGTGTGTTTCAGGATTTGTAAAGTCAAAACTTAGCAGTATTTTTATGCCTGTTTTCAACACAGATATTTTCATTCTCTTTACAAAAACCCCACAATGACTCATCTGAATGCAGTAGAGACAAATTCCTACTGCAATAAATTGTACATGGCTAATAAAGCAATCTTATCTTACACACAAATAAGTACAGTATGTGTAGTAGTAGTGACAGTGATTCATCCATCCCCACACAGATACAACAAATCAAAAACATTTCCCAGATCATTCCTTGTAAATGTAAAGAAGCACAACAAACAAATTCATTCCTTAAAAACGCCACCTAATACAGATGGTACAAACGTGCATGCAAAATATTGCCAAGGAATATTGCACAGAGATAAGGGCAGATACCAACAAAGTTCACAAACAGGCATAAATCTCACACCACAAAATACAAATCTTAACTGTATTTTCACAGAAAGATCTGTAATAATACACTTCCTTAGTTTTCCAGTCCTATAATACCCAATGTAAATCCGGCAACACAAAAATCAAAAAGCTCCCTTTCCAGAATGCAAGCACATTGCTCTTTCGCTGCCTTTCAGAGTGAACTTGGATAACAGCAGCGGTTTGGCAGTTCTCTGTGCCCTTTGACAACCCCCGCAGTAAAAAATAACACAAGTGCGAGTTTTAATACATCACTTGATTAGTGCTGCCTGAACGCGCCTCGCTGAAACCCGTCGCAGCCTGCTGACCGCCAGCTGAACCGCACACTGAACTGTGGATGAACCCTCAACTTGAGGGAGCTCCGGTCATGGTTCTCCCTGGGAGCTCCAAGCGAGAAGGCACCGAGACTGATGCTTTCACACACTGCTGACGAGAGCAGGGGGGAGGGCAGGCCTGGCTCGGCTGTCGCTCCCCACACTCAGAGCCATCCGAAAATGAAAACAACCACATGATACAGTAGATCTGGGTTGGCTCAGTGGTCAGCACTGCTGCCTCGCTGGAGCCCTGGGTTCAATTCTGCGCCTGGGGTGCAGTCTGTGTGGAGTTTGCACGTTCTCCCCGTGTTTCTGTGTTCTGGGTGCTCTGGCCTCCTCCTACAGTCCGAGGACATACTGGTGGGTTAACTGGCCTCTGGGAAAATTAGCACTGCTGTAAGTGCCCACATGTTTGTGTCTGAATGTCTGCCCTGCAGTAGACTGGTGTCCCGCCCAGGGTGTACCCCGCCTTGCGCCTGTTGCTTGCTGGGACAGGTTCCGGCTCCCCCACAACCCTGAGTTGGAAGAAGTGGTTCAAAATGGACATAAGGATGAATGATCAGGGAGGAAAATCATAATGCAATCAACATTTAGAAGAAAAGGCGTCATTGGTATCACCAGCTATGCATCTAAAACTGCATCTGATTGTTGAATATAAGCAGAGAAATTACATTGAACTAAAAGTATGCCCAGCAAGATATAGTGGGGCCACATCAGTGTGTGTTCAAACACAAAGACATCCAAGCTGCCTACTCCATCTGTCAGACAGCAGGTGTTGGTGTCTGGAAAAACGTGCCAAACCATGTCGCTGAACCACAAGTTCCATTGGATCTTTAAATAAAGGTCTGAAAAGACTCTCTTAAGAAGAAGACAAGAACTTATGAACGAGAGGTGGCTCTTTGGTTGTCTGGCTTTTTTAGTGGTTAGTAGCCAAGTGATGAAGGAATCTCATCCAGCTGTTTCTTGATAGGAGCCAGGGCAGCAGTTTCAACAACATGTCTGTTTCATGCTCCCACCCCCCTTGGCAAGAAAATCGCCTCCAGTTCTCATTTATTCCATGTCGTTTTCAAAATTCGACATAATGAAATATGAAATTGTGACACAAATATCCCTTCCTTGCAGACATAATTCCTCATCGTTTCCAGTTTTTTCCTCTGGCTCGTGCTCTACTGTTCTGAAGAAGGCTGCTGATTGTCTTCGTCGATGTCTTTGAGCATGTTGCATATTGGTATAAAATCCCTGTGTCATCTTCTCAAGACTGAAGGGGTCTAGTTCCTTCAGTGTCTGTGTAGGACATTCCTTTATACCTTGGAGGATAACTGGTTGATTTTCTCTGGAGCAGCAATATCTTTTCTATAATATATAGAGAAAAATTCTCCACAACATTCTAAATGAGACGTTACTAGTCCATTGTGTTTAAAACATACCTTGATGTGAATTCTACACTTTGAACTATAAATCCCCAATTTTTTTGGATTGTTTATTGCTTCTTCACATTGTTAAGAAAATGTCAATGTTGTGTCATTTCGTAAGGTGGCGCTGGCAGTGTGCCCCATCCAGGAGAAGTATGGGATAGTGCACATTTCAGACAGTGCAATCACAATGCTGTGCAGGTCTTTGAGCCATATTGAACCATATTGTATATCCCCACAATGGTTTGGAAGCAATCTGACACCACTGCCCTGTCTGTGAAGCGTGACTAAATCGGCAAGCACTCATTGCCAGTAAAACACATATTTTGTCTGCAAAACAGAATCTACCTGTGAGCCCTTTGGCCTCTATACATAAGACATGTAAGACAGTGTTTGAAACAACATAAGATGGCTCAAGTGGAAATTAAGTGCAGGAGCACTGAGGGCTCAAAACAGGGATGAGATCTTTAAGCAAAGAGTCAGGGCGTCAAGAACAGGTTATGCAGGTGAAAGTCAACTAATTCTCTGGGATTGTGGAAGAAGGAGACACTGGAATTGATAGATATCTCATCAATAATACACATCAAATGCTCTTTTCCATTTTGGACCCTTTCTTACATTTTGAAGAGATAGCTGTCCCACAGACAGGAAATACAGTGTAATGTTGTCCCATGGACTGTACCGCGATGAACGATTGTCACAGTGTAATAAAGGCAGGAAGCTAAAAGGGACTAAGAATACAAAGGGCACTATGCCAAGTCATTGAGTTTGCCATCACCCAGCTGTGAAATAAAGGGTTTTATTTGCTGAGTGGGGTGGCAGGGTGTTGCAGTGGCCAGCATTGCTGCCTTGCAGTGCTGGGACCCTGGGTTCAATCTGCTGGCGTATTGTCCGCATGGAGTGTGTATGTTCTCCACATGTGGGTTCCCACAGCCCAAAGGCCTGCTGGTGGGTTAATTGACATCTGGGAAAGCTGTCCCTGGTGTGAGTGTGTCTGTGTGTCCCGGGATGGACTGGTGTCCTGTCCAAGGTGTACCCCGCCTTGCGCCTGTTGCTTGCTGTGTTGTATAGATCACTATGCTGTGTGATGGACTGTCATTCAGTATAGTCCAGGCTTGTGCTCACTGGATTCAGGATAGTCCCATAATTGCAATGCTTGGCAGTAATAAACAGTTTTCATGATGGGTGGACTAACTGCAGCACTACAAGTGCAGTTTTTTTAAACATCAAGCATTCAAAGACCTTCATTTAGTCTCAGAAAGGTACAAAACCTTTACAAAATGTATGCAATGCTAGTACAGGGGAGCAAAAGGAGGTTTTTTTTTCCGGAGGTTGAAAAGTATACCACAGTAATCAATAATCCAAATCATTTTTACAGTTTTTAGAAGGGATCGTCATCATCCAAACTATCAGCTCTGAAGCAGGACTGCTTCATTCCTGGACCTGCAGGGCCCGTGTGTCTGCAGGTTTTCAGTGCATCTCTTCTCAGTGACCAGAATCAGCTCATTATTTCCTTAACTGTGCCAATTAAACAGTTTCACAGCACTTAAGGGGCTGTTGTTGTTCAAGAGACTCAAAGAACCTGCAGGGACCTGGAGCAGAATTGTGCTTTTTAGGACTAAACACTGTAGCGTCAACTTCCAGTATGTTTGGTTAGAAAGATCATTAAGCTGTCATTCTCCCACCTCTCACATACAGACAGATTTCCTACAGGATGGCCAGCCTTTGCTTTCATGCCCAGGTGTGTTCTTTTCACCCAAACAGCTTCTAACTGAGCAACAGTAGCAGGGGAAAACGTGTTCATTATTCAAAACAATAATCTCCCAGTGTGTTCAAAATCCATGAACTCAAATACATTACAAAACAAAGTGAAATTATTCCCACCAGAAACTTCATAAAATCCTCACAGCTCCACTTTGCCAGTTTCATCTTAACGTTAACATTAATTCTGATTGTCAACCATCGACAGCACTCTCACCTTTAGGTGTAAAAACAGACATCCCATGTTCAGCTGAAAGGCCAGTGAATTTATGTCCATTTTGGAGTCTGACAGTTCAGCCCAATCCTACATCCTGTAGGGAGACCGAGTATCTGAACACTTCTAAATCAGGATAAAAGAGGAGCTTTTACCCTTTTTATCCTGATATTTTATTAATATCACAAGGGAAAGACATACTTAAGGAAAGTAACACGAGGCACTTGTTAAAACCACTGGGGCAGAAGTTGAAAAAGCATTTACTTCTGTGTTTGTGTAGTTGTGTGTTTAGACCATTTCTTTTCCCCCACATTTTAACTGTTGATGTGCCCATTCTTGGTCTGTGTAGAGGTCATCATTGCTGCCTCACAGCACTGGGGCCCTGGGTTCAATCCCTGGGGTGCTGTCTGCATGTAGCTTGTATGTTCTCCCCGTGTTTGCGTGGGTTCCCTCTAGGTGCTCCAGTTTCCTAACACAGTCCTGTGCTGGTGGGTTAATTGGCTTCTGGGTAAAGTAGCCCTGGTGTGGGTGTGTCTGTGTGTGTCCTGCGATAGACTGGTGTCTCATCCAGGGTGTGTCCTGCCTAGTGCCAATTGTTTGCCAGGAGTAGGTTCTGGCTCCCCTGCGACCCTGAATTGGAAGAAGTAGTGAGACGATACTGTAGACAGACGGATGAACTCAATTAAACTCCAACTGGATCTCCAGGACCGAGCCTGGGATCCCATGGGATCAAACTGAGAAACGCCGGGTGGTGCTGTAGTCTGGATTGTTCTGAAGTCTGACACAGTGCTCCTAAAAACTTACCTTTAACTGTCCCCCTCTATGGGTGACAGGGCCTTCTCCTGTTATGCCCCTAAGCTCTGGAACTCTCTCCCCAAGGATATCAGAGAGTCACCTTCTCTAAACTCCTTCAAATCCAGACTCACGACCTTCTTCTTTAGGAGAGCCTTTACTGAACTGGTTCTGTTCTTTACCCCTGTGCTCCTACTGTACTTAGTACCACCATCTACAGTCTCCTCTGTGTATTCTCATCGTGTTTATCTTGTGTATTTTTTGTTGTTGTTGCTGTTGTCATTCTGTAAAGCGCTTTGAGAAGCCACCTTTAAAGGCGCTATATAAAATTAAGTTCATGATTCATTTTTATTATTAAGTCAATTTATACTTGTGCAGTACTTTTGTACAGGTAGTCCCAGGTGAAGATTGCTCCCAGCCCTCTGTGTCTCAAGGTGTCTTTGTTACCTGCTGTATGTACACAGGTTTTGTGAGTGTCTTGTTAGGGATCTCCCTTAAAAGTAGGTGACAGATGTGCTTTTGGGTGGGACTGTTCTGACTGTTCCTGCTAAATGACCACTCCCAGGTTACTCTCAATCTGCAGGTATGATTTTGCCTTTTGTTTTGGGGTCCACATCCAGCCCAATCTTGTATTTATGAGGTTGTGTGGAGTCTTCGATACCCTTTAAACACTTAAGGAGGTTGTATTCATATGCAGATGTTGCTTCTTATACAAAGAGGTTTAGTTTGATTAGGTCACATTTCCCTCGTTCAAAAACTGTGACAGGATAGTCAGATGTGTTTTCCTTTTTTAGATGTCTCCAGGAATTCTTGGTCCCATTTTTCTCCCTTTCCTTCCTGTGAGCTCCCATTTGTAGTTTCCCATTTAGTTTTCCAAGTATTTGTTGCATCATGGTCTTCTCTAGTTTAAAAATGCTTTGTTTAAGAGAAGGGACAGTGATTTCATCATTGTGGAGTAATGGGCCAACCCTGGACATTCTCCCCAACCCCCCACTCTCCCGGGAAAACCGCTGTCTGATTGGAAGATTGGATGTGACAGGGGCAGAAAGAAAAGTGATTTAATTTTCAGATCATTGCGTTTTTTTTTCCTATGTAAGCGGACAGGTCTGACTGCTGACGAATTTAAAAGCTCGTCCCGACCAATTCATGAGTCAGACTCTGCTCCGACAAATCCAAGGCATGTTCACTGCCCGCACTGTCAGAGAATGTTTTACACACCATCTGCAACCCAAAGACCAGAGGCGTAGGTCATTCCAAGCAATTTGCAGGCCTACATTAGGATCTAGCTGCTGTAATCTGGCAAGGGAACAGAAAAGTGTAAAAGCCGAGGTTATTGTCGTAGTTTGACCAAACCTTAATAATGATGGAGAAGAGAGAGTCGAAAAATGAGTTTTACTGAGGTAACCCAGCTGCCTGTGCAGAACGACAACCTTCTGTAAAGGATCCCTAATGAGGAACGAGCCGATAATAATAATAATAATTGCTTACACTTATATAGCGCTTTTCTGGACACTCCACTCAAAGCGCTTTACAGGTAATGGGGATCCCCTCCACCACCACCAGTGTGCAGCCCCACCTGGATGATGCGACGGCAGCCATAGTGCGCCAGAACGCTCACCACACATCAGCTATCAGTGGGGAGGAGAGCAGAGTAATGAAGCCAATTCATAGATGGGGATTATTAGGAGGCCATGATTTGGTAAGGGCCAATGGGAAATTTGGCCAAGACGCCGGGGTTACACCCCTACTCTTTTCGAGAAGCGCCCTGGGATTTTTAATGACCACAGAGAGTCGTTGATGACTGCTGCTTTTAAAGAAAACACCATTACTAACACTAGTAACATTCCTACTCGCAAGCTTTTCTTTAACACTTTTTTTTCCAGCTGCCCACAATGCGAACACGTATTCACTCCCGCACGTGTGCTGGAACCTCTCGTCCTCTCCTCACCCATTCAGGACTCAGGATCCAGTGCCCACAGGGAATTCACCCTGCTCTTCCGGACACACGCCAGCCCCGCCGTGACCCCACTCTGCCCTTTGCTGTCGGAACTCCTCCCGGATCCCAGCTCTTCCATATTGATCCCTGCTTTTTTCGAACAATTCTTTGATCGTATTGTCCCTTGCATGCACTAAAACTCAGTTGTTCAACTTCAACTTGGGGTCCAGAACTTATTTGTTTGTTTCAACAGGCTGGAGTGGGGTTCTCTGCCCTGGGCCTCTCTCTCTCTCTCTCTCTCTCTCTCACTATCTGTCCTCCATGTCTTTCACGAACACTCCGGCACCAATTTCGAACTGCCGCCAACAGCACTGGTCTCCGGCAATGGGAGCCATCAGCCTGGGCTGCTCAGTGTTGCTGCCTTGCCCAGGACCTCTCCCAGAACCCCGCCAGGCAGCTTGGACTTCCATGCGTCTCCCAGCACTCCCAGGGCAGCTACAGCTGACAGAGAGAGTTCGGGCGGGGCGTTGAAACAGAGGGACTCACAGCTCCCGCCCAGAAGGACAGCAGCTCACAGTAGCTGCGGGCACCAGCTGACACCCTGTCAGAGGGGTAAATATATGTAAGTAGGCACGCAAGTGAGTGAAAATTGGATTAACCTCCCCCCCGAACGTGTGTCTAAGACAAAAGTCTGGGAATTATAATTCTCAAATCTCAGTAGTAAAACTCAGTCTCAGTAGTTTCTTTCCCAGTGTCCTGTGATATCAAGTGAGGGTGGGGAACTGGAGAAACCAGAGCAAGTTTCAACACCTGTTGCTCTAGTTACAGTGAAAAATGTTGTAAATCAACTTGACTTCCAGATGTTACTTCTTAACACAGATAAATAGGATAGTATTTTGCCTTCACTCCACGTGTAGTTTGGACCACAGTGTCTGACTTCAGTTTTTTTGTGGGAGCCACAGTTTTAGTTTAGTACTGTTTTATGTATGTTTGATTTTACACCCAGCAAACTGGAGATCTCCAGCAGCTAATTTTATGTCTCAACAGAATACAGCAGCTCCTGTACTACTCAGGATCACCTCTTTAGAGAGTTTTGAGTCTGTCTCGCTCCGGAGTAACCCGCTGCAGGCACACACAAAGACGAACCTGGTCACAGGTGGCTAGTGACATGACCCAAGCTTGTCAGGGTCATTCTCATGACATGTGAGCGACAGAGGTCAACCTACACTAAGAATGCCATTACTGGTTGAGCAGGTCCGCATCCCCGAAAGGGCATTTTTCAAGCCAGATTAAAAGCTTTCCTCTCAATTCACATTCCCTGGTATTGAAAAGAAAGAATTTTAAACCTTCAGATCTGACTCCAGTCACTCACGGTGGCTATGCACGTCTAAGAGAAGCAGACAAGACCTAATGATGAATACTGTACACTCCCTGTTTTAATGATTTAATAGTTCTGCTCTTCTTTTTTTTTTCTTAAAGACATTTGTTAAAAATTGCTGTCTGTACAGGTAGCATGCTTCAGACCCAGATGTTAGTAAAAACAACATTTCAGATGAACATGTTTAATGTTTTGAGCTAGTTCTGATAGTTTTCCTTCTAAAGCCCATCGAAGCCTTTAGAATGTGACCCTTTGACACCTTGTGATGTAGCACCATGGCATCATCCATTACCTGTCCACCCCATCTGGATACCTGTGACTTTTAACCCCGGTTCTCTCCCGGCTGCTCAGTCCATGCTGGAGGTCAACAGCCCCTCAGGCAGAGAGATCACAGAGGGCGAGGAGAACTGCATTGCTGCTTGGAAATGACAATGCAACTCGAACGGCTCTTTTCTCTGGTTCTCCCTTTCAGTTTGCCACCTGAACCTTGATGTGGTCTGTCCAAACTGTTTGTAGACTCACGTTAGACCAGTCTTTGCTGCTAGTGGGGGTATCTAAATCTACTCTGAACAAACTGCAGTATGTCCAGAATTCAGCAGCCCGAATCCTGTCCAGGTCTAGTGCAAGTGTTCACATTACTCCTATCCTGGAGTCCTTGCACTGGCTTCTGGTCAAATTCCGTGTAGACTTTAAAATCCTCATGCTCACTGTCACACAATGGCCTGAGCAAGGCCAAAGTAGATCCGTTTTTTCCAAACTGGCTCCGCCGCAAAAGCACCCAAGAAACAAGTGCAGTCTATTACCAGTGCTCCCAGTCCCCAACAACCCCACAACCCCACAACCCACAACCCACAACCCACAACCAACTCTTGAGCTGATGAGCCAGCTTAAATTGCTTGTAAGCCCCTCCCCCTCTGGAGCAAACCATTTCTCTACTTCAAAGTGTTTTTTCCCCTTTCCATAAATAACCTTTGAGAACTGACTCACCCCAGAAGTACTGACACCAAACAAACAGTGAGTAACATCCATTTTGAAAGCGCTCTCCATTCACACCACAATACTCACTCATACCTGTGTTTAAGTATTTGAATGTATGTGAAATTAGGTATGTTTATGTACGTGAATGTATATGAAATTAAGTAATAGCAGTTACTAGTCAAGCCCTGCGTGTGCACCCTCAGGAACTTATCTAGCAACCACTCAATGGAAGGTGTATGAATGTTGTATTTTCTGTGCTATCTGTACCCCGTGACAGACTCCTCTGTCACACTCACCTATACGGCTCTGCATGTCTTGGCACCTCAGTACCTGTCTGAACTATTATTACCCTACTCCCCACTTCGCAACCTTCGCTCTTCAAATTCTGGTCTCCTCACTGTCCCCCAAGCCCGTCTACATTGTATGGGTGACGGGGCCTTCTCCTGTTATGCCCCCAAGCTCTGGAACTCTCTCCCCAAGGATATCAGAGAGTCACCTTCTCTAAACTCCTTCAAATCCAGACTCAAAACCTTCTTCTTCAGAAAAGCCTTTACTGAACTGGTTCCATTCTTCACCCGTCTGCTTTTCTTAGTACCACCATCCACGGTCTCCTCTGTATATTGTAATTGTCTTTTCATTTTACTTATTGTTCTTATCATCCGTAAAGCGCTTTGAGAAGCCACCTTTAAAGGCGCTATATCAAATAAAGTTTATTATTATTATAGTGCTCTGAGATGAAATGCAGAAAGAGAACACTTTATAGCTTGGGTAGAGTGAAAAGTCGGCGACTGTGTAGTTCTTTAGGACTGCTGTTAGAGATGATTTCTTGTAGAAGCTCTCAGGTTAAAGATTATCTTACCTATTAGGTCTTTCCTTCCAATAATCTGTTTTTCTAATTACTTTTGCCATGAGCCAGAACTGCATTTGTGAATAAATACAACTTTAAACACGGCAGATACTATCACACGCTACAAGGGTGTGTCCTTCATGAGATTTCTATTAATCAAGCAACATCACAGGTGAGGGAAATTCTGTCCATCTGGACCTCCAAGTCAACTTGCCAGTGTTGAGTTTCTCATAGGAAGCTTCTCAGAATCCAAGCACCGACATTGGTGATTGTTCTGTGATTGATCAGACCCTAATTGCTAGCAGTCTTTCATCTTATACAAAGGACGAAGGTGGAAGACCAATGGTACAAACACTTGTTAGAAAAGCTTTCAGCTCTGTAAGTGACACCAAGAAGTGCTACTTTGAAAATATTGCACAAATCAAGGGTCTTCATTGTGATGCCTTGTGGATATGAAAATGATTTGGTGGACCAGATAAATGTGAAGTCTGTGCTACTTTTAAGTATGTCTTGTTAAGATAACAGGCCAAGGCTGAGGTTTGGCTGCCCACAGGTGTGCTTGAATTTAATCTCTCTGTGGGTAGCAGCTGGCATACAACACACAGAAGGAACGAGACGTACAGTAATTCCATCTCTCTGGCTAAATGAACACCTTGGCAGAGCGGAGGCTCTGTGGCTAAGGCTCTGTGCCTGTGGCTGGGAGGTTGCTGGTTCAAATCCGGCGGCCGGCAGAGGAATCCTCCTCCGTTGGGCCCCTGAGCAAGGCCCTTAACCCCAGCTGCTCCAGGGGCGCCGTATAAATGGCTGACACTGCGCTCTGACCCCCAGCTTCTCTCCCTGTCTGTGGGTCTCATGGAGAGCAAGTTGGGGTATGCGAAAAGACAAATTCCTAATACATGAAACTGTATTTGGCCAATAAAGTGATCTGATCTTAAGAGGGGAAAAGAATATTTGAATGTAAAGAATGGTATGATGGGAGGATTAAGGTGGACATTGTGAAACTCCAAAACAAGGGTAGATTCAGCACAGAAAGGGGGATGGTTTTTCACAGCCTTGGACTTGAGTCGAGAATCACAGTATATGGGAAAAGTTCCACATTCTACTCAAGTGGAGAAACACAGCCAAAAGGTTAAAGTGGGGGACCACGCCCCCTCAGCTGAGGTGAGGCCCCCTGTGTGAGGTGGCCCTGCTCTTAGGTGTGTGCAAAAGACAAATTCCTCATACAAGTAGTTACATATGGCCACGTGAGTCGAGAATCACAGTATATGGTAAAAGTTCCACATTTGACTCAAGTGGCGAAACACAGCCAAAGATAAGTGATCTTATCTCATCTTTGTCCCCTTGACACTGTCCTGCTCTCTGCTGTGGACTGCCTGGGCCAGCCATTCACCCCCTTGAAATTCTTCCCGAAAACACCAATACCACCAACAACTCAACTACCTTCTTCAATAGCTATTTGTTTCCTAGTTGTGACACCCAATACCAATTATCATGGCCCATGGTCCAAACATCCGGGGTCACTGCTTCGCACATCGGGAAACAAAGAAGAGGTTCGTTTACAATTTTCAACGACCAATTACCCCCATTGAGATGCCCGGCGGACAACAGCGCAGGTGAGAAGTTGGGCAACACTTCCATGTCGTCATCTGGCAGCTTCACAATAAGTTACTGTGCGTTTGCTGAGAAAGAGCTGCGCTCTCAGAGACCACAGCTGCCAAAGGCTTTGATCTGTGACAAAAAGCACAAGGTCCCTGGCACAGAACAATCTCAGATACAAATGCAGCGCCCATATAAGAATTTGTGTGTGCAAATCTTAAATTTACTGTGCCTTTCCCATGGTTGTGATATGCTTTTGTGCACAGCTATGACATCCCATGTTGTGTACCACTCTTTGTCAGGCAGTGTGACACTTTGGCATGATTTCCCTGCACTGTTCTAGAGACAGTGGCCTTTTGAATGGATATCTCTGTAACCTTTTATAGATCACCATGGAAAAACTTTGTTGTGCAGTGCTAGCTAGTGCCTTTGTTGAATGAACAAAGCCACAAAAACTTTCTCTCACAAAAGCAGTTTCAAGGAGAAGCTGCTGTCATTGACGTTGTCCATTCTGTAGACTAACAGACTCCAGAAAATCAATAGCTATTTGTTTTTTAATGATGGTTGTCTGTCTCTGTGTTATTGTGGCATTACACTGTGCTGTCCTTGTGTCCACATACAAGGGAAACCCCCTGACTTACAGGAAGTTATTGTTAGATTGATAGCAACACACATGGAGCACAACATCAAGAGTACAGATTTAAGCAGAAAGCAGACTCAGACACAACAATTCTTAATCTAAAAGCTCAGCTTAGTGTATAATAAAGGGCTTCAAGCGCATGACCATGCAGAATAATGACATATTGTCATATTGTCTCTAGATGTCTCTGAGACTACATGGGCAATGATGACCAATATTCCTAAATATATTCACTCACAAGATTTACATTATACCTAGTCAGTGCTTCATATCGATCTGTTGATATTGAGAAGGGAGAATTACAATATGAAGTGATCCCCTTAAAGACAAGTGATTCTGCTTTTGAGGACAGATAAACACCATTTTAAGGTCCAGGCTATGACCACTCATGAACAATTGAACCATTGCTGCCCTACTCAATCTGAGCTAACACACTCTCTGGCTAAAATATTGGGTATCCCAACCAAACAATAGGTTGGACCCCTGCATTCAGCAAGGCCAGATGCAGTATAACAGGGCTTCTGGAATATTTCCAACCCCACTCTGTTGGCAGGCTCATGTTGAGTGATGAAGGTAAATTCCTATATGAGTGAACTCTGCACCAGCTCCACAGTGACTGAGGTCTAATTTTCTGCTGTTCAAGCTTGTCTCTGATAGAGAGTGCACACTTGAATGAGACGTCCCCACAACATTGAATGTGAAATAAAAAATGTTTTGCAACATCCAAACAAAGTCCAAACTCGACAAATGCAGCTTTTGTCAACAAAAAGTATCAAACTGCTGAATAGTCATTCAGCTATTTTATACTGTACATTTTTTAAGTCTAAATCCCCTCAACTTCGAAGGACTTTAACTTCCTGCTTTTCTTTCAGACCGATGATCCCCTGCAAACAGAGATCTTTCCGTCCCACTGCCTTCTTCACAACTTTGTCACTGGAAAATCGTTTTTTTTACCACGAAGGGCTAGGCGTGAGACAAAAGCTACAATGCCCTGTAGCTCTCTGCACATTGAATTTGACATCCATGCATTTCAACTTCGATCTGCTGAGCACAAACAGAAGGGCTTGGAAGACACTTGTCAATGTAAACACATGCAAACAACAGTAGAATTGAAATCATATATACTCATACCTGAGAGCTGGTGTGTGGGGAGTGTACTGGTGCATCATCCAGGTGGGGCTGCACACTGGTGGTGGTGGAGGGGATCCCCATTACCTGCAAAGCACTTTGAGTGGAGTGTCCAGAAAAGCACTATATAAGTGAAAGGATTGTTATTATTATTATTAGACCTCTGATTGTGATCACTCTTTATTTTAAAAGCCCAAATCAAATGCACGTTAATGAAATGGTTTATACAAAGTAATATCTGGTAGCATGTATCATACTGTACATTGCTTCACCCTAAAAAGGCATTGAGTCAGTAAGATTATATAGTTTGTAATGCTGTTTATACATTACTTAGCAGAGGCTCTGAGCCTGCAGACACAACTGTATCTCCTACCATTTCTATCAGGACCCTGTAATACAGTATTTGAAAACTGGCCACCAGAGACCCCTCACCCGCACAAAGACTGAGGGCACAGAGAATGGCCTGGAATCAGAATGTGATAGAAATTCTGGAATGTTTTACCAGCTATAAATAACAGATGATACAATAAAATAGGCCTTAACATAAGAAGACACTCGGAAAAAGTATAAACCATCATTTTATCAATCAAATGTAGTAGAGATTGGTGACTGTTACAAATGATATTTACCTTAGGATGCTAAGGTGACACAGACTAATTGCAGCACAGTGATAGTTTTGAACTGAATACCCCAAATTTTGACATAGTAATGGTTCCCAGGCCCTACGAGAGGGGGGGCCAGCAGGCCATTTGGCCTCACCTCACACAGGGGGCCTCACCTCAGCTGAGGGGGCGCGGTCCCCCACTTTAACCCTTTGGCTGTGTTTCTCCACTTGAGTCAAATGTGGAACTTTTCCCATATACTGTGATTCTCGACTCGAGTCCAAGGCTGTGAAAAAACGCTCCCCTTTCAGTGCTGAATCTACCCTTCTTTAGGAGTTTCACGATTACCGCCTTAATCCTCCCATTCCCTCTTCCCAAACCATGAGGGGGCCTCACAATGTGAAATGGCTCCGGGCCTCATCTGAGCTCTCGGAGGGCCTGAGGGCTCCACGCGCTGTACCTCCCCGGCTTCTCGTCCTGTGGTGCCACTGAACCCTGACTGAACACCACAGACGCGTGGAGGAAGAACTTTAGGAAATTTGACCTCTTTATCGGGATGTAATATGGGATCGTATCGCTCTATAGGCTCAAGCACAGAAGGTGTCAAAGGACAAACTGTCAGACATTCATATACAGGGTCTTTGAGAAAAGGCTATTTTCTATTTATCTTATTCACAGAGTTGGTCAGCACAGGACGTGCTGGGTCACAATGGAACATCTTAGGCGTTATTTCTTGTCCCCGCCAAGTCAAACAGTTTGACGATTTGAATTCACAATCTGAGATCCTAGTGCTTTCAGAACAGCATATCTGAGACAATGTGGGCACACACTGCCCTGGTTTCTCTACCGTGCGGCTCTAACGTCACTGTTTTTCATGGACGAACTGACAGACAAGCGAAGATTGGTATGGCAATGATTTCAAAATCTGAAAAGCAGAGAGCCTGCAGTCAGAGTGGACACTGGAAGGACTGTTACATGCGAGAATGCAGAACTTGAAAACACAATTGACACTGATCAGTGAACAGTGATCGGTATACCAAGTAGTTTCTTTATATATAAGCACCCCCAATCCAGTGCATACTTAAAGGCCCTGTTACTAAGTCATATGCAAAGAGTTGTGTTTAATTTTTTATGGTGGGGCATTGCATGGAAGCTACTAAGATTACTACAAATAAAAATAACAAGTGCAGTTTAGTGTTCATGTGGTTCAGCAATGAGACCTTCAGTCATTTGCTATACTGAATGGCTCTGTGATTCTTGCTGTGGCTGCTGGGTGTAATTAGTCTTGTTCGAACAGCTAAATGTAGCAAAACATGGTTAATATTAATGCTATGTGACTCACCAGATTCACATGAACTTTCTCCCACATTAATATTGATCATGTTGCTGTGTATCGTAAGCAGCTCCTCATTAAGCATTTATAGGGAGATAGTACAGAAGGCAGTCAGCATGCAGAAAGTCCCCACTGCACACCAGTGCTAGTATGAGCTGGGATGAGATTGATTCCTACAAACTCTGGATTGCTATTATTTTGTTGTTTTTACAGTAGGGCATGAGCAAACGTTAGTGCTGTGGTATTTTAAGAACACTGAACCCCTCAGTTTTTCTCTCTCCATCTCTCCCTATGACGGAGTGCATTTCTAAAACAAGAAACAAGGTTTTCATCCAATTTCTGGTAACTTTGTTTTCAGCACTCCTCAAGTGAAAAAACCTTAGAATAAACTCCTCATGTTCCGCTAATGACCACTAGTAAACTACCTTGTGCAGAAGTACAGAGTACTCAAGGAAGTACATCCAGAACTGTGGAGCTCCTACTTACACAGCAGGTGAAGGCTGTCTGGAACAAGCTGGGCAGCTGTATTTGTTGGAGCTTTTCCCTGGAATCTTTTAGGAAAATGCTCATTCTGATCCTTGGATAATTAGGCTGCTAGAGCCCAAAACACCTGGTCTTATTCGTAAGCTCTTATGTTCTTAGTGAACTATATGTCAGAAAAGAGAATTAAGAGTCATTGCATGTCAGTTAAGCAGACATGATGTCTGCTTAGACATCTTAAAAAGTGTCTCTGAGCAGAAAACTCACAGTGGGATCGACTTTATTACCATTTTCTGTAGCATTTCATCTGACACCAGATGACACCACTGGTGACACCACAGACACCATTTGTACCATGGTGCCAGAAGAAAGGATTGTGCCGAGCTCTATTCATGCTGCTGTTGGCTACTGTATGTAAAGTGTCAGTATTGCAGTGAGAACCTCGCACCTCAGCTTTCCACATTTTTGTGAAAAATTGTGTTTCGAGTCCCCTCTCAGCTGGTCGTTAACCACTCGAAAGTTCTTTCATTTCATTTTTCTTTATGAATACATGACCAAAACCCTTTCCAAACCTTAGCAAAACCTTTGAAAAAAAACTTATATCTGATCGAGAAAGATAACAATTATCTTGGAAACCTTCAGTGCTTGATACGTTACCCCCTTTCATGATGATCTTTTGAGATTTTCAGATGGTACGCGGGATGTGTAGTGCCCAGTCTGAGCCCAGTCGTTTCACTTCATCGTCTTTGCCAGGTCGTCTTAATGGGGTTTAAAAATGAACAGTATTTATGAACGCATTTCAGCCCCAGAAACCCCCAAGAGAAACCCAGAAAGAGGCAACAGCTCTGGTTGACTATGGAATAACTCAAGTGAGCAACAGGACTGGCAGAATGGAGCCATGGGCTTACTGTATTTACTTTAGTCTGATAAATAATTCATTTTTAACTATGTGTTAGCCTAAAATCTAGAATTCTGGGGCATATTTTATCCAGTTCTATTCCCAATAACATACAATACACTCATGTGAGTGAGTAGGCTGTAATCGACCACAGCAGCCCACTGAGCCAGACATCACCCTGGTTTCCATAGTGTCATGTCAGAAACGTGGTGTGAACAGAAAGCACACAACTCCTCTCCTCCCTCCCCCGGAAGAGCTGGACAGTCCATCACAGGGCCTAAGCTCAGTCCCTGGGGAACTATCTGTGTGGAGTTTGTATGTTATCCCTGCATCCACGAAGGTTTCCTCCGGGTACTCCAGTTTTCCCCCTCAGTCCAAAGATAGGTTTAGTGGTTTCTGTATAAAGAAAATGGCCCTGGTGTGAGTGTGTGCGTGTCTGAGTTTGTATCTGCCTGCCCTGCGATGGACTGGCGTCCTGTCCAGGGCGTATCCTGCCTGTTGCTCTTTGCTTGCTGGGATTGGGCTCCGGCTCCCTCCTGACCCTGTACTAGATAGAGTAGGTTAAATAATGCATGGGTGAATAGAACAAACTGTTATACATGGGAGGTTGTGCCTTTCCTATGCTTTGAGACTAGAATATAAAGTGTAGTAAGTAAAGCCCAGATATTAGCCTAGAGACTTAGGCAAGAACAGATCCTGGTTTTCAGAGTGTTTCAGAGGTGGACTAGAACAACCGGGATAAAGTGCCTTGCTCGAGGGTACAACAGCAGTAACCACAGTCAAAATGTGGAATCCACCATCTTTCATTTATGAGTCCAGAACCCAAGTCATTGCTCTGAGCTGCACCTTTCAAACAAGAGTTGAGGGCTCAGAGGGAAAATGTCAGCACAGATGGCTCTCCTGCAGTGGGACTCTGAGATAGGTGCAACACTGGGCAAAGAGGCAAAGTACTGTGCTAACTCTGACGCTGACTAACCTTGAACAGCCACAGGGGTCGCTGCTGAGCTCTGAAACGACCAAACGGCTGGAACCTGCAGCAAGCTAATACAAGTGCAGCTCTGTGAAGGTGTCCTGGTTGCGTAACGACTTCCAGAATCTCAGGCTCATAAATACACTGCAGTTCTGTAGCAGTAGCAACAGCTGAGGTGCTATTGCATTAACTTCACAACATTTCGTCTGTGTCGTACTAACCTGGTTCTCAGACATGCAGGTGAGTTCAGTATATCCCTCCATTGTCCCAAATCATTGTCTAACAAGGCTCAGGGTGAGGGATCTCAAACAAAGCAATACTCTTCTTCAATGTATCTCAGGATGAAGGAGTGAGAGGTTAATATGTCCCAAAATCAGAGAAGCCTCTTCATTAACACACAAAGGCATGATCTTCAGTCACTAGCACGCCCTACCCTACACTTTCAAGAATGAAGGGCACCATTATGCATTTTCTATTACATAACTATCTCTTCATAGATATTCGAAGGATTCAATTGGTTGATTTTAGTATTTATAATTCTTTGATTGCCTGTATAATTGAATCTGATAGAATATCAAATCTGATCAGTAATTTCAAATGATATGTTTTTGCTCTTGACTCATATTTGCTTTCAGGGAATAAGTCTTATGACATTTACTGGAAGCTGGTAGCTAGCTTGAAGTGCTTTATTGGAAATCATTCCTCTGTAAATGTAAATGTTGATGAGGCCATGTGTAATTAGCATGTTCCGGTACTGGTTGTTTTCTCTCTATTTAATACACGCTCAGGGACCCCCGCTGGAGATTATCTTAGGGCCATTACTGGGCACAGTGTCTTTGAGTCATGTCAATGTTACAGAACTATACACTGCCCCTGTCTAACAAAATAAATCTGATCTACTCTGCCAAAACCGATCTTTTCATGGGAAATTTATAAATATTCCATCTCAGATCCAGATCCAGGAAAATTTGCTCTAACAAATACCTAAAAATGCAATACATTTGAAATAGTGGTGGCTCCCTTCACCCTCTAAAATAGCCGAAATCTGCTGAATTTTGGGGCTCCCAGGGTTATGTGATGGGTAAAGCTGCTTGCTTTGAGGGCATGTTGATTCTGGGACATGACTCTACGTCAGCTGTGAGATAGATTCCCAGACTAGAGACTCACAATGTTACAAAACGTCTTTCAGGGCCCTATGCAGACAGCACAATCCGGAAGGGAGTGAACAGACACGGGGAGGAGACAAGGAACTGGGCTGGTAGACGAACAGGGGGGTGTGATGAAGGTGTTTGGGGGGGGGTTGGTCCAGGCAAACAGTCAGAAGGGAGTCCGAAGGGAAATCCAGTACAGGCAGAAGTCCAGAGCCGGATGATCAATCCAAGACGAACAAGACAAAGTTAAAAGCCGGAGTGGGATCCGGCGAGGGGTCAGGGAGAAAAAGGGGGAACGGGACCAGGCGCTCCAGGTCCCGGACTCGGCTGGTTCAGGACGGCGAAAGGAGGCCAATGCCCTTGAGCCGCAGACGTAGGGCGTAGGGCGTAGGGCGTAGGGCGTAGGGCGTAGGGCAGGCCTCCAGGCGTCCGTGTTCCAATGCAGAGCCCAGAACAGAGTGAGCGTCTGGCTTTAGTAGGGAGGCTCGGACAGGGAGCAGGTGCACAAAATCAACTAAAATGTGAACGAGCCAGAGCCCCCTTAATGGGGAGGGATTACAATCGTGACACGCGATAGGTAGAGTCCGGGTTAGTCGCCCAGAGTTCTCCCAGCTCTCACTGGGGTGACCCCTGCACGTCAGGCGGCATAGACTGAGATGAGTTATATCTCACGACATCCGTTCCCTCACTGCTGAGCCAGGAGCAGAGCAGACACAGGAAGTAAATACGCTACACAACAAGACACACCAGATGGACATGAACAATCACAGGGAACTAGGAAAAGGACAGAAGTAGAATGCCCTCTAGGAGTACAGGGCGTGTCAGCAGGGGAGAGGAGAAGGCACCCAGACTGTTTTCCGTGATCCGAAGTCGAAGTCAAGTCAATATCCAAGCCCGAGAACGATAGTGCACAAGGGGGAGTCTACTGACCTCTTCTCGGGACCCGAATCCTGAGCACTGGAAAGCTGTTGAAGTGTGCTTAAGCAGTCTGGTCCCGGGAGGTGTGGTAGAAAGAGGGAGCAGGAGATTGGTTAATTAGTTGTGCCTTGTTAGATTGGTCAGGCTGGAGGACCGTCTTTGATCTCATGACACTGCAGCGGCCTGAGCTCCTGCAGAGTACTGTTAGTGGAAGACGGGCTGCTCCTCTGATCGGCGCTCAGCCTCCTGCCAGCTGCAGCAGAGCTGATGGGAAGAGACATCAGGGGAATGAGTCTCCACATCCTCATTCTCCCCCTGCAGAGCATGAGCTGCTGGGAGCCAAGGCAACTGCCGATCCCTAGAATGGGTGGGCACAAGATGAGAACTTGTTATTGAGACAGAAATAGTGTTCTCCTGTGACGGATCTTGATCAGAGAGCTGGAGACTGGAGCAGCAGATGCAAATACTGTATATGAAAAGCGATCATTTAGTCCAAATAAGAGCACAGGGAATGAAGAAGAGGGATACTCAATGAGAAAGGCTCAAAACCACTGCACTGTTCTACGTTTCAAAACGAGTGTGTGACACTAATGCTAGAAACTTTTACCATGCGGGATCATGACATTTTCATGATGTGACAGGAAAAGAGAAAGAACACATCATAAATTGAGACATTACAATTTTCGACAAGCTATTCCTTCATGCAAAACATTCAGTTCTGACTCCAGAAAGGATATCTGAGGCCTGTCACTGGAGATAGAGTGCTGGAAAACCTGGCCCCTAAGGAATTAGAGTCAACCTCAATTCAATTTGATGTCTCCTCTATTGATTCTTGCCTGTTGTTGTATGCCCCAGAGGCTCAGCGGCTCATCCTTGTGACTGATGTTCACGGTGAAGAAGCAAGTCCAGCTCTTTTTACCAGGCCTGGGTGTGCGGATGTGAGCCTCAGAGGAGCCTCACCCCCTTCAGCTGTCTGAGAGGGAGAATCGTGTATCAGGCAGGAGGAGGAGTGAGGAGCATGGTGCTTCTGCATCAAGGGTATCACTGTGATTGTGTGTTGCCTGAGGAGAGCTACGGATGTGTTTGCTTCCACTTTAAATTTTTTAACATGTTTGAGTAACCCCTACAAACAAGCTTCTAACAACAGTTTTTGTCCTTAACACACAATCTTCTCTTTTCTTAACCTTGCGGGAATGGTTGTATAGGGGTATTGCACCTATTGTATCATGGAAATCAAGCTGCATCCATAGGAAATGTGGAAGTTCTGTCACAAAGCGTCGATCAGGACCCTATGCAGACGGTAGAATGCGGAAGGAAGTGAAACAGACACAGGGAGAAGACGACTGGGAACTGGGCAGGTTGACGAACGGGGGGGCAGATCCATCCAGGACAAAGAGAAGTGCAAGAGTCCAGAGCCGAGGTGATCCATCCAGGACAGACAAGACAAGGTTTAAAACCGGAGCAGGATCCGGTGCAGGGACGGGGAATAAACGTGGGTTAACGGGGCCAGGCGCTCCGAGCCCCGGACCCAGATGGTCAGGATACCGTGGTGAAGTAGGCGGGCTTCCAGGCGTCCATCTTTCTGAGCCAGAACTGTAGGAACCTAAATAGGGAGGGGCTGGATAGGAGGCAGGTGCACAAAATCAACTAAAATGGAAAAGGCCGGAGCGCCCTTAAGAGGAGGGACTTACGATCGTGACAAGTTTGGCCAAACAAACTAGTAGTGAATGCAGCCAGTTACTGTGTTTTAATGGTGGGTTTACACTTGTAGGTACTTCCCAGTTCATACGGATGCTGAATATCCTACAGTAACATGGAGAGCAAGACTGATTGTAATACTGCCAGGACTGTTCACAGATCCCTTGTACATAAGTTAAGAACTAATTCCATGGCAGATCAAATCTGCAGATCTACCTCTTCTCCAACGTTCAAACAGCAAATGATCTCGACAATAAAGCACAAACTAGACAAAGCTGCTTATAATCAGGAGTCAAAGATAAAGCTTCAGTATCTCTCTTGATTAAAAGTTTGAAACATGTTTTGTAGCTGTAATTTAGTTGAAGTCTGAGTGTCCTGCTAAAATACATAGAATCTGTGGCAGAGATCTGGGCAATTGAAAGAGAGGTTACATTAGGACTGAATAAAAACTTGAGTCCCCAATAGTTCGTAAAGACTGCAGTTGCCATCTGCCTCTGTCTCAGGCACTGCTGTAAACTGTGTACACAAACTGCTCTATTGCGTATCCGTCTGACAAGTGACCTTCTGAGATGTTGCTGCCATAGAAAGTGCAAGGAAGAGTTTCTACAATTACTCCAGGTCTAAATGCAACATAATACACACAAAAAAAGATCTTTAAAGTAAGAGGAGTTCACAACTTGATGCAGGATTTCGGAAATTTGAAAGACATTGACAAACTCTCCCTGATGGACTGCAAGAGAACGAGAGCACAGCTGGAACACAGAGAGCAAGCAGCAGCTACCCAGGGTGGTGGGTGTCACGAACAAACTGCCAGACTAGGTTACTTGGGAACCTTTGAGAAATGGCTGGATGAGCTACCCGGATCAATAAACAAATTACTACCAGACGGCCACCAGGGGTCAGATGGCCGTCCCTCGGCTGTCTGCTTTCTAATGCTCTCACGGAAAGAGACGAGAGGACGGCCAGCTTGGCTGGAGTGGGCAGGATGTGGGAGTCAGGGGCGAGACTGGGCTCTGATTCTCTCAGCCTCTGCCCAGGCTGAGTCCTGGACTGAGGCTGGTGACCAGGACACTTGCACTGTACTTCACACCAATAAGACACTCAGACTTTATGGAGCAGGACTAGATTCTTAAACTATTGGTGGTACAATGAACTGGCACCTCAACAGCATTTTACTGTATAACATTGACTACAGAAGCATCTTTCTGTAATGTGGTGTTTTTACTGAGAATTCACAAGCTTGTTATGGAATATGACTTTTTTTCGCTTAACCACTTTATCGTGGGTTGGCATGGTGGCACAGTGGGCAGCTTTGCTGCCTCACAGCACTGGGACCCTGGGTTCAATTCCAGACCTGGAGATCTATCTGTGTGGAGTTTGCATGTTCTCCCCTTATTCTTCTGAGTTTCCTCCTGGCGTACCAGTTTCCTCTCACGGTCCAAAGACATGCTGGGAGGTTGATGGGCTTCAAGAAACATTAGCCCTGGTGTGTGTCTGTGTGTGCCCTGTGATGGACTGTATTGTATAAGGTGGTCAGAAATGGATGGATATTATCCAGCTGGTCATCAGCTTTGTTGGCTTTTCACTAGGTTATAACATACCCTTAGCTTCAATGGAACACTCTAGCCAAATAAGTTAAAGTTTAAAATCTCATCCCCCTGTGCAGTATGAACATTATTTTATATATACTGAACTTTGCCGACATACTGTATATTGAATAATTGTGTCTACCATACTAAAATAAAGTTTGCAGATTTAATAAAAATATGGGGGACTGTAAATGCAACAGGCTTGGCAAGGGACATTGACTAAATCAATTGGATGAGGAAGATACTGTGTAAATATAAAGTTAAGGTTACTAAGTGTAAAGGGATCTACATTGATGGTAGGAACATGAGGTACACAAATTACCTGAGTGACTCAGAGCTGCAGGAAGATACAGATTAAGGAGTTAATATCGATTCTTCTACCGTGTGTGCTCATCAAGTCAATAGGGGGGAGCAATAAAAAGACCATTGTTTGCATTTATAGCAGTTTCCTTGTGAAATTTCATTGAAGAGAAGTTACACTCAAGCTGTAGAACTCTTTAGTAAGACCTCAGTGTGAATATAGCTTGCAGCTTTGGTCACCATGCCACGTAAAGCACTTCAGAGCATCAGAAAGAGTTGAAATGACATGTCCTTCATTTGGAAAAATAACATTTCGGGGTCACAGTATCGTGCCACGCGGTGATTTCCGTGGGGCCCAAACGAATGTCTTTCTGCACGCAGGACTGTGTTTACTGTGTGGGAAGGACAGAGCAACAGCTGCTCATCACAAAGTATCTCTCCTCTGGCCTCCACGATGGGACAGCAGCCTGGCTGAGGGGGTCTTCAGGCTGCACAGTGCCGGGGAAAGCACTCGAACAGCTGAGCTACTGCAATTCATTCCACCACGCCAGTCTTACATTTTCTATCTTTGCAAGAGGCAAGAAATGATGAGGTTACTAGTAATTCAAGAAAAGGTTTATGAACTGCATAGATCTCATAGAATTCTCCCTATTCTCACATATTTTAGACCTAAAGCTTCATCAAAGCCTTAATAAAAGATAACCTAATTAGACATATAACACAAAGACATAGGATATACTTAGTTTATTCAATTAAAAATGTATCCAACAGTGTTCAAGTATGTGAACCCTTTAGATACAGTGACTGGTGATTCAGCAGGAAGTCCAGGAAAATTAGACAATACCCGTAACCATGACACATGCCCCCGATCCACTGTAGTAAAATATAGTGAACGCATGTAAAGACACAGTAAAGCACAGCAGCACCAAGTGCAAAAATACTACAATCAATTTCCCAAGGAAACGAGGAGAAGGAAAGACACACTCATGGAAAAGAAGGAAGATAACATGAAAAATAGAGGTACTATTGCAAAAGAGGAATAAGCACCAGAAACAGAGCTTGATTTCAAAGAATCAGCCAAGAGCTCCTGGAGAAACAACACGGTTCTTATTCAAGCGGTTTCTGAATCACGAGAGCTGTGCGGGGTGAATTGAGCCACGCTACACTCACAGCTGCTACAGCACACAGCCACAGCGCAATAAAACTTGCATGAGCAGAGGATGCTACTCCAGTGTTGAGTGAATACCATTTATAGGTGCCAAAGCCGTGTTTCGGCTGAAGCCTGGAGGCTCAGTATTGTACAAGTGTGAGAAGCCTGAAGCAACACAAAAAAATAAAAGAGACATCATGCTCGACCAGCCAAGATTTTTGCTCCTAATCTCCTGCTTTCTTCTGTTTCCTTCAGTTTGTTGTGATATCTTGTTTTTTTAGGTCAGAAGGAATGTGGGCAAGCACTCTTGAATAAGGGGGATTTTTATTTAGCTTTTCTTTTAAAATAGCGTGCACAACTGCAACTTGTGGTGCTTTAGTTAAGATGCTTATAACATCACTTTTTCAAATCGAATCAAAGTTTATTTATCAAATGCATAACAATATGGCGTGCAGCAGTAGTTGCTGGCAATGAAATGTCTTTACTTGCATTAGGAATTATCTTTTCACATACCACAGCTTGCTCTCCATGAAACACACAGACAGGGAGAGAGCCTGGGGTCAGAGTGCAGGGTTGGCCATTGTACAGCGCCCCTGGAGCAGCTGGGGTTAAGGGTCTTGCTCAGGAGCCCAACAGAGTAGGATTCCTCTGCTGGCTGCGGGATTTGAACCGGCAACCTTCCAGCCACAGGTGCAGATCCTGAGCCACAGAGCCACCACTCCACCCCTTGTTAGCTTATTAACCCTTTACAATTTCTTGCATTAGGAATGATCTTTTCGCATACCCCAGCTTGCTCTCCATGAGACACACAGACACACAGATAGGGAGAGAGCCATGGAGCCTAACCTCTTTCAGTCGAGCTCTGGAGATCAACTCCACACTCCCAGCTGAGGCAGCCTGCAGGTGTTCGAGTATTGTATAATAGTGTACAATTCTTCTATAACGGGTACACACACAGGTTCATTAACTTACGGAACAACAAGTACTGAAAGCCTTGTGTGAAAGAACAAATTTTATTTTATGCATTTTGAACCATCTTCCAACGAAAAGAGGGGAAGAACAAAACCAATAAAGATCAAAACTAAGAACAAAACATTTCAACAGAAAACAGTAGGGCCCTTTCCTTTCTTTCTCCTGATGGCTTGCAATCCCGAGTCCAGATTTATCTGTTTTAGTAACACTGTAGTGCAATGTCGTGATAGTTTGGAAACGGTTTTCTAGATAGCAAAATAACATAGCTTCACAAAACCTAGAATACAGCAGGTGGACGATTCCTATAGAAAATTCTCCAGGTTTATGCAGGGCTTTTATCTCTAGAAAAGAACACTTTCCCTAGGTGTCTATCTGTGAATGATATGGGTCAGTGGCGCCATCAGTCAGTCTGAATGATTATTGTCATTGTCTGAACTGGCAGAAGGAGCTTCATGTTTAAACTGTTATGTCCAGCCTCTGCACAGATAAGTGTTGATGCAGGCTTTCTAACAATGCTGATTACATGGTATTGTCTTTGGCTGACCTGCATCAGTGGTTCTCACTCAGTCATCGAATGCTGTCACGCACACATGGTCCACCCTGGTTTTTTGGGTCCTGTCCAAGTAAGGTCCAACCATCCTTCACTCACGGGTCATGGACTGTGAGGGCAACAACACCCTTGTGGAAACAATGCCAGCATTTCCAGTCTGCGCTTTTTTGGGGGCCAGCAGGGGCTTTTCATCAGCAAACCCCCAGGTGCCAGTCTGTAGAGGACTGCAGTGTGAGTAAAGAAAGCCAGTGACAGCAGATAGCCATATGCCTTTACACTGATAGTGGCAACAGAAGCAGGAGTTCCATTTCCTAGGGTCTACATGCCCATTCCAAGTCCTGCCATCCCCACTCCAGCAGTCCAAGGTCTTTGCATAACAGGTTCACTGCACAGGGTTAGGAGCGCATGCAGAGCCCAGGAAACTTGCAGATGTCTCTTTCTTGGAGCTCTGAGTGTCCAGACTGACTGGTTAGCCCTCTGTTTGTCTGAAGCATGGACACACATGGCTCTTTGCACTGTGCCACGGCTCCAGCCCTGCTCTACAGCCCTTCTCAGGGCTGTCATGTCATGCAGGATCTTCAGCGGTGGGAGAGGTGGGGCCCGATGACCACCACATGGGAGATCTTGACCCCCTGTGTCAAAGCCAGCGCTGTAGCTGCACACACTGCTTCCACAGAATGAAGTGGGAGTCCGCAGGCACGTATGTCAGTGCTGCTGTAGCAGGGGGCTGGGGGGGGGGCTGGCAGTGGCGTCAGTGTTGGGGGGGTGGGGTGGGGGTGTGGTGTCGTCAAGGCCCGTTTTCGTTGTAGTGCAGGGAGAGGCCCCGGTCCCTCTGCACGGGCATGTAGGGCCAGTTGTAGCTGGACCCCGACAGCAGCATGTCCCGCAGCAGCGTCTCGATGGGCGTCTTGCCCACCAGGCGCACGAAGAAGAGCTGCTCGATGACGGGCGAGGAGACGATGCGCAGGGAGGGCAGCCGCAGGAGCAGCCTGCCGAAGCGGTTGGGCTGGCTGGGGTACTGGTTGCGGACGTACTCCTCCAGGGCGCACTGCGACTTCTCCTGGATGCTCTCCACGTGGGCCACGTCGGACAGACCCATGGCGTCTGGAAGCACAGAGGCAGAGGGAACAGACCGGGTTACAGCAGCAGGTCTCCACCCTGTCACTACAGCCAGACTCGCAGGTATTCCCCTGAGCCCAGTCTGGGTCTGATGATCAAACGTCAGCACCTGTTTGAGAACCTCCCTGGGATCTGAGCTTCAGCTGCATTGCACTTGTACAGGAGCGCATTGGTGCCCTGTGTCATAGGACCTGTGGACTGTGGAACACTAAGCATTGGTGGTGGTGGAGGGGAGTCCCCATTACCTGTAAAGCGCTTTGAGTGGAGTGTCCAGAAAAGCGCTATATAAGTGTAAGGAATTATTAATTATTATTATTAAACGTTGGTATTTAAGAAACCATGAGGAAGACAAACCCACAGGCAATGACAATACACACCAGGGGGCGCTATACTGGCTCATTGTAATAACCCTTGGTGGTCGTTAGTTACATTGATAGCCCCCGAGATGTTCATGAACACATGTTCCCGGGGGCACCATTTCTGTGCTTATTGTTCTGCTGTTAGCAGATTACATCAGACAGTTGTTTAAAAGAGCAGCGAACTTCACAGGCATCCCACAGCTCCTGAAATTGAGAAGGGCGATCTCGGATTCCCCGATTTTAAGCGCGAGGGGTCAGTCAGGGTCATTCCAGCCACCTGGGAGAGCTAGAGGAAACTGGAACCCCCCTGCTGAACCAAGAATGCTGATTATGGGAGTATTCAAGACTGTGTCATTGCC
This sequence comes from Lepisosteus oculatus, assembly GCF_040954835.1. Lineage (NCBI taxonomy): Eukaryota > Metazoa > Chordata > Actinopteri > Semionotiformes > Lepisosteidae > Lepisosteus > Lepisosteus oculatus. The sequence continues at coordinate 2,655,671 of NC_090722.1, read as the reverse complement.
ATCTGTGTCTGCGCGTCATTGGTTAGTCGACTGCTAAGAGCTCGGACAGCTAGTGTCAACAGTTTGGGACACAACCCGGGGATAGATTGAACCGAGTGGTGTTTGGAAGATGTTCTGACAGCTGTACAACCGCAGTGGGCTAATTCTGAAACCAAGGACAGAGGGCAGAAATTTACAAAATGGACCGAGGGAGGGTTGACGCTTGCCGGTAGACATACTTTCCACTCTCTCAGCCCTTACCTCCCCCTTGTCTGTTGTAGGAAGCAGGTCAGTTAAGGAATCAGCAATGGCAAGGCCCTCTGAAGGGAGGAGAGAGACCTGCAGCCCTTTTTCTCCCACAAGTTTCCATAAAAAAATATTTTTTTTTTGGAAAGAATACAAGTCTGTTCGGGTCTGTCAGGTCAGGTACAAGTCTGTTCAGGGTGACGCCATGTGCTGCCTCCCAGTGTCTCACACTGGGGCCCTGGGCTCAATTCAGGACCTGCGGTGCTGTCTGTGTGGAGTTTGCATGTTCTCCTCTGTGTTCTCGTGGGTTTCCTCCAGGTACTCTGGTTTCCGCCCACAGTCCACAGACATGCTGGTGGCTTAATGGGCTTCTGGGAAAACTGGGCCTGGTGTGAATGTGTGTTTCAGTGTGCGTGGGTCCTGTGATGGACGGGCGTCCTGTCTAGGAAGTACCCAGCCTTGTGTGTGTAAGATCAGGCTCCCCCATGACCCTGAATTGGAAGAAATGTCCAGAAAATGGATGGATGGATGGATAAGAAGAAAGCAGGGGTGTCATCAATGTCTGGGCTCCTTGACCCGGGCTGGGAGTGGGGATAGTGGATTAGGCGGGGTGGGGAGCGTGCTGAGAGGGAAAGTGTCTGTCTGACCCTGTTAGCTCACGCTGGCTAGCCCCAGCAGGGCTCCGCGGTGCACTGGAGCGGAGGTGAAGAAGATAGGCAGATCAGCTAGCTGCCCCTGGCTACAGGGGTTATGTAGGTCAGGGCAAGAGCTGGAGAATCCTGGTAGCTATTCCTCGTCATGTATAATTCAGACATTGTGGGGGGGCCAAGGAGGGGGGTGTGAGCAGGGGAGGGGGGTGTGAGCAGGGAGGAGGCTGCTGCTGGTTTCTATAATGGATAGCAGGGTGAAGAGAGAAACAAGAGCCGAAACGCATTCAGCAGTCCATTTGGAAGAGTGCAGGCTTCAGCAAGCACAGGCAAAACGTTTCTGACAAACAAAGGAAAAGAGGGATTAACCAGAAAAGCAGAGAATCAACCGTGCTGGACACCCCACGAATCTGGGTCTGCCTCCACAAGAGAAACCACTCTCGGGCTTTTCTGCACATTTCCTCTTAACTATTTCATTTACGGCTGTCTCCTCTAGCCTTGCGCTGCTCCAGAGAGCTGTCTTCAGAACAGTCTGTGGTGCAAATACCTGCAATTTACATTTTAAAGTCATGCCTCTACAGTTTTTTTAAAGCACTGCAAGGTTAAGATATTCATTATATTCAATCAACAGCACATAACACTCGCTGCGGTAAGTTTAAAACATAGTGCAGATTATAGAACCAATTTGTAGTTGGTATTTCTTTTCCCTCCTGTTTTGCACTTCACTGCTCTGAAGGTCACATGTTCCCAGTAATTCCAGGGGTTAGTTTCCCCGATTTCCAGCAGCACGAGACGCAGATTCTGGTGTAAAAGCCACCTCCACATGTTGGGCACATACTTGACGCCTTACTGTTAGGAACAGCAGACGTTGGAGGCTCCCAAAATATTTAAATGATCCATATTTGGTCATTTTCAGCTTCAGCACTACAATTCATACAAGCTTGTACACCAGAACAAGAGTCCCCGAGCCTGAAAAACGTAAAATGAGTCACTAAAGTAAAACTGTAGCGAATGACTGGATTCCATGTGAGCAGTTTTATTGATTCTGTCTCTCACCCCTCTTCCTTGCTATCCTAATGCACTAACTAAGACAGCTAACTGCAGAGCCTTAATACACATCTGCACTACGCACTTTTCACATAGTCTACAGGTTTTATTTTCCTTTTGGTCTCATAGCTCCATATTTATTTCTTTTCCCACAACATAGTTGTTGTTCCTGCCGTTTCCATTGTGTGGTGTTTGTCTGTTGTACTGTGTGCGTCCTGAGAGACCAGCGGGGTTGAGAATTCCACTGTACGTGTTACACATGGCAATAAACTACTCTCCTCTCTACTCTACTCATTCCGGCAGCATCTGCTTCTGAAAAAGGCCGAATCCTACAGGGTGGATGTGAGAGAGAGGCAGGAGGAAGATCGGTGAAGCACAGGCTTCAGTGTGCAATGGCTTCGCATCAAATTGCGCAGATACCCTTCCAGCCATGCCCTTACTTTCAGATTTTTGTTGTTCAATAATGCATCTGTAATAATGCATTGTTAAATAATGCATTGTTAAATAATGCATTTCTGTAGCTCTCTAGAATTAGTTTGACTATTGTCTCCTTTTGCCCATAGCTTTTCCATACCCATGCTGCATTGCAACGAGAGTGCAGGTGCCAAGCCCTATTTCCCACAATGCTGTAGGACCTCCCTCCTCCCCCTCACAGAAGGAGCTTACCGGAAGTGAAGAGCACGATGGCCTTCAGGCAGGAGTACTCGGCCGTGTCCACCTGGAGGGCTTTCAGCTTCTCCACCTGCTCCTGGAAGACGCGGATGTGGTCCATGAAGGCCACCACGCGCTCCGCTGACATGGGCGAGGCGTGCAGGCCAGCTGCCGCCAGCAGGGGCGCCACGTGGAGGGGCATGGAGCACTGGGCCGCGTTGAGCACGAAGAGCTCGCTCCAGGACATCCGCAGCAGGGACACCTGCACACAGGAGAGATTGCAAGATGGGGTTCTACAGTCTTCCCTTGGTGTTGCGCCACACACATGCTCGCTCTCTAAGCCATCGGTGCAGACGGTGATACAGCAGGGTTCCTACCACCCACTGCTGAAGTTCAGTAGCTATTTGGATGCAAGTGAAAAAGTTTACTCTCTATTGGAAGAGACCGGAATAATGCAGTTATTGCTTATTGTTCTTCAATGAACAGAAGACCTCAAGTAAGCACTCTTACACGGTGCTGATCCTGCAGCTGGATGATAGAAAACCATGGATTTAGCAGTACTGCTGCTGCACAAGGGTCTGATGCTCACTGCCAGCTGGAGTCACTCTGAACATACAACCCACCCTTCTAGACCTGATTTATAATATGTGTTAAGAGATCACTTTATTGGCCATATACAATTGCTTGTATTGGGAATTTGTCTTTTCGCATACCCCAGCTTGCCCTCCATGAGAGAGGCATACAAAGAAGGAAGCTTGGGTTCAGAGCGCAGGGTCAGCCATTTATACGGCGCCCCTGGAGGAGTTGGGGTGAAGGGCCTTGCTCAGGGGCCCAACAGAGTAGGATTCCTCTGCCAGCCATGGGATTCGAGCCAACAACCTTCCAGCCACAGGCGCAGACCCTTAGCCACAGTGCCATCACCCTGCCTGTATACAGTATATTACAATTTGAATAGGGCTATGGGCTTTTTTGACTTTGAAGTCAGCAATACTACCCCTATTTGGTTTTTTGCTCGCCTAAGTATAGGATCAGTCCTTAATCTCAGTTTAACTACTGAGACCTCAATGCCAGGACAAGGTAGAAAAGGAAAGGGCCTTGCTTTTCTTCATATGTCAAACCTCTTTGCCATTTTGCATGCTGGGAAAAGAAAAATCACGCTCACAGCAGGGCTAGCACTGCTTCAAGGAAAGTATGACATACTGCAAGCTCACCAGGGCACAGCAGTTTGGAGAGTCACTGTTGTAGGACAAGTCAAAGATATCCTGGTCAGCTGGACCCTACTCAAGCAACAGGTGCATTCCTCAGTGGCCGGTTCCAAATTCAAATTTAATTTGATTGGAAAGCACGTGAAGACACTCCCATGGCAGTGGACAACTCTGCCACACCCAAAGACTGGGTCCCTGTGACAGAGTGCTGCACAGCTTTCAGTGGGAGTGACATCACTCCTGGAACTCGCTCAGCGCGCTGAGCCCGGTGACACGCGCACAGACAGGATGTGGCTCTATTTTTAAACAAGTATGAGCAGCAACTAAAGTAGCCAGACGGTGACGGGAAAGCAGTCTGTGTTTTCTTTCAGGACTGCAGGGGTTAAAAGAATCCTGTCCTCACCAGGCGCCTGCTGTTTTTTTATTTCTCAGCAAAAGGCTTTACAGCTTGAACTCAGATCAAAATAACATTCGCGTTCGTCTTTCATTTTGACAATCACATGACGTTTCTTTTTTCCTTCGGTACCTATTGACACTACGCCAGCATAGGTGGGAGGTTACATATGGGAAGATAATTATTTAGCAAAAACACAACACGTGAACAGCTTTAAAAATCCACATGAAAAGACTGCTTTATCTTCTTTCACAGAATGAAATCAGGGTGGAATAATAATAATAACATCACTTTATTAACCCTTTACAATTTCTTGCATTAGGATTTGTCTTTTCGCATACCCCAGCTTGCTCTCCATGAGACACACAGACAGGGAGAGAGAAGCTGGGGGTCAGAGTGCAGGGTTGGCCATTGTACAGCACCCCTGGAGCAGCTGGGGTTAAGGGCCTTGCTCAGGGGCTCAACAGAGTAGGATTCCTCTGCCAGCTGCTGGATTTGAACCGGCAACCTTCCAGCCACAGGCACAGATCCTGAGCCACAGAGCCACCCCAATGAGGAACAAGGTTAGAAATGGAACCGAGGAATTCTCTTAGACTGCTCTGCCTGTGCCTTAAGAGGAAAGCTAAGGGCTCTGTGTGGTTTCATTGCAAATGTAGGCGTGCTTGGCAGCATTTCTGGAAAAACAGAGCTGATGGCTGTCACACCCTCTGCAGCCAGAGGGCGCTCCTTCTCTGTCCTGTCCCTAGTTTCTGGTCTGCTGTCCTTCCTGTCCCTCTCTTTCCTTGGGCTATATATTTCCGGGTCTTGCACTCTGTCCTCGCTCAGCATTGACGTTCGGATGTCCTGAGACCTGCCTAGCACCAGGGCGCCCCACGTCCGCTCCCTGAGGGCATAGGTTTCTATACCGCATTCCTGAACTCTTTGCACTAATGAGCCCGGGCCTTTTTCCCGTCTCGCCGCTACGCATATGGGTCTTTTTCCGCTCTCCTGCTCCCCACGGTTAGTCCCTTTGGACGTCCGTGACAATGGCAGTACGTGAGGGAAGGTGCTGGCCAGGGAAAGAGTGGCGGTCTAGGGCTCACCTGGTCTATGAGCTGCAGGTCGGGAAAGAAGGGAATGTTCTTGGCCCACTCCACGGCGCTGAAGAGGAGGCGGGCGGCCAGCTCGCAGATGTTCTCGATGCCCATCAGGTTGTTGGACTGCATGCACTGGGCCCCGTAGCGAGAGGTGGGATAGGGCTCGGCGCGCAGCAGCAGGGAGATGAAGCCGGACATGTAGGGCTGGCTGTTGTAGGAGTCCCCGCCGTTGGTCAGGTACTGGCCCGGGCTGGACTGGGAGCTGGACATGCGGCCCCGCTGGACAGCTGGGAGACAAAACAAGCAGAAATGTGGAGAGAGGATTTTAAAAGAGGCCGGCACAACAGAGAGCCCTGCTTTCAATGCCTGGGGCGCTATTTGTGTGGAGTGTGCATGCTTCTTTAGGCACCAAGTTTATAGAGACCAGATCACTTTATTGATCATATACAATTTCTTGCATTAGGAATTTGTCGTTTCACATACCCCAGCTTGCTCTCCATGAGACACACAGACAGGGAGAGAAGCTGGGGGTCAGAGCGCAGGGTCAGCCATTTTTACGGCGCCCCTGCAGCAGTTGGGGTGAAGGGCCTTGCTCAAAATCGAAACAAAAACAATTTCCGGGAATGTGTAATAGCGAAACGTGTCTGGTGTAAATGTCAACAAATTTTCTGGAGTGTACAACCACGGTTTTGGTTAACCTGTGAGAAAGGTCTGTTAGCATGGAAGAGTACAGAACAAAGAGCAACAGTGGATTGGCTGTTAATCAGTGTTATTAAACATTTTTTGTGGTCCGCTAGGTGCGCCCAAATTAAAGATAATATGAAAAGAAGAGATCAAGACGTGTATTGGAGAATTTGCAATGAATTAAAAGTACGAATTAAAAGAGACATCTTAAGATGTAAGTTCCACGCAGCAAGAGATAAGTGGAAGGGTTTAATTTCTCTAGTTTCTGATTTGGGTGTACATTGATTGTCTTGCTTGTATTCTGTATAATGATTTCGGTGTATGATTTGGTTTTGTATTTTCATAATAAAACAAAAAAAGGGCCTTGCTCAGGAGCCCAACGGAGCAGGATTCCTCTACTGGCTGTGGGATTTGAACCAGCAACCTCCCAGCCACAGGTGCAGATCCTGAGCCACAGAGCCACCGCACTGCCCGCATTGTGTGTTCGTTTTATTGGGAAACCTTTGCAATATAAATATTATATCCTGCAAAGTTTTCATGTCTTTTTATGTTGTATTGGTGAAAATGCTTGCCCGCTTGCCTTGTCAGATCAATGATTCATCTACAAGCACCACTTGTCTTTGACCTGTGTGTCACAGACGTCTGGAACACAGGCAGGAGTGGTAACAGTGCTTGTCATTCAGCAGACTGTGCATTAGCAACTGCTGCCACAGAGACTTTTACATTAAGATCTCAGCTCTTCCTCACCCCAGTGTTGGGGGCACCAGGAAATCCAGGAACTAATTAGGAAAACCAGTGAGACAGCAGTCATGGCAGAACTGGGAGCGTGCAAAGCAATTGCATCACTGGAGCAGTGGTGAACACTGCTGTCTCACAGCTTGGGGGGCCCTGGGTTCAAATCCTGCTATTTGAGTGCAGTGTTTACAGTATGTTCTCCTTGTGTTTATGTGGGTTTCCTCTGGGTGCTACAGCTCCCTCCCACAGTCCCAAGACATACTGGTAATTGGATTCTGAGAAGATTGTCCCAGGTGTGAGTGTGGCTGTGTGCTTGTGTGTGTCTGGCCTTCAATGGACTGGCGTCCCCTCCAGGGTGTACCCTGCCTTGCACCTGTTGCTTGCTGGGTAGGTTCCTGCTCCCCAGTGACCCTGAATTAGATAAAGTGTTTAGAAAACTGGATGCACGGTTTATAAAAGACAACCTCTGCAATTCCATCAGGAAAGGAAAGCGACTGAGGGTGACGGATTTAATTTTTCAAGCTAAATGACTTAAATCCAAAAAGGAACCTCAAATTTTAATTGTTAATCTCCCAATATTTATTCACTTGCATTATTGTGTCCTTGTGTAGTTTTCCAGTTTTGTTTTGGCCTACCCATGTTGCACAAAGCAGCTTAACACCCTGAGGTCAACATCGCAGTTCTTAAGAAAGTTGATTATTACGTTTTTACATTATTTAACACTTGAGGTGATTCCTGTGGAAGATGCTATAGCCTGCCAGGTCCTGGTTTGACCGGCTTCTGTTCTTCGACCAAAAGCAATGTAATGAGGCAAACCGAACAGGAGGAAAAATAACAAGAGCTCATCCAGCACAAGAATGCCCAGAACAAAACAGACAAAATCAAAGATGGTGAAGTAGGTTTACTGCTTTCTTCCTCCTACTGTACCAGCACTGACCTCTTCAATTGCTGTGCAGAAGAGCCAGCCCATGAATGAATAATGACTACTACCAGGCATCACACATTTCCCTTTCTCTGCTACAGATGGTGTTGGATGGAGGAGTGGGCACAATCTGAATCCTTTCTAGTATGACCTGGGAGCAAATACATTTGGAACTAAAGCTTACCTGCTTAATAAACTAGGATTATTAACCTTCTGGAATGACAGCAGTTCAACAACACTGGGCCAGGGTAAGCTGCCTCTAGTGGCTCCAGTGCTATCAAGATGTCAACTTCCATCCTGGGGCTACAGCTTGCTGTCCTTAGAGTCAGGCTTCAGATTGACATTAGATACCATAGAAAGGAACATGGCTGGAATCTCTCTAGCGGTATGAGTGATTTCAAACCTTAATCTTGAAAGCTAATGCATTGTACTTACAGCAGCAGATGGGTATAACCGGTCCTTAATATAAGTCAAATAGTTAATTAATTACTGAACTGAACTATTCATTTGGATAAAAATGAAAAACAAATATATTAATCAGAGATCCCAGCAAAGTCTAAAGTTTACCAGGTGTAAAGGGGTTCATAAATTATACTGTAACTCCCATAAACGTAATTCATTCTTCAGGACATAAAGTAAAAAGATGTTCTTTAGAAATAGTGCTATATTTTCGACTAAAGATTCAGAAATCACAATAAGGGAGATTTTTATTTCATGGTTGGCAGTTAATGCATGGAATAGCTTGTTAGGGAACAAGTAAAGGTTTCTTCCACGCTGAAAAGATAAGAAAAGAAGCACACTGTTTCGGCTGTGGAGCCTTCTTCAGGCGTTAGTGAATTTAGAACTGCAGTAAACTACAGTAAACAAATAACTGTAGAGCGGAGTATGTTATGTTGTATACATGGTTAAATATTTTTTCAGATGATCTTGTACAAACGCCCTGCATTTTACTGACACACATTTACTGCACTGTAGTTCCATTTATTTCTATCTTCTAACCTCTTCATCCAGTTCAGGGTCGCGGGGGAGCTGGAGCCTATCCCAGCAAGCAATGGGCACAAAGCAGGCGTCCATCACAGGGCAGACAGACACAGAGTCACACACTCACACCAGGGCTAATGCTTCCTGAAGCCCATCAACCTCCCGGTATGTCTTTGGACCGTGAGAGGAAACTGGTAGGCCAGGAGGAAACTCAGAAGAAAAGGGGGAGAACATGCAAACTCCACACAGATAGATCTCCAGGTCTGGAATTGAACCCAGGGCCCCTCTGCTGTGAGGCAGCAATGCTGCCCGCTGTGCCTCTCCAACCACTCTTATATGAACATATGAAGCATGAACTACGTCATATTTTAATTAAATGCAGGCTTCCCCTTTTCAAATGTTTATATTTAAAAGCCCACCAAATACTGGAATAAAGCCTAAAAAGCATCTAAAAAATGTCTAAAGAGGCTGATATGCCACTCTTGCGCCTTTACTCCAGAAGAGTCTGTATTGAAATTGCCCGCTGCAGGGACTGAGCTGGCTCTGAATAGCGCTCGTCTGCTCCTGCCCGCCACGCCCACTTCCATCTCAGAGACCAGCATGCTCGGTGCCTGTACGTGGGTGTGCGTTCTTCTTGCTTCTTCCTTCCGCGGGGACACTCATGCAATCGGCCTCTTCCAGCTCCACCCCTGACCTGAAGCACCAATCGTTAAATAACACATCTCCAGACAACCTCCCTGGCTTGCTCTGCGCCGGAACTGTTTTCCTTCCTTTCCCTGCTACGGCTTTCTTTTTGCCCTTCATCTGAGAACAGTTCTATTTTTGTGCAGGTACGAACCGCAGAGCGAGCTGATGTGCCCTTCAGTCAGTAGGGAATTTGACAAAACACCCTAATGATCCCCGCCTTCGACAGGAGTTGAATCCCCTGGCTGCGACATTAAATTGTTGGAGAACAATGCACATCTGCTGAGGACAACACACAGGGCGATAAAAGAGAACAGCTGATTAAACACCACTGAGTCCTCCAATATGCCTCCTGTCGCCTTGCTGCCAGAAGCAACAAGCCAGCACAGTCTAAGCCCCTCTAATAGGAGACATTAGCAGAACTGACAGATACCAAAAGGTTGCAGCAGAAAGTTGAAAGAGTGGCACAATTACAGCATCCCTGCAGGGCTGGATGGATCGACGTGGCTACAGGAGTTGTGGGGTGGGGGTAGGGAATTAAACAGGAATCGTCTGAACAGGAGACCTGGAGCATATTCACCACTGTAAATTAATTCGCCCTTTTATTCAGAAAGCCCCCGTCCCTTGAGTGCTCCCTGAATAAAGCTAATGGCTTTCTCTTTGCACGTGTCTGTATTCTATACACTGCGCACTTGACTACCTGCCCTGGCCGGGCAGTCAGATGAGCTCCAAGACAAATGCAGACATATAAAACGACCATGTTAATGCCCACTTTTCAACAGGGATGGAGTCCTGCAGGGTCTGCTGCTGCTGGTCAATCGGTACCTAGTGATGCTGCAATTCAGATCAGAGACGGAAAGGAAACCCAGGGCACTGGCAGGGGTCTGAGAGCTCCAGCTGACTGCTCCTGCTTTCCGGAAACATTAAGAAATATTACAGCTGGTAACTTAACACGGCAGTCCAAGAATTCAACCTGAGCTCTTGCGGAATATCTCTCGCGACTTAGGCATCTCTTAACATGCACAGGCAAGTTGTCACCCACACCCACAAACAGCATCTAAACCATCCAGCTCTCAGTCCGGAGCATCAGAGTGAGGCAAAGGTTACTTTGGAAGTATTTCTCAATTCCAGTGGTCATATAGAGACCAAACTGGCTAGAGAGGTTATAGGTTCTTAGCACAGGAGAAAAGTATTATCTAAAGCTGAGATCCGGCAAATAAAAACTTCAGAACATAAGAAAGGCTACGAAGGAGAAGTCATTCAGCAGCAATAGTTAGCTTTCTTAGCAATAGGCTTCAACAGTATGGCTGGGTAGCTTGTTCCAAAGTCCCACAACTTTCTGGGGAAAGAAATACCTCCTGTTGTCTGTTTTAAGGGCATTTCCACCTAGTTTCCTCAAATTCCATGTGATTTCCAAAATCTGAAATTGTGACACAATATCCCTTTTAGCAGACTGTAGCTTGTAGCTTGATCCTGTCCGATCTCAAAATGAGCAATGTTGAGCCTGGTCAGTAATAGCACTAAGTATTAAGTTGCTGCCAGTAGGTGGTGGTGTTGGGCCTGCAGGCAGCACCCAGCTTTCTGACCAGAACTGTCATTCTGGTACCACAGTGCTTTCGTTGAACAAGATGTTAAACTTAGGTCCGGAATTCACTGTATTTGGTCATCATGATGCCTTGTCACTGTTCCTAAGAGCAGGAATCTCGATGAAATGAAATGATTAAATTCAATGCTCTCTCTTAATAACGGGGAGTGGTGAGTTCTCTGCTCTCCCCCTGACCTGCTCTGCAGTGTGGCTGTCACCAAGAGGCACCGCAGTGAGCCCCCCATGTACAGTGTTTGGAGATTCTATTCAGCCTGGATAATATATATATATTATATTAGAACAGATTACTGTGCCTTTGTAGTGATGTGAAAAAGAAACTTCTGACATGAACTTGTCACAAGCCTAAGTCTAAGATACCACATTTTTCAAGGAATATAAAAGTTGAAGCAATGTTCCTCCTGACTGATTGATAATGGTTGTTTTTCTTTTAATATTTTCTGAATAAAAGGACCCAAAAAACGTTATTCTTGGTAATGAGCCCTTACTATTACGCTCTTACAATTATCCTATACATCCACTAACAGACAGCTATTCAGCCAAATCTCTTTAAAATCCACACCATTCTAGCCTATAAAGGAACAAGTAATGGGTTTATTCCCTGCTGAAAAGAGAAGAAAGAAAACACAACGTTTCAGCTGTGGAGCCTTTTTCAGGTGTGAAGGTTTTCTTTCTTTATAGCACAGAATTAACCTCTTACTTGTTCCTTTGCAGACTACGCATGCTGACCCAGCTCCCCACCTGGACCAATTCTAGCTTATAATGTTGGAAAGTTAAAATGGAGGTCTAGGTGAACTTCAGGGCTATGAGTCAGTATTGGTTCAACTTGGTGTACATTTTTCATAGCATTTGTGTGACAACTGGGATTACTGTACTGACTGCTACACAATCTGGTGCTCAGATACTACACAGTAGCTAATATTAATGGCCACGCCGCAGTGCGTACATCACTACCCAAACGCAATCTAAAATTGCAGTATAAACTGAGATTCATGGGTCATACTGACTACAACAGACACAGACCCCCAATTTAAAAGTTTTCATCTGTCTTCTCCGCTGACAATGTTAGTTACGGGTTAGGGGAAGAGACAAGAAGGCAAAGACAAGCAGAGCCTGGCAGACAGAGTGTGTCAAGTGGGCCTGTTTCCTGAAGGGGAGCCCAGTTCATGCCAGACATGTGCAAGGGGGGTCAATCTAGTGCTGCTGATTAACGCTGACTTTCGGACTGTGGAAGGAAACTCATGCAAACTCCAGTGAGCACTTTACAAACTGAAGCTCCACTTAACAGTACATGACATGAGAGTAATCCATGTCATGTACGGCTAAATAAGGAGCAAAAAAAAAAGGCCAAGAGAATAATAGGAATATTACATCACAAATAATGAAAGGTTTTTTACCGCACAAAATGCTAGAATTAAGGCCAAAATAAATTACACCCAGAATAATAAGAGGAAACGTCTAGATGATGAAAGGGAAACAGCTGATGTATGGCAGTAATATTTCACTCAGGTGCTTACCAGGGGAGACTTCAACAACAGCCCTGAGGCTGAGGAAGGACAAAGTTCAGTATGAGCCGGTCTTAGCGCAGACGTGGCAGATACTGTACTCTCAGCCCTTCCTTAAGGAAAGTGACTGAAGCCCATAAACACCTCACCGGGCTTCAGTCACTTTCCTTAAGGAAACAAGAGGCCTAACAGAACTCTTGGAACAGTTTCTCAAGTCTCAAGCAGAGCAGTGGCTCTGTGGCTCAGGATCTGCGCCTGTGGCTGGAAGGTTGCCGGTTCAAATCCCGCAGCCAGCAGAGGAATCCTACTCTGTTGGGCTCCTGAGGAAGGCCCTGTACCCCAGCTACTCCAGGGGTGCTGTACAATGGCTGACCCTGCACTCTGACCCCAAGCCTCTCTCCCTGTCTGTGTGTCTCATGGAGAGCAAGCTGGGGTCTGCAAAAAGATAATTCCTAATGCAAGAAATTGTAAAGGGTTAATAAAGTGATGTTAGTTAAAAAGCCAGTCTAATACCTACCACTTGCAAAATCGCTCATGTAGTGCCTGTCCATAAAAATAGTGACAAAACTGAATCATGTAATTATATAAAAAAACAACAGTCATTCTTACTTCTATAACACGTAAGGTTAGGGAATCAACAATTCAGGGGGTCATGGAGCCAGCGAGAAATGTAGGGTACACCCTGGACAGGACAACAGCAACTGTGAGACACAGACTCTCAGAAGCCAAATACCCTGCCAGTAGGATGCCCGGCCACTCTCTGCCAGTATGTCTTTGGACTGTGGGAGGAAACCAGATCGCTAGCAGTAAACCCACACAAACGCAGGGAGAACATACAAACTCCACACAGACAGCACCCCAGAGCTCGAATTGAGAACAGGGATCCTAATCTCAGTGGATATGAAGCATGAATTACAGGAGGTCTCCACAAGAGTGGCCTTAATGTGATTATAAACGTCTGCACTGGAGTATCGCGGGGAAAAAAACTTCAGCTACAATCTCTTTTTATTTTCTGCCAAGATTCACCGTGTTCTTTGCGTTCATGAGTTATGAACTACTCCCAGCGGGTCGTGACTCCAGAAGGAGCATGAAAAGCCAACGACTTTTCTTTAAAGCGATGAAATTGTTATTTTCGAGGACCAACCGCAGCGTGCGTGTCGCGCAGGAGTACAACGGGAAAAGTAAAACGTCGAAGTTAAGCGATCTCAGGTTTCCAAGTAGAGAAAGACGTTATATAAATCTGGAGCGGCCAGGGAGGAAATTCGGAAATTAGCCGCTTGTACGACGTGTTCCTTAGAACGCTGATGAAGATGGAAAAGGGACTTTTTTGTACCTACTGAAAAAGTGTTCAGATTACTCGGCGCGTACAATTCCTCAACCTTTCTAGTTAAAAAAAGCGTTAAGTCTGCAAGCCTTACACGTAAATCTATTGCAAATCTGATTTTTAAACCTCTCTCCTCCTTGCAGTTTTCCAAAATGTACAAAACGGAAAATGAAACACTCCTAAAATTCAACTTGCCTTTAATGGATGGGTGTTTTTTTTTTTGGGACACAAACCCATTTGAATGCACTTTAAAGTGAAATAACGCTGAAGGCCCAGATCTGAGGCAAACCAATCCCCACATCCACAACACGGGCACTCGGCAGATGGCTCGCTTCCTAGCCCGTATGCCCAGACCGCACCATTGTCGAGGAGAAACCATAACTTCGTCACACGCGGAGATTAACACTTGACAATCGGCGCCATCAGTGTCGATCAAAAAACCCGCCTGCGCCCCTGACACATGATGGTTAACTGTCGCATCGGGCGCTCTGCCCAAAGCGTTTCATTATTAATGTCGCGTCCATTGACCTACATTTCTCAGCGCTGGAGCCGGGACGCTGGGAGCACGAGCGAGGCGCGTGTGCGAGGGCGGCCGGGCGGTCTCAGTGCACCGGCAAGACACGAATAAACCATTCAAAAACGGCGGCTTTCGTGCCTGTGAGGGTCGATCTTTCTTCCCCTTCAGATTGCAAGACAAAGGTCCCGCGCACACTAACTGGCTAACTCGAAGGACTCGCCCTTCGAAATGTCTTCCCAAATATCTTCCGCCGCCGACAGACATTACGTTTCTAAAACAAAAAAAGTCTAACGTTCAACCAAACCCACGTGGAATTTTAAGAATCGTTTTTTTCCCCTCTTCTCTTTTCTTTTGTATCCAGTGTTGAAATGATTAGAACCGTTTTCACGAAATAAATATGTTTTCGTTCTTTCGCAATTGTGTACGTGACAAAAAAAAGCTGCCTTTTGTTGGGGTTTTTGTAGTCTACGGGACACTTCAACCTCCTCCAATTCACAGACAGACAGGAAGATGCATAGTAGAGGGACAGATCCAGACGCGATACACAAAAGGATGGGCAAAACTTGGAGAGGCGATGCTATCGTTTCCCTGAAATCTTTCTTGCAGAAGTCAGCGGATCTGTCAGGGGGGCTGGCCATTGCGCCCTCAGTCTTTGTCCGGTGGTCGCCGGGAGAAGGCGGCCTTTTGTCCGGAATTAAAGTAAACAATAGAAACCCGCACAAAACCCTCCACAAAAACAAACTTGTTGCAAACAGGACGAGTTTGACGTGGACCGAATTACAGAGAAGAGGGAAAATTCAGGAAAGAAATTTGTTAATCACGATTTTTTTTTTGCGGTAAACCATTTTAAGGTTCACGGCTTCAGACTCCCACACAATTTCTAGTCTGGGTCAGAAATCTCTCACCCGGTATCCTATGTCATATGACATCGTTTTCAAAGGTCTGTTCTCATGTATATCTGATCTCAAATACACAGGATCAAGCGATGTTGAAATATGTCAACGTAGTCCGTAGGTGAGCCTGCTGCTAAGACCAACTAAGTCTTGAAAAACTTTCACGTGTGACAATAGTATATAAACCAAGCCTGTGGCTCACGGCTCGTAATACCTGACAGAGGAATTTCGCCAGGGAAATGCTGTCACCTAAAAAGAAGGATGCATTACTGTGATGCAACAATAGCCGCCTGTAACTGGCCGTAAACCCTCAGAATTTTATCAATCGCGTTTGCACGGAGAGCTGAGAATCGAAAACGCTCCATTTGACCACTAGAGGTGTCGTAGGCTGAAGCGACATAGACGAAATCTCCTACACCGCGCGCCCTTCGTCTTTGTTGTGCTGTCTGACAAACGCGACAGTCGAATACTTGCAAAATATGAAGTCGCTGAATCAATAATAAACAATACATGCCTCTGGTGAAATCGGATACTGTCAAACAACAAAGTCTTTTTTCCTAGTTTTTGTTTTCCTTAAGGATATTTAAAGCCAAACGTATTTTTTTAAATGACAGATATTACTAATATTTCACATACGATTACAATGGACTTAATGCGGTCTCAAAACATAAGAACATAAGAAATATTTGGAAAGACAGGAGCCTCACTTGATCATTAGTAACTGAGCGATCTGAGAGTTCCGTCCAGCCATAACTTAGGTCGACTAATTCAAATAAATCTGATCATTCTCCACGGATCACTTCAAACATAAAGTTTGCTAATGGTGGTTTTAAAAGCGGACTTAAAATTTCCCCTTCTACTGTACTAACGTACCAAAAAAGAGACTGCAGTAATCAATAACTGCAGAGTCATCATTTAATAATACTATCCAATCTGGGGATCAATAAGAAATGCTAACATTGCTAACAGGACTGACAAGAAATCCAGGAAATTGTACTTGTTTCTACTTTTTTTTAAAATAATGGATTGTTTTGTACACTAGATTACCAGAAAACATTACTTTTCATCTTAAATGAGTAACAGTTAATGCTTAGTCTTCTGTATGGATTCAGAGCTGGTTAAAGCAGAGGGGAAGGGAGATCATGACCCTGTTAAAGATACTCTCATCACAACTGTCGCGTTAAGTGTTAGGAGATCTTGAACAGGTGAGTTTCACTAAAGTGTGGTCATGCTGCACATATTTGAACTGTTCTGAATACGTTGAAACACAAATCTGGATCATCCATCCAATTCCTAACTGCATCATCCAGTCCAGGGCTGTGGGGGAGCTGGAGTCTATCCCAGCAAGCAACAGGCGCTAGGTGGGGTACACCTCGGGTGGGACACCAGTCCATCGCAGGGCACAGACACACACACACTCACACACTCACTCACTCACACCAGGGCCAATTAAGCCACCTGTATGTCTCCAACTGTGAGAGGAAACCCATGTGAACATGGTGAGAACATGCAGACTCCACCCAGACAGCGCCCCAGGTATGGAAGAGAGCCCAGGGCCCCAGCACTTCGAGGCAGCAATGCTAATCACTGCAGCCACCCTGCTGCCCCAATCTGGACCATACAATGAAAAATTAAACAGGATATGCAGATGTATGGCGCACAACAGGAATGGATAGCAAGCAGTGCAGGGATTGCTCGTGGGGGACAGACTGAGGGTCCGGTCCTGGTGTGTCTGCAGGTTTTAATTCTGGCTCATCCCTTCACCACTCCAATTAGCCACTTATGGGCCTAATTGGGCTCATTTAGCAGCTTCACAAGCTCTTCACATGCTGCAGCTTTACAGAGAGAAAACCTACAGGCACACCAGCCAAGAAGACCCCAGACTGGACAGTCCTACTGTAGAGACTACATCCTACTTTAACTGATTGCAGATGTATCTGTAGATCCTGTGCTGTTTTTGCAGTAGGTGGCTTTCCACCATTTTATTTTGTTTTGGGTGTGTGCATATATACCTACCTCAGCACATCGCTGCTCCGAGACACCCACTCTCTTGCAGGACTGGAGCGGACTGGTTTCCCATTGCCAAACTCCTCCACAGCGTCCTGTTACCCACATACTGCTAACTAGCGGACGAATGAGGCGTTACAATCCTCAAGACCTCTCTGGGCTGTATTCTTAATGTTGTAGCAAAAGCAATGCTGGATTAATAATGCGCAGGGAGACTGGCATGTAAGTAATTTAGTGCCAAGAACAGCGAACCTACGCATGCCAACGAAACCAGTTCCTCTGCCATACATCGTTTCAATTTATGGGACTCAGATCTTTTTGCATGGTCTCATAATGCGAGAAGGTCCTTTTCTGACTGTTAACAATATGTAAGAATGATCTTTTGAAGATGAGTGGTTCATGTGCCTGACGCGTATTTCGGGTTTCTCGAGTGCGCTTAGTGGGTATGTACCAACCCTGTCACGGAGTGCCTCTCGCTGCGTGTTCTAAAGTCCATTTCAAACCGAACTTTTTCTTCCATTTTTACCGTTTCCTTGGCGTTAAGTATCATCCACACAAATGCAAGGTGACGCACAAATTCCTATTCACTGGATTCACCGGGAAAATCAGCTACCAGCTTCTGTCTCTTGATTAGTTTAATTAGTTTAATGAGCCCAAATATAGAATACAGCGTTGGGCAGACTTTCGGTAAAGTCACATGCTTCAGGGTTGAATTCGAACAAGCTGATAAGCTACGATTGCGTATATTTGGCTCTTTAGCGTTAAAATGTTTCTGAACGATTACCCATGTGAGGTTTATTTTAAGAAAATAGGTATGGCACCGATTACTGGCTTCTTGAAAGCTTTATTCTGTAACTAAGATCAGAACCTAAGCTCTCCTAATCCACTAATTGCTTAATTTTATCATGGATCTACTAAGGTTACTAGACGCTAATGGGAGTAAATGGACGCGTTCCTGTGATGTCTTAGAATAGGTCCATGATTAACGTTTTCACAGAAACATAATCACGTACTGTTTTGAATTACGTCTCAAACAGCACAAACCTACCCTGGGATAATCTCGTTCATTACGGAAAATGGCCCCACTTAAAAAACAACCGAAAGGCTGTGAAAACTGCACATCATCACGAGTTAAAGTCACAGGCTACATCATTTTGAAAAAGACACCGACATTTAAAAAAAAACAATGAACTATAATCCAATTTATGCTGCATTTTGTTTTTGCGGCACAATTTAGATCTGTAGCTTTCCTCCACTGTCAGTATATAAATAATACTTTTGCATTATAACTGGACAAATCGGTCGTCACATTTCCGTCGTGAAGAGAATTCTCTGCGTGACCTTGTTTAGCCTACAGAAAAAAACTGCTGAAGCAGGGAGCAAACGTTTAGTTGTTACAGTAACGTTTCCTTTCGCTTCATGGGAACCGACATGAGCCAAACGAATAAAGTGGGAAAAGAGTTTATAACGCTGGAGCTTAAAAACGTGTTCACTTTTTTTTCACTGCTCATTTTACAGTAATATTCGACATTTCAGAATCGTATTCTATCATGTATCCAGCTTTTCTGTGGTTAATTGGGTTTGTTTTCGGGGATGATGCTTGAGTGGGGAAGAATTGAAACGGCAGTCGCCTTTTGGCGCGATACATTGGGTTTTCTGAATAAGATTACATTAATCTGCTTGTTCTGATAACGCAGTTGCTGAAAAATTAAGTAGGACGGCTTTATGAATTGCTTCAAATGTCAGACTAGATCAACCAGTAGCTCATAAATGGATACTTTCTGTACCTGTAAATTAAAAAAAAATACTTTGTTTTTAAAAGCCTTTCAAGTTTTAAACTAAGTCACAATCTGTTTTTTTATTATGATAATTTTATTAAGTATGATAATACTGTTCTTAATGTGTTTGTTATCAAATGTGGTGGTAGGTGTCGGCCGATTCCGAATAAAAGTTCCATTATTAAAGGTTTAATAATTTGTAAATACAATAATGGATGTTTGAGGGAGTCTCAATAAAAAGACTCATCTCTTTAAATTTAACAGATAGAACATATTTTCACTCTGCAATTGCATCTTAACGGATACACATACTTCAGCTTTGGCACGCTGTGATGTTACTGATTGAAAATACGCTCGAAAACAGTAATAACGATCCTTACACTTATAGAGCGCTTTTCTGGCCTCTCCATTCAAAGCTCTTTAGAGGTAATGGGGACTCCCCTCCACCACCACCAGTCAGCAAATGTCCTTGTTTCTCCAAGTGAAAGGCACCGCATGTCTTTGTTTCTCGAGCAACGTTAATTAAGCAACGAATCGTTTGTTGGTTTCATAACATTGATCTAAATGTTTAGTTTTTGCCTGTCGCCATGTTGTTTCAATAACTGTGTCTTTTAGCATAGGAACACATCTTAAAGGAAAGGGCAAAATAATATGTCAGAACAGGTGTAGGAATTAACGCATATATAGTACGTTTTGCCCTGTAACCGGTATTTAAAACATCTGTAGGTTTTGCTATCTTGTTTAACATGCCTACACATTCGTAATCAATAATCGAGTTTTTTTTAAACACGGATCTGACAATGTTTTATGTTAAAGGTCACAAATGTATCATGCGCCAGGTGTTCCGAGTTTAATCAGTTATAAAATGCCTGAGTGAACGAATTCGCCCTGTAGTATTTTATGTGGGCTTTTAAAACAATCAGATTGCGGTCAACTCTGGCCCATCTCTCCGTAAGCCTTTAAAATCAGCACGGTTACAGGCTGCTTCAGCAGAGACACGGGGAACAGGAATGTTTCAACTGAAAATACTTTAAAATGAGAGAAGGACATGACCGTGATAAAAAAAAAATGATGGACATCTGCTACTGTATTGTAACATGTAACTTTAAGGCGGTAAAATCTCTTAATGTGCCGCGGAAATTCATTCCGCTCTCATCTCAAGTTGATTTTAAGGGAGCAGGACTGCATATAAGGTTTTAATACGTGGTGGAACAAAGAAGGTTTCGACAAAGCCAGAAAGGTAAATTTCAGAAGCCGCAGTAGATCCTTTGCAGTTGATTTTAGTCTGTCTTTAGTTGGGGGGGATGAGTTTAAATTCAATGGATTAATGTCTCCTGCCTAAAACCAGCGGCCCCATTCTGATTGTGGTAGCATCAGGTGAACCTAGTAATTACATACAGTACGTGTAAGACAATGCTGATGTCAAAGACCCTGTTTTCAATGCGTGCATGGAGGACAACGATGTTGTCACACGACGGGTCGTTTTCAACACCCTAACCCCAAGAGCTGTGCTACACTAACCAGCGATTCTCGAACCGGCGCACTCAGTAAACTTTGTTTTTCTTACGTGAGGCACTGTTAAACCTGTTTTAGCTCCAGATCTTCGTAGCCTCTGCTATAGTCCAATGTATTTTTTCCTTATAAAAACAAGTATTGTTTGATTGAAACAAGAAACTGCAGAAGGAGACACCATAGCAGCAGTTCCACGATAGATATGAATGACAGATTATGATGAAATTGGTACTTTAACCATTTCAAATAGAACTGCATGTGTGATCAGCTCCCTGTTTAATTGTTGAGTCAGTCTGGTTTAATAGTCATTTGGGGTCGCGAACGTTTTCTAACTTCTGTGAACTGGGGTAATTAATGAATCAATCTTACAGGTTTCTTTTCAGGTTCGTGGAGTGTCTTACGAGAATGCAGAAGCCATGAATTATGACAATGCATATCTGTGTCCATAATATCCAAGATAATATCCAACAATAACGTATAAAAATACTTTTGTATTGAACACTTGGTTTAGATGGCCTTTTACACTTTCTGTGAACAATACACAAACGTTCTGTCTACTGATAGATGTGCGTCGCCCTTGATAAGACACTTTAAATGATTGTCGGTAACAAACTAAAACAGATTTTAATTTGCAAAGGTTCTTTCGCGCAAATTTGCAACGCAAGACGCTTGACAGTCCAGATAAACGGGAGGGTGTTCAAATTGACGCAAACGGCCTGGTTAAGCGCGACACCGGGAAATCTAAGCCACTTAACCACTCCGTCCTACACACGTGTCGGCACTGTCCCATCTTTTCACACGAATTGCCCAGCCCGTGATCACTCGCAGTACATACAGCAAAGTCGGGCTGCGGAGGAAGAAAACCGCATCATTAATACGAGCACAAAGGGGGCAGATAACGTCCCTCTTGTGGACTGAGCGGCCCGCCGAGAGAAGGCTCAGGCACTGCTAGTGTGCCTTCCTTCTTCGGGGGAAAAAATGTAAATGTAGCTCATATACCCACCACAGGATTCCGACAGGTTTAACGACTACACTTTTTTCGAACTTTTCGGGGGAGGCCCAGACAAAGAGCATTTTTATTCGGTGAAAACGGCAGATACACCAACCTGTGAAAATAGACGAACGTGACCTGATCTCCCAGATTCATAGTCACATTCTTCAAAACTTCATAGCCCATCTTTAAGCTATAGCTGCTTGACTACAGTATGTACCGTGCAGTGTATACGGATATGCTGTTTTAACGTTTTCTGGTGGCTCCAGTCATAAAAAACTTTTTTCCCCCCCAGAACCCCATGCTTGATTTTAAGGTTTAGTCCCGTAGAGTTCTGCGTAGCGCAGATGAACTGTATTCTGTATTGTTTCTACGGGCTATATGCTTAACACGCCACCCTAACGTTTTGTGTTTGTCAGCTAAGTCGATGTAGCAGCGGCAGTAGGAGCAGAGCGGGATGGATTTAGGCGACTGAACTGGTGACCCACCGCGCAGCCCGGACTCACCCTCCCTCCTCATTCCGACTTTCAGGCACTTCTTGAGGCGGCAGTACTGGCACTGGTTGCGGTGGTGCTGGTCGATGGGACAGTCGCGGTTGCCCCGGCAGGTGTAGCTCAGGTTCCGCCTCACCGACCGCTTGAAGAAGCTCTTGCAGCCCTCGCAGGTGAACTGGCCGTAATGCTTGCCGCTCGATTTGTCCCCGCAGACCATACAGTCCACGTTGGGGATCTTGTCTCCGTCGGTTCCCGGGGTGGAGCCGGAGGGGGTCCCGGGCGCCTGGATGGGGGTGCCCCCGGGCTCCTGGCTACATATCTGGAGCTGGGTCCCAGGCTCCGCCGAGATGCTTTCTTGCCACTGGTTTACTACCATTGCCATGCTATGCCGCGCTTTAATCTTAAACAGGACACACTCACACACGGACTGGGAAGAGCTCGCGAACCGCGCGGGGGTCTGGGAGGCTCGAAACAGCAGCGCGCGCTCCCCGCTTCATCCAGACAAGAAGCTCGATCTATTATTGATACGAGGGGATCGACTCCCTTTGCCCTTTTCCAATGTTCGAAGATTCCAGGCCGAATCGTGGGAGGGGAGTCTGGAATCGATACCCTGGCAATCGACTACATATGCTTGTGAGACTTTCTTGCGAGAATCCCGAAGTCAGACACAAAGATACCCTCTAAAACTTTGTCAGCGGTACAACACGTCTCCGATCACAACAGCGGTGTTATAGTTACGTTCTCTCCTACGATAGGCACAGTCGTCTCTGCCCCCTGTCCGTGTCTTAAGTGTGATGACGAGGATATATTTGAAGATTCCATTCCTGTCCCTTTCTTTAGAAGAGCAACATTGCGGGCTGAGGCGGGAGGTTCCCCTTTTTCCGCTGAAAAAGAAGGAGATGTCAGTGAAAATCGCTTTCGTGCATTGTCCGAGAACGAGCTGTGGAGTCGACTGACCGGCGAAGGGAAAACAGCCCACGTATCTGCAAGTCCAGTTCAATAATCACGCGAGCTGGCTGAAAAAAAAAAAACAGTTCTGGTCTTTCCTTTTCTTGAGAACAACACGACGGCTGCCTGTTGAGGTTCCTAGGCAGCGCCTAGCAATACGCTTAATTGCCGCTCCGACATAAATTCCTTCTCAAACTAATGCACACAAGCTGCAGGAGAGCGTTCCTCGGACAGTCACATGTACGCAAGATGACAGTTCAAACGCGGGTTTCTCTGGACAAGAGGGACCGTCTTACTCTTCAAGAGAAGGAAAAACAAATCCATAAACCAGTGATGTCCCTCGGGTTATTATGGATTTCACGAAGACAGGAAAAAACACAACAAGAAGGGCTACAAGTCAAGAGCACTTCACCCGCTGGCTGTCAGATCTACCACTGATCTGCGCGACCAGAAATCTCCGGAAAGTGACACTGGTCAGCCATGCGTGCGCGCACACCGAGGGACACCTTCCTTATTTGAGCATGCCGCCCATATAAGGACATGCGCTCCTTTCTCAGGGCTCGGGGGTTCCCAAAAATTGCACGCCCGTGATTGGCCGGGAGCACCCACGGAGGCGTGGCTTCTCCCGCCGAGCTCGATAGCGTTGTCCCTTGCCTCCCGTCCATTGGTCAAGACGGGCCATTAGAGTACTTTTAAATGTCCGCTTATTTGCCCGGACGGGTCCTAAAACTTGCAGGGTTCTTTGCTGTCTCCTGATGTCTTTGTCGGACTTCTTCGAAATCTTCGTAATCAAAAGGCATCCCCCCTCTGAGTCACATTAACCACAGGACCAACAAGTTTAATAATAATAATAATAATAATAATAATAATAATAATAATAATACCGTGCGGTATTATTAACGCTGCTGTTTACAAACAATAGTAAGATTTCTCCTCTCCTGTTCTCTTTCAGTAATGCTATCCTGTCCGCTTAGAAAAGAGAACATACTGCTTTGCTGTTTCCACATATTTTAAATATATATGAATTTGATTAACCTAGGAGGTGGTGTGTGAAAGCCTCTTGTGCCCTGCAGGAATGCGCGACATCGCTAATATAACGTCTTAGAGATACATCGCTCGTCTTTCAGTCAAAGGCATAATGCTTTTTTAAACCGTTTGTAGCACAATGATAACTTAATAGTCTACACTTTCCAGACGCTTCCAAATATGTCCAAACGGCGGCAGAATTTCCCACATTAGCGGTACAGGGTGAGGTCGAAGTTTGTGGAAGAAGTGTTCGCTCGATTGCTCGAACGGCACCATTAGCGCCGAAAGAGCAGCTCTGGCTGAAAGTGTTGGTTTTGGCAGTTTTCAGAGTGCGCGTTAGAAGGCTTTCCAGCAGTACGTGACACCTTTAACTTGTGTAGTGACCTCCTCAAAACTGTTGGTTTATGCGCCCGTCTTTTAAACGGACCACGTTTCAGGGATGAGTTCCTTTCCCAGCTTGGGCAAGACTTGATTTACAGCGTTTCGGATTCTCCTTGAAAAGAAGGAACATTCGCAGGGGCGCGGAAAGTCCCGTGCCACATATAGGAAAACCGTGGGTGGGCCTCTCGTGTTCGTCCACGCGTCCTGGAGAATATTTGGGAACAGAACTCTTGCGTTAAAAGAAACGTCAGTGTCGAATTATTAGAAATGATGGCAATCTTATCAAGTGCCATTTAACCCACCGTTATTGAACACAGTACTCGAGTACCCGAATATTTCAACCCAATTTCAAGTGCGGTCAATGTGGTCCGTAGGACGCGGGGTTCTGTCTCCGTTTCCAGATCTACAGCCGATTCGCAAAGTTTTGAAACATACATCCCATGACGTCTCAAAGTCTAACGCTTAAACATATGTTGACCATAAGCACAGAAATGCCACCAAGGTCCTGAGTTATATCAACGGTGTTTTTAGAAATAACACGATCAGTCATAGTAGAAATAATAATGAAACGAACAATACATCAATGTTTGTGAGATATTTCAAGAAACGCAAAGAAGAATTTAATATTTACACACGTGAATCATAGTCTTAGTCCTCAAAATCCAGAGGGAAAAACGAGACGTGCCTGCAGAGTATTCAGAGGTTAAACCAACATTGCAATCGTCAGCCGGTACTTTTCCTAAGGATGGGAAAAGTATCTCTGACAGTCTCACAAGAAGTGGAGCCCTAACGCAGCGCTATTAAATAATAGAGCCAGTCAAAGCGATGTTACAGGCGAGATTTGACAATTACTGTAGGGCGATAAATCTTTCAAGCACCCCTTTATGCAATGCCTCTGGGAGTCCTGCGGTGAGTCCGGGTTATCTAGAACTCCGCCGCTGCACACAGGGAGCGGAGCAGAGCTCGACCTGATTCGTAGGGAAATGTATATTTCCTTCAGAGGTGAGAGGACACCCTGAACTCTTTGCGCGTACACGCGATCATTATTTTTATGATTGCGACGATGATGCGTTTCTATAGTACATCATGAAATAATATTTTTTTCTTTGACGTTCTTTGGATTATTAGAGGATAACACGGACCTGTGCCAGGCATTTAACGCCCAAATGCCTAAATAATTACCAAGATTTATCACCCGAACGGAAACGTCATTTATTTAATGTTGCATTCTCCCCGTCTTTTAAATGAAACTAAGTTTTAAAACTAAAATCGTGTAAACGTCACCCATAAATGTAACGGTTGTGTTTGCAGGGTTTGTGTTTTTTTTTAAATACGGTTAAAAGCGATTTGAATAAGTATAGTTACAAGAAGAAACCCAAGATCCCCACAGCTCCTTAATTGGCTAAAGGCCTCTGCTAGCGGACACGTTTCCGGACTCAGGTCTAGCAGTAAGACTTTAACCCTCCCAGATGGTCTCTACATCACCGTAGGCCAAAAACCAGATTTTAAATGGTACATAAACAACGGCGGATGAAAATCCCATTAAACCGTTCAATCTTTCAGAGTGGGCCACTCATTTTCACTGGTTTAATCCGGATGTAAAAGGAAGATTAAACCTAACTCCGACACCCCTCGATGTCCGTCATAAAGTGGAGCAAAATATGAGGCGTGTAATCCCTTAATTTAATCTGTCTCCCTGCGAGACTGCGAAATATGCGCCCAGTCATTATCCGAACGAAAATGAGGAGAGATTGCGCAATGATCGTTTCCCGAGTCAGAGCTTCTCCGTCGTAGTTCATATTCATTCGCCGAGTAGTACCTTGAATTGTATGAGGTGTTTATCACCAAGTGATATCGGCATTATACAATTTAACGCCATTTCATTTCTCGGGGTTTGCATGACTGCTGTGCGCGTTCTTCATTTCACTCCGTGGGTCAGATCGCAGGTTTGTGTCGAATTAATAACTTCTCGAACCTGATCGCTGGGCGGTGTTTAAGGGAAAATCTGTGATAAAAGAACCACACTCTGTTTATCCACTCCAGGGTTATGTTTAGATGTGCTGACATTCCAGGAGGACCAGAAAGCATGCTCCTTTCAGGTTTTGTCAGTAGTCAAATCAAGAACGTGGAGATTAACACCAAGCAAGAACCAGGGATATTTCAACACTGCTGCTCTTACATAGACCTTAAAAATGAACTGCCAAACTGGGTCCCAGCAAATTACAGTGAATCCGTGGGAGAATGGTGGGAAAGTGTAGGAGAATGGTACATTTTCAGGAAAAGCCGCGGCAAAAAAATAAATAAATAAACGGGAAATTAATCTTTTCATTTGGAAAACAGGGAGAAAAGAAAAATCCTAGCAATATCATTTCAAGAATGGGAAATTCCCCCCTCTTCGATTCTCTGCTGGAAAAACGACTTTGCAGAAACACAGGTTGGGTGTAGAGTCTCCACAGCTTCAGGCTAAAAGCTGCCTTTTCAGTGCCTTTTAATTGTTTGCACATGTAACCTTAACTGTTCTCCAAGACGATTCCAATTAGCCTTTCTGAGTGCTGGTAGAGCACCCTGAGGCCAGAAAGACTGACCAGCAACATTCTTGAGAAAGGAAAGGGTGATTAAGTGTCATTCTATCTCTCAACGTGGAGAGGGGCTGGGGAGACCGGCCCTCGTGTGATCGCGTTCAGGCCGGACCTGCCCCAGCAGCGCCCTGGAAGGTGCAAACGGCACCGGGCGCAGTTTGATCCGAGGAGGCAAAGAGGCGCAGGGGAGCGTGCGCTGGGAGAGACGAGAGAACAAAGCAGATGGGTCAGGTTACAAACCAGAGATCGGTGACCTCGTTTCCAAAGCAGAGCGTGTGTAGGCGCCGAGGGCAGGGTGCATTGTGAAGGGAAGGGATCTGCATTTGAAGCAAAAACCGGAATGCTGAAATGGAGCTGAAGAGCGAAACACAGGACCGTGAAGGTGATCTCTTGCAAAACAGGTTGATGAAGAAGCTGACCGGAACGTGCTGCTTAAACTAAAACCAGAAATCGTGATAGGGTCTTGGGAGAACTTGTATCCCACAGTGGATTGGTCCACCACAGTGAAGAGGGACATTAGCCTTGCTCATTTGTTAACATAATGGAGTATTTCTCCACCGCCAGGCCACCAGGACAGGTAGTTAGAATGACTGGAGTACCTTAGCAAGCGCAGAGCTTAAATCCGATCTCACTAGACAGGATGTAAGGAGCAAGTGGCAATTCTTTCAGCTGAGTTTCTTCTCCTTACTCAGTCCAATGCAATGTGATAATATAGATCCAGATTAGCCGTGCTGCAGATGAGATGAAATATTCTTGTACAATAGCCTACGTTTAGATTAGATCAGATCACCTTATTGGCCATATACAATTTCTTGTATTAGGAATTTGTCTTTTCACATACCCCAGACAGGGAGAGAAGCTCCCTGTCAGAGCGCAGGGTCAGCCATTTATACAGCACCCCTGGAGCAGTTGGGGTTAAGGGCCTTGCTCAGGGGCCCAATGGAGTAGGATTTATCTGCCGACAATAAGATTCAAACCGGCAACCTTCCAGCCACAGGCGCAGATCCTCAGCCACAGAGCCACCTCACCGCCCTGTAATGTTTTTGACATTATTGCTGACATCACTCTGGGAGAGGACCTGAACTTTGTTCCTGTCCCAGCCTGGGGCTTGTCTTTTCTGCTTCACAATTCCTAAAGGGTCGAGTAGCTCACAGAGCCAGAACTGCAGAACCCGCAGGTGGAGGAGTCGATACCCAAAAGGACTCAGCTGTTTTCCATTTGGTTCCAACACATGTCACAACACAACGTCTGAAAGCCTCCAATTATCTCTGTGCTGAAATATAGATTTTATTGAAGCCACATGTCCTCCACACCCACACCCCAATAAATTAAAACAATGAATTAACAACCACAAACGCTCCTTTGGAAGCAGCCTGGGTTCCTCTGCAGCTCACGGTCAAAAGCAGCCAAATTGTTGCTGCATCTGGGACCCTGGGAGATGGAGCATCCGGAAATCCCCAAAATAACAAGGCGCCTTTCGTGCTGATTATTAATTGCAAATGTTGTCCTCTTACCTCAGGCTGGGCAGCAAAAGGCCAAAAGGTGTTAAGAAAACAGGCAGTTTTTCAAACAGGACAGACAGATGCACGAGGAGTCGAGAAGGTAGATCTTGCAAGGAAACAATATGCTTTCGTTTAATAAAAATGTCAGGAAGTCAGAGGCTGCCACATGTGCAGTTTTCGTTGTGGCCCCATGAACTCTCAGATGTGCACGTTACCTTTAGGAAATAATGACTGAGAGCAAAATAAGAGCAAAACAGGGGTCACTATGTGTTCACTGGCAGCAGCAGCTGGGATAGCTACGTCAAGGGTTGGGACAGGAGTGACATGGTCAGGCCAAGAAAAGAATGGCCACTAGTTCGTGGGTGATTTATTGAGGCTGTGACTTTGCAGGGTTAGCAATGCAGGGGGTATTCTCCAGGGTCTAAATAAGGCCGACTTGAGAAAGGACGCTCTGCACATAAATAACTCTGCCATTCTGCGAGCCTGTGTTGAGAATAGAGGGCTAATTTGGAAGGCGCAGTCCAGCGTTTTATATGAGAAAGGCAGGGTTCCAAGACTTGACACCATTATCTGATAGGATTAAAAAGGTTACAGAGTGCCTCTCGGAAGCTTATGTGCGTGGACCTGCAAACTGCCCCAAACACGCCAAATAAACACAAGGTGGGATTAATGAAATTGTTAATCGGAAAAACAAATGTTTTCAAATCTGTTACGATCCCTACCGTGTATCCTGTGGAACTGCCACTAGAGCTTCTTCTTCTTTGATGTGTATACATTTCAAAATTAACCATCCTAGTCTGAAGATGGAAGTAAACTGGAGCAAAGAGCTTGTATCAATATTAAACTCCTCTGCAGACGATCTTTCCACGCTAGAGGACACACTTGCATTCCAAGGAAATAAATTGGGTTGACTTTGTCAACGACCTTTGAGGATTTTGGATACTAGAATCGGGATCAGGTCCCCCTGTAGTCTTCCTTTTAAAACAAAAGGTTCTGTTCTTTTAGCCTGTCACACTAGAGCACTGTGTGTCTACAGCTTTTCAGTCCAGCCTGAATCAGCTTGTTATGGGCTTAATTAGAGAAATTCACTAGATTCTCTTAGTTCTTTAGAACTGCTTCTTCACAGAGACTTGGAAAACCGGCAGTCACACTGGCCATCCAGGACCAAGACTGGGGGACAGACAGGTCATAATATAGGTTCAGATATGATCTATGGAGTTACTCCTCAGGGTAATTTTTTGGGGCTGAGGAGCTTATAAGTGAACTTGATGCAAGTGATGAAAATATTGGTAGGCTCCAGAATTCATTAAGACAACCCAGAAGACTATCTTTAAGATCTATAATCGTTCAAAATGGGCATGGGAAGTGGACCTTGCTGTAAGAGGATGGACAAAGTTTTTGATGTTACTCATCAAAAACTATGAGGTAGTGAGAGGTGGTTATAAGCGAGACCCACCTATTAAGGAGCCAGGGAAAATGAGACACACCTGGGCTAATTAGATCCAGTAGTTGGCCTGCAGTGGGCGTGAGATTCCACATGAGAGAGAAGAGCAGACAGGATAGGCTCTGTGTGAAAGTGGCTGCTCCCCTTGAAAAGGGTCTCAGCTTGGTCTAGGCTTCAGCAGAGAAGGAAGGAGAGTGAGGGCTCTCAATAACAATAGGCTGAGCTGGCTATAGATCTGTGTGATTCAGCCAGCAGGGACATGTCTGAAAATACACCTTAGGCTGTAGTGAGGGACATCATACCATCATACCACATCATACCATCATACCGTCATTCTGCCAGAAGCCATATCACCCTGCAACTCACAACTGGCAACCCACTGACGCTCAGCAGGTGTGAGCCTGGTCATTACCTGGATGGGAGACCTCCTGGGAAAAACTAAGGTTGCTGCTGGAAGAGGTGTTAGTGGGGCCAGCAGGGGGTGCTCAGCCTGCGGTCCATGTGGGTCCTAATGCCCCAGTATAGTGACGGGCGACACTTTACTGTAAACAGGCGCTGTCCTTCAGATGAGACGTAAAACCGAGGTCCTGACTCTCTGTGGTCATTAAAAATCCCAGGGCGTTTCTCGAAAAGAGTAGGGGTGTAACCCTGGTGTCCTGGCCAAATCTCCCATTGGCCCTTACCAATCATGGCCTCCTAATAATCCCCATCTATGAACTGGCTTCATCACTCTGCTCTCCTCCTCACTGAGAGCTGGTGAGTGGTGAGCGTTCTGGCGCACTATGGCTGCTGTTGCATCATCCAGGTGGGGCTGGTGTTTTCCAGGCTCAAGGGAGTTGAAGTGTAGTTGAGGAACAGGGCTGACAGGAGGCTTCTCTCCCCAGTGGAAAGCGGAGGCCATCTAAATAGTGCAGCCGGGCTATTGAGTACTCCTGGTCTCCAACACCAGCAGACAGGTGAGCGAGGTCAACGAACCGTCTGCTGCTGTGTCAAGGGTGCGAGTGGTGAATAATGAAGATTGAGAGGTGCCCCTGCCCACACAGGGTCAGCTGGTAGTGGTAGTAATGAGAAAAGTAATGAGTTAGTAACGTGGGTGATTTGAGAAGAGCATCCACATGGGGAAGACAAGTGAAGAGTAGACAAAACAGTGCAATCACTTCATCTTGACCGATATTACTGAAGAAACCGAACTGTGATTGGGGGATTGGGTGAGTGAGTCAGTGCCTAATTACTGTAGATGAGTGATCAGTGATTGCCTGTGATGTGGAGGACAGTGCTGTGGAAGTGTAATGAATTTGGCATGTGAATGAGAGCAGACAAGAGCAGCAGAAAGATTTTGAGCGAGTGGAAACGAGAAAAGACCAAAACCACAAGATCATGCAGTCTTCCCTGAGAGGGGAGCACTCACACTGCGAGAAGCCTGGAGGGGATATGACGGACTTCAAATGTAAACAATATATCTCAAGAGATGATGTTTGACAGGGCCAGGATTGTCTGTAAGCATGTCCATGCTTTTTACCAAGACTTAAAATAGTCTATTTTCTAACTGCACCTTCCAATTTAAGGTTGTGGTGGAGTCGGAGCCTATCCCAGCAGGCAATAGACACGTGACAGGGTACATCCTGGATGGGACACCGATCCATCTTAATTTCAATGTAAATAACTTAATTTGGTATTTTTACATTTTTATCTGCTTAAATCAGTGGTTAACCCCCCACACACATTTTATGAGATGAATGACACTTGTAGTGAAAACATTAGAAACTGAATTACCTCAGAGCTCAGCGTTTCTCACGGCAGCTTTTTAATCTGTTCTCGTGAAGATCACATGACTAACAAAAATAGTTCTTTTTACAGTGAGGTAAATTTCTGGAATGTGGTTCTGCATAATAGAATTTATGAAGTCTTTATGCTTTTAATCAGGCGGAGCAATTTGAAAGCAGATGGCGTTCAGGAGTCCCAACAAATTAGCCTTGTCATTATTTAATTTAAAGTGTGTATTTTAAAAGTCAAGAAAAGTAAAGATCTTCAGCATCAAATCTCCCTTGGAAACTCTTCTCCAAATTTAAGATAATCTGTCTATAAGAGACAGTACTGCTCGCTGATGTGGGTGGGGTTTTGTGCTTCTTGTGAGACGTGCTTTTTCACCAGTGTCTCTCAGGTTTATTGATTTTTTTTGGTTGGAAAATCGATGTCTTTTATGAGTTAGATCTTTAACTGGCAGTATTATAATGCGCTTTAAATCATGAAAGGTCCTAGTAATCAACCAGTCAAACTGTGTATAACTCCCAGTTGGAATAAAGAACTGGCAAGGAAACAATTCTGTCACAACAGTTAATTTTGGATCTAAGTTGGTGTTCTCCCTGTCAGAAAGAAGAAATTGATTTTCCGGACTCCATTCAAAAAACGTAAGCACAGAAAAGTTAGCAAGTACTAAGTGTGAGGAGGGCAGCTCGCTCGTTTGTTAGTAGCTAATTGATTTCAAGATCTCATCTAGCCATTTGTTCAACGGATCACATCCTCTTACAGTCATCTCTGTTCTGGACTCTAAAGGTTCAGTTCCTTTAGTCGGTCAGAGTAGAGCATTACTTTAAATCTGGGAATGCACTTTATTATCTGGAGGCTCTTTTCTGGCCTAATTCCAGAGCAGCAGTATCATTCTGAAACATGGTGATTGTACTGTGGTGATTGCCTATTTAAAATGAGGTCTTATTTAGTGCATTGTACAATTGTGACATCATAACCCTTGATTTAACTTCCAGATTTTTAAGAAAGTATCCAAATTTTGCATTTGGCTTTATTGCTTTATTGCTTAAGCACAGTGTCTCTCATCATGATTCTTCAGCCTGGTTCATCTGTGTGTGATGCTCTGCACTTGTCTACATTGCATGTCACCTGCCAGGTGCTTGCCACTCTTGAATTTCATATAAATGCTTGTTAACTTCTTTTGCTGTTTCTGTAGTGTTACCTATATTAAATGGGTCAAATTACTGTATGTCACTTATAACGTTTTTTATATCTTTATGTTCTTAGGCTCCCTAAAACAAGAAGCCCTCTAAAACGTATGCAAGGATAACACTCAAGGTTTACAGCTGATGAACGTTTTTTTTTTGTAAGTCACATGATAATGGCAGTATAAGGAGTTTTTTGTTTACATGTGACTTTTTGCTGAATGGCAGAAAAACAACTGACGTTTCTAAGAGCGTCGCCAGTTTTGTTACAAATCTGACGTCTGTTAGGTTTTCAGAACCTATTAATTATTAGGACTGTTGCTTAAATAGATACATTTTCATGAGAACAGTATCCACTTGGTGGGATGAGTGATGAGTAAAATTTGTAGGCGGCAAATAGGCACATGTGTATGTCTTAATCAATACATATTCCAATGAATTAACTAGTGACTGTTCCTGTTTCAGATACAAGATAACAAGATGCAAATATTGATGTCCGGAGCTTTATGGTGTGTATTAGCGTATGTTCATAGTCTGCCTGTCCTGTGGCCGGCAATCCCAAGATCCACTGCTGGAACCTCGGTTTTATTTGTAAAGACCAGGTTAATCCAGAGTTTCCCGTTTGTAGCCTTTAAAATCCCTGTCTGTCGAACTCCCAATGACAAAATTGGACTAACAGATTACTTAATCGGACATTTTCCAGAATTGTCATTGGCTGGAAAGTTGAAGATAGCAGAAAATGTTGCAGCTAACATGAAATATCAGACAGTTTAAGAGGGCATATCAGTTTAAAATATCCCAGTTAATCCAAATAGTAGTATAGTTCGGGAGCAATGAATAGGTACTGTAAGTAATACATGTGTTAAATTAAGAGACAGTGGATGAAAACCTGTGAGCACTGTGGTCCCAGAGGAGTGTTTTGGGCAGCCCTAGCAAAGGCTGCATGTTTGTGTTCATGTTGTGCTTACGGATTGTGATTGTGCTAGTTTTTATTAAGCCCGGTGATGTGACAGGTACTGCGTGGGCTACTTCCTTCCCAGACCAAGGTTAATTACGAGGTTAAAGACTTCATACCCTGACGTCTTCATCAGAGATTTATCTGTTCCTGAGCTGTCCTTGCTGTGTTGTTTGCTTCAGCTTCTGCCAGTGCTCTGTCTGATTTCTTTATTTATTTGGCTAAAGGGGTCGCAGCCCCTGGCGTGCGCCCTGCAATTGTTCTTCCTGGTCTCGAACATCTTGCTCATTTTTAAAACTGGCTAATGGCAATTTCAACATCATCATCATCATCATCATCATCATTTCTGCTTTGATCATGATTTTGCTTCCCAGTCGATTGGAGAGAAAGGATAGGTCTTGCTCCTGAGCACTGTTTCACGGGGCTGGAACTCTTCCTAACTCGGACTCTTTCTCGACCTGTGAATCCCACACCACTTGTTTTAAGATCCTGACCAAAGTCTACTAATCTGTCCCAAGGAGACACCAGATTTGAAAAAAAAGAGTCACTGGATAACAACATTAAGAATAGGGCATTTGTGCAGGGAAAGTGAGCCCTCATCACTGGTACAGTATCTCTTCAGGATATGCTGCTGAATTATTTCACTGTCTGTCTGTCATTCTCAGTCCTTCTGTGCCTCCTTGCTACAAGCAAAACCCGACCACACAGGGTGATTCTCACTTTGCTCTGGCTCTTACCTTTCCATGATCACTTAAAACACGCCATGACCATCACCCCTCAAGGCTGCCCTCTCTTCCTCAACCTTCCTTCTCCCATAGCACGTCTGCAGCACCTATAACCCTGGACAGCAGCTGCAGAACTTAGGGCTGTGGGACCTGTTGTTTCTTCAGCAGTGGAACAGCCTCACTTTTCACTACCTTTCAGGTGGCTCTGCCAATATTGACCATTAAGTCCGTCAGGTGACTTAAGCCAACAAAACGACTAATACAGCGCATGCCTCTTCTCCATCTCTATAAGTGTGTGGGCTGAAGTTCTAAACAGTGCACAAAGAAGACCAGACTCTTTTGTCTTTGTACATTTTTGCACTTTCTTGCAAAACTATGGTGGCTTTCTGGGCTCTTTCAGGGAGACATGTCCATTTTGTTGTCCAGCTTGCCCCAGAATGCACAGTACTCAGTTGTCAAGTACCTAGACGTTGTTACCTCCCATCTACGTCCTCATTAACCAGTGGCTCTTGTGACAGCTGTAACCAGTGTGAGAAGTGTCGGTCAAAACTGAATATAACATACAGTGCTCCTTGTTAAAGGACCCTTTAAAGTCATGGAAGAACAGTGGGCCTATTTTTGGAAGATATACAGAGAATGTTATGTGGTTAGCATGACCCAGCAAGCCTCCTGCCTCAGGGGGGTCATGACCTTTGCCCCAGGAGCCAAAACTAGGAAAAGGGGGGTGTTGGTGGAGCGAGGCTGGCTATATATTTCTCACCAAGCAGGGGGTTCAGTTTCTGCCACTCTGGGAATGTCACGAGAACAAAAAGACAGAGAGAGACAGGGAAAGAGTCAATCCCACTGGCTAAACTTCACAATGTGCTTTTGGTAAAGGACGCTTCTATGTACACAGATATGTAATGTGTCTGTGGCTTTATGATTTGCAAGCTCGCCGTATATATTCATTCGAAATCAAATAGTAGTTATATTCATTGCTTGTAAATTAATTCTGATGTGATATGAAGCCTATTTTTATTACATTATTGGATGGTGCCATAAAAGTCACATTTTCACTGAAATGCAGAAGAAATGAGCAGAACGATTCTGAAAATCATTTGAATCAGATCAAAATGTTCCTGATTTTTTTTAAAAGTGACCCATAGCAGTTAAATAATTTAGAACTAGGAAGACACAATATCACTGAGGAAAAGAAAAAGGAGTATATCTTTTTTAAAATATATTGTATATAAAGCGGTTTTGGCCATTTAAGCTAAATGAGAAAATAGATTTTGTTTTACTTCTCCCAAAGCAGTAGGTTTGCAGTGGGACAAATATAGATGAAATATTTCTGGTTGTTGTCAGATGTGGAAATGTATTATACTGAATTTAGAGCAAGTTATCCCATCATTCACTTTAGGAATTTATCGATAACAAGTTCTACTTGTTGCATATTAACACTGAATTGTTGAATCCATTTTACATTGGGTATTTCTATTATTACATTATTCTCCAATAAAATTAACTTACAAAATAGTGCCTGGATAGTTGTTCGTAGCATTAAGTTAGCAGTTTGTAACAAAATTGATACTGAATCAATTTTCTGTAAGATCTACGGAATTACACAGCTAGAGACAGAACTACATACAGTAGACTGTGAGCTTTATATGTGAATTCAAACCACACATTTACCAGACATACTCAAAGTCTTACCAGTGAGCACAATTCATTCAGAGTGATACTTTCAAAGCTCTGCCATCAGAAACCAGAAACCTATGTGCAATAGCTCTTTCAGGGGAGGATATATATGGTCTCTGGTCTTGGAGTAGGTTTCTTTCACATGCTGCTGAATTTTAGGCCATCTCTCATTCTGACAGAAGAACTTAAAATCCAAAAGAGAAAAATGATGTAGGAGGTGCTTTGGAGATATCATGGACAACATACATATGCGTGTATGTTTGAGTCTTTGGTGGTTTGGTAGGGAGTTCCTAAATATTTGCCTCTTTAATATGTCAAATGCCAATGAAAATAAGGTCTTCCTGCTTCCTGCTTCTAGTCTTCCTGCTGAAAACTGGACAAATACAAGATGTAAAATCTCTCTCTGCTCATTCATTTTCTGTGTATCCATTTCAGCTTTCCAGCAATCCCTCGCAGTCTAGAATGATCGTCATCCACAATTGTGGAATCTCTAGGTCCAAAAACGGCTGACCAAAGCAATGGGGGATTAACAGGCTCCCTGAGCACCTGGGGAGGTGTTTTTGAGTGGCCTGGCTGGTCCTGGGCTTTTCCTTTGGTCCTTGCATTGCAGTGAATGCTTCACGGGAAGAGAATGCAAAGGGAATTAACTTTTTTCATTCCATTCTTCTCAATGGTTGCATGTCAGAAGTTCAAGTGCCTTCGGGTCCCTCAGAGTCAAAAAGTGAAGACCCAAGTCTGTGTCCTTCTTGAGCGTTAAATTGGAACAGGACTGGTCAGTCTCAATCGCTGCTGCCAAAATGTGTTTCTGTCCAGGTGCTACACAGCTTTCTTGTGACTGTGGGAGCTTCTCAAAATTCAAGGAGCTGCTCCTACAACTAGCTGGTCATCAAAGGGCTTGAAGAAAATCCTGAAAGATGCTGTTCATGTGGATGGACAGTTCCCAGTCATGGAAAAGCCACAGTTCAGAGCTTCCACATGGCTCCTGAGACCACTAGATGTAGTACAGATACACTGGGGAAATGCCACTTGTAAACTGTCAGAAAAGAAATAACCTATAAAAATAGCCCTGCCCAGCTACATGAATCAGGCTGTCAAAAACAGACATTTTCCATCACCAATGTGGAACTCAAGCAATAATAACTCAAGCAACTTAATCTTTTAATTGGCTCTGCCTACCTGTTGTATAAAATGTGTTAAAAGTGTGGAATAATCAGACATCCTGCAGATCACTCTGTGCTTCAACTTACAAGCCACTGTTGGTTTGGGTGAGTGTGTGTGGGACAGGACTCTGGTTGTCCCAGGACAGAGTAGGCTTGATGCAGTGTGTCTGTGTCTGTCTCCTTTTCTTTTGAAGGGGCTTCACAGCTCCAATATGTGTATTGAACAAGTCATTGAG
This sequence comes from Lepisosteus oculatus, assembly GCF_040954835.1. Classification (NCBI taxonomy): domain Eukaryota; kingdom Metazoa; phylum Chordata; class Actinopteri; order Semionotiformes; family Lepisosteidae; genus Lepisosteus; species Lepisosteus oculatus. The sequence continues at coordinate 2,618,212 of NC_090722.1, read as the reverse complement.
CCACATTTCTCACTGGGCTCTAAATATAAGCTATGGCTATAGCATCATCCATTCAGATTTCAGACAAGTGGACCATACACTGGGGAGCTCCATCTGGAGCATTAACAGTTTAGCAGTCTTCCATGAAAAGTAAAACAAAGCAAAATGCTTTTAAAAATACAGCCCAAGCCCCAAAAAAGCAAAGAAAACAGTGGACCAACGTAAAATAATGGTGTTAAATCTGATGATGAGTAGGGTGAACCACATCCTGTCACTTTTTGACCAAAGCATTGAAAGCCAGAAGCAGACAAGGGTAATTAAGATGCCATAAATTGAAGCCCCAAGGCTGTGACGAATTGACTTAAGAAGGCAGAACCCCCACAAACAGCAACTCCTCACGCTCAGAGATGTTTACACCAATTCATACCCCAAACTGATCTTATGCAATCAAGCAATAAATCTTCCGACCGGCCTCTAATAAAGAGCCTTGTGACTTGTCCGGTTCAGCCTCAGAAACAGCTCTCTGACGTCATGGTCAGTTTTTCACAAAGGACTTTGCATCCCGATGGTTCTCTCAGTTCCCCTGTGGATCTTTACCTTCAATCCCTACAAAAACAGCTCATAGGCTGGGACATGCACAGGAACGAGGAAGCCATTTACACCAAGCATTACACTATGCTGTGAAGACTAGTGCTTTTCACTCCAAGCATCGCAGCTTTCGTACCATGCCTGACATTTGTGCCTTGAAGGCTGTCTTCCAGTGGTTGTTCTTCTCTTTGCTGTGATAGTTAGTGGTGTAAAAGGCAAGGGATGGGAAGGGCAACAGATAAGAGAAGAGGCAACGAAAAATGGTCTTCAGAGCTGTGTCAATGTGAGCCACATTTCTAACATGATACTCTCAACCGCAATCGTCACGATCGATTCCCCAGAGGAGCTGAAGACCGGTCTCTCTAAGACACGATGATTTGCTGTTGAGTAAACACTTCAGTTGCATGATTAGTGCTGTGGAATAATTCTACAGAACAGCAGTACAGGCTCACGTCTTCATACTGATCATTCAGGACACACTCCAAAATGCAAAATTAACACCAAAGGGGGACTTCATCTCTCATAGAAAAAGTTAATTTTATGGGGTTCAGGGGGGGAAATTTTTATTCATTTTATAGGATTCAGGCGGGGAAATAAGGCTCTGTATGATTAGTGGTAGAGCTAAGTATTAGGTTTTTGTATGTGCTGTTTGGTCGTTTTTAAAAGGGAGGAGTCTATATAAAGTAGCGCTTTGGAAATGTCATACTTTGCAGTGAAGGAGGTTGGGGAAACACAGAACTCTCCTCTTTCCATGTCCTTCTCTTCCTGGACATTCCCAGTAGTATGGCTTGGTTCTGAACCACGGATATGGATCTGATTGATCTCATACTAAGCCCATTCCAGAGCCTAAAAGCCATCCAGGCGAACAACTTGCTTAACATGCCTGTTCTCTGCCTTAGCTCAATGTTTGAAAAAAACGAGACTCAGAAAGCCGAATTCTCGCAGTTAATATCGTGGACGGTGGTCTTTAACATATTCTGTCCCTCGCTCTCAATCCCCATAAACCTCTGACCACTAGTCGACCTTTGCTCCCCTCCTGTGTCCTGTCTTCCTTCTAGCTCTCCGGCTTCTATGACTGCTGCCGACCAGCCAATGGAAAGCAGCAGCTGGAAAGGTCACAGGGGTCATGACACTGGTAAAGTCATCGGCAGGGTTTTTTAAAGTGGGGCGTCACTTTCCCTTCAGAGACAGAAGTGCCACGCAGCTCCCACCACAGAATGGCCCCACTGTTTTCTGGGCCTGAGCGGAGGGGGGCAGGTCGCCACAGCGTTAATAAAGTGATACCATGTGTCGGCGAGCTCAGGGCAGCTTAAGCACTTTACCAACTGACGTCCCATTTCCACGCAGCGGGAGTTACGGCATGAGCGCTGTTTCCAAACAGGACACCAGAGTCAGTCACCCATGTCGATAAACACTGTGAAGGGACAACGCAGCACCAAGGGGAAGGACTGAGTTCACAGAGTATTACCTGCCCAGTTCACAACATCATTTTATCTCCTGTGGTGAGACTTTAATAAGCCTGGAAAGGATATTTGTGGAATAATAACACAGGTTTTAATAGAAATTCTGGAGAAAAGTTAGATCCTGATTTCGCACACTTATGCTTGGCTACGTACGGGATGTAAGTCTCGCGCCTGGGACCTCATGTTGCTCGTCTCTCTGGCTCGTACTCCTCTATCCCCTCAGTTGCCAAGGCTGCCTGTGGCTTCTGCCAGGCACGCTACGCCAAACACACTCTGCGTGTCCCGTCTCTCTCTCGCATTCCGATCCAACTGAACTGCGGAAGAGAAAAATATGTCCATCAAGAAACTGGACTGATTTCGTTTACGTCTGTGAGCCTCGTTTTGCGAATGAGGAACCAACGGTCTGTAACCGTGTGTCTACAGGATCGGCAGTGGGAGTGTGTGGGATCACGTCAGCAGGTCAATTGAGGAGTGGCGTTCCCAGAGCGACTGAAGTTCTCCAACACACAGAGAGAATCATTATTATAAAAATAATAATAATAATAATAATAATAATAATTATAATAATAGTCATTTGCCAAACCCCTTAGTACCATAAGGTGTCGCGTGAAGCCGGAGCCTACCCGGCAAGCAGTGAGCACAAGGCAGGGTGCACCCTGGAGGGGGCGCCAGTCCATCGCAGGGCAAGTGCACACAGTCACACATGGGGACAGTTTGGAGGCCACGGTAAAGGCCGAGGGGGGAAATTTGGTCTGGACGCCGGGATAACTCCCTACTCTTATCGAGAAATGCCTGGGGATCTTTAATGACCACTGAGAGTCAGGACCTCAGTTTAACATCTCATCAGAAAGACGGATAATAATAATAATAATAATAATCCTTACACTTTCTGGACACTCCATTCAAAGCGCTTTACAGGTAATGGGGATCCCCTCCACCACCACCAGTGTGCAGCCCCACCTGGATGATGCGCCAGTCCGCTCCCCACACACCAGCTCTCAGTGGGGAGGAGAGCAGAGTGATGGAGCCAGTTCAGAGATGGGGGGTTATTAGGAGGCCATGATTGGTAAAGGCCAGGGGGAAATTTAGCCAGGACACAGGGGTAACACCCCTACTCTTTTTGAGAAACACTCTGGCGTTTTTAATGACCACAGAGAGTCAGTTTTACATCTCATCCAAAGGACAGCACCTTTTTACACTATAGTGTCCCCGTCACTATACTGGGGCAGTAGGACCCACACAGACCACAGCGTGAGCACCCCCTACTGGTCCCACTAACACCTCTTACAGCAGCTTTTCCAGGTACTGACCAGGCTCACTCCTGCTGAGCTCCAGTGGGCTGCCAGTTATGAGTTGCAAGGTGATATAGCTTCTGGCTTAAAATAAGGAAATAAGTTCCATCACATCACGTTGGACACTGTGTTGAGATAGACTATTCCACTACATTTTCCATTATTTTCCATAAAACTACTTATCTAACCCTGTGTAACCCTGTGTTCGGTGCCCTGTATGACACAAATTCATATTTACACTCTTGTTTTACTGTACTTAGCTATACAAGCACTAAGTAAGCCATGGAGGTAATGTGGATAATTGTGCACTCAGTGGCTTGGCCCTAATTAACCCTAATTAGATGGAGTGATTTGAATTAGTTGCTTTGTTGGCTCAGTTCTCCGGGCTGAGGGAGCAGCAGGCTGGCCGGAGGATTCCCCTCTCGCTCTGAGGGGTGAACCAAGGAGATAGAGCGAGGATGTGCAGATGGGGGGGAGGGGAGGGGACGATGATGGGGGACTGAAGCCAGAGGGCCGGGTAGCAGAGCTGGGCACTACATGCTTTTCAACCCGAGGACAGGGCCCACTATTTTACACCAAGGGTGCCGGGAGTATGGCTCAAGTTCCCCCGCCAATGGTGTTGAAGCCAGGACCCTGACCTCCGTCAGGAAACAGCTGCATGAGATCCGGGGATCAGTTACCTACTGTCAAATGGGCTAAATGGGGACCTCCTCTCTTCTTTACCCTGTCTTCTGCGCTTTAGATGTGTGATATTTACACGCAGGAGAGTGGAAGGGGGCAAGGTTAGGGGTTTGACCTGCTTCCTAAAACTTCATTGGATGTAAACGTCTGTTAAATATGGCTTGAACTAGTTAGCTGGGCATGGCACGCAAGGGGAGAAAAACGTTTGCTATTGTCACTGTAGTGTATTAATACCAGGTTAATACTGTATTTCATGCAACAATTTTCATTGTTGGAGATGTTCTGGGAAGCAGCTTGAAACCCTTTGATGTGCTCAATCTGCCACGACACCATAAAAGTCTAAAGAAACGTGAGATTCATTGTGGGTTTCAGCCTTCAGGATGTATACTATACACAGGACTGGAGGTCCAGACAAACTGATTGCACTGGATTGATAATGCTTGAAAAAAGCATTCCTGCATCTGTAGAAAAGTTAATTTTATAGGATCCGGGGAGGAAAATTATTATTATTATTATTATTATTATTATTATTATTATTATTATTATTATTATTATTATTAAAATAATATAAACACTATTTTTGTGTTTTCCGGTATTTCAGTGCCACTTTATTTAATTTAGGGTTGCAGGGGAGCTGGAGCCTATTGTGGCATGCAACAGGTACAAGGCAGAACACACAGACACACTCACACCAGGGGCAATTGTATTATAATAATAATAATTGCTTACACTTATATATATATATTTCTGGACACTCCACTCAAAGCGCTTTACAGGTAATGGGGATCCCCTACACCACCACCAGTGTGCAGCCCCACCTGGATGATGCGACGGCAGCCATAGTGCGCCAGAACGCTCACCACACATCAGCTCTCAGTGGGGAGGAGAGCAGAGAGTTGAAGCCGGTTCAGAGATGGGGGTTATTAGGAGGCCATGACTGGTAAAGACCAGGGGGAAATTACACCCCTACTCTTTTCGAGAAACGCCCTGGGATTTCTGATGACCACAAAGAGTCAGGACCTCGGTTTTACGTCTCATCCAAAGGACGGCGCCTGTTTACAGTACAGTGTCCCCGTCACTATACTGGGGCATTAGGATTCACATGGACCGCAGGGTGGGCCCAGAAGCAACTAACCTACCAGCATGTCTTTGGACTGTGGGAGGAAACCCACACAAGCACAAGGAGAACATCCAGACAGAATCCCAGGAATTGATCCCATTGCCCCAGCACTGCATGGCACCAATGCTGACCACTGTGCCACAGTGCTAACCGTGAAGTAACTAATTTAAAATAACTATTATCTATTGAAAATATTCAACAGAGGGTTCATCTTAATTTTTCTTATTTCTAGATGGTGACTTTTGGCAATGGTAGCTCAGACTTACATTCCCAAGAGACGTAGCTCCACCATAGAAAAGCAAAAGAAAATGTTAAGTAGACTCACCAAAACCAAACCCCATGATCTTGTGCCTTTAAAGAAACAATATTATTTCAGGTTTCAGATCAGATTCATAACCTAAAAAGCACAGAGATTTTTAACAGAAACAGGGGAGGATCAGATCTTCACCTCTCCTACTTTCTCTCTCCTACAGTATGTACTGTATATACATCTCGCCTCCTGAGTTTCCCTTCATGCATCTCTCTTGAGCCCCTCCTGCCTCCCCATCTTCAGCCTTGTAGCTGCTCCCCAGCTCATTCCTCACAAAAATGAGGGAGGGGTTTGCCCAGGCATGTCCTCCCAGCTGTTCCCTCAGCTAGACATCTTGTCAAGGAAGCAATGCTGACCACTGGGTTTGCAAAATTAGCATGATTATTTTGTGAGTATTGAAGAAAATTGATTTTATTGTGTCCTTTTGACAGACGTAGGTTTTGATAGCGAGAGAATGAAATAGAGGGAGAACAGAAAGACAGAAAAGGGGAGAGGGAGCTTGAAACAGCCACACAGGAGAGTTTAGACAGTATAGGTCAGAGTTCAGTCCTGCTGTTTGCTTCCTTCATTAGCAATACAATACAAATGCAGGCTTAAATGTTTTTGACAGCAAGAATATGAAAAATCCCCATTTACACACAAACCTAAAAACAGACATCTTTGCGCTGGGAAGAATTCATCATTTGTTTTAGCTGTGCAGATGTCTCAATGAAATAGAAGGAAAACTGGCTGTTTCAGTATATTTTGCTGTCTTAGAGCAGTGTTTGGTTTTTATAAAGACAAAGCCCACAGGAAATAATCAACATGTTTCAGCCTCAAAGAGCTGTCATCGGGATGTTTATGCTGATACATATCTCCTACACATCACCACAATGCTTATTTGCATGTTAAACTCTAAAGAATGTCCCTGGAGGAGTTTGTCACTACACCCCCTAACAGGTTGAAGGAAGAAACCCTGAATGCTTTGGAAAATGCATGCAAGGTAGCTCAGACCAGAGAAGGCAGCGTGTAAGAGATTTTCTAGTGTTCATGGTAAAGCATTCAATACTTCTGCAATATCTGTTAGAGGTTAGATCAAGATCAAAGTAGAGGGAGTAAATGTTTTGTATTGGAAAACGTAAGATCCCATTCTTTTGAGAATTTGGCAAGCACTGGCAAAAGGCAGGATACACCCTGGATGGGATGACAGCCCATTGCAGGGCAGACAGACACGCACACACTCACGCCAAGGCCAGTTGGCCCACCAGCATGCCTTTGGACTGAGCATCCACAGGAAACCCACACGAGCACAGGGAGAACATGCGAACTTCCCACAGACAGCACCCCAAGAATTGGGCCCCAGACCACAGCACTGGACACCACCATGCCACCTCCTTTTATAATGAATAAAATTAAGTTAATAAAAAAAAACATATTTCGATGTATTTCCTTAGGATACTAAGCGGAAAAGAAAATGTATTGTTTCAAACTCCTTCAAGGAAATGCCAAAAATCAAAGTACTTTTTCAAACCAAAAGTGAACAAATCAAATTCTAAGAGTTTCCTTTTTGACTTATAAGAAACATTGGCACCAGGTTGTCTGTCTTTTCTCTTTGCAGGAAAAGACATCCTTCTGGTTCGGTTAATTGATGTGCTTGCTTGGGGCCTTGTTCTTCAAGTGCTCAGACAAGCTGCTGTAATAACAAAAGCGAAGCTGTGAATAAGGTCTACAAGCAGAGCCATACTTGGAATAGTTATGCCATTACATCGTAATCGAAACATGTGAAGAGTAAACGTACTGTATTTCTGCAATGGTTCATGGTGTGAGTGGTTATGTCTTTGACACTAAATTAAATTTAACATGGGGCTATTTACAGAAGGGTAAGTCAAAGACAGTGCATCTTGTGACAGTGCTGTAATAATGAAGCTGCAGTAGAGAGCTGGTCTGTTTTCATTCTCCTTACTTATCTTCCATCTCAGAATTCATGACAGCTCATCAGCAAGCATTCCAGCAAAATACAGCTTCGGCACAATAAACTTTAGTCAGTTTGTTCCCTACTTTTTATGCAACGTCATCCTTTTTATCATGTTGGAGTTTACTCATGCTCTCTGTTTACAGTCCTGGTTATCTAGTTCAGCTGTGAACTGTGATCGTCCAGAAACAGGGCTTTGATGATAATTGTTTCTGGATTAGCTGTTACCTTGATGAAATTGTGCTCTAAGCGAGATTTGTTCCAAGTCAAATAGAGACAATTTTCCAAAAAGATCAGGACCCTCATCACGCTTTCACGTAAGATCCAAAAATATGGCTTTGTTTTAATGGAGATCAAGGTTACAAAACACAGATCTCAGGAGCAGATCAGCGCATTTCTTGTGTGGAAGTTCATTCTGCGATACATTTCAGGGGGGGTGGGTTTTCATAAATGTGCACAAAACTGTAGATGAGGGAGAAACCCACCCCCTATCCAAAGTGTGCACGGATCATCCCCAGCCAGTATTTTTGATCTCAGGCAGACGCCCAGCCCTGAAGCAACCAGACAAATAAAAGGCACAAATTCCTCTCCGCCACATGGCCAGCCCCACGTTCAGGGTGAATTCAGAGATATTGGTTGTTCCGGTGTCTTACCTCTCTGTAAGACAGGCTCACATCAAAAAAGACCGGTTACACGAGTGACACCTGTTTAAGCTGCCAGAGCTCAGACCAGGGAACCTCAGTGAGGCCATGCCGAAGCACTGGGTGCCAAGTTATTGACTCTGCAGAAAAGGTGGAATTTGAAAAAAGCAGGACTTCGATCACTCTGGATATCAAGCGTCCTGATTAAGAGCTACTGCACTGAGACCCAATCTGAACTGACAAGGGAACTGAGGCAAGAAAAGAAAGAGGAAAGCTATTAAGAGACGACGTGAGTGCAGCGCATAGTGTGGATTTGAAAAGTCAGCTCTCTCCCTTCAAACCCCCAATGCAGGTTGTTTTCCAAACGAGCACCTAATTAGCTCTAATTAAGATCAACGAGAGGCACGGTCATTATTACTTGCTAATCCTCAGTTAAGGTAGCTCCCCGCTGAATCTGTCCCTCCCCCTCCCCCCCCCACCTTGTCCCTAGGCAATGCCCTCCTAACACAAAGGACTCATTGTGTTGCCACATCAAAGGCCATTCTCAATAAACAGCCCTTTCATGACAGGAGGACTAAAGGTCCTAAGTAACCTGCTACCAAATTGCCTGCGTTTAACACAGTAAGTAGGATCAATTTCGAGACGGAGCCTTTTTACATGTAGCATCATTGCACAAGTCACTCAGCCAGCAGCTCTGTCACCCTGCAGCTCACAGTGGGCAGCCCCCTGAAGCTCAGCAGGTGTGAGCCTGGATGGGGGACTCCTGGGAAAGCTCAGGCTGCTGCTGGAAGAGGTGTTGTGGGACCAGTAGGGGGCGCTCACCCTGCGGTCTGTGTGAGTCCTAAGGCCCCAGTATAGTAACGGGGACACTATACTGTACAAAAGGAGCTGTCTTGCGATGAGATGTGTAAATAATGAGGTCTTGATTCCCTGTAGTCATTAAAAATCCCAGGGTGTTTCTCAATAAAGAGTAGGGGTGTAACCCTGGCATCCTGGCCAAGTCTCCCCCTGTCCTTTACCAATCATGGCCTCCTAATAATCCCCATCTCTGAACTGGCTTGTGGTGAGAGTACTGCTGCATCATCCAGGTGGGGCTGCACACTGGTGGTGGTGGAGGGGATCCCCTTGACCTGTAAGTTTCTTGGAGTAGAGTGTCCAGACAATTTATAAGCCAGTATTATTATTATTATTGCTACTACTCCTGATCACCAGGAATAATGGCAGTGTGCTCTATGTTGTACATGCTTACATCCCATCTACATTCATAACTACTATAGGTTTTGCATCTTAACATAATGTTGATTCAGTAGGCCCATAATAATAAGAGGAGGAAGAAGATTTTAGGAATTGTTATAATTGTTATGAAATGTTTCATACTTTAAATTTGAATTATGATGTAATCATTGGTGTTGTATGCTATTCTTCAATATATTGTTCTTTTGATTTCTGCCGTGCACAATTCTGTATACATTTTTGTATTACGGGAACAAGTTTAATAATGTTTTTTAGTTCGTTTTAGTGCTTTTGCAAGTTCTATTTTTCATGTGAACATTGTAGTGTGATTGGAATTTTCTTTACATTTCATTCTTTGTCTCTCGTAAAACTGTCACCTGACTGCTAAATACTGTACATGAACATTAAGCTTTGGTTCATATGTTCTAAATGTGTTTGTTACAGGCATGCAATACTACTGTAAATATCACGTGGTGGCTCTGTGGCTAAGGATCCGTGCCTGTGGCTGGAAGGTTGCCGCTTCAAAACCTGTTGCCGTTGGGTCCCTGAGCAAGGCCCTTCACCCCAACTGCTCCAGGGGTGCTGTACAATGTCTGACCCTGCACTCTGACCACAGGCTCTCTCCCTGTCTGTGTCTCGTGGAGAGCAAGCTGGGGTATGCAGAAAGATGAATTCCTAATGTAAGAAATTGTATAGGGCTAATAAAGTGATGTTATGTTAAAACAACTTTACACACATCCTTTTATATACTTCTTCAAGGACTGCATAGCTAACATACACTACAACAGAATTCTAGGATTGTTAAGAGATAAGATCAGATGTCATTGATCCCAAAGGGAAATTCTGCTGTTGCTTAATGAACAAGGATTAATCTTCTCAACAATGCCATGATTAGTCAACCCAGATGGGACTTGAACCCACTATCTCCAGCTTCAGAGACTGATGTCTTATCCATTAGGCCACTGGCCTGGTCAAGTAACAAGTGAGGGGATAAATTGCCCTCCTTTTTTACAAAGTTGGAAATGTTTTTCTTATACCAAGGTGCCTGACTCCGTTACCTGCTTCTTTCAAACTTTGCAGCACTTTATTAGAGTTTAATGAGTTTAATAATTAATGAGTCCTTGAGCACTGGTATGGTACCAACAGCCTTTAAAAGGAGCACTCTTACCCCTGTGTCTAAAAGATAAATCTGTCCTGGACAGCCCAAACAATTGCTGCCCTATTCCTATATGCCCTTTCTTTCTATAATTTTAGATGGTGCTGTTGGTATTCAATTAAATAATCATCTCATTGCAAATAGCCTTTTTGAACTCCTCCAATGTTCAGACAATCACACAGCACAAAAACTGCCCTGGTTAAAGTCACTATTGATCTTCTAAAGGCTTCTGTTTCTGGTTCTCTATCTATCCTTATCCTCCTAGACCTCAGTGCTGCTTTTGTCAGTTAACCATGACATCTTACTTTCTCATCTTGAGACTGGGTTTGGAGTTTCTGACATTCTTGTTCAAATCTTATCCTACTGCTCACAGACACTTTCTGTCTCTTTTGGGGGTTTCAGTTCTGATGTTGGGTTTGTTAAGTCTGGGCCTCCTACCAGTCAGCACTAACATGTTCCTACCGGGTCAGTTATTAAAATCACATGAATGATCATTTCTATCCTGATGACACTCAAATCTTTGTCCACACTAAACTGACACTGAAATGGCTGTCTCTTCCTTTTTGTAATTGCATTCCTGACATAAAAAACCTGAATGACTCCACATTTCCTTCATTTAAACTGCAACAAGACTGAAGTCATGTTTCTCAGCACCTCCCATCAACCATGTAAAGCCTGTCTGTGGATGACACTGTACTTGAGTTTCATTCCAAATTGAGGAACTGGAGGTGATATTTGACACAGGCTTGACCTTTAACTCACATGTGCAAAGTATTGTAAAAATAGAATTCTTCCATCTCAAAAATAAGGCCAGACTACTTCCTATGTTGTCTGTAGCTGAAAAGCTGGTCAACGCTTTCATCTTCTCCTGAACTGAATATTGTAACGCCCTACTCCCTGAGGTATCTAAATCCACACTGAAAATACTCCAGTATGTCCAGAATTTGGCAGCCAGAATCCTGACCATGTCTAGTGCAAGTGATCACATTACTCCTGTCCTGGAGTCCTTGCACTGGCTTCCTGTCACGTTTCATGTTGACTTCAAAATCCTCATGCTCACCTGCAAGACTCTGCATGGCTTGGCATCTCAGTATCTGTCTGACTTATTATTGTCTTATTTCCCACCTCTCAACCTTTGTTCATCCATCTCTTGTTTGTCCCCCAGGTTTGTCTACATACTGTAATATTGGTGACAGGGCCTCCTCAGATATCAGAGCATCTTCCCTGAGCACTTTCAAATCCAGACTTAATTGATGTCTTAATCTACCCCTTCGCATCTACCACTTTCCTGTCATAGTTTAAAAATCATTTAAATCTAATTGATTATTTGTTTAATTCTGGCCTCAGGCACGTCTCTGTGTGGAGTTTGCATGTTCTCCTTGCATTTCCTGTGCAGACTGTGACTTGCAATGATGTCATCCAATCCGTGCTAACTCTCCTGTACATCACGGTGGAGCTTACAGTGTGGCTGTGATTGAATCTCTCTGATAGGTGGGCGTTAGAGGGGCATGGCTTTTTAAAACAGGATCAATCCCTCTTTAAAAATGAGTTTTCAATTTGAGTATCGGATGAAAAGATTAATCCACAAACAATTACCTAACAGCAGTAAATGACATTTCTCGCCATTATCACAAAATATTTTCTATCATGGCAAGTGTACTGCTACAAACTACATAACTGTGAAGTGTGGAGTACTCTACATACCTTTTGGAAGATGCTATGTGCACAGTTCAAAAACAACAAAAAGTCATATTTTCTTTTACGCTTTCCTTTGTAGAGCAGTGGTTAACATTACTGCTTCACAAATCCAAATTTAACATCAAATTTAACTCTCAGTGTACCCTGGTTAATAAATAAGGAATTCTTTTAGGTGAAATGTGATTCCTTACATGAAAGCAACAGATGTTTCAGCAGTTGGGACATGTGGACTTTAAACAAATGGAGCAGAGGATTGCTTGTTTATTTGGTTTTTGTCATGCTGTAAAAAAAAACACATAGACCGATCCCGTCTTTGATACTCTTCGACATAAACGTCAGCACAGCAGTGACTGTCTGGGAGCAAAATGCTTGTGTCAGGATTTGAAAGGGTGAAGCCGCAGTAGGGCTGAAGTGGCTTCGGTGCTAAGTTCTGCAGATACTGCGGTGCTGGAGGTGTGAGGCTCTGTCCTAAAGAAGACACTCGCTCAAATGCACACATGGCCCCTTCCCTGCCTCCCCTCTCCGAGCCTCTGTAACCTGATCTGTTGGCATGCGGCTCCAAATTCTTCTCTCGCCCTAACATTTGACCTTTGAACTTTTTGGCAGCCCGGAGGAGCAAAGATGAAGTGGCCTGCTCTCTACCTCAAAACACAAAAAAAACTCTGTTCTTGTGACTCCTGTTCCCACTCAGGATGTCACCCTCCCCCCCCAAAAAAAAAATGGAAGAAAAAGCAGCACCACCTTTTCGACCTCTCCATTCAGTCCCAGAGGGCTCCGGGGATAATTGCTTGTAATATTTAGTTAATAATCCGGAACGTCAAGGGATTTTCCAGAGATTACATTGCAGAGGCCGATTCAGAATGATGTGGCCATTCTTCAAAGGTGCATTTTGTGGTTTTTACACTTTCCCTATGCTTTGGTCTGCACGCTAAACCAAATGATGATGTTTTTATTTCCCTTTTCCATGATTTAAAGGACAGTTGTGTGATTTGCATTGCCTAAAAAGTCAACAGTAATTAGTTCTTTGCCAAACACTGATCAGGGATCAACGTTTCCATCAACAGCAGCTTATAATGGGGCCCAGTGTTGTCTCTTCAGAAAGACAGAGATCAAGGCGGTTCATTATCTTCCCTGACTTGAAGTGGGAATCGTGTCTTTCTGGTTGTTTTTAATTTAAGGGCCTGAAAGCCCATCAAGTGATTTCTTTAAAGATCCCACCCTGTCAGCTTCAAGAATGACATTAGGAAGTTTGTCCACAACCCCTGCTACTCTCTGTGTAAAAGGTATGCCTTCCCCTGCCCGGAATTCTACTCATCTTAAACCCATGCATGTTGCAGGGCCCTCAGATTGTTGTTCCTCAATAAATCTGTGAGATTTTCTCTGTCCCCTTGCATGTTTCATGAATTCAAGTTCATGTTTCTAAACAACACTCAGAAAAGACCATAAAACATATTAAAGAAGCAAATGAAGCAGCAGTTTAATTAACATTTAAGATGGGATAAACATGATAAAAAAGAACTGAAGTCTGACGACTTTGATTTATCCAAAGGTACACAATCTCTTCACAAATATCTACCCTGCTTCCCAAAACGTCACTGTTCCAAATCCAGCCAGCTCTACTTTTTGGAGCTGAACAACTCAGATCTATCAAGATATGTCTTTGTGAAGACCTGAAACTGATAAGCAAGACAATATGACAGTATTGTTTTGTTTTAAATTTAGTTTAAGTTCAGGGGAAAAAAATGAAATTAATTCAAATACTCCTGCTAACGATTGTCATGGGGCAAGTTGTAGCCAGACCATCATTTTATGGGGAACGAACCTTCAAGCATTTTTCTGCAGGAGATCAAAGAGTTCACCTGTAGAACAAGCCACACACCCCCTTTTAACGACACAAAGCATCGGAGATGATGTCTGGAAAACAATGGAACGATATCTATATCTCACACCACAAAAGTAATCAGAATGCAGAGTGCTTCAGGAAGGAGAAATTTAAGGCATTTTACTTTTGCTGTGGGTAAGGCATGACAGCGTATTTTTCAGAACGGTGCTAATTGCTCTTTATGATGAATTAGTGTTTTGAAACCGGCCCGGATGTCAGGATAAGAAATAGCCCCTGGACTCTTGCGCATCTGTCCTCTGCCTGAAGAGTCTCTGGTGACATTCCAGCACAGGGTTCAGAGGCAGTTAGCAGTCAGGGGAAAAGAAAGATAGCTTATGAAGCCATCTATCACCGGTGAATAGCACAGTGCCCACGACCAGCCACCCCGCGCTCCAGTGAATGGGAGAGGGCTGGGGGGGGCTGGCCTTTGTTTCCAGTGCTGTGATCTTTCATTCAGGCTCCTGAGAAGTCACCAGGGAAAGTGATTATTAGCCACAGTGCTGGAACTCCCTGACTACACCCCCCTCCTCTGCGACCGCCTTTTCTCCCTCTCTCTGTCAGGCTACTCCTTCCATTGTTTCTTCTCACCGAAAAACTGTCTCTCTCTCTCCTTGCCTCTCTCCCTCTTTCCCTTTCTTTTTTCCTCCCTTGGAGTTTTATTCATTCGTTTTGCTTCCAGGGCATAATTTTCTACTTCACATCTCATCGGGGCAGTGAATGATTCAGCACGTTCCACGAAAGCACCAGCATCAAAGTAATGTTTCTCATAGGAGGAGAGCTTAACCAGAAGCTGTCAGCTGGGCTGGGTCTTCACACAGCCCCCGCTGTAGAAAAAGTCCAGCGTTTCTCATCTGTGATGGCTTCTGAGCCCTTTCCCATCATGCAGTGTGTGCTGCTGGTTCTAATGGCCAGCACATTGAGCCACAAGCACTGGTGTGGACAAGGCAACCAAGCAGGGAGTCAGGAAGCTTGTGGCAAATAGAGGCTGAACAGGAAGTGAAGCAAATCGATATCCTTCTCTTGGAGCAAAGAAAGACTTCCTCTGAAGTCCAGAGTGTTCTGCTGCCCCGTCAGAGGTGTCCCTTGTGGATCACTTGTGTTTCGGCTACGATCATGAAAGGTCACTGGAGAGCTTAGGTCAGGTCCCTTTTTGGACTTTTGCCTGGCTTTAGGAATTGACATCTCAGGTTTCCTTGCGAAATAAACCGAAATCTCAATTTGCCTACCAAAAGCTGTTTAAACACCTCAGACCCTCTAAACTGTGGAGATTAAGCCTCTCTTGGTGCTCCTGGAGTTTTCACGGTCCTTCATCAATGGTTTTTCTATTTTGGCCAAGGTTTCTCTTCACGTTTACGCAACATGTAACATGTTGTAATACAACAGTTGTGTATAACTAGTGCCTGAATGTGGGTGGACATCTGGTGTGTGTTGGTATCTCCAGGCATCTCTCACAATCCTAATATGAATTTGATAAACCTAGGACAACCAGCCTATATTCACTTAGGACTCACTGAACATGGTACCCAACAAATCCCACCCATCCATCTGTTTTCTGACTGCTTCATCCAGTTCAGGCGAGCAGCAGGTGGAAGGGAGGATACATCCCGGGCAGGACGCCAGTCCATCACAGAGCAGACAGACAAGGACACACACTCACCTAGGGCCAGTTTTCCCAGAAGCCAATGAACCTACCAGCATATCTTTTGCCAGGGGGAGGAAACCCATGCGAATATGAGGAGAACATATGAACTCCACACAGACAGTAGCCTTGATTTGGAACTGTACCCAGAGTCCCAGCCCCGCAAGGCAGAAATGCTAACCACTGTGCCACCGTGCCACCCACCAGCACATCCCCAAAACACCCTAAACTAATTAATAAGAGGAATAACTAATTCATGTACTCTGCAAAATTATCTAGGTGACTCTTTAAACTATGATCAGGAATATAGATCAACTGAGAGCCTCCTTGTTTCTTACTGTATGTCATAAAATTCATTAAATGAAAAATGAACTCAAAACATTTCAGTTAATCAGCCCCTTTTGAACATGAATTTAAAAAGAAGCACAAATATTGGAATGTCAGTAATTTTAACATTGCCTCCTCATATCCCCAATAAACAACAGAAGGGAATAAATAAACAGCTTTTCATGTTTTAGACCAGAATCTTTTAACTTCTATCAAGGCTAAGTGGTAGATGGGAGTCTAAATATTTAATTGTATTCCTTTCCTTAAAAAGACAGCAAAGAGAAATAATTCAGTATTTGTTTTAAAAATAAATGCCTCTCCACCTTGCAAATGTAAACTCATTCATATCTGCATATGCAGCCTGGATCCATGTCCTACGAGCAGCACAGAGTGACAGTCACCTTCCTTGCCCAGGCAGAACCTGTAAGGTACATGTGTGTCTTCATCTGTGCTGCACAGTGTGTGGGGTTGGTTCCAGACAGCACAGATCTGCCAGTCATCATTTTCAGAAGTGAATCAAAAATTGTGCCCAGCCATATCAATATTCATAGTGTACTTTTTCCTTTCCAATTGTGACCTGCTGTCCTTGTTGGCAAAAGTATTCTTCTGATTCTGCCTCTACCCTTAGAAATGTACTGTATACACTTGCATCACATCTCCTCTGGATCTCTGAAGAAATTTAGTTCTGGGTTGTAGTTATTCTGTCAATGACAATTCCATGAGAACAGAAATCATTCCCACTGATCTTATTTCAGCACTATATAAGTCTTTAATACTCTATTTGTGGCATGGTGTCCAAAACAGGACACAGTGTTCTAAATGCAGTTTATGTAAATACATTCAGAAATGAATGGTAATGAAATGCAATCCTTCTTATTTTAAAGGGTTATCGAGTCCCATAACATAAAGTGTTAAATCTTAATTGTAGCCTCTCCTATTTCTTGTTAGCATTAAATTTCTGGCCACACCTCAGAAGCTAAGCAAGCTTGTGCCTGGACAGAACGGGATTGGGAGGAGTTTTGGATGGGTCAGCAATTGGTGTCACTATCCTACCCCGGCGTCCTGGCCAAATTTCCCCATCGGCCCTAACCAATCATGGCCTCCCCATCTATGAATTGGCTTCATCACTCTGCTCTCCTCCCCACTGAGAGCTGGTGTGTGGGGAGCGTTCTGGCGCACTATGGCTGCCGTCGCATCATCCAGGTGGGGCTGCACACTGGTGGTGGTGGAGGGGATACCCATAACCTGTAAAGCGCTTTGAGTGGAGTGTCCAGAAAAGCGCTATATAAGTGTAAGCAATTATTATTATTAATTATTACATGGACCAGACTTTCTGTGTCTTAGTGTGATGATGAAGGACATGGTGGTAGAGGTGCATCAGATGAGAAGTTGAACTAAGTCCTAACTACATGGTCATTATAGATCCCTTGACAGTATTCCTAACAGTAGGGGGGTTAACCAAGGGGTGTTAACCCAGTACAATCTGGTCTTTCTTACATTCCTCCTGAATTCGACAGGTGGAGCAGTTTCTTACTTCTCTACCTGCTGGACTGTGCAGATGGGAGGGGGGCACCCGGGTCACACTTCAGCAGTGGGTGAAGTAGGTGAATGATGGAGCAGGTCCCCTCCAGCATGTAAACATCTCTGGGATCCTTTTGGAATGAGAAGGATCAGGGAAAGATCCAGAGACTCAAGCACTTGTGCATCTGCCTGGAGAGCTGATGATAGTGTGGAGCTGTGGTCCTGGAGGAGCTGGTCAGTGAGAAAGCAGGAGAAGAAGAAGAGGACTGGAAAGCAAAAGTGTTCCCTGGTGAGATACAGCCCCCCCGCCTTCGGTTTCTCTCTGTCGTCCCTCACTGGGCCCCACCCCCAGTTCCCAATCCGTGTTGTTTGAAGCACTAAGGAGTCACTCCTCCCCACCGCCCAGGGACAATGGCTCCCCCAGTGAGCGTCCTCTTCATTTAGCCTTCAGAGTGACAGGTCTCATCCCCTCGCTTGTTAAACTGGGGAAGAGAGAGATCCACCCTCCCCCAGATCCCCGCATCTCTGCCCATCTTCTCCAGCTGTGTCCTCCCCAGAATACAGACCGGTCTCCTCTCTCTCCAGAGCTCCCCAAGAGCCGCGCTGGTGGAATGCTGTCAGTCACGGCTGGCACATTCCAAACATCCTTGCGCCCGGCACACCCCATGGAGTCTTTCTGGAATCCGGCTGAAATCTGCACCGAGCCCCAGAGCTGCCCCAAATCCACCGGCTCCCAGCCCTCTGCACCCTCCAGGGGATCTTTAAAGAAAGGAGGAAAGATCTGAAAATTGTAAAGATGAACAGTGAGGATTCCTCACATTTTATTCTGTCTTGACTAAAAAAAAGATCAGATTCTCTGAAAGATGCTCTTTATAGGCCTGTTTTGTTGTATAATAATATTTACAATAATGTGTCATTCAGCAGATTTTCTTTTCAAAATAGACCGACAGAGACTGGAGGAATGAATGACAGATCAGCTTAAAGTCTTATCTCAGGCGGCTAGCTGCTGGAATAGCAGTAAGACTTCAGTTTGTTGCTCACGGGAAGGACAGGACACAGGTGGTTCAGCAAATTGCTCACAGTGTCTTCCAGGGAGCCATCAGGAGAGCTGGAATTAAACCAGAAACATCCTGGTAACAGGAATACTGCCCGGTCTTTTCTGTTGTATGTACGGATGAGTGCATTCTGAACAGATCCATCTGGCTGTCTCTCCTTGGACTGCTATTTGTCCAATAAGAATTCTAAACTAAGGAGAGTTTAGCAAACATTTAGGAGAAGTCAATGAAATTCCCAAAGATTCAGCTAAAATTCAAAGTCATGTCAAAAAAAGTTGCAGATGGGGTTTCACGAAGACAACTGGAGGAATATTGCTTGTGAAACAGCAAAAACATCAACTTTGAATACCCAGTGGGAACCACTGAGCTGGTAGTGGCCATGACGTTCAGTTCAGTGCAATGAAATGCTAGTTTGCATGTGTGCTCCAGTACAAAGAAATTAAGGAAACACCAAAAACATAAACACAGAGGCACAGCAGCAACAACAGGTTAAATACCATACAGCTTAAAAAAAAAGGCACTTACTAATTGTAGACAATGGGGCTAAGCAACAATAAGAGAGGAATTTTTAGAGGCGCCTGTGGGGAGGAAACCACAGCAACCAGAGAAAACCTACATGCATGTGGGGAGAACATGCAAACTCCACACGAGTTGACCCCAGACAGAATCGAATTTCCAGGAGCTGCGACGCAGTAACAGCCAAGGCACCATGCTGCCATCTTGCAGAATTTAAAATCAGCATTTTGACAGAATATCTGTTCTGACAGCACTTACAGGGGATCTGTCTATGTGCGGATCCTCTTTAAATGTTTAATACCTTATTGCAACATGGTGTGCAGTGGCACAGTGGGGCACTTCTGCCTCATGTACCAGGACACCGGATGTGATTCCAGGCGTGTTTCCTTCTCGGGGGGGGGAGGGAGTTTGCATGTTCTCTCGGTGCTCAAACGCATTAGGGCTCCAAACTCCTTTTCTCTTCCCTTTTTATTGTAGTGTCTGAAGAGTGACTTAGTTAGAACTTTCACCTAAAGCATTTTGATTTCACATGCACGATTGGGATCATAGCATCAGCAAGACTCTTGCAATGAATTTGCACATAATTTGACAGGCCGTCCATCATAACAACAACAAAAACAATAATGATAAAAATCACAATAACTTATATCATTTACTGTGCATTACTTAATTTAAGCTAGTAATGCAATTATTATGCTGTATTACATATTAGCTGTTGCATTATTATTATTTCAGTGGCATGTCGTCAAAGAGCACCCTGTTGCCTTCGGAAGATGAAGCACTTTTAATTACAGCGAAGACAAAATGAGCAAAGGTGGGACATCAGACAGACCCCCCCCCCCCCAGCAGGGTGGGCCTGAGAGCTGCCCTGGCCTGTCACGGGCTTGGCTGGGGGGCGATTCGCTGGATTTGTGAGTCCCAGCCTTGCTGTCTCCAAGCTCACATTTTACCCTGGGGCAGAGGGGCTGCTGTAGTGGTCGGGGGTGGGGTGGAGGGGTTCGATTTTACGGTTGACCTTCTCTTCACGCGTGGGTGAGTCCTTTGCCCCAGTCAATTTCCCTGACCCACTTGACACGCTGGCCACCACCCCTCCCTCTCTCTCTCCGGCGCGTCCGGGGGGCTTGCTGGCATGTGGGGCTGAGATGGCAGAGGCTGAAACGATTGACACTGAGACACTGCAGAGCAGCTGCAGGAATCGGCATGGATTCAGCTGGTCCTCGCAGAGAGAGACCAGTCTTCAGTCTTCTTCACCTGGAGAGAGAGAGAGTGTTTGAGGAGCAAGTCTCAGGTCTTGGAGCCAATCACGTGCACGACTGTCTTTAATTAAAATACCTGTCATTACTTGAATGCATTTCTGGAATACCCTGACTTATAAACAGGAAAATCAAATCCCAGGCCTTTCCAGGCAGGTAGTTTGGAACTTTCTAAAGACCTCATTTCCATTAATAGATTGATGTGCGGGACTCTACAAATTTATCTTTAAATTCAATTTTAAATCTCAACTTACAGCACAGAATCTGAGAAAGCACTCAGCAGCGGCCTCGTTAAACAGCAACATTTAAGGACACCTTCGGACAAAGGTGTCTTTGGCACAAGATCAGACGGCCGCAAAAAAAAAAATGCTTTCTCTCCTTCTTCTTCACCCCTCGAGCTGAACTTAATGTCCCCTCGCAAAAACATCCAAACAAATCTGGTCAGTGGGAAGTGGAATGCCCCCACACAGTATGGTTTTCTCATTCGGCAGTTGCTTTGAAAGCTAACCTTTAACCGGAGTGGTTCATCGGCATGATGGATTGAAGTCTAAACAAAAAAGCCGTGCGGAACATGTTGAAGATCACACCGCGTAAGAAACCTGACAGAGTTTCTTAGTCAGGTAACAGAGCTATCTTAGCTTTACTGCAGGACCAGCCTGATGCTGTGCAGTGTTGCGCCGTTCTGCTCTCACAAGGAGGGTTTCTTAGCGTGGGCTGGTATGAAATAATTCATGGGTCACTTTCTTTGTCTCCTCGGCAGTTTCTTCCTGCTCTGACCTTAGGGGAACTGAGAGCCTGGGTCTGCTGGAATGCTCTCTCCTAGCTCAAATGCGTAAAGAGCCCTGACAGTCAGGAGAGATACATCACAGCCAACAGATGTGGGACGTTTTCTGGTTAGATGAGCCCAAACAAAGAGCTGTGTGTGTGTGTGCGCGCATGTGTGTCTGAAACAGGCAGGCTCACAACCCGAGTGGGACCTTAGGAAGGGTCTGTGTGTGTGTGTGTGGGTGTGGGCGGGGGAGGGGGCGGCAGAGGAGGGAATTGTGTCTGTTTTGTAAACAGGCGAAAGCTGATCGGCACATCTCCCTTGCGAAAGCGTTGGAGAGGAAAAAAGGAGGAGAGAGAGAAAGGAAGCAGATTTCCCCCAGTTTTCCAGGAGCACTCAAGCGCGGGACCTGGGAGGCTTTTAAAGAAAGGAGAAGAAAGGCCAGGTTAGGCTCTTCTGCTCCCAAAAAGAAGGAATTTCACAAAGGCCGGTAGAATAGGTGGGGGTGTCAGGAGATACCGTTCTGTTGAATATTTCTACTCAGAGGAGGTTTCTCCATGACGAACTTTCAAGAAAGAGCAAAAGTAACAGCATTTTAGGTAGATCTGTCCCATATCCTAATTTAAGCTAAAACAAAAATGTGGTAACATCTGATTCTGGCCTTTTGGGAATCGTGTTTCAGCAATTTCCTTTCGGTTCACTGCGTTTTCTACCACCCGAAATGTGACAGCTGCAGGAAATGAAATTTTTTTAAAAGAATTCGACACTAATAATGAAACTATCTTAAAAAGGGAACAAAAATACTAGGCAAAGCGTAATTTTAAGACGCGACTGAATATTCTTTTTTAACAGTTCTCTGAATTAAGCCCTTGTAAGAAGCTTAGCCATGCCTGTTTCTAAAATCAATCATTTCACCCTCTTTCAAAGGAAGAGTGAATTTTCAAACCTTGGTAACAAGCTATTTCTCTGTTTTTTTCCCCTCCAATCAAAATGAAGCAGAACCATCCATCTACTTTCTAACCACTTTATCCAGTACAGGGCTGCTGGGGGGCTGGAGCCTATCCCAGCAGGCAGTGGGCACAAGGCGGATACATCCCAGAGGCCAGTTCATCACAGGGCACACGCAGACACAGACACCAGTTTTCACGGACGCTAATTAACCCACCAGCATTTCTATGGACTGTGGGAGGAAGAACATGCAAACGCCCCCCAGACAACACCCCAGGTCCAGAGTTGAACCCAGGACTGGTAACCACTGCTGTCCTGTGTGCTCTATTATTTACCAAATTTAAGTTATTCTTTCCTACCTAAATGTGCTCATTTAAGGATTCCAATTGCTTTTCTAAAGGTTCGTTACTGAGAGTGTATGTGCATTCCTGCCTTGCATGTTAGTTAGGGGACAGTGGCTGGTCATGATGCCGATGTGTTTTGAGGTTTGAATGATAGACAGTAAGAAAAACAGATATTATAATTCGTTTTGAACAATTCCCTAGCTTTCCTTTTCCTGCCTCTGTTGAGTGAGCACGACTAGAGATAAAAAAGGCTAATCTCTGTTCTATCCGTCTGAAGAGAACACTCCCTGGTCACTTCTGCAGGGCAGAGAATGTCAAGCATTTCAGCAAGCTGGGGCACAGAAAGCAGGCAGTGCTGGAATGGACTGCACTCAAAACATAGCTTTTGTCACGTAGAAGTCTCGCCCAGCAAGAAGAAACCTTTTCAGCTGGTTAGTCCACTTCTGTCTTTATAACTGATGTCAAATTAACTGGCCGCCTGGACAGCCCCTGTGTGCTGGGATGGTATGCTTTGATCACAGTGGAACTCGTATGAACTTTATCTTTATAAACGCAGGGTGGTTAGTACAGCTTTTCTGTGCTTTCTTATAGTTTCAATGGGTCTTCACTGTGCCTTACCATGCTGAAATCATGGTAGAAGTGCCACAATACGATCACAAATTTACCTGTCTTATAAGGGAGACACATCCATTACAGGTGTGGTGGAGAGATGGCACAGGTGAGACAAATTATTTGAATGTTTTTCCTTAATTGGATCTTCTGACTTTTTTCTCCAGAATTTCTATGAAGAATTGTAAGTGCCATCAGATTCCCTAAAAGTGATAGTCAGAAACCTGATGTATTGCCTTTTGCCATAGTTCCACACACTGTGGGCACTCTAGATAAGTGCCATCTTGATTTTTGTAGACAGGATAGATGGGTCAGGATCTTGTTGTCATGTTGTTGTTGTCATGGGGTGTCTTTAGATGCCATTGTGGGAATGAAAATGAAAAAAGGGGAAGGGCTTTTGCTCGGGAACCGCAGAGTCAGCACACAAGGTCTTTGAGGCGGTGGTAAGCTGCAGGTAAAAATGTTAATTGGTGCTGTTAGAAGCTTGTTGACCAGCAGACAGTCGGGCAGTTGACAAGACAGCACAGCTAGAGGGGGGATAGGACCCCAGCCGGGTCCAAGCCCTGACACAGAGGCTGGCAAGCTCAAACATGACCTCAGACCAGGTGTGTGTCGGCGGCCCGGTGCATTTTCTTAGCGTATTTTCTTTTTTTTCTCTCCTCCTTTCTTCCATCCCCTTTTTCTCTCCATTCCCTTTCCTTCTGCACCCGCCTTTTGCCCTCCCCAGCTCTTTCCCACAGCCTCTCTCATCTGCCCTTCCCTCCGGGTGGCTGTGCTGTGGTTACTCCCTCGCTTGCTCTCTGCTTGCTAGTCCATCTGCCCTGCTTTCACTCCCCCTGTTCTACAACTCTTCCACACAATCTCTTGTTTTTCCAGGTGGAGCCTTAATTATTTAGGCTAACTGGACCCTTTAAATTAACTGTTTGCCTAACCAGCGCTTTTCAAAAACTTTAATTTAAACAAGGACGGGGGGTTGAAAAATAAACTGAATTTTGCGGGAGCTCTGTCTTTCCAAAGTGCCCGGTTTCAGGACTCCCCTAGTTTATTTTACAAAGCTCCTGGCCCAGACTGATTATAAACCTTACTTCAGAGAGAATTGACTTCAGGTAGGAGTGAGAGGTTTCTGTCAAACAGCAGGCCTCCATCAAGCACTGAGTTTGTTATTCGTGATTGGAGAAGTGGGTCAATGTTTTGGTTTCAGCCTAGCCCAGGTGTCATGAATTTCACTTACCCAAGCAGGACCCAAGATATTTTATTACAACGTTGATGGTATGTAGTGGAGCTAGTTTGGGTGATGGTGACGTCTTCACCCTCCCAGCATGTAGCAGGGACCTCAGCCGCCTGGGCTGAGCAAGGTCTCCTTTAGCTCGTTCGTCTGGTTCCCTGTGGCGTTACGCCAGAGACCCAGGTTCGCGCCCCAGGTGTTGTGGGACGAACCAGTGGGGTGGAGAGGCAGAGGGCATGAGCCCGCACGTGACCACGACGGTCACAAGTATGTGCAGCGTAGTTCCCGCAGGACTTTGGACAACATTAGTTCATCACTGCTAACAAGTTGTTCATGCCAACAGCTCAGTGAAGGTGTGGGGACAGACTACAGCAGCTGCCTGCTCCTCAGCTCATAAATTGAGGGACTGGCCCTGCGTGAGCCATCAGCTACGTGAGAAATTGAGATGCCCCCCTTTCCTGCCATCATCTTCAGTCTACCTCCAGTACATACAGTCTTATGGCCCTGAGGTGAGTTTCAGGCCCCGGCTGACTCACGGCACTCCAGAACCTACACTTTACCCATCAGCCAGTGTCTGCCAGTTCCAGCCCTCCAGTTTGTAGCAGCCACATAAGCAGTGTGATGAAGGAGCAGATTGTGGGTGGGATGAAAAGCTCTGTCTGTCCCTGAGGGCCAGAGCTGGAGTTCACTTTAACAAGCCATTACGTACTGTATCTATATCTAATGTTATTGTGTGAGGGATTTCCTTCCACGCATTAGAAACAGTCTGTCAGAAATATGTAATTGATTTCCAGAGAACACAAGGATCACATATATTCCCACCCCTGCCTTCTCCCTGAAATAACATCCAACAAAACAAATCTCTAGTACCATTCTGCCCTTTGGAAGGGCAATGGAATGGAGCCTTATGCAGGCCTACAGTAGCAGCATCCTTATGGAGAAGGTCAGAGAGCTCTCCAAAGACATCACGCAACTGCTCATTGACCTCCACAAGCTGGAGGATAAAAGAATCTACAAAAAGCTGAAACTACCATTTTCTACCCGTGTCCGTTAGTAATACCTTGTAAGCAACTAGAATAGTGACCACCCCACCCTGTCACTATTGCATTGTGTTACTGTCACAAAGCGGCTTGAAAGGAATCTGTAAATCTAGGCAGCAGAAGGAGATCTCCGGTATGAACCAGGACTTCTAGGATACAAAGTGTCAAAAAGAACCGTTATAGTAACCTGCATGAATGTAGCACATCATGGTCGAGTTACAAGCATAGTATCCTCTACACAAGGAAGAAACCCTTTTTCTCTGGTTGACTTGAATTTGCCAGACTGCATCTGAGCAACAGCAGAACCAGACTTGGAAACTGAGCTTTCTGTGTGATGATTGGAGTAAAAAAGGAGAAACACTGACCTGCCCACTGTGGAATATGGTAAGGGATCTATCATGTGTTGAGTGTTTCTATGTTGTGCCACTTTCTAGATATAAGAACTAATGACTGTGACAAGTGGAAGTGTGGGGTGGGTTTCCAAGTGCCTCCCACTTAACAAAGTTTGCCAGGTTACAGTGGTCTGCCAGGAATCTGTGAGGTGGTAGGTTTAGCAGGGAGGGTTATATCACATGGGTGGCACAGTGGTTAGCATTGTTGCTTCGCTGCTTTCCAGACATGGGGTGTGATCTTTGTGGAATTGGTATGTTATTCCTGTGTTCATGTGGGTTTACCCTAAGTGCTCCAGTTTCCTCCCACAGTCTAAAGACTTTCCGGTAGGTTAATAAGCTGCTGGGAGAACTGGCCCTGGTGTGAGTGTGTGTGTCTGTGTTTGTCTGCCCTGGGATGGACTCTCCTGGGGCCCTTTGCTTACTGGGATGGGCTCCGGATGGGCTTAGTGGGGCCAGCAGGGGGTGCTCACTCTGCAGTCTGTGTGAGTCCTAATGCCCCAGTATAGTGACAGGGACACTATACTGTAAAAAGGCGATGTCCTGCAGATGAGATGTAAAACTGAGGTCCTGTCTCTCTGTGGTTATTAAAAATCCCAGGGTGTTTCTGAAAAAGATTAGGAGTGTTACCCTGGTGTCCTGGCCAAATTTCCTCCTGGCCTTTACCAATCATGGCCTCCTAATAATCCCCATCTCTGAACTGGCTTCATCACTTATAGCTGGTGTGTGGTAAGTGTTCTGGCCCATTCTGGCTGCTGTCACATCATCCAGGTGGGGCTGCACACTGGTGCTGATGGAGGGGATCCCCATGACCTGTAAAGCACTTTGAGTGGAGTGTCCAGAAAAGCGCTGTAGACGTGTGATGAATTATTATTATTATTATCCACACAGTGGACTCGTCCACCCACAGCTGTCCTCATCAATCCCTTGTTCAGATGTGAGTGGTAGCAGCTGTTAGCAGACTTGATTAAGATTCCCCCAGGTTCATTCCAGCCCACAAAAACATCATAAAAACTGCATAATGTGTCGTTCTTAAAAAATTGCACTGTAATATTGATAGCATTGCATGGAGCAATTTCATATTTGTCATAAAGAATTCATGTAAGTCCAGTTCACATTAATTCACACCACTGTATTGTGTCAAATTCTTTTGCATTGTGTGGTATTGATTGCAGGGATAAGATCTGTGGGCTTCTGACACTGAAGGGGGCTTTTGGCCGTTCCTACAGGGACAATTGCTCCTGGTTTTCATGACAGGTTCAGTCTCTGAACAACCTTCTTGACTTTAATCCACAGGTGTTCAAGTGGATTGAGGTCTGGAGATGATAGGGTGAGTGGAAAACATTTGTTTTGTGAGCAGGTGATTGTTAATGTGTCGAATTGGATGTTGCTCTGATTATTCTCATACTGGACTGTCCTTTTCTGGCCCGACCAGAAGGAACCTGGTGTTTGATCCCAATGTTATGTTGTACATGTCCGAGTTCCCACTATCTTCACAAGGGCTACAGGACCCTTACATGCTAAATGTTTAGGTAACAAAAATAGTTGAATTAAAGGGATGAAGAGAAATGAACAGAGACAGTCAGAAAGGTAACCAGGCAGCCTGATATAGACAGACATAGTTAGAAAGGCAGATAGATACATGTAGTCTTTTTCAATAATTCTGTATCTCAGACATCACCCGACAGATGGTTATCAGATGTTTATGGTTAACAGATGGATATTTCTCATTTTGTTAAGTCTACATTGCTAGACTACAACAGACGTTTTAGACTCCCTCAATGTGGACTTAACAAAATGAGGAGTTCTTTCATCCCCTGCTCAATCAACTAATGAGTTCACAACAAAGGCATGATGGTTTATGGACAAGTGCAGTCAGTGGATTATGTGTGAAAATGAAGGGGGTGATGTGATTGAGAAGGGCTTAATCTAACTGTGGATGGAGCACAATTACAGGCTCTGGTCAGGATCTGTAAGGATTCCAGCAGGCGTGGTAGAAATCATGGTGTCTGGGTGGATGTCTGTTATGTAATATTTATTTTTAGTGAAACATTTACCTGTACTGTTTTGTATGCTTTTGTAAGCTTTTGTGTGGGTAAAAAATAGGCGGTTTGATGGATAACAAATCTCTAAGAAGTATTATCGTATCATATCCTGTAGTTATACTGGCAATTCTTTTATATAATCCAACCCCCTGAAGATACTTATTGGCGCTCTGCTTCTGTATTTCAAACACAGGACTAGAGAGAACATAAGACAGGTTACAAACAGGAGCAGGAAATACCCAGACCATTTGCGAGCTAGTTGCTTATTGATCCCAGTACTTGATCCAGCCCTTCCTTGAAAAAACTCAAGTATTGGCTTCAACTTTAATCACAAGCAAGAGAAGCATGAGTGTCCAACAGCAAATACACTGCATGTGTGATCTCAGTTCATTCACAAAAGTTTCTTAACTCCAACTGGCATGCTCATGCCAGCTAACCTGAGTAAGCATTCAATAAACTGGGTAGAACTGTAGGTTTATTCAGATTGAGCTGCACATAACTTACGAATATAGTGCATTTTTGTACAACTCAAATACATGCCAATTTAGTCCTGCATGTGGAAAAATCAATAGGCAATAGGCGAGGGGAGAGGGGGGGTGAAAATGGACAATGATCCAAGCACGGATGAGCTTCTCCAGGAATTTCTTTAGAACTAACTGACTCAGCTGGAGAGCAACAGGCGTGATGAGGGCCTGGTGTGAATTCGCACACTAGCCCATTTGGTGTAGCTCAGCTTGGAGGCAAAGTCTCTCAGCTGACCAGTCTGTTTCAAAATCATAAATTACCTTTTCACTCCCCCTCAGCTTCCGGGAACACATGAGGCTGATCACAGGAACACACGCTCCCTCATAGGATCCCATTTGGAATCGGGAAGAAATGACTATTCCTGATGCTCCGAGTGACCCCCAGCTGTTTCAGGAATCGTGTTTCGGGAACCTGTCGAATTTGGCAAGTTTCATGCTGCTACTAGAGATCAAGTGAGGAATAAATGCATGATGTCAGTAAGTCACAGGTGGAGGTATATCTGACCAATGATATTGCTTAACTGTCAGAAGCTAAGGTCATTTAAAATCACAAAATAAATGGTCTTCACTCAACCATAGTTACTGTGTTGTTGAAAATATACATAATCATACATTTCATCAACAAAGCTGAATTCACAGAGGCTGTGTTACTGTTGTCAGCCTCTGTGAATGTCTGGCTTTTTTGTTGGCCTGTAAATGTGGTTAGGAAAGATGCATTGGGGAGACAGAGTCACAAAGAAATCTAGGGAAATGAAATTCACACTTGCTCAAGATCATCGCATGTGATGTGATTTATTTAAAGTACTTTAAGCCAGTTGTGATTTAGCTCATTTTCTGAAATTAAACTCTCTTCCTAACTGTCCTGGGAAACATCACGCAAAGTGGCATGACCAGCGCCTTTTCTCCATGAGCGGACAATGTGCTGTAAGAGCAGGTAAAATTCATATTGGCCTCCCAGTGCTGGGGTCCTGGGTTTGATTCTGTCTGTGAGACGTTTGCATGCTGCCCCACTGGATTTTCACAGTTTGCTACAGGTTTTGTCCCACCTCACAAAACCATGAATGTTGGGATTGATTACTGTAAATTACTCCCTGGGATTTGATCCTGGTCCCTATCCTGGTTCTGTTAAAATCCGACTTGGATAAGCCATATTGCAGTCACACACAGTGCACACATCAGTCTTTCCTGCTTCACAGGAATTACTTCCAATTTCTAATTTCCAAGGGAATTTGGGCATTTATGTACAGTACAGTGCTATATTATATACTGTATATGATATTCACAAATATATAAATTAATTATTCATATACATTTATACAAATATAACATGATAGGTTGCACAGTGGCGCAACTATGGTTAGCATTGGGAAAGGCAAACAACAGTGTTCTTCTTTCCAAAGAATAAGTCATTTCCTTCTAATCTAAGTGTTCCAAATTAACATCCTGAGAGGGTGGCATGGTGGCTCAGTGGTCAGCAATGCTGCCTTATAGAGCTGAGATCTTGGGTTTAATTCCAGCCTTGGAGTGCTATCCTTGCGAAGTTTGTGTGTTCTCCACATGTTTGCACAGGATTTTCCAGGTGCTCTGGTTTCCTCCCACAGTCCAAAGACATACCAGTAGGCTAATTGGCTTCTGGAAAAGCTGGTCCTGGCGTGAGTGTGTCTGTGTGTGCCCTGTAGTGGACTGGCATCAAACTCAGGGTGAATTCTTGAGCTCAATGCCTGGGCTCCAGCTGCCCGAGGACCCTGTATTGGATGGACCATTTAGAAAATGGGTGAATGATGTGTGGTATTTACAGATGTGCTGTATAAATTCATTCTTTATATAGATGTATTCATATATAAAACAGAGAGGGTAAATCTTTTAGATACACTATGTTGACACATACTTGTGTTTTACACATAAGAAAATAAATGAGGTTAGGGCTCAATTAGAATGAAAGAATGTGTCTTCTCAAGTATCCTCACAGCATTGTCCACGGTACCTCAGTAAGTCAGAGCATGTTTGTCTTCACAGAGTTATATAGACAAGGCCTGGGGCAGAGAGGCTCTAAAACCCCTCTTCTGGTGTGCTGAGGTGGAGGGGCCAGGCTAACTGCTTCATTACGACCAGACAGGAGTCCCAGTGTCGCAGAGGAGCCACAGAGCCTGGTGCTGCTACTGCTGTTCTCAGACCACCTCTGTGGTGTGGTGGCTGTGTGGCTAAGGATCTGCGCCTGTGGCTGGAAGGTTGCCGGTTCGAATTCTGCGGCCGGCAGAGGAATCGTACTCTGTTGGGCCCCTGAGCAAGGCCCTTAACCCCAACTGCTCCAGGGGCGCAGTATAAATGGCTGACCCTGAGCTCCGACCCCCAAAGCTTCTCTCTCTGTCTGAGTGTCTCATGGAGAGCATGTTGGGGTATGTGAAAAGACAAATTCCTAATACAAAAAATTGTATATGGGTAATAAAGTGCTCTCTCAGCCACATTATCCCATTGAAGAACACAAGAGCTATCTTGCACATTTGGTTGCTAGCTGGTCAGAGATTCCGTTAGGCTAGCAAACCTCAAACACTTTCCTCCTCTGTCTATAAAGCTTGACCTTCTCTTCCATTCTGCAGACAACATGGTGAAGTGGGTGTGTTTCTGCTCCTCCACCTGGAGGTCTGTGGCTTCAGACAAAACTGTTGAACCCTTGATTGAGACCAGCCACCTGTACGAATGGGAACCAGTGTTTATAAGGGGGTAATCCCCACAACGGACTGGTGCCCTGTGCCCCTGGGGGTTGGGGGGAGGGTTGGACACTTTTTGATCCCATTAACACCATGGAAACCATGGAAACCGTGATGAGATCTGGCCCATCGGGTTATTGTGGCTCAGTTATGGAACTGAAATACCAACTCCTCCATTCTACTTTTAAAAAGATTTGGGTGGGTTTTTTAGACAAATAAATCCCACCAGAAGGAGAAACACTTCCTCTTTAGATTAATTTAGCACATCCAGGGGCCCAGGAGAGAGACATTTGCTTTCTTTAATAACATTTGTCACGGTATCCATTAAGAGTTGGGTTGGGGAAGGAGAAGAAAGGGAAAGAATGTCTTTTCTACTTTCAAAGAGAATTATCTCACACATCCAGGTTAAAAAATAGCTCAGTAAACAAAGTTGGGACAGAAAGGAGCAGGGGGTGGTTCCCTTTCATTACATTTGATCTCTTTGTGTTTCCTTTTCAAATTAAATTACCAGTGAAGACAACAGGCACCCCTCCTCCAAAATGTGAAATATCAGGGAATTTGTCGGAGGTCCGCTGCAGCGTTCTGTGATGAAAGTGCTGCTCTATCTCCCAGGTGCTCGGAAGGTTAGAGGAACCTCTCTCTGTCGTGCGACACCTTCGATACATTCAGTCCCTTTAACCCCAGCAACCCTCAGCTGACCCTCAGCACACACGAATCGGAAAAGCAGATCTGACAACTGAGAACAGTGCGCAGCTCGTTTACGAGGAAAGAAGGCATTGCATTTGTCTGTCTGGAGTCCAGTGCCAAGGGCCAGCCTCCTGCAGGTTTCACAGGTGCTTATCAGTTAACAATGGCAAACACCACTTAACAACACAGGTGATCTGACTTCATTTCCAAATAACTACTTCAGCGGGCGAGATTAAGATCAAAGGGAGAAGGCAGACTCCAGAACCCTGCCCATCCTGGCTTTAAAGTAACTTTTGCTCCTGGGTTCTCCATCTGCATGTGTGATGGTTTGAAGTGTAGAGATCTATTAATAATAATAATAAACTTTATTTTATATAGCGCCTTTAAAGGTGGCTTCTCAAAGCGCTTTACAGGATGACAACAACAATAAATAAAAAGAATACACAAGATAAAACACAATTACAATATATAGAGGAGACTGTGGATGGTGGTACTAAGTTCAGTAAAGGCTTTTCTGAAGAAGAGGGTTTTGAGTCTGGATTTGAAGGAGTTTAGAGAAGGTGACTCTCTGATATCCTTGGGGAGAGAGTTCCAGAGCTTGGGGGCATAACAGGACAAGGCCCTGTCACCCATACAATGTAGACAGGCTTGGGGGACAGTAAAGAGAGCAGAATTAGAAGAGCGAAGGTTGCAAGGTGGGGAGTAGGGCGATAATAATTCAGACAGGTACTGAGGTGCCAAGCCATGCAGAGCCTTATAGGTGAGCATGAGGATTTTAAAGTCTACACGGAATTTGACCGGAAGCCAGTGCAAGGACTCCAGGACAGGAGTAATGTGAACACTTGCACTAGACCTGGTCAGGATTCTGGCTGCTGAATTTTGGACATAAAGTATTAAATAAATATTAAAACACATGCGCGGAGGAAAAGGTTTTTCCAAAACGAACTTCACTCAGGACCCGAATGAGGCGATAGGAGCAGGAGCTCCACAACCAGAGTTAAACCCCAGCTTGCAGAAGTAGTTGGCACAAGACGGCAGTCGCAGTCATGTTACAGCTGTGCGGCACACTGCTGAGTCATTCTGTAGAGTCTCCCACACAGGGGATCTTTCTAAAAATGGCCAGAGCTGGATTCGTGGTCAAAAATGGGACAGGGAGGGGGGTCTGCCTCCCCCCCCCCTCTGCCCAACTCTTCACTTTTCTGTGCGTTTGTGCATTTGTGTTTCAGCAAGATGGACAAACAGACCGAGCGACTCCTGGCTCCTCTCTCAGCGTGGGCTGAATCATCACTGCACATGAGGGAAGGGGGAGGTGGAGGGGGGTTGTTTTGTTGACATCCAGCTGTACTTTCTCTTCCCAAAAACCAGGGTTGTTTTCCTAACTGGGGGAAGAGTGTTTGTGCCCGGGCCAAGAACAACACGGCACTGGGTCACAGATCTCACAGATCAGATCGTTCTCTCGTTTCACTCTCCCCTCTCGCTCTCACTCCTGCGCTCGGGAGGGATCATGTCCTCTTCCTCTAACTTCCCATTTTCTCCTCCCCATTTCCCCTTCACATAAATTCATTACATTCTCCCAGTTTTGTCTTTTCGGAGGTGAACAACCCACTCTTTCAAAGACTGACCTGCATTCCAGCACTTACTTCGGGGTTTAGTTTTAGTTATTTAATTAATCAAAAATAGCCATTAGTCTGGGTCTATCTACAGTTTACAATTCAGTCCTTCGGCTGCCTTATATTCTCTGATGACACTGCCTGTTTCTGATGAAGAATAAAAGGGATAATGACGAAAAAGGCTTCCGAGAAACAGTAAAGAGACACTGTGGCTGAGGGGACATTAAAATTGTACATCTATGTGCAGGATCCTATTTCAAATCTGCTGTCTTCGTAATAGATTTGTTGGGCAGGACTGGCTCCAACACCAAACATCTGACTGAAAGTAAACAGATTAAAGCAAATTTTTATGTTTATTTAATCTGTGACTACAGAGGACGTTAACATTCACTAAGCAATTACTACTGTCATCTATAATCTTTAAGATAGCAGAAAGTCCCACTTCTCTCTTGGGCTTCAAAGATGCAGAAGACGCCACCCTGTATTGGGGAAGAAAACGATATAATTATATAAAATGCATTTTTTGTCATTTCAAGCTAGTACATCACTAATCTACAATGTAATCAAAGTGTTTCTGTGGTCTAGTGAATCTTGCCTGGCTCTATAAGCTATTATTTCACTTCATATTAAAGGTAGAATATTTCGCCTGTAGAACCCGATTCAGCTACCTGGAATGTTTGGTTTGTGCAGTCATGAATTACAATGTATAGAAAGAGACTTGGCTATAAGTGCATATTTTTCTGAGTCCGTTTCCGATTTAAATGTTTTATACAGCTTACGTACAAGTTACAGCTAAACACGGTGAGTGACAAAGGGCAAGTGTAAATGAAGACGCATTGTGGACGATACCAAAGAAGCCCAGTTTAACCTTTTTTAAATTGTGCACTGGGTGGAACCTAAACATGGGTGTACAGCAAATACTACACATTTTTGTTAACACGGAACTGATATCTGTAAAATATCGACTAGAAAACCAGAGGACACAAATGTAAACTAAGAGCAAACACATTTAAAACTGGAAACAGGTTACACTTCTTTACACAAAGAGGTGTGGAAGCATGGAACAAGCTCCTTAGCCATATTGTTTGAGCTTACACACTGGCTTCTTTAAAGAAACAGCTGGATGGCATCCCTGGATTATTATTTTTAACTCCTAATAATTGCTGAGTTTGATCAATCAGTCAACTAAGACATTTTTTTTCCAAATTAAGGTCTATCACTCTGAACTCTGAAGTTCTAACAGATTTTCACAAATCTGTTTCATATTTATTTCACAGTAATTATTGTTTCACAATAATATGCCATTGTATTTTACCATGAATTCTGTGATCTTTACAATCCAGAAAGGTTGGAAATAGGTTAAAATGCTAAATGCCCCTGAACTCCATTTATGTAGGTCACTGAAAAAAAAGTAGGGCAGCTTAGAATGTCTGCATTTTGGTAAGGTGCTACGTCATTTCTAAAAGAATCAGGAAAAGGTAGAGAATTTGACAGTCACACAAAATGTACAGTATGTATTCAAATAAATAATTTGCTATACAGATGGATAATTTGATATTCAAACAAAAAGGATATCTCAAGCCATAGAATCCTCCTTTAAGTTAGGCAAAATCATTTACTGCCAATTCTCCAGCATAAACTGGTTTCATTAAAATAAGCCCTTATACCCAGTGCCCTCTCACTGGTGTTACAATGAGAGAGAACATATTTTACAGAGATTTCCTGAAGTCACATGGATTTCAATTTTTTTTACAAATCAGTTTACTTGGGCCCATCTTGTTTGATTGCTCATTCAGTGAATGTTACATTTTCATCCATCCAGTTTTGAAAAATGACCAGAGATGGGGCTTCAACCCCACGGCCTGTATCAGACACTCACCACGCCTTAAAAAAGACGATTTTTTAAATTAATTCCCTTTTATTTTCAGATTGTGGGTTAATGTCCTTGATTTCACTGAGCGTGAAATTGTTTCCTGGATTTCTGTTGTCTGTACCCTTTAGGGTCATGTATAATTCAATCAAATGTCCTCATTTGTTTGACTATGAAGATATTTTAACACCCTTAACCTGCTACCTTGTCTGAGACCAGGAATCTTCTTTCCAAATGTTTCTCAAGGCTATAATATCCTTTTGATATTGTGATACTGAAACTGTATTCTTGGTGGTCATGGCTCTATCTGTTTAATACTGTTTAATACTGTAACGCATACGGCTGACATTACTGGTTGTGCGAGTCAGCTTACCTGTGTGGTGATGTCACCGCCCTTCCGTGTGAATAGCAGGGACCTCAGCCGGCAGGCTGGGGGGAGATCTCCCTTTAGCTCAGCTGGCTGGGTCCCTGTTGAGTGATGCCTGAGGCCCGGGTTCGAGCCGCAGCGGTGGGGGGGCCAACCTGAGGCAGGATCGGCGAGGACACATACCCACAAGAACTCGAAAGCACTACAATACCATTGCTACTCCAGTTCTTCTGTTGGTCACTTCCCCTGTTTTTGTACCATACAAAAATTTAGTTTGCTTAATGTGTCACGGGGCAGAGTAGTGGCTCTGTGGCAAAGGCTCTGCGCCTGTGGCTGGAAGGTTGCTGGTTCAAATCCTGCAGCCGGCAGAGGAAACCTTCTCTGTTGGGCCCCTGAGCAACGCCCTGAACCCCCACTGCTCTAGGGGTGCTGTACAATGGCTGACCCTGTGCTCTGACCCCATGCTCTCTCCCTGTCTGTGTGTCTCATGGAGAACAAGCTGGGGTATGTGAGAAGACAAATTCCTAAATGCAAGAAATTAATAATTTCTTACACTTATATAGCACTTTTCTGGTCACTCCACTCAAAGCGCTTTACAGGTAATGGGGTCTCCCCTCCACCACCACCAATGTGCAGCATCCACCTGGATGATGTGTTTGTATAGGATTAATAAAGTGATGTTATTATTATTATCAGAATTTAAAGCTTTGCTATAAATCAGGAAAAGCCATGGGCCCTCAACAGATCCCTGTAGCACACTGCTAACATCTATCTAATTAGGAGGTGATGACCCTCTCGTCAATCAATGCGCACACATTATCTTGTATAATTACTGCCTTTAATTTGATCATCAACCTTTTATGAGGGACCAACCCAAAAGCTTTCTGAAAATGTAAATGTACCACAGTGTCGCTTTAGCTGTATCTGCTGTCCTTGTTGACTATTCAAAGAATTCAGGGACGTTAGTCCAACTAAGACTTTATGTTTTGACGATTTTTTTATTCTTGGTAAACCTTTGCCTTTAACAGAGGTTATACTGATGGGTCTGTAGTGTCCTGGTTCAGTCCCTGTTTTGAGAAACTGGCCTCTTTCACATTTTAGGTACTCTAGAAGTAACTTTAGTTACCTCTGCAATTCTCCAATCTGTAAATATTAAATGAGAGTCGAAATATACAGTTTTTATGAATACCATTCCTCCTCATTTCCTTGAGTACGACTGAGAAAATACCACCAGGATCTGGTGATTTATTTTTTAACTGTTGTAAACACTTGTGTAAAATATATTTAGCACGTTTACTATATCTTTATGGTCTTTCATTATTAATCCCTTTATATCTCCTAATCATACTATCGCTTTTACAGCTCCTGTACTGTTGTAAAACTTTTTAGTCCTATGTGATTTTAATTTCTGTCTGTTCTTTCATTGCATTAGCAAATCTGTTGGTTCTTTTAGCGATTGACGTTGGAGGCGAATGATTGAACTTCCTGGACGCTCTACTCTTCCGACCACGGTGGTGGCAGCTGGACTACTGGACGGCTAGCAGGTCTCCACTATGTGGTAAAATGTTCTATTCATGAAGAAATGACGTGAACAATTAAGGACCCCTATCGTTAAAACTTGTCTTGCAGGGCCCCCGTGTGGTAACACTTGGAAACGGTACACATTTTGAGATTCCCTGGAGCTATACTGTATTTGCGGTGTATCACGGACACAATATAGAAGACCAGTTCCCTTTAATCAAGCTCTGGCACTTCCCTGAATCTCTCTTAATATTTAGGATTTCGGAAAACTTACAAGACCAGGCAAGTCAATATTATTATTTAACAATATATCTTGTGCAACGAAACATTAGCACTCTCATCGTAGTAGCAAGGCATTTATCGTCAAGTATCTCCGTGTAGAAAAATACCCTACGGTATCAAACAATTCTTAATGTGTGAATTGTTTTTGCATATGGTTAAAATGTCGCCACGATAGACCTATTTATGAAAAAAGTCACCGATTCGACAGATGAAATGCACTGCCGCTGGCCACATCCCAGCTGCGATCGCAGCAATAACATTAATCGCAATCAAACGTCTTCCTGGAGGCGTACTTCTTGTATTTTACAATATTTTTACAATAAACCTCGCAACAAAAAAATGTACTCAATAGCTGCTTTCATTCACCTATTACAACCCGATCCGCACTTACTTTGTGCATTGCATTTTGGGTTATGTAGTATTTCGCTGAAAATATTTCCTTTGATGTGCTATACGGACTACGACAGATCAAACTACAAATCCCAGCATATACCGCGCGGGTTCTTCCTGTCACGTGTGCCCTGCTTCAGGACTGCGAGGACAGTGTCGGTGAGTAGGTCGTGAGGTATTTTGTGTTTGGAAAACAATCTAATAGGCGTGAATACGGGTAGGTTATAATTGTTGTCCTTTAGCTGCGAGTATTTTTTTATTAATATCTGTGGGTTTTCACTGTTAGTGTAGTAGGTAAGCTTCTATATTTTTTATTTCGTAATGAATCCGTCACAACGAAATTGTTTATTGGCAAGGGCGAGTAATATATTTCTTATCATTATTGCAATGTACGTGTATTATATAAATTGTTACGGAATTCTACACATTATGTCACTGAATATCTAGTCACTGTATACGACTGCAATCTTGTGAAAAGTGTTTATACTTGATAAAAGCAACAGCTACTGACTGTACGCAAGTCCTACTGTCCATTTCAAATGTAGCCACGGGCGCGCACCCCTGTGCGCTAAGGGATTCTTTTCTAATAAGGGAAATAAAGTTTACATCGGTAGGTTACATTAATTGTCAAATGGTGTTTCTTCCACAACCTCAACCTTAGCAAAGTGAATGATACACTTTTTTTGACAGTGTATAAGTAAATAACTCCTTACACTTACATAGCACTTCTCTGGACACTCCACTCAAAGTGCTTTACAGGTCATGGGGATCCCCTCCACCACCACCAGTGTGCAGCCCCACCTGGATGATGCGCCAGTCCGCTCCCCACACACCAGCTCTCAGTGGGGAGGAGAGCAGAGTGATGGAGCCAGTTCAGAGAGGGGGGTTATTAGGAGGCCATGAATGGTAAAGGCCAGGGGGAAATTTGTCCAGGACGCCAGGGTAACACCCCTACTCTTTTTGAGAAAAGCCCTTGGATTTTTAATGACCACAGAGAGTGAAAATGTCAGTTTTACATCTCATCCGAAGGACAGAGCCTTTTTACAGTATATTGTCTCCGTCACTGTACTGGGGCATTAGGTACCACATAGACCACAGGGTGAGCACCCTCTACTGGTGTGCAGGGTGAGCGCCCCCTGCTGGCCCCACCAACACCTTTTCCAGCAGCAACCTTAGCTTTCCCAGGAGTCTCCCATCTAGAGAGAGAGATTTACCTCTCTTATTTGACATGAGTAAAGGAAATATCAGTTTTCAATGAAGAATGGGGGGAAAAACAAGTGACTGCTTTTCAAAAGCAGGCACTACACATGTATGTTTGCATTGCCACTGGGGATTTAAAGATCCAGCAGAGCTGGGGCCCTGGATTCAATTCCAGACCTGGGCTGCTGTCTGTGTGGAGTTTGCAGGTGCTCCAGTTTCCTCCCACAGTCCAAAGACGTACTGGTGGGTTAAATGGCTTCTGTGAAATTCAGCCCTGTGTGTAGACTGGTGTCTGTTGCTTCCCAGGACAAACTTCGGCTCCCCCAAGACCTTGTATTGGATAAATTAGTTAGAAAACAGATTTGAAGGGGAACTGCAACTATTTTCATATTCCAGGGTGAAAACGAATCAGCATTGATGAGTGAATTTTAAAGCTCAGGAAAAGTCAAATGTAAGTTGTAAAACCCGATTTAAATCAGAAAATAATAATACATTTCAAGGTATGCGTCATGTCATATTCCGTGATTCAGAGTGAGGCAACAGAACTTCCAGTGAAGCCAGGCAGGCTTGTTAATACATCTCTTTTAATCCAGTAGAAATCCCTTGACTTCAAGACACTTTTACCAACAAATACTAATTTGTGAACTCTTTACATTGATCATGACAGTGACTAGCGAGCAGGAAGGGCTGCTTCACGTCACAATTCGTGGGAACCTGAATGCGAGTTTGCAACAGCGCGGGGACTTACAGTACTTCCACAAAGTTCACTAGTTTGTGCTTAATTCAAAATTTGGAAATTGTTTCTATAATGTCAGTGGATTTATTTTGTTACTGAGATTTAATAAGTGGTTGAGGATTTGGGACTGCAGATCCCCTTTAAAGATCCCTGTTTTCCTGGACCAGGTCCGATGCTGAAAGATACGAGGGCTGCGACAGCTCTTGGGGTGGAAGTGCCTGACCTGCTTGTTCTCCCCGATTTCCAGCCTCCGGTGTCCGGGCCCATGTTGCTGAGGATTCTCAGAACGAGGGGCCCCTTCGTGTCCACGATTGCCCCCTTCCGCCCCGTGACCGGCCAGCCGCCCCAGATGGACCCCAGCCGCCCCGTGGAGAGCGCCATCCGGGCCAAGCTGAGCCGGGCCCTGGCGCCCGCCCACCTGGAGGTCCGGAACGAGAGCCACCTCCACGCCGTGCCCCCCGGCTCCGAGTCCCACTTCCGCGTGCTGGTGGTGAGCGAGCGCTTCGGGGGGCTGCCCCTGCTGCAGCGCCACCGCCTGGTCAACGAGGCCCTGCGGGACGAGCTGGCCACCTCCGTCCACGCCCTGGCCATCCAGGCCAAGACCCCAGCTCAGTGGGAGAGCGACCCCCGGCTGGCCAGGAGCCCCCCCTGCCTGGGCGGATCCAAGAACGACGGCACCGCCGCGCACAAGCTGTCCGGCCGGGACTGACCACCGGCTACTGACGCCACCCTCAGTCCACGGGGACGGGGACCCCAACTTCCTGTTATGAAGTAAATAAAACTGCACTTGGCATTTGGATCTCATTTTTAACTTGTATTGACTTAAGTGTTTCCATGATATTAAAAGTAACTTGTTTATTTTAACACCTCTTAGTTGTAAACTGTAAAACCATCCAGCCCTTAAAAATTCTGGTTAATGGGTTGCTTGTGTGATCATATCTTCCCAGGATCTTATAGAGATGGGAGTCACACCCCACAAGCCAGTGGATTTTTCTTTTAGATACCCATTTGTCAGTGAACCTCTGGCACAAGGGGTTATTGCTTGACAGAGCCACGTCATTGACGAGACACTTGAGGAAGCAGAGGTGCAGTTGATTCCAGCAGGAAACTTACTCCTTGCCTTGTCAAAGTGATTTTTTTCTTGCCAAGAAAAAACAAGCCTGTCTATTTCCTTGTCATCTCACAAAGATGTTCTCATTGCATTGACCTGTCAAAACGGCGCTTCAGTATGAACAGTATGGACCAGTAGTTGCTAATGTTGAGTTGGATTATTTCTCATTTTTCGTTGGGACGTTTTCTGTATTCAACAGTTGTGGAGCAGCTTGTGTCTCTGCGAATTGTCTTCTTTTTAAAGAGAAAAATCCTGTTAAGAGGCACAAGGATTCTACTTGGATTTTTAAAAGTCCACATCTTATTGACATATCCAGTTATTAATGTTAAACCCCTTTTTAGGAGACCTGACCCTTTCTGATGAGCCCTTCAACTTTGTCTCTCTGGATTTTGCTTTGGAAAATGCAGGCTCCTCTTCAAGTTAAGTTACAGATCGGCAACAAGCTACCAAACAGGCTTTCTCTTGTTTGTGTTTCTTCTAGATTTCTGTTTTGAAAGACCCAATTTCCCAGTCTAGGTCTTACATAAGCTTCGTCTGTGAGCCGAAATTAATTTTCAGCATTGTATCTTATAGCGAGTAATTTCATCCTTTGACCAGATGCATAAAACACTTTAACTTACACACTTAACTTCAGTGACCTTTGAGTTTCAGGGTTTTGGACAAAGCACCTGAACACATATAGATTAATGTGTTTTGTATAATGAGAAAAATACTGTATACATGTTCAATAATGCAGATTTTTTTTTTCAACCAGGAGATTTTCTTTGATCTGTTCCAAAGCATTTATAAGCCTCAAAGGAACAGGTAACGGGTTTGTTCCAGGCTGAAAAGAAAACAAAGGAAACAATGTTTCGGCTGTGGAGCCTTCTTCAGGTGTGAGCAACCTTCTTCTTCAGCTGTGGAGAAGGCTCCACAGCTGAAACGTTGTTTCCTTTCTTCTCTGTTCAGCAGGGAATAAGCACATTACCTGTTCCTTTGCAACCTCCGGATGCTGATGCAGCTCCCCATCAGAACTATTTATAAGCCTCTGCTTATCAACTCCTCTTTAAAGCATCTGATGGGATAATGAATGTTCTTTATCCTCTTTATTGTTTTTGCTTTACTGTTTTATTTACTATGTACTGTGTTCTGTAGTAAAGCCAGCTCCTTACTGTTATAATCGGGTTCGTTAACGATGAGTCACTTCGAGCACGTTGTGCCTAAGCCGTGTGATGGCTTAGATCAGAAGGGTCTGGTAGTTTCAGTGTCAAAGTCTGGAGGTTTAAAATGAAGATGGATACAAGCTTGATTTAGAGTGTATACTTCTAAAACTACAACACATACATGAGGCAGTATTCTTATCATATGGAAATGTCAAGAGTAATATATGATTTTGATGAGTTGAAATTAATTCTTTCATGAAAACTGGCTAGTGGTCACATTTTGACAAGACTCTGAAATCTGTAAGGGTCACAATCTTAAGTACTTTTATATTTCAGACGTGAAAAATCCTGTATAAAAGTAAGTAAGATTCCAAAACAATGAAATTGGTTGGTTTTTTCCAGCTGTGTGCTGAGCTATGAAGTATGCAGAGTGCTGTATTGGTGGGCAGTTGCAATAGCATGGGGATACAGCTTTTGTACTCTGTCTCTGCCGACATACAATCAAAGAACATTTTTTGCAAATATGCAAAGCTTAAGACTGCCTGGCTTCCTCTGCTGCAGGCTTAGTTGAGTTCAATTCAGATACAAAATACCACAAACGGCTTCTCCAGTTGGCAAAAGCTGCAATCACATTGTGCCAGCCACTGACAAATCTGCCCTACCTCCTTCATAGTGATCATCAGTAATGCTAGTGATGGGCAGACATCAGCCCTGGAATCGTATTCACAAATTTCACAAATTCCGAATTAAGCACAAAATTGTGAACTTTGTGGAAGTACTGCAGAGTCCATGCTGAAAAGAAGAGAGACAACAGAGGTGAAGAAGGCTCCACAGCTGAAATGTTATGTCTCTTTTCTTTTCAGCATGGACTCTGCAGTACTTCCACGAAGTTCACAATTTTGTGCTTAATAAACTTTTACTTGTTCCTTTGCAGGCTGCGTCAGCTACTTGTACCATATACTCACCATGTTGTCGCAAACCCCGGTCTCTCCACGGGCGAGAGAGAGAGATCGTGAGCATTGTGACGTGAAGCAGCCCTTCCTGCTCACTAGTCACTGTGATGACTAAGTCATGCAACGTACAAGCGACTAAGTTCAGGTTGTGCAGCAGACATTTCACCACAGAAATGTTCCACCGTAATCTGCAAGTGAATAGTATTGGTCGGCACAACTGTTTCCAAATGAAGAGCAATATTTAACAGTCTTCACAAGCCTGCCTGTTCCCAATATAACAGTGCCCCTTATCACCAGCATGGCGCTGCCAAACCTGGAAATGCCATCTCTTTTGTGATGTCAATTGGAGCTATAACACGTTACTGTATACATTTTATATTCATTGGGGTTTGAAATGTACCCATCAATGTTGATTCAATAAAAATGATGTTGCAGCTCCCTTTTAACAGCCTTCAGAGCTGTTAGACGCAGAACTCACTGGGATGTGGTTCTCATTGATCTCTGACGATGTCAGCAGCCATATCACCCTGCAACTCACAACTGGCAACCCACTGAAGCTCAGCAGGTGTGAGCCTGGTCAGTACCTGGATGGGAGACCTCCTGGGAAAAACTAAGGTTGCTGCTGGAAGAGGTGTTAGTGGGGCCAGCAGGGGGCGCTCACCCTGCAGTCTGTGTGGGTCCTAATGCCCCAGTATAGTGATGGGGACACTATACTGTAAACAGGTGCCGTCCTTCGGATGAGATGTCAAACCGAGGTCCTGACTCTGTGGTCATTAAAAATCCCAGGGCGTTTCTCGAAAAGAGTAGGGGTGTAACCCCGGCGTCCTGGCCAAA
The DNA here is from genome assembly GCF_040954835.1 of Lepisosteus oculatus. Classification (NCBI taxonomy): domain Eukaryota; kingdom Metazoa; phylum Chordata; class Actinopteri; order Semionotiformes; family Lepisosteidae; genus Lepisosteus; species Lepisosteus oculatus. The sequence goes on along the minus strand of NC_090722.1, from coordinate 2,574,606 downwards.
TATCCCATTGGCCCTTACCAATCATGGCCTCCTAATAACCCCATCTCTGAATTGGCTTCATTACTCTGCTCTCCTCCCCACTGAGAGCTGGTGTGTGGGGAGCGTTCTGGCGCACTATGGCTGCCGTCGCATCATCCAGGTGGGGCTGCACACTGGTGGTGGTGGAGGGGATCCCCATTACCTGTAAAGCGCTTTGAGTGGAGTGTGCAGAAAAGCGCTATATAAGTGTAAGCAATTATTATAGTTATTATTATGTGAATGCCAAACAACTGCAAGAAAATTGGAAATGCTCTTGTAGGGAAAACAAGTCATACTTTCTTACCCAGTCTTATTTAAGTAAGTTTATTCATTTTAACCCATTGTAGCACTGGGAAGTGCAACGGCAGATTCCAGCATCAAAGAAAACAATCTCACACAAACCTCAAGACGGCACCATGACGGTGTTACACTGAAATCTTCTCCATATCTAGTTGTAGTTATTGATTTTATTCACTTTTTTAAATTGTCATTTACAAAACACACAAAAGAAAGACAACATACAATAGTGTCCATTCATTAAGGATTTTTTGTTACTCATTTTTTTTCACATATTTATACTTGTACATACAAACACCTACAGATCTACGACACAGTACAATGATAACGTTTCATTTTTTTTTAGTCACATTTAAATAATGGCAAGGTTTTTCGACAGAAGCTAAAATAGACCCGGGAGACTCTTTAGGTAAAAGACCTGATGCAGGGGCTGGTAAGTTTCTCTGTGTGCTTTACTCAAGTTTTCTAAAAGGCAGTGCTGAGCCAACAAAATTATCTGTCGATTATTGCTTCGATTACACGAGATCCATGATTTCACTCAGTTCATAAATCTTTTTTACAGAAAAAAAGAAAAATAATTGATAAGGGTGAAGGATCTTAGACGTTACTTGGTTTACACTTGCCTAACAAAAATGCAATATTTTAGAATATAGAACAATTAAAAAAAAACTGCATTGATTTCAAAAGACCAGTGTCTTCACTGGACATAATTTATGCTCAGAGTATTCTGCGGCACGTTTGAAAATTGCAGGTTTATTTACACCTTCGTTATTAAAAAAATTAATCTATGAATATCAAAATAAAACATTTAGTACTTCTAAAATCCATTGGTACAGTCCTATAAGATTGGGTCAATTTGCTACTCATTACAAAGCAAATAAAATGGCCTTTCTCTCCTTTTCGGGTTACGATCTTTCTAATTTTCTTCTGATATGTATAACCCTCTTTAGTTCCACGATAAAAATGAACTCTAATGTCAAATAAAGACCTGATTTCTCGTTATCTTCCAGCACAGCAGATGTGCACATGCAGTTGTGATGCCTTGGTAGTTCACTGTGTATTAAAGGATCTTTTTTTTTTGGTTAATTGCTTAAATTGCACGTCATGCTACTCAACCACCTACAAAGATGTCCAAATAGATCAGGGAATGCTACTAAAACTATTTTCCATATCATATAAAAACACATTTAAGAAATGAATAGCCTTCTAGGTAGTTTAATCGATCCCTGCTGGAAGAGAATTGTCTTTTTTTTTACCAAAACAAATCCGCAGTTTTCAAGAATGTATACAGAGGCCAGCATGGTCTGTTCCTTAACACCTTTGCTGGTTTATGATCTAAGACACAAGTTTTATAGCTTTTATTTAAAGCCATAAAAGTCTACTCCCCTATAATGTGCTGTATGCATCAAACAGAACTAAAACTGTGGTCCTCTGAAATAAACCGAGGGCTGGTGTAGAGATGTGTGTTTCCTAAGCTACCTGGAACACCAGCTTCCTTTAACATTTTGCTTAAGGAGAAAACAAAATACAAAAAAATAAATGCCCCATACACCAGATCTTGTCATGAAAAGAGTACCCTAGGCCACTTTCTAAGTTACCAAAAAAAGAACATCAAATGTTGTCTACAGCTATTGCATTAATTTCCTTTTTTAAATATATCTGCTTATTTCTTTCTTTCAGTTTTTATTTTACCGGAGGAGAGAACAGAACCCAGGAAAGTAGAAAAATATTTGGCAATTAACAACAAGTGATGTCAAACACGCACACACACACTGATTGTCACCACACTGTCTGTGACAAGCCTGATCCGACATGACGTTTCTCCTGCGGGTTTTCCAAGTGGCTGGTGCACACTTGTGTGTTTGTGTGTCAGGAAACACAGGGATGGAAAATTAAGGGCACGATGGTGACAGCAGTGGAGATTGGGCCTGGCCTTCCCTCATCCTAAGGAACTAAAATCCAATAGGAATCCCAGATTTCCTGGTCGTATCCATGGAATTTCTAATGACGTGGTCACAAGGAAGGATCTGGCCTGTTTAGCCTATCGTCTGCTCTGTCAGGTGATGCCTGGAAGGTTACTGGAAGGGTCAGATTTTGGGTCCCTTCCAGACCTGCAGTCAGTTTCTTAAAAAATAAAGATAAACTTTTAAAAAATTCCATGTCTCAAAAACTGATGTCTTTGCCACAGCTGCACATCAAGAATAATCAAGATGGCTCTTAAAAATCCTTATAAATTATAAATCCTTTGCATTTTGCCTTCTGTTATTGTCATGAAACCCTTTCATGATTTCAAACATAACTTCTAGTCCAGGGTTGTTGAGATGCCACCAGTTGAGAAGTTAAGCCCTTTCAGAAAGTGCCTAAAAACAGTCTAAAAATACTCCATAGGCAGCGAAAGGTATTGGCATTTTCTGACAAAACACAATGTTTCCTTCAAAATGACATTACTGTAGCATGAATTAGGCATGTATTTGCCATAAAAAACTACAGTATGATTCACCTGCATATAGTTTTACACAAATTTAGCAAAAGAATCAGTCCACTTCTTTAAACTGTCATGGTTTTAAAGGAAAAATGAGACAGTGATCAGTAATTCCAGTCCCTTCCCCTGGGAGTCTCAGTGGTGGAGATTTGTGTGTGCCTGGTGTAGGTGTTTGTCACTGCAGGTACATCTGGCTGCGTTTGTGCTTGACTGTTGTGGACTTCACACCCTTTCAGGACACAGTGCCTGATGAATGTCACAGTTTTTCAGTGCCAAGTTTCAAAACGGTCTAGGTTTCCCACACAGAACGGAGAGTTTTTGCCAGACACTCAAGAGAGACCATCCTTTCTCCTAAAGCAGGATAAGGATCGTTGTTTTCAGTCCTCGAGCCCTAAAGGTTCCGCCACACTGGACAAAGAGACATTGAGCAATGTCCCCAAAGCGTCAGTCAGCATGGGACGTGACTCATAGCCATGCCCATTTCTAGATCACACAAGCCTGCTACACGGCTTGGTTCCACAGGCCACAAGACTTATCTGCAGTTTCTTGTTGCATCATAATGTGTTGGAGTGGTTATGGAGTTCTATTTACTGTGTAATCATCCAATCTACAATAGTACAAAGGAGAAGGTACGTTTAAAATAAAAGTATAAAGTAGAGTATAAAACGCCTATAAGAAAAAAAACTATTGCAAAGCGCTGTTCAGATAAAACTCAGCACACTTGTGACCTAAAAAGATCTAGTTCACATATATGTTCGATCTCAACATTATTACACAGTATTAATCATTTATAACTAAACCATCCTATAAATTAAACTAAGAACCCCCTCCCCCCCGTTTAATCTGACACATGCAATCTTTATTGGGTTAAGTGTCAGCTTCACGTCGCGGTGTGAAAAGTGTCTAACCTTGCCTTAGCCAGTTTCTTTACACTGGCGTGGTAAAAAAAAATAGAGACAGGTTCGACTGTATTGTAGTGCAGCGAGTGTTCCTCAAAGCAGGGCTCACTGCTGGTGAATGTGCCCATCGCACAGCTGTCACTTCTGAATTTTTTGCTCACGTCCAGTGAAGCAGCATCTTCATTCCATTTATTCTGAGACTTGTGACCGATATCACCACTTTCTTGGCTAAAGCCAAGACACCGACACCTTAATCTGAGTACTATGATGTTTAAATGTTCAATGTTCTCCCCCCAGGAACTATGCATTAAAGTAATGGCAGTATTAAATTCTCCCTAAGGCAGTTTCTAACACCTGTGCTTCCTGTTGAGTTGTACTTTTCTAGCTTAATAAAGTTTCATGGCTGCTATCCTTAAGAATAGTGATCATATAATAGAGTTGATGTGATTTTGTCACATTAATTTCATACTTGTTCTGTGGATTCCTCAGGACAGCCTTTCTCATTCCTACAGCGAATCCTTACAGCTGGAATGAAGAATATTGAGAGGAGGGGGTTATTGGCCTTGCAGATTCTGTGTGAAAGGAGCTACTGTAGATTCAGGCCAGGAATTCTCATTCTCGATATAGGCTTCACCCCACAGTGCGCCAATGGGTGCCACAAGCTGGCTTTTCCTTTGCTGTCTCACTGTTGCAGCACAAGACTGCAGCCACCGAGGGTTGAGGGGAAATGATTTAGACTCTCACAATACACTGGAAATGAGTGGCCAGGCAGAGCCTGAACGACACTTTTATTGTGGTGTTTGTCTATTATGTTTAACATGCGGTACTTTACGCTATAGTTTGTGGTAGTATGGAACAAGCTAGCTAGCCTCCCTGTTGAAACGAATACCCTGGCATCTTTCAAGACTACTGGAGAACAAGTGCCCTCAGCCAGAAAAGGCAGTAGCAATATGCAGAAGTAAAAAGAGCCCAAGAAAGTGGTAGATTTTGTACCTCTCTAGTAGAGAGAGTGGCATAATGTCATCTGTGCTCTTCTGCCTGTGTGCTTGTATGAATGTGCACCAGCCACAAAAGCAACTCCCGCGCACTGAGGGAACTAAAAACGCCCAAAGTTAACCAAAAGTCACCACTGTTTTCTATTTACAGATTCGAAGCTCAGAATGAAAACAAAAAGAAATAAGGCTTCTATGGCCGGGTGCTTTCACTGACGCTGCGACAGTTCAGATCTGCGACAGAGCCTGCGCAGATAAAGACTTCGATGGCTTTCAGAACGGACGCTCGTGTAGAGACCCTTCGACTCAGGGTCCAGCAATGTCTGAATTTCACTGGCCGGCTTGGTTAAGGGCACCCTGAGCCAGTATCGGCCCCGCTGGTCCCAATGTGTGCCCAAGAGAATCCTTTCCAGCTGACTGATACCAGTTACAAAATGGGTTGTAAAAGAGATTCAAAGATGTGTATTTCTTGATCGACTTACAGTAATTATTTAATTACTATGACCCTCTCATATGAACGTGCATTATGTCCAGCGTGAGAAAGCAGTAGTTTGCTTGCCCTTTTACCTCAACATCAAAACTAAATTGTGGCCCAGCTGTCTCACATGACATTACACAATCCCCACATAATCTATGTTATTTGACCTTTTGGGAAGCTAAGGCAGTGATAGTGCTGCACTCAGCTCACCTGTGATTTATCTGATGGTGCGAGACTGAGATTACTCTACAAAGAGAGACACAGCTAGGTTCGGGCCCTGCACGCCCCTTTCAGAGGAAAGTGAACACAGAAATGCAGTATAGAATCTAGTTCTCCACACACACACACATATGCACATAGTTCAGGCTCTCTGTTTTCTTGGCAAACCACATGAACAGTGACGAGAAAGCAGGTAAAAGGAAACACTGCGTGTCAATAAAACAGGCTTTTTACACTTGTACATTTCACCCACCTTCAAACAAAATAAAAAAACGCAATGTATATATACATTTTATGGAAAACTATTTAAGACTACTGTCTTGCTACTGTGAGCCAAAAGTGGACGTTCGGTTTTGTTCAATATTTCCCTTTTTTAACAGCTAATACAAGTTTATACACGGACTTTTGTATCACACCTAAATCAAACTTATGTCCTTAATAAGCTTTGTATTTATATATATATTTTACATTATCTGCTAAGAAAAAGATAGTCTTGCTCCCGAGTTGTCAGAACGGCCTTGTGCTTTAATGTCTCCCTTTGGATTTTATTTCTTTGTTTCTGTTTTTCGGCGTCTCCGCGACGAGATTGCTGATTGAGTGTCAGTAAAAGACGGAATGTGGCTTTAGAAAAATCATGGCGACGCAGACCTGCTAAGAGGAGACAGGGGCAAGCCGGGAGGGGCAGGACAGGTCCCGAGAGACCGATTAGACCCAGCGAGTTGCGGTAGTGCCACGCACAGCAATACACGGGACAGAGACATACTGCTGTCTGGGTTCTGCGCTGGGCTCTGTTATGTGATGAAGATGAACTGCACGACGTCGGAGGAGCTCCTGAACGACCCGAGGCAGGGACGACTTTCTAATTTTGCACAGCCGGTGGGTGAACTGCGTGAATCATGTGCTGTACAACGTGACTCTTCCGTAACATCTTTAACAAGGGGTGAAAGACGTCCCGCACGAGACAGAGCAACGCCGGACCGCAGCCACGACTGGCATCAGACAGCAGGGGGAGCCACCGGGTAAAGGCTGCACAGAAACCTGCACTGGGGGACTCTTCTTTCAGTGCTAGGGGAACTGGAATTAGGGCCTTCAAAGACACATTTCATCAGATACACTTGGAGCGCTCTGGTTTAATGCTGCCTGGTTTGATTGTATGCTAGTTTCCTCAGAGACGGAAAGCCCCAGTCTCGAACCTTGAGGCCATAAAATTAATCCACAGATTGCAGAGGGGGACCTTGAAACCTAGGCCTCCACAATGTATCCATGGAGACAGGTTTGACATGGGAGTGAGGCCCTGGCCCAGCACTCGCCTGTACAGGACGTGCCTGATCAGTAGGCCACCCCAAACCCCAACAGGGACAGAACTAGCTACCGACACGCGACAAACGCTGAGCCAGAACGCCCTCTCCGAACAGCAGGAAATGGGCTCCAAACACTGCTCTTTCCAACAAGTTCCAAACATACTAGAGCTAAACGAATCCTATTTAATTTATCAGTGACTGGGCTCAGCTTGCACCTCGATGGATCCTGCCGGGTTTATAGCAGCCTAGACCTTGCCTGACTCCCTGGTGGTGTTCTAGCATTTTCTCTTCGGAGGAAATGTGTTCTTTTCCTGTGACCTGGCGCCCTTTAACTCAAAAGACAGGACATAGCTCAGAATGACGAAAAGGTCATTTAGTCCTCGTACCATGGCTTTCTAATGCGTGTTTTACCTGGTTTGATCAGCAATCGTTTAATTGGCTGCACTTGATCATGATAATGCCAAGTTGTCCTTGGAACAATATTTACGATCCTTGTGAATAGATCCTAATATGGCCGATCATGGAGTCCGGAATGTCTGTAGTTGTAGCCCAGAACAGAGAACATTCAGTCAGACCACAAGGGAGAAGACCAAAGTGATGGTACTGTATACTGTGCAGGAGGACTGAGCTGTGCTTACTGAGCACAGTAAACCCACTGTTGGTCTTCCTCAGTGTCGCCAACAAATATGACAAATGACAAATATGATGTGTGTTTGTCATTGTGTTGTGTTTGACTGTGCCGTAAAACAAATTCCCCCTAGGGGACAGGAAAGCTTGAATTGAACTGAATTAAAATTGAATCGATTGGTCCAGTCACCAGGCTGGCGGTACAAGATGCTGAGCTCTCGTTGGCATTGCAGCCACACTCAGCCCAGGACAGGCTGGAGAGAGCTGGAGAGGAGGTGTTCTCAGCAGTGTAAACAGGATTCAGAAAGACTCCTCGAAGCTCAGCGGAAGGAGGACCAAGTCTCCTCTCATCATTCTGAGAGCCACTGTCTCCCCGTCTTAAAGTGAAAGCCCAAGGGAGGGAGACCAGTGACTCGGGATCGACTTTTCATTAAAAATGTTTACACCAGTCCTGCTGCTACGTTCTGTGCTAAACTGGTAAGAATGTTTTGATTTTCATTTACAGAGATGAGATAGATTTCTGTCTATTTAAAGCACGGACTGTTCTCCGGGTACAGTACAATACTCTTTCAAATACAGTTAGCCATTGATTTTGGAGAGTTTTAAGGCATTTTTTTTCTGGCCTTCGAAACAAACCAAACTTCAACTCTTCTGCTTTTTTCCTTCTCAATCTGAACCATGTGGGAAAAGGAACAGGCTGTGGTGAAAGTCCTCTTAACATCGTGGCGCCACAATGTCGGTTAATATTGAACGTTTCTGTCGGGGGGGAGGCTTGCAGTTAATTTCGGCTGAGGGCTAACATCAATCGTGTCCATTTCGGCAGACGGGGTCAAGACTGATCTGTCTTGACCCAGAACTGGGCAGCACGAGTCTAAGAGATGACTGGACTTCTCAAGTGGCTCCCACAGCAGCTGGCTGGGCCGGCTCAGGGAGGAGGGAAAGAGCTGTACGCAGATGGGTCACTACCAGGCTTCCCACCTTGGCCCCATAATGCCTCAGGACACGTCATGAGATGGTGTTCACACTGGTCTGTAAACTAGCTCCCCAGCAACATCGCCCTCTGCTGTCGAAAACATGGCAGTGCAGGAGGTGTTTGTTCTAAGACCTAAGGGTGCTTTCAAGCTACAGAGAGGGGGCAATTAAACTAACCAAGAGGCTTCTCTAATGTAGAGGTTTTGCACAGGAAGACTAAAACTCTGTGACGAATGTGCTACTGATCTGTCTTGTCTTAATATAGCATGTTTCCAAAGGAGGTGGCCCAATCTCGCTGATTACCCTCCTAGTAACAAGTACTGTATTCGAAACCCAATAAATTGCTCGTGTGGTGTAGAAATGGTATTATTTAGTACGATTTAAACTGGCCCAGACCTGTTTGCAGACAATACCTAAATAGCTCATGTAGTAAAATATTGATCCTAATTCAGTTAGCTATGCAATTGACGTCAACATATTAAGCTGCTTTTTGAAACACCCTTAAACTCAAAGAGCACACAAAGGTTAAAACAAAAGGGAAATGTAGCTTTAGCGGCTGCATCCAGGTGTCCCGAGGTTATGGCGCCCTGGTGGGTAACTCTAGTCACAGTGTCGCCTCTCTGGCTCCACACCGCCCTCTGGTGGCGGCGCCGGGCTACTGCAGCACCTGCCCTCGCGTCTCGGGGAGCTTGAGCGCCAGGAAGCTGCCGGCGGCCAGGGCGCCCGAGGCGAACATGATGGGCACGGCCTTGGTAATGCCCACGAAGGACGTGAAGATGCTGATGCCCAAGACGGCCGCGAGTTTGCACAGCGCATTAAGGAACCCAAATGCCGTGGTTCTAAAAAAAAAAAATATGAATAACAAAACGATGAGTTGAATTTTCTCATGTCGGTCTATCGGTTAACCGACATGCAAGCCTGAGAGGAGTTAGATCTGACTAACCCGTTGCTTCGTTGCATTTATAGTATCTTTGTCATACATTTATTTAATTGCCGTTATTTAATTGTAGATAATTCTATCAACTATAACAACTACGCTATTGTAACTGCCAGATCCAGAGTCCTTTCAAGAAAAAAAAGAGATTTTACCTGAAACATGCGAACTCCTAATACTTCAGTTAAGTAAATTAAACATGTCGTTGCGCATGTTCAAAACATGGTCACTCATTGAAGAGTTGAGATTTCCTTTTAAACCACTGTGGCTTTGGGCTCTACAGCACCAGGAGTGAAGAATAACAGTACTTCAACTCCCACGCAGACCAACGTGCAGGAGGCCACAGTTTCCACTTGGTGGCACTGTGCTCCTGCAAATGACGTCTTTCACACAGAATCTGGCAGAACAGCGTGACGTGAACAGAAAGCAAGCACGTTTCTTAGATGATCAACCAAAATCTAAGGACTCTTCTAGTTCACATGACACAAGTATGGAATTCTTTGTCGTTCGGAAAGACCTCGGTTAATAATAGATTAACTATATTAATATATTATGACTTCAAGATCAATTGTGCTTTACATTGCTTTATATACAGTATGCTCTATATGTATATACAGTATTACACTGCTTTACATACCACTGACTGAAAAGTAAACACATACTGTAGCTGAGTATTTCCTTGAAGAGTGTTTGGAATCAGTGGCTTAAAAAAACAAAACCAGCTCTATCGGCCTTTTCCCTCACAGAACAGCATGATGTCTTAAAATATTGAATTACTTGGGCTTTTCTGTGAATCCACCTGCTGTGTTGACACCATAATTATATGTTGAATAATATTACAACAGCAGTGTAGTGATAGTTGTGATTTGTCATGGCTTTCCCTAATTCAAAGGCCCAGTACAGCTGGGGAGCAGTCGACTGCTGCACCTTTATTCTCCAGAGGAAGAGCCCAGTGCTGCAGCCCCGCAGGAGGGCCAGCACTGGTCACTGGTGTGCCGGTGTCTGGCCTCACTGTGAGCAGGGCACTGGGACAGGAGTACTAGGCAGGAGTACTGGGGCACTGGGCAAGAGCACTGGGCAAGAGTACTGGGGCAGGAGCATTGGGGCACTGGGCAGGAGCACTGGGGCAGGAGTAGGGGCAGGAGTACGGGGCAGGAATACAGGGCAGGAGCACTGGGGCACTGGGCAATAGTACTGGAGCAGGAGCACTGGGGCACTGGGCAGGAGTACAGGGCAGGAGCATTGGGGCAGGAGTACAGGGATGGAGTGCAGGAGCACTGGGACAGAAGTATGGGGCAGGAGCACTGGAGCACTGGGCAGGAGCACTGGGGCAGAAGTAAGGGGAAGGAGCACTGGGGCACGGGGCAGGAGCACTGGGGCAGACGTATGGGGCAGGAGTACTGGGGCACTGGGGCAGGAGCACTGGGGCACTGGGGCACTGGGCAGGAGCACTGGGGCAGAAGTATGGGGCAGGAGTACTGGGGCACTGGGGCAGGAGCACTGGGGCACTGGGGCACTGGGCAGGAGCAGTGCTCTACACTGGCAGCAGCTAGTGTCGGAAACATTTGGCCAGTGACGCTGCCCAGACTCCAACACCTGCTAATGTCCTCTCCAGTTTGTCACGTTCTGTCAGGATATGTGTGGAAACCATATGCATGGGAATTAAAGGCCAAGGCCAAGGACAAAGGGTTAATTAATTAGGAGTCAACTACCACATGGCCTCCTCTCATCGGTAACCCTAGTTTCATCTGTGGATGTTTCCCTTCAATCAGGGCACCACAGATGACAACAGTAGAGACCATGAGCTACTCCAGTGACCTGGCACACCAGCATGGCTCTTACCTTTTATCTGAGGGGTACAGCTCGACAGTCAGCACGTCCAGGGCATTCCAGGATGCAATACTGATCCCCCCGAAGAGGCAGAGGAGAGCGATCATGGCTGACTCGTTACTGCCGAACCACAGGAAGAAACAGCTGATGCAGGACATGACACTGGAGCCCGCTGTGGAGAGAACACACAGCAGGAGGACTGCAGTTAGAGACAACCTGGACGGGACGCAAGGCGGACAGACACTCACACCAGGGCCAATACACCCACCAGCATGCCTTTGGACTGTGGGAGGAAACCAGAAACCTAGAGGAAACCCACACGAACACAGGGAGAACATGCAGACTCCACACAGACAGTATTCCCAGGTCTGGAATTGATCCCAGGGCCCAGCGCTGAGAGGTAGGAATGCTGACCCCTGCGTCAAACAGTAACTAGTCTGTAAAGACAACATTACCAATGCTAATGGACAATGATGATTCATTCCTGATGATGGAATGATGTGGGATGTGGTGTTTTTGTGTGTTTTTAATTAATGAAATGTGATTGCTGCTTTCATACTGGACGCTCTTTGTCATGAGCAAAGACCTAGTCCCCTTCCTGGTTCCTGGAGGGTACTAGTTCCCCATTTTCAAACAGAAAATGAATCATGTTTAATAACATTAAGAAGGCCATTTTAAGGGCAAGTATTTCTGAAGTGTTTGCTTCTTCAGGCATGCTGCAGATGTTGACCAGAGTGAAGAAACTGTACAGGAGGAGGGGAACTGCATGTTAGGCAGCACAGACTACAAAAGACAGGTCAGAGGTCAGGCAGGGGACGTCTCACCCAGCATGCGCAAGCGGCCGATCTTGTCCATGAGCAGGGCAGAGACGATGTTGCCAGGCAGCACTGCCAGCGTGCCCAGGAAGCTGACAAAGTAGATCATGTAGGCGTTGTTGTCATCGCTGAAGTCCAGCATGCAGCCCTCCTTGTTGTGCAGAAAGGTGCTGTTCAGGAGCCGGCTGTTCACAAACCTGTACTTGAAGAGATCTGGCGGAGGGAATCACAGAGAGGGCTCTCCGTGAGAGGGCACAAAAGGAATTCTAGAAACTGGGGAAAAAAAGCACTATTGTGGGAGAAAGACATCTCTCCTCCAAATGAAATAAGTCAAATTTCAAGCATGCATTTTAGAAAGCAATACTGTTTTTTTTTTTTTGCTTTCAATGTCAAAAAAGTTCCTGGAGGACTGGAGAATTTAAAGTACTCGAAAAACAGAACTCTAATTTGTGTCTGTGTTTCTGAGAGATTTTAAGAATGGAACTGCAGTTTTGTGCATGAGTCTGTGTGTAGCAGCTGCATGTCTTGTAGGTGTCTCTTCTTTCCTGCTCCTTAGTTAGAAAAAAGAGCACTGCTGCTCAACATTCTGATTCAAATTCACACTGCCCTGTGAGGCGTCCAAATTTCAGCCTGCCCCAGGACTTTGGTTCATTGCAAGTTTGTATAATAACATAGCTAAAAAACCTTATTAGAATGCTTTTTCCCCATTTACTCATTATATTTTGCTCATATAAAGTATACGCATCCTTAACAGCTAACTGCAATTCCTCAGACTCAATGCACATCTGCACGTTTTGCATGGTCTACCGTGGTTTTTTTTCAGTACTACATATTTATTGTTCTGTTGTTATTATTTTTTCTGTTTCTAACAGTGTAGACAGTACCTTGTAACGTACTGTCAACACTGTGTGGTGTTGTCTGTTGTAGGGTGTCTGTCCCAAAATAAGAATTCCAATGTATCTGTACATATGGCAGTAAACTGCTCTACTATTTTTATATCTACTTGCTATGTAAGGCGATGGAGGCCGATACACAGACATGGTTGTGCCGCCAGAGAACAAACTGACCCCTTGACCCCTCTTTCCTCCTGTTAGGGCTCTGGCTGCCCCATCCCTCACACCTAAACCCCCATCTCCACCCCCCCTCACCAGTGTTGTAGAAGAGTGTGTTGATGAAGGTGCAGTTTCTGAAGAAAGTGTTGCTGGAGGTGATGTCCTCAAAGTAGCACTCTTCAAACAGAGAGTCCTCAAACACCATGGACTTCATCTTCATGTTGATGAACCTGTGGGGACAGAGGAGGAGGAACATGCAAACATTGCTGGCAGCCGAATCTAATCCAGTCATTTGGACTGGGTGGTTTGTTCCCAGCAGCTACAGCTCTTTATATATATAAAAAACCTTCCTACCTTCAGTCCAGAAGGAATCACCTCTTAATTTCCACCTGTGTCCTAAGATCTACATTTCATTGCTGATATTCATGTGTTCCCTTGGACTGTCTTATTCACCTTTGACATTCTGGAATACTGCATATGCTCTTTGGATCATTACTAAAGATGTATTTCTTCAATGCATTATTACAGTATGTACCGTATAGTAGACTATAGAGGTCCAGGCACAAGAATGTCCTCTGTCCTTTCATCATGAATCGATACTACTTGTTATACTACTTGGTGTATGAATGCTGAACAAAATTAGAAAATACATTACTGATAAGTTATTAAATTTTACTTAAAAGAAGGGGGCGGTGGATTTAACTGTACCAAATGAAGAATGTCACTGCTTTTTTTCCACGATTGTATTCTACAAGGGCATCAACCTCTTATTCTTCTATAGCTTGAAAAACACTGGAGCCCCAAAGACCAATTAGATAAACAAGTTGAGCAAACAAGGTAATCTAGTGGTCACTTTGGGCCCTGGAGGAACAAACTCCAATACCCTGAGCAAGAATCTGAAGGAGTCTGAGAAGCAATGTTTTCTTGCCCACATGAAAAAGATAGTGAAGACTCCCAGATGGCTCAACCAGTTAAAGCCCTAAGGCTCAGATGTCACTGGTTCAAGCTTGACAGTATTCGGTGACCAGAAGACTCCGAGCATCAGCACACAATGTGCAGAGCACCGCCAGAGCAGGTGTGGGCATTGGTCACCCACGGTCTCCTGGCTCCCAGAAAAACAGCAATGCAGTGACACCCAGCCTCCTCCAGGTGGCACTAGCCCACCAGGAGGGCAATCTGAAGCCGGCAGTGTGTCTGTAGACTCTTAGACATACGCAGAGTTGTAAAACAATATACAACAAGATAGGAGCAGTGATAGTAACAGGGCAGCTGTCATCGGGGGGGAGTTTGGTTGATTGATTTGGCATCTGGAGAACTATGTAGGGGTGAACTTATGGAGGTGGGGTTATTAAAGAGACTGGGTGATATGTGCAAGAGGTGTATGAACGAGCAGGTGATGCTGATGCTGATTAGCAGTCTCCTCTCGTCTCAAGAATGATGGAGTGAGCACCGGCTTCCAGGCATGTTGATGAAAGAGTCTCACTATGCCAAGCCGACAGTTCGGTTAAAAAAACGGCACGTGTGTGTCCCAGCTGGGACAGCAACAACCACAATGAACAAAAAAAAAATCAAAAGATAAAAATACTATAATTTGCAGACAAGGTACAGTAACATAAAAACATAGTAGTAATCATAGGCTTTTACGCCTTAGTTAGCTCAATATTCCTCGAGCTCTCCTCCCTGAGTCACTATTACTGACTGCCTAAACATTTCCCAGCATCCCTTTATATACCTTTGGGCCATACCATTACCATAATGGAATAACATGAATCATAAAATAGGCCAATATCAAACATACATTGACTATCTATTAATAATACTGTAACGCAACGGGGGCTCAGGCGGGCGCCCTTGCCGCATTAGGTCGGCCCCATCCCGACTGAGGCTCGAACCCGGGACTCCCGCGTCTCTCTGCAGCGACCTAGCCCCGTGAGCTAAAGAGAGATCTCTGTACAGCCCAGTAGCTGTAGTCCTGCTATCACAGGGAAGGGCGGTGACGTCACCTGCTCTGGTACGCCGGCTCTTACACAGTGCCTGTCGGCCGTAAGCGTTACAATACACTAGCATTATAGTGTAATACAAACATTTATGAAATCCCTCAAAATCAATATAAAATTTTAAGTGTCATGTTATATGCCCCCCTCCTCTGTTTGCATTGGTATATTCCCATTCCCATCTCCACAGGCGTATAAGAGGCGGTTGCCTTGCCCTCTTGGTGCTGCACTGTAATGGGGTGTCACTGAAGGCTGGGTGTCTGCTCCTGGACTGAGAGTGCTCTGGGTTGTAGATTAGACACTACAGGTTAGAGGGGACATTGGGACCGAAGAAGGAAGCCCAGCCACAGGTCAGCAAAAGTACAATTCTCACAACAGGGAAGCACAAGACACGGACTGGAAGTGGCTGGGAAAGGCTTGTCATGGTGTTTCGAGTTTACAGGACGAACCAGAGGGGGCCGGCGACGCGCCACTGCTCACTCACTTGTTGTTAAAGAACTCTCCATTGCGGTGGATCTGGTTCTCCAGAGTGAAGTTGAAGGTGAAGTGCTCCACCTTCTCCCTGCTGAAGAGCTTGGTGCGCATGGCGTAGTCCTGCTTCTGCATGTACTTGATCATGTCTGGAAACCAAACTGTCAGACCGTAGTAGCTGAGCGGGGGAGCGGAGGAGAGGCAGGCGAGGGAGAGGCAGAGGGAGACACCATCAGGGAACAGAGGGAGACAGAAGTGAGAGAAAGGGACAAAACGAAAATGGGAAATCAGATTTCTAGTTCAGCTGTGAAGAGTATGTCTCCTGCACCACCACAAACTACATTTCTTTGTTAAAAAAGGGATGGTGGCAAATTCTAACGAAGCAGACATTGAGAAGCATTTTCTCTGTAAAAAAGAGTAAAAAAAATAGATTAGCCTGTGAAATCCTTTAAAGACAAGCCTCACAATCTCAGAAAAACTACAATCATACCAGCTATCTGACTGGTGGCCTGGTGGAGCTATTTATTCTACCGATGTAGGTAATTAGCAAATGAAATATTCTTAATTAACTTTGCAAGCTTTGAGGGAACCTCATTACCGGCAATGCAATTTTCCACCCACACATCTGCACGACGTCCATTCCTATACAATAGAGTCATTAACACAACTCCCATCCTTTTCAGGAGACTGTGGCTCGAATTATTCTTGAAAATCATTGCTTGCACAACCTGTAATCAATAATTACTAGTAAGATTGTTTCTCCTACATTGGTACTGTTGGTAACTGCTAGCCTGCTGTCAGTATTCATGCCAGTTCAAAGCATGTCCATAGCAGAGCACAGGGTCAGCACCAGTCCAGTACCAGTCCAGTACTGGTCACTGGAGATGTGAAAAGCATCTTGCAGCAGGCAGAATCACAGAGCTCGATGAGAAGTAATCTTGCCATCACTGGATGGTGTCTGGGCTGTGTCATAAGATGGTGACCAGGATAATGCTACTACAACTGGCCAGTTGGGGCTGTGTGGGGTTGGTTTCGCCAGGAGATTCTCGATTTTTTAAGCCAAAACTGCCTGTGGGCCGGTGGTGTTGTCTGTGAGCGATGTGCCGATTATGAGCTTGCTTCCAAGCAACCTGCAAGCAGACTGTGGGATTCAGAGGTTGAAAAAGCCAGAGAGCCCTGACAAGCACTTTTCCAAAGGACAATGTTCACGGCTCTCATTCTCTCCCGCTAGCGTGAGTGTTCGTAGCTGCTGGTTCCAAACTGGACAGCAACAAAGAAATGTAATTGGTGTTTCCAACTGGGACGTGTAGTAACTGTCCTTTCCAAAATGGCCTTGCTACCTGCCTACAAGCCATGGAGCTGGGTTCCACTATAAAGTTGTATTCCAATTAACAGTTGCATTTTGCTTCTCAGAAACTGTAGCACAAGGATTCAGGGCTCTCTTTTAAAGGGGAACTGCAGCACTATTTTCATATTTCAGGGTTAGAAAAAATCAGCGTCGACATAGCATTTCAAACCATAACATAAGTAAAATGCAGACAGCAACATGTAAAAACTCCTATCTACATCACCAAATAGATGCCATTTCCAGATATGCGCAGCACCATATTCATAAACGAGGCAAAAAAGTGAGATGAAGTTTTAACATTGTAAACAAGCAGGATTGCACATATATCTCTTTTAATCCAATAGAAATACTGCACTCGATTTCAAGACAGCTGCCAACAAATACAATTTACTTGCTAACTCTGCCTGCAGATCACATTGGAGTATTTCTGTGTGAAATGTCTGCTGCACGACCTGTACGTATTCACTTGTACATTGCACTACATGAGTCATTGCAGTGACTAGTGAGCAGGAAGGACTGTGAGGCTTCACATCACAAATCGTGGGAACTCTCGCTCTCGCCCGTGGTGAGGCCAGGGGTTTGCAGGGGTTATTAATCTTAATAACAAAAGAAATTCAACATTTTACAAATTTTGTAACCAGTGGTTTGAGACAACATGGCGACTTACAGAACTTTCACAAAGTTCCCGATTTTGTATAATTTTGAATTGAGCACAAAATCGGGAACTTTGTGAAAGTTCTGTAAGTCGCCATGTTGTCTCAAACCACTGGTTACAAAATTTGTAAAATGTTGAATTTCTTTATTAAGAGTAAATAACTGGTTTGAGAATTTGGAACTGCAGTTCCCCTTTAAGATAACACAAAATGATCTTGCATCATCAGGTTGAAGTTTAATCAATTAATGTCCTCATAAAATCTACTATAAAGCAGATGAACACTCTTAAGTGGGTGCAGACAGCTCTGCTGCTGTCCGGGCTGCCTAGGCTTCCACAGGTTTCAGTTCTCCTGGGAGAACCTGGGCATCAGCCAACTTGCTGTGGCATAAGTGAGAGATGCTCCACCAATGGGCACAAACTCGCCTAACAGGCGCTGTGGAGCTCAGTGAATGACAATGTTCCTGAGAGATGGGCATTTTGGAGCAGCGTGTGATTCTGAATTGGGTGGGTAAACAATAAAAACAGACATTTCAATTCAAAATAAAAAACTATTAAATGCTGGGTGGAGAATTTCACATTGTATAGAGAAGCGGTTTTTCATCACTCTCACCTAAAGGACATAGTGAACCACACAGCCATCATCATCAGAGTGGTGCGGCGGTACTCTGGTGAGAAGCAAGCCAGGAAATTCCCCCAGACCTACCAGAGATGGAGACATAAGGAAGGGTTTATGAAGACAGCTGAGCACTCAGCCCACCAGTCTTACTTTTTCCTCTACACCGGATGAATGCTTCAGGCGTTAGACGTGATCGGTTTGTAAAGCCCTGGAAAACGGTGCATTTTCAAGCACTTTAGCAAAGAAATTTATGTCAGAAGAGACCATCACTAGTCCAGTTGTTGTTCAATGTTAAAGTGATCATGTCAGTACTGTACTGATGTTCCATGTCTGTATTAAAATTAGGGTTAATTAAACCACAGAACATGTTGGTATGCAACAAGTGATTTTATCTTTTTTAAGATCATGGCATATCAGTTTTTGCAATGTCGTTCAGCTGTTCTTGGCATTAATGAGCATTTTATAGAACTGGATGGGCATCTACCTTAACAAGTTCTCTAACAAGCACAGCTGTAAAGGAAAATCTTAATCAAGCCATCTAGCCCTACATCTCTCCACTGATTTATCCAACAAAACAAGCAATTGTACTGTTGATTATATTGGCTAACGTTTCACTCACTAAAGGATCGAACCAAAAGTGTGACTCACTAGGAATAGCTACACCCAATAATCAAGCGTATTGAAGGGATTGCGGACTGCGTTAGTCCCAGTAAATTGAATTCAACCTGCGTGGCTGAAGGCCAGCCTCCTGGCTAAAGCACGAGGGGGCCGAGACCCCCTGCTGAGGGAGGGGTGACCAAGGGGCAGCTGCAGAGGTGGCGGTGGGCTGGGAAGGAGAGAAGGGGATCACTTCCCGTATTTATAATGTTTTAGGAGAGGAAATGACTTCGGGAGTGATTGCTAATTACTGACAGCTGGGGAGGACTGAAATTGGCTGTTGTCATCTCTCCCAAGCTTTCTTCATACAATCCATTTAAACATTAAGACCCACATCTGATTAAAAGAGAAGATTAAATAGAAGAGATAAAGCAAGGACCCAGCCAGAGATTACATGAAAGATGGTGAACTTTCAACATCCCCACAGTAATAGAACACACAAGCACAACGGACCTTCCATTAAAAAACACGCAATTATAGTCGTTAAGAAGATTCCAATTCCTTTTGTCAAATGGTAAGGACAGTATTGGAAGATGTCTTCATAAAATCGGGAGATCACTGTTGTCTTCATAAAATAAAGTGTAAATAATTATGATGGAGGCAAACAAAGTGCTCTGGGCTCCTCTGGCTGATGTGCCAATCTAACTTGTGACCACGGTGGTGGGCACACTAGGGTCTGATTATCAAAATCCCCAGTTAGGCACACTGTGACATACTAAAGGGCATCATCTGAATACCTAGTATAAGATAAGATCACTTTAGTAGCCCCTATACAATTTCTTGCATTAGGAATTTGTATTTTTTCACATAACCCAGCTTGCTCTCCATGAGACACACAGACAGGGAGAGAAGCTGGGGGTCAGAGCGCAGGGTCAGCCATTGTACAGCACCCCTGGAGCAGTTGGGGTTAAGGGCCTTGCTCAAGGATTTCTCTGCCGGCTGCAGGATATGAACAGGCAACCTTCCAGACACAGGCGCATATCCTTAGCCACAAAGCCACCATTACAGTACACCATACAACATTAAAGACATTGGCTATGAAAAGCAATGCCTTCTCTGCCTGTGGAGCAGGGGCTCCAGGTTGGAGTCCCTTCTGCAGATTAAGGTCCTTGATTAATCAGTGACTGATGAGCTCCGATGAGCCTCACGTGGTACCTGGTGGAAGAGACTGGTAAGGCGCATTCTCCAGCGCCGGTGCCAGGCGCCGGTATCTGCCCCGATCTCCACCAGCTCGTCCAGCTGCTTCACCGTCTTGATGTTGGTCACCTGGGCACAGTGGACAAGGATGTGAAATAACAGGGCACTTTAACGTCTTTTACTTTTTTAATAGTTCTGTAATGTCTTAATAAATTGAAGCGCCTGGATTTACAATCAAACACATAAACCAGAAGGCACAAACAGAAGCTATGGGTCCATGCATTTTAATACTTCACATATTTCTTTACACAAAGGGTTGTGGGTGTCTGGAACACTGATGCCCTGCTCAATTAGCCTCCTGCTTGTGACCTATGTTATATTGGTCTGGAAGACTGACACTGGCACACCAAGGCCCTTCTACTGAAAATGGAGAGCAAGAGAGGGGACATCTTGAAACCATCCTGAACAGATGTCCCACTTTGGTGGTAGAATATTTATCAGGACGTTCCATCCATTCATTTCCAAACTGTTTTATTCAATTCAGGGTTCAGGGGGAACTGGAGGCTATCCCAGCAAGTCACAGGCTCAAGGCAGGATACACTCTGGACACCAGTCCATTGCAGGGCAGACCGACACAAACACAGACATGCACTCACACTAGAAGCCAATTAACCCACCAGCATATCTTTGGACTGTGGGAGGAAAGCGGAGCACCTGGAGGAAACCCACACAAACACAGGGAGAACATACAGACTCCACACAGACAGCAGCCCAGGAATTGCACCCAGGGTGACCACAGCATTAAGTGTTAATTGTGAACACTTAAAATTACAAGGAAATTGACTTAATCTTTGGAAAGAAGAACACTTTTTGTTGTTTCTCTTTCCAGATCTGAGAAATAAAAAATGATAGATCCAGAAGGTGACAAACCTTGCTGTTTTTAAATGAGCTAGAGCATGTTTCACATGTAGCCAAACTGTTCACAAGAACTGTGATAAGCGGGACTCTTGCCAGCGTTTTGCTACACACTTGGCTGCCTGATTAATGACTTGGAATCGGCTCCTAAGACCAGCGAAGAGCACCAGCAATGATCTAGAATCAGTTATTATAGGTAAGGAGACAGCTGCGGTGAAAATAATGTCCACGTTCTGTCTTTTGTAAAACACCGCTTCGTCTTGGAAACTTGTTCTCTTGTCACCTCAATAAAATTGCACTTGCAGCAGTTAGTTTTACGGCCCATTCCCTCATTTGTCTACCCTCGTGGGGCCTGACTGCTGCTATGTACAGTGCTGGAAAGTGATATATAGAACCTGTCGGCAGTATAACAGCAATGAAAAGATGTGTTTTGGAAACAACCCAATCAAAACAAGTCATTCCTTAGGTGCAAGGCTCTGGTTCTGTTGCAAAATCACTTCAATAGTGTTTCATTTTTAAAAAAGCACAGCTTTAATCCTAGAGGTATTTCTGGTGTCATGTGTCATGTTTGTAAAGGGCCATACTGCATATAAAACTGAGGGCATTTTCCTTCCTCGTTATAATTAATTGGTCAACTGCGGAATAACGTGAGATTAGCAGAGAGCTCCCTGACATGGGGAATCTCCACACTTGAGAGCACAGGCCCTGTCTGCATTAGACACTTGAAGTACGTAACTTCTTACTTACAGAATCTGGATTTTCCCCTTTTCCCTCTGTGCCACAGCTTTAAACTCAAGGAACATTTAAGTGCTTTAGGGAACATTTAAGGGGTTTCACATAAGATGTTTTATGCAATTGGCCACCAGGTGAATATCATTACCATGATATGGGTCAGACTAACTCTAACTCTAACTCTCTTCTACACTATGAAACTTGTTGTGTCATCATCATCACCATCTTCATTTCTTGTGACTCCAATTGTCCCTGTTTATGTCACTCCAGTGGATTTGCAGATTTCATTTTCTTATTCCAGTTTCATTGTCTCCAGATGAAAGCTTCCATTTTCCATCACTGTCCTGGTTTCATTATGGACAAGTAACAGGTTTATTCCATGCTGAAACACCCGAAGAAGGCTCCACAGCCAAAACGTTGTGTTTTCTCTCTCTTTTCAGCATGGAATAAACCTATTACTTGTTCCTTTGCAGCCTACGCATGTTGACGCAGCTCCCCACCTGACCTACTTCAACTTGTTTTATTATGGCTTATTTACAGAAAAAATAACTTTCCTTTATTATTCACTGTATGGAAATGCATTTAAAACCAAGAACTGGAGGTGCTTCTTTATCCAAAAGGTGGTGGAAGAATGGAATGAGCTACCCAGCCACTTTGTTGAAGCCAGTTCTTTCAAAAAACAACTGGATGAGATCCTCAGATCAACTAGCTATTAACAATCAAACAAAGTAATTCGGCCGAATGACCCCCTCTCATTTGTGATCGTTCTTATGTCCCAGTGATTTGCATGATGTGAAACAGAACTTTATCTGCTCTCTGCAAATTACTTCCCTTCCTTGTGGCTGTATAAAACACCTAAAGTATTCAATATCTCAAGAGCACAATATGGATTTGTATTTGTCAACATCATTGTGCTCATCTGCGCTATGCCCATATGTTTTGTAAAGAAAAATCTAAAGGAACTTATTTGTACTTATAAAGTGTAAGGTATTTTAAAAGACTAATAACAGTGTTCCAAATCACTATTGACCTGAGTGATATCATCCTTGGAGCTCACAGGTTGGCCCATGTTAGCAGATACTGCATCTCTCATGTCCACACTACTCCCTGACATTGATCAAGCAATTGTGTTTCGTGTGGCGTTCTGACTATAACTGAGGGTCTGCTGGGATTGAGAGGGATCAGAATGTACTCTAGTTTGAAGAGCGTGGTTTGGTGAGAGCTCACTGTGTGTTTACATGTGTGATTCTGCTGCTTAACTTGTAGGCAGCAAAGAGAACGTTATATCTCAGAGGACCCACAGGACCTGACATCTGTGGGGAAAAGGACGTGCACTAACGCCTGGTTCAATTCATTTTTTTTCGTCAGCGCAACTAGCATTTCAGGATGTCAAGATTTGTTTTTCAAAAATAAATTTAAAAATTACTGTACAGTAGAATTTTGGCATTTGTCTCCAGGAGAAGTCATTTTTTATTTACTGGGCAAAATAAAAATGGCTCATATTTCATGAAGATAATTTTTGGTGGGGAGAATTTTTATTTGCACCGGGCAATAAAAATAATAAAACAGAGGGTTTAAAACAATCCAGAGTGTGAGCAGTACTGCAGTATAAATTCCAGAGGTTTAACTCTGGTCTACAAGGAACAGACAGGTAGCAAAAAACAACAGGCAACTCCTGATGCTTTTGTCAAGAAGAAGATGACAAATCGCCAGTTTAATGTAGGAGCTATATCAAAGAAGGACAAGGGAACTAGTTCATTCTGAAACAATTTGTGGTAAATCAAGCTTTACTCGAATAACTGCATTTATTATTTGTATTAGCAATAAAAATAAATATGAAGTAAATCATCATTATTAACTAAAATAAATACATTCATGAAATATGATATTTATAATTGGAATATTGTAATATTTAGCAAATATAAGCACGATTTAAATGTCATTTTTGTATTTAAACCATTTTTAATTATTGAATTTAATAATAAACTGAGCCCTATTGAGTATATGTTATAAGGCATTTTTGAGCACAAATGTGGTTAGGGCAAAGACCTTCTGGAATGCTTGCTTTGCACTGAATGAGGCACTACTGTACTG
Organism: Lepisosteus oculatus; assembly: GCF_040954835.1. Taxonomy (NCBI): domain Eukaryota; kingdom Metazoa; phylum Chordata; class Actinopteri; order Semionotiformes; family Lepisosteidae; genus Lepisosteus; species Lepisosteus oculatus. The sequence continues at coordinate 2,551,071 of NC_090722.1, read as the reverse complement.
TATGAAGTTTATGTTCCTACTCAGTGTAATTCATCTCTTCATTTTCAGTATTGCAATTAAGGACAGCTTCACAAAACATCAGCATTATGGGGCAATTTAAGGAAGGGTTTAATAGTATTAAATAATTTATCTAAAGAACTTGAGTGACACATCTCTTAAACATTTAAGTGTATAAAATCTTATGAGACAAAAACATATTCGTTTAGGGGGATTGTATTTTTATCGCCACATTGTACGCATGCATTTTAGATATATACTGTAGTATGTTTGATAATTCTGCAGTAAGTCAAGACCACAGATTTTTTTGCAAAGGCTGGGGTGATTATTTAATATGGTGTAATAGCAGCATAACAGCGTCAAACGATACGGAGCTTTGAACTGTATGAAGCGTTATAACCTTCAGATCTTGAAACCCGAAGCAGCTACCCCCTACAAACACCTAGTTGATGCACATAATACATCTCTCTCATCCTAGCGTTAATCCCACATCAACAGGGTCCGCTTGTCGGCACACCCGTCTCCTTTTGGTGGTTTGAACCAAATCTTTGAGCTGACGTTGCCATTAAATGCGACCGAGAATACTCCAACTGGCATCGCTCCGCCTGCCGTCGGAGGGGGGGGAGAACAAAGTAATGTAGCCAATTCAGAGATGGGGATTATTAGGAGGCCATGATTGATAAGGGCCAATTGGAAATTTGGCCAGGACGCCAGGGTTACACCCCTACTCTTTTCTTCGAGAAACACCCTGGGATTTTTAATGACCACAGAGAGTCAGAACCTCGGGTTTTACGTCTCATCCGAAAGAGGGGATGCACAAAATACATATTCTACAGAATTCAGAGTCCAAAAACATCATTGATCCCTGTGATTACCTTGAAGGCAGCTGGAGTGTTTCTGGGGTCCGGTGCCTTTGTAAAATGAGCCCTGCATAGCCTTGCTTGAACGCTCTTACCACCTGAGGGACATTTTTCATCTGTTAGCTTGGTGGCTTCTGAAGCCGAAAGCAGGGGGAGGTCAGACTTACGGAGAAGACTCTCTCGGGATAGCCCTTGGCTCGCATGTTGGTGTCGTGGACTTGTTTCAGGACCATCCAGGCCTCATCGTGTTTCCCGTTCTGTTGGAGAGAGACAGACAGCCGGACCTGGTTAGCACAGACGCCTGCAGACTGCAGAAACACACGTGTGCTCGCTCTAAGGACATACAAATATTACATCCCAATGAAAGCAAGAGGAATGCTTCCGTTATGTTCTGTCTCACCTGTTGCCTAAACCCAAAGGAAAAGAGCCATTGCCTGCTTTTAGTTTGCATCCAGCTCCCAGCAACCGAACATCACTAATAATTTGTGACGAACATTTCATTTACACTTATAAAGCTGTGTACAGTGTCTTGCAAAAATATTCAGAGCATTTGTAATGTGTCCCGTTTTGTAAAATTACAAAATGATGCATTCATATTTTTAACATCAACTTTTTTTTCAACGCTGGAGCCCTGGGTTCAATTCCTGGGGTGCTGTCTGTGTGGTGTTTGTATGTTCTGCCCTTGTTCACATGTGTTTCCTCCCCCCGTCCAAAGACATGCTGGTGAGTCCAGCAGTTTTGTTTAAATTTGGCCCTGTGTGAGTGCGTATGCCCCATGATAGACTGGTGTCCTGCCCGGGACGTGTCCTGCCTTGCACTCAAAGCTCCTGGGAGAGGCTCTGGGCCACCTTGACCCTGAATTAGACAGGCGATTACTGAAAGTGATGATGATGATGATGATATTTTATTCAAAACCTGAATGCTAAAACTGAAGGCGTCTAATGGTACATTAAAGTAAATGTCAGCAAAAACAAAAGAGAAAAAACTGAAATATGTGGATTGGATAAGTTTTCAGACCCATGAACTCAATATCGGGTGGAAGACCCTCTAGCAGTAATTACAACTGCAATTTGTAAATTATCTACCAATTTTTGCACACCAGCTTGGAGGAATTTGCGCTCATTTTCCTTGCATTCTGTCATTTATTCAAGCATTCCTAAGTTGGTTAGGAATCACTTACGGACGGTAGTATTCAAGTCCTGCCATAAACTGACAAATTTTCAGGAATTTCAATTTTCAATTTTCAAGTTTCAATTTTCAGGAATTTGCCTGGGCTACTGAAATAAAAAGCAACTCCAGTGTGCTTTGGCTTTGTGCTTTGGGTCACTGATCTATTGAAAGGTGAGGTTTTGTCTCAGTCTGAAGCAGGTTTTACTCTAACACTGGATTGAACAGTGCTCTGTTCTGTCTATATCTCCATCAGTTTGACAGCTTCCCAGTCCATGCTGAAAAGAGGCAGAACTATAACATGACTGATGATGCACTGTGGTGGATTTGTGTCAGATGTGACACTTTGAATTTACACCACCAAGTTCCAATTTGTTGCTTGTCTGACAACAAAATCATTTGCGTTTACAGTATATTTGCAGCATGACATTGGTGCTTTATTGTAAACCCCACGCAAGAGTTTGCAACAAAGCCATTCAAGCTCTCCTTGTGGAGATTGTTTTAGGCAAGAACCTTGTCTTACATCTCAGCTCTTGAGTTAAGCGACTCTTTCAAAGTCAATATGAGCATCCTAGATGAATATCTCACCAATTTCCTCCTTGCCTGGCCACTCAGTTTGGAGGTAGCCTTATTTAGGCAGTGTATGGGTGATATAATCCACATTCCACTTCTTAATGACCATCTTTGCAGTAATCAAAGAATTATTCAGTGAATTTGATTTTTGTTATATAATCCTCCTGATCTGTGCTTCTCTATAACTTTATCTCTGAGTTGTTTTGAAAGCTCTGTAGTCTTTGCTTGAAATTCACTACCTGATTGAGGGACTGTATAGATCACTCCCTATCTCAAACTGCTTAAGAGATAAAAATACCTATGGAAGCTGAAATAAAACATAATTGCAGATTTTATGAAGAGTTTGGTTAAGAGCTCAGCTGCATCTATCAATAGGACCTGTATGGTTCAATATATTTACACAGCAATTCTATATAATTACTTTTGTTCTAGATGATTTTACTGTAACTAAAAAAGGCAGTTCTACAGGATCTAGTGTGGAGAGAAATGAATTAATCCCGAGGTATCTTCTAGTCATACTCAAGAAAGTGAGAGAGGTTATTCATCAGCCCTTATTTAGGATATTTCAACTCTAATTTAGAAGGACCTGTACATACAGGTCGCAGAACTGGACATCTCCAAACACCAACTTTTAAAAAAGGAAAGAGAAATCCACCAGGAAACTATAGTTTGGAAATGAGAGCTAAATTATAAGAGTACTTAGAAAGAAGAAGAGCGAGACAACTAACAGATTTTGAAAGTAAAGTCCTGCTTAATTAAAGTATGAATTCTTCAGTCAAGCAACAAAGATAGCAGATGCGACTATTTAGACTTCCAGAGAGCTTTCAGGTTTCATCAGGTCCCTCGTAAAAAGTAGATTCTCTAATTAAAAGCGATAATAATACAAGGAAATAAGTGCACATGGTTTGAGGAGAGGTTAACAAACAAGAGACAGTCTTCTAACTTCTAATTCGACAGACGACAGCGGTGATGGGCACACTACTCCTGATTTATAGTTCTTTAAGTTGTGATATAGCAAGCAAACTAAATCTGCATAAGATACATACAGCAGCAAGGGAAGGAAGGAAAAATTTGTCAAAACAGATTTAGACTAATTAATGAATTGGGGACATACTGTACTTGGCAAATTATATTTAACATTGGGAAGCAGAAAAAGTGATCCGCGCTGGTAGTAGGAATAGACACTAAACATACTAAACATTTTATTGTATTTTGAAAAAATGTAAAGCACGGCAGCAAGACCCCACTTTACACAATATTGTGTTGAGTTTTGGTTACCACATCACAGAAGGACTAGTAATAAGGTCTCCTCCTCTCTGGGGAACATCAGATATGAACATCAGATACGACTACAAGAGCTGAATGGCTTTAGTCTGATATGATTGAGAGGAAATTGGATTCAGGTATATAAGATCCTACAGGATATAGATGTTTAACCCAGGGGATTATGTCCCATTCAGTAGCAATCAATAGTAAAACAAAGACATGGGGTGGAACAGATAATGATCAACTCAATGCAGACTATGTCAAGAACCAGCAATGCCACCCAGGACTCAAGCGCTCAAGTGGAAACTCAGTGAAATCTCTGCATTACAGATTGAAAACAGAAGCCAATTCTTTGCATCAGCGATGGGAAAGGTCTAGAACAAACCACACTGTCTATAGAAAATCCCCTGAATTGCTTAGAAATACCAGGACCAGCTTCACGGATCAATAATCTGAATTAGATTCTACAAACTAAATGAGGAAGATGAGCCATCTGGCGTCCTCTTGTTTCTGATGTTCTCTGTGTCCTTGTAAGATGGAATACTATGAAGGGTCTGCAATGCTGCAGGGATGGAGCAGGGACAAAGTCGAAACGGAAGTTGTTCACTCACCTCCAAAAAGAATCTGGGGCTCTCGGGCATGGTAGTGAGGGCGGCGATGGCGAAGACAGAGGGGAAGGCACAGACCAGCACGAAGACCCGCCAGCTGTGGAACTGGTAAGCCGAGCCCATCTGGAAACTCCAGCCTGGCGGAGGGCAAGAGGGCGGGGCGAGAGAGCGAGGAAAGGAAGGAGAAGGCACGGGGGAGATTGAGGGGAGGAAAGGAGAGAAAGGGAGAAGAGAAGGAGCGAGGAGAGAAATCGAAGTGGATCAGCAGGATCATTCATTAGACCGCTTGCTGGCTGCACACAAATGTAATATTTCTGGTGGCTGGAGAACGGGCAATGAAGACAAATTCTGACTTCCATAACTCAATTTTACAGTCATTGTGGATCCAGGAAGGTTTCCGTTCCAGGCACTCGTAGAGGTATATCTTCATTCTCAGAGCAGACGAGAAGAGATTCACTTTGCTGCTTTCCAACAGGAAATGGCCACATAGCTTCTCTGAAGCTGTGGTTACAGGTCACACAGACCAGGGTTTTCTCTCGAAAAGGATATTAAAAACAGAAAGTGAATGAAATACATTCCGAATTTGATCTGAATATTGGAGCTGATGCCGTTAATGTTGGGGAAGCTTATGGCATTAGGTTTGTCCCAGGCAACAACTCACCTGAGTGTGTATTATCTGAGTATAATACAGATATGAGCCTGAGGCGTTTAGAATTGTTCAGCAATATGGTGGACTGATCAGGGAGCAACAGTTGTAACTAGCAGGCTGTGGGCTTGATCCCTTTGGGGGGCACTTGAGTGTCCCTTGAGAAAGGTTCTTTCTCTTTCTCACGTTGCTTCAGTAAAACCCTTTTCCATCTTCCCCCAGGTTTGGACAAAGGTGTCAACTGAAATAATTCTCAAGTTCTCTTCCCAACGGTAGAGCGTGAACGCAGAGGGCAACAGCCGTGAGCAGATCTGAGCCTCGGAGTTGCTCTACGAGGCTAAAGGCCCCTGAGAATTTACAGGCGGACAAGGCGGGGGAGGTGGATTAACGCCAGGTGAAATTCACACAGAGGGAAGAATGTCTCACCATAGTGGGGGATGATGGCCCAGGCCATGGCAGACGCGTAGATGCCCCCGATCATCCAGAACATGCACAGCCAGCTGAGGTGCTCCCCTCTCTTCTCCTGGGCCAGGAACTCCGAGTAGTAGGAGAACACGATGGGAATAGAGCCTCCGATCCTGCAGGAGAGACACGGACCTCTCGTTCGTCCACCTTGTCATGCGTTTCATCTTTTAGTGCTCTGCTCGCTCAACAGGACACGTTCGGCCCCCGGCTGCCATCACCCCCCCCCCCGGGCACTGAACCCAGCAGGCCCCGGCCGAGAGAGAGTCCCTTACCCGACCCCGGAGAGCAGGCGGCAGAGCAGGAAGGTGCTGTAGCCCTGGACGAAGGACGAGAAGAAGGCGAAGACACTGTTGATGGAGAGGGAGATGAGCAGACACTGCCGGCGCCCGATCCTGTCCGCCAGGCCGCCCCACAGGAAGGCTCCCACCATCATTCCCAGATAGACGATCAGCCCTGGGTTGGCACACAGACATCGCCTTCAGCCAAGGACCAAAAACACGCTAACTGACCCAAATATCACAACCCCCCACTCCAGCAAGTGGATTGTCTCAGTCTAGACAAAGCATGACTGGTGTTGAATTTCCAGCCAAAGTCAAAGATCTCCATCCTGGAAGGTGTAGATCACTGTGTCATGTCACACACCATTAACCAACATTCTTTCCCAACTGTCCTTACTGTTCACAAAGGCCACAATGTTGTCCAATGAGGGGTACCTAATATTTTGGCCTCTGAGTGTAGAAATATATGCGATGGCAGATACAAACGCTAGAGACACTGGAGGCTGGGGTATTAAAATACTGTGTTTCAGATCAGGGGATCTTCAGTACATCTTAATAACCACTGCCACTTATTTAGAAAATCTGTCTCTCCTGACATGAGGATCCAGTGTGTGGGACGTCACTAGATAATATATTTACATAGCTGTGCCTTTATCTAGCTTGATAATAAGTGCCTGGTTTGACAGGAGGGCCATTCGGGATCATCAGACTAGAACACTTCAGAATTTTATAGAGATGACCTGTAGCTACTGTAGGTGCACCTAGGTAGACAAAATATAAGGATGAAAAGCAGTTTAATAGGGATTATTTTAAGCAACAGAGCACGAGACAGGTGTGTGTGAATTACAACAAACCATCCAAAATGAGCACTGGATTCTTCCCGAAACCTCTGTACAGAGCACTGAAGGAACTTTTACTATGTTCATAGAAAGAAGAAGTATTTTAAGATATTTGTCTTTTAAGATTTTGTCTTTTGTAAATCCTCCAGTCAGGATGCATTATGGTGTGTGACTGAAAGTCAGTTCCTTGATCACAAGGTCTGAGTGTTTTAGGTTGTTCAAGGCCAGGTGTCAAGGGGGAAAAAGACTGAATAAGAACTGTATGACTCACCCCTTCTGTAAACAGCTGAAAGGGTTTGTGTTTTGTGTGCTGGTGCTGCTGTACAATATTTATCTTTGAAAATGGCACCTGTTTATTTTTCGACCACCAGATGATTCACCGAAAATTAAGAGTAGTCATTTTGCCAAGACCTTGTTTACCATTACCTGAAAATTGGGTGTATGATTATTTATTATTGATTCATTTGCTTCCAGGTGGGGAAATATTTATCATTGGTCATAAATCATATCATATCTTCAAAGGGCATGCCATTGTATTCTGAAAAAACAATCAGGGCTTTGGTTAGCATTTAAAATGTTACAAATCAGAGAGTAATAAATGCCCTCCTACAGGCTATGCGAGAGATACAGTACCATCATAGAACTGATATAGTGTTAGAAGTTGTACTTTAACCTCTTCATAATTGTGTGGTTTGTGATTGTCATCTTTAAAATATAAAGGAACAAGTAATAGGTTTATTCCATGCTGAAAAAATGAAAAAGAAAACACAACGTTTCGGCCGTGGAGCCTTCTTCAGGTGTGAGAGAGACAGGGCAGTAGGCAAAGATAAAGTAGCGGGAGAACAAAGGCTGGGAGGGAGGAGGAGTGAGAGGCGGGAGCAGGGGACAGACAGAGAGGCCAATCAAGAGGTATGAAGTCAGGATAGGTGTAGAGAGGTGTGAAATGAAACTTCCAATGAATGGAGAAAATTTCAAAGAAGAGTAGTCTGTCGTTAAGAGAAGGGGGAATGTGTGATCCTAGCTGCAGGATAAGTTTGGTTTCGGTAATCTTTCTGATGTATGAGTTCGGAATACCGTCTTTGAGAACACAGACGGAGAGATTAGAGTTGTCATGGCCGTCAGAGGTGTATTTTAAAATATAAAAGCTCTGGCACACATACAGTATTTCATTGTTTTCATAAAGCAGACAATACAATCCAGTGTTGAGGATGAGAACTTCCTGCCTCATAACACAGAGGCAGGAAGAGTCCATCTGAAGCGTATCTGAGGAGATCGTGAAGGGCGAGGACACCAGTATCCAACATCCTGAAAGGAATTACAAAGGTCAACCCGAAGGACCACTTCAGCATCATCAATGAAAAATGAACCCAGGCACACAAGCATATTAAGGGCATATAAAGGATGCACTGATTTATATAGTCTGCGCAGGGGTATCGAGAACAAACTGACATATTTGTGGAGAAGAAGCAAATCGAGAATAATCTGGGACAAGTGAACCATTTCTCTCAGACTTTTAAGATGTGTTCAAGACACCCACAAGCCCTGCTGGGCTGTGCCTAGCCAGCACTGGGTTTGGGGATCCCTTTCTATGACGATACCCTGGCCGCAGGAAGTTCTAGGGTTCTAGTTTGTGATGCAGTTTAGCTCCTAATTGCCTAGTCTAACTGATTGTTTAATTAGACTACTTCCTGCATTCTGTGCCTAGTTTCAAAACTACAGTAGTGGTTTATAAAGCCAACGTCCTGTACTAACATAAGCTGTCTAAAGTACTTCTTCTAGCCGAAGTCCCCAGAACAAGGACTGGGAGCTCATCTTGTGTTTGTAGGATCTAACGTTTAAAAATGTCTGTGATTGAAACGTGTGTCTGCAAGGCTCACACAATCCAAGGACTCATCCGGTGAACAGAGCAGCAAAAAACAAGGGCGATTCACATCCTGCATTTCCTGACATTTCCTAATAGTCAGGACTATTGCTGCACCTTTCACCATTTTCAAATGAGACCACATGAGGCGACATCATCTGTGGAATGGGCTACCTCAAATCCCAGATAATTGTCCACCACCGTCTGTGTGTGTGGGTGATCTAGAAGACCATGCCTGTGGCCTCTCTTGATGGAGTGTTTTCCTTTTGCAATGCATGATTGAAAGGAAGCACTAATTGATTGAAAGGGACACCTGGCAAAGCATCCCTCCATCAGTCAGTGTGATCTCTCTTGTGATGAATTTGGAGTTCACAGCGAGTGAGATATCAAGTGATTAATACTTAAGGTGTGCCAGAGAATCACCCACAATCCTCACTACTTATTGTACTGGCCATAGGTTGATTAAAAAAAAATAGATAACCAGTAAAATCCAAAAACACATGCTGATTGCATTTTCATTTAAAGGTTTTGTTGACAAAGTCCCTGTTTATTGCTCTTATAGGATGGTACAGTCCTTTCCAAAGCTTAAGAGCTCAGCTTTTGTGAAGTACAGAGAGTCTGCTGTAGAACAAAGTAGGATCTGTTGGATGACAGTGCTGCAGTGGTGAGTTTCCCTCCAGATCGTTGTGCGAAGGTGACTGAGGAAATGAGAGGCAGCCATCAGAGCAGGACACTCAAGTCACCTTCTTCAACAATAGGACTCGGGAGGCAGAAGAAAGGGAGATGATAAAAAGGCCAGATAAGCCTCCCATCTCTGCAATGCAGACTTCATTCACATGCCTCAGACTGAGCCGTCACACGGTAAAGAACCTTGACAACGTCATATCGATGGATACCGAGCGACCGTCACAGTTCTTGCGCAGTGCAGACCTCTGCTCTGCATTCTCCAAGTTCTAATCCTGCAACAATATGAAGCCTAGTTTCCACAACTAGGCACAAAAGGGAGAAGAATATTCGTTTTCTATATCATCACCAATTTGTGCTAGATTTGTGCCAGGAAATGGGGTTTCAGTGGCTTTCAGAAAGTAGTGAGGGAACTCTAGCTGATCCCATCTTTCCAACACTGTAAACGTGCTCCTGTGCCAACCTATACCAACCTGCAGGGCCATTCAGCACTTGGCACGCAAGCTCCTGGCTGGCAAGAGAGGCAGCCCCAGTTGGAGAAGTTGCACATCTTGCATTAACATCACGGCAAGGTGTAGGAGCTGCTGTTGGCCAGAAAACCACGAGAGTCCAGGCTGACTGATCTGTCACGACCATGGACAGAAGTCTGTGTCGGGTCTTGTAATAGACCCTATGTGATGCAGTAAGAGCTGGAGGAAACAGGAGGCATTGTATGGGAGAACACACAGGGGTTTAATAGTGCACAAAATAAGAGTGACAGTCCGTGAGAAAGTGAACAGGGGAGAATGGCATCCAATTCCAAACAGGTCCAAAGGCAGGGCAGAGCTCAGTCCTGGAGTCCATCAACAAGTTATCCATCCTGGGACGCGACAAGGTTAAAATCCCCGTGAAGGGGGAAAACACGAACACGGGCAAAACATGGAGGTCCAAGGGTGACGAGGGCGAGGTCCTCCAGACGGGAGGTGTCGGGAATGAGGCCTATGCCCTCAGGAGACGGACGTAGGGTTTCCTGGTGCTAGGCGGGCCTCGTGACATCTTTACCCTAATGATGAGCCCCGAGGACTGGAGGAGCTAGTCTTTAAATATGACGCATAACAGGGTACACCTGGGGAGTTTAGCAACAATCACAGGACCAATAGTGGAGTATTGGAGTAACCCTCTAGGGGAGGGACGTTGGGCGAGCACTGTCTCAGCAGTGGTCTGCCACTTGGGGATTCCCAGTCAAAGCCAACTACTGCTACTACTTTTACTGGTGGAATCCTCTCTTCTACATCAGCCTCCTAGGCCTCTACCTGTTACTAGGGCGTCCAGTAATACATGACACCCATAGCTCCGAAGACCTTCTTACTGTTATAAATGGGAAGTCAAAGGTAGCGTCTGGTCCAGATTCATACCAAATCTGTTCGGCTGTTGTCAAACAGCCTGTTGTTCTTTAGGGACCAGCAGATCTGTAAACACCGCCTGTTGGTCTCTTCAGCTCCACACTTCCACATGGCGCTCTGTGCCAGGGTGTTGTGATGCTATCACAGGGTGGTGGTGAGCACTCCTGCTTCACAGCTCCAGGGTCCTAGGCTTATTTCCAGTTTGGGATTCCTGTCCATGTGGAATGTGCACACTCTCCCTGTGTTTCGCCATCTTCCCTACCTCTCCCAAAGAAACGTAGATTTGTTTTGACTGGTTACTCTAAACTGTCCCTTTCGTAGGTGGGATGGAGGGTTACATTCAAGGAAGGAGTTTGTTTCAGTACAACCAGTATCGGTTATACTGGATATAAGACTACAGAGAAAACAGAACCATAGTAGCATGCTGGGATAAATGGCCTCTCATTTGTGTCCTTTCCGATATTAAAACTAAGTGGTTCAGGTATTGTTAGGAAAACCCCATGTAGACTTCTAATTCCGCACAGTGCAGTACACACAGTGTGGCACGCACGTGTATATATGACTTTGACAAAAGAGCTGGCGTTTTCTACCACTGCCAAGTCATTTCACACATTCAGATTGTCACTGAAACGTACAGGGTGCTGTGCAGCATATGGAGAATTTGTAGTGCATGCTGATCGCTTTGTGAGGATTGCTTTCATAAACACTACCAAATGCCAAGTGATTGTATCACACAGAGTGCTGAAAAATTGTAGCTGGAAGTGAAAAACCAGCTACTTCAGTGTGAAGAGTTAATTCCTCGGTTCACACATAGCTGGAAGACAGGGTGGGGTTTTGTCAATTTAGCAGTGTCCTTTGCTTTATAACCTGCCCAGTTCTGGTCTCAGACAGCTTGGTTTCTGCCAAGTGACTTTACAAAACAGGTGAAGAGGACAAAGTCGCCAGTGAAGTGCTCCATTGAACTGCCTTTAGACATGAGAACTACAGTAGTGGTGGTCCTGTGGCTCAGGATCTGCGCCTGTGGCTAGAAGGTTGCTGGTTCAAACCCTGTGGCTGGCAGAGGAATCCTACTGCATTGGGCCCCTGAGCAAGGCCCTTAACCCCAACTGCTCCAGGGGTGCTGTATAAATGGCTGACCCTGCGCTCTGACCCCCAGCTTCTCTCCCTGCCTGTGTGTCTCATGGAGATAAAGCTGGGGTCTGTGAAACCAAAATATCCTAATGCAAGAAATTGTATATGGCCAATAAAGTCATCTTATCTTATCTTATAATGTGAGCTGAAGACCTGCCGGACTACAGCGTGTCCTGTGAGGGACCAGCGTCCTGTCCAGCGCAGGGCGCGTTCCGGTTTGTGCCTGATAGATGCCGGGATAGACTCCAGCAACCCCACGACCCTGAATTGGATGAAGAGGTTAGAAGATGGACGGACGGAAAACGACTGCAGTTTACTCTGTAAATCCACCAAAAACCAGAGATAAGATATCGAACGGCCTAACCAACCCCCTTCCATCCATTCTCGAACTGCTTCGTTTAAATGCAGGCTTGCAGTGCAGCCGGAGCCTATCCCAGCAAACCCTCACCGACAGATTAGATCTAAAACACGTTGCAGAAGAGGTTCTGTGTCTTGTGTTTGGGTTTACAGGCTCAAGCAAGCTGTCAGCGAATGTGCCATTTTGAAATTTTCTTGCTAGTAAGTGTCCCAAGCTCAAATGTCCATAACATTTCCTGTCTGTATTCCAGGGTCGTGCCAGACTGCCGATTGGCAGGAGATGGAATGGGATGCTCCAAGAATAGCGGCCCAGGAGAGATCTCCAGACAGCAGGGCCGACAGTGTAGCAGTTAACAGAAGACTATGCAAGGGGCCTGTGAGCTTCAGCGAAGTGACAGAACTGATGCCTCAGGGCAGGCAGGGCTGTGGACCGACAGGAGAGCGGAGGGGCTGCCCCCCCTTTCTGCAAGAATGCGTCAAAGCACTGCACGCTGACTGTCAGAAACAAGAGGCAGAGGCACAGACACCGCCTGCCCGAATCTGCAGAGGATATTTTGGTTATGATTCTTCTTTTGCTGCTATCAATGCTGTGTGAAAACTTCCATTTTTAATTCTCTCCTCTCTCTCTCTCTCTTTCTGTCACGCTCTTGCTCTGAATTTCTCTCCCTCACTCCCTTTCTCACATTTTTCTCGGCTGCTGTCTGCCAGCTCCTCTCTGACTCGTTTGGTCTCGTCCTCTCCTCAATTCTGTCCACAGCTGCTCCACTGGCGGGGATGGGAGCTGCAGGTCCTGCTGCGGGGAATTCAGGGCGAAACAGCAGGAATACAGTGCCCTAAAATAGTCTTTTTCTGTCTCTTGCATATGTAAATATTTCCCTACTTGTTCATCACCTTCTTTCCTTTTTTAGTGTTATGAAATTGCAACCATTTCCTAGAGGAAAAATAAACAGTAGAACGGACTGTGACAAGCGAGCTGCATTCTGTTTTAAAATCCACAAGCATCTGTTAAGGCTACGACAGACCATCTACTAGAGAATGCAAAAAGCAAATGACTGTACAGGGAGAGCAGCACTAGGACGTGGAAATACAAAAAAAAGATTTTGAAAAATTTGAACTCTCCCTGTCTCTCACTCTCCCTGTTTTTCTTTCACGGTCTCTTGTTTCTCTCTCCCAGTCTCCCCCTCTCTCTCTCTCTCTCTCGCTGTCTCTCTCTCCCTCCCCCCTCTCCATCTCTCTTCTCTCGTCTCTCACTCTTCTATTTCAAGACTCTCGAATGTGAGTCATGGCACAACAGCTGAAATCACGTACAGCTCAGCTACGCACAAAGAGAGTTTGTTCACACTGTAATTGTGATCTCCATTATAAGTGACTATAAAAATATATAAACATGGTATTAAAGATATTACAAACAGGTAGAAAAATGAGTAAGGTTAGGGATATGGTTCAGTCTATGGTCAGGACTACATTAGCATTTTTATTAGTAACATCCCATTATTTTACAGTAGAAGTGATTATCAAATCCTTTATAAAATGTTTCCAAATGCCATACAATCCATAGTGTGACTGAGAAGGCTCAGTCCTTTCAATATACTGCACTTCATTCCTCTCATGTGCCCAGAAATAGTGATGACGATAAAGCTCAGCCCATTGCTTTGGTTGTGTTCATTTGTTGTGCACTTGAAACACTGCAAATCTTGGAAAACCGTAAAGCAGATCAAGCTATTGGTTGTCTTATTTTCATTCTATAGAAATGTCTCAAAATATAATATGAAACTGTTAACGTTTAACATAATGTGAATGTCAATGTCTTGTAATATACGTGTTGGGCGGCACTGGGGTGCAGTAGTCAACACAGGGCCCTGGGTTCAATGGAGTTTGTATGTTCTCCCTGTGTACAGTATGTGTGGGTTTCTTCTAGATTCCTGCCACAAGCCAGAGACATGCTGGTGGGCTAGCTGGCCCTGGAGCGAGTGGGTACAGTCTACAGTATATGTAAATATTTTATGACATGTCTTTGTTGTAAATGTCTGTAAAATGTCTGTAGAGTTTATTTGACTTTTATTTTTTGTTTTGTTTCATGTGAATTTTTATTTGCTTTGGCAACCCTGATTGTACCCATCGGTCATGCTAATAAAGCACCTTGAATTGAATTGAATTGAATTGTGTGCTTATTTGTGTGTGCCCTGCAATGGACTGGTGTCCTGTCCAGGGTGTACCCCACCTTGTATCCATTGCTTGCTGGGATAGGCTCTGGCTCCCCAGTGACCCTCAATTGTGGATAGAGAGTGGACAGAAAAGGGATGGTTGAATATAACTGTTAATTTGTTCATTATAACCAAATAACACCTCTCTTTTATGAAATGTTGATACAGATTCATGCAACTTAGGACGAAGCATTTCTTTGAGGTGCCAAGAAGAGCTTGCATCTCTGGGATGCAGGTTTGGGATCTGGATAAAGGTACACTTCTCCAATTTTTGCATTTGCATTCTAGAGTTTCAGGGAGCAGACTCACTCTCCTCTCTCTCCTCTGTGCTACATTTGGTCCATATTTCAGGGGACACGTGTGGACTTAAGAAGGCTTTGATTCTGGAAATCCCAATCACTGTAAGTAATTTTTAAAGAATAATTGGTCCAAGTCAAACACTTAATAGGAAAAAAAGAAGCTTGTTTGAGATGGAATGGCTCATTTGAAAATCAAAAGCAGTGTCAGTGTTCATGTAGGCTGGGACTGTACTGAGCCCCAGAACCCAGCTGCACAGCATACATAATGAGGGCACTCTAGCATGAATCAGATGTGTTGCATAACAGGGTCTGACATCACAGCTGGAGAGCTCTGCTTGCTAGAGACCAAGAATAAGAGAACTGAGCCATGACAAAGCATGGATCACTGGCGTTGGTGCTGATGTCACAGACAAAACCCCAAACGTGCACAGAAACCCCCCAGTGGATTTATTCAGAATGAACAGTTGACCACCAGCCGGAGGGAACGGTTGAAAATTAAATTGAAGTGCATTTAAAACAGAGAACAAACTGTACACAAGGGGTGGGGGTGTGTGGAACAAGCTAGCATGTTGATAACGTCAGTATCCTGATTTCTTTCAGCAAACAGCTGAAATCAATTAGCTTTTAACTACCAAATGGGCAAAATGGGTAGAATGTCCTCTTCTGTTCTGATGAAACCTGAGAATCCCACTCATATACATGCATTCACAAACTGGCACAGTACACTAAAACACACTATCTCCATGTGTCTGCTAAAACACCCTGCAGGATGACCTGTATACACAATTCCAGTGCTAATTCTAATCTGAGTGGAAGCCTTTCAGATTGTTAAATCACATATCTAGGCATCACTGTGTGTTTAGTATCCAGAATGCTTACAATTGAAAAATAATTGCACTGCATTTGATCAGTCAAAGGGTGCACTTTGTGCATTTTTATTTTGTGCATTCATTACTTTTTGTGATCTGCAATGCAGAGTTTAAAAAGTATAAATTGAACGTAATGAGGCAAAACACATCAGATGTATTTAGACATTAAAAAGTCCAGTTCTTCTGAAGTCAAAAGCAGTCTGCAGTTAAGAGCTTCATCACGCTCAAGAGAAATGTGTTGCTTCAGAAAAGAATTATTCACAATATACTGTATGGTCTTAGCACACCATTACATGGTGCCTGTCAAACCTCTGGGTACAGATCCTCCCTTTCCCAAGTCACAGTGAAACAGTCTCCACCTTTGTCTGGTACCTACTGACCACTTGGCACTGCTACTCTTGTGTTCAACACTAGTGAACTGAATTCAGTTGTCTTTTCCCTTCTTCTCACTGTATTTCTGCTGGGCACCCAGAATAATGTAGCACCATACGTTAATACTTCCTCATCCATACCATTCTCATTGGCACCCATCCAGCTGAATTACGTCATTAAGTGCGAATGAAGGAACCATGTGACCTTTTTGAACTGGAGTGATCCATCACTATCATCTCTATCTATATATAATATTACAGCCCTAAAACTGCTATTTTTTAGAAGTTATAGCAAAATTATAGCACAGACTATGTTTTCTGACAGCAGTGAGAATGCAATATGCCCTGAAAACAAAGGTTTAAGAAATGACAGGATGAGAATCTCACATAATTTGTCAACCAAATAAGCTACAATATACATGCCAAATGGCCACCTTTACAAGTAACGGAGACATACAGGGTATACATTAAGATGTATTGAGATTCAGAAGGCTTTTGATGCTGTTCCTTAACAGAGAGTACAGTTAAGGGGTGGAAGCGCAAATGAGGGTGATGTAATTAGTGGAGTAACACAGGGAGGGGTCTGTACTAGGACTTCTGCCTTTCTTCATTTATATCAGTGATGTAGACTCTGCTCTAGTTAGTGAGCTAGCCAGGTCTCAGGTCTGCAAATGATACAAAATTGCAGGAGCAGCCAATGAAATTGAAAAAATCATGTGCGGCTGATTTGAGATCAAATTCAAGACTAATCAAGACTAAGGGAAAAAGACAAATCCACTTGCCAAAAAAGTCAATTCATTTGTCCTAGATATCCAAGTTGTCAGCTTTTCAGTACATTGCTCAGTGCTAACACTTCATTTTTGGAACACTCTTCCTTAATAATACATTAGAGAATCTTGCCTTAAAATGCACCTGTTCTTAAAGTCCTGTAACTTCCTTCTTTAGTTTCTCAGCTATACAGTTATACATGGCTGTATTGTACTTCTTCATATGTGCAATTTATGTAAAGTGCCTTGAGAATGCAACGGGGTTGAAGGGCACTATATTAAAATAACATTGATTGATTGCTTCAATTACTGACTAACTGGTTGATTGAATGATTGACTGGTTGATTGATTGAATTAATTAATTCATGACTGGTTGATCGATTGAATGAATGACTGGTTGATTGAATGATTGAATGAATTAATGACTGATTGATTGAATGAATGACTGGCCGATTGGTTGATTGAATGAATGAATGACTGGTTGACTGATTGACGGATTAATTGATTGACTGATTGGTTAATTGAATGAATGAATGAATGAATGACTGGTTGATTAATTGATGGATTGATTGCTGATCGACTACTCACCTAGCATTCCCTTGTTGGGCTCGGAGAGACACATGTCCTTCTCGGCGCTGGGCAGCACAAAGCCCACCACAAAGATCTCCACTCCGTCCGCCATCAGCGCCAGCCCCAGCACGAAGTAGAGCGTCCACTGGAAGCGGCCGTGCCCACACTCCTGCAGGATGGTCTCATACTGCTGCGCCAGCTCCTCCCGGTCCTTGCGCCTCTCGCCAGCCAGCTCCCCGAAATCCCGGAACTGGGCACCCGTCGCCGCCAAGCCCTCGGCCTGAGGCCCCCCCAGGCCGTCCGCCTTCCCCGACTCTGCCCGCGGGATGCCCTGGTACTCGCCCTCATAGATCTCGTCGTCCTCGTCGTGGCCCTCGGTGGAGTCGCTGTTCGCCCCCTCGTCCTCGTTGTGCCGGCTGTCGCTGCGGTAGTAGCCGTCCTGGGGCTGGGGGTAGTCGTCGTCATCGTCTTCCTCAAAGCGGGAGTAGGAGCGCTTCGTGTACTCGTCCGCCACCTTGTCCACGCTCCGGCCCACCTTCTTGGCCGCCTGCCGTTTCACCTCCTTGGCGATGTCCTTGGCACCTCGGATGAAGGCTGTTCGGTCTCTATACCCATCATCCATGTTGGCAAAAATAGCGGGGCAACAAAACGCACCTGGAAATTCTTGACCTTTTTCAGGGAAGCCCAAAAGGCATGCAGATAGTCAGAAGGGATCTTCCTGGAAGTCTCCTCTTCTAGCAAGAGCCGATGTGCGCTAGTGGGTTCAGCACCACGGACAGCTCCCTCTCCCCAGTCAGCACCAGGAACGGCGGACAGCACCTTTGCCAAGCTGAGATTCTGGTGGGGAGGGAAGAAAAGATCAGGTCTTTGTTACACAGAAGAAACACGGTTGTAAAATGTTTTTTTTTAAAACAAAAGACAACCTACTTTGTTGGCTCTGATGTAAGAAACACATTCTGCGTCTTTATTCATTCAAAAACGCAACTGATCGGCATCAGATTTGGATCACAGATGCAGATGGACAGGGGAAAGGCTTTCTAAAACACATTTTCTAGATCCATTTAGGTGCTTTCGTACAGCATGTGTGCATTCTGGGGGGAAACATCCCATATTTGGAAATTTTTGACTAATATTTTTAAAGTTCTAGAAAATGTATAATGTACTGTATAGCAATACAATTCAGTTTATGGAAAGACATTTCCAGATCATATGCTGGTTCTGGATTTTTTCCTACTTAAATACTAACAGGGCAGAGGTATGTGCGCTTTAGGGTAGATGTGTTTTTTTGGGAATGTATTTTTTTTCATAGTCCTACTATTGTTCTCTGTCAATATGTGCAATGTAGATGAGCACTGTAATAACAGCCACATACAAGAGTTAATCTTAATTTTTTTCTTTCTATCTGATGAATACGAGCAGAATTCTTGTTCTGAAGTTGCAGTCTTTGTAAAGCTGTGTGTGAATTATATTTCAGTTTTTTCCTAATGTGAATATGAATCAAACAGCTACTTATTAATATTGTATTTTCTGTATGTGTGTTTTTACCAACACCAAAATGATCCTCTTAGTGGCATTAGGAGAAAATGGGTTTTACAAAAAAAAATTTGGGATACTGTATTGGCATACACATGACAGCTGCATGCATTTTTATTCATATCACTATTGTAAGTCACATTTCATT
This sequence comes from Lepisosteus oculatus, assembly GCF_040954835.1. Lineage (NCBI taxonomy): Eukaryota > Metazoa > Chordata > Actinopteri > Semionotiformes > Lepisosteidae > Lepisosteus > Lepisosteus oculatus. The sequence continues at coordinate 2,532,196 of NC_090722.1, read as the reverse complement.
TCCTGTAGAACACCTGGTACCTCAGATAGCATATTAATAAACGCAGGATTCATATTTTAGATAAATATATTTGTTCCTGACAACTCATGTTAAATTTAGAAGCATGAGAAACTGTTTTAAGTTTGGAATGACTGTCATATGATATCCTACCAGGAGGCAGAATTAAATCAAATTCTCTGTGTATGATTACACAGACTCTTGAAAGTAATTCAATCCTTGTCTGCATTCTGCGCCATTCTCTATTGATGATTCTGCTTACATTGTGAAGCGACATGTCATCTTATACATGAAATAAAAATAAGCACTGAACAGATATCTCAAGACTATGAGTCGTGTGGAGGACGCACAGTGGTTTTACAAGCTGCACTAGAACCTTGATAGAGTTTTGAGTGTTAGGATCCTGTAGATGTTAGTGACATCTTTAAATTAGCACCCGATTACAACCTGGAAAAGACTTTGATTTATTTTTCCCTTAATTGGTTCAATGAAGTCATTTAAGGTCTGAAAACCACACAAACGCCTTGCACTAGAGTCAGTACAACACTTAATGACCTTCCAATATTAACTTCCTTGCTTGTCACGCTCGAAAAACCCCTCCTCCAAAGGAGGCTCCGGCTCTTCCTTGTTCTATACTCATCCCCTGCACCTGCCTCCGGTTCCAGCCTCCCGTGCTATAAAAACCAGACGTTCCTGCCATGGACGCCTGGAACCCTGCCTACCCGCGAGTCCAGGAGCGACTTGACGGCATCGGCTTCTACAGCGTCCTGACCTTCTGGGTCAGGGACTGGGAGCGTCTGGTCCCGTTACCCCCTTTTATTCCTCCGACCCTCCGTTGGATCCCGCTCCAGCTTTTAACTCTGTTTGTCTGTCAGGATGGTCCGGATGGACCCGGTCTTGGACATTTGCTACACTCTCGGATTTGCCTCGGATTTAATCGGACTGTTTGCCTCGGCCACACCTCCCCCGAACACCAGCACACTGTGGACACCCCCCTGTTTTCCTTCCAGTCCCTTTGCATGCTTTTTCCCCGTGTTTTCCTCACTACCCCCCAGATTGTGCTGTCTGCATAGGGTCCTGAAAGAATGCTACGTGACATTGCTCTTGGCTAAAAGACCCTTTCCAGGACTTTTGAAATAATTCTCAACTTTTCTGTTGGAGTGATTTAGTTAATGTATAAAAACACAATGGAAGAACCAAAGAAAAACAAATCAAGCACCTACTTTGAAATCAAATTTGATTTGTGAAGTACAATTTCATGTTTGTGTCTTACGGAATTGTAGACAATATCCAATAAAACACACGCAAAGAACAAGCTTAAGCAATTAAAAACAAGTAATGAAAGATTTTAAAAAAACAATTATTCAAATGCTGAAGCATAAAAATCAATTTTTTTATGTTTTAATATACAAGGCTTCAGACACTCGAGAAGAGATCTGAGAGACCACAGAGTGACTTCAGGGTTCGACACACACAGCAGAGAGGCACCAGCAGGGAGCGTCGGGCTGCCAGAGATGCAAAGGAGGGAAATGTCGTGTAAAACACTGCAATGCAGGAATTAAAAATCAAATGGAAAAAGTGCAGGTGGATTACATTGCTAGCCGGTCGACCAGATTCTCTGTGACTCCCTATAATATACAGTACCTAGACAACACTTCACCATTTAACTCATCGCATGCCATATTCTGCAGTTACTTGAAACTTGTGAGTTAATAATCTTAATTAACAGGTCTACACCTTTGACCTTATAGGTGCAAGAAGACCGAGTGAAATGCTTGAAGACCATTCTGTCTCCTGTAGCACCCTCATTTGGAAGGGTCTTCCTTTAAAGATACAGAGATGTGAATACAGATGTGATATTGTATTAATGTGAGGTACTAATGAAGGATGAAGTATACTTGTATGGAGTTGTCAGCTAAATGAATACATAAAAATCTTGAGAATAATCATAATCCTAATGCTGAAGCAGGCAGGAAATATGGCTCCCATCGGTGTCCCGTCTATAGTTTGGAGTTTTTTTTTTTCAAAAAAAGGGATAAAAAAAGGGGCAGAGTGGTGGCTCTGTGGCTAAGGAGCTGTGCCTGTGCCTGGAAGGTTGCCAGTTCAAATCCCACAGCCGGCAGAGGAATCCTACTCCATTGGGCCCCTGAGCAAGGCCCTTCACCCCATCTACTCCAGGGGTGCTGTGCAATGGTTGACCCTGCGCTCTGACCCCCAGCTTCTCTCCCTGTCTGTGTGTCTCATGGAGAGCAAGCTGGGGTCTGCAAAAAGACGAATTCCTAATGCAAGAAATTGTATAGGGCCAATAAAGTGATCTGACCTTATCTTATAAAGCGGTTCCTTCAATATCATGGAAGACAGTAGACCTCCTGTGCAAAAAACGTACACCTTGACTTGTGACCCAGCGAGGCAGCAGAAATAGCAAGTTGCCGGACTGCTGGTACATGACTCCAGGGACACGCCTGGCAGCAGCTCCAGCCACAGGGCTGTGATCACACAACCAGCCTGACAGCTGCAGACAGGGTGAGCTGCCGCCTGCTACAAACATGCTCCCCCCTGTCTTTTCCAGACCTATTTCTACAAACGTGCGGAGAAACGAGCAAGGCTGATATATACAGTATATTTCTGGGGAGAGAGAGACATAATGGGATGGAAAATAAAATGCCTGGAGGTCTGCGAATGAAATGAAGTCTTATTGATCTGTTTCTTATTTGGAAAAGCAGGCCGAGGCCGTTGTCACATTCCCTATCATGCTGGGACTTTAACAAGTCTGTTGTAACACAGTTTAAGAATAAAGCACTTCCACCCTACGTTAACAGTTGTTTTATTTTATTACCATAAAGAGTCACAGAAGTCATATAATGAGGTAAAAATGACTCATGTACAGCATCTGCCAACCTAATCAACTGCGCAATGAGTTAACCTGTTGTACGTTTCATTTGTGTTTTATTCTCTTTAGAAACAGTTGTGAGTTTGTGATTAACCCTCTTTTTGTGGACAGAGGTTTATTTGAATGTTTCTTTAAGTCCATGCAGTAGTGAGTGCTGCAGAGCAGCAGTCAGCCTGCTCAATCTGTTACTAAGCCCTCCAGGTATCTGGGGTCGGTTCAGATGCTGGGGCTGGAGATAAGAGTCCAATTATATAACAGTTGAAGCCAGTACGTGTTTTGCATTTCACACTGGCATTCACATTTGGAAACTCTACACAGACAATCAGGGAAGCCTCAAATAATATCCTGCAGAGAGAATCAGAATAATAGAATCAGAATCTCACAGGTGCAGAATGGAGTGTCTGTATATCTGTCTGTGTCTATGTATATCTGTCTGTGTATATATGCAGTATATCTAATGATGTCATGCTTTCTGAAATCATTCAAGAAATACCTGGGTGAGATTCTTTGATCAATAAGCTACTAGCAACCAAATGAGCATGAAATGTTGAATGGCTTCCTCTTACATGACATTTTTTGTAGGAACAATTAGTTCATGCTTAAAAAATGTTTGCAGCTTTTCTTATTCCTTGGAAGGACCTATTTTACAGGATTAATCACTGCCATTTATACATGAACTTGTACCTGAGATGTATTTTAAGGAGGCACACCTTCTCACACAGAGAGTTGTAGGTGTGTGTAACAAGCACTAGGAACACTGTGCTAAAGCTGACTCCATGGAACCCTTTAATAAACAGTTTCATTGAATAATTTGAGTCTTAAAAGAGAAGGCTATGAGGGGGCTTAATTAAAGAATTCAAATACCTCAATGGCACTGACATAAAGATTTCAGAATCAACAGTGAATCTCTAACCACATACATCTTGTTGAATGTTTGTTTCAAGACACAACTATCTGATATTCTTAAAACACAGTGCTAGTAAAAAAACAATTAAGCTATATTGGCTGAATTATCCCTTCTCATTTGTAACGTTTTGTTCTTAAGGCTTCTTGGATCATCACTACTAGCTAATGGCAAATAAAATTATCTTGTTCCCACTCCTACTGTCTGACACTTTTCAGGATCTGGCTGATGCTTAAGCCTGAACTGGCTTAAAACAATCGATTGGCATGAACTGACTGATCTCCTTATGCGACACAGCAGGTGGGTTGTGACGGATCCCCCTGCAGGTAATACTGTACTAATAAGTATGGCAAACAGCAAATTTTGTTGTTTCAAATGCACCTCTCTTCTGTTTCTCTTAACCGGTTTCAAAATTGGGCCCCTTGCTCTCTTGAAAATAAATCAGGGGATTCTTATTATTCATATAAACAGGACCTCAGTTTTACATCGTGCTAGTGTCACACCTCACACTCTCCCTCGCAAACGCCGTTACATTCCCAAACCCACTGCTTCACAATCTCATTCCTAATTGAACCCATCACATTCCCACGTGCACCAGAGTCCACAAATTCTCACTCCCAGACCAATTATCCAACCACGTCCCTTTTCCTTCAGCATTCCTTCACACACGCCAACCCATCCTCACTATTGAGAAGCCTCCTGTGTGAGTGTGTGAGTCCCAGCCCCTGGATGATGTATTTTGGATTGTTCCTGTGCTACTCTGCATTCTGTGGGATTCATGGTTACACATAAGGATCCTCCAATTCCACCGATCGGTTCCCTGACAGAATACTGAGCCAACACCAGGACGCCGTGGGTGGCAGTCCGGCAGCCCGGGACTCCATCTGGTTTTGTTTTTGTTTTAGGGCATCAGAGCTGCCCCGGAAAGGAGGGAGGGACTGTCATGATTCTGATCCCTCCCCCTGAAGGGTGCTCCGGCTCTTTCACATTTTGCCTGATCTCCTGCACCTCCCTCCTGTTCCAGTCTCCCCTTTAAAAGCCAGACGCTCCCATGATTCTTGGCTCGGTTTTGGAAGATGGATGCCACAAGGCTTGCCTATTTTCCGGGTTGTCCGAAGGCAAGCCTTTTCCCTGGCATCCTGACCATCTGCGTCTGGGGCTTGGAGCAACTGGCCCCATTACCCTCTTTTTATTCCCCTGACCCTTCGCTAGATCCCACTCCGGTTTTTAACTTCGTTTGTCTTTGTCAAGAATGGACCACATGGCTCTGGGTTTTTGCCTCCCTATGGATTTCCCTATGAACACCCTTTGGACTGTTTGCCTGGAGCACCCCCCCGACCACCTTCGTCACGCCCCCCTGTTCGTCTACCAGCCCTGTTCCTCGGCTCTTCCTCGTGTCTCTTCACTCCCTTCTGGATTGTGCTGTCTGCATAGGGTCCTGAAAGATGCTATGTGACAGCTAGCTTCTACACACAAATACAAACAGCTGATTTGGTTATGAAAAATGATTTTGTCTAGTAATAAAATTAACGAGCCATCAGTGAACTTTGAATGTCTTGTCTTTAAATATTCCAATACTACTACCATCTAAACCCAAAGAATGTCAAACTCCATTCCTCAGAAGTTACAGGGTCTCCCACCAATGAACTCATTATATTCAACATGGTGAAAATCATTCTCAGATCTTTAGCAATGAACTGCAGTATTTATTTCATTACCAAAAGACAAAACTGAAACACCCCTTTCCGAGTTGCTAAGCAGAATTAAGTGTTTGAGTGGTAAATAGGCCCACTAATAATTTAACATCACTGTAAAATAGCAGCTCATGTCTGTTATCCTTGAAGACTATCGCCCATCACTTCACTTGGAATGCTGAAATAAAAACACACAACTCCTCCCAGGGACCGGCTGTTATTAAACCCCGCTGATACAAATGGTAGTTTGACAGTTTCCAGTCCCTGAAATAATTCAGTCTAATGAGTCCTGGCCTCTTTTGGAATTCACACCTCCCTCCCAGCCTGTCTTCTAAGAGCTTCATGTGGAGTATTTGGTATTCAGGCAGAGTCCTCATCAGCTCTGCTAACCTGTCTTCGCAAAGAGCTGTTAACCTTTCAGCTCCAAGCAACTCTCCCGGGACAACATGCCCTCAAAATGTCTCTGTAAAAAAAAACCAGACAGCTCAGAAATCTATCAATCGCTTTCTTTTTACTGCGTCTCAACCCTGAAGCACAGCTGGGGCTTTCATGTTTGGTTTTGGCTGTGTGCCTCTGTCTACGTTGACAACTCAGGTTCGTTTCCTCTCGTGGGCAGTGCTCGGCGCTTTCTGAATTTTATTCCAGCTATAGCTTTCCACAATCATATGGCTCTAAATATCTGTCTAAACATCTGATGTTCTTTTAAGGAAAAGTTCAAGGATACACTCGACTCATTACTTATAAAACACAGTGCAGGGACATCCAGAGAGGACTGAGAGTCCTGGAGCTCACAGTCTGTTCCAGAAGAGCAGATAAGACACCACCTGTACAGGATGTTAGGTCAGCATACAGAGATACACAGCGACAGTAGGAGAACAACAATTAACTTATTTCACATGTCTTTGGAAGGTGGGAGGACACCAGAACATTTGAAAAAAAAACACAAGAACACAGGGAGAAAGGAAGAACCACTTCACTAACTGGTGGGCCATCCAAGACTAATGCAAGGACAGTCCCATGTGCAAACATGTACTGTACAGGGAAATACTTTTATACCTCTTACCACCACGCAGAGGTTTCATTTCATTCATTACCCGCAGCCATGTCACCCTGCAACTCACCACTGGCCCACTGAAGCCCAGCAGGTGTGAGCCTGGTCAGTACCTGGAGGGGAAACCTGCTGGGAAAAACTAAGGCTGCTGCTGGAAGAGGTGTTAGTGGGGCCAGCAGGGGGCGCTCACCCTGTGGTCCATGTGGGTCCTAATGCCCCAGTATAGTGACGGGGACGCTATACTGTAAACAGGCGCCGTCCTTCGGATGAGATGTCAAACCGAGGTCCTGACCCTCTGTGGTCATTAAAAATCCCAGGGTGTTTCTCGAAAAGAGTAGGGGTGTAACCCCGGCGTCCTGGCCAAATTTCCCATTGGCCCTTACCGATCATGGCCCCCTAATAATCCCCATCTATGAATTGGCTACATCACTCTGCTCTCCTCCCCACTGAGACCTGATGTGTGGTGAGCGTTCTGGCGCACTATGGCTGCCGTCGCATCATCCAGGTGGGGCTGCACACTGGTGGTGGTGGAGGGGATCCCCATTACCTGTAAAGCACTTTCAGTGGAGTGTCCAGAAAAGCGCTATATAAGTGTAAGCAATTATTATTATAGGCTTTACAAGCTTTACATAGGTGAACACATACTGTAGGCCTTTATATGCAAATCCAGGGTGCTTGATATCTCACAACTATTATCCAATGTAACTACATGTTGTGGAGATTTTAGAACATTTTAGCCATTTGAAAAATAATGATTATTTTATACTTTTTTGCTTCACTAGGAGAATTTCAGCTTCTAAAACAGATTTAAGTTTTTGTCCTCAGATAGACAAGTGTGAACTCCACTTGCACACTGTATCTGAGTATGTCTATTGAAGTCAACGCTCTGAGCACATTCCTATCAGTTCCCTACTAGTCACCACAGGTGCACAACCGTTCCATTGTTATGCTGTTCACACCTTGATGGACTTGCTCTTGCCGTGCTAGTCAAACAGAACGAGAATGATCAAAATGCTGGCATCGGAAATGTATTTCTGTTTCACATCCTCCCTATTTGAAATCAATAGTTGTGAATCAATTAGGCTCAGGCCTACTCCAGCACAGAGGGAGTGAAGACTCTTCCCAGTGTACGACACACTTGGAGCCACATCAAGCAGAAGGCATCGACTGGAGCAGTAAGGCATCTTCTGCTGGCCGGTTAGGGACATGGGCCAGTCTCCCACTGGTAATGCCTGGATGGGCACACTTAACCAGCACTCAAAGCCACACTTTAAGTGCTTGAGTTACTCAGCAGTCTCCAAAGGACTGAAAATAGTTTGAATACATGAGAAGGAGTGTTATGTGCTGTATATAAACTAGCAAACATACAGTGCCGTGCATATTCAATGCTGTGACGTTTCCACTTATTCACATGGTGTTGCTGTCTGAGCTGGCCATCAGCACACTTTCAAGCAGGAGTTTATATTCAGAACGAACACGATGCACTTCAAAGTGATAAAGCCGCAAAATTAGGTTGTATGCAAAATAAGTCGCATTTTCAAAGAACACGAGGAGACCGAAGTGGTAATCAAGCAAATGAATCCGAGCAAATGCACCTGTCCCTCTGCATCCCCTCTGTCGGATTTCACATTTCAGACATCAGCCTGATTGACAGGCAGACAAGATGGCGGACAAGGAGAATTGCCGAGGCTCCACCTTTGATCGCTCGAAAACGGGCTGAGAAATTGCTGTGTAATTGGCTTGATGAAACTGGATGCTAATAGAAGTGGGTCTTCTAAAAATAAAGACCTTGAGGGCTACACGGACAGCTTCTGCGGAGTTATGAGTGAACACGAGCGGACAGCTATACACTCACACCAGGACACACTGACACGGGTTCGAGTGAGTCTGACGAGGGCACAGCCAGGAAAGCTGTGTCAGCAGCTATGCGCTGTTCGAAAAGGTAACTTCAGCCAGCAGCATATGTCATCCTATAACTCACCACTGACAGCCCAATGAAGCTCAGCAGGTGTGAGCCTGGATGGGAGACTCCTGGGAAAAACTAAGGTTGCTGCTGGAAGAGGTGTTAGTGGGGCCAGCAGGGGTGGCCCCTGCAGTTTGTGTGGGTCCTAACACCCCCCAGTACAGTGACGGGGACACTATAGTGACAAAAGGATCTGTCCTTCGGATGAGACATAAAACCAAGGTCCTGAATCTCTCTCTGGGATTCAAAATCCCAGGGCATCTCTCCAAAAGAGTAGGGGTGTTACCCCGGTGTCCTGGCCAAATTTCCCCCTGGCCTTTACCAATCATGGCCTCCTAATAATCTCCATCTCTGAACTGGCTTCATCACTCTGCTCTCCTCCCCACTGAGAGCTGGTGTGTGGGGAGCGGACTGGCGCATCATCCAGGTGGGGATACACACTGGTGGTGGTGGAGGGGATCCCCATTATCTGTAAAGCGCTTTGAGTGGTGTGTCCAGAAAAGCGCTAAATAAGTGTAAGCGATTATAATTATTAATATCTGACAAATTGCAGAAACTGTATTTGCTGCAGAAAGTTGTCAGTGACGTTGGCAAATTACGAGAGGCAATGACCCTCAATAATACTCAAACTGAAGACCTTCGGGAAGAGAACAAAACACCAAGCGGGAAAGTCGCTGCGCTCATCAAAACGACAGAAAAATGAGCCCTGGACATCCGGTGTGGGAGCATGAGGACAAATAGCATTATAAGGGGGGGTGAAGGAAAATGAGAAAGAGCTGCCAACGGAGGCGGGGGTGAAAGCATTTGTGACAGATAAGGCTCAGGTAGGTGGTATTCAGGAGGTTCTCATGATAGGCAAAGGAGGAGTGCAGGACCTTCACAAACAGCTCAACCACGGCCCACAGCAGCACGGCTCTCGCGTTCTGAAACATGATGGGGATGGAGAAGGAGAGGGAGATAAAAGGGTTTTTCTTAACTATCGGTTTCCCCAGGAGATAGCAGCGAGGAGAAAGAAGCTGTAGTCGTGAAAGTGCATGCGAGAGCAGGGCATTCATGTCTGTCTTGTAGTAAATAAATTATACCTTAATGCCGGGCTCTTCCGAGACTCCAAAATTACAACTTGCTTGTGAGGAAAACTAATTTACCTCAGGTTATCCTGTCACCACTCCTAAGGCTGCTAAAAAACAAGTCCATGTGGAGATGACTAGTTCATTTAACCCTTTTTCACTTTGCCCTCATGTCCGTTCATTTTTTTCCCTCCAGTTATTCATGTCTTGCTTTGGTTTAGTGTGAGAGAGAAAAATGGTCCCCTGTGGTAAGGGCCACAGTGAAAGGTCCGAGAGGGGATACTGGTGGGGACGGGGGACGAGGAATTTGCAGGGCACACTCTGGGTGAGAGGGATAATAGCTATTGTTACAATGGTTACTCTGCGATGAGCAGTCTCTTCCTTTCCTATTTATAACTGGGATTTAAAGATGCACGATTGTATTAACGTTGTGACAGGGAATGTCAAAAGCGCCAACGATACACCTAAATGCTAGAAGATTCTTAATCACTTAAAGAGGCTTAAAGCACAAGCGACTTTTCTGCAAGAACCCCATTTAAAATCTTTAGACATTCACTGTATCTCCCCGATTGGTTTGGTCATGTTTTCAGCTCAGGTAATTCATCGGAGAGAAGGGGGGTCGCCATTTTAATTCATAAATAGGTGCCATTTGTGCTAGAGAATAAAACCGAGGCTCAAAATGGTAGATTTACTTCTTAAGCGGTAGATGGAACTCACATTTAGTCATGCTTGTCAATATACTTCATATGGCTCTAATTTAGATAACTCGGTATTTATTACAGCAACAGAAGCCAGACTCATATATTTTAAAAACACCTCTATAATTCTTGGAGGACCCTTTAACCTGGGTATGAACCCTAATATAGATAAATCAGGAAAGCTGCTGACTCAGTAAGGACTCAATAACTCAATAAGTTGATTAACACACATATTAACTTAACAGATATATGGAGAACCATTCATCCTAAAGAGAGGGACTATATATATATAATAATTTTTTTCTCTAATATACATAAATCCTTTTCTAGATTAGATTATTTCTTTATTACACATAATATCTTATACTATTTTTCCACCCTACTGTTATCTTGGGACATAGCCCCCTACAATTAAAATTCACTCCACCTGGCACACAAATGTTAAGGGGGAGATGGAAATCAACAAGTCATTGTTACAGGATGAGTGCAGATCAATGCAAACTCCGTTCACCGATGGAAGACCCTCAAGTGTTGTCGAAGGGGGGAATTTAGTAGAGTAGCCAGTTACAACAAAAAGCAAAGAGAAATAAAGGAATCAGTACTGCTGTCTCAAAGCCTTACAGCCAAAGATGTCTCAAAGTTTTAATGATCGAGATTGGAGTACTCTGATTTCTTGCCAGCTAAGTTATAATGATTTGTTGAAAGCCAAAAACAGAGCCCAGCTTAGGCATGGTCAAGAATGAGAAAAGGCAGAGAAGACTGAGGAAAGACCTGGCGCACAATAATATGTGCAGTATTAGCAAGGCGGGTGGGTCGACCAGCAAAGATCAGAAGGAAATAAAAGTGTTTTTAAGTTATTATTAAAAATTAGATACAGGCACATCCAAAGACTGAAGTATATTAGGTGATATCCACATCATCCTCATATAAATATTTTGAAACTCTTCACACAAGAAAGGAATATTCTTGAAGATACTACTTTTAATAGAGATAATTGCCTGTTTTTCTTTTAATAAATTGCCTGGACCAGACGTCTCCACTGCTGCATTTTATCAAACGTTCCAGCTTCAACTTAGTCCTCTTCTGTTGCAGGCATTTAATAACAAATGGTCAACAGGTACTCCATCTTTATCATTCAGGGAATCCTTAATAAAATTAATACATAAAATGGGCAAACATCCCTTGTTATGTGGTAGCTATCGTCCAATTATTTTAATGAACATGGACAATAAGATTCTGGCAAAGATATTGGCAACCAAAACTAACACATCGAGATCAAAGAGGATTTATCAACACAAGAAAATTCCATAATCTGATACTTAATGGTAAATTTATTAAGTCATTGTCTGCTGTATGCACAGTTCATGCAGAAAAAGCTCGATAGAACTGAATGGAGCTACCTTTTTAATATACTGGAGTAGTATGGTTATCATCCTAATTTTATTAAATTGATTCAAATTTTATATAGAAGGCCATGACAATGGCACTGACAATGATTAATAACTGCTCATCAAGTTCTTTTCATTTTAATTGGGGTATTAAATAGGGGTGTCCCCTCTCACCTTTGCTTTTCAGTTTAGCCACAGAGCCCTTATTTTGAAAGATTATAGAGCATCGGGACAGGTTTAGGGTATAGAGGTATATCAGAAAAATGACAACATTTGATTTTATGTGTATGACGTAATATCACATCTTCCAGATATAAATAAGTCCTTTTTTAGAGGCAATTGAGATATTAAAAGTTTTGGCAAACTATCTGGATATAAGGTAAATTTGGGATAAGTCAGAATTTCTTCCTCTTAATTTTTCACATTTCAATAGTAGGTTTTGAATATTCAGTGCAACTGAAAATGAGATATGCTACCTCCGGTTGTGAATAAAATCTAATCTTCTGGGAATCTGGATGGTGCAAAGAACAGGTGAATCCTAGTAGAAAAAACCTAGAGGCAGGCAAGAAGAGTGCCAAAAATTCACATTTCAGTGAGACCCACAGACGTGGTCTGGCTTGGTCTGACAGAGATTGAGCTGTTTAGTCCAAATCATACTTGAATCCAGTAGATTTAAAAGCAACATTTTAAGATTGCAGTCTTCCAACAATCCACAAAGAACTAGGGCAATATTGCCAGCAGAATGGGTAAGGGTTATGAACTCCCACTGGATGGATCTGGTAGAGATGTATCCAAAAAACAATTATTGCTATCAAAGTTGTTTCCACCAAGTACAAATTTATGTTAATTCGTTGACACTTATGCAAAGAGTAAAATTAAATGAGCACATTTTCTTTTTTCTTGCCACCTAATCCCCTTCACCTATAGCTGTGCTCAGGATGATCAGTACAGTTTTGTGACATTCAGTTTTGAATTTTGAAAAAAGTTTAGTCGAAAACAAAATTGTAAACATTACTTGCCATTCATCAAAATGATGTTATAGGTGGGACTTTAGAAAGGCACTGTAAAAGAGTATTGTTATGTGTCAAGAGTATAAAAATGTTTAACTTCACCTCACAGCACTCATTCTTTAAGGGAAGACAATGAGTTTTCTCTGTAGCATTTCCTCAACTTCTCTTTTTAAGAACATGCAGTTACAAATGAGAGGTGGTCCATGTAGATTGGTAGTTTGTAGATAACTGATCATCCAGTCATGTCTTGAAAGTAACCATGTTATTCTTATTGTATTTGTGCCTATCTAGTATTCACAGAACTGAGTTATTTTTTCAGGATCTAAAGAAAGCAGATCACTAATACTCACAATATCTGTGCCTAATAATAATTAATAATTAATTGCTTACACTTATATAGCACTTTTTTGGACACTCCACTCAAAGTGCTTTACAGGTAATGGGGACTCCCCTACACCACCACCAGTGTGTACCCCCACCTGGATGATGCGATGGCAGCCATAGTGCGCCAGAACGCTCCCCACACATCAGCTCTCAGTGTGGAGGAGAGCAGAGTAATGAAGCCCATTCACAGATGAGGATTATTATGAGGCGATGATTGGTAAGGGCCAATGGGAAATTTGTCCAGGACGCCGGCGTTACACCCCTACTCTTTTTGAGAAACATCCTGGGATTTTTAATGACCACAGAGAGTCAGGACCTCGGTTTTACGCCTCATCCGAAGGACAGTGCCTGTGTCCCCATCACTATACTGGGGCATGAGGACCCACATAGACTGCAGGGTGGGCGCCCCCTGCTGGCCCCACTAACACCTCTTCCAGCAGCAACCTTAGTTTTTCCCAGGAGTCTCCCATCCAGGTACTGACCAGGCTCACACCTGCTGAGCTTCAGTGGGGCTGCCAGCTGGGAGTTGCAGAGTGATATGGCTGCTGGCCACTAGAATAGAACTATTCTTCAAATGCCTAATTCTTCTTGTCTAATAGCGCCACTTGCCTCATTCACATATTTTGTTATGATTTCTGTTTTACCTCCCGCATATATATGGCAGTACATCTTCAAATACATCATACAAGTCTAGCGCTCAACTAATACAGGCTGCAAAGGCCCAGAAGTCTAATTTTCTCACACTCACAAGTACTGTGTTATGGAAAAATGGGGATGTTTATAGCCTGGTACCACAGAAAAGAACTAGGAATGATGCGTTAGCTTAATTTTACATTTTTAATGCAATTAGTTAACTTAGGATCATTTGAAATATTAATTGAATGGTACTGTTTTTGCACAAAGAAATAGTATATACTGTATATAGTACTATATTTGAAGAATAGTACTGGATAATACAGAGTCAACAGGACTATGTCAAAACCAATTATGAAATAAGGCACAATGTGCAGTTAAAGAAAACAGGATGCTTTTCATTACACAAAGGGTTGTGGGTGTCTGGAACAAGTCTGGAAGCAGCCACTTTACTTAAGGTCCCTGGAGCCATTTAGCTGGATGAACAGACCAATGAACTAATAACTATCAAAGGGCTGAACTCCATTCCTTTGCAGTTGTTCTTATGTCATTCACCGTCCTACACATTCTCCTCGCTGTGGCTTCAGCTCTGAGTGCTTAGTCACAAGCCTCCTCAGAGCCCTCGGGGCACCCTGGCTCCCCCAGTTTCCTGTGTTATAAGCAAGGCATAACGGAGCAGCTGGCACTCGGAGGGCATTACTAAGTTTTAGCATCTGGAAAAGAGTTTTGGGTTTCCGAAGGTCATGGTTTTAAAGGTCATTTAGACCTCCAAACCTGTAACCTGCAACCTGACACACGACACACTGCTGCAGCTGAGGCCTCGCTTTAAAATAGGTGAAGGAGATACATGGAGGGATACACAGAGAGTCAATCGTTTAACATCGCAGATTTTAAATCGCAGTTTCCTGTTAACATCAGTCTTTCGGCTGTGGACGTTAGAGGGGATAGGTTGGGCACAGACAGTGAGGCTGGACAGCTGTAGGGAGAAGCTGGTTGTCTTTCCCAAGGGATGTGTCGAGCCTCCTCCCTGGAATACTCTCTGAGGAGTGGGTTTGCTCCATGTTCTGAAAGGCAAGACCGGGACAGTCTCCCCATCGAGTTCACCCCAAAAGTTAGGAGTTCCAGTCTTTCTCTGTGGCTGGAATACAAGTGTAGCTCTCAAATGCAACCTGTGTCAGAGTCCACTAAGCTGGGTAGCCCGCCAGCAATCTACAAACACTGATAAAGTAGCAGCTGACCTGGCTGCTGCTGAGTCAGGGTCAAAAGAACCAAGAACCAAGTCTTTAACCATGGTGTTGATTCAAAGGGCTCCTTCTGAGACTGCCTGATGGAACTCTCAAACCACTGAACTTCAAATAACCAAAACTGCATTTCTGTTGAAATGCTTCATCACATCTGTGGCCTTTCTTAAGCTGTTAACAAAGCTCAAGAACAGGGAAATTCAGGAGGACTCAGGGCCCAGAACTGAGAACTTCCTCTTCTGGAAAGAGTATTTGTTAACTACAGATCAGTTCACAATGACCGTGGCAACCCGGCATCCTTAAAAGGTCGCCTATTCAACTACAACACCATCCAGGCATCCAAACTAAGCCTTGCTTAGTTTATGGTACTCAACTAGGTCAGAACTCAGTGTGGTCTAGTCTGCTGTTAGCCTCCACTTTGAAACAAACAGACAACTCCCTAAGTGCGTGTAGTCTTTATTTAGCAGAAAAATTGATTGTAATTCCGTTAAACCCTGAGTGATACTGCTCCAGCACTCATTTGCTAATGATAAAAGACTTAATTACATACTGTAACTTCATTCCATTTTAATGGATTGAGATGACGCCAAAGGGAGCTCTCAACTCAAAGCTTGGTAAAAGTTGCTTTTATGCAATGGCAGTAGGGTTTCTAATTAACTCCACATGGTCTTTTTTCATCAAAGGTGATCCATCCACTTTAACCTCATGTGTGGGGAACAGTCTACATTGCTAAGACTATAACCAGGATGAGAGAGTTTTCTAAAAGGCACTTTGGATTTGGAGCTACAAAGGCTGTTGTTCACAGTTTCTGTTTTGTTTCTCACACATCTATACTGACAAAAGGCATTAGTGAAAGTGTTTGAGAACACAATTTTTTAAAAATATTTTCCTTAAAGGTGTGGTTACAACTAATCCTCTAAAAATACACATGGTATTTTGTGACCTTTCGGTTGCTGTTTAATTACATAAAAGATGACCATTACAATACTTTCCCTTACATCTTCAAAATTCCAGTTTGTGCAGTTTGTACTGTCTTAACTACAAACTTCATCAGTCATTACTGTAATGCTACAGTGAAACAATCTAAAAGATTTTCTCAGGACATTGAAAACACATTTTTTTAAACAACAAATGTATTAAAGATCCATACCGACAAGAGGTCAGTTGTCAACAACAAAAACAAACAAACAGATAAACTGAAACATTGCTACAGTACATGCCATGAACCATTTTCTAAAGAAATGGCGCCACAAGACCCCAGAAATTCATCGGATATTTGCTGCGTCAAAAAGCAGCACTGCGGTATTGAGGAGCATTTCAGCAGTATTTGTTAATTACAGTGACTATAATCTCCTGCATTTGAATTTTCGGTTTTGACTATCAGTTTATTGCAGACCAATTGCTGAGTTCGGATTTGTTATCAGCTGGGTAGCAGAGTCCCATAGCTCCAGTCTGTCAATGCAAGAATTTCCTTAGCTGTTTTTATAATCCCACTTGTAATGTGTACATTGAGATAAGCCTGCAGAAAGGCCTCCCTTAGCAACAGTGTGCAGAAGCCTTCTCTAGCAACCAGCAGGGCAGTGGCCTTACTTATCAACCAGTCAGGGCTATAATATCAACAATCCTTCACTGGAAAATAATAGATGCTCATAAATAGAACAGTTCACTTCCTGAATCAAGTCTGAATTATTTTCATAGAACAGCAGTGATTATGGCAAAATACTAAATCTACTGAAGGATTACTTGTAAAACGACACAATACAAAAAAATCATCTCTGCATCTTCAATGTGCTGAAACTGAAAAAAACGTCTTAAAGGTAATTGTGTAACAGGAATTCAGTTATCTTGTTTGAGAGCTGTTGAACTGAGAATAGTTTCCTAGTTTAACCTGTTAATTAATTTATGGATCTCACAGCTGCTTTTTCTCATATGGGATGAATCTGATTTCAGACCAAATATTTAAAAGGACTGCTCATAATTTACTTTGTGTACTGATGTACAGTGCTTACAGTTGCAAGAAAAGGTTTGTGAACCCTTTGGAATTTCTTGTGCTCAGGGCATGGTTCACATGAACAGCTCTCTCTTGAGAAGACCAGATGCTGTCAGTAACCAATCTTTGTGTGCCTTTTTTATAGGGAAGGGCACCTCCAATCCACACCTCCAATCTCATCTCACTGATTGGAAGACCTGACTCCAGTTAGCTTTGGGAGAAGTCATCAGCCTAGAAGTTCTCATACTTTTTCCAACTTAGACTGTGAATGTTTAAATGATGTGTTTAGTACTGACAAGAAGTACAATGCTTTGTGTTATTAGTTTAAGCACATTGTGTTTGTGTATTATAGTGACTTAGTTGAAGATCAGACCACATTTGTATGAGTAATTAATGCAGAAATCCAGGTAATTCCAAAGGGTTCACAAACTTTTTCTTGCAACTGTATGTTAAGTGACATTTATTATGCTCAAACCTGTACAAGACTGTAATACACTCCACTGGCCACTTTATTAGGTACACCTATCTTTTCCTGGGTAGGACCCCCTTTTGCCTCCAGAACAGTCTGAATTCTTCGCAGCACGGATTCAACAAGGTGCTGGAAACATTCCTTAGGGATTTTGGTCCATGCCGACTCGATAGCAGTTCCTGCAGATTTTTGGCCACACATTCATGCTGCGTGCTTTTTATATTGAGTTGTAGCCACATGATTCGCTGTTTGTAGCTAGTTGCGTTAATAAAGTGGCCACTGAGTATATCTCCCACTACTTCACATGAAAGGAAAGCTTTTATAAGCAGTGCTTCTCTTACTTCCCTCAGCCATGGAGACACAGACCCTTCTGTTTCTGTCCCTTCACAGCTCAAAATGCAAGAAAGATATCGAAGGCCAAAATCATGCATAGGCTCCCCCAGCTGTTACACAATGGATGAATCTGTTTCTTAATCCTAACAGTTCACCGATACTGCTTTTCATACTATCCCTCGGAATGTGTGCGTCAGACTGTCAGTTTCCCCTTTACCTTGAACTCCTGAGGGAAGCTCCAGAGCCGAAAACCTTGCGTATTCGACTCTCTTTTTTCTGTGTGGAAGGACCCTTTACTTTCTGCTTGCACGTCAAAGGCAACTGAAAGACAGAAGCCAAAATTAAACCAATGAGGCGGAAGAGCAAGACATGCTGCACTTAAGAGCCAAAATAAAAGAATCGCATGAAAAAACATGAAAGTGGACACACACGTGAAGTGTTACGAACATTTAAATACAGGCCTTAGGCACTCACACTCACTGATCCCACAGATAAACCAAGCATCCCACAGATAAGCAGACAGCAGCCAGTGATCTCCTTGCTCCTTATTATGCAAATCAGAAACTGTTTGAACAGAGGAGACAGAAACAATCTGGCAGTCAGCTTTCTGGATGGGACTTTTTCTTCTCTCTCCTAGATAACACATCTTGAAAAATTGGTTCCGGTAAGACACAATGCTTATAAGCAAGAATAACATCTGGGGCACATCAGAAAGCAGAGATAAGCTGTTTTTTTCACTGCCTCTCTGAGCGCAAAGAGGATGGATGAGCTGGCTAATGGAGAGATTAATACTGGGTCTGTGTTAGTGGGGTTAGGGCATAAAACTGAGGCAATCCGAGCAATTTGAAAATGAGCTTCGTCTTCAAAAGAAGGCAAATTCAAGAGGTTCAGATGACAATTGCAAGCAGATGGAAGAGGGGCAGCATACGTATGTGCCACTGATCTCTAGGGATTCTTCCCAAATAGGAAAAAAAAGAGAAAACAGATTGGGCTATTAGTTCACAGCTGATTATGTCATTACCCTGGCTGGGTTCTGGCCAAAACCAGCCACGCTGCCAAGCCCTGCTGACAAACTCAACCGCAGTCAAACCGAGAGGGAATTAGCAACTGCAGACTCATGTGATGCCACACACTTAAAAACTTTTAGATTCGTCCTATTGCATTACGTTGCAATAGCAAAATAATAGACAATGTCCTTAAGAGAGGGTTGGGCCAGCGGTGGTTACAGTCATAATGCTTGGCAACACCACTTTCACTAGATGTCCTTGGAGATTTGGGACCACTTACTAGCCTTTCCAAAACACGTCAAATCTAATGACGGTCTCTTTAGCAACCCACTGAAGCTCAGCAGGTGTGAGCCTGGTCAGTACCTGGATGGGAGACTCCTGGGAAAAACTGAGGTTGCTGCTGGAAGAGGTGTTAGTGGGGCCAGCAGGGGGTGCTCACCCTGCGGTCCATGTGGGTCCTAATGCCCCAGTATAGTGACGGGGACGCTATACTGTAAACAGGCACCGTCCTTCGGATGTTTCTCAAAAAGAGTAGGGGTGTAACCTCGGCTTCCTGGGCAAATTTCCCATCGGCCCTTACCAATCATGGCCTCCTAATAATCCCCATCTATGTATTGGCTTCATCACTCTGCTCTCCTCCCCCACTGATAGCTGATGTGTGGTGAGCATTCTGGTGCACTATGGCTGCCGTCGCATCATCCAGGTGGGGATACACACTGGTGGTGGTGATGGAGGGGATCCCCATTACCTGTAAAGCGCTTTGAGTGGAGTGTCCAGAAAAAGTGTAAGCAATTATTAATTATTATTATTATTTTGTTAAGTTAATTTTTGCATGCTGAATAATGCTCCGAGTCAATGCATTAGCCAAGTCTGCTGTAACCTTAAGTGTTGCACCAGAGGCGTGGGCTGCAGCAAACTTGTGGTCCATCAGTCATCTTTCCCAAAACACAGCATGCTTTCCAGTCTTTACTTTTTTAAATCATGGAGCATACAACACATTAGGTCATTCCTTCTGCTCCAGACAGAATATGTCACTCCAATGAAACCCAGCATTCGACAGGGCAGCCTAGTGCAAATGACCATTATCATTGCCATTGTCTTTGGCATCAGTATGATAATGATGGTGATGGGAGATTTGACATTGTGGGTCTATGAGCAAACTGAAAATGACTTTTAGAATAGATAATAAAATGGTAGGATCTTAAATATGTCAAGCAAGTTGACGTCTGTAATCTTAAAGTTTCTTACAAATCTCTCTAGTACTGTAAACCTTAATTACACACAACTGTAGTGAGACTCCTCACTCCTCTTCACTGTTTTCATCCACTTCACCTGTCCCAGCTGTGGCTCATTCTATAACCATCTCTACCCCCTAGCGTCCCTGACCACAACTCCATGTCTGAAACACACTGAAGTTGTACTGACTGTCCCAACCCACTGTCTACCCATTCATATGCAGTTTTGACTAGCTGTTTCCTCTGCCTGCTTCCTCAGACTGGTCTGTTCCTCAGTCCTGGGTCTTGTTGCTATGCAAAGGGCTCTACACACTAAACATCAGATGCATGAAGAAAAGCCATGCTGCAATTTATGGATTTTCCATATGGAATCAGAGAAAACTTGTTAACAAAAAGACCACAAGAAACAACCTGAAATGGCTGTTGTGACACCATGATGAGATAAGCAATGTTGCAGCATTGTTCTGAACAGATGGTGGTGGGTGACTTTGGGTTAGCCTGCACACTAAAATTTTACCCTTGGATTGGAAGAGCTTTAAATGCAACCAACAGCACCTCCAGCAAATTGAGGCATTCACCAGTTAAGAGAAACACAACTACAAAGCCACATATCCTGAAAAGGCAGTATTGAAGATTGGGTTTTAAAAGTAGCTATTTAAGTGCCATATCTCCAATGTGATCTTTGGATATCTGAAGCTGTTATACTTACCTAACTCCCAGCCATCTGTGTGTGCCTCTTCCTTCTGCTGGTTAAGAATGTAACTGTTCTTAACAATTAAAGGGCTAAAAACTAGTCCAAGACATCCCGGAATTATTGATTACTAGTTCGGAATCATGTATCACCTGCATCATAGAATAGATGTTTCCTATTTCTATACACACACACAGGATGAACTGGAGTACACATTCTCCCAAAATAATCAGGAAACCCGAACTGCAGGTGCTCTATGGAAAGAGAGAACTTTTACCATTCATCTCAATACAGTGTCAGGCTCAACTAGTAAAAATACAAAAATATAGACAGCAACTCTGGCCACAGTCCTCTGTAATGAGCCTGAGGCAGGAACACGCAGGTTGGGCAATAGCCTCACCACTGCAGGGACTGCACAGCTTCTCTGGGTGAGACGCTCCAGGTCATCGTCACTTCGTCCACTGGGTCAATACCACTGTGGCCGCGGAGTACTAATTATGGTCCTCACGTAATTGGAAGACATAATTGGAAGGGTACGAAACAGCTTTTTGTTTCTTATCTAAGAATCACTTGTGTTGCTCAAGAAAAAGTCTCTTTCCCGTGAGAAAGATGTCGGGGATAAAAAAAACAAAACAGTATACTGTAGTTTTACATGTTACATTTGCCATATCACCCTGCAGCTCTCAGCTGGCAGCCCCACTGAAGCTCAGCAGGGTTGAGCCTGACCAGTACCTGGATGGGAGACCTACTGGGAAGCTACAATTGCTGCTGGAAGAGGTGTTAGTGGGACCAGGGGGGGGCGCTCACCCTGCGGTCTGTGTGGGTCCTAATGCCCCAGTATAGTGGCGGGGACATTATAGTCTGGGCGCCGTCTTCCGGATCTGACGTTAAACCAAGGTCCTGACTCTCAGTGGTCATTAAAGATCTTGTAATGTCCGGAGAGAAAAAGGTGGAACACTGGGCAAAGACAGGTAAGGAGAAAACAGGGAGTACTTATCCAAAGCCGTAGTCCTTAACCGGTGCAAGCCGTCAGCCAGAATATCAGAAGAGCAACAGTACAAGGACGCAATCCGAAGTCATAGTTCTAATATAGATCAGGACGTTTAGCCAGTAGGTTAGCAGGGGAATCGCACAGAGACGCAGGGAAGACACGAGAGAGAGAGCTCTGCTCATTTACCCAATGCTAAGTGCTGTGATGAGGGTTAAGAGTCCCTCAGTATTCTGGGGTTCCAGGGGTGTGGTAGTGATCGGGGAGTGTGATTGGGTCATTAGTCCAGACAGCACCGTTTGCGGTAATTAGCAGGTGCTTGATTATAATTGTTGGGAACTTTGTCAGACTACCGGCGACTTTATTGTGATTAGACTGAGCTGTGACATTTCTCGATAAGAGTAGGGAGTTATCTTGGTGTCTGGGCCAAATTTCTCCTCTCGGCCTTTACCGTGGCCTCCAAACTGTCCCCATGTGTGACTGGCTTTCACTTGCCCTGTGATGGACTGGCGCTCCCTCCAGGGTGCACCCTGCCTTGTGCTCGCTGCTTGCTGGGTAGGCTCCGGCTTCACGTGACACCGTGTGGTACACAGCGGTGTGGTACACAGCGGTCTGGTACATGACATGACATGACATGTTGCACTTGGTGTTGGGTTTGACAGATTGTCAGGCTTTGCCCATTGCAGTCACAGTCCAATTGTCATCAGGTCTTACAGGAACACCCAAAATGAAATATTAATCAAGGTCTTAACAGCAAAGACAAAGTACCTGCCTAATTAATTGAAGTGCTTTTCGTGAGAGGTTCACACAAAATTCACACAAATCACACAAAAGTGATTTTCCAGAAAAAATACTTCAGCGAAAGACCCCTCCATGTGATTTCTCCTTTAAAAAAATTGAAGGAAAGGCATTTTGAGGCATTTTTTCTTTAAAAAGTGAAAGGAAAAAACATTTCAATTCCAGTTCCTAAGACACCACAGGCAGCCAAGTGGAGATGTAGAGCCAGAGATGACTCCTGTGGCTAGCCATATTCACAATGTTCCACCATGTCATTAACTCACACTGTACTTTAAGCAAACGGCTCTTAAAAAGTGTCTATTGAACAACATTAATAATGCTTCAGCCCACTTATCTGTCAAGCTTTAACTGCGCATCGAGGTGCACTTCTGAATTCCCCATGTGCACCTTCAGCCACCTCTGTGGACTACAGCTTGGCTTCATGGTAGATTCAAATTGAAATCCGCAGGCTCTCCCTCTGTGGGGGAGTGAATTTAATACAAAAACGGTCTGACAAGTGCAGGCCTGAACGGTCAGAGCTTGTTCGACTTTTCATTGATAAAAGCCCTCCCACCCCCAAACGCATGTATTGCATAACAACAGTTCCCAAGGAAAACACCGGTGACACATTCACTTTGAGCGTCCTCTGGGAGGACACAGACTGCGGAGGCTGTGTGCAGCTGAGCGGAGCATGATGGAGAGCAGGGGCGCTGGATGACCAAGAGAGAGGCTGGATACAGGGCAGGGGACAGAGGAGAGAAAGAAAAATAATTGCAACCGTTTATGAGGGCATTTTGTCCAGAGCAATGGGCTCCCATCGACAACTGCTTGTTTTCAATGGCTGCGAGCCGTTGCATGGAGAATCCCCATCACTGTCCGTGGTTTGTTCTTCTGTCAGGTTCCCCTGGGGGGGATACTGGTATGGAAAGTACCTGCAGGATTTTCACCCAGCTAGACTGGCTTTGTGGGGCTTTGTGAGGCTGTACCCTGTGCGTTTGACCTCCTTGCCTCTAGATGGCGACAACCAAAAGACTCGGGACAAACAAGCCTGAGAATGAGAGCAAGTCTCGGTATTGCCCTGCTCATTTCAAGATGCCGCCCGGGCTAGAGTGCACCAGCATGCACCCCTGACTTAGCTCCGTCGGGCTTAGAAATCAGAAACACATCAGATGTACTCATAGTGCACAAACAGGACTTCCGTGTGTCACCTGAGTTACGCCTGGGCATAAAACTTAACTTAAAACTAACTTTGTCAGCAACCATATCATCCTGCAGCTCACAGCAGGCAGCCCCACTGGAGCTCAGCAGGTGTGAGTCTGGTCAGTACCTGGATGGGAGACTCCTGGGAAAGCAATGGCTGCTGCTGGAAGAGGTGTTAGTGGGGGCCAGCAGGGGGCGCTCACCCTGCAGTCTGTGTTGGTCCTAATGCCCCAGTATAGTGACGGGGACACTAGACTGTAAAAAGGGCGCCATCCTTTGGATGAGTTGTAAAACTGAGGTCCTGACTCTCTGTGGTCATTAAAAAATCCCAGGGTGTTTCTCGAAAAGATTAGTAATTTTTATTATTAAGATGCAACTGATCTCTCTGTTTAAACACTTAAATTCCTACAGCTGCAGCAGACACACGGAGATTAGTGGAAACAAATGGTGACAGTCATCCTTGTAATGAGTTCAGGTTCTGATTGTCAGAAGCTGTTTTTCACCTGTCAGCGAGTGCTTCGGAGCTTGCAAATGAATGCAAAGGCAGAAAATCAGATCTTGGATTTGACAAGCTGTCTGTCTTAAACAGGCATGCACACTCATGAAGGTGCCTTGCATTTGCCAGGTCTAAAAGCATGAGCACTGGAAGCCATTACATGTGAGCTAAATGCACACAAGATATACCAGATGGAAAAAAAAATATTACCTTTATTAATGTCTGACTTGAGGTGTATGTCCAATTTCTTAGACTTGGACATACATCCTGCTCTCACTAGTGCCACAATGCTATACCCGATCACATTCCCCAGGCACTTGTTCTCAGCAGCACATTGCCAGCAGCCATATCACTCTGCAACTCACAGCTGGCAGCCCGCTGAAACTCAGCAGGTGTGAGCCTGGTCAGTACCTGGATGAGAGCCCTCCTGAGAAAAACTAAGGTTGCTGCTGGAAGAGGTGTTAGTGGGGCCAGCAGGGGGCGCTGTGGTCCATGTGGGTCCTAATGCCCCAGTATAGTGACGGGGACACTATACTGTAAAAAGGCGCCGTCCTTCGGATGAGATGTCAAACCGAGGTCCTGACTCTCTGTGGTCATTAAAAATCCCAGGGTGTTGGCCCTTATCAGTCATGGCCTCCTAATAATCCCCCTCTATGAACTGGCTTCATTACTCTGCTCTCCTCCCCACTGAGAGCTGGTGTGTGGGGAGCGTTCTGGCGCACTGTGGCTGCCGTCGCATCATCCAGGTGGGGCTGCACACTGGTGGTGGTGGAGGGGATCCCCATTACCTGTAAAGCGCTTTGAGTGGAGTGTCCAGAAAACCGCTATATAAGTGTAAGGAATTATTATTATTATTATTATTATTATTGCTGCCTCACAGCTGACCATGTGCATAAGTAATAATCAGATTCTCAGCTCTTTGGCTCTCAATTCAATTGATTTTTATATAGCACCTTTCACCACAAGGTTGCCCCAAGGCGCTTAATAATGCAAGTGACCATACATTTTGTAAATACAGAACACAAGACCAGAAGAAAACGGAGGAGAGGAACCAAACACTCCTTAGTAAGGAAAAGAAAAACCTCTGGGAGTCCTAGGTCAACTGGTTGCCCAACCCCTTTGGGCATGCTAACATTATACAATTAAAAAAAGGAATACATGAATAAGGGTATTCATCCATCCATATATCCATCCATCCATCCATCATGTCTTCTGTGTGTCAGTACTCCATGCAGATCTCTGTAGACCAGTAAATTCCTCCTAAACGATAGCTATATCCACGATGTCCCTCTTGGATCCATGGCAGTGATGCAGCATCCAACTCAGATGGTCCCCAGCCTGGGCGCCATCCTTACATGCGGGGAGGAGAATAGGATAGTCTGGTCAGAACAGATGTATCTACCTGGTGGGCCCACACAGAGACACACAATGGAAGGGACAGCAGCACCAGCAGCCGTGGTTGTAGCGAGCTATAATGTAAGCTTTAGTGCTTACATTAGCACTTTCCATCCTCCGGAGTGACTCACATCTCAAACACACCGAGACTGTTGATACTCCCCCTCTGACACAAAAACAGAAAATTGTCGCTGGGCAAACAGAACAGAGAGGCCACACAGCCAGAGTCAAAGCTGCTCTCCATGGAATATCAGAAGTCACGATACAAACACAGACCCAAAACTTCCTTAGAGTTTTAAAGAGGTACTTGACATCTAATGTCCCACATTTCTGTTCTGTTTAAAGCTGTTATCAGCTGTCTTTAAAGGGCTTACAGTCACCCACACACAAACATTAAATACTGTAACTTCAGTACATACAGTACTAGACTTTCTGTCTGAAAACCACTGTTACTTTTGTTTAATTTATCAATGTGCAAATTAATCTGCCTTACGAGCTTCACTGCAAGGATGCCTCACAGCTGTCAGTGTTGTCAGTGACGTTACGGGCGCTGATATCCAGCAGTCACGATTCCCAATTTCTGACAGAAAGCCCCGCAGATAAATATTCATTGCAGATGCGGCAACAGTTGACAAATAAATGCCAGGGTACCGCAATTCCAGACGGACTGTCACACATGTGCTCGTCTCTGTTTCCTTTTCTGTACATCTGAACGGCAGTCAAGAGACACAGCTGTTACCAAACGACAGCTCACACGAAAGGCCTGAACGCAACTCAAACACAGTACCAACCTGACATTTCCATGATCACTGCTGAAAGGAAGGGGGCCTGGGTGAGAGCTGCATCTCCCCAATTTCACTCTGGTGGTCAGTACTGGAGGAAGTCTAGCTTTTGTTAGTGATGCTAATAGAGGGATTTTCAGAGTAAAATGGCTGGAAACGGAGTTTCAATGTTCTCCCTGGGTTTGCAAGGATTTCCTCTGGTTTCCTCCCACAGGCCAAAGACATGCTGGTGGGTTAATCGGTTTCTGGGAAAACTGGCCCTGGTGTGGGTGTCTCTGTCTGTATCTGTCCCGAGACGGACTGGCATCCTGCCCAGGATGTACCCTGATTTGCGCCCATTGCATGGAGAGATACTCCCCTGTGACCCTGAACTGGAAAGAGCAGTTAGATCATGGATGGATGGACAACGTCTTCATTTCCCGTACACTGGTATGCGAGAGGTCATATCGATCGAGCCAACCTGCTTAACAATGCAGAAACCACAGCACTGCAGCAGCTATCTGACCTCCAGCCCTGCCCCGAGGCAGAATGGGCAGGGCTGGAAGGTGTACTAAGTATTGGACACCAGCAGCAGCACGCCCATTAACCAGATGTGGGATTAAAGGGGACGTGTTCAGTAGTTGTTTGGCACTTTCTTCAGTGGTTGTTCAGAACCTTGTCTGGTGCTTCCTGAATTGTTCATGAACACCAATTCTCAACGTAAAAAACAAATTCCAATAAAGATAAAAAGAACAATGCATTTCACTTTACAAATCTTCGCAGAAATATGTATACAGTATATATTACATTGCGATGAGGAGGCACTGAGCCCACTCTGTCTTCGAGGGTGCCGGCCAGTCTGTCTGTCTGTCTGGACAGTGGCCTGGAGACCACCCAGGGGTGCCTCTTCGCTACAACAGCTCGGCTCACAGAAGCAAAGTGACAAGGCTTGACCACAGCCACCTAACTCTTCACCGTTCACGTGAGCGACGCGCGTCACTGAACACACAGAAACTAGAAAGTGGAGAAACAAGAGGAGCCCTTTTAGCCCGAATGGTCTTGAGGAAGTTATTGATTTCAGGAGGTTCTCGGTTTTAAAAAACACACTTCCTCCTAGTTTCTATTTCTGTGCCCTGGTTCCTGTTCCCTTGTTGATTCTGAAGAACTCCGTAAGGTTCATTTTCACAATGCCCTTGAGGGGTCTGAATGTGACAGGCTCCCCGCGTACTTCAAAACTAAACTCTTTCATTTTTTGCAGTCTGTTACACTTCTGTATGACCATGTTCCCTTGTATCCTTGCAGTTCTCCAGTAACTACATCGTCCCAGTTAGAGGTTTCACTTCTCTGTTCTCTGTTTAGTAACCATTTCTCAATCCAAACCCTCACAGTTTCTCGAATGCCTAAAACGTGCAACGTGAGAATTGTCTATTAGGGAACATCACATTCTGAAAATCTAAATGCACCATATCGTATGCCAATGTGCATCCTTGACTGTTTATCCTTTAATGCTAACATGTTGGTCAGGCAAGACCTAACTTTCCTAAATCCAGAATATATCCTAGGATATTACTGTATTTCCATATAGGAGATCCTCTATTTAATTGTTTCCATTACTCTACACGTAATAGAAGTCAAACCTACAGGTTTAGGAGTAGCTGGTCCAGTTTTGTCACCCTTTTTATGGATGGGCACTACATCCGCAGTTCTCCAGTCCCTGGGTACGAGCCCTGTCTTAATGGTCTGCTGGAAGAGTTGTGTTGCTGGCTTCTGAATAACATCTCTCTTTGATCTAGATCTAGAATTGTTCTACAATGCCCACTCTAAATGAAGCCTCACTAGTGCATTTCACAACTTTAACACCCTTGATTTACATCTTTTAAACCAAATATGCTCATTTCACCACCCATGCTTTGGATGGACATCCAATGTTGTTGAATTGTAAATGTATGCACATTTTAAAACGAACGCTTGTAATCACATCTTGGATGTTCAAACAGAACAATTTTAAGGGTCAAAGAGGGTCAAAGGGCTAAAGCATTCTGATTGAGGGGGTATTCACCCACTTTACTTTGGCAAACCTGAATTTGATCCAGAGCACAAATGTGTTAATGAGCCACCCAGTCAACCGTGTGGCCTTTGTCTACGTGCGTTAGATCATGGTTGACATAAATTCAGAATAAATACAGCCGTCTCTGTAAGATCCCTCAGCCAGGTAGAGAATTTCAAGCAAAAAGTCAACCCTGTTGACCAAGGAGATTTAAAAAAAACTCAGGAACAGAGCTGTAGAAAGGCATAGATCAGGAGAAGAGTATAAAAACACAAAGACCCTGAATATATATTTGACCGTGGTGAAGTCCATCATGAAGAAATGGGGAGTGTAATTGTGTCACCTAGACGCTAGCCCCAAACTGAGCAGCCGGACCAGTAGGAGACTGGTCAGAGGGACCACTGGTGACTCTGAAAGAGTTATGGAGTTCGACGGCTGACATAGGAGAAAATGTCCACGAGTCAATAACATCCCCGTCTCTGCACAAAGCTTACCTGTCTGGCTGGCACGAAGCAGGTCGCTGCCAAAAAAATACAAATCTGTGTACAACAAAAATTTCAAGTGACATTGCTCGCCCAGTCTTGAAGTCTATCTAATTCCTATCATCTTCCTTGTTAAAATCTAAATAAACCATAACATATGCCCTGTTTTTATCCATTACAGCTGTAGCGTATTCAAAATCTCATGAAGAGGTTTTATAACCAAGACCTGCCTTTTCTGAATCCCTCCTGATTACTGCCCAGAATCTTGCTGCCAAATGATCTTTCCGTTTGTACGTTGTTTTTGTCACCTCTGCTCCAGTTTTGTCTCTCTTTGCTGCTTTTCCAGGCAAGGGGTATTATACCAGCCTTTTTACATTTCCAAGACATACCACTGGATGACGCATAAATAATAATAATAATAATAATAATAATAATAATAATTAATAACTGCTTACACTTATATAGCACTTTTCTGGACACTCCACTCAAAGCGCTTTACAGGTTATGGGTATCCCCTCCACCACCACCAGTGTGCAGCCCCACCTGGATGATGTGACGGCAGCCATAGTGCGCCAGAACGCTCCCCACACACCAGCTCTCAGTGGGGAAGAGAGCAGAGTGATGAAGCCAGTTCATAGATGGGGATTATTCTGGGGCCATGATTGGGAAAGGCCAGGGGGAAATTTGGCCAGGACACAGGGGTAACACCCCTACTCTTTTTGAGAAACACCCTGGGATTTTTAATGACAGCAGAGAGTCAGGACCTTGGTTTTACGTCTCATCCGAAGGACGGCGCCTGTTTACAGTATAGTGTCCCTGTCACTATACTGGGACATTAGGACCCACACAGACCACAGGGTGAGCGCCCCCTGCTGACCCCACTAACACCTCTTCCAGCAGCAACCTTAGTTTTTCCCAGCAGGTCTCCCATGCAGGTACTGACCAAGCTCACACCTGCTGAGTTTCATTTGGCTGCCAGTTGTGAGTTGCAGGGTGATATGGCTGCTGGATGGATGGATAGCAAAAATGGAGAGCAAAAAGCCTGAAATAATCACGGATCAGGCCTCCCTGCATCCCTGTGTCTGCATTATCCTCCGGTTCTCATTTCCCGCACAAATGAAAAGGATAAAATAAAGAAAATTATCCATCCAATTAAGTGCTTAATGAAATCAGTCACACTTAAGCGCAGGTGCACAACCCAAGACCTTGTGGCTCTCTGGACTTGAGAATCCTTGATGGAAATTGGCAAAAGGATTAATAAAGAAGGTCAGAGCACTGTGTGTCACACGCAGTTCCTGCAGGACTCACTAGGAAGTAGATAGCCGTATTAATATAAGTGACAGCTTGAAATAGGAAGCCCTAGCAACTTGGGGTGTATATCCAGTATTTCTGGTCTTTAAACAAACTGTTAACGTTAAATGATTGGAACAACTCAGAACAGCAGGGTAATGTTCTCAGACTTTTTTCTGACATTTTCATTATATTCAGTTTCAAGTGGTTCTTTATCCTGTATACTATAGTTTAAACTGCTTAATATACAGCACTAACACAGATTCAGGTCATTAGAAGCACCGTGCATGAAAAAAGAGCAGCACAGCTGTCACACTCACTTACAGGAGTACAGCGCAAGGACAACCTTTCTTATGGCAATACAACGAGTCCATTAGGAATAACTGCAATTGAAAAGCACACCGATATTGAAAATGAAGGCACAGGCAGTGAATTTAATTTCCTAATGAATACATCTCCAACTGGTGTCTCCCCATGCAAGTGATATCTGACTGGTTTAAAGGCATTTTTATCATAATTAACAATCATAATTGCTTACACTTATATAGTGCTTTTCTGGACACTCCACTCAAAGCACTTTACAGGTAATGGGGATCCCCTCCACCACCACCAGTGTGCAGCCCCACCTGGATGATGCACCAGTCCGCTCCCCACACACCAGCTCTCAGTGGGGAGGAGAGCAGAGTGATGAAGCCAGTTCAGAGACGCGGATTATTAGGAGGCCATGATTGGTCAGGGCCAATGGGAAATTTGGCCAGGACACTGGGGTAACACCCCTACTCTTTTCGAGAAACGCCCTGGGATTTTTAATGACCACAGAGAGTCAGGACCTCAGTTTTACGTCTCATCCGAAGGTCGATGCCTGTTTTACAGTATAGTGTCCCCCATCACTATACTGGGGCATTAGGACCCACATGGACTGGAGGCTTAGCGCCCCCTGCTGTCCCCACTAACACCTCTTCCAGCAGCAACCTCAGCTTTCCCAGGAGGTCTCCCATCCAAGTACTAGTCAGGCTCAGCCCTGCTGAGCTTCAGTGGGCTGCCAGCTGTGAGAGGCAGGGTGATATTTTAAGAGGGAATATTTGAGAGTTATCTGTGCCTCATGTCCTGAGCCATCACTCATGACATGAGTCACACACTGACATTGTCAGCCCATGAAGCAAAGAATTGGGCAGAAGAAACGATGAAGAGATTCAACTGTGGAGATTGCAGTGGGGTCCTGTGTACAATTTTACCATTCTTCCCGGAAAGGATCACTTGTTACATATAGCACTGAGCAGCAAACGAAACACTATTTAATGATGTTTTTGGAAATTAAAGTACAACTAGTTCTCAATTTAACAGGAAACGTATTCCTGAGAAATACACCAATTTAAAAATAGAAAAAGCCTAATTTCCCCATGAGGATGTGTGTAAACAGAAGAGATGCCATCTAAATTCACTCCCAACCGTGGGGTTGAACTCCCAAAGAAATGTTATTACATATATTTAATTATTTAATATATGATCTTTATATAGTTTTACTACGAGTCATTTTTATACTAAATGCTCGAGGGAACTACGCAGAAGAGCAATTAGTGGTGAATAGTCAACCAAGAGCATGGTCTGTGAGCCCATTCATACACCTGCACTGCTCAGCTATCTTCAGTCCTCTTGCTCTCCTTTTAAATGGTATTTTTTGTGAAGTCTCACACGTAACATTGCAAAGACTTTCTTCTTGGTGGGGTTTCAGCTGAACTTTAATTGCAGATGGTCTTATTTGTTTTATTTATTGAAAGTTAAAGTTGATTCCATCTTTCTAAAATGGTTTTAAATAAGTGAAGTTCCATTCACAAATTATGTGGATTTACTTTGTTTCAGGGCTTGATAGATTGCTGAACATAGTTACAAGCATAATTCAATTACCGGCCATGCCTGCTCAATAAAAATGTCTGTGTGCCAAGGACAAAAGAGATTAAGTCCCTTTCCTGATGATTACTGTTGTTCTTGCAGTTCTAAGTGATACAGTATGTTTCCTTCGACACACAGTAATAATCAGTATGTGTTTTTTAATTTTGTACAGTTTCCTGTCCTTTGCATGCATAGGAGCTGAAAACAATGCACTACCACTTGTGACAGTAAACCAGTTTGTTATTTTAATAGACTATACCTTTTTCTTCTAAACAAGATTCATTGTCAACACCGTGAAGAGTGACTTAATATAAAGGGTTTAGTTGTGAAAGTTTTAAGTGTTATCCTTTTAACCACTGTTAAGAAATATCTGTCCGACTTAACAGAATGCTTAATTACACTCGAAACAAAGACCTCCAGTGACGACTTACATAGGATGAGAGCTTAATTACAAGCAGTCGCAGAAAACAAAGGAGCTCAAAATGAAAGAAACAGATTCCTTCCTTAAATGTTTAGGAAACTAATCAAATAGTTTGCACAAGCCCTGCATACCATTAGAATCTGATTTTGTCCAGTACGTACAGTACAGCCTCAGCTTGCAAGCTCTCCAATCAGCTCCATTAGAGAACGACTAACGCCTCACTTATTTAACTGATAATTAGAACAATTAATATAGCAACTAACAAAGGAGCTGGTTGCATCAAAGCACTGCAATTGAGCATAAAGGAAGTGTTGCATGTTGACTATCTGTCACGATCGCTACTCCTCCTCTTAAGGGCGCTCCAGCCCTTCCTTGTTCTGCCCCATTACCCGCACCTGTTCCTGATTTCAGTTCCTCCTTAAAAGCTTCATTGAATTCCGTTTAGTGAGAGCTCGCTGCGTCTGGCTCCGTTATGGTTTTAGCTTTCTGTTCCTGATCCCCCTCCCCCCGCCGGTCCGGACCTGGTTCCTGGTTTTTAATCCCCGGATGAATCGCCTGGCCTTGGACTTATGCTCCTGTTTCGGTTTCCCGTTTGGAATTCAGCATGGATCGTTTGCCTCGGACGCCTCACTTCCCCTGGACACCTGCACACCTAGGACACACCCCCCTGTCTCCATTCCGTTTTCCTGCATGACTTTTTCCTAGTGTTTCCTCACTTATCCGGATTGTGTCGTCTGCATAGGGCCCAGAAAGAACTGTTCAGGACACTATCATTCACACAGAATATATAGAGTATATACCTATTCAACCTGAACTTTAATCTTTAACTGCCCTCGCTAGCTTCTGCAAGCAGGCGTTCCTAAGATTGCACGTACAGAACAGATGGCGTTCTGCTGCATGGCGGAGAAATATAAATTGGCAATCTCTATATAAAAAGAGATCCGTGCCATACTCTAAACAGGATGGCAATAGCACTGTCGGATGTCGGAAGGGACAAACCGTGGAGAGGCAGGAGAGCAGAAAAAGACCCTAAGCGAAGTGGCGAGACGGGAAGTTAGCCTGAGCTCGGCAGTGCAAAGAGTTCTGGAGTGCCTCCTACTCTGTCCTGTCCCTAGTTTCCTGTGCTTTGCTGTCCTTCCGGTCTCTCTCTCCCTGGGGCTATATATTTCCGGGTCACTCATTCACCTTCGCTCAGCATTGACGTTCGGATGTCCTGAGACCCACCTAGCAACCAGGTCGCCCCACGTCCGCTACCTGAGGGCGTAGGTTTCTATGCGACTCCTGAACTGCTGAGCCCGGGCTAATCCCCCATTCTGCCGCTACGCATAGGGTCTTTTTCCGCTCTCCTGCCTCTCCACGGTTCGTCCCTTCCAACATCCATGACAGAACCAGCCAATTGAAGGCCACTCACCAACGTTACCACACCGTGCAGGTCCCAACCGCTCCTCCTGCACGAATCTGAGGGACCCGAATGCCGAATAAAAACCGCCCAACCCCAGCAGGGCTCAGCCACCGGTGCCCTGCTGCTTGAGAACCCCTAGCGGATGACATAATCCAGGTTTGAACAGGGTCCGCCTGGACTGCAGGACTCAACCGGCACTCTCACTCAGCGTCTCAAGGAATGGGCCGCGCCGCCGCTCGAGACGCGCAAACACACTTCTGCACATGAATAGACCCCGTCTTGCTCAGACAGCAAAGAGGTTGCAATCCTTCTCAAGCGAAGATTGCAAAGCAGCGACAATTTACTAACCACCCCCGTTGTTGGCGTCTCTTATCACCCTGCCTGTTAAATCAAAAGGCAGCTCCACAGCACCAGGCATATCTGTCGCCAGCTCGCTCCCTAGAGTCTCCAGTCTGAAGATACAGATGAGACAATCCGCAGAAATTATGTGTGTCAAATGCCCTCTTCGCTCACTCAGCAAAAACTGCCTCTTCTTGGTCCCTTGAGATCCACAATTAAAGGTGTCAGTAACCTCCTTTTGCAACCCTATCCTTGGTTTTGAATACCT
Source organism: Lepisosteus oculatus (assembly GCF_040954835.1). Lineage (NCBI taxonomy): Eukaryota > Metazoa > Chordata > Actinopteri > Semionotiformes > Lepisosteidae > Lepisosteus > Lepisosteus oculatus. The sequence goes on along the minus strand of NC_090722.1, from coordinate 2,497,795 downwards.
TAAGGCATTTGTCTGTGTGCAACTTCTTTTTATGCATCTGAAAATGAGCATCGTCTGAACTGCTTTAATGAAAGTGACACACTTCAGCACCTACCACGTTTGCAGTACCTTGCAGACTTAATACTTTCAAGCGTATTTTAAAGAAGTACCCTAATAATAATAATCCTTACACTATCATAGTGCTTTTCTGGACACTCCACTCAAAGCGCTTTCCAGGTAATGGGGATCCCCTCCACCACCACCAGTGTGCAGCCCCACCTGGATGATGCACCAGTCCTCCCCACACACCAGCTCTCAGTGGGGAGGAGAGCAGAGTGATGAAGCAATTTCAGAGATGGGGGCCATGATTGGTAAAGGCCAGGAGGAAATTTGAGCAGGACACCAGGGTAACCCTACTCTAATCTAGGCCCCTTCACCACTAGATAAATCATGGACAAATATCTGGGAAACTGAAAAAAAAGGCATTTTCAAGTCATGTTGTTGACTTCATGGGGGGTTTAAGAAGCAACATTAAGCCTACCATGTTTTAAAAATCTGCAGTCCATTTCACCTTTACTTATTTATAACCTTTTTATCCCTCAACAGGGTGCCTTTAGAGCTGCCAGAGCACAACCTGTACACAAGAAACATTTTCATACTGTTCCAAAAAAAGTACATTTGGCAATTTACTTGATTTGTTTATTTGAATCAAAAAAATTAATTGAATGAATCAATTAATTAATCAAATAAATGTAAAGCTCAGAACACGTTTAAGGCTCATCTCATCTGTGAAATTTCCTACAGTAGTTTGTGAGCTCTATGTAGCATTAACATTTATAAAAGAAATCAAGTAGTCGGCTATTGTTTAGAGATTTTCATCTTCAGCTCAGATAGTTTGACTTGTGTAATTAATTATTCAGAATTACTGAAGCACAATTAGCACATACAGTAGCAGTTTAACCTACAAATATTGTCAAAATCAGTACAACGTCCTTTAGTGTCAGTTTATTTATTGCCTTATTGTAACTTGTGAAAAATAAAAAATAAGGACTGTAATTAATTGACTGATTCATCAATTAAGTTGATTGAAATCAGAGCCTTATAGGGGAATCCCTGGATTGTCCTACTGTATGTACAGAGGTCCATACAGCCAGCTGGTCCCAGGTTCCAATCCAGGCTGTGCCTCCCTCAGTAAATTGGTCCATTAGTGTTGGGTCATCAGGGGTATCACTGGGAACCTGGGAAGTTAATGACTGTGTAGTGTTTAAACCAGGGGTATCCAATTCTAGTCCTTTATTATTCATCTGCTCTTAATGGTGTAAAACTCTTTATTGGTTTCTGTGGACCACTTTATTGGCTTCTCTCAGCTCCTAAGCTTTAAAGAGCCTTAAAAAACATGCGAATACACCAGCCCTCCTAGGCCAGGACTGGACACCTAACCTTGAACCTCCGCCCTCAGCTGCAAGAGATCGGACTGGCCAACTGGCAAAGATCAGCTGACGGTTCTGTTCATTGAAACCGGGCGCAAATCTATAAGACGCTTGCTTTTGAACTGACCAATACAAGAAAATACTGAAAACACACTGCTTGAATCACCAATCAGGACGCAAGAGCTTTTCCCTATTTGATGTCAGAGGAGGTTTAAATAGTCACTGGTAGTGAGGTATCCAATTTTAAAGCCGAGTACAGAACAACATGAAAAACCACCACTGATCGCCGTTACAGTCCTGACACTGAAAAACATCCAGGAGGGTCTTCAAGGACACGGGGCCAGGCTGCTGCAAGAACAGATCTGTCAAAAGACAAATTCCCTTGACTGAATAGTGTCCTGCACAAACATCAAGCCCCCAAGTGCAGCTCAAACCAAACAAAGGAATCACGAGGATTTATTGCCGATTGTGAAACATCTCAGCTGTACAGCAGTTGCCCATTCCTCACCACCTATCAAAATGAAGAGCAGCGTTCGTCTTGCTCAGTGCAGTTAGCAGCAGCTGTCACGATTTCAGGGGATTTTCTGGGACTGGGTAACACCCAGGACACCACAACCCTGGCAGAAACTGCACAGATCTTAGTCTCCACTAACGCTATCCATCCATCTATCCATCCTCTACCTGCTTCTTCCAATTCAGGGCGGTGCGGCAGCCGGAGCCTATCCCAGCAGGCACCAGGCCCAGGGCAGGGTACACCCTGGGCGGAACGCCAGTCCTGTTCTTAAACCCTTTTTAAAACATTTTTAAAACGTTCTGCACTGTTTCTCCGCAACAACTGCCTGTCCCTATTCTACAAACTATCCAAATAAACACCTTTAATAGTATTCTACTAATATTATGAACCTTTCCCCCAGGCAGATAAAATTAATCCCCCGGACTATTTTCATTGTAATCTATTGTAATCTATCTATATTTTCATTTGCAGAAAAATAAATGTCATCATGCCAAGTGAAGTGCTTTTGTCCTGCAGCCCAGTTCTGGGGAAAGAAATGACCACACTGTTCACACATCTGAGTCCATAGGGCTCCAGCCCAGCACTTCACATCTGTGCCCCAAAATCATTTCACTTTCTCACATTTTATAGGTGTCTACAATTCAAAGTCCAGGAAAAAAGACCAGCCGCTCAAAACACCCTCCCTCTGTCATTCATTTGATCCATCTTAGAATAAGTGGGCTTTGCCCCAGCAGTTAGAATCACTGTCCCCCCAAAATTTCACTTTTTCATGATGGAATCAGGCATCCTGAATTCCAGTCCAATAGTTTAGTACCTATTAGGAAATTGTGAAATGGTTTTGTGTCACTGATTGTAAATGCTGGGGCAAAGCCCTCAGAACTCACATTAAACTGTAATATATTTACCCTGGAATTGTGCCCAAGGAGAATAGCTATTTATTTTCATGACAGACATGTTACCTGCCAGTGTGGTAACCGTGTGGGGAAGGAACCACTACAGATATAATAATAACAGACAGGAAGTCTTATTGTTTTAAAATACTCAAATCTGTTCAGTGTTCAATTGCGTTCCGGCGTTCCAGTGCGCCGGGTTTTACGCAGTCCCGTTTTATACACACGTCGGCTATTCCCAAAATAACCCTCCCACGATTCTTTCCTTTTCTCCCAAGTTCCCTTCCACAGATGAATTTCTAACTGATCGATTAATGATCACTTCAGTAATATTCCAAAATTCCTACAATTCTCTTTGTATGGAGTCACTTTTAGTCTCGACGTCGGAATCCCTACATTTGTCCATTTTTGGACAGTTTCTCAAAACGCCAGTTGTAGCATCTGTCGTTGACAAGGGTTAAACGTTTTGATGATCGAGATCATCATTCCAAACGACAGCTTACCAGCTTTACAATAAGAATCGAAAGGCTGTACTGCACCTGGCTGATGCCTGTTTGATTCGCAGACCCAGAGATATGGGGTGAAAGCGCAGCCATACAGCGTATTACACATCATCATCCAATAAACACTTGTATGTGACATGGTTTCTAAAGACAAGGTCGACATAGCAGAACTAACGCGCTGTCACAAACGGCAAAAACAGAACCATTTGGGGATGTACTTAGACTAACGGAGCCTTCACACTAAGTCCACAGAAGACGAGCCCTGCGTGACTTCCTCCAAGGTCATATCGTCCCCTTGAGAGAGGAAGATAAATTATTTGGATATATATATATATAACTCGTTCACCTTATCCTCTCTCTTAAGGTTCATCTGTCGTCTTAAAAAAAAGCAGCACTGCCAAGTATGAAAATCACATCACCTTGGAATCCATAGTAGGCAAGGTCACAACGTATCTGTCAGCGAATTAATCACTACAGCGTTTTTTTTTTAAAAAAATGCACTTTACCGTTCACGTTCACCCCAACCCCCACACGTCCACGCATTCCACTCGCGAGGGGGCGAGGCGGGGGTCTCCGGAATAAATTTTCACGTTTTTAATCAGCACAGATTCGCTCTCCGTCTCCAGGAAAATATGCGAGACATACAACTTCTTCTTCAGTCATTCCTTCAGCCCAAAACATATTTTTCGTTTTCTTGAACACCATTAGCCGTCAAACACCATTCGTTCTCGGCACAGGCGAGACAGCTGTCATTAACCATCACTGGGCAATCGCCGCTTGATTTAAGTCAAATTAAATTGGAACCAACGAACGGATTGACTTTTCATTTTTAAACTGCGTTATTTCCCCCCCGACAAACAATATAATTAAAATCACAAATCTCCAAATATCCACGTTGACAAATACATGTTTATACCATTGCTGCGGTCGCTAAAAATAACCCTAGCAGTGTGATTCGTGTTATCACGCAGGAGTGACTCTCAGCTTTTGCAATTTTAATGACACGCCAAGAAATGTGCATGCCCTTTTAGAAAATAAAATCAGATATTGCCCCCAGCGATACACAGACCCATCCTTGAACATGACATTTTAAATATTGTTTGCGAAATGCTGATTATCCCTGTTATGGTAGAACAGCAAGGTGAATCTGCATGAGAAATGTATTGAACAATTCTGTCTATGGCTTTTAGATGCAAACGTTTCTTAAGCACGTTTTTAACCGGGTGGGAAAAAATACTGGATACAGAGGGCGAGGTTATTATTCCTAACATCAGCTTTACAAAGGTCACGATTATTACGGTTAAACGGAGAATGAACGTCACCTTCGTTCTTCGTCCCAAAAGCTGAAATAACGAAGCAAACACAGCGTCCTTTACCTTTTCCTGCCGACGCTTATCGGTCTCGAAGCCCCAGGTCGCTGCAGCCCTTGTCCCTGAAGCAGCGGCGAGTAGGATGCTGTCGTCTCTCCTCCCTGACGCTCGGCGCACAGCGGAGACTGGGAAGGATGCGAGAGGTACCGGAGTCCCGCTCCCCCCCCCGGCCTCACTCCAGAAGGGGCGCACCACTCGCCGGCTCCGGTGGGGGCGTGCAGGGTCCGCGGGAGAGGACGGAGGGAGATCTGGGGGGATGTCACTTGTTACTAGCCGGCAGTGCGTTGCGTTTTCAGTTTTGAGAAGAAAGCTTTCGCGATTCCCTTACCGTTAGAAGCTGCCCTCCGAGAGCACGCCACCCCCTTTTCCGAGCTACTTAGTAGGCTCTGCATAACAGTTGTAAGACGGTTTTCGGAGCTGTGTGCCTTCGGCAGGTCATTGCGTCAGTAAAATGCTGTATGTGATGCATATATCTATACATACATGGGGTTGCCCTAAATATTAATATATACTCAAATATTATATAAAGATTATACAGTACGTTCACACGCCTTACCCAGAAACATTAAATCTTAAGTAATATAAATCCATATTGTACACCACAAATTGGTGCCTACCCTTTATTAAGGAAATATTGAAATATCATTTTTATATGTTATTATTATAATTAGTAGTTCTGGTGGGTAGCTGCGTCAGTATGCGTAGGCTGCAAAGGAACAAGTAATAGGTTTATTCCATGCTGAAAAAAAGAAGAAAGAAAAAGTATTTTATTTCTTATTTTTTTCAGCATGGAATAAACCTATGACTTATTATTGTAATTAGTGCTGCTGTTAATTTTTTCTCTGTGTGTGTGTCTACAGTACTGTATCTATACCAGTGGCTAAACCCCAGCACCCAAAAAAGGTACTAATGTGTAAAATGTATACAAATATCATGCACATAAGTACTGTACTGTTTTGAGGTAAGAAGAAAAATATGTTTTTTTTGTAGCTGCAATAAGATGGAAAACAAATAAATACCTTTTTTATCAAATGTTATTTGAACGCAACAGTTCAGCACATATCTAAACCGTTATCAAACATGCTTGTGTACACTCTGTACTGTGTTATGTTACAGCACACCAAAGTGAATGCTCAACTATAATCACACTGGGGGGATTTAATTACAATACAGTATATAATACAGACCAAAATCCCTAAGGAATGTTTCCAGCACCTTGTTGAATCCGTTCAGCTAATAATTCAGGCTTTTCTGGAGGCAAAGGGGGGTCCTACCTGATACTAGGTAGGTGTACCTAATAAAGTGGCCACTGAGTGTATGTTCACATACAGTACTAAGAAAGAAAGATAAATAAAGAAATGTCACTGTCTTACCACGATAGCTTACGTGATTCAGAACCAGTCCATCTCTCCACCCATCATCTATCCAGGACTGGGTCATAGGAGGAGGTGGAGCTTAACCAGGCAAGACGCAGGCATGAGGCAGGCTACACCCTGGACAGGACGTCAGTCCATCACAGGACACACACACAGACACTCACAGCATGGCCAGGTGTCACAGCAGCTGATTAACCTACCAGTATGTCTTTGGACCGGAGGAGGAAACCACCAGGATACGCAGGGAGAACATACAGACTCCACACAGATAGTACCGCACGGGGCCCAAGCACTGCGAGGCAGCAATGCTGACCACTGCACTGCTGTGTCGCCCTCAGAACCAGTCTTTATGTAAATTTCTAATAGGGTTCATAGCAACCAGTTCCATGTCTCCTGAAATGATGTATGAATTCAACAACAATGAGCAATTAAAGTACAGGGAATTTTGAAAAAGTAAGTGAACCTTGTGTCACTATCTCAACTGAGAAAATAATTAGAATCAAGTGTTTACATAGTTCGAGACACCTTAGCAGTTTATATGAAGATTGGAAACATTGTGAGTCTGATCTCCCACATACAGCTGTGTGGGAACAAGTCATGATCTAAGCAAATCTCTGAAGACCTCAGAGAAAGAGTGATTGATGCTCATCAGTCCAGAAAGAGCTACAACAGGTGGCCATATTCACCATCAATCTGCTATCAGTATACAAATAGAAAAAATTCAAGACCATAGTCTCTCTATCCACATGTCACGAAACATCTTTCATAACAACATCACTTTATTAGCCCTATACAATTTCTTGCATTAGGAATTCATCTTTTCACATACCCCAGCTTGCTCTCCATGAGACACAGACAGGGAGAGAAGCTTACAGTCAGAGTGCAGGGTCAGCCATTCTACAGCGCCCCTGGAGCAGCTGGGGTTCAGGTCCTTGCTCAGGGGCCCAACAGAGTAGGATTCCTCTGCCAGCTGCAGGATTTGAACCAGCAACCTTCCAGCCACAGGCCCAGATCCTTAGCCACAGAGCCACCACTCTGGAGCCTATGTAGATAGCAGAATCCGGAAGGGAGTGAACAGACACGGGGAGGAAACGAGGAACTGGGCTGGTAGGTTAACAGGGGGGCGTGGACCAGGCAAACAACTCCGAAGGGTGTTCGTAGGGAAACCCGTGGGGAGGCAAATGTCCAGAGCAGGGTGGTCCATCCTTGACAAAGACAAACGAAGTTAAAAGCCGGAGCGGGACCCGGCAAAGGGTCGGGGGGAATAAAAAGGGGTTAACGGGGCCGGGTGCTCCAGCCCCGGACCCAGAAGGTCAGGACACCGTGGTGAAACCGATGCCGTCGAGTCGCTCCTGGACTTGTGGGTAGGCGGGCTTCCAGGCGTCCATCTTCCAAAGCTGAGCCCAGAGTGGCAGGAACTGGCTCTTATAGGATGGGGGCTGGAACCGGAGGCAGGTGCAGGAGATCAGGTCAACAAGGAAGAGCTGGAGCGTCCTTAAGAGGAGAGGTTTATGAGCATGACACCAGGAGCATTGGTCCCACTAAACTCATCATCCAGGGGGTTCCAACAGCAGGCCACTCTCACCCTGGCTAAAGTGACTGCTCGTGACTCAACTATCAGAAAACGACTGAACAAGAGGGTGTTCGTGGAAAGATAGCAAGGAGAAAACCACTGCTTTCCAAAAAGAACATTGCTGCTCAGCTGAAGTTCTCCAGAGAGCATGTACTTGATCCAGAAGGCTTCTGTAACAACGGTTTCTGGACAGAGGAGTCCAGAAAGGTAGGTAGGACTCTTCAGCCTCAGTGAGAAATGTCTTGTTTGGTACAAACCAAACCCTGCTCCCAACAGAAGACACTCGATTGTCTAGCATGCTGCTGGGAGTGTGAGGCGTGGGGCTGATTTGCTGCCACTGGACCTGGACAGCTTTCTGTCATCGAAACAACCCTGAATCCAGCTCTTCATTGTATCAGAATTCTACAGGAGAATGTCAGACTGTTTGTTTGCGATCTGAAGCTGAATCGGTGAGTCTTACAGCAAGACAATGATCCTAAACTTACAAACAGATCTACAATGGCGGCAGAAGAAGTAATTCGATCTTCTGGAACGGCCAAGTCGAAGTCCAGTCCTAACCCCCATTAAAATGTTTCAGCAGCACCTGAAGCGAGCTGTGCATGCAAGGCAGACCTATGATGTCCGAAGGAGGTCTGTAAGCAGGAATGGGCCAAAAGTCCTCTGAAACGATGTGAGAGACCAATCAACAGTTAAAGGAAACATTTAGTTGCAGTCATAGCTGCTCAAGGGGCAGCCACCAGTTAAAATCAAATCTGAATCTGAAGCTTCACACTGTAACGAACAGTTCTTTCCGGACCCTATGCGGACGACACAGTCCGACGGAGTGGGGAAACACTGGGGAAACGTCATGCAGGACAACGGGGCTGAAGACAGGGGGGCGTGTCCAAGGTGCGCTGGTGCACGGGGGAGGTGTGGCCGAGGCGAACAATCCAAGAGTAATCCTTAGGGAAAATCCAAAACACACGAGTAAGTCCAAAACCAGGAGATCCATCAGAACAAGAATTAAAAACCACGAAGGCCAGGTCGGAACCGGCGGACGGGGAACAGGAACGGGAACCGAGGTTAAAACCTTAACGGGACCAGGCGCTTCCTGGTCCCGGACTCGCACGATATGGAAATCAGATGCAGAGCCCGGATGAGCGTCAGCGCCTGGCTTTTAAGGTGGGCTAGGTAAAAGGGATCAGGTGCACAGAATGAAGTCTTAAGTGATAGGGCTGGAGCACCCTTAAGGAGGGGGAACTAATATCGTGACACACACACTTTGTCACACATGGATGTCGAATGTTGTATCACTGGAGGATAACTACATTTTGAAAGAGTATCATATGCCTCATCAGGTTACTTTCATGGTTTAACTGAAGTTCAGGAGGGATAGCAATGACAAGTCAATCTCACAGAGCTGTACCAAATCACCGTCATCACCAAACTAGCTACAGTATATAAACTGAACTTCAAGCCTCCCTTTACATTCACCTCCTGCAGCCCATCTCCACCTGCCCCTTGGTTCACGAATGGGCTTTACAGTAAGTCAGGAGGCTGCCCATTAACCAAGCCAGTTAAGCCAGTTGAGCCAAACATTTCTCAGCACGTGTTCCAGACATTCACGAAACATTCAATGTTGACTAAGATCTAATAAAATGTTAGGTTTCTAATAGGTGAAAATCTGAAAGGGACAGGAGTGGAGTGGTGGCTCTGTGGCTAAGGATCTGTGCCTGTGGCTGGAAGGTTGCCAGTTCAAATCCTGCAGCTGGCAGAGGAATCCTACTCTGTTTGGCCCCTGAGCAAGGTCCTTAACCCCCAACTGCTCCAGGGGTGCTGTACAATGGCTGACCCTGTTGTCATGATTACAGTCCCTCCTCCTTAAGGGTGCTCCAGCCCTTTCACTTTAGACTTCATTCTCTGCACCTGTTTCCTTTTCCCAGCCCACCTTAAAAGCCAGGCGCTGACGCTCATCCTGGCTCTGCATCTGATTTCCGTATCGTGCGAGTCCGGGACCTGGAAGCGCCTGGTCCCGTTAAGGTTTTAATCTCGGTTCCCGTTCCTGTTCCCCGCCCGCCGGTTCCGACCCGGCCTTCGTGGTTTTTAATTCCTTCCTCTGATGGATCTCCTGGTTTTGGACTTACCCTTGCGTTTTGGATTTTCCCTAAGGATTACTCTTTGGGATTGTTCGCCTCGGCCACACCTCCCCCGTGCACCAGCGCACCTTGGACACGCCCCCTTGTCTTCAGCCCCGTTTTCCTGCATGACGTTTCCCCAGTGTTTCCCCACTCCGTCGGACTGTGTCGTCCGCATAGGGTCCGGAAAGAACTGTTCGTTACACCTGTGTTCTGACCCCAAGCTTCTCTCTCCCTGTGTCTGTGTCTCATGGAGAGCAAGCTGGGGTATGTGAAAAGATTAATTTTTAATGCAAGAAATTGTATAGGGCTAATGAAGGTATGTTATATCAGTCTTGTTCTGAGTAACATCTAGTTGTGAACTACTCTCAAAAACTGTTTAGACCAACTCTACACACACAATTATGACAATATAGTGTGCATTCTGGCTTTGTAAGACGGGGAGGAAAACTGATGTTGTGCATGAGATTGAAATTATTTTAAAACATTTTCTAAACAAAAGCCTTTCTTCAGACTGAAAACTAAACAAAGCACCAAATTGTGTCACTTTGTAAAAACTGTTAGTCGATGTTGCCATGGTGTTTTTACCATGATTTAGATTCGTGTGGGGGAAAAAAAGCTTTTTTTTTGTTGTTTTGCAAACAGCATATGCTCAGTTTCACATGCTGCTTCTGCATGACCGGAGAAGCAGAGGTGTAAATTTGAATGTTTTATAAATGTTACACAAAGCAGCTGAGATGTAGTTTTCAGTTTTCGTTTGTGCAGGAAAGCCAGATACACTGAGCATCAGAAGAAACGCCGCTCTATTTATGCATGTAAGGTTTTTAGAAAAAGAGAATATACAGTACAGCTTTTGCACACTGACTACATTTCTTTGGCAACGTTTGTATTCATTGACCATTCATGACTGAATGTGAGACGTGAGTAATTTTGATATTGATATTGATGGGGCGATTTAATCTACTGACCATCCAGCCTGGAGAAACTCAAGAAAGGAAATACACAAAGGAATAAATGTGCTCCACATAGCAAGAGCACAACACCCTGGTGTTATGAGTATGCAGGAGGCTTGGCTGGGCTCGCCAACAGTGTAGCCAAGTCCTTGTCAGCAGTAAATCAAGGTTTTGTGTAGAAAACCCTGATGGATATAATCTAGAATGATACACTAATTGCTATAATAATAATAATAATTAATAATTGCTTACACTTATATAGCGCTTTTCTGGACACTCCACTCAAAGCGCTTTACAGGTAATGGGGATCCCCTCCACCACCACCAGTGTGCAGCCCCACCTGGATGATGCGACGGCAGCCATAGTGCGCCAGAACGCTCAACACACACCAGCTATCAGTGGGGAGGAGAGCAGAGTAATGAAGCCAATTCATAGAGGGGGATTATTAGGAGGCCATGACTGGTAAGGGCCAATGGGAAATTTGGCCAGGATGCCAGGGTTACACCCCTACTCTTTTCGAGAAACGCCCTGGGATTTTTAATGACCACAGTCAGGACCTCTGTTTTACGTCTCATCCGAAGGACGGCGCCTGTTTACAGTATAGTGTCCCCATCACTATACTGGGGCATTAGGACCCACATGGACCACAGGGTGAGCGCCCCCTGCTGGCCCCACTAACACCTCTTCCAGCAGCAGCCTTGGGGGAGGTCTCCCATCCAGGTACTGACCAGGCGCACTCCTGCTACGCTTCAGTGGGTTGTCAGTGGTGAGTTGCAGGGTGATATGGCTGCTGGTGGACAACATGCCCGTCAATGGAGAGGTCCAAGTGTGATGATGTGGGACGAAGTGTCTAGTTGTTGCAGAAATGCACCTGTAGTGCTGGCAGCATGGCACCACACTGACCAGGTGCTGGGACCTGCCCGTCCCAGGACTTCGCCTGTCCTTGTGCTGCTTGTGTCAGAACAGTTTTCTCATGAGATGCGTTTGTGACAGGTAAGAGGTCTCTCCCCGCTGAGCATCTGTGGAAGGAATTGGAACTTGTGGCATGGGGGACGCGTGCTTGTCCAAGCTCAGAGGTACGAGACAGAATCCCACAACACATCATTTTTCTGATAATTAGGTGAATCTGTTGCAATTTGAAGTTATGTTTTCCGCAATGTTTTACATTACATCCATGATACACAAAGACGTTATACGGGACATGTAGTTATTTTGCATGACAAAAAACTTTCTTCTCTTTTCCCAGATTTTGTTCTTGTAAAATGCATTTCGACCACGACAATTATTATACTGGGCTATTTCAAGTCTTAACATTTTGCCTTGCTGTGTTCTTTTTAATTTTTTCCTTTTTATTTACAGACACCTTTTATGACACCCTCCTCAAATGTAATTCACTAGTGGAGAAAATACTAATACGTTGTTAGAACAAATGGGAGATGCTCATATTATATACATTGTTGCTCCTGTTTGGAAGATATTTGCACAACGGTGTATAGATGTGCACTATAAATCTACAGTATTTAATTTAATATGCTAAATTAAGGAGCTTCTTAAGCAAACAGGCCACTTGTCTCCAAGACAAACAAGACACCCAAGCCCTGGCTAATTCATACTCCCTTACACACATCCCCCAACCTCCCCCCCTCCTCGGCAGCCCCTGTCGCCATGCCAACTGTGGGCCCCTCCCTTCAGTGACATCATCAGGCTAGCTGCTGAACTAGCCAGGAGGAGGGACAGAGAGATTGTGTGTGAATCACCCGTCACATATGGGGCATTTTTGCGTACTGATAATAACAAAAGCAGGCAGCTCTCCCCCTCTCAGAATTCACTGATGTGCTGTGGCCAGCTCAATGAGCTCCACTTGCCCACTTCAAACATCTACAGTAGGCGTGGGCGAGCATTGCTCCTTAGGATAGACACGGCTCAGATTAGAATACATCATGTGAACTTGCCTGTGCCTTCACTTAATTATATATATATACTTCTGGGTTATTCATTTTTTTTACAGCAGCTGTTCTCTGTGGTGCATAACTGCTCTAGAAAAACAGCACGTGAAAAATAATTCAGGAACATAAAAAGGTGATGGATGGGGGGGGGTAATTTTGTAGCACAGAAAGAAATCTAAAAAGGGGGCGTATTTCATATTGAAGCCTAACCCTGACTCAAATATGGAACCATTTGTGTAAAGGAAAGAAATGCACATCAGTCTTAAATGCACAAACCACTTTCCAGCTTGCATTCTCTTTTTTGCTGCACTGTTGAGCTTGAAGAAGCTGACTTTGTCAATGCCTCTCTTAAACAGAATTCATCATAATAATTGCTCACACTTATGACACGCTTTACAGGTAACAGGGATCCCCCTCCACCGCCACCAGTGTGCAGCCCCGACTGAAACATAAAAGCAAGTCCAGGTGAGGTCTGCCACATTGCCAAGCTGCGTTACAAAATACAGCTGCCATTTCATGTGTTATAGGCGAGCGACTGCAGGACAAAGGGGTCAGGGCCTGCTTAAAGTAATCAACCATTCGATACTGGTGCGAGGCAGGAGAGGCGGTGCGTGTTTCTGAACAGAAATATGGGTCATGAGAGCTCCAATTATCACGCGCGACAGTGCTAATATCGCTGCATACATTAACAGCCCTGAGCAAGTCTAAAATCAGAGCTGGTGACTCACCTCCTCACACCATATTCCCCGAATCAAATACCGCACTTCAGTTTCCTGCTCAGAAACAACAAGGTTTCCTCACATCTCCCGTTTCGTGCCAAGACCATCTGTGAATCCAGCAAAGCTCATTACAGAGCAGAAGGAGAAGGAAAACATTTACCATTATCAGATCAATATGAAACTTGGTCTCTCTGTGATGTTTAGACTATTCCTACCCAGTCAGAAATATAGCAACGGGCTTCAACATAATACAAACTTAAGACAGTAGCGCAGATATGTGCGAAGGTTCTTGTCAGATGCAAATTTACGCTTGTTCTTGTTACTCCTTATATTTTGTATGAACATTTTGTCTTCTATACACAGTGGGTGTAGAATGTATTAACCCATCTTGGCCCTCGGCCACATTTTGTGTTACAACCTCAAATCACAACACCTTTGAACAGGATTTTTATTGTTAACAAAACATACTTAATCTTTAGACAGGGCAATAGTCATATTTATTGTAAAATATTATGAAAAACAGAAAAGTGAAAAATCCAGCTTGGATAAACATCAAGTCCGGACTTGACTGGGCCACTCAAGTGTTGCTTTGGCTTTGTGTTAGTTGTCATTGTCCTGTTGAAATGTGGATCGCTGTGCCAGTTTCATAAATTAAGATTTTTTTTAGTGGTTTTATTTTTAAATAATTTATTTTTGAGCTCCAAATGTTTGAACACGGTGATATTGTAGACACTCTTGTATAGATCAAAATGGGAAAACAATATGTGGGTCAATACTTTCTACACCCACTGTAGCTTCGGAGTTGTTTACTGATCCTGGAGTCTATTAAATGGCTTTTTAAAAGATTCTTCAGTCTGGGACTTTTACAAGCTGATGGTGATTAAAATAAGATGACTCTGTAATCAAATAATGTACTTTTGTATTCTCATTGCACTCCTACGCATTACGTATATAGCCCAGGGGCTTTGTGACAAAAAGAATATTATCCACAGATGCTTACTTGGTTTGCTTTTTCTGTATTGTACTCACAGGGACTACTACAGCTAGACAAAATAATCTACAGTATAGTCATAAAATATTCCTTTCAAGACAGCTGACTGAAATGAGGTCCAAATTTGTTCAAAACAGATTATTATTGTAGAAATTATTATTACTGTACGAATCAACCAAAGGATGCTTCTTTGGCAAAGACAGTACAAATTCTCCAAATCTCATAGGACATACATAAGTCATCGAAACCACCATGACCTCCGTGGCCCATTTCCAGTTTTTGCTAGAAATAGCTTAAATTTGCTCATTTTCAGAGCCATTTCCCTGCTGAATGACAGCTGCACTTTGCATTTGAACCAATTCAGGCCTGCCTTTGAATGCCCGATGCCTTCAGGAGAGAGAAAAGTCAAACTCAGTCCAGCAAACACATTCACTCCTTCGGCCTGCTGCTGTGGTGTCATTTCCCAGCACTCTCAAAGGGCTTCATCCTGCTGGAGACCAGAGGCCAGCCTGGGCTGGGTACCCACTGTAGTAACAGGTCTCACAGTGGTGGTCTGATTCTACTCCTAAGAGCTCTCCCCCTCCCTGCAGCAGGAGAGCAGGGGACTGGAGGTGTGCATGTATGACACATGCCACACACACTATATCAATGTCCATCAAACGAACTGAAAAACAAAAACACTGGCATATTTTTCTGTGGCCTTTATAGCAGTTTTAGGTCGTAGAAAAGTTCAGAAATCCTGAAACCTGAGAATTCCTATCCTAGTCCCTTTCTAGAGCTCTGAACAGGGGAAGAGCACAGCTGCAAGTCAGCCTAGTTCCAATCTCATCCGCCAACCAGTAGTTCTGAGTATCAGGTGCTGTTTACTACAATTAGAAAGCTACATATATAACCCTTTATATCACAGGTAGCCATGACTATATGTAGATGAAGCTAAGTCCTTGCTTTAAACTAAATCCTGTGCTTTGCCTGAAGCCAGCTGTTTTCTCTCTTTCACAAGCGTGTAGATGCATGTCTTTTTCTGTGAAAACCACACAGGTTTGCAGTGCTGGAGCCCTGGACCTAGGGCGCTGTCTGCGTGGAGTTTGTGTGTTCTCCCTGGGTTTGTGTGGGTTTCCTCTGTGTGCACTTTTACTGCCACAGTCGAAAAGGAAACTAGTAGGTTAATTGGCTTCTGGGAAAATGGTCTTTGGTGTGAGTGTGTGTCTGTGTGTCCTGCGATGGACAGGATTCAGTTGCTTGCTGGGATAGACCTCTCCCCCCTGAGCCAGAACTGGAAGAAGCAGTGGGAAAAAGGACAGATGGATATTTGGTTACACTGAAGGAACACAACCAATTGGAACAGCTTCACAGCAGTTTTAGTTAATACATCCTTTTATACGAGTGATGCTGGTACTGTACCTTAATCATGTCACAGGACATACACTCTGTACAGGTCAATTTGAATAAAAGAAACTACGTTTTGAAAGCCACAATGCATCAAACATCCTGATAATGAGACAGAAAAAAAACTTAGCAGGAGATTAATCTTTGCCAAGGTGAGAGAAAAACTGCTAGGGTACCCATTTCCTGACATTCTTGGTCAATATGGGAAAGACACTAGAGTCTGCAATTTTCTGGTACTAGGATTCATTCTGCACCCCAGGTGGAAAATACTACTGGATGGGGCCCTCAAGAGCCATTTGTTAACATTTTTTTCTAATACAGAAATATCTTGACTACATTATTACTGCATTACAGGGCTGACTGGGGGAAATTTCAGGAAAACAGTAAGAGATCAACTCAACATGTACAGCTCCTTAAAATAATTTCAATTGCTTGAATTCACTGACATCCATCAAGAAGAAACAGCCAAGAGGAAAGATGTATGGAAACCTGTAAGGCACTGGACTGAACGAGCACAGAAGTGCAGATTACTGTATTCCATCCTGTATTCCCTCTAGAAGACTATTAAAGCAACAGTTTAATACCATAACCTACTATAAATATTCTCTTTCTCCCTGCTGTACAGAGCCCTTATTATAATGCCTGTAGGTGTAAAGGCTTTTAACCACAAAATGATCACCTAGTCAAATAAGGGTTAAATTGGTAAATGTAGCATTCAATTTGCCTACAACATACACAGTATAAATACCATTCTTCTGTATGACCCTTAACTCTTTGGCAAAAAAAGCAGAGCTACTAGTCTCATGTACTTCTCTGTGCCGTTTGTGCGTACTTCTGCCTGGCCTAGATATTGTGTTAATGCCTAATGCAGTAAGGGAGGGCTTGGTAAATATGAACAGGCTATGAACACATCATTAAAGCCAATTTTTCAAGCACTTGTTGTTCTGAACCACGTACAACCATGAAATCTTTCCCTGCTGCTTTTTGTCTTCAGTTCAGAGCAGTTGCTGAAATTGGTAGCATGTGTATTTTAAAGACATGGTAGTTTTGTACTATATTTGTGAGCACACAACTATTTTAAAACAGAATGCTTCATCTGGGGAAACCAATGAAAGGCCAAGGTGTCTTCTCTCTTCCTGGAGTGTCCCTGAGTGATATTTAACCCAGCTTGAACCCTTTCCTCCGGGACCTTCTGTGCAGATGAGTCAGGAAAAAAACACCTTCAAAAATGCTTCATTATCTGAAAATAGACTCATTTCAGTTGAACCCTTAATCCAAGATTTGAAAATCGAAGCTAGAACTGATTAATCGGAATACATTTTTTCAGGAGTCAAGAGTATAAGTGAAATTACTTGCACTATAAACTGAAATCAAGCGTGTGTACAGATCCCAGCAGAAAAAAAAATTAAAAAAACAACTTTACCTGGAAAGAGTATTGTATTCTGCACAGTGCCCTGTTGTCAGGTTGCAAACCTCTTCTTAATTTCTAACAAAAAGCAGAAACCTCCCCAATTAATCACTCCTAACACCCAGTGAACTAGCTTTTCAATAAATGGAATTAACCAATTGCTTTGTGCAGCTCATCAGTTTATGCAGTGCTTAGTACCTATCATTCAGAAATCCTTCAAAACCATAGTTTTACCTTAGCAATACACTCCCCACTCGATAATGTAAGAGTTTGCTTTCTTTGCAAGGGCTGCTGTGCCTCTAAACTCACTTGAGACCTTTAGCAACGCCCCCTCATGCACATCTCCAGAAACCCTCAAACACGAAGACCACGGGTTGGACCTAGAGGTCTGCACGGGCATGAAACTGGAGCCCGTACCCGAGACCCTGAGACCCGACTGAGCCCGAATGGTACTGTCAAATTTGAAACCCAAATCCAACCACGAACCCGGTCACTCTCTTTTCCTCTCGGAGCAGGTATACACACACGTGCACACACAGAGATGGTTTCTGACAGACGCGGTTTTACAATGTTTCTCTCGGCTGCTATGCGCTTGGTGTCGATAAGACAGAAAATGCCGGGCACTGAGAAAAACTGGTACTCAGGTCGTAATGCTGCCATAACGAAGCCGTCCCTGACTCATTTGGCATTTTGAGTAGTTCTCCCTTTGTCAATTTTCGTTTTATTTCATCCATAGCAAACAGTTAATCTGTTACACACATACGAGAGAGAGAACGAGCAGGCGCGCAAAATGTGTTCCGAATTTCTTCTAATAAAAAATAAATCTGATACATAAAATAAAAGGAATTCATTTTCACTTATTAGAAAAACCCGAACCCGCCCCGAGCCCGAAGTTGTACGTGCAAAAACCCACCCGAACCTGGCCCGGTTGATACTTTATCGAGCCCCGTCGGGCTCGGGTCGGGTAGCAGACCTCCAGTCGGATCTCCAACTGCACTTTAATTGCGTGAGTCGCCCAGTCGTATTAAAAACTTTATTCCTTGTAAATCAGAAGATCTGGACATTCCAATAAAAAGGACGCAGTACAGAAAGCAGTTCTTGTTGATCCCGAACCGAGAGCAGAAATAAAACGGCGCAGCAGGAGAGGGAGGAGGCTGCCCTGGACTTGAAGGCAGCGGGGGAGCAGGCCGAGGTCTAGGGAGGCATCGGTCCTCTCATGGGGCCCCTGGGCGGGGCGGGCGGCCGGTTGTTGGGGCGCGGGGGCATGTGGGGGCCTCTCTGGAAGCCGAAGGGAGGGGGCCGGGGGGGCCCGCTGCCGTAGCCGGGGGGGGGCATGGGAGGCGGGGGTCCCCTCATCCCTGGGGGGTGCATGGGCCCCGGATGTCCTGCGAGGGAGAAGACAAGACGCGCGGCGGTCAGCACAGACTCGGGAAACGGCTGGCAAGGGCTTCAGGCGTCCTGGCCCTGTTTCTCTGGCGTCTCCCGCTGTAATGCTTCCACCTGCAAATATCCCAAGTCAACTGTCTGGCTGCAGTCGGGGGTCTGAAATCCACCGCCTGTCTATGAGGTCCCCTTCTCACTGCCTCATTTCAGCCCCGTTTCTCTACTCTCTGCCCTGCTGTCCTGCTGTCCTTGAGCACTGGAGTGGTACCAACAGCCTTAAAAACAGCTGCTGCTACCCCCGAGACAAAAAAACAAATATGGCTCCGGACAACCTAAAAAACTGTCGCCCTATCTCCAACCTGTATCGTGCTGTTACAATTTCTTCAATAACCATCCCATTGAAAATGTCATCTTCGAACCCTTGCGATCTGGATTCAGACCGTTACTGCGGCAGGGCAGAAGTCAATAAGGATCTTCTACTGGCTTCTGATTCCGGTTCTCTATCTATCCTTATTCTGCAAGACCTCAGTGCTGCTTTTGACACTGTTGACCGTTAACCTTCGCACTGTGAGACTGTGTTTGGAGTTTCTGACATTGTTCTTAACTGGTTCAACTCTCACCTCACTGAGTGCCATCACTTTGTCTCTCTTGGAGCTTTAAGATATGTAGTTGGGTTCACTAAGTCTGGATGAGCTTCTTCATTGAGTTCCTCAGGGCTCGATACTGGCCCCCTACTATTCAGCATTTATATCTTCCCACCTGGTCAGCTATTAGGATGACATGGTCTAAATGATCATTTCTGTGCTGATAATACTAAAATCTACATCCACACTAAACCTGACACCGACGTTGCTGTCTCTGTACTCTCTAAGTGCGTCCCTGACATAAGAACTTGAATGACTCAAAATTTCCTCCAATTAAACTGCCTCTCAGCACCTCCCATCGACCATGTAAAGCCAATTAAGTAACAGTATGTCCAGAATTCGGCAGCCAGAATCCTGTCCAGGTCTAGTGCAAGTGATCACATTACTCCTATCCTGGAGTCCTTGTACTGGCTTCCTGTCAGGTTTTGTGTCGACTTCAAAATCATGCTCACCTATAAGGCTCTGTATGGCTTGGCACCTCAGTACCTGTCTGAGCTACTATCGTCCTACACCCCACCTCACAGCCTTCGCTCTTCTATCTCTGGTCTCTTATCTGTCCCCCAAGCCCCTCTACACTCTGTGGGTGGACAGGGCCTTCTCCTGTTATGCTCCAAAGCTCTGCAACTCTATCCCCAAGGATATCAGAGAGTCGCCTTCCCTGAGCTCCTTCAGATTAAGACTCAAAACCTTCTTCTCCAGAAGGGCGTTTATTTAACTGGCTGTGTCTGCTGCCCCTTTGCTTTCCTACTGTATTCCAAATCCTCACTGTAACTGTGCAATTCTGTTCCTACTCTCATTGTGTGCTTGTTTTTCGTGCTGTAAAGTGCTTTGAGAAGCCATTTTAAAGGCACTTAATATAAAATGTATCATTTGGCGCACAAAGCCAAGGAGCAAAGTGTCATGAATGGAACAAAGAATGAATCAGAGCAAAACCAACACTCTATACTGACTTCACCGCACTTGATCGCAGGTCTACGTTAAGCCCATAATTCGGTCTTTTTCTAGAACAGCCTGGCATGATCATCATTTTCACTGGAGCTTACCTTAGTCTCTTCGGGTTTGCGACTAAACTGGAGAACAGTCAGGCCATTTAGAATAAATCCTGAATCCTGGAAGTCTCAGTTCAATATGGCATTCTGACATTGCTCCGACACCAGGGGGCGCCACTTACCCATGGGTGGGCCGAAGGGTCCGCGATGGGGCATGCCCATGTGAGGGTGTCCGTGGTGCGGCATGCCAGGCGGGGGCGGTGGCCGCGGGTGTCCCTGTCCTCCGGTGCCCGGCGGGCCAGGAGGAGGCGGGACCATGCCAGGGGGTCCAGGCGGGGGCATTGGCATCTGGGGCATCCCTGAATCCCAAAACAGAGAGGAACACGGCTACAGACCAGCTCACAGACTTGCGGGAATCACAGCGTACTGTGCGCTCGCTGGCGTCAGTCAAGACTGGGCCCATCAGTTCCCCACAGCGTCAGTGTCTCTGCCTCCACAGCGGGTGCCCATCACTGCTCACACAATTCACCGCCTGTCTGGACTATAAGATGGCTTGGATCAAGGTGGAAGATAAATTATAATAATAATTGCTGTGAGAGAAACGACACTGCGGCCTGCGAGTCTGCTTTCTGATTCATATTCTTCACACTGAAAAATGCATAAGCTGAAAAGGAAGCAACAGACTCAATTTGTAATTCCGTTTTAGACAGATTGCTTTCCAATTTAGTTGAGGTTTCCATTGTTCAGATCAGGTTCAAGAGTACAGGCGCAAACCCCATTTCTGACTGCCAGGAAAACTGCGGTGTGCTAACATCGGTTAATGTTTACTACACTAGAGCAGCAGATCCTACTCAACTTCAATATTATATAATACGGTATCTGTGTGGTGCCAATAGTGGGGTTCACCCACTTCAGAGAAATGCTTGACAATTGTTTTAAAAGCGACAGGATTGGTCCACCCAGACACTAAACTGATCAGCACATAAGTAAGTGCAACCAAAATGCTGCTGTTTACTGCAATCCGATTATTAGATCTAATTAAACTGGTCTCAGGAAATTGGTCTCATTTTCTCAGAATCATTTTAAATCCTGAAGGTATAAATAATGGTTTCAAATCAAATTCCTGACCAGAATGGAGGGAAACTTGCTTTTAAACAAGCCTATTATTTCCCATGCTTGCCAGTCACCATGTTTTTTGCATCATAATAAAATCCAGTTCAACGGCACGAACAGCCACCTTCTCTGCACTCCGCTACAATGCTTTCAAACGGGTCAGCTGTGTTGTGAAGTAAAACACGGAAATAAATGTGCCATTTATGTTATGTAACGCCAGCCTTGTTCTACTCTAATTCCCACAGTGCAAAACACAATTCGTCTTTTCAAAATCAAGCTGTAAAACTGCTTCTAAATGTTGCTATGTATTTTAATAACCCTGTATCGCCGAGTATCGACAGCCCAAGTTTTAAAAACGCATGATAAAAAACAATTGTCAGAAATTGCCCACGAAGTCACTATCCTATACTAAATGACCAGCAACCTGGTTTTTATTAAAAACGGGTGACGTCTTCAATAGGAACGGAAACCCAATGGCATGAAATAAACAATGCCGATCTACCTGTAGAAGATGCAATTTTGTGTCTTTTCCCAATGACATAAAACACATTTAAGATTTTCATAGAACTGCACTGTGATTGTTTGCATCTTTACAGAGAGATACAGAAAACCCACCAGATTTCAGACCCCAAACTGTGGAGTTGGGAACTGCTGACTTATACCTTTTGTCAGTATTTTAACTGGACATTCACACTTTCCAGGCATGCTGTATCGACTTAGATCCAGTCTGTATTTGATCAATCACACTCGCTTTACCAAAGGTTTTCTAATCATGAACGTGGCAGATCGTTCCAGGTAACCTTGACAAACCTAGAGCACTAAACCAAGGCGTGCCCAATATGAAATGTCCAAAAAGACATTTGGACAAGGGGCTCAACTGGAAGTCCACTAGGACTATCCTAACATTTCAGGAACCCCTGGCAATAAAGTTAAAAACGAGAATGAATGAGACACACTGCAGTGTGGGACACACACCCAGTGTATGCAAAGAGTGAATGAATGATCTGGAATGGAACAAGTAAAGGTTTATTCCCTGCTGGAAAGAGAAGAAACAACATTTTCGGCTTGGAGAAGACGTGTCACACCTGAAGGAGGCCCCACAGCAGAAACTTTGTTTCTTTTCTTCTCTTTCCAGCAGGGAATAAACCTTTAATAATAATAATAATAATAATTGCTTACACTTATATAGCGCTTTTCTGGACACTCCACTCAAAGCACTTTACAGGTCATGGGGATCCCCTCCACCACCAGTGTGCAGCCCCACCTGGATGATGCGACGGCAGCCATAGTGCGCCAGAACGCTCCCCACACACCAGCTCTCAGTGGGGAAGAGAGCAGAGTGATGAAGCCAGTTCAGAGATGGGGATTATTCTGGGGCCATGATTGGGAAAGGCCAGGGGGAAATTTGGCCAGGACACAGGGGTAACACCCCTATTCTTTTTGAGAAACACCCTGGGATTTGTGGGGAGGAGAGCAGAGTGAAGAAGCCAATTCAGAGATGGGGATTATTAGGAGGCCATGACTGGTAAGGGCCAATTGGAAATTTGGCCAGGACGCTGGGGTTACACCCCTACTCTTTTCGAGAAGCGCCCTGGGATTTTTAATGACCACAGAGAGTCAGAACCTCAGTTTTACGTCTCATCCGAAGGATGAGAAACTTTACTTGTTCCTTTGCAGCCTACGTGGGCTGACGCAGCCCCCTACTTCAGCTATCGGGAACTTCTTCTTCACAGCTGAATGATGGTTCTCTGTGCAGGGAGCCCGCTCACTGGACTGGCACAGAACCAGGACTGATGCCACCGGCCACTGCGGCACCTCCCTCCACCCGGACAGGGCTCCCGAGCGCGCACGCCTGCCCCGTTCGCCTCGTCCGCAGGTCACAGGAGAAACCCCCCGCACCCTGACTCACCTGGAGGGGGAATGGCCCCGGGCGGGAAGGGCGGGGGTCCGGGAGGGGGTCCCGATCCTGGGGCGCCTCCTGTCGGGGGTCCCGGTGTTCCTGAGGATGGGGGCATCGGAGGCGGGGGAAGGCCAGGAGGCATTCCGGGGGGCATGGAGCCGGGGGGCGGCACTGGAGGTGGAAAGGCGCCTGGGGGGGGGATCCCTGCAAAACAGGCAGAGAGAGTGGTGAGGAGGAGGGGGGGGGGACGACACACAGGTCCTGCAGGACCACCGGAGACCAGAGCTCCCGCCTGGACAGCAACACTGAGAGGGCAGGAGCAGGAGAGAAACAGACCTGAAGCATCCAATTTCAACGGCAGACATAAAACATTTGTGAGAATGCCAAAAAAAATCGAAACGATCCGACGCAAAAAAACAACAACATGCAAAAAATACATTAGAGAGTCAGCTTGAGCCAGACGTGAGCAGGGGGACACAGGGGACAGCATACAGCACCACGGAGACGCAGATGAACAGAAAAACTTCACCAAGTGGAATGCTACAGGACCCTAAAAAGAGGGTTAACATTCACACAGGTTAGGTGTTTAAAACCCTCGCAGGAGCTGAAATTTGCGATTAACCCCCCCCGAGGCTTATAATTAATCCCCTTACTGAGTTTTCCCATAAGGTTTCAACTAAATAAGAGGGCAAATGCCATAAAACGTATATGTCACGCTTCCAAAAAACGACGTTTCACACTGATCAGAAATCCAATGAGAACGAACAGTTAAACTCCCAGAAGCACTGTTCCGCCCACACCATCAAGCCGACAGGGGAGGGGATATGTTCTGATCCCATGGCCACAGAGGCGAAGAAAACCGACAATGAGCAGGGCTGGACACAGGCCGGAACACGTCTACAATTCAGACGAAACTGGCTTATTCTTTAAGCAAATGCCCCCAGGATTTCATGCGGTGATGGACTGAGTGGTGCTGCTTCTGTGGAGTCATTTGTCACAGATAAATCCAGGCACGCTGCACCAGTCTGCAGACCCCAGGCCATCACACAGCAAGAACAAGAACCACTTCATTAAGTCACATAAGAAGGCCTGGGACACAACGCACATCCTTCTAGGCTGGTCTCAGAAGACTTTGGACCTATGGGCAGATGGTAGGATGAGGCTCGCTGGCTAGCGTGGAGACTCCGGCTTCACCCGGCACATGAGATTTAAAGTTCGCCTCGCTGCTCCAGCGAACAAAACTGATTTTTCCACTTTGCGACCCAACCTTACCCTGGAAATCCAAATTCACGAATAACTGAACCCCAGGAATGTTGAAACCTAACAGTACACACTGAGTATCGGACAGGGCGAGAGACAAGGGGACACAGCCTAGGACAGGCTGTGCTCCCAGTGCCAGCGGGGAGTAACAGAGACAGAGGTGCACTTCCTACTGAGAGAAATACTCTGGGATTAGACAAACATTCTTCCTTCAGATATCAAACCTAATACCAGAATCCCTGCACCTGCTAGAATCGGAACAGCCTGTAGTCCTACTGGGGGAGGAAACCCTACAGAGCTGGAAGACCAGTATGTGATCTCCTGTCACAGCCTGAGGAACAGGCGGTGAGCCTTTTTATATGATGTAAATGCCAAGTGTATCAGCTCTGGCAACAGTGCAATCCATGGTCATGTCATTAAAGCCCTTTGAGAAGAGTAAAACAAGAAGAGAGACGACAACAGAATGAGACAGGACAGAATGGCAACACTGTCATCCTTGGAGCATTTCAAGATGTAAACGTGACACTTCCTCTACAAGACCACAAGATCCGACCGTGGAAGCCCACCGGCACTGACCTGGGTGGTGGACGCCGGGCCCCAGGGCGGTGAGGACCGGCGTGGGGGCGGAGGGGGGCGGGGGCGCGTCGGCGAAGAGCTGGTGGGGCCGGTCGGCCTGGGAGAGGGGGTTCTGGGCAGCCAGGAGGCGCTCGGCGGCCGAGCCGTGCCGCTCGCCCTTGGAGTCCTTCTTGAAGGCGTAGGAGACGGTGATGGGCCGGTTGCAGAGGTACTGGCCGTTCATGGCCTCGATGGCGGCGTCGGAGGCGTCGAAGCTGGCGAAGTTGATGAAGGCGTAGCCCTTGGAGTTGCCCGTGTCCGGGTCGCGCATGATCTTGGGCGTCTGGAGGATGACCCCGAAGGC
The DNA here is from genome assembly GCF_040954835.1 of Lepisosteus oculatus. NCBI lineage: Eukaryota > Metazoa > Chordata > Actinopteri > Semionotiformes > Lepisosteidae > Lepisosteus > Lepisosteus oculatus. Next base: position 2,472,435 of record NC_090722.1, on the reverse strand, counting down.
GCTGAAGGTGTCGTACAAGAGCTTCTCGTCTATCTCGGGGTCCAGGTTGCCGATGAAGATGTTGGCACCCACGTCCAGGTTCTTGTTGTGCGCGGAGGCCTTGTTGACGCGGATGGGCTTCCCGTACAGCTTGATCATGTTCATGATCTTGATGGCGTAGTCCGCATCCTCCTCGCTGAGGAACTCCACGAAGCCGTAGCCTTGGGAGAGGGGGACAGGTGGTTTTCAAGGGCTGGACAGCTCAGCCTTTGTACAGATCTTCTCTGGCAAGGACTTAAAACTGCAAATTCCTAACAATGGCAGGACGGGTGGATTACTGTTAGTTCTCAGTGCTGTTCTAGGATGAGCTCTGTATGTTTGGATCATAGCTGTAAGGTACCCCAGCGTGTGTCAGTGACCTCTAGGCAGCTAGAATAATGTACTCTAAGATCACCGATCAGCTGCGAAGTAAAACGATCTGAAATAAGGGTTTATTACTGAAAATGAGCACACAACCGGCAGAGATGTTTAAACCTATGAAAGCAGATATGGGATTTTTGCAGACTGAAGACAGCTTACGTCTTAGTTCAGGTGGGGAGCTGCTTCAGCATGCGCAGGCTGCAAAGGAACAAGTAATAGGTTGATTCCCTGCTGAAAAGAGAAGAAAGAAAACACAACGTTTCAGCCGAAACATTGTGTTTTCTTTTCAGCATGAAATAAACCTATTACTTGTTCCTTTGCAGCCTACGTCTTAGCCATTTTATGCACTGGTCTACAAAAACATCTGCAACAGAAGAACACCTACTACGAAATCATGCTAATGTTAACTGGAGGTTGTCACAAGTTACTGTGTACTTTTACGGTGGTTTGAAATGCCGTCATCAATGAGGATTCTTTCTAACCCCCAAATATAAAAATAGCACTGCCGTTCCCCTTTAAAGCATCTGACACACCTGTGCGAAGGACCAATATATTTTAGGGCTTTCGCCCAGAAATCGTAAGTGAAAAGGCTGTCACGGGTGTGTCCGTGGGGGGGGACAGGTCTGGCAGTGGGGGCGTGTGGCCTGGTCACGCTCTCACTGGGCACAGCATCTACATCCTGGCCCTCTCCACACTCTGGGCCCTGGGGGGCTCCCACTCCCCCTCTCTCCTAGCTCACCCTGGTGCTGTCCGGTCACTCTGTCCTTGGGCATGTGGGTGTTGACCACCGGCCCGGCCTGCAGGAACAGCTCCCACAGCAAGGGCTCGGACACCTTCTCGTCCAGACCTCCCACGTACACTGTGGCATCTGGGGAGAGGAGATAAAAGAGAGATCCAGTTTTCACTAACAACATCTTGCCCAAAGATGATAAAGCCACCCACTCACTGATGGACAGAATGGAAGGAGATGAGAAGACCAAATTATTACACGTTTAACATATACAAGTACGCCTGTGCTGTATAACACTGCTTGTAACCAAGGTGTGGAACAGAAACTCTATGGCAATAGAGGTATACGTGTCACGTAATGGTGTACAGGTTATATGGAGGAAATACTTAAATAATCAAATATGAATACCTAGACTGAAAAAGCACCAAAATGATTTCATAATATGTCACAAGAGACCTCTACTGTTTTGAATATCACACTCAGCTGATGTTTATCTAACAAGCAAGTCAACAACAGAATCTATTTAGATCTATCAAAGTTTTGTTTGGTTGAATAATTTGAATTTCAATCAATACCACTGTCTTGTTTTCTGCTGTTTACACATGTGAACTGAAGTGTAGAAAGACAATGCACTCGTCCTCACTGAAAGAGAGGCGCCATTTATATTCAAATGTCTTTCTCTAGAAACAGTTCTTTGGGACTGGGGGGAGGTCATGTGATTTGACTGGTTTTGTAGGGGTTACAGTGGGGAGGTGAGTTAGCGTGCAGCCTGTGAAAAGACCCAGGAGGAATGCTGACTGATAGCTCTGTGTAACATAGAAGGAGAAATTGAATAGAAAGAGATTGTTGCCAGGCACTCCAAATCTCAGATGAGTTCTTCTTTCCAAAGCTCTCTTCTAAAATGGTGCAAACAGAGCAGGAAGTTGAAAAAGGACAATCTTACTACATGCTCAGGAAAGAGAAGCTCTGCTGCCCTTTCAGCTTCTTTCAATTCATACATCTTTTTTTATCAGTGACAATCATGATGTCTGAATACCTCACTAGGTATTTTTAGCAAATGGCTGATCAGGTCCCCAGCACTAAGAAATTTTACACTGTGTGGCAGTACCAATATTTCGAGGATAATCAGCTACTGCTCATATTTATGGAACAGTTCAGGTGGAGAGCTGCGTCAGCATGCGTAGGCTACAAAGGAACAAGTTTAAGGTTTAGTCCCTGCTGAAAAGAGGAGAAAGAAAACAACGTTTCGGCAGTGGAGCCTTCTTCAGGTGTGAGAATATTTATGGAATTACAGCTGGATCAATATCTATGTACAGACAATATGTACAGCTACAGAATGTATGACCCTCTACCATCTGGAAAACGGTTCCGGAGCATTCGGGCCCGGACTTCCAGACTCAAGAGACAGTTTTGACCCCCGCACTATCAAACTGTTAAACTCCCAGCCTCTCTCACCTACGATCTGAACCTCACAGTGCCTTCTTTCCTACCAAAAACCCAAACACACACTGAAATCTACCTCTACCTCATGTCAAAAGCTTACTCCCCATCATTTCTATCCTTTATTTCATTCTGTTGATGCATGTTTTTGCACATCTGATGTTGTTTTTGCACATTACCTGTTACCTTTTTGTTGTTTTGCACACTGCCTGTTGTCTCTGTCTTTCTTTTGTTATACAATTGTATTGTTGTTGTTGTTGTTGTTTTTCTTTGCACTACTTATCGTCCGAGAGCTAGCTAAATAGCATTTCGTTATACCATATACCTGTATATGAGTATAATGACAATAAACTTGAACTTGACTTGATGCATCACTAACACTTTAAATACAGACGTGTATAAAAATGTAATGTGCAGCACCTGTACAATAAAAAAGTATACAGGTCTAACATCTAAGGTGCAATGTATTCCATACTATGTAGAAAGAATGAAAAGGGGGCAGAGACACATTTTATCACAAATAGCCTTGAATTAAAGTACTTTTCTATCTAGATATAATCTATATGGAAAAGGGATCCCTGTGGATAACCAGCATGGATTTTAAACAGGTAGGTCACGCTTAACTATCTTGAATAAGGTAGGACTTCACAGGTCCTAGAATAAGTAACAGCCGTAACAGACACACAGAAAGACATTTGAATCGTTTCAGATGGGTTTTGATAAAGCTCTTCATAAAAGATTAATTCTCAAATTTCAAGCGGTGAGATTCAAAGGAAATGCACAGACCTGGACTCAGAACTGGTCAATGGATGGGAAACAGCAAACAGCAGAGGCCCACATAAGGAATGACTGCCCCAACTGGAGAGACGTAATGAGTGGGGTACCACCAGGATCTGTATTAGGACCACTCTTCTGCTTTGTATATCAATGATTGAGAGCAGGGGGTGGAAGTGCATTATATAATGGGGAAGGGGCACTTTTTGAGAGTGGAGTTACTTAGCCTACACCACAGTGTCTTTCAAGAAACAGCTGGATGAGACCTCCAGATCAAATATGACAAACCAAAGACAGGAGGGGTCGAAAAACCCTTGTGGGAGTGGAAATGGGTTTTAAAACCCAGTTCAAAACAAAATATTCTTTGGCCGCCACCACTCAGAGCGACTGTGGCCTCCCACGTCCAGGGAAAGGAGACACTGCAAGAAGCAGGAGCCGCTGTTTCATCCGCAGCTGGAATACAAGACCAACACACGGCGACCACCGTGCGTTTCTCCTTTCAACACGAGCTCTTAGACGCAGTTCATTTAAAACTACCGCCCAAACCTTTTGGATATTGGACCTGCGCTACAAGAACATACTGGGTCCCCCCAAACGAACTTGATCCACCGAGACGGAACAGTGCTCTCACGACCCAAAATGACGGGGAGAAAAAATATGTTGTCCAGGGAGGACTTGGGTTATGTATTCAAGAGGCGGTGTTGGTTGAGACTTTCATTTCGGGGATTTTGCAATTCAAAACTCTCGCTGTGACAACTTCCCACGTTCATACAGCCAGATTAGCGAGAGGCCTCGAATAACTAACAGACAGAGCGGAAAACCAGACCAGGACAGCAGATCAGAGACACCTTTTAACGCTCCCAAGAAAACAGTCGCAGACTTTTCGCCCGTTAGCAGATAAAACGCCTTCTTCCCCCTCTTTAAGCGCCTAACCACAGCGAAAGGAACACTGTAAACAACATTCCTCGCCAAAAATACAGAAATGGGACAACCAGGATTTTAAAATAGATGATCTAAGAGAAAGTATTACCTCCCTCTTAAAAAGCCTCCAATCTGCAATCAAGCAATGCATATCCGTGATCCAAAATGTGTTCAATATGATGCTCACTGGATGATGAGAAGTATAATAATTTCTCATTACTACACGATTACAACATTAGACAGGATATCAAACTTTTTAATCCTATAATTCATTGTTCCATTTTAAAACCGAACAGCATGCACACGAAGGACTCCAGCTGGACCGACAACACATCGCCCTTCAACCCTAGTTTCACACAACTCTATTTCCTTTGCTACCTTCTGTTACACTCGCATCCCTTCACCTCCGAGTTACAACATCGTTGAAGGAGTTTCACAGTTTTACCTTGATTTCTTTCAGAGATCGGTCCCGCCGCCATATCGAAGCTTGCGTGCTTGCACGCATCCGACGGAAGTATCCCCCCTTCTCGCCAGGCCAGCACTTCCGCAAAGCGCCGCCACGCCGTCTCTCTTAGCGCCATCTAGCGTTCGGAGGAACGAAGGAAAAGTTTGTTAACAGGGAGGCGAATTAAAATCCTGTAATCTATTTCTGTAAACCTCAAATTGACCCATCCGCGTTCTGTCTGGATCAGTAAAAAGACGTGCAAAATTCGCAAACAAAATCCGGTACTAAACGGCTTGCTTTATTTTCATTCCTATTTCTCACAGTTCGTTAGTGTATTAAATAAATACGGAGATAGAAAACCGGTTTGTGAGGTACGCAATATTTGTGATACACAACCACAGATGTTTATCCAAAGGAAGGGCATGTAGACATTGAGGGTTTTCTGGATTTGTGACATTGCGCGTCGTAAGTTCTCCTATGTGTCTCTAATCAATCTCCCCCCAAAGTATTTTTGGTCTAGTATGCTTGAGATAAATGTATTTATCTTCGAAATGTACAATAAAAGTATATGCCAATCATTTAAAAATTATAACAAGCACCTGCTTCTTTGGTTAAAGAAAGCTAAACCATGCTGATATGCTGACTATTCTCATGCAGGTTTTCATCTTTGCTGTGTGCCCTGTCTTGCTCACACCAGAAGAAGGCTTCACAGCCTAAACATAGTGTTTTCTCTTTTCAGTATGGAATAAACCTCTTACTTGTTCCTTTGTACACCATGCTGGTGATCCCTGTTAAGCACGATCCGACCGTCAGTGGCTGCTAATGTCGTGAGTTTATATATTCAAAAGACAGAATGAGTTGTTAGTTCAATTTTCTCCGTGCTGTGAAACTGCAAGAGCTGATTATAATACTGAACAGGGTAATGTGGCAACATTCTGTGCCAGCAGAGTCCCACTACACAACGAGTGGAGAAGCAAGAAAACGGCTTCACAAATTCGATACGCAGGGAAATTTACGTAGGTAACATTGTTGAAGCCCAAAGTGGGCTTTGGACAGGACATGGTGTTGACAGCCCTACTCTTTTGAAAAGTGCCACAGGATCGTTAATGATCAAGCAGTCAAGACCCCAGCTTAACTCTTATCTGAAGGACGACACCTCCTGCAAGCACAGACCCCTGGTCATTTTACTGCTGCAGGGGTTGGACATTCTCCACCAGAGGAAAGTGCGCCACCTACTGGTTCCAGAGCGCTTTCCAGTGAAGTGTTATTCTTGTATTTGAGAGTTACACAGTTACAGCTTACTTGATTTATTTTCAAGAGATGTTCGTTTTCTTGTTCAGTTCATACCAAGGCATGAAACAATTTACCCTTGGCGAGCTTCAGCACTCCCGTGAGTTGTGCTGAAGTAAACAGGTAATTTCATGTGAACATCCCCAGGTCCATCTCATCTCATCTCATATTGCTGAAGCTGAGTCTGTGGGACCTTTCAAGATGCCGTTGGATGAGATCTGTGGATCAGTTAGCTATTGGCAGCCTTGTAATAACGGTGGTTCCAAAGTTTCCTTTTTTGTAACGTTACCTCTTTGTGTTGCATTCAGACACAGGGCGAGGTACCAAAAAATGCCCAGCTCATTTAATGTGTACAGATGTAAGTTGCTTTGGATCAAAGCATTAGCTGAATGAATTCATGTTAATACTCATGTTAGTGTTTGTAGGTAACCTGCAGTGGGACTAAGGAGGCTGCTGTTCTTTGGCAGCATGGTGGTGCACTGGTTAGCATTGCTGCCTTGTAGCTCTGTGGCCCAGGGTTCAATTCCAGGCCTGGTGTGCAGTCTGTGGGGAGTTTGTATGTTCTTTCTATATTTGCATGGGTTTCCTCTGGGTGCTCTGGTATCCTCACAGTCCAAAAAATAGAGTGGAGGTTTCTCTTGATTCTAGTGTCTCTAAAACCTGTGTCCTGTATTGTGCTTTCACCATGTTCTGATTAAACTACACATTTGATGTATTCTCAGATAGCTTGCCATGAAACTTTATTGGCCATATACAATTTCTTTTAGTAGGAATTTGTCTTTTCGCAGACCCCAGCTTGCTCTCCATGGGCCACACATGGGGGGAGAGAAGCTGGGGGTCAGAGTGCAGGGTCAGCCATTTATACAGCACCCCTGGAGCAGTTGGGGTTAAGGAACTTGCTCAGGGGCCCAACAGAGTAGGATTCCTCTGTCAGCCACAGGATATGAACCAGCAACCTCCCAGCCACAGGTGCAGATCCTAATCCACAGAGACACCACACTGCAATAATGAATAAATACATACATTTGGATAAAAACTCTAAGGTAGTTAATACAGCACAGTATAACAACCTATAACAGGGAGAAACAAAAAAAAATGCTTTGATAATAATAGTCCAGTGGAGAAACAATTTTGTGGCACAATGCGTTTTTTCTAAGATGTGTTATTTTAACATAACCTTTTGTCAACAAACATTAGTGCTGCTTTTGTTTGACTTTAAAGCTTATTTGTCTCCTGCTCTAAACACCTTATCGTCATAGAAGCTTAACAAGTCTAAGGCGTATCTGGGCTCCAAAGCAGACAAAGGCGACTTCTATTTAAGGAGCCAAAAATGGCTTCCAGGCGTTCCAAGCATAACCTGTCCGTGGGTGTACTGGCCTGACTGGATTCCAGCAGAGCAGCTCCTGGCAACCAGTCCTGCATCTGCTGGCCATGACCGGTCAGAACCACGGATAAATCAGAAATTGAGGAGTCAAAAAACGAAAGCAAATGTATTTGCGCAAAAATGGAATGCGCTCTAACCCTAACTAGGGCTCATAGTGTCCTTATTTGCCGAAGACTCAAAGATCAGTCACCTGCTTTAGTTTTGGGGCTTCGTGTTAAGAGTACTATTAAGGTTAGGCTTGTGAAGGTGTGTGAGGCAGTGGCAAAATCGTAAAACCTGTCCCAAGTGCTGTGTTTAAGCTTGAGCGTAGCCCTGAACACCACCGCTTACGCAGGGTAATAAGAAAAGATGAAGACTTCGACAAGCTTGTTTTGCCGGTTAAACCACTTTTTCGGCTCAGGGCGATTCAGATTTCTCATCGGAGATTTCACCAAAAATTACGTCTATTGATTTTCCAAGCAAGTCTGGGGATGTTTGTGTTGTTCTCGGAGCAGACAAGGTTGAATTCTGTGGCAACGTACTTTTGCGGCACCAAACAAAGGCACCGGGGGTCATTTTCATCATTTCACAGCCCACGCTCGGGAATTTCATCAGAAGCAGTCGGTTTGTTTTCGTTTCCTTCTTGGGAAAAAGGCGCTACCGCCTGGGATAGGTGTTGCGCCTCTCCGCTTCCAAGATGCGCCGAGAGTTTCCTCTGAGCCCCCAGCGTCCCCGCGGAAGGAGGCGATGGACCTGCTGATCAGAATCCTGTCGGCGCTGCACCTCGACTGTATTAAAGGGGTCATACCGACCGGCTCTCCGCAGAGGTGTGTGAAAACGGCCACTTGCCAACTTCTGGCCCTTCTGCTACAGCCGCTGCTGTTTCTGCTGCTTGTACTAACAGTTCTGCCTCTTCTACTAATAACACGGAGAAAATATCGGAGAAATAGTTTATTTTGATACTTGGCCCTCGGGCTATGCTGAAGTAATACACTGGTGTTTTCTAGACCTGGCAGAGTCATATGAGTTCATACACCAATACATATTCAAGTATATGTCTAGTACAAGTAACATGGCAAAAAAAAAGCGATTTCCAGTTTAATCGCATTTTTTGTAGTTATGCAGAACAGGAGGAAATCGAAATCCACTTCTTAATGTCAGAAAGGTATTTATAATAGTGACATGTATTTGAACCCAGTTTAACAACTAGGGTAACTAAGATATCCGTCAACGGTCACCTCCATAATGTACTTTTAAAGTGGAAAAAGACCCAAGCAAGTTCATTTCAAAATATCTCTTTCTATATTTCTGTTGCTAAAATTCCGCCGATCAATGTGTCGTCGCAGTAGAGGAAGTTCGATTTAGAATTTGTATAGAAATCCTTCACATCTTTTCATTAGGCTGCCTTTAAAAATATATATATATATTATTTTACTTTAGAGGGAATTTTTCAAGTCTCTTCCAAGTTCGTTTTTATCACACTTAATTCTCTGGTGCTAAAAACTAAAGGCTACGAGGTAACTCAAGGCTACAACTTAAGGCTAAATTGTGTTAAATCACTTTCTGTTCCTTCTATGGATAATTGATTTTCTTCGGAAATAGTATAAACATAAACGAAATGTAATTATTCTCAACGTCCTGAAGTAGATCTCAGTTTGGGCGTAGCCTCCAGCCCCTGTGGACTGTGGCAGACGCCTGCTCCAGACCCGGCCAGGGTCATTAACGTTTAAATGAAGCTTTAATGGACTGTGGCCAGCACCCTAGAGTTGGCACCGCCCCTTTAGTAAATTGGGATTTTTAACGTCCCAGGTGCAAAATGCCGATTTAGAACTCTGGCCACCTACTGTCCCAGGATTCGCATCTTTGTCTCATTTCTCTGGGCTCTGGAATCCCACCTGATGATGGTGAAACAGATGTGTTAAAATCGCCATTTTCCATTTCCTCCAGAAATACCCATACACTGTAACGTTTCTTGCACATGTCAGATTCGTACAGGTGCCAACTTTCCAGACTTAAAGGAGCATCTTAAAATACTGCCATTAACAAGTCATTTGTCTGGCCACAATTATCTTCATTTATGGTAAGAAATGGTCAAGCATGGGAGCATGATAGAAATAATGTAATTTATCATATAATACATTTGTATAATACAAGTTTCTGACAGCCTTTCCCATTTCATTTAACCTTCCACAAGGTTTAGCACTGGGTCAGCAGACAGGTTCTGTCATTAACATTTAACACCATAAAAGAAACATTTTATCCAGATACAAACACAGACCCTTTGTTTGCAAGGGTGGGACACCAGGAAGATTTTTTTAGGGTCTCAGTGCATAAGGGGGTTTCCAATCAAGGATCTGAAGGGTCAATGACTCTGGAGGGTTTCTGCAAAGTGGGGTACGTCTTGGACAAAGGGTCAGCCCATAGCAGGGCATCTACAGACATAAACACACACATTCACGCCAGGGACAGAGGCCAATTAACCTACCAGCATGGTTTTGGATTGTGAGAGGAAACTGGAGCACCCAAACAAAACCCATGCAGACATGGAGAGAACATGCAAACTCCACACAGACAGCATCCCAGGTTCAGAATTGACCCCGGGCCCCAGCACTGCGAGGCAGCAACGCTGACCACTGCGCTATGATCCTGCCCTCCCCTTTTTTTAAATTGTCCCGGATGAGAAATTAGCTTTGCAGGCAGGTTAAAAAAAACACAATACATCGTGCATTTACCACAACACACATCCACCAAGAAATAAAAAAAAAGACCAAGTCTGAAACTTTAAATAAAGTGCACAGTCCAAAGCAGAAACATAAAGACGTTGGGGCGTCGATGAGTGAAATTGATCTTTAGGTTCATAGATGATGAAAATAAAATCTTAGCAATCAAATCTAGCAATTTTCCTCCCCACTGAGAGCTGGTGTGTGGGGAGCGTTCTGGTGCACTATGGCTGCCGTTGCATCATCCAGGTGGGGCTGCACACTGGTGGTGGTGGAGGGGATCCCTATTACCTGTAAAGCGCTTTGAGTGGAGTGTCCAGAAAAAGCGCTATATAAGTGTAAGCAATTATTATTATTATTGTTGTTATTATTATTATTATTATTATTCCATGACTTGAGCAGGTGAAAGTGAGCAGGTGAAGTCGTGGGGATAAAGGATAGCGTCGTTCTTTTGCACTGCAGTCCAGGTGATGGGGTGGAGCAGTGGCTCTGTGGCTAAGGATCTGTGCCTGTGGCTGGAAGGTTGCCGGTTCAAATCCCGCAGCCGGCAGAGGAATCCTAATCTGTTAGGCTCCTGAGCAAGGCCCTTAACCCCAGGGGTGCTGTACAATGACTGACCCTGTGCTCTGACCCCCAGCTTCTCTCCCTGTCTGTGTGTCTCATGGAGAACAAGCTGGGGTCTGTGAAAAGACAAATTCCTAATGCAAGAAATTGTAAAGGGTTAATAAAGTAATGTTGTTGTTATTATTATTATTATTATTAAATTGGTGCTCTGGTGGGAGGAGCTCAGATTAACATCACTAATTAAGCCATCAGGCACTTTTCTGACTGAAAAGACGGAGCCAGTCAGATGAGGTCCGCTGGCTTAAAAGGGCATCGTGTTTGTGTCCACTCTTCCGGGCAGGCCGGAGATGCAGGTCCGGGGGGCCCGGCCGCGCGCCAGCTCCAGCGGCGCCAGCGCCCCCAGCCCGGCCGCGTCCCACTGCCAGTCCTGCATCAGCTTCGACAAGCGGCTGAAGAGGCTGTCCTGCGGGCACACCTTCTGCTGCGCCTGCTCGGACCGGATCGTCAACGAGGCCTTCCAGGACATCGAGGGCCTGTCCGACTTCCCCTGCCCCATGTGCAGGTCCATCTGCCGCCTCAACGGCCTCGACTTCGGCACGCCGCCGCCGCCGCCGCCCCCCACCGCGGCCCCCGCCGAGGACAGGCCTGAGGAGAGCTCCCGGTAATCCCAGCGGGGGCTCTTAAACAGCAGGGAGTCTGTTCTGGAAAGAGCATCCAGTGAAGAGGTTTGTCCAGGTCTCTTCTAAATGCTTCTTCCAAGTCAGGGGTGAGGGAGAGCTGAAGTCTATTAATGTCTGGAATTAATGTAAGGATACTTCTGAACCCTGATCGGAAAGCCCTACGTTAGCTAAGGTCATTTTATGATCAAATTGAATATCAGTGTTGGACTTTTAGAAGGTTGTGTTTGAAATATCCATGCAGAACCTCTAGGACAGGGGTGTCCAGTCCTGGTCCCGGAGGGCCAGTTTTTCTGTGTGCATTCCCATTCAACACTTAACAGCTTAAACCAGCTGGTTACTGGCTTAACTGGACCACTTTAACAACTTCTCACAGCTCTTCAGATGGTGGAAAGACACTGGCCTCCCTCGTGGATGAGAATCGGACACCTGCCTCAGGCTCACGGACCCCTCCTGGACCAGGACTGGACACCCCTGCTGCAGACACAGCGCCCCCTCCTGGACCAGGACTGGATACTCCTGCTGCAGACACAGCGCCCCCTCCTGGACCAGGACTGGACACCCCTGCTGCAGACACAGCGCCCACTCCTGGACCAGGACTGGACACCCCTTCTGCAGACACAGCACCCCCTCCTGGACCAGGACTGGACACCCCTGCTGCAGACACACTGACCCCTCCTGGACCAGGACTGGACACCCCTGCTGCAGACACAGCGCCCTCTCCTGGACCAGGACTGGATACTCCTGCTCTATGATTGTAGTCATCTTGGATTAGGATCTGTTGTCCAATAGACCACTTACTTTTGTGTAAAGACACTCTTTATGGACTAGGTAATGAACCTTAGCATAAACATAATGAATCTGTCTTACTGAAATGACACCACATCTCAACACATCTGAGGCAGTATTAAGCAAAGACTGGACTGATGGAGCACTGTGGCATAGTGGATGTCTTGAAAAACAGCTGTGGGCTCCAGATGGGTTTGTGTGGTAAAAGCCTTCAACCTGACTTCAGGATTCAAGCCCTTAAATTAGAATCATACTGCAGGATGGAGTCCTGACTCCGTTAAATTAAATCTACCACATAAAATCGCTGCCCGTGAGATTCCAGTGGCTTGAAGGGTGTGGAGACAGCAGCAGGGGTAACAGTCTACAGTGAAAACAGGAGCCTCTCCTCTCCTCCAGCTGGGGAAGATGTGATCTTTCTCTCGTGTCGTCCTGCAGTCTGAATATAAACAGTCTGCTCCCCCACGCATGTCTCAGGACGGCCAGTTGCCAGGACAGTACTACTGGAACTAACTGCTGTTTGATCAAAATAAGTTATAAATGGGGGCAATGATTGTACATAAAGAAAGAGGGAGGAAGGAATTAGGCATTTGAACCACTGGGCAAACATTTTGTTAACTGGTGGCCAAAAAATGAGATGCAAACCAGTTATTGAGCACCAATGTTTAAGTTGCAAAGCTTCTTGGAAACCAATATGCCAAAATAGCTCATTTGGACTGTTGTCCAGACTGTCAATACCCCATGTCACAATGGACTGGCTAAAAGACAGGTCACGTGTGGTGCTAGTGGGTCTCCATACCATAGATGGGCACGGAAAAACAAGACTCCTTCTACACAAGAGGATATTCACAAATTGCAGACTCCTGGGTGTTGTATTCAAGCATCTGAAAGTCAAATATGCTGTCCTATTACACACAGCTTACACTCCCAATCCCCTGCTTTCGTTCTAATTTATTTCTTACTTCAAACCATTGTATGCAACGTTGGCCCCTGCCGCTGTCCTGACTCTGAAGGTTTTGAACCTCAGCTGGTTCAGAACAGGGTGCAGTGGTTGTTAGATTGTTGTCCTTCAAACACTGGGACGTAGCCTCTCTCGATCCAGCTAGTGACCCGAGTGAGGTGATGACTAGTTTGCTTAGCAAAGACGTGAGCCTGCTTGGTTCCTGATGTGATGGAGTGGCCTGTTCTGGACCTGGATAATCAGCATTGCATGGAACGTGACCATTGTTCAAGTTCCTGCTATTACCTCTCTGAATTCACTGAAGAAGACCATCTAGATTAGAAGTTCATGCCTCCAGTCCTTAAATCCTTAGAGAACTAGAATCTAGAATCTTGCAGGCTTCCAGTGTCTTTAAGTTAGAAGAGTTTTACTCTATGGAGAAGAATTTAAATGACCCTGTTATGTTTAATATTTATCAGATACTAAACCTCTTGTTATCTAAAAAGACACAGAAAATCACACCAGAATTCCAGACCCTCCAGACAAGAGCCAGGAGCTCCTGATAAAAATAATTAAGGGCTAGGGGGGCCAACAGTTTGCAAGAACTGTATCAGAAAAGCCATATTATTTCCCTAGACAAGGAAGAGGTTCCTGCCTCTTGAGGATGAAGGTTAGAGGACAGCCGGCAGAGCAAGGCAGGCTGAGAACTTTACCCACAGCCACTGTCACGTGGAGAGACACATTTCCACAGCTATTCCATCTGATCAGGCAGAGATTTAGAAAAAAGGGATGTTAGGAATGTTGTGGCTTTAATACAGATAGAAACAACAAGGTTGTTTCGTCTACTGTCTTGGGAGAGTGAGTTTAAAGAGCCAAATTCCTAGATCTAACACCACTTTGATTTTGCATGATCATGCATTTTTTTCATGAAAATCCAAAAGAATCGTATTTATAAAGCTGACAACATGTGAGGAGCAGCACAATCTAGAGTACCTGACTGCACATCATTGACTGTAAGCAGATCTTCTGAACCAACCTTGTCAGAGAGAGGTTTGTGTGTGAAAAGGCAGAGTACAGTACGTTCTGCATGTTTATGATGAATAACTGGAACTTTCAGCCAATGTTCGTGATTTAAGATATTGTCCCAAGATGGTCTCAGTTTTTTACTAGAACTGTATCAAAAATGTTTCCTTCAAAAGTATTAACACCTGTGTAATAAAACCTGTTAACTGATACATCTTCAATAAAGGATCTAGGTGTATACAGTGTATTTAATTTTAGAAAACAATAGAAGTCTTTCTTCTTATTACCTTGGGGGTGTTTCAAACCATTATTTTACAAACGGTTACAGACAGTGGGATCAAATGAGAGAGTTATTATTACTAGATACACATGCAAACACTTTGTCTGTCATTTAACACTTAACTTAAGTGAAATGCAAGATGATATTCCCTGCCTATAATTCCTAATTTTTTCAATCTGCATGTTGATTTCTGTAATGATCGCTGATAATGGTAAAACGATATTGTAAACCCACATGCTAAAGGTTTTATATAGTAGGTTGCAGGTAGACCCGACTAAACCTTAATCGATCAATTGCACTTTTGTTTATTAAATAAGGCATTACAAAAATGTCATATATCCAAATGTGTCTTCACACGCTGTTTGTTGCAGATCTTAACACTTCACATGTTGAAAGCTGTGTGGAGGAGCTGTAGTCTGCTTCAGGGAAATAACTCAACAGTAATAAGCCTGGCAAGATAAGTGCACATTGTCTAATTTGATTTCTGCATGTCTGTGCTGCTTATTGTTCTACAGCTCTATTTAACCACATTGTTCTAGGTCATGCAAAATGAACCTTCCCATGCCATGTTTCATGAATTCAGAATAATATGAGTATGGAATTCTCCTTGCTGATAGGCACTTTGGAATTGGAAGTGAATAAATCTGAAATATTAACGTCATAAGTTATTTCACATAATTATCACAAACGGAAATGTTTCCATCCAAAATAAAAACTATAATATAATCCTTATCTAGCTATTAAGTTTTATTTTTAATCAGCTATGGCTTTATGCAGGTTATGGGTTGCCCTGACCAAAACCAATTGTATTTTTACAGTGTGCCTGCAAGCTAAACCGAGCAAGGTGGGGAGGAAATGAAAATATTCAAAAGTAAAATCATATGGATATGAAGGGATGATTAGTTATGAAAAAGTTGGCATGGCTGGGTTAATTAAGACAAAACAAAAAAGAAAACCTGGGAGGCCTGCTGCCAGGAAGTAGGGGGGAAGTAAATCAGTGTTGCACCATAACATTTAAACCCCTTCATGCGCAACGCTGAAATTCTTCCCCAAGTTGCCCAAGTTCCCCAGCTGTGGAGCTGGTATATTAGTTTACAATGGCAAGACCCTTAAGCAAGACCCTTGAGAACCATGTAAGTGTATAAAGCTGTATGCAATCAGTGAGACATTACATAACAAAAGAGCAGAACCTCCAGTACACTAGTGAAACTCCAGGAGCGAATAAAAGCATTGAACTCCACAATACCCAACAAATGCAGCCACTGGCCAAAATATTCCGAACCCCCCAGCCAAATGAATGAACCCTCTTAGTGACGGGCAATGGGCTGTCTTGAGACTGACTTCCATCCCCTTTTCAACCAGATAAAATCTCACTGATCGCACTAAAAACTAGAGAAGCTGGTGGCACGTAGCTCACTCCCACACACCCACCATCACGGCCTCAGCCGTAGTTCGTCCTGCTTGAACGATGGGATGGGACTGGGTTGGAAATACTTCAAAACCTTGTAGAAACTGCCATTTGAGCTGTTGACGCTCTTTGCTGAAACCCATGGTGCTTTTCAGTGTAGGCTTCTAATATCGAGGCCAGTCTGCATACTTTAAATCTTTTATTTATTCAACATGAATCCACATCATGTGCATGGAACATCTTCCCCACACTGGGCATCATTTTATTGTGTTGCTTAAAAAAATACCAAAGCTTAAGATCGAAGCCAGATGACCATGTGGAAGAAATTTATTATCGGAGAAGCAAACAATTATCAGAAAAGGCTACATTTAGATTCTGTACCATCTAAAACACAGATGCATCTATACATGTACGAACAAATAATAACATTAATATTCATTACTGACCTAATTACAGCATGACTCTGTTGAACAATATTAATATTCAGATTTCATGAAGCATTTCTTGGATATTACTTTCATCCTCTCACTTAAACTTAATGAGACAGTTAGCATCATCAGAAACAGATCTTTTCAATTAAATTACAGTTAGAGAGAACCTGTGAACTAAATCATGTGCTTACAGAAAGACTGTAAAACACTGTATTTAATATGAACAAAATCTTGGTCCAATTACCTCTGTACGGCTTACTGAAAGTCTTGGCCTCTTTAAGAAATGGAGTTCTCTTCCAAGATGAAGCAGTAAGCACAAACTTCAGAATTAGCACTTCTTAAGTGTATTGGGGTGCAATAGGGGAGTATTGTTCACCATGTGTACGTAGTAATTATTACAGTTAGCAAACTTATCTTATATGTACATATGCTTAGTTTAATTCATAATCAAATGAAACTACTGCTTAAAGTGACATATGAACAAATCTGGCAGCCGGAGTTCCTTACAAATACTGCACAGAAGCCATACAATAAATATCTGGACATTTTCCATAACGTTAAAACTGGTGAAAAATAAAACCAACACCTCCCTCAAAGAATGCTGGCAGAAAAATGACTGTTTGATAGATGTTCTCACTGACAGAACTTTGACCTTAAAAGGTAAATCCTTGAAACACTGAACATTTCCAGGATCCTCTCAAGCAAGTATCTAAACAAATATAGTGTATATACTATTCTTTTGTTAACGGGTGCTTCAGATCTAGATTTATGGATTTGCTTAAAAAGATGTACTTAACAGAAGCCCCTCGGTGGAGAATACAGTTTGCCTTTGGGGGAAAACCTGCAAGTACCAGTTGTTACAGTTCCTGTACAACTGTACAACCGTTCCTCAATCCGCCACATTGCAGTGACCCCAGTGGCTTGCCAGCTGTTATCTGATCAGTAAAAGCCACATCAGGTACCAGTGAGATCCCTGCTCTCAGTGTGTTAGCTCTGCTGCTGATGTGGAGTAGACTGACAGTGTGTAGGTCAGAGGTAGCACATACGTTGGCTTCCATACTGGTACGAATGTTTTAACACTGAGCCTAAATTGCTGATTCTAACACGTACTGTACGGTTTTAATGGTAATACTCGGCAAACAACTCTTACTTGAAATGCGAAGAGGCAATCAAAATCCATGTTCTTCTTGGACTCCAGTCATTGACAGTATTTCTGCAAGAGAAGACTTGCTTCACCTGAAGAAGGAAAGTTTACTTACACGAATGCTTTGTCTATTTTCCAAACTTGTGTCACAGAAACACAAGAGGGAACTGTAAACATCATGTAAACCGACAATGAAAAAAAACTGATCTGAGGGTCTTTTCTGATTCTGAAGTAAGCCTTAAGTCATAAAAGACATCTTGCTACACGTAGACCACACCCATTTGATCAGGAGTTACTAACATTTTATTTGGTGAGTGTATAATAATGTATGATACTGTCTTTATTACAGTCCTTTGTTAATATGAAGGACTCACATACAGCTTCACCAACACACCATAATACAATCCCACCGTACAGAGCAGTCTCAGCCTCACCTAACCTAGGGAAGACTGCGGTATGATGGCTTACACATTGCACTGCCATTCTGTTAATCCATGGGTGATCATCGGCGAAGCTACTGTATAAGCCACTGCGTTAATGAATACAGCTCCCCCTGATCAACCAAATGTCTGTAACTCCAGCAAACATGTAGCCTGAATCCACCTTTTATTTTCGTTTCTTCTACTTCCTGACTATGAAGCTGAGCCCAGTTTAGCCACAAATACGTTTCTGAAACGAGCCAAGCACAAATGAAAACGTACCTCGCAATGTCTTTATCACTGCCCAGAAACGCAGAGTCTATGTTTCTCACACACACCGCTAATGGTACATGAACAGGACTCAGAGCGACTGGAAAGATCTCAAGCCCTTTCAGTTCATATTATTGCTTTTGTACAGAAGGTAAGAAATGTCACAGTTCGGGCCACACACTGGTACGGCAATTCAACTGATTTATACCAGCCCCTCGAGAAGGACTGCAGGAGCTGCACTCGGATACAGCGCAGGCAGGGAACAACCGATAAATAAGTGCCACTGAGTCTTATTGCTGTAGGTACCCCTCTTGCACAGAAGCGCAGGTATGTGCTGTACAGATGCAGGGGTTTGTGCTTTGGTGAGTCTGGGTCTTGCTTCAGGGTTGGGAGTTGTCCATCTGAACCTGGAACCAGGTCTTACTTTACTCCATCCTGCACGAGCGACGCTGGGACAGTAACAGGGCAGCAGCCCGAAGGCCGGCGTGGTCCGCCCTCACGAGTACAGGGAGTGGTCACTGTTCCTGGGCTTCCTGGCCGTAGGAGGAGGCGCATAGCGCTGCTCTGCCGCGCCCAAGCCCCCATTGGCGACGCCAGGGTGGGAAAACAGGAATGTGCGCTTGCTGTCCCTGCTGGGGCGCGGGTGGATCAACGGGGGTGCAGGGTTACACCTGGGGTCCCCGGGGCCCGGCGCCCGGTGGCCAGAGAAAAGAAAAGTGCAGTTGTTGGACCCCCGATGAAGACCGGGGCTGGGGTCCGGTCTGCGGGTGTCCACCCTCTTGCCCGGCCGGTC
This sequence comes from Lepisosteus oculatus, assembly GCF_040954835.1. Classification (NCBI taxonomy): domain Eukaryota; kingdom Metazoa; phylum Chordata; class Actinopteri; order Semionotiformes; family Lepisosteidae; genus Lepisosteus; species Lepisosteus oculatus. The sequence continues at coordinate 2,453,618 of NC_090722.1, read as the reverse complement.
CAGCCTGCGGACGCCAGCCGCTCGATTCAGCTGCTCTTGCAGCTGCTGGACTTCGGTAGCCAGCTGGTCAACCGGGTGGCCGGAGGGAGTGGGCTGGCGAGCCTGCGACACAGACCAGACACGTCGTGGGATTACAGAGCCGTTACAAGGTTTTCCTTTAAAACATCTGCTATAGATTCCTGTTCTACAGCTACCCATTTCAGTTTAAGCACAGCATTTAAACATTAATACTTCAATAAATGTCCATTATATTAAGTGACATTCACAAAAACGTTACGCGGAGGCTGCATTTCTGAAGGATTTATAATTCTGTCAATTCAACAGAAAAATCAGGATTCGTGCTAACCAAATATACAATTCTGCATAAAGTCTTAGTGACACATTCCACTGACCGTTGGTCTGTAAAGGCCAGAGATTATAATGGCATAAACACGGTTTCGGACACCAAAATTATCCTGAAACTAGGATCACACCTCCCTCTTCTCTCAACAACAGAGTTGTTTCCATCTAATCCTCTCTATTCATTTGCAGGTTTTGACTTCACTGCTCTCTTTCAGTTCTTCCAGTGTTGATACTCCTTCATCCCTGCTCCCTGCCTGCTCTTAACTAACCTGCCTTTTGTTCTCCTTTTTTTTGTGCCGGATTCCCTCTCTCCCTCACACCCGAAGAACGCTCCACCACAGCCCAAACGTTGCGTCTCTTTTCTTCTCTTTTCAGCAGGGAATAAACCTTTACTTGTTCCTTTGCAGCCTACGCATGCTGACCCAGCTACCTGAAATTGTTCAGAACAGTACTGCCCCATTTGTATGTACAATTCACTTTGATTTACGTCTGCGATTCCCTATTTTTCTGTCATATTTTCAACATCTAAAACTAGGGTCGTACCATTAATCACCCCAGCAGATGATAAGGGGCGTGCATGACTGAACTCAAGACTGGGTGTTCCTGTAAATCATGGTATAGCCACAGTAAAAACATGAAAACAAGGTAAAAGTATTGGACTTAGCCGAACATAAGTAAAACTAAGGTATTTTTCTGTAAAAACAAAGCATCATAAACACGAAAATGCCAGGACGAGCTTTTAAAATGCAGAAGCTTAATAAGAAAGACCCAGCAGATCGCACCTGTGCCTGCAGCGCCCCCCGGAGGTAGCAAGCCCTCCAGACCTGCACGCAGGGCCCCAGCAGGAGGGGCAGCAGGGGCCCCTGGCCGGGCCCGGGCTCGGGCTTGGCCCAGGGCTTCAGCAGGCTCTCCGAGGAGGGGGCCCGGCGGTGGCTCTTCCGGGAGGCCCCGGGCCCCCCGCCGCCGCGCCAGGGCAGGAGGTGGGAAGGCGAGGTGAGGGAGCCCCTGGACAGCAGGAAGACGGAGCCCTGTCCCGCACAGCCCCCCTCGCTGGGCTGCGGAGAGAACCGGCTTTGCTTTAAACAATGAAAAATGTTTCATTTTCCAGAAAAAAAGGCTGAGCCACAAGCATCTAATTATATCCCGTTAAAATACAGCTTCCAAACAGAACCAGAATAGCTCAAATGTCATATTAAACTACGGGTGAGGAAGCACACCAGCTGTGTGATTCCTTGTTTGTTTTTTTCTATAATTCAGAATCCATTCTACTTTCCTGCCAGTTTACCTACTTTCATGTCTCTGAATTTAAATTGGGCCAATTTGGTCTTTTCACTTTTCTTAATTCCCTCCACACCTCCTACTCCCTTATTCTTTCAATTCACCAGGTCCCTCCTTCTCTAAGACATCTCTTTCTCACAGTTCCCACAGCACACATCTCCAGCACCTTTCTGCTCTTTGTCTGGATGGAAGGCACAGGGACAGAAAAGTTCTTTTTTTAAATGAGGTTATAGCCACAGGAACTGGAATCGCCAAAGCTGTGTTTTTCACACTCCGGATCGCGGCTCTAGAGCCCGTGGCCGCCCACGGGAGAATGAGGAAGTGTAGGCAGACTCCTCCGGCCCCGCCCACCTCTGAGCCAATCGCCTTTCAACAGCTCACAGGCAGGACCGTCCTGATTGGAGGAGAGGACGATCGGATCACTGGGCAACAGCCGTCAGCTACTGCCCTGACCCTGATTCAAACCCCAGATCCCAGAGCTCAATCTAAGTGCAGACAAGCGCCTTCACTGACTGAGTCACTAGAGAGGCCCCAGAAAGGGTCTGTTCACCCCCGTCCAACCATCCCTCTTATTCCCTCTGGAGCCTATCCCAGCAAGCAGCAGGCACAAGGTAGGATTCATCCTGTACAGGATGCCAGTCCATTGCAGGGGACTTTTCAGCTCAATATACAGGGTTAGTCAAAATGCTGTCGACAACTTTGACAGTTTATTACAAATTAATTACATGGGTTACTGTGACAGACGAAAGCATAAATCTCACAGTTTCTGACGGTTACCTTACAATCCTTTGATATGGGCCTCACGTGTGACCCTGCACACATCCAAGCCGTAATCAAACTCCTGCCACCCTTTCACCAGCATATTGCTGTCAATCTGGTCGAGAGCTGCAGCGATACGCCCTATGAGTAGGGGAGGCACAAACACACAATCTCTCACAAAACCCCATGGATAAAAATCTCATCTAAGGGGGTGAGGTCAGGTGTTTTTCATTGTAATTGTCGACAACATTTTGACTAACCCTGTATATATTCACAAAGACCCAATATATCTAGCCCTCATCAAGACCTGTTAAACGTGAAAACAACTAAATTATTAACAGGGTCAATGATTTAAACACAGATGAACCACACAAGCAGGGGCATGGTTCCCGCTTACCCGCTGAGGCGAGGGGTGTCTGAGGCTGCCGTTCGGGACCGCCCCGGGGCGCGGCAGGGAGCCGACGGGGTGACGGAATCGCGCCAGTCTGGGGGGGCCGTACTGGAGCTCCCAGTCCCACACGCTGGGCAGCAGGGGGTCGGCGGACTCCGGAGAGGGCTCCCGCCAGCCCTTGACTGGAGTGTAGCTCTGAGAGAGATGCTGAGGAAGAGGACAAGGAGCTGACCTCTCCACACACAGCTGCGGGGTCACTTGGCAGCTAGCTCACACAAGGGTCTTTATCTTCCCGATGAGAGCTGCATAAAAATGAGCTCAAATTTACTGTTCTTTAGACTTTTACAGTCTGAATGCAGCTACAAGTCAAGTGCTCCAATAAATGAGTTACATATTCCTTTAAAATAAGCACAAATGGAAGTGCTGACATCATGATTTAATGGCTAAAAATATGAGGCCCTTGTCTGGGTGTGTTTTCTCAGTTTCAGCTGAAGGTTTATAGAGGCCGGAGTAAGTTTAGAGGGATTTCATAAAACTGTCTTCCAATACCTCCTGCAGATCGGATAGGACATTGTGTGTGTATGTGTGTGTTTGTGCACGCATGGGGGAGTGTGTGTATGTGAGTGTGTGTGCAAGAGAGTGTGTGAGTGTGTGTGTATGTGCTTGTGTGTGCAGGTGAGTGTGTGTGTATGAGTGTGAGTGTGCAGGTGAGCGTGTGTGTGTGTGTGTGTGGGGGGGTAAGTGTGTGAGTGTGTGTGTGCAGGTGAGTGTGCAAGTGAGTGTGTGTGTGAGTGTGCAGGTGTGTGTGTGAGTGTGTGTGTGTGAGTGTGCAAGTGAGTGTGTGTGTGAGTGTGGAGGTGTGTGTGTGAGTGTGCAAGTGAGTGTGTGTGAGTGTGCAAGTGAGTGTGTGTGTGTGTGCAGGTGAGCGTGTGTGTGTGTGTGTGTGCAGGTGAGCGTGTGTGTGTGAGTGTGCAGGTGAGCGTGTGTGTGTGTGTGCAGGTGAGTGTGCAGGTGAGTGTGTGTGTGTGTGCAGGTGAGTGTGCAAGTGAGTGTGTGTGTGAGTGTGCAGGTGTGTGTGTGTGTGTGAGTGTGCAAGTGAGTGTGTGTGTGAGTGTGCAGGTGTGTGTGTGAGTGTGTGTGTGTGAGTGTGCAAGTGAGTGTGTGTGTGAGTGTGCAAGTGAGTGTGTGTGAGTGTGCAAGTGAGTGTGTGTGTGTGAGCGTGCAGGTGAGTGTGTGTGTGTGCAGGTGAGTGTGTGTGTGAGTGTGCAGGTGAGCGTGTGTGTGAGTGTGCAGGTGTGTGTGTGAGTGTGTGTGTGTGAGTGTGCAAGTGAGTGTGTGTGTGAGTGTGCAGGTGTGTGTGTGAGTGTGTGTGTGTGAGTGTGCAAGTGAGTGTGTGTGTGAGTGTGCAGGTGTGTGTGTGAGTGTGTGTGTGAGTGTGCAGGTGTGTGTGTGAGTGTGTGTGTGTGAGTGTGCAAGTGAGTGTGTGTGTGTGTGCAGGTGAGTGTGTGTGTGTGCAGGTGAGTGTGTGTGTGAGTGTGCAGGTGAGCGTGTGTGTGAGTGTGCAGGTGAGCGTGTGTGTGTGTGCAGGTGAGCGTGTGTGTGTGTGCAGGTGAGTGTGCAGGTGAGTGTGTGAGTGTGTGTGTGTGCAGGCGAGTGTGCAGGTGAGTGTGTGAGTGTGTGTGTGCAGGTGAGTGTGTGTGTGTGCAGGTGAGTGTGCAGGTGAGTGTGTGTGTATGTACGTGTGTACGTGTGCACGGGTGGTCACCTGACTGCGGCGGCTCCTCTCTCGCTGGCAGTTGGACAGGAAGGTGGTGAACAGGGGCAGGTGGGCGCTGTCGTGCAGAGCCAGCAGGTAGTCGCCCGTGAACTCGAAGTGGGACGAGTACTGTGCCCACAGCTGCCACACACAGTCCAGAAACAGCAGGAAGACCGGAGACTGGGCAGCAAACAACACACAAAGCTAGCGCACTTGTGCACATTGAGTTTTTGACTAACTGAACTGGTAAAGAATGTAGAGACCCCAGTAAACTCTCTCAGGCCACGCACGGCTGACTTGAGGACAAAATCCCATTATGTTTCTTTGGCCAGAACAATCCCAAATCTCAATCCTATGGAAAACCAGAGGAACCAGAGGGGCGCACAGTTCAGTCGGACTCATTGTTTCGTCTTCCATAACGTCTAGTGAAGGAGTTTTTGTTGAAGAATGGGCCCAGGCCAGACTGGAAATGCTCTGTTTGAGCCACTTACTGCAAGACGTTTGCTGCTGCCAGAAGCCTGGCACAAGGTTCAGTGGCGCTTCTTGAAGGTTTGAAAGAGATACCCCTCACTAAATACTAATACAACATCTATTCTGTCTTCCTCAGCTGCTGTCTGATGGGTATCAAATGCATTATTCTGGGTGACCAATGTGCGAATGAACTGTAGTATGGACAGTTGGACCCCAGTTTTAAACTGTTGTCACAACAGCTACTCCAAGCCTGAACTGAGCACCAAAATCATTCCCATGATGCAGTGTCACAAAAGCACAGTGAACGCATGTTGAAACCACACCAAAGCATGGCACAGCCACAGCACAGCTGGGAAAATCCCAAATTCTCGGTACTGTAAACTCCCATCAGCAGTATGCCATAGCACTATTCATCATATCTATAAAGCTAAACCCTGTCTGGGGCCTAAACCGCCATACTGTAACTAAAAGAAGGAATGAGAGGGGTCTTTCACCTCTTCTTTGTCACTGTCTTTCTGGTAGTTGAAGCGACTCAGAAACCGGTGGCCAGCCACGACCCACTCCTTCTGGACCAGACTCTGGAAGCCCAGCAGGGTCCGGGAATGTGGATCGCACATCAGCTGGACAAGACTGGACACTACGCAGTTCAGGTCCCGGTCATCTGGCTCTGGGGACATAGAGGAGTGCCTCTGGTCACACGAATGTGTGCTCCAACGTACTGGATAACACGTTCAGAATCAATACCAGTTATCACTGAGTGCGCAAGGTGTCTGCCGTCATGAAAAACACAAAAAAAAGAAGGCACGGTCCAAAATAGAGAGAAGAAAACCAGAAAAGGTTTGATCTTATTTAACATCACTTTATTAACCCTTAACAATTTCTTGCATTAGGAATTATCTTTTCACATACCCCAGCTTGCTCTCCATGAGACACACAGACAGGGAGAAAAGCATGGGGTCAGAGCACAGGGTCAGCCATTGTACAGCGCCCCTGGAGCAGTTGGGGTTAAGGGCCTTGCTCAGGGGCCCAATGGAGTAGGATTCCTCTACCAGCTGCGGGATTTGAACCTGCAACCTTCCAGCCACAGGTGCAGATCCTGAGCCACAGAGCCACCACTCCGCCCGAGGTAGTGCACCGTTCCCGGAGGCACTGCAGTACCGGGCCGATGCGTGGCGAGGATGGCGCAAGCTCCTGATCCAGCTCCCTGTTCCAAAAATCCGTTTAATATGTGGTCCTCCGATGGGGGACGTATCAGATATTAAACTGATAAGAACAGAAACTACACTTGATCTTAGCCTGTTACGCATTCCACTCGCGCCTCTGTTCCTTCTTGCATTCCCACGCGCACACCCTGTAGAACAAGCTCACGCCGCAAGTAAACGCCAATCACCTTTCTCTCCCATCTCTATTTTAGTTCCCCTTTTTTCTCACTTCCCCGCTCACTATTGCGGATTCTCTTCGAGCTCCCTAGTGCGCGGTTATCTCTTGCTTTTCTCCGGTTTTCGATCTCCTAGCCTGCTTCTCGTTTTCGATTTCGCCTTGTGATTTGGATTGCTGCTTCCTCGTTATACTTCTGTGTTTTGACCTACTCGCCTGCTTCCTGGATTCGATTTCGCCTTGTGTTTTTGGATTGTTGCTTCCTCGTTGTCTCTCTGTGTTCAGACCTACTCACCTGCCTCCTGGTTTTCGTTTTTGCCTAGCGATTGAGCTTAGTGTCTTTCTCTTAGTCTTGAGTCCTGCATAGGATCCTATTTCCCTATCAGCCCAACTCTTACATAGCCAAAAGGCCGAAAAGCGATCTTTCATTGCCTCTCTGGACAGCTTTAAATTTGAAGATCAAAGATTTGGTATACCTAACGTAATCTAAACCAAGACAGCTGACTCAATACACACTTTGCAGGCATGCATTCTGAAGCATGTCTTCTGTTTCTAATTCTAAACGGTACTGATCAGGCTGGCCAATTTTTGATATGGTTATAGGAGGAATAACATACATAGGATGAAACACTGGCAACCTAACTATTGCATAGCACAGTGCCATACCATTCACTACAACAGGGCTGTGTCTTTAAGGCTCTTTAAACTGCTTCTTTTTAATAACAGGCTGGTTACTAAAGAGCTACAAAAATACATAGATGAGCAAATATAATAACCTCCTATTGTGCATTGTTTCCCAGTTAATTGTAGAGTCTGACAATGAGTTATAAATAGTGAAAATTTGTTTTGAGACAGCAAATAGAATTAATCCAGCCTCCAAAGTTAAAGCCAGGCTGGCTTTCCAACATGAAGGCATAAAAAATACATGGACTACAGTGCCATCTACTGGTGAGTACTGGAATGTTTCCTGAAATCCTGACTGGTTAAATGCGACTCGTTAGAAATGTCTTAAACTGCACCTGTGACAAATGCAGCTTGTCAGCCTTGAGGCCTGAAATTTCTCACTATTGCTGCACTGCCGGATATCCTGTATTTTATATGAATTATTCCTCTTGCTTCAAGTCCAGAATTATGAGTGGTTTTTTCTTTATCTAATCACATAATCTTACTCCGTAAGATCACTTCTTTAGCCCTATACAATTTCTTGCATTAGGAATTTGTCTTTTCACATACCCCAGCTTGCTCTCCATGAGACACACAGACAGGGAGAGAAGCTGGGGGTCAGAGCGCAGGGTCAGCCATTTATACAGCACCCCTGGAGCAGTTGGGGTGAAGGGCCTTGCTCAAGGGCCCAACAGAGTAGGATTCCTCTGCCAGCCGCCGGATTTGAACCGGCAACCTTCCAACCACAGGCGCAGATCCACCACAGCCACAGAGCCACCACAGTACCCTGATATAGCTTACTTTGCTGTTATTCACATTTACTGTATGGTAGTGTACTTTATTATGTATTTTAATAGTTTAAATGTATCCTTAACTGCACTGGATCATTTTAAGTATATATATATGGGTAATTTCACTTGGTTACAGTTATCTGTAAAATCCGGATACTTCCATTGTACAAACTGTGATCATTATTGTGATCACGATCGTAAAAATTCCCTCCCCCTCTGTTGTGTTCAGAACGTTTTACTCCACATTAACACAAGTCATGTTCACATACAGTATATCACCACATTCTTCGGTTTTTCCTCTCAGATGCTGTTCCCTGGGTTCACAGATCATAACGACTCTCTCTCTTACCTTGGAGGATAACAGTCAGATGGCCGTCTCTCAGAAGACAGGCAACCTCTGTGGATTTCCTCAGACAGGCCCTGGGCACAGAGAGTCCCATTAATTCCCTACCTTGGAGTCAGAGTTAGTCATTGCAACTCTGCTCTGCAGTTCTTCACCATGGAACACAAGTCACTTTGCATTGATTTTTATAGTTAATTTCCCAGCCTTTGAAATGAAAGCTCTCGGCTCAGTGGTGCATTTTTAGAGGTTTGGAAACCACAATTATTGCTCCCCCTTTTGCAGTGTTACAATGATCCACCCACCCATTTTCTACCCATCTCGTCCCATTTGAGGTCACGATGGGAGCCAGAGTCTAGCCCAGCAAACAACAGGCGCAAGGCAGGGTATGCCCTGGGCAGGATGCCAGTCTATCACAGGATAGACACACACTCACACCTCAGGGGCAGTTTTTCTAGGAGCCAATTAACTTGCCAGGATGTCTCTGGTCTGTGGGAGGAAACCGGAGCACCTGGAGGAACCCACGCAAACCTGTGGAGAACATGCAAACTCCACCCAGACAGCACCCCCTGTCCAGAATTGAACCCAGGGCCCCAGCGCTGCAAGACAGCAATGTTCACCACCCTGCCACCCACTACATGGCTCAGTAAATTGTTCCCACAAAACATAATGTTAATGTGTTACATTTTAATTCTAAACAACTCCTTTTCAGAATTAACATTGTATTTGTGCAGAAATCATCATAATACGATATCATCCTTTCAGTTTGTGTCTTTAAAGATGTCAGACTAAACCTGTTACCTATCCAACACATCTGTTTGCCTTTTAATTTTGTTTTTCCAACACAGAAAGCTTTTGTTTAGTTAAAGGTTCTTACCGCAGCTGGGATGGTTTAAAACTTAGGCAACCTAAATATATTCAGGAAATGTGACCGTCATATTTCATGACCATTTTTTTTCAATAATGTAACAGAGTGTTTCAGATTGACTAAAGTTTTGCTCCTGATTTGAGGAAATACAATTATGCTGTGGTTGTCTTCAGAATGAAGCCATTTAATGAGGAAAAGAGTTTAACAATGAACAGTTTGCAAAAGCATTAGAGAAAACGTTAGTCAGCTCAACGAAATAATACATTTTAAAATATGTTTTATTATCCTGATGTCTGTGCATCTACAAAAAACAACCTTCGAGTTGTGTATCCAGTAAGTGTATCCAGTTTGCAGTAAATTAAACTCTGTTCTATTTTCTTATAATATTCCAGCAAACTGCAGGTCTCTTTGGAAACACAGCAACGAGCCAGGCAGATCAATAACACGGATGTGACTTCACAGGGATGCTGGAAAGAATGGCTCATCAATCAGTCTAGAACTCTACCCATGATGTTGTTCTGGTATAACATTACCAAAGAAGTTCCAGAAAGTCTTAAATAATAATAATTAATAATAATAATAATTGCTTACACTTATATAGTGCTTTTCTGGACACTCCACTCAAAGCGCTTTACAGGTAATGGGGATTCCCTCCACCACCACCAGTGTGCAGCCCCACCTGGATGATGCGACGGCAGCCATAGTGCACCAGAACACTCCCCACACATCAGCTCTCAGTGGGGAGGAGAGGAGAGTGATGAAGCCAATTCATAGATGGGGATTATTAGGAGGCCATGATTGGTAAGGGCCAATGGGAAATTTGGCCAGGACGCCGGGGTTACACCTGTTTACAGTATAGTGTCCCCGTCACCATAATGGGGCATTAGGACCCACATAGACCGCAGGGTGAGCGCCCCCTGCTCAACAGAAGGCTGATGGTTCAGCCTTCCCAGAACAAGTGTTGTGAGAACTGCTAGAGAAACACAAGCCTAGGGGTCAGAATGCAAAGAAGACAGATTAGAGGAAGAGAAACGAACAGTTGGATCTGTCGGTGTTTAGAACCAATTGAGGGCAATACGGTGCCACAGTGTTGCTTCTTCACTTCCTTACAGCACTTGGCTCCTGGGATTGATTCTATAACTGGGCACTTTCTGTATGGAGTTTACATGTTCTCTGCATGTTCCGTGAGTTTTCAGCAGGGTGCTCCGGTTTGCTCCCACCTTCTGGAAGGCTTTACGCTGGCTAGGTTAACTGCAGTGACTCAATTTCAGCTTTGAACCTGTTTCCCCTGCAATGGCTTTGCACCCTGTGATTCTGGGAGAGGTTCCAGGTAGCTGCGATCAAGTCGCCTTCTTATAATGGATGGAACCTAATCAAAGCCAGTTACACAAAGAAAATATTTTCAACATAAGAATGACCTGTAATTCTAGGTTGACCTAAAAGACACATCAGACAGAAGAAAACTGGATGTTACCCAAAGTCCTTCCAAAAAGAGATTTCTGGACTAACTGAGCAGCTGAGCAAGAGAAGGGACTCCTGACATTCACACCCTTTCCCGTGTTGTAAAGACTGTGATCTTACTTGATGTGATCCAGCCAGTGTGTGCCCTCCAGCGCAGACAGCCATTTCTCATCAGGCACCGTGATGGACGCGGAAATATCTGGAGCCAGGAGAAAGAGCAGGGAGTCAGTTTGAAGAAGTCTGGGATTGTCATGAGGATGAGCCCGGAAGGGATTCTAGGCCTAATTATAACAGAGTTGCTGTTTTGAGGGGGGATGTTGAAAACAGGTGGAGACCAGCACTGGAGCAGTACCCAACTATACACACAAAGCTTTCCGTGTTGACGTCCGACTTCGGGTTCATATGTTAAAAAATAATCAGATTCAAATCTGAACATATAAACAAAAACAGAAGTCTGACAAATATAACATCGTAGGAAAAAGCCAGATTTTTTTTTTTGTGGGGAAAAGTCGATGATCATAGTGGCTTCCTTCTTCATTAAACATACGGAATATTGTAATGACAGTCAACACTGTCAATCAAAAACATATTTAACCAGTTAATCTGGGTACTTTTGCATACTAAGAATCCAACGGTCCTCTTGTGCTACATCAAAAATGCTCAGTTCCTCAAACTGGGCCTTAAACAAAAGCAGACCCCGAGCTGAGTTTGAAAACCGAAAGAAAAATATTTATTTATTTCAACAGAAATATAAAACATCCATTTTTTTAACGGGTTTTTCTTCAAAGTTTCTGGCACACTTAAAGAAATGTATTTCTCATGTTCAAATCTCTTGAACAAATATCGCCGGCAGGTTAGGATTCCATATTCAATTAAGAATATAAATAGAAAACGGCCAAAGCAGAAACAGCTGGGACACTCACAGTGGGGAAGAAAACAGACAGCAGCAATGAGAAGCGATGAGAAAACCAAACTTCGCAAACTCATGTCAAAGTGCCTGAAACTGGCACTTGCCATGCAACTGAGGTACCAGCTATGGCGCCTACCTCCAAGGCAGAGAGCTCGGAGCCGGGTGTGTGCCAGCTGGACGTCCAGGGGCACGGGCATGTCCTCGCCCAGGTCCACCACCACACACTGCTGCTGCCTGCCGAACAGCATGGCCTCCAGGTTCCTAAGGCCGGGCACAGAAATGGCAAAACAGGAAAGAGGGATGAGCACCTGACCTCTGTTTATACCCCTCTGCAGTGTACAGACAGAGCGGAGTCAGTTTCACGAGTCCTGGATGTGAGAGCACACATTACAAAGGCTCGGAGTGAAACTACAAGCTACTGAGTCACAGAAACAGCGGGAACTCTGCTTTTCCATGTCATCCGGCAGGACAGAGCACAAGGAAGAAGGGTGACCCATGCAGAACCAGGAATCTCTTGTACAAGGTCCTGCACCATAACCACTGCACCACCCAGCCTCCTGGTTTCAGTCACATACGTCTCACATGCATTCTGCACTAGGACAATAATCTGAAGAGCAGTTTATTCCAGGGTAATTAGGGTTAGACTGTAATTGTATTAAATAAAGGACAGTCGGGAACTCTCAGGTAACAGTAATAATAATAATAATCGCTTACACTTATATAGCGCTTTTCTGGACACTCCACTCAAAGCGCTTTATAGGTAATGGGGATCCCCTCCACCACCACCAGTGTGTACCCCCACCTGGATGATGCGACAGCAGCCATAGTGCGCTATAAAATTTGATTTTATATTATAATCAATTTATAGGGGTTACACCCCTACTCTTTCGAGAAACGCCCTGGGATTCTTTTTAATAACAAAAAAGAGTCAGGACCTCAGTTTTACGTCTCATCTGAAGGACGGCGCCTGTTTACAGTACAGTGTCCCCGTCACTATGCTGGAGCATTAGGACCCACATGGACTGTGGGGTCAGTGCCCCTGCTGGCCCCACTAACACCTCTTCCAGCAGCAACCTTAGTTACATAAGGTAGTGAGTAGCAAGTTACATAAGGTAAGCTTATACAGAAAATGCAAGATAAAGCTCATACAATAAATTGCATAGCGAAGCAAAAAGACTCTGTGAGATACAGTTTCAGTAGGCCCAGGTACAGTAAATAAGGTGAAGGATTATAATGCACTGTACTGCAGTAGCTGGTATACATTGCAACAGCACCCGTAAAAGATAAACAGGGGTTTGTAGCGTGAGATTCGCCATTTGTGTGTGGGATCTAATAGTACAATGCAGGTGATCATAAATTGAGGTTTCAGGGCAGGGAAGCCGAGCTCAAGATGTAGAGGCATAGTCCAAAAAGGATAGCCTCTAGACCCGCAGTGAACTCCTCTTTCAGAAACAGAAAAGGCCACATTTGTCTCTAAGAGTACCTCAGCTTTAGGAGGGATTTCTATCAATTTATTGTGGGACAGCAGTACTGGACTTATTTCAGTCATAGTAACATTTACATTCATTCCTCCACTTTGCAATTTGAAGCAGTTTCACAGAACCAAATTCACACAAATTTTGGACTATCTAACTGTTAATTTAGGTAAGTGAGTCTCTAAATCTTACTGGTTCTGTGATGAGAGTCCTATAAGCACCAGTAGCACCAGTATACAGGGTTGATTCATATCATTCGAGGACGCTTTCAGCCACAATACTTTCTCCACTTTTCAGCGTGGAATTACAGTGCCCCCTTTTGATGAATTACAAATGATACATACACATGTTTTGTAAATATTTTAATCACAACTCTAAATTCTTAACTGAGCATTTTGGGGGGTTAGTCTTTGGGTTGGAAGAAGATAATTGGCACCAAAAACAAGTATATGCATTCACCCTCTTGAACACCTTATTTAAAAGGAAACACATTTGACAACAGATACAGCTATTGAGTTGTTTTTTTTTTTTCGCATGAGTTTAGCTAATCTTTTTATCTATTCTTTTCAAACTTGCTCCAGCTCTGTCAGATTTGTTTTGACAGTAATGTTTAGGTCTTGCCACATATTTTGTTGAATCGAAGTCAGAGCTTTGCTGGGCTGCTCAAGCACTGTCTTATTGTTAAGTCACTCCAGTGTCGCCTTAATCTTGTGTTTTGGATCACTGTCCTGCTGAAAGATGAAGTTTCATCCTAGTATTAAGTGTTTAGCAGACTGCAGTGTGTTTTCTGCTATAGCACGTCCACAATTTGCTCCAAACATTTCCCCCTCGGTCCAGACAGGCTTCCCTGTCCCTGCTGCCCAATACCATACAGTAATGCTGCCACTACCTTGCTTGACAGTAAGGAAGGAGTTGATTGGGTGATTGCTGTGTTGAGTTTGAGCCAGACTATTTGCATGCACACCCAAAAGTTCACATTTTTGTCTTGTCTGACCACACAACACTTTGCCACGTTTCCAGTATTGCTTAATACTTTGTTTCAAACTCCATGCAGAATTTGTGGCTCAGGATCTGCACCTGTGGCTGGAAGGTTGCCAGTTCAAATCCCACAGCTGGCAAAGGAATCCTACTCCATTGGGCCCCTGAGCAAGGCCCTTAACCCCAACTGCTCCAAGGGTGCTATATAAATGGTGGTCTGACTCCAAGCTTCTCTCTCTGTCTGTGTGTCTCATGGAGAGCAAGCTGGGGTCTGAGAAAAGACAAATTCCTAATGCAAGAAATTGTATATGGCCAATAAAATGATCTTATCTTATCTCTTAATTTAGTAAGACTTAGTTCTCACTTTAAAATGCCTGGCAATGGTCATAAACAGGCAACTTGAGTGTTTGAGTAGACATTGCACAGCCCAGTTGTAGGAGAGATGAGGAGTTACCTGGGTGAAACACAGATTTTGTAGACTTTTCTTAGTATTATTCCAGCCACTGTTCATCTCCCATCACCTCACATTCATTTAACAGATCTACAAAATGTCTGTATTGTCCGAATCTGTGCCCTACATTTATATTTCATAAAACTGATAAAACCTAAAAACAAAGCAAGCTATGTAAAAAAGTGAAATACAGAAACGTGATACAAAGGTTTGGGAAGCATGAGCAATCTGTCACCATGAAGTCTCTAGCAAAATACTGTGAGTAATAGCAAGCAAACCACAAGTTTGATAAGTTCTGCCAAAACAAACTAAATGCATTCTGGAGTCCCATATTCAGAGACTCTGCTTTACTGGACAATGAAGACACCACACAGACCTTCAGGAGCACAACTACAGGAACGCGTTTTTCTTAACTCCTTCTTCCAGTGGATGAAGCCATTATTCACAGGAAGACATGCTTTCTTATTGTGTTACATCAAGGTGTAATTTCAAGTTATTTAAGAAACAAACGGGAAACATCCACCTTAACACTAAAAAAAGAAATCGGTTAAATTAATAATTTAATCAGCAATTTATGATCAGCTGAAAAATTTGTAACGTCCGTTGGGAGACTTTAAAATTAATGGCATTGCAAAGGCTGCGTGAGAATGAAAGAGCTGAAGATAGCTGCTCAGTTCAGATGTGTTTGTGGGCACCTGACTCCTGCCTTTTCTACACTGTTCACCAGCCATCACTAGAGCAGTCTTCTCTTCAGCATCCCCTTATTAACTAAAAATAATTCATAGTAGGCTGGCATGGTATTGGCAATGGTAAGCATTTCTGCTTCACAGCTCTGTGAGGCTCTGGGTTCAATTCTCATGCTGCAATCTGTGTGGAGTTTGTATGCTCTGCTAGTGTTTGGCTGTGTTTCCTCTGGGTGACCTGGTTTCCTCTCACAGTCCAAAGACATACTAGTAGGATAACTGGCTTCTGGGAAAACTGGCCCTGGTGTGAGTGTGCGTGTGTGTCTATATGTGCTCAGTGATGGCCTGCTGCACCTTGCCTCGTGCCCATTGCTTGCTGGGATAGGCTCTGGCTCCCCCGCAACCCTGAATCGGATAAAGCAGTTAGGGAATGGATGGGTGGGTTAGTTTGGGTTGTGGCAGCAACTTGCATAATCATGGATGACCTGTTAGATTTCATACTCTTTTCACATTAACCATGAGATGAATTCAGGGCTTTGATATTCCCACAAACCATCTACGAGCCAAGTACTGTACTTGATTTCCTTGGTTTGCAAACTGCTCATGGCTTCTGCCGGCTGGGAGCCGACAGAGACTCCTAACCCTTCCTTAGTCCTGGATGCCCCACGACCCACCTGATGTCATCCTTCTCGTGGTAGATGTTGTTCTGGAAGCTGGCCATCCGGAGCAGGTCGCTGCCCAAAGGGTGGTGCCAACACCAGCGCTGTCAGAGAGATGCCAGTTTATTCTACTTGAAACGGAGCCATAAAAATGAAACAGGTCAAGTGCACTGCAGCCTACAGATACTGTACATTTACAGCCGCCACCACTTCAGCCTGTACTACTTTTAGTTGCAAATCCTGAGTGGATCTAGAACTCCGAATTTGAAGCCTGAAGAAATTTTAGTGAATGTTATTTGTTAAACGCAAAATCAAAGTAAATTTCTTAAATTACCAGAACAGTGAAGAACAGGAAGTTAATATCGAAATACAGTATTTCCACTTTTTGAAAATACTTAGCTCGGCCATACTAAGATAACAGTTTTGACTAAGACAATATGTAAACAAACATCCAGCACAGAGCAAGCACGAACCCAACAGTCTTCCATTCAAGATGGAAGGGCCATTTAAATACATGAATCCATTCACAGTTAGCGAACAAACACCACTCACAGGAATCCTGCCTTCACTGAAGTGAGCAAATGTTTTTTTGAGCTCTGTGTCCAGGATCTTTTGCGGGACAACATTAAACCTTGGCAGACTGATTTGGAAAGAAAAAAGGAAAGAAAAATGAAACATTGTGGTACATGCAATGAGGACATTGTAACCTGGTGTGCAGCACATGACACAACACAACACCGAGGACAGAGGTGACAAACACACCAAACTCTGTGAGCTTGGACTTGAGCAGAAATCCATGCAAAAGACTGGCATTTACACTGTAGATGTCAATTTTAAGTCCCCAAAGGACTGTGGTTATATAGGACCTAAGCCTGCTAAGCCTGCCTTAAAAGTTGCACTGTTTCAAGTGCACATCTGTGTGCAAGGAGGCTGACTAGTCTTTCAGTTTCAAGACGAATGATGCAAATCATTTTGCACAGCAACATGACTGTAATCAGGTTTATCTGACCTGCAGGCTCTTGTCCAAACTATCCTGATGAAGCAGAAAAATCAACTCAAAATCCTTACATACCTTTACTTTCACTCCATGTGTGGATCTGTGCAGTTTTCCCATAAATAACAAGCAGAGAGCAATAACAAGAACCTGGTGACTGGCTGTCTTACAAGGGCCTGCAGCTAAGAAAATGTATTTTCGTCCCTGAATCAAGTGAATGGAATTTCCTTAGTTCTGCTTCCAAGCGAAAAACACAGCTGCTGGGGAGGACTGGCTCTGAAAGGTCAAAGGTCAAAAGGACATGCCTGGTAGCCATTTCAAAGCGGTCATTCACGGCAGTGACCCTCCAGCTGGTGGCACCCGTCCTCTCCAGCTCTCTCTCCCAGTCCCGAGCTCCCTCGAACCAGTTCATCTGGGGGTCTCTCTGGCGGTTACTGAGGAACTGCTTCATCTCTGTGAGACAACAGCATGAGTGAAGTTGTCTGCACCCTGTACCTCAAATAAGCCATCATTCCTGTCACTGGCTGAACACCTGGCTCCATGATCTCCAGCGGACTGCAGAATCAAAGACAGGTCTGCTCAGCTTGCAAACCCTCCACTCCACTACACAACTGTGCAACAAGAGTTCCTTGATTATTTAATTGACCATAAGAAGGATTTATAAAGCAATAAAGGAGCTGGTTACTTTGAAGTACTGCAATGGAGCAGAATGGAAGGGCCACAAATTCAGTAGCGCTAATCTAAGACAAGGAGGATCAGCTTTCCCTTTCAGGAGAGAAGATTCATCTTACTTGCAGTCCTGGTCACAAAGAAAGCAGAACATCAGAACATAAGAAAGGTAACAAACCAGTAGATCATTGATCCAAGGATCACAATTAGCTGTTTCCCTGACTTCATCCACAGGGCTGGATAGCTTGTTCCATACTACTGCAACCCTTTGGGTAAAGAAGTTATTCTTGCTTTAAAAAGCACTTCCGTGTAGTTTCCACTTGGTTTGTGTTTCACTGTGTAATTCTGAAGAAGTCCACTGGGTGGACTTTGTTAATGGCTTTAAGGGTTTTGAATACATGTATCACATTGCTTAATAGTCTTCTCTTCTTCTCTTTTCATAAGGTTCTGATCTTTTGACCATCTGTGCAGGACATTCCTTTAAGTCCTTTATGCCCCCTGATTCCAGAGCAGCAATTCCTTTCTATAAAGTTGTAACTAAAATTGTACATAATATTTAATTTTACTCTTTTTACTACAGGTATAAAGCTTAACATTTTGTTTGCATTTTTTATTGTTTCAGCATATTTCAAATCTCTCTCATAAGAAGGCTCTTCTAGCTC
This sequence comes from Lepisosteus oculatus, assembly GCF_040954835.1. Lineage (NCBI taxonomy): Eukaryota > Metazoa > Chordata > Actinopteri > Semionotiformes > Lepisosteidae > Lepisosteus > Lepisosteus oculatus. Next base: position 2,435,640 of record NC_090722.1, on the reverse strand, counting down.
AGCGTTTCCCATTTTGCATTTATCGTTTATGAATCTCTTTTGTCTTGAACAGAAGAGACTACAAGGAACTTGACACAAGTATTTAACATCCAGAGAGCTATTAACAAAGTCATCCTCCTTCGAGACTACGTCAGGGCCAGCACTGTACCTATGACCCAAGGACAGGGCTGGAAACTAAGTGGAGGCACTTTAGAGCTGAAATCAGGAATCATGTGTCTGAAAAACTGCCCTGGGGTCCTGAACAAAGTGCCTACCTAAGTGTAGAGGCAGATTCCCTGGGACTGCTCATGCAAGGCAAGAGCCTTTGACCAAGGAGCTACTGCTGGAAGAGGTGTTAGTGGGTCCTAATGCCCCAGTATAGTGACGGAGACACTATATTGTAAACAGGCGCCGTCCTCCAGATGAGACGTAAAACTGAGGTCCTGACTCTCTGTGGTCATTAAAAATCCCAGGGCGTTTCTCGAAAAGAGTAGGGCTGTAACCCCGGCGTCCTGGTCAAATTTCCCATCGGCCCTTACCAATCATGGCCTCCTAATAATCCCCATCTTTGAATTGGCTACATTACTCTGCTCTCCTCCCCACTGAGAGCTGGTGTGTGGTGAGCGTTCTGGCGCACTATGGCTGCCGTCGCATCATCCAGGTGGGGCTGCACATTGGTGGTGGTGGAGGGGATCCCCATTACCTGTAAAGCGCTTTGAGTGGAGTGTCCAGAAAAGTGCTATATAATGTGAAAGCAATTATTATTATTATTATTATTATTATTATTATTATTATTATTATTACTAGCAAACAGATGAACAAGATGGGGCAAATGGTCTTCTCCTGTTTGTAACTTTATTGCAGAATTTTCACTTTCTAATCCCCTGTATGTTTGGCAACGATCTAGCAATGAGGATGTGCTTTATATCAAGGAGACTGGAAGGGCCAAATCCTGAGAGGTCCTCGATGGATTAGGATAACAAATGACAGTCTGGACACCCAGTGATGCATGTTGGCCAAAATAAACCTGGAGCTCACTGAGATACGAAGGTGCAAAGTTGTGTTAAAACTGGGATCAGTCCTTCTGTTCTCTGGAAGCAAGTGAAGGGAGACCACCAATAGTGTCAGTTGGACTAGATCAAGCTAGAGGATTCTGAATCTGCAGGACTTGCTGCTGTCATATGCAGAAGACCCAGTGAGCACAACCATCAAAATAACTGCTGTAATCGGTTCACGATGAAACAAAGCATTAAATAACTGAAGACATGCGAATGCCAGTGCTGTTCAGTATCCTTCTTGTTCTAAAGCACAAAAACAGCATTCATGTCTGAAATGAATACAAAGAAACTAGAAAAAAGATCAGCCAACAAGACATGAAAAAGAAACAAAAGAAATCCAGCCCCAGGCAGAAGATAGTAACGCAGTCTCAGGGACAGACGTTTTTCTCTGCGTTCAAGGTAAAGACCCCTTGATTCCTCACTGACCACACTCACTATGGACACGATCATCTATAGGTGGATGGAGCTGACTGATTGATTTTCCTTGTTTTTGATGTGTCCACAAGGCTTGGGAACACAGGCGAAACAGAGCCTGTGGCCTCCTTCGCTACAGTAAAGCTCTGGACATCTATCCGTGCGTTGGTGGCCGTGCAAGAGGGCGCACATGACGGCCTCTGGCCTGGGTGACTTACCCACACTGCCCAGGGCTGCGGTCTGGAACAGGAAGAGGGCACCAGGCTTCAGAGGCTGGTAGGTCTTTGCAATGGCACACGTTATCTGTGTTGGAGAGGACAGAAGAACAGATTAAACACAATGGCACGTGGGCGTGGTCTCTGGAAATCAGCCCCCTGAAGGACAGGCACTCGCTGAGCTTTGGCCTTCTCTTATTTTGCAAATATAGCTTTCTGAACAATGTTTTTCAAATTCTTGGTAAAATGTATTTGGGATCTTTGTCTCCTTAGAACATAAAATTCTGCCTCATCATTTTTTTAGCAGTGGAATCCAACAGATATACATTTTTTTATTGATTTTGTACTTAACAACACCATTCTCTGATCTCTGAGCCTGTGCTCTTTTTCTTCTTTTTGCAGTTTTATTTTCCTGTAAAGCAGTATAGACTAAAATAGTGGGTAACATGCACTAATAATTATAATAATTGCTTACACTTATATAGCGCTTTTCTGGACACTCCACTCAAAGTGCTTTACAGATAATGGGGACTCCCCTCCACCACCACCAATGTGCAGCCCCACCTGGATGATGCGACGGCAGCCATAGTGCACCAGAACGCTCACCACACACCAGCTCTCAGTGGGGAGGAGAACAGAGTGATGAAGCCAATTCATAGATGGGGATTATTAGGAGGCCACGATTGATAAGGGCCAATGGGAAATTTGGCCAGGATGCCGGGGTTACACCCCTACTCTTTTCGAGAAACATCCTGGGATTTTTAATGACCACAGAGAGTCAGGACCTCGGTTTTACGTCTCATCCAGAGGACGGCACCTGTTTACAGTATAGTGTCCCCGTCACTACACTGGGGCATTAGGACCCACATGGACCGCAGGGTGAGCGCCCCCTGCTGGCCCCACTAACACCTCTTCCATCAGCAACCTTAGTTTTTCCCAGGAGGTCTCCCATCCAGGTAGTGACCAGGCTCACACCTGCTGAGCTTCAGTGGACTGACAGTTGTGAGTTGCAGGGTGATATGGCTGCTGGCCGCTAGTCCATGAACTGTCACCTTTTAAGTTAGATGATGACCCAACAACTTGTGAAGCCTCCACAGTTGGTCACACAATCAGTCTACCAATTACTTCACTGTTTCAATCACTGTTATGGGATTTGATGTTTTATAAGAGTGGTATGATTTAATCTGTCCCAGCAGGACATCCTGGCTTGTTGCTATTGTTGCTTTTAGAATACTTTAAATAAAGTTTTATTTGCAATGTTAGAAAAATGGGAGTTCAATCAAGGTCAGCAAGTTTAATGCCATGATATAAAACAATATAACAATTATAATATAACATACTACATATAACAAAATATAATAGGATGAAGAACCTCATGAGCTTTGAAAAGAGAAGAGTTTGAAGATTTATACCATCATATAAAACCTTAGGTATCAACGACGACAACAAAAGAGGACTGAATCAGAACCAATTGTTAAACAAGCACCTGATGACACGAGTGGACACTAGGGAGTAAAGATATATCAGAAAAGAGAACACACTGATCTGCAAAGGACTGTAGGTGTCTGCAACAAGCCATCCGGCTTGTTGAAGCAGATTTCCTCAAGAGCTGGTTGGACAAGTCCTTTATATCAATTTGCTGCTGTCAATTAAATGGGAAATGTGAGCCAAAACGTCACCTGCAAATTGCAACCTATCTTATGATTCTACTGTACTTTCTCATAATCCTAAACTTGGATTCCAACCGTACTTTCAGTACTTTAGTAACAGTAGGACTGGAAATCGAAATGCCTCCAGATAACTTTGATTAAAATCCTTCCTTTCTCAAAACATTTGAGTGAAAAAATGAACCTTTAATTGCTTAGTTGGTGTGAGTTCCTCTTGTGTGCCAATTGTTTAGAAATCAAATCAACTTAAATTACTCATTAAATCAAATCATATTACTCATTTGCAGAACAATACACATGCTTGAGGTGCCTCCGTTTAACATTTTCTACACATACAAATGAGACCAAAGTTATTTCACTTCTGTCTATTTACCAACAGGCACAAATGTCAGAGGTGTCCACTCGTATGCAGGTGTGCACTTGATTGTGATATCCATGGCCACATTCGGATGTATGTCACATTTCACTGTACAAATCTGCACAGGTTTCATGCAGTTGTTGGAAAGGGACAACACAAGGGACAAAATGCACCCTCTATGTTAGGAGGCATTAGTAGAATAGATGTATCCATTGATGTCATCTGATGTCAGCTATATCAGAACACAAGAATAACCGAAACATTGTTCTTCAGGAATGCCAGTGCCTGTCACTGGCCTGACTCCAGAGGGCGGATCTGAGGTCCGAACTCACCTCTGTTGCTTGGGTTTCAGGCGTCAGGCGGTCGAACTGGAAGCGGATCACTCGCAGATCCCGGCAGTACAGGATCAGCTCCTCGGGAATGAACTTGAGAGAGGAGTTGGGAGTCACAATCTTTGTTCTGGAGGGCCCCACTGGAATAAACAAGACATGTGCTTTAGCCTAACAAAATAAACCCATTGTTACGTCCCAGTGTGTGGTCTATGTGTGTTTTTGCTATGTTCCACACTGCTGACCTTTGATTGTTCTCCCTCCCCCATTGGCCCACCATTACACCACTGTTTCCACATGACATCATCATCAATCAGCTTCTCAGCCAATCAGACTGCATCTTATACAGTATAAAACATGGGGGCTTTCAGAAGGAAGAGGCCTTTCGTTTGACTTTGGTCCCGCTCGGCTTTCGCTTTTGGTTTTTGCTTCGGCTTTGTCGGTTTGTTGTTTTGCTTTGCGTGTGTGGATTTTCGTATAGCTTCGGCTTTGTACTTTCGTTTGTTTGTGTTTATCCTTGTTTCGCCATTACCTTGCCCTAACGTGTTATATGTTCAGCCTTTGTGTTCTTAGTACCCTGTTCCTGTTGATTACTCTTGTTTTCCCTTATTTGTATTCCTAGTTCACTTGTGTATTTGTGTGAACTTTTGTGTATTAGGTTAGTTTAGGTTGTTGGGTACATTCTACACACTTAGTTGATTTTGTATTAGTCACTAGTTTAGTACGGGTGACTGCCGTTTGTCTTGTATTGTTTTGGGTAGTCAGTGGAGGTTAGCTAGGGTGTTGAAGACGCCGAAGACCGTGTGTTTCGGGTTTTCTTTTGTAGTCAGATTAGCTTACCCTCACGTTCCTAGCCAGCTCCATTTTGTTTGTTATTTTCTTTTCTTTGGCACCACTGTAGTTCCTTACACTAGTGTTATTGTGTCTTATTTCATACCAGTCACTTTTTCAACTTATAATTAATCACCTTTGCATCAACCCATGTTATCACGCTTCGTAACCCCTCACTAGAACCCACCTGCTTCCAAAAATTATCCTAAATGTTACACCCCTTTACCCCTAGACACTTGGGGGCGTAACACCCATCCTTACAGCTGACCTCTTCAAGCGCATGATGACCTTCACTTTCAATTCTAATTCATTATTAGCTGAGAACAGCTGTTAAGTCCTTTACACTAAGAGTTGCAGGTGCAGTTTCCTTTGCTACTTTTGTAGTCACTCTTGCGACTTATGTCCCATTGGTTATACAAGGGGCACTCCAATGACAAATATCTTGCAGTACTTCAGCAGCTCATCTGTCCTAGTAACTGTACGCTTACTGACTATGATGAAGCCCTGTTGTGATGAGTACAGCTCTCACTACCCTTGTGGGGACTCACACCCGGTTGCTCGTGGGCTATGCGCTCCTGGGATCACCAACCCCAGACAGCGGATAACTATGCCACACTGAAAGGCTGGGTCGTCTGCACTGTCTAGATTTCGGGGGCGGGGGTCACTTCTGGACTCGCTCAGTGCTCTGAGAACCCTGTTACATTTGTCACATTGTGGGCCAGACTGACTGGAACCAGCCTGAACAGTAGAAATGGGGCTTTCAAGCTTTTCTAACTATGGGATACCCTTTTAGAAAAAAGCTGATCTCAGTGTGAAAAAATGAACACTATAAGTTTTCAAAAATGTAACTGTAAGTGTTTAATAAAGAATTTTACTTCTGTTAGTACTTCCTATGCCAGCAGCCATTTCATCCTGCAGCTCACAGCTCACTGAAGCTCAGCAGGTGTGAGCCTGGTCAGTACCTGGATGGGAGACTCCTGGGAAAGCTGAGGCTGCTGCTGGAAGAGGTGTTAGTGGGGCCAGCAGGGGGCGCTCACCCAGGAGTCTCTGTGGGTTCTAATGCCTCAGTGTAGTGACAGGGACACTATACTGTAAAAAGTATATTTACAGTGGACGAGATGTAAAACTGAGGTCCTGACTGTCTGTGGTCATTAAAAAAATAGTAGGGGTGTCCTACCAAATTTCCCCCTGGCCTTTACCCATCACAGCCTCCTAATAATCCCCCTCTCTGAACTGGCTCCATCACTCTGTTGTCCTCCCCACTGAGAGCTGGTGTGTGGGGAGTGTACTGGCACATCATCCAGGTGGGGCTGCATACTGCTGGTGGTGGAGGGGATCCCCCATGACCTATAAAGAGCTCTGAGTGGAGTGTCCAGAAAAGCGCTATATAAGTGTAAGGAATTAGTATTAGTATCAGTATCATCTCTGCTATGTCTATATCAGTTCTGGATCTGCTGCTTTTAGAACCACTACTGGCTAAGGAAACATCAAGAGAACCCACAGAAAAAACATACATTCTTCTATTCCTCTACAGACTGCCACTTACAAGAGCTGTCCAGAATGAATCTGCACATTTTCCCCACTGTCCAGTCACACATTTGACTTGCTTTCACGAGGCTCCAGTTCCACCCCACTCATTTACATTATGTCTTTACCACAGTAAACATTTCCTTTACTGCCGTATTAAGGGATAATAGCAGTACATGAAAATAAAAATTAAAACAGGCCAGTCCATTGACAAAGTAGTGCTCATAAATCCTCACAAGGGAACCAAGCACTGTGTCAGGCATCAGGAAAGAATTCCCTGTTTTATTGAGCTACTGTTTAGAGGAAAGAGGAAGATTCCCAAAGAAAATCTACAAGGAAAATAAACACAGTAAAGACATGAGTACCCAAGGGAAAAACAAAACGTCAAAAGGCAAGTCACACCTAAATGCTGGAGTGTAAGAAGCACAATCCCAGAGACAGAAGGTGACAGATCAGCTGGTGACTATTGTAATTGTACATTGTAAATGTAATTGGAATCACAGAGGAATGTTTGTTGAATGAAGAGAGTGGTGGCGATGAAGCAGCTTTCCAGGGTGAAAGGAAAGATGGAAGACGGGCAAGAGTTGTACAATACATTAATAAAAGCACCACGGGTAAACCTGGAGGATATTCCTCTAAATTAAATCCAAGAAGTCCTGCTGTTCGAAAGCACAGTGAAACATTACAGCCTCTGAAAGTTTCCAGTTTGTCTGGGGTATAAAAGGAGACATTCAGGAGTGTCATCTTGGTTAAGGCTAGAGGCATCTCTGAAGACTGCAGGCCAAGGCTCATCACTTCCACAAGCTGTGGGATAGGTCTTTAAGAAGCTCAATTTCTTGACCATTTTCCACTATAGTGGGCCCATTAGTTCGAAATAGTTAGAAAACTGGTATAATCCCACTCTACCAAAAAGAGTTCAAACTGTATGTCAGTCCTAGGCAAGTGCTTTGGGAGGCAAGAGCTGGAGATCTTCATGACAGACCGGCATTTTTAGGACACTGTTGTACTGTGGCATTTGAGGGACAATCAGAAACACAGAGCTGTCCTGAACTTACATTTGAAACTACATCTGAATGACAACTGAAACAATGGTCATATGACTTGGACAAGCTCATCAGCATTGCGTTTGGAGGAAAAAAGATGACGTTCACATTAAACAATACTCATGCCCACTGTGAAGTACACTGGTGTTGAAGGTTGGGGGTCTGTGATGTTCTGGGGTTGGTTTGCATCTATGGCTCCAGCAGCCCTTGTTAATACAGGGGAAATCACTGAACTCTAACAGGTACCAAACACTTGGTTCCCTCTGCTCTGCCAAGAGGCCCAAGCGTCCATTACAGTGCAACTCTTATTACAGAAGGATTCACCAAATACAGACTACAAGAGTGTGTATAAACCTCTTCTGTACTTTAATTATGACAAAGTAAAACAACATAGTGGAAACTTTTAAGCCAGATGCATCATCCAATCTGGACATCTTTGTTTCACGATACTCTGTTTCTATTTCATCAGTGTTATGAATAAACTGGGGGCCACTGGATATGCAATCAGTTATTTTCTATTTCTGATTAATATAGGAGGATCTGTACAATCTTGTTTTCACTTTGACAGTATTTTGTGTTGGTCAAGAGCAAAAAATCCCAGTTAAATTATAATTTTGTATTGTAACACAGTAAAATGTGATAAAAGTTCAAGTAGGGTTATTGCTGCTGTAATACCACAGGAACTGAATCCAGGGTCAAAAGTCAAGGATCAAAGTTAACTACTGTCACCCTGCTGCCATAATACTATATATATATTATATTATACTAAACTATTATACTATATTATATACTATATATATATTACTACTGTATATATATTTCTCTACTAATCTATTGTATATTCCCTATTATTGGGAGAAACCAATTAAAATGTCAGTAGGAGAAACTGAAATAATTGACATGGGGAATTATTACAAAGTACTTATCCCTTTAAATATAGCTTCGCCCAATTCTGTTAATCTAGTGTTAAAACACTAAACTCTACAAATTACAAAATTAAGCGAGCTTTTCCCTTGTGTGTTCCAACTCATCCATATGCAAAGTACCATGTTTTGTCAATTAGCATCTTATGGTGAAGTAAGTAATTATACTGATGGAAAAAAGAACGCAACATTTTCTGGAATGAGAATACTATAGTTATAGCTTATGTTCTCATGACACACAAAGTTGTCAATGTGTTTTAAGCCCTCTGACCAGCAATACAGCTTGTGCAGTGAGGCATTGCAACTTGCCAGTCACACAAAAGCTCGTTAGGTGCACTTTTACCCAACGAGGTCCAGGTGGAACAATGCCTGATCATGTCACCTTTAAAAAGGCCTTAATTCAAAGCTTAGGTCAATGCAAGAAAAAGGCCAATTGCTGTGCATTCCATAATGCCTCGAATGTCATCAGAAGCAAAGGAGAGGGCCATTGGCATGCTGCAGGCAGGCATGTCATGTGCCAGCGTTGCCAGACACTATGGAGTGAGCCGCTCCACTGTGTCCCAACAGAGAAGGTTTCAGCAGACCGGCAGGACAGATGACCGTCCAAGATCCGGTCACCCTCGAGTGACCACACCAAAGCAGGACCGACACATCAGACTGGTCCATCTGAGAGATCGTTTCAGATCTGCCCCCCGTACTCCTGCTGAAGCTGCCAACAGACACAATGCCCCCACCAGTGACAGGACAGTGAGGCTCCATGCTGCTGGCCTTAGAGCAAGGCGACCTGTCAGAGGCCCTCTGCTCACACCGCCTAGACGTCACACCCGACTGGCTTGGGCCAGACAGAGGCTGCGTCAGCAGTGGCATCAGGTCCTCTTCACAGACGAGTCACTCTTCAGCCTTTTCTATGCAGACGGGAGGGCCAGAGTGTGGAGGAGGTGTTGCGTTCCTCTTTCCCATCAGTATATAAACACCAATATAATAAATAATACACAATATACTAACAAACAAAAGAGTGGGACATCACGTAGATTATAGACCAGAGTAAAGGTGTGGTTTTAGAGGAGTCTCACCAGCCACTACTTTCTCTATGGATGCCAGGGCTATGTCATGTTCTCCAAGGAGCACAGGATCGGAGCTGTCCTGAAGAGGGAGAGAGATACAGGCTTAAACAGCGAGCAGGAGGAAGCATATCAGGGGGATTTCTGAAAGATACAGTATGCCTGGCACAGGAGAAAATTCTGTGTGGATGGAGTTCAGCATAAATCACTTTGAACAGACTCAGGAAAACTAGGTTACTGGATTCTCCTTTGGAGCTTTCTAGAGAAATCAGGTTTTTAAAGGATTTTTTAAACTTGGGTTTCTGATCAAGATATGAGGGCATGTGAATTATACTGTATGTAACTGTTCTAAATGTTACATTATGCTATCATCATAGGAGCTTTCAACTAAAACAGCAGATGGGCTTCAGTGATATCACTGTATAAAAATTAAGTCTAAAAATGGAGATGCATTACCACACGGCATAGTGTGTTTCCTCCCAGCCTATATCTAATGAGCTTTTTGCTCATGGACATGCTTGATCAAACATGTCCAAATACTTAGAGTGTACGGCTCTTTCACAGACATCAGCATACTGATCATTTGCAATGAATTTCAGAAATAAAATATTCACGTTGCTTATTAATATCAGCGCATAACACCTGCTTTTGTAGCTGTCTGTGTTTCTACACCACGGGTCTTTTGTCCAGGTTGGAGAAGGGAGAGTAACAGTAATAAGCTCTGTACGGACAGGTCTCTGGTTTTCTAAGTTCGCCTGTGTTAGCCACTTCTACATTTCATTAGGTCTATTCCTAATAATCCCTAGTATTCAAGAGATCATCTGGGGAGCCAATTAGGTAATTAGTTGACCTAAGATGATCTGTATAAAATATTTGGGGTAAGTGCAATGAAGAATCACACACAGGTTGGTGTACATAAGGTGCCAGCACAAAAAGCGATGGTAATCTAAAGTCAAAAACTGAGAATAAGAAATACAGTACAGGGCAAGACAAGATGTCACAAAGGGATATACCAGACGATGTGCAGTAAGTGAGCTGCAGTGGGGGTCTTCCACTCACCTCAGCCACCCGGCTGTCCTCGGGCAGGAATGCCACTCTGAAGTGGGTGCAGAAGAGTGTGCCCACCAGACTGCTGTCCCCACCTGCCTCCCACAGCTTCTTCTTCACCAGCACTGCCCTCTGCAGCACGCACTCCCCTGGGCAGCAAGAAACAGGGAGGGCACGGAGCACAGTTTCTTCATTATTCATTATTCGGAGTAATGAAGCCATGACTGGTAAGGGCCAGGGGGAAATTTGGCCAGGACACCAGGGTTACACCCCTACTGTGGGATTTTTAATGACCACAGAGAGTCAGGACCTCGGTTTTACGTCTCATCCGAAGGACGGCACCTGCTTACAGTATAGTGTCCCCGTCACTATACTGGGGCATTAGGACCCACATGGACCGCAGGGTGAGCGCCCCCTGCTGGCCCCACAAACACCTCTTCCAGCGGCTTAAACTTCTACACCTCAAAATACTGCAGAAGGCATATTATATACCCTGCACATGTGCTGCAGATGTCACAAACAGGATGTTTCTTCCATATGATGTGAAGCTGCCAAATGGAGTGAATTTTGAACTTATTTTGAAGCTATTTCAACTTGTATTGAAGTCCAGCTTCACCCCCAACAGTAGCTGTATAGCTAGTGAGTTGTGTGAGTTACATTCTCCTAGACTGCATTTGCTATAATCTTAGCACACAAACACCATAATTTGCTCATGTTGTGAACCTCCTATATTGGTTTGAAGCAAAAAGATAAATATGTGAGTATTTAAAATTCTTAAAGGCAATGACAAAGTTGGCTCAGTGGACTTCTTCAGATTCAACATGGAAACACAAACCAAAGCACTGCAGTGGAAATTACTTGTAAGGGCATTTGAAACGGAGAAGAGGAATCATATCTGTACACAACAAGTTGCAGGAGTGTGGAGTAAACCGTCCAATCGTATTGGACATGTTGATTTGTTGTTAAGGCAGATACCCTGGCTTTCTTCAAGAAAATACTAGATGAGACCGCTGTTTTTGCTTGTCTTGGGCTGGACTGCTGTAACACATCAATTTCCCTACGGGATTAATAAAGTATTATCTATCTATTGTTGACTGGTTCCATGTACTGTAGTTGATTTGTGTAGCTCTTTTGCTTCTGTAAAAATACTTCAAAGCAGAAAGGAAGAAAAAAATATATAACCACAGAGAACCAGAGATTCTGTCTTCTCATTTCACTTGCTCTTGTTTGTTTTTGGACAGTAACAGTAATTGTTGTTTGGAAAAACATTTTCCAAATTCTCAGAATTCCACTCGAAGTGTAGCTCTTCCTGCTAATTCAGTTGCTGCATACCTCCTTTCAGAACAGACCAGAACAAAATAAACACATAAAAGAAAGGAAAATGAAAAGTCCACAAAGACTTGTGCTTTGTCAATTGTGTCCCAGCTAAACAAAGGGCCTGCGCCAGTTAGGCCACGTTTCCATAGCGACAGATGCCTGAATTCTGTGCTGTGAGAAAAAGAGAGGGCCTTTTGTCCCAAAACAGAAGCTTGTTAGAGATCAGCCATGCAAAGCAAAAATTCCCCAAAATAAAATAAAAATAAAAGGCTGTTATAAACAAAACAACAGCTGACAGCCATGTGTCTCACTGTGGTTATTTTGTAATCATAAATGGCTGAAATCCCCATCTTTGTGATGCGAGTTTCTCAGAGCTTCCCAGATGGTCAGCATTCCAACGCTCAGCTCTCTTTAGGCACAGCGAGGGACAGGGTCCGGTCCGGCGAAAGTCCGATTCGGAACTGCGCACGTTCAGGGTTCTGTCCTCATAATCTCGTTTGCATCTGGTATTCGCTTCAGGTGATAAAAAGGTGTCAAATATATGGAGGCATTCAACTGGCAGAATTAGCTGGACTGATTTTTGGTGTAGCCAACTGGAGTGGAGCAAATTTTTCATTTGGGATTAAAAAAAAGGATTGAATAGCTGTCCTGTCTTTTCAGAAAGCCAAAGCGAAACCAGTAGCTAAATCAGAAACCACCCATAAAATTGGGAGGTACAGTAACTGTTTACACAGAGAGTGGTGGATGTCTGGAACAAACTATGCAGGTGTGTGACGGAGGTGGACTCTCTGGGAGCTTACAGGCAGGGATTTCACTGCACAACACTCGTGGGGTGGCAGGGGTATGGATCACTACTGCTTTCCCAGAGGCCTGTGATGAGCTCTGAGTACTCAAGCCTGTGAGAATAAGACTGAGGGTCAGTATCTCCCTCCCAGTCAATGTTTTATATTTCACTTGATTCCCTCTGTGACTTGTGGTTTCCGAATGATGCCTGATTCTTGAAGACTGGTAGTGTACTGTAGCGATTTCGGGTTCGGCGAGGACGGACACAGTGACTCAGACTTCGTGGAGTAAAAAAAAGGGCGCTTTATTTATTTCGGCACAATTAGCCAGCCAGCACTCCCGCACCCCCAGCCAAGAGAGAGAGAGAGAGAGAGAGAGAGAGAGAGAGAGAGTTCCCACACCTGCCAAAACCACAACAGGTCACGATCCTACTGGGAGAGGGAGGAGGGAACTCAGTTGATCTGGCAGCCCAGTACGTGATCTCCTGTCACAGCCTGAGGAACAGTGAGTCTGTCTCCCAATAATGCTCCAGCCGCCTACAGTATATGTCAATATTTTATAATATATCTTTGTTGTAAATGTCTGTAACATGTCTGTAGATTTTATTTTACTTTTATTTTTTGTTTTGTTCCATGTTAATTTCCATGTTAATTTTATTATTTTTATTTGCTTTGGCAACACTGATTGTACCCATCGGTCATGCTAATAAAGCAACACACAGGGGTCTATTCGGGTAGTTACACAGGGATGGGGTGGCAATTGGGTACAAGTAAAATAGGGGTGAAAACCAGGGAACTATTTAAGCTAATCCGGGCGATCTCACCAGACAGTACAGCGCTACAGTACTTAGTGTGGCTTCTTATTGCCCTTTTCCACTTGGGAGTCTGAAATGTGTTTGGAAGGATATTTTTGCATTCAAAACTTGTTATACGTCTGCTTGCCCCAATAGGTCTGCGGTTTTCTAGGGACTGCGTGGGTGTCGTATCTGTGTTGGGCTGTAACAGGCAATTCTAAATTAGCGGAAATAGAAAAAAAAATAGATGGTGATTCTAAATTTGTACAGATAACATAGACACTTCCTGCTCGGTCCATGAATTAGTATAGAAAACCACAGTCTAAACAGTAAGGCCTCAGAGCCAAGCGCACACAACACATGCAATCACGTCACCTACAATGAGAACTCAAATCACAAGGAAAGGTATAAATGAACAAAATGGCACTAAACACGCCCTTAGACCACCGACTGCCAGTATCTGAACTGGCTGCGATTTCTGTTTGACTGTGAAACACAGCCAAGTATCAGCAAGCTTCTGTGAAATGCCCTTTGAAGAAAGCCCTTGTGATTTGTGCAAGGCTATAAATAGAGCTAATCACTAAAGTACTAAAGTGAACATTGTTATATATAAATCACATTGCAACAGGAAGGGCTCCAATTTAAAGCATTGTACCTCCTAGTTTTTAATGTCCCAAAAAAGGCTTTCATTGTTTGTAGACTGAAACACTAGTTAGAAAATGTCAATGACTCCAAGAGACACTGTATCTTACATTCTATAATTAGTTTACAATTATGGTATTTTTTACATTCTCCTGTTATGAATACCTGATGTGAATTCTGTTCATTGTAAGTCCTAAATCTCCTCTTAACTTCCCTTTGGTCCCAGAGAGGCAAAAGAGATTTTGCTTTGTTAGATGACTTGTCAGTGTAGCTACAGCAGAAGAGGCCCTTCTACAGAGCCATAGTCTTGCACATTTCAGAGACATCTAGAAATCAATAATGACTCTAAACCAGGAAACAGTGGTCATTTTGACCAGTTGAGATAGTAAATAAAAATGAATTCAGTAAAATACACTGAGAACAAAAATTAAAGAAGTATATTAACATCACACAGACTAAAGGGCTTAGTTCTTTCCTAATTTAAAGGTGGTGATAAATGCCCACAGCTGATAAATTTGTGCAAGTTTGACTTGCACTACTTGTACCCTGAAAGAAAATAGGAACAATAGTTCTTGCCTTACAAACTTCGAGGGCAACCTCAGTGTCACACGATTCACATGAAATCAATCACACCTTCACTTAAATTACACATGAACACATTTGTCAAATATTGGTATAGGTGGGTTATGTACATTAGACCTTTAAGGTCTACTGAAACTACAATTAAGAATGTATGTCTACATAATTTTCCCCCTCCTTATAAATCATAAAAATGTAAGTACAGTACCTTCCTTATTTTGAATGTATATAGTTCAGTTATAAGTAAAATTGTAAAATATTAAGGTAACAGATATGCATAGACTACATTTTCATGTGTGATGTATATTGGTAAATTCTTATTATAAAAGTTGTGTAATGTCAACTGTATTTAAAATTGTGTTATCTGTTTCTCTAAAATAAAAAGTTTTAAAAAAAAAAGAAATCAATCACACCTAAATTTTCATCTCCTTTGTTAGTCACTTGTTCAATATCCCAGGAGCTCAACATCCATACTGAAGAGACACCTTATTCTACAGGTGACAGTGCAAACTCCCCTCTGTTATCAGCATTTCTGGGGGTTGTGCAAACACGGTGGTTTCACTTCTATGAAAGGGAGGATCAAAGGTTGTCCTGCTATTTTCCTGTCAGATCCACACTGACCTTCTCGAATGACTTATATTCTGTGCCTTGCAAAAAAACCTTGTAATAGAAGTTATGACAGAAATAAAATAAATACTCTTGTAGAACACAACAAACACACTGCCTGAATATTTGCAAGTATGCATCTTACTCTATTACTCTACATTAATTGCTCCTAAGGCGACACAAAACTGCAATAATGCAGGGAAGCCTAAAACACATGCAGGCTGGAAAAATGCTGAGGTCAAGGAATTGTACTAGAATACCGTGTCCAGTTTTGGACACTATTTTGTCCAAAGAGATGAAAAGGTGTTGTTGTTCCTGAGAGAGTTTAAAGGAAATGCAGCACAAGAATTCCTGATTGAAGGGGGAAGGAGTATAAACAAGCTGGTATTTTCACATGTGCTTTGGTTTTGAACTATCCAAAAAATAAACTTGATCCTTTAGTCGGGAGCTGTGAAGCAGTTGCTAGGACACTTTGGAACTGTAACTTTCAGATAGCCAGAGGCACAGAACATTTAAAACAAAAATCAGAAAGCTTCTCCTTTATGCCTCCCTTGGGCACTTGCTGTTCTTTTCTGAAACAACAGCAGTCTGTCTCTGAACACAAAATAGGCAATATGCGCTGTGAGAGACTTCATGTCCAGCACGGCCGCACAGGGTGAAGAGAAGCCTACTGGGGGCAGGGGTGACAGCTGGTCAGCAGGAGCCAGTGCCTCACCCTGTGACTGAACAACAAACCCAGGAAGGACCAAGCAGACTGGCTTTGGATATGTGGTAGGAGACCCTGGTTCAAATCAGTCCCACTTCTGTTAGTTTATGATGGAATTCCTGAATTGTAATTTTTCAGTTCTGTTGTGTTCCCCACTAAGTTAACTAAAATACCCTTTTCACTATGCCTTTGGTACACTATCACCATGCCTACTGTATCACAACACTAGCCTTCTGCATATGTTTTAAATGTGATGGGGCTCCACAAGTACAGGACCTTGCTCCGAGTGCCAGCTGTACCCTGTGATCCAAGCCTGGTCTTGCTATTAGTCAAATGCACCGGTGTGCAATGATCCAAGAGGAACGGCGTTCAGCAGCCAGAGTTCCCTCAGCTTTCAGTGCAGCAGGTACTACTGTCAGTCGCCTCTGAGAGAGACCCTGCAGAGCTAACAGCATGGCAAACGACTGGCACAGCTGGGTCTGCGTCCTCCGTCCAAATGAAACTTTAGTGGCGTCATTAAAGATTGCGTTTGGTGGGCCTGAAATAGATTTATTTTATAAATCATACGATAAAATGGCAAAGCATTGTATTATTGTAGTCAGGTGTGCTAAACCATTGCACTGACATGGTCAAGCCATGGGAAGGCAGAACTTTAAAGTTAGGAAAGAGTCCGCAGCTCCTTGCTGTAACACCTGGATGCTGACCCCGGAGCCACCAGGGGTGGGACCATTCAGTCAGTCACCACCAGGCCCAGAGCAGCGCCCTCTTGTGTCTGTCTTCACACCTGCAGCACCAGCACAAACTGGATCTCCCCTCCCACTGGCACAGGGGCAACGATTTCATTCACCACTCAAATCATGACAAAAACACCACGAATCACAAGACTGTCCGGGGGATTGTGTGTCTGTCAAGGACGGGATTCCATTCTCTGAAAAACACACTGGCCATTTCAAAGCGTGTTTTAATTGTCTCTCTCAGCCTGTCTGTAAATCAGTGACTTCAGAGTGTCATTAACTATGCTTGTCTTATTTTTTTAAAGAGCAAAGTGCCTTTTTACGACAGAACAGTAATCAACCACTTCAGAGCAGTACAAAGCAGCCATAAAAGAAAATTGAATATACTTTTCCATGTCTGAGTCAAGTTTGAATTAAGGGGCGTGTACGGGTGGGGTTTTGTGCATGAGTCTGGCTGACAGATGAGGCAGCTGGGTATGATAAGAGCTTGGCAGAAAATGTGAAGGGCGGAGAGATGGAGAGAAAGGTACTGTAGACAGGAAGATAGTGAGAAATAAAGACGAGGCAGCGAACACGGGACAGGGAGGAGAGAGGGAGAGAGGGAGAGATGAGAAAAAGGACAAGAAGATAGGGTATAAAAGAGAAGAGAGAGACAGGAGGAATGGGAAAGAGCTTGATTTTCCCAGAGAGGTGTTGCAACAATCAGGGCAATAAGGAATGCAGGAGGTCAGTCTGGCTAGGATGTGCTTTTTTCTTGCCAACATTCCTCGCTAAGTCCCTGGAACACCCGAGTGCTGAGACAGCTTTTGGTGTTGGTCTCCTATAGCAAGTGAACAAAGCGTGAAACAATACACAGCCAGCTGTTACCAACACTAACCAGACCCGTTCCAGCACCCTTTAGAACAGCACATCGCGTTGTGGTGGCAAAACCTCAGAGCCAAGAAGGGGCTGTTTTTGTGTTGAGTAGAGGGCTGAAGCAGCCCTCACTGACAACACGAATCACAGAGTAGTTCGAGTAGGGGGCTGCGTCAGCATGCGTAGGCTGCAAAGGAGCTGCAAAGCTTCATCACTCTGCTCTCCTCCCCACTGAGAGCTGATGTGGGGGGAGTGTTCTGGCGCACTATGGCTGCTGTCGCATCATCCAGGTGGGGCTGCACACTGGTGGTGGTGGAGGGGATCCCCATTACCTGTAAAGCACTTTGAGTGGAGTGTCCAGAAAACCGCTATATAAGAGTAAGCAATTATTATTATTATTATTATTATTATTATTATTATTATTATTATTATTGCTGCCTCACAGCTGACCACGTGCATCAGTGATAATCAGATTCTCAGCTCTTTGGCTCTCAATTCAATTGATTTTTATATAGCACCTTTCACCACAAGGTTGCCCCAAGGCGCTTAACAATGCAAGTGACCATACATGTTGTGAATCCAGAACAGAAGACCAGAAGACAACGGAGGAGAGGAACCAAAAACAAGGTGCTGTCCTTCGGATGAGATGTAAAACTGAGGTCCTGACTCACTGTGGTCATTAAAAATCCCAGGGCGTTTCTCTAAAAGAGTAGGAATGTTACCCTGGCGTCCTGGGCAAATTTCCCCCTGGCCTTTACCAGTCATGGCTTCCTAACAATCCCCATCTCTGAACTGGCTTCATCACTCTGCTCTCCTCCCCACTGAGAGCTGGTATCTGTAAAGCGCTTTTAGTGGAGTGTCCAGAGAAGCGCTATATAAGTGTAAGAAATTAATTAATATAAAAACTCACCAGGCAAACATCTCAGGCCAAACATATCTCTGCTTCGACTGTTCAGGCTGCTGGAGCTCAAGATTTTGTCCTGCAGAGACATGAAAGGAAACAACTTTAATCACCCAGCTTTCACACCCCAAGAAGATTTAGTACAGAGCCCAGGATCTCCGTTATAACCTTGGGGTCAAAAATCCATGCATGGCATTAAACACCCAGTTGCCAAATGCCTTAATATCTTCCACATGTTCTGAGGGCCATGATCTTAGTCCACCACTACACAGGCCAAAGAACTGAGGTCTATTCTTCTTCCTCATCCCTCCATCGTGTTTAATGTGGAAAACTAAAATATTGCTCACTCCTTGATATTGGTAACAGATTTGGTATGAGAACAATTAAACAGGAGTCTCAACAGCTTTCCTGTCTTTTAGATAGATAGATACTTTATTGATCCCGTGAGGGAAATTGCAGTGCAACAGCAGCTTTACACAGACAACACAGGAACAGTGTAACGAATTATATAATAATAGTACAATACATGCAATACAATACAAGACTTACTCACAGTCCGGACACACAAGAGCAAACTAGAACAGAACAGTACACAGAAAAATCGTATCACACATATGAATATAAATATAGATGTAAATATAGATATAAATGTATTGCACAGGTCCCTGGCATATATTGCACAAAAAATGGTTGTAAACGGGAAAAAGAAAAAGAAAAAGAAAGAGAACAGATGTAGCAGTAGATGTGTAGATGCGTTTAGTCCAGAAACAGGTCACTGTCAATGTTGCCTCTGCCCAGACGCAAGGTGGATGCGTTGTACAGTCTAATGGCAGAAGGCAAGAATGACCTCCTGTAGCGCTCCCTGTCGCACCGTGGATGAATCAGCCTATTGCTGAACGTGCACTTCATTTCTACAAGCCTGTCATAGAGGGGATGGGAGACGTTGTCCATGATGGCCTCTAGTTTGGACACCATTCTACTCTCAGCCACTACCTCCAGGGGGTCCAGGTCAGACCCAATGACAGAGCTTGCTCTCCTGATGAGCTTGTTCAGCCTTTTGGAATCTACTGCTCTAATCCCAGAGCCCCAGCACACCACTGCGTAGAAAATGGCACTTGCTACCACCGACTGATAGAACATTTTCTATCACCTTTTAACAAAGGTTCTATCATTTGGGTTTCATCAGCATCATTAGGCATTAACCCAAAACCACAGACTCCTTGAAGAATTAAGATGGTCCCAACCAGCAACTGAGATGTCAGCTAGAAACAAGCTCTCCAGCACTGAGGTTGGAGACCCCTCCTCTACAAGACAACTAAGAGATTCTATTCTTTATCGACTGGAAGATAAAGAGACAGGGAAGCACAGTGGTGCAGTGGTTAACATTGCTGTCTCTTAGCACCAGGGCCCTGGTTTTAATTCCTAGGCTGTATCTGTGGGGAGTTTGCATGTTCTCCCAGTGATTGTGTAGGTTTCCCTAGGTGCTCCGGTTTCCTCCCACAGCCCAAAGACATACTGGTAGGTAACTGGCCTGGTATGTGTCTGTGCGTGTGCCCTGCAATGGACTGGCATTCTGTCCAGGGTGTACCCTGTCTTGCGCCTGTTGCTTGCTGGGATAGGCTCTGGCTGGACTGCATCCCTGTACTGGAAAACGGACAGCTGGATAAAGAGACGCTGATTCAGAACTGCTATGATCTGGCTGGCGGTAAGACACAGAGACCACTAATCTTGAGTAGCACTCCCTCCTCCAGGCCACTTCATGCAAAAACATCCAATTAATCCAGTAAATGAGAACCCCCTAATGCAAATACAAATGTACTAGGAAGATCAAGTCAACCCACAGGCCAAAACTACTAATCCAGCCCACCTAGTTTTCAAATACCTTTGTGATATGGGTAACAGGACATAAGGAGTAAACGGCATATTTCACCTTTTTGTCAACAAAACTGTAATAACAGGACTGTCCTAGCGGAGGAAGGTGATGAAGGTCGATCTCATGCTTCTCAGCCCAATCTATCAATAAAAGAGCCTTGGGATATTTTGGTCAGCGGGTGGATGATGTAATAACATATATAATTATAAACGCTTTTCACGATGGCAGTAAGCTCTGATTTGACCCTCAGTTGGATCTATAAATGCCTCCGGTTTGGGTCTGCCACACCTCCACGCAGACGCGCACAGAACTATGTTTTCCTTCTGCGACTTTTCTGTCTTTCGCTGCCTGAATTCCTCGCAGACCAGGCAGCCACCCTGCCAGCTGTTTTACACATTGCAAGTAATCAAGCCCTGCTGTTGCTCTTTCATCGTCAAACTATTATTTCATCCCACAAACTCGTGATTCCCGAGCAATGCTTCACACACGTGGGCCAAGTTATACTGAAGAGGGGAAAAAGCTTTCCATTGGAGCGGAATAGGGTGGCTGGTCTTTATAACTAGTTTTTATATTTGGGTCGGGAGAGCTGAAGAATTCAAGGGGAGGGAGGCCAGGGCTAAACAATTTAATAAACTATAGCATAACCAAGCTAGAAAACTGCAGAGATGCGTCTTACCATTGTAAGTGGGCTAGATGAGCTGAATAGCTCCCTCTTGGTTCAAGTGTTCTTATGTTACATTTGTGCTTCTTATGTTATTAAGAAAAAATAATGATGACAACAGACCATTCAGCACATCCATTCATTTTCTAACTGCTTCTTCCAATTCAGGGCTGTGGGGGGGTCAGAGCCTATCCCAGCATGCAACAGGAGCAATGCTGCGGCAGGTGTGACAGTGCGGGGAGGGCGGAGCCGCCGCGAGCACAGGTCAAAAGTCAACGCCCTTGTGAGGTCAGCAGGGCCTGAAAATAACACAAAAGGGCAAAAAGAAAGGGGTACTGCTGTGCCTCGGGACCTCCGGGCTGGGCTCACCCTATTTAACAGGGTCCAGCCTGGGCAAAAGAACCGCTTGCACAGAGGGGACCAGACTGGACCAACCCTGTTCAGAGGGGTCCAGTCTGGAAGAGCAGGGCGCGTGAGGCCAAAAGAGAACAAGAACTGAGTGTGTGAGAAAGGGTGTGTGTGTGCCTGCCCTGTGAGGATACGTGATGGGACAGGCAAAAGCAAAAAGTTAACCTTACGTGGGTGCAGTCCCCTCTGGGACAGCAGGTGTAAACTCCCCCTTGCGGGGATGTCCCTGCTGGTCCCCTTGGGGGGTGTACAGTGTGTCTTTATAGGACCTACCCCAGCTGGGGCTCATCTAGAAGCCCAGGGCCAATATTTCCAGAAGTCTATTAACCTGCCAGTACATTTTTGGTCTGTGGGAGGAACCGGAGATCACAAGGAAACGCACACAAACACGGGAGAACATGCAAACTCCACACAGCACTCCAGGACTGAACCCAGGGCCCAGCACTGCCAGACAGCAATGCTCACCACTGCACCACCATGTGTTTTTCCTTTGTTTTTTAGAGTCTGTCAGAGCATCTGGGTTGTGTTAATACCCTCCCATGTGTAAAACATGCTTTCCAATACTGGTCTAAAACTGGCTTTCAACACATTTTCAGTTATACTCAGGAACACAACCCAGACAATCAAGGAGAGCAGCTCCTTGAATATGATCAAAGAAAATGATCAACCCTTTCTCCATGATCACTTACACTAATTCTAGGCTTTCAACCAGGTTTGGGGGAAATCTGTGTTGTACTAAGATATAACAAAATGACAAGACTTCACCGAGTTTTCTGTCTCACGAGCCCAATCTTCACAAGAAGCCACAGTAAATTCTTAAGTACCTAACAAGACTTGTATAGTTCACAAAGACAATTCTCAGGATTAGTTGATTTTTACTTTTTTTAAAGATTTTCATTTCTTTCCCTTCCAATTCGGGATCGCCCACTGTTGCTGTATGCTTCCGCTCCCAGTCCAGTAGTATAAGAAGAAGGACAGAGGGCAGACATGCTCTCCTGAGCAAGACGTTCATCTCTTCCCAGGATACCCCTGCAGCGCCCGACAGGACAGCTGGCTCCAATGAGAGGAGCAGTGTGTCACTGATGGCCTGCGAGGCCAACGACGAGAGAGAACCCCACCTGCTTAATCCAAAACCCCTCTCGCAATGCTCCTCCTATTGGGGGTAGCCAGTGACATGACCCAGACTCAAACTCATCATGTCAGTATTACAGAGCTCGGAGTGACCACCATTACTACTGAGCAAACTACCAATAACTACCATTACTACTGAGCAAACTACCAATAACTACCATTACTACTGAGCAAACTACCAATAATTACCAATACTACTGAGCGACCCACCAATAATAACCATTACTACTGAGCGAACCACCAATAATAACCATTACTACTGAGCAAACTACCAATAATAACCATTACTACAGGGCGAACTACCAATAATAACCATTACTACTGAGCAAACTACCAATAACTACCATTACTACTGAGCAAACTACCAATAATTACCAATACTACTAAGTGACCCACCAATAATAACCATTACTACTGAACAAACTACCAATAATAACCATTACTACAGGGCGAACTACCAATAATAACCATTACTACTGAGCAAACTACCAATAATTAACATTACTACTGAGCAAAATACCAATAATTACCATTACTACTGAGTGAACCACCAATAATAACCATTACTACTGAGCGAACTACCAATAATAACCATTACTACTGAGCAAACTACCAATAATTAACATTACTACTGAGCAAAATACCAATAATTACCATTACTACTGAGTGAACCACCAATAATAACCATTACTACTGAGCGAACTACCAATAATAACCATTACTACAGGCCGAACTACCAATAATAACCATTACTACTGAGCAAACTACCAATAATTGCCATTACTACTGAGTGAACCACCAATAATAACCATTACTACTGAGCGAACCACCAATAATAACCATTACCATAATAACCAATAATAACCCTGCACATTGGTGGTGGTGGAGGGGATCCCCATTACCTGTAAAGCGCTTTGAGTGGAGTGTCCAGAAAAGCGCTATATAAGTGTAAGCAATTATTATTATTATTATTATTGTTATTACTACTGAGTAAACTACCAATAATAACCATTATTACTGAGTGAATAGGTCAGAAGCTTTGTGTGATCTCTACACATTTCGCTTTCTATAGTTTGTAAAACTGGAACACCAGAAAAATACCAGTGCTCAAAATGGTTGGCTCACATGGACGGATTAAAAACAATGAATAGTTTTGACTCGGAGAAGTTTATGGAAACTCCAGTCTAAGTAATTCCCTGCTTTAAGTGGGATGGACCAACAGAATGCGCATCAGAGAGGACGGACGAGTGATGTGAGGCAAACAGCCCCCTGTGGTTTGAAAAAGGTGTCTGTGTCTACTTGTGGAGGCATGATATGGGCCCAGGTAGTACAGTACTCAAGTAATCAGAACATTACATACAGATGTTATAATACATCTCCCACTTAGTACAGAAAGCAGGTCTAGAAAAAAAAACTTAATTAGATCCAAATGTGTATTTTAAAAACCTACAAATAAAATATTCAAATGCAAATAAAATAAATGGCAGGAGTGAACTGGAGGACTGTAAATGTTATTGCTTTTAGCACGCTCGGCTTTGATTTGAATTGTGGGAGGAAGGGGTTGAGGAAATAGTCAGAGAAGAGAGCATCCAAAGTTCTTTTCCAGACGACACACTTCCGTTTGATCATCGAAGACCGGGCCCTGGGCGACTCAGACAATCTGTGGGAGGATTTCTCCTCGAGAAAGCGGATGTCTCATCTGTAGACATGAGCCTGGCACACACTGCGCCCTTACAGACTCCAACGCATCAGGAACAGTGGCGTCTGCACTGGCCAGAGACACGAACGATGATGGACAGATTACTGGCAAGCCTGCATTTTGCATCTGCTTTCCCAATTTCAACATCATAACTCTGTGGCCTCCTCATATTTCTTTCTGCTCGAAGGGATAGACACTCTTCCATTTTGCGCAGACGATACGATTCTTGAACAAATATTATTTTCCCATAGATTAAGTCATCCTGACTCAGGATCGCCATCAATCTATTTTAGAAAGAAATCTTATGCCCAATGTATCTCAGTGCACTGTACGCAGATCTAAACCTCAAAGCAACCATTAAAAAGCACAAGATCAATACAGCAAATCAGTATTCATGAATAATTTTAGAAATGCAGAAAACTAATTGAAAATTGATTTATGAAGGTACTTCTATTTGAGCCACACACATACAGTAGCATCATACTGGTTTCTTCATCAGAGAGCACAGGCCTCCCCCTGGACAGGATGCCAGTCCATCACAGGAGCAGCAGTGCTGGTTCCTATTTATACTACTGGGTGGACTGGAGCCACTGGGTTAAAGTACCTCGCTCCAGGTACAGTCTCTGTAACAGTAACAGTCTCTGTTACGTCTCTGAAAAGGTAAGATTTTCCAGCCCTCATCCTCCCAGTCGGTGTGACTTTCTAAATGGAAGACTGGAAAATGAGGAACAAGATTCTGCAGTATCATGATTGCCAGGTTGTTCAATTCTTTAGCAGCGCTTAGTTTAGATCCATTTTGCTCTGTCACTTGTCAGCTTTCATACAAACATTATGAGCTGGCTTTGTATTTCTTGACATTTACACTTTTGCTGGGAAGAAATATTAAGGAAATGTTCAACTTTTAAATTTAAATTGTTATACCAGCCGAGTCACATCACCTGTAACATGTGCCAATTTTTGTGGACCAATCAGAGGATGTAGAGCTCGTCCATTTACAGTGCTATGTGGATTGATTGTAAAAGCATTCTCAAATAATTTAATTTATTTGGGAGATGTGCCTTTTTAGTCTAAGAGCCTACAGTTGTTATTGAGCACTCAGGTCTGCTCAAAACTCTTTCATTTCAGAAAGACATTTTAAATTGCTAAGAGGTCACATTCTACATAAACACATTTTAAAAATTGGCAGATTAAAAGTTAGTGTTCTGTTGCTGTATTTTTTTTGCAAAAGACAAAAGAGGACAAAGGTTTTTCTCAAGCCGTAAGAAATGTTTCTGTGATATTTAAGACATGCATTTCCAAGAGATGTTAGCCACAATGGGTGCAAATCTCGTATGTACAGTATGCTAATGACTGATTTGTCTACATCAATGTTCCTTAGCCCAGAATGCACATTAAGATCAGGTTGTGATAAATCAGAACCTGAAATGACAGACCTAGGAATCGTCAACTTGATCACTCGGATAACCAAGACAACAGACCCAGGAAAGCTCGGCTATTTCATACAGATAACCATGGGTCTGGGAATTCCCAGAATTCTTGTTTTCCTCTCGTCTGTGTCCAGTGGTCAAATGTTATGATATTATTAACTCCTGTAGAAATTGGTGAAATACTCTGTGGCCGACTGCTTGTAGCCTTTCTAATGTTTTTATGTTGCTAATGTGGCCTTGGCTAGGGAAGATTTTCAATCTATACAGATTGAATAGGCACGCATTTAAAGCGCAGGTCAAAAATTAAATGCAGACTGATCTGCTTCTGTCTGTCAAAACAACACTAATCCCCATCTCTGAACTGGCTTCATCACTCTGCTCTCCTCCCCACTGAGAGCTGGTGTGTGGGGAGCGTTCTGGTGCACTATGGCTGCCGTCGCATCATCCAGGTGGGGCTGCACACTGGTGGAGGTGGAGGGGATCCCCATTACCTGTAAAGCTCTTTGAGTGGAGTGTCCAGAAAAGCACTATATAAGTATAAGCAATTATTATTATTAACAAAAGATACCCCAAGTGTCTTCACTTCACACTTTCAAAGACGCACAGTATGACCAATGTTATTCTAATCTCCACAAGACAGCGTGATGACTGGAGGAACTTAAGATTCCTGAGCCCAATGAGAACTTACCCTCTGAAGATCAGACCAAAACAAGGTTCAAAACAATAGGAAGCCATAAGACCATCCAGCCCACGTGGTATTGAGCCGATAGTGGCAACACCTTTCACAATGTCATGCAGCTGTTTCCTGAAGGAAACCAGCGCAGCGGCTTCAACGACACGGACGGACCGCTTGTTCCACACTCCCACCACCCTGAGGGAAAAGGAGTCCCTCCAGCTCCAGGGTTTGAAAGTGGTTTCTCTGCTTCGTGCTTAACGGCTCACTCGGAAATTCTCAGGTGAAAAGCCTGCTCCGGCACAGACAGCAAGCGAGGGGGAGAGGGCAGACAAAAAAACAGAAACAGGGAGAAAAAAGGAACAGAGAGGAGAGAAGCAAAACAGAGGAGAGAGGAGGGATGCCATGTGGAAAAAAAATTAAGAAACGGACACACAGAAAAAGCAACACTCGCAGCTAAGGTATTAAGAAAGGGAAAGGAACTTCAGTTCTCCAAGAGCCAGTTTTTTTCTGAAAGCAGTAGCCAAGACTCACTCAGTTTTCCATTGGTCATTCCTCTCCCCCCTTGGCCCAGACCACTGAGCGCTGAGCTGTGCACTCTGAGGCTGAGGGCACGGCGGCAGATACTGTCTCTCCCCTGAAGAGGGGATGGTCACGGCTCTGTTTTACACAGTGATGGTCGCAGTCACCCCATTTCCTGTGATAGACCCCCTAGTCCTGGAGATAACTCTGCTATCTGCTGCATTACTCTCATACTGAATTCCTCGCTGGCGATGTTGGTCTGTTTGTGTCATACTTTTGTGTGGGACCCTGCCGTAATGATGCGACGGCAGCCATAGTGCGCCAGAGTGCTCACCGCACACCAGCTCAGTGGGGAGGAGAGCAGAGTGATGAAGCCAGTTCAGAGATGGGGATTATTAGCAGGCCATGATTAGTAAGGGCCAATGGGAAATCTGGCTACCTTACTACCTTGTCAATTCTCAGCCATCCATATTACAATATTCTAGTTGTCACGTCACTCTTATCCTTTCCTGTACAGGTAACCACCCGTGGGTGCAGAATCATCGCTCAAACATGGAGCCGTCACCAGCTGTGTTGGCAGATGTGTGGCAGGACCCAGCATGCAGTCTGCTGCCTCTCGGGCACTTCTTTTTACAGCTCACACAAGCGGCAGTAGACTTCTCTACATCAAATCACCAGCCTCCCGTCTTGGGAGACTTGACAGTTACTTGGAGCTCTAGAGAATGATATAAACAGAGCAGTCTCATCTTATGCTATGGTACTTCTTCCACAAAGACCGCTGACAAAAGATCATTGGGTCAGCCGAAAATCAAGTCCAGATTTAAACTAGTCTGGCTAAATGGCAATCATAGGTACATCAAGTGAGTAAATTACAAACAGGCCAATACCAGAAGATCATGGAAATCTGGGCCGGATGAGGGCCACATCCATTTTAAAAAGGGGGCTTGATTTCACCTGGCCTGTGACATCTGCAGAGCGACAGGAGCTTTGGGAAAGAAAATCAGCTGAAGATGACACTACGCCCTCATGCTTGGCTATCTACTGTACTTCCCAGGTCCTGACCTTCTGATGTATCTTCCTGATTTCTTTCTTGGACCTTTACAACAAAGCCTTTCTGTCTGCATTTGCGTTCCCTTGAGGCTTGAAAGTCTGTAAATATTTAGACAGGACTGGTGCACTTTCCTCCTAGGTACAGAGCGGAGCAGGAGCTGTGCAAACAAGTCCAGCAGTTTCAAAGGTCGGCTGCTGTTTGTCCTGCGCAGCACCTCTTTACCGCTTGACTGCTTCATAGCTGGGCGCCATCTCGCTTGGCAACGAGCAGGAGCCCGGATCAGCCGAACCCGAAGCAGAGGAGAAGCCTGACGGCGGAGCTCTCCTCGGGGAGAAGCTGAGTAGGCAGAATCTCACTGCCCAAGAAGAGAACACTTTCAGGTCAGCAGTTCAAAAGCTGTTTCAAACAATGATGAGAATGAAGTTTCCATCAAGACGAGCTAAAAAAGGCTTTGATTTCTGAAAAAAAACACACATCTGGAGGTGACCTAAAAGCAGCTGTATGGGTTTCACTCACAGAAGAGGAAAACAGAACCTCTAGTTCGCCTCCCTAAAATGATCGCTAAAATTGAAAGAAAGACCACGTTCAGCGCCAAGAGTCTGTAATAGATGAAAGTTTATCACAGCACAAGGAAATACAGTTCAGCTTCTTTACATAAGCAGCTGGACCAACAGTTGGGTGCTTTGTTCTTACGAGACAGTTCTGAAGTGCTGTAACTCATTTTATAATAATAATAATAATAAAAAACTTTATTTTATATAGCGCCTTTAAAGGTGGCTTCTCAAAGCGCTTTACAGGATGACAATAACAATAAATAAGAAGAGTATAACAATAAATAAGAAGAATACACAAGATAAGACACAATTACAATATATAGAGGAGACCGTGGATGGTGGTACTAAGAAAAGCAGAGGGGTGAAGAATGGAACAGTTCAGTAAAGGCTTTTCTGAAGAAGAGGGTTTTGAGTCTGGATTTGAAGGAGTTTAGAGAAGGTGACTCTCTGATATCCTTGGGCAAAGAGCTTGGGGACATAACAGGAGAAGGCCCTGTCACCCATACAATGTAGACGGGCTTGGGGGAGAGTAAGGAGGGCAGAATTTGAAGAGCGAAGGTTGCGAGGTGGGGAGTAGAGTAATAATAGTTCAGACAGGTATTGAGGTGCCAAGCCATGAAGAGCCTTATAGGTGAGCATGAGGATTTTAAAGTCTACACGGAATTTGACCGGAAGCCAGTGCAAGAACTCCAGGACAGGAGTAATGTGAACACTTGCACTAGACCTGGTCAGGATTTTGGCTGCTGAATTTTGGACATACTGCAGTTTGCTCAGAGAAGATTTTGATACCCCTGCGAGTAGAGCATTACAGTAGTCAATTCGAGAGAACACAAATGTGTTGATCAGCTTTTCAGCCACAGTTAATTTTGCTCTGTAATGACATGTGCTCACCTTCTATCAAAGAAATGGCAAAAATATTCCAAACGCAAGCTCTGCTAGTTCATGTCAAAGGCTCACTCCCCATGATTTCTATCCCTTTATTTTATTCTGTTGATGCATATTTTTGCACATAACCTGTTACCTTTTTGTTGTTTTGCACATTGCCTGTTGTTGTTTTTTGCACACTGCCTGTTGTCTCTGTCTTTCTTTTGCTACACAATTGTATTGTTGTTGTTGTTGTTTTTTTTTCTCTTTGTACTACTTATGTCCAAGAGCTAGCTAAATAGCATTTCGTTATACCATATATCATGTATATGAGTGTAATGACAATAAACTTGAACTTGAACTTGAACTTAAGGGTACTTACTCAGAGCACAGGCTGAGCCCCAAGGACAGAAGGTCATTGGTTCCAGCCCTGGCTACTGTATGTCCTCAGAGCTCTGCTAAGGTTGGACGGGCGTGCTCAAGGCAGGATATTGTGACATAATGTAATAATAATAATAATGTTGCTTTATCAGCCCTATACAATTTCTTGCATTAGGAATTCATCTTTTCACAGACCCCAGCTTGCTCTCCAGGAGACACACAGACAGGGAGAGAAGCTGGGGGTCAGAGCGCAGGGTCAGCCATTGTACAGGACCCCTGGAGCAGCGGGGGTTAAAGGCCTTGCTCAGGGGCCCAACAGAGTAGGATTCCTCTGCCAGCTACAGGATTTGAACCAGCAACCTTCCAGCCCCAGGCACAGATCCTTAGCCACAGAGCTACCACGGGCAGCAGCAGCTGCTCCTGGGCCTGGGCAGTTATCCGAGAGACAGCACTGCCACTGCCTCTCTTGACACCAGCCTCTTGTGTGGAGGGACACTGCCAGATGCAGAGTGTGACGAACAGCTGACGGCTCAGGCACGCGCGTCTTTCCAAAGGAAAGCTGGCCTTGTCCTCCGTAGAGCTGAGCTGCTCATTTATTTGGGATTGCAAAATCAGGGAGCGATGGATGTCACTCTACGGCCAAAATATTAGCAACCCCAGGTCAAATGAACAGACTGGGTGGTGGGCAATGTGTGGTTAAGTTTGAGGAGCATGAGACAGCCTTCTGTCACCTTGTGTGGACAGAATGATCCCTAGATCCTGAAAAATCCCTACTGAAAAATGATGGATCCTACACACCTTTATCCCTAATCGCTACCTCAGCTGAAGGCAGTGCTGCTATCTGAAGGACAAGCCACTGGACAAGTAAGAAAAATACTTGTATTTTGAAAAATAGATTTTTACATGCCGCTACAGGAAACTACAGAAGAGTAACCAATGAATGTTAAATTCATTGCAGGGAAGTCTTCTAATTTACATTTGAATGGACATCAGGACATCAGTTTCCCTTTGATGTATCAGTTGCATGCCCCAGAAACTGGTGTGTGTTAACTCACAGTTAACACTCACTTTTGTCTAACTTGTGATGACACAAAAAGCCTCTTCAGCAGCAATCAAATATATATTTTTCATGATTTTCACTTCTAGAATCCTATTCTGTGGAAGTTATTCTGAGATCAGTCACTCGGAATAACAGAGCAGCTGATTATTCTGGCTAACTGAGCTTTTTAAAAAAACAGACTTCTTTAAGACTTCTGGTTAAAGTGGGAGTTTTCTTCTGTAATAAAATGACATACTCATCTTATGATTATACCGTAATGGATGACCTCTCCAGCTGTGCTATGTCTCTTAATGGCATTTACAGTTGTAAGGTGTCACACACATTTCACCCTTTGCCCATTTAACATTTTCACGATTATATCAAACCTAGTCACACAAGGGTCAAAATATCACTATACGCTGCACAGTGTTGCAGGGTTCCAGTCAAGAGACAGAAGCTGATTATGATCTGTGTACAAAAACATGAAAATCTTTACATGTTTCGACACAACAACATTTAAAGGCATTTGGACTCAAGGAAATAAGCTATTTAGCTTTGTTCCTGAGTCTCTAAGGAAGGGGTGTGTAATGTTCCAAGGCAATCTACAGTTTAATCTGCAAGAATCATCTAAATATAAAGGAAGTCGCTCATTGCTACACTGTGACTCTCCGACTTTCCTGGGCCTGGTGATAGTGTAATGTCACACAGCCAGACTGCCTACAACCACAATGAGCAACAAGCGCTTTCCCAGAAACCACAGCATCACCACACAGTGGCTTACATTTTGAAAGCAAAATAAAAGTACATGACAGACAAGTAATGTTTTCTCAATTTTTCCAGTAATGTACAATATAGCCCAATGCGGCCTAAAATGGCTTCTCATTAAAGCTTTTAGCTGGAGGAATCAGTCTTCTAAATGCTAGATCATAAAATGCCCACGTCTCTAAATGCAGCAGCTTGCCGACTTGAACAGACTCCCTCTTTTCTAATCTATGACCAACAGCAGCATTTTCTTTTGACAAAGTTAAACCTTTACGACATTAGTTAATGTTTTAGCATTTATAGTCAATCCACCTTAAACCCTAAAGGTGAACTATGCATCCCTGACTACTACAGCTGGGTCACTTGTGACAGGGGCAGCACAAAGTCTACACATGCTGTGCATGGCTTCAGTTTCTCAGAACACTTATTTTCTAAGGGTGCAGGGCAAAGGGTTGGTGGCTGGTGGGGATTTTTGAACCAAGAACCTCCTGGTAAAAGGTCTTCACCCCTGTGCAATCTGCTGTGCACACCACAGCAGATTGCACAGGCAGCGGTCTAATAAACCTTCTGCAACTCCAGAATGACTCCACAATTCAGCTTCGGATAGGGCTGCAATCAGACTTCAGCACATCAAGGTCCTTGCATAAATAAAACTCCATCTTCATACGTTCATGCAGATGCTAAATTAAGATGCATTTCATGTCATTGTAGACTGAAAACTGTCCAGTGCAAAGAATCCTGGATAGTCCTGACATTGTCTATGGTACATGAATACATTTCTGATTATTAAGGACCACAGGGAGCCTCAAGCTTAAAGGAGAGCTGCAATCCCAATTTCCCGGACCGGTTCTTAAAGCTCAGTAACAAAATAAATTCACTGACAGCACAGAAACAAGAGTTCCCATGATAACGTTTACACTGTTGCTGTTATGTGCTACCAAGTGAAAAGGCAATATTTCAGATCTGCAAAATGTCCTTTCCCCTCTTTTCAGGTGTTTCAGTTCTTGTAATTTTTACCCATAGATCGTTGGTCCCTCAGGAATAAGTCTCTAAACTTCTCTTCAAGCAGTGATAAGTAACTAATTGATCTTTAATGTAATTAGTTGAAATTCGGTAATTATAGTGGTCTGTAAGCCTTAAGAAGTAAAGTGTACAGAAACCCGAAGAGTTATTTTTTTTATTGGCTCTTACTTGCAGTTTCGTGTTTACAAATAAGTTTTATATGTATTCTTAAGTGTATTTTAAAACGAGTGAATTCGCTAATGTAGTCCCACCACTTTCGATAGTGGACGCCACCTTGTAGCCCACTAGCTTAAACCAGCACGTCATGTTATTTGGTTTTGAGCACACTGTTGTTAATTACTTTACCTTGTGAAATATTGCTTCTAATTCATCTTCTGCACAGAGGGATCACTGTGTAAAAAGATGCAGGTTTTCTGACGCTGGCACAGACGGACCTCCAGTCCCATCACAGAGCTGCAGCACTGGCCAAGTCAAGACTTGAGGCTCAGAGTGGGCACCTCCACACCATCTGCTCTCTGCCCACGTCAACAGGAGATGGTACCAGGGCAGGAGCCTCTCAGCCCACTGCTTCCCATTAGTCAACATACATTCATGTGCTTACCGGACACACATACAGGTGTAGCGGCAATGCTTGTTAATAAGACAGAATTAAGTGTTGCTGTGCTTTCCCAAATGAGGCCCCATCTCTCTCTTCATCTCTGAGGTGCAGCCACGGAGAAGCTGTTCATGCAGGCTGATTTAAAGATGTTTTCTTTTGATAAGGGACAGCTCCCAAATGGGGATGCACTTAGCTAAGCCTGGCTATCATGATCAATGGTCATCCATTGGCGCCTATCTGTCTAGGGAGTGCCAGATGGACATCTGGACTGCATTCCTAGGTGTCAGGAGTAAGTGACTCATATCTCACCTTGATCAACCAATCAGGGACTGGTAGGGCCGAGTAACCCACGTGGGACTCTGATGCCCATAAAACTTTCAGCCAATGAACGAGCTGAAGTTCCTCCAGGTAAAAACAGGCAACACAGAGCTCCAGGAGAATTCGAAGGACTTTTCCAGTAGGAGAATTCTAAGGAGAATTCCAGTGGTGCGAGACAATTCCAGGGCAGGACGGCCCAGGAGCAGAAAGGCTCCCAAGGGCAGGACATTCTCGCAGCGCGCCTCCTGACCATCCTGAGACTCCGCCCGGACAACCACGGAACGGCCAGTGTGTCCGAGTGCCAGAACTTTCCTTTGTTCTACTGTAAGAGTCTAGAGCGGAGGTTGCCAGAGAGTAACCAGAGGATCCACCCGAGGTTAGCATCAGCAGCAAGCCTCGTGAACAGGTCGGAACTGTGGACAGCTGAATCACTATTCAGAACTAGCGCTTCATCAGGAACGAACCGGTCCTCTTCCTGACCTGCTGGGACCCACAGTCATCTTTTCTCCTGTCCACAAACTTCGCTAGTTAAAGCCAACACTAACTAGCCGGTCAGTGAGCATCAGCAGCGCACCATCGCAAGCTGCACAGCACAGCCTGGCACAGAGCCAGAGAGCCCGCAGGAGATCTGAATCCCCAGAGATTGGATGAGTATTCAACTTCACTGCATTACAGCTCGAGAATTCAATTGTTATCCCAACCAGTTGATATCAATTTAATTCCTAAGAGTTATGTACTTGTTTTGAGTATCCAATGTAGAAGTTATAACCAAGTTAATTTACGAAACGGTCTAAATGAATGATATACTGAACGTATGTTCTTTTGATATATGTAACTCTTCGTAACTGATTAAATATATACCTTTTGTATTCTGATAACCCTCTCGATAAGATCTGTTAGGTTTATATGCATATTTTATGTATTAATAAATGTATTCTTGTGTATTAGTACCTGTGTGTGTGCGTTGTTTGAGTTATATCGCATGGTTGGATTCTAAGGCCATTAAAAGAATCAATTTAGTGATTTACTGCTACAATTAATAATTGTCCCAGTAAATGCCCAAACCCTACAGAACTGGTGCCTCGTGAGAGTACACTACACAGGCATGCCAATAAAGCCCTTGGAACTGGAATGTCCAGGGTGATTTCCAATACAGGAAATTAGTACAATATAGGAGTACAATGCAAGTGATGCACAAACAAAATATAAAAGCAATAACTGCATAGCAGACAGTGTTGATAAAGAGAATTAATGTAAATGGCTCAGGATCTGCGCCTGTGGCTGGAAGGTTGCAGGTTCGTATCCCGCAGCTGGCAGAGGAATCCTACTCTGTTTGGCCCCTGAGCAAGGCCCTTAACCCCAACTGTTCCAGGGGTGCTGTATAAATGGCTGACCCTGCGCTCTGACCCCCAGCTTCTCTCCCTGTCTGTGTGTCTCATGGAGAGCAAGCTGGGGTATGCGAAAACAGAAATTCCTAATGCAAGAAACTGTATATGGCCAATAAAATGATCTCAATCTTATCTTATTTAGTTGTAGCAAGTCTTCAAATGTGCTTTGAACCAAAAAGCCCAAAACATCAATACCGAAATTGGTTAATTCTGACGACAGAGCAAAACTGTAAGATAGAAAACTAAAGGCAAATATTTTTACCTTTAATGATGTTGTCATTTACACATATTTATACATACATTTGAATCATCAAAGTGAAGAAATTTCCTTCACAAACCTAGCCCAGAACGGAACATACCAGCCAAGATCGGAACTGGTAGTTATTCGCGTGCTGTGTTCTCATTTTCAAACAGAAAATACATGAGAAATTATTACTAGCGCTACCCCAAGGAATAGTTAAAGAAAGGGAAATGAATTTTCGAATGAGTACGATTTTTATTTTTACTCCGATGACTCAATTCCTAAAATTACTTTGCAGTTCTGGATCTTTCGGATGCATTGCCCCCTTGTATTTCGGGCGGTTGCCACGGTTACCCCACGATGTTGTACATACATCCAGCCGGCCGCCCGTGCCCGAACATTACACTCTGGGAGATCGGATCCTGTCATTTTAGCAGCATAATGGAAAAAAAACCCAAGAAAACATGTATCCAGCTTGGTTGACGTATTTCCATGGGAGTACAACAGTGACGTTTTTGTAGAAATCTGGAGAGAAATATTCTGCACAGGCATTTCCCACTACCGCCAGTAGGCTGTGAGCACCCAGAAGCGTAGGTTAACTCTCGGAATTCAACAAAATCATCTAAAGCTGGCCTTTTTATTGCGTACTGTGGAAAATA